>NC_142852.1:10000000-14800000 GCF_061612785.1 Hesperophylax consimilis
AATTATGATTTTTGGTTTTTTGTAGCACGGTATTTATCAAAAATAATATCAAGGGCGATGTGTTAAGTTGAGTATTCGACGCACGAAGCAAACTGCTCCAATTGCGTCCACATAAGGCCAGCCATGTATCTTCCCATTGATGTAAAACGAAACATTTTTTAATTAAAAAAACTAAAAACTATTTTTTAACGAATAAAGATACCATAAAAATGACAACAGACGTCCACTTGAGGGACAGATTCAACAAGAAAGAAAAACCCTGCTCTAGAGCACCTTAAGTAGGGAATTGTAAGTCAATGGGATAGTGTTTTCTAAATCAATATTTATGAATTTTCAACGTTTAAAAAATATGTGTTATTTACATCATGTTCCAATAAAATCAGGGGAAAAAAGAGTAACCGACATTTTATTGTGAATAGTATAATAATGTTCAAATAATGCTGTATTTTGGTAGTTTCCGGAAAGGACGCATTCAAGGGTAAATATCCAATACACTTTTTGTATTATAAGAGAGGATGAAACAAGTATGTGTCCTGTTTGCACGACATTTCAAAACAGACATGGATTCCGGATATCCGTATTTAAAGTTCTATATTTTACACGTATGCAATGCAACTACTCTCCGCATATTGCAAAAATTCCGTCGTGACAGCTGGGAGGTCGAAATCTAAATCCGAAAATACAATTTCACCTCCACCTTCTTCCTGGAGCCCTGGTTCCGTCTTGATGGATATAGTATTTGGCTTCAGTAGATCCATGGTCTGCTTTGGTAGGGTTTGGTTATTAGTTTAACCCTGAAACAGAACAAAGTTGTAACGAAATTCAGTTTTTAAAATTTGGCTTCTCAAGTCGTAACAAAAATACACATTAGAAATCCTTGAAGTTATGACAAAGGTTGAGAGTAACGTCGTTTATCTTGGGAAAACTCTTTATTTATTTACCGTCTATTTGTCTATCACCATTTCGTTGTCATAAATCTGTAAGTAAAGAACTTTAATCCGTGTATTTGTTATCATTTTAATAAATGCATTTGAAATACTAAACTTATAATAGGTTGATGCAAAATTTACAGTATAAAACATTCTGCTGTAACAAAACGCCTAATGATTCACTAACTGAACTGGAAGAACGGCCGCTACCAAAACGAATAGAAATGAATTCAAGTATAATTTCTTACGAATAACCCTCAAATGCATGGTATAATAAGTTTAACAGGGCGGGAACTGTAGAAACAGGAAGAAAATTGTCGGAGAAGAGAGCACTTGTCAAAAAATATATAGGTTAAGCATAGACAAGAATGAAGTCATAGACAATAATTAAATTTTCATGAACCTAGCCTTTTAACCCATTACCTCCATGATTTTATTTTTATTTTTATAAACTTGAATCATCATTATAACCCGATAGTATAGACTTAAAGCATAGCCCAAAATCAGTTTTAGAATTTTCCGCCCGCCCACCCTCTCACCGGAGTGTCTAGAAAATTGATGCCTAAACGCAACGCTTGGAGGTAACCCCCCTAAGCAAAATTTACGTCAAGTATGGATAAAATGCAGGAAACTGTATGATTTATATTGATAATTTAAAATAAATAATTGCCATTGTTTATAATTCAATGAAAATACAATTTTTTAATGGAAAATACACAAAATAACAAAAAATTCAATATTAGAAAAAACCTTCTAGAATGAGGAAAACTAACCAAATCTAACCAAAATATTCTCTAAGTGATACCGTTCGAAGCATTGGAGGGACCCACCACTTTCCCGTCCCGGTATAGATGACTTATTGTCACCCCTTCGGGGCTCTCGCAAGGAAGCTAATTTTTTGGTATAAATGACTCTACAATTTCATGAATAAGGACTCTAGACCTCCAATGTTCCCGCATACATGGTTAGGTGGCGGTATGCAATCGCCAAACATATACAAGAGGGGAATAATAGTAAAAATTTTAATGATGAGCTGGTGGAACAGGTAACTGAAAAGTGATGTACATGTTCGGCTGGCACTGCGTCTCCTAAATTAACAAAAGAAATATACATGTATGTTAATGGTCTGAAGCTGGGATAACAGTAAATGAAGAAGCTGCATCCCTCAGTGCTAGGCTGTCCCCGGGGCGCGGAGCGGAAATCCGATCGAAGTTAGTAGGCCTTTTTACCGCGTCCTTAAGCTGGGTACTCGGTGGTGCCTTGAAGACAGTAAGCGGGAAAGGGGGACAACCCAAGACCCCAAGGAGAAAAGCGTCGAGTTCCAGAGGCAGGACGGAAGGTCGTGGGGCTTCGTTCCCTCTTTCTTCAGTTCCGCCCGTGATCCAGGGGGTGGCGCTGGCAAGGAGAGTCAGCCCCCCCTGTCTGTACGTCGCCTGAACGTATGTGGGGACAGGTCTTGACCAACCCCTTTTGGGGATTAGGACGATACATTACAGACAAGGAGTTCAGTTCTGGCCTAAAAGGGTGAAAGCAGAAAATTTATTGTGATGCAATAATTCAACACCAGAAAAAAATTAAAATAAATAAAATGTGCATGATCGTTAAAAAAAAGAGAAAAGTCTGTAGTCTCAGGAGCCATTAATACAAGAGGTAGAGCTAGTGGAAAAAAAAAAGGAAAGAAGAAACAAAAAAAGGAATAAGGAGCTGAAGAACATACATATTGAGATGAAAGGCAAAAACATATTAAGAAAGAAGAATCAAAAAAAGGATTAAGGAGCTGAAGAACATACATATTGAGATGAAAGGCAAAAACATATTAAGAAAGAAGAATCAAAAGCGATTATTAGAGCGTGGTACAAATAAGGCAGAGGAGTAAAATAGCAATTAGAGTTAAACCGTGGAAGTTCAGGAAAAAATACACCCGGGGACTAAAATTTTATGTTAAACTAGTCGGCAACTCTAAGCACAGGCCATCTCTCAGCCCAGATCCTTGTAAACTTCCTTAGACATTCGATATTAACTCTGTTGGCGACTAGATCAGCGTTAACCACTGGTCTGTTATCGACAATCAAACCGGCCGTTAGTTCATCACGTGCATCCTTCATGATCTCGCAACCGTTCGAAGCAGTCAAAATGAAGGGCGCAGTTGCAGGCCCGGCATCGATAGACTGCTGGATTTTTTTTTACATAGAGCACAATGAATTCAAGATTCGCCACGATATGTCAAATGAAATTTTGCATTCGACGCACACGATTTCCATCTTCCTTCACACGAGAATCTCCAAATTTGGCATTGACCTGATTTGGAAAAAACAATAAAAGAGTACGGGTAACCTCCACATGGAATGCCTTCTGGGAAGGTTTTCTCTGTCGCCTAGTCATCTGGTTTCCCATATCATGCTCGTACTTCATAAAGAATCATAGCAACTTCCATCCATTTAAAAGAGTGCTGCTCAGGCAAGATGCAAATAAAGGCCAGTACCACTTCTTTGACCGAATTTTGACCCGATAATTTTGTATACCATTATCATGGAGGTCTACCCCACCCATTCCAAAATTATAATTTCGTGTTGGCACGCTGGGCAACCGATTTTTTTGCATGCTTCTTTAGCTAGTTAGCATTTGTTAGAATATCTCCGCTTACCTTCCTCGGAGAAATTCTGGTGCTCTAAATAAACAGTCACGGAACTTGGCTTTATGAATCATAACACTGATTGATTGGTGGAGTTATATTTTATTAAAGTTGAGATAATACAGAGATTCTATCCGCGACAATAATTTGCGTAATTTACAATTAATAGCTTGCTGGTGGGAGGAGCGCTCGAGGCAGAATGGTTTCGAAGCTCCTTCCACTCGCGAGCTCAGTTACGCCGTGTGCGCATTCCACTGCGCAGGCAAGTGTTGCCAGAGGCAAGGTGACACTCAAAAAAACAATAATAATTGCGGTGCCTACATACCTCCTCCCCAGCATTTCATGCGACTAACGCACATATGTAGAAAACTTAAAATTAAACAAAAATTACATATATAGTGTTCGATGCCCATTGGTTATTTTAAATTAACACAGTCGGATAAATTGGAATACTGGATCAACCAGTTTGTTGTAAGAGCGAGGAAAAAAAAATAAAAGTAATAAACTTTACCTATGTTTCTAAAAAATAATCAAGTGGGCTTGACAAACAATGCTGATTATAGCAACCCAGTTTGAGTGCAATAAGAACTTACTGTTTAAAAAAAGATAAGTGTTAATTAAATTATTAATTAATTAAATTATTGATTAATTAATAAATTTTTATAAGTCTCATAAGCTACGGAAAGGGGAAACCACACCGTGCTAATATAAAAAAGTGACCTGTTGGTTAAGTTAAATTACTTCAAATCTATTATAGATGAGTGACAAGTGTCAACATCATAAACATGTAACCAGAAATAAAAAATAAATATGTGAAAACTTCACACAACTTATAAGTCAAGAAAGTAAATAGGTACATAACGGGTATCACACTTCGTAGAGATAAGGAAAGGGGGCAACCACATCATATCTATACGAGGTATGATATTCACCGCATAAGTGGAAAGGTATCATATACTTGAGTACCTACTTAAAATTTATAAAGTTCATTTTTTATGTGTAGAACATCAGAAACGTATATAAAAATAAGGTGAACTATATTCAGAAATGTGTTTATACATATGTCCCGTAGAGTCGTGGGATATCATAATGAGAAGTTGTATCCTATATAGATATAAATTTATGTGTAAGTAAAATTAACAAACCTACATCATGCCTTTAGCATGGAAAAACGAATACAATAGCTTGTATTATTTTTAGATCATATTCCTAATATTATATACATCATGCCTTTATCAGCATGGAATAAAGGATACATTTCAAGAAAAATCTTGGAAAGTTACTTCATGTTATAACATGGTATATTATCATATGAAAATATTTGAAAAGATTTTTCATGATTACATTTTGAAAAAAAAGGAAAGCAGTTGAAAAGATTTTTCATGTTTTTACATTTTGAAAAAATAGATGAAAATTTTTTTTAATGCTTTAACAGGTGTACATGGGTGGTCTACGTCATACATTTATAAGTACGGAAAGAGCAGTACAAAATTTACCTATAAATACATGATAACAATATGCTTCACGTTTTGACAGGTGTGGGAAAGGTAAGCAGCAGTCATCACACACCTATCAAAACATGGTAATATAACAAGAAAATGGAGAAGGCAGTGCATCGTACCTTCTACACATATTTGAATTTTCATACTGAAAACGTATGGCAAAACTACATCATGTTTTCCCAGGTATTGTGGAATGATACATCACATACCTACAAAAACATGGAAAACACACATCACACTTTTGTAAGTGTATGGAAAAATACATCATACACTTAAAAAAACGTGGGAAAAACGAAATGACACATATTACATGGTATTTTGTTATGTATAAATATACATGTTTACATATATCAATTATGATGATGGTTAAACAAACCTAGAGTTCAATTTCTATCAAAAATTGTAGTCTCTAATTATTTTCATTATATAGTGAAATCATGTTCTATGAACATAGTGATTTAAAAATAACCCTTCCTTAAGACAAGGTTATCAAATATGTAAAAGAATAACATAGTTAAATAAACTTAGAGTTCCAACTTCCATCAAAAGTTGATGTCTCTAGTTATTTGTAGTTACAGTAATCTTTAAAAAATACTACCCAAATTTATGTCAATAATGTGGATTTACTAATGAGATATATATATCTGTGAATCGAATTTGGGAGTGTATAGTGATTTTATATCGGAAAAAAAAAAATTTATATGGAAAAACTATGTCTCCGTCAGCCTTTTTTCTAAAGGGCCTGGTACCTGTCTGGAAAATGCACTCTTCTACCGAACCTTGTAGTAGTAATTTTGTTCCGGGTCTGTTCTGCGACAGGTTCTTCGATAGTCAACTTCTCTTCGGAAGGAACGAAGGCTGGTTTCAAGCGATCAATAGAGACGCGCTTTGGTTTTCCGTTGATGATTATGACGTATGTCTTTTCGTTACGTTCTTCGACTTTGTAAGGTCCATCGTAAGGGAGTTGAAGCGATTTTCGTGCGGAATCAGTTCTCAGAAAAACTTGCGTAGAAGAAGGTAGATCCTTATGTATGAAAAACTTTCCTGAACCGTGATTACTGGCAGGAGTAGATTTTATATTTTCAAATCTTCTTTGTAGTCGACCGACGTAAGTATCTGGCTCTTCGCGAGGCGTGGGGGTGAAGAAATCACATGGTAACCTCAGCGTTCTACCATAGGTAAGTTCAGCGGGCGAGCATTTTAAATCATCACGAACTGTTGACCTCAATCCAAGTAATATAATAGGGAGAGTCTCCAACCAGTTCGGGTCGCCGTTAGCCATAAGTGCCGACTTGAGGGTTCTATGCCACCTTTCTATCAAGCCATTAGCTTGAGGGTGGTAGGCGGTTGTCCGCGTATGCTTGATTCCGAATTTCTCCGTGAGTTTCTTGAAAAGACATGACTCAAACTGACGTCCCTGATCTGTCGTTATAGTTTCGGGGACACCATGCCTTGAAATCCAATGCGTTGTCAGTGCTGTGGCGACTGTGTCTGCTGACATATTCTTTATTTATTTATTTATTTATTTATTGTTTATTTGCAAAAACAGTATGAACCAGAACATTGCAATATCGATAATTAACATTTACAAAAAAGTGAATAACAAATAGGTACATTTACAAGTGGGACAAAGAAAAAAGTTTCAAATTTAGATTTACAATTTTAAGTATTGAATAATAATATTTCACGTTTAAATACGTTGTAGGACATGTGGAAAATATCCACATTTCCTGCGAGGCAGTTAATTAACCTAGTGATTCTTCCCAAGGGCATCACCATTGGTAAGTTAGTTCTGCACCTAGGAAGAATCAAAAGCCTGTGTTGGCGGCCTCGCGCGAAATTATCCGGGACATAAAATCCTATTTTAGCCAGAATGTCTGGTATTGATACTAAACCGTTTAGTAGCTTATACGCCATCAGGAGTAATGCAACATCCCTTCTGGAACTAAGGCTGCATATACCCAGCATTCCCGAGATAAATGCTGTTGGAAACAGCCATGGGTAATAACCAAACTCTCTCATGTAGAGGTATCGTAAAAACTTTTTTTGTATCTTCTCGACCATTAGTACATAGACAGTGTCCTCTGGCCCCCATACCTGAGATCCATTCTCGAGAATGCTACGCACTAAGCTAAAGTAAAGCAGCCTTATTACTGCAAGGTTGGTCAAGTCTTTCGAATTGTGTATGACAAAACCCAACATCTTAGTGGCTGATTTACAGATCTTTTCAATATGAGCGTGAAATGTTAAGCGAATGTCGTACACAATTCCCAAGTCCTTGCAAGTCACCATGTGCTTCAGTGACGTATCTTTCATTTTGTAATTAAAATATATGGTCTTGTGTGCCCTTGTAAAGCACATCACTGAACATTTTTGGAAGTTGAACCCAAGTTTGTTATCAATACTCCAGTCAATAATTGCATCGATATCTTCCTGGAGCTTTCTACAGTCTTCTATCGATCTTATTCTCAGAAAGAGTTTGATGTCATCGGCAAAAAGTAGAAAACGGACGAATTTAATCTTTCCCTGAATATTGTTTATAAAAATTAAAAACAATAGGGGTCCTAAATTGGATCCCTGCGGCACACCAGAATTTGTAGGATATGCATTAGAGTTGAACTCACCATAGGACACGAATTGTTCTCTTTCACTCAAATAGTTACAAAAGAGTTTCAATAAGTTTTCCGAAAAACCAATTTCTTCGAGCCTATTTAGAAGCACTAAGTGATCAACTCTATCGAAAGCCTTTGCAAAGTCATGGTAAGATGCGTCAACTTGCTCGTTGTTATCGAGTGCTCTCGACAAGTAATCTGTAAATACCATTAAATTTGTAGTGGTTGATCGGCCATGTCTAAATCCATGTTGTTGTTCGATCAAGAATGGTTCAACTTTGGTATAAACATATTTATGGATAATTATTTCCAATAGTTTAGCAGGTGCGGAGAGAATCGCTATAGGACGGTAGTTGGTTGTTTGATACTTGTCGCCATCTTTGTGTAAAGGGGTGACTTTCGACAGCTTCCATAATTTAGGAAAAATTCCGTTTTTAACCGTAAGATTAAATATATATAGAAGTGGCTTACATAATGGTTCAGAACATCCCTTAATAATAAAGGGTGGAATGAAATCAGGACCATACGATGTTTTTGGTTTCAATTTCTTTACTGCTAAAACAAAATCTACAATATCAACGCTATGAATAGATATATTTTGAGCTTTTGTTGATTCAGTCTGTCTTGGAACATAAGATTCAAAATCAACTTTTTTTGAATTATATACGGATTGAAAATACTTTGCGAAGGCTTCCGGTATGTCGGATCCTTTGTGTGTGCTATCATTTAAATTAACATGACTTAAGAAACCTCTGTCACGTTTCTTGTCAGAAATATATTTCCAGAATGATTTCGGATCGTTTTTCACGTTATTCTCTACCTCCGAAATATAATTTTTGTGGGCTATTGAAATATTGCGTTTAATTCTAGTACGATAAGTTTTAAATAACTCGTGTTCACTTTCCAAACCTGATTGTCTCCACCGCCGGTGATGTATGCGCTTCATCTTTATGTCCCCAATAATTTCGCGCGAAAACCATTTAGGATAGTTTTCTTTTCGATGCCTTTTTTTTCTTGGGAAGCATTCATCTAAATACGCGAATAGGATATCGTAAAAACATTTAACTGCCTCGTCAACATCGGAAATCTCCAAGATAGCCTGCCAATTGTGGTCACGCAGTTGGCTGTACAGCTTCTCAAAGTCTCCCTTGTAGAAATTCCAACCACGGAAGTTATTTTCTGATAGTATATGATGATTTTTTAACGGTTTATCATGTTTAAGGTTAATTTCTGACAAAAGTGTGGGATGATGGTTGTCTTCTGGAACAAGACAGAAATCAGATTTTTCTATGACCATATTAAAATTACCTAGCACTAGATCCAAAGTACGACCACTTGAGTTCAGAACTATATTAAATTGTTTCAGCTGAAATAGTTCCATAACATACGAGAGTTCGGTTTTCACAGCACGTGGATTTTGTGAAGAATTGATATTAAAATCACCAATCACTAAAATTTTCTTGCGAACAAGGTAGTTTAAATTACTAATTAGCATTTCGAAAAAAGTCGTGTAAACACTTGTTTTGGAACTGGGTGGTATATAAACCGCACAAATAAACAAACAAACGTCGTGAATAGTGACCTTGACCCATAAATTTTCATCGCCCGTTTCTAGTTGTGAAAAACGTTCTGTCTTCATGTTTTCTTCATTCAGTAATGCCATCAGTAGTGGGACTGTTAAGGGGACTGCTTCAGGCCAGCGAGTGAATCTGTCAATCATGGTGAGCAGATATTGATAATCACTACAAGCGGGCAGGGGTCCAACCAAGTCGATGTGGACGTTCCGGAAACGGTCTTCAGGCAGAACATACGTGGCTCTTGGCGCGACTGTATGTCTGGAGATTTTGGCCTTTTGAAAACTTATGCAATGTTTGACAAAGAACTTTATATCCTTCGCCATGTTGGGCCAAACAAATCTCAATTTAATACTGCTGACAGTCCCATTAATGCCTGGATGACAAACATTATGCACGTTTTCTATGACCTCTTTTCTCATATTAGATGGTACGAAGGGTCTTACATGACCGGTAGAGATATCACACCACAATGAAGAATTAGTTCCAGGAATCACCATTTGACGTAGAGAGAGGGAGGAGTCCTCAAGTGCCTTAGTAATTTCGTCGTCGTGACTCTGCTCTTGTCCCATTCTCTCATAGTCAATTGCAGAAGGGCTATTTATCTCTTCAATGCGAGAAAGAGTATCTGCAACTGTATTCTGGTGTCCGGAAATATGTTTGATGTTGGTGGTAAATTGAGATATATAATCTAGTTGTCTCTCTTGACGCGGAGAACTTGAGGCACGTTTCTTGTCGAAAGCGAAAGTAATGGGCTTGTGGTCCGTGTAAATAGTGAAATTTCGACCTTCTAAGTTGCTCCTAAAATACTTTACTGCCTCGTAAACACTGGTTAATTCACGGTCAAACGTACTGTATTTACGTTGTGCCGGGGTAAATTTTCTTGAAAAAAATCCTAAAGGTTGCCAAGCTGTACCTTTATTTTGTTGTAATGATGCTCCCATAGCCAGGTCGGATGCGTCCACCATAACTGCTAATTCAGCGTTTGGGTCTGGGTGCGCTAACAATGCGGCAGAAGCGAGATGTCGCTTGCATTGGTTAAAATCCTCCGTTAATTCCGGGGTCCAAGTAAGGATACGTTTGTCATTCTTTTTATATCCAGAAATGCAATCAAAAAGTGTTGTTTGGGCGCTGATGGTGTTGGGTAAAAATCTCCTATAATAATTGAGCATTCCCAAAAAACGTCTTAATCCTTTGGCTGTTTTGGGGAGAGGAAAATCAATAATAGTTTTCACTTTCTCTTTAATTGGAGTCATCCCTTCCGGTGAAATGGTATGACCTAGAAAATTAATAGTAGGGAGTCCAAATTGACATTTTTTAATGTTAATTACTAATCCATTATCTGCTAATCTTTTAAATAGAATATCCAAATGCTTTTTATGCTCCTCTTCATTGTTGGAGGCTATAAGGATATCATCAAGATAAGCAAAGCAAAAATCCAGATCTCTGGTTACGGCATGCATGAAACGCTGGAAGCTTTGGGCAGCGTTGCATAATCCAAATTGCATAGTCGTAAATTCAAAAAGGCCAAATGGTGTTATAATAGCAGTTTTGGGTATATCTTCTGGTTCCACAGGGATCTGGTGGTATGCCCTCAGCATATCTATTGTTGTGAAGATTTTTGCTTTTGCAAGTTTATGGGAGAAGTCCTGGAGCTGCGGAATGCTGTATTTGTCGGGAGTCGTTTTTGCGTTGAGACGACGATAATCTCCGCACGGTCGCCATTCCCCATTAGGCTTCTTCACCATGTGCAAAGGGCTCGCCCAGTTACTCTTGGACGGCCTGCAAATGCCTTGCTCCATAAGGTAATTAAATTCTTTTTTGGCTGCTTCTAACAGTTTTGGTGCGAGTCTGCAAGCTCGTTCGGTTACAGGTGGACCCTTGGTCTCTATGCAGTGCGTCACTGTATGTTTCTTGCTATTTAGAGCTTGCATATTCGGTCGCGTCAGGCTTGGATATTTACTTAAAATCTCTCTGTATTTTTGTGATGAGGAAATACTGGAGATACCGGATGAGGGTCCATTGGATGTTGCGCCTCGAATCCGTAAGCCTGTAGTCTGGTCTGTAAGTGTACCCTTTTTTAGGTTAACTGACAAGTTAAAATGATAGAGAAAATCAGCACCAAGTATGGCTCTATTCACGTCAGCCACTATGAAACGCCATTTCATTGTTCTCCGTAGGCCGAACTTAAGTTCAATCGTCCTTGTGCCGTAGGTTCGGATGGAATTCCGATTAGCTCCGTATAAAGTTGTGGGGCATTTGTCTGAAGTTATGTAATTCTTCGCTATTTTCGAAGTCTTCGGGATCACAGAAATATCTGCACCTGTGTCGACTAAAAACTTCTGGTTTGTTTCTTGGTCATAAAGGAAGAGACGACGAGTCTGAGTAGGAATTTCGCATGTCTCTACTGTGGAATTCCTCCGTCGTTTCCCGACCTCTTCGAGCGGAAGGTGCACGGTTGTTGGCATCGGTAGGCATTTTCACCAAACTTGGTATGTAATCTGCAGTACCCATTCGGTGCTCTGTTGGGCGATCTACCGCGGGACCTGGAACGTGGTCTTCTAGCGGGATTCTGATGATTACTCTGTCGACGTGGGCTCTGGCTTCTGTGCTCGCTATAGGTAGATGGGCGGTCACGATTATGGACCTGCGACATCTTCAAAAGCTTTATCTCTCGGGTAAGAGCTGCGACCTTCTCTTTAATGTCTTGCAATGATGTATCATTACATTCGGATCTTGAAGTTCCGGGTTTGGTGTCGTGGTCAACTGCGCCACATTCGGTTGTCTGGTACACATCAACTATCTTATCGGCAGCTAGTGCTAGTTGGTTTAGGTTTTTGTCCGGAAGTGCTGAAAGTATAGCTTGTACTTGCTGCGGAAGACGTTGGAGCCATAGTGTTTTTACGATAGCGCTCTCCGCTAATATTGGTCCAGCTAACTCGAGCATGTGTCGTAGAAGTCCTGTTGTTTGCGGTCTTCTAATTGCAATCCCGTCAATAATCGTGTTAAACGCTTCTCTTCGGAGTCTTGAAGTCTGTCTATAAGCGATGTCTTGAGTAGGCAATATTTGTCCTTCACTGGCGGGTTTATCACTATGTCGCTAACGCATTGTAATGTTTCAGCGTCCAAGGCGGCGACTATGATGTTGTATTTAGTAAAATCTTCCTTGATGCGGGAGTTAGTAAACTGGGCCTCCGCCTGAGCGAACCATAACGCAATATTAGTTCTCCAACAGGCTGGTAATCTCACAGAAACGTGATGGATGGATGTTTCCGAAGAACAGCTCTCGTTGTTTGATTCCATGTTTGGTGTTGGATTTCCCTTGCGCGATATTTCTTCTGACTTCTTATTAACGTCGCTTGGTTCAATGGAGGGTGTCTCTCCAGTAGATGTCTTTTTTAAATGCAGACAATTCAGGCGAGACAAAAATATGGAATACCCGACAGTGAAATAAACTCCTTTGTGATAAAAGTTAAAATTGAATTTCTCAATTTTTAAAATTAATTATAAAAATCCACACTAATGCCTTTCAAAATTTTTCAACAATAATTCAGATAAAAATAAGTGGGAATTATATACCTCCACTATTTATTAGTTGATTTGATAATTGTTAAGAAATTATGAAAATCGTTAAAATTGTTACAAGATTTTAAAAATCGTTGAAATTTTTCTAAAATTTTATTGTTAAAATTTTGTTGCATAGATAAACTCGTTTTAGATGTTAATAAATAGTTTTAGATAATAAGAAAGAAACTTTAAAGATCGTTAAAATATTTCAGAACATGTGCGATTTGTAACATTATTGTATTGTTCTGACCTCAAGAAAAAATATAGCATCATTGTCGTTAAAAATAACTCGAACCAATTTTATCCGGCGACGATTCTCAGGTGAATTCTGGATGCTGGTCTCCCTGATGTACCCTGATGACGGATTCAGGATCCACGTTCCCTGGTGATGAACTCGGGATGCCTCGTTCCCTGGTGATGATCACCTACAGTCTTCGTTGTGACAATCCGTTCTCACTGAAATAGAGATTAACACACATTTATCATTCAAGAAGGAACAATGTATTTTAACAAAACATTTAGCGGGATAATAATGTAAAACGCACTTATTATTCTGTAAAAATGATTATGTTACTAAAACATTAGTGGGATAATGATGTTTCAATAGATAATTAGGTGTAAAACAGATGATGTAAAAACAGATTATGTAAAACAGATTATGTAAAACACGTGTTTGACATGAACGGGTAACAATGCTATCGAAATAACACTGTCATGTATTTATTAAAAATTACTGGAACATTTATCTCTACGGTGAATTTACTTTAAGTTAAGCTATAAAACAATAGAATTTACTTACTTGCTGTCCAGGATTCTGTCTCGGCACGTTTCTCCCTCCCGCCAGCAAACTAGTTCAAAGTCCGGGGTCACCAGTTTTAGCTAGTTAGCATTTGTTAGAATATCTCCGCTTACCTTCCTCGGAGAAATTCTAGTGCTCTAAATAAACAGTCACGGAACTTGGCTTTATGAATCATAACACTGATTGATTGGTGGAGTTATATTTTATTAAAGTTGAGATAATACAGAGATTCTATCCGCGACAATAATTTGCGTAATTTACAATTAATAGCTTGCTGGTGGGAGGAGCGCTCGAGGCAGAATGGTTTCGAAGCTCCTTCCACTCGCGAGCTCAGTTACGCCGTGTGCGCATTCCACTGCGCAGGCAAGTGTTGCCAGAGGCAAGGTGACACTCAAAAAAACAATAATAATTGCGGTGCCTACACTTCCTTCAAAACTTTGCTTTTTTTGTCTTTCTTCAATTTCTGCCAACTCTGCACTTGACTTACTGGCTCCATTCGATCATAGTTCGTGGCCACTGTTACTTCACGGTTGTCCTAACCAACAGCATACGAGGATTTGGCTTTCTACGTCTACCACCGCATCAAATTCACCTGCTAGGTAAATGTTCGCTATGCGCAAGGGAAATATAGAATAAAATGTTACCTTTAGGCACTTACTTTCCTGTCTTCAACTTGCCTGAAGCTTCAAGGTTAGGGAAGCGAACTGGCATACATATGCCAGTAGCGCACATTCTCTTATCCTTCAGGATACACATCAAATGATGAGATGTGAATAAATTGTCCATAAATAACTCATGGCGTGCGGGGAACTCTATATATTCCATCATAGACAGTACGAAGGATAATCTTCGACCTAATACGGGGTCATATGTATCAGATGCTCAGGAATATGGCATTGCTTGGAAACAGGTAGCCTTCGGAGGAAGCAAGACACCAAATCTCGTAGCCAACTTTGATTGGCTTATACTTAATGTACATCTTGAATGATATGCAATAACGTCGACCGAAATACGGCACCATTTGCTCGTCGGTGGAAAGTTTGTGTGCAAAAACATCAAATACAAATAAAGATGGAACGTTAGTCATTATCATACCTTAGCCATTCTGTCGGTTATATCTAGATTGTTGTTATCGCAAAAATGTATATAGCGCTTTATAAGCTCGAAATGTGGAGGTTGGTTCCTTTTTTGATGACGCTTACACCCAAGGTCGGGTCAGACGAATAATAATCTGTGGTAGATGGCAATGTATTGTAGCCGGTCAACACAGAAACCAAGAAAACGCTTCAATTCCTTTATATCTTACTGGAATTTGGCATTGGTTTTAAATCTAGCGTATTTGATCATCCTCTCAAGAATAAACTGAATCACTTCGTCATCAAAGAATAATGAAAACACTTGAAAAGCATTATTAGACTTCAGCTTTTCGTACATAACTTTATGCACCACATTCAGCGGTTCAGGAACGCAACAGTTTACTGTAGTTTTTTGGCTGGTGGTGCATTTGAAATAGATATTCGCAAGGTATTACGACGCGCACCAGAGGATGTCGAAGGCTGATTCCAGTCAAGTCGTGATATGCCATCAAATCATCGTCAATCAGCTCTTCGTCCGTCTGTTCATCAACATTTTCTGTTTAAAAATATCCGAAAACTGCAGACTAACTATTATTTTTAATAAAAATCACTAATAAAAACACAACAAAACCGTATTATTTGAAGGCAAGCCAACCAAAAACATATGAAAACACTGTCACGGCTAACCTCCAAACGTTGCGCGCAGGCATCACCTGATTTCAGTGACATCCAGCGGTCATCTTATGCATATAATACTATGTTGAAACAGTGTTGTCGACTATTTCATCTTTTGATAACAATATGTGATTCACACATGTTTTATTTTTTTCCGTTTTAATTTTTTTTTTTTAAATGGGTCTATTTTCAGGGCTTTAGTAAAAAAAATATTTAAAATAGAATAATTAATAAAATTTATTAAATTATGTTAATTATTGAAAGCTAACATACCAATCTGTAAATGATGCATAACAACTTGGTGGGATTTAGCTTTATTCACAGTGAAAAAAAATCATACTATTCATCTATTTTTTTGATGCCTATAGACATCGTCATGGAGGTAATGGGTTAATTGCTATAATACATTGTAGCCATAGCTTGACATAGGATGTTACTATGAACAGGCAAACGTCTAAAAGTGCCGCCTTATCCTTACCGGTAATTTTAAATTGCACACAAATTAATGATATTTTCAAGGAATAAAGCGCCTTTGCCATCCATCGAGCACCCGGAGGCCGAATCTTAAATTTTCTCGCTGTATCTCCTCCTAAAACTATCACACAGAGCTCTAAAAACTCTCAATAGTCATCTCCAAGTGTTTTTGTTGTCAGTGCAGTACGGCAAAAGTCAAGCAAATCATCGATTTCGGAAGCGGTTAGGTGCAATGTGAGATTTTCTCTGTAGCACTGAATTTTATCGGGATCAACATTTTTACAGTCATCTCGATACTTTTGAAGAGTGGTATGTCAGGGCTTGTAGTCACTTGACTGATTTTTACTTCAAACACAGCTTTTAATACCAACTATGGCTATATTTGGTATATATTGACAGTTAAATTCACTTTCCGGATATTGTAGAACAAAACTTCAAGAACTTGTCCATTACATGGCAGTTTAGAACCCGATATTTGGTGTTTTACAGTGAAAAAAAATCATACTTTTCATCTATTTTTTTGATGCCTATAGACATCGTCATGGAGGTAATGGGTTAAGAACCTGATAATTTCTACTTTAATTTTTCTGGGTACGATAAATACGCCTCTCTTAATAGTAGTACAGTACACATTAATCATTTTCTAACAAAAAAAATGCATTAATAAAATTATATTTTGTGCAAAACATAAAAGAATCGTGGCGCCCTTCTTATCAGGACTAAGAAATTCTTTTTTCTAATTAAGAATACATGTCCATTAATATCCCTTTATATATATATATATATATATACATGTATAAATTAAACTCTTAAACGAAATAAAAAATACTGAGTGTTTCATTTTCCTGTAAAGCAGAGAAATGTCAAAATTCGTAAAGTTGACAGTAATTCTTTCAAATTAATTTACAAATAGTATGTTGGTATTTTTTTGTAATCATATCACTTGTAGAAAGCAATCACTTTGTGGTTTGACATATTTAATAAAATAAAATACTTTTTTGTTTTAAAACCACGATATTTATTAATTTAAGAACCGACTGGTTTCGCTTTACTTAAGCATCATCAGGGTACAAATTAATACTAAACAAGAAGTACATAATGTGTGTATATATTATAACAAAATATAGAGGGAGACAACATAATACAAATATAAGCAACACAAAGACGGTCATAAAATACACTAACATAAGTGCACAAGTAATGGAAAAACCGCCGGATAATTATGTAGACTAATGGGTTATATCAATAAATCGGGAGAAACAAAGCATCAACTGGCATGGTGGTAAGGAGGTAAGGAGAACTGGGAATTTTTTTATGGGTTTATTGGAAACAGACCTAATATTGGACTACTTGATATGTCAAATTGATTATTAAGTATCTGACTTTTGGTTTTTACAGTTTTTTTTAATTTTTAGTGCCTCTAAATTGATTAGTCTGTTACCATGCCCGTTTTTATGTAAGATGTTTGCACCGGTGCTATGACAGAATGTATGATCTTTATCGATCAAATGATTTGCGAATTCGGAAAAACCGTTATTATTGAGGCAACGAAGATGATCCTTTATCCTAATATTAACATTACGTGATGTCTTACCGATATAGAAAGCCGAACAATTATTACAATTTAATTTATAAATCCCCGAATGACTTAATTTATCGTCCTTATCTTTAGAATTAATTAGAAATTTACCTATATTGTTATTGGTATAAAAGGCCGGTTTGACTTCAGAAGGAAGGTTTTTTACACTTAAGGTAGAAAAGTGATTAATGAATAAAATTCGCCGCCATTGATAATTAATATTACTATCATTGATTTGAGGACAAGGACTAGCGAAGAGGAAGCGATTAATGGTTATATGTTTTAGTTTTTTATTTAAGATTAAATCTATAAAATTTGATTCATAGCCATTATTTACTGCTATGTTTTTAATTAGTTTTAGTTCACTATCAAAATTACTATCGGACATTGGAATTGTGACTAAACGATGGACCATTGAATGGAATGCGGAGTGCTTATGTGAAATAGGGTTATTGGAGGTGCTGTGTATGACAACGTCAGTATAAGAGGGTTGACGAAAAATGTTAAAATTAATTCTGTGATTAACGATCGATAAGGTAAGGTCTAAAAAAATTAAGGTTGAATTTATGCCTATTTTTAATGTGAATTTAATAGTATTATGAAAAGAGTTTATAAGATTGAGGAAGGAATTCAGTTGACGCTAAGTCCCTGTCCATATACACAAAAAATCATCAACGTATCTTTTCCAGTACAAGACATTTTTAATAAGATGTGAGGTACTAGATAAAATTTTATTCTCTAAGTTATCCATGAATATATCAGCAATCAGAGGACTGGTAGGGCTCCCCATAGCTAGGCCGTCACGTTGCTGATATATAACATTATTAAATTGAAAATAATTTTGATTCAGGCATATATTAAACAAGGAAGTTAAATCTTTTATAAAATCTATAGAGAGATCGAAACTATTTAATAAATCAGAAATTAAACCTTTACTCTCTTCTATGGGAACATTGGGGAACAAATTTACAACGTCAAAAGAAATTAGTGTAGAATTACTAGGGAGAATCATATCTTTCAATTCTTCTACTAATGAAAAAGAGTTTTTAAGGGTATGTTTAGGTGAAAAAACATTGGTATTTTGAAACACATTAGTAATAACGAAAGATATGTGTATTTTAAGGAACCTATATAATTTAGGAGTTTTGGGATTTTTAGTTAAAAATTTAACTTTGTGATATGATTCATTTTTGAATATTTTAGTTTTAGATGCTTGAAGTGTTTGTTTCACATTTTCTTGGAACTTATTGGTTGGGTCTTCCGCAAGTATTGCGAAATTGACACTGTCAATGAAGTCCGCCACTTTAGAATTATATTCATTTCGAGGGAGTATGATCACTGTATTCCCCTTGTCCGCTTTCGTGAGGATCAAATCTCCATCTGTTAGTTTGGCACGAATATTCTTCACTATAGTCAACTCAGGATTTGGGTTAGGTTTAAATTTAGGTATTATTTTTTGTAAAGTTTCAGCACTTTTGTAACAGAATTTTTTCGGTTTACCACATAGAGCTGTGTCTATATCCACTGCTACCTCTTCTATTGCAGCATTAAAATTATTATTCGAGTATTTAAGGTTATATTTTAATCCCTTTGCCAATAGGGATATCTCCTCAGGAAGAAAATGTACAGAAAATGTACAGATGTATAGAAAGGGGGGGGGTCATCACTTTGACGGAATCACTTTGACGGAACATAGCGATTCTCCCATACATCAAAGGCTCAACAGATAAAATTAGTCGTATCCTCAAAAGCAATAAAATCAAAACAATTTATAAATCGGAAAATAAAATCTCATCTCTATTAAGATGTCTGAAAGACCACATTCCACTTGAGTCTCATGGTATTTATAAAATACCTTGTGGGGCATGTGAAAAGGTGTATATTGGACGGTGTAACAAAAAAATATCATGTAGAATTGCAGAACACAAGGTGGATGTCACTAATAAACGCTTAACTTCATCCATAGTGCAACATGTCCTTAATGAAGGTCATAAAATGGACTTTAATAATACCACAACAATAACTAGCATATACAATGAGCCAAAAAGAATTTACCGCGAAGCAATTGAAATCCATAAACATAAAAATAATATGAATACCAGAAATGACTCAATTAGAATCCCCAACACCTGGAAAGTTATAATTGACCAAAATAACCCAAAACCGGCATTTCCAAAATTCTCAGAAACACTTCCAACAAGTTCAAAGCAACCCAATCAGGTCGCTACACACATACTGCTTGATATTGCCAACCCCGCCCCCACCCCCTCTACCGTCAAATCACTATCAACACGCATACTTCGTCCGAGACATAAGAATTGATAAGCACCCACTTGTATCTTGACTTCTGGACCGAACAGACACGCGAAAGCGTTCAGTTTGAGACGAAATTCAGGACATAAGGCCTCTGAAGATGGACAGTGAGATCTGTCCGAAACGTCAGAAAATAAAAAGTCCTTTTAAGGACTACTTTACGCGGGTAAACCGAGAACATTACTCTACA
Organism: Hesperophylax consimilis; assembly: GCF_061612785.1. Lineage (NCBI taxonomy): Eukaryota > Metazoa > Arthropoda > Insecta > Trichoptera > Limnephilidae > Hesperophylax > Hesperophylax consimilis. Next base: position 10,019,923 of record NC_142852.1, read on the forward strand.
TCTTACACCCGTGAAAACCTTAACCATAACATATATATATGTTTACCGCCATTCCGCTTTTAACAAAATATCTGTTAACCATATGTTTTTTTGTGTTCATTGTAATAAATGCCTTCGAAATGCTAATCTAATAATAGGTAGACGTCATATTGACAGTTTAAACATTCTACTGTGACAAAACGCCCAATGATTCCCTAACTAATCTGGAATAACGGCAGCTACCAAATAAATAGCGATGAATATAAGTATGAGTACTTACTTTACCAATAACCATCACAGGCGTGGGATAGTATGTTTAACAGGAAGAAACGGCTCTCGGAGAAGAAAGCACTTGTTAGCACTTGTCAAAAATATTTAAAGGTTATGCATAGACAAAAATGAAGTCATAGACAATTATTGTTATTTTAATGGCGACCAGATAACTCAAAAAAAAAACATTTTTATCGTGTGACATTTGAACACATACATATTGTTAACATACATATTCATCATATGATAATTAATCACGGTAATTAATAAGAATGGTTATTATTAAGAACGATCTTAACTAAGAATAATTTTAAAGAAAATTTCATATTCAGCACAATTTGCGAGTCATTCCACGCGAGTGGTACCACTTAACAATATATAGGCGGAAAACAAATTTAGCTATTATGTATTTCAAAATTAGGAACAATTTTATCGATAGCCCATTCCTCTTGGGATGCTATGATTTATATGTACCAGACCAGTACAGCTAGGGTTGCCAGACGTCCTTTATTTTAAAGGACGTCCTCTATTTCAGACCCAAAAATTGATCTTGTCTTCTAATTTAAAATCTTCAATAGACGACATTACTTTGTCGTTTGATTTGGAAAAAATAAATGAATTAGCGTGATTTCGCGCGATGTGCTGCGAGGCGGCGGGCGGCGGCGCGGTGCGGGCGGCTGAGTCGAAATGCGGAACACGGTCGGGCAAATATTGCTCGGCGCCTATTTCCTCTGCTAGGTGAGGTGACGCGTGATGTAAGAGAGAGTGTTATTTCGTCTGTACGCAAGTAAATCGAATTGAAGATGCCTTTTTTGGAATGGCAGTCCAGCAAATTTTTCGAAAAATGTCTACTTCTCAGGCTGAAAAATACACTACAATATTTTTGGAGTGGTATCAAAATGTACTGACATATATAGAATCGCGATTTAGTAATAAGTAATTTCTATTGTTTGCAGCCGCTGACACTGACGAAAGAAATTAAGTTCCAGGATTTGTGCATCATGGTATCAAAACTACAGATACCTAATATTAACCTTGATGCATTGTATGAAGAGTTCTGTATATTAAAGCCTCTCCTGACGAAAATTATAGACGACAAGAAAATGTTCTTGAAATTTGGATTCAGATTCTCAAATCTACGGATGAAAACAAGAATCTGCTAAAATAATACAATACGTATTTTCCATCCCCGTTTCTAATGCCCAAGCCGAAAGGATTTTTCCTTGTGTACGAAAACGTGGACCGAAATTGAAATAAGTTAAATATTGATACATTAAAAGCCAAAAGTAATACCAAGTATTAACTTTATTTATTACTTTAAATGCAAAATGACTAATTAAGGTCGTACTACTTAAGGCAAGACCAAACCGCCGCGATCATTTTGCGTCCGCGATGGCGTGCACGGTGAGCTTCCTGTGTGCGTGCAGAACCGTTCACACCAAACTAGCAACTAGCGATCGGCTGGCGTCCGTGGCACTCGTACGTTCGTGTCGGTTGTGTGGTAGGTATAGCTCGGAGCGGGAACCATTTCAATAATCATAATCATGTTTGGAGACGAATCTGAAGAAGAATGATTACTTCTGTTTTTGTGAAAAAATTACTGATACAATTTTTTAAGAGAAAATAATTTCTAAAAGATGCATGTTTTTAATGTTTTTTGTAGTTTTTTTCACTGGTATAATATTGATATTTATTCAAGTATAAACAAATATCGCTAGGTGAAAATAGAAGATGTTAATTCGTGAAAATATTAATTCATAAAAATGTATGTCCTATAAAAATAAATATATTTTTTCTAAAACTTACCACTTAATCCCAATAATTCTCCTATTTTCTTCCAAACTTGATACTTCTTTCTATTATTTTTATATTCTGGATGTGAAGTGTCATAAAGTAAACGATGCTTGCTAATTTCATTGATCATTCTCTCTGTATTTGTATCCGACATCATGAGAAATACCACAAACTCAGAGATAATTACGTTGCGTGCAGCGTGCAGATCCTGCAAGCAGCAACTGATCGCCACGTCCAGACGCTGCACAGGACGCCGCGGCCAGTCAGAGAATGCTTCGATGTGAACACGTTGCTACAAGTTCATACATAACATCTGATCGCCACCGTGCACGGGATCGCGGACGCGCTTTGATCGCGGCGGTTTGTTCGGGCCTTTACTTGGCTTCGATTTATATTGTGTATTAACATTGTTTTTTTATTAATAAATGTAAATACTGATACCATAACAGCATTTTATTTAAAAAATATCAATGTCCTTTATTTTCATCATATGTCCTTTATTAAATCGTATCAAATCCTCTAATTCAGAAAACGGGAGCTGGCAACCCTAACTACAGCCGAAGTCGATACCATGACCTATTCAAAGTACCAAAAGGCAAAACTGACGTCCCGGCAAAGCATAGCACGACGTGGAGAGGTGTGCTGTTAAACGAACTTGCAAAGAATGTGGATGTAAGTGACTGTTCTCTAAATGACTTAAAACAATTATTAAATAGTCACCTAGCTAAATGCTGACATATATAAAATTGTACTGTAATTGGACAAAATATTCTGTTGTGCAATAAAAAAAATATATATAAAAATATGCCAAACAACACTTAACAAACTGTTACCTTCTTTATGGTCACCGTCATGCCTCCGACTAAAGCCTTTTCCCCAAAATGTGTTCTTCAATCAATTAATTTTCTAATTTGTTTATTAAAATACTTAATTGGGACGATTCGATATTTTTGGCGCGATATAGGGGTATGTCAACATTTTTCATTTCAAATTCAATATGTTATTACAGCTGTATTTAGAAATGAATAAAACAAAGTAAGTAAACATTTCCGGTGAAAGAAACAATTTGGATATCGTTCCCTATAGACACCTCACCTGTGCTATTAACGAATTCACATAAATCAAGTCAGTAACCTGGAAATATTGACATCTAATGACGTACCGAAATGTACAAGACATTTAGATCTGTTCTGGGGGGCAAGCACAGAAAATTCGATAACTTAACAATATCGGATCGACAGACGTAACTTCCGACGAGTTTATATCAATACCCCCTAGCATGTAAAAGCTATCGGTAACTATACCAATATTGATAACGCAATAAATAAGAAATCGATATACGCTGGCAATACTGAAGCATTTGTCTATGGATCGCTTCTCAAACGTCAAACGTCAAACTTCAACGGTTACCAACGGCTTTACGTATTATCTACAAAAATCAACTTATTATGATGTCGAAGTCAAATGAATCAATGTAAGTTATTTATTTATCTTGTTTATATGGGATTATCAATAAAGATGTGCTTGTAGACATTCAGAATGCTTTATTACAATTTCAGCAAGAAAGTACGGTCGACGGCCAGTCAGATTGATTTTCTCACCAACTATATGGCAAGTCATTCAGAATTCGCTGCTGGCAGATTTGTTGGTCCTCAGGGTGCCCAAAAAAACCGCGACATGTGGCAGAAGTTGGCAGAGCAATTGGCTGAACTAGGTCCTGCTAAGTCAGCCGAGCAGTGGAAAACAGTGAGTATTTTAACTTACCTAAACAAACTGGCTTTTTTTTTACGAAAATGCCGGACTTCTAATCTAATCTATCATGAAGACACTTAATATAAGTCCGTAAAACACTTTTAAGCTGATATTATTTTTGTTCTTTTCAGACATGGCGTGATTTAAAGTGTAAGTCGCGGGCAAAAAACGCCGATGCCAAGCGAGCTGCTCTCAGAACTGGAAACACTGTTACCATACCGGTATTAAGTGACATCACTCAAAAAGTGATTAGTATCATTGGCAGAGCCAGTTCTGAGGGCAGTGGAGTTCCCGAAAGCTGCATAGGAGAGGGACCAGAACAACTTGTGCTGGATATTGAGGTCACTAATGTCTTAGAATGTTAATATAATATATATTTGCTGTCAAAATGGAAGTTATCGTTCATCATCAATGCCAATTATTTGTGTTTTATAGTACTCCGATCAGCAGCTCTTCACGCCTCAGCCCAGTGTAGGGATGGAAACTGGGCTGAGAAGTCAACCCAACCCAGCCAAGAAGAGGAAGCTAGCTGCTACGCCAGATGTCGGCTGTCGTATGGCAAAAGCTCAAGAAGTCAGCAACAACATCTCTAAAGAGCTTGTGGCAGTCGCCAACAGATTTACAGATGTTTTTGAGGTATTTCCTACATATTTCTTTTTGAATCACTCCCAAGTAATTTCAAATTAAGTAAAATTTATGAATTGTTATTTATAATTTCAGAGTTCAGTGGCAACCTTTCAAAGTTCAGCGGCGGCCTTCTTATTCTCATTAACTTACTAATTAACCATCACGCCGTTTCCCGCAGGGGTAGGCAGTACCAGTACAAAGGATGTACCGCCAATCAACTCGGTCTTGGCACACACTTCTTGCCTCTTTCACATTCATACATCGTCTCATAAATTAATGTCATCATATACAATGTAAAACGAAAATACGTCGATGTAAAATATAATATATTTTACATCCATAGACCATATTATGGTCTCATCGGTAAATTAATGAATTACTATCTATCGTTTCAGAGGTACACTGCAGCACAAGAAGAAAGGGTTGACATACTCCGACAACAGATATTGAGGTATTACAGTACATATTTCATATTATTATGATGTCACTTGAATGATTGAGTATGTCTCAAGAGAGGCACGAGAAACACGATAATTAAAAGTTCATGAAGCGAGGCTAGCAGCCTACAATGGAAATCTGGTACCTACTCTAATATATATATATATATATATATATATATATATATATATATATATCCAGGAGTAATTTATTGAATAATTTTATACCGTTAAATAAATAATGATGTTTTGCTGTTGTAGTTCGAACAAGTGGTACGGTTAGTCCTCCAATATAAATAATTATTTAGCTTAAAATTAATTATGGAATATTATTTTTATCAAATAAATCTTTATGTAATTGAAATTCTTAATGTACGAGTATTTTTGTCATAAATTTTTGTGAGAAGGGGAACCGGGAAACCTTGGAAAACATTTATTGTTGGATAGTTATATGGCTTTTTTAAATATGATTTTTATTAATATTTTTTGAATTGTCACAAGTGGACGTAGGTATGATTTATACGCACCCCCCACCCCCCGCAAACCACGATTTCATATTGTAGTAGTGTAGAATGTGCAAGTGCAAAATAAATACCTTTAAGTATTTTTAATGATACAGTATTTCTAAGTCTAAAAAACACAAAGATGAGTTTTCTCATTCTGTCTACTGTGGAGTTTATTTGACTTTTCCATTTGATGTTATTATCGATAATTATTCCAAGATGTTCACAGCCTAAGCACCCTGATCAAGTTTCTGAAGGAATCGCTTGGGTACCTACTCACGCACTCTACACCTCCTTCCTTGACTGGACTATAAGGGTATAATAGAGCTATGTATTCGATACATGCGATTATATTAAATGGCTTATTATTTAGATTCATTAATTGACAAACAGTTTGCGTTACATATTGGTATTTCGTTAACATTGATATCAGTAAATTTTTCTTTAGCATAGACTAAAATTCCACTTGGTTATTACTTTTATTTTTGTGATAATTTGTGACATATTGTTTGTAGTTTGGAATACTTGGTATATTTTTATGTATTGCATGTGAGTGTGCCTCGGATAGTATTAAAAAATCTGGTTGTGGACATAATGTTAAATACATAGGTATACCAGAAGTTCGTCCATGTTTCAAATTATACTCCTTATGTTTAAGTGCAAGATTGTTAGTAGATTTATTATATTGTTCTAGATTTTAGTGCATTCGCTGTATGTTTCACATACGTATTCTTCTATATTTTGATTTTTTGTTGATTTAATTTAAGTTAAAGTTTTCATTGCATTTATGAAGGTGTGATAAAATATAAAGTTATAATTCTATAAATATATTAATAATAATCCTCACAATTTGTGTTACGATATTCTTGCTAGTTTTCAATTCATATCTTGAGGTTTTTATTTTATTCTATAAGATTTATTTTATATTCAGATAATATTCGGGAACTTATAAATTGTTTGTTTAATTGACAACAATATTTAATTTAAAATAAAACAATAACTTTGTAAACACCACTTTTTTTTATACTTTGTGCCGACCGGGTTTCGCTCCCAAAAAAAACGCTTTTTCTTTTTTAAAAAACAACAACGGACGCAATACTACCAACGTAATGCGAAAACGCATCACGATCGTCGTTATGCATTAAAAACTATGCAGGATGCTTCTTAGTTCTTAGTGTCAAGCGGCATCGTTGTAAATTAACCCAACGTTGCCAAATCTGATGATTTACTCAACCAAACGCTCAAATAATTTATAAAAATGTACTCGTGAATGGCCACGGGGACGCAGTACTATCGAAGTAATGCGTGGACGCAGCAAAATCGTCGTTATGCATTAAAAACCACGCAAGACGATTCTAAGTTCTGAGTATCAAGCGGCATCGTTGTAAATTAACCAAATGTTGCCAAATCTGATGATTTACTCAACCAAACGCTCAAATAATATTTAACAATGTACTCCGAATGGCCACGAGGACGCAATACTATCGACGTAATGCGTAGACGCAGCAAGACCGTCGTTTTGTATTCATAATAATATTTCAACGTGATCGGCCAGGGGGACGCAATACTATCAAAGTAATGCGTGGATGCAGCATGACCGTCGTTGTATATTCAAAATAATATCTACTCGTGATCGTTCACTGGGACGCAATACTATCGACGTGATGCATGGAAGCATCATGATTGTCATTATGAGTTAAAAATAGTATATTCTCATGAGCGGCTACGGGGACGCAGTACTATCGACGTAATGCGTGGACGCAGCACGACCGTCGTTATGTATATAAAATAATATCTACTCGTAATCGGTCTCGAGGACGCAATACTAACGATGTAATGCGTAGACGCAGCACGATCGTCGTTATGTATCGAAAATTATATTACTTCGTGGACGCGGCAAGATCGTAGAAATGAATAAAAACATACACTGCTCGATATATACATCGTGTAGCGAACCTGTCGGCAAAATGTCAAACGTTCAATATTCGTTTCCAGACATTCTGAGACATTTTTTACTTCCACAAAAATTTTTGCCATACGATTCTACATGGGGTAAGCATCGTTCTGGCCAATTTTGAGGTCAAAACATTGTAGCGTCCGTATATCGGACGCTGTAAGTCGGTGGACGCTGCAATGCTATGGAGTTTTTAGGGGTCGGACGCAACAAATGTAGCGGGATATATATTAATCTTAACCACAGATGAAACGGTCGTACGTTCCAGACAGGTAAATATATCGTAGACCATAAATAAATCACTCATTTCAGGTTTCTATAAATGGAGAAATCATAAAAAAAGTGGATGAAATTAAATATCTAGGTGTTATTATAGACTCAAAATTGAACTTCTCAAAAAATGCAGACTATACAATTAAAAAAATTGCAAAAAAAAATATCATTTCTTGGTAGAATCAGAAACAAAGTAAACAAAGAAACATGCCAGATAATATACAATACAATTATATCACCACACTTTAATTACCGTTCAAGTATTCTTTTTCTCTGCAATAAAGAGAAAATGAAAAAAATGCAAATACTGCAAAATAAAGCAATGCGAATAATACTTAAGCGCAACATATACACACGGATAAGAGACACGTTAAAGGAGCTGAATATTTTGACGGTGAAGCAAACTATGTATTTGAATGTACTTATTTTTATACATAAAATTAACTTAGGGATGATGTCTAAGGAACTGAAAAGAAAAATAAATTACAATAACGAGATACACGGACACGGGACGAGAAATTCTAAGCAAATTAGATTGCCAACAAGAAAAAAAACAAGCACCCAAAAATCTCTGATGTACCAGGCCGTTCAACTCTATAACAAAATCCCGAAGGACATTGCTGTGATAGAAAATATTAATAAGTTCAAAAATGAATTAAGAAAATATGTCTATCTCAATTATTAATGTTTCTTTTTTTGTGACTTTATTGAAATATTTAAAGAAAGATTATGTTTGCCAAACAATGTACATGTTTATATGTTTATAAAACTATTAGCACACACGAAGATGTGAGCTAACTTAAGATTTATAAATAAAAATAAATATATGCAGAGAAATCTCAAGGCCATTTAAAAAAGTTCAACCATAGACAATAAAACTGCAAAGAGCGAACATTGTTTATTCACCATCCAAAAAAAATGATATTTAAAAAATATATTTATTGTAATGCAGAAAAAAGAAAATAAAAAAACGCAGAGCTATCCACATATTAATATATTTATTTTTATTTTCAAAAAGATAATGGATAATAATAATACAAAACAGGGTCGGTACCACCAATGTATTTATCATTGAAGTAGAAGATAATACTAATAAATCTATACGAAACAGAACAAGACACAGAAAAATAAAAAGTAACGGTCTCAACTGGAAATCGAACCCAGGATTTTTGTCTTACTGCAACAAATTAATAGGATTTAATTTGACCCTGCACAAAAAAAGTATTGAAGTTGTTGAAAGATATTCATTATGTCAAGTAATAACAAAGAATAGGGCCGGCCCCATGCGGGCGCAATTGTAGCAGTCCGCTCCGGGCTATGAATTTCCAAGGCTGATAATACCTAAACGAACACACCACCTTTAAGATTATCTTTCATTAAAACCGCGCTAGGCAAACATGAAAATCATCCAAATATAATTGATTACAGTGATCGCCTATCTACTACCTAGGGCAGTGTTTTCCAGCCTTTTTTATGCCATGCCCCTCCGGCATCTTTTTTAACTAAACAGAAGGTAAATTTTCAAATCATTTTAAAATATGTTTGTAAACATTTGAACCCCTAATGAAATTAAATAAAACCTGTTCTAATACATATATTTAACCCTAGATTCGTAACCTTATCTATGAGGAACATTATTCATAAACATTCATCTCACAGACGACTAAATTTAAGTGACGAGTTTTGGGATACTTGTAAATAAAATAAATAAATTAAGTATGGCACTCTTTAATATGTTTAATTAGGTAACAAAAAAAATAATAATTGAGTTAAAATTAAATTTCATTGGTTCATTCCACACACATGAGGCCGCGATGGTCCATGCACATATACTTTTTGCATTGCTTGCATTGGAACCTTGTCATATGCCGTTTTTTATAATCACAATAACCACAAACCTTTTTTTGAGTACCACTTAGACTAGATGTGGCAATGGTAGGCATTTCATCTAAAACTTCGGCGATTTTCCTTTTTAGGCATCTCTTCAAAGTTGGCATTCCGTGTTTTTACGTAACCATGTCGTTATCACTGTCGGAATCTGTCGGGACGATTTTATCTAATTCCACATGATCTTCGACATCACTGATTTCTACATCCTTTTGCTGACTGGTAAAATCATCATCACCAGAATCAGATAAACGATTCAAATAGTCATCAATTTGCCGATCATCCATTCTAAAATAAAATTAAAGGATTTGATGTAAAATACACATAATAATACATTTTGAACGATAAAATAAGATGTTACTATAAATAATAACTCATATAGAATAATATCATATACTTACTTTTACTCTGTATAACTAGAACTCATCAAAAACAATGTTTTCAAAATAACTTGCAGTCTCGTCAAAAGTTACACTATTCATAATCATTCGTCTCTCAGACGTTCAAAGGTCTATAACTTGTACACAAGCCTTCACTGCGAGGCAAACGAACCCGCGTTACTAATGAACAAGCGATCTAGGAAGGTACTTGAGAGATCATCATTCTATCTCTTTCACTCGAGACACTTGAAACAAATTTACGTTTTGCGCGGTCTGTGGGACGGATGGATATGAATCTAGGGTTAAACTGAAATTAAATTCAGTTACGCTTGCTACAAAGAAATTTTATGTCCGGATATTACTTAGTTAATTTAAGTCTTAGGTCCCATCCATTAGTTATATCCAATCAATTTAGTTTTTTAGTGAGTAAATTGCTTATGGCACTAAAACCACATTCCACCAAATAAGATGAGGTAAAGGTCAATAATAAGTTTCTGACTTGAAAAGTGGTTTCTTTGTTTTTCGATAATTATTGAAATCATGACGGGTTTCATTCCATATTAAGTACAATTTGGCGTACAGTATAATTTTGTACCTATCAGGCATTTTTTTGAACGACCGATGAGTATTCCCTTTTCTATGTGGAATGCCTACGTGTCTCATCTCTAAAGCGGGTGCCCTACCTCTGAGGCGTTATGCTCCACCGGTGAGGCGTACGCCCCACTGTGGGAAACACTATCCTAGGGCCTAGGCATCTACTGGTTTTGTCAAGAAGCGCTAAAATTTTACTTGCGCCATGCGCTATTTGGCTCAGGACCGGCCTGACTAGACGAACAACAATACTAACGCCCTTTGACTTGTACGTGGTATTAATTAAATCATAATACACAAACCATAATATAAGAAATACAAATCGTGTACATAATAAAAACATAATAATGTACATAGTAAAAGCTTGAATAAACATAAAGCTCGTAAAAAAACCAAACATATTATGAAATAGAAGTTAAAAATATGTAATCAATATTTTTATTTTGGATACTGAGAATTCGTGGTGGAATTCCATTATCTCTAAGTAGGTATTTTAAATTAAAGTGACATCCACGTCTATCTGATTGTGCGCTTAGATCTTCTAAGCTATGCGACTGATTTTGATAAGATTTTCACAATCATTTAGAGAATTTCTCTCGAAAGGTTTAGACACATAACATTTGCATATTATTTTGATAAAAAGCAGAGAAAAGTCGATTAAAAGATTATTTTTGGGCGCTTACATTCCTAACGCTGGCTAAACCTTTTGAGATGCATCAAACTAATGTATGTATGTACTATAATAATAATGTACTAGGTAGGCCATGTGATACAGTCCTTGTGTTTTTTATTCTGAAAACAACAAACAAGGCCATAGCACCATTTGACGCAACTCGCCGATTTATATAATTATTGGTACCTCTTGCTAAAAAATTACCGGAAATAAAAAAAGTCATTTTTGAAAATCTGAGTGTTAAAAATGTATAATTTTGTATATAAGAGCACATAAAAATGACGTACTTAATGAATACTGCTGCTCAATCATATTTATAAATTATTTACATTTACTTAAAAGAGCTGAAATAATTTAGCTGTAAATGTGTCTAAATTAAAGACGAAAATATCAGCGACAACTATTAAGTCCTTGCTATTGTCCTGGAGTAACAGCGACCACTATTAAGTCCTTGCTATTGTCCTGGAGTAACAGACATATGAATTAATAAAAGCCCGGCTGTAGAGGTATAAAGATCGACCTCGGGATAAGTAACCAAACGTAGCGAACTACTTGGGGTGACCTATGGCAGAATGGTTCCCTGGGCGACGGTACCCGTACCCGCCTTCCCAAATTTTAGTTAAATATCATAAGTATCATTTCCAACAGCCGCCAAGCTGATGAATTGATGATCGTCGTTGGAAGCATATACCTGAACTCCGGAGGAACCAAATATCTGATATCGAAAATCACCATTCACCCCGACTACAATAAAACTCATGCCTGGGCCAATGATATCGCCATCCTTACCACCAGCGAGCCTATCACCACCAGCACTAGCGTCGGCTTCATCGCTCTGCCTACCAGCTCTACTGGCGGCGGAGTCCAAGTCACGCTAACTGGATGGGGACATACCAAGGTGAGTTTTGTTCGAGCACACAGCTCTTCAACTAATTACATACTTTTCTATAATTCTGACTATTAATCTCAAGTGCCATGTCTTCCTCAGGCGTCCGCAACTTCTTCTACCTTTAAAATTCACTCCTTTATTCGTTCATTGTATTATTCGTTTATATTTCACAAACAATGCAATGCTTATTACTATAAGCGAGCAGCGGAAAGCGGGCGGCGAACTGCGCGAAGCCATCATTTTATTTCTACAGAAAGCAGCAGTGAACTTCGCGCGCTAGACAGGGTATGGAAGGTAGGTTTTGGGATTACGAAAAAAACAATAATACTCCCAAGTACAGCGGTCTTGCATGTATGTCTAAATGAGTATATATTTTGGACAATATATTTTTCAAAATTCTTTGGAATTCGTTTTTTTATTGCCGAGTCTCATTTTTATGAAATAGTGCAATTTCATGACCCAGGACTGTTTTTATAGATTTCTTAAGACATAGAATAAATCTGAAAGGACAGACCTTTTCAATGACTAAGGTACAAACTGTAAGTCGAAGTATCGAAATCATTCCATCCGCTGTTACAAAAGCGTTTTGAATCATCACAAGTTAGTGCTTCCTCACGAATCGGCGTCTCAGAACTAAACTAGCTCGCGAGATGTGGGCGGGAAACAGCCCTTTCTTGTGTACCAAAGTTGCCAGAGTCAACACGTGTGATGCGCTCTTCTCTAGCGTTGCGCGGAAACCAAAATAATTTAAAACGTGTCGATATTAGAGCTTTTGACAAGAATTGTAGGATGGACTCCTGGCTGGATCCTACTGCGAATCTGCTACCCTTCATGTGCTTTGATAACAATTCAGTGCCAAGTTTCTGTTTATAATTCACCAGAATAGAGAGAGGATAGGAGAGATTAGGTATAGAATGCATTTACCCGTATTGTAATTCATGAACCCGTATGTATAAGCTTGAAATGATCTGTGTACATCTCCTTTGTGTTGAGCCCTACCATAATATACACTTGATAAATATCACTTGTTGTTATTAATGATCGCCGTCCTGACATAAATGAAATAATCAGAACAAGAGAGCTGTTCCCTGGCCTGGGACAACTCAATATGGTGCTTTGAGCTAGCCGTGAATTGTCTTAGGTTTGGCTGGCACTCAAACCTGCTTCCCGTCTTATTTTGCCCTGCCATTGTGTAGCAGGAGTACTCTATTTTAAATAACTAATGTAGCACCCTTACACTGGGGCCTAAACATAACACCGTGAAGCGATCAAAAACATATGATGAAGTTGATGTTAAAATTAATTGCTGCACTGGGGTAATTCCGAAAACGCAGAGATCTGTTGAAAACTCACAGCGTGAATTCACTTCCTACTATTATTTGAAATTATCAAGTATTGGTTTTAATACACGTGATGACGTGTTTACTAGAATATTCCGTCTTCCATCACAAATCACAGAGCAAGCAGGTTTTTGCAGACCAACAGGGAGATCGGACCATTTCTAGAGTAGATCTTTAAAATCATCATGTGATTGTTCCGTTGTAAATAAAATTCAGTGAGTTTTACCAATGTTTTTATTGAACAGACCTTGAAAACTCAAAGAATGATTTACATTATTTTTCAGTCTGGAACACGCTCCAACACCCTCCAGAAGATCACTCTTCTCACCATCTCTGATGAAGACTGTAAAAACAAGTCCACTAGTCTCATCGTAGACGAGACTAACGTGTGCACACTCACCAAGGTTGGCGAGGGAGCTTGCAGAGTAAGTCATACATTATTTAGGTGTTGTTTTTTGTAAGGTCTAGAGGCAAAATGGCGGATGACTAATACATTTTTTTCGAGTACATAACTTCCCATTTATGAGGGGTATTTTTGCAAAACTTACTTATAACAATTTCGTTTTCATAATGTCTTTGGCAACGGTATTCATAGTTTGTGAAAATACCGAAGAAAAATTCGCCACCTGTGTACGAAATTTCCAAATATTGGGTAAATTTTAGTGAATATAGGCGGGTTTGAAATAAATTCGGCAGATTTTCAAAAATTTCTGTAGGTTCAATTTTTAATTTTTAAGAATTTTACATATTTCGTTAGATTTTCTTTGAAAATTCCCACTCGGTTTTGGTACATGCTCCTTGCTTCATTTACATTCATACATAGTCTCATACATACTGTTTGATGCCCGAATGGAAATTAAAAATGGACTGTTTTTCACATTCGCGTCAAATATTCTCCTAACGTGTAACTAACTAAGTAACTAAACTAACTAAGCGTGTTCTAAGCACCTCCCCTTTCCACCTCTCATCCCTCCCCTAAACCCCCCCCCTATTTCCTTTTCTACCCACACCTGTCTCTATATACTTGACAATTTAGTTTTTAGTACATTACTTGTCCTGATGAAGAGAACATCGTTCTCGAAACATGTTGACTTTATATAAAAAATAAAGATTATCGTCGTCAAAACAAAGTGTTTTAATTATTTTATTAATAAAATGGTGCCACAAAGTGAATTTGAAAAATTTGAAAAAAATAAATTCTTTTTTAGGAAGACTCCGGTAGCCCCCTCGCCGATGGAAATGTGTTGGTCGGTATCGTCTCCAGAGGAGAACCTTGCGCCAAGGGTAAACCTGATGTTTACGTCAGGGTCAGCTCCTATTTATTTTGGATCAACAACAACACTCTGTCTTAACTACTTTTTTACACAAGCAAATTTTTCCGCTTACTGTGGTGATAGTAGGAGATTTTCAAATTTTGTCAGGTTATTTGTAATCCGGGAATGTTTTTATTTTCTTTTGGAAAAAACGAACATTTTAAGGTTAATTTATTTAAAAGTATTCACACATATTGAACAAATTAATTATGATAATAATGAAATGACTTAATTTAACCGCTTTCCTGGCAAAAAAAACCACAAGCGGCTTGGTACTTTTAAACAAAATAGTTAATGGCTCAATAGATGTGCCTGATTAAAATAAGCTTATAACGTTCCGAGTACCATATTGGAACGCGAGGCTTCCAGAGTTGTTCTTTATTTATTCATCGCAAACAGACTATAAGGTTGATTCCCCAGTCCAAAAGCTACATAGGCTTGGAAATCAATTCATTATTATGTCTTTTATTTTTTTTTCGGTTATTTAAATGCACTTTGTAAAATAATATATTTAAACTTGTTTTATGTAAAAATCCGACGGGCGTTAATTAATAAATTAAATAATAAAAAATATATACATTTTATGAAAAAAAAAAAAAAAAAACAAGCAACATTTTCGGCTTTCTGTGGTGGTAGTAGGAGATTTGCAAACATTGTTGGGTTATTCGTAACCCGGGAATGTTTGTCTTTCTTTAAAAAAAAAAATATATATGTTTGGTATTCGAAAAGATTTGAAGATTTCTTTTTTTTTTGTATTTATGTAATTCACCATAAAAATACTGCTTTGCGCCGTTAGAGTTCAAATATATGGTTTAACGTTTGTGGATTATCTATTAGTGAACGGGACATATCATATATTTTAAAGTAATTCAAATCTATGAACTTATATAGAATTGAATAAACGCGAGAGTTGTTGAGGGACAGCACATAAGGTGCGCCCTTGAGGTGATTTTACACCGCACTGGCAGAATGAACTCTCAAGTACCAGAATTTTAATTAAATGAGCTGCAATAGAGCAGTGGCCAATTCTCATTCTCGAGATACGGGAAATAAATCTTTAGGATTTTTTTTGCCGTGGAACCAGCGTTTACTTGGCATACGATTTTGTATTTCAGCATAAAAAGATCCAGTTTGAGTTTTCGTATCCGTCCAATTTCCTTCCCAGGAACGAAACAGGTTAGATTTAATAATAGAGAAGACGTCAGAGATAGGAATTCTAAAATCTAAAGAAATAGAAGCAGAGACTGTTCCAAGTTTAGCGAGAGAATCAACTTTCTCAATTCCAAGATGGCCAGGCACCCAAACCAATATAATCTCAAACTTAGATTCGTTTAAGGAATTGAGGATTTTTTTAATACTGCACCTAACTGCACAGCAAGGGTCGACGAATATTGAGTTGCTGGATTTAAATTAAAGCTTGTTCAATGGCGAAGCATTTTGCAGTTAATATGGAAATTTCTTAAGCAATTTATAAAACAGATTGACATTGAATTCAGGAATATATTATACAGATGCGCCAAATTCTTTGTGATCATATTTGGAACTATCTGTGTATATGAGGAAAAATCCAGGAAACATTGTGAAGATAATAATTTTTAAATGTTCCTCAACATTTTGAAAGTTATAAGGGGATGTTAAAATGTTCGTCCGAAAGTCAGAAGTTATTACGTTGGGGATAAAATAATAGCATCAAACGGGGTACTGTAAATAGGAAGGATTGGATCATCTTGTAGAGTTTGGAGGGAAGAAGGCAGAGATCTGAATGAAAACAGATTTTTTATCGTCGTTTTTGTGGAATGATCTTTATAACACCTTCCTGGGCTTAAGATAGTTGCAACATTTTCTTGAAGTAGCAGAATCCCATCTCCGTATACCATGAGAGACGAGAGTGGTATAGGCATAGCAATATTTTTTAAATCTCATTTTAAGTTTTTATTTTTATTTATCATTTATTTCACTTGATCGTGCCAAGTATTCTTCGGGCTTTGTTGACCTCTTCAACCATTCTCTTCTAAGTCATATATTCTCCATACATCTCTTTCTTCGTTCATGACTCATTTTAATTTACCACAATTAATTATTCCGCTCCGTTGATATTTTTATCTATTCCATACAAAGAATAAGATAAGCTATTTACTATCTATTGTTTCCCGGATATTATTTTTATATAATCTGTAACTAGTTTATTTTAATATCGACCATATGTATGCCCTGCTTTTTCATTTGTTGATTTTTGCTATTTACTCTATACGTGTATCAACACTGGGTTTGCTATTTACTCTATACGTGTATCGGCACGCAGCCACCGGTCACCTTCGTTCGCTGTCTGAAGTTTTCGGGTGACATCGACAGTCGTCACACACCCCTTCCCACTTACCATATTATTACATTTATGGGTATAAGACCACCAAGCTAGGCACATGCCCGTGTTGTGGTGGTTGATTATATATATACAGTACATTCAAATAATATAGAAAAAAATAATTTTTGATATTTTATATATGCGAGTTAGTGTAAAATAAATTAAAACAATTTGAAAGAATATATAAAAAAGATTGAAATAATAGATTTTAAAAAGAATAAAAAAAGTTTGAAAAATAAGACATGGTAAAAAATAAAGAATTTAAAGAAAATATATGAGAAGTTATTAAAATTATATACATATATCATCAAAGTGAATATTTAATATTTGGTAAGCAAATGTAAAAATATGGCTATCTACCGGACGCACTGATCGAATCCCACTAATTTCATTATAGAAACCGAAAAATTATTACTGAATCTAAAAAGTACCTTTAATATTATTGTTGGTGACATTAACATTAATATCGGACACTGGGCACAAAGCAAAACGAAAGATGATTATATAAATGTATTGACTTCACTAAACTATAAATCATATATAAATAATGCAATACGAAATATCAGCGGACAAATCCCTTCCTGAATCGATCACATATGCCGCAACTCAAATAACAATGAAAAAACATGTCGATATTATGGAAAACCAGCATAACTGACCACTACAACTGTATATTCGTTAACAAAATGGACAAAAAAGTACAAGCCCCAACAAAACTAAAAAAAAAACAAGAAAAAAAATTTAAATATGACAACTTTAGAAACAAATCTTAAGATGGAAACCTAGGCATCAATAATTGAATCGGAAAATCCAAATACTTGTGCGGAGAATTTCGAAACTGTTTTCTTAAATCACATAAACCTTTCTACACAAACACTTATTTCTAAAATAAAATCTAAACACAGATTAATAAAGCCATGGATAACCCATGGATTAGTGATTTCAATCAGAAATAAGGAAAAATACTATCACCAGTCTAAAATATTCTCTACCGACGAAAAAATCAATACCTTCTACAAGAAATACCGAAACAAACTTACGCTTTTAATTAGACTGGCTAAAGAAAAGTATTTTCGTGATCAATTAAAAAATGCTGGTCAAGACAGCAAAGAGTTCTGGAAAATTATCAAAACAATAACCAACAAAAGCACAAAACAAAAATTTCCAAAAGAAGTTACTCATCAAGGAATCAACTGATACAGAAAAAAACCCAAAACTTTGTGGGAATATCTTTAACGATTATTTTGTTAATGTCGGCGCTAATCTTGCTAGCAATATTATCCTAGGCAAAAAACAAACTCAACAACCAGAGCTAAACCCAACTTTTGAAGAAGGTTTCCACACATTTGCCTCAGTAACTGATAAAGAAGTTGAAAACGCTCTATTTAGTTTACGTGGATCGGCAAGCCCTGGCTACCACAACATAACTGTTAATATATTAAAAACTGTACGTGACATAATAAGCAAACCGATTGCATAATAAATGTAAGTCTAAAGAAGGGCATATTCCTGAACAACTATAAGAAGACTATTGTGACCCCTGTTTTTAAATCTGGTGACGAAAAAAACACTTCTAACTATCGTCCCATAGCACTCACATAGATCATAGCAAAAATCTATGAAAAAAATGTAAAAAAACAATTCAACAACTACATAAAAGATAATGAGCCCAAGCCAGTTTGGATTTAGGGACAATCTCAGCACACAGGATGCGATTGCTAAATTAAAATCAATAATAATTGAATAATTAGATAATGGAAAAAAGTGTTTT
This sequence comes from Hesperophylax consimilis, assembly GCF_061612785.1. Taxonomy (NCBI): domain Eukaryota; kingdom Metazoa; phylum Arthropoda; class Insecta; order Trichoptera; family Limnephilidae; genus Hesperophylax; species Hesperophylax consimilis. The sequence goes on from NC_142852.1 coordinate 10,038,718, forward strand.
GGAATCTTCATTGATCTCCGCAAAGCATTTTATAGCATATCACACTCAAAACTCACTGAGAAACTAAAACAAATTGGATTGGACGGAATAGTGCTATCATGGTTCCAAAGTTACCTAAAAGAGAGATTTTAATATGTGAAAATCAATAATACACTTAGTGAACCTAAAACCTCATCTTTTGGCATACCGCAAGGAATTGTAATCGATCCAATCCTTTTTATTATATATGTAAATCAAATGTTCACTCTTCCCATTGTTGGAGATATCATATCTTACGCAGACGACACTGAAGTTATCAAAAAAGGAAAATAATAAGAGGAAACAATGAGGATAGCCAATATCAATATAAACATACTCAAAACATTTTGGTTGTTTGTTTTTGGGGTGTTATGCCGTGTTGCGCTAACTCCTTCTTTAGCCAACGTTTCGGACAGCGTTGCAGTGTCCATCATCAGGGCAGATCCGGTAGATCCGAAGATGTCTTGAACACATCTTCGGATCTACCGGATCTGCCCTGATGATGGACACTGCAACGCTGTCCGAAACGTCGGCTAAAGAAGGAGTTAGCGCAACACGGCTTAACACCCTAAAAACAAACAACCAAAATGCTTTTGGCCGTGAGAATCTAAAAACTTACCATACTCAAAACATGGTTCGACCTAAATTGTCTCTTACTAAATACCGAGAAAACATATTTCATCCCATTCTCTTTGCAGGAAAAAAAATTCGAAAGAAATATTACCATTAAAATCCATTCATCACAGTGTGAAAATAAAAAAAGAATGCGGCAATGTAAATTGTTTAACAATAACATGCAAAAATATTATTAAGTATCTGGGTATCATATTAGATAAACAATTAAAATGGAACGAACAAGTCCAAAATATGGCAACCAGAGTAAGAAAACTAATTTACTTATTCATTAGATTGAGAAACATCCTATCATGTAATATGATTAAAACTATTTATTTCTCTCTTTCCTAATCTATTCTCCAATATGGTTTGATTGGGTGGGGGAGGGGGACTTTCAAAACTAACCTCTTACCCGTAGAAAAGGCACAGAGGTTGATTCTAAAAGTCATCCTACGTAAACCATCTATATTTCCAACAACACAGTTGATGGGATTTTTATGAATTTCAATGGCCTCCGTAATCAGCCGTGCTCTATAAATGTTGGGTCTCCCCAGGATTTCAGGATGGATTTGTTCCTTTCCCTAAACGTTGGCTAAAGAAGGAGTTAGCGCAACACGGCATAACACCCCAAAAACAAATAACAAAAATACTTTTGGCCGTGAAAATCTTGAATCGTATTAAAAAAATATATATTTCTTCTTTTACCATATCCTCTTAAAATATTATATCAGCATTCGAGCCACCAACAGATTATTGTCGCAATTTATTATGTACCTTCGTAGCGTACGTCACAAATATGGATATGAACTTAACAACCCAACTCTGTTTAAACTCCTTGTACAATTTTCAAACTCGAAGCGTAAGCGAAACCACGGAGAATTTGTTGTCAGAGGTGTTGTAATATGGACATAATTCAAATATATTTGGAACTGGGTTATTTTTTTGATTGAAAAAATGAACTTGCCCAGCATAGCTGAGAAGCAAAATAGCTTACTCTAGACCAACAAAAGGTAAAACGCAATGCACAGTGCCCATTTTGCATTGCGACACAATGCGTGGGCCTTTTCGTAAATGTGCACGTGAACCACACAAAGAATTGTGTTGGGATTATTTTTAAATGAATATGCCGTGTCTAGTTTAATTTAGTCTATGGTAGTTACGTTTTTTTTTTTTTGTATTAGGCAATTCACCCTAAAAAGAGTGCTATGTGAAATATGGTAGTTACGTTAAAAAGAAAACAATTTTACTGTAATTAGTTTTTTTTTTTTTTAGGTTAACATATTTATGTTTTTATATAAAATAAATAGATTTAAAAAAAAAAAAGAATGTTGCCCAACCGTCTAGCATTCCGTCTCTCTTACACTTGCCTGACATAGTAGATCTCCATCTCATTTGAATTTCGAAAGATGTTTGTAGGAAATATAGGCACCGATTAGGCAAATATTTGGATCACGAAACACGCCCACAAGGCACTTCTTTTGTTATTATTCATTCTATGCTAGGTAATATCATAAAATGCCGAATGAAATTATCGTTACTAAAAATGTACAATTTCAAAAAAGAAAATATATCTGCCCCCCAACATTTCGACGGTACCGAAGAAAAAATTCAGATGTGCACATTTTCAGTTTGGCAGGAGAGGTGTTAAAAGTTTCGTTTCTGAATTTTTTTTGTTTTCGATGATGTATTTTTTCATTTAAATAAATAGCCAATATATCAAAAATACATCATTTCTTGATTTCAAAAACAGTTAAAATACAGAAATGAAACATTAAACAGCTTTTTTGCAAAAATACAATACATGCACATCTGACATTGTTTTTCGGGACTGTCGATTTGTTAGGTTTGTTATTGAATATACTCACATTTCAACAAAGGGTTTTAAAAACAATGTCAATGGACGAAAAAGATATGGGACAGTAAGTTGTAGACAAGTGCGCAGTACTGTAACTTGGATTGGTCTCGTCGAAAGAGAATCACAAAGAAATGGCTCTCTGCAAGTGTCGATACCTGCAAATAAATACACAAACAAAACATTTACGTAAAAGCGTCAAAAACAAATAAACAATCTACTTGCAAATATCACAAACACATTAAAGCTAAAAAATTATTTAGTTGCAAACAACATTGTTAATTTTTTCTACTGAAACTCGGAAAACAAATAAAAATATAATTAAAATTAATAATAACCCTTATCAAATCAATAATTAACCAGGTAAAATAATGGAACTGTTTTGTTGAGACTTTGAGGCAGAACTAACCCACAACACGGGGGTGATTTGATAAGGTTTATAATTGATGACGATTATATTTTGATAATCAATTATTAAGAAATCGGAAAATCATCAGTTAGGTTTTGTAACGTGATTTTGAATGAATTAATGAAAATATGTCAAAGTTGTGGAGTTAATTTAGGTATTTCATGAATCAATTTTAATGTTCTTGGTATGAAATTATGATATACCGTGTTATTTAACTGGATGTTTAATCTGTCCAGAACAGATTTAAATGTGTTGTACATTTCGGTACGTCATTAGGGTAAATGTCAATATTTCCAGGTTACTGACTTGATTTATGTGAATTCGTTAATAGCACAGGTGAGGTGACACTTGACTATTTGATACCTGTGATTTATAACAAATTTAACAAAAACTTTAACTTGAAAAATAATGAGGAACCCTGCCCTAAACTGACAAAAAAGTGGTTAATAAATGAACAAAACGTTTATCTATCCTAAACATTATATTTGGTATTAATATTTAAACTTAAGCTAATGTGTATTATGTTATAACATTAAATGGTAGAACCTACAGACAAGCTGATTGTCACAGCTTTGTGGGACTACCCATATCTTATATTGTATTAAATGTAATTATATTAAATTTAATAAAAAAAAAAATAAAAAATAAAAAAATAAAAAAAAGGTGCTTATATAGAACGATATTCAAATTGTTTCTCTCACTGGAAATGTTCACTAACTTTGTTTTATTCATTTCTATATACAGCTTTAATAACATCTTGAATTTGAAGTGAAAAATGTTGACATACCCCTAAATCGCGCCAAAAATATCAAATCGTCCCAAATAAGCATTTTATTAAACAAATTAGAAAATTAATTGATTGAAAAACACATTTTGGGTAAAAGGCTTTAGTCGGACGTAGTCGGAGGCATGACGGTGACCATAAACAAGGTGACAGTTGGTTTATTGTTTGGCATATTTTTTTTTTTTTTTTGTACAACAGAATACGTTTTCCAATTAAAGTACAATTTTACATATGTCAGCATTTAGCTTGGTGACTATTCAATTTTTGTTTAGGTCATTTAGAGAACAGTCACTTACATCAAAATTCTTAGCAAGTTTGTTGAATATCATAGCATCCCAAGAGGAATGGGCTATCGATAAAATTGTTCTTATTTTGAAATACTTAATAGCTAAACTTGCTTTCCGCCAATAAATTGGTGGAAATCCAATTGCGTGGAATCCACTGGCGTGGAATGACTCGCAAATTGTGCTGAATACGAAATGTTCTTAAAAATCATCATTCTTTGTTACGATCGTTCTTAAGAATAACCGTTATTTTTAATTACCGTGATTAATTATCATATGACGAATATGTTTGTTAACAATATGGTTATGTTTTGTTCAAAAGTCACATGATGAAAATGTTTTTTTTTAATAATCTAGTCGCCAAGAAAATTATAATAATTGTCTATGACTTCATTCTTGTCTATGCATAATCTATAAATATTTTAGACAAGTGCCAACAAGTGCTTTCTTCTCCGTTTCTTCCTGTTAAACATACTATCCCACGCCTGTGATGGTTATTGGTAAAGTAATTACTCATTCTTATATTCATCGCTATTTATTTGGTAGCTGCCGTTATTCCAGTTTAGTTAGGGAATCATTGGGCGTTTTGTCACAGTTGAATGTTTATACTGTCAATTTGACGTCTACCTATTATTAGATTAGTATTTAGAAGGCATTTATTACAATTACACAACAAAAAACATATGGTTAACAGATATTTTGTTAAAAGCGGAATAGCGGTAAATATTGTAAATATATAAATATAGTTTTTCCACGATAAACAACGTTTCTCTTAACCGTTGTCATATCTTCAAGGTTTTCAAATATGTGTTTTGGCTACGACTTCGCTATTTCGACAGGACATGCCAAGCGAAACCACATTTTTTAAATTTTTTTATTTTTATTCTAGATAAAATAAAATTACATTTTAACTTATTTAACTAGAAAAAACTAATACATTACACATTAATATACTACGCAACGATTTTATTCACGATTATTGTTTGTTGAACTACACTTTTTCATTTTTAATTTCGTCTGGGAGGCAATTATGTATATTGCTCCCCTCGTAACCAATGGATTACTTGCCGTAATGAGTATGTATGGTGTTTAAATGTATTTTATCATGTAGCCGTGTAAAGTGTGTGTGTACTTGGTTAGTTTTAATAATTTCTGTAATTGGATGTATGAGTTGATTATTTATTTTGCATATAAGGAGACATGTAAAATATTCATAAAAAGTTTCTTAATGTTAATAGTTTTGTTTCCATATATATTTTTTCTGTTGATGTTCTAGGTTTGAAGTGAAATAGCTTTTTGATTACTTCGTTTTGTTTTACGTGTAGCTCATTTAAGTATGTTTCATATGCATTTCCCCAGATTGCAATCAAGTTGTTCAAATGTGAATGTCCGAGGCTATAATATAGACCTTTCTTTAATTTTATTTGGTAACACATATGATATCCGGCTAAATACGCTAATTAAGGTTGATTTTATCTTAAATATCTTGAATATGCTGTTTAAAAATTAGGTTTTTATCAATGCACAGCCCAAGATATTTCTCCCGTATCTAGATTTGCAGGTTGTTGTATTCAATTTGTAAGGGTACGTAAGGAGGAATTATTTAACGAGTTGAGCTAAAAATCATGTATCCTCTTTCAATTTAACTTTTAAATTTTATCATTTTATTTTATTTTAACAATTTTCTGTTTCAGATATATTTTTTGGGCTTAAACCAATAACCAAACTCTATCAAAGCAGACCATGGATCTACTGAAGCCAGATACTATATCCATCAAGACGGAACCAGGGCTCCAGGAAGAAGATGGAGGTGAAAATGCATTTTCAGATTTAGATTTCGACCACCCAGCTGTAACGAAGGAATGCTCGAAATATGCGGAGAGTACTCAGACAGCCAGTTTGTTGCATTGTATACGTGTAAAATATAGAACTTAAAATTCGGATATCCGGAATCAATGTCTCTTTTGAAATATCCTGCAAACAGGACACACACTTGTGCACAACATCCTCCCTTATAAAACATGAGGTGTATTGGGTATTTACCTTTATATGTGTCCTTGCCGGAAAATACCAAAATACAGCACTCATTAAACTTTATTATATTATTCAAAAGTTGTCGGTTCCTCGATTTTCACCTAATTTTGTTTGAAATATGATGTGAATTACACGTATTATACGTTAAAAATACATAAATATTGATTGAAAAAACAATATCTCATTTACCGAAAACAACCATACTCTCTACTACAGGTGCTCTAGAGAAAAGTTTTTCCTTCTTGAAGAATCGGTCCCTGAAGCGGATTTCTGAGGTCATTTTTTCATCTGACATTGACGTTGTTGATCAATTGTATTTATTCGTAAAAGAATAGTTTATTGTTTTTCAATTTAAAAAAATCTCGTTCCTATCAATTTGACGAAGATACAGGGTTGGCCCTATGCGGGCGCAATTGGTGCAGTTCGCTCCGGGCGCCGGGCATCGAATACTTAACCTAACACATCGCCCTTGATATTATTATATTTTAAATACCGCTCCACAAAAAAACACATATCATTTTAATGATTACAGTGATATCCTGCCTCGGCGTGTACTAATTTAGACTGTTAGGGCAGCCAAAATTAAACTCGCGCCAGGCACCGTTTGGTTCAGGGCTGGCCATGCAAAGATTCATTCTGTTTATTGTCCTTTTTTATTCCAGGAAACATTAATGTGAAGACAGTTACCATAAACGCGGATCTCGGACCCCGACAAGATGAAGCGGCGCTTACTTATATGAAAATTGACATAGACCTGCCGGATGTTAAAGAGGAATGCTTAGAACGCTTTGGAAGAATTACCAAGGCAGCAGGTAAAACTAATTTTTCACTGTAAACTTGAACGATTCGGACTTTCCTATTTTTATAACCTTTCTACGAACTTACTTCGCTTATTTACTCTAAGTTTATGAAGTAAGTTTATCCGAGTCATTTTCACCCATGTAATTTTTCAAATTTGTCGACAGATCTTCAGACGCATTTTGACGAAAAATTCACTCCTCCCCATCGCAACTACTTCTCCTCTTCTAAGTCAAATTTTGCAATAAACGTAAGCACGCATGGAGAAAAAAAAATTTCATGTTCCGTTTGCAACTATGCATGTAATTATAAGGGTCACTTAAAGAACCACATACTCACTCACAGTGGAGAAAAACCTTTTTCATGTTCCGTGTGCAACTATGCGTTTGGTCGAAAGGGTCATTTGAAGGGCCACATGCTCACTCACAGTGGAGAAAAACCTTTTTCATGTTCTGTGTGCAACTATGCGTGTTGTCGAAAGGGTCAGCTGAAAAGGCACATGCTGATTCACAGTGGAGAAAAACCTTTTTCATGTTCCTTGTGCAACTATGCATGTTATCAAAAAAGTGAACTAAACGGACACATGCTGATTCACAGTGGAGAAAAACCGTTTTCATGTTTGGAGTGCAACTATACATGTTATAGAAAGGGTCAACTGAAGAGTCACATGCTTATTCACAGTGGAGAAAAAACTTTTTCATGTTCCATGTGCAACTATGCATGTAATCATAAGGGTCATTTAAAGAGCCACATGCTCACTCACAGTAGAGAAAAACCTTTTTCATGTTCCGTGTGCCACTATGCGTGTAGTCGAAAGGGTCAGCTGACGAGGCACATGCTGATTCACAGTGGAGAAAAACCGTTTTCATGTTTGGAGTGCAACTATGCATGTTATGGAAAGGGTCAGCTAAAGAGGCACATGCTGATTCACAGTGGAGAAAAACCTTTTTCATGTTCCTTGTGCAACTATGCATGTTATCAAAAAAGCGAACTAAACGGACACATGCGGATTCACAGTGGAGAAAAAGCTTTTTCATGTTCCTTGTGCAACTATGCGTGTAATCATAAGGGTCATTTAAAGAGCCACATGCTGATTCACAGTGGAAAAAAACCTTTTTCGTGTTCCGTGTGCAACTATGCGTGTTGTCGAAAGGGTCAGCTGAAGAGGCACATGCTGGCTCACAGTGGCAAAAAACCTTTTTCTTGTTTGGAGTGCAACTATGCAAGTTATCAACAGGGTAACTTGAAGAGACACTTGCTGACACACAGTGGAGAGAAAACTTTTTCATGTTCCTTGTGCAACTATGCGTTTTGTCAAAAGGGTCAGCTGAAGAAGCACATGCTGATTCACAGTGGAAAAAAACCTTTTTCATGTTCCGCTTGCAATATACATGTAATCAAAGGGGTCAACTGAAGAGGCACATGCTGATTCACAGTGGAGAAAACCTTTTTCATGTTTGAGTGCAACTTTGCAAGTTATCAACAGGGTAACCTGAAGCGACACTTCCTGACTCACAGTGGAGAAAAACCTTTTCATGTTCCTTGTGAGACTATGCATATTATCAAAAGGGCCAACTGAAGAGCCATCTCTCACATCGTAGAAAAACCTCTTTAATATTCCGTGTGCAACTATTCATGTTATCTGAAGTGCTACATGCTAACTCACGGTGGAGAAAAATCTTTTTCATGTACCGTGTAAAACATTTAATTTTATTAAAACGCCCATCTAAAGACCCACATGCTGACTCACAGTGGCAAAAAACCTGTTTTATGTTCCAAGTGCACATATTAATGTTATTATAAAGGCAATCTGAAGCGCACGTTGAGTCACTACGGAGAAAACTTTTTTCTTTTCTTTTTTTTTTTTATAGTGAATACCTCACAAGAGTCCCAACTGCTCCTGTCTGGAGCCAGTGAGACTATGGCATTCCCAATTGGGGGATGTTGTGAGGCTGAAGGTAAGTGGGGAAAGGAAAGAGGAAGGTGGGGAAGTACCTGGCTATTCAGATCTAGTCACTAAGCACGGCTAAAGCCATTTGGAGCAACGTTTCAATTCTTAATGGTGGTCTTACACCAGGGCGATACTGATAGTATCTTCCACTCTGGAACGTGCCGCAAATATACTTTATATTATTTTAATTAATTAATTGTGAAATAACACAAATTAATCAAATAAAATTTATTTGCGCACGCCGGGTTCGAACCCGCGACCTTCGGAATGGCAGTCCAATGCGTTACCACTGGACTATGCCGGCCGTCATCTTTGGATATTCTAAAAATCCACACACTTACTCACAGTGGCGAAAAACCTTTTTCATTTTCCAAGTGCACATATTCAGATTTTAGGAAAGGCCACCTTACCCCCCTTATAGGACATTTGTTGGAACACATGCTGACTCAGAGCGGAGACAAAACCCCTTTTCTTTTTCCGACTGCAACTATGCAAGTTATCAACAAAGGTGCGGGTCACGATGGAACGTTTTTCCTTAGATCTGCTGCGTCGTTATTTTGTGTGCCGCTTACCATAATATTTAATAATTGTCTGAGTGATGGGTTTTTTTCTGGCAGGTGAAAGTTGGCCTATATTATACCGGTCTACAAGGGTGACTCGCGTCAACGAATGGAAAACTACAGACCAATATCCATTCTCTCGGCGATCCCTAAACTAATGGAAAGACTTGTCCATGCTAATATATATCTCCAACTTGCCGCCAAAATTACAGACCCATAACACGGGTTTGTCAATGGCAAATGTACCGTGATTAATTTACTTAGGTACTCTAATTTCTTGTCTAGTAACATGGATCGAGGCCATCAGGTAGATGCAATTTACTGTGATTTCAAAATAGCTTTTGATAAGGTTGACCACCTAATTCTTATTAGAAAATTATTTACAACCGAATAATGGGAAAATTATTGCGTTGGTTTGTCTCATATAAAACGACAGCAAGCCGTATCGTTACGAGGAAATACTTCTGTATGGGAACCAGTTACTTCTGGCATACCACAGGGATCAATCCTAGGTCCGCTGTTATTTATACTTTTTATTTATACTGTTACTGAATGTTTCACGCATTGTTTATTTCTCTTGTACGCCGATGACGTAAAAATATTTGCCTCTGTCAGGAATTTAAATGATTGTCTGCTCACCCAACGAGACTTAGTATGATTTGAAGCGTTTTGCAATAAAAAAATAAAACATCTTGGCTTACTTTTGATTCCAAACTTCATTTCGATGCACACATTAAAAACATTGTGAATAAAGCTTACACCTTTCCTTTTGATCTCCTTTATGAAATTATTGTTTTGTATCGACCCAACTCCTATCTCTCCTATGCCGACTTGAAAATAAAAAATCTTTTCATTACTGTTTGTATTTGTGTTTTCTTCTTAAAAAAATAGTGTCGTGTTTTCTCTGTTCAACAATCTCAAATCATACCATTCTATTGTCCGGTTTTAAAAAATTTCTAAACCGGACAGCCGTTAAAAACCGTACTGTCCGGTCCAAAAGCGGACATGTGGCAATCCTATTCATATCTGATGATCCGTTGCTATTTATGCTACTCCTAGTATGCCAAGAAAACGTTTTGCTAGTAGGTCTCGATTTTATGGTATTTTGATTTAGAAACCTTTAAAATGCTCCTAACATGATTTTTTATCGCTTGGCAAGGAAATAATGCATCCTAATATTATTCTAGATGTCATTTCGTCACTTGCAAACATTAATTATTTTATCTGTGAAGAAGTGCTCAAATGCCATACTTCGGATTTTCAATTTTCGATAGAATTGTAAAAAGGAACACCTCATATTTATTTATTTATTTAATATCAACGGTATAAATATACCATAAACAATGATAACATGTCACAGTTAAAATCGTAGAAATATTTAAAAAAAAGAATTACAAATATATGCTGCATTTGATTGTGAAATGACATTAGAGAGTAAGTAAGTAAGTAAACAAGAGATACAAGTACATAAGTTTCTATAGTGCAAATAAGGTAGAATTAGATTATTTATTTTTCGGAATAACTTTATTGAGTAAAACCTCCAATTGTAATATTTAAATATTGAAGACAATATTAGTGATTTCTAAACGAAAATCTGAAACAGAAAAATCAGAAAAGGAAACGGTCACATCTGGGACTCGAACCCAGGACCCTTGTCTTTCCGGGACAGTGCTCTACCGACTGAGCTAATGGGACCTATTCCCCTCGGTCACTTTTAACTGTATCATACTTCGAATAAGAACCACTAACATTGTCTTCATTTTTTCGAGTCCCAGATGTGACCGTTTCCTTTTCTGATTTTTCTGTTTCAGATTTTCGTTTAGAAATCACTAATATTGTCTTCAATATTTAAGAATTAGATTAAATTAATATTGATTGAAAAGATTTGATAGCATAGCCCTCTTGTACCTACCTTGCGTGCAGTTAAATAGATCTGCCACATCTGCGTATCTATTACTAACTTCATGCAACCTAGGTACAAGCGAGTGTTTGGAATACTCAGTCCTGATATTGTTGCATTTAAACAAAATTTTAGAACGAGTAGCTCTCGTGGGTATATGAAATTCAATAAGGTTAATTAAATCAGGACTGTCTATACTACCATTTACAATTTTGAACATAAATATTAAGTCGGATATAATTCTTCGATCTGAGAGTTTTAATAAATTTAGATTTTTCATCAAGTAATTATAGTTTATATTTTCAATGGGAATACCGAGTTTAAAATTAATAATCTGTATGTGATCCACCCGAACTGAAAACTAAAGTTTTGATGTCCGTTCAAAACAATAACCGCCTCAAAACAATTGCTCCACCTTTACTGTGTGCACTAGCTTCTCGTGTTATGTTCAGTTCATGGCCGAAATTAATTCGGATTGTAATCTATGTTTTTCGTTTCATTAAGAAATTACCGCGAACATTCGAATTAAGTCATATCTTAACTGCAGAAATAGCTGTTATAAAATCAATACAGCAAGAACATTTCTCCGAAGATATAAAGGCAATCGATGATGGGAAGAAGGTTCGGCGAGCTATTGCAAAATTGAATTCGTTTCTTCATCACGGTATTCTAAGGGTAGGAGGCAGATTAAAAAACGCTGAAATAGAATTTGACAGTCGTCATCCCATTCTATTACCCGCGCGTGATCATGTAGTCGATTTAATAATAGATTACTATCATATCAAGAACCTACATACGGGTCCCACCTTACTCATGTCTCTGCTAAGACAAAGATTCTGGATACTTTCATCGCGTAATCTGGTCCGAAAGCGCGTGCACCGGTGCAATACGTGCTTCAAGGTTAAGCCTAAACCACAATTCCCAATAATGGGAGATTTACCCGCTTGTCGCGTCCGCGAAGCCAAGGCTTTTCTACACACAGGTGTTGACTACGCTGGCCCGCTTCAAATAATCCCTTATAGACGTCGAGGGGTCCGAAGTCAAAAGGCATACATTTGCATATTTATCTGCCTAGTGACCCGTGCGGTTCATATCGAACTCGCTTCAGATCTTTCCACCGAAGTCTTTCTCAACGCTTTCAAGCGTTTTTTATCTCGTCGTGGTCCTGTGAGTGTAAAGTACTCCGATAATGGAACGAACTTCGTGGGAGCTAAGTCTCATTTAAACTCTTTATTCGATCTAATAGAGTCGCGTAATTATAAGAAGGAACTCTCAAATAATCTACGGGAAAACTGCATCGAATGGAAGATGAATCCTCCTCAATCTCCACACTTTGGTGGAATCTGGGAAAGTAACATTAAATGCCTGAAGAGTTATTTAAATAAAATCGTAGGCACCTCTCTACTGACTTACGGAGAGATGCAGACAGTGCTTTCTCAGATTGAAGCAATTCTAAACTCACGTCCGCTGTCGGTACTTAGTGTCACCGATGTTTCAGCTCCGTTTCCTTTAACACCCGCGCATTTTTTAACACTTACGCCGTTAAAATCTCTAACCGCCGCTGACTTGTCCAACGAGTCCGTAAACTTACTGCAAAGGAAGCATCTCGTCGATCATCTCGTCCAGACTTTCTGGAACCGCTGGCGTATGGAATATTTAAATACTTTACAATCGCGGCAAAAATGGAACACGAGTTCAAACCCGGTAACGGCAGGCACAATTGTAATGATCAAGTGTGACAATATTGCGCCTCTTCAATGGCCTATTGGCATAATAGTCAACGTATATCCCGGTTTGGACGGAGTGACCCGTGTTGCTGATGTCAAAACGAACACCGGCATATACCGCAGAGCAGTAGTAAAACTCTGCCCTTTACCGTCGCAATAATAGTCTTTGGCAACTTGGTCATCAGATGGTACATCTATGGCCCTCTTTTTTATTTTCTACATTATTCTATTTGATTTAGTTTAAATTTACCGCTGATTAATTTATTAATAAATTAGTACAATAGCATCACATATTAACATTTTTCTGACCTTTTTACAAATTAATATTAATTTTACCGCGTGTTACTACAATTTTGTTCGTTTTAACGTTAAAGCGTACTGACCCTTTTTATGGTTTATGGAAGTGGATTTTTTCATCCCTTTCCAGGCGGGGGGCATGGTTGCGCCGATGCGCAATAGACATTAATTTATACATACATCTCATGCACACATACACACATACCTGCGACCACTGTACTGAGATAGTATTGTTGTTCCTTTGTTCCTACCTTCCTTGTCCATTCTTGCTAATTTATGTGCCCTTTGGTAATCTGTCAGTATGTTGCAATAACCCGAACCGCTAACAATAAACCGCATCCGCTCGAGATCTCGTCTCCCTTATCTTACGACATTATTATTCGCGACGATATAGTGCAATCCGCTTGTGTTAAGTGACATTGTTGTGAAGAAAAGACGGGAAGAAACAAGTGGCCCTTTCCTAATGGTGAGTCCTTTATCCCTACAACAAATATTATCTTATGTGCAGTGGGCATTGCTCAATCATTCAAGGTCCTTCGACAATCATTTTTTACACTAACATAAAAAACAACTACATAACTTCTTACACATCAGGTACTTAGTTATTGTTTTTGTGTTCAATTTGTAGAAATCCATCTAATTTAAAAATTCTGGAAGTATTTTAGTATTTTTTAATAATTATGACGGCGGTTTTCAAGGTCATTAATAATCAAACTGTAGAATAAATAATTTTCTGAATTTTCAATGGAGAAAACATATTTTTTGTATGAATACCGCACAAGAGTATCAACTGCTCCCATCTGAAGCCAGTGAGACTATGACATTCTAAAATATTGATATATAATCCGTCATTAATCCAATAATTACAGTACAAAAACTAGTCCGCAGAATTATATTTAAATGTCATCCTACCTATCCCTCCAAAATACTATTTACTAAAATTAGGGTCTTAGATATTCGCCAGCTATTCATTAAGACAAGCTTATGCTACATACGAAAAAATGACTTGTTAGTGGCTCCTCAACACCAAGTAAACACCCGCCTTTCATCAAATCTGGGATGCGTGGTCCCAAAAACTAGAACCACATTCGCTCAACGACAATTCTGGTACATCGCCCCTAAAATATACAACGCGTTGGACAGGGACATAAAATCTACTAATACTATATCCCTTTTTATTATACGTGTCCAAAACTGGATATTTGAAAGGGGACGAACCTTTTTTAAAGAATACATGAGTTCCTAACTTCTAAACCATTATAATAAAATTAACCATGTATCTCTATATGTATGTATATATGTGAATACACATAACGTTTGTGTGTGTTCATATATAGATGCATATGAATGTATTTATATATGCATTTATGTATGTCTGTGTATGTATATATATGTAGGTGTATATATATATATATATACATATATACACAATTATATATATATATACATACACAGACATACATACATGCATATATAAATACATTCATACACATCTATATATGAACACACACAAACGTAATGCGTATTCACATATATATATACATATAGAGATACATGGTAAATTTTATTATAATGGCTTAAAAGTTAGGATTTCATGTATTCTTTAACTCTTAAACCCTAACCTGGGTACTGGAGTACCCCCCTGTTGTTTAAAATATCAACAATTTTAACAATATTGCACTGTTGCAAAAATCGTTCTAGCTAATCTACTCTCGATAATTGGCGCGTAAGTACGTAAGTAAGCCGTGACCGCCCGGCAAGTGCATTCGCGTCCACAGGTGTTCCGGGGTACCCCAGTACCCCGTGGTAGGAATACTGTTAGTTCTTCCTTCCAGTTATACTTGAATTACTGAAGTTGTTTTTCGATATCTCTCTGGTAAGTTTACACATTATTTATGTTTTACTTTACTTTGTGATAATAGTTAGAGTACAGTGTTGATAGGCAGGGCCTGCACCCAATAACGAGACATTCATGGACTAATAATGTGTTATGAGTGTAATGAGAGTGTATGCAGTGTAATGAGGTGTTGTATTGTTTTCAGATATGTCATCCCAGACTCGAAGTCTTGGGGGGGGGAAGGTGAAATTGCAGCTGCTTTGTTGGTTTCTGACGACGAAGAGCTAAACCTAGGAGAAGATTCAGAAGATGAGCCCGACGGTGTTATCGAGGATTTCCGGGACCATTTTGAAGTCGCATCTCATGAAAACGGTGATCAAGATAGTGTGAAAGGAGATGATGAGTATTTAGTGCCTGACAATGACGGAGCTGGTGTGCTAGATTCTCCATTAGTTCTGTACGGAAAAGGTCATAATAATCGACATACGTGGACTGGTGTTAAGCGTTCTCGCTCAAGAATGCCTCGCCATTTTGTTGCACCCACCTGGTAACGTCTTAACAGAAACATGACATGTGACAATTGGTTCACGTCTATATCCACAGCCAAGAAGTTAATGGAAAAAGGTATAACATTAGTTGGAATTGTAAATTTCTCCTGTTTTCTTGTACACTAAAAATCGAGAGAGATGCACATCAATGCTTGTATTGTCCTCTGAAGTCAGCTAAAAAGAAAGTTGTAATCATGCTTTCCACCATGCACCTGACAAGGATAATGAAGTGTACCTTCCAGAAATAATACATTTATATAATAAAACCAAATGCGGGGTGGATGTGTTCGACCAACTTTGTAAGAAATACTCGACGTCCAGGAAGATCAAAAGGCGGCCCATGTGTCTCTTCTACCGGTTGCTAAATGCCGTTGGTTTCAACTCTTGGGTCTTATTCAAGCTGTCAACTAACATTGATAAATAGAAAATAACCAAGCGGCGTGAATTTCTTAAGAGTTTGTCAATGGCACTCATAAAGCCTCATATGAGAGCAAAATTACAATAGCCAAGTTTAACCCGGGATATCAGAGAAACTATACGTGCAGTCTTGAATATTCATAGTGAGGATCATAGGCCGGTCCCTGATAATCCCAATCCTGGGCGCTGATGCTTATGTCCGCGCACAAAGGACAGAAAATATCGATCTGTCTGTAACACTTGTCGCCGCCATATTTGTGCTGACCATCAGTACAAAATCTGTCCTTTACGTAACGACAAAAATGTCTTTTAGTTTTTATTTATAAATTTTATTGTCTTTTCTTATAATTTTGCCATAATAAAAATAATTTTCAAAAAAATATCAAAGACTTTTATTTTATTATTTTTTTTTTGCGCGGGGTACTTCAGTACCCCGTGGTAGGAATAATTACATTCCCAGAGTGGTAGGGTTTAAGAGTTAAAAAAGGCTCGTCCCCTTTCAAATATCCAGTTTTGGACACGTATAATAAAAAGGGATATAGTATTAGTTGATTTTATGTCCCTGTCCAACGCGTTGTATATTTTAGGGGCGATTATAGTGAATACCTCACAAGAGTCCCAACTGCTCCCGTCTGGAGCCAGTGAGACTATGGCATCCCCAATTGGGGGATGTTGTGAGGCTGAAGGTAAGAAGTGAAGGGAAAGAGGAAGGTGGGGAAGTACCTGGCTATTCAGATCTAGTCACTAAACACGGCTAAAGCCATTTGGAGCAACGTTTCAATTCTGAATGGTGGTCTTACACCAGGGCGATACTGGTAGTATCTTCCACTCTGGAACGTGCCGCAAATATTATATTATTATTTTAATTAATTAATTGTGAAATAACACAAATTAATCAAATAAAATTTATTTGCGCACGCCGGGTTCGAACCCGCGACCTTCGGAATGGCAGTCCAATGCGTTACCACTGGACTATGCCGGCGATGAACCAGAATTGTCTTTGAGCGAATGTGGTTCTAGTTTTTGGGACCACGCATCCCAGATTTGATGAAAAGCGGGTGTTTACTTGGTGTTGAGGAGCCACCAGCAGGTCATTTTTTCGTATGTAGCATAAGCTTGACTTAATGAATAGTTGGCGAATATCTAAGACCCTAATTTTAGTAAATAGTATTTTGGAGGGATAGGTAGGATGACATTTAAATATAATTCTGAGAACTAGTTTTTGTACTGTAATTATTGGATTAATGACGGATTCTGCACAGCCACCCCATCCCAGAATACCATATGTTGCTATCGATTGAAAAAGGGAAAAATATACGCTTTTTTGAGTCGTTAGGTCTAAGATGGATCTAAGAGAGCCGAATATGTGGGAGAGTTTACGAAGTCTTTTTGTTGTTTCTTTTATATGGGTTTCCCAGCGTAGTTGGTCATCGATTATTATTCCCAAGTATTTAACTCCTTTGAAGATTTAAGAGTTGAACACGTGCATTGAATATTAGGTGAGGTTTGAGGAGTCTGTATGTTGAGTGAACACGAGTGGATGGTAGGTTTGGGGCAGTTATTGGGAAAGCTATGTTTGGGTATGGAAAACGTCATATATTGTGTTTTGTCGATATTAAGTGTGAGGAGGTTTGTGTTTAGCCAATGCTTAACTTTTGTTAGGCCAATATTAGTTTTGTTTGTAACTGACTGCCATGTTTCATCTTCAAATATTAAGAATAAGTACGACCGTTTAGACATAGATAACGTAGCTAGTTCGCTTTACTGTTCAACAGGAAATCATTTACCGATAGATTGATTGATTATTATGTATTTTAGACCCTGAATGTGGGTGATTTTTAAAGAGCGATTTTTTGACGTGCTTTCTGGGTGAATGTTGGTGAAGAAAGCTCGCACGATTGGGCATTTTTTTTATTATACATTATACACTTTACAAATAAGATAAAAAGTCCCGATAAACTGCTTTTTAGCAGTTTGTCTAACGGGTTCTTTACATTATAAATTTTTTTATATTGAATTAACAGTTACATTTTCACAATTATATATTTATTTCACGCCTATTAGGGCTTTTACATACAAAATATAAAAAAATTACGAAATTATACATGAAAATAGTGCAGACGACTATTTAAAACAATTGCCGAAAAATAACTATAAAGTCATAATATCACTGAAATTGATCTTCACAGCATGCAGGCACAAAAACATAATTTTTTTCTGTTTCAGTTGACAAAATTATTATGTGTTAATCAAATCAAATTAAATACCTATTAACATATTCCACTACTTGATGAAAAAAACTTCAATAGGGTATGCTTATATATTGAAATTGATGTACTAAATATATCAACAACATCGTTGTATTTGTTTCCTAGCTGTTGAATCCGTCGCATAGGAGTGTGATATTGGGACGTTGATATATAATTGCTACAATAATATGGTAGGTACTGTCTTGTAACCGACCTGCTTGGAGTATGAAAAGAGATAACAAAACATTGAATTAATAATTTTATACAAACAGGATAAACCGGAAATAATTCTGCAATCAGATAATTTTATTAAATTTAATGAACAAAGTACGTTATCGTAATTTAGGTTTTCTCTAGGAATGACCATTTTAAAATTTACACATCTTAAACATTTATTTTGGATTCTTTCAATCGCATGTGAATGAACCACATAATTTGGGGACCAAACTGTGGAATTGTATTCTACATGACTCCTTACTAGTGATATATATAATGTTTTTACAGTATTTACATTATTTAAATCACTAGATACCCTTAAAATAAATCCCAACATTTTCAAAGCTTTATTGGTTATTATTTCAATATGCTTGATAAAGTTAAGTTTCGTGTCAAACCAAATGCCTAAGTCATTAATTACCGAGACAGATACTAACGACATATTGCAAATGGAATAATCAAAAAATATATTATTTTTTATTCGATGAAACCTCATAATTTGACATTTGCTTATGTTAAGTTGCAAGCGACACCATATAATTAATCTCCACAAGTTATTTGATAATATATGGAAATCGTTAATGTTTCTGATTGCTTTGAATAATTTCAGGTCGTCTGCAAACATTAACACTTGAGCATCATTGAACATATTATACAATACATCATTGACAAATAATAAAAACAGGATTGGACTCAAGTGTTACCCCTGGGGAACACCACTCGTAGCAGTGAATTTGTATTAAAATGTACCATACATTTTAGCAGCCAGTAATCTTTTAGTCAAGTAACTATAAAACCACTTATATAGTGAACCTCCTATACCGAATTTATGGAGTTTATTCAGCAATAACTCATGATTGACTTTATCGAACGCCTTGCTAAAATCGGTATAAATAGAGTCAACTTGACATTTACTAGACATGGAATCAGATATATGGTTTTGATAGGTTAACAAGTTAGTGTAGATTTGCCAGTAGAGAAACCATGTTGCTTAGGAGAAATGACGTGGTTTAATCGGAAAATAACTTTTTTGAAAAGAATTTTTTCAAAAACTTTAGAAATCGTTGATAAAAGGCACACCGGTCTGTGATTAATCTCCTCGTGTTTATCGCCTTTTTTAAAATAGGCGTAATGAAGCTGAATTTCCATTTAGTAGGAAAACATCCTGTTCGTAAAGACTGATTAACAGCAAATATAAAGGATACGCCAGATTGGTAGCACAATTATTCAAAAATACAGGAGGTATTTTTATCGGGTCCACCACTTTTGCTTTGATCTAGTAATTTAAGTTCAGTCAATATATCATTATATTCTATGTGGATAAAAGATAAATTAAGATTATGATCAGTAGTCAAATTTGATACTGTACTAGCAGAAACTGGTGTCTCACATTCATAAACGCTTTTAAAAAAATCAGCAAAAAGGTTAGCAATACTTTGAGTGTCTAGTGATTATATGTAAAAATCAAAAAAATTACAGAAATTTAGATTTATTTATTTATTATTTTATTATTTTTATATTTAAATATTCGGGCCAGCAGATCTTCAACCTGTTGACTTTGGGAAATCCGGAACCTTGAAGACAAATCACAATAAAATATTTACACAAAATTAAAAAAAACATTGTTTCTAAAATAAAATTTAGTGCAAGCGATTTGGACACTGACCTTTATACAGTTTCTTTATACATAAGGCTTAAAATCGCTTTCAAAACTAAAGGCAAACACATAACTATCCTATTAGTTGTTAACCCCTAGGCAAGGATATCAAAAAAGAAATTTTAAAAGTTAAACCGTGTTATTAGGATTCTGGGTCTAAAACAGTTCTTGAAAAAAAATAGCAATAAAATAAATAGGTTTTAAAATTTTCAGTAATATCAGAGTTCAAATGTTAACTACGGTGAACAACGCCAAATGCGGTTGGTAAAGTTAGATTTAAATGAAAAATTGTAGCCAATAAATAATTATCTGTATTTACTACTAATAAGTTTCTGTTTTGTAAGGAGAAAAATACTTACATTTTAATGTATCTGAGAGGAAAATCGCCAAATCAGCCAAATCAATAAAACTTTTTTCTGTCTGCCCAGGTAGTACGTTCTCTAGCGGTTGAAGTACCTAGGAGATGTGTTAACCAAATAATTCTCAAGGGTACAAGGTGCGATCTCCACAGGGTAAACAGAGAAGAAAATATTATTGTAGAAAGCAATCACTTTGTGGTTTGACATATTTAATAAAATAAAATACTTTTTTGTTTTGAAACCACGATATTTATTAATTTAAGAACCGACCGGTTTCGCTTTACTTAAGCATCATCAGGGTACAAATTAATACTAAACAAGAAGTACATAATGTGTGTATATATATGTGGCGTCGAATTATCCAGATTAAATAATTAATAATAAACTGCTACTTGCTACTTAGGTACGTACTTGTTACTTGCATCGTTAAATCGTAAACAAAGTAAATCTACGTAGTACAAGACCTACTTGCCTACTCGCGACAATACTATCGTGCAATCAGTCTTACACATTACGAGAACTCGCCAGAAGGAACGAGTCTGCCGCCTATGCATAATTGCCACGCTATCGAAGGTTCCTGAAACATCCCACTTTGGTGATCAGTGGTGAAGGCACGAAATGAAAGAAAGTTGTGAAGGTCACATGTGTTTATTGAGTCAGTTGCCGTGACGAGGAGATGACGCTGGACAGAAGAATATACCGGATGCTGGCTGTGATGGCAGGTCAAACGCGGGTCGGTGAGTCGACGCCGGGCGCTGGTGACCGGGACTCGATGGAAGTCAGGCACTGGCGAAGAACGTAGGTCTTCAGGCACTCCAGTGCTGACGAGACGGCCGAAGGTGCGACGGACCTTGTAGGCAGTTGAGCGGGAACGGCGTGACCAGTGAGGATGCTGCGTGTCCTCGTGGTGGTCATGGTGTCGTGGAAGAAGCGCTGGTCAGAGACGCTGGAACCAGGGCGCTTGTAATCCGTTGTAGTGCTTGCCAGGAACGGCGATCTGGACAAGGCACTAAGATGATGTCCCGATAAAGTCCATGATAGTACGGTGAAGCCGGGTATATGTTGTCCTTCGCGGGGGGATTCGACGCCACATATATAACAAAATATAGAGGGAGACAACATGATACAAATATAAGCAACACAAAGACGGTCATAAAATACATTAACATAAGTGCACAAGTAATGGAAAAACCGCTAGATAATTATGTAGACTAATGGGTTATATCAGTAAATCGGGAGAAACAAAGCATCAACTGGCATGGTGGTAAGGAGGTAAGGAGAACTGGGATTTTTTTATGGGTTTATTGGAAACAGACCTAATATTGGACTACTTGATATGTCTAATTGATTATTAAGTATCTGACTTTTGGTTTTTACAGCTTTTTTAATTTCTAGTGCCTCTAAGTTGTTTAGTCTGTTACCATGCCCGTTTTTATGTAAGATGTTAGCACCGGTGCTATGACAGGATGTATGATCTTTATCGATCAAATGATTTGCGAATTCGGAAAACCCGTTATTATTGAGGCAACGAAGATGCTCCTTTATCCTAATATTAACATTACGTGATGTCTTACCGATATAGAAAGCCGAACAATTATTGCAATTTAATTTATAAATCCCCGAATGACTTAATTTTTCGTCCTTATCTTTAGAATTAATTAGAAATTTACCTATATTGTTATTGGTATAAAAGGCCGGTTTGACTTCAGAAGGAAGGTTTTTTACACTTAAGGTAGAAAAGTGATTAATAAATAAAATTCGACGCCATTGATAATTAATATTATTATCATTGATTTGAGGACAAGGACTAGCAAAGAGGAAGCGATTAATGGCTATTTGTTTTAGCTTTTTATTTAAGATTAAATCTATAAAATTTGATTCATAGCCATTATTTACTGCTATGTTTTTAATTAGTTTTAGTTCACTATCAAAATTACTATCGGACATTGGAATTGTGACTAAACGATGGACCATTGAATGGAATGCGGAGTACTTATGTGAAATAGGGTGATTGGAGGTGCTGTGTATGACAACGTCAGTATAGGAGGGTTTACGAAAAATGTTAAAATTAATTCTGTTATTAACGATCGATAAGGTAAGGTCTAAAAAATTTAAGGTTGAATTTATGCCTATTTCTAATGTGAATTTAATCTTATTATGAAAAGAGTTTATAAGATTGAGGAAGGAATTCAGTTGACGCTTAGTCCCTGTCCATATACACAAAACATCATCAACGTATCTTTTCCAGTACAAGACATTTTTAATAAGATGTGAGGTACTAGATAAAATTTTATTTTCTAAGTTATCCATGAATATATCAGCAATCAGAGGACTGGTAGGGCTCCCCATAGCTAGGCCGTCACGTTGTTGATATATAACATTATTAAATTGAAAATAATTTTGATTCAGGCATATATTAAACAAGGAAGTTAAATCTTTTATAAAATCTATAGAGAGATCGGAACTATTTAATAAATCAGAAATTAAACATTTACTCTCTTCTATGGGAACATTGGGGAACAAATTTACAACGTCAAAAGAAATTAGTGTAGAATTACTAGGGAGAATCATATCTTTCAATTCTTCTACTAATGAAAAAGAGTTTTTAAGGGTATGTTTAGGTGAAAAAACATTGGTTTTTCCATTACTTGTGCACTTATGTTAATGTATTTTATGACCGTCTTTGTGTTGCTTATATTTGTATCATGTTGTCTCCCTCTATATTTTGTTATATATGTGGCGTCGAATCCCCCCGCGAAGGACAACATATACCCGGCTTCACCGTACTATCATGGACTTTATCGGGACATCATCTTAGTGCCTTGTCCAGATCGCCGTTCCTGGCAAGCACTACAACGGATTACAAGCGCCCTGGTTCCAGCGTCTCTGACCAGCGCTTCTTCCACGACACCATGACCACCACGAGGACACGCAGCATCCTCACTGGTCACGCCGTTCCCGCTCAACTGCCTACAAGGTCCGTCGCACCTTCGGCCGTCTCGTCAGCACTGGAGTGCCTGAAGACCTACGTTCTTCGCCAGTGCCTGACTTCCATCGAGTCCCGGTCACCAGCGCCCGGCGTCGACTCACCGACCCGCGTTTGACCTGCCATCACAGCCAGCATCCGGTATATTCTTCTGTCCAGCGTCATCTCCTCGTCACGGCAACTGACTCAATAAACACATGTGACCTTCACAACTTTCTTTCATTTCGTGCCTTCACCACTGATCACCAAAGTGGGATGTTTCAGGAACCTTCGATAGCGTGGCAATTATGCATAGGCGGCAGACTCGTTCCTTCTGGCGAGTTCTCGTAATGTGTAAGACTGATTGCACGATAGTATTGTCGCGAGTAGGCAAGTAGGTCTTGTACTACGTAGATTTACTTTGTTTACGATTTAACGATGCAAGTAACAAGTACGTACCTAAGTAGCAAGTAGCAGTTTATTATTAATTATTTAATCTGGATAATTCGACGCCACATATATATACACACATTATGTACTTCTTGTTTAGTATTAATTTGTACCCTGATGATGCTTAAGTAAAGCGAAACCGGTCGGTTCTTAAATTAATAAATATCGTGGTTTCAAAACAAAAAAGTATTTTATTTTATTAAATATGTCAAACCACAAAGTGATTGCTTTCTACAATAATATTTTCTTCTCTGTTTACCCTGTGGAGATCGCACCTTGTACCCTTGAGAATTATTTGGTTAACACATCTCCTAGGTACTTCAACCGCTAGAGAACGTACTACCTGGGCAGACAGAAAAAAGTTTTATTGATTTGGCTGATTTGACGATTTTCCTCTCAGATACATTAAAATGTAAGTATTTTTCTCCTTACAAAACAGAAACTTATTAGTAGTAAATACAGATAATTATTTATTGGCTACAATTTTTCATTTAAATCTAACTTTACCAACCGCATTTGGCGTTGTTCACCGTAGTTAACATTTGAACTCTGATATTACTGAAAATTTTAAAACCTATTTATTTTATTGCTATTTTTTTTCAAGAACTGTTTTAGACCCAGAATCCTAATAACACGGTTTAACTTTTAAAATTTCTTTTTTGATATCCTTGCCTAGGGGTTAACAACTAATAGGATAGTTATGTGTTTGCCTTTAGTTTTGAAAGCGATTTTAAGCCTTATGTATAAAGAAACTGTATAAAGGTCAGTGTCCAAATCGCTTGCACTAAATTTTATTTTAGAAACAATGTTTTTTTTTTAATTTTGTGTAAATATTTTATTGTGATTTGTCTTCAAGGTTCCGGATTTCCCAAAGTCAACAGGTTGAAGATCTGCTGGCCCGAATATTTAAATATAAAAATAATAAAATAATAAATAAATAAATCTAAATTTCTGTAATTTTTTTGATTTTTACATATAATCACTAGACACTCAAAGTATTGCTAACCTTTTTGCTGATTTTTTTAAAAGCGTTTATGAATGTGAGACACCAGTTTCTGCTAGTACAGTATCAAATTTGACTACTGATCATAATCTTAATTTATCTTTTATCCACATAGAATATAATGATATATTGACTGAACTTAAATTACTAGATCAAAGCAAAAGTGGTGGACCCGATAAAAATACCTCCTGTATTTTTGAATAATTGTGCTACCAATCTGGCGTATCCTTTATATTTGCTGTTAATCAGTCTTTACGAACAGGATGTTTTCCTACTAAATGGAAATTCAGCTTCATTACGCCTATTTTAAAAAAGGCGATAAACACGAGGAGATTAATCACAGACCGGTGTGCCTTTTATCAACGATTTCTAAAGTTTTTGAAAAAATTCTTTTCAAAAAAGTTATTTTCCGATTAAACCACGTCATTTCTCCTAAGCAACATGGTTTCTCTACTGGCAAATCTACACTAACTTGTTAACCTATCAAAACCATATATCTGATTCCATGTCTAGTAAATGTCAAGTTGACTCTATTTATACCGATTTTAGCAAGGCGTTCGATAAAGTCAATCATGAGTTATTGCTGAATAAACTCCATAAATTCGGTATAGGAGGTTCACTATATAAGTGGTTTTATAGTTACTTGACTAAAAGATTACTGGCTGCTAAAATGTATGGTACATTTTAATACAAATTCACTGCTACGAGTGGTGTTCCCCAGGGGTAACACTTGAGTCCAATCCTGTTTTTATTATTTGTCAATGATGTATTGTATAATATGTTCAATGATGCTCAAGTGTTAATGTTTGCAGACGACCTGAAATTATTCAAAGCAATCAGAAACATTAACGATTTCCATATATTATCAAATAACTTGTGGAGATTAATTATATGGTGTCGCTTGCAACTTAACATAAGCAAATGTCAAATTATGAGGTTTCATCGAATAAAGAATAATATATTTTTTGATTATTCCATTTGCAATATGTCGTTAGTATCTGTCTCGGTAATTAATGACTTAGGCATTTGGTTTGACACGAAACTTAACTTTATCAAGCATATTGAAATAATAACCAATAAAGCTTTGAAAATGTTGGGATTTATTTTAAGGGTATCTAGTGATTTAAATAATGTAAATACTGTAAAAACATTATATATGTCACTAGTAAGGAGTCATGTA
The DNA here is from genome assembly GCF_061612785.1 of Hesperophylax consimilis. Taxonomy (NCBI): domain Eukaryota; kingdom Metazoa; phylum Arthropoda; class Insecta; order Trichoptera; family Limnephilidae; genus Hesperophylax; species Hesperophylax consimilis. The sequence goes on from NC_142852.1 coordinate 10,064,828, forward strand.
GAATACAATTCCACAGTTTGGTCCCCAAATTATGTGGTTCATTCACATGCGATTGAAAGAATCCAAAATAAATGTTTAAGATGTGTAAATTTTAAAATGGTCATTCCTAGAGAAAACCTAAATTACGATAACGTACTTTGTTCATTAAATTTAATAAAATTATCTGATTGCAGAATTATTTCCGGTTTATCCTGTTTGTATAAAATTATTAATTCAATGTTTTGTTATCTCTTTTCATACTCAAAGCAGGTCGGTTACAAGACAGTACCTACCATATTATTGTAGCAATTATATATCAACGTCCCAATATCACACTCCTATGCGACGGATTCAACAGCTAGGAAACAAATACAACGATGTTGTTGATATATTTAGTACATCAATTTCAATATATAAGCATACCCTATTGAAGTTTTTTTCATCAAGTAGTGGAATATGTTAATAGGTATTTAATTTGATTTGATTAACACATAATAATTTTGTCAACTGAAACAGAAAAAAATTATGTTTTTGTGCCTGCATGCTGTGAAGATCAATTTCAGTGATATTATGACTTTATAGTTATTTTTCGGCAATTGTTTTAAATAGTCGTCTGCACTATTTTCATGTATAATTTCGTAATTTTTTTATATTTTGTATGTAAAAGCCCTAATAGGCGTGAAATAAATATATAATTGTGAAAATGTAACTGTTAATTCAATATAAAAAAATTTATAATGTAAAGAACCCGTTAGACAAACTGCTAAAAAGCAGTTTATCGGGACTTTTTATCTTATTTGTAAAGTGTATAATGTATAATAAAAAAAATGCCCAATCGTGCGAGCTTTCTTCACCAACATTCACCCAGAAAGCACGTCAAAAAATCGCTCTTTAAAAATCACCCACATTCAGGGTCTAAAATACATAATAATCAATCAATCTATCGGTAAATGATTTCCTGTTGAACAGTAAAGCGAACTAGCTACGTTATCTATGTCTAAACGGTCGTACTTATTCTTAATATTTGAAGATGAAACATGGCAGTCAGTTACAAACAAAACTAATATTGGCCTAACAAAAGTTAAGCATTGGCTAAACACAAACCTCCTCACACTTAATATCGACAAAACACAATATATGACGTTTTCCATACCCAAACATAGCTTTCCCAATAACTGCCCCAAACCTACCATCCACTCGTGTTCACTCAACATACAGACTCCTCAAACCTCACCTAATATTCAATGCACGTGTTCAACTCTTAAATCTTCAAAGGAAGTTAAATACTTGGGAATAATAATCGATGACCAACTACGCTGGGAAACCCATATAAAAGAAACAACAAAAAGACTTCGTAAACTCTCCCACATATTCGGCTCTCTTAGATCCATCTTAGACCTAACGACTCAAAAAAGCGTATATTTTTCCCTTTTTCAATCGATAGCAACATATGGTATTCTGGGATGGGGTGGCTGTGCAGAATCCGTCATTAATCCAATAATTACAGTACAAAAACTAGTTCTCAGAATTATATTTAAATGTCATCCTACCTATCCCTCCAAAATACTATTTACTAAAATTAGGGTCTTAGATATTCGCCAACTATTCATTAAGTCAAGCTTATGCTACATACGAAAAAATGACCTGCTGGTGGCTCCTCAACACCAAGTAAACACCCGCTTTTCATCAAATCTGGGATGCGTGGTCCCAAAAACTAGAACCATTTGATCACATTTGAACAAATCATTTGATCGATAAAGATCATACATCCTGTCATAGCACCGGTGCTAACATCTTACATAAAAACGGGCATGGTAACAGACTAAACAACTTTGAGGCACTAGAAATTAAAAAAGCTGTAAAAACCAAAAGTCAGATACTTAATAATCAATTAGACATATCAAGTAGTCCAATATTAGGTCTGTTTCCAATAAACCCATAAAAAAATCCCAGTTCTCCTTACCTCCTTACCACCATGCCAGTTGATGCTTTGTTTCTCCCGATTTACTGATATAACCCATTAGTCTACATAATTATCTAGCGGTTTTTCCATTACTTGTGCACTTATGTTAATGTATTTTATGACCGTCTTTGTGTTGCTTATATTTGTATCATGTTGTCTCCCTCTATATTTTGTTATATATATACACACATTATGTACTTCTTGTTTAGTATTAATTTGTACCCTGATGATGCTTAAGTAAAGCGAAACCGGTCGGTTCTTAAATTAATAAATATCGTGGTTTTAAAACAAAAAAGTATTTTATTTTATTAGAAAAGAAAATGTTCTAGAACGCACTAGCAGCTGCTGCTACAAATCTACAGTTTTGAATGTGAATTTAGAAGTGTAAAAATATTATTTGAAAATAATTAAATACATTACTGTACACATATTCATATATATTTTTATATTCGTGTTAGTTGTATGACATAATTATCTTTTTTACACACACATTAACATTTAAGTTACACGTACATTTAAGATTTAAAAAAAATCAAATCTTTTCCAATGCGATTCAGAACAAATTCAACAAAATCGCAAGGTTATAAATATTGTGACCATTATAAAATTATATTAATTTTATATACTGGTAACTCTCTGGTGAAACATATCAGATCTCATACTAGAATTTATTCTGTAAATAGTTTACGTGAAGCTGAATGTTAACGCAAGGAACAAGAAAAGTGTCCAGTCAAAGAGTCTTTTCAAGAACAGTGAATGCGCAGTCAGCCAGAAAACGGAAAAGTTTTTTTTCAGCTGTCAGTCAGTTTTTTCTCTTCAAGGAACACTGTTGATAACTTGCATAGTTGCACTCGGAACAAGAAAAAGGGGGTTTTTCTCCGCTCTGAGTCAGCATGTGTTCCAACAAATGTCCTATATGGGGGGTGAGGTTAAAATGAAAAAGGTTTGTCGCCACTGTGAGTCAGCATGTGGCTTTTAAGATGTGCGTTTTGAGAATATGCATAGATGAACAAGGAACAAGAAAAAGTTTTCTCCGTAGTGACTCAACGTGCGCTTCAGATTGCCTTTACAATAACATAAATATGTGCACTTGGAACATAAAACAGGTTTTTCGCCACTGTGAGTCAGCATGTGGGTATTAAGATGGGAGTTTTGATAAAATTAAATGTTTCACACGGGACTTGAAAAAGGTTTTTCTCCACCGTGAGTTAGCATGTTGCACTTCAGAAAACATGTATAGTTGCACACGGAATATTAAAGAGGTTTTCCTACGATGTGAGAGAGCATATGGCTCTTCAGTTGGCCCTGTTGATAACATGCATAGTTGCACAGGGAACATGAAAAAGGTTTTTCTCCACTGTGAGTCAGCATGTGTGCCTTTAGGTTACCCTGGTTATAACTTGTATAATCGCACTCCAAACATGGAAGAGGTTTTTCTCCACTGTGAATCAGCATGTGCCTCTTTAGCTGACCCTTTTTATAACACGCATATTTGCACACGGAACAAGAAAAAGGTTTTTCTCCACTGTGAATCGGCAAGTGCCTCTTCAGCTGACCCTTTTGAAAACACGCATAGTTGCACTCCGAACATGAAAACGGTTTTTCTCCACGGTGAATCGGCATGTGCCTCTTCAACTGACCCTTTCGAACACACGCATAGTTGCACACGTGGTAGGAATAATTACATTCCCAGAGTGGTAGGGTTTAAGAGTTAAAAAAGGCTCGTCCCCTTTCAAATATCCAGTTTTGGACACGTATAATAAAAAGGGATATAGTATTAGTTGATTTTATGTCCCTGTCCAACGCGTTGTATATTTTAGGGGCGATTATAATGAATACCTCACAAGAGTCCCAACTGCTCCCGTCTGGAGCCAGTGAGACTATGGCATCCCCAATTGGGGGATGTTGTGAGGCTGAAGGTAAGTGGTGAAGGGAAAGAGGAAGGTGGGGAAGTACCTGGCTATTCAGATCTAGTCACTAAACACGGCTAAAGCCATTTCGAGCAACGTTTCAATTCTGAATGGTGGTCTTACACCAGGGCGATACTGGTAGTATCTTCCACTCTGGAACGTGCCGCAAATATTATATTATTATTTTAATTAATTAATTGTGAAATAACACAAATTAATCAAATAAAATTTATTTGCGCACGCCGGGTTCGAACCCGCGACCTTCGGAATGGCAGTCCAATGCGTTACCACTGGACTATGCCGGCGATGAACCAGAATTGTCTTTGAGCGAATGTGGTTCTAGTTTTTGGGACCACGCATCCCAGATTTGATGAAAAGCGGGTGTTTACTTGGTGTTGAGGAGCCACCAGCAGGTCATTTTTTCGTATGTAGCATAAGCTTGACTTAATAAATAGTTGGCGAATATCTAAGACCCTAATTTTAGTAAATAGTATTTTGGAGGGATAGGTAGGATGACATTTAAATATAATTCTGAGAACTAGTTTTTGTACTGTAATTATTGGATTAATGACGGATTCTGCACAGCCACCCCATCCCAGAATACCATATGTTGCTATCCTTTGAAAAAGGGAAAAATATACGCTTTTTTGAGTCGTTAGGTCTAAGATGGATCTAAGAGAGCCGAATATGTGGGAGAGTTTACGAAGTCTTTTTGTTGTTTCATTTATATGGGTTTCCCAGCGTAGTTGGTCATCGATTATTATTCCCAAGTATTTAACTTCCTTTGAAGATTTAAGAGTTGAACACGTGCATTGAATATTAGGTGAGGTTTCAGGAGTCTGTATGTTGAGTGCACACGAGTGAATGGTAGGTTTGGGGCAGTTTTTGACGGCCGGCGTGGTCTAGTGGTATACGCTTTTGACTACAGATCCGAAGGTCGCGGGTTCGAACCCGGCGTGCGCAAATAAAATTTTATTTATGATTAATTTGTGTTATTTCACAATTAATTAATTTAAATAATAATTTAAATAATATATAGTATATTTGCGGCACGTTCCAGAGTGGAAGATACTACCAGTATCGCCCTGGTGTAAGACCACCATTCAGAATTGAAACGTTGCTTGAAATGGCTTTAGCCGTGTTTGGTGACCAGATCTGAATAGCCAGGTACTTCCCCATCTTCCTCTTTCCCATATCCTTCCCCTCTCCAATACCTTTAGCCTCACAACATACCCCAATTGGGGATGCCATAGTCTCACTGGCTCCAGACGGGAGCAGTTGGGACTCTTGTGCGGTATTACTGTAAAAAAAAAAAAAAAAAATTATTGGGAAAGTTATGTTTGGTAGGTTTGGGGCAGTTATTGGGAAAGTTATGTTTGGTAGGTTTGGGGCAGTTATTGGGAAAGTTATGTTTGGGTATGGAAAACGTCATATATTGTGTTTTGTCGATATTAAGTGTGAGGCGGTTTGTGTTTAGCCAATGCTTGTTAGGCCAATATTAGTTTTGTTTAAACTGATTGCCATGTTTCATCTTCAAATATTAAGAATAAGTACGACCGTTTAGACAGCTAACGTAGCTAGTTTGCTTTACTGTTCAACAGGAAATCATTTACCGATAGATTGATTGATATTTATGTTTTCTAGACCCTGAATGTGGGTGATTTTTAAAGAGCGATTTTTTGACGTGCTTTATGAGTGAATGTTGGTGAAGAAAGCTCGCACGATTGAGCATTTTTTAATTTTTTTTATTATACAATATACACTTTACAAATAAGATAAAAAGTCCCGATAAACTGCTTTTTAGCAGTTTGTCTAACGGGTTCTTTACATTATAAATCTTTTTATATTGAATTAACAGTTACATTTTTACAATTATATATTTATTTATTTATTTCACGCCTATTAGGGCTTTTACATACATACATATAAAAAAATTACGAAATTATACATGAAAATAGTGCAGACGACTATTTAAAACAATTGCCGAAAAATAACTATAAAGTCATAATATCACTGAACTTGATCTTCACAGCATGCAGGCACAAAAACATAATTTTTTTCTGTTTCAGTTGACAAAATTATTATGTGTTAATCAAATCAAATTAAATACCTATTAACATATTCCACTACTTGATGAAAAAAACTTCAATAGGGTATGCTTATATATTGAAATTGATGTACTAAATATATCAACAACATCGTTGTATTTGTTTCCTAGCTGTTGAATCCGTCGCATAGGAGTGTGATATTGGGACGTTGATATAGAATTGCTACAATAATATGGTAGGTACTGTCTTGTAACCGACCTGCTTGGAGTATGAAAAGAGATAACAAAACATTGAATTAATAATTTTATACAAACAGGTTAAACCGGAAATAATTCTGCAATCAGATAATTTTATTCAATTTAATGAACAAAGTACGTTATCGTAATTTAGGTTTTCTCTAGGAATGACCATTTTAAAATTTACATATCTTAAATATTTATTTTGGATTCTTTCAATCGCATGTGAATGAACTACATAATTTGGGGACCAAACTGTGGAATTGTATTCTACATGACTCCTTACTAGTGACATATATAGTGTTTTTACAGTATTGACATTATTTAAATCACTAGATACCCTTAAAATAAATCCCAACATTTTCAAAGCTTTATTGGTTATTATTTTAATATGCTTGAAATAGTTAAGTTTCGTGTCAAACCAAATGCCTAAGTCATTAATAACCGAGACAGATACTAACGACATATTGCAAATGGAATAATCAAAAAATATATTATTCTTTATTCGATGAAACCTCATAATTTGACATTTGCTTATGTTAAGTTGCAAGCGACACCATATAATTAATCTCGACAAGTTATTTGATAATATATGGAAATCGTTAATGTTTCTGATTGCTTTGAATAATTTCAGGTCATCTGCAAACATTAACACTTGAAAGTCGTTGAACATATTATACAATACATCATTGACAAATAATAAAAACAGGATTGGACCTAAGTGTTACCCCTGGGGAACACCACTCGTAGCAGTGAATTTGTATTTTAGCAGCCAGTAATCTTTTAGTCAAGTAACTATAAAACCACTTATATAGTGAACCTCCTATACCGAATTTATGGAGTTTATTCAGCAATAACTCATGATTGACTTTATCGAACGCCTTGCTAAAATCGGTATAAATAGAGTCAATTTGACATTTACTAGACATGGAATCAGATATATGGTTTTGATAGGTTAACAAGTTAGGGTAGATTTGCCAGTAGAGAAACCATGTTGTTTGGGAGAAATGACGTGGTTTAATCGGAAAATAACTTTTTTGAAAAGAATTTTTTCAAAAACTTTAGAAATCGTTGATAAAAGGCACACCGGTCTGTGATTAATCTCCTCGTGTTTATCGCCTTTTTTAAAATAGGCGTAATGAAGCTGAATTTCCATTTAGTAGGAAAACATCCTGTTCGTAAAGACTGATTAAACAGCAAATATAAAGGATACGCCAGATTGGTAGCACAATTATTCAAAAATACAGGAGGTATTTTATCTGGTCCACCACTTTTGCTTTGATCTAGTAATTTTAGTTCAGTCAATATATCATTATATTCTATGTGGATAAAAGATAAATTAAGATTATGATAAGTGGTAAAATTTGATACTGTACTAGCAGAAACTGGTGTCTCACATTCATAAACGCTTTTAAAAAAATCAGCAAAAAGGTTAGCAATACTTTGAGTGTCTAGTGATTATATGTAAAAAACAAAAAAAATACAGAAATTTAGATTCATTTATTTATTATTTTTATTTATACATATTCGGGCCAGCAGATCTACAACCTGTTGACCTTGGGAAATCCGGAACCTTGAACACAAATCACAATAAAATATTTACACAAAATTAAAAAAACATTGTTTCTAAAATAAAATTTAGTGCAAGCGATTTGGACACTGACCTTTATACAGTTTCTTTATACATAAGGCTTAAAATCACTTTCAAAACTAAAGGCAAACACATAACTATCCTATTAGTTGTTAACCCTTAACTAGGCAAGGATATCAAAAATGAAATTTTAAAAGTTAAACCGTGTTATTAGGATTCTGGGTCTAAAACAGTTCTTGAAAAAAATAGAAATAAAATAAATAGGTTATTTAACCTTTCCTCATCTGTGGTGTGTATTTACTACACATTGCTTCTAATATCTTTAATAACTCTATAAATATAATAAATTATGGGTTCAGATTTTAGGTATTCCTCCGTTATACATTTATGCACTGAATTAAAAAAATATATTTAACATAGTTTTCAAATTCAATTAAAAATTAGAGTTTTTTGTAAGAAATCGGGAGCAAATATACCAATACATTCAACCGTGTGCCATTGCTACGCGAAGAGTGTGCGAGGAAATGACACGCTATTGATATCCCGCTTTACTTCGCTATGCGTGCACATGAGAAATCCACTTGTCCCCAGTTCTATTTTTCTATTTAGACCATCGATACCTACGACCGCATTGTGTAGCTTCGTCTCGTGACCAACTTGTGCAGGGGTACTAAAGTGAATCATTATTTCCGTTCGATAATTAAATTAATAATTTTTTGTAAGTACTTTTTCATTTATTTCCGAATACTGTGTTATACTATAACCTTATATTATAGTATTGAAAAGTGTGTATTACGTAACTATTTATTCGTGCGCTTTCGTCATTTAATCATTGATCTAAGATTTATTTTTGAATATTTATTTCACATTTTTTTTCTTATTCGTTATAATATTCAGTTAAGCAATACTGCGTTTTACATTATTTACAAAAACCCTTCCATTTTCAGGAAGAATAATGACTGACAGAAATTTAACAGAAGAAGAGATAGCGCAAGAACTTGATTATGATAGTGATATTGAGTTTGAAATGAACAATGACATATCAGATACTGAAGATTTGGTTGAACATTTAGAAGAATCGGACTCGGAATCGACTAGTGAAAATGAAGACGAGGGAGAAATACTAGTTTCAAAACACGGATTCGAATGGAGTGTATTACCACCATCATCATCGAGACGTCGGCAATGCAATATTGTCAATGAAACTTCCGGCCTGAAAAATGGTAGTTTATTATCTAACACAATAAGAGAAATGTTTGCTTTATTTATAAGCGCAGATATGGTGACAGAAATATGCCAAGAAACGAATCGTCAATTGAGGCGTTTACCCGGGAATATGATTGAGCAATTATCCGAAGATGAACTATATGCTTTCATCGGTATAATGCTTGCTTCCGGCAGAAATCGCACCCGAAAACTAAGTTTGAATGAGTTGTGGACAAGTGAAAGTCCATTTTGTCAGCCGTTTTTCACGGCAGCTATGTCTCGAGACAGGTTCATAAAAATTTATAGTCAGATCCGTTTTGATAATAGAGATACAAGACGAGAGAGATTTGAAGCTTCTTCAGACAAGCTAGAGCCAATTAAGTCGATTTTCAGTAAATTGGTAGATGCGTGTAAATCAAATTACTCTCCATCGCTTGATATAACCGTGGATGAGCGTTTGGCGGCGTTTAGAGGTAAATGTCCATTTCGGGTATATATGAAGTCAAAGCCAGCCAGGTATGGCATCAAAATATGGATCGCTGCAGATGCTAAAACCGCATATATATGTAACATGCAAATATACACCGGTATGATAAATAATAAAAGAGAAATAAATCAAGGCAATCGTGTCGTTATGGAATTGGTGGAACCTCAATATGGCACCAATAGAGGCATAACCACAGATAATTTTTTTACGTCAGTACCACTGGCGGACAATCTTTTGTCTAAAAATCTGACCATAACTGGCACTCTTCGCAAAAATAAGAGAGAAATCCCTAAAGAGTTTTTGCCATCAAAAGAAAGGCCATTGCATAGTAGCCAGTTTGGTTTATATCAAATAAAACACTTGTATCATATGTGCCTCAGCAAAATAAAGCAGTTTTGCTCTTATCAACTCAATTCCTTGGAAATGAAATAAGCCAAACCGATACAAAAAAACCAGATATTATTTTACATTACAATAAAACCAAAGGTGCTGTTGACACAGGGGACAAAATGACCTCCGAGTATTCGTGTGTAAGGTCGACAAGAAGATGGCCGTTTCGCTTGTTCATGGAAATGTTAGACATTGCTGCACTGAACACATATTTATTATGGATTCAAAAGTATCCGGAGTGGAAAAAAAATAATAGAAGTAAAAGGAAATTATTCATAACACAGCTAGGTTTAGAGTTGGCTAAGCCCAATGTAATGAAAAGAAAAAACAGCACGGTCAAATTTCACAAACAACAACAAGATGCTTTCGAGACAGTTTTGTCATATTATCAAGAAACACCACCCGCAACTGCTGTTACGAATGATATTACGAGTGATTCAAGAAATGTACTAGTGTCCCGAGCACCGTCGAAAACTTGCAGATTTTGTCCATACAACACAAAAAAAGAAGCACCATAGTTTGTCATATTTGTCAAAAATCTGTATGCACAAGCCACAGAAAAGAAAAAAAAATATTTCCTCCCACAATTGCGATGCAATTTAGATTAACAATTTAATATATTTGGTTTAAAATTTTTATTATTTTTAATTTCGCTGTATTGTTTTGTTCTTACATAATTTTGCTGTTATATTTAAATATAATGAATATAGAATTTTTAATGTTTAGTTTCTCAATATAATATTTCTTTTTACAAATTTGTTTATTTCATTTAAAAAAAAAAAAGTTTGAAACCCCTGCAAGACTGGCAGCGTAAACACGCAAAGCTGTGTGCGTGAGTCCAGCGCCCATCAGCCGCCATTCGGTCACGGACCGTCATTAGATAAGGACTTCTCGCACGTTTTTTTAGCATCTGCCGATGGTTTTTTCATGTTTTCAGCTATTAAATTACAATTATTATCACTTTTGACATAAAATATAATAAACATAAGCGATTGGCTATGAATATTCATATTTTTCCGATTTAAAATCGCTTATTTTAAGATGTGTATTGACTACACAGCACCGTAACGGGTGTATTTTTTTAGGACAGTAAGGGAAAGGTTAAATTTTCAGTAATATCAGAGTTCAAAAGTTAACTACGGTGAACAACGCTAAATGCGGTTGTTAAAGTTAGATTTGAATGAAAAATTGCAGCCAATAAGTAATTATCTGTATTAACTACTAATAAGTTTCTGTTTTTTAGGGAGAAAAATATTTAGATTTTAATGTATCTGAGAGGAAAATCGTCAAATCATTCAAATCAATGGAACTTTTTTCTGTCTGCCCAGGTAGTACGTTCTCTAGCGGTTGAAGTACCTAGGAGATGTGTTAACCAAATAATTCTTGTAGGTACAAGGTGCGATCTCCACAGGGTAAACAGAGAAGGAAATGTTCTAGAACGCACTAGTAGCTGCTGCTACAGTTCAACAGTTTTGAAAGTGAATTTAGAAGTGTAATAATATTATTTTTAAAATAATTAAATACATTACTGTACACATATTCATATATATTTTTATATTCGTGTTAGTAGTATGACATAATTATCTTGTTTACACATACATTTACATTTAAGTTACACGTACATTTAAGTTTAAAAAAAATCAAATCTTTTCCAATGCGATTCAGAACAAATTCAACGAAATCGCAAGGTTATAAATATTGTGACCATTATAAAATTATATTAATTTTAAATACTGGTAACTCTCTGGTGAAACATATCAGATCGAATGCTAGAATTTATTCTGTAAATAGTTTTCGTGAAGGTGAATGTTAACGCAAGGAACAAGAAAAGTGTCCAGTCAAAGAGTCTTTTCGAGAAAATGCATAATTCCATATTAAAATAAACATTGAGTGCGCACGCGTTTATTTCAATCTCTCTTCAGCCAGAAAACGAGAAAGTTTTTTTTCAGCTGTCAGTCAGTTTTTTCTCTTCAAGGAACACTGTTGATAACTTGCATAGTTGCACTCGGAACAAGAAAAGGGGGTTTTTCTCCGCTCTGAGTCAGCATGTGTTCCAACAAATGTCCTATATGGGGGGTAAGGTGGCCTTTCCTAGAATCTGAATATGTTCACTTGGAAAATGAAAAAGGTTTGTCACCACTGTGAGTCAGCATGTGGCTTTTAAGATGTGCGTTTTGAGAATATCCATAGATGAACAAGGAACAAGAAAAAGTTTTCTCCGTAGTGACTCAACGTGTGCTTCAGATTGCCTTTACAATAACATAAATATGTGCACTTGGAACATAAAACAGGTTTTTCGCCACTGTGAGTCAGCATGTGGGTATTAAGATGGGCGTTTTGGTAAAATTAAATGTTTCACACGGGACTTGAAAAAGGTTTATCTCCACCGTAAGTTAGCATGTTACACTTCAGAAAACATGTATAGTTGCACACGGAATATTAAAGAGGTGTACCTACGATGTGAGAGAGCATTTGGCTCTTCAGTCGGCCCTTTTGATTACATGCATAGTTGCATACGGAACATGAAAAAAGTTTTTCTCTACTGTAAGTCAGCATGTAGAACTTGAGTTGACCCTTACGATAACACGCATAGTTGCACAGGGAACATGAAAAAGGTTTTTCTCCACTGTGAGTCAGTATGTGTGCCTTCAGGTTACCCTGGTAAGAACTTGTATAATCGCACTCCAAACATGGAAGAGGTATTTCTCAACTGAGAATCAGCATGTGCCTCTTTAGCTGACCCTTTTAACAAGACGCATATTTGCACAAGGAACAAGAAAAAGGTTTTTTTCTCCACTGTGAATCGGCATGTGCCTCTTCAGCTGACCCTTTCGACCACACGCATAGTTGCACACGGAACATGAAAAAGGTTTTTCTCCAATGTGAGTGAGCATGTGGCTCATTAAATTACCCTTTGGGAAACACGCGTAGTTGCACACGGAACATGAAAAAGGTTTTTCCCAACTGTGAGTGAGCATGTAGCTCTTTCAATGACCCGTTTGACAACACGCATAATTGCACTCCAAACATTAAAACGGTTTTTCTCCACTGTGAATCAGCAGGTGCCTCTTTAGCTGACCCTGATAGCACGCATAGTTGCACACGGAACATGAAAAAGGTTTTTCTCCACTGTGAGTCAGCATGTGGCTCGTTAGGTCGCTTTTTCGATTACATGCATAGGTGCACACGGAACATGATAAAGGTTTTTTTCCACTGTGGGTCAGCATGTGGCTTGTTAGGTCGCTCTTTCGACAACATGCATAGTTGCACACGGAACATGAAAAAGTTTTTTTCCACTGTGAGTCAGCATGTGGCTCCTTAAATGACCCTTATGATAACTTGCATAGTTGCACACGGAACAAAAACATGGTTTTTCTCAACTGTGAGTCAGCAAGTGTGTCTTCAGGCTACCCTGTTGATAACTTGCATAGTTGCACTCCAAACATGAAAATAGTTTTTATCCACTGTGAATCAGCATGTGGCTCGTTAGGTCGCTTTTTCGACAACATGCATAGTTGCACACAGAACATGAAAAAGGTTTTTTTCCACTGTGAGTCAGCATGTGGCTCCTTAAATGACCCTTATGATAACTTGCATAGTTGCACACGGAACATGAAAATGGTTTTTCTCCACTGTGAGTCAGCAAGTGTGTCTTCAGGCTACCCTGTTGATAACTTGCATAGTTGCACTCCAAACATGAAAATAGTTTTTCTCCACTGTGAATCAGCATGTGCCTCTTCAGGTGACTCTTTTGACAACACGCATAGTTGCACACAGAACATGAAAAAGGTTTTTCTCCACTGTGAATCAGCATGTGCATCTTCAGCTGACCCTTTCGATAGCACGCATAGTTGCACACGGAACATGAAAAAGGTTTTTCTCCACTGTGAGTCAGCATGTGGCTCGTTAGGTCGCTTTTTCGATTACATGCATAGGTGCACACGGAACATGATAAAGGTTTTTCTTCACTGTGGGTCAGCATGTGGCTCGTTAGGTCGCTCTTTCGACAACATGCATAGTTGCACACGGAACATGAAAAAGGTTTTTTTCCACTGTGAGTCAGCATGTGGCTCCTTAAATGACTCTTATGATAACTTGCATAGTTGCATACGGAACATGAAAATTGTTTTTCTCCACTGTGAGTCAGCAAGTGTGTCTTCAGGCTACCCTGTTGATAACTTGCATAGTTGCACTCCAAACATGAAAATAGTTTTTCTCCACTGTGAATCAGCATGTGGCTCGTTAGGTCGCTTTTTCGATTACATGCATAGGTGCACACGGAACATGATAAAGGTTTTTCTCCACTGTGGGTCAGCATGTGGCTCGTTAGGTTGCTCTTTCGACAAAATGCATAGTTGCACACGGAACATGAAAAAGGTTTTTTTCCACTGTGCGTCAGCATGTGGCTCCTTAAATGACCCTTATGATAACTTGCATAGTTGCACACGGAACATGAAAAAGGTTTTTTTCCACTGTGAGTCAGCATGTGGCTCGTTAGGACGCTTTTTCGATTACATGCATAGGTGCACACGGAACACGATAAAGGTTTTTTTCCACTGTGAGTCAGCATGTGGCTCCTTAAATGACCCTTATGATTACTTGCATAGTTGCACACGGAACATGAAAATGGTTTTTCTCCACTGTGAGTCAGCAAGTGTGTCTTCAGGCTACCCTGTTGATAACTTGCATAGTTGCACTCCAAACATGAAAATAGTTTTTCTCCACTGTGAATCAGCATGTGGCTCGTTAGGTCGCTTTTTCGATTACATGCATAGGTGCACACGGAACATGATAAAGGTTTTTCTCCACTGTGGGTCAGCATGTGGCTCGTTAGGTTGCTCTTTCGACAAAATGCATAGTTGCACACGGAACATGAAAAAGGTTTTTTTCCACTGTGCGTCAGCATGTGGCTCCTTAAATGACCCTTATGATAACTTGCATAGTTGCACACGGAACATGAAAAAGGTTTTTTTCCACTGTGAGTCAGCATGTGGCTCGTTAGGACGCTTTTTCGATTACATGCATAGGTGCACACGGAACACGATAAAGGTTTTTTTCCACTGTGAGTCAGCATGTGGCTCCTTAAATGACCCTTATGATTACTTGCATAGTTGCACACGGAACATGAAAATGGTTTTTCTCCACTGTGAGTCAGCAAGTGTGTCTTCAGGCTACCCTGTTGATAACTTGCATAGTTGCACTCCAAACATGAAAATAGTTTTTCTCCACTGTGAATCAGCATGTGCCTCTTCAGGTCGCTTTTTCGAATACATGCATAGGTGCACACGGAACATGATAAAGGTTTTTTTCCACTGTGAGTCAGCATGTGGCTCGTTAGGACGCTTTTTCGATTACATGCATAGGTGCACACGGAACATGATAAAGGTTTTTTTCCACTGTGAGTCAGCATGTGGCTCCTTAAATGACCCTTATGATAACTTGCATAGTTGCACACGGAACATGAAAATGGTTTTTCTCCACTGTGAGTCAGCAAGTGTGTCTTCAGGCTACCCTGTTGATAACTTGCATAGTTGCACTCCAAACATGAAAATAGTTTTTCTCCACTGTGAATCAGCATGTGCCTCTTCAGGTGACCCTTTCGACAACACGCATAGTTGCACACAGAACATGAAAGTGGTTTTTCTCCACTGTGAATCAGCATGTGCATCTTCAGCTGACTCTTTTGACAAAACGCATAGTTGCACTCCAAACATGAAAACGGTTTTTCTCCACTGTGAATCAGCATGTGCCTCTTTAGCTGACCCTTTCGATAACACGCATAGTTGCACAGGGGACATGAAAAAGGTTTTTCTCCACTGTGAGTCAGCATGTGGCTCGTTAGGTCGCTCTTTCGATAACATGCATAGTTGCACACGGAACATGAAAAAGGTTTTTTTCCACTGTGAGTCAGCATGTGCCTCGGTAGGTCGCTCTTTCGATAACATGTATAGGTGCACACGGAACATGAAAAAGGTTTTTCTCCACTGTGAGTGAGCATGTGGCTCTTTAAATTACCCTTTTGAAAACACGCATAGTTGCACTCGGAACATGAAAAAGGTTTTTTTCCACTGTGAGTCAGCATGTGGCCCATTAGGCGACTCTTTTTATAACATGCATAGTTGCACACGGAACAAGAAAAAGTTTTTTCTCTTTCATGGGTGCTTACGTTTATTGCAAAATTTGACTTAGGAGAGGAGGAGTAGTTGTGATGGGGAGGAGTGATTCCCTTTTCCACAAAATGCGTCTGAAGATCTGTCGACAAATTTGAAAAATAACATGGGTGAAAAAGACGAAGTTAAACTTATTTCCTAAAATTAGAGTTTATAAGCGAAGTAAGTTCGTAGAAAGGTTAAAAAAAATAGGAGAGTCCGAATCGTTCAAGTTAACAGTGAAAAATTGGTTTTACCTGCTGCCTTGGTAATTCTTCCAAAGCGTTCTAAGCATTCCTCTTTAACATCCGGCAGGTCTATGTCAATTTTCATATAAGTAAGCCCCGCTTCATCTTGTCGGGGTACAAGATCCGCGTTTATGGTGACTGTCTTCACATTAATGTTTCCTGGAATAAAAAAGGACAATAAATATAATGAATCTTTGCATGGCCAGCCCTGAACCAAACGGCGCCTGACGCAAGTTTAATTTTGGCTGCCCTAACAGTCTAAATTAGTACACGCCGAGGCAGGATATCACTGTAATCATTAAAATGATGCTTTGTGTTTTTATGTAGAGCGGTATTTATCAAAAATAATATCAAGGGCGATGTGTTAGGTTAAGTATTCGACGCCCGGAGCGAACTGCACCAATTGCGCCTGCATAGGGCCAGCCCTGTATCTTCGTCAAATTGATATTAACGAGAATTTTTTGAATAGAAAAACAATAAAATATTCTTTTACGAATAAATATCGTTGATCAACAAGGTAAGATAAAAAGAGACCTCAGATGTCCGCTTCAGGGAACGATTCTTCATGAAAGAAAAAAATTTCTCCAGAGCACCTGTAGTAGAGAAATTGGTTGTTTTCAGTGAATGGAATATTGTTTTCCAATCGATATTAATGTTTTTTTAACGTATAATACGTGTAATTCACATCATATCTCAAATAAAATTAGGTGAAAATCGAGGAACCGACAACCTAATATGAATAGTATAAAAAAGTTTAATGAGTGCTGTATTTTGGTATTTTCCGGCAAGTACGCATATTAAGGTAAATTCCCAATACACCTCATGTTTTATAAGAGAGGATATTGTGCACAAGTGTGTGTCCTGTTTGCACGACATTTCAAAAGAGACATTGATTCCGGACATCCGAATTTTAAGTTCTATATTTAACACGTATGCAATGCAACAAACTGGCTGTCTGAGTACTCTCCGCATATTGCGAGCATTCCTTCGTTACAGCTGGGTGGTCGAAATCTAAATCTGAAATTCAATTTCACCTCCATCTTCTTCCTGGAGCCCTGGTTCCGTCTTGATGGATATAGTATCTGGCTTCAGTAGATCCATGGTCTGCTTTGGTAGAGTTTGGTTATTGGTTTAGCCCCGAAAAATATATCTGAAACAGAACATTGTTAAAATAAAGTAAAATGATAAAATTTATAAGTTAAATTACAACAGGATATATGATTTTTAGCTTAACTCGTTAAATCATTCCTCCTTACGTACCCTTAAAAATTGAACGTAACAACCTGCAAATCCTGATACGGGAGAATTATCTTGGGGTGTGCATTGATAAATACCCCAAATTTTATACAGCATATTCAAGATATTAAAGACAAAATCACCCCTTTAATTAGCGTACTTGGCCGGATATCATATCTGTTACCAAATAAAATTAAAAAAAGGTCTATATTATAGCCTCGTAAATTCACATTTAAACTACTTGATTGAAATATGGTTAAATGCATATGAAACATATATAAATGAACTACACGTAAAACAAAACAAAGTAATCAAAAAGCTATTTCAGTTCAAAGCTGGAACATCCACAGAAAAAATATGTATGAAAACAAAACTACTAACACTAAGAAACTTTTTATGAATATAATATAATATGTCTCCTTATATGAAAAATAAATAATAAACTCATACATCCAAATACAGAAATCATTAAAACGTACCAAGTACACAGACACTTTACACGGCAACAAGATAAAATACATTTAAACACCATACATACTCATTACGGCAAGCAATCCATTGGTTACGAGGGAGCAACATACATAATTGCCTCCCAGACGAAATTAAAAATGAAAAAAGTGTAGGTAAATTTAAAAAAAAGTTGTTCAGTTTTAAGATCAATCAACAAAACAATGAGAGTGAATAAAATGTTTGTGAAATATATTAATGTGTAATGTATTAGTTTTTTCTAGTTAAATAAGTGAAAATGTAATTTTCTTTTATCTAGAATAAAAAAACATAAAAAACAGATGAAAAATAAAATGTGGTTTCGCTTGGAATATCCTGTCAAAATAACGAAGTCGTAGCCAAAACACATATTTGAAAACCTTGAAGATATGACAACGGTTAAGAGAAACGTTGTTTAGCGTGGGAAAACTATATTTATATATATTTACAATCTTTACCGCCATTCCGCTTTTAACAAAATATCTGTTAACCATATGTTTTTTTGAGATCATTGTAATAAATGCCTTCGAAATGCTAATATAATAATAGGTAGACCTCAAATTGACAGTTTAAATATTCTACTTTGACAAAACGCCCAATGATTCCCTAACTAAACTGGAATAACGGCAGCTACCAAATAAATAGCGATGAATATAAGAATGAGTACTTACTTTACCAATAACCATCACAGGCGTGGGATAGTATGTTTAACAGGATGAAACGACTCTCGGAGAAGAAAGCACTTGTTAGCACTTGTCAAAAATATTTTTGGGTTATGCATAGACAAGAATGAAGTCATAGACAATTATTATTATTTTCATGGCGACCAGATAACTCAAAAAAAAACATTTTCATCATTTGACTTTTGAACATATTATGCACATTGTTCATACATATTCATCATATGATAATTAATAACGGTAATTCATAAGAACGGTTATTATTAAGAACGATCGTAACTAAGAATAACTATTTTTAAGAACATTTCATATTCAGCACAATTTGCGGGTCATTCCACGCGAGTAAAAGTTAGTTCTGCCTCAAAGTCTCAACAAAACAGTTCCATTATTTTATCTGGTTAATTATTGATGTGATAAGGGTTATTATTAATTTTAATTATATTTTCATTTGTGTTCCGAGTTTCAGCAGAAAAAAAATAACAATAATGTTTGCAACTAAATAATTTTGAGTTTTAATGTGAACATGTTCGTGATATTTGCAAGTAAATTGTTTATTTGTTTTTGACGTTGTTATGTAAATATTTTCTTTGTGTATTTATTTGCAGATATCGACACTTGCAGAAAGCCATTTCTTTGTGATTCTCTATCGACGAGACCAATCCAAGTTACGTTACTGCGCACTTGTCTACTCTATAACATTCTGTACCGCTGGTTGTCAGCCGGCTGCAATGGTATATAACACATGGGTGTTATATATCATTGGCCGGCTGGTAGAGTCGCGAAAAAAGGGACTAATAGTAAAAAAGTCTACTTGGGCTAGAAATGATACATAATAAAATAACGACAATACTTTAGTGTCATCTTTTTTCTCAAGTGCCTTCACATTTACGTATTTATTTTCTGTAAAATGAAACATGCTGTCACGAACCATAAATCAACTATCTATAGATTTGGTGTGAGAATTGGATTTTGATTTCTAATCTTTATTTTTGGTGTAAATTTATCTTTATTTTAATGTTGTTTTTTGTTTAAATGTATAAATTCGTATATTTTAAAATGGGGGCCTCAGCACGGGTGAACAACCCAGTGAGGCCAACGTTGCTGAATTGAAATGTGAAGTACTGTAGAGTAATGTATCAATAAATAAATTGATAACTCCGCCCTCTTTCCGTACGTTTGGCTCGGTCAAGTTTTAACCTTAGATCTGGCAAATTTGTAGACACCACGCATCGCTGACGTCACACCATACCATCGACAAAGGATAGAAGAAATTTTTAAAAAAGGCGCAATCATAGACAATATAATTCTGCTTCGGAACCTACCGAAAACCCAATTCATTAGCCTAAAACATAAGTAAAATGTCACCCAAGACCACAAGATCCCACCTGACAAAGCCCTGTCCTAAGAAAGAAATTACCTTTAAAGTATCTTCCTTTACAGCTCTTTTTCTCAGGACAGCGTTTTATCAGAAGGAAGCTGAAAAACAAACTCATAATTACATGTACAGTTATTTTATTTTTTTAAATATAAATATGAAATACAATAACATAAACACAAAACACATTTAGAAGAAATTACTGTATCAATATATGACTAGCTGTTGGAAATGATTAGTTATTTTCTTTCAACATCCAACGCTATTGAAAAAAATAAATAAGTCAATAAGGCAGTCAATGATTCAACCTAATGTTTTAGCTGTATTAGCGTCTAATTACATTATTATTTTTTTTTTGTTTCCCTCTTAATTATCTTATTACTTAAATATTTATACCTTTCATATATAAATAGTAAGTATATACTTTTGTGATACTTTTTAGTTTTAAAAACTTTATATGCCTTTTAGATATTTTTAACTTAGGAATAGTACACAACATAAAGAATGTAACAGTGTAAACAGAAAAGTAAATCAATAGGTTATTGTTTTAACAATACATATTGACACCTGATAAATAAATAGGGTATAATAATAACAAATAAAAACACAAAATACAAGAATATATACGCACAAAATAAATTTAAAGAAGGTGTTGAGAGAATATTCATTATGATGATGTAATAAAAAAGTAGAACTACATATAAACTAGACATATAAAATAAACTAATTTGACTATTTTTTATTAACCACTGAAGCAGCGACCACGCGAAATAAATAATTTTGCCTCGATTGCTCGAGATATCCAGACGATCATTTTTTTTAATTTTTCGCCAACCTTAAAAAAAACATAACTTAGAATTTTTACATGAAGTAATACAAACTTATCATAGTGCTATATAGCCAATGAGTTAACCTGTATTTTGAGGTTGGTTTCTGTTTGTTTATAATCGCGTGAATCCTGCGTATTTTTTATTTCGAAACTGCTGTGACAGGTACTTTTTCGAGTCGACATTAAATATTTTATATTTCTGTATGTTTTCTGTTAATTACTTGATAATAAATGATACATGTCTATGGAAAAAAGACTTGATTTTTAACCGTAAACAACCTTTCAGAGATCGTGGGTGAAAAAATATTTTAAAGAATTTGATCACGGACTGTCCAAATGTCAAGAACTAAATTACTATGTTAAGTATATTTAACACACTGAAATTGTATTAAATTAGAAAGATAATTTCATTGTCTACAATTACCAATAACAATTATTATAATTTTTGCCTTTTTAACTAATTGAATAGTACATATAATACAGACAGTCTATTTTACAATGTCAAAATCGAAGCGCCGTTTTTTATACATTTGAGATCTAATACAGGATATTTTACCATGTTTTTATATTGGATAGTAAAACAAGAAACAAGGTTTTTAATAAGATATGTATCAAAGTAAGACATATTACTAATCTTTCAGAAAATACTTTGTAAATTGCTTAAATTCCGTGTTATTTTGACATTTTTTCCTCCAGAATACGTGATCTGACAGCGTTTAAGATCAATACACACGGGCCTTAGCATGAGAATCGATCGAACTTAACGATATCGGATTGCTAAGCGTATCTACCGACCATTTTATAACGACTTCCCTAGCATGAGAACGCTATTGATATCTCTAACGACATCGATAAGGCAATAAATACAAATCGATATACGCTGGCAATACTGGGACGGAATTGTCTATGAATTGGATAGACGTCAGACGTCAAACGATTTCAAGCTTGATCATTGTAACCGCCGTGTTTTTTTAATATTTTACGATGTCGCAAGCAATGGTAGCTGGGTAAGTTATTTATTTATCTTTTTATGTGAAAGAATTTCCATTATTATCAAAGAGATATACTTACTGTGATATACTTATTGTGTCAAAATTTTGAAGTTATTTTTACTAATATTTAAATCATACGCAGTATTTTAAGATACCTATTCAAAATGCTGATATTATGATTTCAGGAAGAGAGTAAGGTCGACGACCAGTCAAATGGATCTGCTAACCAGCTATATGGCTGACCATTCGGAGTTGAAGGTTTGTGGGACCTCGGGGTTCCCAAAAAAATAAGGAAATGTGGCGGAACAACTGGCAGAATTGGGTCCTGCTAAGTCAGCCGAGCAGTGGAAAACAGTGAGTATTTGTACCTTCCTATACAAACTGGTTGCAGCAAACTTTGCTGACCTTCTAATATAATCTATCATCGAGACACTTGATCTCTCTTTCTGGTTTCAATCCTGGGATTGGTTTGCAGCAATTTTATCCAATCTCCTCTTCCATTCTTCCCTGTCGCTAATTCCATACTTGATATAAGACCGTAAATCACTTTTAACCTGACATTATTTTTACATTTTACAGACATGGCGTAACTTAAAATGTAAGTCGCGCGCCCAAAACGCCGATGCCAAGCGAGCTGCCCTCACGACTGGAAACACTGCCGAGATACCGGTGTTAACTGACCTGACACAGAAGGTCATCAACATCATCGGCAGAGCCAGTTCTGAGGGCAGCGGACTTCCAGAAAGCTGTATAGGAGAGGGACTTGAACTCATAATGCAGGATGTTGAGGTCACTAATGTCTTAAAATGTTAATATAATATATTCTGTCAAATTTAGTTGATCTTTCATTATCAATGAAAATTATTTGTGTGTTTTACAGTATTCCGATGAAGTTGGAGAAGGGCCCACAGATTTACAGATTGCTCGGGCGAGAAGGGGAAGCTAACTGACAAGCCAGATGTGGGGGTTCGGATGGTGATGGCGCAGGAGGCTAATAACGAATCATCCAAGGAGCTTGTGGGAGCTATTAATAAATTCTCCAATATTTTTAAGGTATTTCCTATTTCTCTTCGAATCACTCCCAAATACAGCGCTATACGTGTAAGTTGCCAGATTAAAATATAAAGAAATAGCGTCAATTCATGTTTAGGCCACCGCCAACTTATAAGTGTGGCACTGTACTTTTAAATTAGAATTAAATCTTAGTAGAACAAAATAAAATGCCCAGCTTTGACTTATTTCATTTATTTATTGTACTATTCCCAATGTACTATTTTTCCATTTTCCGCGGTGGAGTTTTTATTGTTCTGTTTGTTTAGATATTCTTTGTGTTAAAAAAAATTAATAAACATGTAAAATCCAGCTTAGCGAGAAATTCAAAATGAATAAATTAATTTATAATCTTCCTTTTAGTATGTCGACTACCTATTGTTATTTAAATTAAATTAATGAGTTGTTATTTATCATTTCAGAGTTCAATGGATCGATTTGCTGACATTTTTGAGGTATTTCCCGTTCCTTTTTGTAATTATTTGTCAGGGCACCCCGAGACCGGGCAAGATACAGTGTCTACATAGACATGGTGCTTTTCTGGTCTCGTCTCACTGGCACTAATAACTAATTTACTATAGAAGGTAAATTAAGTAAGTAAATTAATGAATTATCATCTCTTGTTTCAGAGATACACGGCAGTGGAACGTGAAAGGGTTTGTTTACTCTAACGACAGTTGGCGAGGTATTTATTTGTTATACATCTATACAGGCTTTTAAAAACATTTAATGTACAAAACTGAACAAATTAAATTAAATATTGCATTATTTAATATGTCACTTGAGAGATTGCGAAGTATGTTCACAAGGGATGGAACACGATTATTAACAATTGTCCTTGGAGATGCAAGCAGTCCAGCTAGGAGGTACGATGAAAGTAGAATGAATGAGATCTCTAATTAAACATTTCTAATTCAAGACAAACTCAACCATCGAAACAACCGTCAACATCATTTGCTAACTCGCCCAACTATACGTTGCAGTTGAAGTCGGAGGACGACTGCGATTAGTTTTTAGGTTTTTTTTATAATTTTCAAGATAATAAGTTTTTTGTATACTTTGTGTGTTAAATTTTTATTTTTATTTACGTTTTGTATGTTCATAATTTTTATGTTTCTTGTGAAAAAGTGAAACTCAACAACAAATGTCATTTTTTTACAATTTAGATACATACAATACAATATTTTAAAGTACTTGTTGTGTAATATTGCATGCAGCACTTTGCATATACATATACTTGATTAGTAGCAGTTCTTCAAACTCTTGCAATGTCTCTGTGAGGCGTGAATTGTTTTTACAATGTAGGTACATACAATACAATGTTTTAAAGTACTATTGAAGTTCTTTTTGAGAAATATTGCATTTAATATATTATCATTCGTGGGAGAAGTACTTTTGCACTAGTTCGTCTCTCACTCTGCGGGCTACAACAACCCTGCTGACATCTTCAGGCTGGTGCAGCAGCTCAACCTCTCTTAACTCTACATTATCATTATAATTATAAGCATATAGTTCAACAAGGAAACTGACTTATAGTGCTTCATCATGTTGTATAGTATAGCACAAGTAATAATTATTTGACCAGCAGCATCGGGCTCATAACGGAGAACTCTGTCTTTCCTGAGGCAACGGAATATAGCCTTCCATGCCCCAAATAGGCGTTCTACGGAACATCTCGCCTCACAGTGCGCCTTTGTGTATCTGTATTGGGCACTCGAGTGTATATCCAGAATCGCCTGATTGAAACAAAACACCCATTATAATAGGTACATATAACTACATGAGTTGTTGAAATACATACCTAGCAAGAAATATGTCCCAATTCTCTGATTGTATAGTCTGTTCATTTCAGTTTTGACTAAACTATTATTCCAAATGAAATGGTCATGGACAGTACCCGGGAAGCGTTTGTTGATGCTCAATATTTTCAACGTAGCATCGCAGACCTGTTTAGCAAACATAAAAAAACCTTCAATAAAATTTGAAAACAACAATCCGGCTGTTTTATTTCTGAAAAAATATTTACCACTTGAACATTCAGCGAATAAAATCCTTTGTGGTTTTTGTACTGCTCCTCGTGTCTGGAAGGGGTGACGATGGCGATGTGGGTGCAATCGATGCATCCCAGAACATGTGGAAAGTTTAATTTTTCCCTAAAACTACTCTCTACTTGCTTGCGGGCTTCATTTGTAGCCGGAAAATGTATCCATCTTCTGTACAGATGTTCTAAAACTGCTTTCATAAACAGTTTTATGCACTTGCTAACGGTAGTTTGCCCTATCGCCAAGAAGTGATCTTGGCCTACTCCACGTTGGTAGCTCCCTGTAGCAAAGAAGCTGATGGGTGCGAGTACCTGTCAACATCATAATACAACTAATTAATAAACTTCACTTTTGATCATTTTAATCACTAGATCGCTTTTGGCAATATATTTTCCAATTGCTGTACTGAAAAAAATTGCAGTTATCTAGTGATTTTTACTATTTTTTTTATAAATCCTACGAATATGATATAAACGGATAAATACAGGTAAAGTGCTATATAGTCAATGAATAATGACTATATAGCACTTTAATAAGTTTTTATGTTTCCATGTTAAAATTTAAAGTTATGATTTTTTAAATGTCGGCGAAAAATTATCCTGGAAATCTCTAGCAATCGAAGCAAATTTATTTATTTCACGTGGTCGTTCCAGTGGTGGATAGATTTATATTGTGTTTTTGTTTTACTAAGATATCAATAATATTTAATACTCTCACTTTAATGTATACTGGAAGTCCTTATGTATTTTTTGACACTATAAAAGGAGTTAATTGATCAATGAGATCTCTAGCCATAATACGAGATATTCGAAACAATTGTCTGAATTCCGTCTCTGCAAGTTCGAACGGATTCAATTGATCGCGTAAACGACGCCCTTCATTGAACCAGAAATTTTGCATAATGAACGACATTATTAAAAAAATACGTATATCGACAGCCAACCAAAGTTTTAACTGACACTCAAGACCCCACGTTATATTCGGCGGGCTTTTAGCAACCGTCGGTCGGAAGTTATCCTATCGATACATTCTCATGCTCGCAATTTTAACGATACCGTCGCTACTTTGACCATAGACAAGGAATTTTAACAATCGTCGGTTGTTATATTTTGATCGTGCTAGCATATGTCGTTAAGTGCTCATTGATGACGTATTTTAACGATATCGTATTGCTATAGGGCTATATCGACTTCTCATGCTAAGGCCCGGGGGGCAAGCACAGAAAATTCGATAACTTTACAATATCGGATCGACAGACGTAACTTCCGACGAGTTTATATCAATACCCCCTAGCATGTAAAAGCTATCGGTAACTATACCAATATTGATAACGCAATAAATAAGAAATCGATATACGCTGGCAATACTGAAGCAGTTGTCTATGGATCGCTTCTCAAACGTCAAACTTCAACGGTTACCAACGGCTTTACGTATTATCTACAAAAATCAACTTATTATGATGTCGAAGTCAAATGAATCAATGTAAGTTATTTATTTATCTTGTTTATATGGGATTATCAATAAAGATGTGCTTGTAGACATTCAGAATGCTTTATTACGATTTCAGCAAGAAAGTACGGTCGACGGCCAGTCAGATTGATTTTCTCACCAACTATATGGCAAGTCATTCAGAATTCGCTGCTGGCAGATTTGTTGGTCCTCAGGGTGCCCAAAAAAACCGCGACATGTGGCAGAAGTTGGCAGAGCAATTGGCTGAACTAGGTCCTGCTAAGTCAGCCGAGCAGTGGAAAACAGTGAGTATTTTAACTTACCTAAACAAACTGGCTTTTTTTTACGAAAATGCCGGACTTCTAATCTAATCTATCATGAAGACACTTAATATAAGTCCGTAAAACACTTTTAAGCTGATATTATTTTTGTTATTTTCAGACATGGCGTGATTTAAAGTGTAAGTCGCGGGCAACAAACGCCTATGCCAAGCGAGCTGCTCTCAGAACTGGAAACACTGTTACCATACCGGTATTAAGTGACATCACTCAAAAAGTGATTAGTATCATTGGCAGAGCCAGTTCTGAGGGCAGTGGAGTTCCCGAAAGCTGCATAGGAGAGGGATCAGAACAACTTGTGCTGGATATTGAGGTCACTAATGTCTTAGAATGTTAATATAATATATATTTGCTGTCAAAATGGAATTTATCGTTCATCATCAATGCCAATTATTTGTGTTTTATAGTACTCCGATCAGCAGCTCTTCACGCCTCAGCCCAGTGTAGGGATGGAAACTGGGCTGAGAAGTCAACCCAACCCAGCCAAGAAGAGGAAGCTAGCTGCTACGCCAGATGCCGGCTGTCGTATGGCAAAAGCTCAAGAAGCCAGCAACAACATCTCTAAAGAGCTTGTGGCAGTTGCCAACAGATTTACAGATGTTTTTGAGGTATTTCCTACATATTTCTTTTTAATCACTCCCAATTAATTTCAAATTAAGTAAAATTTATGAATTGTTATTTATAATTTCAGAGTTCAGTGGCAACCTTTCAAAGTTCAGCGGCGGCCTTCTTATTCTCATTAACTTACTAATTAACCATCACGCCGTTTCCCGCAGGGGTAGGCAGTACCAGTACAAAGGATGTACCGCCAATCAACTCGGTCTTGGCACACACTTCTTGCCTCTTGCCTCTTGCCACAAGAAGAAAGGGTTGACATACTCCGACAACAGATATTGAGGTATTACAGTACATATTTCATATTATTATGATGTCACTTGAATGTTTGAGTATGTCTCAAGAGAGGCACGAGAAACACGATAATTAAAAGTTCATGAAGCGAGGCTAGCAGCCTACAATGGAAAGCTAGTACCTACTCTAATATATATATATATATATATATATATAGCAGTGAGGCATGGAACTGGCAGAGGAACGATGAAAGTATAATGAATGAAATCTCTAATAATACACTTTTCTTTCTATTTCTAGACCAACAGATCCAGTACCATCGACTTCCCATAACTATTCATTGCAGTTGGAATCTGAAGACGAGGAAAATTCAATTTAATTTTTATGTGTGCCATTTGTTCCAATATCTCTGTTTTACTTGTTCATTAGAATAAGTTTTATTTTATTTATTAAGTTAAAAGAAATATACATATTTCGCTTTATTAACTTAAGTACACATTTTATAAAAGTACATTTCAATTTTGTTCACTAATTTTAAAATCAAACGGTTTTCTTAAATATATTAATTCTATTACTGTTTTCAAGCTATCGGGAAGGAGATTGTATACGTGTACACCCTCATAGCCTGTATTTCTTTTGCCACTTTCAGTCTTTGGTGAATTTGAGTATATGTAATTTGTTATGTACTTGTATAGTGTTCAATGACTTGTAATGTTTACATAAATGTTGTATTTGTGTGTATGAAGCCATTTTGGTTTTTGTAGATTTATAGACATATGTTATATTCATACAGTTTTAGTAAAATACTTTTTTTATGTGCTCCCGTCTGGAGCCAGTGAGACTATGGCATCCCCAATCGGGGTATGTTGCGAGGCTGAAGGTAGTGGGGAAAGGAAGGAGATAGGGAAGAGGAAAATGGGAAAGTAAAAAAATACACAGTTTAGCAAAAATAGTAATTATGTAATCACATAAATATGTAATATTATCTTATCATAGTAACAAGATGTTAGAATCTGTCTTAAATGTAGCAGCTAGATTTGAGATTAGACAAAAATATCATTATGTAAGGTAATTAACATTAGTTAAAATTAGTCTCTGTTGGCGGGTTCAGTGAGAATCTTCTTCAGCAATGCGGGCACAGGCACTTCTTCATCCAAACATTCAAAATAGAAATGATTGAAATGTTTAAACTTTGTTTTATTAGATGGGTAAGATGAGTTTATTCATTAGAGAAGTACTTCCGAACGACTTGATCTCTCACTCCGCGGGCTGCTACTACTCTGCTGACATCTTCAGCCTGGTTTAATATCTCTTCTATCACGATATTATCAATAAATTCATCTGTTAATCTGAAATAAAACGATTATTATTTTGAATTGTTGCCTTACTTTCTTTAAATGCATTTCATTTAGTTAAATAAGGAAACTGACTTATAGTGCTTCATCATGTTGTATAAAATAGCACATGTAGTGATTATTTGACCAGCAACTTCTGGCTCGTAATGGAGAACTCTATCTTTCCTAAGGCAACGGAATATAGCCTTCCATGCTCCAAATAGACGTTCTATGCAACATCTCGCCTTACAGTGCGCCTTTGTATATTTGTACTCTGCACTTCCCTCAGCTGCATCAAATATTGGGGTCATGAGATAAGGTTCCAATGTGTACCCGGAGTCACCTGATTGAAACATAAACACCCATTACAATAGGTATATATAACTACTAAGTTATGGATTGTTGAAATATAACATAGTATAATACCTAGCAAGAAATACGTCCCAATTCTCTGATTATATAGTCTGGTCATTTCAGTTTTTACTGTTCTACTATTCCAAACAAATTGATCGTGGACAGTACCCGGGAAGCGTGTGTTAATACTTAATATTGTCAACTCAGCATCACATACCTGTATAACAAACATGTAAAACCTTCAATAAAATGTGAAAACACCGTACACCAACTGTTTTATTTGTAAAAACAAACATTTTACCACTTGAACATTGAGCGAATAGAATCCTTTATGATTTTTATACTGCTCTTCATGTCTGGAAGGGGTCACAATGGCAATGTGGGTGCAATCAATGCAGCCCAGAACATGAGGAAAGTTTAATTTGTCCCTGAAAGCACTCTCCACTTGCTTCCTGGCTTAGTTTGTTGCTGGAAAATGTATCCACCTTCTATAAAGGTGCTCCAACACTGCCTTCATAAACACTTTGATGCATTTACTGACGGTTGTCTGACCTATAGCCAGCATATGGTCTTGCCCCACCCCACGTTGGTAACTTCCTGTGGCGAAGAAACTTATTGGTGCTAATACCTGTCAACATTATAATCCTTTTATTAATGATCAACATTGTGTTTTTACAAAGATATCATTATAATATTAAATGCACTTACTTTAATGTACATTGGAAGTCCGATTGTACTTTTTGACACTAAAAAGGGAGTTAGTTGATCTATAAGATCTTTAGCCATTATACGAGATATCCGGAACAAGTGTCTGAATTCAGTCTCTCCAAGTTCAAACGGATTCAATTGATCGCGTAAACGGCGTCTTTCAATCTTACGAGCTTCTTTGGAATCGTTAGCCTGCCTCCGTTCATTGATTTACCAGTAATTTTGTAAAAAAAACGGCATTATTAAAAAGTTGTTTTTATATCGAAAGTTTAACTGACAGCCAAGAGTCCGCGATAGATTTGGCGTGTTTTTGTCAATCGTCGGTTGGAATATTTGACAACCGTGCTCGCAAATAACGCCAACTGACCATAGACAATGAATTTTGTCAATTGTCGGTCGGAATATACCCAATCTACCATTGACCATGCTCGCAACTATCGGTAACTGATCTTATATGACGAATTTTATCGAATTTTGTCAATATCGGGCTTTATCGATCGTTCATGCTAGGGCCCCTGGCGGCCATTGCCGTAGGAATTTGAAGCCATCTTGAACGAGTCAGATCACGGCGGGAATTCAAAATACATGCATTCTATCGTACATTAAGAACATATTTGTTTAAACACCTCTTTATGAAATGTATACTTTATTTCTAATTAAATATTGAGTAAATGATTAGTAAATAAATAAATGGATTATTAACCGACTCACGGAATGTGTGACAAAAGGCTTTTCTAATTATGGTTTTAATACATACCGCACCATCATTTTAGGACTCAAACTTTGCCAAATAATTCAAATAAGTTATTGTGAAAGAAAAAGGACTGGATTTGACAAAAGTTTGATTGGGAATAAGGAAGTTGAGTGTAAAATATTTTGACTTATAAAAAAGATGTTCATGTAGATCAAAAAATATCGATTCTAAATATATAAATATATTTCTATATTATTATTCTTAGAATTAGTTAAACGTTCTTGAAAAAGCATTCAATAGCAATTGACTGTATACGCTCCACGATTGGTCGAAAGAATTCTGTCGTCACATGTGTCGTTACTTGTACGTACAACGGATCACCTATGGTGCATCTCTTTCTATTACATGAGAGATGGTCGGTTTAGATGAGAGAGGTGTATAGGCCAAAGGTTTATTTGGGTTTGTCAAATATATGTACGTATTTGTTATTATTATTATATGAAATGGATTTCTAAAGATACATATTCGTATAGTGCTTTATAATAATATGTTGTTTATTGCATAACTTAGAAGTTTTTATTATTATACATGTCACATAGCATGTGATACACTTCAGGCCGCCGGCCGCTCAGAAAAGTCTCTCAGTGAACTGGGCTGTAAACCGTTATTTTACTTTTGGTCTCTACTTTTCTGCGCGGTGGTCCTGAATTCGCGCGTGGAACGTCAACAAGTAGCGACGGCAATACCGTACAAGTACCGTACCGGGCGTGAAAAGCAAATATTCTAACTTAAAATATTAATTTAACTATGAAATCTTAATCAATTTTCTTTTTTTTTTAATAACATCAATTCTAATAGACGGTTAACATTGGTAAAAAAATTACTGGAATTCCTTGTTAAAGAATTAAATTTTTTTCCATACAAACTGCTTAAGCTACGTGGTTTTCACAGTTCCAATGACGTCACACCACACCCCGCCTGTTACCGCTCGGATTCCGCTCGTTTTGGCGGGCTTAATAAAATTTAAACTTTGAGAATTAATTTAATTATGAAAACTAACTTTAAAAAAAAAAAAAATACCAGTATTTAAGTTTGAATGCGAACATTGATAAAAAAAAATAAAAAAAATGGACTCAAATTCCTTATTGGGAAAAGAGAAAAAATGACGTATTATATACTAACAGGATAAGCTCCTGGGTTTTTATTAGATATTTTAATTTGGGAGGTGGTCAATGGGTACCGCCGCCCCGGGAACCATACTCTGGGTTACCAACACCTCTGCCACAGGTCACCTGAAGTGGTTCGCTACGTTTGGTGACTTAGCAGGGGTGCCCGGGCTCATGGAGGGTTGTGCGTTCTGGATCACACTGATGAATGGGTCGCCCTACTCACTGCGGGGCGGGCCGGGCTGTGAGAGGTCGGTTGAGGGAGATCCAGTAAACCGGTTATCACTGTCCGGGCCGCTGGATAGTACAGGGGCCCGACCCTTGGGCTCACGACCAAGGGTGGGCTGCCCCATCAGCCAGCGAAAAAACCCTGCCGCTGATGTTGTGCCGGTTCGTCACCGGAGTGGACCCAGCATCTAGCGTTTGGGGCGCACTGGGTGACCTCCACAGCCGGACTCTCCTGCCCATTGCCTAGAACCGCAGTCAGAAGAACATACCTTACATTTGGTGTTTCCAGTTGCTCCACTCTCCAACTCCCCACCCAACCTTTTTAACCTAATCCTTCCCAACCCATCCTAAATCCCACAAACAAATAAAACAAACTTAAAAACTATGAACTCACAACAAATTAATATAAACTCAGCGACAGCGAACAGTAGGAGTCCTCAGTGTGGACCGAGGATGAAGGTGAATTTCGCTAACATTCGCGGTCTGCACACCAACCTAACTCCCATCCACCACCACCTTCTCTCACGAAATCCCCATCTCCTCTTCCTTACGGAAACACAGATTGCCGAGCCCCCAGATACCTCCTATCTGAACTGCCCAGGATATCATCTGGAAAGCCTTTTCAGGCCAAAAGGAGGTGTCTGCCTTTACAGCCGTGCTGACATCAGCTGCGCTCGTCTCGCAAATATCGAGAGCGCAAAACACGAAGTGTTATGGGAACGTGTGGATCTCACCGGTATGATGAGAATTTATGCGTAATTTAGCTCCGAGGACCCATCAATTTGTGCACGCGAGGTAGGAGAAGTAATCACATCAGCAATGGATTGCTACATTCCCTTCTCCGTCAAATCCTCTGGAGCGGGCACAAAACCGTGGTTTGACCATCGCTGTGCTGAAGCTGTCAGACTCAAAAATACGGCTTTTAATGCACTCCGGAAGATTAGCTCCATGAATAACCTTTCGGAATACCGAATACGGGCAAGGGATTGTAAGAGAGTTCTAAATAGAGCTAAGAGCGATCACGACCAGAGAATTGCGAAAAAGCTGGCTGACTGCCCCACTGGTAGTCGTGCTTTCTGGTCACTCGCTAGCTCGATCGGAAGAAATTTCTGCAGAACCACTTTCCCACCTCTGACCAAGCCTGACGGTCGGCTGGCTAACTCGGCCCGCGAAAAAGCTGAATTATTAGGCAAAATTTTCGCGGAAAACTCAACTCTTCAAGATAACGGAGAGACTCCCCCTTCCATTCCGCACTGCGGTTTTCAAATGGAGGAACCGAAGATCCGGAACAGAGAGGTTCTCCGAGTCTTGAACGAGCTGAAAGTCGACAAAGCCAGTGGGCCGGACGGAATACCTGCCTTGGTCCTCAAGAGGTGTTCTGCAGAAATGACTACAGTGCTCGCGAAATTATTTAGGCTCTCTCTCAAAGGTGGAAAGGTGCCAGATCTTTGGAAAAAGGCAATCGTCCACCCAATCCCAAAAAAGGGGGACCGTTCCGACCCTTCTAACTACCGCCCCATAGTCATAACTTCCATACTCTCGAAGGTATTAGAAAGGGTGGTTAACAACAAATTGCTCACATATCTCGAGAATAACAATATCCTAAGCGATCGGCAATATGGATTTCGTCGAAACCGATCGTGTGGCGATCTACTCGGATATGTAACGCATATTTGGGGGCGGTACATGGAACGTTTTGGTGAAACCCAAACCGTTGGGTTGGATATCTCCAA
Source organism: Hesperophylax consimilis (assembly GCF_061612785.1). Lineage (NCBI taxonomy): Eukaryota > Metazoa > Arthropoda > Insecta > Trichoptera > Limnephilidae > Hesperophylax > Hesperophylax consimilis. The sequence continues at coordinate 10,098,578 of NC_142852.1, forward strand.
AGCCTTTGACAGAGTCTGGCACCGGGCGCTTATCGGGAAATTACCATCGTATGGGATCCACCCAACCCTGCATAGTTGGATTGCGGACTTTCTGAGGGGAAGAACAATTCAAACCGTGGTTGACGGCTCTTCTTCCTCACCGCACCAAATCAATGCGGGGGTGCCACAAGGATCTGTGCTGTCTCCGACGCTGTTTTTATTGCACATCAACGATCTCGTTGAATGTGCACCAATTCACTGCTACGCTGATGACAGCACCGTTCACGAGGGTTATCTTTTTGACAGGCCCCTTTCCATGACGTCCGATCAGCTCGGGAAGTTTTGAAGCGAAAAATTGACCACCACCTAGAGATGGTTCGTGCCTGGGGTAAGGCCAACTTGGTCAGTTTCAACGTCTCAAAAACCCAAGCGTGTCTGATTTCGGCAAAGAGGGAGATCAATGACTGTCTGGTGAAATTTAATGGGAGCACTCTCCCCAATAAAGACTCCATTGAAATGCTTGGAGTTACTATATCAGACCAGCTCAAGTATCGGGGATCCATAGAAGCCCGAGTAAATCAGGCCTCCAAAAAGTTGGGCGTCTTGTACAGGGCTAGGAGATTCTTCAACAGTGACCAGCTGCTGACCCTGTACAAGTCTCAAGTCCGCTCAACTATTGAATTTGGGAGCCACCTTTGGGCTGGTGCCCCAAAATACTTGATAAACCTGCTTGAATCTGTGCAAAGGAGAGCTATCCGTCTGATTGACAATCCGTTGTCAACAGACCGATTGCCTTCTCTAATGCATAGACGCAATGTAGGCATGCTGTGTCTGTTCTACAGGTATTTCAATGGAGCCTGCTCCAAGGAGCTAGCAGCATTGATTTCTGGTGCACCGGTGCACGTGCGCGAAACTCGACGGACACGAACTGAACACCCGTTCACGGTTGACGTTGGCTTCATGAGAACGGGCCGTTTTTACGACTCGTTTTTGTGTAAGTCGGCTCGTATGTGGAACGAGCTACCGGCATCTGTTTTTCCTCCCTCCTATAATCCGAGCCTCTTCAAGGCCCGCATTAACAAATCCCTTCCTACAGCCCCTACCTTACTCCGCCTCACAACGCCGCCCAACCGGGTGGTGACATAGTTCCCCTGTCTGTGCACTGCACAGGCAGGGACACTCTTGTGAGGTGTCACATAAAAAAAAAAAATAAAAAAAAACTAGAATATGTAAACTCATTTTTAAAAGCAACACAACTAAGCATAGCAAACACTGTTTTGAATGGTAACAATTATTTTATAAGCAATAATAATTAGCCTGAAACACTCATCCACATTGAAAAATCTCCTGATAAAAGATACATGACGCCAACGGGACTTGAACCCATGTCCTTTCGATTTCCGGTCGATAGCTCTGACCACTGAGCTATGGCGGCTTATCTCTTATCCGCGAAATAATTCAACATATACTAGTGTTTCATTCAACAATTACTGCTTGTTATATTTTTTCACCTGAAAACAACCAACTTTATTTTATTTGTTGCGTTGGCGTCATGTATCTTTTATCAGGAGATTTTTCAATGTGGATGAGTGTTTCAGGCTAATAATTATTGCTTATTAAATAATTGTTACCCTTTATGCTATGCATAAAAAATCTTGTGTTAAACATTAGTTTACCAAAAAAAATACTGTTTTGAATGATTTCTGCTTTTACGTTGTACTTAGAAAGTTTACAATGGGATAGACAATATGCTGCAATAACGTATATAGTCACATAAGACATAGGCCTAGTCATAGTCATATAGTTACAGGTTTAAGACTGGTAACGTAAATAAATCAGGATTTACAGATGTATTGTAATAATTGATAGGGAGTGACTTTCTTAGGCAAACATAAGTTACCGCTCAGATTAAATATTGGAATACCGCCAGGCCTATATCAGTCTTTGCCTAAAATTAATGTAAATAAAACATTATTCAGTACATATATATCTTATAAATATAAACAAATCAATGTAGATAAAAAATTGAAGGCAATATTACCTAAGCAATTGGAACCTGATTATATTAAAAAAGTGAATTTGCACATAAACCTACATTTGCTTCATAAAACTTGTTCAGAGCAGACAATTTTCAAAATGAAATCCTTTGAATAAAATCAAAGGCGGCTTTGCGGCCAGCACCTAGGCACTATGCGCTTCTTTACCGACACCGATGTTTGCGGCTACATCTGGTCCAGCTTTGCCGGCAACATGGTGGTCCGCTTGACAACAGGTCTCCAATCCTAAATATTTCATTTAACCTGATAAACCAATTCTCCACTGTACACAAGCAGGCAAATCACGCTGGCTGACCTTTTCAAGATGGCGGATCGGCTCTTCAAATCACTACGGTCGCTGCTATACGGGAGGTAGGGTGATTGGCGATCTAGTCCACTATGGGTGGATGGGTGTTATATATCATTGGTTTTAAAAAAAATGTTTTTTCCTGTCACAGGTGACATCTTTATAATATAAGTATATAAAACACAAGAGTATTCAATAAAACATTAAATAACGAATTAAATTCGGCTATTTTGTTAAAAATAGATAAATGTTATTTTAGCTAAGTTCCAAATAATTGCATGACACCAAAAAGTTGGTGTAAATTGGGCAAACTTAGTGTCGTACAACCTTCAGTATCACAGCAACCATGCAACCATCTACGTTTAAAGTTTTTCTGCAATGAATAATGTTTTGTATACATATGGCGATGTACGAAATAAGGAAAAGATTGTCACGAAAGAAAATACGGTGTTGGATTCTCGGATGGTTATGAAAAAAGCTTCTGGATTAAGCTTTGAATAAGCATATGAAGATCCTGAAAGCTATAAAATCTAAGTTCGTGTTAACTTCTTTTTATAATTTAACTGAACAAATTTTCCGACAACATATTGGACAGGATAAAAAATGTCGGGAAGCATTGCTACAAAAATTGAAACTCTAAATTACGCTAAGATATTTAACAACTGGAAATAGTTAGTGTTGACGTAATATTTAGTGATTCAATATTTTTGCATGAGGTGCTCTGGAATATTATTTCACTAAATAAATGTTATTTTTCAAATAACATATTTTACAGTTTCCATTTCCACGGCTCTAATAATTGCCTTGAAGGGCGCTTCACGGGAATCTCTATTTTCGTACTGAGGCTGCTTTAAATCCCAGAGACACTCGTTTTGCTGGTATTCATTGATAAACTGTACATTTTTAACAGCACCACAGGGTGGATTTGATATTTTCGATGGTTTAATGGTGGCAAATCTCTCAGGTAATTACAAGGAACCCATACGTCCGCTCGACTGAAATGCTTTCACGACACTCGTTGGCATAAATAAATCACTTTCCTAGTTGCATCACATATTTACACTACACAATTAGTTGCATTATTGAGTGATGCCATAATTTCACGGTGGCGCGATTCTTATTTTGTTGCATTAAACTATGTTAATACGTGATACCAGAAGTGCAACTAATGTCATGAAACAACTTGAGCGCAACTAGTTGAATATTCAGCTTTAAACAGAGCGGTTCTGTATTTCCGCATGCAAAATAGGTACTTGACCAGAAAATATCTGTATCAAAACTTATCAACAAAAATATCACAAGCATTGTATTTGCTTTTGAAATAACAATATGCATAGTTCTAACCAGATTGTCATTTATCCAATTCGCAGCTCCGTCTCCAAACTCCACCTTGCTGAATAAGGATTTGAAATTAAGAACAAGGACAAGAACACTTTGAAAATTTCGAGTGCATTTGCTTGGGCTAGACCAGAAGAAGAATTGTAAGCAAGTCGTTGATGTTTATCGTGTGTATAATATTTACCTATATTGAAAGTACTTATACATTCCTTGTGACCACAATTATTACCCCGAGCTATTGCGGTGGAACTCATGTGATTGTGTTGTGCTTTCACTAACTTTATTATGATGTGTGCTTCTTTGCGGTCAGTGATTGGCCTCCCTTTTTTTCTTCTTTCATAACTTATTTCGGATGCGACATATGGAATGATTAATTTAACTGCTGACTAACTAACTGGGTTAAACAATGTAAGGAATATTATGTAAAATTAGCCCTTAGAAACAGGATGAAACGATTGAAAGATGACGAAAGCATGTTTGTCCACAATGTTAGGTTGTGTAAATAACATAGACATAATAAGTCATAGTATATAATTATTTTTTAATTAATTCATTCGAGTAGGTACTGAACATAAAGATCTGAAAATACTTCTTCACTTTACTAAGAGGCCGCGCTTATGAACAGATTTTTTAAAATTTTTAGAAAATAAGGACTCACTTATACGCATATTTATTTAAAAAATACTTTTTATCAGGTAGACAATAAAGAGCAGTAAGTATTTCTGTTTCTGGAAAAGGAAAATAATGTATTTTATAGCTATTTAGCTAAACATACGATAATTTGACTTTTTCTCCACGTCTGGTTTTGACATTAAAATATAACAATATTCAATTTTTTAAAACACACTTTGTGACGAATCAGTTTTATTAATTGAGTACATTATTTTTTATTGTACAAAGTTAAACAAATAAAAAAAATCACTTTGTAAATGAATAAATAAAACTATGAAATGCACTGGGAATTTTTTTCTCAGCTGTGAGTCAGCTTGTGTCTCGTCAAATTATTCTTTCGAAAACACGAGTAGTTGCACTTGGAACATGAAAAAGGTTTTTCTCTACTGTGAGTCAGCATGTGTCTTGTCAATGTTCCCTCTTGACAACATGAATAATTGCAGTCAGAACACGAAAAAGGTTTTTCTCCACCGTGAGTCAGCATGTGTCTTTTCAAATTTTTATTTCGAGAACATGAAAAGTTGCACTCGGAACATGAGAAAAGTTTTTCTGCACCGTGGGACACCATGTGACTCGTCAAATATGTCTTTCGTGAACATGAATAGTTGCAGTGTGAACATGAAAAAGGTTTTACTCCACTGTGAGTCAGCATGTGTATCTTCAAATGACCCCTACGAGAACATGAGAACTTGCACTCGGAACATGAAAAAGGTTTTTCTCTACTGTGTGTCAGCATGTGGCTCGACAGATAAGCCTTTTGAGAACATGAATAGTTGCACTTGGAACATGAAAAAGGTTTTTCTTCACTGTGCTTCAGCATGTGTCTTTTCAAACCTCCTTTTTGACTACATGAATAGTTGCAGTCAGAACACGAAAATGGCTTTTCTTTACTGTGAGTAGGCATGTGTCTTGACAAATTTGATTTATGAGAGCATGAGTAGTTACAATGAGGACATGATAATCGCTTTTCAACAGCATGCGTCTTCAGATCTGTCGATAAATTTGAAAAAAAAAATACGAATTAAGGCTGAATAAGTCTTATTACCAACACAAAGTTTAGATAAGCGCAGTTAATTCGTCAAAACGTAAACGTAAGTTAAATAGGAGAGCACGAATTGATAAATCATACAATGAAAATCGGTGTTACCTGCTGTCTTGTCAATTCTTTCAAAACGTTCTAAGCATTCCTTCTTAACATCCGGCAGGTCTATGTCAATTTCCATATTAGGACATCCCCTTTCATCTTCTTCTCGGGTTCCTGGTTCCGCCTTGATGGTAACAGTCCCCGCATTAAAGCTACCTGGAAAAACAAAATAATAATTTGTACATTGATAATTTATACGAAACGAAACATAGTTTTTAATTAAAAAAGCAATAACCGTAAAAATAGCGAATAAAGATACCGTAGATTAACCACGTAGATGCAGATTTTGTATAAAACTCTTTAAGGTCAATTGACGATACTATAAGAACACAGACACACTCACTGACAAATAGGGTGCATCATCTGGGTAACAAGTAAGGGGGTACTATTGAAATATTTATTGATTCCATTAATTAAATAAACCATAATCTTTATTAGCACTTTTATTATTATTTTTAAATATACTATATTATAATTGTCATCACAATTTTACTAATATAATTTTATTAAAAAAAAATTTGTGTATTCATAGAACTATTTTGTACCTACTTTATAATCCATTACATCTATATCCTGTTAGTTTTTCCTATATAATACAGATATTCCACAAGGTACACTGCATCTTGTATCAATTTTATGTAAAAACCTTTTTAGGCGTATAAATAAATGAATAAGAAAGCCCTCAGATCTCCCCAGGGAACGATGTTTCAAGACGGTTTTTTTAAGTCGATGGAATCTAGCATCAATAAACGTAATTTAAAGTACAAATACAAGTGCGTTTAAAGTATTCTACTTCCTTATTTCATACTTATTTTCGTATGAAAGAAGAAAGTTCCCGCACTTAACCCAGTAAAATAACACTTGAAACTTACATCATGTCCCAAATAAAACGAGAAGACATTTCAAAATGGACTTGGATTCCGAACATCGAAATTAAACATCTTACATTTTTAATATATTCAATGAAACTAACTGGCTGACCGAGTACTATATGCATATTGCAAACATTCCTTCTTTACATCTGGGAGGTCAAAATCCATATCCGTATACGACATTTCACCTCCGCCTTCTTCTTGGGGACCTGGTTCCGTCTTGATAGATATAGTCTCTGGATTTAGTAGATCCATTGCACTGCTGTGGTAGCGTTTGGTAATTCAAACAAACATACCTGAAACAGAACATAGTTGAAACGGAACTGTAATTTGAATGAGTTTTTAATATTTTTTACGGTTGAAATATTCTGTCAAAACAATGAAGTCGTAGCTAAGACACTTATTTGGAAAAAAAATGATACAAATTGTGACATTGAAGTAAAGACAACGGTTTAGAGAATCGTTGACAATATTCTGGTAACCAAATAATATATATAGGTACTCGTATATCTAAAGATAATTGGTTATTCCGCTTTTAACAAAATATCGGTAATCCGTATATTTGTGATTATTTTGATAAATGCCTTGGAAATACTTATCTTAAAATAGGTTGACGTAAAATCGACAGTTTAAACGTTCGGCTGTTAAATGATTGCTTAACTAAATTGGAATAACGACCGCTACAGAATTTAAGAGGAATGAATATAAACAATCGTACTTACCAATAACTATCACTAGTTGAGACAATAAGTTTAACCGCGTCGGTTGAACCGGTACCCCCGAGACAGTAGGAGGATCCAGGATGTATTGGTTAAACAGAGTTTAGATACAGGAAGTAACCACTGTTGGTGTAGAAAGCATGACTCAACAAATAGACAATCGAATCGAATCGGAGGATAGATAGATATTCATATTCGATTGAGGATAGAGGATATAGATTCAGAGATTCGATAGAGATTCGAGAGAATCGTTTTTTGTGGTTTGTGACATAACCACGAAAGTCTTTTTGTCTGGCTTGTGAGATCACAGCCAGGCTCCGCTACTTTTGCCGGCCGGAGGAATCCCGCCGGCCCACTGAGCAGGCGCTCGCGCCCCCAACTGCCTTTCTCAAGGCAACACTTTTCACGCAAAGTAATTACTCAACACAAACATCCACGCTGGCCCCTACAAACCGCCCGCAAGCACCCGAGACGTGCTCTCTTTTCAAGAGGAGACACAGACTCCCGCATGTCAAGATGTTCCCGACGAGGATGCTTCCTGAAGACCACGAGGACTCCCCGGTCGTGGTACCGCCCGGCGCTCGCCAAATTGCGCATCGCACTAAGACCGGGACCGTGCGCTATACGGTCCCCGCACCACAGCCCCGCCCCGAGGACCCAAGGACCCGGAGACCATCCACCACCACGACTGCCACCACGCCCGATGAAACGGAGATGACGGAGCCCGCAGCAGGCCCCTCTTGGGCAGCAGGACCCAGTCCTGCCCCCACGCGCCCCCCGATAGGCCCAGCGTCGGCCTACGTGGCGCCCCCGAGACCGCAGCAGCCGATGGAGACGGCTGCCCCCCAGGATGGAGGCTGGACGAGGCCGTCCAACCCCGTGAAGAGGCCCATGTCCCCACGGGGACCACAACCGCTCCAGTGTGGCAACCGATTTGATGAGTTGCCCGAGGTAAGCGAAGGCGCCGGCGCGCCGCGTATAAAGCGTGCCAATACTAATAATAATTTCTCTCCCGCAGGTACCGGCAGGAGAGACCGCGTTCCCCCGGTCGTGATGACCCTGGGGAACATGACACACGCGCAGATCACAGCTGCGGTGCAAGGACATCTGGGGGCTGGTAAGCACTGCACTTTCAGATACAACAGGGGCGGCACGGCTAACATCTTCGTGCGCACGATGGAGGACCACCGCGCCCTCACCAACAGGCTGCGAGCGGAGGCTCGCGGCTTCCACACGTTCACGGCCGAAGCGGAAAAGATGAAAAAGGCCGTCATCAAGGGCCTGCCGCTCGTCGAAGTGGAAGAAATAAAGGCAGATCTGGAATCACAAGGATTCCCAGCAGTGAAGGTGGTCAAGATGACCGCCTCAATTGAGTATCCTATATACTTAGCGCACTTCAATAAGGAAGTCAACATGGGACAGCTGCGCGCGGCCGTCAAATACCTGTGCCACTGCCGAATTCGACTCCAGAAGCACAGGAGCAATCACCTTCAGCACGGCACTCAGTGCTACAGATGTCAAGACTTCGGGCATGGGTCCCGAAACTGCTCGCACACAGCAAGGTGCGTAAAATGCTTACTGGAGCATGCTTCGGCAGAATGCCCCAAGAAGACGAGAGATGAACCCGCCGCATGCTGCAACTGCTCAGGCCCGCATCCCGCCAATTACCGAGGCTGCCCCAAGCGGGTAGCGTACGTCGCCTCAATACAGCAGCGACCTGCCAGAAGGGCCCAACGCCCGCCGGCAGAACAGAACCCGAGCAGGCCACCTCCTCAGCCGAGGACGGATGGACGCACATGGGCCAACGTAGCCGGAGGCACCGCCCCCGCCCAAGAGCAGCGCGAGACCGCGCCGCCCCCACAGCCACGCCCACAGCCCCGCTCACAGCAGGAGCCCGTGCGCGCGCCCACAGAGGACAACCTGGATTTGATGGCCCTGCTCCAAGGCCTCCTGAGGATGCGATCACAGCTCGCCCGCTGCGCAACAAGAGCAGACAAGCTCGTCATCCTGATTGAGCTCCTAGACACCCTCGATGCCTAATACCGAGACGGTGAAAGTCCTCGTATGGAACGCATTTAGCGTGCGCAACAAGACAGACGAACTGCTCGCTCTGGCAAACGAATTACACACCGACATTATTCTCCTATCAGAATCTCATTTGAATCCAAGCGTACCGCTGAGAGTGCAAGGTTTCGAGATTTATCGTGACGATCGACAAGGAAGATCAGGCGGAGGAACCGCAATATTCGTTCGACAATCTATGACGTCCACAAGAATACCTACTCCGAAGTTGAAGCACGCTGAAGCCACGATTATCGAAGTCACCATAGAGGGTAGAGCGCATACCATCATCTCCGTATACTGCACCCATAGTAACCTAGTGAGAGAAGATCTCAATAAATTGCTCAATCTGGGACCAATTGTTGTGATGGGAGGCGATTTGAACGCCAAACACAACTACTGGAATAACTACAGAGGTAATGCGAACGGAAACACGCTCTTTACACACATGCAGACAAATACCTATTCGATAATGGCGCCCGACAGACCTACGTACTACTCGCGACTATCTAGATATCCGAGTACATTGGATATAGTACTCGAGAAAAATGTTAAGACAATATCTCCACTGCGCACATTAGACGAACTGTCTTCGGACCACCTGCCCGTGAGCTTTACTATAGGCGGCACAACTTCAAGGACCCCCAGAAAACAGCGCAATTATAAGGATGCAGACTGGGAAGGATTTAAAAAGGAAGTCAACGAACGAATTCATCTCACTTCGGGAACTCTGCGCTCGCCACAAGATATCGACGAAGCTACAAGCACTCTCACAGAGATTCTTCAAACAGCACAAGATACACACATTCCTCTCAAAGAAATACATTCATACACGATCAAGCTTCCCGAACACGTTTTATCGCTCATCAAGGACAAAAATCGCCTGCGACGCATGTACCACCGCACGCGTGACGAATACTTCAAGACAGCGTACAACTGCTTGCAGAGGGAAATCAAGACCGAAATCGCAGAACTCAAGCGCGAACTTTGGGACAAAAAAGTTGCGTCGCTCACGCCGAAGGATAATTCCCTATGGAAAATGGCGAGCGCGCTGAGACATAAAGATTACACAATTCCCCCGCTACAGAAATTGAACGGCCCCGGGACGGCGCTTTCGCTACAAGAAAAAGCTGAAACACTCGCCGACGGGTTCGAGAGAGCTTACGCCGCTACAGACGGCCTTTCCGACCCGGCTACGGACCGGATCGTAGCTGACTCTCTACGAGATTTGAACGAAGCGGAGCAGACAAACGCTGAAGATATTCATTTCACAACGCCGAGCGAGATTGCGGTCACAATCAAGCGACTCAGAACGAACAAGGCGCCGGGAAGCGATCAAATACACAACATTCTACTCAAACATCTTCCTCAAAAAGCCATCATCTACACAACAAAATTGTTCAATGCCTGCCTCATGACCGGGCATTTCCCTCAGATTTGGAAATCGGCGACCGTGCTGCCTTTCGCAAAGCCGAATAAAGATAGAACGCAGCCGACAAGTTACCGGCCGATTAGCCTATTATCTACGCTGAGCAAGGTATTTGAACAAATTATACTCAACAGGCTTGTACCACACCACGACGACAACAAGACTTTGCCAGACGAGCAGTTCGGCTTCAGAAAGAGGCACTCCACGACCCATCAACTTACCAGAGTAGCGGAATTTATCGCAAGAAAATTTAACGAACATCGCTTCACCGCCGCTGCGCTCATCGACCTAGAGAAGGCATTCGACACCGTATGGATTGACGGGCTCGTGCATAAGCTGCACCGCACTAACACGCCCATATACCTAACGAGACTGATACAGGAATACCTAAAGAATAGATCGTTCAGAGTGTTCATAAGGAACGTGCTATCTTCAATGCGTGAGATTCCAAAAGGCGTGCCGCAAGGAAGTTTACTGGGACCATTTCTCTTCATTCTATTCACCTACGACATCCCCCGAGACGAGAGATGCAATCTGTCTATCTACGCAGATGACGTCAAACTATACGTTTCTTCGCTGAAAGCGAACATGGCCGCGATTTACCTACAGAGAGCGCTCGACGCACTTGTAGAGTATTACAAGAAATGGCGCCTGAAACTGAACGAGGCGAAAACCGAAGCCATCATGTTTACGAGAAAACGTATAAATACAACACCTGACTTCAACATCGAAATGGGAGGACACAGCATTGAATGGAAGGATGAAGTAACATATCTCGGCCTGACCATGGACACCCGCCTCAACTGGAAATCTCACAAAGCAAAAATGCACGCGCGCACGCGACAAGCGATCGGCATGATGAAGCCAATTTTCAATAGACGGAGTCCGCTACTTCCCAAAACCAAACTCCTCATCTACTACTCGCTCATTCGTCCGGTACTCTCTTATGCGATTCCCGTATGGAGCAGCATCTCACACACAGACCACAAGAATCTACAGACACTTCAAAATCTCTGCATTAAAATCACATACAACACGAGATTCAAAACAAACCTGAAGAGATTACACGAACGAGAACAAATTCCAACTCTATTCGAATTTACACACAGACTGACTGAACGCTTTTACAAATCACTCACACTTAGTAAAAATCAACTTATACGAGACATAGGACAATACAATGCTCCGAGCGACTCGACATTCAGATACACACATAGACTACCGAAACACATCCTCATGGACCATGACCACATATGGCACATACCAGAATTAGACGCGGACGAATAGCGAGCAGTAGGTATTTCCTGAACTCCCGACTCCCTTCCTAAATATATAATGTTTATATATCTATTTATATATTTATATAATATTTTATAATTTGTATGTATATGTATGTTTATTTTCTATCTTCCCATAAGTATATATTAACATAAAAACAGACACACACACACACATCTCAAAATGCAGGACATCATATACCGATGTTACTGAAGGCCGCATACGTTTCAAGTTGACGTTCGGCCGCTCCTTCCTGGGTAAGGTTTTTTGCGATTTTCCTTACTCCCAACGGCAAATGCGGAAGGATTCCAACAATAGGGCGCAGCCAAAATTTCCCTCCCATTTCCAACACAACACAAACAGACACGTATGTAGTATATGGCCGCTGTAGGTCGCCGCTGGTGCTGATGCTGGATGATACATGCAATTTAAGTAGGGTTTTTAGGTAACAAATTTTTTCCCTACCGAGAAAATACAAGGCCTCTAAGTCTATAAAAGCCAGGTAATATTTAAATAAACCCATATGAGGTAAAAATTGTGAGGCGCATATGACGCCGTTCTATTTGTATAAAGAACATTAACTTTAAACTCAGTAAATTTAAATGATTCACCACTTCATGGAATATAAGAATCTAGAAAATCAAAAAAAAAAAAAAAGACTCAACAAATTTTCAAGCTATGCATAGACAATAATAGAATCAGAGACAATGATTATAATTTTCATTAATCTGACATTTCAGGTTAATAATAACAAAAATGGATCGTAGATCGTCCACCTGTTGAATTTAAACTAAGGCAATCTTGAAGTTAAATTCGTTGTCCAAATATATACCACTAATTAGACACTAGACTAGTGTTTCTTTTTGTCTTCCAATACCTGGTAAATTTATATTTTTTCTTCAAATGATATCAAAATGAGATAATGAAATTCTGTAATGAGGTGCGGTTTCACAATATTTTCGTAAACGTGAACAAGGGCTAAAGAATTTCATAGAAAAAAAGCGTCTATGACTGCACTTATTACCTACTGTTATTTGAGTAGTGCTGAGTCAACCGCTTTGCACTGCCACCATCCCGCGACCCACCGGGGTGTGTATCCCCCCACGTGGTTCGTTTATCTCCGCCAATATGAATATGTATATTCAGGTTAGGTACTTGAATGAGAAGTCACGAATTGCTGCCCTTTAGCGTTACTTTCGGTATCTTCATTATTTTTATCTTATATTTCGGACTAGTAAGTATAATTCTAATATTTTCTATCTATGTATGGGATATAATTTTATTGTTTTATCTAAAAATGAAACATTTCTTATATTATTTAATGCTAAACGCATGGAAAACCATTTTGTATCATTATATTATACAGACTTATTATTATTATCTCCTACTTCAATGATAAATCGGGGTTTTTTTTTTATCCTTTATTTTTCCCAATTTTTACATTAATTACATACAATATTATATAAATCAATATTTTTTACATATTGATTTCTAGAGTTCAGGAAACTTTCTATCCACATTTTAGCATTATCTATAATTCCTATTTTGTTAAGCTTGTACAGTAATTTTTTGTGACTTATTTCTCTATTGTTTATATTTCTATTATGATTTGATTTATATCTACAACCTCTCTCCATGGCTATAAATGTATTGTTTTGTACATTTTTCGTTTTATATACTTTTAATGTTTTATATGATTTAAGATTTTCACGGCCAAAAGTATTTTTGTTATTTGTTTTTGGGGTGTTTTGCCGTGTTGCGCTAACTCCTTCTATAGCCAACGTTTTGGACAGCATTGCAGTGCTGCACTGCAATGCTGTCCGAAACGATGGCTAAAAAGGGAGTCAGCGCAACACGGCATAACACCAAAAAAACAAAACACAAAAAAAAACTTTTGTTCTGTATAAATTTTTGAATTCATATTTCTTTCTTACAAAATATAATTTACTTATTCCTTACTATGCTGTATCAGTAGAGGTATAGACACAATGAGGAAATCGATAATTGGTTGTATTTAAGCTATTCAATATTTATGTAAAAACTGGAATAAATGTAAACTGTCGATTTCCCGAAAATCAATAAATAAATAAATAATGGGCTTGACTAAAAGAAACATCACTCAGAATGGAGAACCTTGGGAAGTGGCGGTGTGTGGGTCGGGTGCGAGGGTAGTGAGGTGATTTTACTGAACCGCACTCCTGATCACCCAAGATGAACATGTTCACCGCTTTCATTCACAATACCATACCAGTGCCAACGCACCCATTTGCTGGATTAGTTAGTGGGGGCATTAGATTACCAATATATTATCACTATGATTTTTTTATTTATCTTCATTTTACTATGAACCCTTGGAGTTTCTTTTCCAGAAGTGTTGATATTGTTGGGTTCCTGTTTGGTAACCACCATTGTTCTTGTCTTTTGGTTCTCCCAAACAGAACACTGAGTTGCGCCGCATGCTCCGTTCGAGATGTGATTGTTGTGTTGTTGGGTTCCTGTTTGGTAACCACCATTGTTCTTGTCTTTTGGTTCTCCCAAACAGAACACTGAGTTGCGCCGCATGCTCCGTTCGAGATGTGATTGTTGTGTTGTTGGGTTCCTGTTTGGTAACCACCATTGTTCTTGTCTTTTGGTTCTCCCAAACAGAACACTGAGTTACGCGGCATGCTCCGTTCGAAATGTGATTGTTGTGTTGTTTGGGCTACTACTGCTTGCAGATATAATACCCATAGCAATTACATGCATAATTACATCTCAAATGAATTTTCTATATAAAATATAATATCTAGGACCTAATGTCAAAGCTAAGGAGGGTATAGTGACATCCTAAATGATTTTTCTCACATAAAATTGATACAGGGATGATTTCTATGGAACCTCAAAGAAAATTAACTAAACATTACGAGCTACACGGACATGGAATAAGGAAAGGTAAACTTTATAGTTAGATTGCCAACAGGGAATAACAGTACGTACCATAGAATAAACAATATAGGTAACATTACGAGTTTCTCCTCCCAAATTCCCGAATTCCTCCCAAATGAAACAAGTGTTACATGTTGCCCAACCGTCTAGCATTCCGTCTCTCTTACACTTGCGTGACATAGTAGATCTCCATCTCATTTGAATTTCGAAAGATGTTTGTAGGAAAATAAAGGCACCGATTAGGCAAATATTTGGATCACGAAACACGCCCACAAGGCACTTCTTTTGTTATTATTTATTCTTTGCTAGGTAATATCATAAAATGCCAAAAGAAATTATTGTTACAAAAAATGTTCAATTAAAAAAAATATATATGTCAGCCGCCCAACATTTCGACGGTACCGAAGAACAATGTCTGATGTGCATATTTTTAGTTTGGCAGGAGCAAGGGTGGATCCAGCTTTGGCGCCAGGGGGGGGTCATGTAGTCCTGGTCAAGTTTTTTTTTTTTTTTTTTAAAGAAAGACAAACATTCCCGGGTTACGAATAACCCAACAATAACTCCTACCACCACCACAGAAAGCCGAAAATGCTTGCTTGTGTTGTGATGGAGGACTTAGGTCTAGGTAATCTGGTACTTACCGCTAAGTCCGCTAACTTTATAGTTATACACGGGTTATAAAGTTTTAAAATCGTTGAACGTAAAATATATTAATTGTAAGGTATTGTTTTATTAATCTAAAATATAAATAACTTGCATCCCTCGTGCGGCATAATTTTATTTTTTTTAAATTCAATTATAATTTCGCCGAAATAAATTAAAATGTTAGCCTTGGGCAAAACCTCGATGAACGAGGTTGTGTCTCGCCTTAAGAATTGCTTTAGGAAGTATAGGAAGGCTGGTAATTCGCGCGGGCGCGTTAGACCTGTCCAGACCTGTCAAAAAACTTCCGAAAGGATAAGTTCTGTAACTTACTAAAATTACGTTAAGTGACTTTTGGTGTCGTTTACATTGGGAATTTGGCCAAACTCGCCTTCAAGAGCGATTTACAGGAAAAAAACTTACGAGTCTAACCCCAGCCTTAGAACATTAACAAATAACATTTGAGTTTAAACACACATTCACTGGCATAATGAAGAAACTGATTAGATTACTTACCATTTCTTGTAATGAATTGAATTTGCAGCAACAATTTTTAAGAACACTATTACTTATATTGGAACTTATTTTTTTAACTTAGTAAACAAATAAAAGTAAACACTTTATTAATAAAGTTTAGTCGTTCCGATTGAGGTTGGGTTTTGCTAGACGCTAGACGTTAGTCGAAACAAAGCGCGCGCAAGCGTCACACGTGGTTACACGAAATGTGTCATAATAATATGAAAGGTGGCGGCCGAAGCGCGCGCCGGTGGCGGTGCGCGGTGACGCGGTAACATTCGAATTTTCGATGCGTTCGTTCCCGAATAATGCGTTTGCCGTCAAACAAAGTATTATTTTAAATTAATTAAATATTGAAAGTACTTAAATAAAATTTATATTGTGACAAAAAATATATAAAAACATTATGTTTAACAATTTTAATTAGTGGTCCACCTAGGTCCTGGATGGGCCCAGGACCTAGGTAGTCATGACCCCCCCTGGGCTGGGGCCCAGGGGGGGGGGGGTCATGACCACCGTGACCCCCCCCCTGGATCCGCCACTGGGCAGGAGAGGTGTTAAAAGTTTCCTTTCTGCATTTTTATTGTTTTTGTGAAATGTATTTCTCCATTTAAATAAATAGCTAATATATCTAACAACACAACATTTCTTGATTTCAAAAACAGTTAAAATACACAAATGAAACTTTTACCAGCATTATTGCAAAAATACAATACATGCACATCTGACACGGTTTTTCGGGACTGTCGATTTGTTATTGAATATACTCACATTTAATCAAAAGGTTTTAAAAACAATGTCAATGGACGAAAAAGTTATGGGACAGTAAGTTGTAGACAAGTGCGCAGTACTGTAACTTGGATTGGTCTCGTCGAAAGAGAATCACAAAGAAATGGCTCTCTGCAAGTGTCGATACCTGCAAATAAATACACAAAGAAAATATTTGCTTAACAGCGTCAAAAACAAATAAACAATTTACTTGCAAATATCACGAATATGTTCGCATTAAAACTCAAAATTATTTAGTTGCAAACAATATTGTTATTTTTTTCTGCTGAAACTCGGAACACAAATGAAAATATAATTAAAATTAATAATAACCCTTATCAAATTAATAATTAACCAGGTAAAATAATGGAACTGTTTTGTTGAGACTTTGAGGCAGAACTAACTTTCACTCGCGTGGAATGACTCGCAAATTGTGCTGAATATGAAATGTTCTTAAAAATCATTATTCTTAGTTACGATCATTCGATGTTCTTAAAAATCATTTTTCTTCATTATCATATGATGAATATGTATGTTAACAATATGTATTTGTTCTAAAGTCACATGATGAAAATGTTTTTTTTTTGTGAGTTATCTGGTCGCCATGAAAATTATAATAATTGTCTATGACTTTATTCTTGTCTATGCATAACCTATAAATATTTTTGACAAGTGCTTTCTTCTCCGAGAGCCGTTTCTTCCTGTTAAACATACTATCCCACGCCTGTGATGGTTATTGGTAAAGTAAGTACTCATTCTTATATTCATCGCTATTTATTTGGTAGCTGCCGTTATTCCAGTTTAGTTAGGGAATCATTGGGCGTTTTGTCACAGTAGAATGTTTAAACTGTCAATTTGACGTCTACCTATTATTAGATTAGCATTTCGAAGGCATTTTTTACAATGATCACAAAAAAAATAATTCACGAACTAGCAGGCTCCATAAGCCAGCCAGTTCGTAAATTGATAGATAAATAAAAATAAAGTATAATATTTGCTTAATGATTACAGTAATTTCATGTGAAATAATAATGCAGTTGTAGTAATTGCAAGAAGACGACACCTATTATTTATGTCAATCGAGGAAATACTTCAATAAGAGGTGCAATAGCTAGATATTGTTTTATTTTAAAAGTTCTAACACATTGGTTTTAAATTTGGAAACCGATTGTAAATGATAGACATCGATTGAACTATATTTGTTTCCAAGTGTATGAAGCCTTTGAATTGGAGAGTTTACGAAGTAATTATTGGCAGATTTGGTAACAAAATATAGAGCATTTAAACGGGTATCGCGGGTAGGTATACGCAAATTAATTAAGCTCGTTAAATCGAGGGCGTCCAGGCTGCCATTTGATATATTGAAAAGGCAAACTAAGTCACTCACTGTGCGTCTTGTAGTTAAATCGCTTAGGTTTAGTAATTCCATAAGACATGTATAATTAAGTTCTTCGATTGTTATTCCAAGTTTGTAATTAATAAACCTTAGGAAATTATGTTGTACTCTTTCGATTTTTTGCTGATGAGTCTTATAAAATGGAGCCCAGATTGTTGAGTTGTACTCCAAATTACTTCTTACCAACCCAGTATTAAGCAAATTGAAGGAATCAATTGTTTTAAATTATTTTATCGTCCTCAAAATGAACCCCAGGAATTTCATGGCCTTGTTGGTTATTTCATTTATATGAGGAACAAAGTTAATTTACTGTCAAATAATATACCAAGGACCTTAATTTGTTCGACTTTTTTTAGGAAATTGTTGTTGATGCTATATTGATATTTAATGGGATTTTCGATTCGGGTAAACGTTATTGATTGACATTTTTTAATGTTGAGAAACAGTTTATTAAAGGTGCACCACTCTTGTAGCCTCACAAGATTTGATTGCAATACGCTACAGTCATTATGATTAGTTATTGTTTTGTAAATTTTAAAATCGTCCGCAAATAAAAGTATCATAACTCCACCAAAGATGGTAGTTATGTCTTTGATAAAAAAGGAAAATAACACTGGGCCCAGATGTGACCCCTGTGGGACTCCGGTATATAATATATATATATATATGTAGAATAATGTTCTCGGTTTACCCGCGTAAAGTAGTCCTTAAAAGGACTTTTTAATTTCTGACGTTTCGGACAGATCTCACTGTCCATCTTCAGAGGCCTTATGTCCTGAATTTCGTCTCAAACTGAACGCTTTCGCGTGTCTGTTCGATCCAGAAGTCAAGATACAAGTGGGTGCTTATCAATTCTTATGTCTAGGACGAAGTATGCGTGTTGATATTGATTTGTCGGTAGAGGGGGTGGGGGCGGGGTTGGCAATATCAAGCAGTATGCGTGTAGCGACCTGATTGGGTTGCTTTGAACTTGTTGGAAGTGCTTCTGAGAATTTTGGAAATGTCGGTTTTGGGTTATTTTGGTCAATTATAACTTTCCAGGTGTTGGGAATTCTAATTGAGTCATTTCTGGTATTCATATTATTTTTATGTTTATGAATTTCAATTGCTTCGCGGTAAATTCTTTTTGGCTCATTGTATATGCTAGGTATTGTTGTGGTATTGTTAAAGTCCATTTTATGACCTTCATCCATAGTGCAACATGTCCTTACATGTTGCACTATGGATGAAGTTAAGCGTTTATTAGTGACATCCACCTTGTGTTCTGCAATTCTACATGATATTTTTC
Organism: Hesperophylax consimilis; assembly: GCF_061612785.1. Classification (NCBI taxonomy): domain Eukaryota; kingdom Metazoa; phylum Arthropoda; class Insecta; order Trichoptera; family Limnephilidae; genus Hesperophylax; species Hesperophylax consimilis. The sequence goes on from NC_142852.1 coordinate 10,117,948, forward strand.
TATTACACCGTCCAATATACACCTTTTCACATGCCCCACAAGGTATTTTATAAATACCATGAGACTCGAGTGGAATGTGGTCTTTCGGACTTCTTAATAGAGATGAGATTTTATTTTCCGATTTATAAATTGTTTTGATTTTATTGCTTTTGAGGATACGACTGATTTTATCTGTTGAGCCTTTGATGTATGGGAGAATCGCTATAGAAAGGGGGGGTTCTTCTTCCGTTTCAGGATCAGTTTTTTTGCGTCTATTTATGGATTTATCTATTAAATATTTGGAGAAGCCATTTGCTTGAAGAGCGCTACTAAGAAGATCTAGTTCTTCGTGAATATGATCTTTGTCCGCTAGTCGTTGTGATCGGGTAACTAAGGTATTTATAACTGATGATAATTGAGATGGATTGCCGAAAAAACGGCGCTATACAAGTCATCCAAGTATTATTATTATTATATAGTTTTCCCACGATAAACAACGTTTCTCTTAACCGTTGCAATATCTTCAAGGTTTTCAAATATGTGTTTTGGCTACGACTTCTTTATTTTGCCAGGATATTCCAAGCGAAACCACATTTTATTTATTGTATTTTATTTTTATTTTTTTTTATTCTAGATAAAAGAAAATTACACTTTCACTTATTTAACTAGAAAAAACTAATACATTACACATTAATATATTACACAACGATTTTATTCACGATCATTATTTTGTTGATTGATCATAAAACTGAACAACTTTTTTTAAAATTTACCTACATTTTTTTCATTTTCAATTTCGTCTGGGAGCCAATTATGTATGTTGCTCCCCTCGTAACCAATGGATTGCTTGCCGTAATGAGTATGTATGGTGTTTAAATGTACCTATTTTATCTTGTTGCCGTGTAAAGTGTGTGTGTACTTGGTACGTTTTAATGATTTCTGTATTTGGATGTATGAGTTTATTATTTATTTTTCATATAAGGAGACATGTATTATATTCATAAATAGTTTCTTAATGTTAATAGTTTTGTTTTCATACATAATTTTCTGTTGATGTTCTAGGTTAGAAGTGAAATAGCTTTTTGATTACTTTGTTTTGTTTTACGTGTAGTTCATTTATATATGTTTCATATGCATTTCCCCAGATTTCAAGCAAGTAGTTTAAATATGAATTTACGAGGCTATAATATAGATCTTTTTTAATTTTATTTGGTAACAGATATGATATCCGGCTAAATACGCTAATTAAAGGGGCGATTTTGTCTTTAATATCTTGAATATGCTGTATAAAATTTAGGTGTTTATCAATTCACAGCCCAAGATAATTTCGCCTGTATCAGGATTTGCAGGTTGTAATATTCAATTTTTAAGGGTACATGAGGAGGAATGATTTAACGAGTTGAGCTTAAAATCACGTATCCTGTTTTAATTAAACTTTTAAATTTTATCATTTTATTTTAACAATGTTCTGTTTCAGATATATTTTTTGGCATTAAACCAATAACCAAACTCTACCAAAGCAGACCATGGATCTACTGAAGCCAGATACTATATCCATCAAGACGGAACCAGGGCTCCAGGAAGAAGATGGAGGTGAAATTGCATTTTCAGATTTAGATTTCGACCTCCCAGCTGTAATGAAGGAATGCTCGCAATATGCGGAGAGTACTCAGACAGCCAGTTTGTTGCATTTCATACGTGCAAAATATAGAACTTAAAATTCGTAATCAATGTCTCTTTTGAAATATCGTGCAAACAGGACACACACTTGTGCACAACATCCTCCCTTATAAAACATGAGGTGTATTGAGTATTTACCTTAAAATGTGTCCTTTCCGGAAAATACCAAAATACAGCACTCATTAAACATTATTATATTATTCATAATGAGTTGTCGGTTCCTCGATTTTCACTCATTTTATTTGAGATATGATGTGAATTACACGTTTTGTACGTTAAAAATACATAAATATTGATTGTAAAAACAATGTCTCATGGACCGAAAACAACCAAACTCTCTACTACAGGTGCTCTAGTGAAAGGTTTTTCCTTCTCGAAGAATTGGTCCCTGAAGCGGATTTCTGAGGCCATTTTTATCTGACATTGACGTTGTTGATCAATGGTATTTATTCGTAAAAAAATATTTTATTATTTTTCAATTAAAAAAATTCTCGTTAATATCAATTTGACGAAGATACAGCAGGGCTGGCCTTATGCGGGCGCAATTGGTGCAGTTTGCTCCGGGCGTCGAATACTTAACCTAACACATCGACTTGATATTATTTTTAAAAAATACCCCTCTACAAAAAACACAAATCATCATTTTAATGATTACAGTGATATCCTGCCTTGGCGTGTACTAATTTAGACTGTTATGGCAGCCAAAATTAAACTTGCGCCTGGCGCCGTTTGGTTCAGGGCTGGCCATGCAAAGATTCATTATATTTATTGTCCTTTTTTATTCCAGGAAACATTAATGCGAAGACAGTCACCATAAACGCGGATCTTGGACCCCGACAAGATGAAGCGGCGCTTACTTATATGAAAATTGACATAGACCTGCTGGATGTAAAAGAGGAATGCTTAGAACGCTTTGGAAGAATTACCAAGGAAGCAAGTAAAACCAATTTTTCACTGTAAACTTGAACGATTCGGACTCTCCTATTTTTTTATCCTTTCTACGAACTTACTTCGCTTATTTACTCTAAGTTTAAAAAAAATGTGTTTACCTGAGTTATTTTCACCCATGTTATTTTTCAAATTTGTCGACAGATCTTCAGACGCATTTTGTCGAAAAAGGAGTCACTCCTCCACATCGCAACTACTCCTCCTCTCCTAAGTCAAATTTTGCAATAAACGTACGCACCCATGAAAGAGAAAAATATTTTTACTGTACCGATTGCCACTATTCATCTTCTCGAAAAGGAGATTTAAAGAGCCACATGCTCATTCACACGGGAGAAAAACCTTTTTCATGTTCCGTGTGCAACTATGCGTGTTGTCGAAAAGTTCAGCTGAGGAGGCACATGCTGACTCACAGTGGAGAAAAACTTTTTTCGTGTTCCGCTTGCAACTATGCATGTTATCAAAGGGGTCAACTGAAGAGCCATGTGCTGACTCACAGTGAAGAAAAACTTTTTTCATGTTCCGCTTGCAACTATGCATGTAATCAAAGGGGTCAACTGAAGATCCATGTGCTCACACGGGAGAAAAACCTTTTTCATGTTCCGTGTGCAACTATGCGTGTTGTCGAAAGGGTCAGCTGAACAGGCACATGTTGATTCACAGTGGAGAAAAACCATTTTCATGTTCCGTGTGCAACTATGCATGTTATCGAAGGGGTCAACTGATTAGCCATATGCTGACTCACAGTGGAGAAAAACCTTTTTCATGTTCTGAGTGCAACTATGCGTGTTGTCAAAAGGGTCAGCTGAAGAGGCACAAGCTGACTCACATTGGAGAAAAACCTTTTTCATGTTCTGAGTGCAACTATGCATGTTATCGAAAGAGCAACCTAACGAGCCACATGCTCACTCACAGTGGAGAAAAACCCTTTTCTTGTTCCCTGTGCAACTATGCCTGTTATCGAAAGGGTGTGCTGAAGAAGCACATGCTGATTCATAGTGGAGAAAAACCTTTTTCATGTTCCGCTTGCAACTATGCATGTTATCGAAAGGATAAACTAAAGAGCCACTTGCTGACTCACAGTGGAGAAAAACCTTTTTAATGTCACCTGTGCAACTATGCGTGTTATCGAAAGGGTCAACTAAAGTTCCACATGCTGACTCACAGTGGAGAAAAACCTTTTTCGTGTTCCGAATGCAACTATGTTATCAAAAGGGCCAACTGAAGAGCCATATGCTCTCTCACATCGTAGGAAAACCTCTTTCATATTCCGTGTGCATACATGTTATCTGAAGTGCAACATGCTAACTCACGGTGGAGAAAAACCTTTTTCATGTCCCGTGTGAAACATTTCATTTTATCAAAACGCCCATCTAAATGCCCACATGCTGTCTCACAGTGGCGAAAAACCTGTTTTATGTTCCAAGTGCACATATTAATGTTATTGTAAAGGCAATCTGAAGCGCACGTTGAGTCACTACGGAGAAAACTTTTTCTTGTTCCTTGTTCATCTATGGATATTCTCAAAACGCACATCTTAAAAGCCACATGCTGACTCACAGTGGCGACAAACCTTTTTCATTTTCCAAGTGCACATATTCAGATTCTAGGAAAGGGCACCTCACCCCCCATATAGGACATTTGTTGGAACACATGCTTACTCAGAGTGGAGAAAAACCCCCTTTTCTTGTTCCGAGTGCAACTATGCAAGTTATCAACAGTGTTCCTTGACGAGAAAAAACTGACTGACAGCTGAAAAAAAACTTTCTCGTTTTCTGGCTGAAGAGAGATTGAAAAAAACGCGTGCGCACTCACAGTTTTTTTCGTATGCAATTATGCGTTTTCTCAAAAAGACTCTTTGACTGGACACTTTTCTTGTTCCTTGCGTAAACATTCTCCTTCACGAAAACTATTTACAGAATAAATAATTCTAGTATCAGATCTGATATGTTTCATCATAGAGTTACCAGTACATAAAATTAGTATAATTTTATAAGTGGTCACAATATTTATAACCTTGCGATTTCTTTGAATTTGTTCTGAATCCCATTGTAAAAGATTTGATTTATTTTTAAACTTAAATGTACGTGTACTTAAATGTAAATGTATGTGTAAAAAAGATCATTCAATATATCAAAATATATATGAATATGTGTACAGTAATGTATTTAATTATTTTTCAAATAATATTTTTACACTTCTTAATTCACTGTCAAAATTGTAAAACTGTAGCCACAGCTACTAGTGCGTTCTAGAACATTTTGTTTTCTGTTTACCCTGTAGAGATCGCACCTTGTACCTACGAGAATTAATTGGTTTACACTTCTGCTAGGTACTTCAACCGCTCGAGAACGTACTACCTGGGCAGACAGAAAAAAGTTCCATTGAATTCACTGATTTTCCTCTCAGATACATTAAAATGTAAGTATTTTTCTCCGTACAAAACAGAACCGACAAACTTTAACCTTAGAATTTTTTTTTAATTTCTAAAGTGGGGTTTCGAAAGGCTGCAATTCCAATATAATCTATAATTTTATTCGAATAAAACGAAAACTCTTTCAGTTTAAAAAAAGTTGGAATGTTCTTGTTTTGTAATTATTAGTAGTAAATACTGATAACTACTTATTGTATACAATTTTTCGTTTAAATCTAACTTTACCAACCGCATTTGGCGTTGTTCGCCGTAGTTTACATTTGAACTCTGATATTACTGATAATTTAAAAACCTACTTATTTTATTGCTTTTTTTTAAGAACTGTTTTAGACCCAGAATCCTAATAACACGGTTTATCTTTTAAAATTTCATTTTTGATATCCTTGCCTAATTAAGGGTTAACAACTAATAGGATAGTAATGTGTTTGCCTTTAGTTTTGAAAGCGATTTTAAGCCTTAAGTATACAGAAACTGTATAAAGGTCAGTGTCCAAATTCCTTGCACTAAATTTTATTTTAGAAACAATGTTTTTTTTAAATTTTGTTTACATATTTTATTGGGATTTGTGTTCAAGTTTCCGGTTTTCCCACAGTCAACAGGTTAAAGATCTGCTGGCCCGAATATTTATAAATCAAGAACGTTAAAGTATATGATTCCCACTTGTTATTAATATGTTACCTGTTGAAATTAAAAACTATGCCAAAAACAAACAATTGGTGAACTTTCTGAAGACTTGGCTTACTGAAAGAATTCATTTGTATTAGCTTACACTGATATGTTATTCTAATGACTTTTAAAAATAATATGTTTGTTTTTCATAATTTTAGTTTTGCTATATTTCTGTAATTTTTTTTGTTTTATACATATAATTGTAAAAATGTAACTTTAAATTCAATATTAAAAGATTTATAATGTAAAGAACCCGTTAGACAAACTGCTAAAAAGCAGTTTATCGGGACTTTTTACCTAATTTTTAAAGTGTATAATGTATAATAAAAATAATTTTAAAAAATGCCCAATTGTTCGTGCTTTTTTCAACAACGTTCAAACAGAAAGCACCACAAAAAATCGCTCTTTAAAAATCACCCTCATTCAGGGTCTAGGATACATAATAATCAATCAATGTATCGGTAAATGATTTCCTGTTGAACCTTAGAGTAATAGTATATTATTACTCTAAGTGTTGAACAGTAAAGCGAACTAGCCAAGGTGAGTTGGGGTAAGTGAATTTTTGGGGGAAGTTCATCCAGGCCTTCTAACTTCTTTGAATACAATATTCAAGCGCTGCCATCTATGAGAATGTAATATAATTAGCTAAATCCTCATTCTGACATAAAGATAGAGCTGTTTCATAAACACAGAGAGTTGTAAGAGAGCTTCAAATTTTGGCAGTTGGTTTTAGTCTGCGTGCGAGTTGTGAGTGCTGCCTTCATTTATCTATAACTTGACAAAAACTTTTTCTAGGAAGTTACAAATTGGTGAGTACTCTATAATTGAATTGAGGTTTGATGTGTATATATTTGCATTATGAATATCTTAAAGAATTGTGATTTATGAGACTAGATTCACTTCCCCCATAAATTATCAAGCTGGGGTAAGTGCTACTAAACTGTAGATCCACATCCCCCTGATATTTTTGTATGGACGCAAATGTTACTAGTGATGTGCATACTACTTTAAAAAAACGAAACACAAGCTTAATTAGTACCATTAGAAATATGACAAAGATTAACAAAAATAACCCATGTTTGTAAGTACATTAATGTAGCTTTACTAAATTACTAAATAAGTCAAACCTTTTAAAGAACAATTTGTATCACATGTTGGAAATGACCCAATTCAGTATTCCGAGTCTTCAACTTATATGTACTACCAAAAATCACTCCCTTAACCCGTTGAAGAAGATTACAATTTTAGAAGACCGTATAATTAAAACAGCAAATTCAGATTTTCTGTGTTCTGTAAAGGTCAAACAATCATTTGAAGAGCTTATGCTGAGATCTATACAAAAAAACGAACCTGCTAAAGTAAAAAAGACGAAAGTTGCACATGGTGCGGAGGTCATAACATATGATGATGTCGTAGAGCGTTTAAAAAATAAACTAAATTATTCGAAGAAGAAAATTTGTTCAAGCAAGTCTAAAGTGATTAATAAAAAATTGAATAAAAAAAAAATCTCAAAAAAACGCCTAGCCTCGCGTCCGAAACATCTGTCAGCGAATCTGATTGGAAGTCTAGTTCTGAAGATGAAAGCGACTATTTCCAAAATCTATTAATGGAAGACGTGGAAGACAATAAAAATAACGTACTTTTAGATGATGTTCTGTCTATTGACATTAATGGCATTTTGCTAGAACTGGATTTACAACCAAATTTAAACGTTGAGACAAAAGTTGGTGATTGGATACTTACTAAATTTATAGCGAAGAAGAGCCTCAAACATTACATAGGAAATATTATAAAAAATGATGAATATAAGAAGTCAGTCAAATATGTACGAAGGGTTTCACATTTAACCAGAGAAAATCGTAACGTATTTTCATTCCCGAAAGGTGATGACGTATCCGATATTTATAACGCAGATATTATATCTGTTTTGTCAAACCCCTTAACTGGGAGAAGAGGAGAATTCGTTTTCAAAATGTCCTTTAATGGTTTTAATATTCATTCAATAAGGGATTTTGTATGAGATAAACTCTTACCTGTAAAAGAAAAGTTATTTTTTTATTTTTTATCATTTTAATGTCGGAAACAAAAGGTTCCGCAAAGGCGTTATTATTTCCACATATTGTATAATTTTTTTTAAATCTAGTAACCAAAAAATTAGTTCCTATAAAAACATATTAAGTTCAGTTATTACTAGTAAATATATATTATTATTATAACATTGTTAGTAAATATTGTGAAAAATAATACTAATACATTAAAAAAAGTTTGTTTTCGTTGCCCCATCACTAGTCATAAAATGTTGCACTTACCCCAATCTGCCAAATAATGTTTGATTTATGATATATATTCCACTATATTCATTATTTTTAAATGGCGAAATTGTGTGTTTAGTGCGTTTGATTGGATTGGCAACTAAACATTTTTATTCATTTAGCCAAAAATCAAAATATTGAGGTTAGATCCACTTACCCCGCCTCCGGGGTAAGTAGATCTATCAAGACCTTTTTTTTTAAATACTTAAAAATCTAATAAAAACAGCAGATTAACTTCTTGCGATAAAACAATTTGATTAAGGAATAGTTAATATTCCTTGTGTAAAAATTTGAATGCGATGGGATAATGCTGTGACGTATGGGATTACTTTAAACTTCATCTATTCATTTTATACAGTGCTCTTACCCCAACTCACCTTATGTCTAATAAGGACGGGTTGTTTCGGAGAATTTGAACAATTCATCAAATTTCAACGCTCAGTTGTGCGAAAGATTTTTTCAAGTTCTGTTTTTATTTCAGTTCTGTAAAGCAACTAGCCTATAATGATATAATAACAGAACTTGAATAGGACTTTCACAGAACCCGGAAATGAACATTGAAATTTGATGAATTGTTCAAATTCTCCGAAACAACCCGTCCTAAACGGTCGTACTTATTCTTATTTCAAGTTCTGTGAAGTGACAGTTAGTGTTGTCGCCGAAATAAACATTCATTTACTTATTATAATACCTGTGCTAAGTCAATTCATATTACACATATTTCACGGTACTTCACATGCGGATTTTAGCCCAGTGGTGAGAACGTCCGCTAAACCTGCACCGAGATTGGAAGAACCCCAGTTAGAATCCCACAAATTCCAAGAAAAAAAAATACGATTATAATATAAATATTTTTTTACGCGCCGTTCTAAATAAATACACAACATCCTAGTGCCAACACGATTCTTACTAAAATATTTTACCCAAATACAAAAGCGGCTTTTATCCCAGTGGTGATAGCGCCCGCCATTACTTTGTAGAGTTTCAGAGAACCTCAGTTCAAATCCTACTGGCATTTAATAAAAATAAATATTTTATTTTTATTTTTGTTTGCACATTTTGGCGATGGAAAAACATTAAATAACCAAAATGTCTAAATCTCGCAGAATGGTTTGCAGTCTGAAGAAAACACCATCATCACCTCTATTGACTGAATCTGGCCCCATGGACTCACCGTTGGCAACGCACCAGTCAATAATAAACAGTGACACAGACTCCCTTATTAACATCTTTGAGTCGAAACTCGAAACAATGCGCAATGAAAGTAAACTCGCAGTTGACGCCATTCATCAAAAATTGGACGCGCTGTCAAATGAGTGGAAGGACCGGTACCTCAAAATTATGGGATGTGTAATTTTTCTCCAGGAAGGAAATGCCAGCCCAAGACAGGAAATGTAATCATTGATCATATACTCACCGACATAAAACTAGAATACTCATTAATGAACTGTGATAATTCAATATCCGACCACAATATTTTACTCCTTGATGTAATTCACACATATACTAAAAACACATCTATAAAGTCGTCCCGAAAATATACACATATTGATTTTGATAATCTAAAGAATGATATCATCCAAAATCCCTTTCATCTTAATATGAATGAAGACTCGGTATTAAACTATGACAATCTTGTAAACTAAACTTAAAACAAACACACTACGTTGATCTTTTTAAAAAATGCGAAAATAACAGTAAAAAACCTGGAAGTTAATAAACAACATCATACAGAACCAATCGAATACTTTGAATACTTTTTGTAATAAATTAATCATTAACAACGAAATAATCACAAACAACGTAGAGATATGCGACCACTTTAACAATTTCTTTTGTAACATTGGCTCCTCCTTAGCTAATAATATACACAACAAAATCACACACAATCTATCCAATGACATAACATTAGTGCATGATAGCATGGAATCATTATATCTTCAACCTACCACGGAATTAGAAATAGGTAAAATAATAAAATCCTTAAAACTAAATGCAATCGCTGGTTATGATACACTCAAATGTAAGACAGTTCTAAGTCTCTCTACACAATTGGTTCCTATTTTATCAAAGTTAATTAATCAGTGTCTTAAGACGTAACCGGGCGTTGATTTTTCCATACAAACGTAGTCCCCATTTATCTTTCTGGATTTTATCCCTAGAGTAAATATTTTTTGAACATAAAATATATATCGGCGACTTGCGTGTCGGTACGTTTTGTTTTTTTTTGATAAATTGCTTCATATAGAAGTTATGACCTTCCAAAAATCAATAAAATTGCCTGATTTAAACGCAGTCAAAAGACGTTCATTCTACAAACTAGACAATATATTTTGAAAAAAAGCCAAACGGTCCGACATAGAATAGTTTCTTCTTATGTAGTTGGTAAAAAAAAATTGAAAATCGGTTAACTTTTGGAGGAGAAAAATGGGGAATACAAAACCTCGATTTTGAAGATTTCATTTAGGTATTTGTAGCCCGAGCTGCATGTGTCCCTTTCGCTCAGTATTCGGGAGGTAATGGTCGGGGGGACAGGGTTTAGATAAATACGTATGTATTTGTGCGAAGTGATGTCACGCAGTCATAAATCGATATTCGATATTCTAGTGTTGTGTTGTCACGAGTAATCGATGTTTTTTTATTATTTTTTTCCGTTTGGTCACTTTTGTGTTTGTTTGGTGAAGTATTCCGATATTCTTACTTTAATTTCATATGTTTACGTAAAATTATATCTGTAAAAATAAACATCCGTTACGGCCAGACCGACGCCGAGGTGATTTCGTTCCGTATTGCCAATTTGGATACAAAACACTCAAATGGATATTTTTTTTTAAAATAACTTTTGGGTAACTAGCATAATATTATAATTCTTCAATAACCTATAATGTATATTGTTATTTTATTTATTTAACTTCTATTTCGACAAATAAATATACAGCAAAGTGATGTAGCGTAGTATATCGAATTGTTTCGGTGCACTAGTGTTGTCTTTTCCCGAGTTATTGATATATTTTATTAGTTTTTTTTGGTTTAGTGACTTATTTCGAGTATACCATACTTGCCGATCTTACTAAAATTGGACCAAATTCAATTTGTATACGTCAAGTACTATAATAATTTTCAATTTGAGAGGTGGTTATGGGTACCGCCGCCCCGGGAACCATTTATCGGATAACCTCTGTCATAGGTCACCCCAAGTGGTTCGCTACTAATTTTTTTTTAAATATATATTTTTAAAAAGATGCCATTTGCGTGGTGATCTGTTATAACAAAACACAGTAGGAAAAGTTGCGTCGTTTAGTCATGACATTTTATATTATTTTCGAGTTACATGGATATTTAAATACTAGTTCATTTTTACTCATGATCCGATTTTCAGAACCCCGACATGTCTGGAGGTAGAGTGGAAAAAAATGGAGGTTTCCTCCACACCATCCGATTTGCAGTGTGGTGATTGGCAAGGGTGTTATGGCTTTCATGTCATTTTAAAAATTTCAACGAATGGCATTGGCGTTGGCTCTATTAACAAAACACAATAATAAGATTCGTAAAACAAAATAGTGAACAAAAAATTGGTCACTTGCGATGTTTATGTGGTAAAAATTGGTCATTTTGGCCAAATAAACATCGCAAGGGAATTAAAACCTGTTGATTGCAGGAATTTTACTAAAATAAAAAAAATAAAATTATTTTAATACTTTTCCCTGTCTCAAACAACTTGAATGGTTTAGTTAAGATTTGATTAACAAAAAAGATAACTATCTGTCCAAACAAGTATTTTATATTATTTTTAATTGATTAATTTAGCAAAACGATTTAATAAAATTTACTTGCGCACGCCGCGACCTGCGGATTCGTAGCCAAGAGCCTTACCCTTCAACCATGGAGGCAGTTCAAATGTACGCACCTACATATTTTAGTAGGTGTACCTATATGGGTAGTAAGATTTTTTTTTAATTTTTAAAAGAAAGACAAACATTCCCGGGTTACGAATAACCTAACATTTGAAAAACTCCTACTACCACCACACTAAGCGGAAGATATTGCTTGTGTTGTGATGGAGAACTTAGCCAGCCGAGGAATAGAACATGGGACGCCCGGGTGGGACCCAAACGCGATGCCCACTCAGCCACTGACCGGTCAAGTAAGTAAGAGCAATACAATAAATTATGAAATAATGTACCTAGGTCTCCTATTTTATTACGAAAATGTACCTATTTAGTTCCTTCAGTCTAAAACTGGTTTTTAGATTAGGCAGAATAGATTTCGAACAATTATTAAAAAATGTCATCTGAGGCTCATGTATCTGCGCTTTTATTTCTTGCGTGATATTTTGTCCGTGCAAAGACAATATGTATATAATAGCTGATTTAGGTGGCTAAGGATGGAACGTCCCGTCACAAGAAATTGATTGTTATTTTGTCTCTACACACATGCAGATAGTCCTGTAGCGACTTGTGACTTGCGACTAGCCGCTCCGGCCGGCAAACATCGATGTAATATGATACCACAAAGCGGAGTGGCAAAGGAATAATTATTTGGCGGGCTTTCTCGGCGGAGTGGGCCACCAACGCGCATACGAGCTTCGCAAACTCACACATCTACAGCACGATGACTGACCGTAGCACAGAGCGGAATAGCAATAATTGGGCTAAATACCTATTAACCTTTCCTCATCTGTGGTGTGTATTTACTACACATTGCTTCTAATATCTTTAATAACTCTATAAATATAATAAATTCTGGGTTCAGATTTTAGGTATTCCTCCGTTATACATTTATGCACTGAATTAAAAAATAATATTTAACATAGTTTTCAAATTCAATTAAAAATCAGAGATTTTTGTAAGAAATCGGGAACAAATACACCAATACAATCAACCGTGTGCCATTGCTACGCGAAGAGTGTGCGAGGAAATGACACGCTATTGATGTCCCGCTTTACTTCGCTATGCGTGCACATGAGAAATCCACTTGTCCCCAGTTCTATTTTTCTATTTAGACCATCGATACCTAAGGCCGCATTGTGTAGCTTCGTCTCGTGACCAACTTGTGCAGGGGTACTAAAGTGAATCATTATTTCCGTTCGATAATTAAATTAATATTTTTTTGTAAGTACTTATTCATTTATTTCCGAATACTGTGTTATACTATTACCTTATATTATAGTATTGAAAAGTGTGTATTACGTAACAATTTATTCGTGCGCTTTCGTCATTTAATCATTGATCTAAGATTTATTTTTGAATATTTATTTCACATTTTAGATTTTTTTTCTTATTCGTTATAATATTCAGTTAAGCAATACTGCGTTTTACATTATTTACAAAAACCTTTCCATTTTCAGGAAGAATAATGACTGACAGAAATTTAACAGAAGAAAATAGCGCAAGAACTTGATTATGATAGTGATATCGAGTTTGAAATGAACAATGACATATCAGATACTGAAGGTTTGGTTGAACATTTAGAAGAATCGGACTCGGAATCGACTAGTGAAAATGAAGACGAGGGAGAAATACTAGCTTCAAAACACGGATTCGAATGGAGTATATTACCACCATCATCATCGAGACGTCGGCAATGCAATATTGTCAATGAAACTTCCGGCCTGAAAAATGGTAGTTTATTAGCTAACACAATAAGAGAAATGTTTGCTTTATTTATAAACGAAGATATGGTGACAGAAATATGCCAAGAAACGAATCGTCAATTGAGGCGTTTACCCGGGAATATGATTGAGCAATTATCCGAAGATGAATTATATGCTTTCATCGGTATAATGCTTGCTTCCGGCAGAAGCGCACCCGAAAACTAAGTTTGAATGAGTTGTGGACAAGTGAAAGTCCATTTTGTCAGCCGTTTTTCACGGCAGCTATGTCTCGAGACAGGTTCATAAATATTTATAGTCAGATCCGTTTTGATTTATTTAATATAAACGGTATATATATACCATAAACATATATATATATTGATAATAGAGATACAAGACGAGAGAGATTTGAAGCTTCTTCAGACAAGCTAGAGCCAATTAAGTCGATTTTCAGTAAATTGGTAGATGCGTGTAAATCAAATTACTCTCCATCGCTTGATATAACCGTGGATGAGCGTTTGGCGGCGTTTAAAGGTAAATGTCCATTTCGGGTATATATGAAGTCAAAGCCAGCCAGGTAAGGCATCAAAATATGGATCGCTGCAGATGCTAAAACCGCATATATATGTAACATGCAAATATACAGCGGTATGATAAATAATAAAAAAGAAATAAATCAAGGCAATCGTGTCGTTATGGAATTGGTGGAACCTCAATATGGCACCAATAGAGGCATAACCACAGATAATTTTTTTACGTCAGTACCACTGGCGGACAATCTTTTGTCTAAAAATCTGACCATAACTGGAACTCTTCGCAAAAATAAGAGGGAAATCCCTAAATAGTTTTTGCCATCAAAAGAAAGGCCATTGTTTAGTAGCCAGTTTGGTTTTACATCAAATAAAACACTTGTATCATGTGTGCCTCAGCAAAATAAAGCAGTTTTGCTCTTATCAGCTCAATTCTTTGGAAATGAAATAAGCCAAACCGATACAAAAAAACCAGATATTATTTTACATTACAATAAAACCAAAGGTGCTGTTGACACAGGGGACAAAATGACCTCCGAGTATTCGTGTGTAAGGTCGACAAGAGGATGGCCGTTTCGCTTGTTCATGGAAATGTTAGACATGGCTGCACTGAACACATATTTATTATGGATTCAAAAGTATCCGGAGTGGAAAAAAAATAATAGAAGTAAATGGAAATTATTCATAAGACAGCTAGGTTTAGAGTTGGCTAAGCCCAATGTAATGAAAAGAAAAAACAGCACGGTCAAATTTCACAAACAACAACAAGATGCTTTCGAGACAGTTTTGTCATATTATCAAGAAACACCACCCGCAACTGCTGTTACGAATGATATTACGAGTGATTCAAGCAATGTACTAGTGTCCCGAGCACCGTCGAAAATTTGCAGATTTTGCCCATACAACACAAAAAAAGAAGCACCATAGTTTGTCATATTTCTCAAAAATCTGTATGCAAAAGCCACAGAAAAGAAAAAATATATATTTCCTGTCACAATTGCGATGCAATTTAGATTAACAATTTTATATATTTGGTTTTAAATTTTTATTATTTTTAATTTCGCTGTATTGTTTTGTTCTTACATAATTTTGCTGTTATATTTAAATATAATGCATGTGGAATTTTTAATATTAATTTCTCAATATAATATTTCTTTTTACACATTTGTTTATTTCATTTAAAAAAAAAAATTAAGTTTGAAACCCCTGCAAGACTGGCAGCGTAAACAGGCAAAGCTGGATGCGTGTAGTCCAGCGCCCATCAGCGGAATCAGCCGCCATTCGGTCACGGACCGTCGTTAGATAAGCACTCCTCGCACGTTTTTTTAGCATCTGCCGATGGTTTTTTCATGTTTTCAGCTATTAAATTACAATTATTATCACTTTTGACCTAAAATATAATAAACATAAGCGATTGGCTATGAATATTCATATTTTTCCGATTTAAAATCGCTTATTTTAAGATGTGTATTGACTACACAGCACCGTAACGGGTGTATTTTTTTAGGACAGTAAGGGAAAGGTTAAATAAGATTCTGAATTACCGGGATTCCTCTTAAAGAGGGAACTTTTCCAGATAGTTCGCTGCCTTCTTGTATGTTCAATAGACCATTTAGCAAATTTTACAGGAGACGTTTTTTTTTGTTTTTACAGGCAAATTCTAAAAAATTCTCGATTTTGGTCATTTCGTTTAGTACATATGTGTAACAGGAAATTATTAAAGATCATTTTTCGAAGATTGAAGCTATAATATGCCCATATAATGACTTTAAAGGTGGACGTTGAACATGGCTTGAAAATGATGAATGATTATTTTGGATATTGAACATATCGTCTGGAGATTGAATAATTCGGCTCCCATAAGTTTGAGGTATTTTTTGTTCAATTAGCCAATTAGTGGTAAATTGTATATACAAGGTGATTTTCAGATTTCAAATACTTTACTTTTATCTTAGTTTGTAGTTGACTTAAAGTATTACTTTAAAATATACAAACAGAGTCCTTGAGTTGATTTTTCACAAAAACAGCTCTATATAAATCATCCAATATTTTGGAAGTTTGAAAACAATGCACAAGTACAAAGGTACCTCACGCTAATATACTACTATCGGTTGTCAGTACATGCGTGATGTGAAATATTCTTACATCGTACGTATTACGGCCTCCGTGGTCTAGGGGTTTTTTTTTTTTTTTTTTTTTAAAGTCGGAGGCGGTTTACTTACGTTCCCCGCGAGCACTTAGGCCATAGGCCCATTGTACTATCTCCCATTTTACCTCGTTCCCTTGCCAGTAACCCGGTCCGTTTTATGAAGTTCACCAGGGCTGTCATTGGATATGTGGCGATGTCTTCTGGTTCCACACTGTGTCTTCCCAGGTATCTGAGACTTATTCCCAGCAGAGCGGGACATTGGCACCATAGGTGAATTGGAGTCTTTTCCTCCTCTCTATATTTCCTACAGATGTTGGTGTTTTCCACTCCCAACAGTTGCATGTGTCTCCTGAGATGGCAGTGTCCCGTTAATAGTCCTACCAGTTCCCTCAGTGAGTTTCTGTCCATATCGAGTAGTTGCCTGGTTCGGTTAGGGTCCGGTCCGTTTATGAGTACTTTAGATTGCCTCATTCCGGGTGCCTTCTTCCATTCCTTCCAGTGTTGGGATTTGACCCACCTCTTGATATGTAGTTTGGTGTGGCAAGCTGCTACTCCTACGGCCGGCTCAGATCCCGCAAGTGGTGCTTTCGCCCCTTTCCTTGCTAGTTCGTCAGCCCGCTCGTTGCCCTCAATACCTTTATGTCCTGGTACCCAGAGCAGGGTTACTTTATTGATGGTCGCCAGTTCTATAAGGATAGTCCTGCATTCCATCACCAGTCTGGAGTCGCATCGGTTACTTTCCAGTGCCATTAAGGCCGCCTGGCTATCTGAACATATATTTATGTTCTTATTTCTGTACCCGATACTCATATTCTCCTGTGCGCAGGCTAAGATGGCTTTCATCTCAGCTTGAAACACAGTGCAGTGCATTCCTAGAGGTATACTGAGTTCCCTCTTAGATCCCTGTAGACAGACCCCGGCCCCTGTTCCTTCCTCCATCTTGGACCCGTCTGTGAACCAGATTAGTTCCTGTTTGGAGTTTGGACCTGGGACCGAGTCCCATTCCTCCCTTGTGGGGTACGTCACTTTAAACAGCTTGCTTGCCGTCCTGCTTCATCCCAGCCGTCGGACTAATTGCCCTCAGTCTTATTCCTATCTCCGAAGGTTTTATCTAAAAAATATTCATAATAAGCGAGGCCAGCGCGATCGAAATTTTACCAAAAATAAAAATTGTTGTTATAACTAAACTTTCGTCCAGCGGACGACGAGACGGTCATAGGACACGTCCTAGTATGCGTGTGGCCGCAATCGCGTCACATGCTGCACTGTTTACTCCAATTCAGAAGGTAATGAAAGAGTCAAGGTCGGGGAGCGGGGGGAAGTAGGTGATTTAGAATTTCGCCGAGTAGCGCGTCGTCGCCTCGACGAGCGATTAGTTATCTAGGGTTAATAATTAATTTATAACGTAACTTTCTTTGTTCTTCCTTGCCGGTAAAACGTTAGAAACTACAGTAAATATACAGATACTCAGTTTATAGGCACATTTTATTTTAAAAACACTACATCAATCAGATAAAATTGAGGGACAACTATTTCAGTCACCTAAAAAGGAAAATAATGCATTTTCATCATAGGGATATACAATTAGAGGCGCTATTACTTATTAATATCTCGTCGAAAAGTGTTCCACTATTATGTATAACTCGATAAGCAGTTTTAGTTCGTGCTTTGGAGGTAAATTATTGTTTTGTAATTTGATTATACTTATGATTTGAGATTTTCATGGCCAAAAGTATTATATATTATTATATTATCATAACTGCAATCGTTAATAAATCCCTCAAACTACTTGGTTTCATCACTAGAATCACTTCGGACTTCAAAAACGTAAATACCCTTAGAACTCTTTACTGCTCCTTGGTTCGCCCCCATCTTGAATAAGCTTGTGTTATCTGGTCTCCTTTCGACGCATTGAATCTGTTCAACATCGGTTCTTAAGAGGGATTGCTAGGAGGCTAGGTTTAGAAAAAGGCAAATACTCATATGATGAAATTGAATTAACTCTAAACCTCTCTCCTTTGGAAGTCCGTCGGGAAAGAAATGACCTCATTTGCTTCTTCAAAACTATAAATGGTATTATTGATTCACCTACTCTACTGCAACTCATTCCCTTCAATATCCCTTCGCAAAGACTCAGAAATAATTAACTGCTCTTCCTCAACCATCATTCGACAAATTATGGATATTATTCACCATTGTCCAGAATGTGTAGACTGGTCAACTCAAGTCAAAACCTTCACTTTTTTGGGATAAGTCTGAATGATTTTTGCCAGTCGCTAAACAAGTGACGGAATATTATAAGTGTCCTGTGGTCCTGACCCACGGCGTATTCTTGACTTGATTCGACTTGTCACTTTATTTTCTTATATTATATCTACCTTATGTCTTTGCTTTCATGTACCTTGGTCTAATCCTGTATTTTTCATTTTACTGTATTTGTGTTATTATTTTGTAATTTGGACGATGTCCGTTAATAAATAAATAAATAGTGATTTGTTTTTGGGGTATTATGCCATGTTGCGCTACATCCTTCTTTAGCCAACGTTTCGGACAGCATTGCAGTGTCCATCATCAGGGCAGATGTGTAATGCTGTCCGTAATGTTGGCTAAAGAATGAGGTAACGCAACACAGCATAATACCCCAAAAACAAATCACTATAAAACAATTATACTTATGTTTGTTTGTTTGCTGGTTCTAGGTATCCGCAAGCGACAATGCGCCTGGTGGCTGAGCTGTCCAAGGATGTGGCTTTTGACTTCCGGAAGAAACGGGAGTCTAAACTGAAGAGGACTTTTGTTCAAGCTAGTGACGCAGCCCAGGCCAAGGCCAAACGATAGTTCTTCAATCGCTTCGATATTTTCTCTGACAGTTCATTAATTGGCTAAATATTTACCTTCAAACTTTCAATAGGCACAGATTATGGAAATTAAACTTCATTCCAACTTAATTACTACAAGAAATAAGTATTTACATCGGGAGAGATGGTAAAATATAAGGATAATTAAAAAAATCATTTCTTTGAAATTTGCATTCTGGGGATACTGCATATGGTAGATTATATAATTTTTTTAAAAATATATAGCACATTATCTTGCAAGACGGTACAGTTTACTAAGATATATGTTTTTGCTTAAAACAAGTAAGTTATTACGAAAATAGAATCAGCTGGCGCATGGTAAAATTTTTGTATCAGTGATCAAGACTTCCATTTTTATTCAAAGTTAAAAAATGCTGCCATTTTGGATTTTTTTTACTATGTAGCGACGTTTAGCAAAAGGTTTCATTTCAATCTACGCACAAATTATTTAAATAACCCAAACTGAGAACTTAATAACCTATTTTGTGCATGTCCCCAGACGTAAAACGAAGTGTAATATGTAATCTGCGCTTATTATATATGATGATATATCCTAACCTAACATTACCTGATCTAACTACCTATGTTACACCTAACTAGAGTGCCTCTGTCTGCACCGTGTAGGGGAACTATATCCTCACACTGTTGGGCAGTGTTGTGAGGCTGGTTAAGGAAGGGATTAGCCACTACGCTATTTTATCTGCGCATAAATTGGGCTTGGCATATGCGTATTATACGTTGGTCTGACACACTACGCTATAATTTTCCTCAGGAGAGGGATTCAGATCAATTGGGGAACTGCCGCGGAATATCATTTCTTTATATGGGATCTGTCACTTTGACAGGTAACACTCTGTAAATTGTTCTGACTCCTTCTCCTGTCATGTCGAGTAATTTTCAAATATAGCCTTGCTAACATGTCTGCATTTCATCAGATAAAATTGATCTAAAATTATTTATAAAAAACATATTAAAATAAAACTATAAAGATTTTTTTTATAACTTGTGTTTTATTATTTGTAATTCATTTTCTTCTCAATTTTTTCACTTCATTGGTTTATGGCTAAGATTAGGCTTGGTAAAGGAACAATCTTACTTGGATGGGAATTAAACTCCTAACAGTGTCATGGTAACATTAAGTCATTAAAAGTGATGAAAAAAAAATAACATAAACTTACCTAAACTAGTTTTTTTTTCATCACTTTGCAAGGGTGACATTGTAAAAAAGACTAGTAATTCGTAAGCAGATTTTATTTTAGATGACCGAATGGTGATATTACAATGTGAGTTGCCTGTATACTGTCAGATTCATTTATTGACAAATCATTGAAAGTTGTCTATTGATTTGAATGTCTGTGACCTTACTTCAGGCCCACAGACATAGCCAGAATTCATTTATTCGGTGCTTAAGATTAATAAATAAATAAATTGGCATTTTCATGTTCTTAAAAGCCTGACAAATTTGCACTAAGAATACATCAAAGCTAGGTGCTTCAAAATACATTGGCAAAAAGGCACTTTTTAATACTTAATTAACATATTAATAAATAACAAGTCATTTGTGAAACGTCTGTCAAGAAATTATAAACAAAAATGGAGGGCGGAGATTGTTTAAAAGGTTTAAAATGGCAACACGAAGATGACTCAAAGGAAAAATAATATATATCTTTAAAAAGCGCAAACGTCATACTCATAATAGATAATACTGGGGGATAAGAACGGGTTAGTAGAAAACGTTACTCATAATCAAGTAAACTCGTTAGCAATAGTGAAGCATTGTAGGGTAATTACACTAGTAATTCTAAGAAACAATAATTAGTACTTGAAAAATATTCATCAATTTTTTACTGTACCCCGCCACGTACAGAAGCTTGTGTTGCTTTTACGTTCAACATATGGCACTTTTTTTCAAAAAAGTATGTTTATCCAACAGATAGCTCTGTTTTTATAAGCAAAGCATGTTTTAATCTATCACAGGTGACATACATATAGTGTATAAAAAAACATGCGTATTCGTATGCAACGTTGTGTCAAAATTTTAAAGCAATCGGTGAAGAACAAACAAACATTTTTATTTACATATATAAAAAGTGGCAATAACTTTTATAATACCTTTGTCTAATTAAATATGTTTTTTAGTTTTGTGTAAATCAGTAATTACAGTTTACATGGTAAAAACCGTCATTGAGTGACTTGAAAAACCTTGTTTTTATAATTTTTAATTGCATATGTCGATTTGTAATACTAAATCAATCAAAATTTTCAGGTTCTCCGTGTGATGTAGATTCACCAGTTTCTCGATTGTACTGCGAGTTTCCAGACACCCTGTATAGATCTGTCTAATATCAATCTGTTAGATTTAGCAATCAAGCATAACCTCAAATTTAAATCTACTATAATTTGTTCTAAAATCGGTGTTGCCATAATACTGAAAAAAAATTGTTCCATTTTATTGAATGTCTACACTTTCTTGACGGACTGTAAATTTTATGGACCTAAAAAGCACTGGACATAGCGTTAGTGCGGTTTTGTACGAATGGCATTGAAGCCAAATCTAGGATGAGGGGAAATTGCTTGGCAGCCATCTTGTATGACTAACTTTTGAATAGATGTATAATGAACCATTACTGTCATAAGTCATTCAAAAATTTAAGTAGGTTATGGCATTTTGGTTTTATCTTTCCCCTCACCGCAGCTTCAAATGGTTCTCGAATTGTTCCATTCAGGGTTTTTTATGTCCGCGGTAACTTTGAATTATTTGTTTACATTGTCTACGCCCCACTATTGGATTCTACACTGCGAATGTGATTGTTGATCTTCTTCAGAAGTCGGGTCTTGGATTCCTTTTGACTCTAGCAGTGCTTTGATGCTTTCTGCTTCTCTCAACCATTCGTCGATCTAGAACAGAAATATAATTTGTTAATAGAATAAAGTACAGGGTTTTCCAATAAGAGGTGTTATTTTGATATTCAATCGTAAAAGATCAATGGTTTCGTTGCTTGTGTGGCACGTAGCGCCGTTTTGTTGAAAGTAAACGTTGTTCAAATAAATACCATCCAATTCCGGCCATAAAAATCATTAATCATCTCTCGATAGCGCAATCTATTCCCCGTAACTGTTGCTCCAGCCTCATTTTCGAAAAAGTAAGGTCCAATGACTCCGCCGGACCATAAACCGTACAAAACAGTCACACGTTGAGGATAGAGAGGCTTTTCAACAATAACTCTTGGATTTTCCGAGCCCCAGATGCGACAATTTTGCTTGTTGACGAAGCCACCGATGTGGAAATGGGCCTCATTACTCAAGATGATTTGCATTTGATTCACTCAAGTGAATTTTAACAATTTCAATGCGTTGTTGAAGCGTGTATCGTTCCATTTTTATTAAGGCGTAGTTTCTACTTGTCAAATGTCAAAAAATGACAGCTTTAAAAGTAACATCTACCGAAATAGCGGGCTATTCAAAATAACACCTCTTATTGGAAAACCCTGTATTATAGAAGACATGGGTGCAGTAACAGAGAGTACTTGAGAAAGCAAACTAAAGGAACATCTCGGTTTGTCCCCAACTTGTGCGCAACGTTCTGCGCACTGAAAAATGCATCAAAGTACTCGATTCACACTGCCAGTCACTAGTCGCTAGTTGCTAGTTCTAGCTTCTAGCTAGTTACTCTAGTTATTAATGAGAAAGCTGCAAGACAAGACGTGGCGCGGAGCAGACGCCTGTCGCTTGAAAATGATCGGAAATCAACTTTAAATCATATTTCTGCAAATGTTAATTAATTTTACATTTAAAGAATTCATTAACTTTGATCTAGACTAGGCATTGAATGCATTTTAGCAGCTTTCGGTACAACTGGATGGGTCAGTCCTCATCGTCGCCCTGTGGAGAACCGCCGCTGAGGTCTTCAATTGAACCCTTACGCGGAAAAACAGCGTTATCCAAATAAATCCAGACAATATTTCCCTGATATTTATCGATTTCCCTTGGACGGGAGACCTATCGGTCTTCGTCCCTTTAAATAGTGGCATAGTTTGTACTTAAAGGCCCACTTAATTTGGTATCCTCTTCAATCACTGCACTACCTACACGCGCGGTAACAATAACGTGCTGGTGGCATCGCGAACAGCGCGGCGGACACTACCGTTGTGTGTGGCAGCTAACACACTACTCTGGGGCAGTTGGCCAACGTGGGAAATGCCCATCTCGTACAGGACCCCACCGAGAGACAGCCTGGGTTCTCATTGCCTCGCAAAACCTGGTACATGTGGTCAACGAATGCCCGCTCCATTCATTCCCCGGTGGGATTGATGAGGTTCACATGGCGACACCTGAGGCCTTAGAATGGCTCGCAGACCTAGATTTTCCCCTCTGACCCCCCCACCATACGAAAGAAGAAGATCGAAATAAATCTGTTTTTGTGTAATTTTGTTAATGAAATGAGAAAATATTAATTTATGTATACACTGTGTTCTTTTTTTCTTTCTTTTACATGTATTGTACTCAAAACTTACGAATGAATTGATTAAAATTGATTATTACATAAAACGTGTTGTCTGTAATTGAAATACCTTATCTATATATCAATTTATTTGAATTTCAATGTGTAAATGGTCACTACGAACCCACTTTTTCACATAACATTGTTTTTCCGCCTAAGGGCTCAATTTTATGGACTATTTTTTTTAGGATTTGTACTGTGGTTGATTTCCTTGCCTTGTTCTTCAGCAAGTTGAATCTATGTCCTGGAGGTTCTGCTCCGCAAGCCTTCAGCAGGGTGGCCAGTGCTCCCCGGTATAGTCTTAGGGCATCTTCAGTGCGCCCCTCTGACACGTACATCTCCGCAGACATGCCAACCTCCAGCCCGCTGCGCAGCGAACTTGAGGTCGAGCAGAGGGCGTCTGGAACGTTAGGGAACATGATAGATAGATGAAGATGAAATACACAATGAGTTAAATAAACGTGATTTATTAGGTGCTTTGCCCAGGTCTTGGCTGTGGAGGCGTCTGTAATAAATAAATAAAAATCTAGAGACATTTACGAGTGGCTGTTCTAAATTCATCAAACATCAAACCAATATGCTGATTTATATAATTCACCGGATGACAACCATATAACCTGGATGGAGGAATTTCCCCTTCCCGCTAACAAAGCGGTCGAGTTCAATGGAGGACAAAACTCGTCAGCGATGGGGAATTTTTACTGTAAAAGGTGTAATTTTAGCTGTCCAAGAATATAATATACAGAGTATTTATTGTTTTTGTGTTTAAGACGATGCACTACGTAGTAATGCAAAATCATGTGTTTTTGGTTTGAAAATTTGGTCGCCTAGAAATGTTTCAGATGCTTTAAATAAATACTGCGAGTAGAATACATCCTGGCCTTTGAAATAATCGAGTATTTTTTAGAAGTCTTTTTATAAGCCCAGAAAAAAATAATGTATAAGACCTATGAAAATTGATTTAAAGTTCAAAATCTCCTACTTGCGAACCCATTTTCAGTTATGATTTTATTGTGTAATGTGGAAAATTAAGTAATTTATAAAATGATTGGAAAAAAATTAAATATTTATGCCTGAACATCCACAAAATAAAATAAAAGGCACTTTTTGGCCATGTTTTTTCTTGCATAAATCAAAACAGGCGGAAGGTGTTAAGCGGGAATTTAAACCTTATCGCCATCTACGCAAGGGGTGTTATTGATGGCTCCTTCATTTAAAATATTACACGACAAACTACATTTAATTTTTTTAAAGATTTAATGTAAATCAAATTAAATAATATTATTATTAAATTCTGCAAATATTTTTTTGTTATTGTTATAGTTACAGCTGTTTCGGCTTTCAAGGCCATTTTCAAACTGTGGTTATAACCACGTTTAGACGACTTATTTATATGATTCTATTTTACCCCCTCCCAATTCAAAATGATTTATTACTGGTAAAACTGATTTACTGATAATATAATTGTGACAATAGATTTCATATTTTGTGGGGGTATTTTGAAGTCTGTTTTCCGCACATTAATGTTATCTTAATTGTTTAATAATGATGTAGCAGTTATTAATTTATATAAATGTGTTATATTGTTTATGTTTTGTGAACATACTTAGAAGCGGGGAGTAAGTAATTTTCCTTACTTTATTAATTAATGTTATATTAGGGTCATTGGTTCTTTTATTGATTTCTAATTGTTCAAGTAAATTTAATCTAAGGCCCTTTCTTTCTATGTGTAAGGGTTTAAGTACATCGTTGTCAAGCGGGACGTGATTATTCACTAAGAGATTATAACTCCCTCCAAACACGACGTCTAATTTTTGATCAAATCTTATTGTTTAAAATCCTAAATAATGGTCTGGACTCACCAGAACTTACCAATTTAATAAATCTTCATATTCCGTCTAGATCAACCCGACAATCTGATTTATTTTATCTACCCTCGTGTAGAACAAACATTCGAAAAAATTCCCCAATTCCTCGTATATGTGCACAATATAATACAAAATTTTACAGCATTGACATTTTTGGTAATAACCTAAAGAAATATCAATATGAAGTAATGCGTACGATCGATTATTAATATGAGAGTATGGAATGTATTGCGAGCATCTCCTATCCTCTTTCTATTTTCCTCTTCCTCTCCCCTTCCTTTAACACCAAATTAATTTTAAGATATTAAAACTTAATTTCCAATGAACTTTAGCGTAAGAAACTTCTGTGGCTTGACTTCAGTTAACTTGTATATTTATATCTATCATTGTATATTATGTAAAAGCTGTTTGTTTCTTACAAATAAATAAACATCTTATATGTTCTTTGAATCTAGTTGAGAAAGAACTTCCCGTCTGTCCGATATAAGTAGCGTTGCAATCGGCGCGGTCACATTTTATAATAAAAAAACACGGCGTGACGGTGAGTTAGTTAATTTTTTAAAATATCACTTACATAGTTCATCGAATTTTTCTTTATGTGCAGCCATATGCAGCTTTAACAGTCCACTCTCTACGGATAATTCTTCACTGACTGTAGCGATATCTTCTCTGCCTTTAGCGACAGAATCTTCTGGTTGATTCTTCTTAAACGTCACTAGATTCTTACGGCCAATGGAAACTGTGGCGTCAGGAGAATCTTTTGTCAGGTCGATTGTTTCACTGCTGTCGGGATGCAGCGAACAATTCACTACACCATGTGAACAGTTTGCTGAACCCTGTGAACATTTTTCTGTACCCCGCGAAGAGTGTGCTGAACTTTGTGAACATTTTGCTAAACCCTGTGAGTATTTCGCTTTGCTGTTTTTGTCTTGTTCACTGATTGTGAATAGTTTTAGTTCCTCGGCACGTTTTATGTAGCGTTTAACCTAGAAATAATAGAAAATATTTTTAATATTATAAAAGGTAGGGACTGAGAAAGTTATATCGGTAGGCGATAAAAACAGGAACAAAAGACACCACCTATATCAAGGCTGCCCAACCCCAGGCCCGCGAGCCACATTGTGGCCCGTGAACGAATTATAAGTGGCCCGCGTGAACCATTTTCAAAACACCCGCCAATTTGAAAATTACTTCGATCGAAAAATATTTTCGTATCATTGCATCATCCACCAGGAGGCGTTGTGTGCAAAGGATATAAAGTCGAATGATATAATGGAGCCGGTAGTACGCTGCATAAATTACATTCGTTCAAAAGCTCTTCACAGACGTCAATTCAGAGTTTTATTTGAAGAAGAAATCAGCGAATTTGGAGAGTTACAACTGTATTGCGCTTTGCGATGGCTTTCAAGGGGCAACATGTTAAAACATTTCTTCATCTTGATAGAGCAGGTGTTGGAATTTTTAGAAGAAAAAGGGGCGTTACCTTCGGAAAGCGATTTACTCAAGAATAAGTACTGGTTGAGTGATATTGCATTTCTTGTTGACATCGACAATTATCTCAATATTTTAAATCTCAAATTACAAGGCAAAGATTATTCACTTCCGACTGTGTTTAGCCAACGAAAATATTGACATTTTTCCCATACTCAAAAGATTTGAAAGAGAAGCTCAATAACAATGTCAGAAATCACATTGATTGTACCAATTACTTGGATTTAGATTTTTGTTACATAAAATGTTGTTTCGTTATTTGGCAGTAGATACTATTTATTTTATTATTTCAATAAACGACAATAAAATTTCAATATGTTTATTAATTTGTTTGTTGCATAAAACAAGACATTAAAAAGTATAGGTAACAACAAAAATAGGAACCGTCAGTAGTCAGTGGCCCGCCAGTGACTTTTAAATCGTCAATTTTGCCCAACTGTTAAAAAGGTTGGGCAGCCTTGATCTATATTATTATTCAGAAGTTACAAAATTTCTAACAGAGTTTGTTCAAAGGATTTATGATTTATTCCTAAAATTATTTCTAATATAATATATCTATTATCTAGATGTAGTAAAAAAAACTTATTTTTTTGTTTGACCGAGGATTGAACCATACTCCCAAGGGACTGAAGTCAACTACGCTAACACCTAAGCCAAAATCTAATTGGATTATACTGACATTTATTTTGTACTAGTGTAAATTTTTATTTATAAAATACTAGCTGACGTGTACCCAGCTTTGCTTGACTTTTCTCTACTTTAAATAAATATAATATCCATGTATTATACAGGGTGTATCGGCACGTACCCGACAAACTTTAACCAGCTATTCCTTAGCACATTTGGAGTAAAAAATGTTATGGGCACTTTGCTGTCCGGTAACATTTTTTTTCAATTAAAAATAAAAAATTATAAAAAATTCCACACTCCGTCACTGTCATTGGCATTGTTTCTCGTGTTCAACAGCTGTTATTAGCAAGTGTGTCAAAAAGCGTCTTCGCTCTTTCGTACACACTAAATAATAATAGTTAAAAATGAGACGAATGGTGACGTGCCATTTCGTTGTGATTGTAAAAGCGCGCCAATGTAGGTACGTACGTATATTATTCAACAAAACTCGAATAAAATATTGCCAGATGGGTTTTCAAACTGTGACAAAGGATAAAACAGTGGTGACATGTGGTGAAAATATGAATGGTAAATTTTTTATTAAAAAAAATGTGCTAAGGAATAGCTGGTTAAAGTTTGTCGGGTACGTGCCGATACACCCTGTATACATAAACCTTCCGGAAGAAATTCTCTAAATGATAGTGAAAACCCTGTCAAAATCAGTTGCATAGTTTAGAAGAACTAAGCGCACCAACAGACAGATGCGGATAGTGACTTTGTTTAATACTATTTAGAGATAATGTTATCCAATTCCAGAAAAATGCATGTGTGCAGTGCACCAAAAGTTGATCTCATTTCATTTGATGACGACAGGATCGCTGATCAGCGCAATTTTGAATTTTTCCTTAAATATACTTAATATACTAAATATACTTAACTCTGCAGACTAATTTGTTTGATTTTTTGAACAAACAGCTATTCTCGGATTCTCGGCTCATTACAGCTTTTGCACAAATTATAATCATTGTCCTATTGTAAAAATTTTGACGGCTGACGGGTGGTCCATTTGATAGATTTCCCCATCTTAACAAATGGATTTCAATCTTTACAGCGCAGGTGTCAGGTGGGAATGCTGTCCTTGTTCTACCGGTATTACAATGAAAGATGCTCCGAGGAAATAACATCATTGATCCCTTCAGCACTGGCGCATACTCGGAAACCAAACGCGCGCCCAACATTTTGTAACATGAGAGTGGGACGTTTTTACGACTAGTAACGATTAGCCAGCCTCTGTGTTTGCTCCCTCCTAAAACAAGGCTCTCTTCACCACCCGTGTTCACTCCTTCCTCTTCTCAAAAATACCCTCCACACAGCATCCCTAAAGATGACATAGGCGTGGAGTGTGTATCATGCGTGGAGTTATTGTAAAAAAAAAAAATAAGCTAACAACGTGACAGTTGTGCTTTTCTGCCGATCAAACTAGTTCAAAAGCTGAAACGAACCGAGAATCAGAGTTTAGCGTTTCGTAATAATATATCTGGCTACCTTATTTCGCAGCTCACTTTTCTTCAGTGCGTTGTTTTCTTCTGTAACCATGGGGACAAAGTACCTCAAGCTTTCGCAGTAGAGATGGTACGCCCCTTCGTAATCTTGCCGCGAGTCTTTTTCTATGGCTGAACAAACTAGATCAGTCGCCTGGAAAAAGAAATATATTGTATTATTTAGGAGGCTGTTGTGGGTACGATTTATTGGATAACCAACACTTCTTAGAGAACAGACGTCGGGTAGAAAAGCTGTCTTTGATTCTCTCTTCACCGGTGCATGGTCTGGAAATACGAAAAATATGCGCCCAACTTTTGTACACAGTGTGATAATGGATCGTTTCTACGAATCGTTCAACAGCTTGGCTTCGTTACCTCCCTCCTACAACTCTCAAGTTTCTTTAAGACCCAGGTTCATCCCTTCTTTCCACAAAAAGACCCTCCACACAGCATACCCAGAGATGAGGAAATTGGGGTATTACGTGAGGCTAAAGGGAACACGGTTCCATACTTTCTTGTAGTTCTCTGTGCTGGGCATGTGCTTCATATCCAGGAAGGGATGTTGAAAGAAGTCTTCGTAACTAATCCTGTCGTTGGCGTCATGCTGGAGTAGATTTTCCATCAAGTCTCGACAGTCTGCCGATATCTTACTTTTGGCGGGGATCTGAAATGAAGGAAATTTTACATTTGCAACTGTTTCATAAGACAGCAACACTAATTACACCAGTCCTGTCAGTTTGCTTGATTTTCATATTTACGCCAATCTTGTCAGTTTGCCACATATATGTTGGTACACCAGTCCTGTCAGTAGTTTAATTAATCTTTACAACTTTGCATGAATCTTTGTTCAAACTCCACATATTTACAACAGTCCTGTCAATTTACTTTAGTATAACCAAAATTATCAGTTAACTTAATCAACAACTTTGCACGAATCTTTGTTCATTCTCCACATATTTACATCAGTCCTGTCAATTTACTTTAGGGTATATAGATTTGAAACAAAATTGTCAGTTTACTCAATCTTTACATACTTGTATGAATCTTCAAAGTTTGATTAATTTACACATTTTTACACCAAACTTGTCAATTTGCGAAATCTTCAAATGTTTTCACCAGTCAGATTTCCGCATCTCCGGTGACATAAGTTTGAGGATTTACTATTCATTCTATAGATTTAGGTTTAGTGTTTAGTTTAGACAAGAGACAAGAGGACAATATAATAGAAGATAATATAGAATTATCGGACAGCAATGCCTTTACAGCCATTCAAGTAGGACAGGCGTAAAAGGTAGAACTTTACGCCAGAAGTGTGTTGATAATGTCACTAGTAAGGAGTCATGTAGAATACAATTCCACGGTTTGGTCCCCAAATTATGAGGTTCATTCACATGCGATTGAAAGAATCCAAAATAAATTTTTAAGATATGTAAATTTTAAAATGGGCACTCCTAGAGAAAACCTAAATTACGATAACGTACTTTGTTTATTAAATTTAATAAAATTATCTGATCGTAGAATCATTTCCGATTTAACCTGTTTGTATAAAATCATTAATTCAATGTTTGATTCCCCTGATTTATTATATATAATCTCTTTTCATACTCCAAGCAGGTCGGTTACAAGACAGTACCTACCATATTATTGTAGCAATTCTATATCAACGTCCCAATATCACACTCCTATGCGACGGATTCAACAGCTAGGAAACAAATACTCCGATGTTGTTGATATATATTTAGTACATCAATTTCATTATACAGGGTGTATCGGCACTAACCCGACAAACTTTAACCAGCTATTCCTTAGCACATTTGGAGTAAAAAATGTTATTGGCACTTTGCTGTCCGGTAGCATTTTTTTTTCAATTAAAAACAAAAAAATTAAAAATTTCCACACTACATCACTGTCATTGGCATTGCTTTTCGTGTTAAACAGCTGTTATAAGCAAGTATGTCGAAAAGCGTCTTCGCTCTTTCGCACACACTAAATAATAATAGTTAAAAATTAGACAAATGGTGCCGTGCCATTTCGTTGTGATTGTAAAAGTGCGCCAATATAGGTACACACATGCATTATTCAACGGAATTCGAATAAAATATGGCCAGATGGGTTTTCAAACTTTGACAAAGGATAAAACAGTGGTGACATGTGGTGAAAATATGAATAGTAAATTTTTTATTAAAAAAAAACGTTACCGGACAGCAAAGTGCACATAAGATTTTTTACTCCAAATATGCTAAGGTGAAAGGTTGTCGGGTACGTGCCGATACACCCTGTATAAGCATACCTTATTGAAGTTTTTTTCATCAAGTAGGGGAATATTTTGATAAAGCTATTTAAAGTAACAGTATTACAGTATTTTTCACGTTAACAGTATTTTGTCAGCTGAAAGAAAAAATTATTTTGGATTTTTTATATTTTTATTTTGTACCTACATACTGTGTGGATCAAATTCAACAATATTTTTTTATATGTGTTTTAAACAGTAATTTCCTGCATTATTTATTACTATAATTTCTTAAATATTGTTATAATGTATGTAAAAGCCTTGATAGGCGTAAAATAAATAAATAAAATAATAGTTGTTGATGCAACATATGTTCCTGCATTCCTCCTACCCAATTACCTGTCCCTGTCTGACAGTTTGGAATATCTAGATCAGTGACAACTGCCACTCTATTAAGAAAACCTGTGCAGTGAACAAATTAACCAGCTTCTCAAGTAGTTGTGTCAATTTGAAAGATTAAAAAATATCGATAACAGTCCACCAGAAACTGATTCACACACATTTTGCAACCACAATAGTGATTAAATTGTATAATGACAATTATTCTGTACCTCTATTGTACTTTAAATTAAGTCTTAGCGTATGAGCGCTTAGTTCTTCTAAACTACGCAACGGATTTTGATAGAGTTTTCACTATCATTTAGAAAATTTCTTCCGGAAGGTTTATATATATATAAATAACGGGTTTTTCAATAAGAGGTGTTATTTTGAATAGCCCGCTATTTCGGTAAATGTAACTTTTGAAGCTGTCATTTTTTGACATTTGACAAGTAGAAACTACGCCATTAATAAAAATGGATTGATTCACGCTTCAACAACGCATTGAGATTATTAAAATTCACTTTAGTGAATCAAATGCAAATCATCTTGAGTGATGAGGCCCATTTCCACCTCGGTGGCTTCGTCAACAAGCAAAATTGTCGCATCTGGTGTTCGTAAAACCCAAGAGTTCTTGTTCAAAAGCCTCTCTATCCTCAACGTGTGACTGTTTGGTGGGGTTTATGGTCCGGCGGAGTCATTGAACCTTACTTTTTTGAAAATGAGGCTGGAGCAACAGTTACGGTGAATGGATTGCGCTATCGAGAGATGATTAATGATTTTTTATAGCCGGAATTAGATGGTATTGATCTGGACAACGTTTACTTTCAACAAGACGGCGCTACGTGCCACACAAGCAACGAAACCATTGATCTTTTACGATTGAATATCAAAATAACACCTCTTATTGGAAAACCCTGTATAACGTAGTGAACAGTTTTGTAGTCCTTTTTAAGATATACAATTCTGCAGTACATTATATTGATGTATCTCATAAGGTATAGACATCGTTAACAATGTAAGCGCCTGAAAATATTTTCTTTACGACTTGATTACAAAACATCGACTTTTCTCTACTTTCTATAAACATAATATGCATGTTTTATATATGTAAACCTTCGCGAAGAAATTCTCTAAATGATAGTGAAAACTCTATCAAAATCTGTTGCTTAGTTTAGAAGAAATAAGCGCACAAACAGACAGACGCGGATAGCGACTATATTTTATACTATTTAGAGAAAAGAAATAAATATTTAAGGTACTGACAATGCAATCTTACCTCAATTTTCTGCTGACTTCTAATTTTTTCTTCCAGAAGTTTATAACTGTTAGAGCTGTAGGGAGCTTTTCCAAACAAACACTCAAATAGTATAACACCTAGAAAAAATAATATTAATTGTCTCAAAGTGCTTTCAAACGAATGAAATACAATACTATCTATATAATCCCCTGCATCGAAAACCGGACGAGTGTCCAAATATTAGTGAAGGCGGCAGATTATAATTGAAGTTTATATTTATCATTGAAGAAGATAATACAAACAAATCTAAACGAAACGTGAAAGAGAACAAGACACAGAAAATAAAATAGTTTTAAAGAGTGCATCGTACCAACGCTCCACAAGTCCACCTTCGCATCATATCCTGTAGAAGTGGCGCCAAGTGTACAGCCAAGGAATATTTCCGGCGCCATGTACAGAGGGGATCCGCGCAACGAGTTCATGCGCGATTCATCTGACATATACTGCGCAAAACTAGAACGAGAAATAAATATTGCATTAAAAAAATATATATATGGACAGTTTTGGTATTATAGACAGCCCTGATTTACTAAGGTTGGGCTGTTTCACTTAGATTAATATGTTGAAATGAGATCCCTGAGACGTATGTGGTAAAACCCAGACGCGGCCCGTGACTGTTATTACCAGCAGTGCATTTCACTTTTAAAATGTACCTAGTCTGTAATTTAGGTGGAGCAAATTAATGAATGGGAACACCTACTGCAATTCATTCTATCTTCTAAGTTGTACTTGTAAAATAACTGATTAAATAATACAAAATTATCTCGAAAATAAAGGACACTCAATTCATCGTTGAAAATATAGCGAAACCGTTTGATTTCACCGCGAACGAGTTCCAATGTGTTAATGTTGTTGCGTTAACATTGAAAATTAGTATTTCTAAGCGAATCCATTCCAAACGCATTGGATTACGCATGATCAAAGTGATGCAAAATTCACTCGCCGTCAAAGCACTTGCACGCCGATAATGCACGGAATGGGTTATGTATCTGCACTGCTCTAACACGTAATTTGACGTTAAGAGTGTAATCTGTCTCGCTCATGTCACCGTTTCGGCTACTTCGGGCTGTCTCGATACCGCCCGATGCTGTTTTAGTAGTATGGTAAAAGTTGGTTCTGTGCATATCGGGGTATGCGCGACCGCTTGCTCTTGCGCGGGATTTTTTTACTAGAAGACAGCTCAAATAATGACCTGACGGGAATAACGAATTTCTTACATCGATCACTGGGGCACAGATGTCGTTGTAATTTGTTATGTGGAGATTGAAGACAAGCAGTGCAATGCACAAATGCACGTACCAAGGAACCGCCTCTGGTAAAACCATGTATGATCGTGTGAGAAATGTGGAGATCCACAATGAGTGCAAGGCTGATGCAAGATTAACAAAGGGAAGCTTAGATGGTTTGGGCATGTAGAGCGAATGAACGAATAAAGGAGTGCAAGGAGAATATATGACGCAAATGCGAATGGTAGCAGAGATCGGGGACGCCCGAGGAATACATGGCACAATCGAGTGAATCAGATACTTGCGTCGGGCCATGTCAAGAGTGAATATGAATGAGGCAAGGAGTGTGTGCCAAGATCGAGTTGTTTGGCGGTCCGTCCTCTCTGCCTACCCCTGCGTTATATGTATGAAATGTGCTATCTGTTCTTACCCCTTCATATAATCTTTAAGACCCGCAATAATAAATCGCTTCCGACAACCCTAACCTAATCTCCCTCACAATGCTTGTAGCAGTTATACTTGCTACCCCGCTAATTGGAATGTTGACTCTAATAGTTACTGATATTGTTGTATGTTGACTTCATCGAGCGCCTTACTTCAGCGAGAGTGTAGCAGCGGCACCGGCCGGTAACTGAACAAGTCAGTGCTCAGCGCACAAGCTACGGTTGAAGTGAATCCTGAGAAGGACTAACAGGTGAATCTTCAGTAGACACGTAAAAGGAATTATCTAGTTATCTAAATTCAATTTTTTTATGTTAACTAACGTTTATAAGACAAGGTTTTTATGCATAGCACAAACGATAATAAATTAATAATATCTGACAAGTTAACATATTTCACCAACAAATGTAGATATAATATGTCTCGACGCCATCTAGTGGGATATTCAGCACTAACAAAGCCTTTCCTACAAAAGTTGGTTGTTTACAGGTGGAAAAAATATATTTATTTATTTTATTTTATTTGGTACATTATTTTTTACAATTTATGTTTTCCAGTAATGTAAGCCTCACTGGGTGGCTTGCCCGTGCTGAGGCCTTCATTTTATAATATGAAAATATAATGTACATATTACATTTAAAGAGAAAATAATACATTTAAAAAAAAATAATACATTTAAAATTAAAAATACGAAATACATAATAATACATTTAAAATTAAAAAAATAATGCAATGAAAATAATCTTGAGTGTTTGTGGGTGATGTGTGTTTATATTGGTTTTGTGTGTTACGCGTAGGTTTTATTTTTATTTTATGCTATGACATTTTTTGTTCTTTAATCCATTTTGTAATTTTGTGTGTGAATTTATTTTTATTTTCCTCAATTTTAATTTCAAGTTTTACACTGTTGAAAGCTTTTATAGCATGGTATTGGTAGTGTCTTTGTCCAAAGCTTGAATTTACTGTCGGAGTTTTTATGTTTTCTTTGTACGCTTGTCTAACTGGTCTGTTAGTGTTATTTTGTGTATGTTGATAATTATTGTTTTTTGTCAAAAATGTAGTTTAGTAGTGTTTTAAGGCATAATTGGCGTATATCTAGTACGTCACAGCTGTTGAATATTTGGTCTGTATCAGTCAGTCTATGTTTATTGAGTATTACCTTTAAGATCGTTTTCTGTGCGGTTTCTATGTAATTGATAGCCGAGTTTGCTGCTCCTCCCCAAGCAATAATTCCATATTCTATTATTGATTGGCAGAGTGCAAAATATATTGTTTTCAATTGTTTTATTTTATATATGTTTCTTATGTTTAGGAAAATGTGTATTGTTTTGAGAAGTTTATTTGTGATTTGTTTGATGTGAGGTATCCATCTAAGTATCTATATAATAAGCAGTAATTGTTGATTAAAGTACTAGTACATATTGAATTATTTGGTAGGAATAAGCCGAAATAGCTCAGTGGTCCAGAGCACCTGACCGAACATCAGAAGGCGCGGGTTCAATTCCCGGCGGCGGCATTTATTTTTACTCGGGAGATATTTTCAATTTGTATTGATATTATAGGCAACTAATTATTGCTTATAATAATTAACTATCTAAATTCTAGTTATATTTATAATTTGTGATGTCAATCATATAACACACATGGCGCTCGACTATTTCTTTTAAGGTTAGTACTTCACGTTAATAATGTCACATGTCACATAGTAAATGCTTTGCAATTTGTCATCAATTTACAACCGATTCATGGTACCTTGTACACGCCCTGAGATAGATTCATTTAATAAAATATAGAGTCTTGGTTGGTCAACCGCTGCTATTTCCGCCTACAAAGACAAATAAAATCCAGACTGTTTTCCAGAACCACCAAGGTATTAGTGTACAAAACACTAATTAGACCAGTGCTTACGTACGCAGCCGAGACGTGGGTTCTAACTAAGAAGAATGAGCGAGCACTGGACGTTTTTGAAAGGAAAATTTTGAGGCGCATCTTGGGACCGGTTCTAGAAAATGGATTTTGGCGCAGACGTTATAACAATGAGCTCTATACTCTGTCTAAGGAGCTAAACGTCACAAAGTTCATGTCACTGGGAAGACTTCGGTGGCTAGGTCATGTGGAGAGAATGACCGAGCATCAAGAACCAAAGTCCCTGCTGAGCTCAAGACCGATAGGGAGAAGGAGCCTGGGAAGGCCAAGGTTAAGATGGAGCGACAACGTCCTCAAAGATTTGTCTGCCTTGGAGCTTCGAAACTGGAGAGAGCTGGCGCGGGACCGAGATGAGTGGAGGAAGACTCTTGAGGAGGCCAAGCAAGACCCACCAGGGGTTGTAGAGCCAAAAGTGATGATGAGAGTCTTGGTTATGGCGTATTTCACACCGAGTGGGGATATAGTTCCCATGACTTCGTTGCACTGTACAGTCAGGGGCTTGCGAAGTGTCACATACATTTTTTTAATTTTTTTTAAATGGTATACAAATTTAGCATTATTGCAGGTCTATTAATTGTAATG
This sequence comes from Hesperophylax consimilis, assembly GCF_061612785.1. Classification (NCBI taxonomy): domain Eukaryota; kingdom Metazoa; phylum Arthropoda; class Insecta; order Trichoptera; family Limnephilidae; genus Hesperophylax; species Hesperophylax consimilis. Next base: position 10,155,190 of record NC_142852.1, read on the forward strand.
TCAGTGAATAGGATTTACCCAAAGTCTCCAACTTTTAGTATGATCTCTTCAGTGACAGATTTATGTAGCAGCAGGTTTTGCGGTTTCAAATCCATATGCACAATTCCTGGAACAAACAAGGAAACAATGATTTGTAGCTGTACAGGGTCCGCAGATACTGTAGATAGTACACAACTGCTGACTCTGTACAAATCGCAAGTGCTGTTGAATATGGCAGCCATCTCTGGTCTGGAGCCCCAAAATACCTGAAAAACACCATGATTCTCTGCAGAAACGGGTGGTCCGTTTGATAGATTCCGCTATCTTTACAAGCGGATTGCGATCTCTGGAGCACTTTGGAGTCAGGTAGATATGCTGTTCTTATTCTACCGGTATTACAATGGAAGATACTCTGAGGAACTAGCGTAATTTATTCGGGAAACACGCCAAAAGCGCGCCCAACAAATTTACACGGTTAACATTTGTCACATGAGAATGGATAACTTCAGAGTTCGACAGCTCGGCTGTGGAACGATTTGCCGGCCTCTGTGTTTCCTCCCTCCTACAACATGAGTCTCTTCAAGATCCACGTTCACTCCTTCATCTCTTCAAAAGACCCTCCACACAGCATCTCGAGAGATGACATGAGCCCCGAGGAAAATTATTTTCCTCAGGGCCCCTGAGTAAATAATTTTATTTTGAGAATTTGGAAATATTTAAAAATATTCCCGGATGGCATTAATTTTCAAATAGATTCGCTGTTTTTGAATGTATACAAAAATTAAATACATTTTTTGAAAGCAAAATTAAGACTCTTTCAAATTTTATTATTTTATAAGGAGATATGCAATTAAAAATATTAAAATTATTATTTCAAAAATAGGCAAATATTTTGTTGCTTACTGATTTTTTTTCTTCCTATAAACTATAAAAATACTACTTTATATGAAACTAAAAATATATTTTATTATCCAAACATATTATAAAGGTTATTGTAATTTCACTTTTTATTGGATTGATATAAAAATAATTATTAAAAAAATCACAAGCTTTGACAAATTATTCGCAATTTTTTTTTTTAAATTTATTAAAATTATTATGAAGTGGATGATAAACTTTTAGATACAAATACAAAGCACTGTGTTGCTTCTTTCTAATACTGCTAAAATCATATAAATATCTCACCGCAGTATAAAAAGAGATAGTCTGTCTCAGACAAGCTTTGAACCCGTTACGAGTTTGCCAAAGAAATAAAAGATTCTCACCTCGTTGTCGCATTTCTTGAAGTGCCAAAGCGAGCTGTCTCAGTAGCTTTTTGCATAAATATTCTGGAACCACATTTTTCTTGAGGTACTTGGAGAGGTCCCCGTAGTTACAAAATTCCATAATAATGTAAACATATCTAGAAAAAAAAAAAAAAATCATTACAGTTGATAGTTTTTTACATTGAGTTCTATAGTTGTGAAATATCTTGTAGTCGATAAGAGAGTTCGATTCTTTAAAGTTTTTGTGTGCAATTTTTTTACAGATAACTAGGTTAATTAGCTCGCCACTGAACCATTTTGGGAACTTCGCTTCCTTGAAGTGTGAAAGTGGTACAAAGCTTTCAATGGCCTTATTAATAATTTTGTAAAATAATTCAAGATTATAGTTAATAGTATTATTATGGTGAAGAAATGACCAGTCTTCATTTGCAAGATATTGATTCATGTTAGAGTAGTCAGCTTTGGAGAAATTATAAGTTAGATTAGGAAGAACAGTTGTGTCATCTGGTGAGTTATTAGTAGTGATGGTTAAGCTTAGGGCGGGGTGGTGGCAGTCTAGGGGGAGAAGCTCGTCAACTGATTTAGCAATATGGACTGAGGTATCACTGCAGAATACTAAATCCAGCAGCCGATTATTGGTATTGTAGACTTGATTGACTTGATGTAGAGAGAGTAAGTTCGTCATATCTATTATTTCGCGGGCATTTTCTGGTAGGCTTAAGTTATTATAAGAGTCCTTATTCATCCAATCAATGCAAGGGGTATTATAGTCACCAAATAAAATTGTTCTGGCATCAGGGTATTTATTTTTAAAGGTTTCGAGGTCATCTATGTGGTTTCTGTAGACTGTGATATTGGATCCAGGAGGAATGTAGACACATCCCAGTAGAATTTTGCCTGATTTAGTTTTTAGTAAAACGAATACCTGTTCCACGTCCAGATGTTTACAAATTAATCGAGTGGATGGCAGTAATTTTGTAACGGATATAAGAACTCCTCCTCCTCTGGTTTTAGTACTAGTGGCTGGATTTCTGTCAAGGCGGTAGGTGTTGTAAGATGAAAATCCAAGTTCCTCGGTGTGAATATCAGGATCAAGCCAAGTTTCGGTAAGAAGAAAAACTTCAATGTGTTGGAGTAGTGGAAGAGTAGTTTGTAGCTCTATGAGTTTGGTACGGCAGCCTCGGATATTTTGGCCGTATCCGATGATGTGTTTGAGTTTTTTGAAGTTGACCTTATTATTGTGGGCTTGTTATTCATATATTTTATTGTTAACCCAACTTCTCCTCCCTTTATCCGAGTTTCCAATTCTTGGCGGAGGTCCGACAAGAATTTTCGTTGGTTCGGTGTTTGGTCGGAAAAGATTTTAACAGTGGAGTTGGTCAGATAAAAGTTCTTTCTCCTGAGGATATTTATTGCTTCAGTGGAGTTCTTTAGAATAACCTTAACGGGCCTAGGTTTATCCGGCCTCACTGCTCCAAGGCGTAAAGTGTTGATAGAGTTAATTTCAATGTTACTATCAATCTTATTCAAGATATTTGTAATTTGTATTTTGTCATCTTGTATTTTTTCTATTTGGTTGATCTTAGAGCTTTCAGGAATATTTATGATTATTAGATTATTTGCTCTTTTTTTTCTTTCTTCGAGTTCGTCGGCTGCTTCACAAGTAGATACTACTGAGTTAGGTTTATTGGATAATGCTTTAAAAGCTGACAGCTCACCCTCGAGTGCTGCCATTTTGGCAGCCATTTGAGCAATGGTTCCGAGAATAGCATTTGTTTTTGGTACCATTTTTGCAATTTGATCTTTGTTTAATTTGCTTGTTGGGTCAATTATTAATTCAGTGAGAGCCTCAACCGCGTTTCTCGCCAGATTGATGAATCCTTGGGAATCCATTTTATTAACTTAAATTTTTTTTTTTTTGGAAAAATGGAGGATGGGTCAGCCTGTATTTAAGGTGGAGTGATTTGAAGTAGATACTAGGGACCCAGCCGCGCGGTAGTAGTTTGGGTGACAATAATACTTAATGTTTTGACTTTTAATTATATTGACAATGCTCACTCAGTTATGAATTTAGGAACCAGCAGGATTGCTCTCCGACTTCCTTAAACTTGCAGTCTCTCAATGACTCGTTAAATTGTTAGTTTCACTGTTTAAAAATACTGTAAAATATTAAATTGTGTTAAGCGTAAAATTGAGTGTGCTCTCCGTGTCACTGTACTAGAAGGTGTGGAAAAAACTATCAAGAAATTCATATTTCAATTATATAAATGGAATCGAAAACTCTATACCTTCTAATATACAAAACTTTTTCACTCACGTTAACTCTCTTAGAAAAAACAAACAAGGTTTACCCCTTTCAATGCACTTCAAAGAAAAGAGTAGTACTGACATGAATGTAAAAGTTAACTATTTTGCTGATTATTTTAAAAGCGTCTATGACGAAGATATCCCAGACAATTATATACCACCTTCGTCGCTTAACGAGAGCATACATATCCCTGCCATACACATCAACATAAACGACGTTATAAGTAAAATCAAATCCTTAGACAAAAACAAAAAGGCTGGACCTGATAATGTACATCCCAATATCCTGATAAATTGCATTACTTCACTGGCTGAGCCGATTTTTCTATTGTTTAATCAATCCCTTGACACAGGGTGCTTCCCTGATATTTGGAAACGTTGTTATCTAACTCCTATATTTAAAAAGGGTAATAAAAGTGATGTTACTAACTATAGACCAATATGTAAGCTATCTGTAATTCCTAAACTTTTTGAAAAACTATTACTTGATAAAATTTCACCATGTATTAACCATCTCATTGTTCCGAATCAACACGGATTTTTGTCAGGTAGATCAACTCTGACAAATCTCTCGTTATATGAAAACTATATATCAAACGCATTAGCTAACAGAACTCAAGTCGATTCCATATATACGGACTTTATCAAGGCCTTTGATAAAGTATGCCATAAAATTCTCCTGATCAAACTACGTAAGCTCGGTATTGACGGAAAACTTTTAGAATGGTTTGCTAGCTATCTAACTAATAGAGTTTTACTTGTAAAAATCAATTTGTTCATTTCCAATCAATTTATAGCTACCAGTGGTGTACCACAGGGGTCTCATTTAGGCCCAATATTATTTTTACTGTTCATAAATGATATTGTAAATATATTTGATGAAGATATTAATACGTTACTTTTCGCAGATGATTTAAAAATATTTAAAATAATCAAAAGCGCTGAAGATTGTATCTGTCTACAAAATAATTTGAACAGGTTAATTAATTGGTGTTCTCTTAACAAACTTCATCTGAACATAAATAAGTGTTATTCAATTAAATTTTACAGAATAAATCAACCAATTATTCATTCATATAAACTCAATAACTCAATCCTTACCTCTGTCGGAGAAATTAATGACCTGGGGATAACTTTCGACTCTAAATTAAACTCTAAATTAAACTTTATATCGCATATAAATAATATTAATAATAAAGGAATGAAAATGCTAGGCTTCATTCTTCGAAATTCCAGAGGTTTCAAGAATATTTCAACATTAAAAATTTTGTATACATCCCTGGTTCGTAGTCAAGTCGAATATAACTCCTCGATCTGGTCCCCCCACTACAAATTACATTCAGATTCAATCGAAAAAATTCAACATAAATTCCTAAGACACATTAATTTTAAACTCGGTATTCCCATTGAAAATATAAATTATAATTACTTGATGAAAAATCTAAATTTATTAAAACTCTCAGATCGAAGAATTATATCCGACTTAATATTTATGTTCAAAATTGTAAATGGTAGTATAGACAGTCCAGATTTAATTAACCTCATTGAATTTCATATACCCACGAGAGCTACTCGATCTAAAATTTTGTTTAAATGCAACAATATCAGGACTGAGTATTCCAAACACTCGCTTGTACCTAGGTTGCATGAAGTTAATAGATACGCAGATGTGGCAGATCTATTTAACTGCACGCAAGGTAGGTACAAGAGGGCTATGCTATCAAATCTTTTCAATCAATATTAATTAAATCTAATTCTACCTTATTTGCACTATAGAAACTTATGTACTTGTATCTCTTGTTTACTTACTCTCTAATGTCATTTCACAATCAAATGCCACATATATTTGTAATTCTTTTTTAAAAATATTTTTACGATTTTAACTGTGACATGTTATCATTGTTTATGGTATATTTATACCGTTGATATTAAATAAATAAATAAATAAATAAATAATTACTTTATGCTCTCAATTCCCATTGTGAGGCCATAGCATGTTTCACCTGAATACATATTAGCTATGAATATTCATATTTTTCCGATATTAAATCGCTTATTTTGAGATGTGTATTGACTACACAGCACCGGAACGCGTGGATGTTTTTAGCACAGTAATGGAAAGGTTAAAAAATATAAAGGTCAATATGTCAGAGGCCTGTAGTTATTGGTTAGTTGAAGCAAATATAGTTACCTTTCGTCCCATTGGAAGTCCTTCATCTTGACGATGTGCGGATGATTCAAAGTTTTAAGGAGTCGGATTTCTGTAATCAGGTTTTCTACTGCGGAACCTTTCATAATGGAACGTTCAATACATTTTATAGCGGCACAGTCCCTCTTTCCGTCCTGTGAAAAACAGAAAATATTATTACAAGATTTTTTCTTTTAAATGTACCTTTATACAATAGTAAAAAGTATATATTAACAAAGTAAATATTTATTATACACTAGCTGTCACAGGTGACATATATATAATATAGGTTTATAAAAACACACGCGCATTCAAATGCAACGTTGTGACAAAATTTCAAAGCAATCGGTGTAGCGCTTTTGGAGATATATGATTTTTAACAAGCGATCATTAAAATTTTTATTTATACAGATAACTAAACTGTCTTAGTAACAATCTTTTGTATTTGTTAAGTGATAAATTAAAGACGTCCACTGACTCGGTATAATTATTTCCCTCCATAAGTATTCTGGGCTATGGGGAATACGTATGGTAGTTAGTACGACACTGAAATAAATCTCGACTTCTAGTATTATCATTGCAAGCAATTCCGGACCATCAGATGCGACAATTAGAATTTTATATAGAAATACTTATAAATTCCAACGTCCGATAATTTAAGCATATTCATTTGATTGCTGGAATATCCATTTTAAAACATAGAAAACGTAAGATTTTATTTAGTATTCTGTTAAATAGCTTGTACATGAATATTATAATGTGGGTTCCAGACAGGAGAATTGTACTCAAGTTGACTTCTAACAAGTATAACAGTTTAATACACTTAATATTGTTGAAATTCTTTGTCTATTGCGAATTAAACAAACTTGTTATTAACATCGCAAAATGCAATAAATTAACATTTACATGTAATAAAAATAAAATATCTTTTGTATACACACTAAACGGCACACACATCAATGAAGTAAAATATATCAGGGACCTTGGGGTAACACTGGATGTTAAATTAAACTTTATTCAACACACTGATGACATCATTAACAAAGCCAATAAAATGCTGGGATTTATAATTCGCATAGCAAAACCCTTCCACAACATAAACACTCTATATTCCCTTTACACCTCATATATTCGCCCGCACCTGGAACACTGTACACCGATCTGGACTCCTTTATACCAAGCCCATATCGAAAGAATAGAAAGAATTAAAAAAAAAATTTTAAACACATAAATTATAAACTAAACTTACACTTCTCAAATTATACCGAATCGATTAAATTTCATAATTTTAACTCCCTCCAAACACGACGTCTAATTTTTGATCAAATCTTATTATTTAAAATCCTAAATAATGGTCTGGACTCACCAGAACTTACCAATTTAATAATCTTCATATTCCGTCTAGATCAACCCAACAATCTGATTTATTTTATCTACCCTCGTGAAGAACAAACATTCGAAAAAATTCCCCAATTCTTCGTATATGTGCACAATATAATACAAAATTTTACAGCATTGACATTTTTGGTAATAACCTAAAGAAATATCAATATGAAATAATGCGTACGATCGATTATTAATATAAGAGTATGGAATGTATCGGCAGCATCTCCTATCCTCTTCCTATTTTCCCCTTCCTCTCCCCTTCCTTTAACACTAAATTAATTTTAAGATACTAAAACTTCATTTTTAATGCACTTTAACATAAGAAACTTCTGTGGCTTGACTTCAGTTAACTTGTATATTTATATCTATCATTGTATATTATATAAAAGCTGTTTGTTTCTTACAAAATAAATAAATAAATTTCTAGTTAACTTTCTCTTACTGTGCTAAAAAAAATCCACGCATTCCGGTGCTGTGTAGTCAATAAACTTCTCTAAATAAGTGATTTAATATGGGAAAAATATGAATATTCATATCTAATCGCTTGTGTTTATTATATTCTATATCAAAAGTGATAATAATTGTAATTTAATTGCTGAAAACATGAAAAAACCATCGGCAGATGCTAAAAAAACGTGCGAGGAGTCCACATCCAACGGTCCGCGACCGACTGGCTGGCGCATAAATAAACCACTCGGATGGCGGCTGGCACACACATAGCTATGCGGTCGTAGGTATCGATGGTCTAAATCGAAATACAACTGCGGACGTGTGGATTTCTCATGTTCCCGCATAGCGAACTAAAGCGGGACATCAATAGCGTGTCATTTCCTCGCACACTCTTCGCGTAGCAGTCTCACACGGTTGATTGTATTGGTGCATTTGATCCCGATTTTTAACAAAAAACACTGATTTTTAATTGAATTTGAAAACAATGTAAAATATTATTTTTTAATGCAGTGCATAAATGAATAACGGAGGAATACCTAAAATCTAAACCCAGAATTTATTATATTTATAGAGTTATTAAAGTTATTAGAAGTAATGTGTAGTAAATACACAACACAGATAAGGAAAGGTTAACCTAGTTATAAATTTCAACATTTGTAAACCCTTGTTAGAGATTTCCGTTGTGTGGTTAACAATTAATTTTATTTTAGTTTATTAATGTACACAACAAAAGGTTAACCCCTAGAGTCCTTTTGAGAGATAATTCTCTCAGCCTGACACTTAAAGGTTGAAAAATATGCTAGCACATTTTGTATTACGGTGAAATACATGATTTGAATTCTTGATTCGCCGAGCGCAAGCTGATTCTATTTTCATAATAACTTACGAGATATATGAGAAACGTTTTTTTTTCTCTCTAATGTTATAAAAAAATATTACATAATGAAAAAATTATAAAAATTTCATGAATTTTATAAAATTTTCCAGCTAAATAAGCGTTCTATGCAAAGATATTAGAAGAACGAGATATGCTATGTTGGTCGCCGGACCGTAGCCGGAGTACTACCTAATTAGGGTACTTTGAACGGTATCGGGACGTGTACGCACAGAAATCTGTTCTATGTATTAGTGCGGATACCTTAGCGATGCCTTAGCGTAAGCGAAGGTGTGCAGTAGTATTGGTGAACAAAACCGGCGACACTCGGCAAAACAATTCCACTCAGTACGAACTGCTCATAGCACATCTCGTTCTTCTAATATCTTTGGTTCTATGCAATAAAAATAAATTATAATTTGCAATGCACTTTTTACAGATAAAATATCTATGTTTGCAAGTGACAAAATGAAAAGCTAGACACATTCCTGCCAAGCGAATAAAATTTGTTCAAGTATGCTTAGAGCATTTTTTAAGGTTCAAAACACCATAAAATCTAGTCAAGTGCGGACTACGTTACGGATTCGCTGGTATACCAGGTGTTAGAGGAAGACTGAATGTGGTTAGTGATGGTAAAAAATTGTCTAAACAAGCGGGCAGAAGTTAGAGAAAACAGGAACTAATCTGGTTCACAGATGGGTCCAAGATGGAGAAAGGAACAGGGGCCGGAGTCTGTCTGCAGGGATCCAAGAGGGAACTCAGTATACCTCTAGAAACACACTGTACTGTGCTTCAAGCTGAGATGAAAGCCATCTTGGCCTGCGCACAGGAGAATATACATATTGGGTACAGGAATAAAAACATAAGCATATGTTCCGATAGCCAGGCAGCCCTAATGGCATTGGGAAGTAACCGATGCGACTTCAGACTGGTGATGGAATGCAGGACTCGCTACCATCAATAAAATAACCCTAATCTGGGCTGACGAACTAGCAAGGAAAGGGGCGAAATCACCACTTGTAGGATCCTAGCCGGCCGTAGGAGTAGCAGCTTGCCACACTAAATTACATATTGATAGGTGGGTCAAATCCCAACACCGCAAAGAATGGGAGAGGGCATCTGGAATGAGACAATCCAAAGTACTCATCAAAGGACCAGACCCTAGACGAACCAAGAAACTACTCGATATGGACAGAAACTCGCTGAGGGAACTGGTAGGACTACTAACAGGACACTGCCATCTCAGGAGACACATGAGAGTGGAAAACACCAATAGATGCAGGAAATGTGAAGAGGATGAAGAGACTCCAATTCACCTATGGTGCCAATGTCCTGCTCTGCTGGGAACTAGGCTCAGATACCTGGGGAGACATACAGTTAGGGTTGCCAGACGTCCTTTATTTTAAAGGACGTCCTCTATTTCAGACCCAAAAATTGATCTTGTCCTCTAATTTAAAATCTTCAATAGAGGACAATACTTTGTCATCATGGTATCAAAACTACAGATACCTAATATTAACCTTGATGCATTGTATGAAGAGTTCTGTATATTAAAGCCTCTCCTGACGAAAATTATAGACGGTAAGAAGTGTGAAAATGTTCTTGAAATTTGGATTCAGATTCTCAAATCTACAGATGAAAATCTGCTAAAAATAATACATTACGTATTTTCCATCCCCGTTTCTAATGCCCAAGCCGAAAGGATTTTTTCCTTGTGTACGATACGTGGACCAAAAACCGAAATAAGATAAATATTGATACTGTAAAAGCAGAATTACAAATAAAGTCGAACTTCAACATGAAATGCAAACAATTTCATTATAGAAAACGAAGAAGCTCTTAGAGCAGCCAAAAGTAATACCAAGTTTTAACTTTATTTATTACTTTAAATGCAAAATGACTAATTAAGGTCATACTACTTACTTGGCTTCGATTAACATTGTGAATATTGTTTTTTATTAATAAATGTAACTACTGATACCATAACAGCATTTTATTAAAAAATATATTGATGTCCTTTATTTTCATCATATGTCTTTTATTAAATCGTATCAAATCCTCTAATTCAGAAAACGGGAGCTGGCAACCCTACATACAGTAGAACCAGAAGACATAGCCACATACCCAATGACAACCCTGGGGAACTTTATTAAAGGGACCAGGTCGTTGTTAAAGGATTGAGGTAAAATGGGAGATAGCATAATGGGCCTATGGACTAAGTGCTCACGGGAACTATGTGTAAACCGTCTCTGCGTTTAAAAAAATAGAGAAAATAATTACCAATTAACGTAACATAATATATGGTGCAAGCACTGCGAACCTGTCATAAAATATCGGTTACTTTTGTGCATAATTGTGCAAAACCTGGTGACAAATGTTCTTCGAGATGTGTTTGGTAAATTAAAACTTCTGTACGCACAAATTTTAACAGATGTTTTTATAGTTATTTAATTTCAACAATAGATTATTTACAACGACATCAGATAATATAAAAATTAACACTCAACAGTAAGAAATACAAATACATGCAAAACTTATATAAGTTTAGATTAGTATTGACTGAAAAGACATGATAGTATAGATTTCTTGTACCTGGATCAGCTACATCTGTGTATCTATTACTAACTTTATGTAATCTAGGTACAAGCGAGTGATATCATTGAAGTTCATCATTAACTCATTCTGGTTATTAAAGAGAGACTGTAGATCTTCAGTCATTGAATAATTAAACGTTTGTAACTCTTATTAGTGTAAGGGGAATATCAGGCGGACCAGTCAGGTCAAGTCATACCATGAAATGTACATATTGATGACGACTTACTTTGTTGAAGGCTTTGTACACAGTGGAATATGATCCTGACCCAAGTTTTTCGACTACCATATAACCCTCAACCTTAGGGAAAGACATTTTCGTTGAATCCGGTTATTAATTTATTAGATAAATAGTAAAATTGAAACAGATTCAAGTTATCAACATCACGATTTACAATTTCGTCTGTCACTGTCAGAGCTGTCAGAAATGACAGAAATGAAAACTGATGGTGTTGCCAGTTAGCAGTATAAAAGATGTCGGGATTATTATAAATATAGGTAGGCACGTCAAACAATAATATATGGTGTCTACGCATCAACGTTTATATATATATATATCTTGCAATAGATAAGACGGTCGACGATCAAGGGTGCGCCTGTTCTCACATTGCCGGAGGATTGGGGGCGGAGCTACGAAGTTTGCCGAGTGAACACGAAGGCTCAAAGCGGCTCGGAACTACGAAGTTTGCCGAGTGTACACGAAGGCTGGCAACAATCAACTGGATTTTGAATAATTTGTTTGAAGTCTTGAAGTTTGACTGTGGTTTGACGTTCGAAAATCTCTCAAGTATGAGGGAGATTTTGAGTTGAAAGAAACGAAACATGGAGGTCGTTATAAACTAATTTGTATTCCATTTTTTTTTAACCTAACCTAACCTAACCTAACCTTCTACTTCCTGGTTACGAAACCATTATTGATAGGTTATTGTACTTTTTATTACTAACCTCCAACTTACCTAGCTCTGGTAGTTTGTATTGATATTTGAAGGTTATGTTTGTATTATTTAAGCTTTCTGCCAGAAGCCTGACCTCACAATTGTTATTTAATCTTATATATTCTAGGTTTTCCGAATAAAATCACAAAGTAGAAGAAATTTGTGTTTAATCCGTGACCTATCCTGATATTCCTTTACGATAGGCCTACTTCACTAGTAACTCTTAAGATCATTTAAACTTGAATGCACTACTTGTATTTTTATGACAAAGTGCCTTCTTCGATGTAATTGTTATGCAGTCTTATGGAGAAATAACAACCAACCAAGAAAGCCAAGTTCTCATTGTCACAGGTTTAAATTTGCCGGGCAGATATGAAGTGAAGTTCGGATTTCGTAGCTCCGCCCCCAATCCTCCGGCAATGTGAGAACAGGCGCACCCCCCGACGATCAACACAAAATCAAGATTATGCTTATATCATTATTTATATAAGCACAATCAATCGAATATGTTCATAGAATTGTTTTTTATCTTAAATTTATATAATATTCCATTACCACAATCAGCTAATCAATATTTCCAAATAGTATAAAATAAAGTCGCTATCCGCGTCTGTCTGTTTGTGCGCTTAGTTCTTCTAAACCAAGCAACAGATTTTGATAGGGTTTTTACTATCATTTAGAGAATTTCTTCCGGAAGGTTTATGTATATAATACATTCATATTATATTTATAGACAGTAGAGAAAAGTCAATGTTTTGTAATCAAGTTGTAAATAAAATGTTTTCAGGCACTTACATTGTTAACGCTCGCTATACCTTGTGAGATACATAAAAATAATGTAGTACAGAATTGTATATCTTAAAAAGGACTACAAAACTGTCCACTACGGTACATGTCTATCTCCTAAGAATAACTATAACTTTTATAACATAAGCTAGGTACGACCAAGAGAGTAATATGGTGTGGCAGCCCTCTATCCTTCATCCATGAAGAAGGTTCCCGTTTTTACCTGAAGGGCGAGCTTTTGAAGATATAAGAGCTGGAAGTTTCGCCCTCTACAAATTTCTAGAACAGTCCAGAACATTCAAGAGTATTCGAGAGCATTCAACAACATTTCAAAATACCTCAGAACATTCTGGATTGTTCGGAAATAGTCTGGGACGTTCGGAAACATCTTAATGTATAAAAATTCAGCCTGATTATGTTTGTGCCGCAAACCTCAAAAAGTATTCGTTTGACATCGGTGAAAAATTTAAAGTTTGTTGTTATTAGTGCCAGAAGTGTTTACAAATGTTTAAATTATTGAAAAAGTTGGGGATACCGAAGGAATACTCAATACAATATATGTGCAACGTAATGAGATACGGAGTAGAATTAAAGTCAATGTAATGTAGTCTTTTAACCTTTCCGGGAGTATGGACGCGAATGAACGACAGTACAAACTTTCGCCAAAGGAGTATGGACGTCTATGGGCGACAGGCGTTGCATAGTTAAATTTCGCGCCTCGATCCTGTAAATTTGCATTGTATTGCCATCTATGGGCATATTCCTGTAACTTTACACCATTTTCAAATATTTTACATCATTATCGACAGAGATATCGGCCGTTATTTATTTTGCGTGACGTCACACGAGCAAGTTTGGACATAAACAGACATATTCAACCATTGATTTCGGCGCGCACGTGTTTTTACGTTTTTCTCGCGGATTTCTAATATTTTGTTCGAATATCTGTACTTTAGAGCTCATATTTGACGTATTTTATGTTTTTAATGTGATTGTTAGTTTGTAGCGAAGTAAATAGCAGTGTGTCAACCTGTAAATTCCATAGTTTTAATGTGATTGTTAATTTGTAGCGAAGTAAATAGCAGTGTGTCAACCTGTAAATTCCATAGTTTTTAAACTTTTAATTTTTCTTGTGGTCCAACCATACGTAAAACCATATTAAAATAACTTTTTCGTGGTTTTGTGATATCTTGAGCAATGTGATTCATATGTTTTGAACGTTTTTTATCATTATTATTTGTGTTTTGTGTTTGTTAGCAGATATTACGACATTTTTGGTGATTTTACTCTGACAGTGATTTTTATGATTGAAAGTGTACTAAAACATCAAAAACCTCCACAAAATGGATTTAGGAGATGATGAAATCGCCAACATTTTGATGAACAGTGATGATGAAGAGGAAAATATTGAAACTATTGACGATCTATCATTATTCTCCGATGATTCTTCTACTGATGACGAGGAAACGGTTTTAGTAGAGTCGCAACCTAGTGCTAAACGGAGACGGGAGGAAGCCAGGATATGGGATGATACGAACTTCACTCCAACACTGCACAAATTCGATGATTTCCAGTCCGGAATAAAAGCACATGTTAATTTGGAGGATGATTATCTTGAACTGCAACTTTTCCAACTTTTTTTTACAAAAGACATTATACACACCATTGTTTCCGAAACAAACATTTACGCAAAATCCGCATCCCATAATGTATCCGCATCGTCAAAAATTTAAAAAATGGGTCGACACTACGAAGGAAAAAATGTACGTTTTTCTATCTACCATCATTCTTATGAGTCTGGTTGGAAAAAATTGTATCAAAAAATATAACTAACTAAAAGCCCTATTTTAAAGATGTTTCCTTTCTCCCTGGGTAATTCCCACCCCTCCCCGACCCCATTACCTACTCCGCTGCCCTGATGCTCTCTCCCTCACATTTATATACTTTCTCTTTCTTTATTGTTTTAATCTTCCTCTGTATTATATTTTAGTTTATATTTGTACTGTCCTGATGAAGGTTGAGTCCAACTGAAACCGGTCGACGTATATAAATTTAATAAAGTGGTTTAAAACAAAGATATTCTTTCATTTATGTAGATAATAATAATATGACGCGCAAGTAAATTGATTAAAAGTCAGGGACTCCCGAGAAAGACATATATGGCTGGATAGTGCAAATCTAAATAACAATCAAAACCATTCTTAAAGAACTTGGTACCATCAATAAAATAACTCTGCTCTGGATACCAGGACATAAAGGAATTGAGGGCAATGAGCGGGCTGACGGACTAGCAAGGAAAGGGGCGAAAGCACCACTTGCGGGATTCAAGCCAGCCGTAGGAGTAGCAGCTTGCCACACATATTGAAAGGGGGTCAAATTACGGCACTGGGAGGAATGGGAAAGGGCACCTGGAATGAGGCAATCCAAAGTACTCAGGACTAGACCCAAGGTGAACCAGACAACTACCTAATATAGACAGAAACTCACTGAGGGAACTGGTAGGACTACTAACGGGACAATACCATCTCAGGAGACACATGCAGATATTGGGAGTGGAAAACACCAACAGATGCAGGAAATTTGAAGAGGATGAAGATACTCCAATTCATCTTTGGTGCCAATGTCCCGTCCTGTTGGGAACAAGGCTCAGATACCTGGGAAGACACATTGTAGAACCAAAAGACAGCCACATATCAAATGACAACCCTGGTGAACTTTATTAAAGGGACCGGGTGACTGTTAAAGGAATGAGGTAAAATGGGAGATAGCACAATGGGCCTATGGCCTAAGTGCTCACGGAAAAAATAACAATTTATTTTATTAATGACTATTTAAAAATTATGAAGTAAATTAGTTTATTCACAGCATTCTTCACTAGGGATACCTGTTCCGAGGCGGACTATAGGTTTTTTTTATTTGTTATTTGTTTTTGGGGTGTTACGCCGTGTTGCGATAACTCCTTCTTTAGCCAACGTTTCGGACAACTGCTCATCGCAGATCGTCTTCCCTGATGATGGACACTGTAGCGTCAGATAATCAATATCTCTAAAGAGTATAAAATAAAGTCGCCATCTATGTCTGTCTGTTTGTGCGCTTAGTTCTTCTAAGCCACGCAATGGATTTTGATAGGGTTTTCACTATCATTTAGAGAATTCCTTCCGGAAGGTTTATATATATAATCCATGTACTATATATTCGTAAAAAGTAGAGAAAAGTTGATGTTTTGTAAGTTGTAAAAATAATATTTTTGGAAGCTTACATTGTTAACGCTGGCTAAACCTCATTAGATACCTTAAAATAATGTACCACGGAATTGTATATCTTAAAGAGGTCTATAGAAAAGTCTACAATGGTAGAGGAAAGGAAGCATATTCGGAATACCATTTACATTTTAGGGTGCAGAAAATAAGATAAAAATGTTTTTACGAATAAAAGTCGATTTAAATGTTAAGAAACTAATAGTTTATTAGGAAACGAGAACAGAAATTAAAAAAAAATATTACAGTGCTTTTAAAAAATAAAAAATTAAAGAATGAGAAAAAATGCGTTTTTTTAAAAGTGCGTGTAATTCGGAATAGTATATTCCAAATTATATTCACTTTTAATTTTTCAGAATATAATAGTGTCTTATTAATTATTTGCAATAATCACATACATACTCTTCTGTTTCGCATCCGGCACATTCATTGTGTACCCAGAGGTTGCACATTAGGCACTTGACCCAAAGTTCTCCCCTTACATCCTGACTGAAAGGACCATTGCAGAAAAAGCACACTGCGTCTTCATCGTTTGGTTTATTAGTTCCAGGAGGGATGACTATATCAGAAGAGGAACTGTCATCAATTACTTCCGATGCAGAAGAATCCGAGTCAGTAGCAATATCTGTCGTTTTTTTCTTTTTGGAATTTTTTGTACCCTTGGGCTTGTTCTTGGCAGTCCTCTTTTCCTGTTCATCTATTAGTTGCTTCTTGTATGGAGAACTTGATATAACGGTTGAAACCGCTGATTTACGCCCTCTATTGGATGTTTTTTTCCTAGTTTGCGGAATCGGGGAAACATCAAATGGGGTAATGATAGTGCGATTGGGTCTTCCACGCGAAGTCGACGGCTGGGGTTCAATCGCGACCAAGGAAGGACTTTGTTCTTCGGGTGGACTTTCCATTAAAGCTAATGGACGTGCTTCAACTTCCATCATGGGTGTTGTTGACGCTTCTGCACAATGCTGGACTTCAGACTCTTCAATTTCTGCAGCAAGAAAGTCAGCATCGCTAAAAATATGCCGGTTGAAGGGATAGATTCCACTAACTTTGAATCCATTTGCTGCAATCTCTCCGGTTTGGCATTTGCGATAAGCAAACCACAATAGTTATAAGAGACCCTCGTTCAGCCGAAGTTAGTGCACCGATTTGTTTTTTACCACGGCGTCCAATGATTTTCGGGATTTTACTTTGAACGATAGATAGTCCTGATTCATCTACGTTGAATATACGGTCGGCGGGGTAGTTTTTTTCTGAATACACATTTTCTAGTATGTCGTAAAATGTGTCCAATTTTTCTTTGGTAAAACCGATGGCTCTTGCAAACGAGGTTCCTGTAGGTTTTCTCATAGATAACACATTTTTGTGTCTATTTAGGAAGCCTTTCAACCAGTATCTGCCAGCAATTCCCGATTTAAAAGGAGTTGGATGATTATTTTTAACAGCCACTTGATAAGACAATCGTCGGATATCCATTTGTGTTAGACCATAGAATTTTTTTTCCATTACAAGGGCGTAGTCTACCAATTGTTTTTCGAACTCTGCACTAAAAACTGGTTTTCGGCCAATTTTCTTTGAGGTTAAAGTCAAAGGGTCCGCATCTTTTTCAGATACGAGTCGAAACAAAGTAGTACGTGGAACTTTAAAGTGTTTAGCTGCCATCAAATATCCCATTTTTTTATTGCGAACAGCACTAATGGCTTCACACATATCATTCGAATCCCACTTCTTCCTTTTCTGGTACAAATTTGGTGACGACATCTCTGTAAAATTAAATAAAAGTACTTAAAAAAAATGAATATAATTTGGAATACTATTCCGATTTTGCATCACATTCCGTATTCCGCATTAGCAACATATAACCTAAAAGATCTTTCTTATATCACATGTCAACGTATTAAAAAATGCAAAAACGAAAGCCATACTATAAAAATATAACTCTTTCTGAAGTGATTTCATTTGTAATGTTATAAAATAGTTTGGAATATGGGGTGATTATATTGGATTAAAAACTCACCGAAAAAGTTTTGATAGGAGCAACTTCACAAAACACGTCAGCATTCATCCGCAGACACAGGAGGACTATTATACCGGCCAAAATCAAGGCTCACAGCTTCGACTTTCAATAGTTATAATTATTACCGATAGATTCCGCCACCCGAACCGAAGATAAGACGGTATTCCGAATTACCAACAGTATTCCAAATACGCTTCCTTTCCTCTATATGTCTATCTCCTAAGAATAAACCCCAGCAACGCCGGGTACACATCAGTTAGTTTAAAATGATATCATAAAATCGTATTACATCTTTTCTGGGACGTACAATTAGATTATTATAAAGATACAATTGCTTTTGTAGTGGTGTACAGGACGATTAAAGTCATTTTATTTAATGAAGGCATCTGTGGTCGAGGAGTAAGGGTCTCGACTAGCAAGCCAGTGGTCGCAAGTAAATTGTATGTGATTTATTTGTGTCATTTCATGATCTACTAATACATAGTACATTTGCGACACTTTCCAGAGTGGAAGATAATTTCAGTATCGCCCTTGTGTTTGACCACCATTCAGAATTGAAACGTTGCTTCAAATGATTTCGGCCGTCTTTGGTGACAAGATCTGAATAACCAGGAACTTTCCCACCTCCCTCTTCCCCCTCTCCATTACCTTCAGCCTCATAACACACCCCAATTGGGGATGCCATAGTCTCACTGACTTCAGACGGTTGGGAGCAGTTGGGACTTTTGTGCGGTTTCACACAAAAAAATGTTTTTGTTAGGAAGTTTGAACAATGCATCAAAAAAAATTGTCGAATGGAATCAAGAATGTAAATGGATGGAATATTGATTCTGCTACGCACTCAGAGTTTTTAGGCGTTTGCAGGACATGAGGTATAAGGGGACTGAGGACGGATGTTTCAAACTAGTTCGAAAAACTTTTCAAAATATATGCATAAATCATTATTTTAAAACGACTTGCTTGTAGATCTTTCAGTTTGGCCCCCTTGAAAGACTATCACCCATAATCGAAATATTGTTTAAAAGTGCTTTAGCTATGTTTAGTGACCAGGTCTGAATAGAGAACCACCTCCCAATCGTAGTTTTTTTTTCCCATTTCCTTCGCTACCTTAATTTTTTTAACCTTACAATAACAGTAAAGCATAATAAAAATAATATTTTTTATTTTATTCCAGCTGGTTGGGACTCTTGGGCAGTAATCTCATAAAAAAATTGGCTCTGCAATTTATTTTACAATGCTATTTTTACGAAAAATATTAAAAGCCGAATAATGGGCGCAAAAGATTCGAACTAATGATTTTGCTTATCCATCACTGATGAAACATTTTTTTTATATATTGCAACTTTCTATGGTTATGTTATTGACAGGACAAACTTCGCTAATAATTTGTTTCGTAAACGTCAAATCCCTGAGGACTGATCGATTATTTAACCTGTCTTACTTTTGTAAAGATAATCAATAAAACTTACATAATAAATAAATAACTTGTTCAATTAACAATTGAACAATGTTTTTTCCAGCCATATTTCAATATTTTGTTAGTTCTGCATTAAATAAGTTACATCAAAAAGTTGACACGAAAATTGGTTGAATTAACGGATTCTTTGACCATCTGATTTGCATTTAACGTTAAGATGGATTCTAAAGATATGTATTTGAAGCCGGGATATATTGAGGATTCTTTTAAAAGCAGAAAAGATGAAGAAAATCATGAAAGTGGAGGAAATTCTCTATCTAGTGAAGAATTTGATTCAAACGAAGAAGAAGCTTGTCATTCCGGTATGTCCACATTCCTGAAAAAGAACATTTTCATTCTCAATAGTTAAAATAGATCGAATTGGTAAATGTGGAGAAAAATGAGAGAGTTAAGTGTGAGTATGTTTGAGTCTAGCCATGTTTTCACTAGCGAGATTCCCAAATTCGCTATGTTAAATACATCATTCCAATCCTTAGATTTGAAGAGTAAAACTGTGTCATCAGCATAACTAACTATTTCACCGTCTATTTTCATGCTGCAAAGTTCATTTATGTAAATAGTAAAAAGAACGGGCCCTAGTATGCTTCCTTGTGGAACTCTAAATATAATCGGCTGTGGTTTATTAGTATGGTTATTCATTTTGACTTGTGTTCTGTTACTCATATAAATTTTTAATAGTTGGAGTTCCTTGCCTTTGATACCCATGTTTTCTAATTTTTTAAAAAGGGAATTGTGGCAGATTGAGTCAAATACTTTAGCTTAAACTAGATATATCGCTATGCATTTGTACCCTTGATCTAAGTTGCTATTTATATAATCTATTGTACATGCCAAAGCTTTTGTGCCTATTTTTTCTCTAAATCCATATTGGTTATCCGAGATTAATTTGTTTTCATCTAGGTATTTTATAATTTGGTTTTTTAATACTCTTTCGAACATCTTTGAAAGAGAGTTTAACAATGTGATTGGTTTATAGTTAGTTATTTCCATTTTGTATCCGGATTTATTATTATTATTTTTTATTTTTTTATTTTTTTTTATTTTATGTGACACCTCACAAGAGTGTCTCTGCCTGTGCAGTGCACAGACAGGGGAACTATGTCACCACCCGGTTGGGCGGCGTTGTGAGGCGGAGTAAGGTAGGGGCTGTAGGAAGGGATTTGTTAATGCGGGCCTTGAAGAGGCTCGGATTATAGGAGGGAGGAAAAACAGATGCCGGTAGCTCGTTCCACATACGAGCCGACTTACACAAAAACGAGTCGTAAAAACGGCCCGTTCTCATGAAGCCAACGTCAACCGTGAACGGGTGTTCAGTTCGTGTCCGTCGAGTTTCGCGCACGTGCACCGGTGCACCAGGAATCAATGCTGCTAGCTCCTTGGAGCAGGCTCCATTGAAATACCTGTAGAACAGACACAGCATGCCTACATTGCGTCTATGCATTAGAGAAGGCAATCGGTCTGTTGACAACGGATTGTCAATCAGACGGATCGCTCTCCTTTGCACAGATTCAAGCAGGTTTATCAAGTATTTTGGGGCACCAGCCCAAAGGTGGCTCCCAAATTCAATAGTTGGGCGGACTTGAGACTTGTACAGGGTCAGCAGCTGGTCACTGTTGAAGAATCTCCTAGCCCTGTACAAGACGCCCAACTTTTTGGAGGCCTGATTTACTCGGGCTTCTATGGATCCCCGATACTTGAGCTGGTCTGATATAGTAACTCCAAGCATTTCAATGGAGTCTTTATTGGGGAGAGTGCTCCCATCAAATTGCACCAGACAGTCATTGATCTCCCTCTTTGCCGAAATCAGACACGCTTGGGTTTTTGAGACGTTGAAACTGACCAAGTTGGCCTTACCCCAGGCACGAACCATCTCTAGGTGGTGGCCAATTTTTCGCTTCAAAACTTCCCGAGCTGTTCGGACGTCATAGGTGGAAGGGGGCCTGTCAAAAAGATAACCCTCGTGAACGGTGCTGTCATCAGCGTAGCAGTGAATTGGTGCACATTCAACGAGATCGTTGATGTGCAATAAAAACAGCGTCGGAGACAGCACAGATCCTTGTGGCACCCCCGCATTGATTTGGTGCGGTGAGGAAGAAGAGCCGTCAACCACGGTTTTAATTGTTCTTCCCCTCAGAAAGTCCGCAATCCAACTATGCAGGGTTGGGTGGATCCCATACGATGGTAATTTCCCGATAAGCGCCCGGTGCCAGACTCTGTCAAAGGCTTTGGAGATATCCAACCCAACGGTTTGGGTTTCACCAAAACGTTCCATGTACCGCCCCCAAATATGCGTTACATATCCGAGTAGATCGCCACACGATCGGTTTCGACGAAATCCGTATTGCCGATCGCTTAGGATATTGTTATTCTCGAGATATGTGAGCAATTTGTTGTTAACCACCCTTTCTAATACCTTCGAGAGTATGGAAGTGATGGCTATGGGGCGGTAGTTAGAAGGGTCGGAACGGTCCCCCTGTCAACCCAACGGTCGGACGATTGCCTTTTTCCAAAGATCTGGAACCTTTCCACCTTTGAGAGAGAGCCTAAATAATTTCGCGAGCACTGGAGTCATTTCTGCAGAACACCTCTTGAGGACCAAGGCAGGTATTCCGTCCGGCCCACTGGCTTTGTCGACTTTCAGCTCGTTCAAGACTCGGAGAACCTCTCTGTTCCGGATCTTCGGTTCCTCCATTTGAAAACCGCAGTGCGGAATGGAAGGGGGAGTCTCTCCGTTATCTTGAAGAGTTGAGTTTTCCGCGAAAATTTTGCCTAATAATTCAGCTTTCTCGCGGGCCGAGTTAGCCAGCTGACCATCAGGCTTGGTCAGAGGTGGGAAAGTGGTTCTGCAGAAATTTCTTCCGATCGAGCTAGCGAGTGACCAGAAAGCACGGCTACCAGTGGGGCAGTCAGCCAACTTTTTCGCAATTCTCTGGTCGTGATCGCTCTTAGCTCTATAAAATAAACTCTCTCTTATAAATGCGAATCACTAGTCTTTGTATTGGCATCTAATTTTAAGTTAAGAGTTAATATTTAGATTTTAAATAGTATTTTTCTGTTTATATTTTTGTGTGTATGTAACTTCTTTTAATATTTTCCATATTTTCTTTGGGTTATTGTTTTCTTTTTTAAAGTCATATAGTTTTAAGTCATTTTGATTTGTGAGTTATAACTTGTATCCTTGGATTTGTACTCTATGTGAGATGAGTAGGATTGCACTTATCTCCCAATATACCGGAATAATTAGTATAACATATGTTTATTTTCAGCCTACGTCCACACTTGTGAGTTTTGCAGCCTGTCTTTCATCGAATCTGGCGATCTTTTTACCCACTTTAAAAGCTGCGAGCCAAGAACCGTACTTCAAGATTGCAACTCCGAGGCAAATACAAGCAGCGAAACGTTGTTACGTGCTCTCCCCAGCATAACAAAGGGAAACGCAATTGATGAAAAACTGACTCAAGCATTACAAGTGGCCCCGGACACAGCAAGAAACATACTCGATCCTGAACCAGCTGAAATACTTGACTCCGAACTTCTTATAACACACGAACCAACCAACCAATCAACCGAATATGAACCAAACTTCCCTTGTGAAGTATGCGGTGAGAATTTCCCTGCATTCAGCAAAATGAAATTCCATTCCCGCATTCATACAAAGGAAAAACTCTTTGTTTGCACGATTTGTGCTGAATCTTTTTATAGCCCGGACGTGTTGAAAGTTCACCGTAAGACGCACTCGAGGAAATCGTATCCTTGCGACGTTTGCGGGATGAATTTTAACAGGGGAAACACATTGAAAAAGCACAAATTGATTCATACAGGGGAGAAACCTTTCTCTTGCTCTGAATGTGGTCAGTTATTCAGTCAGTCCGGTCCTTTGAAAATTCACCAACGAATTCATAGTGGAGTGAAACCGTTTGTTTGTGATGTATGTAATAAAGCTTTTGCTCACTCAAATTCTTTGGTTTTACACCGCAGAATGCACACAGGCGAACGGCCATACTCTTGTCTCAGATGTGATCAGACTTTCTCTCAGTTATCTTCTTTTAAAACGCACCAGCGTGTGCACACTGGTGAGAAACCATTTTCGTGTGATGTATGCAAAAAATCCTTTACTCGTTACGCTTACTTGATTACTCACCAGCGCATGCATTCAGGGGAGCGGCCATTTACGTGTGAGGAATGTACGCAGTCTTTCGCGCAGATTTCTCACCTTAAAGCTCACCGGAGAATTCACACAGGGGAGAAACCATACTCATGCCCGAACTGCGAGAAGTGCTTCTCGCGGTCGGGGGATCTGAAAAAGCACCAGCGCGTGCATGTTAGGCAGAAAGCTTTAGCGTCTTAGTTAAATCTTATTCAGCTTAGTCTTAACTTTATAATTCGTGTAGTATTAGTTTTTAGGAAGGTCTCAAATATGCTGGTAACATAATTGCTTCTTGCAATAAATATGTAATGATTTGGGATATACTGCATTGAGTAGAGGTATTATTTACATGTAGATTAGTCTATGTCTATCTAGAATGACTTAATGTTAAAGCCGTAAAATGAAGAGTTAAAATTAAAGCCATAATATGCCTGCATAGTATTAAAGAACAAAAGCAATAAATAATGGTATTTGACGAATCCTAAGGATGTTTCCATGCGTTTTCTTTTGTTCGATTCCATTTATATTACAATAATGTATGTATCTTTGGGACTCAAAGCTATCAATACGTTTCCCGTTGCTAAAGTTTGAAAAAATTCATACACACGTACATTCAAAGAGTTCGTTGTGCGGAGGTACTTGGTGCGGCGAAATAACCATGGATTTGACTCTCCAGCACTGACACGAAGCGGCGAGTATGCTGCCCTGCGGTTGCATGAAAACCAAGCTCAGAAACCCGGCGAGGCAAACGATTTTTTAAATTGAATTACTTATATTTGTTTTTTTCTCACATAGGTTACACGATTAAAGTCAAAATTCAAACACAATTGTTAAATTACATTAAGATAATAATCGTTCTTTTTGTCTTCGATTGCTTCAAATGTGGTTATTTTACTGGTTAAAGATAAAACCTTCCTACACTGTCAAATATGGATTTATAAAAAAAAACTCTGTAACGGTAGTAAATAAAATAGTGTGTAGTGTAACGCGGGACTACTCTTCGTTTCATGAACGGTAAATACTCTCAGTTTCGCGCTAGTGAAAGACCACACCCACTTCAGAATTGAAACATGCATTGGCCACTTTAGTGATCGCTTTTGAAATGCCAGGTACCTACAAACCACCGTAGGGAATGCCGTGATCCCATTGGCCTTGAGCTTTGGGACTCTTGTGCGGCAATTACACAAAAAATATTCTTTACATTTTAACTTTACGATACACTGTATAGTTTTACGGTCATGGACACTGGCCCATCAGGGACAGGCGAATAAACAAGTTGCGCGTAGCGGGGAGGCGGAATGATTGTGTCCATTTCTGTGATTTGTCAATAAATTAATCTGACAGTATACAGGCAACAAAACACCACTGTTTAGTCCTTATATAAATAAAATCTGCTTACGAATTACTAGTCCTTTTTACAATGGAGAGAAAATTGCTTGCTGCGTAGAAAACTTAACTATAAATCTCAAATCAGCCAAACTAAAGTTCGGACCTGACACTTAAGACACTTTTACAAATGTTATGATTCACTGATTTTAGGCGCTAGGTGGTTCGGTTAAAAACGAACATTCCGATTCTGAGCTGAAAAATCCCTCAATGGCCTTACTTTTGTTGCAAAGGGTGTGGTTATTTTAAAGGGGGCTCTTCGGCGGTCCTACGACCGATGTCAAAGTTGATTCGAATCATTCTTGAACTCTCCTGGAGCCAAAAAAATATGGTCACGTGGTTTGCCTGGCAAACATATAAAATATATATTGGCAATATATTTTTCTTATCTTGTGAACACATTTAAGACGGTTGATAGTCAGTGACTTCTTTGACTTACGATTCCTGCGTTATTATCACTACTGATAGTAACGCAGAGGCGAGGTTTGCTTAGCGATGTGTAGTTTACGAACGAGCCGCTCGATTGAGCTAGCTCTTTTTTATGAGCCGTAAACGACTCCCGGTAAACCGTACCACGTCTCAATTGAACGGTTTCTTTATTATCAGGAGACATTTTAGAAAAATAAAATTATTCAAGTAATAATTGTTACTGCAGTAAGAGGCGAAAATTGAAAGGCGTCCAATAGTCCCGGCATTTGGACTTCGACATATAGCTCCGCCTACTAACTATCCAGCATCTTATTTTTCTCGTGGTACGTGGCGGTGTACTGGTACCAAGAGTGACACGATCATTCATACACTTTGCTGCACTTGCAGCATTTGCTGGGAGAGGTATCGGGGTGAGCAGAGTATTTTCAATGCTCATACGCTCTGAGATCACGGTTCCTGTTCAATTGAGCTGTCGTTCAATGGATTCGACTCGGTTGTATTAGTACAAACAGGTCTCCAACTCGCGTTGGAAGGAGTTTATAAATAATTGGTTCTTTAAGATTAATCAGGGATTTATTATTACTCCGCGTATAATAATGGTGACTCGATAGTCGACCTAACTAGAAGCTGGCTAATTGGAATCTGAAACAGTAAGTTTCTCTGGGAGCCTTCCCGCTGGCCACTGGCTCCATCTTGCGGACTTCCACGCAAGCTCTAAGCACTGCCCTCTGTAGTACATGCATCAATGAAGCTTTTACTTCCCAACAGACTCTTTGAGCCGTACGAAAATATTGAACTGGTACCGTTGCTACCGCTCGTAATAAAATTAGTCATAACCCAAAGATGCAATGAACACTCCGTGTCTATTTCTATAACTTATAATATTAGGTTTGTAATGTCATTTAACATATTTCTAAACGGATATATAAAAATTCAGCCTGGGTATGTCTGTGCTCCCAACACTCGAAAAGTAGTCAACCGATATTGATGAAAATTTCAAAGTTTGTTCTTAATACATTGGTGTTGAGTGAGTGGTTTGAGTGGTCAAGTTAAAGCAATATATCAGTGCAAATAAAAATATACTAAATCCACCAATTAAAACTCAAAAAGCCACAATGAAAATTATACTGAAAGTTCCTGTAAGAACTAGCACTGACGAAATCTTCACCAATCTTAACGTCATGTCAATTGAACAACTATATTCTAAAACTATACTCAATGACATTCATAAGTACAAAACCCAAGAAATAAAAACAAACACGTACAATAGAAACACTAGATCTCATGGTCAAAAACTTATCCAACAAATAACTACATACTAGCTTTTTGCCCGTTGCAGGCAACTAATGGGTAAAAATGAAGCAAGGAGTGTGGGTCTACAAAATTTTTTAAAAAGAAATGGATATTTTGAGAAAAAAATGTGCCAAGGAATTTACTGATCATTTTTTCACCAAGCCGTTCGGGTTGTGTAGGTCAAGACGCGTAATTTGATACCCATATCGTATGTACGGTTTTTGTCACCAACACTCTTGAAAAGTCCAAGAGAGTTTCATTTTGGAAAAAAAACATTGCTCTATAAACACGCAAAATGTAAAAACTTTTATTGGAAAAAATTATATTAAAAAAAAAACAATTAAATAATCCGTTTTTAATATTAAATACCTTTCCCGAATTTCTGTGCTCCTGGTAGATTACAGCGTCCTCGAGGTAATTTTTCGCAGAAAAAGCTATATAAGAATTATCATTATGGAGGAAAAAAGTCTTCATTCCAATCTTAATTTAATTTCATAAAAAAATATCGGAAAAATGCATACATAACGCAATAAAGTACCTATTCGAAAAAAATAAAGGGATCACACTTTTAATATGAATTGATCCTGGGGTGACGGTACCCATGCCCGCCTGCGAAAATTAATATTATTGTAAACACGCGAAAAGCAAAAACTTTTATTAAAAAAATGTATATTTGGAGAAAAAAAAGAGCCAAGGAGCTTACTGATCATTTTTTCACCGAGCCGTTAGGGTTGTGTAGGTCGAGACGCGTAATTTGATACCCATATCGTATGTACGGTTTTTGTCACCGACATTCTTCAAAAGTCCCAGCGAGTTTTATTTTGGAAAAA
This sequence comes from Hesperophylax consimilis, assembly GCF_061612785.1. Taxonomy (NCBI): domain Eukaryota; kingdom Metazoa; phylum Arthropoda; class Insecta; order Trichoptera; family Limnephilidae; genus Hesperophylax; species Hesperophylax consimilis. The sequence continues at coordinate 10,182,788 of NC_142852.1, forward strand.
AACATTGCTCTATAAACACGCAAAATGTAAAAACTTTTATTGGAAAAAATTATATAAAAAAAAACAATTAAATAATCCGTTTTTAATAGTAAATAACTTTCCCAAACTTCTGTGCTCCTGGTAGATTACAGCGTCCTCGAGGTAATTTTTGGCAGAAATGGCTGTATAAGAATTATCATTATGGAAGAAAAAAGTTGTCATTTCAAACTTAATTTATTTAAAAAAAAAATTACCGAAAAAATATTTTCATAACGCAATTAGGTACCTACTCGTTAAAAAATAAAGAGATAAAAACTTTAAATATGAATGGCTCCCGGGGCGACGGTACCCATGCCCGCCTCCCAAATTTAATGATTATATTACAAACACTCAAACTGGAAAAACTTTTGATTAATAAAATGTTTATTTTACAAAACAATTAACATCGCTTCACCCTATTAACTTCTCCGCTCCTGGTACAAATTATAAATTTGCGTGACGCTATTGATGTAGTTTTTCACTACGGGGCGACGGTACCCGTGCCAAATTATTTTTACCAAACTTAATTTTATTTCGTTCAAAAGCATTATCGATTTTAAAAAGATAAACTGACAAAGTAAGTACCTGCACAGATTTTATCGTTTTTTTTATTATTTTAAATCCATACGTTATATTACAACACAACGGACCTAACCTAGAAAACGGGCTAAAACATGCTCTCAGTACCTGCCTACCTAGGGCTTCTACCCGGGACCATCTGTGTAGGTACCTGCACCTACTTTCAAAAAATTACCGAAAAAATACATACATAACGCAATTAGGTACCTACACGTTAAAAAATAAAGAGATAAAACCATTAAATATGAATGGCTCCCAAGCTAACCTTACCCAACTTCTGCGCTCCTGGTATAAATTTTAAATTTGCGTGACGCTATTGATGTAGTTTTTCACTACGGGGCGACGAAACCCGTGCCAAATTATTTTTATAAAACTTTATTTTATTTCGTTCAAAAGCACTATCGATTTTAAAAAGATAAACTGCCAAAGTAAGTACCTGCACAGATTTTATCGTTTCTTTGAATTCACAACACTAAAATAAAATCACAACCTTACGGTGCTAGTCTATAATTGGCTGATTTCTGATTGGCCAAAAGCCCGACTGTTTTCTTTTTTAAAATGGCATTTTTTGGTTCAAATCGTATTTTTTGGTTCAAATCGCATTTTTTGGTTCAAATCGCAAATGTCAAAACTTAAGCCGGTTATTGTGAGACATTTTGAACCGAGCGCCATTTGTAGGACGGCCGATTAACGTTCCTAAACCTTCGGACGATGATTTTTTTCGAATATTTTAACCGTAGACTGCGCCTTTTTGACGGAATTCAATCATCAGGTTTACCATGTAGATTTGATAAAAAAAGCATACCACGTGGTTTTGAGTGACCACGTGACTATTTTTTTTCCAATGATACCAGTAACATTGCAGGTACCAAAGCAGAAATAAATTCAGTAATAAACCGACTACACAGTGCAGGGAATAAATATTGCGTGAACACTAACGGTACTGAATGTCTATCAGCCTATAAACACATTATTATTAAATCTGTATGTCAAATATGAACTTGGCAAACATTAAACGGAGTATGTACAAACTATTTCTACTACTCTGCAAACTATTTTTATACTTTCCTATAATCATTATCATTGATTTGGAGGATTTTGGCAGATTCTCTATTTTTCTTCAATTATTTGTACCTATATTTTGTTAACTCGGATATTTTTTTAAATAACCTATATTTATCATATAAGATATAAGATCTGTATAATTAAAAAAAAATTATAAATAGATAAAGATGTACATTATTATCTGTATAAGCCCTATGGGCATTTAAATAAATAAATAAATTATGCAAAGAAAAACATTTCCACTTAAATCAAACCTTTTACCCTGAAAATGGGGATATTTTGTAAAACTTTTTGTGAAATTAAAAAAAAAAAAAAAACTATACCTGATTAAATCAGACCCGACGCTCCATCAAAATCAATCGTCTTTTTAATTTACGTTAGAGTAATGCGAAAAACGAAACATTTTCGAGCAAAAGAGGCGCACGAAATTTTTTTTTAACCATTTTGCGTTCGAAATTGAATAAATATATAAGCTGTGAAGGAGAAAAAGTTTTACAGATCGATGGTGATCGATGAAAACGAAACATTGAGAAAATGCACCAAAATTTGACCGTTTCGAAACCGTGCGTTTGGCAACACTCGCGGGGAAACGTCGATTTGAAGCTGTGCCAATTAATCGGCGACAAATCAACCTATTGGAGTGTTACCATCCCGGCCGCCGAAAAGTGAGAAAATAAACGCTTTCGTATGGCGCGCCGCGAGCGCTTCCAGTTTCCGCCGCCAGAGGCTCCTCAAATTTTTGTCGACATCTTGCCCCGAACGAATATAATAGCAAACATTTCCATACAAACTCTTACTGACTCGTTTTTTCGGTTTTTACCGACCGAATTGAACCTCGGCTTCTATACGGACGGGAAGGCGTTTCGGTCGCTTTTCGCCTGAAGCCCGAAACAAATGAAAGGCAATTTTTTTCTCGCACGCCAAAACGGACCTCGAGTCGTATTGACTTGAGGGGGAGAGCGGTCGCTTTTCGCCTAAATGCCCCACGAAAAAAAACAAAGAAACTGAGTATTAATATATGTATACAACTTTTGAGCAAAAAAGCTTTTTATATCATAGAATTAAACTCTACAATAAAATACCACTCTCACTCAAAAACCTCAACATAATAACATTTAAATCTCAAATAAAAAGCTGGATACTCAATATAGGGAGATCTGAAATAGAAAATATACTGATATCAAACACTGACTAAAACCGAATCTACTAAACTGAACTATACAAAAAAACACTATCTTACTTATATTAAAATTATTAAAACAAATATATATATACTACATGATATATGTTTCGGTGGCCGAGTTGACATCGCGTTTGGGTCCCACCCAGGCGTAGTGTGTTCAATTCCTCGGCCGGCTAAGTCCTCCATCACAACACAAGCAACATTTTCAGCTTACTGTGGTGGTAGTAGGAGATTTTCAAATATTGTCAGGTTATTCGTAACCCTGGAATGTTTATCTTTCTTTTAAAAAAAAAAATAAAAAAATAAATTCATATGTTACTTTGTTGTAATATTAATTTCTTGTAATTAAATTATAATATATATTTTTATTTTTATTTTTTATTATTGTACGACAGACAGGTAAGTCCAATTATGGTACAATTTTATTAAAACTAACAATACATGTACATATATTTTTTAAAACATGGTATAGTGATATTAAACACATCTATATCCGCTGGTAGGGCATTTAGTAAGGTCATACCTCTTGTCATGCTATGTCGGGCAATGACATCTGTCCGACCCTGCGGTATACAGAATAGGTCGTGGCTACGATTTCGACAGTATTTATCAGGAACGAATAATCCACAGCATGACAGGAGATATGGGCAATCGATAAGGTTTTTTAGTAACTTTAATTCAAATACCATGAGTCCGGCATTACGCCTAGTCTCCAGGCTTTGGTAATTTGTCTCCTTTAGCAGTTCCACGTGATGCATGAATTTCGGATATATTCCGTATGATCGCATGTAAACATACCTTAGGAATTTTTTTTGAATTTGTTCAATCATATTTATGTATTTAAGTTGATAAGGTATCCAGACAGTACTGGCGTACTCCAGCTTGCTTCTGACCACTCCGTTGAACATGGAGGTCATTGCTTCTTTGTTATTGAATTGTTTGCAAGTTCTAATTACAAAACCAAGAGTTTTGGAGCAAGCCGAGGTAAGCTGGACTATGTGGTTTGAAAATGTCAGCTTGGGATCAAAGATCACCCCAAGGTCCTTGATGATGTTTACGCGTGTAAGTACTTCACCATTCATTCTATACTGGCAGAATACCGGATTTTGTGAACGACTATAAGTCATAACAACGCATTTTTTAATATTGAAGTTAAGTTTATTTTCTACCGACCATATCATGATTGAATCGAGGTCGGCCTGCAGTTTCGAATAATCATAATCTGATTCGATTTCCTTCATCAGTTTCATGTCATCTGCGAATAGTAGACATGAGCTGTGACGTATGCAATCCTGAATGTCATCAATCAGAATGAGGAATAACATGGGACCGAGATTCGATCCTTGAGGAATTCCTGACAGAGCTGCGAACTTATGGGAGTCGTATCCATTTATATTTACATACTGACTTCTATCTTTTAAATATGACGCAAAAAATGTCAGTAAGGGTTGATTAAAACCTATTTTATGCATCTTTTTTATTAGAATATCGTGATCTACTCGGTCAAATGCCTTTGCGAAGTCCGTGTAAATTACGTCCGTCTGATGCCTACAGTCTAGGCCTTGTGCTACCCGTCGAGAGAAAGAGAGTAAGTTGGTTACCGTTGATTTCTTCGGTAAGAAGCCATGTTGATTACCTCTTAAGAAAGGCGTGATTTGTGGACTGATTTTATCACAGATAATCATTTCAAAATTTTTTGGAATTGTTGACAGTACTGCAACTGGTCTATAATTTCTGACGTCAGTCTTTTCATCAGCTTTGTGAATGGGGCTGACCCTCGTTAGTTTCCAACACTGTGGAAATGTGGAAGACATGATGCAGAGATTAAATATGTACGCAAGGGGAACACAGATATTTGGAGAGATTTTTATAATTATTGAAGGAGGAATACCGTCCGGACCAGTAGCCTTATCAGGTCGGAGATTCCGGATACAAGTTTCTATTTCCTGGATGTTGGTCAATCCGAGTGAGATATCTCCAACGTTCCAGGGTGATGCTGTTGGGAAATTGGTTTCAAGTTTAGGGGTTACTTGACTATAGACGGAATGAAAATAGTCAGCAAACTTATTTACAATTGTGTTAGGGTTAGTCAAAGTTACGCCTTCCTCAATCAAGCATGTTGGTGAGGTTGGGTTAACTTTTTGTGACCTAATATAGTCCCAGAAAAACTTTATGTCGTCTTTGATCCCATTCTGAACATTTTTCATGTATTGTTTTTTAGCAAATTTTATTTCAGATTTTAGCTCGGATCTACTCGCTGAAAATATCAGATAATCGGATTGCTTTTTGTGCAATAGATATCTTTTTCTGAGCGATTCCTTTCTTTTCAGTTTATCTATAATGCTCTTATTGAACCATATCGGATATACATCGTTTGTGATGTTGGGTTTGTTATTTGGTATACATAATTCAAAAATACTAAACAGTACATTGTTTAAATATTTCACTGCTTCGTCTACAGATTTTATGGTGTACAGAAATGTCCAATCAAAATGCGAAAGAATATTATTGCACAGTTCTATGTTTGCTCGCTTATAATTAAAATGGTGGAAATTATAATTGTGGAGCGAAGGCGGGGGCCCGCGGGGGGCGCGGCGATCGTTTTGGCGGGGTCTTCGTCTGCACCGAACCGCTCTTGATAGGCGCGCGGAAATGTCCAGCGTCGGGTGATGCTGGTCTTCATTCACCAGTGGTTCCTCGCTTCTCATCACGTCACACACATTTATATTGCTAAGGATAAGATCGAGAATGTTATCGCTACTGTTCTTCACTTTATTGTACTGCGTCAGTCCATTCGAGTTTGTGAAATACGAAAAATCAGTTAAGACGTCTTCGGGTTTATTATTTAAGTTAAAATCACACAAAATTATTATGTTCTTATTTAATAATATATTGGCTTTATTGTCTAAATGTTCATAGAAAATACGTCTATTTTCGCTGTCATCTGTGCAGTAGAAGTACACTACACATATAAAAACAGTAAAGTTATCTTTACAGACTTTTACCCAGAGGTGTTCGCCATCTGTTTCTAGCTCCCTTACTCTTATTGAATTTAACGGTTCACGTACTGCGAGCAGTACCCCTCCCCCTCGTTGCCCCTCTCGGTCCCGGCGATGTACTGTGTACTGGCTGGTGGACAACAGTTCTGCGTCGAATACAGAGGTTTGCAACCATGTTTCAGTTAGAGCAATAACTTCAGGATTTTGTGAAATAACGTTGTTCGAAAATTCACCTATTTTCGTATTTAGACCACGCACATTTTGGTATTTCAACGCTAGTTTTGCCATTTTTAGGTAGGTAAAGATTTACCTGATTGTGTGCCACCTTCTTTATTTGATGGTGATAAGAATTTAAATTTAGACACAGCGATACCTGCCGGCCAGTTGGCGGCATCTAGGAATGTATCTTTCTTTTCTTCCGGGACACCTATTTTGAAGGAGGTGTAGTTCCCTTTTGCCTTCAATGAGACAATATCAAATTCGGAGTCCGGTTCAATGGTTTTGAGAAATGCGTGCACGTGTGTGCTATCGGTATCTAGGCTAAAGCGCCAAGCGTGGATATAATGCTTTCGTTCTATTGCTCGCAACGCCGTTTCTTTTTTAGTGCCCGTTATTATGAGGGATGTACGATGTCGCGGCTTTCGTGCTTGCACCTGCCACTCACTCTGATCATCAACGTGTTTAGAATTGATTGGTTCATTCAGTGGCTTAGCTTTATTTTTTCTTGGTTTCCTTTTCTTTATTTTTTCGTCCGGGTTAGATTTCCCGAGATATTCCTCATTTGTCGGAGATGCTGATGAGTTTGTACCTTCTGCCGATTCGTCCAAGGCTGATGGCCCGCTAGATGAAGACTTGATCGGGATTGATCCTTCCGTAGAATTACCCGAGGTAGACGGCCCACTGGTTGCGTGCTCCCTCGTGCCGTAGGTGCTGGCGGCTTCCAGTGCAACTATCTTCGCCGACAGTTTGGCGACGGTAGTATTTTGTGCAACAATAAGGTTCGATTGATCACTAACCTTGTTATGTAGCTCTGTTATGATGTTTTTTAGGCCACTAATCTGGTCCGTGAGGTCCTTAATGGCAGCGGTGACCGTTTCCCAGGCTTGGGTCGATCTTGTCGCCATATCAACACTGTTATACAGTTAATATTCAGAGCACTGATAAGAACACGTCCTTCACGAACAATTCACTCGTTAGTTCTTCCTATATGTAAATGACATCCTCAGCACGGGAGATCCCAGTGAGGATATCATTATCTCTATATGTTACTAAGAAAAGAAGACAATAAATCATTAAACTTCCGATTTTATGTCCGGGTTAAATCTTCCCCATAGGAAAAAAACTAAACCCTTCCACACACTTTTCCACAAATGATCATCTAGTCAATCAACACTATGTAAGTGCATTATATAAGCAAAATAAATACAAAACAATACAAGAACAACACGTCAACTCACCAGAGATCAAATGGGAAATAATTCACCGACTCCAGATATTTTCATAATAGAGGGTTCGGCTCGGTAGAACTTCTAACAGGGTCTATAAATTTATTTATTTATTATTATTATTATCTGCACTGTAATGAAATACGGAGTTAAAATAAAGTCGATGTAATGTTGTTTTTTGACAGTAATAAAGTAGTAAAAGGTGAAAGAAGTCGGTGACACTCGTGAAAAACATGTAATATCATCTTGATTATGAAATGTTATAAATTTAGCGACATATTTTGAAGTTTGACATATCGCGCCAAATTTTCATAACAGTCCTAAATAAGCATATTATTTAAGCGTAGGTAATATAAAAAAAGCAATAATATTGATTGAAAACGCTTTTCGGAGAGAACACTGTCATTTTGATCATATTTTGATGCATAACCATTCACATAACTGGAAAATTGTGCCGAATAAATCATGTTCCTAAAACAATTCTCAGTTATTTATTTTAATATCAACGGTATAAAATATACCATATACAGTAAATTATAAACAGTGACATCAGAAAATGTACAATTAACAGAAACTCTAGATGGATATAAAAAGTTAGAGATACAAGCACCTACATGCAAAACTTAAAGGTAGACTAGGTTAGATTAGTATTGATTGAAATATATGATAGTATAGAATCATGATATAATAATATTACAATAGCTAAAATGTATGCATTTATTTTCAGGTTTTGGTTGAAAGTAGTTAAGTGCCAATCAAACTGTTGGTTCACCGTATTGAATATTATTATTGACCCAAGTTTCCTCAGTTGCCCCAGGCAGTTCATTTTATACACATATTTATTTGACTTAATTTACGTAAGTATGAGTAGACTTACATTTTATTGGTCATGATTTAAAAGATATGATATTAAAGCCTTTTTGTACCTAGCTTCTGTGCAGTTAAACAGATCCGCTACATCTGCGTACCTATTACTAACTTCATGTAATCTAGGTACAAGCGAGTGTTTGAAATGTTCAGTCTTAGAATTGTTACAATTAAATAGGGTTTTAGAACGAGTAACTCTTATGGGTACATGAAATTCAATGAGTTTATCATTGTTCTGTATCATAACCGTTCTATGTCACTGTGATTAATTATTATGATCTTAATAATCACGGGATGAATACGTTAGTGAAGAAAAATCACGTAATGAAAATGTTATCATTGAGTAATCCGGTCACCCCATTGTCCTAAATAACCCTGGACAGAGAATTAGTGCGATTTTGTTTGAACGGTATTGAAGCCAAAATCTAGGGTGAAGGGAAATTGCCTAGCAGCCATCTTGTGTGACAAACTTTCGTTCTCCAATTTATAATTTCTAGATCGTTGTCCAGGTCTTTATTGGTTCTTGAGTCACCGCATAAAATAGACGGTGTCCGGAAACTCGTAGTACGAGCGGGAAACTGGTGAATCTGCATCACATTTGGAGTCGATTTTGTAGTCTATTTTTTTTTGATTTAAGCTTTCTTTTTTCGAGTAAATCGAGTCAGAAGTTGATTCATTTTGATCAAATTCTTATAAATTATTACTGAAGATCAAAGTACCAAACTAATTAAACTTTTTAAAAGTAAAACCAATAAATAAACCCGGATTCATTTAATCCGGTGTAATCATAAAATATTTCTTCTCTGCAAGGTTAAAAACAGCGGTTCTTCTAATATTGATGCGTATCTCTGACATAGTGGAAAAATATATATTTTCTCTATTTTGTTGGGTTCTATTAACATATTATGAAAGAGAGACACACGATAGTTTGCAAAAATACGACTTTTGCGGCTTGTCAACGAACTTATCAGACGCGGTAGTGCTCGAGCCAACGTGAACAAAATTATTATTATTTTTTTAATAATAAATTTATTTTATTTTATTTATTTATTTAACGCCCAGAGGGCTTTTAAATGTAGGTGGTACAATTTTGAAGGCAGACAATTTTGAAACATGTGAAATAAATAATAATAATAAAATTACATTAAAAAATAATATACGCAAGAAACAAAAATAAAAAGAACCAGAACTTAAATTAAAAAATACAGCAATTTGACTGGTTTACAAAAATACAACTTTCATTTAGGAATAGTGTTGAAATAAATCTTTTACGTGATCCACAAAATTCGCAAAGTTAATATTAAATATATCGAAATCACCTAAGTATTGGTTTCCCATAGTGTGAAACCGTTGTAATGGGGAGTTCGCAATATAATTGCGCTTATGTGTGTTAATTAAGATTTTAAAATTAAAATTTTTATCCATCGGTGTAGCCACCTGTTTACAATTTTCCATTTGAAATTTTATTAGAATATTTTCTAAGTAACTTTTTTGACTTAGTTCAGTGATACCAGATTTTAAGTTCTGACTCACATTAATACCTAGAAAATCAGATATACATCCCAAATCCTTCATTTTAAATTCACTATTCAAAGCTTTTTTAAGCTGTTTAACTTCACAGTTATTTGTTCCAAAAATTAATAGGTCATCAGCATATAACAATACAAAATTTTTATCATTTCCATTATACCTTTTGTATAAACACGAATCACAGCTTGATCTTAGAAAACCCTCTCTAGTCATGACATCATTGAACTTATTATTCCAACACTTAGGAGACATTTTTAAACCATACAGTGATTTGTTTAATTTTACAATATTTTCATTATTAGAATAAGCTCCTTCAGGTAGCTGAATATATACCTCATCTTGAATTTCTCCATACAAAAATGCACCGGTAACATCCATTTGATAGATTTGCAAGTTTAATTTACTAGCAATAGCAACAAAAAGTCTAAAAGTGGATAATTTTGCTACTGGAGCATAAATGTCTTGATAACTAAACAAATTATCTTGTTCAAACCCCCTAGCAACCAACCGGGCTTTATATTGATTTGGAACATTAATTTTGAACACCCATTTGCTAATAACAACCTTACTTGGATCTACTGGCTCATTGTACACTTCCCACGTATTGTTTTCTCTCAGTGTTTGCAGCTCTCTCTCAATGGCCTCCTGCCACTTGGAAGCATCAACCCTACTCATAGCGTCTTTGTATGTCATCGGATCAGGATCAACATTAATTTGTACATTGTTGCATTTATAGAAAGGAGTTTTTTTCCTTGTTCTTTTTGATCTTTCACAGTAGGGTGCTAGTGGATTATCTTCACTCACTGACTCATTTGAACTTAACTCATCAACACATGGTTCATTATCACTTTCCGATTTGGTTTCATATAGCATATCTTCTTCAGTAGAGATTTTCATACCACCTTCATCTTCCAATGTTCTAATTTCTTCATTTACCATTGTTTCAGTCATCTGTGATGGTTTGTTTTCTAAAGATATTATCTCAATTGATTCCTGGAGTTTATTTTCATTTTCTAAGAAAATTACATCCCTCTTTGTTTCTATGGTATTCTTATGTGAAAAATATATCCTGTACCCTTTCACATCTTTGCTGTAACCAACCATTAGTCCTTTCTTACCCTTTTTGTCCCGTTTTCTTCTTTTTTCTTTAGGAATGTGCGCATATGCAGGTGTACCAAACACTTTCAATTGACGGATGTCAAAGTTTCTGTTTGTCCATACTTCAAAGGGAGATTTTCCGTTTACTTTGCTTTTTCCAGTCCTATTAAGTACAAAAACTGCAGTATTTACAGCTTCTGCCCATAGTTTTTTTGGTAAACTTTTTGCATGTAGCATTGTCCTTGCAGCCTCCACTAGAGTCCTATTTTCTCTTTCAGCCTTTCCATTTTGCTCCGGAGTATATGGAACAGTCGTTTGATGGGTTATACCACGCTTTGAGAACATTTCTTTCACTTCTTTGTTTATAAATTCCAGTCCATTGTCACTTCGAAAGATTTTAATCTTATTTCCAGTTATATTTTCAGTTTTATTTAGAAAGTCTTCAATACAATAGTTGTGAATCGATGTTGTTTTTCTGTAAAACTTCCTTGACATACTCAAAGTTTTGATGGGCTAATTTTTCGTGCCACAAACTAAAATCATTCAGTTCTGATTTGGAATATATTCGGTTTATGGGTGAAATTCCTAAAAATTAAAACTAGTTATTTTTATACTAACTTTGGGCCGGGGAATCCGAATCTGGAAGAATTAGGTGGCGGCAAGCAATATTAACTGAATTACACGACTTTAAAATTTCGACGCACAAAAAATTTAACTGGCCATTTTGAACGCTTTCTGACAATAAAACTAGTTATCTTTATACTAACTTTGGGACGGGGAATCCGAATCCGAAAGAATTAGGTTGGGGCAAGCAATATAAACTGAAATATACGACTTAAAAATTTTAGATGCAAACAATATACAACGGCATTGCCGATGCGTTTTTTTGACAGTAAATCCATAGAAAAATAACCAAAGATATATAAAATTAAGTGTTGCTAGTAAGCAATAATATCAATAACGTAAAATAACATGTTTATAATTTCAGTAATATTTCATATTCAAACAGTTAGATTTAGGTTTATTATCACGAAAGGTGAGTTTTTATGTCGGGGGAGACGAAAATATATGCATTTTATATTTTAATTTTGCTAACATTATTTCAATTACGTAAGTATTTACGTATTTCAGTTTTCAAGTAGTTTAGCGGCTACGCTAGGTTTGTGTAACATGGTTTGTGATAGAAAAGAAAGTGCCCCCTTCGTAGCGCCTACTCGCGTCAAGGCAAGAAAACATCCCAGTTTTCAAGTAGTTTAGCGGCTACGCTAGGTTTGTGTAACATGGTTTGTGATAGAAAGGAAAGTGCCCCCTTCGTAGCGCCTACTCGCGTCAAGGCAGGAAAACATCCCAGTTTTCAAGTAGTTTAGCGGCTACGCTAGGTTTGTGTAACATGGTTTGTGATAGAAAAGAAAGTGCCCCCTTCTTAGCGCCTACTCGCGTCAAGGCAAGAAAACATCCCAGTTTTCAAGTAGTTTAGCGGCTACGCTAGGTTTGTGTAACATGGTTTGTGATAGAAAGGAAAGTGCCCCCTTCGTAGCGCCTACTCGCGTCAAGGCAGGAAAACATCCCAGTTTTCAAGTAGTTTAGCGGCTACGCTAGGTTTGTGTAACATGGTTTGTGATAGAAAAGAAAGTGCCCCCTTCGTAGCGCCTACTCGCGTCAAGGCAAGAAAACATCCCAGTTTTCAAGTAGTTTAGCGGCTACGCTAGGTTTGTGTAACATGGTTTGTGATACAAAAGTGAATAAAATGTATCTGAATACTTTACGTAAATGAAATAATGTTAGCAAAATTAAAATATAAAATGCATATATTTTCGTCTCCCCCGACATAAAAACTCACCTTTCGTGATAATAAACCTAAATCTAACTGTTTGAATATGAAATATTACTGAAATTATAAACATGTTATTTTACGTTATTGATATTATTGCTTACTAGCAACACTTAATTTTATATATCTTTGGTTATTTTTCTATGGATTTACTGTCAAAAAAACGCATCGGCAATGCCGTTGTATATTGTTTGCATCTAAAATTTTTAAGTCGTATATTTCAGTTTATATTGCTTGCCCCAACCTAATTCTTTCGGATTCGGATTCCCCGTCCCAAAGTTAGTATAAAGATAACTAGTTTTATTGTCAGAAAGCGTTCAAAATGGCCAGTTAAATTTTTTGTGCGTCGAAATTTTAAAGTCGTGTAATTCAGTTAATATTGCTTGCCGCCACCTAATTCTTCCAGATTCGGATTCCCCGGCCCAAAGTTAGTATAAAAATAACTAGTTTTAATTTTTAGGAATTTCACCCATAAACCGAAGCTTACCCTCTGATTTTGCCACAATTGCAGTATTGCATTTAAAACGTAAATCCATATAATAACCGCTTCCGTCTCGTTTTGCTACGGTACAAATATCTCCATCCTTGTAAAATTTGCAAGACTTGTCATCTGTCATCATAACATAAACTTTTTTTAGCGCGATTGACAGAGAACAGATTAACTTTCAAATCTGGTACGAATAACACGTTGTCTATGGTAGTGTCAACCCATTCCGTATTGTTTTGCACTTGCACTGCCATCTGGCCGCAGCCCAACACACTAATTGACTCGCCATTACCGACTATCACTGATTTATTCAAAATGTCTGTTAAATTTGTAAATAAGGCTTTATCACAACACATATGTTCATCCGCACCGGTGTCTACGAGCCACTTAGAATCTTGATAATTGTCCTAAATTTTATTTAATACGACAAACGCATTACTTTTCTTTGTGTTGTATTTACTTGAGTCTTTATTTTTATTAAACCAGCACTGCGATTTATAAGGTCCAAACTTGCCACAGGAAACACTTCGCTCTGGAAATGTCCGATTTTTCCACACTTAAAACACTTTTTTTTATTTTTCATTACGAAAGCTGACGATGATGGGGTTTGTTGAAGTTCATCATTCTTTTCAATAAATCTTTCTTCCTCCATCAACAACCTGGCCACTAAGTTTTCCAAGGTTTATTTGTCATCAGGGGCAGATTCCCAAGCCGAAACAAAATGTTTATATTCTTCTGGCAGCGACATGAGTATTTTAGTTATAACAAATTTCTCAGAAATTTCTTCTCCCAATTGTTTTAACTGGTTCTGTAATTCTTGTATTTTTGATAAAAATACAGACAATATTTCTGTTCCTTTTTCATATTTGTACTGAAAAAATCGCTGTTGTACAATATGAATACTGGTCTCCGTTTTTTGTTCATACACACTCTGCAACTTCTTTCACATTTCCGCTGAAGTAAAACATGATATAATGTGTAACATATTCTGTCATCCTTGTGACTATTAAAGACTGAGCCTTTGCATCCTTGTTTTCCCAAATAATTTTCTGTGCACTTTCTTCAGGTTTTGTACTCCGACCTTCCACTATATCCAGCCATCCTTGTCCACGTAACAATACTGCAGTCTGGAACTTCCACACAGTCCAGTTTCTTGACCCCTCTAATTTTAATATGTTCTGATTGCCTTCCATCATTTCAAGATGTTTTTCCTCTTTTCACATGTGCCTGGGCCCTTAACCTGTAGTCTTGATAAATAATAGATGGTGATCTTTAATAACCAAAATAACGTTTATTGTAGCAGAGCACACACATTACAGCCATTACAGAGACTTATACTTTTGACACCTACTTCCTGTGCATGTAGTGTTACCAACTGAATGTTATTTCATTGCCATATTACAACATGACGTTTGCGCGTGCGTCATTCTTTAACAAAATGGCGGATCGCGTTAACCGGCCGATTTCGGTGATCACATTTTCATGAATATTTCTTTGAATTTTCTCTTGACGGACGATGAAACAACCCAATTTATGGAAAATTGAGTCGATTGACGTTGGGATGACTTTCTCACACGTGATTTTTACCGAAACAACTAGACCTAAAAGTTCTTCACCGATTGCTTTGAAATTTTGTGGCAACGTTGCATTGAAATATTTCAACGAAACAGCACCATCTCTTGGACGTAAATGTTATTGTTATCGCGCTATTGTTTCTCTTTCTGCATAGACATAATCAACCACAGCGGGTACAGCGAGTATTATAATATATGTTTATTTGTTTGTAAAATTTCTTACAATTTTATTTGTAATTTATTACTTTTCTAAAATATGAGATGAATAAAAGTTAAAAACCGTTTTGATTTAGGGTTTAAGCATAAGGGTCGTTTGTAGGTTACGTACTTTTTTTCGATTTGTATAATTTATGAAGGTAAAATAAAGAATATGTTTCAAACAAGATATTATAAAAGAAAACCAAGGTGCACAACTCATGGCGTTAGGAGGCGCTAGTGTAGCATGTCGCCATCAGAATGCATAGGAAATGTCAAAATTGGTAGTTTTATTTATAGGTAATTCAGTTATACCTACTTTTTTATAGCTCAATTGCTTTAAATACTTTTAAAAGAGCTCAATAATTGTGTTGTTCTATCTTGTTACACATT
The DNA here is from genome assembly GCF_061612785.1 of Hesperophylax consimilis. Classification (NCBI taxonomy): domain Eukaryota; kingdom Metazoa; phylum Arthropoda; class Insecta; order Trichoptera; family Limnephilidae; genus Hesperophylax; species Hesperophylax consimilis. The sequence continues at coordinate 10,198,052 of NC_142852.1, forward strand.
TATTATATGAACGTACATTTATTAAAATTTATGTATGATCCAATAATGGCCTAAAGCCTCTGAGATTTTGTACTAATGTACTTCTCTTGGCTGAACTGTCAGAATGAAGACTGCCCGGAAAATATTATTACGTTCGATTTCAGATACATTCGCCGTTTTTCTTCTCTTTCTTAAGATTCTCTTTTCTAAACAGTTGGAATACTTTTTCAGATTTCAATATTACAAATCGACATATTAAAATAAAAATATGAATATATTGAGCGCACACAAAGATTAGATTTCTTTTTCGAAAACTCTTTCAATCACTTTTTGGAGACCTTGTCAGGCTGGGAGATACATTTCCCCAATAAACTCACGGGTGTTTGTTTGTGAAGAATATCTCCCAAATTCTGAAAAAAGGTTAATTGAATTAATAAAAATAAAAATTCAATATTCTGGTACTTAAAAAGAATTTTGTTTGATTAGTCTAAGGCTGATTTTAGTGTCACGCCGACCGCACGCGCACCGTCGGCGCTGATGGTCGAGATATATGAACTTCTAGGTAGCGTTTTTGAATGACGCGTAGCTGTCAGCGCGCAAGGTGGTCAGCGCTGATGGCTACGCGGCCGTACGCGTCGCGCGTCGGCGCCGCGTATCTGTCGGCGCTGACGATCGCACGAGCGCCTCTGCTTTCAGCGGGCGTTCTAGTGTCGAGCGGAGCAGACGTCATCGCGTGTACAGTCATGGCGAATCGCGAAGTGGATACAGGTCGAGTTATCGATGAGGTTCGCCATATAACAAGACAAAGTCTCCAGCAACGGCTCTCTGCTCAATCAATGGATGAACATGGATACTTCGTCGTCGCCGGTTTTTATTTTTTTGGGATAGGTAGTACAAAGCAGTAATAACTAATACACTCCGCATTTTGGTCTTCGACTGTACAGTAAGGCGGTCAGTACAATACTGAAACGAGCCACGCTGAGCCTCAGCGCTGACGAACTACGCGCTGATCTATGAGCGCTGACGGTGAGCGTGACACTAAAATCAGCCTAAGACTATGACGTCACCTCACCCATCTGTCAATACTTCGACTCACATAGTCGTTGAGTGGTTTATTTATGCATAGTCGAGTTGAGGTCCAAATAATTATATGCGTCACTGAGTGTTATTAGACCGCATCTATTAAAGTTTTGACCCTCAATGTTTCCTGCAGAATTTGATAACTTTGGAATAAGGTAGCAATTAATATGAAATTGAAATTATGACAACAGACATCGGTGCCATAAAGTCGGAATCAGAGACAATCCCCGAAGAAGAGAGTCAAACATCACAGCGTGATGCAATATTGCAGTTCAGGATTGGGAGTAAAAGACGATAATGTGAGCAAGTGTGAAGGGGGACTCTAATGGCAGTGGAACATGCGCAAGGAATAGATATTGAATATCCTGACATTAAAAAGGAATTTTTGTTTTTCTGGAAAGGATCTACAAAAATATTATTCTTCCGGAGCCTTCTCCTAACGGAAGGTGATTTATCCTGCAGACTGCAGCCAAGAACCTTAGGAACCAGGAACCGACCTCTATACTCAAACCAGTAACATTGTTTTCGATGTCATGTTGCATCTTTCTTCATTACGTTTGTCACACAATCTGCCCCTTTGAAGTAATTTCAGATTATATAATTTATTTTTTAATGAAATTATAAAGAAAAGGTACAAATCATGAATTATATGTTATAAAACGTTACTATTTACTTATTTAATTACCCAGATAGTACAGATATATCATCGGATCTGACTGGGGAACTAGTCTATTTAATTCAACTTATAAATATGCCGAAGTATGTAAAAAAATAGTAGATTACTAACAGTAAAAAAAAATTCCATTTGTTTGTTCTAAAAGTTTTAATAGCTCTAGTCACTTTTTAATGCATTCGGTAAATCATTAAATAGTTTTGGGCCAAGATGTTCGTAGTGGTCTTGACATTGTGTAGCTGTCGTGTTGCATCTGGGTGTATACATAATTGAAAAATAGCATTTTTTTAAGGCTTACAACCGGTGGGACCTTAAATTTATCAAAAAATTAGCTGGTTGGAAAATCTCTCTTTTTTTAAATAAACTTAATTATCATTTTTTGTGTAATTTCCATCGGATACAAGTTAGTCTTATAAATGCTTCCCCATGCAAGTACACCATACTGCAACACCTACTGTACCAGAGAAAAGTAAACCATTTTGATATTTAAAACTTTTAGAAAATTGCTTTTTTTTATTTTTTTTATAGTGAATACCTCACAAGAGTGCTGCTCACTGCTCTCGTCTGGAGCCAGTGAGACTATGGCATCCCCAATTGGGGGAAGTTGTGAGGCTGAAGGTAAGTGGGGAAGGGAAAGAGGAAGGTGGGGAAGTACCTGGCTATTCAGATCTAGTCACTAAACACGGCTAAAGCCATTTGGAGCAACGTTTCAATTCTGAATGGTGGTATTACACCAGGGCGATACTGGTAGTATCTTCCACTCTGGAACATGCCGCAAATATACTATATATTATTTTAATTAATTAATTGTGAAATAACACAAATTAATCAAATAAAATTTATTTGCGCACGCCGGGTTCGAACCCGCGACCTTCGGAATGGCAGTCCAATGCGTTACCACTGGACTATGCCGGCCATCTTAATCGCAAGTGCTGCCTTCTTAGTCTAAACAATCCTCAAATTTACCATTTGTTGGCTAAATTTATTTATATAAATGGCCTTATTATCTGACTTTAAATCACATTTCTTTCACTTTCATTTGTAAACATTTGTCCAGTTCGCTGTCCTAGTTCTTGTATGTTCAATAGACCTTTTTTTGCAAAACTTAGTTATGAATGCCAATATGTTCATTAGTCTATTGCCCATTAATGAAGCTAAAAAAACATATGTTTTGGTTTTTAAGTGACATTTTAAGCATTTTTCGAGTGCCAATATCCACTCACGGAACAATGTTTTAGTTCTTATTTGTTCAAACTCCCGGATATTGAACATTCAAACACTCAACGTTATAAATATAATATTTTTTTAAAAGTTCATAGATATTTACAAAATGAAACAAACACTTAGTTTTAAACCACTTTATTTTGAGGTATATTCGTCGACCGGTTTCGATTGGACTCAATCTTCTTCAGGACAATAAATTAATTAATTTATCTATTTCATAGAACTGTTTAAAAAAAATGCTAATAATTTTGTAAAAATCTGATCTTTTAAATAACGAAAAACGACACAATTATTGTACACAGGTTCCTATTTTTTATAATTTTGTAATTACCTATTATTACCAGCTCTGTTTTGTTTTTGTTAAGTTATGTTTATGTTGCCCATGTTACGTTATGTTTATGTTGTGTTTATGGTATGTTTGTGTTATGTTTATCTTTATGTGTTATAATCACATTTGCTGTATTTGTTTATAAGTTTGTCAATTTCAAATATTGCTTTTAATTTTGGAAAAATCTATTTGGTTAAATAAACAACCCGAGATCAGTTAGCTTCTTCTAACTTGATTATATCCTTAACATGAAAAGTTCCCACGGGTTTCCCTGTCATATCCGCTAATTGATAAGCAACCGGCGATATTTTGCAAATTATTTTACTACGTATAAATTTGGGGGCTAATTTTGCAGAAAAGTATCTACCAGCGTCAGACAAAGCAAAGGACCTTCTCCAGACTATGTCCCCAACCTCATATGGAACGTCCTTACGACGCAGATTATATTGAACCTTATTACGTTCGTATGATTGTCTTAAAGACTTGCGAACTTGGGAGAAAATGTCATTTAATTCATGTAAATCAGATGCCCACGAATCACGTTTTGAGAATCTAATGTCTTCCGCGTTAAAGTCTACACCTTTGTAGTCATTTCCAGAAATTACAATCTCTCTACCAAAATTAAGGAAGAACGGTGTATAGCCTGTAACTTCATGAACAGCCGTGTTTATAGCCAGTTCAATTTCCGGCAGATGGCACGCCCAGGATCTGTGATCAGATCCCACAAAAGAACCCAGGGCTGCTACCAACACCTTGTTTACACGCTCAACAGGATTGTTCTGCGGGCGATATCTGCAATTATAAAACAAGTGACGGATATGAAATTTATTAGCCAGCGCTTTCATGTCACGCGATATATATTGTGGGCTATTATCCAAAACAATCGTATCTGGAACACCGAATTTATAAAAGATATCATTTTCCAATATTTCCGCAATACCACTACCCGTTGCTTTCCTAAGTGGAAATAGTCTCGTATACTTCGTAAAGAAATCAGAAACCACTAAAAGGTAAGTATAACCTTTTTTGTAAGAATTAGGGTAAGGACCTAACAGATCTGTCGCAATCATTTGCCAAGGCCTTTGCACAAGTTTCGGGTCACCCATCAGACCAGGAGGCAGTAAGTTAGAGCTTTTATAACCTAAACGAGTATGACATTTACTTACAAATGACTTCACATCAGCTGCCATTTTTGGCCAGTAATATTTAAGTTTAATCCTATTAATCGTTTTCATGATGCCAAAATGTGCACAAGAAGGCGGAACGTGATGTTGAATAATGACGTTTTTCCTACACTCTTTTGGGAGAACTTCCTTCCAGTCATAAGACCTGTGTAGAGCCTCCATGCTCTGAATGTGTTTGAAGATGACACCATTGCAAACTTTAAGCGCTGGAAATTTTTCCGGATTAGCCAAAATTTGTTCTTTCAAACTTAAATACCAACGGTCGGAAGTGGAAAAGGACTGATCAATCAAGTCAACATGTAAAGGGTCACGAGACAGTGCGTCCGGAACAATGTTGTCTTTACCGCTCCTATGTATTATTTCAAAGTTAAACTGCTGTAGTCTAACTGCCCACCGCGCTAATCTACCCGACGGAGACTTTAAGTTAGTAAGCCATTTTAGACTATAGTGATCAGTGATAACCTTGACAGGAATAGGCTGTTATGAAAATAACATACGATTTTCACTCTAAGTAAGAACCTGTCAAATCTGTGATTTATCTTGTCTATTGTTTATGCTCTGGCAACTTAGAACTTTAACAGGAAGTGAAAAGAAATTCAAGATGGCTTCACTTCCCGGCCGGTCAGAGAGGAGAGAGGGTGTCCAGTCGGGGGGTCAATTATTATTTCTGGGGCTCTGAGGATCTGATCGAAAGATATTTCATGGATTCGTGATGAATACCGAAATGTTCAGTTTGTGATTCAAGTTTAGAAGTCTAATAATATTTCCCGCGAGTGGAATTCGCCCCGGGAGGCGTGGATAATGAAAACGTATTTTCGCCATGTGTGGCCATGGGGGTAATCAGAATATATCCAAGCGATCCGTGATTATTTCTGCCGATAAACTGTTTTCGCCGTGTGCATTTTGATTCAGAGCATTATTAAGTTCCACCTTGCCTCGTGGAAGGGCAACTTACGGATTAACCGTCTACTCAGGGCTGGACCACACTGGGCCGTAGGCCAGCCACATTCTGATGCCGTCTACTCCTCTAGGCTGGACCACACTGGGCCGTAGGCCAGCCACATTCTGATGCCGTCTACTCCTACTGGCTGGACCACACTGGGCCGTCGGCCAGCCACATCCTGATGCTGCCATCCTCTAGCTACATGGCTGATTCATCTACTCCGCCATTCGCGGCACTCAGTGTTCGTTCCTCATAACTAAATACGTTCTTATTATTTTAGACAGGGTAGATAGATTCTACGTTCTGGTCGATGGGGGTAAGTTTTCACCTTTTTTGTATTTCTCTGTGAAATTTATCAAATATAATTTGTTACGGCCAGTCCAAAGTTTATCCTGATTACTTTCATTCTACAACCTTGCAACTTCCTTTCAAACATCATGTAGATGGGATATATTTTTCCCCGCCCCGAATTTTTTATTCATAACATGGCGCATCAACGTGGTTGGTTCGTATTTGTTCTTATTATTTGATTTTGAATCGAAGTTGCAAGCGTTTTAGTAATCATGTGTATTTGTTTTTGATGTTTCGACGTATCTCACATAAAACATAACCTATAAATGTCAGTCAACAATGCGAGCTTATCAAAAGGCCATCAGTGCAACCAACATATTAATATCGAATTGTACACATTAATATAATTTATTTTATCTTACGGGCAACACAAATACTATGTGTCAACTTGACAGCTAGGAATGTCAAGCGTAAACAAACATCGTGATTTTGACAGCAACTGTCAAAATAATAATACACTTTGGAAGTTTCGATAATTGTGTTAAGCAACCAATACTATACAGTGCTTATAACTGCATCTAATTATATATTTGCCTCGCGGGAGTGCAATATATTCATAGCTATCGTCATTAGCTAATTTATTATCATTTTGTATTCAATACTTGCGGTTTTATAATTAAACTTTTCAAGATGTCGACCTTAATAGATAACATCAATGGTAAAACGAAGGAGGAATTGTCTTCGGACCTTTTATCCAGAAATATTACACCGGACAGTACATTAGAGGAAATGCGAACTCAGGCCAGAAGGCATAACAAAAATATTAAGATTTCAAGAGTTTTAGAGCATCACGAGGGGAATGTTAACCCAGACAATGACAACGAATTTGGGACAAATTACATAAAATATACTAAAGTAATATATAACGAATCACATCCTTCCTCTTCTTCATCCTTAAGTACTATTAATGATTGGAAGTTTAAATTTGATGGAAATAGTTGCGTAAGGGACTTTATAATTCAAATAGAAGAAAAATGTAGAACTAGGAACGTCAGTCATGTTGACTTAGTAAGATGTTTTCCTGATATTTTAGAGGGTTTGGCCTTATTATGGTTTAGGTCCATCTATACTCCCGAATTAACTTGGATTGAATTATCTACATTACTTATAAAACAATTCGAAACAAATATTAAACAAATAGAATTAAAGTCACAACTTTTCTCTATGAAACAACCTGCCGGTATGTCTGCTTTCGAATTTACGTTGAGAATGCAGAAGCATAACAACATGCTTGATGCCAAATTACCTACCTCTGAACTATTACAATTATGTATGAGGGCATTATTACCTACTTATATCAACCTTCTTGCGTCTCGGGACTTCAATTCTTTTTCAGAATTAACCGAAGCTACAAATAAGTTGGAGTCTTATTCAACGTCTAATTTATGGGAAAATAAATCTTCTTCTTCTTTTTATAATACTCAACTTAAAGATAATACAAAAAATTATTATACCAATTCACGGGGTAATAATAATTTCAGTTTCAATCATAACCCTTCTTATCGTGGTACCCACACTAATCGTTCAACGGATTATAATTATAAACAAAATAATAATAATAAACAATATAATGCCAATTATTCTAATAACAATAATAATTCTCGGGTTTTTTATAACCATCATTCGAAAAAACCAACTTCCAATGACAATAGAGAAAAGGAGATGTGTCATACTGAATCAAATTCCTCAGGGAACAATATTTATTGTTCTTTTTGTAAATTAAGGGGGCATCTACTATCGGAATGTAGGAAGAAGAGTCACAACAACTCTAAACGTAGGGTTGCTTCTTTAAAATATAGAGAATCAAAAAACTAAATGTGAGTCGCTCTGTTCACGCGCCTTCCTTTGCGCAGAGGAAATGCGAGTGGCAGAGTTGGCTCCGTTTGGTTAGACAGTTTCTTTCGGGCTCGAGTTCTGAGGTGGAGGTACCGCCGCCGAAGGATTCCGAGCTTGAAAGGGATAATCGACCTTTTGCGGATATCTTTATTGGAAATAATTTTTATAAAGCACTACTTGACAGTGGTTCTTCAATCTCCTGTTTAGGAGGAGATATTCATTTAGTTTTCTTAAAATTAGGTTATAAATTAGTTAATATTGATTTCAATTAAAAATACATAACCACACCTCAATAAAAACTTACACATATTCACACAATAAAATTATCAAAAAAGCATGGATCACACCTGGCCTACTAAAATGTATAAGAAAAAGAGACAAGCTCCATCAGCAAGTAAAAAACTATCCATACGACCTTTCCTTAAAACTATTTTACAAAAATTATAGAAACATCTGCTCCAATCTTACTAAATCGGCCAAACAAAATTACTACAGATCTAAAATTCATCAATCCAATAATAATCCAAAACTTCTCTGGCAAATAATTAAAGAAATCACCTACACAAATCAAAACAAAGCAAACCCATTGGAAGAAATCAACACAGAGAACGGCACACTCTCGCTCAACAAAAACGTACATCAACTAATTAATTACACAAACAACTTTTTTGCAAACATAGGCTCGAACTTAGCGAATAAAATAACCAAACCCCAACACTATAACCCAAAAATAAACAAACACCCAAATCCACAAAGGTTTAAATTTGCTCTAAAACAAATCACTAAACAAGAACTAATACTAATATTTTCTAAATTCAAACCAACATCTTCATCTGGTAGTGATGAAATCACAATGAAAACATTAAAATGTATACAAGATGAAATTACCGAACCGATACTCTTTCTAATAAACAAATCTATTACGGAAAGCAGATTTCCATCACAACTCAAAATAGGGACTATTACACCAATCTTTAAATCAGGAAATCGTACAGATATCAATAACTACAGACCAATCACAATTCTGAACACATTATCTAAAATCTTAGAAAAAACAGTTAAAACTCAACTCATCGATTACCTAGAATCAAATAAACTATTATCACCAAAACAATTTGGTTTCAGAAAAAATCTAGGAACATCCAACGCCATAGCTTTAGTAATTGAATATATTAAAAATTCTCTAGATTCACATAAAAAATGCATTGGAGTATTTCTCGACCTTTCTAAAGCCTTCGACACAATAAATCACCAACATCTTTTTGAAAAACTAGTTAACATAGGGATCACTGATAATGAACTGATATTCTTTAAAAGCTACATGGGAAATAGAAAGCAAACTGTGAAACTTAACAACATAACCAGTGAGTGTATTGATGTCAAATGCGGGGTGCCTCAAGGAAGTATTCTGGGTCCGATTCTGTTCCTAATTTACATTAATGATCTATGCCACATAGAATGTGACGGAGAAATCATAAGTTTTGCGGATGATACTGTTCTCCTTATAAATGGGAATAATTGGACAGAAACATTTAAGAAAGCAGAAGACACACTAAACAGGATTAAAAAATGGCTAGACTACTATTCACTTACACTAAATGCTAATAAAACCAAATTCATCACTTTCAAAATAAAAAATACAAAAAACTCTGAAGAAAACCATAACTTGAAAATTCATAGCCCGCATCACTTAAATGAGCATTGTAATTGTCCCTCATTAGAAAATGTTGACCATATAACGTATCTAGGTCTAAAAATAGATGGAAATTTAAAATGGACCAATCACATTAGCTATTTAGATAATAAAATTAAAAAACTTAGTTATTTTTTCAAAACTATCAGGAATGTGCTCATTAAAAAAGACTTAATCAAAATCTACATGGCTCTCTGCCAATCACTGTTAGAATACGGTATTATCGGATGGGGCAGTGCAAATAAAAACATACTAAATCCACTTATTAAATCTCAAAAAGCCATAATGAAAATTATACTGAAAGTTCCTGTAAGAACTAGCACTAACGAAATCTTCACCAATCTTAACATCATGTCTATTAAACAACTATATTCTAAAACTATACTCATTTACATTCATAAACACAAAACACAAGAAATAACAACAAACACGTACAATAGAAACACTAGATCTCATGATCAAAAACTTATCCAACAAATAATTACAAATACAACTTTTGGGCAAAAAAGCTTCTTATATCACAGTATTAAACTCTACAACAAAATACCACTCACACTCAAAAACCTCAACACTTTAACATTTAAATCTGAAATAAAAAGCTGGATACTTAACATAGGAAGATCTGAAATAGAAAATTTACTGAAATCAAACACAGACTAAAACAGAATCAACTGAACTATACCAAAAAACAGTACCTTACTTATTTTAAAATTACTTAAAAAATATATATATACTACATTATACTTTGTTGTAATATTAATTTCTTATAATTAAATTATAATATGTAAATGACATCCTCAGCACGGGAGATCCCAGTGAGGATATCATTATATCTCTGTGTTAATAAGAAAAGAAGACAATAAATCATTATTATTATTATTATTATTATAATGTTTCTACAGCTGATGGAACAAATCAGCGTGTTTTAGGTACAATGACATTGCCAGTTACGTACAAGTCTATAACACATAATGTACTTTTCTACGTCGTCCCTTCTTTATCTCCTAATTTTATTTTAGGAGTAAATTTTTGGAAAGTGTTTCAAGTCGCGCCGGAACTCTTTCCGAAAGAACCCAATCCTCAACGAACGGGTCATATCAATGAGTTGAGAGCTATTCAGCCAGCCTCTTCCTTATCCAAGGAGGAAAATAAAACTCTTACCAAAATTATTAAGAAATTTGAATCCATTTCTTTTGAAAAGAAAGGTTTAGGGTTAACACACTTAGTCAAACATAAAATTATCACTACGGGTCCTCCGGTTAAACAACGATATTACCCTCTTTCTCCTGCTAGACAGAAACAATTAGATAATGAAGTAGATGAAATGCTCAAATTAGGAGTCATCCGTCCTTCACGCTCACCTTGGTCTAGCCAAGTATTAATAGTCACAAAGAAAGATGGAACGGGTCGTTTTTGCCTCGATTCCAGAAGGATCAATAATCTTACAATTAGGGACAGTTATCCGTTACCGTATATCTCTCGCATACTGGACAAGCTTGGTGGAGCCAGATATATCAGCTCAATAGATTTGTCAAAGGCTTTTTGGCAGATCGCCCTAGACAAAGATTCGTGTGAAAAGACAGCTTTTGTCGTGCCCGGTCGCGGTTTGTTCGAATTCACTCGGATGCCTTTCGGGTTAAAAAACGCTCCGAGTGAACTCCAAAGACTAGCAGACGCTCTGTTTGGACCAGAGTTCGATGAGGACGCATTTTGTTATTTGGATGACCTAATCTTAGTGTCTGAAGATTTAGAATCTCATTTTAAACTGTTAATTAAAGTTTTTGAACGGTTAAGAGATGCGGGTCTCACGATTAATTAAAAAAATGTGAATTCTGTAAGTCGGAACTTAAATACTTGGGATATATGGTGGATTCCAAAGGTCTTCGCACCGACCCAATTAAGATAGAAAGTATAAAAAATTTTCCAATTCCTAAAAATGCTAAAGGAATAAGAGCTTTTCTCGGGCTATGTGGTTATTTTAGACGTTTCATAAAAGGATTCTCTAGTATAGCTGCTCCCCTGTCAAAACTTACTGGATCAAAAAAAGGAATAAGTTTATTTAAATGGTCGAAAGAAGCTGAAACAGCGTTTAATAAATTAAAGGAAGCACTTACGACTGCTCCTGTCCTTAGTTGTCCAGACTTTACTAAGCCTTTTGCTATTCATTGTGACGCAAGCTCTGTGGGTATAGGTGGCGTCCTTATACAATCAATTGAAGGGATAGAACACCCTATCGCTTATTATTCTAGGTGCCTTAATACACATGAACGTAATTACGGTATCACAGAGCGTGAACTGTTAGCAGTATTAGACTCGGTCACACATTTTAGACCATATGTAGAAGGGGCACATTTTTCTGTTATCACTGACCACTCTAGTTTAAAATGGTTAGGATCTTTATCGAACCCTAGTGGACGTCTTGCACGTTGGAGTTCTCGCTTATCTCAATTCTCCTTCGATGTTATACATCGTAAAGGCACACAACACATCGTCCCGGACGTACTTTCGAGAATGGACCAAGCTACAATAGCAGTCATTGAATCTAATTTGTCCACCGATAAGTGGTATACAGATATCTGGAGAGGCTGCAAAGAATGTCCTCAGCGTTTTCAAAACTTTCAGATACGTGAAAATGAATTGTTTCGTCACACAAAAACTCGTTTACCTCTGTGTGAAGATACTTCTTGGAAAAAAGTAGTCCCTCTGGAAAACAGAAGGGAAATTTTGTCAGACTCACATGAATCCTCTCGTGCTTGTCACCCAGGAGTCTTTAAGACTTATAAAAAATTACAACTCCGTTATTTCTGGCCAAATATGTACAAAGAGGTGAAACAATTCGTAAATCAATGTGCCGTCTGTAAAGCACACAAAATTAGTACAGCCCCGCCTAATGGAATTTCTTCAAATTATAAAAAAGTTACGAGACCTATGCAGATGTTATCAGTGGATCTAGTAGGCCCTCTGCCTAGAAGTTATTCAGGTTTTACAGTTATATTATCATGCGTGGATGTTTTCTCTAAATATACCTGGTTATTCCCGCTACGCCAAGGAACCGCGAAAAGTATTATTAAAAATTTAGAGGAAAATATTTTCCTTGTACACGGAGTACCGCGTACCATTGTATGTGACAATGGGAGACAGTTCATTTCTAAAGAATTTAAAGAACTATTACAAAGTTACAATATAAGCCCTCCATTTTACAATTCACTGTACACACCTCAGAACAATGTTGTTGAAAGGTATAATCAAACTTTAGGCACGGCACTATCAATATTAGTGGAATCAGATCATCGAAATTGGTCCAAATTTCTCCCACAAATTCAATCGGCAATGAATAATACCGTAAATTGTACTACAGGATTTACTCCTTTCTTTGTTATGCACGGTAGAGAACAAATATTAGATGGGGATCTCCACCGTAATCCATTAGCAGATGAAGTATCCAGTCCGCAAGATTCCTCTCATCTCAAAATTTACACTTACAGATTAAATGGATTGTCCACAATTTATGAACAAGTCTCAAACGCTCTTTTTGCAGCATTTAAAAAAGGCGCTAATCACTACAATTTACGAAGAAGAAACGTTACATTTCAGGTCGGAGACGTAGTCTGGAGAAGAAACTTTGTATTATCCAATGCTTTGAACTATTTTTCACAAAAATTGGCACCTCGTTTTGTTCAAAATATTGTTGTTAGGAAAAAATCAGACCTAGTCTATACACTGGCTGATTTAAATGGTAAGGAAACTGGTGACTTTCATGTCAAAGATATAGTAAAATCAGATAACATACCAGTTTAGTCTTCTACCATAAAGCATCGTGTGGAGACTGGCCATCTTTACAGGTGCTATCTTTAAATAAATCTTCTGAATACTGCTTATTTCAGTTCGGCCTGATCATCCGGATTGCTATGACCAGTATTTGTTAAAAAAATATACATATTTTTAAGTTCGTCCTTTACGGAAAATTAATTTTACTCCAGTTGATTACTCGAGTATAATTTCTCATTAGAATAATAAGTTAAAATTTTGTAGATTATAAAATATACATATTTTTAAGTTCGTCCTTCACGGAAAATTAATTTTACTCCAGTTGATTACTCGAGTATAATTTCTCATTAAAATAATAAGTTAAAATTTGGTAGATTATAAAATATATATACAAATGTGAGATGCTTCGAAACACAAATACATACATATTTCTGGTCACGATCAGTTCAACTTAGCTCATATTTATTTTTAAGTTTATTTTTATGTCAACTTGGATTATACGACGATATGAACCCGCATATCCTCTTGTATTCTAAGCTTAATATCATATGAACTGTGTTCATATACCTTTATATTGTATTACTTTAAGCAAGAACATATGTAGTTATTCGTCCAGTATTTCAAGATGTTCCGAGTTTAAATATATTGTGCTTACATAGGTCTCATTGCCCATTTGTCTATGTAAGTATCTTTACTATTACAAAAAATTCTTGTTAAGTTTCTATAAACAAGTTACTACTGAACTAATATTAATAAATTTATATAATATTAAAACTTCATCATTTGAAAAATGTAAATCAATCCTAAAAATAAATTAGTGATTGATTGGTTCCTGTGAGAACCTCGGTAATTAGTTACACTAATACTACAATTTACAAATTGAACCCTCGGGGACAAAAGACAAATACTTAATTGATTGGCACCATTTTTAACGATGGTTGTAGACTATTTATAGCACCATTTATTTACGATGGTCGCTAACAATTCTATTGGCACCATTTTTAACGATGGTTGTTTACTAAATAATGTGGCATCATTTTTGCGATGATTGTAAGACTATTCATAACACCATTCATTTACAATGGTTGGTTATATCCTGTATTTCATATACCAATGGTAAAATAAACTTATATGTTGTTTTCTATTGTATAACTGTCAGAAAAACTAAACCCACGAGACCAGTTTAGGGAGTTAGATAGGAATACTCTTCTATAGAGGAACTCTTCTTTTCCAAAATGGATTTAGAATCAGTGATAAAGTGCAGATGGTACACCATCTACGAGTGTAGCCTACTTTGGCTTATTTAAAAAAGTGAATCTGAACAGTGATGCTTTGTGCATATTTAATGTTTTGATGTATATTGATGTCATGCTTTAGTGATAATATTTGTATACTAATTTTAAGTTCTATTCTGTTATAGATGCTACGTCTACGGTAGTCCCAGACGAGAGTCAGAATACATCACCCAGCGTCGTACATGCTGCGGGTGATTACGGGCCCCGTCCACGTATCTTCTTACTGCTAATTGTGTACAATTTAAGGTCTTTATTTCTAAGTTCTGATTTTGTTATATCTAATACTCTGAACTTCAATTGGATGCGCCGCAGACTCATCCATCATGTCTTACGCATGATGGGCGCGACTGATTTTGTGACACACCCATTTGCAAGCATACTATTACTTTTAGTACATTTCTGCCAAATAACTCATTTTTTTATGTTATTATATCATGTATGTTTTAGGAACCCATCAGACCAAGTTAGGGTATCTCTTAGCTCAGGCTTTTATTTTGTTCTCCTTGTGTTTGAGGACAAACACGTTGGGGGCGACCGGGGTAATGTTATGAAAATAACATACGATTTTCACTCTAAGTAAGAACCTGTCAAATCTGTGATTTATCTTGTCTATTGTTTATGCTCTGGCAACTTAGAACTTTAACAGGAAGTGAAAAGAAATTCAAGATGGCTTCACTTCCCGGCCGGTCAGAGAGGAGAGAGGGTGTCCGGTCGGGGGGTCAATTATTATTTCTGGGGCTCTGAGGATCTGATCGAAAGATATTTCATGGATTCGTGATTAATACCGAAATGTTCAGTTTGTGATTCAAGTTTAGAAGTTTAATAATATTTCCCGCGAGTGGAATTCGCCCCGGGAGGCGTGGATAATGAAAACGTATTTTCGCCATGTGTGGCCATGGGGGTAATCAGAATATATCCAAGCGATCCGTGATTATTTCTGCCGATAAACTGTTTTCGCCGTGTGCATTTTGATTCAGAGCATTATTAAGTTCCACCTTGCCTCGTGGAAGGGCAACTTACGGATTAACCGTCTACTCAGGGCTGGACCACACTGGGCCGTAGGCCAGCCACATTCTGATGCCGTCTACTCCTCTAGGCTGGACCACACTGGGCCGTAGGCCAGCCACATTCTGATGCCGTCTACTCCTACTGGCTGGACCACACTGGGCCGTCGGCCAGCCACATCCTGATGCTGCCATCCTCTAGCTAGCAACTTACGGATTAACCGTCTACTCAGGGCTGGACCACACTGGGCCGTAGGCCAGCCACATTCTGATGCCGTCTACTCCTCTAGGCTGGACCACACTGGGCCGTAGGCCAGCCACATTCTGATGCCGTCTACTCCTACTGGCTGGACCACACTGGGCCGTCGGCCAGCCACATCCTGATGCTGCCATCCTCTAGCTACATGGCTGATTCATCTACTCCGCCATTCGCGGCACTCAGTGTTCGTTCCTCATAACTAAATACGTTCTTATTATTTTAGACAGGGTAGATAGATTCTACGTTCTGGTCGATGGGGGTAAGTTTTCACCTTTTTTGTATTTCTCTGTGAAATTTATCAAATATAATTTGTTACGGCCAGTCCAAAGTTTATCCTGATTACTTTCATTCTACAACCTTGCAACTTCCTTTCAAACATCATGTAGATGGGATATATTTTTCCCCGCCCTGAATGGAGAATTATGCTCTACCGTCGGTAGGTCGGTTTGGCGAGCTCTTTTCCAGTCCAACCACTGGAAGGGACTCTGGCGCGTTGGCCTTCAAAGACCAACAAAGTCAAACTTGGCCACCCACTATTCAATCATATTAACAGTCAATAATGTACTTAGAAAAACCACACACAATAACAGCCTATTAACACATCTATGGGCTAAGTAAGTATCATAACATTGTGACAACTTGAATATTCATAACAAGGCGATCCTTCAATATAACCCTTAAATTTCTCTAGTGCAAAGATCATAGCGTTTAACTCCTTCTCGGTTGTGGAGTGATTTTTCTCCTGTGCAGATAGTGATCTGGAAATAAAGGAAATAGGGTGTTCTATTCCATTAACGTCAGATTGAGAAAGGACCGCCCCCAAACCGGTATTCGATGCATCGCAACTAATTGTAAAGGGTTTACTAAAGTCGGGACAAGCAAGAACATGAGCCTTGACCAGAATATTCTTTAATTTAGTAAAAGCAGCATCAGCCTGTTCATTCGACACAAACTTTTTACCAGAAAACTCTTTTTTGGTTAAATTATGCAAAGGTGCTGCAATTTAAGAAAAATTTAAAATAAATCTTTTGTACCAAGAAAGGATACCGATAAACCTACGCAAGCTCTTTTGCGACGTTGGTATGGGGAAGTCAACGATTGCTTTTACTTTATGGCGCTATATACTTACCTTTATAGCTGGCCATTTAATGTGTATAGTGTAGGTTGTGATAAAGTAAAAAGATGTAGTTTGATAATTTAAGTTTAATGAAAACACCTTACACTATAACACGAAATTAATATCAGAAGGATTTAGTAGGAATCAAGAAATGTCGACTGCCAGGGTAGACCGGAGAAACAGGAATGATGATGGCCGTTTACGGAACTAGTAGCGAGCTCTGTTTTCGGGTTGCTATCCTCAAAACAGTGTTTCCGTATTAAAATATTATTTAAGGTTGGCTGACAGTTCTTGACTCCACATACCTTCCCCCCAGTGTTAACGATACAGATACAAATTAGGGGTTCTAAAAAAAAATATATTACACAAATTGCGTGACGTCAGTTACATAATATAAACAAATTCAATATGTGACGTCATCGCAAAATAACATAAGCCTATGCGTTCAGAAAGATTTATCTTAAATGGTAAGGTTACTTTATGAATAATACATTTATATGTTTGTGAACGCATTGGCATGAACAAATTCCTACATAACTAATAATAACATTATTCGAAAGTTAAATCCTTTTTAAAAATATGTTGTTTCTATTAATAATTGGAGCATTTACTGCATCGACAAGTTTTATATTTTGTATTTATTTTCAAAACCAAAAGTTGCAAGCAGAGTGCATTTAAGACTTTAATGTTTAAAAACAATAAATGGTATTGCAACATTTGACAAAAGTGGTTATTATTTAACTTATCTAAACCTTTTTATATGGTAATGCATCTAGGAACAGTGTTGTCGGAGCATGTTATGAAATTAAGCATAAGTTAATTATAAAATAAAAAGTAGGAATCTATTTCCAGTTGTATATATTTTTAATAATGCGTCTACAAACAGTGTTCGGAGCATGAGTTGTCAATTATTGAGTTATTTTAAAGTTGATTATTCTAAATATTATTTATTACATATTTAAATAACTACAAATTTGTCTTATAATATAGGAACATGATATCAATGTATAAAGTATGAACAGAAGTGTTTCTTCAATCTTTGAACAAAAGGAAACGACGATTAATGTCTCTATATTATAAAATTATTTATATCCGTGTTATGGAAAAAAGAAAAAAATACATATTTAAATGTTTTTGTAAAAGTACATATAGCAATAGCATGGCTGTGAGTACATAAATCTAACTCTTTATCTTTGAGATTACAAGATAATTAAAATTATAACAAAACAACTGTCATATGTTCGTAGAATGTATTTGTATAGATAATATTATCAAATGGCTATGTTTTCTTACGAACAAATGACAATGGTTCAATTCTGTAAAAAATAATACATATAGGTCTCAACGACATGTTACATCAGATGTTCCCAATCATGCATCTGATGTAGCATGGTTAAAAGCATTTATATTTATAACAAAGTCATCACGTATAGTGGTAAGTTATTTCTAAACAAGATTTATACAGAAGTTGTCGCATATAGCGAAATGGATAAAATTATCATAGAAAATATATGTACATGAGTTTGCACTATAATATGGTAAGTGAAAAGTTAGCTAGGTAACTTTGTGCGATTACATGATATCACTTCATGGTTTTAAAGGATGAAAGTATTCATCGTAATAAGGTTTTTTATAAAATGGTAAAAAAAACGTAGTAATTTGCAAAGTACCTAATTATAATAAGAAAGGTCAGGTTTTCATCAAGAACTTGAACGCTTAAATATTATGTATGTAACATTAATTTAGAGAATATAATTGTAGATATGTGAAATTCAATCTTTAAATGGATAGCAAGAGTAGATTCTTAATCATTGTTTCTATCATGAGTTACAGAAAATTTATATGTTAGAAAAGTTGTGTCTTTTATGCATTAGTATGTACCGTATCTTATTGGAAAGTGGACTTGACGACCCGATCTTGTAGTTGTCTTTGATTCAGGTGGGTCTGGAACAGATGTATGATTATCGCAAGGGAGTCTTAGAGTTCTTCCATTAGTTAGTTCGGCTGGCGAACATTTCAATTCCTCACGAACAGTAGATCTCAGGCTGGTAATATAAGTGGGAGGGTTTCCATCCAGTTTTGCTCACCACTTGCCATGAAAGATGCTTTTAAACTGGTTATTGCTTGTGGGTGATAAGCGGTAGTCGTGCTGAGAGATGATGTGACAGATGTAGAATTCTCCGGGTGCGCGCGATGGTTTGCTTTGCGGTTTGTTGGTCAAGCGCGGGTCAGTGTGTCGACGCCGAGCGCTGGTGACCGGACTCGATGATGATCAGGCACTGGGGAAGAACGTGGTTCTTCAAGTACGCCAGTGCTGACGGAAAGGCCGAAGGTACGGTGGACCTTGTAGGCGGTTGAGCGGGAGGTGTTTGGACCAGTGAGGATGTTGCGTGTCCTCGTGGTGGTCGCGGTGTATGGATGAAGCGCTGGTCAGATTGCTGGAACCAGGGCGTTCAGATCCGATGTAGCGCAGGCCAGGGACGACTGCCGGGGCCTGAGCGCTACAATGATGTCCAGATGGAGTCCATGAGCGGAGCCGGGAATATCGTCCTTCGCGCGATGAAGATGCGCGGGTTATTGTTTGTGTTTCTCTCTAATTGATGACGGCTGATTGATGACTGGTTTGATTTGTTTCATTTGAAGGGGAAGCTTTAGTATTTGTTTTTGTAGGTAAAATACATGATGTACATCTGCTTCCGAATGTGCTGCGCGTTGGTCTTCCATATTGTTCAACTTATCTTGTGAAATTGTTACAGGCTCTTGAAACGATGAAGGTATGTTTGTTTCTTCCGATGAGGTCATTTCCAATAATATGATACGTAATACGTTATGCAAGACATATAAAATCCAAAAAAAAAACTAGAGAATAATTGGTAAGAATCTATTCCATCTACCGGATATCTTAGTAAGTTATTAGCGAGTTCGCGTTTGTATTGTATTTTAGTGAAGACGCAAACCGCGTCACGTAAGCTATTGTGAAATAGTACGAAAATGATATGAATTTGGTAATACAGGTTACAATATGAATTTGATAGTACAAAATAGTGTGATGTTAAATTACCTCAAAGTAAGGTTTGGCAATTATTGGACAGTAACCTTATAATTACTACAATAATGTACATTTAAAACATAATTATGTAGGTATGCTGAACAATTCATTATTGTGCGATATGGCAATAAGAAATCGTGATATAGGTTACTTGTTTGAGATATGTGGGTAGGTTGGCTGTTCAACTGCAGGTTGTCCACGTGGATTGTTGCGTCATCTTCATTGTCTGGGAAGTAGATGCTGCCGTTGTGGTTATAATTCATCAAAAGATTATGATGCCATGGTTAGCCACGTTGTTGACAGCCTGATTTCAGGATCTTTCTCACTGAAATTAATTTTAACACGCACTTAATTTTCATAAAAATAGTAAAACATTTCAAGCTTTAGGGATTGATTGACAAATATGGGTATTGATGGAAAATACACCACGTGTATACTTTCTTTAAATTACCGGGACATTTAATTGAATTTAAATTAAAAAATTGATTGGTAAGAGAGATATTAATTGAATTGTACTTACTGATCTTGCCCGGGATTCACTGTTTCTCATTTCTGGTCCCTGGCAGTGACAGAATGTTGTAGAATTATTTTAAAATACTAAAGTCGGTAGTCGGTATATTCTGAGTCGAAGGGTCACCAATATGGCGCTATATACTTACCTTTATAGCTGGCCATTTAATGTGTATAGTGTAGGTTGTGATAAAGTAAAAAGATGTAGTTTGATAATTTAAGTTTAATGAAAACACCTTACACTATAACACGAAATTAATATCAGAAGGATTTAGTAGGAATCAAGAAATGTCGACTGCCAGGGTAGACCGGAGAAACAGGAATGATGATGGCCGTTTACGGAACTAGTAGCGAGCTCTGTTTTCGGGTTGCTATCCTCAAAACAGTGTTTCCGTATTAAAATATTATTTAAGGTTGGCTGACAGTTCTTGACTCCACAACTTTTTCCGGATCAGTTCTCAAACCATCCTTATCAATCACGAAACCTAGGTATTTAAGGGAATCACGACAAAAGACTGACTTATTTACGTTAATTGTCAAACCCGCAGCTTGTAACTTTTGTTTAACCCGTCTTAAAAGATCAATGTGTTTTTCAAAGGTAGAGCTAATGATAATTATGTCATCTAGATAACAAAAGACCGTCCCATCGAACTCCGGACCCAAAACCTTGTCCATTAGCCTCATCATCCGAGAACTCGCACCATGAAGACCAAAAGGCATTGTTACAAAGTGGAAGAGGCCTCGTTTAGGGATGGTAAATGCGGTTTTCTCTTTAGAATCTTCCTCTAACGGGATTTGAAAAAAAACATCGTTTAGGTCTAAAGTTGATAGATAACGTGCTCCTCCGAGACTATTTAAGATATCAGATATCAACGGTAGGCTATAAGCGTCCCGCCGCGAGACCGCGTTGAGTTTTCTACTATCCAAACAAAGTCTAAAAGAACCATTTTTCTTGGGCACTAAAACAATAGGATTATTCCACGAGCTATTGCTGGGTTCTACTACTCCCAGATTTAACAGTCTGTCAAGTTCTCTGTGAGCTTTCGGCAATAAATGAGGAGATATCGGATAAACACGTTGCTTAATAGGCTGACAATCACCCGTGTCAATGACGTGTTTTTCAAGAGACGTTCTACCCAAACGATTTCCCGAAAAGGCTTCAAATTCATGTATAACGTTATTTAAGATTGATTGTTGAGATGAATCTAAATTCTCAAAGCTATCCAGTCCTCTTACCCCAGACACGCAACTATTGTCAGAGTCATTAGTCATTAATTTAGTTAACTTGGGACAAATGTTAAAGACTTTCCAAAAGTCGCAACCGAGGATGATGTTTGATTTTATCTCTGGCATTACTACAAAATTAAATAATTTCTTAACGTTACCAAGAACTACAGGAACCGCAATTTTGTGAACGCACTCCACTGTATGACCCGTAGCAGAAGTGAGGGAAAAATTTTTCTTAAGATCAGAAAGATTTAAACCTAGATTTAAAAATTGACGATGAAAATTATTACTAATAATTGAGATATGCGACCCAGAGTCAAGAAGGCCAGAAAAATTGGAACCCAGAACCTGAAAAATGATGTGTGGACGGCCATCCCTTTCAGCCGCACTTACCACCTTCGAGGTCCAAAGGTTCTCGAAGAAAGCTCTGGTTTTCGACAGCACAGCAACCCGATGCCTAGCGGTGATGTCAGCGAACGGTGTCGACTTGCCGCTCGCAGACAGGACCCCCAGGACATCTAGTTTTTTGAATGCCGGCAGTTGCATGAAAGCGCCTTCACACCAGGACGGCCACAGCGGAAACATCTCACCTCCCTAGAACTCATATTTGTCGGGCTACGTTTATTGAACTCAAAAGATTGACGATGATTCCTGAAATTGGGATTATTCAAGTTATTCTGAAACGCAGAACGATCCAATCTGACATTGTTGAAATTCTGAGACATTCTGTTGTTCCCTCTGCTAAATGCATTGTTTGAAGAGGAATGAGAAACATTATTATTAAAAGTATTTGCATTTGGCGGGGAAGGTTTGGAAACAGACCGACTGTCTGCTAGTTCAATCATTTTTCCAAATCTTTTTAGACAATTAATGTCCGAGATGACAGACAGTGATAATTTCTGAATGTATCTCGGTAACATATTACATTACAATATTTCAAGAATTTCGTCATCTGGTAATTTTGACGACAATTGATTGTTTAAAATCAAAACACGAGTAATGAATGAACCCAGGTTCTCTTTTTGATGCTGGTACGTGGCTCTGATCTGAGCAACTAAACGTCTTTCATCTTCCAGTAACTCAAATTCTTCCTTTAGAGCATTAACAATATCCGTCCATGAATTAAATGAAGAACGGTTGACTCTAAACCAGTCTAGAGCATGACCTGTAAAAAGTTCCACCGCAGACGAAAAAAGAGAAGCTGTACTTACGTTCCGAGATAGAGACAAATCGTTGACCCGTTCAATGAAATTATGTACGTTCCCAGTTCCGTCGAAAGATAAGTTCCATTTGTAAACCGGAACCGTGTCAGACGCGACCGCCGAATTTGCTGAAGTAGTGCCATCCTCTGGTTTAGACATTTTGATTAACGCACGACTTCTTGTTAAAATGGTCGAATCCGTCATACCTAACTAACAGGGTAGGTAGAAAAAAAAATCATAAGAATATGCAAGCATACAACAACAACAATCGCCGCAAAACACAAAAAAATAACATAAAACACGTGTGACGTCAGCGTACTAACGAACACGATAATTTATAAGACGTAAACGTCATGAGTTGGGCTGGATAACAAAACTGCGTAAGATGATAATTAAGAAACTCGGTGACACGATGTAAAATCGTACAAAACCCGAACATATAACATGCAACACGAAAGGTCTTTTCAAAGGGATTATACTAGAAAAATTCATTAAAAAAAAAATCAAACATCTCAATACAAGATTTAAAAACAAGAAAGGAAAAATACGCATTGCAATTTAGTCAAAATTAGGTTCATCCACAAGGGCTGCCATTTTGTAACATTTCTTGCCAATTGATGGGTGATGAAAAGATTATAATAAATAATTATTGATGGATCCTAAGATTGTGACATTAATTTGATAATTCCATTACAATAATCAAGACATCTCAACCACGCGCACTGACAATAAATGTATGTGGGTAGCAAATGTAATCTGTGAAGGAAGTTCTAAATAAAAGAAGGTTTTAATTATTACAAGAAGCTAATTTATTGAAATAACAATTGTTAAATATTTGATCAATAAAACTAACATGAGACTCTAATAAATTTTATCTCCGGGTGTGTCAAGAATGCACGTACAATAAACGCCATCTTGATAAAATATGACTAATGAGCCGATAACACGATTATTTAAAAACTCTAAGTATCTTGTAAAGAAATGTCTGAGTGGGCGCCAGCATTGTATTTAATAACTATGCAAGAAGTTAAAACAGTAATCCCTATCGGGATATTGAATTAAATATTATCAAATAAAAGTTAAAAGAAAAGACCTTTCGTGAATTGCAATATAGACCCTCATGTTCAGTGTCGCACGAAACATACCGCAATCTCCCGAGTCCAGCCACCAACTAAACCAGTCGAAGTACGCTCTGCACCGTGAACTCGAAAACAAGAGTGCCAACAGGAGAAAATTAACCAACTGATTATTTCTAATCGGGTAGGAACTCGCCGCCCAGGAGTAAGAACTGCTACAAGATTTCAATGAAATTTCCTCTGGGATCCAACAGGGTTCTCATCTCGGACCGTTGTTTTTCATTTTACATATTAATGATTTGATCAATGTTGTAAAATACTCTGAAATAGAATTATTTGCTGATGATGCTAAGCTATACAAGCCATAAAGTCACAAATAAAGCTGCTAAAATGTTAGGCTTCATCATAAGAAACACAAAACTTTTTAATAGCATCGATATCATTAAACAACTCTTCTTTGCCTATGTACGAAGTCATTTGGAGTGTTCATAAGTTGTTTGGTCTCCATTTTACAAAATCCACATAAATGAAATCGAAGCAATTCAAAACAAATTCCTAAAATATATTTGTTACAAGTAATTTGTAAGATTTAATAATTACGCAGAGGCAGCTTCATACTTTAAAATTGATTCACTCAGTGTACGGAGGCATCATAAGGATGCACTTTTCCTGTATAAAGTAGTTAACAATAATATTCAATGCCCAGAGTTGCTAAACAAGATTCCATTCAATGTGCAGGTACGTTCAACACGCTCTTGTGTCCTGTTCAGGTATGTCAAATCAAAACGAACTCTAAGCAAAATTCTTGCCTGAACAGACTATGCAATAATTACAATAGTGTATTATCCATGGTTGATATTATCAGTAGCGAACTTACCAAATACAAGAGGTCCATAAAAAAATATTTATCTGATGGTTTGTGAATAATGTTTATGTCTCTATTGTTTATATCTCTATTATGATTTGATTTATATCTACAACCTCTCTCCTTGGCTATAAATGTATTGTTTCGTAAATTTTTCGTTTTATATAATCTTTTGGTTTGTATAATTTTTTAAAATCATATTCCTTTCTCACAAATTTAAATTATGCTGTCTCAGTTAAAGTCACAAGGAGGAAATTCATAATTGGTTTTATTTTACTAAATAACACTTATGTACAAACTGATTAAATGTAAACCGTCCATTTTCCGAAAATGAAAAATAAATAAAAAACATTAATATGTGGACTTATGGAACATGAAAACGGTTTTTCTCCACTGTGAATCCGCATGTCTCCGTGAAGGACGGTTTTTTGATAAAAAGCATAGTTTCACAAGGAACATGAAAAAGGTTTTTCTCCACTGTGAGTCAGCATGTGTTTCGTTAGGTTGCTCTTGCGATAACATGCATAGTTGCAGACGGAACATGAAAAATGTTTTTCTCCACTGTGAGTCAGCATGTGTCCCGTTAATTTGCTCTTTTTATAACATGCATAGTCGCACTCTGAACAAGAAAAAGGTTTTTCTCCACTGTGAGTCAGCATGTGGCTCGTTAGGTCGCTCTTTCGATAACATGCATAGTTGCATACGGAACATGAAAAAGGTTTTTCTCCACTGTGAGTCAGCATGTGGAACTTTAGTTGACCCTTTCGATAACACGCATAGTTGCACAGGGGACATGAAAAAGGTTTTTCTCCACTGTGAGTCAGCATGTGTGCCTTCAGGTTACCCTGGTTATAACTTGTATAATCGCACTCCGAACATGAAAGAGGTTTTTCTCCGCTGTGAATCAGCATGTGCCTCTTCAGATGACGCTTTTTACAAGACGCATATTTGCACACAGAACAAGAAAAAGGTTTTTCTCTACTGTGAGTCAGCATGTGGCTCGTTAGGTCGCACTTTCGATAACATGCATAGGTGCACACGGAACATGAAAAAGGTTTTTCTCCACTGTGAATCAGCATGTGTCTCTTTAGTTTAACCTGTTGATTACTTGCATAGTCGCACTCCGAACATAAAAGTGGTTTTTCTCCACTGTGAGTCAGCATGTGCCTCTTCAGCTGACCCTTTTGACAACACGCATAGTTGCACACGGAACATGAAAACGGTTTTTCGCCACTGTGAGTACGTATATGACTCGTTAGGGTGCTCTTTCGATTACATGCATAGTTGCACAGGGAACATGAAAAAGGTTTTTCTCCACTGTGAGTCAGCATGTGTGTCTTCAGGTAACCCTGTTCACAACATGCATAGTCGCACTCTGAACATGAAAGAAGTTTTTTTCCACTGTGAGTCAGCATGTGCCTATTCAGCCGACCCTTTTGACAACACGCATAGTTGCACACGGAACATGAAAAAGGTTTTTCTGCACTGTGAATCAGCATGTGTCTCTTTAGTTTACCCTGTTGATTACTCGCATAGTCGCACTCCAAACATAAAAGTGGTTTTTCTTCACTGTGAGTCAGCATGTGCCTCTTCAGCTGACCCTTTTGACAACACGCATATTTGCACACGGAACATGAAAAAAGTTTTTCTCCACTGTGAGTCAGCATGTGTCTCGTTAGATCGCTCTTTCGATAACATGCATAGTTGCACACGGAACATGAAAAAGGTTTTATTCCACTGTGAGTCAGCATGTGTCTCTTTAAATTTCGCTTATGAGCACTTGAATAGTTGCACTTCAAACAAGAAAAAGGTTTTTCTATTACAAGGGTCCGAAAGGTCATTGTTAAATTTGACTTAGGAGGGAAGGAGTATTTGCGATGGGGAGGAGTGAATCCTTTTTCCACAAAATGCGTCCGAAGATCTGTCAACAAATTTGAAAAATAACATAGATGAAAATGATTCAGTTAAACTTTGAGTAAATAGGCGAAGTAAGTTCGTAGAAACGTTATAAAATATAGGAGAGGCAGAAGTTTTCAAGTTTACAGTGAAAATTAGTTTTACCTGCTGCCTTCGTAATTCTCCCAAAGCGTTCTAAGCATTCCTCTTTAACATCCGGCAGGTCTATGTCAATTTTCATATAAGTAAGCCCCGCTTCATCTTGTCGGGGTCCAAGATCCGCGTTTATGGTAACTGTTTCCACATTTATGCTCCCTGTAATAAAAAAGGGGTAAAAATATAATGTATCTTTGCATGGCCAGCCCTGAACCAAACGGCGCCTGGCGCAAGTTTAATTTTGGCTGCCCTAACAGTCTTAATTAGTACACGCCAAGGCAGGATATCACTGTAATCAATAAAATGATGATTTGTGGTTTTTTGTAGCGCGGTATTTACTAAAAATTAATATCAAGGGCGATGTGTTAAGTTTAGTATTCGACGACCGGAGCGAACTGCTCCAATTGCGCCCACATAGGGCCAGCCATGTATCTTCCTATCAATGATATAAAACGAAACATTTTTTTAATCGAAAAACTGTAAACTATTTTTTAACGAATAAAGATACCATGGAAGCGGGAATTTGGATGAAATTTTTCAAGGTCAATATCAGATAAAAATGACCTCAGACGTCCGCTTGAGGGTGTGATGATTT
Organism: Hesperophylax consimilis; assembly: GCF_061612785.1. Taxonomy (NCBI): domain Eukaryota; kingdom Metazoa; phylum Arthropoda; class Insecta; order Trichoptera; family Limnephilidae; genus Hesperophylax; species Hesperophylax consimilis. Next base: position 10,225,362 of record NC_142852.1, read on the forward strand.
GAACTTTCCCAAGTTTTCACACCCGGAAATAAAATCCCTACCCTGGAAGAAAAAGGAAAATTATTAACACAATAAGAAATACAGAGGAAAACAGGATACTGGCGACACCTATCGAATATTATTGGACTAACTACAGCAAACTGTAATTAAAAAGACGCGTAGTTTATGGGAGTGGCGATCTCATTTAGCGACCAATCGAAGATAGATGCACTAGAACAAAGGCATGATTTATTTTCGAAATTGTCTCACGCGTTCAAGAAGTTCAATGTACGCGTACGTAAGTGTAAACAATTGAATCCTTTGTCTCGAAAGTCATCGAGAACATCCGGTTAGAACTCCATAAATTAAATGAAAGGTCCGAAAAATCAGTTTAAGGAAAAAAATGATAGTATCTGATGAATGATGATTAGAAATTGAAGAGATGTAAGGATATCAATGTCAAAATACATAATCTTAACCACTGCAAAGGTCGGAAGAGTGAGAAATCTATATGAATTTGGAATGAAACGAACATTCTGCGAAACCGGGAGACACGAATTAGAGAATGAATTGAATTACTACAGGGTACTGAATAAAAAGGAGAGGGAAAAAAAATATAAATGATATATTTTGGTCTACCATGATATAGTGTTTAATAGCTAGGTTATCAATCGCTGTTACTGTAAATAAACTGAGACAAAGGAAATGACGCTCGAAAACGATAAAATTGTTTATATTGTTATGATGTAAACCTAACACGGTTCAATGTAAACTGTTTAGATTATCGAAGGGACGTTAAATTTAATTACAGACACCAAAATACAATAAAATATTACAGTACATGTGAGATCGATAAACAAATAAGGTAATAAACTATATTTTAATTCAAAATGAAGCAAACACTTAGTTTTAAACCACTTTATTTTGAGGTATATTCGTCGACCGGTTTCGAATGGACTCAATCTTCTTCAGGACAATAAAATATAATTCTAAATTATAATACATATTTTATTGTCCTAAAGAAGAATGAGTCCAATCGAATCCGGTCGACGAATATACCTCAAAATAAAGTGGTTTAAAACTAAGTCTTTGTTTCATTTTGTATAATGTCAAGCCACAAAGTGTTTGCTTTCTTCGATATATTTTAATTGCTTGCTGCGAAAGAAAGAGATGCAATGTCGGGATAATACTGCCCATTTACAGGGTCAGATTAGGAAATAAAGCCGGAAAAAGTGCTTGAAAGATGGAGAAAAACGTCAGATAAATTTGAATGAACGAAAAAGAAGAAAATGACGCCATAAGAAAACTGAGAGAAAAAACATTGGAACATCCAGGATATTGAATTAAAACAATGAGTACATAAATTTCGCTTTTGAACTTTGTTTTCCAACTGAAATTTAAATAGAAAGCGGGGGTTTGGAAGAAAGGACGCATACAGACTGACAGATTGGCAAGAACTGCCAGTAAAAAATACATAGACACACTATTTAAAGCTCAGAAAACCTTAATAAAAGTAATACTTAAAGTACCAATACTAACACCCACTTCAACCATATTTAAACAATTCCCAGTGTTGAAGATTCAAAAACTATATTCAAAACAAATACTTACTTTCCTTTACAAGAACCTAAACACATTTAAAACTTCACAAACTTCTCGCAATACCAGAACAAGACATGCACACCAACTACTAATACCAAAAACCAACACATCCTTTGGACAAAAACACTACAGATTCCAGGCTATAAAACTATTCAATTCACTTCCAACACAATATAAAACATCTAATCTTACAGAATACAAAAAACACATATGGAACTGGCTACAATCCTGTTAATATTTAACTTTTTATATTTCACTTTTTTGGAATAACTATGGAAAAACTACTGTTATAACTATGGAAAAATCGATTTTATATTTTAATTTTTAATGTTTCTATGTGTAACCAACTCCACTGTATTGTTTTAGAATTATATAACTTTACAATTGAAAAAGTCCTCCACAACACAGGTGAACTCCTAGCGTGGAGGACAATATACTATACCATTGTTTAACAAATATATTAAAGAATAAATAAATAAAAAAAAAAAAAAAAATAAAAACTGAAATATACACGAGAATAACAGTACTATGAAATTGACTTGAGATAGATACAACAAAAATACAGTATAGGGAAGGTTTTCACACATCATATGAGCATGGAAACCAATTTAAAGAAACATACTCACCGGAGGAAGATATGAGAATTAAGATAAACACTAACAAACATCATTGGATTAAGGGAACCCAGTGCGAATATAAACTTACCTGCTAAGACAAGAACAATGGTGATTGAATTATGAAACACAATTCGGAAAAGACCAGAAATTAGTGGGAAGATTCTTAAAGGACTAAAGAAATAGATAAGAAACGTTGAATATGAAATGTGCATAGGAGATACAGTGATGGACGGGTAATATCCCCAGAAAACAAATTGTTAGAAAAACACATTTAACCTTACGACGAACTCTATGAAAATAATTAAAGGATACTGATCCAGCCCTGCAACTAAAAAACAGAGAGAGGTGATTTTGGAGGTTTTGTCGAATTATGACTTTGTCATCTGAATAAGTGACAAGATTTAAATATCTGAAACTAATGGCAGATATGTTCAAATTTACGAGTTGGTTAGTGACCATAGTTTTGGAGAGTTCGAGAGGAGGAAGGTGGAATTAAACGCGTGGATACGCCGGGTCAGGTAATTAAACAAGTCTCTGGACTTAAGAAATTTTGTAAATTTTCTACAAGTATTAAATTCAGTGTTGTTTAAAATTTTCTTAGCAAAGCTACCATCAGTATAATTTAAATAAGTCAGTTTTAATTTAAATTAATCAGTGGAAACAAAAGAGAGTTTAAACTCAGTGTTTTCTGTGAAAGTGAAAAGTGTTAAGTGAGTGGTGAATTATTTAAATTTTAACATAATTGTTTCATCCAAAAGTGAAAAACATTTAAAATAAATTTAAGTGTTTTATCGGAAATCTAAAGTGAACGTGATTGCGAATTGATATTTAAAAATAGATTATAATTAAGTATCAATTTTGTTTAAAATGGTAATAATAAATACTTATAACTTTGTTTTTAAAAAAAATATATTTCGAAAAAAATTAATAATAATGATTGGAATTGATTTAATTTAATCTCTTTGTGATCTTTACTGTTCAGTTAAAGTAATTACGAAAGAAGTCAGTGAGTATTTTAACAAATGAAAATAATAAAAATAAATATTGTCTATTTGTTTAAAAAGTAATAGTAAAGAATTAAAAAAAATAATGAATTCATCGGCTACTTTAAAGTATTAAGATAATAATAAAAATAAATACTGTCTATTTGTCTTAAAATAATGATTCGGAAAAATAACAATAATCCTTTGTTCCAAAATAAAAGGGAGTAATAATCAAATGACTAGTTTATATTTTGTCTAAATAATAATATTAAATAATTTATCCTTGTTTGCGATATTTTCCGGAAAAAATAACAATAATAATTTCAGTCCTTAGGTCAGCCGGAATAATTACGAAAATTAGATCAATACCTTAAAGCCGCGGTCAAATTGAAAATAAAAGGTAGTCACGAATAAACTTAGTAAGACTAAATTATAAACGGCAAGTAGGTAGAACTTGGAACTTTGATCGCAAATGTCGTTTTGTTTAAACCCGACAGGAATATTTGCACAGATCAAAGCAGGTGAGTTTAAAATCAAAATAGTGAATTTCAGAAATCAGAAGAGGCAGCGTTCCCGGAAACCGAGGAGGGAGAGATTAACAAGCGAAATCTTATAATATATTTTATATTTTATTTAACAGGTTATAAGACCGGTCCAGTCTCTGGTTGCGATAATTTCAGCAAACTAGATCCATCCCGAGAATTAGGTACATAATATCATATTATGATACCTATTACATGGTATAACTTTCTACCTCTTCACATATAAAGATGTATCTATGACGAATACCTACTCTCACAGTGGTCTACCGCGATCAAATACCTATTACCACACCCGTGTCAAACACAAATACCTATACCAAAATCAGGTGAAACTTTCATGAACCTAGCAATATTCCTAATACTCTCACAGTGGTCTACCGCGACCAAATACCTATTATCACATCCGTGTCAAACACAAATACTTACTTCTTAATATCCTTTTCGAAATTAGGTAAACCTTATTTACCTAGATGTACTATGACAATCAAAACAATAACGAACGATTGACCTTTCTAAGCTATCAACTGATAGCAGATATTACGTCCCACTGATAACAGATAAATTACACACAAGGAATTCATAAAACCTTACTAGGTCAAGGTCCCTTTAAATAAACAAACAGCATTCCAGTTGTTATGAACTCGATAGTACACAAAAAACATCGGGTCCAATAAGGACAGGTTTCTCAAAGCACGTTCTTCATACCAAATCACAGTAGGCATACTCATGTGTGTTTTATACACTTGCTAGAAATCAAAATAATATCAACAAGAAAACATTCCAAATACCTAACTACGTACGTCAGAGATGAATAATTCACTCAAACGCCTATTTCAAATCTTCATGAGGGTAGCGACCTCAATAAAAACATTTGCTGAAACAATCTTTCCTTACAATTTATACCTACCTGAGGGGTTAGATATCGAAAACCCCCCTACCTACTGCACCAGGAGCTAGTGACCTCATTAAAAAAGCTAGAATCCAAATGAATTTACACACAGTCCTATCCCTACTTTTGGTCATGAACGCCTAGAATTCGTAGTCATAGTATGTGAAGATGTCACGGGCCGTAAGCACACAACTGAACGTCCTGGGAACAGTGTCATCGCATATCGAGATAGCATCTACCTAGAGGAAAATGCAAATTCGCGAGGGTCGAAGTTGCAATATTCTCCAGAGGTGATATATATGTATAGGAAAACGGCTTAAAATCATACGTGGAATTTCAGTTTGCAATTTTGGACCGTTCAATAATAGGTAATTAAGAGATAAGTAATTTGGTTGGGTTTTTGACGACCCATCAAAGACCACACGTAGTTTTGTAGTTTTACTGACAGGATTCAAAACACAATGATGAGGTAAATACATGAAGAATGCATTTTAATTCCGAGGTACCTGTGTCATGTGTCCCAGACACTCATATTCTTATATAAAATTTCCGTAATTAATTGCTAACATGGGATCCCTTTTAAAACGAATTTCTAGTTTGTTCAATCGCGATTTCGCAAGTTTGAACGAATTTTGAGAAGGCATAATTTCAGATTTTGTTAATAATGTCACAACATATCTACCATCTCATTCTCGATAGTGATTCAAAGCGTAGATTGTTTCGGCTAATTCGTCGTCCGGATTACTCGTCACAATTAAAGGTGTTTCTTCAATTTCCCAAAATTTTCTAAGAGTATTGCTTAACGAATTTGTTTCAACAAAGACGAAGGGGTTTGCAATGACAAATTTTCCATCTTCCCTATTATAATGTAACCGAATACACTGTTTACCGCACATGGATAGCCGTGAATTATTTCATGGCCACTATTAAATATATCCAAGTACACGTCAGCTCCTAACAAAAGGTCTATTTTGCCCGACATGTAATATGATTCATCAGCTAATTTTAAATTTTTAAATTGTGACGTCACACTAGATGGTAAATCATATGACGGATGAGTAGAAGTGATTTCCGTAATCATGACAGTTTAACATTGAAGAATGGGCCCTTTTTTAATTGGAGGTTTTATAAAACATTTTGTTTTTCCATGACAAGAATTTATACTAGAATTGCCTAAGCCATTCAGTGAAATACGATGTGCCTTAATAGACAAACCCAAGATCTTAGCACATCTTTCCGTAATCAAAGAGACTTGACTCCCACAATCCATGACGGCGCGAATAGGAATAAAATCATTATATGGATTTCGGACCTCAAGTTGTACAGTTCCTAACAAAACGGTAGAAACGCTCGGAATCGTTGTTGCGGCCAGGGTTGGTTGCACTTGAATTACTAAGTTCATTTTCGCCCGATGGTTCGGCGGTAATGTGCAATATTGAATGGTGTTTTTTATTACAAACCTGGAATGTTAATTTTGATACACAATCTTTTACATGGTGCTGTTTCAGACAATTGAAACAACGGTTTAAAGTTTTAATTTCGTCCCTCCTTTGATGGGGACTTAAAGATGTAAAAGATGGACATTTGGAAAGAAAATGTGCACCTTTATATAATGGATAGTGAAGGTTAATATCGAACCTTTTTCTCTTTTGTAGTATGTGGAGATAACATTTCTAAAATACGCGTTTGATTTCTTAGAAAACTCAAAAATTGAATCCAACCCTGGAATCTCTTCACCGGGCAATTTAGATTCAAATTGTCAGATCCATCGATCGTATCATAATATGACCAACAAATTTATCAAAGATATTTTCTATCTTCATCGCCTTTATAGCGGCGAAATTCTCTTGAAACGTACTGAGTAACCGCGCTATACCTGACGCTGACTCGTTTTGTAAAATTTTGAAATTAAGAATTTCATCAACATAATGCGTGAAAAGAATTCTAGAATTTTGGTATTGATTTACCAGAATATTCCATGCAATGTCATAATTTTCTTCAATAAGAGGCAATGATTTTATAAGTGCCAGTGCCGACCCTGTAATAAATGATAAAAGATAATGGTATTTTTCTACATTAGTAAATATGCATTGCTGTCATGTAAAGGAGAGGTTTGTAGTTGGGTCGATGGGCAACAATAATATGCATAAAGGAGATCAACAGGAAAGGTGTAGGTAACACGATGCTAGGTACCAACAAGCACCTTAAGTAGGGAGTTGTAAGTCAATGGGATAGTGTTTTCGCAATCAATATTTATGAATTTTTAACGTATAAAAAATACGTGAAATTTACATCATGTTTCAATAAAATTAGGGGAAAATAGAGGAACCGACAACTTATTGTGAACAATATAATTATGTTAAAATAGTGCTGTATTTTGGTAGTTTCCGGCAAGGACGCATTTTAGGGTAAATACCCAATACACCTAATTATGAGACAGGATGAAACAAGTATATGTCCTGTTTGCACGACATTTCAAAACAGACATGGATTACGGACATCCGTATTTAAAGTTCTATATTTAACACGTATGTAATGCAACTGGCTGTATGAGTACTCTCCGCATATTGCAAGAATTCCTTCGTTACAGCTGGAAGGTCGAAATCTAAATCCGAAAATGCAATTTCACCTCCACCTTCTTCCTGGAGCCCTGGTTCCGTCTTGATGGATATAGTATTTGTCTTCAGTAGATCCATGGTCTGCTTTGGTAGAGTTTGGTAATTAGTTTAACCCTGAAACAGAACAAATTTGTAACGGAATTCAGTTTTTAAAATTTGGCTTCTTAAGTCGTAACAAAAATACACAATAGAAAACCTTGAAGTTATGACAAAGGTTGAGAGAAACGTCGTTTATCTTGGGAAAACTCTTTATTTATTTACTGTATATTTCTAGCGCCATTCCGTTGTAATCCACCTGTGATTAAACAACTGTTATCCGTATATTTGTTATCATTTTTAAAATGCATTTGAAATACTAATCATTTAATAGGTTGATGTTATATTGACAGTTTAAAACATTCTGCTGTGACAAAACGCCCGATGATTCACTAACTAAACTGGAAGAACGGCCGCTACCAAAATGCATAGCAATGAATTTAAGTATTATTTCTTACCAATAACCATCACATGTACGAGATAATAAGTTTAACAGGGCGGGATAAACAGAGTGTGGAAACAGGAAGAAAGATTGTCGGATAAGAAAGCACTTGTCAGAAAATATACAGGTTATGCATAGACAAGAATGAAGTCATAGACAATTATTATAATTTTCATGAACCTTGTCTTTTAAGAAAATTATAATTTCTACTTTAATTTTACTGGATACGATAAATATGCCTCTCTTGGTAGTAGTACAGTATATATTAATCATTTACCAACAAAAAAATGCATTAATAAATTTTTTTTTACGTAAGACATATAAGAATCGTGGCTCCCTTCTTATCAGGACCAAGAAATTCTTTTTTCTGATAATTTTCTTAAATTTAATATCCTAATATATACGTATAAATGTAACTCTTATGAAAAGAAATAAAAAATACGGTGTGTTTCATTTTAATGTTAAAGTCAGAGAAATGTCAAAATTCGATTACGTCGTAAAAAGCACATCTTCATATTTCATATTTGATAATGACTCGTTGTTTCGGAGAATTTTAATAATTCTTCAAATTCGAAAGTTAATTTTCATGTCGTCTGTCAAGCTACTAGCCTATAATGATATAATAACATCATTTGAATAGGACTTTCATAGAACCTTCAAATGAACATTGAAATTTGATCAATTGTTCGAATTCTTTGTAACAACCCTTTCTTATAAATGATTTTAAATCAAATCCTTTATTTAGAAGATTTCAAATTTCAAGTCATCTTAGATTATTTTTAAGACAGATTGATTGTTCATCTTGGAACAAAATTATACCTGACCTGCGCTGTTCTGTGAAAATGAGCAGTAAAGAATGATACTTTAAGCTCAATTTTGCAGGACAGAACTTTGTCATATAGATTTTTCATGTTGTGATGGAATATTTCGACTTTTTAAAATTTTTTAAATAATATTTTAGGATAATAAATGGGGTATGTAGGCCAGTGCAATTAGCGATTCGCGATCGAAGTAATTCCGGTAGTCCCAATTTTTTTATATGTTATATAAACTGATCTCCTGATGTAAAATTTGAGTTTCCGACCTTGGCGCACCTGTGCTCGCGCCGCCATTTTGAAAAAACTGGCCGAAATCGGGCCAAATCTAGTTTTTACCAAATATCTCATTTCCAATGCAAATTTTGGTTAAAATATAATGACAAGTATAATAGAACATAAAATAACCTACAACTTTTGTTAAAACAAATTTCTTCTATCTCTAATAGGTACCGAGGTAGAAAGTCGTATAAAAAAATTGGGACTACCGGAATTACTTCGATCGCGACCCCTTTTTTGGCGCTAATTGCACTGGCCTAAGGCTACGAATGAAAATTATACTGTCTATGGTGGCCCCTTTTTTTAGTTTCCTTTATCCTCGTCGAGGGTGTGTGACGTATTTTTGTTGCGCGCAAATTTTTTTCTTAACATATTTATGGTTAAATTGAAGACCAATATGCTACGTACAAAAAAGCCCGAAGATGTCGATGATAGTGGGTGGTTTATTTATGGGTCTGGCCTTGAAACCCATTTGAAACCGACACGCCCATCTCCGTTTTCTTTTAGAAAAAAATAACAGATCTCATTGGCTTAGAGTTTGACATTTCGCTCACGGCCACGCGGGAAACGTCATGGTCGCCGAAATTAATAATAATGTACTACTGGCATTATACCTAGCTCTCTCATTAAAAAGTGAGGCGTATTAGATCTATCAAAAAATTTATATATAAAGATGCAAAAGTCGGTCATTTTGAATACATGTAGGATAACGAAATATTTTTTAAATATTTATGTTGAGGGATCAGTAGGATTTATAGGCCCTGTTAGGAGTTCTACCGAGCCGAACCCTCTGATATGAAATTATCTGGAGTCGGTGAATGAGTTGACGTGTTGTTCTTGTATTTATTTTGCTTATATAATGCACTTGCATAATGTTTATTGACTAGATGATCATTTGTGGAAAAGTGTGTGGAAGGGTTTAGTTTTTCCTATGGGGAAGATTTAACCCGGACATAAAATCGGAAAAGAGTAAAAAAAAAAAAAAATTGGATGACTCGTATAGCGTTGTTTTTGTGCAAAATCACCTCAAGGGCGCTGTACAAACTTATAATACATTTCTACAGTGATTTATGTTATTATTTAACTATTTATGGAGAAAATATACATTACAATACTTACCTGGTAGGTCACTCGAGATTAACACTTATATAACATTATCTTTCCTTTGTCTCCCAAACATTCTTTGTTTCCCAAACATTGGGTGTACATAAGAGAGAGGTCTGTAACTCTTCCAAACATTGGGTGTACATAAGAGAGAGGTCTGTAACTCTTCCAAACATTGGGTGTACATAAGAGAGAGGTCTGTAACTCTTCCAGACAATAACTAAGGCAAAATTTACGCCATTCCTTTGATACAATTGTTGTATATGGTATTTTAGGCGGGTTAAAATAAATATCAGTGCAAACAAGCCGATGGTCTGACAGTCCTATACCACGAATATCTGCTGAAAGCGGTGGATCACCGTTTTTTTTAATTAGTACATCTAATGTACCACGAGCATCATGAGTTGGGACGTCGACCTATTGGTGGCATCCAAAGCTGGCTAATAGTTCTAAGAATTTAACAGTGTTTGGTGATGTCACGCGCTCAAGACGAATATTGATGTCGCCTGTAATAATGAGTGCGTCGGAGAGTCCGACTGAAAGTTCGAAAAACTGTGAAAACTCATTATAAAATTTGACAGAGATTGGTTTCGATCCGGGCCTATAAAGGGTGCACAACATGAACGACGTTCCTGAAGAAGAAACCCTGCATCCAATATACTCAAACGTGTTAAATGTATCGAGAGCTACTTTGTTTAGCCGTAATCCTGGTCGGACTACTATCGCGACACCCCCGTGATTCACGTGTGAGATATTGTTTGATGGTAGGTCCCCACTAGGTCGGGCTTCTTCAAGAACCACATACCCTAAAGCTCGGAGTCTCTTTGTTGAGTACGAATCACTGTTCTTGTGCCAAGTTTCTGTGACAGTAAGGATATGGAGTTTTTGGTCTCATATGAAAATATCGTCCACCACCTCTAGTTTGTTGTTAAGGGATCGCGCATTCCAGGAACCAATCGCAAGCTTCTGCTCCTATAATAGTTGGCATGTCGTTCTAATCTCATTTCATTTAAGTTATTGTGGTGATCTGCCGTGCCGATCACTCAGATAGTTTGTAAATAATATACGGTTTGATACTCCATACTATTTGGTTTATTTAGTATTTATACAAATGGATAGTATTCGAGATGTCATTGCAAAGAGAGGACGAGTTACAACAGACACGCCTTTTTATACGTCTCGGTCATGCTGTCTCACTCAGATATGCCTGTCTCTTTCATACCGACAGACATACGTTCACCACATCCCTCCACACTTAAATCAGCAGACAGTAACACAACATGATTATGTTAATAATAATTATAAAACATACATACACATATTTAATTATTATTTTACAACATTTTCTTTTTTTATTTATAACCATGTTGATTCGGGAGTTGACTGCTGCTTATTATGATTTCTCTGTCCTTGGTCGAAGGCGCTCCTTCCAGTTCCCCGACGTTGACGCCACGGGTTCACTGGAGCTGGAAGGAAAAAGAGGGTCACCCGTTAGATTGTCATCCGAAACAAAGTCGGAGACATCGTACTCATCGAACGATAGCCTCCTCGTCTCAGACTCAGGGATTAAAATACTAGGGTTCTTTTTCCCATGATACACACAGTTTCGACAACTGATCAAAATGTCTTTTCCAGTACATGATTTTATCATTCAATTTAAACTCAATTAAATATAGTTTATTTCCCAAACGTTTATGTACTTTCCCTGGTACCCACTTATCATTGTTTTGGTCTCTAAAATCCCTAACCATAACTTTCTGATTAATCTTAAAATTCGTAGATACTTTGTCATTCCTTTTATAATAGAAATTCTGATTTTCCTGACATTTTGACATTTTCATTCTGGTATCTTTATCAATCACATTTTCCTTTACCTTCCCCCCTCTAGGTATAAAATTATTCAAATTTGACCTTAACCTTCTACCAAACATTACAACTGCTGGCTCTAACCCTGTTATACAGTGTGGTGCATTCCTATAATCTATGAGAAAACATTCTAACTTCTCATTATAACCTGACTGAAATTTTTTATCTCTCAATATTTTCTTTAAAAAATTTTTACACGTTTTGACAGCATTCTCTGCCAATCCATTAGATTGAGGATGATTTGTAGGTGTTGTTAAATGTTTAATGCCATTTAACTCACAAAACTGTTTAAAGTCTGCTGACATGAATGCTGCTCCATTATCAGAAACTAAGGTTTGTACACTACCGAAATAACTGAATAATCTCTTTAAGATTTTAATGGTATTATCTGAGTTAGGTGAATTTACTTCCACGCAATCCAACCATTTTGAGGTTGAATCTATGATTACCAAAAAATATTTATTTCCGATAGGCCCTACGTAATCTATATGGACCCTACTCCAAATTTCTTCTGTTATCGGCCATGGAGTTAACTCACTCTTAGGTTGTGATGGTTGAATTTCCGCACAACTTCCACACTCTCTAACTAAAAATTCAATTTGACTGTCTATCCCCGGCCACCAAAAATAGCCTCTAGCTAGCCCTTTCATCTTGGCAATCCTTAGATGAGATCTATGCAGTAAGATTAATATCTTATCCCTTAAACTTATTAGAATTACTAACCTATGGTTCCAGAAAATACAATCATCAATTATTGATAAATCGTTCCTTTTTATCCAATAAATCCATTTGCAATCATCCAACGAAAAACTCCCACTATTATTGCACTCAGGTTCCTATTTGTATAATGTTGTAATTGCCTCCTGTTACCAGCTCTGTACCGTTTACGTTAAGTATGTTATGTTAGGTTTATTTATGTTACGTTATGTTATGTTTATGATGTATAATCGACTGTTTATTTATATTATGTCACTTGTTGTATTTATTTATAAGAAAAAAATATATATTTGTGTCTGACCAAGTTCACCCTTAATGGGTGGAAGCCAAAAAAATAATAAAAATTAAATGAATTAATCGTAAGTGAGTTTTCTTATCCTTTAAAGTATACGTCTAATCTACGTCTTAAACGTAGTAATTTGACATCTGAAACTTTATGATAAAATTGTTTTTGTGGTTAGTTCGTAGAATTAAATTAAATTTTAATTTTTATTAATTATGTTCTGCAAGTTTTTATTATTGTGACAGCTGTTTCCACAGTTTTTAAATGGCCTTGAACGCCGAAACAGTAGGGTACTTGGGGAACTTATTAACATTCTTGATTTATATTAAATTTAATCTACAATATGCGTATCACACCAATTAGACATAATCGACTGTTCATCATCATTCCAGTATTGGAGGTCATTAAGATAAAAAGGCATACCTAAATGATGTTTTTTCTACAAGACTCAAAATTTCTTCAAAGTGTTATTATCATTATTCGCAGCTACTTTTATATCTGAGTACCAGAAAAAGGTACTTATCTCCGATTCGTTTGAGGCTAGAAATTGTTGGAAACTCGTGGTTTTGAAACAAGAAGTATTTTATTTTATATTATTTACTGTTTTTTTTTTTTTTTCAATTTGATTTTCTGATCTTCTACAAAGATAATGTAGAATAAGTTATGGGAGTAAAACTTTAACTGTTAATAAACACAAGTATACCCACAAACTGGCGATGCCTATGTGGGATTTTTTTTGGTTGATTTGCTAAATGTATTATTCTTTACTTTTTAACTGTTTATATGAAAAAGTGTTTTCTTTATTGTAAAGTTATACCAATTTATGTACCAGAAATTATTCCACATTTCTTCAACTTTGAATGCAAATATGTTTACAATGATAATTTCAATGCGGAAAATAAAATTTTCCTTTTTTTATTAAATGTTTCAAATTATTAATTACAGTTATTATTACTTGATAAAAATCAACTTTAATTTCAACATATTCTATTGATATTAAAGCCTACAGTTTTCTTACACTTCCTAAATATTAGGTTTTTGTATGTGGCGTCGAGAGGAATCCAGATTAACTAATAAATAATAAACCGCTCGACCTACTTAGTACCTACTCCCGAGTTACGTACTTGCAGCCAAAATCGTAAACAAAACAAAGCAACCTACCTGCTTCAAGTATTCACTCGCCTACCGGCGACAATACGATCGCATACGGTCTGGCACATTACGACAACTCGCCAGAAGGTTCGAGTCTACCGCCTATGCATAATTGCCGCGCCGCCGAAGATTCCCGAAACACCCATACTGTGCGAGTGTTTCGGATTTAGTTGCAATTCATCTACCTACTGTTGCCACCGGCCGTACAGTATAAATAAGCCCGACGCAGCGAGCAGTCAGTCAGTCATCAATCTGCCGTCTGTGGACAAATCTCACGAAAGACGATCGGTGCGTCCCGCGCCCCCCGCGAAGGACAATACACCCGGCTTCGCCCGTACAATCATGGACTCTATCGGGACATCATCTTAGCGTCTTGGCCACGTCCCTGGTCAGCGCTACACGGATTACAGCGCCCTGGTTCCAGCGTCTCTGACCAGCGCTTCATCCACGCATCATGACTACCACGAGGACACGCAGCATCCTCACTGGTCTACGCAGCTCCCGCTCAACCACCTACAAGGTCCGCCACACCTTCGGCCTTCCCGTCAGCACTGGAGTACTGATTCCCAAAATCGCCAGTGCCTGACAGTCATCGAGTCCCGGTCACCAGCGCCCGGCGTCGACTCACTGACCCGCGCTTGACCTGCCATCACAGCCAGCTTCCGGTGAATACGTCTGTCCAGCGTCAACTCTCGTTACGGCTACTCTGACTCAATAAACACTGTGACCTTCACGACACGTCTTTCATTTCGTGCCTCACACCATTGATCCCCAAATGTATTAAATTACATTTTGATTTTCTCATTATTTTCGATATGATATTTTCTAAGACGAAAATTAAAAAATAATAATTTTATAATAAATATCAAAGTTAAAGATTGCTGAAGATAATCTTGAATTTCAAAACGTACAAATGATTAAAGCCTTCAAACAGTTTTCTCGCTTTTGCCGAATATTAAGTATTTGGTTTTACGTATCTTTGATTCTCAGTTATTTATCTGCCCGTGTTATTTCTTCGACTTTGTGGCAATTCTATAAAGAAACATTATTCATCCTTTCTGTCATCAGGGCGATATTTTATTTATTTTATTTTATTGATACATTACTCTACAGTACTTCACATTTCAATTCAGCAACGTTGGCCTCACTGGGTTGTTCACCCGTGCTGAGGCCCCCATTTTAAAATATACGAATTTATATATTTAAACAAAAAAACAAACAAAACAACATTAAAGTAAAGATAAATTTAAATCAAAAATAAAGATTAGAAATCAAAATCCAGTTCTCACACCAAAATAAAAACATTAGAAGAGAATGGAAATCGGCACTTACAATGATCTATGTGCTTGTGCGTGCCGCTTGCCTTATACTTTTTTTTGTGTTGCGTGTATATGTTTTATTCTCTTATGTTATAGAATTTTGGAAATATTGTCTTTTTTGTTCTTTAATCCATTTTTTTATTTTGTGTTTGAATTTATTTTTATTTTCCTCAATTTTTGTTTCAAGTGGAAGACTGTTGAATGCTTTAATAGCGTGGTATTTATGGTGTCTTTGTCCAAAGATAGTGTTTAGATATGTTATTACCAGCGTCTTGGCTCTTTGGCTTCTTAGCGCCTTGGCAAGTCAGAGCCAGGAGCGGATAGTCAGAAACTTAACTTACGATTAAACTTTCGTCTTCTGTATCTTATTGATAATTTAGTGAATAACTATACATATAAACAGACCTGTTCGAAAGATCACATTACAAGCGTCAAAAGTATAACTATAGTTTTAAAAAATGTGTGCCTAAAACTGTTGGCGCCATTAGTGTACATTTATTTTCTCATTTATAATTTTATAAGTGTAAGTATTGATCTGCATTATAAGTAAAGCTGTTAATATTATTCCATTAGAAACATGAAAATAAATAAATAATATGCCAAGGTAGGTATTGAATGCCTCATAATTTGCACTATTTTTGATTTTTTTACCACAAACGTTACTGATTTCAATTATATGATTTAAAAAAATATATATTTTTATTTATTAACATTTAAACCTGCTAAACTACTTATGTAGTTTGTCAGCAGGTACATAATGACAACATTTTTGCAATAACGTGGTTCAATGGTAAACAGTATGTAGGTATGTATAATGTTGATGATAGATTAACAATAAATGATAAGTTGGTTAAATTACAGAAATGTATAAATATAAATAAATATGTAAGAAGCAGTATAAGCCTCATATACAAGCACAAATGAATTTAATATGAACAAATGAATATAATCAACAAGTACTTTTATGGTTTTAATATACATAAGGTAATACAAATTTATAACGATTTTCCATTTCCCTAGAATGTGAATTCCAATTAGGAAAAAAAGGTCTCCAGTAGTGCATCAATATAAATCCCCATTATCTAATAGCCATTTCCTTAGATTATATTTGACTTTGGCTGTAAAAACGTTTATATTTTTAATTGTCATTGGTAGTTTATTAAATATTCTGGGTACAATAAAGTTTAGGGTTCTTTCACCGTATTTATTGGTGCATTTCGGGACCACCAGTCCTTCATTTCGGGTGAATCTTGTATTATGTTTATGGAAAACTCTTTCCTTATACAAGGAATCAGACAATATAAGATGTTGACTTACAATATTATAAAACAATAATCCTCTGACAGGTAAAACATTCAGAGACTTGTATATAAATTTAGTGCCGCTTCTGTGTGCATTGGTATATTTATGGATTAACAATTTTGTAAGGGAGTTTTGTACTGTTTGAATATAACTTATATTAGTTTTACAAGAATGTCCCCAAGAAGTGATTCCATAACGGATTGTGGATTCAGCCAGAGAAAGGTAGATTAATTAGTACTTATTGGCACAAAATATTTTATTTTATAAATTCTACCCACAATAGACCGTAGACGTTTACACACATTAGTAATGTGTACATCCCATTTCATGTGACAGTCAATAGTAACACCCAAATATACATAATTTTTGACAAAATCAATGGTTTCACATGAACAGGGCTGTGCAACATTTCTATGTAAGCAGTCAAAAGTATGTGTATATAACGAAGGGATTAAATTGTATCTGGCGTGTGGTGATCTTATGTGCATAATTTTAGTTTTTTTGGCATTTATTATGAGACCCGCGTCATGAAACCATTTTAGGAGAGCAATAATATCAAGCTGCATAAGGTTCATTGCAGTAATCAAATCCTCGTGTGATATTACTAGTGCCGTATCGTCTGCGTTCACAAAATGTTTAACGAAAGAAAACAATTTACTCACAACGAGTCTTGCATCTAATAAAATCCATCAAAAACATTTTTCCACCAACAATACTCAGATCAATATATTTTGCACTGTGTCAATCCATTGCCACTTAGGTATGGAATATTAGCTTGGGGAAGCGCAACAAAAACAACAATTGACCCAATTCAAAAAGTTCAAAAGGCAATAATAAAACTCATACTGCAAGTACCATTATACAGACTCAAACAAAATCTTCAAAACTCTAGACGTCATGTCAATAAGACAACTTTAAGCCAAAACTGCTCTCCTACATCTCATCCATAATAATCTTCATGTTACAAATCAACCAAAAGCCATAATAAAAACCAGGTCATCAACAAATAAAACACTGAACATTCCGATAACACACACCATATACGGACAAAGACACTTTGGCGATGTGTTATACTTACCTTTATAACAGCCAATTAATGTGTATAGTGTAGGTTGTGATAAAGTAAGAAGATGTAGTTGATAATTTAAGTTTATTTAAAAACACGTTACACTATAACACGATATCAGAAGGATTTAGTAGGAATCAAGAAATGTCGACTGCCAAGGTAGATCGGAGAAACAGGAATGTTGGTCGGTAATGAATTGGCAGCGAGCTCTGTTTTTGGGTTGCCATCCGTGAAACAGTGTTTCCGTATTAAAATATTATTTTAGGCTGGCTGACAGTTCTTGTCCCCACATACCTTCCCCCCAGTGTTAACGATGCAGATAAAAATTAGGGGTTATAAAAAATATTACACAAATTGCATGACGTCAGTTACAAAATATACACAAATTCAATATGTGACGTCATCGCAAAATAACATAAGCCTATGCGTTCAGAAAGATATGTCTTAAATGGTAAGGTTACTTTGTGACTAATACATTTATATGTTTGTGAACGCATTGGCATGAACAAATTCCTACATAACTAATAATACATTATTTGAAAGTTAAATCCTTTTTAAAATATGTTGAAATAATTACATGTTCGGAGCATGTACTGCCTCTACGAACTGTATGTTTTTATTGGAGCATTTACTGCGTCGACAAATTTTATATTTTGTATTTATTTTCAAAACCAAAAGTTGCAAACAGAGTGCATTTAATACTTTAATGTTTGAAAACAATAAATGGTATTACAACCTTTAACAAAAGTGGTTATTATTTAACTTATCTAAACCTTTTTATATGGTAATGCATCTACGAACAGTGTTGTCGGAGCATGTTATTAAATTAAGCATAAGTTAATTATAAAATAAAAAGTAGGAATCTATTTCCAGTTGTATATATTTTTAATAATGCATCTACAAACAGTGTTCGGAGCATGAGTTATTTTCAAAACCAAAAGTTGCAAACAGAGTGCATTTAATACTTTAATGTTTGAAAACAATAAATGGTATTACAACCTTTAACAAAAGTGGTTATTATTTAACTTATCTAAACCTTTTTATATGGTAATGCATCTACGAACAGTGTTGTCGGAGCATGTTATTAAATTAAGCACAATTTAATTATAAAATAAAAAGTGGGAATCTATTTCCAGTTGTATATGTTTTTAATAATGCTTCTACAAACAGTGTTCGGAGCATGAGTTGTCAATTATTGAGTTATTTTAAAGTTGATTATTCAAAATATTATTTATTACATATTTAAATAACTACAAATTTGTCTTATAATATAGGAACATGATATCAATGTATAAAGTATGAACATAAGTGTTTCTTCAATCTTTGAACAAAGTGAAACGACTATTAATGTCTCTATATTATAAAATTATTTATATCCGTGTTATGGAAAAAAGGTGTAAAAAAAAGAAAAAAATACATATTTAAATGTTTTTGTAAATGAGAAAAGTGTAAAAAAAGGAAAAAATACATATTTAAATGTTTTTGTAAAAGTACATTTAGCAATAGCATGGCTTTGAGTACATAAATCTAAATCTTTATTTTGGAGGTTACAAGATAACTAAAAATATAACAAAAAACAACTGTCATATGTTCGTAGAATGTGTTTGTATAGATAATATTATCAAATGGCTATGTTTTCTTACGAACAAATGACAATGGTTCAATTCTGTAAAAAAATTAATAATAATACATATATGTCTCAACGACATGTTACATCAGATGCGTGATCAGTACATTTGATTTAACATGGTTAAAAGCATTTATATTTGTAACAGAGTCATCACATATAGTGGTAAGTTATTTCTGAACAAGATTTATACAGAAGTTGTCGCATATAGCGAAATGGATAATTATCCTAGAAAATATATGTATATGAGTTTGCACTACACTATGGTAAGTGAAAAGTTAGCCAGGTAACTTTGTGCGATTACATGGAATTACTTCATGGTTTTAAAGGATGAAAGTATTCATCGTAATAAGGTTTTTTATAAAATGATAAAAAACGTAGTAATTTGCAAAGTAACTATAATAAGAAAGGTCAGGTTTTCATCAAGAACTTGTACACTTAAATATTATGTATGTAACATTAATTTAGAGAATATAAATGTTGGTATATGGAATTCAATCTTTAAATCGATAGCAAGAGTAGATTCTTAATCATTGTTTCTATCATGAGTTACAGAAAATTTATATGTTAAAAAAGTTGTGTCTTTTGTGCATTAGTATGTACCGTATCTTATTGGAAAATGGACTTGACGACCTGATCTTGTAGTTGTCTTTGATTCAGGTGGGTCTGGAACAGATGTATGATTATCGCGAGGGAGTCTTAGAGTTCTTCCATTAGTTAGTTCGGCTGGCGAACATTTCAATTCCTCACGAACAGTAGATCTCAGGCTGGTAATATAAGTGGGAGGGTTTCCATCCAGTTTTGCTCACCACTTGCCATGAAAGATGCTTTTAAACTGGTTATTGCTTGTGGGTGATAAGCGGTAGTTGTGCTGAGAGATGATGTGACAGATATAGAATTCTCCGGGTGCGCGCGATGGTTTGCTTTGCGGTTTGTTGGTCAAGCGCGGGTCGGTGTGTCGACGCCGGGCGCTGGTGACCGGACTCGATGATGATCAGGCACTGGGGAAGAACGTGGTTCTTCAAGTACGCCAGTGCTGACGGAAAGGCCGAAGGTACGGTGGACCTTGCAGGCGATTGAGCGGGAGTTGTTTGGACCAGTGAGGATGTTGCGTGTCCTCGTGGTAGTCGCGATGTATGGATGAAGCGCTGGTCAGATTGCTGGAACCAGGGCGTTCAGATCCGATGTAGGCTGGCCAGGGATGATTCCCGGGACCTGGGCGCTACAATGATGTCCCGATGGAGTCCATGAGCAGAGCCGGGAATATCGTCCTTCGCGCAATGAAGATGCGCGGGTTATTGCTTGTGTTTCTCTCTAATTGAAGACGGCTGATTGATGACTGGTTTGATTTGTTTCATTTGAAGGGGCAGCTTTAGTATTTGTTTTTGTAGGTAAAATACATGATGTACATCTGCTTCCGAATGTGCTGCGCGTTGGTCTTCCATATTGTTCAACTTTTCTTGTGAAATTGTTACAGGTTCTTGAAACGATGAAGGTATGTTTGTTTCTTCCGATGAGGTCATTTCCAATAATATGTTACGTAATACGTTATGCAAGACATAAAAAAAAACTAGAGAATAATTTGTACGAATCTATTCCATCTACCGGATATCTTAGCAAGTTATTAGCGAGTTCGCGTTTGTATTGTATTTTAGTGAAGACGCAAACCGCGTCATGTAAGCTATTGTGATATACCAATATGGCAATATGGCGCTATTATTATATAGTACAATAATAATTTAAATTTGTTATCACAAAATAGTATGATGTTAAATTACCTCAAAGTTAGGTTTGGCAATTATTGGACAATAACCTTAATATTACTACAATAATGTACATTTAAAACATGATTATGTAGGGATGCTGAGCAATTCATTGTTTTGCGATATGGCAATAAGAAATCGTGATATAGGTTACTTGATTGAGATATGTGGGTAGGTTGGCTTGTTCAACTGCAGGTTGTCCACGTGGATTGTTGCGTCATCTTCCTTGTCTGGGGAGTAGATGCTGCCGTTGTGGGTTGTAGTGGGTAGGTTGTAATTCATCGAAAGATTATGATGCCATGGTTAGCCACGTTGTTGACAGCCTGATTTCAGGATCTTTCTCACTGAAATTAATTTTAACACGCACTTAATTTTCATAAAAATAGTAAAACATTTCAAGCTAGAAAATATACCACGTGTATATTTCCTTAAATTACCGGGACATTTACTCGAATTTATATTAAAAAATTGATTTGTAAGAGATATATTAATTGGATTGTACTTACTGATCTTGCCCGGGATTGCTGTTTCTCTTTTCTGATCCTTGGCAGTGACGGAATGTTGCAAAATGATTTTAAAATACTAAAGTCGGTAGTCGGTATATTATTCAGAGTCGAAGGGTCACCAATTTGGCGGCGAGCTCTGTTTTTGGGTTGCCATCCGTGAAACAGTGTTTCCGTATTAAAATATTATTTTAGGCTGGCTGACAGTTCTTGTCCCCACAACACTTTCAATACTACGCAACCAAACTTTTTAACAGTATGCCCATTACTTTGAAACAATTAATGACTACAAATACATCAAAAAACTTTGTCAAAAAACATATCGTAGCCTGGATAAAAAATCAAGATATTCACTTTATTCAAAAGATTATAATTCCAAACCAAACATAACCAAAATATGATAAGTAAAATTAAACATTATACACGTTCTTCAAGAATTATCCAAAAATACATACACTCACATATAAATGTGTGTTTTCATGTTTCAATATATGTCTGTGGAAAAAAAAAACTTTCTACTACAACACATAAATACCTGTCACACTTAATCACAAACACGTTAACACCTCAGCACAGGTTCTCCTAGTGAGGTGTTCACGTAACATACAATATCACCCACACACAGTTTTACCTATATCAACCTATGTTCTTTATTTTTTATACCTTTTTTTCTGTATTTTTTTCTCTGTACTACAATATAAACCACTGTAATCATTTGTAAAATGTGTATTCAAGAATAGACATAAATAAATAAAATAAATAATTGAGACGTATATAATATACAGGGTTGGCCCTAAAATTGACCCCTGTGCAACACCTGTTGAAATATATTTTCTTCTGGTAAATTTTTTTAGAATTTTTACTGTCATTTGTCGATCCGATAATAATTTTTTTAACAAAACTAGTAGCTTTCCTCGTATTCCTATTGCATCCATTGTTTCTAAAAGTTTATTTTTATCAATGGTATCAAACGCCTTCGAGTTATCTATGAATAAAACCAACACATATTTTTTAAAATTTAATTCATGATTTAAGTGATTTGAAAATTCCTGAAGCAACATTTCCGTATTTTTTTCTTTTGAAAACCATACTGGTTGGGATCTAGCAAGGAGAAGGATTCTAAATATTTGTTAAGTTTTGTAGAAATGTATTTTTCAAGTACTTTTTCTAGGGCTGGAAAAATGCTAATTGACCTATAATTTTGTACATCTGTATGTTTGCCGCCTTTGTAAATCGGTCTAATGATACTACTTTTAAGTTCATCTGGAATTGCTGCTTGTTTTAAAATTATATTGATAAAATGAGTTATAACAGGCCCTAAAATAAAAATATATTTCTTAATGTCAAACATTCGAATGTTGTCAATCCCTGGTGACTTTGAATTGTTTAGTTTGCTAACAATGATATTAATTTCTTCGCAGGTAGCTCTTGGTAGGTACATACTATGTTGAACTTCTGTCGGTCTGACGGTCGAAGCTATATAATCACATTTATGTATCATAGAGCTAACACTGCTCGTAAAATATTCAACAAAATTATTCTTCATTATGCGTGTTTAACATATATTTTTAGATTATTTCGTCACAACTATTTTAGACTTGCGTCCTAATATTTTATTTACTTCATCCCAAGTTTTTTTGGTATTTCCGAAATAATTTTTAAATTTGTTGTTAAAAAAGGTAGACTTACATTTAATGATTTCTTTTGTAACCTTATTTCTGTAAATTTTATATTCTAATTCAAAGAATTTATTGGTAGGAGTATTTTTCCACCTTCTGTACAGTAAATCTTTTTTTTATGTTTTCTAATATATCAGAAGTTATCCAAGGTTTTATTGCGAGGGGTCTTTTTTGGATTTATAATACATAATGATTTTACTTTGTTCATACAAATCCTGAAAATTATTTTTAATTTTAGTCTATAACATATTGCAATCTTGTTCCTCAAGCAAGGTATGCCACTTAAAATTATAAATATTTTTGTCAATTTTGTTTTGGGATAAAAACGATATTTTTCCCCGTGTTCTACGACTTTTTTCCTTTCAATATATTTAATATTGACTGCAGTTAAAAAAATGATCCGCTATGTTAATATTATTACATACACATGAAGAAAGAGCATTGCTTTGTTGACATTCGCTATTAAAACGTACAAATATATGGGCTAAACAGGAACGAGTAACTTTTCCTGCTAGAACCGCTTCCCTAGTTACGTTACAAATGGATTTGGTTAAATAATTATCAGACATTATATTTTTATAGGACATAATAAGTAGGTTTTGATAATTTAGAAGATCTAGGTTAACATCTCCTATAAGTACAATATTTTCTCTAAAGGCTCGTTCGCATTGGTCGAGTAGTTTAGTCAAGTAGCTCGCTACTCGCCATTTGACTGACCAAAAAGCGTTCGCATTGGTCGAGTAGATTTCACGAGTTGCTACGTAGAGTAGTTGCTATGGTTACCTGCTACATTTATACGACTCTATAAAACTAGACTTCGCCACTCCGATTAAAGGGAAACCATTCCCAAACAATTTCACTCCGGAAAACTGTGACTGTCGTCTGCCGAGAGATCAGGCCCACTCTCTGGTTTCTCTGCAGGCAAGGAAGTGTTTTTGTTTTTTTCTGTTTCCGCCCGGTACAGATTTTAAATTTTAAATTATGATTCGAAATTTTACCAAAACCAATACCCGCGACAATCGCCCAGTTCCTAACTAGGTTAGAGAATCGGCGAGGATAAATGTGATGATGCAGAATAAATTAATGAATAAAATATTAAAACAAAAGGAGTCTAGCCCTGCATCATAACATTACCCCCCTCGCCACCAAATGTTTGCCCTCAAACATATAAAATTGTCGAAATAACCTAACCCTATTCTTTCTAGGTCGGTCCAAGGGTCTACTACAACAGAAAAAAAACAAAGTGATCAATAAAATACCAGTAGATAATAATAACCATCAATAGGAAGTATTCATATAACAAAATTAAACCAAAGTGAGAATAGCGAATGGGCGTGCCGCAAATCCGGTCGCACTTCATCGAACGTAAGGCAGGATGAACAGGATTGCGGTGCAGCCATTCTTACTTAAATAACTATAATATTGTAGGAACTAAACTTAAAAACTTAATCTAAACATAACAACCAATGTTACGTGAACGGGATCCGCCAACATCCACAGCTTGAATATGCTGGGTGAAGACTAATTGACTTAGCGTCATGGACAACCGTTGACGTTACATTTATAAAAATAATTAGTACATAATTAATAAAAGTAAGACTTAATTAATACAGACGCCACATTTATAACTAACCAAATAACTGACTGTCTATCACATTCATTTTATACAACCAAATGCGATAATGCATCACTGACCCAAAATAGGGTTATAAGCCCGTCAGGCAACACTTTTTAGGGAGCATAGCAACCCTCACTTATCACTGACTCTACTTCTCCATAGGAGATAAGAAAACACTTTGTCGATGTTTATACCTAATCTACCTAACTAGGTCGTATGGGGGTATCCATAAGAGAACAGAGCAGTTAATGAAAATACACAATCTTAATTCAACAAGAGTGTTAAGCAGTCAACAACCATCGCATAAGAATGGAGCCAAATTAATACAGTATACAGCCATCAATATAGAAGGTGCAATCGGGTTAAGTGATATGCAACTATTATTAGTGCAGTGATCTAGGTATACGTCCAACAGTAACGAAGGCGTAATCGATATTTTTATGAAACAACTTATGGTTTTCTCTGTAAACAGTTGTTCAAAAAAAAAATTGTTAATAATAAGTCTCGCAGGACTGTAACAACAATTATGTATAATAAACTTAGAGTTTATAATAAAAATTCTAAAACAATAGGAAAGGAACATCCCAGGTTACTTACATGGTAGCAAGATTTAATGCAATGCAATTTTTAAAATTAAAAAAAAATTATTTGTAACAAGTACAACAAGTGTGTACAAAGAAATGACTGTTGAGAAGTCAAAGAATCAGCAACAAATAAAATTAACATTTATAGATTAAACCTAGGTCAGAACCTACGGAAGGTTTCAATACATCTTCGTATGTTCTGATCTTGACAAAATACAGAAAAATCAGGTTCAAGAATCATAATATGAAAGAAGTGGCTTAAAATGTGGAAGGATCGGTGGTGGGATATCGTTCCACATTATAAGTCAGAACCGTACTTATAAAGGAAAACAAGTAAGTTATGTCTCGTTTCATCAGCAATAAAGCGAACAGCTCCATTTTATCACTATGAGATTAAATGTTCAGTGCACCGCTTGGTGCAGTCTTTAATATATTTTCATGACCCATCAAGACATTTACTGTAAAACAATAACAAAAATATCCGTTTACATATTAATGATGAAACGAGAACAACCAGTGTTCAAGTACGTAATTTGTAGACAATGCTTCTTTGTTTTCACCATCGTGAAACGAAAGAGACAGTGGGAATGTAACTCCTTACATTTCAAGATGTTATATCCTAACACATACTACATGTTAAGGTATATTAACCAATTTCATTATACAAAATTCATAATATTTTTAAATGAGTGTTCATTTGTTCACTTGGAGTCTGTTGTGTACTTAAGTTATATTTCTAGTCCATTCAATTCGAGCATTCATACCGGAGTTGATGGTTAATTGTTTTAAGCAAGTAGCCTATAATTAACAATAACAGATATACAGGGTGTATCGGCACTAACCCGACAAACTTTAACCAGCTATTCCTTAGCACATTTGGAGTAAAAAATGTTATGTACACTTTGCTGTCCGGTAACATTTTTTTTCTTTTAAAAACAAAAAATAAATAAAATTTCCACACTCCGCTACTGCCCACAGTATAGGGGTAAAATAATTGGCAACGCCGCGCTACTGTCATCTCTTTCACACATATTCTGTCTCAAGTCCCGTGTGGTTCCCGCCACCCCGTCTCGTATCAGTGGTCAGTGCTGTTTTGGGAGTTCGCATGTCATCAAGTTTCTAGTTTCGTTTTTGTTTTGTTATCTAAGTTTTTACTGTTGAAATATGCCCCTCAATTATCCACCTGCCGAGCAAGCAGATATTGTTTTTGTTTATGGATTTTGCAATGGAAATTCACGAGCAGCCGTAAGGGAGTATCGCATGAGGTTTCCTGGAAGACGCGTCCCACACCATGCTACCTTTGTCCAGGTTTGTACCCTATCAATTGTTTATTGAAACTATTTACATTCATTGATAATGCCAAAAAGCGCTTTTGAAATTTAAACTGGGAACATTAAAAACATAACAAGGGGCCACCAACTTTAAAAATGTAAATTGTACTTTAGGTGATTTGTGTTCAGTGGTCACTAAACGGCGTTTTAAAAAGTTAATTAATTTTAATCTCTAATAAATGCATCATTCACTGCAATTGAATTCACTCCCTTTCTCACCATGGGATTATTTAAATTACTTGAATTCAATTTCACCCCTGTGAATCCAAGATATCAACCGTACCTAGTTAAGAAAATTATAATTTAAAACACTTTGTTATACATTTTACTATAAAAAAATGAAATAAATGAAGAGAAAACGTAAGTTTTCTGATATGTGCCTAAAATAAGTGTTCTTTAAAAATAAAATGAGTGAAAAAGCCCGCGATTGTTTATTTGACATTATTACTGAGCTGAATAATAAAAGCAGTTGTTATTTGTTGTTTTGTTTCAGATGTATCAACAATTGCGTGACTGTGGCATCGGACGGATTGAAGGCGCCGGCGGAGGACACAACATCGTTCCTGTGGCAGTTGAGGAGAGAATCCTGAACTTAATTACCGAAGACCCCACGCTGTCCGTGCGTCGGGTCGCTCTGATGATAGGACACAGGGAACACATGGCGGTATGGAGAGTTCTGAAGAAGCACGGGCTCAAACCTTTTCACTATAGGCGCTGCCAAGGCCTCATGGAGAATGACCACTTTTCCAGAGTCGTGTACTGCAGAAGAATGCTGCATAATGTCATAAGAGATGCAGACTTCATGAAAAACATATTGTTTACCGACGAAGCACAGTTCACTAAAACAGGAGTGCTAAATGTGCACAACTTGCACCATTGGGCTGAACAAAACCCCAAGCTTGTTCGGGAGTCGTCGAGCCAGGACAGATTTTCCATCAACATGTGGGCAGGAATCCTGGGAAATCAAATACTCGGTCCAATCGAGTTGCCTCCCAGACTAAATGGACCGATGTATTTGGAGTTCTTACAAGTGCAACTGGGCGAGATTCTGGAAGATGTGAACCTCGAATTACTACGGAGAATGTGGTTCCAGCACGATGGAGCCCCACCACACTATTCGATTGCCGTGCGGAACTACTTGGATGTCGAGTTTCCTGGTCGTTGGATAGGCCGTGGAAGTCCGGCCATTGCTTGGCCACCAAGATCACCCGACCTGACCCCCCTGGATTACTACCTGTGGGGGGCTCTCAAGGAAAAAGTGTATGCTAAGCCAATAGCCTCAAGAGAGCAACTGCTCGAACGAGTGATGGAAGCCGCTGCAGAAATTAAAGCAAATCCTGCAAACTTAAATAATCAAAATATAACAAGACTACACGCTTGCATCGAAAATAATGGTAGTCACTTCGAACAAATGCTCCAATAAAAAAATTAACATAAACTACATGTCCGCATTTTCATTTATTATTTATTGGTAAAATTCTCACAATGTCATTCATTTACACATCAATATTACCTACATATCAATATTTAATAAAATCTGTAGAAGAGTATGCCCGTCGGCATTCAACAAGTTTTTCGACAAGTGTGTCGAAAAGCGTCTTCTCTCTTTCCTACACACTAAATATTAATGGTTAAAAATGAGACGACTGATGCTTGTAAGCGCGCCAATACGTAAAAACAACGAAACTCGAATAAGAATTGCCAGGTGGGTTTTTTAATCGCTTTAATCTGACTTTAAACAATAATTAAACACGTAAAAATTATTTAATATAATATTACAGTACAGTACTTTGAACCTTCGCAATAAATTTATTTGATTTTAAGTTTAGTTTGTAGAACTCCATTTCAATTTAGAGATTTTTTTTATTTTAACAGTCTTATTAAAAAATTTATAAAAACAGTGTGTTTATAAACAAGTTCTGCTAGTTGTAATTATTATTACGCGTGACAGCTGTTTCACCTTCTGACGGCATTATCAAACTTTGGTAAAGCCACTTACAGACGACGTAAGTGATAACTTTCTTTTTTTATTATTCTGGCTTTATTGATTTCCGAGTAAATTGTCGTAAATTATTATTTGCTAATCCCAATATTATTTGCTAATGCTAATAATTAAGTGAAATTTTAAACAATGCAATAATAGGATTATTGCATTGTTAATTTCACTTAATGTCGTTGGTATTTCCAACTGATGACTCAGGGGTTTATTTCCCTGAATAATTAAGTATTTTGGGGTCTAATTATTATGCATTTCATTACATCCGATAATTTAAACAATTTTTATGTTGAATTGGGGTAAGTTTTATGGCTAAGGGAAGGAGTGGAAGGTGAGGAAGTACCTGGATATTCAGATCTGGTCACCAAATACGGCTAGTCATTTCAAGCAACGTTTAAATTCTAAACCTGGATATTCAGATCTGGTCACCAAATACGGCTAGTCATTTCAAGCAACGTTTAAATTCTGAACCTGGATATTCAGATCTGGTCACCAAATACGGCTAGTCATTTCAAGTAACGTTTAAATTCTAAACCTGGATATTCAGATCTGGTCACCAAATACGGCTAGTCATTTCAAGCAACGTTTAAATTCTGAACCTGGATATTCAGATCTGGTCACCAAATACGGCTAGTCATTTCAAGCAACGTTTAAATTCTAAACCTGGATATTCAGATCTGGTCACCAAATACGGCTAGTCATTTCAAGCAACGTTTAAATTCTGAACCTGGATATTCAGATCTGGTCACCAAATACGGCTAGTCATTTCAAGTAACGTTTAAATTCTAAACCTGGATATTCAGATCTGGTCACCAAATACGGCTAGTCATTTCAAGTAACGTTTAAATTCTAAACCTGGATATTCAGATCTGGTCACCAAATACGGCTAGTCATTTCAAGCAACGTTTAAATTCTGAACCTGGATATTCAGATCTGGTCACCAAATACGGCTAGTCATTTCAAGCAACGTTTAAATTCTAAACCTGGATATTCAGATCTGGTCACCAAATACGGCTAGTCATTTCAAGCAACGTTTAAATTCTAAACCTGGATATTCAGATCTGGTCACCAAATACGGCTAGTCATTTCAAGCAACGTTTAAATTCTGAACCTGGATATTCAGATCTGGTCACCAAATACGGCTAGTCATTTCAAGCAACGTTTAAATTCTGAATTAATTAATCAATTACGAAAAAGCGTGGGGTTAAGAATATTTTTTTTAAATTATAGTTGTAATTTATTGTCGATTTTTTAAAAAAATTGCGATATTTTAAATAAAATTTAATAATTATTGTTTAAATAAATTAGCAATCTGGCAGCATTCATTTGCAGGTGGTCAATCCAATGCAGTCATGACGTTTGTGTGAGTGCTTTCCTTTGTCTCAGTGTGTTGCGCAGCAGTTTTATATGAACCGTTTTTTGATTCATCGGGATTGTTTTTAAAACTATACATTCTTTGTACCTTCAAATTAGTGGAAATAAACTTAAGTGTGTCAAGCTGCTCGTTATATTCCTGTAATTCTGGAAGGCTTTTAACATAAGCAATAATATTCATAAATCACATTCCGCGAAGTTGTAAATAACTAAATTTATTAAAAAATATACGTTGTAGGATAGCCTAGCAAGTAACATTTTGACAGAGCACTTACGGTGATTTAAAAAACAACGGCGCTGTTCAAATAATCCAATTATTATTATTGATAAGTACCTAAGTGAGGAAAATTGTTTTTAAAAGTGCTCAGAATTATTGGACTTCGATTATAAATTCAGGAAATCTACTAATTAGTTTCTTAGTTTCAAAATTAGACTATTTAATACGTGAAACGCGTAAGAGGTGAAACCAAAGCATTCCAGAGGTGAAACAATTTAGATACAAAAATAAAACTGATGTGTACAATACAAGAAGACAATCAGTGATTCGCATACGAAAAATGTGAATAATCATTATTGTTAAATAAAATATTTCTTTTCTGGTACTGGATTATGTAATACGGGCTTCGTTCGCAGCAACACGCGAGAGTTGCGATGTTGCTTTCAAATTTTGACAAAGGATAAAACAGTGGTGACATGTGGTGAAAATATGTTTAATTAATTTTTTATTAAAAAAAAACGTTACCGGACAGCAAAGTGCACATAACATTTTTTACTCCAAATGTGCTAAGGAATAGCTGGTTAAAGTTTGTCGGGTTAGTGCCGATACACCCTGTATAAAAAAAAAACGCCCTCGCGAGGTATTTAAACATTTCTTCCGAAATGAAATTATGACAGGACCAAAGTCTGTCAGATGGCATGGGAATTCTTCAACTCGGTTGATCAGGCCGGTGAAGTTTTCCGTGCTTAGAAATTCTAATAAGGAACCGAAGTTCTTAATTATTAATAATATCAATCCTCACGAAAGTTGGCCAGACCTTCGGAGGCACTGATGTTCGAAAAGAATTTATACCGGAACATTGTCCGTCTTGACGATATCCTTTACATGGAAATCGCCAGATACTTTTCCTGTAAGGTCTGCCAGGGTATACACTAAATCCGATTTCTTCTTTATTATAACATTTTGCACGAAGCGTGGGGACAATTTTTGAGAGAAGTAATTTAATGCGTTTGACTGAACAAAGTTTCGTCTCCACACGACGTCTCCTACTTGAAATGTGACGTTTCTTCTGCGTAAGTTATAACGATTCGCTCCCGTCTTGTAGGCTTTGAACAAAGCGTCTGAAACCTGCTTGTATATGTTTGCTAGACCCTGTAGCCTTTGAGCATAAGCGGAGGGCGAAGCTCCTCTTTCCGAGTTAATTTCCCCATTATCTATAGGTATACGGTGCAAATCTCCGTCGAGAATTTGCTCCCTGCCGTGCATAAGGAAGTACGGTGTATAATTTGTCACGCAATTAACAGTGTTGTTCATTGCGGACTGAACCTGTGGCAGAAATTTAGCCCAGTTACGGTGGTCTGATTCCACCAGGATTGACAACGCGGTGCCAAGAGTTTGGTTGTATCTTTCGACGACATTATTCTGTGGAGTATAATAGAGTTATAAAATGGGGGTGGAACATTATAACTCTTAAGGAGGTCCTTAAATTCCTTTGAGATGAATTGGGGCCCGTTGTCACAAATAATAGTTTTCGGTACACCGTGTACTAGGAAAATATTTTCCTCTAAATTCTTTACTATGCTTCCCGCGGTGCCTTTGCGCAGCGGAAATAACCACGTGAATTTAGAGAAAACATCAACGCAAGTTAAAATTACCGTATGTCCTGAATAACTACGAGGCAAAGGTCCTACCAAATCTAAAGATAGCATCTGCATAGGCCTTGTTACTTTTTTCGGGTTAGAAGATAAACCGTTCGGTGGTGCCGTGCTGATTTTATGCGCTTTGCAAACAGCACAGTGACTAATAAATTCTTTGACATCTTTGTACATGTTAGGCCAAAAATAGCGAAGTTGTAACTTTTTATATATTTTAAAAACTCCTGGATGACATGAACGAGTCGACTCATGGGAGTCTGAAATAATAGCTTTCCTATTTTCCTGAGGAATCACCTTCTTCCAAGCAGTGTCCTCCCGTGAGTTTTCGTATGGCGATACAATTCGTTATCTTTAATTTGGAAGTTAGAAAATCTTTGAGGAAAATCTTGGCAACCTTGCCATGCATTTTGGTACCATTTGTCCGACGTAGGTTGAGAGTCAAGACCCGAAATTAGCGCGAGATCCATGCGAGAAAGTACGTCTGGTACAATATGCTGCGTACCTTTACGATGGATGACGTCAAAGGAAAACTGACAAAGACGAGTGCTCCAACGCGCCAGACGACCACTTGGGTTTGACAAGGATCCAAGCCATTTCAGGCTCGAATGGTCTGTAATTACCGTGAAATGAGCCCCTTCTATGTAGGGTCTAAAATGGGTGACAGAATCTAATACCGCTAAAAGCTCTCTTTCCGTGATGCCATAGTTACGTTCGTGGGTATTAAGACAACGTGAATAGTACGCGATCGGGTGTTCGGCACCGTCTATATTTTGAATTAGAACACCACCAATTCCAACGGAGCTTGCATCGCAATGAATCGCGAACGGTTCAGAAAAATTTGGGCAGCTTAGAACTGGAGCACTAATAAGAGCTTGTTTTAGATCATTAAACGCTTTATCAGCTTCTGGAGTCCACTTAAATTTACTGACTCCATTCTTTGATCCAGTAAGCTTTGTTAACGGAGCGGCTATACTGGAGAAGCCTTTTATAAAACGTCTAAAATACCCTGAAAGGCCAATAAAAGCTCGAATTCCTTTCGCGTTTTTTGGAATAGCGAAATCCTTAATGCTTTCAATTTTTACCGGGTCCGTGCGAAGCCCTTGTGAATCTACTATGTACCCCAAGTACTTAAGCTCCGATTTACAGAACTCTGATTTTTTTTTATTTATTGTGAGACCCGCGTCTCTCAGTCTTTCGAAAACTTTATTAAGTAGTCTCATATGTGAATTAAAATCTTCCGAGATTAAAATTAAATCGTCCAGATAACAGAAAGCGTTATCATCAAATTCAGGTCCAAAAAGAGCGTCAGCCAGTCTTTGGAGTTCAGAGGGTGCATTTTTTAACCCAAACGGCATACGAGTAAATTCGAAGAGTCCCCGACCTGGGACGACGAATGCCGTTTTCTCGCAAGAGTCTT
Source organism: Hesperophylax consimilis (assembly GCF_061612785.1). Taxonomy (NCBI): domain Eukaryota; kingdom Metazoa; phylum Arthropoda; class Insecta; order Trichoptera; family Limnephilidae; genus Hesperophylax; species Hesperophylax consimilis. Next base: position 10,258,737 of record NC_142852.1, read on the forward strand.
TATCCAGCGCTACCTGCCAAAAGGCCTTACTCAAGTCTATCGAAGACACATATCTTGCGCCGCCAAGTTTGTCCAAGATACGTGCGATATGAGGTAGTGGATAACTATCTCTGACCGTGACATTATTAATTTTCCTGGAATCCAGGCAAAATCTCCCTGTCCCATCCTTCTTCTGTACAATAACAACTGGGCTAGACCACGGTGAACGAGAGGGACGGATTACTCCCAAATTTAGCATCTCGTCCACTTCCCCGTCAAGTTGCCTTTGTCTTGCCGGAGACAGAGGATAGTAGCGCTGCTTAATCGGCGGACCATTGGTAACGATTTTATGTTTTACTAAATGAGTTAAACCCAGACCTTTCCTTTCGTAAGAAATAGATTCGAATTTATTAATCATTTTCGAAAGAGCTTTACTCTCAGAAACAGATAATGAAGAAGCCGGCCGTATTGCTCTTAATTCATTAAGGTGACCTTCATGGTCAGGTTCGTGAACTTCTAAGATAAAATCAGGTGATAATGATGGGATGACGTAAAAGACAACCTCCTTCGTGATTGTCCTGTACGTCACCGGCAAGGTTAAAGTACCCAGAACAGACTGACTCGAACCGTCAGCTGTTTTAACTTTAAAATCAACTTTTTCTAATTCTACGCCTAAATCTACAAATTGCTTAAAACTATCTCCCCCTAAACAAGAGACTGTTGCTCCACTGTCTAAGAGAGCAGAAAACGTATTATCTAATATATATATATTAACGAATGGACGATTATCTCCCACAACCTCCGGCTTCTGTGGTAGCGGGCCCACCACCCCAGAAGACGGTGTTGACAAAAACTGACGAACCAGTCGGAGCCAACTCTGCCACTCCCGTTCCCTTTGCGCACAGGGAGGGGCGTGTCCAGATTGACTCCAAGCTAGTTTTTTTGAGTGTGATTCTTGCTACCAGTATGTACGGTACCAACGTTAGCATTTTTAGAATTGGAGGCTTTCTTCCAGCATTCCGTTACCTTATGCCCACTTTTCTTACAAAAGTCACAAATAATCTTATTATTTGGAAGAGAAGACGTCTTACGCGTGAAAACATCATTATTGTACGTATTCTGATGACTTTGTTGTTTTTGATGAAAAGTCGAAGTGTTGTGACTATTATTGAAACTAGCCTTATTATTGAAAGACGAATACTTTCTAAAGTTACTATATTTTTCTGGTAGTTCAACCACTTTTTGATTAGAAGAAGAAGACGTTGAAGCTTCAGTTAGTGATTCTAATTTTGTTGCTGCCTTAGAGAGATCTTCGAAAGAAATAAAATCTCTTGCTGCTAGTAAGTTTGCATATGATGGTAGCAGTGCCTTCATTGCTAATTGCAGCAGTTCTGCCTCTGGCAGTTTGGCATCAAGTTTATTATTGAGGGCCTTCATTCTCAAAGTAAACTCAAAAACAGACATACCCTTAGGCTGTTTCAAATTAAAAAGTTCTGTTTTTAATTCAATCTGTTTACCCTCTCCCTCGAACTGGTTGATTAATAGCTTGGATAGGTCATCCCACTTTAAATCTGGGGTGTAAATAGACCTATACCACAGTAAGGCAAGACCATCGAGAATTTCATTAAAAGATTTCACTATTTCTTTGTGCGTAATGCCCCGTGATCTGCAACGTTCATCTAACAAACTCAAAAAGTCCCGCACACAGGTTTTACCATCGAACTTGTAATCCCAGTTACCAAGCCCACGCGACGAAGATTCCTTATAAATTATTTTGGTTTCTTTAATTAGGGTAACCTTCCCTTTAACTTCACTATTTATTTCCCCGTCCGAATTATTACCCGTCGTTTCAACTTCGGAGTCACATTCTGAATCATTATTCTCTGAATCTGCATTAGAAATTTGTTTTTGTTTTTTATTAAAAGCGCGCGCTTGTGCGGGTAACACTTGGAATGTATTATCTGGTCTGATTGACCGCGCCGTTAGTTCCTTAATTAGCTCCTCCTTGGAAGCGTTGTTCACATTCGGAATTGGAGTAGACATGATGACGTCAGAAGTTATACTTGATATAAAATAGAAAAAGAAGATGACCGTTAGTTTCCGAAATCCGAAAGAACTTGTCTATAACATATTATGACAATACTAGAAAGCAAAAACTCAAAAGAAGTACATTAAGTAGAAACACATCAGTATAGTGCGTACCTTTTTCCAATTAAAAATTAATAAAAAAAATTTCGCAACCCTGAAAAATATTTGTGGCAACCTTGATAAATAAGGTAAAAAAAATATATATTTTGTGGCAACCTTGAAAAAATTTGTGGCAACCTTGATAAAATATTTATTTCTTTTGCCAGCCCTGGTTTTTCCGTACTATTATTATATTTATATTATTATATTTTTCCGTAGAATATTATTTATTCTCGTATTAAATCCACACGAGAATAAAAAAAAAGAATCACTTTTCAAAATGAAAACAATTACCTAATTAGAATATACATTTTTTATTTGAAATTATTTGCTATTAACCCATGCTATGAACTAATGGCAATGAACCGACTCCCGTTACTTCGATATGCGTTGTTATTTGTGTATAATAATATTCAGTTGTCAACTGCATTAATGAATAAACATGTTTCAATTTATTATTTAACGGCACCATAAAGGAGGAATGATCCCTAACATTCACACAATTCCTTAAAACAACGCACATAAGAAATTCATACAATCATGCGATAACAATTTCACTTTTGTCACTTTTACAGTTATCGGGTTAACATTTAACAAACAAGGTTAACATTTTAGGTTATGTATCAGAGCTCCAAGAGAACAAAATAACCCTAAACCATCCAAAAAAAAACACAATCCTGACACATTTATAGCCTTGTTTTAAGTGGGTCGCCAATTGCTACGTAGAGTAGTTGCTATGGTTACCTGCTACGTGCAACCTACAATACTCACCAGACATTTCAGGTTATAATAATGAATGTGGAATCACAAACTTTATCCAGTACTGGAAGCGCCAATTCTTGAGGGTCAGATACCCACAAGAATGTTTGTGATCCCAGGGTTCTCAGGGGGTTGGGTTCGAAACCAGAAATGTGTCAGGTTACAATGTGTAATTTAGAGTCAAGGAAAGAAGGTTTAGAGTAACATTGATGTATATTATTTCGAATACAATACAAGTCTATACACTCTACCGTGTGAGTTATAACGAAAACAATATAATAAAAGCCAGATACAAGCTTACCCCCAAGGTTCCGACCACGCTTTATCTATCTAGCTAATTAAGTAACATCCCACTCGAGCTGGAGTAGCACCTCATCAGGCTGAGCTCCAGGGGGCTCCAGACGGAGCAAGAGGAAGAGTCAGTTCCGCCTCCTGGCGACTGTCCGTGGCAGGAAACTGGCAATCTGGCGACTGAGGAAGAGGAATCTGGTGCCCGCGGTCGCATCCGTGTATCCTGGCGAGGATTCCCTTTATGCAAGGAAAAATAGGCCTCCCTACGGCCCTGGTGAAAATGCGGTCGGCGTAGTGCCAAACCGCGAGAAAGAATACCATCCTTAGGCTTCCGGTAACCGGGCACAACATTTCAAGCCACTGGCTTCTTCATCCCATAAAGGATGGGTCGGATTCAAGCAGATCACACGTCTGACTCCGTTTGCGATTCATGATGCCGCGTGGTTACAATATTCGAACTAGCCACGGAACCAATTCCACTATGGAACCTCGTATTTTACTCCATTTATACGACTCTATAAAACTAGACTTCGCCACTCCGATTAAAGGGAAACCATTCCCAAACAATTTCACTCCGGAAAACTGTGACTGTCGTCTGCCGAGAGATCAGGCCCACTCTCTGGTTTCTCTGCAGGCAAGGAAGTGTTTTTGTTTTTTTCTGTTTCCGCCCGGTACAGATTTTAAATTTTAAATTATGATTCGAAATTTTACCAAAACCAATACCCGCGACAATCGCCCAGTTCCTAACTAGGTTAGAGAATCGGCGAGGATAAATGTGATGATGCAGAATAAATTAATGAATAAAATATTAAAACAAAAGGAGTCTAGCCCTGCATCATAACAGAGTGAAGTGTCAAATTGTAAGATGAACGGGCTGCAACGCAACAAAGTAAATAGGCTAATTAAGCTGATTGTAATGGATATTTTAGAAGAGGTGGAGGAAGAAATTAGTGAGACGAAAGTGAAAAAACTATGGATACGAAAATGGATTAATAGAAGAGATGCATTAGGAGCTACAAATTCTCTTCTGAAGGAAATGGCATTTGAAGATCCGAAAGAATACTTCGCGACTTTGAGAATGACTGAAAGCTGTTTTAATTTCCTTCTAATGAAAGTGCAGTCACAAATTCAACGCACGGATACCCTTTTCAGAAGTGCAATTCCCGCAAAAACCAAATTACAGGCAGTTCTCTACTTTTTTGCTACAGGATGTAGTTTAAGGACAATCACACATCTCTTTCGACTTGGAAAATCAACTGTTTCGGAATTCATTATAGAAGTTTGTGAAGCTATCTATGAATCATTAAAGGAATTTATCAAGGTAAGATTAAGAGCTGTTTCACACAGCTACAAATATAGTAGATGGCTTATTTCAGCATATCATTCGCCATAAATTCCCAATGGAACGACCACTGAAATAGCCACTAAAATAGGCCATCCCGCTATAATTATAGCTGTATCTAAAACGGTTCTAAATAAATTATAAATATAATTTGAGAAACATTTATTAATTTTCACATGGTTTAAATATTAAAATTTACATTAAAGTTATTCGATGTCATGGTTTTCATGTGTTTCAATTTCATATGTGTCTTCTGGGGGCTCATCTAAATAAATTACATCATCATAATACGAAGTATTACTACATGGAGAGTCTTGCGAATCATTTGATACTGGTGTGACTATCCTGGTGAATCTATTTTGCTCAGTTGAATTTTGAAGGTGTTGGCGTCGAATTCTGTTCATGTACAGTTGAATATATTCCTGGGTTTCAAGTGCCAATAGCAAGGGCAAAGATTTCAGTTGTAAGCCGACGTGTCTGCCGAAGACCTCAAACTCGTCTTCTTCTGTAGAGTTGGCAACCTCAGTTATCTCCTTTAGTTGACTCACCATACTCGAAAGTTGGGAAAGCCGCTTTTTTTTGTAGGGGGTTTAGATACGGGTTCACGAAAAGAATTCATAGTAATTCTGCTTTCCTCAGTATCTGTATCCGTGTGTATAATGTCTTCCTGAAAATAAAGTAGAATGTTGTTTATATCGAATGTATACATTATTATAAATCTTTTTTCAGGTTCCCGCCACCACAGACTGGAATATCATTGAGAACGGATTTCGAAAAGAATGGAACTTTCCTGGATGCTGTGGAGCAATCGACGGCAAACATGTCGTCATTAAAGCACCTCCTGAATCAGGAAGTTTATACTACAATTATAAAGAGACAAACAGCATTGTCTTAATGGCAGTTGTAGATCATAAATATTGCTTCAGTTATATAGACATTGGATGTAATGGGCGGGTTTCTGATGGAGGCGTATTTCGAAACTGTAGTTTGTATCAAGCATTAGAAAACGGTATTCTGCCAGAAGGGCATGTACTAGTTGGAGATAATGCATTTCCCTTGAAAGAATACCTTTTAAAACCTTTCCCAGGAAATCGATTAACATCAAAGCAAAAAATTTTTAATTATCGATTGTCTCGGGCCAGAAGAATAGTTGAAAATGCTTTCGGTATACTAGCTGCCAGATTCAGAGTGTTTGAGAAACCGATGCCCTACAGTCCTGAGAAGGTTGTTTGCATTGTAAAGGCGTGTTGCGCTTTACATAATTGGCTCAGAGAGACAAAATTACAGAACAAGCAGTTGGAATATACAGTAGACAAAGACAATTTTGATTCAGGAACTGTTATCCCTGGTAATTGGAGGGTGGAGCCAGAGCCTCAAGGATTGGAACCACTGCCAAGTTGTCTGTCCAATCGTTCATCCCGAAGGTCTACAGATCTTCGAGAAAGATATGCAGATTACTTTGTGAACGATGGATCGGTACCTTGGCAGACAAGAATGGTACATTAAAAACTGATGTATAAACGATAGAATAGAATTGAAATGTACTTGCCAAATTGCTTTCACTTTTTGTTAACATTGTATTAATGTTTCTGAGGGATCCATCTAATAGATTGAACCATTTGACTGATGGTGAATATACTGCGTCAGTTCCGGCACCGGAGGGTTTTGACTCCTTTATTTTTTTTAACTCCTGTGAGTAGGTAGATCTGAAAAGAAATTATTAATGATTAATGACTCTGCTACTACTTTAACATAAATTTATAATAATACAGGCACTTGTAATATACCATATAAATAAAAAAAACTTCACTAACCTGATGCTTTTAATTTTCGCTCTTATCTCCCTATCACCAAATCCAGGAATATTCATCCCTTTTTCTAATTCAGCGTATGCTGATTCCCTGATTTGTTTGATCTTATATCGGGGCGACTTTATATTCCACAAGCATTCGTGTTGTAAATACAACGTCACGAATTTGACAGTAGCGTTTTCGCTCCAACGACAAGACATTTTGGCGTGTTTTGACGGCTACTAATGCTATACTCGCTATACTGATCACTGACTAATGCAGCCAGTGACAATAGACCATCGATAAACTCTATAAATCTGCCATAGACACATGATGAGGGACGCTACTCGCCCGAAAAAATAGAACAGAATGGATTGACTTGACTAAATCGCTGACTAAACTACTCTACTAAATTTATGGTGTTCGCACGTGTCCAGTTACTAAATTACTCGCTACTTGACTAAACTACTCGACCAATGCGAACGGGCCTTAAGTCTTATATTAGACAGAATGGAAGATATTTCATTAAGAAATTGAAGTTTGTTGGAGTTGGGGGGCGGTATATTGCTATGATGTTTAGTTCAATAGTTGTAACATTTAAATCCAGGAATATTATACAGACAGACTAGCTCTGATGTTATAGCCGTTTCACATAACATTAACGCATGAATATGTTTCCAACAAGAATTTAAGTAGACATTCAGAGTATTCCAGTATTTATAAATAATGAATGAACTATAACTATATAACTAAACAATTGGTGCTCAAATTAATTGATCTATTGTCGCCTTTGATGAAAGAACCGTATAAAATCAAGTCTGTAGATGTTAAAACTAAGGTAAGAACGATTAATGATCTCCGTTATATGCAAACAAATCATTTTTGTACTCAATCAGTGATATGATAATAAAACTTTGTTTTTTTTTCAGATTTTAATTGCGTTGTATTTTTTTGGCACAGGATCTTACCAACATCCTGTTGGGTCAAATTTAAATATGGCAGTATCGCAATCTACTGTATCAAAATCTATTTGTTAAGTGGTGAATGCTTTAAATCATCCTACCATTTTTGACACATGGGTGCGATTCCCATCTACATTAGCTGAGTTAGAAGCAAATAGGAATGTGTAAGTTATTATTTGAACCGTATTGAAATTTTAAAGAGCTGTACATTTTTTCAAAGTATGTATATAGTTTGAACATTATTATTTCAGATTTTATAATGAACATGGATATCCCGGAGTTGTAGGATGTGTGGATTGTACACATGTGGCAATAGTTCCACCTTCAAACATATCCTCTGATGAAATATTTTGAAAAACACGCAATAGGAAACAACTACTTCTTCAACGAATAACAAAGTGAATTGAAAATTGACAGTCGTAAACAGATGTATATAGAAAAATGTATCAAATCTATGGAGTTAAATACACGGGATACCATATAAAAAAAAATTGGTACATTTTTATGTTGGTATTAATATCGGTTGTTTTACATTATCTACGACGGTCGAAAATACGCATTTATCGAAACAGTCGATAATTTATCGTGCGCGATCCTCGCATGCGAGCAATTGTCTACTGAAATGATAATTGGGTCCCTGGTTCAAGAAAATTATATAAACTGTCTATGAATTCATTCTTGTCTATGCATAACCTATATATTTTTTGACATGTGCTTTCTTCTCCGACAGTCTTTCTTCCTGTTTCTAAACTTTGTTTATCCCGCCCTGTCAAACTTATTATCCCATGCATGTGATGGTTATTGGTAAGTAATAATACTTTAATTCATCGCTATTCAATTTGGTAGCGGCGGTTATTCCAGTTTAGGCCTTGCGCGCATCACGATTTTCTGTACCACAATAATTTTGTCGCAGAAATGCAACGTATGAGTTAGTAAGTATGTGCGCGCATATACGACAAATAAATAGTTGCTATTTTAAAATTGTGATTTGTCACATTTTTCCGCGACAGCGCGCGACGCGATTGTCGCAAAATAAAATTATAGCATTTGAAGTTATATGGACACGCGCGCACTGCGATTTAAAATCGCTACCTGACAACCTTTCTTCAGCTGAGATTGCATTCCGCCATCTAGTATTATTGTATGCAATTTGAGGTCCAACAATTCTTAATAGTTTGTCAAATGTCTGAATCGTCATTCTATAATAGCCGAAGAATTTTTTTGGATATTATCGAAGATCATTGTATTTCAGATAAAAGAAACCTTTAACATATCTTTCTGCTGTAAAAGGATGAGTCCAGTATTTATGTGTTCTTTTATTCCTCCTCTTCCGAAGAAGCAAAACAATACAAGCAATTTGTACGAAATCCATGTTGAGAATGAACAATTCATCGCAATTTTTCATCGCGATGCGCGCAGTATTATTTTTGCGATTTATTATAGCACGATTTTAAAATAGTGTCGCAAAAAATACAATCGTGGTGCGCGCTAGGCCTTAGTTATGGAATCATTGGGCGTTTTGTCAGAGCAGAATGTTTAAACTGTCAATTTGACATCTACCTATTATTAGATTAGAATTTCAAATGCATTTTTAAAAATTACAACAAATATACTAGTTACAGATGTTTTATTTCAGATGGATTACAACGGAATGGCGGTAGACATAACAATTAAAAATAAAGAATTTACCCAAGATAAACGACGTCTCTCTCAACCTTTGTCAAAACTTAAAGGTTTTCTAATGTGTATTTTTGCTACGACTTGAGAGGCCAAATTTAAAAAACTGATTTATATTCGAATTCCGTCACAACTTTGTTATGTTTCAGATATATTTGTTTGGGGTTAAACAAAATACTAAACTCTACCAAAGCAGACCATGGATCTACAGAAGCCAGATACTATATCCATCAAGACGGAACCATGGATCCAGGAAGAAGGTGGAGGTGAAATTGCATTTTCGGATTTAGATTTCGACCTCCCAGCTGTAACGAAGGAATGCTTGCAATATGCTGAGAGTACTCAAACAGCCAGTTAGTTGCATTGCATACGTGTAAAATATAGAACCTTAAATTCGGATGTCCGGAATCCATCTCTGATTTGAAATGTCGTGCAAACAGGACAAATACTTTTTCACAACATCCTGTCTTGTAATTCATGTGGTGTATTTAGTATATACCTTAAAATGCGTCCTTGCCGGAAACCATCAAAATACAGCACTCTTTCAAATGTATTATATTATTTACAATAAGTTGTCGACTCGTCGATTTTCAGCTAATTTTATTTTGGACATGAAGTAAATAACACTTATTTTTTATACGTTAAATTTTTTTGGTTAACTTGGTGTACTAAATAAATGTCTCGATTTATTCAGTTTGAGCGTTTATTTAAGAATGCTCAAATAGCAATTACTACACACAATAACGCGTTTATTTTACGGGATAAATACGAGGAGGCACTATATTATTTTTGGCGCGGAATGCGGGTGAATAATTAGATTAAGGTTACAAACACGGCGTTATACGTTGGCTGACTGGGTAAAAATGTCTGACTACTCGCTGCGTTGGGCCTACTTATATAGCCCAGCCGGCGGCGGTGGTAAATACGCGAGACCGCTGGTAAACTACGGGTCCCTCGCTTCAGCGAGATTCTTCTGGTTGTTTCGATGGCGCTGGAATTATGCCTAGGCAATAGGCTAGAACCTTCTAGCGATTGCGCGAAATGTTCATAGTTCAACTCGCAAAGTATTGTCGTACGTAGTTCGCTTGGACGTCGCTTAGACATGTAGCTGGTACCTATTTACATTACGCGATGAAATTTGTTGCATAAAATGTCTCGTACATTCTCAGCCCATGCGTTTTAAACCGGTCGGCTTTCTCGAATACTCTAGCAGTATCGATCGCTACAAATTCATAAATATTGATTCAGAAAACACTTTCCTATTGACTTAAAACTCTCTACTTATGGTGCTCTAGAGCAGGGTTTTTATTTCTTGAAGAAGTTCCCTCAAGCAGACGTCTAAGGTCATTTTTATCTGATATTGACCTTTAAAACTTCCATCCAAATCCCCATTTCTACATTGTTGATCAATGGTATCTTTATTCGTAAAAAAATAGCATTTTTTTTTCAATTAAAAAAATGTTTCGTTTTATATCAATGGTACGAAGATACAGGGCTGCCCCCATGTGGGTACAATTGGACCAGTTTGCTCCGGGCGTCGAATATTTAACCTAACACATGGCCCTTTATACTATTTTTGATAAATAACAAAAAAACACAAATCATCATTTTATCGATTACAGTGATATCCTGCCTTGGCGTGTACTAATTTAGACTGTTAGGGCAGCCAAAATTGGTTTGGTTATGCAAAAATTCATTCTATTTATTGTCCTTTTTTATTCCAGGAAGCATAAATGAGAATAGAGTTACCATAAACGCGGATCTCGGACCCCGACAAGTTGAAGCGGGGCTTACATATATAAAAATTGACATAGACCTGCTGGATGTTAAAGAGGAATGCTTAGAACGCTTTGGGAGAATTACCAAGGCAGCAGGTAAAACCAATTTTTGTAAACTGAACAATTCGGCCTATTCTATGTTTTTTTAAAGTTTCTAGGAACTAACTTAGCTTATTTAATCTAAGTTTAGGAAATAAGTTTCACCGAGTCATTTTCATCGATGTTATTTTTCAAATTTGTCTACAGATCTTCAGACGCATTTTGTGGAAAAAGGATACACTCCTCCCCATCGCAACTACTGCTTCTCTCCTAAGTCAAATTTTGCAATGAACGTAAGCTCCCATGTAATAGAAAAATCTTTTTCTTGTTCCAAGTGCAACTATTCAAGTGCTCAACAGCGAAATTTAAAGAGACACATGCTGACTCACAGTGGAAAAAAACCTTTTACATGTTCCTTGTGCAACTATGCATGTTATCAAAAAAGCAATCTCAACGGACACATGCTGACTCACAGTGGAGAAAAACCTTTTTCATGTTCCAGGTGCAACTATGCATGTCATCGAAAGGATTATCTGAAGAGTCACATGCTGACTCACAGTGGCGAAAAACCTTTTTCATGTTCCAGGTGCAACTATGCATGTCATCGAAAGGATTATCTGAAGAGCCATATTCTGACTCACAGTGGAAAAAAACCTTTTTCATGTTCCGCTTGCAACTATGCGTGTAATCAGAAGGGTCAACTGAAGAGCCACATGCTGACTCACAGTGGAAAAAAATCTTTTAAATGTTCCGTGTGCAACTATGCATGTTATCAAAAGAGAGACCTAACGAACCACATGCTGACTCACAGTAGTCACAGTGGAGTAAAACCTTTTTCATGTTCCGTGTGCAGCTATGCGTGTTGTCAGAAGGGTCTGCTGAAGAGGCACATGCTGACTCACAGTGGAGAAAAACCTTTTTCATGTTCAGTGTGCAACTATGCATGTTATGAAAAGAGCCACCTAACGAGCCACATGCTGACTCACAGTGGAGAAAAACCTTTTTCATGTTCCGTGTGCAGCTATGCGTGTTGTCAGAATGGTCAGCTGAAGAGGCATTTGCTGATTCACAGTGGAGAAAAACCTTTTTCATGTTCCGTGTGCAGCTATGCGTGTTGTCAGAAGGGTCAGCTGAAGAGGCATATGCTGACTCACAGTGGAGAAAAACCTTTTTCATGTTCCGTGTGCAGCTATGCGTGTTGCCAGAAGGGTCAGCTGAAGAGGCACATGCTGACTCACAGTGGAGAAAAACCCTTTTCATGTTCAGTGTGCAACTATGCAAGTTATCAAAAGAGCCACCTAATGAGCCACATGCTGACTCATAGTGGAGAAAAACCTTTTTCATGTTCAGTGTGCAACTATGCATGCTATCAAAAGAGCCACCTAACGAAACACATTCTGACTCACAGTGGAGAAAAACCTTTTTCATGTTCCGTGTGCAGCTATGCGTGTTGTCAGAAGGGTCAGCTGAAGAGGCACATGCTGACTCACAGTGGAGATAAACCTTTTTCATGTTCAGTGTGCAACTATGCATGTTATCAAAAGAGCTACCTAACGAGCCACATGCTGACTCACAGTGGAGAAAAACCTCTTTCATGTTCAGTGTGCAACTATGCCTGTTATCAAAAGAGCCACCTAATGAACCACATGCTGACTCACAGTGGAAAAAAACCTTTTTCATGTTCAGTGTGCAACTATGCATGTTATCGAAAGAGCCACCTCACGAGCCACATGCTGACTCACAGTGGAGAAAAACCTTTTTCATGTTCAGTGTGCAATTATGCATGTTATCAAAAGAGCTACCTAACGAACCACATGCTGACTCACAGTGCAGAAAAACCTTTTTCATGTTCCGTGTGCAGCTATGCATGTTGTCAGAAGGGTCAGCTGAAGAGGCACATGCTGACTCACAGTGGAGAAAAACCTTTTTCATGTTCTGTTTGCAACTATGCATGTTATCAAAAGAGCCACCTAACGAACCACATGCTGACTCACAGTGGAGAAAAACCTTTTTCATGTTCTGGGTGCAGCTATGCGTGTTGTCAGAAGGGTCAGCTGAAGATTCACATGCTGACTCACAGTGGAGAAAAACCATTTTCATGTTCAGTGTGCAACTATGCAAGTTATCAAAAGAGCCACGTAAAGAGCCACATGCTTACTCACAGTGGAGAAAAACCTTTTTCATGTTCAGTGTGCAACTATGCATGTTATCAAAAGAGCCACCTAACGAACCACATGCTGACTCACAGTGGAGAAAAACCCTTTTCATGTTCTGGGTGCAGCTATGCGTGTTGTCAGAAGGGTCAGCTGAAGAGGCACATGCTGACTCACAGTGGAGAAAAACCATTTTCATGTTCAGTGTGCAACTATGCAAGTTATCAAAAGAGCCACCTAAAGAGCCACATGCTTACTCACAGTGGAGAAAAACGTTTTTCATGTTCAGTGTGCAACTATGCATGTTATAAAAAGAGCCACCTAACGAGCCACATGCTGACTCACAGCGGATAAAAACCTCTTTTTCTTGTTCTGAGTGCAACTATGCAAGTTATCAATAGTGTACCTTGAAGAAAAACTTGCTGACTTACAGCTGAGAAAAACTTTTTCGTTTTCTGGCTGCAATTATTCATGTTCTCATAAGAGAGATTTGTAAAAACACGTTCGCACTCACCTAATTTTTTTCATATGCAATTATGCATTTTCTTGAAAAAACTGTTTTTCGAAACCTTCACGAAAACTATTTACAGAATAAATTCTAGTAATAGATATAATATGTTTCACCAGAGAGTTTCCAGTATATAATAATAATAATAATAAGTGCTTTATTATCTTTTCTTTTGTAACAAATAGATATAATGATATCCTCACTGGGATCTCCCGTGCTGACGATTTTATTTACATATTATGTTTAATTTAATTATAAAAAAGTTAATATTACTACAAAGTTAAATATGAATTTAATTATGAACATACATCATGCAGTATATTCTTTTTTTTTTAAATCATTTTAAAATAAGTATGATAGTGTTTTTTGGTATAGTTCAGTTTATTCTGTTTTAGCCTGTGTTTTTTATTACTAAATTTTCTATTTCAGATCTCCCTGTATTAAGTATCCATCTTTTTATTTGTGATTTAAATGTTAAAATTTTGAGGTTTTTGAGTGAGAGTGGTATTTTACTGTAGAGTTTAATACTATGATATAAGAAGCTTTTTTGCCCAAAAGTTGTATTAGTAGTTATTTGTTGGATAAGTTTTTGACCATGAGATCTAGTGTTTCTATTGTGCGTGTTTGATGTTATTTCTTGGGTTTTGTACTTATGAATGTAAATGAATATAGTTTTAGAATATAGTTGTTTAATTGACATGATGTTAAGATTGGTGAAGATTTCGTCAGTGCTAGTTCTTACAGGAACTTTCAGTATAATTTTCATTATGGCTTTTTGAGTTTTAATTAGTGGATTTAGTATATTTTTATTTGCACTGCCCCATCCGATAATACCGTATTCTAACAGTGATTGGCAGAGAGCCATGTAGATTTTGATTAAGTCTTTTTAAATGAGCACACTTCTGATAGTTTTGAAAAAATAAATTAGTTTTTTAATTTAATTATCTAGATAGCTAATGTGATTGGTCCATTTTAAATTTCCATCTATTTTTATACCCAGATACGTTATATTTTTTTATTTATTGTCAATTTTTTTGATACATACAGTTACATATACAATTATACAAAAGACGAGGAGTAACAAAAAAATCCCACAAAGGCGAAGCCTGTGCGTGGGCATTATAAGGTGAAAATCAAAACAGTGGTGGTTATAATTATCTATGGTTTAAATGAAAAAAGAGATAAGAATAAAAAATAAAAAAAAATCATATAGTAAATTTGGTTATTTTAATAAAAAAACAGTTCAAAAGAAGTTAAATTTATTTTTTATTTATTTTTTTATTTTTTATTATATGGTCAACGTTTTCTAATGATGGACAATTACAATGCTCATTTAAGTGATGCGGGCTATGAATTTTCAAGTTAAGGTTTTCTTCAGAGTTTTTTGTATTTTTTATTTTGAAAGTGATGAATTTGGTTTTATTAGCATTTAGTGTAAGTGAATGGTAGTCTAGCCATTTTTTAATCCTGTTAAGTGTGTTTTCTGCTTTCTTAAATGTTTCTCTCCAATTATTCCCATTTATAAGGAGAACAGTATCATCTGAAAAACTGATGATTTCTCCGTCACATTCTATGTGGCATAGATCATTCGTGTAAATTAGGAACAGAATCGGATCCAGAATACTTCCTTGAGGCACCCCGAATTTGACATCAATACACTCACTGGTTATGTTGTTAAGTTTCACAGTTTGCTTTCTATTTCCCATGTAGCTTTTAAAGAATATCAGTTCATTGTCAGTGATCCCTATGTTCTCTAGTTTTTCAAAAAGATGTGAGTGATTTATTGTATCGAAGGCTTTAGAAAGGTCGAGAAATACTCCAATGCATTTTTTATGTGAATCTAGAGAATTTTTAATATATTCAATTACTAAGGCTATGGCGTTGGATGTTCGTAGTTTTTTTCTGAAACCAAATTGTTTTGGTGATAATAGTTTATTTGATTCTAGGTAATCGACGAGTTGAGTTTTGACTGTTATTTCTAAGATTTAAGATAATGTGTTCAGAATTGTGATTGGTCTGTAGTTATTGATATCTGTACGATTTCCTGATTTAAAGATTGGTGTAATAGTCCCTATTTGAGTTGTGATGGAAATCTGCTTTCTGTAATAGATTTGTTTAGTAGAAAGAGTATCGGTTCGGTAATTTCATCTTGTATAAATTTTGATGTTTTCATTGTGATTTCATCACTTCCAGATGAAGATGTTGGTTTGAATTTTGAAAATATTAGTGTTAGTTCTTGTTTAGTGATTTGTTTTAGAGCAAATTTAAACCTTTGTGGATTTGGGTGTTTGTTTTTTTTTGGGTTATAGTATTGGGGTTTGTTTATTTTATTCGCTTAGTTCGAGCCTATGTTTGCAAAAAAGTTGTTTGTGTAGTTAATTAGTTTATGTACGTTTTTGTTGAGTGAGAGTGTACCGTTCTCTGTGTTGATTTCTTCCAATGGGTTTGCTTTGTTTTGATTTGTGTAGGTGATTTCTTTAATTATTTGCCAGATAAGTTTTGGATTGATGTATTTTAGATCTGTAGTAATTTTGTTTGGCCGATTTAGTAAGATTGGAGCAGATGTTTCTATAATTTTTGTAAAATAGTTTTAGGGAAAGGTCGTATGGATAGTTTTTTACTTGCTGATGGATCTTGTCTCTTTTTTTATACATTTTAGTAGGTTAGGTGTGATCCATGCTTTTTTGATAATTTTACTGTGTGAATATGTGTAAGTTTTTATTGAGGTGTGGTTATGTATTTTTAATTGCAATAGTTTAATTAATAATTTCCAAGCATCTTCAAGGTCTTCAGCTTTATATATTAATTCCCAGGTTTCAGTTTGTAGTGAATTTTTTAGTTCGTTGTAGTCTATAACATGTCTATTCCCCGTTAAATTTTGAGTCGATGGTCGATTTTCCTTTGCATGAATGTTAAGAATTAAAGTGTAGTGATCAGTGATAGTGGATTGATGTATGATTTCGGAGTATTTTTATTTGTTATTGTCATTATGTGGTCAATGCAGGTTTGCGAGGGGATTGATTTATTCATTTTGTGATCCACTCTTGTTGGTTCCCTTATTTCGGCAGTCATCCCGTGGGAGAGGAGGAGTAATTGGTATTCCTGTGTTTGTGGATGTTCCTTCCAGTATCCAGTATGTTAATGTTGATGTCCCCTATGATGAACAACTTCCTGGGGTTTCGTTCTTGAAGTAGAATGGAGTCTAGTGATTCAAGAAATGATGACAAATTTGTAGATGAAGGGGATCTGTAGATAGCGAAGATGCATGTATCTTGATCGAGTTTTACTTTCAAACAGTTTGCGTCTTGTAGTTCGATTTCTTCTATTTTGCATTCCATCTTATTTTTACAATATACAATTACTCCATCGTTTTGATGTTTGTGAAGTTTAGTATTGAAGACTTTGTATATTGATGTTTTTATGCACATATGTTGAGGAATTTATCCAACATTCTGTAAGGATTAATAAGTCAGGTTCTAAATATAATTAATTTATCAGAACAGTGAAATCTTCGAAGTTTTTGTTAATACTTCGAATCTTTTTCTTTGTTGCCCGCTACATTTCAAGATTATTCTGCAACATGCAAACACTGAACTCTGTAAAGAAGATTCGAGACGGCAACTCGACCGGGTCCGGTCTACAAGGGAGTACCAAATCGGCTACCGCCGGGGATAGACGCCATCTCAGGAAGACACTAGCGGACGCTCCAAACGACATTAGACGAGCATTTCGTGACTACGATCTTCTGGGGAAGAATGACGCAGCAGTTTATAATCGTTTTTGCTGGTCGTTGCTAGTCACATCTAAATTTTAACATCATGAAAAGTGATGTTTGGCGCCTTCTTCTCTCTATATCAGGTTAGAATATTATGTCACACACATTTTATGTCACATATTTTGGTCACATTTTTAGTCACACCATATATCATTGCTACCAATTTTTAATTAATTGTCCGATGCGCAAGATCTTCGATCCGACGCACACGCCCTGGGATTAATTTTAATTATATTAATTTTAGAGATCTCTAGTTTTGCTCTGGTTTTGTACGCTGTAGAAATAAATACAATGTTGTAATCATATCTCTTTTATTTCAACATTTACATCATCCCGATGTTGGTTCCAATCGAGGGATTAAATCCCGTAATAATAGCGCCCAACGTTAATAATATAGCGTTGCAACTCAAGTGTTCCTAGTCATTACTACAGATCTCAAAGTTCTCGGGAGTAGGTATATCGATGGTGGAAAATCTATCGCCGATCACAGAGATTATCTAAAAGAAAGAAAGGAGTCAAACAAGGTGGACTCGGCTCACTCAACCATTGGAAAATAAGTTAAAAGAGCACTCCAAAGCGGACCGATATACTTACCTTCCCAATACGCCATGGCCATGAAAACGGCAAAGAAAAGTGGCAAGCCTTACCTGGTTCATGAGTTGAGTCATGAGGACTTTTTGATATAAAAGCTATGAAGGACCCCCAGGTAATTTTACCCATTTTGGACATTCGAATGTTTAAAGTAATTAAAGACGACGGCAACATTTACTTCAAAACATCCTACGGATCACATGCCTGGGAGGAGGCGAAGAAAAGGAATAAACGGGGCAATGGGAGCGTGAATCTGTTCTGATGCAAGCTTATTCCAAGAGACCATTGGTGAGAAGAAGAAAAATGATATCCTAAAGTTAGTTACCGCTGGGATAATACCGTCAATATATTCAGATTTCCATAAACGATTGGGAAAGTTTGAAGTTACCAGCAAAGGGAAGAGCAGTATTATGTTAAATGTTTATAAAAAAATTGTGAAGCAATAAATCATTTTTTCATTGACAACATGATCTTTTTATACCTAAAACAGGATCCAAAAGAAGAAGCCACTATGACACAAAAGCAAATATTTTACTCTTAATTTAAGCAATTTTCGATTTATTTGCAACTACTACTTCAATAAGCAGTATTCGTCTAAATTTTATTCATTCATAAGGTGGCTTTGAGGTGAACCAAACGGACGTTAAAAGGAAAATATCATATGCGAAATCTTTAAAGCGCTCTCGTGAAAAACAAGCATTTTGCAGATATGCCGGTTTGATTTCACAGCGACGATATATGGACATCACCTAAGTATTGGTTTCCCATAGTGTGAAACCGTTGTATTGGGAAGTTCGCAATTTAATTGCGCTTATGTGTGTTGCAGTGGAATAGTGTATTTTGTCGTGTTGTTATTGTATGTATTCGTAAGTTTATGAGTTGCAGAAGTTTGCAACAGTCGAATTTAGGACGGGTTGTTTCGGAGAATTTGAACAATTCATCAAATTTCAAAGTTCATTTTCAAATTCTGTGAAATATTTTTTCAAGTTCTGTTTTCATTTCAGTTTTGTCAAGCAACTAGCCTATAATTATATAATAACAGAACTTGAATTGGACTTCCACAAAACCCGGAAATGAAGGTTGAAATTTGATGAATTGTTCAAATTCTCCGAAACAACGCGTCCTTAGAGTTTAGAATTTTTAATAAAAAAATTAAGTCATTTATTTTACTCCTTTCTTCCAATGTGTGTATTTTTATAGTATTTAATAAGAAATGATATTGTAAGTCTTCTAGTGGGATATTTAATTTAAAATTTATAAAACGTAGAAATTTTTTTTATTAATGTGAATTTTGTAAGAGGGAGACCAAACTACTGAGATGTATTCAATTATGCTTCTAACTAGAGATATGTATAACAGTTTAATGGCTCGTATGGAGTTACAGTTTTTAGTTGTTCTTAATACGAATCCTAGTGTTTTCATGCCCTTGTTTACAATTTGGTGGATATGATTGGCGAAACTTAGTTTTTCACCCAAAATAATTCCGAGATCTCTCATTTCCGTTTACTAAAGCTGTATTGTCAATGGAATTATTATTATTAACAATAATGTATTAAAAACGTTAGTGAACATATTTCTTTGTATAAAGTACATGAACTAATATGAAATATGTCCAACATTGGCTTTGATAACTTCTTGAACTCATTTGGAAGTGGAATCAACGAGTTTTTTTTCAATTGTTGCCTTACAAATTGCCCAGATGATTTCAGGAATTTCAAAGACAAGAATTGCAATCCAAGCAGGTGATATTGCTATAATTGAAAAAAAACAAAGATCTGTCTTGGATTGGTACTACTTACGACTACTTCATAACCTTCTACGACTGCTTCGTAAGTTCAACAGCTAATCTATCTTCCAAAAGATTTTTTATATCATGACAAGTGTCACCACAATCTACATATATGCCCTGATGATGAACACTACAATGCTGTCCGAAACGTTGGCCAAAGAAAGAAAAAGGGCAACACAGCATACTGCCCAAAAACCTTTTGGACCTGAGAATCTAAAATTATATCAATTTATTTCATGATAATAATTCTTGTCACTAACGCACTGACGGATCAGCTTTCAAAGTTCCCAAACAATATCGGCGTCACGTTTCATTTTTCAAGCGGTGAAATAGCTTTCCGAAAATTGGTAGGTATCCTCATTTTGATTGGTGTCCGCAATAACTAACTTATTAACTCTGCAACAAACATACCTACACAAAAACACATGACAAATGTTTTACACCTTTCGCAGAAGAACCTTTTGCGACAAAACGTTTGCAGGATGCTAAGATATAGTAGCGAATACACTCTGTTAGCAGTAAGCCATCTTGTATGAATCTTGTTAGGCTAAGGACTCGCGGAGCGATTTTTACCCGCGCCCGCCGCGGTTGCGGGCCCGCAGCCTTTGTAGAATGCAGATATTTATGTAAAAAATTAAAGCACATTTCACGACGCGTTTTACGCCCGCGGCGTGTGCGATTGTTTGCGGGGCCCGCTGCACCCGCGGTTATCTTGTACCGGCGGGCGCGGGTGCGGTCCCGCAGCCGAGGCGGGTTGCTCCCGCGCGCTCTGCGATCGGTTGGCGGGCGAGTTAGTGGAACTCAACTGATCGTTTAACTGCCCGTCTTGCAACCGCCCGTCTTGCTATAATCAACCGCCAAGATTGCGGGCGATAACCGCAACCGCGGCGGCTGCGTCACCGCAAAAAAGAGCGGTCTCGTGAGTTTTGAAAATAAAACTCCATTCCGCCACCGCAGCGGGCGCGGGTAAAAATCGCTCCGTGAGTCCTTAGGCCCAGGCTACACGAGCGGTTCTCCCGCCGCGGGAGAACCGCTTGTAAACCGCTACAGACGGGCCCAGGCTACACGAGCGGTTCTCCCGCCGCGGGAAACCGCTCGAGAAAGCGACCGCGGACATTATTTGGTTCATTCTTCAAAATGGATCCGCCAATGATCACTGCTCTTGCAGCGCTTATTTTAATAGAGTTATTAAAAAAAACGACGAACGACGAAGTGTTTGGGTGGCACCAATATTAAGCAATCGTTTAAATTCCGGAATATTTCATTTAATGTTTAGTGTACACCGAGATAATCCTCAAAAGTTCTTCACATACTACAGAATGTCTGTGAACTCGTTTGATGAACTTCTATCAATTGTGAGCCATAGTATTAACAAACAAGATACAAACATGCGACGATCCATCAAACCTGCAGAACGATTGGCTATCACACTCAGGTAAATAAAATCACATAATATTATTTATTATTTTATTTAAAAAAAAATATTAATAAAAAGTAGACCAGAGTAATTTATTGAAGAGGTAGGTAAGATATAATATTATAATAATCATAATTTTCTTGTGATGTGTCAGAAGCAGTCTCATTTTGTGGCGATGCTACTCTGCTTATTGGAGAAAATGCTTCAGAATATGTTCTTGAGCCTGAGCTCCCATCCTGGTTTCTGCGGTAAATAAATTCAGACAAGTTGCTGGGAATATCGGGATTTGTATTTTCATTATTTGCGTAGGTTGTTTGCTTTCTTTGTATATTTCTGAATAAACTGGTGATTTGATATCTGGTTTCCATAGCCAAATCTGGTGTCATCGAATTCATAATGGGTACAAACGACATAAGAAATGCACGATTTCCCTTTTCATCCTTATCCTTGTTATCTTTTTGCAATTGCAAACTTTCGTTCAAAATTTTGGTTATTTGAGGAATTGCATTTTTTTCTTTTTGGTTTTTCTTCATAGAAACTTGTCTTTCTTGAGGTGGTCTCATTAGAACATCTGCTTCTATCTCCTGATTTTGTGTTAAAACCACAGGAGAAATATTAGACTCACGTTCGTCTGAAGTACTGGCAGCAGTAGGGCGTAAAAAGGACAAGAGGTCAAAATAAATATATCTTTTTTTTTTTGTGCTGATTGTCCCGACACTGTGTTGGTTTCTGACTTTACTTCTTTCATATAACTGTCTTTGATGTTCTTCCACTTCTTCATGAGATCTTTTACTGTAAAAAAAATATATATTATATTTATAATGCATCTATTATTTTTTACGTTGTGGCGAGCTCTGAGACAGGCCTATGTTCAGCAGTAGACAATATTGGCTGATGATGACAATGATTTATTTTTTCAGATATTTGGCTTCAGGAGGAACATTCACAGATTTGGAATACGATTTTCAAATTTCACGAAAAACCATACCATTTATTGTAAAAGAAACACGTCAAGCTATTTGGGAAGAACTGGCACCTTTAGAAATGCCAAAACCAAATAAAGAAAAATGGATCAATATTGCTGAGAAATTTTACAAAGAAGCGAACTTCCCTAATTGCGTTGGCGCCATGGACGGCAAACATATTAGAATTATTTGCCCTCCGAAAGGTGGATCTAAATATTTTAATTACAAAAAATACCATTTTCTTATTTTATTTGGAGTGGTGGACGCAGACTACTGTTTTACATCCATTGATATTGGTGCTCCAGGTCGAGAAGCTGACTCATCAATCTTCAAAAGTTCAAATTTTGGGCAAAAGTTAATAAATTCTCAGTTAGATCTACCAGAGCCCGCTTATCTTCCTGACAATATAGGACAACCACCTGTGCCTTTTGTATTTGTAGGTGACGCTGCGTTTGGTCTAAACAAAAATGTTATGAGACCATTTTCTTTACGAAACCTAACATTGCCCAAGAAAATTTATAACTATCGATTATCAAGAGCTCGCCGTTTTGTCGAATGTGCGTTTGGTATTCTCAGCGCAAAGTGGAGAATTTTTCATTCAAGCATCATGATCAATCCACCGAGTGCCATACCCATTATAAAAGCAGCTTGTGTGCTACACAACTTTGTAAGACGCAGAGATGGGTATCGATTTGAAGACACGATTGAATGTGATTTCGAAGAATACGATGTAGTTCAGGCAGTTGCAGGCCGATCTACTGGCATTACAGTAAGAGATTCGTTTATTCGATACTTCAATGGTCCTGGTGCCGTTCCTTGGCAAAACAGGATGATTCATTAAGACGCTGGTTACTAACATTAAATTTCAATTATTATAACATTATTATTTAGCGTTTATGATTTAAAAAAAACTGTATATTCGTAAATGCCATATGGTTACCCTGTGATCCCAAAAATATTGGTGAAACTTTTCAAGATGGAGAAGCGTTCATTATAATCGTCAAATTCGCGTACATTTATTCATACTCACGTTAACTGCATCGCAAAACCAAACAATTTCAAGCATATTTCAATTAATAGGAACTGATCTAGAATGTTCATTATCGATACAAAACCATCCTATAAAGTTTCTCTAACATTTTTGAGGTCACCCTGTATAAGAATAAAAAGTATACTCACTAGATCTGTTTTTATCTTCTGGTCCTAAATCATCCCAATGATCCATCATTTGTTGTCCTATCTCCATCCATAACTTTGCTTTTAATTCTCGATTGGCGTAATCATTTAACTTTACATCATATAAAGCAGGCCGATCTTGTATTTCTATTATGAATCGCTCCGTATCAAACATGTTGTAACATGAATCCTTCACGCGCACGACCGACCAACACCGCTCTCTCGCAGGGAATGAGCAAAAGCGGGGAAACCGCTCGTGTAGTATGAACGTGGCGGTTATCCGCTGCGGGAGAACCGCTGCATGCGGCGGTCGAATTTCTCCCGCCCGTGAACCGCGAGCGGCCGCGGCGGGAGAACCGCTCGTGTAGCCTGGGCCTTAGCTTTAGTCGACTTTTTATACGATCTGACAGATAGTCTGTCAAAGTTAACGGCAACACGTTGACATGAAGCCATCTTGGAAAGAATAAAATTTCAGGTGTATTGTTTTCAGTGAGCGCTTCCCTAAGTTAAAATTCCAAAAACTATTAATTTCCTTAAGTTGAACTCGTATTTAAACGCACTTATGAGTAAGTTATCAAAAACTTACATTAGCCGTACATTTAACCTCTGAGTGTAAAGGCCGCCTAAGTGAAAGTGATAAGTTAAAGGACAAAATTAAGTTGTACTGTTTTTGAACTACAAATTCGGTTACTAATTTTATTGTATTGTTGTCTTGTTTTGAGTTATAGTTTCGATTAAAAGTGTAAAAAACAGTAAAACTTTAGCAACTTCGTTGTAAGTTAGTTCAAAACGGTGCGACTGCAAATTTGGAACGTTAAAATAAATTAAAAATAATAATCCTAGCGATCGGCAAAATAAATTGAACAGTACTGTAATTACAAGGAAATGTTCCAGTTCTGGGGAATTTCGGGGAATGCGTTTTATAGCACAATAGTTTACAATGTTTACATTGGCAGTTTGCTTTAAGAACTCTTCGAATTAATTTAAACATAAAATCATAGTGCATTTTTGGTAAATTGTGAATTATTAGCGAAATTTAGACGTTTATTAACGATTTATTTATAACATTTTTTTGTGTTTTAAAACAGAGCATGATTTTTATATTAGAATGGAATATACTAATGCAGAATACTACGATATGTAAATGTGTCTTTGACATGCCAACGGCAATTCGACCAGGGCTGCATTCGAATATATGGAGAGATTTACACATAATCAATTATCAGACGGTCCCAACTGTGCTTGGAAGTCAACAGTGAACATTTTGAACAATTTTGGTGACGTATATGTGTTTTTGGAAATTAGAACATCATAAATAGCCGTATAATATTAGTTTTTAATTTTTTTTTGGTGAAAATGCTCAAATCAAAAAACTTTATGTTATTTAGGTTCTCGGTATGGTGCAGATTCTCCAATTTCTCGCTTTTACTACAAGTTTCCGGACACCGTGTAAAGTGAAAAAGTGACATATACGAGAGATGGGAAGCCTGACAGACATTGAAAGAATTGCGGTCGGCGCTTACCAAAAATTGTCCAAAAGCGAAGTTAGCAGTCAACATTGGAGTGCTGGTACCTACCCTGATGTATGTAAGTGAGGCATAGAACTGGTAGAGAAAGGATGAAAGTAGACTGAATGCTGTAGAAATGAGATCCCTGAGGCGTGTGTGTAGGAAAACCAGGTATGTGACCTATAGTATCAAAGTGTGACATCTCCATTTTTGGCTAAAATGAGATAATGATGCAGTTTTGTAGCCATTTTATTGTTGATTATAGCTTTTGCCACAGAATCTGACATATTCTTTCAAATTTCTACATAATTTGAGTTAAAAATTGAGGTTATTATCAAAAAATGACATATCCCTCGCTTATTAGTTTCAAATAATGACAGATCCACTTCAACCAATAGGGAGTCGCCATCTTGTCACGTGATTGAGGGATTTAACTGCCATTTCTGTCTTGTGTGTCTAGCTGTGAGTGTCGGTTGACAGTTTTTCGGTATTTTAGTAAGTTTTAAAAAGTTTTAAGATAAAAAACAATGGAACGTGTTGTTCCAGAGAAAGCAAGGAATAGAAAAAAACAGCCAGAAAAGTGGAAAAGATCCAGGGAAGTGAAAAAAAGGTAAGTTTTGTTCTCAACTGTCAAGATCACTCATGGTTCATGCAGTTTTGCAAAGGGCGTGCGAGAGTTAATTTTATTTTTCACACGAATTTTTTTATGTATTTTATACCTGTCTCTAGAAACATCAATTTCACTTTAATCAACTATTTCATTGGCAACTCAGATTAATAAGTGAAATGTAGGTATTTTAGATACCTCTCTAGTAAATATGTATGGGTATAAATAATTATTAAATATAAATTTATTTTTCATGTAAAATTAAAATATCCCCTTTCTTTTTGTTCAAGATATTCTGCATCAACATTGCCGTTTGCGCCAAAATGCCAACACAATTCAAAGGCATTTCAATGCATGTCATTGACAATGGTAGACATACAACAATTTCACAAGAAATTTTATTTGTTGTCTAACAAAATTTATCAGGACAATTACTTGTTAAAATATTGTTTACCGAAATCGGTAATTAGGAGAAGAGGAAACAGCGAAACAGATAGCAACAAAAGGAAAAAGAAGTCTCTTTCAATAACCTATAATGTACGTAAAACAACTACTATGACTACGGCACCCGTATGCAGAAACACATTTTTGGATATTTTACATATCAACAAAATGCGTGTGATTGGCGTCACTAAAAGATACTTTAACTCTGGCACTCCTCCCATTGAGAAACGGGGAGGTGATAGAAATCACATAAAATTTTCCGACCGCAAAAATGCTGTAATAGAATTTATTAAAAAACTTATTCCTCTTGAAATTCATTACTGTCGTAGCAATACAAAATCACGGCAATATTTATCTTGCGAACTTAATATCAGCAAATTAAGTCAAATGTTTAATGCTCAAGCATTATCGGATTGCATCGTAAAGGCTTCGTATTTCCGAAAAATATTTAATTCTGAGTTCAATATTGGTTTTGGAACTCCACGGACAGATCAGTGCTCCAAATGCTTGGAACTTGGTGAAAAAATTAAGTATGAAGTAGATGCATCAATGAAAAATAATTTAATAATAGAAAAATGTGTGCATAAAATTCGGGCAAAGGCATTCTTTACAATGTTGGAAGAAGAAAAAGAGGGCATGGCAACAATTTCTTTTGATTGCCAAAAGAACCAACCACTGCCGAAAGTTGCCGATCAAGCAGCTTACTATTCACGCCAATTATATACATATAATTTTACAGCAGTTATTGGTACTTCCCATTCTAAACTCACTAACGTGCACATATATGCTTGGACAGAAGATCAGTACGCAAAAGGATCAAATGAAATCGCAAGTTCATTATTCCATCTTCTTTCTAAAATTAATTTTGATGGAATCAACACTATTCGACTAATGGCAGATGGATGCGGAGGACAAAATAAAAACTCTGTTCTCATAGGAATGTGCATGAAGTGGTTGGAAAACAGAGGTGATGTTGTAAAAAGAATTGAAATAATTTTTCCCGTCCCAGGCCATTCCTTTCTACCATCTGACAGAGTTTTTGCTGGAATAGAGAAAAAAATAAAGAAGAAAGAAGTAATTGTCAATCCTGAAGAGTATTACGATATATTTAAGGAACATGGAAAAGTATATAATCTTGGAACTGACGTGAAAGTCTTTGACTGGAAGTCTGCCGTTCAGGAGGTTTTGAAACCTCCAGGCAAATGGCATTTTAAATTTGCTCCTTCGAAAAGATATATTTTTACCAAAAAACCATCAGGCGTCATAACAGTTGCTGGAGAAGCTCACTATAGAGTAGATTTGTGTTCTTCAAAGAAAATTTTCAAAACAAATTTATCTGCAGTACAAATTAACCCCAAAGAGTTAAATTGTGGAACAAATGTAAAAATGGCTAAAATTAAGGATGTTGATTATCTTTTAAAAAAACATTATGGCAACAACTGGAGAGCTCTTGGTTGCTTACAATATTATAAAAATGTTATCGAAAGGTATGAAGAAAATCAGAGAGAATCCGAGAATATTGAAAATGTGGAAGTTAGCGAAGAAGATTGTGAACCTATCGTGGAAATTAATGACCTTATAATATGATTTGTAATTAAATACGTATCCTTTGTACAAGCACCAATTACCAATTTACGAGTCTATTTTAATTTCTTGTTTATCATTTGAATAATAGTGTATTTTTAAAACTGTCATTGCTTTCATTGGAATTTTTTTATTTTTAAATTGTTTATTGAAAATTATGATAATAAACTTGTGATTGTACTGACACTCTTTCGAGAATGGTGTTTGTACTTTTTTTTTAAATATAATGAATATTTTTTGTTTACCTCATGAAAATAAAGTACTTATTTTAGCAAAAATATGTATAATTTTGCTAGTTTGTTACGTACACCCATGGCTTCAAAAAAATGGCGGACCTACATAAGTTGGCTGCAGAGTATGACAAATCCAGTATCATGAGTTTCAAAGTATGACAAATCCATACATTATTTTCAAAATGTGACACATCCAAACTAAAAAGTTAAATAAAAATGAAAATAAGCATTATACAAAAGAACTTACTTCATAAAATTAAATATTTCACTATGTTTATTGGAAATACGTTGAAAAATGGTTAAACATCGTCAATATTAATAGTTAAATATGTTTTCATGATTATCTCAAAACTGTAAAAATGGAGATGTCACACTTTGAAACTATAGGTCACGTATGATCATCTGAGAAATAATGAAATCCGCAAAGAGTGCATGGCTGATGAGAAGAGATTAGATAGCTTGGACATGTAGAGCGAATGAGCGAAGAAAAGCGTGTAAGGAGAATATATCACGCAAATGTGAGTGGTAGCAGAAATCAGGGACGCCCGAGGAAGATTTTGCACTATCAAATGAATCGGATACTTGAGTCGGGCCATGTCAAGAGTCAAAATAATAGAAGAGTATCTATGAGACGATTTATGAATGTGAATGAGGCAAGGAGTATGTGGTGTGACCGAGTTGTTTGGCAGTCAGTCATCTCTGTCTACCCCTTCCGAGAAACGGCGTGATGGTTATTTAGTTAATTGTTTTCAGTACCTACTTAGTTGAATGAAATAATAAAAATAATCTTTATAGTCTATGACTAAATATTGTCTATGTTCTTTTAACAACCCACTCCCTGTGGTTTATTTATGACACTCCCCTTCTATGCTCGTTCTCTTGTGGTCCTGTCGGCTTGAGTGAGTTATTGCGTCGTGAGTGGTATATCTATCCGTGCGTCACCTGCCAATCGTTTCATCCTCTTTACAAACTCTAATTCCACATAATATCCCTTACATTGTTCAACACACGCAGTTAAATATATTATCGGATGCTTTGATAGTTATTGGTAAGTTCTAATGCTGATATTTTCTACACGCGTATTTTGCTCAAATGCAGAACTGTGCTTTTTAACTTTAACCTAAGTTAGGGAATAACGCGTTCAGACGTATCAATTTTAGTTGATCAACTCGACGCTTGAAAGCGTATTGATAATTGTCGCAATAGGAATTTATTTATTATCAATTCCAAGCTGTATATTTTCTGGCCCACCAAACGATTTAGGTTGGACAACCGTGATATAGAGCCAGATTACTGTAGTCTAACTATTGATGACGATTCTGTCAACCGTTTTTAATTGTCTTAACTTAATGATCTATTAATTCAAAATTATATTCCTATTCTCAAATATTTGTTATGCATACATTTCATTGTTTTTACAGAATATTCCAACCCACTTAAAGCATTCATCCAAATTAGAGTTGCGTTGTTGATCCAACATTATGTTTCATGCAGTTTCAGCTAAATTTTTGGATTGAACCTATTTTAAAACCCTACCAGTCTTGCCATGGATCTATTTAATCCAGAGAATGTTTCCATCAAGATGGAACCAGGGCCACAGGAAGAATGTGGAGGTAAAACGCCATATGTGGATATGGACTTTGATCTCCCAGATGTAAAGAAGAAATGTTTGCAGTATGCGGAGAATACTCGGAAAGCCAGTAAGTGATATTGCACATGTAAAAAATGTAGCATGTAAACTTTTAATGTTTCTGACTCCATGTCCGTTTTGAATTGTTACTGAGGCATGAAGTATTCCCAACGTCCTATCTTGCCGTACTTTTGTATTGACCTTATTATGGCATTTACAGGAAACTGCCAAACTACAGCAACAGTTTTTTCAGCCTTATTTTGGGATATAATATAAGTTGCACTAAAAATAATATTGATTAATCGATAAAAAACATTATTTACAAAACTCTCTATGGAATGTGTTCAAGAGTAAATGTATTTCCTCCTTGAAGCATCGTTCATATAGCGTAAATCTGGTGATTTCTTAAATTAACCTTTTAAAGTCAGTTATCCAAATACCCGTTTCTATGTGGTTAATCAATGATATCTTCATTCGTACATTTTTTAATTTAATATTTTGGTACTTTAAAGTTTTTCGAAGCATTCTCTCGGAGAAGGACTGCTGTAATTTAAAATGTAAAATTTTCTACATCTGGGCATATCAATGTACGTATTGTTGTTTGGTTTTTGTAGGTAGCATTGAAGTGGAGACTGTTAGCTTCAAGATAGAACCAGGACCCCGAGAAGAAGACGGAGGGGGAATTCCTTATACGGAAATTGACGTCGAGCTGTCGGATGTTAAAAAGGAATGCGTAAAACGTTTTCATTTGACGAGACATATGGGTACACACAGTGCAGAAAAACCTTTTTCATGTTCCGACTGCAGCTATTCGTGTATTCGTAAGGATTATTTGATGACACACATGTGTACTCACAATGGGAAGAAACCGTTTTCATGTTCCGACTGCAGTTATTCATTTACTCTAAGGGGAAGTTTAACGAAACATATGCGGATTCACAGTACAAAAAAACCTTTTTTATGCTCCAACTGCAATTATTCATGTACTAAAATGGGAAGTTTGACGATGCACATGCGGACTCACAGTGGAGAAAAACCTTTTTCATGTTCCGACTGCAATTATTCTTGTTCTCAAAAGAAAGATTTGACGAAACACATGCGGACTCACAGTGGAGAAAAACCATTTTCATGTTCCTGCTGCAGTTATGTATGTACTGAAAGGGGACATTTGACGGTACACATGCTGACTCACAGTGGAGAAAAACCTTTTTCTTGTTCCGATTGCAACTATTCTTGTTCTCAAAAGCAAAATTTGACAAGACACATGCTGACTCACAGTGGAGAAAAACCTTTTTCATGTTCCGACTGCAATTATTCTTGTTCTCGAATGCAACATTTGACAAAACACATGCGGAATCACAGTGCAGAAAAACCTTTTTCATGTTCCGACTGCAATTTTTCTTGTTCTCAAAAGCAACATTTGACGAGACACATGCGGACTCACAGTGGAGATTAGATCAGATGTTCCAAAGAAATTATGATACAAGCGGAATCATTTACAGGATAGGCTTTCTTGAAACATATAACAAATCTTAGATCTGACGTGATAATAGGGAGTCTTTAGTATTCAAATATAATATCATTCATGAGTCGTTAACATCGTTTTTGTTTCCATAGAATTTTTCCTATTTTTTATCGCGTGGTATAATATTTGATTTGTTTTCATTAAAAACTAGAGAAACGATTATATTAAATTATTTTTAACAACATAATTGTTTGTCTCGAGTCCAGGAGCTAAAATAATCGTTACACGTTCATAAATACCATCTTTAAATTTTGCTGCATATAGCGTGAAACTAAAATTCAAACTCCACTCAGAACATGCGAATGGTTTCCTTCGAAATACGTCAGCAGATGGATCCATAATTTTTTTTTTAACATTCCTAATACAGAACCGTCTTTAATTTAAGAGTGAATCCTTGTACTGAAGTCCCAAATTTTAATAAAACCAGAACACGAAAATGGTATCCTCCAATTTTTGGAGCACGTAGTCTGCAACCAGATTTTTTTTATTTAACTATTAGGTATTTATTTCTTTTATATACTCAATGATATTATTATTATATTTATATTGACAGTTTATTTATAAACAAGTTCTGTTATGTAATTATTATTACGTGTGCCAGCTGTTTCGCTCTCTGAAGGCATTATCAAACTGTTTCATTACCACTTACAGACGATGTATTTATATGATTAGATAGGTGTTTGCAATAAAAAGATTTTATTGCTTTTATCTTTAATTATCTACTGTTTTCCCATACATATTTCTGAGAGAATTGACTGCAATCGTTAATGGTTATTACCCTTCTAAAAGTTTCCCTAATTAGTGTGTTGCTTAAGTTTGACTAAAGGTTATTATTCATTATTTAAAGGTTACAAAAATACCTTCATCGTGTCGTCTTGTAACGCTGCAATACTGTATGAGTTTTGGATGTTATTATGCATTTTTTTTAAATAGTTGTGAAATTTTTCACGGGTAATTGCAATTCTATCTATAAATATAGTAGATATGAGGGTTAAATAATAATTTGTGGATTGAACAGTCTTTTGTGAAAGTACCTGTAAAAACTAGCACTGATGAAATCCTTAACAAACTTAATATCATGTCACTTAAACAACTCTTTTCTAAAACAATACTCCTTTACATTCATAAGTACAAAACACAATAAATAACAACTAACAAATATATATAAAAACACCAGATCTCAGGGTCCAAAACATGGCATCGTGGCCTCGTCTCTAACGGTGAGATTCTGGCGCAAATCAATTTATTTGTCCCAGAGTCTCACTCTCGGGCACGTCACCATAACATATTATATTGCCGATTGAGTCGTACAAATCTGTACCTGAATTCGCCCGTGGGAAGAGCGATACGCTATTTAAATATATTAGATAAAAAATTTGACATATTCTTCGGAAAATTCAATGAGTTTGTAAGGTTTTTGGCACTACATTCTCACTGTGAAAATGGTACTTTTACAATTAGTTAGATAAAATATCTGTAATGTTCTAAAATTTTTGTACACAAATAAAATAAAATATCCAACAAACAACTACAACATACAACATTTGGGCAAAAAACCTTCCTATTGTTACTAAACTTTACAGTAAAATCCCACTCGCATTCAAAACTCACAACAATATTTACAAAGCTGAATACAAAACATACTGAGATCATAAAAATAGATAAATGCAGACTGGAACCACTCAACTGAACATAAAAACACCATGTAGTATATCTATAATTATATCAGAAAAAAAACGTATTAACGTCTGCTATAATTTAATAAAAATCAACTTAAAACTTAAGTGTACTAAACTCAAAGATCTAAACTATTAGAAATCAAAGACCGCGCTTCAAATCAGTGCATTTATATCTTGTGAAGTGCTATTTTTTCATGTTTTTTTGTCTTCACAAAGAAATTGCATGTTAACTGTCAAAAAAAAAACCAAATAATAAAAATAAATCTGTCATTCTGTACTAAAACGAGCCAGCTGTTAAAAAATACAAAAGTGCCTAAACTGTGTTGAAACTATCAATATTAAACATCATTCAATCAATTTTATTCACAGCGAAATCACTTTTTATAAATTTATTTCAACATGAATACACTATGCATCGTTTGCGACAAAAATATTGACAGTCCAACCGAATTCATATCTTGTGTTGTCTGTGATAATGGCTATCATCTTGTTTGTGCAGAGATTGGTGAAAACATACGTGGTGCTCGTAATTCTCAGTGGAAATGTAATAAATGCTCTAAAGCTTTTACTAAAAAAAAGACCAGGAATATGAATTATTGTGATGAAAAAATCGATCAAGAACCATCTACCGGCAAACCTACCAAACATCTAACTCAACAGTCAACAGACGCAGAGAAATTTCCTTCATCAACCGCAGATGGCGCAAGCGGTATACTAACGTCAGATAAGTTTATTTTAGAATTAAACAATTACAAAAAAACAATAATGGATTTTGTGGAACAAAAATATGATTCGATTATCGCACAAAACAAAGAAATCCTTGATTCATTTAAATTTTTAGCGGATCGGCAAGACCTTCTAAAAAAACGAATAACTGACATCGAATCCTCGCAAGAAAGGGTCATTACTGATATGCTAGAATTAAAAAAAACAAAACGCTGTATTAGAAAATACTACTTCTCATCAGGACGACAAAATTGACCGGCTGGAGTACATTACACAGATGTGTAATATCGACATCAGAGGCATCCCTGAAGCAAACAATGAAAATATTATGGAAACTCTTAAAAAAATATCAAAAATCATAAATTACGGAGATACCACGATACCTTTACAATCTGAAATCAATAAAATGTACAGACTAGGACCAAAACTGTCCGAAAAAAATCCCAGATCTGTAATAGTGTCGTTCAATAGTATTAAATCTCGAGATGACTTCCTACTCAAAATCAAAGACTATAAAAAATCCTCTACCTCCAGTTCAAGCAAACTCAATACAGCAGATCTAGGGCTATCTCAAGAAGCAAAACGGATTTACGTGTCAGATCATCTAACGCAAAAAGGAAAATTCTTACTCTCCCAAACTAAAAAATTCGCCAGAGAAAATAACTACAAATACTCTTGGTCATCATCGGGGCGCATTCTGCTAAGACATACGGATACATCCAAAATTATTACGATTAAAAACATCACTGATCTTGATCGAGAAAAACGCCAACAACTGTGACAGATGATAAAAAGTACCTCAACATTTATTGCACTGCTAAACAAAAATAATCCGGATAATATCATATTCATCGCAAGTTTTCTCATGAGTTTTTTCTTTGTCTTTAAAAATAATAATGTTTTAATTGAAAATAATGCATTCTTACTCTTTTTAGGAGTTCTTTCATGTAGCAACAATATCAGTGTGAAAATTGTTTATATCAGTATTCACTATTTTTATTATAATTTACCTCCTTTGACTGTAACTCACGTTTCTTTAGCTCTCTCTAAAAAAAAATTATATATCTCCATAAATAATACTTTCACTACAAGTTTTTATTTGAATATTACCGCTATATACTTTTCACACACCCTAAGCATAATACCTAATATTTATCAAAATAATTCATTCTTACTTTCATTATTAGCTTTCCCTAGTAACATCAAAATTATTATAAAAATTGCGAATCTTACAATTAAAAATTCTAACCATACTCTTCCTCTAAGCAACAAAAACCACCCTGTTTTAGTATTCTTTAAAATATCTGTTTACTGTGTAAATATTATTCTTCCTGCATGTTCTCGTAGGAATCAGAGTAGTAAATCTTATTTACTCACTATATGATGCTCTTATTTTCTTCAATAATCTTTTATTTTGGCTAACTTTTATTATATTCACTTGTATTTACAGAATTTACATTAACTACAAATGCTCGAGCTCTGTCAAAATAATGTTTTTGTATTTCTCAAAAACCTTTACTACTGTTTTATTTACATATTTTATTCGCACATTTTTAATCATACTTTTGCATTTTTCACATGTTACTAAATTTAATTATTGTCCTTTATCACACCTAACAATTACAATCAGAAGCATTATACACTATAGTATGCACTTTACGGTTAAACTATATTTTAAGTTGGAATACTATGTATCAACATTATCATTCATGTTATATAATGTTCTCTCATTATCTCATAATAATGCACTCTCTCTATTCTCTCTCTCTGTGCTTCAATCAAACTCATATGTACGTATCACAAGCAGCGAGAATCTTTGTAAGATTATGTTCCCAGCAAATCTATGTAAATCTGTAAAAAATCTTAATTTACATAAATATGTCCTAGTATTGGTTCTTCTTTGCATTTTTCGCATGTTATGGTATTTAATTATTGTTTATTGGCATTTTTTTTCGCATCAACTCCTCTACAGAATCAGCACATACTTTACATTTGGCCATTTTATTGTTTTCATATTTATTGTATTTGCAGCCTTCATGACAGATATCTACATAATCATCAACTGCTTAGATTGCTCTATACAAAACATACCAACACCATCATCTTTTATAACATCTTTTATATCTAATATAATTAGTGGAATCAACTTTCATCTCGAAGTAAAATACGCATCATACTCGAATTATCAGAACTCACAATCTACTATACAATATATTAATAAAACACTGATTAACAACACAGTAATTTACACTTTCGTTTTTAACTTTTTGTTTGCAGACTTTTCGCAAAAGAACTACGGGTTCACCACCACACATCATAGTAAATTTAATCATAATTATGTTTCAGTTACCTTCGGATAATTACAATGATTCTGTAATTAGCATTAATATGAATATAATTCGAGATCTGGAGAATTTAAACAACTATAACTGGGACTCATATAGTCTAAAAATCATACACCAGAATATTAGAAGCATATCAAATCTCGATGACTTTACAATTTTTCTTGATCAATTTAATTCATCTTTCGATGTTATAATATTAACCGAATGCTGGTTAAATAAATACTACACCGTAAAATCAATCCACAATTACTCTGAATATCACACCACAACCAACCTTAACAAATCTAGTGGAATTGTTATCTACATCAAGGACGGAATTAAAGCTCATGTAGAGGAAATTACTTTAGCACAATCAAACTGTATGAAAATAGTATTGAATAATAACATATGCATATTTGCCATTTACAGATCTCCTTCCTTCATCAATATTGACCCCTTCCTTTCTTCATTGCAAGCAATTTTAAACAATGCGAAAACATTTGAACAGCAAATTATAATGGGAGATTTAAACATTAACACTATCCCTGACTACCACCGTCAATCAATCGATTATCTATGTCTACTCGCGGAAAATGGTTTCACACAGACTATTAACAGCTTTACTCGTGAACAGGGCTCGAGTAAATCCTGTCTTGATCACATCAATGTAAAAAATATTAACTTTATTGACACTTTTGTTATACACTCAACTATTTCAGACCACTATACAACATCTATTTGTCTTAAAAACAAGCCTCCCATTTCTTCGAAAATTAAATACGTTGCTTAAACTAATTTCAACAAGTTAATTGAGGACTTGAGCGCAGAAAACTGGCTAAATGTTCTAGATAAATCAGATACTGACTTAGCAATGAAAGAATTTATTATCAAACTACACGAGTATATATCAAAACACACAAGTAATATAACCGTATCTAATAAACAAATTAAATTCACACCATGGATCACCCTGGGGCTAGTTAAATCGATTCACAGAAGAAATCATCTTCATGAAAAGGCAAAAACATATCCTGAGAATTTGATATTACAATGTTATTATAAAAAATATAGGAATTTGTGTAAGAAATTAATTACATCGGCGAAAGAAAATTATTATAAAAAACTCATTTACGAAAACAACTGCAATCCAAAACGTTTTTGGGATACCTTTCGCAACATAACCAAATCCAAAATCAATAAATCTTCTGAAATAAAATCGCTATACATTAACACATCAAACTCTGAAGTCCCCAAAGATATGGCAAACTTTGCAAACAGTTACTTTTCATCTGTGGGTGACACACTTGCGAAAAAAATTCTCGATAAGTGTAAGAAATCAGAAACCGCTCTCGCCAATTTAACGATCCCTAGGATCGGTCACAAAATAGACTCAATCACAACTTCAACTAACGAAGTCATGAAGATAATTGACGACCTTAAGTCATCAAAAGCATGTGGTCCCGATAAGATTTCATCAAATCTTCTAAAAATCATTAAAGTATACATAGCCATACCGATTGCGTTCATTGCGAATCCAAGCTTTAAATCAGGGAAATTCCCTAACCATTTAAAGCAGTCAATCGTCATTTTACTGCATAAAAGTGGGGACAAATCACTGATACATAATTACCGGCCTGTTTCCTTGCTCAACTCTGTCTCTAAAATTATGGAGAAAATTGTAAAGAACCGTCTCATCCTTTATCTCGAAAATAACAACATCCTTTCTAGTAGACAATTCGGCTTTCGCAAAGGTTTAAGCACTGAAAACGCCATCGCTAATTTGACAAAAATCATCTCTAATAATCTAGATAAAGGTAATAAATGCATTGCACTTTTTTTAGATCTAGCTAAAGCGTTCGACACTATCTCGCACAAAATTCTGCTGAATAAACTACAGTGAATTGGGATACAGGGTCAAATTTTCAAGTGGTTTGTTAGTTACCTAGAAAACAGGAGCCAAAGAGTGGATATTAACGGTACTCTAAGTGATCCAGCCAATATTAAATATGGCGTACCGCAAGGAAGTACACTAGGTCCCATATTGTTTAATGTTTATATAAATGACTTATGTAATACTTCATTTGCAGACCACATTATTACATTTGCTGACGACACAGTACTTTTATTCGAAGGCAAAACCTGGAATGAGTCTTGCATTAAAGCTGAATTTGGCATAAACAAAGTTAAACAGTGGCTAGATAGTAATCTCCTCACTCTAAACTCGGATAAAACGAAATTCATCTGCTTCAGTTCAACTCAAGCGGGTCAACCACAAGAAATTATTAACATTAGAATACACCATTGTTACGACACTATTACATGTAAATGCAATACCTTAGAATGTGTGGACAATATAAGATACCTAGGAATTATCATTGATAAATTTCTGAGATGGGACAAACACATAGCCTTTACTTCCACAAAGGTCAGGAAACTTACACATCTGTTTATAGCAATAAGAAATATTCTATGTATAAATGATTTGAAACGAATTTACTTTGCAATGTGCAATTCCATACTAGACTATGCTTCCTTAGGTTGGGGAGGTTGTGCTAAAACCATACTCGATCCCTTAGCTATGTTGGTGTTATTAGTATAATGTTATCTATGGCCATTTCCTAATATATTGTCTGTGCTACACAAACCCTGGCTGTCACCACTTGTCAACAGATCGCCAGCTGGGCTGGTTTAATAAATAACATATCAAATACAAACGTGTTATAATATTCGTTCACCACAATACAACATGGTGTCAGGTGTGGGGAAGTTACTTTTCTAGGTCATATCTTTAGCAGTCAAGGGATCAGGCCAGATGAGTCAAAGATTAGAGCTATTCGAGAATTACCTACTCCCACTTGTAAGAAAGACTTACAACGGTTTTTAGGTATGATTAATTACTTGGGATCTTTTTATCAAAGATTTGTCAAAAGAAACAGAACTTTTAAGGACTTTGCTAAAGAAAGACGTCAGCTGGCAATGGGATGCCAATCACGATCAGTCCTTTGTCAATTTAAAGAAAATTATAAGTTCATCTCCAGTACTTATTAATTTTGACATTAAAAAACCGTTAAAATTATCAGTAGATTCTTCGCAGAGCGCAGTGGGCGCAGTTATTTTGCAGGAAAGTAGACCGATTGCTTATGCGTCAAAAACACTAACGTCCAGTCAGCAAAATTATGCACAAATAGAGAAGGAATTATATGCAATTTTATTCGGTTGTCGAAAATTCCATCAATATATTTATGGCCACGTGGTAAATGTTGAAACAGATCATAAACCACTAGTCACACTTTTTAAGAAATCACTTTCTGAAGTTCCCGCAAGGTTACAACGAATGATGATGTCTCTACAATGCTACCATTTAGACGTCAGATATGTACCTGGTAAATTTATGTATATTGCCGATACGTTATCTAGAGCGCCGTTACCTGATACAGAAATAACAGATGCGGAAAAAGAAATTGACATACATATCAATTTACTGATGTCAAGTCTGGCAGTTTCAGAAGAAAAACTGAAATTAATCACTGAGGCGACGAAACAAGATCAGTCTTTATTAACTTTAATGAAATATTATAAAACCGGTTGGCCGTCAAATAAAAATGTAATTGAACCCTGCGTTAAACCATACTGGAATTTTCAAGCAGAAATTCATGTTGTCAATGATCTGGTATTTAAGGGACCTAGTTTATTTATACCGTCAATGTCCTGAAATTTTAAAAGATGTACATAAAGGTCACTTAGGTATGTCAAAAGCAAAAAGTCTAGTCAGAAATATGATTTTTTGGCCGAATATTAACTCTGATATTAAAAACATTGTCGATCAATGTCAGATTTGTACTAAATTTAAACCTAATAACCCGTCACAGCCTCTTTTGCCCCATGGTATCACTAATTTTCCCTGGGAAAAGGTAGGTGTAGATTTAATGCATTTCAACAACTCAAATTATCTCATTGTTACTGATTATTATTCAAAATACATCGAAAATTCAATGTTACACAATTATAACGCGGAAACTGTAGTCACACACTTAAAATCTATATTTTCACGTCATGGGATACCGTTAACGCTTGTTAGTGATAATGGACCACCATCTCAATCAGCCATTTTTAAAAACTTTTTATATGAGTGAGATATTGAACATATCACCACTAGTCCAAACTATCCTCAGTCAAATGGTCAAGCTGAGAGTTCAGTAAAAATAGTAAAGAATATTTTAAGAAAATGCCTTGAATCCAAAACTGATCCGTATCTTGCTATGTTACATTACAGAAATAGTCCAAAAAATAATTTTCCATCCCCTGCAAGCCTCTTAATGTCACGTCAACTTAGATGTAATTTACCCGTAACATCCAGTCAACTTAGACCAAAAGTCGTGCGATTTGAAGAATATGAAGATAAATTTAAGGGTCGTCAAAACAAAATGAAAAAATATTTTGACAAAAAGGTTCGGAACTTGTCTGAGTTGAAGATAGGCGATAAAGTAGTTTTTAAAAAAGATGTGTCAAGTTCATGGTCACCAGCTACTGTAGTAGAAATTGTTAAAGGATGCCCAAGGTCATATATTGTTGAAACTCCCGATGGTTCAAGATATCGCAGGAATAGGAAACACTTAAATTTAGACAGATCACGTCAGGAATCATCATCACCGCTGAATGGAAATAGTTCATCGAAGAAAGGTGTACGTTTTGACAATGATTTTCATTCCATCCCGTTTTATCCAGGTCCTACAACTTCTGATGAGCTTACAAACAATGAGGCAAGCATTCGAACTCGTTCGGGCAGAATTGTTAATAAACCTGATAGATATAATCCATCTGATTATAATTAAATTTGGTAATTGTATTTCACTTACAGTTTATTACTATGTCATGAATTATGTTTATTTGAAAAGAAAAATTTATATTTGTAATGTTCATCTTGTCTTGACTTGTTTTTCTTTATTATGGGACTGGGACACGGTCAAGCGGCTTGATCGCAAGCACGTAGTTTATTGTCTATGGCACTTTGTGTCAAGCATTTTGACCGTGTACCGAAGCTGGCTTGTAAGCATTGCGCAATTCTACGTGCTTGCGGCGGGGCTTGATGCGAATTTATATTTTTGTGGGAATAGACAAACGACAATAGACAAATAAATATCACGTATCATAAACAATGATATAAATTGAATAAAATTGTTATAAAATAGGTACTTAGTTATTGTTTTTGTGTTCAATTTGTAGAAATCCATCTAATTTAAAAATTCTGGAAGTATTTTAGTATTTTTTAATAATTATGACAGCGGTTTTCAAGGTCATTAATAATCAAACTGTAGAATAAATAATTTTCTGAATTTTCAATGGAGAAAACATATTTTTTGTATGAATACCGCACAAGATATTCATACAAAAAATAGCTGTAGCCTGTAATACACTTTGCAAATGCTCATGGGTAAAGCGGTACCTTAACTTGTACCATTCTTGACACCAAATTCGTTTCTTTTTATTATTTTATTCAAACATAAAGCTAACGTAAGAGCCAAGAACGCTTTGTCTTTGACAGATTCCATTTTGCCGCGAGTCACGAAATGACAGGAAGGCATAGAAGTACATATACATAGACCACCACGAAATCACAAGAAGGCGCGGCCATGCTTGACGGAGAGGCTTGATGCGGGCTGTCAAGCCGCTAAGCATAGACAATAATAGACAACAATAGACAACAATAGACAAAAAAACTACGTGCTTGCGATCAAGCCGCTTGACCGTGTCCCAGTCCCATTAGGAAAAGAGGGATGTTGGTGTTATTAGTATAATGTTATCTATGGCCATTTCCTAATATATTGTCTGTGCTACACAAACCCTGGCTGTCACCACTTATCAACAGATCGCCAGCTGGGCTGGTTTAATAAATAACATATCAAATACAAACGTGTTATAATATTCGTTCACCACAATACAACAAGCTAAATCCCAGAAATCGCTTATAAGAGTCATACTGAAAAAACCTTTCAGGTACCCCAGCGATTCATTGTTCGCAGAGTTTCGTGTTCTTGATGTAAGACAATTATATATGAGGAAAATCATATTACATACTCAAAAACAGAGGCACTACTTAGCTTCCGTAAACCACTGTCATAATACAAGACATGCAAAAAAAAACCCAACAGTTCCGCCCACCACTTCCTCATCTTTAGCACAGAGACAATTCTCATACTTAGGCCCTAAACTGCTCAATCTCATACCTGATGCATGGAAGGCAAAGAGTACTAATATTCTGCGTATGCAGGTAAACAATTGGCTTCTGGTCTTGGGGAGAGCTGAATGCGAGAATATGCTAAAAAACAGTAATTAAATTGTAAATTTTGTTTTCTTTACATTCTTCTTTACATTTTAACTTATATTGGTATTATATTAGCATTACAGGAACTGTATTTTTACATAAAGAAAGTTCGAAAATTGTTCAATTCTTCGTGATATTTTTCATTAAAGGAAAAGTTCCTTCTTTACTTTCATTTTTTATTTTTTGTTATTTTTCATTTCCTTGTTTTAATTTTAATATTTCTTTAGTTTATTATATCAGCTAAACAATAGTAAAAAAAAAAAAAAATATGTCGTGGTATAACTGAAAGTATACTAGATTATGAATATACATTTGTATTACTTTACTAACAGAATTTCTTCAATTCAGTTTCATTTTCAAATTCATTTTCTTGTTTTTATCTATTAATATTTCTTTAGTTTATTATGTCAGCTAAACAATAGTAAAATATGTCGTGATATAACTGAAAGTATTCTAGAATATGAATATACATATGTATTTTTTTTAACAACAGAATAGTCAACACTATAATTTTACATGTAAAAACATTATCATATTGGAATGTCCTAAAACGGGCAATCGCCTAGTTGGACATTTTAAGTTCATTAATTGTATTATGTAATATTTACAAACAAACAAAAAAATAAAAATAAATAAATAAAATACGATATATTTATATTATCCATACAACTAAATTTTAATTATACATTAATGAAATCCTCAGTACGGGAGATCCCAGTGAGGATATCATTATATCTATTTGTCACAATAAGTAGATAATAAAACACCTATTTTCATTATTATTATACTAATACTATTCTATGTGAAATCTTTGAAATGTAACATTTCT
Organism: Hesperophylax consimilis; assembly: GCF_061612785.1. Classification (NCBI taxonomy): domain Eukaryota; kingdom Metazoa; phylum Arthropoda; class Insecta; order Trichoptera; family Limnephilidae; genus Hesperophylax; species Hesperophylax consimilis. The sequence goes on from NC_142852.1 coordinate 10,301,326, forward strand.
AAACAATGTGGCTTGAAGGATTTTACCAAAACACTGTCAATATGATGTCAAGGTCTACAAAAGACTTATCAGCCACACGTCTTCTAGTCAAATCATTTAATATTATTTAATGAGGCGAATCACAATAAATCCTTCAGAAAATTCAGCCCCTATTTACGTTTGAAGAATACCGCAACGGCTCCCAAATATCAAAATGATTGGAGAGAGCGTGCTTTGTACCAAGTTGGTGAAGAACTTAGGACTTGTATACTGAAAAAAATATATCCAGCAAAAGTTATAATTCACAAATCGTGAAATAAGTTATTTTTTCTCAATAATTATAAAAATAAATTAACTAAAAAGTGATTACTACTCATTAAAATAGTAACTTTGTTATATAATGCCATTGAACATTCACACTTATCCTATTTATGCTCTATTTGGGGCTTTGCCTCAAAAAAACTGATGGCTGTCCTGCAGGTGGTCCAAAACCGAGAACTCGAGAATGTTCTTGGTCTTCCATGTGACACATGTCATGGAAATCTATTCAATTTCCAGCATCCTTCCAATCATAGTCCTTCCCAAACGAGAAATCACGACCACCACCCTACAAATTACCCAACAATCAACCCACACTAAAATCAAGCTACTTTATAATCGAAACATCCACAACCACAATACTCGGTATAAAATCCGGATTCCTCTAACACACGCTACGAAATATGGAATAAAATCTCTCAACTATATTGCCTACACACTCTACAACTCTCTTCCAGATGTGTATTAAAACAGCCAGCAAAATCCAATAATTCAAAGTAATGCTTTAAAAGAATATTTTTTAAAAACATAAAAACGAAAATACATAATTCTTGTCGTGTTGTACATTGTTTTGTTTTTTTTCTCTCTCCTTTTCTATCCCCTGTATTTGTAATCGGGCATAATCTATTTTTACCAATGTATTAGTGGGTGTAATCGCAAGAGGCGAGTCAAGATTGGACTGTAAAATATTAATTGTGAACTTGGAAGATGACACAACTGTGGTTGGAGATTGTGAACATGGAGTAACGAAAGAATCCGACTTACCCCTTTGATATTATTCAAAGATGTTGATGGTTGGTTTCACTCACAGGAGATATGATTTATTTCATGCACAAGCTTCCATAATATCCAGGTTAGATACGAAAGACACTGAGGGAACCGAATATATTCACTGCACAGGCCTTCTATCCTGAGTTATATCAATAACGGCAATGAATACAAATAGATGTTCATTAAACAGGCTGCATCAATAAACTGGTTTGACAGCCACTTTTATTGTTGTAAAATGTCACACAAACACGTGGGTATAGACAGATAATTATAGGTACTTGAGGTAAATAGGATAGGAAAAATTGCAAGGACAATGTATGGAAAATTAATAGTTACGTTAACAGTGGGTAAGTAACTTTTTCTAAATTCCTTCATTGGCTCTGTGCTTATGTGTATATCCCTGTATGTTTCCTTATTTTGTTTCTTGCCTCCTGTTTGTTCTACTTAACCTACCTTTTTCTATTTTTGTACTTTTTCGAATGTGAAACTTATAATTTTAATATCAAAATACAAATGTATAATTATACCTGTTAAATCCCATTTATGTATTGTAAGTTCCTCTCGTCCTAAAATGAGTTTTGTAACTCATCGGGATTGATCTAGCAAAAAAATAAAAATAAAAAGCGCTACTAAATTTTTTCGAATGCCAATGTTATATTCTTTTCAGAGAAAAACATTGAAACGAAATACTTAATATTTTCCGCAATTTGCAGAATTCTATCTCGAGGACGCTGATATTAATGATTTAACGCTCTCATCCAATCCTCTCACACTACTTATTTTTACAGTCGTGGATGGTTATATATATTATACTTTAATGTTATTTTAATTTTTACAATACTTTGTACTTCATCCTGCTGAAGAAACCATTGCTTCGGAAACACTTTGATTTGTATCATTAAATAATTAGTTGTTTAAACTAATTGTTTCAATCATATTTGATTTGAATAAACATGTGGTGATCCCCAGGGGACAAACCTTGGTCCTCTGTTGTTGTTCCTCATACTTACACCTATAGACGACATCCAGATCTGAGTAAAATATGGCAGGTGTTTGATATTTGCGGATGACCTCAAACAACTGTTGGAAATAATCTCTCACCAAGACTGCTCATAAATACAATCTGACCTTAATGCTGTAGCAGAATGGATAAGTAAAAGCTATAAAAACAAGTTAGGATTTAATTTAATTTATTTGTCAGAAAAAAACAGTTTATTTTTACCATACAATATAATATTCAGATAAAGACCGAACAAATCTCATTTTTAAGTTGATTAAAAATAGTTTTTGTTAATGTCTTACAAATAATTAGTGAGAAAGGGGAATAATGACCTATAATCACTCCCAAAGGCATATGGTTTAAGTACCTACATCATATATGTCAAAAATTATTCCGAGATAATATATCTTCATCTTTACCACACAACAAGTGTTTTTACTTACCTCAAAAAGTGACTCCTGACCACCAGCTGCCTCACCTCGCCTAGTCTCTGCTCCAAACCATCTGGCGACCGCAAAGTGCCAGAAGCGAGCAGAGGCGAAACACATCCAGCGCTCACCATCTACCAAGCAATGGGTGCGGGAGATAGAATTTCAACTATCATAATCACCATAAAAACGGATTTTTACCAAACTACTATCATCATCATCATCGTAAAGGAGCATTCTCGTAGGTTGAAGACACGGTTTGGGAACATTGAACATAACATAGTTTAACCACATATCAAATGTTCGATGCAGCTTGCTTCAATCTCCTGGGGTTTATCATCAGAACATCCAAACAGTATATTGACCAAATTGCAATGACAACCATGTTCCACGGCGTTATTAGTAAGTTGGAAAATACTGGTGGTACAATGCCCTCCACACTAAACTAAATATATAAATATCTTAGAACATGTACCTATGTAAATGAACATTCTCTTTCGTTGTATGGGATGACAGCCATTTAAAATAATTTCCGGTGATGATGTTTTCTTATGTTGGTATTCCTGACACCATACGAGTGGCTAGAAGAGACGTTATTACCATTTACTCTACGCAAATTAGGTAGGTACTATTTTGCCGGAAATCTGGAAATAAAATTAACTAAAGGTATGTCATGTCAGGCATGTCATTTCAATACAAAATATATTTCTACCAAGGTTAGGTTAGGTTATTATATATAAATAAATGTTAAAAAGAAATTATAAAACTATTTTATAAAGACTTTTTAAATCTATTTAAAAAAATTGTCAAAAATTCCATACTGGCTTTGAGTGGTGATTTTGGATTACCCATTTCGTAGCTTCTATCATAAATCTCCGTAGAAACCCCAAATTCGATGCAATATCTTATTTGATTAAATATAATTTAGAAGCTGCATAACTCGACACAGGAATTCCTTAGTGAGATAAGCATAGGAGTAAAAAAAGAAAAGATTTTCAACAATCGAGTTGGTAACACTGCCTATCAATTAGTATTATAAAATTGTTGATTCATTTTTCTTCACCGCTAATAGTTTCACCCTGTTCATTTCTATATAATATACCTTACACTGTTTTTACCCTGGCAGTTATATGTATCATCACAAGCTTGTGATAGTTACTGGTAAGTTCTAATGCTGATATTTTCTACCGGAGGTACCACGGTAGGTATTCATTTTGGTACGGCTCTTATTCCAAATCAAACTAAGCGACTACTGTTCTTTAATTTAGACTCAAATACACAACTGCACTGTGTTATACCTGAACTAGATTAACTTGCGTCAATCGGTTAAAAAAAATCATGTAACATTTTATCTTAGGGACGTTCAAACTGTCAATTTGACGTCTAGTTATTTTTGGATAGGTTTCCAATGCGTTGATTCAAATAATAACAAATATAACAACATAATCTGTTAAAAGCATTAATGCAATGTTTATAGAGAGATACAGAGTAATTCGATGATTGTCATAATGGTTTTCAAATGAATTATCTTCAAGGTCACAATTACAATTAGGTAAAATATGTGACAGTTTTGACAGAATATTGAAAACCAAAGAAAGTATTCAAATATCATGCAATTTATAGTTCCGTAATTACAATAATCGGTTTGAGGTATGTTTCTTAGGGCCTAAACCAATTACCGAACGTTACCCCAGCAGAGCCATGGATCTATTAAATCCAGATACTGCTTCCATCAAGTTGGAACCAGAGCCCCAGGAAGTAGACGGAGGTGAAATACCCTATACGGATATAAATGTCGACCTCCCAGATGTAAAGAAGGAATGCTTGCGGTGTGCTGAGAGTACTTGCACTGCCAGTAAGTTGCGTTGTATTTGTACAAAAATCTAATTTTTTAATTCCGATGTTTGAAATCCATGTCTGTTTTGAGATGTAACGCAGACAATGCATAATACCCTTATTCAGAACCTTAATACGTATCTTACAGAAAACTACCAAACTACAGCAAATTTTTAACATGCTTACGATAACCTCCCAAGCTTTCACTTTACTTTATTTGGACGTGATATAAGTAACATGTATTATACATTGAAAATACACATAAAATTTATGGAAAAAACATTATTCCATCGAATACAAACAACAAAACTTCATACGGAATGTGGTCAAGAGCTAATGGTTTTCCTTCTTGGAACATTGATCCCTGAAGCGGAAATCTGTGTTCCTTCTTATTTCTTTAAGTGTCTTATACAAATTCTCGCATACACATGGTTATTCAATCGTATCTTTAATTGTATGTGGCATGCAAATGATCACTGTACCTACTGTTGTTTTGTCTTTCCAGGTAGTGTTGATGTGAAGACTGTTACCATCGAGGAGCAACCAGAACCCCGAGATGAAGATGAAGGGGGAATTCTTTATGTAGAAACTGACAGAGACTTGCCTGATGTTAAAAATGAAAGCTTAAAACACTCTCAAAGAGTTACCCAGACAACAGGTAAATAACGAATCATGCTGTCTTTTTTATCGTTTTTATGAATCAACTGTGCTTAAACTATAGATTTATTCTCAATATTTTTCAGATCTATTAACAGATTCGACGACACGCATTGAAAAACTATTATCTTGTCCCCATTGTAACTACTCCTGCTCCTATAGGGCAACGTTAGAACTTCACTTACGAACTCATACTGGAGAAAAACCATTTTCATGTTCCAAATGCAGCTATTCATTCTCTCAAAGGGGGAGTTTAAAGATGCACATGCTGACCCACACCGGAGAAAAGTCTTTTTTATGTTCCACCTGCAATTTTTCATTTTTTCGAAAGGCAGATGTGACGAGACATATGCTGACTCACACTGGAGAAAAGCCTTTTTCATGTTCTGATTGCTGCTATTCATGTTCTCAGAGGGGGAGTTTGAAGAGGCATATGCTGACCCACACTGGAGGAAAAACTTTTCCATGTTCCTACTGTAACTATTCATTTTCTCGAAAGGGACATTTGACTCCTCATATGCTGACGCATAGCAAAGAAAAGCGTTTAACATTTTCCGATTGCGATTATTCATTTTCTCGAAAAGAAGTTTTGACGAGACACATGGTGACTCACAGTAAAGAAAAATCTTTTACATGTTCCGACTGCAAATATTCATTTTCTCGAAAGGGAGATTTGACGAGGCACATGCTGACTCACAGTCGAGAAAAACCTTTTTCATGTTCCGAATGCAGCAATTTATTTTCTCAAAAGGGGAGTTTAAAGAGGCACCTGCTGACCCACACTGGAGAAAAATCTTTTTCTTGTTCCGACTGCAATTTTTCATTTCATAGAAAGGAAGATGTGAAGAGGCACATGCTTACCCATACGGGAGAAAAACCTTTTTCATGTTCCAATTGCAAATTTTCTTTCTCTCGAAAGGCACATTTGACGCAACACATGCTGACCCACACTTGAAAAAAACCATGAAAGAGAGAACCGCAGGAATGGCGATCTGTATAGTATTTGTCGTCCGTGTTTTGTTCTTTTGAGTGAAAAATGGTCTTTTTTCTTTGCGCAAAAAATTTACAATGCACTCTGTAGAAATTATATGTTAAAATATATCGTCTTACAGCGTATATAAAAATGTAATAAAGACTTGGATCGTTACCACGTTAATACTTACTTACCTGATATGTCATCCTACCTGCTGAAACTTTACAAATTCTTAATTTTTATGTAAATTTTTTTTTATGATTTTGTAAATACGGAATTATTTGTTTTATAAATATTTTCTTAATATTTTAAAAACATAATGTTATAACTTATAATCTCAACTACATAATAAAACACAAGTATACCGAAAAACTGGCGATGCCTATGTGGGATTTTTTGATATTATACATATATGCATACTATCGAATTATATTTTTTGTTTAATTGTATAATTTTTTTATCTTATATCTACATATAAGATTAAAAATTTACAGTTCTTTCTTTTTTACTTAATATAAAATTTATATGTATGTTACAAAAAAAATATTAATAAATAAAAAAATAGCGATATTAAATAGCACACGTAAGAATTTTGAATATAGTTTCAACATTATCGTATTGTATAAATTTAAATAAACAACGTTCATACAAAAACAAGTTTACCTGTATTTTAAATGAAAATAGTCGCTTTAGAGACACTTGTTCCCACTTGTCACTCGTAATGCAAAACTGCGCTCCCATTGCAACACCGATCTGGGCTGTCCAGATTGGTGTGGGACGTGTGGAAGGTTGAGGGGGTGACGTCACGCCTACAGAGGGGTTGACCTGCGAGTGGTATTATATATACAGACAAAACTGCGCTCCCATTGCAACACTTTATATATAAGCTTTTTTTTTTGTATTAGGCAATTCACCCTAAAGAGAGTGCTATGTGCTATATAAGCTTATTATAAGCTATTATAAGCTTATAAATATAAAATTGAAACATTTACCTAAGAAATACAACAAAACTATAAATCACAGAATAACTTGACATAAAAACGTACCTACCTAAGTAGTCATTGTTTCTACACTGCTAAATAATAAAATGGATGTCCAAAATTGCTATCCGTCATTTGTATAAATGTTCCAACGAGGTGGATCAGACGCTTCTTTATAGAGAATCCAACAGCACTAATTCAGCAAATAACTTACAAATCCTTGCGGAGGCTTTAATATTGACACAAGCTACAAAAACAAATTGCTGATTCATTCAAAAACACATTAAAATCTCACATTATACGTTTGATTATTGACAAACCTTCTCTTGTACAAGGAAATAGACAAAGTATAGTTGATCATATAGGTACAAATATATCAAAAGGCTCTTATACATGGGAAGTCACAGAATTAGCTGTATCAGATCACATTGCACGGTTAATGCACATAAAAAGAGCTCATAATATAAAACAAACTTGGTATACAAAAAAAAACAATTATTTGACAAAGAAAATACTAAAATGTTTAACAATTATTTATCATGCGTATGTTGGGAACCACTGAAATCATTTGAATCCATTGATGACAGATACGAATACTTCAAAAATGAAATAAATAATGGGATGAAACTTTGTTCCCCCTTCTAACAATTTAACCATTCCCAAAAAACGCCAAAAAATTGGATAACACCGTGTATCAAAATATCTATTAAACAAAAAAGACATCTGTACATAAAACAAAAACAAACAAATGACATGTCAATCACAAACCAATACAAAAAATTCTTAGTAAAGTAAAACATATAGCTAAACTAAATTACAATAGTCAACGTATTCAAAATGCGCAGAATAAAACCAAAGTATCATGGAACACAATAAAAGAAAACTTAAACAATTCAAAATCCAAAATTAAACCAAAAATTTGTCTTAAGATAAATGATAACATGGTATCAGAACCAGAAAATATTGCAAATGAATTTAAGACTTTCCTTGCACCACCACCATCACCACAAAACACATTACAACGTCCACAATCTGCTAAATCAGCCACAAATAAACAATATCGGTAATTTTTTATAACACCAAGCAAAGAAGAAATTGTCAGAATTATCGTAAAATTGAAAAATAAAAACAGTGTCGGCGCTGACAAAATCCCTATAAAAATTATAAAAACATGTGCAGAGGCTTTAAGTTACCCATTAGAAATACTAATAAATTAATCATTTGAATCTTCTCAGCAAACTTAAAACAATTTGTTATTGTGCCGTTGTATAAAAAGGTCCATAAACAAGAAATCTCAAACCATAGGCCAATATCCTTATTACCAAATTTTTAAAAAATATTTGAAAGAGCCATGTACAATCGCATTTACAACTTCCTCGAAAACTTCGAGATAATTTGTCCACAACAATTTGGATTTTGTAAAGGTCGTTCAACAACACAGGCAGTCTTAAACTTCTTTCACAAAATTCTGGATAATATTAATGTTGGTAAAATTTTTCTCGTCCTCTCAAAAGCATTTGATAATGTTGATCATAAGCTTCTTCTAATTAAACCTGAACACATTGGTATAAGAGGTTTAGCCTTAAAATCGTAAACAATCGTAAGCAGAAAGTTCAAATTTAAAATATTGAAGAAAAAAATATCCAACACATGGTAGAATCACAATGGAGAACAATCAACAAGGGCGTGCCACAAGGAAGCATTCTAAGGCCTCTCCCCTTCCTTGTGTACATAAACGCACTTCCAATAATTGCTGGCACAGAATATTAAATGTTTGCTGATGACACCGCTCTGCTAATTGAATGTACTGGAGACGTTGACGAGTTTAATAAACATGTTAACGAGACTTGTCAATCAATAGCAAACTGGCTGTTATAACAAAATCTGTCGCTTAACACCAACTAAAATGAGCTTCTGTCCAGTACAAGCTACACCTTTAAACATAAATGTTAACTTTAACAAAAATCATATCGAACCTTCCCAAACTTGTTCACTGCTGGGAATACAACTAGATGCAAATATAAACTGGAAAGAACGTGTATCTAAAGTTGTAGCAAAAATCAGTAGCTTTTCTTTTATTCTAGGCACCCTTAAGAATATGTTAAACATCGAGTCAGTAATTACCACATACTATGGATACGTATAATCAATGATAAAATACGGAATAGTTTTTTGGGGAAACTCAGTAAACGCCAAAGATGTTTTTAATCATCCAAAAGCGGTGTCTACGAAAAATTACAAACTCTGATCACCTGGATTCAAGTAGACCATTTTTTTTAAATCTCAAACTTCTGACATTGATGGATATATTTATATATAATGAAGATATGCCTGTTAGTTCGATCATCTCCAGAAAAGTTCCCACAAAAAAACTCAACACATAAACACTCAATAAGATTCACAGAAAACTTATTAATCACAAAAGCAAATCAAACCATATTTAAAAAAGAACCACACTACATACATGGCCATACAAATATATAACAACCTTCCACGTAGCATCAAACAAATAATCGACATACTCAAATTTAAACCATCACTAAAAACATTTCTTTTAAACAAATGTCACTACACTTTAAATGAATACCTTACATAAATTAAATAGCTCTGTTTTTTAAATTTTTTATTTACATATATTTGTTAGCATGTAATTGTTGGGTTCTGTAATATAATGTGTATTTGTTGGGTTAGCTGGAAGAAATATGATAACCTATAAGCTTTACCCTTGGTACTCTGTAATTTTGTGCAATAAATGTTTTTTGAATTTTGAATCACTCGCGCGATAGCAACATCCAACATAAAAAATTAATACTCATATTTTTTTTTAACATGCTAAATTATTTTATAAGCACTATAACTTAATTTTTCATTCAATTTTTATTTAAAGTCATTACAATTCGTGAACACATAAACCCAGAATTAAAAAAAGTTCTACTAATATCTCCACACACTTTCCTCCTTTTAATTATTTTTACTTATATAGTTCTCCAGGTTAAATTACTAAGACATTGAATATAGATAAATAATAGGTACTCTTATCAAGTATATACTCTTAAAACGTCACCTTCAACAACATTTTTTTGTTTACTTAAACATGCATTTATTCACTGTGTACTATATTTCACATTCATAATTATAAAAACAGCTTTTAATTTTTTTTTAAAGTATCACAAATATTTTGAAATAACACTAGATGTGAACATACAGTTTATTTTATATTTATTTAGCCTTTATCAAAAAAGAATTTGTACCATTACAGGTAGACTTTGCAAATAAGTATATTCAAATCATCTCACAAAAGGATATTGATAGATATATCAGAGATTATAACTGGAGTAAACTTATATAGGAGAAGGATTGTATTTCATTATATGAAAAAATAAAATCTTTATTTAATAAATTTTACAAGAGTAGTTCTAAAACGATAGTGCAAACACCGAAAACACGACCTTATGCAATAAATGAATGGGTAAGCAGTGAATTATTATGCCAAATAAATAAAAGGGATAAACAATTTAAAAAATGGAAAAATACACCAACAAACAAAACAGATGAAACAGAATACAAAAAATCACGAAACCTTGTCAGTAAACTTATAAATAAAGATAAAACTAACTACTATAATAATAAATTTAAAAACTATTTAATGATACAAAAAAAAACTGAGATGAGATAAATAATATTTTAGGACGTAAACCCAAAAACGATTGTGATGAAACAATAACACGATATATGTTAAAACATAGAACTGAGGATTCTGTGTCAAATGATTTTGTGAATTACTTCTCGGATAGCATCAGCAACATGTTACATAAATGCAATCACAAAGTTACTAATATTGTACTGGACGAACTGCTTCAGAGTTTATTTATACCAAGAGCCACTATAACTGATATTGAAAACATTGTCAAAAAAATGAAAAACTCTAAAAGCACAGGTATTGACAATATAAGAATGTTTGATTTAAAAAGATACATAAAAACTCTTGGGCCAATAATTACTCATTTAATCAATACGATAATAAAGCAAGCAAAAATTTCACAAGAATTGCATTGCAATGTAGCATTACTAGACCAATATTTAAAGGTGGAAAACACACTGAACTGGGAAATTATAGGCCTATTAGTATACTACCTGCGTCAGAAAAAATTCTCGAAAAATTTTTATCAAATAAATTAAATAATTACATTGCAAAATTCGCTATCATAGATCCAAATCAATATGGCTTTCAAAGAAAAAAAAATACTGAAAAATTACTGCTAGATTTTTCCAATTACATAAATAATCAATTAAATAATAAATTACACGTTATCGTGTTATTATGAATTATGAACTCTTAGCTTTTGACACAATTAACTCTAAAAAACTGTTTTTTTTATTTTTTTATAGTGAATACCTCACAAGAGTCCCAACTGCTCCCGTCTGGAGCCAGTGAGACTGGCATCCCCAATTGGGGGATGTTGTGAGGCTGAAGGTAAGCGGGGAAGGGAAAGAGGAAGGTGGGGAAGTACCTGGCTATTCAGATCTAGTCACTAAACACGGCTAAAGCCATTTGGAGCAACGTTTCAATTCTGAATGGTGGTCTTACACCAGGGCGATACTGGTAGTATCTTTCACTCTGGAACGTGCCGCAAATATACTATATATTATTTTAATTAATTAATTGTGAAATAACAAAAATTAATCAAATAAAATTTATTTGCGCACGCCGGGTTCGAACCCTCGACCTTCGGAATGGCAGTCCAATGCGTTACCACTGGACTATGCCGGCCGTCAAAAACGCTTGAAACCTTAGAAAAAGTTGGAATAAGAGGAAATGTGTTAAATTTATTTAAAGATTATCTTAGAAATAGAAAAATATGTACCAAAATAAATATATATTTAGTAAAACTTACTTTTATACTTTTAGTAAAACAAAGAATGTATCTGCAGGAGTTCCACAAGGTTCCATATTGGGACCTACACTATATATAATTTATGTAACAATAATGAAAAAAACTTTTCTCTTTTGTTAAACATTTTGTATTCGCAGATGATACGGCATTGGTCATATCACATAAAGATCTAAAATTGCAATTGAACTCATGCAAATTGACTTTAATCAACTTTGTAAATGGTCAAATGTTGCAGGACTATTAATAAATGCTAAAAAAACCAAAGCTATGCATATAAGATCACCTAATGCCAGATTTCAATTTAATCCTAATATTATTTCTCATAATTTTAATTGCATCCATAAAAATATTCCAACTAATTGTAAATGTGAAAGTTTAGAATTAGTTACGGAATATGTCTATCTTGGTGCAACAGTAGATTGCTTTTTTCAAATGGGACAAACATATTCAAAAAACCTGTAAAAGACTCAGATCAATTGCTGGCAGAATGTACACATTGAATTTTTTCCTATCAATTGAAACACTTAAATTAATTTATATGTCAATGGCAGAATCTATTATAAGATATGGATTAACCATATGGGGAAATGCTACCATAACCAATCTGAAACAAGTCCAAGTTGTACAAAACGCAATTGTAAAATTACTAGTCGTCCCTAATATTTTTAAACAGAGACACAATACACCGTTGCTGTTTCAGAGTACCAAAATTTTACCTTTTAAGGCTAATCTATGGCAAAAAATCATAATTCAGTGTATATTTACCCCGCAGCATAAAGAAAAATTAGATCATAAATACAGTGCTAGATTCACGCGCAATGACGGGTTAATAGTTCTGAAATTTAATAATAAATACGGACAGAGAACGTTTGAATACAACATACCGAAGATATTTAATTTATTACTTGACACTATATAGCAATGTAAATCTATGAATAAGGTTAAATATATGGTGAAAAATTGGCTATCGGAAAAAAATATTAACTTTAATATGTATGAAAAATTTAATGAAAAAATTGTTGATTCTGTATTTATAAGATGTAAATTATAACTAATAAAAATGTAAATGTAACTAAACTTTAAGCACCTGTTGACAAGCCAATTCAATTGGCTTAGCAGGACTTGTTTGTTGATAATGTATTAACTATTTATTCAATAAAAAAAGGGTATAATTTAATACACCTTATCCCTTGTATCATAATGAACTGTGCGTTTATAAAAAAAAACATATTGTGAAATGTATAAGAATAATGTCGCGATTTCCACGATCCTCCTAACTATGGTTTACTGTTCTAAGGCGGCATTTTGTAGTTTTTTAAAAGATTATCTTAATGTCTTTACACTGTATTCATCACGTTTGCAGGTTATTTTAGTAAGTTAATGTTTGCAAGTTATTAGTGATAGTTCCCTCAGCTATGTTTGATGTTAGTTATTATACTAGATAGTTGTTTTGTTAGGGAATAAAATAGTTTCGCACCATGAAATTTAATATCAAAAAGATGTATTGAAATAAGTAATAACCAGGATTTTTTTCCCTGGTTTATTATTTATGTTGAGCAGCGGGATATTCAGATATATTGAAAAAAAGCTTTTGTGGATTGAAAACTTTAAAATATTTCGTCTGTGGGAGTTCTAACCAGAACGTTTAGAATTGTCTTAAGCGTAAACTTCTTTTTGGGCTATGTTCAGCTGTGTGAGTGATCAAGGCAGGTCCCTAATCATTGGTCGCTAGAATTTTATTGGCTCCAATTTCGAGAAATTCCATATTTTAACCCTTTCAGTACCCATGTCCATGATCGTGGACATCGACTTTCATCTTTAGTTATTACGCTATTTGCTAGGTTTTGATCATTACAACAACTTGTCCATGATCATGGACATTAGTAGAGCAGTGTGGTGCTGCCATCATACGGAGTTTCAAGAACTAAAATGATAAACAAGCCATGGAGAAAACAGACCATCCCTTGCCTGGTAAGACACACTACAATATAATTAGTTTTCTTTATTATTTGTAGCAACTAATTTATCCGAGCATTTTTTTTCATGGAAATTAAATGTTTACGATGGTTCTTAAATGTTTAGTTACGAAGTTCTGTTGAGTTATATGATTACAAGTTACGTTTGAAAAGCGATGTCCATATTCATGGACAAATGCATTTGACGGTTGCGAAGAAATATGGTCAGGGGACCATTGTAACCATTTGTCCATGAACATGGACACTCTGTACAACAATAAACATAACAATTATCAAAAAAGTTTTCAAACAAAATATTTTTGAAATTATTTCATTAGTCTAGAGACCAATTTTCAATTTTTTATGACTTACAAGGTACAATATACAAAAGTACCATAATAAAATTTTATACCTTTGTAACCATTTGTCCATGAACATGGACACTCTGTACAACAATAAACATAACAATTATCAAAAAAGTTTTCAAACAAAATATTTTTGAAATTATTTCATTAGTCTAGACACCAATTTTCAATTTTTTATGACTTGTGCCTGAAATTCAGTACTGAAAGGGTTAAAAGTGTTTTAGAATAGGACAGAGGCATAATAAAACTTGAAAACGTTCCTCGGAAGATTAATTGATTTGAATTCATGCAATTTGGGAGTTTAGTCATTTGTCCGATCTTCTCTGGACGTTAAGAAAGATTATGTTTCATATGAGTCTTCATATGGCTCGTCAGCTGGCTCTTTTGATAACATGAATAGTTGCACTCGGAACATGAAAAAGGTTTTTCTCCAGCGTGAGTCAGCTGGTGTCGCTTCAAATAACTTTTTCGAGAACATGAATAATTGCACTTAGAACATGAAAAGGGTTTTTCTCGACTGTGAGTCAGCATGTGGCTCGTCAGACTACTTTTTCGAACACATGAATAGTTGCACTCGGGACAAGAAAAAGCTTTTTCTCCATTGTGAGATAACATGTGGCTCTTCAGATTGCCTTTTAGAGAACAAGAATAATTGCACTCCAAACATGAAAAAGGTTTTTCTCCACTGTGAGTCAGCATGTGGCTAGTCAGGTCACTCTTTCGAAAAAATGAATAATTGCACTCCAAACATGAAAAAGGTTTTTCTCCACTGTGAATAATCAGGTGTTTGGCCAAATTTCCCTTTAGAGAACATGAATAGTTGCACTCGGAACATGAAAAAGGTTTTTCTCCAGTGTGAGTCAGCTGGTGTTGCTTCAAATAACTTTTTCGAGAACATGAATAATTGCACTCAGAACATGAAAAGTGTTTTTCTCGACTGTGAGTCAGCATGTGGCTCATCAGACTACTTTTTCGAACACATGAATAGTTGCACTCGGGACAAGAAAAAGCTTTTTCTCCATTGTGAGATAACATGTGGCTCTTCAGATTGCCTTTTTGAGAACAAGAATAATTGCACTCAGAACACGAAAAAGGTTTTTCTCCACTGTGGATGAGCATGTGTCTCGACAGTTTACCCTTATGAGAACATGAATAGTTGCACTCGGAGCATGAATAAGGTTTTTCTCCAGTGTGAGTCAGCATGTGAAGCGTCAAAGTTCCTTTTTGACAACATGAATAGTTGCAATTCAAACAGGAAAAAGGTTTTTCTCCACTGTGAGTCCGCATATGTATCTTAAAATGACTCCCTTGAGAACATGAATAGTTGCACTCGGAGCATGAATAAGGTTTTTCTCCAGTGCGAGTTAACATGTGTATGGTCAAATTTCGCTTTCGAGAGAATGAATATTTACATTCGGAACAAGAAAAAGGTTTTTCTCCAGTATGAGTTCGAAAGTGGTGTTCAAAATTTGACATACGACAGTAGGAGTCGTTACAATGGCTACAAGGGATTTCTTTTTCCACAGGATGCGTCTTCAGATCTGGCGACAAATTTGAAAAAATACTGATAAATAAGGCAAAGTGAAACTTATTACCTTGTGTAAATAAGCACAGTAAATTCATTAAAATGTAGAAAAATAGTATAACACAAATTTCTTAAACTTAAACACCGGTTTTACCTGGTGTCTGGGTAATTCTCTTAAAGTCTTCTAAGCATTTCTTTTTAACATCTGGCAGTACTATGTCGATTTCCATGTAAGGAAATCCCCCTTCATCTTCTACCTGGGCTCCTAGTTCTGCCTTCATGGTAACAGTCTCCACATTAATGATACCTAGAAAAACAATATGTATGTTTAACATCGACATACAATAAAAGCTTTTTTAACGATTGAAGATAGCATTGATTAACAATATAAAAGCGTTTATTTAGATAACAGACTTTCAGGTTAAATATGATTTAAGATTTTCACGGCTAAAAGTATTTTTGTTATTTGTTTTTGGGGTTTAATGCCGTGTTGCGCTAACTCCTTCTTTAGGCTAAAGAAGGAGTTAGCGCAACACGACATAACACCCCAAAAACAAATAACAAAAAAGACTTTCAGGTTAATTTAAGAAATAGGAATGACCTCAGATGTCTGCTTCAGGGACCGATGCTTCAAGATCCCGAAAACCATTTGCTCTTGAGCACCTTCCGCCTAGAAAATCCCACTTTTAACTTCCTTAAGATACGCTCAGTACCGCCCGAGTTTACACACATAAAAAAACAGGAAATAACTATAAATAAAAACAAAATATTTATAGTTATATTCCTATGAACACAATTCTCAAAATAAACGTGGTTGAAATGGCTTTGGCCGTGTTTAGTGACCACATCTTAAAAGCCAGGTGCTTC
Source organism: Hesperophylax consimilis (assembly GCF_061612785.1). Taxonomy (NCBI): domain Eukaryota; kingdom Metazoa; phylum Arthropoda; class Insecta; order Trichoptera; family Limnephilidae; genus Hesperophylax; species Hesperophylax consimilis. Next base: position 10,317,875 of record NC_142852.1, read on the forward strand.
TAACGTTCCACTTCTCTACCTCTTTCTCCTCCCTTCTACCGTCAACCTCACAATAATCTCCAGTTGCTTCACATGGTAGGGAGCAGTTTTGACTTTAGAGCGGAATTCACAAAAAATAATCATGAAGTTTAAAGTGTGATGTAGTTTGGCTGTTTTCGGCAAAGATAAATTTTATCTGAAAATGCCAAATATATTTATGCACGGAGAGAGGCGACGTTATGAGCAAGCATATGCCCTGCCTGCTTGATAATTCGAATCGAACTGGGATTCCGAAAATATTTTCTTTTAAATATGCAATGCAACTAACTGGCAGTCCGAGAACTCTCCGCACTTTGGAAACATTCCATCTTTACATCTGGGAGGTCCAAATCCATATCCGTATACGGTATTTCACCTCCACCTTCTTCTCGGGGCCCTGGTTCCGTCTTTATGGAAACTGTATCCGGATTTAGTTGATCCATGGAACTGCTGTTGAAGGATTTAGTAACTAGTACAAGCCCAAACAAATTAACCTGAAAAAGAAAATAGTTGTTACGGAACTATAATTCGAATGTGCTCGGAATATTCTGTCGAAACAATGATTTCGTATGCAAAAAGCGTACTTGGAAATAAGAACTGTGATTATGTTGACCTTTTGAAATCGGTTGAGAGAATTGTCGTCAATTGTCGGATAACTCAATATATACTATATCCATATTTTTTTTAATATTTACTCCAAACAGGAGGCCCTGATGAACATAATTTGCCTCAGGGCCTATGTCATCTTTGGGGATGCTGTGTGGAGGGTCTTTTTGTGGAGAGGAAGGAGTGAACATGGGCCTTGAAGAGTCCCATGTTGTAGGAGGGAGGAAACACAGAGGCCGGCAGTTCGTTCCACAGCCGAGCTGTTGAACTTAAGAACGAATCGTAGAAGCGACCCGTTCTCATGTGACAAGTGTCAACCGTGTACAAATGTTGGGCGCGCGTTTGGCGTGTATCCCGACTACGCACCGGTGCCGAAGGGATCAATGACGCTAGTTCCTCAGAGCATCTTCCATTGTCATACCGATAGAACAAAGACAACATACCTACCTGACGCCTGTGCTCTAAAGATTGCAGTCCGTTTGTTAAGATTGGGGAATCTATCAAACGGACCGCCCGTTTAAAAGTAAAACCAGTAAACCTTTCATTGAGTCCGTCATTATACTTTTAACAGAATATTGGTTATCGATCTTTGAAATGCTTTCAAAACACCATACAAAAAATGGTATACGTCTAATTGACAGTTTAACTCTACACTACTACTCATGTTGCGACGTACAAAGAAACTACTCATACCCCCGCGAGGCGCATCATATCGACTAATGATTTATTCCAAAACTATAAGCATGATTGATATATTTTGACTGTTTCTATATTTTTGTAATACTACTAAAAAATAAAACTATTTTATATTATATTTATATTTTTTTTTTCTATAAAATCTAATCTCAAATGAAACTTAGGCAATTAAACAGTCTTCTCTTAAAAAAAAGAAAACACTTAAGGTATACACTTTAAAAAAAAGTACTTCTACTACTACACTACAAAAAATAGTCAGTTATGAAGTTATTAACTAAAAAAAGTAACAAAGTAGCAAAAAAATATTTTAGATATTAATTTGACTAATAGCGCAAAACTAACATACAAGCTACTCATACGTCTTTCGAGCGCCAAGGGTAGTAATATCAAAAAAACTAGCAAACTTACCGTAACGCAACAACCGTCCTGCGACATGTGCTGCCGATGACTGAGATGTCCTCGTCAATGCAATATGCGCGAAGGATAAAAAGAGAGAGCAATATATAAAAAACGCGGGCGCCTCTGCGACGTAGAGTAGTAATCTAGGGTTAACGTTCCTCAAACAAAACGTCATTGGACTTCCTAACTTAGGTATCTATTGGCATAAGTTAACATAAGTTGCGTTAGAGATAGCGCAGTTGTGCATTAGAGTATTCAATAGCACAAATTAACCCTAGAAAGATAATCATATTATGTAGTACGGAAAAGATACTCCTGCGTAAAATTGACGCATGTGTTTTAAACAGCTGTAGGTCGAGGTTTATTAATTTATTTCAATAAATTTTATGCGATTATTTATTTACACATATATAAGAATAAAAATATTTAAGATAGTTTACTTATACTCCTTTATTTATTAAAAAAAAAAAAAAAACTTTAAACTTCTTCTATAAATCAACGAAATTCTTTAACACTTACTCTATCATACGAAAACTTATTTTTTACTACAATAATCAGCCTTTTTTATTACAAAAGCAACAATTAGCATATCTTATATATATTAGGAACATATAGGGGAGGAATGCAGATCACGCCAAACTCTGGGAATTGAATAAAAATGCACTTTCTAGATGAAAAAAGTGTGTAGAAATTCATTAAAAAAAGAATTAAGGCGCGGAAGAAAAAATTGAGGGAGATACAGCCGATCAAAGTTTAATAAATTGCACTTCGCGATCTGATATTATCACCATATTCGGACAGTCCGCCGCCATATTTTGTCACGAAAATCAAATTAAAAACTTTTAATACTTTTGAAATTTCAGTAGTGCCATCCAAAAAATAAAAAGTGTTGCCATATAATAATATCAATGCATGTAAAATTCTGAAAATTAAATATCATTTGCCAGATTGGTAGTTTATTATTTAAAATCTTGTAAATACTTAATTTATGTATATATATAACCTAACCTAACTGTGATTTTCTATAACAAAAAAATGACCCTTTAATAACGCCCACTCGCATCCCCTTTAGAGTTTTATCCCAGTTTTCAAGTAATTTGTGGGCTACGCTAGGTTTGTATAGACGGTTTGTGATTTAATACTAATACCTTTTTTCCATGTTATTTCCTGTTACACAAAATTGCCCCTTTAATAACGCCTGCTCGCGTCCCCTTTAGAGTTATATCCCAGTTTTCAAGTAGTTTGTGGGCTACGCTAGGTTTGTATAGACTGGTTTGTGATTTAATTCTAATACCTTTTTCCCATGTTCTTCTGCCTACTCTAACCCAAACTAAACACCTAACCTATTTTGTAAAAAAATATTATTATTATATGGCAACACTTTTTTTTTTTTGGTTGGCACTACTGAAATTTCAAAAGTAAATAGTTGTTAATTTGATTTTCTTAAGTCATAATTGATAAATAAAACATGGTTCCTATGTATCGCGTACGAAGTTTCAAAACCCTATAACTCAGTTAATAGTGCCGACCCCCACCTAATTCTTTCAGATTCGGATTCCCCAGCCCTAAATTAGTCTAAATCAAGTTCAATTTCGGTTATACTCCCATAAACCGAATTTAACCCTCAGATCGCGAAGTGCAATTTTATTAAACTTTGATCGGCTGTATCTCCCTCAATTTATTCTTCCGCGCCTTAATTCTTTTTTTAATGAGTTTCTACACACTTTTCTCATCTAGAAAGTGCATTTTTATTCAATTCCCAGAGTTTGGCGTGATCTGCATTTCACCCACATATAGTTATATAAAAATCAGTTACTAACAGCTTTGGCACATATCATCAAAGGCACGTAAAAAATAATCATGCGTAATTTTGACTCACGCGTTCGTTATATTTCAAAATCGGTGACACTTACCTTATCGACACGTACATTACATGACAGCACTCAGCGACGAATAAGATGTCCTAAACGCACAGCTATGGATTCGCGCTATTTAGAAAGAGAGAGCAATATTTCGCAAAACGCATGCGTACATTTTACGCAGACTATCTTTCTAGGGTTAAAGGACAGTGGTCGCTCAGTTTGATTTGGAATAACGGGCGCAACCAAAATAAATAGCGATGAATATAAAAATCAGTACTTACCAATAACAATCACAAGTAAGGGATTATAAAGATTATTATTGTGTGGGCTGAACAGAGTAAGGAATATATTATAAATTGATGTATAGAGATTAAACAGGATGAAATCACTAGCAGTATGGAAAGCGTACGTCAAAAAATTAATTATTTATACAGACATTAAACAATAATGAAGTCATAGACATTTATTCTACTCAATCTACCTATATTTTTTATTTATTTTGCTAAAACCGCATATAAAGAAATGAATTACCAATGCGATAATGAAAATAAACAAACAGGCGGGCGGGCGACGTTGTAATGTATTAAAAGTAATTAGATCGATATCTTCGGGTATTTTGTAGTTTGTAAAGTACTTAAACACAGATATACCACTCGTACTTGACGTACGGAGCGTGATGATAGACAAGGTATAGAAACTCAAAGTCATTTAAAAAGGTACAGCCATAGACAATATAATTGCACTGAGTAATTTATTATTTAGCCCAAAAAAACAATTTTAAAAATGTCATTCTAGCAGAAAAATATCGAAATGTGTTCTAAGGGCAAGGTTCATCTGACTAAGAAAATAAACTTTTAAAGTTTATTTCCTGAAGATGAAACTTTGTCAGTGAAACTTGTCTGAGGAGAAAAAACCTAAAATGACAAGAAATTTGAACAAATAAAAAACAAAAAACACTGATGAAAATTTGCAAGACATGATTTTTCGACAATACGACGATGAATTCCGACATTTTTTTGTCTATTTTGAACTCATGGATACATATGTTTAAAAATCTTTAATTTCACCAAAATAATAAGACAATACAGGATAATCACTAATCAATAACATAACTAAGTTGGTGGATATAATAAACAACATTAATAGGTTGTTGAAGAAGACATATGCCAAGTATGTAAAACCTTTTAACTAACTAACTAACCATCATGCCGTTTCCCCGCAGGGGTAGGCAGAGAGGACGGACCGCCAAACAACTCGGTCTTGGCACACACTTCTTGCCTCATTCACATTCATACATCGTCTTATACATACTCTTCTATTGTTCTGACTCTTGACATGGCCCGACTCAAGTATCTGATTCACTTGGTCATTCCATGTCTTCCTCGGGCGTCCCCGACTTCTGATACCATTCACATTTGCATCGTATATTCTCCTTACACTCCTTTCTTCGCTCATTCGCTCTACATGCCCAAACCATCTAAGCGTCCCTTTCTTGGTCTTACTCATTACGCTTACATCAGCCTTGCACTCTTTACGGATCTCCACATTCCTCACACGATCAAACATGATTTTACCACACATACGCCTCAGGGATCTCATTTCAACAGCATTCAATCTAATTTCATCCTTTATTTGCCAGTTCCATGCCTCACTTCCATACATCAGGGTAGGTACCAGCATTCCATTGTGGACTGCTAACTTCGCTTATTTGGACAGTTTTTTGCTAGCGCCAACTGCGTTCATACCTCCATTAATGGAGTTACCTGCATTTACTCTTCTTTCAATATCTCTGTCAATCTTCCTATCTCTCGTAAACATGCTTCCTAAATACACAAACTCATCCACCTGCTCCAAGTATTCCTCATTCACAGCTATATTGCACACTGTTTTCTTACTTTCTCTTTCAAACACCATTACTTTAGACTTATTTAAATTCATCATTAATTCATTCTTCATGCATACTTCGTTCATCCTAGACACGAGAGACTGCAGATCATCCATACTATTAGCAATCAGCACCGCATCATCAGCATACAACAGGCAACATACTTTCAGAATACTCAAATTCGCGCCCAATCCCACCACTTTCAACTCTTGCATTCAATTATCCATGGATAGATTGAATAACCACAATGACATTAAGCAGCCTTGTTTAACACCTTTTGTGATATCAAACCACCCCGTAAAACCACCGTTTACCCTAACACATGCAACGCTTCCCTCATACAGAGACGCAATTGCCTGAGTCAGATTCGTATTCACTCCATACCCACTGGAGCGACCACGCGAAATAAATAATTTTGCCTCAATTGCTCGAGATATCCGGACGATATTTTTTTTTAATTTTTCGCCAACATTAAAAAAAACATAACTTAAAATTTTTACATGGAGTCATACAAAATTATTATGGTGCTATATAGCGAATGAGATAACCTGTTTTTTTTGTTTGCTTCATTTTTGTAGGATTCATAGAAAATTTAAAAAAAAAATCGTAAGGTTTATAATCGCGCGAATCCTGCGTGTTTGTTACTTTGAAACTGCTGTGACAGCCACTTTTTCGATTCACCATTAAATATTTTATATTTCTGTGGTTTACTTGATAATAAATGATATATTTCTATGGAAAAAAGACTTTATTTTAATCGTAAACAGCCTATCAGAAATCGTAGGTGAAAAAAATATTTTAAAGAATTTGATCACGGACTGTCCAAATGCAATGAACTAAATTACTATATTTTATACATTTAACAAAAGGAAATTGTATTAAATTTGAAAGATAATTTTATTGTCCACATTTACCAATAACAATAATTACAATTTTTGCCTTTTTTAACTAATTGAATAGTATAATACAGACAGTCTATTTTACAATGTCAAAATCGAAGCGCCGCTTTTTTTATAATTGAGATCTAATACTGGATATTTATGACCATGTTTTTATATTGGATAGTAAAACAAAAAAACAAGGTTTTTAACCTTTCCCTTACTGTGCTAAAAAAATACACGCGTTACGGTGCTATGTAGTCAATAAACATCTCAAAATAAGCGATTTAATATCGGAAAAATATGAATATTCATATCTAATCGATTATGTTTATTATATTTTATATCAAAAGTGATAATAATTTAATTTAATTGCTGAAAACATGAAAAAACCATCGACAGATGCTAAAGAAACGTGCGAGGGGTCCACATCTAACGACGGTTCGCGGCCAACTGTGAACTGGCTAACACAAACACAGCTGTGCGGTCGTAGGTATCGATGGACTAAATGAAAAGACAAATGCAGACGTGTGGATGTCTCATGTTCCTGCATAACAAATTAATACGGGACATCAATAGCGTGTCATTTCCTCGCACACTCTTCGCGTATTTAGTATCACACGGTTGATTGTATTGGTGTATTTGTTCCCGATTTTTAACAAAAAACTCTGATTTTTAATTGAATTTGAAAACTATGTAATATATTATTTTTTAATTCAGTGCATAAATGTATAACGGAGGAATACCTTAAATCTGAACCCAGAATTTATTAAATTTATAGAGTTATAAAAGATATTAGAAGCAATGTGTAGTAAATACACACCACAGATGAGGAAAGGTTAATAAGATATCATAGCAATACATATTACTAATCTTTCAGAAAATACTTGGCATTTTTGACATTTTTCCTCCAGAATACGTGATTTGACAGCGTTTAAGCTAGTACACACCAGGTGAATTAACCTAGCAAAGTTGACGATGGTGATGAAACCTTTCATGTCAAACTTTTAGGAGCTTAGAACGGTAATTAAAATCTTTATATTATTATAGAAAGCAATCACTTTGTGGTTTGACATATTTAATAAAATACTTTTAGTTTTAAAACCACAAGTAGTAATAATTTGGACCCTGAAGATGCTTGAGTAAAGCGAAACCAGTCGGTTGTAAAAATTATTAAAAACTCGTGATTTTATTTATTTATTTATTTGTTAAGACATACACAGTACAATAAGATACAGTTAGATATTTTTAGTTATTACATAGTTTTAGTACCTATTACGTATGTCCATAAAATATCATTACGTAATTTCGCCTGAGATTGTTATAAAAGGAAGGAAGTGTATGGATAGATAATAATAAATTAATTGAAAACAAGAATTATAATAAGCTCACGAATTGTAATTGACTGTTAATACATAGGAGTTTTGAAAAATGATGTGAAATTATTTTTGAAATATGTCATGCTAAGAAATTTAATAAGTTAGTTTTGTATGTTAGAAAGGAATCATGAAAGATGTCTAAATGTAGTAATTTTTCGTAATGGGTGTATGTTGTGATTGCTCGAGTAATTACTGAGTTGTTTGCTGCATTGGTATTGTTGGCTTCAATGTGAAATAGTGTAGTGTGCCTGGTACGCCTCGTTGGAACATTTAAACCGATGACGGATAGCAATTCGGGACTATCTATTTTATTATTTAGCAGATTATGTAGAAACAACAGGTCTGACAATGTGTCTTTTTTGTAAAGTTAACATATTATTTGTAGTTTTGTTGTAATTCTTGAGTAAATGTTTCGAAAATTTATTCTGTATACTTTCTACTATATCTATGTATACCTTATATTGAGGATTCCATATTGTGGAAGCATACTCCAGTGGACTTCTGACCAATGAACAAAACAAAATTTTCAGAATCTTAGCACTTTTGAAAACTTTGCATATTCTTAATAAGAAACCTAGCATTCTGTAGGATTTTGAAATAACGTGTTCAATGTGCTTGTCAAAAATTAACTTGCTATCTGTAAACACCTAGATTTTTACACGTAGACATAGGTTGTAAAGGTTTGTTATTCAAGTTGTATGGATAGATGATTTTGTTTTTATTTCTAGTAAATGTAATCGAGTAGCACTTAGATATGTTTAAGGACAATAAATTTGATTCACAATATACACACAAATTATCAAGATCGCTTTGCAATTCCATACAATCGGGTAAACGCTGTATAGTTTTATAAATTTTCATGTCATCCGCGTATAAAACAAACTAACTATTTTTAAAGCATACCTACGTAAATGTCATTTATATAAATATAAAATAAGAGTGGTCCAAGATGCGACCCTTAGGGCACAACTGAGACGATTTCCGTTAAGCAAGATGCAAAATCATTGACAACCGTGATTTGGTGCCGATTATTGACGTAAAATGCGATCCATCATGCGTCACCGTGAATTCCTAGACCTAATAACTTTTCGCTGTCCTAGTTCTTGTATGTTCAATAGACCTTTTTTTGCAAAACTGAGTTATGAATGCCAATATGTTCATTAGCCTATTGCGCATTAATGAAGCTCAAAAAAACCTTTTTTTTTGGTTTTAAAGTGACATTTTAAGCATTTTTCGAGTGCCTATATCCACTCACAAAATAATGTTTCAGTTCTTATTTGTTCAATATCCTGGATATTGAACATTCAAACACTCAAAGTTATGAATATAATATTTTTAAAAAGTTCATAGATATTTGTTCAACATCCCGCCGAAAGTTGAGGTCTTGAATGTTCAATCTCCACTGTCAACCAATCAGGAGCCGGCTAGTAAAAATGTGCGGCCATGTTGATTTTTAGTTGTTTTCTAACAACGAAATTATTCCACTAAAAATACGTTTAATTGCGAATATATACTGTTATTGAACTAAAAAATGACTTCACCGACTCTAGAATCAATTCACCTAAGAACAGTAGCTCAAATAGAAAGGTAAGTCTTAAAATTATGTCATTTATAGGATTTTTCACCATATTTTACATGTACTTCTTGAATTTGCTGGGCAAATATACAGGATGCTTAATTTATTATTTATTTATTCAATTATTTATTTACAAACTTAGGACTTTTACATAAAATAAGTATTTATAAATTAAATTAGTGCATTAAAACTTATTTTTATTCAAGAAATACAACAAAAGAGCCAGGACATGGAAATGTGCAAAAAGTCGACTGTCATCATAGTCTGATTGAAAGACATCTGCGACACATATTTTGTCCGTTATCACTGCTGAGATCGCTGATGAAAACGAAGTCCAAATATTTCAATTTTGAATTCATTCAATTAAAAGTTTCTGATTTTTTGTTTTTTTTTAGTCACATAAAAAAACAATAAACATATTCTTATGTAGGAACTCCAATTAAACCAACTAGGCAAACGACTTACAACGATAAATGTAATGTTAAATAGCGCACACCCATAACCCAAGTCGCGGGATATTGTAATTTTAGGATTTTAAGAGCTGAAAGTATTTAAAAAAATAATATTTTACTCACGATAATCAACATAAATAATAAGCTCACGGCAAATAATACCTTCCGAAAGAAAAAAAAACTTTCTAAAGTAAGTAAACTTTAAAAATTACATTTATCAAATGTAGGTAACGAAACAATAAAAAAAAAACAAATTTTCAACTGGAAATTGAACTTCAATAATTTTACGCATCACTCGGGATTTTTTTTTATGGAATACCGCACACAGTGTCAACTGCTCCCAACCATCTAGAGCCAGTGAGACTATGGAATCCCCAATTGGGGTATATTAGTATATTTTGTTTGTTTTGTTTTTGAATCTTTATTTAGATGTATGCAAATTTTTTCATACATCTAGTAGGAAAATATAAAAAATACAAGAAATAACAATTACATTTGAAAAGAAAAAGATAAATACACAAAATTATATTATATAAGATATCTAGGTGACTAAAATAATATTGGTGAGCTCAACAATCAAAAATTATTTTTCACATATAAAGCACATGTCCTACGAAAAGTGCTAAGGCTTGGGGCTTCCTTTATGACATTTGGTAGGTTATTATAAAGTTTTTGCCCTTTATAAAACGCGCTGTTTTGTGTGCATGAAAGTTTAGTTTTGGGAAGCCTAAAATCTCTGCGTCTTCTCGTAGGATAATTGTGAACATTTTCATGGTACATAACATTTGTTTGCAGATAATTTGGGAGCATATTATTTTGAAGTTTATACATCATTGTTAACGTATTATATATTATATGTTGTTTGGTTGTCATCATATTTAAATTTTGTAACATAATTTTAACTCTAGTAAAAATGTTGCATTTTAAAATCATCCTCATCCCCCTATTTTGTATAACCTGGAGTTTATTATTTTGGGCTTCGTTACATAAGAATAAAACACTAGAACAATAATTTAAATGCGGAGTAACAATAGAATTGTAAACAAGGCGCGTTGTCTTTAGATCCAAGTTATTTCTGATCCTTTTTAGGAATCCAACTTTTTTAGCAATTTTCTTTGTTATGTATTCTAAGTGTTCATCAAATTTTAATTTTTCATCTAATATTACACCCAGATATTTAATACTACTCACCCTTTCTATGTTTACGTTATCAATTTTTAGTATTGCCTGCTCGTTTCCCCCTACACTATCCACAATTAAAAACTTTGTTTTCATAACATTCAATTTTAGTTTGTTTTGGTTTAACCAAAGTGTTACACAATTTAAGTCAATTTGTATTTTTTCAATGGCGTCCTGTAAATTTTCACTGGCTATGTATAACAATGTATCATCAGCAAAGAGTTTAATTGCACAATGCTTTAACACTTTGATAATATCATTCATGTATATAATGAACAACAGTGGACCTAATACAGAACCCTGCGGAACGCCTTTATTAGTGTGATGTGGTTCAGATAATATTGTGAGGCTCAAGGTAGTGTGGAGGGGAAGGAGATGAAGAGGAGAAAGAGAGGAAGGATGATGAAGGAGAAGAGAGATAGATAGATGAGTATCTATTCAGATCTGATCACCAAACACGGCTAAAGCCATTTCAATTCTTATTTTAGTCTTTACACCATATCTTCCTCTCTGGAACATGCCGCAAATAGACAATATGTTATTTAAAATTAATAATATTTGAAATAACATAAATGAATCAAATAAAATTTACTTGGGCACGCCGGGATTTGAATCCGCGACCTCCGGATTTCTAGTCAAGAGTACCCCTAGACCACGGAGGCCATAATACGTACGATGTAAGAATATTTCACATCACGCATGCACTGACAACCGAAAGTAGTATATCAGCGGTAGGTACCTTTGTACTTGTGCATTGTTTTCAAACATCCAAAATATTGGATGATTTATATAAAGCAGTTTTTGTGAAAAATCAACTCAAGGACTCTGTTTGTATATTTTAAAGTAATACTTTAAGTCAACTACTAACTAAGAAGTAAAGTATTCGAAATCTGAAAATCACCCTGTATATACAATTTACCACTAATTGGCTAATTATTGAAGAAAAAATACCTCGAACTTATGGGAGCCGAATTGTTCAATCTCCAAACAATGTGTTCAATATCCAAAATAATCATTCATCGTTTTCAAGCCATGTTCAACGTCCACCTTTAAAGTCATAATATGGGCTTAATATAGCTTAAATCTTCGAAAAATGATCTTTAATAATTTCCTGTTGCACATATGTATTAAACGAAATTACCAAAATCGAGAATTTCTTAGAATTTGCCTGTAAAAACAAAAAAACGTCTCCTGTAAAATTTGCTAAATGGTCTATTGAACATACAAGAACTAAGGCAGCGTTTTGTAAAAGAATATAATGATTAACACGGTCAAATGCTTTAGAATAATCCGTATAAATGGCATCTACCTGGCATCGCAATTCCATTTGAGCATGAAGAAAATTTGCAAAAAAAGCAAGATTTTTAAGTTGTGGAGCGATTTTTCATGAAGCCGTGATGATTATTTAAGAGTGAGGGTGAGATAGTAGAATATAATTGATCGTAAACAATTTTTTCCAATACTTTACTTAAAGTATCCTTCTTTACTGCTCATTTTCTCAGGACAGCGCAAGTCAGGTAAAATCTTGTTCCAAGATGAACGATCAATCTGTCTTAAAAATAATTTACGATTACTTGAAATTTGAAATCCTCTAAATAAAGGATAAGATTTGAAATCATTCATAAGAAATTTTTGTTTCGAAGAATTTGAACAATTGATCAAATTTAAAGGTTCATTTTAAGGTTCTGTGAAAGTTCTATTCAAATTATGTTTTTATATCATTATAGGCTAGTAGCTTTAGAAAACTGAAATAGTAACAGAAATTGAAAAAATCTTTCACAGAACATGAAAATGAACTTTCAAATTTGAAGAATTATAAAAATTCTCCGAAACAACCCGTTCTTAGATTGTAAAATATGTAATATGAAGATGTGGTTTTTACGATTATATCGAATTTTGACATTTCTCTGACTTTAACATAAAAATGAAAAACACTTTTTTTTTTTATTTCGTAAGAGTTAAATTTATACATATATATTAGGATATTAAATTGAAGATCATTATTGGTAATGTATTCTTTATCAGAAAAAAGAATTATCTGGTTCTGATAAGAAGGGAGCCACGATTCTTAAATGTCTTGATAAAAAATAATTTTATTAATGCATTTTTTTGTTGGTAAATAATTAATATATACTGCACTACTACTAGAAGAGGCATATTTATCGTACCCATTAAAATTAAAGTAGAAATTACAATGTTCTTAGATGACCGGTTTCATGAAAATTATATTAATTGTCTATGACTTCATTCTTGTCTATGCATAACCTATATATTTCTGACAAGTGCTTTCTTCTCCAACAATCTTTCTTCCTGTTTCCACACTCTGTTTATCCCGTCCTCTTAAACTTATTATACGATGCAAGTGATGTTTATTGGTAAGAAATAATACTTAAATTCATTTCTGTTCATTTTGGTAGCGGCCGTTCTTCCAGTTTAGTTAATGAATCATCGGGCGTTTTGTCACAGCAGAATGTTTTGAACTGTCAAAATGACATCAACCTATTAAAAGATTAGTATTTCAAATGCATTTATTAAAATGATAATGTAATAAACCAATAAAAATTGTTTAATCACAGGTGAAGTACAACGGAATGGCGGTAGACATAGACGGTAAATAAATCAAGAGTTTTCCCAAGATGACAAAACGACGTTTCTCTCAACCTTTGTCATAACTTCAAGGTTTTCTATTGTGTATTTTTGCTATGACTTGAGAAGCCAAATTTTAAAAACTGAATTCCGTTACAACTTTGTTCTGTTTCAGGGTTAAACTAATAACCAAACTCTACCAAAGCAGACCATGGATCTACTGAAACCAAATACTATATCCATGAAGACGGAACCAGGGATCCAGGAAGAAGGTGGAGGTGAAATTGCATTTTCGGATTTAGATTTCGACCTCCCAGCTGTAACGACGGAATTCTTATAATATGCGGAGAGTACTCATACAGCCAGTTGCATTGCATACGTGTAAAATATAGAACTTTAAATACGGATGTCCGAAATCCATGTCTGTTTTGAATTGTCGTGCAAACTAGACATATACTTGTTTCATCCTCTCTTATAATGAGGTGTATTGGGTATTTACCCTAAAATGCGTCCTTGCCGGAAACTACCAAAATACCGCACTATTTAAACATGATTATACTTTTCACAATAATTTGTTGGTTCCTCTATTTTCCCCTAATTTTATTGGAGCATGATGTAAATTAGACGTATTTTTTATCCGGTAAAAATTCATCAATATTGTTTGCGAAAACACTATCCCATTGACTTACAACTCCCTACATAAGGTGCTTGTTGGTACCTAGCATCGTGTTACCTACACCTTTCCTTCTGATCTCCTTTATGAATATTATTGTTGCCCATCGACCCAACTCATACCTCTCCTATGCCGACTTAGTGAACTTAAGTTGAGTTGAAAAAATCGTCCTGTCAACAACGTTTGATTACGGAATCCCCTTTATCGACCGTGTCGAAACTTAAAAGCCAAGCCATCGTGAGCTCGCGCATTTTGATGAAATTTAGTGATTCGTGTATGAACCAGCGCAAAGAATAGAAAAGGTAAGTCGGCATATCCGAACTTTCCATTCCTATGCATTTCCGCGTTGCGACGGTGCTAATCCGTCCCCAACAGTGCTCTAGAGCAGGGGTTTCCTTTCTTGTTGAATCGGTCCCTCAAGCGGACGTCTGAGGTCATTTTTATCTGATATTGACCTTTAAAACTTTCTTCCGAATTCCCGCTTCTATGGTATCTTTTTTCGTTAAAAAATAGTTTAAAGTTTTTCGATTTAAAAAAATGTTTCGTTTTATATGAAGATACATGGCTGACTCTATGTGGGCGCAATTGGAGCAGTTCGCTCCGGGCGTTGAGTACTCAACTTAACACATCGCCCTCGATATTATTTTTTATAAATACCGCGCTACGAAAAACCACAAGTCATTATTTTATTGATTACAGTGATATCCTCCCTTGGCGTGTACTAATTAAGACTGTTAGGGCAGCCAAAATTAAACTCGCCCCAGGCGCCGTTTGGTTCAGGGCTGGCCATGCAAAGATACACTCTATTTATGGTCTTTTTTATTCCAGGAATCATTAATGTTGAAACAGTTACCGTAAACGCGGATCTTGGACCCCGACAAGGTGAAGCGGGGCTTACTTATATGAAAAATGACATAGATCTGCCGGATGTTAAAGAGGAATACTTGGAACGCCTTGGAAGAATTACCAAGGCAGCAGGTAAAACCAATATTCATTGTAAACTGAAAAATTCGGCATCACCTATTTATTTTAACGTTTCTACGAACTTTCTTCGCTTTTTTACTCTAAGTTTATCTGAATCATTTTCATCCATATTAATTTTCAAATTTGTTGACAGATCTTCGGACACATTTTGTGGAAAAAGGATTGACTCCTCCCCATCGCAACTACTCCTTCTCTCCTAAGTCAAATTTTGCAATGAACTTACACACCCATGTAAGAGAAAAACCTTTTTCTTGTTCCAAGTGCAACTATTCTAATTCTCAAAAGCGAAATTTAAAGAGACACATCCTGACTCACAGTAGAGAAAAATCTTTTTTATGTTCCTTGTGCAACTATGCATGTTATCAAAAGAGTGACCTAAACGGACACATGCAGATTCACAGTGGAGAAAATTCTTTTTCATGTTCCGTGTGCAACTATGCGTGTCGTCAAAAGCGTCAGCTGAAGAGGCACATGCTGACCCACAGTGGAGAAAAACCACTTTCATGTTCGGAGTGCGACTACGCAAGTTATCAACAGTGTAAACTAAAGAGACACATGCTGATTCACAGTGGAAAAAAACCTTTTTCATGTTCTATGTGCAACTATGCATGTTATCGAAAAAGCGACCTAACGAGCCACATGCTGACTCACAGTGGAGAAAAACTGTTTTCATGTTCCGTGTGCAACTATGCATGTTATCGAAAAAGTGCCCTTACAAGACACATGCTGACTCACAGTGGAAAAAAACCTTTTTCATGTTCCGTGTGCAACTATATGTGTCGTCAAAAGGGTCAGCTAAAGGGGCACTTGCTGACTCACAGTGGAGAAAAACCACTTTCATGTTTGGAATGCGACTACACAAGTTATCAAAAGGGTAACCTGAAGACACACATCCTGACTCACAGTGGAGAAAAACCCTTTTCATGTTCTCTGTGCAACTATGCTTGCTATCGAAAGGATCGACTGAAGATACACATGCTGATTCACAGTGGCGAAACACTTTTTTCATGTTCCGTGTGCAACTATGCATGTTATCGAAAGTGCGACCTAACGAGCCACATGCTGACTCACAGTGGAGAAAAACCTTTTTCATGTTCCGTGTGCAAATATGCGTGCTGTCGAAAAGGTCAGCTGAAGAGGCACATGCTGACTCACAGTGGAGAAAAACCACTTTCATGTTCGGAATGCGACTACACAAGTTATCAACAGGGTAACCTGAAGACACACATGCTGACTCACAGTGGAGAAAAACCCTTTTCATGTTCTCTGTGCAACTATGCTTGTTATCGAAAGGATCGACTAAAGATACACATGCTGATTCACAGTGGAGAAACACTTTTTTCATGTTCCGTGTGCAACTATGCATGTTATCGAAAGAGCGACCTAACGAGCCACATGCTGACTCACAGTGGAGAAAAACTTTTTCATGTTCCATGTGCAACTATGCGTGTCGTCAAAAGGGTCAGCTTAAAGGGCACATGCTGACTCACAATGGAGAAAACCCACTTCGATGTGCGACTATACAAGTTATCAACAGGGTAAACTAAAGAGACACATGCTGATTCACAGTGGAGAAAAACGTTTTTCATGTTCTGTGTGCAACTATGCATGTTATCGAAAAAGTGACCTAACGAGCCACATGCTGACTCACAGTGGAGAAAAACCTTTTCCATGTTCTCAGTGCAACTATTCGTGTTCTCAAAAGAGTAATTTGACTAGGCACACGCTTAACCACAGTGGAGAAAAACCTTTTCTATGTTCCGACTGCAATTATTCATGTTCTCGAAAGGGAGCTTTGACGAGTCACATGCTGACCCACACTAGAGAAAAACCTTTTTCATGTACCGAGTGCAACTATTCATTTTCTCATAAGGTCATTTGACGACACACAGTGGAGAAAATGTTTTCAAAGGGCATCTTTGACAAGAAACATGTACCTGACTAACAGTAGAGGAAAACCATTTCCGACTGTAAATATTAATTTTCCCGAAAAACACATTTGACGAGCCACATGGTGTGATACAGTGTGAAAAAACTTTTTTAATGTTCTGTGTGCAGCTATTTATGTTCTTAAAAGGGTCTTCTGTCGAGCCCCATGCTGACCCACAGTGGAGAAAAACCTTTTTCGTGTTTGGAGTGCAAATGGAGATTGAAAGGAACACATGATTACTTACAACTGAAAAAAAAACATGTTCCCAGTGTAATATATAGTTGTATGCATTGATTACCAAAGTGACTTTTTTCATTTGTTTAATTTTTATTATTGAAAAATATTTTTAAAAAATCGCGAATCCTTGTTGGCTATCATTCATTAAACCAATAAAAAAGATGCCTCACAAAGTGTGTGTTTTATTATATTCTTCTATTATCAAGTCAAGACAAGGCGTGGAGAAACCAGTTCAATTATTATTGGTTTAACTAAAAGCTATAAAATACATTATTTTCTATTTTCTGGAACACAAATATTTACTTCTCAATATTGTCTATTTGCCGAAAGTCTTTTGTAAATAAAATGTGCGTATTAAGTGAGTCCCTATTTTCAATATATTTACAAACATCTGTTCACAAGCGCGGCCTCATAATAAAGTAAGGAAGTGACATTTTTTCAGATCTTTGTTTTCTGTACCTACTCGAATGAATTTATTAAAATATATTTATAGACTATGACTTATTTTGTCTTTGTTATTTGCACAACCTTATTTAGTGGACAAACATGCTTTCGTCATCTGCCAATCGTTTCTTCCTGTTTCTAAGAGCTAATTTTACATAATATCCCTTGTACTGTTTACCCCACGCCTTTAAATTTATCATCCCATCAAATGAATGATGTTTGTTGGAATTGGGCGAATATACATGTAAGTTTGAAATATGGTATGAAAGAATGAAAAAAGGGAGACCAATCACTCTCGACAAAGAAGCACACATCATAATCTAGAATTCAAGCACAACACAATCACATGAGTTCCACCGCGATACCCCGAGGTAATAATTGTGGCCAAAACACAACGAATGTATAAGCACTTTCAATATAGGTAAAGAATATGCACGCCATAAACATCAACCACATGCTTCCAATTATACATTAGATAAAAAAATAAACAAACGCCTTGGCATTTTCATTGCTGTACGTAAGGCATTTGACAGTATCTCGTATACAAAACTAATTAATTTATTAAATGATATCGGTATTATTGGTAAAGTTAGGTATTGGCTACAAAGCTATCGAACTCAAAGAAGCCAAAAAGTAAAATTAAATAACTCACTAAGTGTGGATGAAACTTTAGAATTTGGAATACTACATATTTTACTATAATTATTTGACCAACTCAATTTATAATTTACGCTAACCATAATAATGTGTTTAAATTATCACTTAATTGTAAACTTATAGGTTTTACTGACGACACCGCAATAATTATAGAAAAAGGACATGGAACGAAATTACCAAAGCACCCATTCAAGACATGAAGGTTATAAAACATTGGTCCGATGGCAGATTATTATCACTCAACACAGAAAAAAAATATTGGATTCCTTTCACTCTACAAGAAGATGTGCCAAATATCCTAATTAACATAACAATTCATTCTAAAAATTGTGTAAATGACGGTACATTTAATACGGACTGCGCGAAACTAAATCATAAATCTAATATGAAATATCTTAGAATCTTAATAGATAAAAATGTTAAATGGAAAGACCAAATTAATCTCACTGTGGATAGAATATGAAAACTTATCTACTTTTTTTATAATATACGAAACATTTTAAAAAAGAAAACCATCAAAATTGTCTACTATGCATTAATTCAGTCCATATGTAGGAGAATATACGATCCAAATGTAAATAATAGCAGAAGTCGGGGACGCTCGAGGAAGACATGGCACGATCAAGCGAATCAGATACTTGAGTCGGGCCATGTCAAGAGTCAGAATAATAGAAGATAATGTATTAGAAGATGTATGAATGTGAATGAGGCAAGAAGTGTGTGGTGTGACCGACTTGTTTCGCGGTCCGTCCTCTCTACCTACCACTGCGGGGAAACGGCATGATGGTTAGTTAGTTAGTTAGAAAAAATAATGGTGACTCTTCGATTTTGGCGTCAGGTAATGTTTTCTATGTATTCTTGTATTGCATTTTTGTATGCATTCATTGGAGATATTAATTTGTTGTGAAGTTTGATAGCTGATCCATTAGTTCGTGAAGTCGAATACTAGAATCATTATCACAGGCATTTTTTAAACATGACATTGTGTTAATGATAAATAATGTTATGTTAGTCTCCATAGATTATTGCAGTGTATTATTTCATAAAGCTGTTCATGGCGACAAGTAAACAAGTCCCGAGGAGCAACGGCGGAAAGACCGCATCTTACTGTCAGTGTTGCAGATTTCTGTTTTACCATCCCGACAGTAACGTCAAAACTAGTGAGAGAGCCGTAAATTCCCGCGTGAGCGATTAGACCTGTCAAAAACTTACGTAAGGCTAGCATTACACTTGTAAGTTTTTCGTAAATTTACGACTTCTAGCCAATGGGCGCATTGGATTTTCAAAATGCAAGATGCCCATTGGCTAGAAGTCGTAAATTTACTAACTTGGTATAAATTACGGTAAGCGACTTATGGTGTCGTTTACACTGGTAAATTTGTCGTAAGTCGCTTACGTGAGCAACTTACAGAAAAAAACTTACTTACGTGAATTGTGTACTAAAGCAAAAATAAGTAATATTTTGCGCATGTACTAACTTTCTTTTAAAGTTTTTATGCGTTCCTCAACCGTCTGGAACCAGTACGACTATGCCACCTCGATTGGAGTATGTTGCGAGGCTGAAGGTAGTTGGAAAGGGAAGGAGATGAGGAAGAGGAAGGTGGGTAGGTACCTCACAATCCAAATCTGTTCACCAAACACGGCTTACCCTATGATATTGTCAATGTCTGTTTCTTATCGATTGCCTTTACTTGATAACCTCTTAATCTCTATAAAATGTTATAGAACAAAGATTATACCTAACTAATAATGATAACAACGTTTGTTTAATTCATCTGTATTTACATGTTTTACTTTCTAACTATATAATTCATAACAACATAATTTATTCAATACGGATAGCAATTATAAAACGCTAAGTAAATGGTTTTGATAAAATAAAATAATCTTCACGGTAAAAGTAACATCTAATATTCAGTAAGGTTATATATCGCGTATTGAGCAGTTCAAATCCCACCCGTTGGCAGTCAATCCCTTCTTTACCGGCCGATACGCACGGCCAGGGGCATTTAACTAAGCTTTGGCCTCGAAACTCATTTGAAACCGCCACGCCCACCTCAAAATTCTTATAGAAAACGAATAATATGGCTAAAAGCTCAGATCTCATTGGTGAGAACAGAAGGATTGGTTTGATCTCTCGCTCTCTACCATAATGACTCGTGTGTAACAGAAAGAGATGACGGAATTTTGCCGTTTGACAGTTTAAAATCATTCAAACAAAATGAGAGTGGTTTATTTATACACGCGGGTTGTCATTTTCTGCCGAAATACTATCATTTCCGTCGAAAATATTGCGTGTTAAAGTTGTTCGTGATAAAAATACAATATAAGCCAGTATAGTGTTAGCGAGTTACAAACATATTAATAATAATAATTGGATAATTTGTAGAGCGCCGTTTTTGTGAAAAATCACCTCAAGGGCGCTTGATTATATTCAACCTACCTACGTAAGTTCAAGTTTAAAGTGAATTAACAGTTTTAGGTTATTCGTTCGGTTTTTTGAACAATGCTTCATACTTGACATATGTCTTCCTCCACAACGTATAAATGTTATTTATTATATCGATAAACTTATTCATGTTATTGATTAGTGTTATCCTGTATTATCTTATTGTTTTGGTGAAATTAAAGATTTTTAAACATATGTAACCATGAGTTCATGAGGCTGACAAATGTCGGAATTTTTCGTCGTACTGTCGGACAATCATGTTTCGGAAATTTTCTTCAGTGTTTTTGCAAATTTCTTGTCATTTTGGGTTTCTTCTTCTCAGATTAACAAGTTTCATCTTAAGGAAATGCACTGTAAAAGTTTATTTTCTTAGTCAGATGAACCTTGCCCTTGGAAAACATTTCGACATTTTTCTGCTTCAAGGACATTTTTATTTTTATAATAGTTTTTTTGGGCTAGTGAATGAATAGAGTAGGCTGAGAGCAATTATGTTGTCTATGGTCGCATCTTTTTTTAAATGGCCTTGAGTTTCCTCTACCTTGTCTACTGCTCTGCTCCGCACGGTAGGTACTGCTTGTATATCTGTGGTTAAGTACTGTATAATTCTGTTGGATACAAAAAGCCGGAAGATATCGATCTAGAGAGTGGTATATTTATGCGCACGGCAGTTGGAGTAGTTTCCCTGTCGGCCGACAGAGCGCATCTCTGGCGGCATAAGAGCGAACCAAATGACTGTGGCGCCAATATTTGAATATGCAGCTAACAATACATTATAAGATACGGATATTAGCCACCGGTTGGTGTCTGAGTTGACGTCGCGCTTGAGTTCCGCCCTCTAGGTACATTAAAAGATATGATTTTTAATCTATACATTAGAATATTAAATCTTTACTCTAAACATTATTAAATATAATTTTTAATCTAAACAATATAAGATATAATCTTTACTCTATACATTATAAGATATGATCTTTAATATTAAAAATTATAAGATATAATCTTTACTCTATACGTGATAAGAAATAATCTTTACTCTTTACATTTTACGATATGATCCTTAATCTAATTTAATCAAATCCTATAGGTGTATGCATACATATACATTTATATATTTTTTCTATACTTTCCACTCCAGTATGCCTTACAACGTAATTCAATTCATCTCAATCTCAATGAGACGGTTAGTAGCACTTCACTGAGAATTCTGGACTTTTTTCTACGCATTGCAGGGAATTATAAACAAAATTGAAGAAATTGAAAACAAATTCCGAAAACATCTTTGTTGCAAGTCGTTTTTAAGAATTAATAATTATGAAGAAGTAGCTTCATACTTTAAAATTGACTCACTGAGTGTGCGGAGGCCTCATAAGGATGCACTCTTCCTGTATAAAATAGTTAACAATGATATTCAATGCACAGAGTTGCTAAATAAGATTCCATTCAATGTACTTGCACGTTCAACACGCACTTGTGTCCTGTTCAGGATTGATCAATGCAAAACGAATTCTAAGCAGAATTCTTGCCTGAACAGACTATGCAATAAGGTGGGTCATTTAAAAAAAAATGATAATTTTAGATTCTGTTAGTGATAAAAGGGTGCCAAATGGGTTCAAACCGACGTGTTTAAAATTTTTAAAATTTCTGATACGATCTTCTTCCTCCGGATTCACTTCAAAGTTTTGAAAATTTTCATTTTTAGAGGTATTTTCTAGTGTGTATAAAAGTTACTACGAATTTTTTATACTATATTTTTTGTAATATTCTATGGCAAATATGGTACGTATTTACGAATTCATTTACAAAAAATCCGAGTTTTTATTATTAGTGGCTCGAGGTGAGGGCGGGGGATGCACCGATTGCACTAAGCGCAGCGACTCTGCGCAACCGACGTCGGAGTTTGGAGTCAGTATCGCTACGGCTCTTTAAGCGGTAGGTCGCGTTGCACAAGTTTTCGCAATGGAACGTACTCGGAATGCGTTAAAAAGTCCCATATTTGGTGAAATTTGCGACGTTACAGACAATGTTTTACCAACTTATTGTGATGTTATGAAGTTTTTTGAGTGGACCAGGCATCAAATAAAATTAAATCAAGAGACCAAACTAGAACCCAAATTTCAGCAATTAGAGTGTACTGTGACAGCACGAATTGAAGAAATATGGAGAAAGGCTTCTATTCCCATCGTTACACACTCGCGAGTAGCACGCATGTCGCATCATATCATTTTAAATGCAAAAACCTTCTTAAGTCACATCCTAAAATACCGGAGAAAAAAATGGAGGAATTCCGTCGCAGAAGTAAAGTGCTGTTTGATATTTCGTCTTGCAAATGCAAAGATTTCAGTAAATGTGACTGTCCTAAAGATAAAAAATACCTGTAAATGAACAGAGTTTCATTAGTTACCAACGTACTACACGAAAAATGATAATAGGAAATGTGGATACCGCTACAACAAAACGAATGAAAACTGCGTTGAAAAGAAAACTTTTGAAGCAAAAATCCTTGCGTACATCTACAAAGGAAAGCACAGGTAAGCCAACTACCTCTCTAATCGATATTTCCACGTCTTCTGCATCAAATGAATCCGATTGCAATGATGTTTTCAAACCAAATGTTGTATCTCAAATGCCTCAGAAGCAGGCTGCGGTCACTATTGATTATTCTACACTGTCGAAAACTTGTGATAGATATGGAGTTTCGGATAGAGCAGCGGCAGCCATTGCCTCAGCAGTTCTGTATGACATCAAGTCTAATATTCCAGTTATTGACAAAAGTAAACTTCGCAGAGAACGAAAAAAAACAAGGGGAAATATTGAGGCACAACATAAGTTTTACAAATACCCGCATTATATTTTGATGGCCGGAAAGAAAAAACATTAATTATCAGGGAAAAAGGGGGGAGGCATTACAGAGAACTAATCATTGAAGAGCATATTTCAATGATAAAAGAGCCAGACTCAATATATTTGGGTTATATTGCACCAAACTCTGGCACGTCGAAAGTTATAGAAATAACAATTGTCGATTATTTTTTAAAGGAAAAAAATACCATTTGAACCATTAATGACTATTGGATGTAACGGAACGAACGTGAACGTTGGAAAACATGGAGGTATAATACGTTTGCTTGAAAAACGTTTGGATAAACCATTGCAATGGATAATTTGCTTGCTTCACATGAAAGAGTTACCATTTCGTCATTTGTTCACACATCTTGACGGTAAGACATCTGGACCTCAAACATATTCAGGGACAATAGGACTAGCTTTAGAAAACTGTGAAAAGAAGCCTATTATTCATTTTCAGAAAATTGACGGAGAGTTGCCTGAATTATTAACTAAAGACCTAAGTACAGATCAGTTATATTTGTATAAAATCGTATCTACAGTTACGGTGGGGGAATTACCTGAAGATTTAGGCCACAAATCTCCTGGAAAAATGTCTCATGCCAGATGGCTTACGCGTGCTAACCAAATTCTTCGTCTTTATGTTGCAACGGAAGCTCCTACAGAGAATCTTATTATTTTAGCAACGTACGTTGTTAAAGTTTATGCTCCGACTTGGTTCAGTATTAAAACTCATCCCACCTGTAAAGATGGAGCACGTCACCTATGGCAGCTAATTTCAGCGTCTAGATACTTATCCCCTGAACTAAAAACTATAATTGATCCAATCATAGAAAGAAACAGTTACTTCGCACACCCCGAAAATTTACTACTTGCAATGTTAACTGACCCTCACAAGCATATCCGGGAATTAGCTGCGCGTCGTGTTCTAAAAGCACGCAGTAAGAAACAAGTAAAACAAGGCTGTTCCAACTTCCAAACATAAACCTCGATGCATCATATTACTACGACCTTATTAATTGGCATCAAAATGTAACCGAACCCCCAATACTGAAGAATATATCGGATGAAGAACTTCAATTATTTGTAGCAGAAGGGGGAGAAGGTAAATCGCCTCTTCTGCGTCTGCCATGTCATACTCAAGCAGTTGAAAGAGCTGTAAAGACTGTTACTGAAGCCTCGACTACTTTATGTACGAAGTCTGCAAGTTAAGGCAAAGATTGAGTCTCGCAAAATAATGCCGAAATTTGAGAGTAAGAAGGATTTTGCTGGTATTTGAATAAACTGTCTTGAGATAATGTTAATTATAGTCATATATTTTTTTAATAAATAAGTCAGAATATTCTCTCTTATTTGTGTTTTATTGAAAAAAAGTTCATTTTTAATTGTTTATCTAATATTTTTTAGAGATTTAACAAGGGTGGGTTTTTCTCTATTTTGTGAAATTTCAAACTCAATCCGGAGGAAGAAGATGATATCCAAATATTATTAAAAAAATTACGTGATTTTACATCTTCATTTAACACCCTTTTATCACTAACAGACAAACCAAAACAAGTTTATTTTTTCCCCCATACAATCGTGACCCACCTTACTATGCAATATATATATATATATTTTTTTTAAATTTATTTCTATATATAATTTGGAGTTTCGCATAGTTATTTATATTTGTATATATATATTTCAAACTTATAACTATAATATGTTGTGTGTAAGGTAGGTTTGAGAAAGTGAAACTGTATGTGAGTAATTTTTTTTTTTTTATTTATTAAAAGTATACAATACAGAATATAGTATATTATATAAAGCATTGTACTCCCAGGAGTTAATAAACTCATTGCGGGAATGATACGCATTACATGAAACATATAGTTGTATGTATTAAATGGACATATTATGGGACATACACAACATTATTATTTCAGATAGTCATTAATAAGTTGAAGTTTGAGCATGTTAGTTTGGGTCTTTTTACATTGACTTGCACATTTGATCTCGTTGGGTAGTTGATTATATTTTGTGTGAGCTATGTATTCTAGGGATCTTAGTCCATATTTTGTTGATTTGATTTTTGGTATATGAAGTTTGTTGTGATTTCTTGTGTTGTGTTGGTGTACGTCGCAATTGTAATAGAGTGTAGTGTTGGAATGTGCCGAGTGTTGAATTACTTGTAATATAGTTTTCGTTATTTCAAAAGTGGGAATGGTATTAAAAGGAAGTATTTGGGTGTTTCTGTAGATGTCTTTGACATGTGTGTCCCAAGGTAGACTGAAAATATTTCGCAGGGCTCTATTTTGGACGACTTGGACTTCTGAAATCATTTTTTTTGTAGCAAATCCCCAGATTCCGGCGAGATATATTAGATGTGAGTGAATCATAGCATGGTAAATCGATTTTAATAGAGAGGGAGGAAGTAACCCGCGAAGTCTATATAAAACACCAGTTATAGGAGTAATTTTGGATAGAACATGTTTAAATTGGTGATTCCATGTGAGTTGTGAATCAATGAAAAGGCCAAGATATTTTGTAACATCAACCCTTTCAAGGCGGTTATTATCAAGACTTATATTAAGACTTACATTTTTTTTATTTGCAAACAGTATGTAATGTGTTTTTTTAATGTTTAGGCTAAGTTTGTTTAGTCGCAGCCAGTTTGCCAGGCAAGCTATATCCCTTTCCATTTCCTTTTCAAGTTTGTTTAAATCATTATTGTGATAAAGAATCACTGTGTCATCTGCATAGAGTTGTATTGTACCCTTAAGTCCCCATTAGCAATATCATTTATGTATATTAAAAATAGCAATGGTCCAAGTACGGAGCCCTGAGGCACGCCACATTTTATCGTTCCCATGTTGCTTGTCCCTTTTCCAACAAAGGTCTGACAGTGTCGATTAGAGAGGTAGCTACACAGTAACTTCAGGGGAGTGCCTACTATGCCTAGGTGTTCTAGCTTCTTTAGTAGTATCCCATGGTCAACCGTATCGAATGCCTTTTTTAAATCTATAAATAAGCCTGCAGCATGCTTACCCTGGTCTATATGCTTTTGGAGGGCGTATACAAAATCGAAGGCAGCACATTTTGTGTTAGATTGGTTTCTGAATCCATACTGTTGGGATGCGAGTAAATTGTTTGATAAGAGATATTTAGTGAGCCTAAGCTTAATAACCTTTTCAAAAATTTTAGAGACGACAGATAGGATGGATATAGGACGATAATTAGAAGGATTTTTTTTGCAATCATCTTTGTAAATCGGAATTATTTTTGCTATCTTTAGTTGATCTGGGAAGATTCCACTATCCAGGGATTGATTAATAAGAAAAACAAGGTGGTCAGCTAATATATCTTTGCAAAAGTTCAGGTACACTGGTGTAATTCCATCTAAACCTGGAGATGCATTAGACTTTAGTTGAGAGATGATACTGAGAACTTCTGTTTTATTTGTTTTGGCCATGTATAAGGACTGGATTGCTTTTTGATCCGTGTTTATAGTGATAGAATCATCTGGATATGATGCAATTGTGGCTGCTAAGTTTTCCCCAACTGATATAAAGAAGTTGTTAAAAGTTGAAGCTATCTGTGTTGGGCATGTTATTTCTTCATTCTTAATGAGAAGACATTCAATTTCATCTTTCTGGGGTGTCGAGCTATTTGTTAGAATTGCATTTATTATTTTCCATGTCTGTCGCGGATTACGCAGGTTTTCTTTAAATATAGTCGTGTAGTATTTGGTTTTAGCATATCTTCTATAGTTGGTAACTTGATTTCTTGTTTTATTTCTCAGTGCTGTGAATATATCACTTTGCTGATTTTTTTTCCAGAGTTTAAACGCATTGTTGCGCTGTTTGATAAGTGCATTTAATTTTGCATCAAACCATGGAGTATTACCCCTCCGTTGGTCTCCTATGCGTAACTCAGATTTATGTTGGGATGATTTTATTGCTGTTTTGATGTATTCATTAAAATTATTATAGTTTTCATTTGCATTACTGGTGGTTTCGTGTGGAAAGTTGTGGGATTCTGAATATGTTTTTAACATGTTTTTATCGGTTTTGGTGTTGTTTGAAAAAGAATGTATTCTATTATTAGTGTGATGTTTCAAGCTGTTTTGGTAATCTAATATCAAAATGTTATGATCACTTAGGTAGGCATCTATATTTGCAGTAGTTGAGGAAATATTTTGTCTGTTTGAGATGATATGGTCTATTAGAGAAGTAGAGGTATCTGTTACTCGTGTAGGATAGGATGTGTTACATATGAAACAGTTGTATGAGTCTAGCGTGTTGATGTACTTAAGAGATGTATTATTTTTTTGAAGAATGTCAATGTTGAAGTCACCAAAGATAAGGGTATCATTTCTACAGTTATTTAAAATAGATTCAAGATACATTAAGAATTCGTTAATGTTTGAGGTAGGCTTTCTGTATATAACATAAATATTTAACGGTTTAAAATTTCTATTACGGATATTAATTCCTAAGAAAGAATTTTCACTACAATGTTTTTCGATAGTTGTAGCATTTAGTGAATGGTGTGTGTAGAGAATCACCCCTCCTCCTCTTTCATTGGTGCGAGACGCAAATGTACTTTGGTAGCCGTCGATGTTAAAGAAGCACTCCTCACCATCTTCCAACCAGGTTTCGGATATTGCAAGTACGTGTACAGTGGGTTTGATGCTCTTTAAAGTTTCTTCAATCTCGTCAATTTTATTTCTGATACTTCTCGCGTTAAGATACATTATTCGAAGGCTATTTTTTATTGGCTTGTAGTCTTCAATTTTCTCATATTTGTATTCATTTATACTGGCCTGGGTCCCGGATGCTGTAGTTACAGTTGAGTTAGCCATAGTCAACTCTCTCCATTGTGCGTGACATCATTATGGCACGGTAGGGGCAGTCCCTATCGTTTGATCTGTGTTTTGGTGCCTCAATTTTGCCTTTGGCCATTTTAAAGCAGTTCCAGCAACGGAATTCTTCTTTTTGTTCCTTTTTTGTGCAGTCAGATGATTTGTGTTCACCAGCACAGTGTAGACAACGATCTTTTGATTCAGTACATCTCGCGGCGGAGTGACCGTATCCCATGCATTTATAGCACTGCATGATTGGGCAGCTGTCTTCGACTCGGACTCGTTGGAAACCTATATTTATTCTTTCTTGTTTTAACATAGCTGAGTGTACTTCTTTTTTGACGATCAGAATAACATTTCGTAGCCTATCATTTTTCCTGTTGTTTGTGAATCTTAGAATTTTAATAGCTTCCTTATCATTTCCAGTGGCTTCGTAGATAGTATCATTTTGTTGCAAAATGATGTCTAATATTTCGGAATCTTGTGTTTCTTTTTCGATCCCCTTCAAGATAACATTAGGTCTAAGACGTTTGCCCTCATGAGCAACCAAGTTACCATTGGTCAGCCCTGGAATTGCTGTTAGGATCTTCTGTGCATCTGACTTTTTAGGGCAGGTAATTATGACCTTGTTATTTTTGGCCTTTGACATACCACTGACACCCACTCTGAGGTCGGCTGGCTTGATAATATCCTTTATTGTTGAGGTGATGGATTCTGACGTCGCTTCTTGGTCTGATGACGACACTATTACGGCATGTCTGGTGCGATCTCCTCGATTCCCTACTGCCGAGGCGTAACTGAGTACGGGTTCTTTTTGAGAGTTGGCGCAGAAAGCTGACATTTCCCTACAGTGTCTTTCTTCCATCTTCAGTTGACATTCTGCATTCTGCACCTTGGTTTCAAGTAATTCGACTTCCAGAGCATGAAGTTGTTTTCCCAGTGTGGCTCCTTTCTCAATTATCTCCAGCAAAGATGAGATTATTGTGTCGCGGACTTCTTTGGATATGTTATTTTTGAGAGGCTCGGCTGCTTTCAGTGCCAGAGTGGCAATTTGAACAATATTCATGGCTGTCTCGGACTGTTTCGTTTTCTGGAGAGAAATATATTGGGGGATTTTAACAGAAGTCAGAATCGGTTTGGTTTTGAGAGGAGGAATTTTGTCTTCGTTGATAGATGGAAGCGCTGGACTGGACTCGTGTGTTATTGGTGAGGATCTTGTAGTAGAGGAGAATGTTGTTGCGGTGGTGGTAGAAAGAGCAGAGTTGGTGTTAGTGGGGATTGACGCTTGTTTATTAGTCTTAATTTCCTTCTTTTGTCGTTTGTCCATAACTTTTCTGCTTTCGGCTCGGGTTTGTCTTGGGGACTTAACTAGTTCTGGACTGCTAATGCTCCGGATTATCGGTGACCTCGGCGTGGTTCCCGATTTTTTAAAAGGATCTTTAGCCCCTGGGGGGGTACACGGGGGATCTGCCATTTAAAGTTTATTTTAATGTTTACATGTCACTAAGAGTTGTATTGTATTTATTGTAATGTCCTGTTTTTTTTTCACTTGTATATTTATTTTTATATTTACTAATATTTATGGAAAAAAAAATAGATATAAAACGGTAATTATTTATTTGGAATTAATGGGGTTCGAACTGTCGTTCTTCGAAACTCGGCGCTAACGCGTTCGCCTCTAGTCCAAATTCCACTGTTGTTATACCGTCAAATAATAAATTATTATAATAATAGTGTCAGCACTTGGGATTTTTAAGAATTTATAAAATTACTTTAATATGTGTTTTTCGCTTTTGGAATAGATAACGCCTATTTGTCTGCAATCGGACTAGCACTTTATTTGTATAACGGGAATTGGCAGAGATACGCCTGTTTTCCGCAAATCGGCTAGCACTGGTAAAAGGTAAACAAAGTGAGCTCACTTTCAACCAATCGTCATGTAGCTACTTAAACTACCCGGTTTTAACAATATTATTGTTATTCGCTAGAATATCACTTGTAAATATTGCACTTGTAATATTTTCCGATGGAATACCGAGAGGATAAAAGAACACCGTTATAGCCCGCACAAAACTGCAATTATTTTCAAATTTGTATGTTCGAATTCACTTTTTTTACACACTTTCGGTTGATTATCGTAAGAGCATTTAATAGGCCACTTGCATGGATTTTGTACACATTCCTTTCTTCAGCTTACTACAGCTTTGCACTGTCACTGTTAATAGCGTTTTATGTCGCATAAATCTGTTTTTTAGCAAATATTTCACTATTTTTAATGGAGCAGTATAAAAGATGACATCTGTCATTGACAACCATAGACAACTTTTTCCATATTGTATGTTTCGTGAAAAAATAGAATATATTACAATAGCGTTTTATCCAAGGTTGAAATTTTCAGTTGTGAACTAACCAAATACAAGAGGTCCATAAAAGAATGTTTCTCTGATGTTAATTTTTATTTTTTTTAAACTTTTTTTTAAATTTTTTAATTTATTTATTTAAATTTACACAGTAGAAACATATTTCAAACAAAAGTTAACATGTTTTCCTTTAAAAGAGTCAAAAACTCGTGTGTAAAGGAAAAAAAATAAAAACTAAACATACGTACATATGTAAGTAGAATAAAAAAATATATCATAAAAACATGTTTTTTTATGTAATAATATTATATAAAGTTATATAGTGAGATGTCATCGTCATTCTGATTCGCTATATTATTTAAGGTAGTGAAGTTTATTTTATTTTTAAATTTATTATATTCCGGTTCTAACCTTATCTCTGTCGTTAGTCGATTAAACCACACCACTCCTGTGTACGTGTAATAGTGTTGTGCAAAACTGGTGTGCATTAATGTAGTGCAAAGCGACCCATTGTATTTTGCCTATTGCTCTCAACACGAACCATGGCATGGTGTGACTTCTTATAATAAATAATAATAATAACATAGCATTTATATAGCGCAGTTTTCTGTTGTTTCACTTCAAGTGCGCTTAGCTATAATAAACTTACGGTCCCTATCGCGTCGGAACACCGTGTACCGTGAATCAATGAATTCGGCCGTATTTACACTTGCTACAAGCCATATTTCAACTAGAACTATAACACCATAGTTATTCGATGAAATATCAATTTTTTGGTCTTCATACCACCGCAGTTCTGGTAATAAACGAATATAGATGATGTCATTTTATTAGTGTAAGTGTGCCTGTCGATTTATTCTACAATCGCGAGAGCGGTACATTAATTAGGTTGTATGAAGCATCAAAATTGTATATGAAACAAAGATTACTTTGTGTAAAATATGTCAACATTGTGAGATGTTAATGAATATGCAAGAGATATGATAATGCTATATGATTATGGAGGTATTGCGCTGTAAACAAAAATATTAAATAATTTTCTAAGAAACAGACGAATAAACAAGGGTACAGGATAGTGTGAGAGAGTTGGCATGGACAGCAGCAGTAACGAGTGTGTTGTAGAAGTCACATATTATAACGACGAATGGTGACCACTCGAGAGAGATCATTCCTTTTCGACAGGATAGGTACTGTCATTCCGCACCCATACGTATTAATAGCCGTTTTCTTTTCCGGTGCACGTGTTTTTGCAAAGAGTATTTTATTGTCAGGTGTTCATTTACTTACGGTGAGTCCCTACCGCAGCGATGACATCATCAAGGAGACGCTTTGTCGTGAGCTGGACGACTATGTTGCGTGGCCGGTTGGAGAGCGACGAGTGACTGCGAGCGACGCGGTGCACCGCCACCACAGCGCCACTCGGAACCGGGACGTCAATGATGGACCCCATTCTCTCCAGTAGTGTTAACAAATTCTCATTCAATTTACCTTTTGACTCGGGAATGCCATGAATGTCTAGGTTACATATTCTGCTACGCTGCTCCATTTCGTCTTGAGCGTGTCTGATTGATTCCATTTCCTGTCTTGGGCTGGCATTTTCTTCCAGGAGAACAGTTACACACCCCATAATTTTGGTGCACCGGTCCTTCCACTCATTTGACAGCGCGTCTAATTTGTGATGAATGGCGTCAACTGCGAGTTTACTTTCAGTGCGCATTGTTTCGAGTTTCGACTCACAGATGTTGATAAGGGAGTCTGTTTATTATTGACTGGTGCGTTGCCGACGGTGAGTCCATGGGGCCCATAAATATACCACTCTCTAGATCGATATCTTCCGGCTTTTTGTATCCAACAGAATTATACAGTACCTAACCACAGATATACAAGCAGTACCTACCGTGCGGAGCAGAGCAGTAGACAAGGTAGAGGAAACTCAAGGCCATTTAAAAAAATATGCGACCATAGACAACATAATTGCTCTCAGCCTACTCTATTCATTCACTAGCCCAAAAAACTATTATAAAAATAAAAATTTGTCCTTGAAGCAGAAAAATGTCGAAATGTTTTCCAAGGGCAAGGTTCATCTGACTAAGAAAATAAACTTTTACAGTGCATTTCCTTAAGATGAAACTTGTTAATCTGAGAAGTAGAAACCCAAAATGACAAGAAATTTGCAAAAACACTGAAGAAAATTTCCAAAACATCGACAGTACGACGAAAAATTCCGACATTTTTCAGCCTCATGAACTCATGGTTACATATGTTTAAAAATCTTTAATTTCACCAAAACAATAAGATAATACAGGATAACACTAATCAATAACATGAATAAGTTTATCGATATAATAAATAACATTTATACGTTGTGGAGGAAGACATAATGTCAAGTATGAAGCATTGTTCAAAAAACCGAACGAATAACCTAAAACTGTTAATTCACTTTAAACTTGAACTTACGTAGGTAGGTTGAATATAATATGTTTGTAACTCGCTAACACTATACTGGCTTATATTGTATTTTTATCACGAACAACTTTAACACGCAATATTTTCGACGGAAATGATAGTATTTCGGCAGAAAATGACAACCCGCGTGTATAAATAAACCACTGTCATTTTGTTTGAATGATTTGAAACTGTCAAAATTCCGTCATCTCTTTCTGTTACACGAGTCATTATGGTAGAGAGCGAGAGATCAAACCAATCCTTCTGTTCTCACCAATGAGATCAGAGCTTTTAGCCATATTATTCGTTTTCTATAAGAATTTTGAGGTGGGCGTGGCGGTTTCAAATGAGTTTCGAGGCCAAAGCTTAGTTAAATGCCCCTGATGGGGCCAGATTCAGTCGATAGAGGTGATGATGGTGTTTTCTTCACACTGCAAACCATTCTGCGAGATTTATACATTTTGGTTATTTAATGTTTTTCCATCGCCAAAATGTGCAAACAAAATTAAAAATAAAATATTTATTTTTATTTAATGCCAGTAGGATTTGAACTGAGGTTCTCCGAAACTCTACAAAGTAATGGCGGGCGCTATCTCACCACTGGGATAAAAGCCGCTTTTGTATTTGGGTAAAATATTTCAGGAAGTATCGTGTTAGCACTAGGATTTTGTGTATTTATTTAGAACGGCGTAAAAAAATATTTAAATTTTAATCGTATTTTTTTTCTTGGAATCTTTGGGATTCTGACTGGGGTTTTTCCAATCTCGGTGCAGGTTTAGCGGGCGTTCTCACCACTGGGCTAAAATCCGCATGTGAGGTACCGTGAAATATGTGTAATATGAATTGACTTAGCACAGGTATTATAATAAGTAAATGAATGTTTATTACGGCGACAACACTAAGGGCGAGTTGTTTCGGAAAAAATCACGTGTGAGAAAGTCATCACAACGTCAATCCACTCAATTTTCCATAAATTGAGTTGTTTCATCGTCCGTCAAGAGAAAATTCAACGAAATATTCATAAAATGTGATCACCCGAAATCGGCCGGTTAACGCGATCCGCCATTTTGAAAAAGATTGACGCATGCGCAAACGTCACAATTGCGATCTGACATATCGTATGTGCCAATTACTGGTGATAACGACCCTCACTATTTTGGCAAATAACGCAAAGAAAACCCAACGATTAAAATTTATGAAGTTAAAGGTTTTGTGGGAAGAAGTTTAGATACCTTTTCTACATAAAATATTGTCGAAATTCGTTTTATATCGTTGGTTTCCGTGATTTAAAATGACGAAAAAACTGGTAAAAATATTGAAAAACTACAAGTTTGTTTCTTTTGTCGACCAATATATCACAAATTATGACCAACATAGTAGCCAGGTGGCCTGGAGAAACCCATCTTTTTAATAGTAGCAGCATCAAAGTAAGGTTGGAATGCGGTGAGTTTGGAGATGAAGTGATTGTTGGAGATGGTGGTTATGGAATAAAGCCATATTTACTAACACCCTTAAGGAATTCCGTTTCTCGAAAACAACATTTATATAAAGAAAGTCAGATCAGGACCAGAAATGTTGTTGAAAGAACTTTTGGAGTTGTTAAAAGATGGCTTCCAGTCCTTTCTTCATAAATTAAAATGCATGTAGGTACAAGGGATCATTGTAACAAGATCAACCACCTGTATTCATAGACCCCTTGGACGAGGTTAACGATGTACTGGTGCAAGCACCAATCTTTAACAGGGGAGATGACCACGTTCGTCAAACCCTCATTAACTCATATTTTGCCAGATTGATGGACTAATAAATAGTAAAATACTACCCAGCACAAAAAGCCCTATCTTACCTCCTTCTGTACCATTAAGCCTGTCGTCCCACGTGTCGGTAAGGAATCCACATAAGCTGAGTGCTGTAAAACCCTGCATTGCAAGAGAGGTTCCACAGTAGACCGCCTTATAAACTGTTTTCTTACTTTACTTCTCTGTGCAGAACTCGGTTTATATTGATTCTTTACCAACCCATGGGGCAACACTTTCTGTAACATCTTCCGCCTGGAGACTCGAACACATGTGTACAATCTCTTGGTACATGAGCGGAGATAATAAAAGTCTTTTGAATTTCAAAACAATAATGTCAGGTAGTACGTTCTCGAGCGGTTGAAGTACCTAGCAGAGGTGTTAACCAAATAATTCTCGTAGGTACAAGGTGCGATCTCCACAGGGTAAACAGAAAAGAAATTGTTCTAGAACGCACTAGCGGCTGCTGCTACAGTTCTACAGTTTTGAAAGTGAATTTAGAAGTGTAAAGATATTATTTGAAAATAATTAAATACATTACTGTACACATATTCATATATATTTTTATATTCGTGTTAGTAGTATGACATAATTATCTTTTTTACACATACATTTACATTTGAGTTACACGAACATTTAAGTTTAAAAAAAATCAAACCTTTTCCAATGCGATTCAGAACAAATTCAACGAAATCGCAAGGTTATAAATATTGTGACCATAATAAAATTATATTAATTTTATATCTACTGTTAAATCTCTGGTGAAACATATCAGATCTAATACAAGAATTTATTCTGTAAAAAGTTTTCGTGAAGGTGAATGTTAACGCAAGGAACAAGAAAAGTGTCAAGTCAAAGAGTCTTTTCGAGAAAATGCATAATTCCATATTAAAATAAACAGTGAGTGCGCACGCGTTTTTTTCAATCTCTCTTCAGCCAGAAAACGAGAAAGTTTTTTTTCAGCTGTCAGTCAGTTTTTTCTCTTCAAGGAACACTGTTGATAACTTGCATAGTTGCACTCGGAACGAGAAAAGGGGTTTTTCTCCGCTCTGAGTCAGCATGTGTTCCAACAAATGTCCTATATGGGGGGTAAGGTGGCCTTTCCTAGAATCTGAATATGTTCACTTGGAAAATGAAAAAGGTTTGTCGCCACTATGAGTAAGCATGTGGCTTTTAAGATGTGCGTTTTGAGAATATCCATAGATGAACAAGGAACAAGAAAAAGTTTTCTCCGTAGTGACTCAACGTTTGCTTCAGATTTCCTTTACAATAACATAAATATGTGCGCTTGGAACATAAAACAGGTTTTTCGCCACTGTGAGTCCGCATGTGGGTTTTAAGATGGGCGTTTTGATAAAATTAAATGTTTCACACGGGACTTGAAAAAGGTTTTTCTCCACCGTAAGTTAGCATGTTGCACTTCAGAAAACATGTATAGTTGCACACGGAATATTAAAGAGGTTTACCTACGATGTGAGAGAGCATTTGGATCTTCAGTCGGCCCTTTTGATTACATGCATAGTTGCATACGGAACATGAAAAAGGTTTTTCTCCACTATAAGTCAGCATGTGGAACTTTAGTTGGCCCTTACGATAGCACGCATAGTTGCACAGGGAACATGAAAAAGGTTTTTCTCCACTGTGAGTCAGCATGTGTGCCTTCAGGTTACCCTGGATATAACTTGTATAATCGCACTCCAAACATGGAAGAGGTATTTCTCAACTGAGAATCTGCATGTGCCTCTTTAGCTGACCCTTTTTACAACACGCATATTTGCACACGGAACAAGAAAAAGGGTTTTCTCCACTGTGAATCGGCATGTGCCTCTTCAGCTGACCCTTTCGACCACACGCATAGTTGCACACGGAACATGAAAAAGGTTTTTCTCAAATGTGAGTGAGCATGTGGCTCATTAAATTACCCTTTGGGAAACACGCATAGTTGCACACGGAACATGAAAAAGGTTTTTCTCAACTGTGAGTGAGCATGTAGCTCTTTAAATGACCCTTTCGACAACACGCACAGTTGCACACGGAACATGAAAAAGGTTTTTCTCCATTGTTAATCAGCATGTGCCTCTTCAGCTGACCCTTTTGACAACACGCATAGTTGCACTCCAAACATTAAAACGGTTTTTCTCCACTGTGAATCAGCAGGTGCCTCTTTAGCTGACCCTTTCGATAGCAAGCATGGTTGCACACGGAACATGAAAAAGGTTTTTCTCCACTGTGAGTCAGCATGTGGCTCGTTAGGTCGCTTTTTCGATTACATGCATAGTTGCACACGGAACATGAAAAAGGTTTTTTTCCACTGTGAGTCAGCATGTGGCTCCTTAAATGACCCTTATGATAACTTGCATAGTTGCACAAGGAACATGAAAGAGGTTTTTCTCCACTGTGAGTGAGCATGTGGCTCGTTAGGTCGTTTATTCGATTACATGCATAGTTGCACACGGAACATGAAAAAGGTTTTTTTCTACTGTGAGTCAGCATGTGGCTCCTTAAATGACCCTTTCGACAACACGCGTACTTGCACACAGAACATGAAAAAGGTTTTTCTCCACTGTGAATCAGCATGTGCATCTTCAGCTGACCCTTTTGATAACACGCATAGTTGCACTCCAAACATGAAAACGGTTTTTTTCCACTGTGAATCAGCATGTGCCTCTTTAGCTGACCCTTTCGATAGCACGCATAGTTGCACAGGGGACATGATAAAGGTTTTTCTCCACTGTGGGTCAGCATGTGGCTCGTTAGGTCGCTCTTTCGACAACATGCATAGTTGCACACGGAACATGAAAAAGGTTTTTTTCCACTGTGAGTCAGCATGTGGCTCCTTAAATGACCCTTATGATAACTTGCATAGTTGCACACGGAACATGAAAATGGTTTTTCTCCACTGTGAGTCAGCAAGTGTGTCTTCAGGCTAGCCTGTTGATAACTTGCATAGTTGCACTCCAAACATGAAAATAGTTTTTCTCCACTGTGAATCAGCATGTGCCTCTTCAGGTGACCCTTTCGACAACACGCGTAGTTGCACACAGAACATGAAAAAGGTTTTTCTCCACTGTGAATCAGCATGTGCATCTTCAGCTGACCCTTTTGACAACACGCATAGTTGCACTCCACACATGAAAACGGTTTTTCTCCACTGTGAATCAGCATGTGCCTCTTTAGCAGACCCTTTCGATAGCTCGCATAGTTGCACAGGGGACATGAAAAAGGTTTTTCTCCACTGTGAGTCAGCATGTGGCTCGTTAGGTCGCTCTTTCGATAACATGTATAGGTGCACATGGAACATGAAAAAGGTTTTTTTCCACTGTGAGTCAGCATGTGGCTCGGTAGGTCGCTCTTTCGATAACATGTATAGGTGCACATGGAACATGAAAAAGGTTTTTCTCCACTGTGAGTGAGCTTGTGGCTCTTTAAATGACCCTTTTGAAAACACGCATAGTTGCACTCGGAACATGAAAAAGGTTTTTTTCCACTGTGAGTCAGCATGTGGCCCATTAGGCGACTCTTTTTATAACATGCATAGTTGCACACGGAACAAGAAAAAGTTTTTTCTCTTGCTTGGGTGCGTAGGTTTATTGCAAAATTTGACTTAGGAGAGGAGGAGTAGTTGTGATGGGGAGGAGTGATTCCCTTTTCCACAAAATGCGTCTGAAGATCTGTCGACAAATTTGAAAAATAACATGGGTGAAAAAGACTCAGTTAAACTTATTTCCTAAAATTATAGTTAAAAAGCGAAGTAAGTTCGTAGAAAGGTTAAAAAAAATAGGAGAGTCCGAATCGTTCAAGTTAACAGTGAAAAATTGGTTTTACCTGCTGCCTTGGTAATTCTTCCAAAGCGTTCTAAGCATTCCTCTTTAACATCCGGCAGGTCTATGTCAATTTTCATATAAGTAAGCTCCGCTTCATCTTGTCGGGGTACAAGATCCGCGTTTATGGTGACTGTCTTCACATTAATGTTTCCTGGAATAAAAAAGGACAATAAATATAATGAATCTTAGCATGGCCAGCCCTGACCTAACCTAACCTAACCAAACGGCACCTGGCGCAAGTTTAATTTTGGCTGCCCTAACAGTCTAAATTAGTACACGCCGAGGCAAGATATCACTGTAATCATTAAAATGATGATTTGTGTATTTTTGTAGAGCAGTATATATCAAAAATAATATTAAGGGCGTTGTGTTAGGTTAAGTATTCGACGCCCGGAGCGAACTGCACTAATTGCACTAATTGCGCCCGCATAGGGCCAGCCCTGAAACTTAGTCAAATTGATATTAACGAGAATTTTTTTAATTGAAAAAAAAAACTATTCTTTTACGAATAAATACCATTGATCAACAAGGTCAATGTCAGATAAAAAATGACCTCAGATGTCCGCTTCAGGGACCGATTCTTCAAGAAGGAAAAAACTTTCTCTAGAGCACCTGTAGTAGAGAGTTGTTTTTGGTCAATGAGATATTGTTTTTACAATCAATATTTATGTATTTTTAACGTATAATACGTGTAATTCACATCATATCTCAAATAAAATTAGGTGAAAATCGAGGAACCGACAACTTATTATGAATAATATGATAAAGTTTAATGAGTGCTGTATTTTGGTATTCTCCGGCAAGGACACATATTAAGGTAAATACCCAATACACCTCATGTTTTATAAGAAATGATGTTGTGCACAAGTGTGTGTCCTGTTGGCACGACATTTCAAAAGAGACATTGATTCCGGACATCCGAATTTTAAGTTCTATATTTAACGCGTATGCAATGCAACAAACTGGCTGTCTGAGTACTCTCCGCATATTGCGAGCATTCCTTCGTTACAGCTGGGTGGTCGAAATCTAAATCTGAAATTCAATTTCACCTCCATCTTCTTCCTGGAGCCCTGGTTCCATCTTGATGGATATAGTATCTGGCTTCAGTAGATCCATGGTCTGCTTTGGTAGAGTTTGGTTATTGGTTTAACCCCAAAAAATATATCTGAAACAGAACATTGTTAAAATAAAATAAAATGATAAAATTTATAAGTTAAATTAAAACAGGATATATGATTTTTAACTTAACTCGTTAAATCATTCCTCCTTACGTACCCTTAAAAATTGAATGTAACAACCTGCAAATCCTGATACGGGAGAATTGTCTTGGGCTGTGCATTGATAAACACCTTTTAATGGCAACTTTTAAATGGCATATTCAAGATATTAAACATAAAATCACCTCTTTAATTAGCGTATTTAGCCGGATCTCATGTCTGTTACCAAATAAAATTTAAAAAGGTCTATAATAGCCTCGTACATTCACGTTTAAACTACTTGATTGAAATGTGGTTAATTGCATATGAAATATATATAAATGAACTACACGTAAAAAAAAAAACAAAGTAATCAAAAAGCTATTTCACTTCAAATCGAGAACATCAACAGAAACATTTTGTATGAAAACAAATCTATTAACATTAAGAAACTTTTAATGAATATAATACATGTCTCCTTATATGAAAAATAAATAATAAACTCATACAACCAAATACAGAAATCATTAAAACCTACCACGTAAACACACACACACGGTAACAAGATAAAATAAATTTAAACACCATACATACTCATTACGGCAGGCAATCCATTGGTTACGAGGGGAGCAATAAGGGAGCAAGAACTTAAAAATGAAAAAAGTGTAGGTAAATTTTTAAAAAAGTTGTTCAGTTTTATAATCAATCAACAAAACAATGATCGTGAATAAAATCGTTGTGTAATATATTAATGTGTAATGTTTTAGTTTATTCTAGTTAAATAAGTGAAAATATAATTTTCTTTTATCTGCGAGGCGAATCCAGAAAGTAAGTGTACTGAATTTTTGTAGGTTTCAAATCTTTTTATTGAAACTATAAAATTACATGGTTACCGTAGTACATATGTAAGCTATTTTTCGACATAGTCGCCATTCCTCTCAATGCAGGTGGTGAAGCGGGGGATCAACTTTTTGATGCCTTCCTCGAAGTAGTTTCCCGCCAACACCTTCGTCCACTTTTCCACCTCCTCCTTTACCTCCTCGTCGGTTAAAAACCTTTTTCCACCCATGTACAGCTTCAGGGAGGTAAAGAGATAATAATCTGAAGGTGCTAGGTTAAGGGAATGCGCGGGGTGGTTCAGGATATCCCATTTAAACTAAGCAAGCAGTTCGTTCGTGGCGTTGGCCGTGTGTGGTCTGGCATTGTCGTGCAGCAGGCTGACTCCCTTTGTCAGCATGCCTCTCCTCTTGTTATGAATCACCTTCCGCAATTTTTTTAGGGTCTCACAGTATCTTGCAGAGTTGATGGTCTCCACTTGAGGCAGATATTCAATCAAAATTATGCCTTGACAGTCCCAAAACACGGATGCCACGATTTTCTTGGCTGAAATTGTGGTTTTGAACTTTTTGGTGGAGGGTGAAGAGGTGAGAACCGTTTTTAAACTCGCGATACCACTTGTACACACTCGTACAATTCATAGCTTTATCACCATATGCAGTTTTATCCTCATTATAAACCTCAAACGGAGGTTTTTCCTTCCAAACAAGATAACGGATGACGCCGCGTATTTCGCATTTGGCGGGAGATTGGATTGACATTTTTCACAAAACGTGTTGTCGCGTTGACACTTCTCAACGTATTGACCTTGAACAGGTCTCGTTGCGGAGGGGAAAAGTCAGGCTACACGTAAGTGTAGCCAAAATATCGATCATAAAATTCATTCGGTCGTGAGAGCCTCAGTACACTTACTTTCTGGATATGCCTCGTATAATAAAAAAAACATTAAAAATAAAATATAAAATGTGATTTCGCTTGGATTATCCTGTCAAAATAACGAAGTCGTAGCCAAAACACATATTTGAAAACCTTGAAGATATTCCAACGGTTAAGAGAAACGTTGTTTATCGTGGGAAAACTATATATATGTTAACAATGTTAACCGCCATTCCGCTTTTAACAAAATATCTGTTAACCATATGTTTTTTTTGTGATCATTGTAATAAATGCCTTCGAAATGCTAATCTAATAATAGGTAGACGTGAAATTGACAGTTTAAATATTCTACTGTGACAAAACGCCCAATGATTCCCTAACTAAACTGGAATAACGGCAGCTACCAAATAAATAGCGATGAATATAAGAATGAATACTTACTTTACCAATAAACATCACAGGCG
This sequence comes from Hesperophylax consimilis, assembly GCF_061612785.1. Lineage (NCBI taxonomy): Eukaryota > Metazoa > Arthropoda > Insecta > Trichoptera > Limnephilidae > Hesperophylax > Hesperophylax consimilis. The sequence continues at coordinate 10,360,253 of NC_142852.1, forward strand.
TGGGATACTATGTTTAACAGGAAGAAACGGCTCTCAAAGAAAAAATACTTGTTAGCACTTGTCAAAAATATTTATAGGTTATGCATAGACAAGAATGAAGTCATAGACAATTTAAATATTGAAGACAATATTAGTGATTTCTAAACGAAAATCTGAAACAGAAAAATCAGAAAAGGAAACGGTCACATCTGGGACTCGAACCGAAGACCCTTGTCTTTCCGGGACAGTGCTCTACCGACTGAGCTTATGGGACCCTATTCCCCTCGGTCACTTTTAACTGTATCATACTTCGAATAAGAACTACTAACATTACTTTCATTTTTTCACCGCACATTTTTAGATGTGACCGTTTCCTTTTCTGATTTTTCTGTTTCAGATTTTCGTTTAGAAATCACTAATATTGTCTTCAATATTTAAATATTACAATTTGAGGTTTTACTCAATAAAGTTATTCCGAAAAATAAATAATCATGGACAATTAGTTTAATTATTATGGCGACCAGATAACTAAAAAAAAAAAAAACATATTCATCACGTGACTTTTGAACACATACATATTGTTTTTTTTTTTTTTTTTTTTTTATTAATATCAATAGCAAAATTTGTACATTATGTAGGTTTAAAGTATAATATAAGTATATTTTTTGTATTTTTTTCACAGTCCTCCTCACTAGGGTTTCCTGTTCTGAGGCGGCCTGTAGTTTTTCTTAAATTTTTGTATTTAGTTTTGAATTGTCTTTACATTGTCTTCATAATGTTTGTAAGTTGATTATTACTTTGATCTCTAAGCCATGTTTTGACTTTTGTTTTAAATATACTCATTTCGTTTATTTTTTTGGTTTCATTTGGTAGAGCATTGAACAATTTTATAGCATGGAATTTATTATTTCTCTGTCCAAAGGATGTGTTCAAACTGGGAGTAATCAGGATATTTTCGCTTTTTGCCCTGGTTGTGTATTTATGTTGGGCAGTGGAGTATTCGGATATGTTTTTTTTCAGTTTAAATAAAACATTTTTTGAATATAGTTTCTGTACATTGTAAACATTGAAGTTTTTGAATATTTCTTCTGTCGGAGTTCTAAGCGGAACTTTCAGTATAGTCTTTAATACTCCTTTTTGTGCTATATTGAGCCGCTCTGTGTGAGTGCTCAAGGCAGACCCCCATCCAGTTATTCCGTACTCTATTTGTGATTGACACAAAGCATAGTATACTTTTTTTACCTTTCCCTTACTGTGCTAAAAAAATACACGCGTTACGGTGCTGTGTAGTCAATACACATCTCAAAATAAGCGAAAAATATGAATATTCATAGCTAATCGATTATGTTTATTATATTTTATATCAAAAGTGATAATAATTGTAATTTAATTGCTGAAAACATGAAAAAACCATCGGCAGATGCTAAAGAAACGTGCGAGAGGTCCACATCTAACGACGGTTCGCGGCCAACTGAACTGGCTAGCGGCGAGGCTGGCGGCTGGCACAGACACAGCTGTGCGGTCGTAGGTATCGATGGTCTAAATCAAAACTACAACTGCAGAAGTGTGGATGTCTCATTTTCCCGCATAGCGAATTAAAGCGGGACATCAATAGCGTGTCATTTTCTCGCACACTCTTCGCGTATTTAGTATCACACGGTTGATTGTATTGGTGTATTTGTTCCCGATTTTTAACAAAAAACTCTGATTTTTAATTGAATTTGAAAACAATGTAATATATTATTTTTTAATTCAGTGCATAAATGTATAACGGAGGAATACCTTTAATCTGAACCCAGAATTTATTATATTTATAGAGTTATTAAAGTTATTAGAAGCAATGTGTAGTAAATACACACCACAGATGAGGAAAGGTTAATATCGTTTATATTGAGGATATTGCGAATGTTTCTAAAGAAGTATATGTACCTGGTTAGTTTTTTTGTAATTACATCTATATGTGAGTTCCAACGGAGATTATTATCAATTTCAATTCCAAGATATTTGATGCTTTTGGAGTGTGCTATAGTGGGACAGAGGCATGATAAGCCTTGATTTTTTGATAAATTCCTTGGCATGAATGTAATTTGAGATTAAGGTCCTCTGACGGCTGCCCTCTGGCTGTTTTAGAAAATGTCAGATATTTTGTTTTATTGACATTAAGCGTCAGGGAGTTTCTTTTAAGCCAGTTTTGCAGGAGACCAAGTCCGTGTTCAGCTTCTTTGTAGGTATTTATCCAATCTTTTTCTTTAAATAAAATTACTGTGTCATCAGCAAAACTAATGATTTTTCCTCTTGTTTCTAGGTTACAGATATCATTAATGTATATTAAAAATAATATCGGACCTAGTACGCTTCCTTGTGGTACTCCATGGTTGATTAGGAGAGGTTTGCTTTTTCTCTTATTAATTTGGACGCTCTGTGTACGCTCCGTCATATAGCTTTTTAGTAAGTTTAGTGTTGTACATGACATACCAATTTTTGAAAGTTTTGAAAAAAGTATTTTGGGATCTATTGTGTCAAAAGCCTTTTGTAAGTCTATGAAGATTGCCAAAGTTTTTTCTCCACTGTCTAAACTTTTGGTGATCATATCGGTAATTTTTTCTATGGCGTCACTAGTACTTAAGTTCTCCCTAAATCCATACTGAGTTTTTGATAATTTTTTATTGTCTTCTAAGTAGGATAAGAGTTGTTTTTTTAGTATTCTTTCCAATATTTTTGAAAATGTATTTAGTAGGCTTATTGGTCGGTAATTGTTTATGTCATTTTTACATCCTTGTTTAAATATTGGTATAACAATCGCTTTTTTGAGGGCTGTAGGGAATATGCTATTCGTTATAGACATGTTGACTAAGTATGTAAGTAGTTCGATAAGTTCTTTACAGAGATATTTTATTGCGTTGGTTGAGATTGTGTCCTCCCCTGAAGAAATATTTGATTTTAAAGAATAAATTGTGTTTTTGATATCGTCAGCTGTAATTTGTTTAAAATTGAGCTGATTTCCTTGCTCAGGTGGTTCGTTTATTTGTACATCTTCATTACATTTTGTAACTTGCTTTGCTAGATTTGATCCTATATTTATGAAAAAATTATTGACGTATTCAAGTATTTGGTCAGGATTATCAGCGTATGTCCTGGGAACATTGTTTATATTCAGCACGTCAATTGATGTAACGTTGGCAGATTTAGAACTGGTTATTTCATTTATTATTTGCCACATTTTCCTGGGATTTTGTTTACAATCTACAATTTTTTTCTTATAGTAGGTTTCTTTTGTACACATAATAACTTTTTTGCAAATGTTTCTGTATCTTTTGTAGTATCTTAACATGTGTATATCGTATGGAATTTTTTTAAGTTTCTTGTGTAACTCGTCTCTTTTTCTTATGCAGTTTATAACATTCTGTGTAATCCATGGTTTAATATGTACATTTTTGTGTGAGATTTTCTTATTAATTTTTGTGGTATTAGATAGTATGTTATTCTGAAGAAGTTCTATGAAATAATTCCATGCATCATTTGTATTGTTCATACTTTGCAGTTTTTTCCAATCGGTACATTGTAGATTATGTTTAATGATATTCCAGTTGGTTTCTGTTTTTTCTGTTGTTAATGGTTTTTTCTTCATTTTATTTGACTTGTTTATTTTTATTGAAAGCATAGTTGTATAATGATCGGTTATAGTTGAATTAAATACAACAGTTTGAGTAATGTCTTTTGTTTTACTCATTATATGGTCTATGCAACTTTCACTGTTGTCCACTTTTCGAGTAGGAACATTTATTAAGCTTTCCAGTCCATGGGATGCTAGCATCTGCAGATATTGAATTCGCTTAGGGTGTCCATTTTCTAAAATATTTATATTTACATCTCCAATAATAAATATGTTTTTCGTTTCTTTAAGAAGGCAGAGTTCCTTGTCTACGGATTTAAGGAATGGGTCGATGTTTCTTGTTGAGGGCGATCGATAGATTGCTAATATAGCTTTTTCTTTACTGATTTTAATTTTTAAACAATTGGCATTTGTGATAGTAATTTCTTCAACTTCGGCTTTTATTTCGTTTTTAATGTATATAATTACACCATCGTTTTGTTTTTTGTTATTCAAACTTGAGTAGGTTGTATATCCAGCAATTTCCAATTTCATGTATTTATGATTTAACCAACATTCAGTAAGTATTATTATTTGAAAATTAACTTTTAAATATTTCAATAAAATTTGCAATTCATCAAAATTTTTTCTTATGCTTCTTATGTTTTTGTGTAGTATATTGAAAGAGTTGTTATTTAAATTCGATAGATCATTTGGTTCCGAGGTTAATATAATGTCAGCCATTTTTATATTTTTTTCGTAATCGTTTTTGTGCCCTTTTGTTATACAATATTTTTTATATCATCTACATGTTTTATATAAATTATTTTTTCGTTTGGCATTCTTCGCGTCATTATTTTTCCATCTTTGAACCAAACGTAGGAGTACATTTTTTCATTGGCAGATTTTTTCGTTTTCCAGAGCAGTTCCCTTTGATATGGGCTCAATTCCTCTGCAATATAGATTGGTTCGGTGGAGATATCTTTTATAGCTGCATAATTAATATTTTTCCTTTTAGAAAGAAGATTGTCTCTTGTCTTTTTTTCCGCAAATTCCACTAGCAGTTTCGGTGGCGCATTGTTCCTTCTATCATGTGTCCTTTTTATATCAATTATATCATTGTGCTGGATTTCCATTCCTGCCGCCGCCGCAACTCTTTTTACTATCTCCATCTGCTGCTCTCCATTTTTTTGGGGAATGCCCGCTATTTCTAAGAAATTAGACCGAGATTTGTATTCGAGGTCTGAAATTTTTATTTCAAGTTGTTTAATAATGATATTCTTTTCCTGGTGTTCCTTTTTTATGCTATCAAAATAATTTTCAATTTTTTTTTTTTGTAGAATTGTTATTTCTAGTTTTTTTATTAGTTCATCGTACTGACTACTCATAAAATCAATGCTTTTTTGAGTGTCCTGGGTTTGTTTTTCAATTTTTGATATAATTTCTTTTTTCATGGATTCAAATTTTTTTTCAAAAATCTGTATAATTTTATCAATGTTAAATTTTTCTTCGGTTTCCGTTATAACTCCCTTTCCTCTTGTATTTGCCATTTTCTATTTCTTTTTTTTTGGTTTATTAATTATATTTTTATTAATGTTGGAACAAAAATGCCCCTAAGTATATATTAATTTATGTAAATTGTCTATGGCGAAATAGTTTTGTATTGTCTATGGTTATTGTATGTTTTCACCAAAGTTGATTTTGGGTTACAATGACAATACTCTTTTTGCACTTAAATTTACAAATGTTTAATTTCACTGCCACCCTCACAAATACTGCCACTTTGTCTAGCGTAACATACATATTCATCATAATATGATAATTAATCACGGTAATTAATAAGAACGGTTATTATTAAGAACGATCGTTACTAAGAATAATGATTTTTAAGAACATTTCATATTCAGCACAATTTGCGAGTCATTCCACGCGAGTGAATGTTAGTTCTGCCTCAAAGTCTCAACAAAACAGTTCCATTATTTTACCTGTTTAATTATTGATTTGATAAGGGTAATAAATAATTTTAATTATATTTTCATTTGTGTTTCGAGTTTCAACAGAAAAAAATAATAATGTTGTTTGCAACTAAATAATTTTGAGTTTTAATGTGAACATGTTCGTGATATTTGCAAGTAAATTTTTTGTTGGTTTTGACGCTGTTATGCAAATATTTTCTTTGTGTATTTATATGCAAGTATCGACACTTGCAGAGAGCAATTTCTTTGTGATTCTCTTTCGACGAGACCAATCCAAGTTACAGTACTGCGCACTTGTCTACAACTTACTGTCCCATAACTTTTTCGTCCATTGACATTGTTTTTAAAACCTTTTCTTTAAATTTGAGTATATTCAACAACAAACCTAACAAATCGACAGTCCCGAAAAACCATGTCAGATGTGCATGTATTGTATTTTCGCCTATATTGAAAGTGCTTATACATTCGTTGTGTTGTGGCCACAATTATTACCTCGGGGTATCGCGGTGGAACTCATGTGATTGTGTTGTGCTTGAATTCTAGATTATGATGTGTGCTTCTTTGTCGAGAGTGATTGGTCTCCCTTTTTTCATTCTTTCATACCATATTTCAAACTTACATGTATGGTCGCCCAATTCCAACAAACATCATTCATTTGATGGGATGATAAATTTAAAGGCGTGGGGTAAACAGTACAAGGGATATTATGTAAAATTAGCTCTTAGAAACAGGATGAAACGATTGGCAGATGACGAAAGCATGTTTGTCCACTAAGTAAGGTTGTGCAAATAACAAAGACATAATAAGTCATAGTCTATAAATATATTTTAATTAATTCATTCAAGTGGGTACAGAAAACAAAGATCTGAAAAAAATGTCACTTCCTTACTTTATTATGAGGCCGCGCTTGTGAACAGATTTTTGTAAATATATTGAAAATAGGGACTCACTTAATACGCACATTTTATTTACAAAAGACTTTTTGTCAAATAGACAATATTGAAAAGTAAGTATTTGTGTTCCAGAAAATAGAAAATAATGTATTTTATAGCTTTTAGTTAAACCAATAATAATTATACTGGTTTCTCCACGCCTTGTCTTGACTTGATAATATAAGAATATAACAAAACACACTTGTTTTGAGGCATCTTTTTTATTGGTTTAATGAATGATAGCCAATCAGGATTCAACTTTTATTTTTATTTTTCAATAAACAAAGTTAAACAAATAAAAAAATCACTTTAGTTATCAAAACAAACAACTATATATTACAATGGCAACATGTTTTTTTTTCAGTTGTTGGTAATCATGTGTTCCTTCCAATCTTCATTTGCACTCGGAACATGAAAAAGGCTTTTCTCCACTGTGTGTCGTCAAGTAACCCTAAGAGAAATGGAATAGTTGCACTCGGAACATGAAAAAGGTTCTTCTCTAGTCTGCGTCAGCATGTGACTTGTCAAAGCTTCCTTTCGAGAAAATGAATAATTGCATTCGGAACGTATAAAAGGTTTTTCTCCACTGTGTTTAAGCATGGGCCTTGTCAAATTACTTTTATGAGAACATAAATAGTTGCACTGGGAACATGGAAAAGGTTTTTCTCTATTGTGGGTCAGTATGTGGCTCAACAGACTACCTTTTAGAGTACATGAATAGTTGCACTTGGAACAGGAAAAGGTTTCTCTCCACTGTGGGTTAGCATGTGTCTTGTCAAATTACTCTTTTGAGAACATGAATACTTGCACTGGGAACATGAAAAATGTTTTTCTCCACTGTGGGTAAGTATGTGTCGTGTCAAATTACTCTTATGAGAACATGAATATTTGCACTGGGAACATGAAAAAGGTTTTTCTACACTATGGGTCAGTATGTAGCTCGTCAGACTACCCTTTTCAGTACACGAATAGTTGCATTCGGAACAAGAAAATGGTTTTTTTCCACTGTGGGTAAGAATGTGTCTTGTGAAATTACTCTTATGGGAACATGAATAGTTGCATTGGGAACATGAAAAAGGTTTTTCTCTACTGTGAGTCAGCATGTGTCTTGTCAAAATAGACTTATAAGAGCAGGAGTAGTTACAATGAGGACAGGATGATCGTTTTTCCACAGGATGTGTCTTCAAATCTGTGAAAAAAGGCGATTAAGGCTCAACAAGTTTTATCACCTACACAAAGAAAAAACGTAAAAATTTGTTCATAAAATAGGAAAGCACGAATTGATAAATTATATAATAAAAGTCGGTTTTACCTGCTGTTTGGGCAATTTTTTCAAAACGTTCTAAGCATTCCTTTTTAACATCCGGCAGGTCTATATTAATTTCCATATTTCGACATCCTCTTTTATCTTCTTCTTGGGGTCCTTGTTCCACCTTGATGGTAACAGTCCCCACATTAAAGCTACCTGGAAAAACAAAACAATAATTAGCACATTGATCATCGATACGAAACGAAACATATTTTTTAAATTAAAAATGCATTTACCGTAAAAATAACGAATTTACCATTGATTAACCACGTAGAAGCGGTATTTTATATAAAAGTCGTTAAGGTAAATTGACGATAACATAAGAACACAGACACACTCACTGACCAATAGGATGCATGATCTGGGCAACAAGTATGGGGGTGCTATTGATATATTTACTGACTCCATTTATAGAACTAAGCATAATCTTTACCAGCACTTTGTTGAATCCTAAAAATTAGAATAGCATTGGTAACGTAGTTTAAGTGTTTTGTCTTATATGTAGTGTTGTTTTAATTTCTATTTTGTATGTTACTCATACGTTTTACTAATATTGTTAAGCATTTAGTGTTTTTTTTTTTTTTTTAATTATTTTTAAATATAATTTATTATATATATAGGGGAAAAAAATGTAACAAGCAGTAATTGTTGAATGAAACACTGATATATATTGAATTATTTCGGGGATAAGAGATGAGCCGCGATAGCTCAGTGGTCAGAGCTGTCGACCGGAAATCGAAAGGAGACGGGTTCAAGTCCCGTTGGCGTCATGTATCTTTTATCAGGAGATTTTTCAATGTGGATGAGTGTTTCAGGCTAATAATTATTGCTTATAAAATAATTGTTATAATTTATTATACTTGTAATCACAATTTTACATTTATGTATGCATATATCTATTTTGGACCTACTTTATGATGCATTACATCTATATACTGTTAGTATTTCCTATATAATGCATATAACCTGTTTGTATAAAATTATTAATTCAATGTTTGATATTCCTGATTGATTATATGTACCTAATCTCTTTTCATACTCCAAGCAGGTCGGTTACAAGACAGTACCTACCATATTATTAGAGCAATTCTATATCAACGTCCCAATATCACACTCCTATGCGGCGGATTCAACAGCTAGGAAACAAATACTACGATGTTGTTGATATATTTAGTACATCGATTTCAATATATAAGCATACCCTGTTGAAGTTTTTTTTATCAAGTAGTGGAATATTTTAATATTGTCCTCTTCCCGTAGTATGTTGATCCAGTAAGAAGTTGCTAGACTAAGTTGATCCACCTTTAACACCAAATAACTTGGCTATTATGGAATACATCTGTATGAACTGACAACAGTGGTACAATAATTATCAATGTTGCCAGTTTGCCAGAAAAACCATTTGATATACTGTTAATAAAATTTTCAAATTTTGTATGGAAATCGGATGCATAATTTATGTTGATCTACCCAAATTGGCATACTTATGTTGATCTCATATATATTGATCTATTCCCGTAGTATGTTGATCCAGGTAAGAAGTTATTAGACAAAGTTGATCTGTGTCCCTATATATGGTTTTACTAAATGAACCAATCAAGGGGCAATCGGTGGACTGTTCATCACAAGGTTTTATGTGATTCCGTAATCTTTTGTGATATTGAACCCAAAGTATTAGTCTCTAGAGTCGAATATCGCATGAAATGACTGTGAGATGGTACCGTTTCAAATCAAAATGACGTGTGTTGCTTGAATTGTTTATAAGAAATGTATGCGTATTTAGATTGAAACGAAAATTTCGCAAAAACAAATCCATAAAAAAATCATAACTTAGCAGGGGTACACGGGTTCATAGGGTGAGGTTTGTCTAAGTCCTGGCGGCGGATGCGTTTGCCCATCTACTGCGTGGCGGGCCGGATCGAAAAAGAAACTGGTTGAGGGATACCTTTCGACCATAAAAATCCAAAATGGCGGCAAAAGGGATAATGTTACGTAGGAAACTTTGAACCTGTATCTTTTACCATCTCTCCTGATTACGCTTCGTGACTTAGTAGGGGAGGCCGGGTTCTTGGTTATAATGGGTAATTAATGGATGATTGGACGCGGTTGGAGCTAACTAAAAACTGTCCAAAGAAGAGAAGCTAGCAGTCCACATTGGAGTGCTGGTACCTACCCTAATATATGGAAATGAGGCATGGAATTGGCAGAAGAAGGCTGAAAGTAGACAGAATACTGTAGAAATGAGATCCCTGAGGCATATGTGCGGTAAAATCATGTATGACGAAATGTGCGTATGCTGTGTCTATTCTACAGGTATTTTATTAGAGCCTGTTAAAAGGAGAAGCAGCATTGATCCCCGGTGCACCGTGCACGTGCTTTATACCCGACGGACACGAGCGGAACACAGGTTCACAGTAAAGTTGATGTTATCTATATATGAACGGGTCGTTTCTCCGACTCGTTTTACCGTAAGTCGGCTCGCATGTGGAACGAGCTATCAGCATCTGTTTTTCCTCCTCCATATAATTCGCGCCTCTTAAAGACCAGCATTAATAAATTCATTCCTACAGCCCCTACCTTAACCCGCCTCATAACGCTGCCCAACAATGATCATTTTGTATGTCTTTATATTCAAATTCGCAAATATGATTTTTTTATGTGACACCTATCACAAGAGCGCCCCTGTCTTTACACTCTAAATACAGAGAAACTATGTCGTGACCCAGTTGGGCAGCGTTATAAGGCGGGTTAAGGTAGGGGCTGTAGGGATGAATTTATTAATGCGGATCTGAAAGGGGCGCGAATTATATGGAGGAGTAAAAACAGATGCTGATAGCTCGTTCCACATGCGAGCCGACTTACGGTAAAACGAGTCGGAGAAACGACCCGTTCATATATAGATAACATCAACTTTACTGTGAACCTGTGTTCCGCTCGTGTCCGCCAAGTATCAAGCAGGTGCACGGTATTATATGGAGGAAAAAACACACACACGAGCGGACTTACGCAAAAACGAGTTGGAAAAACGACCCGTTCTCATAAAGACAACATCAACTTTATTGTGAACGTGCGTTCCGCTCGTGACCGTCGAGTATCACGCACGTGCACCGGGGATCAATGCTGCTAGCTCCTTTTAACAGGCTCTAATAAAATACCTGTAGAATAGATTTCGTAATACATGATTTTACCGCACATATGCCTCAGGGATCTCATTTCTACAGTATTCAGTGTACTTTCAGCCTTCTTCTGCCAGTTCCATGCCTCACTTCCATATATTAGGGTAGGTACCAGCACTCCATTGTGGACTGCTAGCTTCTTTGGACAGTTTTTTGCTATCTCCAACCGCGTTCAATCATCCATTGATTACCCATTTTAAATAATTACCCATTATAATCAAGAACCCGGCCACCCCTACTAAGTCACGAAGCGTAATCAGGAGAGGTGGTAAGAAGTTCAAAATATACCATATAACATTATTCCTTTTGCCGCCATTTTAGATTTTTATGGCCAAAAGGTATCCCTCAACCAGTCTCTTTCGATCCGGCAAGTCCACAATGGAGTGCTGGTACCTACCCTAATATGTGGAAGTGAGCATGAAACTGGCAGAAGAAGGCTGAAAGTAGACTGAATACTGTAGAAATGAGATCCCTGAGGCATATGTGCGGTAAAATCATGTTTGACGAAATGTGCGTATGCTGTGTCTATTCTAGGGGTATTTTATTAGAGCCTGTTTATATATGAACGGGTCGTTTCTCCAACTCGTTTTATCGTAAGTCGGCTCGCATGTGGAACGAGCTATCGGCATCTGTTTTTCCTCCTCCATATAATCCGGGCCTCTTTAAGACCCGCATTAATAAATTCATTCCTACAGACCCTACCTTAACCCGCCCCATAACGCTGCCCAACTGGGTGGCGACATAGTTTCTCTGTATTTAACGTGTAAAGACAGGGGCGCTCTAGTGAGATGTGTCACATAAAAAAGTCATACCTCCGAATTTGAATATGGAGACATACAAAATGATCTATATTATAAGTTATATCTAATGAATTCACACAATTTTTATCGATTATCACTTTTTATTAGGATTTAAAAAAAATCTTAAACTTTATAATCACATAACTCTTGAAAAGAAAGTCCCAATGATTGGCATAAATCATTCAAATCGAATAAACATTATTTTTTAAATATTAATATTCTGTTTAAATTATTGTCACATCTTACCGGAAATCGTTATATTTTAAAGTTCTCTAAATAAAATTAAATCTTCTTATTTAAAAGAATTATCTCACATTTAATATTATTTAAACAATATGACCGGAAGTCGGCATCTTTGAGTGAAATATACTAAAAAAACACCACAAGGTGGTTACAAATGCAATTATATTTAATCAATTTTTTCGATTATATTTTATGTGAAGAATTTTTCACAGAGGCCCAATGAATATTAATGAAATACAATGAAATCACTTGCTTCATCGGTAGAGGAGACCAAAGCCAATTGAACCAATTTGACTTTAACATTTTCTACGTCTTGCATATAAAGTTTACGAAAAAAATACTTATAATCAACGTCAGACAATTTAACTGCCCACCAAATTCGTATATGATTTTTTTTCAATCTCATATAAATTAAGCTATATTCTCATAAACCAATTGAGTGAAATGCTGCAATGACCCCGACCCCGGGGTTAGTATTAGTTTAATTTAGTTAGGATTAGTTTAAACTTACTCTTCAAAATTTTAATTATTTTTAACGTAATACACTATATATCCTCAAGAAAATCTGTTTAATCACGAACCGTAACTACTTGATGTAATAAAAAAAGAAAAACAAATATATGTTAATATCATAGTTTGCTTTAATCTCGATAAAAACAGAAGAAGAAAAAGTTTTTTTTTATGAATGAGATAAAACTTTACCCCAAACAACGTGTAAATATATTAATTAAAATCAAAATATAAACTTCACATTAGGAAAGAGGACAACGAACAAATAATTACATTGACTAAGTGTTACGGACGGACATGCACTTGAGCAAGACTTGGGAGCTGTACTCACAGAAACTTTAAAAAAACTTGGGTTTATTTGTAGTACGGGGTCAATTATTATTATTATTATTATTATGTAATGAGCAGGCAGCATTCTGCTGATGCGCTCATATCTGATTTTACAACAAGTTTGACAGTAATTGAGTTGTACTGGTATAATTATCCCCCGAAAACATTAAAACGGAAACAATATAAACTACTTTTTTAAAAGAAAGACATACATTCCCGGGTTTCGAATAACCTGGCAATATTTGAAAATCTCCTACTACCACCACAGTCAGCTGAATATGTTGCTTGTGTTGTGATGGAGGACTTAGCCAGCCCAGGAATTGAACACACTACGCCGCGCCTGGGTGGGACCCAAACGCGATGTCAACTCGGCCACCGACCGCTCTTAAATATGACAGAGATCGCTCCAGTGGATAAGTAATAAAACGTAGTTTATAGGCAGTTTATAAAAAAAAATTTTTCTGGAATCGTTAATAAGTCGTTTTGAAATATTTAGCCGTGTTAAGTAATCAATAGTAACCGGAAACGCGGTGGCAAAACGTGGAATTCCATAGCCGTTTTTAATTTATTAAAAATATTTATAAAATCAAAGACAAAACAATTAAATGTATTCTAATCAGGGTGTCGTTATAACAAAAGAACGCCGGCATGGATATATCCCGGCCGGACGCAACGCAGCTGCATTATCTTAACAACGAAGTTAGGTCTGATCAAATTCACAATAAAGTATTATTTTTTAACGAAATTAGTTTTAATACAGAGAATATCCAAATAAACCTTTTTTGTGTATAAAAACATATCGGCTTCTTTGTCTGGATGTGGTGTGATTTGATTTGTATTTTTTTATGAAACATTATTATGAAGCATCGAAGAATTATCAATATTTAAATAAAAAAAAATATTGAAGTGTTTTACGCTCTCCTCTAGCTGGTATTAGTATAACATGCACGTGTTTGGTTCTAGACAAACTGTGAAAAAAATCAGCTTCTCATTGGGTGGTCATGTAAAATGAATGTTATTCATTGATGTATTAATGTCTAATACATATTAGTCTACAATAATAATATTGCTATTGTTACAATAATATTGAAATTTTGCCATTTTGCCGAGCTAAAAACACTTTATTCAACTTCTCGAAATTAGCTGTAGATTTGTAGTTTTGAATACCACACCAGAGTCCCAACTGCTCCCGTCTGGAGCCAGTGAGACTATGGCATCCTCAATTGGGGTTGTTGTGAGACTGAAGATATTGTGAACCTCGAAGGAGATGAGGAAGTTGGGAGAGTACTTGGCTCTTCAGATCTGGTTGCCAAACACTAATTGTAAAATAGTACAAATTAATTTTAGTAAAATTTATTTGAGCCCGTGACCTTCGGATTGCTAGTCGATAGCCTTACCCCTCGATAACGGAGGCCGTCATTTAGGAACGTTTTAAATTATGTTTTACATTTGAAAGTAGACGTTTATTAGAATTTGGGAGGAGGGTATGTGCACCGCCGCCCCGGGAACCATTTATTGGATAACCTACACTTCTGCCATAGGTCTCCCCAAGTTGTTGGATATGTTTGGTGACTTATCAGGTGTGCCCGAGTTTATGGGGTGAGGTATGTGAGGGGCTTGGCGGCGGATGCGCCTGCCTAATAACTGCGTGGTGGGCCGGATCGATTAGTCCTCTTTCAACGCATCGCCTTGCAACGCAGTAGGAGAGTTGGATTCTTATGTATATCACTCAATCACACTGAACCCCAGATTACTACCCACCCATCATACCTATTTACTTCCCAGAACCCACTCTCCTTCCTTTCCTTCAAAATTCCCCCAACACAGCATTCACAAAGATGACATAGGCCCTGAGGGTTACGATTTTCCTCAGGGCCTCCTGAGTGGATATGTTGTAAAAAATATAAGAAATAAACAACAATCTCGCTAAACGTTGACGGTGACCTATGGTAGGGGTGTTGGTTATCTAATAAATGGTTCCCGGGGCGGCGGTACACATAATTGTAATAGTTCTCGAGGGCTCTGATGTACAGACATTATGGTTCCTGTTGATTGACGAACATATACTAAAACATCGTTGGTTGGAATCGTAGCTTGAAATGACTTTAGCCATGTTTAGTAATAAACAAATTAGAATAGATTTTTTAGCAATCATAATTTAAAATTTGTAAAATTTAATTCTCACCAATCTAATCGCCGCAATTTTAATAGGCACATATTATGGATATTACGCTTTGTTTCAACTTAATCATTACAAGAAACTTACGTCGGGAGAGATGGTAAAAGATACATTAAAATAAAATTTTATTCAATCAAAGTTCAAAATTTCTCTTATAAAATGACTCAGAAAAACCTCACCCTATGAACCCGAGCACCCCTGCTAAGTCACGAAACGTAGTAAATGATGTATTAAATTTACAATTTTTGTTTAATCAAGTTCAAAAGATTTTTTTAGCATGGATTTGACGTTTGCGAAAGTTCCATTTCAATATAAATACTCGTGAGGCAGTCTATCCTCTGTAAGTATAAAGTCATTTTCATAGAATATGGATGTACTAACAGGATCTAAAAAGTACGACAACGCGCGCGAAATTGGCGGTTAAGTTACAACGCATGCAAGCCGTCAAGTTTGTCAGAAATATATAAGCGACCGAAAAATGGGCGTGGCTTACAGCTAAATCTCGATGACACAAGTTGATCTGTAGGGATTTACATATGTATGCCAGCTTGGGTAATGGATCAACATATCCGGGGTGGATCAACAAATGCAAACGGATCAACAAATACCTGGCGTACCGTCGCGCGAGATCAACATAGTACGAGAGGGGATAAATATATATATATATATATACGTATATATATACATATATGTTATGGTTAAGGTTTTCACGGGTGTAAGATGTAGAATAATGTTCTCGGTTTACCCGCGTAAAGCAGTCCTTAAAAGGACTTTTTAATTTCTGACGTTTCGGACAGATCTCACTGTCCATCTTCAGAGGCCTTATGTCTTGAATTTCGTCTCAAACTGAACGCTTTCGCGTGTCTGTTCGGTCCAGAAGTCAAGATACAAGTGGGTGCTTATCAATTCTTATGTCTAGGACGAAGTATGCGTGTTGATAGTGATTTGACGGTAGAGGGGGTGGGGGCGGGGTTGGCAATATCAAGCAGTATGCGTGTAGCGACCTGATTGGGTTGCTTTGAACTTGTTGGAAGTGTTTCTGAGAATTTTGGAAATGCCGGTTTTGGGTTATTTTGGTCAATTATAACTTTCCAGGTGTTGGGAATTCTAATTGAGTCATTTCTGGTATTCATATTTTTTTTTGTTTATGAATTTCAATTGCTTCGCCTTAAATTCTTTTTGGCTCATTGTATATGCTAGCTATTGTTGTGGTACTATTAAAGTCCATTTTATGACCTTCATTAAGGACATGTTGCACTATGGATGAAGTTAAGCGTTTATTAGTGACATCCACCTTGTGTTCTGCAATTCTACATGATATTTTTCTGTTACACCGTCCAATATACACCTTTTCACATGCCCCACAAGGTATTTTATAAATACCATGAGACTCAAGTGAAATGTGGTCTTTCGGACTTCTTAATAGAGATGAGATTTTATTTTCCGAATTATAAATTGTTTTGATTTTATTGCTTTTGAGGATACGACTAATTTTATCTGTTGAGCCTTTGATGTATGGGAGAATCACTATAGAAAGGGGGGGTTCTTCTTCCGTTTCAGGATCAGTTTTTTTGCGTCTATTTATGGATTTGTCAATTAAATATTTGGAGAAGCCATTTGCTTGAAGAGCGCTACTAAGAAGATCTAGTTCTTCGTGAATATGATCTTTGTCCGCTAGTCGTTGTGATCGGGTAACTAAGGTATTTATAACTGATGATAGTTGAGATGGATTGTGATTTGAGTTAGCGTTTAAGTATCTATTTGTATGTGTCGGTTTACGATATACGGTATGGCTAAGGCTGCCGTTATTTTTCTTTTTAACTAAAATATCGAGAAATGGGAGACAATCGTTTTCTTCGATTTCCATGGTAAATTTAATATCTTCGTGGATACTGTTCAAATGAATAAGAAAGTTATTTAATTCTTTAATTCCGTGTTGCCAAATAATGAAGGTATCATCTACGTACCGACGCCATAGTGAAGGTTTCAGAGGAGCGCTCTCTAGTGCCTTTATTTCAAAGTACATCATGTAAATATTAGCGATTACCGGGCTAAGGGGGGAACCCATGGGAGCCCCAAGGATTTGTTTATGTATTTGTCCCTTAAACTGAAAGTAGGTATTTTTAAGGCAATGTTCCGTCAAAGTGATAAAATCAGCAGGAACGTCTAGTTTTGTTTTAATTAACTCTATTGCTTCAATGATTGGTATTTTTGTAAACAAAGAGACTACATCGAAGCTAACTAAAATGTCCCCTTTTTTTAGAGTTATATTAGAAATTATTGAAGTAAAGTGCTCAGCATTACGCACGTAAGAATCAGCTTTTTCAACAAAAGGCTGAAAGCGTTGGGCTAGAAATTTTGCTAATTTCTGGGTGGGTGAACCACACGAGCTAACAATAGGCCTGAGGGGTGCGTTAGGTTTATGAATCTTTGGAAGACCATACATTTTTGGACAGCGTGATGACTTTTCTCTCGGGGGGAAGTATCTTCTTGAGTTCATCATCGAGTTCAGAAGCCATGATTTTACTTTTTGTTGTTTTCTCAAGATATGTAGTGGGGTCATTTTTATTTACTTTGTAAACAGGATCAAGTAAAATTTCGCGCATTTTTGAGCTATAATCGCTTGTATTCATTATTACTGTCGCGTTGCCTTTATCTGCCGGTAAGACTATAATTTCTTTATTCAAACGAAGTGCCTTAAGGGCTTTAGATTCTTCTAGTGTAATATTTTTCTTGGGTTGAACGGCTTTTCTAAGAATATGGCAAGTTTCTTGTCGGATTATTTCGGCTTTCTTTAGGGGAAGTTTTGAGATGGATGATTCTACTGCGGTGATAATATCTTCTTTTGGAATTTTTGAAGGTGTTACACTAAAATTATTTATAAAATAACCATTATTATATTATATATTTATGTTTACCAAATAATTCTCTTAGGAACAAGGTGCGATCTCCGCAGGGTAAACAAAAGAGAAAATTTTCTAGAACGCACTAGTAGCTGCTGCTACAATTCTATAGTTTTGACATTCAATTAAGAAGTGTAATTATATGATTTGAATAAATAATTAAATTCATAAATGTACACATATTCACATATATTTTGATATTCGTGTAAGTAGTATGACATAATTATCTTTTTTTCACATAATTCGTACATTTCAGTTTAAAAGAAATCAAATCTTTTACAATGCGATTCAGAACAAATTTAAATAAATCAAAAGGTAATAAATATTTTGACCATAACAAATGATACATCTTTTATTTATTGGAAACTCTCTGGTGAAACATCATGTCTATAACTAAAAAAAAATTTGTAAATAGTTTTCGTGAAGAATGTTAACACAAGGAACAAAGAAAGTATCCAGTCTAAGAGTCTCTTCGAGAAAATGCATAATTGCATATGAAACAAACTAGTCTTCACTGTAAGTATTCAGGTGTTTTTTCAAACCTCTCTTTTGAGAACATGAATAATTGCAGCCAGAAAACGAAAAAGTTTTTTCTTAGCTGTAAGTCAGCAAGTTTCTCTTCAAGGTACACTGTTGATAACTTGCATAGTTGCACTCGGAACAAGAAAGAATGTTTTTCTCTTCTGTGGGTCAGCATGTGATCCATTAAATGTCAAATATTTCCAATAAGAGGTGTTATTCTTAGTAGCCCGCTATTTCGGTAGATGTTACTTTTGAAGCTGTCATTTTTTGACATTTGACAAGAAGAAACTAAGCCATTAATAAAAATGGAATGATACACGCTTCAACAACGGGTCCTTGAAATGCGTGAAAATGATCCGGAATTCCATCGAAAAATCATCTTGAGTGATGAGGCCCGATTCCACCTCGGTGGCTTCGTCAACAAGCAAAATTGTGGCATGGAATCATGGGGCTCGGAAAACCCAAGAGTAATTTTTGAAAAGGCTTTCTATCTCTATCCTCAACGTGTGACTGTTTGGTGCGGTTTATGGTCCGGAGGAGTCAGTGGACCTGACTTTTTCGAAAATGAGGCTGGAGCAACAGTAACAGTGAATGGATTGCGCTATCGAGATGTGATTAATGATTTTTTTATGGCAGGAATTGGATGGTATTGAACTGGACAACATTTCCTTTCAATAAGACGGCGCTACGTGCCGCACAAGCAACAAAACCATTGATCTTTTACGATTGAATATCAAAATAACAACTCTTATTGGAAAACCCGTCAAATCTTACATAGAGGTACGATAGCCTTTCCTAGAAACTAAAAATGTGCGATTGGAAAATTAAAAAGGTGTGTCTCTACTGTGAGTCAGCATGTGGCTTTTTGATGTGCTTTTTAGAACATCTATAGATGAAGAAGGAACAAGAACAAGTTTTTCTCTGCAGTGAATCAGCTTGCGCTTCAGATTGCCTTTTAAAACATTAATATGTGGACTTATGGAACATAAAACAGGTTTTTCGCCACTGTGAGTCAGCAAGTGGGCCATTAGATGAGCGTTTTGAACATGAAAAATGTTTTCCTCCACTGTGAGTCAGCATGTGGCACTTCAGATAACATATATTGTTACAAACGTAACATCAAAGAGGTTTTTGATTTTTGGTTTTCATATGGCTCTTCAATTGACCCTTTCTTGAAAAAGGTTTTTCTTCACTGTGAGTCAGCATGTGGCTCGTTAGGTCGCACATTCGATAACATTAATAGTTGCACACGGAACATGAAAAAGGTTTTTCTCCACTCTGAATCAGCACGTGTGTCTTCAGGTTACCTTGATGATAACTTGTAAGGTCGCTATCATGAAAGAGGTTTGTTTACACTGTGAGTCAGCATATGCCTCTTCAGCTGACCCTTTCGACAGCACGCATATTTGCACACGGAACATGAAAAAGGTTTTTCTTCACTGTGAGTCAGCATGTGGCTCGTTAGGTCGCACTTTCGATAACATGCATAGTTGCACACGGAACATGATAAAGGTTTTTCTCCACTGTGAATCAGCATGTGTCTCTTTAGTTTATCCTGTTGATTACATGCATAGTCACAATCCAAACATGAAAGTGCTTTTTTTTCACTGTGAGTCAGCATGTGCCTCTTCAGTTGACTCTTTTGACGACACGCATAGTTGCACACGGAACATGAAAAAAGTTTTTCTTCACTGTGAGTCTGCATGTGTGTCTTCAGGTTACCGTGTTGATAACTTGCATAGTCGCACTCCGAACATGAAAATGCTTTTTCTCCACTGTGAGTCAACATGTGCGTCTTCAGCTGACCCTTTTGACGAAACGCATAGTTGCACACGGGACAAGAAAAAGGTTTTTCTCCACTGTGAGTCAGCATGTGGTTCGTTAGGTTGCTCTTTCGATAGCATGCATAGTTGCACACGGAACATGAAAAAGGTTTTTCTCCACTGTGAGTGAGCATGTGGATCTTTAGTTGACTATTTCGATTACACGCATAGTTGCACAGGGAACAAGAAAAAGGTTTTTCTCCACTGTGAATCAGCATGTGTGTCTTCAGGTCACCCTGATGATAACTTGTTAAGTCGCACTCCAAACATGAAAGAGGTTTTTTTCCACTGTGAGTCAGCATGTGCCTTTTCAGCTGACCCTTTCTACGGCACGCATATTTGCACACGGAACATGAAAAAAGTTTTTCTTCACTGTGAGTCAGCATGTGGCTCGTGAGGTCGCACTTTCGATAACATGCATAGTTGCACACGGAACATGAAAAAGGTTTTTCTCCACTGTGAATCAGCATGTGTCTTTTTAGATTATTCTGATGATTACATGCATAGTCACACTCCAAACATGAAAGAGGTTTTTTTCCACTGTGAGTCAGCATGTGCCTCTTCAGCTGACCCTTTCTACAGCACGCATATTTGCACACGGAACATGAAAAAGGTTTTTCTTCACTGTGAGTCAGCATGTGGCTCGTTAGGTCGCACTTTTGATAACATGCACAGTTGCACACGGAACATGAAAAAGGTTTTTCTCCACTGTGAATCAGCATGTGTCTTTTTAGTTTATTCTGTTGATAACATGCATAGTCACACTCCAAACATGAAAGAGGTTTTTTTCCACTGTGAGTCAGCATGTGCCTCTTCAGCTGACCCTTTCTACAGCACGCATATTTGCACACGGAACATGAAAAAAGTTTTTCTTCACTGTGAGTCAGCATGTGGCTCATTAGGTCACACTTTCGATAACATGCATAGTTGCACACGGAACATGAAAAAGGTTTTTCTCCACTGTGAATCAGCATGTGTCTTTTTAGTTTATTCTGTTGATTACATGCATAGTCACACTCCGAACATGAAAGTGTTTTTTCTCCACTGTGAGTCAACATGTGCGTCTTCAGCTGACCATTTTGACGAAACGCATAGTTGCACACGGGACAAGAAAAAGGTTTTTCTCCACTATGAGTCAGCATGTGGTTCGTTAGGTTGCTCTTTCGATAACATGCATAGTTGCACACGGAACATGAAAAAGGTTTTTCTCCACTGTGAGTGAGCATGTGGATCTTTAGTTGACTATTTCGATTACACGCATAGTTGCACAGGGAACAAGAAAAAGGTTTTTCTCCACTGTGAATCAGCATGTGTGTCTTCAGGTCACCCTGATGATAACTTGTAAAGTCGCAGTCCAAACATGAAAGAGGTTTTTTTCCACTGTGAGTCAGCATGTGCCTCTTCAGCTGACTCTTTCTACAGCACGCATATTTGCACACGGAACATGAAAAAAGTTTTTCTTCACTGTGAGTCAGCATGTGGCTCGTTAGGTCGCACTTTTGATAACATGCATAGTTGCACACGGAACATGAAAAAGGTTTTTCTCCACTGTGAATCAGCATGTGTCTCTTTAGTTTATCCTGTTGATTACATGCAAAGTCACACTCCGAACATGAAAGTGCTTTTTCCCCACTGTGAGTCAGCATGTGCCTCTTCAGCTGACGCTTTTGACGACACGCATAGTTGCACACGGAACATGAAAAAGGTTTTTCTCTACTGTGAATCTGCATGTGTACGTTTGAATTTCGCTTTTGAAAATTCATGGCAAAATTTGACTTAGGAGAGAAGGAGTACTTGCGGTTGAGAGGAGTGAATCCTTTTGCCACAAAATGCGTCCGAATATCTGTAAACAAATTTGTAAAATTACGTGGATGAAAATGATTCTGTTAAACTTAGAGTAAATAAGCGAGGTAAGTTCGTAGAAACGTAAAAAAAATAGGAAATGCCCAATTTTTCAAGTTTACGATGAATATTGGTTTTACCTGCTTCCTTGCTTATTCTTCCAAAGTGTTCCAAGCATTCCTCTTTAACATCCGGCAGGTCTATGTCAATTTTCATATAAGTAAGCCCCGCTTCATCTTGTGGGGATCCAAGATCCGCGTTTATGGTAACTGTTTTAACATTAATGCTTCCTGGAATAAAAAATGAAAATAAATAGAATGTATCTTTGAATGGCCAGCACTGAACCAAAAGGCTAAAGGCGCGAGTTTAATTTTGGCTGCCCTTACAGACTTAATTAGTATACACCAAGGGTGGATATCAATGTAATCAATAAAATTATGATTTTTGGTTTTTTGTAGCACGGTATTTATCAAAAATAATATCAAGGGCGATTTGTTAAGTTGAGTATTTGACGCCCGAAGCGAACTGCTCCAATTGCGTCCACATAAGGCCAGCCATGTATCTTCGTACCATTGATGTAAAACGAAACATTTTTTTAAATTAAAAAACAATAAACAATTTTTTAACGAATAAAGATACAATAAAAGCTGGAATTTTAAAGGTCAATATCAGATAAAAATGACCACAGACGTCCACTTGAGGGACCGATTCAACACGAAAGAAAACCCCTGCTCTAGTGCACCTTAAGCAGGGAGTTGTAAGTCAATGGAATAGTTTTTTCTAAATCAATATTAATGAATTTTTAACGTTTAAAAAATACGTGTTATTTACATCAAATTCCAATAAAATTAGGGGAAAATAGAGGAACCGACAACTTATTGTGAATAGTATAATCATGTTAAAATAGTGCTGGATTTTGGTAGTTTCCGGAAAGGACGCATTTTAGGGTAAATACCCAATACACCTTTTGTATTATAAGAGAGGATGAAACAAGTATGTGTCCTGTTTGCACGACATTTCAAAACAGACATGGATTCCGGACATCCGTATTTAAAGTTCTATATTTTACACGTATGCAATCCAACTACTCTCTCCATATTGCAAGAATTCCGTCGTTACAGCTAGGAGGTCAAAATCTAAATCCGAAAACGCAATTTCACCTCCACCTTCTTCCTGAAGCCCTGGTTCCGTCTTGATGGATATGGTATTTGACTTCAGTAGATCCATGGTCTGCTTTGGTAGGATTTGGTAATTAGTTTAACCCTGAAACAAAACAAAGTTGTAACGGAATTCAGTTTTTAAAATTTGGCTTCTCAAGTCGTAGCAAAAATACAAAATAGAAAACCTTGAAGTTATGAAGTTAAAGGTTGAGAGAAACGTCGTTTATCTTGGGAAAACTCTTTATTTATTTACCGTCTATGTCTACCGCCATCCCGTTATAATCTACCTGTGATTTAACAACTGTTATCCGTATATTTTTTATCATTTTAATAAATATATTTGAAATACTAATCTTAAAATAGGTTGATGTAATATTGACAGTTTTAAATATTCTGCTGTGACAAAACGCCCGACGATTCATTAACTAAACTGGAAGAACGGCCGCTACCAAAATGAATAGAAATGAATTTAAGTATTATTTCTTACCACTAAACATCACTTGCATCGTATAATAAGTTTAACAGGGCGGGATAAATAGAGTGTGGAAACAGGAAGAATGAAGAACTTGTCAGAAAATTTATAGGTTATGCATAGACAAGAATGAAGTCATAGACTATTAATATAATTTTCATGAACTCGGCCATTTAAGAAAATTTTAATATCTACTTTAATTTTAATGCGTACGATAAATATGCCTCGCCTAGTAGTAGTACAGTAGGTGTATATTAATCATTTACCAACAAAAAGGGCATTTATAAAATTATTTTTTATCAAGACATATAAGAATCGTGGCTCCCTTCTTATCAGAACCAAGAAATTCTTTTTTCTGATAAAGAATACATTACCAATAATGATCTTCAATTTAATATCCTAATATATATGTATAAAATTTAACTCTTATTAAACGAAATAAAAAATACTGTGTATTTCATTTTAATGTTAAAGTCAGAGAAATGTCAAAATTCGATAAAGTCGTAAAAACCACATCTTCATATTTCATATTTTATAGTCTAAGAACGGGTTGTATCGGTGAATTTTAATAATTCTTCAAATTTTAAAGTTAATTTTCATGTTCTGTGAAAGATTTTTTCAAAATTCTGTTACTATTTTAGCTCTCTCAAGCTACTAGCCTATAAAAATAAAATAACATGATTTCAATAGGACTTTCACAGATCCTTAAAATGAACCTTCAAATTTGATCAATTGTTCAAATTCTCCGAAACAAACCTTTCTTATAAATGATTTCAAATCAAATCCTTTATTTAGAGGATTTCAAATTTCTAGTAATCTTAATTTCTTTTGGTTGTTATATTGTGGCTCTTGACATGGCCCGACTCAAGTATTTGGTTGACTTGATCGTGCCAGGTTTTCCTCGATATAAAAAAATATAGTGTATAACCAAATAAACCTATATAAATAATACGAAATATAGGAACCTAGTTTTTATCGATACTTTTATAAATTTATGACTTTAGTTGACATTTTATTCTCTTTCTGTCTTTAGCACTTTCGTGATTGTGTCTCAAAATAATCTGTCTTTGAATAAACTCTTAAAAATTACCTTTCCTTTAAGGATATCAGATATTCCTTAAAAATATAGTTGTAAATGGCATTCTATTCTCTAAGTCTATATACTCCATCAGGTAAGTGCAAATTAGAGAAAATTCTTGTTTTCATGGATTCGGGGATTTTTCAGCGCTTTTCAGAAAACGGGCGTCCCGACGTTTCCTGATACTTTTATTATTTTCAAACTGTTTTATTAATGTAAACACTTCAAACCGTTCTTTTTATCAAACTAATGTAATAAATAATGTAATGACGTTTATTATTGTGACTTAGTCAACATTTTCCACTGTCAAGCCTGATGACTTTTGCGGCTGTCGTAGAATCATGATCACACTGGCAAATAATGTAAATTATTCGTTACGATGTAAAAAGCGTTTAAACAATGTGACGCTAACAGATCTTTCATTGCACAAGAGTCACTGTAATGAAGCAGATTGCCGAGCAATTTTTTACTTAAACTTTTTATATCCGCACATCATTAGGTAGGTAGCGAGTGACAGGGCAGTGTAAGCACAGCACATCCATAAATCAACTATCTATAGATTGATAACTCCGCCCTCTTTCCATACGTTTGCTTTCGTCAAGTTTTAACCATAGATCTGGCAAATTTGAATACACCACGCATCGCCGACGTCACAGCACACCATCGACAAAGGATAGAGGCAATTTTAAAAAAAGGCGCAACCATAGACAATTTAATTCTGCTTCGGAACCTACCTAAAACCCAATTCATTAGTGTGGTACACGGTACCTACCTACGGGCCGCGAGGTGCGGGGAGCACTTCGGCGGTAGTCTGTATTGTCATTAAGTATTTTGTAGTCTCACAGTTAACAAGCAATAAACGATCTCTGTAATTATTTAACCAGCCTTATGTATTTTATCAATCCTGAATCCAAGCCCCCTTTTAAGGTGAATCTACAGGATACTAAAGTGGCGACGAGGAAACTTAGTCATTAATAAAACAGTGGCGAAGTTTAAAAGAATTTACGCGGCAAACGTGTTGTTAAAATTCATGAAATTCGGAGAGTATTCACCTAATGGCGGTGCTCTTTTAAATGTGACGGACGGTGAGTCTCGCAACATTCATAGAACAGGATCGTAGAATCTTTGAAAGATAAGATTGAAAAGAATTCAGCGGGGAGCTGAATTTGCGAAACCAGAATCAAAAAAATTTGTTCAAGATAATCACGCGGGAGCGGGGTTATCGTGAAGAGGATAAATATTCAGCGGGGAGCTGTATATATATATATTTCAAACCATAAGAAGCCGGGGGCTGAACAACAGCAGCACAGCGGGAGCTGTATTGGAGCAAGGAGCAGCTGAGAGCGGATCCTTGGGAACTATCGGTCGAGAGCTATTCTTGGAGTACAGCCGAGGTTAAGAAGGAAGATCTGCAACAGGAGGGAGTAGATTACCAGAACCAGAGCTTCAACATCATTGACTTAAGTTAAGTCCGTAGTTTGAGTTTTGTGTTGATAATTTTTTTTTTAATATTGTTGTAATTTTGCTGTAAAATCATGGCTCAAATCAAACCATTAGAGACCTTCAGTCACAAGACAGATTGTTTCGGGGTTTTCAAAGCAAGATTAGAGAATTACTTCATATTATATGATGAGAAAATTTCTGCCGAAAAGAAACGTGCTATATTCTTGAACGCTTTGGAGGAGGAAACTTTTAAATTATTGATTGAGTTGGTTACTCCTAAAAAAATAAATGATGTCACAGTAGAAATTTTGTGTGAATTTTTGGGTAATTATTGTGAAAATGTTACTACGTTGTTTGAAGAAAGATCAAAATTTTATAATGTAATTAATGAATCGGGAGAAAGTGTTAAAGAATTTGCGGCACGGTTAAAAAGTTTATCCATTATTTGTAAATTCGGTACTAGATTTGAAGATATTTTAGAAGATTTATTAATTTGTAAAGTGAGAAACCTTTAAATTAAAGAACGGTTATTCATTGAGGGCGAAAAAAATTCGTTTGAGAAATTAATTTCAATCGCAGCGTGTTTAGAGGCTTCAGAAGCAAATTTTAAAGATGAAAAAGTGTGTTATCAAGTAGCTAGTTCACGTTCAAGATCAAAAAGTCCGAAAAATAATCCATCAGTATCGAAACATCGAAGTGTTTATTTAAATTCGAGGCATAGTAGAAGTTCATCGCGCGATAGTAATAATTTTAAACCGAAATTGAAGCATCTAGATTCGGAACAGAAAAAGTGTTTTAATTGTAATAAATTCGGGCACTTTAAATCAGAGTGCAAGGTTGTGAATAATAAATTTTCGAAGTGTTTTAAATGCGGTCAAAAATGTCACATTGCTAAATTTTGTAGAAATATTTCGTGCATTAAAAAAAAGATTTTTGTCTCAAGTATTAATAAGAGGATTGAACCGTACATAATTAAATTGAAAATAAATGATATTTCATTCGAGGCAATGATAGACTCAGGAGCGGGAATTAGTGCCATACCCGAACGTATCTATAAATTATATTTTAAACATGTTAATTTAATGCCATTTAATTTACACTTAGCGAGTTTCGATAACAAGCCGCTAAAGGCGAGCGGTAAAATAAATTTATTGGTTACATGTAATAATAATCAACAAAATTTTGAATTTGTGGTTATTGAAAATGGTTCGGATTTAATTTTAGGTAGGGATTTTATGGAATTATTTGGGATTAGCATTAGTTTTTTGAATAATTGCACGGTAGTAAATAATTTTGGTGCTAATGAAGGAAGCAATTTAGATGTCGATAAGTTGAAAACACAATTTGGAGACGTATTAACGAATAAATTAGGGAAATTTAATCAATATAGCGTTGAGCTGGAATTAATAGAGGGATTTCAGTCAAAAATGTGCAATGCAAGGCAAATACCTTTAGCTATTAAAGATAAAGTCAAACATGAAATTAATAGACTTGTTTCAGAGGGAATATTACAATCAGTAGAAACGAGTAGATATGCATCTCCCATTGTTCCAATAATTAAGAAAGATGGATCAGTTAGGATCTGTGGAGATTATAAATTAACAGTTAATCCAGGTTTGGTTGTAAATAAATTTCCAGTACCCGTAATTACGGATTTATTGACACAAATCAGTGGAGCGGTAATGTTTTCTTAATTAGATTTGAAAATGGCATATTCACAATTACAGTTAAGTGAAGGTAGTAGAGATATAACTACCATAGCTACACACATAGGTTTATATAGATATACTCGACTGGTGTATGGTTTGAATGCAGCGCCAGGTATATTTATGCGGGTTATGTTTAATTCATTGCAAGGTTTAAACGGAACAATTATATTTTATGATGATATTTTGATTACGGGCAAATCAGTTGCGGAACATAATAAAAATTTAGTAGCAGTTTTGAATAGATTGAAACTTTGTGGTCTCACGGTAAATGAAGAAAAATGTGAATTTTTCAAAACAAGTATTGAATACTTAGGGTACTTTATTTCGAAGGAAGGTTTTAGACCATTAGAAAGTAAAGTTAAAGCTATAATGGAGTCTAGTAGTCCATGTAATATTAACCAGATAAGAAGTTTCTTAGGTTTAGTTAACTATTATAGAAATTTTATTCCGAATATATCTAGTTTGTTAGGACCTCTATATAAATTATTAAAAAAAGATTCGGAGTGGATTTGGTCAAAGGACTGTGAAAATGCAGTTTTAGAACTTAAAAAAGAAATTTCTTCTGATTGCGTGTAAGTACATTTTGATCCACGTATACCAGTAAAATTAGTAACGGATGCATCCTTAGAGGGATTGGGTGCGACAATTTTACATACTTATTCAAATGGTAGTAGTAGACCTATAGCGTTTGCATCAAGGAAATTGACAGACACAGAGAGTAAATATAGCATTTTAGATTTAGAAGCAACAGCGATAGTGTTTGCATTAAAAAAATTCTTTTTATATTTATACGGTAGGAAATTCAAATTAGAATGCGACAATCAAGCTTTAGTACGAATTTTGTCAGAAAAGAAGGGCATTCCTGTGTTGAGTGCTAATAGATTTCAACGTTACATTTTAATTTTGGCGGGGTTTAACTATGAAATTGAATACGTAGCTTCAGAAAAAAATTGTTCAGATTTTTTATCAAGATTACCAATAGAAGAGACAAATAAATCGGAGGATTTATATATCGAGAAGCTGAGTTCTATTAATTTTCAGGATGTTGAAAAAGAGTTGTTATTTTATGTTTGTGATAACTCTCAGGTTCCATTAAATGTTGATAATTTAAAGGAAACCACTAATAAGGATGACGTATTATCATTGGTAAAACAATATTTACGGCAGGGTTGGCCAAGGAAAATTCCAAAAGATAGTGAGTTATGGGCTTTTTGGAAAATTAGAGATGAGTTGTCTTTAGTAGAAGATTGTATTTTTTGGGGACATAAAGCCATCATTCCAAATACTATGAGAGGGGATTTGTTAAATATGTTACATCATTCACATTTAGGTATAGCTAAAACTAAAGGGTTAGCAAGAGGGTATTTCTGGTGGCCAAAAATGGGCAAAGATATAGAAAATTTAGTTAGATCATGTAAAGAGTGTCTGGAAAATCAGGCGAATCCATCAAAAACTCCTTTACAACATTGGCCGATTGAGGAAAAGCCGTGGACAAATATACATATTGATTTTTTTGGTCCGATGGCTAATACAAATTTTTTAATTATAGTAGATGCAAGTACCAAGTGGATAGAATGCATTAATTTAAAACAAGCTAATACGGATAATACTTTAAGGGAATTAAAGAGGATGTTTGCTCAATTTGGTACTGTAGAAACTATAGTATCGGATAACGGGTCTGTTTTCTGTTCAGAAGAATTTAAGCGTTTTTGTAAAGATAGAAATATCCAGCACATCACTTCTCCTGTGAATCATCCGCAGAGTAATGGGTTAGCTGAAAACGGAGTTAAAACGTGTAAATTTTAAAAAAAAAAGATTTTACATAATGGGCGGTTACCGAGAGACGTCGATGATAGGTTAACCAAATTCCTAATTGATTATAGGAATACCCCAAATATCACGACTGGTGTAGAGCCAGCGGTGGCTATGTTAGGACGACGATTAAGGTCCGTGTTTGATTTCATTTCTCCAGTGATTGCGGAAAGGAGGGGGGAGAGGTGTATGTCGGATAAATTAAAGAGTAAAATATTAGTTAGTAGAGAAAATCAGAAAAAGAGTTATAAATCTAAGAAAAGAAATATGAATATATTTGTGGTGGGGAAAAAGGTGATGACTAAGGATTTTAGAGGAAAAAAAGGTTGGGTGATAGGTATCATTAAAAAAAGAATTGGATTTAATACCTACTTAATTTTCATAAAAGACACAGGGCAAATCTGGAAAAGACATGAGGATCAACTGACACCAATGAGTGTAAGGTGGAATTCCAAAGAGCATGTAAGAGTGTATAGTGACGATCTAGGCTCTGATATGAGAGTATCAGACCTAGACCTTTCCCATTATTTTCGGAAAGGGGTGTGATGATTCTAATACTCACATGAATGAACGAGACGAACGTGCTCCAAAAAATTTTTTGTTTAGACTGGGAGAAGATTTATTGACAGGCAGGTTTTATAAGTAAACACGTTCCCACGGGAAGGTGGAAAGAAGAGATCGCTAGGACAGTCGGTTTTTGAACTTGGGTACGTCAACAGCTCCGAGAAATCGATACAAATCAGAAGTGTTTTGTGAAATTACAGTTAATTAGTGAATTCAGATGGTGTTGGAAAGCTTTGTTGAATATTGAATTAAAGTGAAATATTATTGAACCGGTGTTTGTGTGAAGTGAAAGTGGTTGTACTCAGTGAGGAAAGAAAATTGGATAATTTGTAGAGCGCCGTTTTGTGAAAAGATCACCTCAGGGGCGCAAGGTGTTTTGCGATCGCGATTGTGTTATAAAGTTGTGTTGATTTAAGCGTGATTTCGTATACAGTTCGAACTAGATTGCTTGTCTTAAAAACATGGAAATAATAATGATAATGATTGCGTTTAAAACAGAGTGAACGTATTTAAAGGCAGGAAGTGTTTGATCGGATTAAGGAGGAATTAACGATTGGCGTGATGGCGTTCTACCCACGGAGACGTAAACCAGAGAATCAAACAAATCATAAAACTCGGGTTCGAATCTTGACAGAGATTAGGGAGGTACAATTGTATCTACAGAATTATTTAATTACCCTTTTATAGGCGTAGGGAGGGGACCAAAATTGAATAAATTGCAAGGATTTCGCTAAAAGGAGGATGGAATGCCGGTAGGGAGGAGACCGTAAAACTAAACTGATTTAGCTATTTAGTGTGTAACCAGGTAGACTTCACGCTGAGAGTGGGAGATGGCTAACTGGGTGAGTTTTATATTATTAATTAAATTCCAGAGGACCCTTTTAAAAGACGGATACAACCAAAGTACAGGAACTAAGTTTACGACACCTGCCGTCCAAATAATGTTATCATTAAAAGGAATGTGCTAGGCGAACTGTCAACCAGCTGTGAGCGAGAGACGGGCCAACGACCTTTTCATATGTAGGCCGATAACTTTTATTTTAGGGGAACGCCTTGGACCGAGGGTCATATCGAGAATTTACCTACCTGCCGATCTGTTATTCTTTTAAAACATTACGAATCAAATCATGACGTTGTCCCTGCGATAGGTACTGAATCGCCGACGAAACATTAAAAACCTATTACAAATTATCAATGGCTTTATTGATTGTTCTCCCCTTCTGTCTGAAATTAATTTTAGAGTCCCGAGCGTTAGAACTAGAGAAAAATCACTTTTTCATCTCCATAAATGTTCTACTAATATAAGACAAAATGCGTTTATATTCAGAGCCTGTAGTATATTTAATAAGAATTTTAATGATATGGACATATTCTCAAGTAATTTAGGAACCTTTAAAAGATATGTAATAACTAACATTAAATAATTTTAAATATTCTACTTGAAGTTATCATGTTATTGCTTTGAATCCTTTCCAGTTACTTACCTTCCAATTTATACTCATGTGTTCAATTTAGTTGTAGGTATACATTTATTATATTGTTATTATTGCTATTGTGTAGTGCTTTTATTGATTGCTGCTGTGTTGAAATTTTACAAAACATTTTGTTTTGAATTTTTGTTGGTTATTAGTATATCAGTTAAATTTTAATTTTTGAAATTTAGCTGGTTATTAGTATATTATTTGTGTTCCTAGATCTGTTATTATTTTTTTATTTATTATTTACAATTTTGTATTTTTTGTAAATTTCTCAGGCCACGGGTACAGAACCCTTAGTTTCTTGTTTTAACATTTTTTATTATTATTATAATTTTAAGTGAAAATCTGTTATTGGATTTTATCTTTATTATTTAGTGTATTCTTATATATGTAAATAATCTGTTGATTTTCCCAAATAAATAAAATAAAATAAAAAACAAATTAGGCCAACCAATATAAATTCGCAGTATAAAAATACCTATCTACAGAGTACCTACCACAACACTGGCGTACAATTGAAACAGCGAACACTATGAGGGATAGAGGCGTTTAGACTACGGCAGTGTACATTCCGACCCGACTCAAGTATCTGATTCACTTGATCGTGCCATATTTTCCACGGGCTTCCCCGTTGGCTTCACCATTCACATTTGCGCCATATATTCTCATTACACTCCTTTCTTCGCTTATTCGCTCTACAACCCGAAACCATGTAAGCGTCCCTTTCTTAATCTTATTCATTACGCTTACATTAGCCTTGCATTATATAGTATACTCGTATAATGCCCTACCAAATGAAACAAGAAAATAGAATCTAGTATAGTCTGATTATGGCTTCCAGAACTGACTGATAATCAACTTGCAAACATTATGAAGACAATGTTAATATAAAAAACTACTACAGGTCTTACCAACATCGCCTGCAGGCCGAGCTGTGCTTCAGGCAGTATCAGATCTATGTGGAAGACTATTACAGGAATGACAAGGGAATCTGCGTGACGCCTAGGATTGTGGAAAGATAACCTGAATGACTGGACGAGATTTTAATTCTTATTTCCAGACCCCGAAACGTGCAAGGGTCCTCACGAGGTGTGGACCGAGTGTGGCAACAACTCCTGCGTGAAAAGTTGTGCCACACTTGGTCTTACCAACATCGCCTGCAGGCCGAGCTGTGGCTCCGGCTGTATCTGTGCAGAGGGATATTACAGGAATGCCAAGGGGATCTGCGTGAAGCCTCAGGATTGTGGTAAGATAACCTAAATGACTTTTATTTTTTAACGTTTATTTAGATTTCATTCAACATAAAATTTAAATACAGTTGTATAAAATAGGTTTTTGAAATTTTTTTTGAATACCTCAATATTGTAAAACCTCAAATTTCTAATATTTAGATATTGAAGATAATATACCGATTTTTAAATGAAAATTTGAAACCGAAAAACCAGAATCTGATATGGTCACATCTGGTACTTGAATCTTGCGATCAGACGTTATAAAGATAGAAGCCAGTAAAAATGTGCAGTGAGAAAAATGAAGATAATTTTGGTAGTTCTTAGTCGAAGTATGATACAGTTGTGAATGTTTAACGGAAATAGGGTCCCAATAACGCTATTGGTAGAGCAGCTCCCCGGCAAGGCGAGGGTCCTGGTTTCAGGTCCCAGATGTGACCGAATCTTTTTCCGAGTTTTCTTTTAAAAATCGCTGATATTTCTTCAATATTTAAAAAATAAATAAACAATCTTTTTAAGTGTGCGTTCATATATGAATGTTACATATACTACTAGTGTACACTACTCTTTCAAGCTACAACAGTCAAATATTATTATTGTCCAATTTTCAGGAGTAAACATCTGCCCCGGAAATAACGAGACATTTTCAGCTTGCATCTCTCCATGTGCCGAAAAGTGTGTGACTCTTGGCCGGAGCGTGGCGGAAAGGAATTGCAAAACTCCACACTGCATCCCTGGCTGCGACTGCAAACCTGGATTCTTCAGGAATACGAATAACGAGTGTGTTACCCCTGAAAAATGTGGTAAGTTATAAATATTTCCTACATTTGTTTTACAGAAATAATAAACAAAACTTTTCTTCTTTTGAAGTCACTGCGTCATTATTGAGGATATCATTATTGCGAACCCCACTATAATAACCCTGATGAAACAGGCTCCTCCACATATCGCGGTCCTGTACAGCAGTGAGCCAAGGATGCTAACGTTCAGGACACCTTGATATTCATCTGCTTCTCCTGCAAAACACTTTTCCAGTTACAATGAGCAAAATTCTTACTTGACGTCTTTTAATTTATTTACTTTAGAGTGCGGCGTCAACGAGGAGTTTTCCAAGTACGCTAGGCCCTGTCCCTACGAGACCTGTGACCTGATTGGTACTGCAGCCGCCACCAGCTGCCCGGCCTACGACCCCATGAACCCGCCTCCGCCCACCTGCAACTGCAAGCTCAACTTCTACAGGCTCGACGGGGTGTGCGTCGATATCAGGGAATGTCGTGAGTACTAACTTATATCCCTCTACTTGTCCGTCTCCTTCTTCTTCTCCTTTTTCTTAGTAATTAACATTATGATTGTGATTGCAGCCCCTAAATTCGAGTGCCCGGAGCTGACAGTTTACGATGCATGCCCGGACTACTGCGTAGACCAGCGCTGTTATTCGACGGTGGTGAAGCCGGACAACTGTCTGTGGGAAGCTACCAACAAAAGATGCAACCCGAGCTGCCGCTGCTCGGAAGGAAATTGCGAGGACGAATCAGGAATTTGCGTGGATAGAGACAGCTTCAGTGAGTATCGACAGATCCTCGCACCTTTGCAAATAACGTCATGAAACTGGTATCGCAACGTAAAACTGGCTAGAAACTAACTGCTGGCTGATGTGAAATCTTTCGACAAGAATAATCCCAATAACGAAGAAAAACTTAACACGTTAAACATCGGTCTCGCTGGCTCCCGGTTGCCAATCTATGTTTCTGAGCAATTATCTTTTCGGGCGAACCAGATTTGGTATAAAACTCGCCAAGTTGCAAAAGAGAAACGATATCAATTTGCATGGATCAAAGAAGGACAGATTTATTTGCGGAGAGTGAGTGGTTCAGGCGCAATTCTTCTATCAGGTGAAAACAAGCTGGTTTCCCTATGACTATCTCAAATACAATACACTTATACCGATAACAAATATAAGATGAAGGTTTTGTTATTATTATTGCCATTTTTATATCCTGTTATTATCCTCACCCAGTCATTTGAACCAAATATACTCACGAGGTATGCTACTTTCCGCTATTCATTATATTATTATTATGTTACCGATTCTGCCATGTACTTATTCACTAATACTTCTGTGTTCACTTACCTGGGAATACTTCGATTATTATGACATTTGTTTTCATAAATACTATTATATTATGTATGCTATACTGTTTCTGGAAATGGATCAAAACCGTATAGTAGTGAAATATTCTTTGCTTAGCATTTCATCTGAATAATTATGATTCAATTACCTCCTGATATCTACAGTGACACAGATATAACTTGCAACACGAATTTGATTGTCAATATCAACAAATTAAATAATTACAGTTGGAAGTCTTATAGTTTAAAGATTATTCACCAGAATATCAGAAGTATGTCAAACAATGATGATTTTCTGTTATTTCTAGATCAATTCAATTATACTTTTGATGTTTTAATTTTATCAGAGTGTTGGATCAACAAAAACTACACATCTAAAATAATACAAAACTTACACGGAATATCACTCAATTAATAATATAAATAAATCTAGTGGGGTCGTTGTTTACATCAAAGGTGGTATTCAAGCGCAAGTCGAAGAAATCTTAGTATCGCAAGGTAACTGCCTTAGAACTGCTCTTAATAATAACTTATGTATTTTTGGTATATATAGATCACCTTCTTTCCTGAACATAGATTCTTTTTTGAATTCACTCCAAACTGTTATCAGTAGTTCCGATAAATTTGAAAGGCAAATCCTTATAGGCGACCTTAATATTAACACTTTATCTCCATTTCACCCCCAATTCGATGACTACCTATGCATGCTCACAGAAAACGGATTCATAACAACAATCAATACACCTAATCGTGAACAGGGCACGAAAAAATCCTGTTTGGATCACATCAACATAAAAAATATTAACTTCACTGACTCTTTTGTTATCCACACTTCAATTTCCGACCACTACACAACAGCCCTCTGCTTTAAAGATAAACCGCCCACAACTGCAAAAATTAAATACTTCCCTCGAACAAACTACAAGAATTTAACTGAGGACTTGCAATTAGAACACTGGCAAAAAGTATTTGATCAAACTGATACTGACATTGCAATGAACGAATTCATCTCCATCCTTCATACATATATATCTAAACATACAAGTAACAAACTCATACCGAACAGCCAGTTAAAACTTACGCCCTGGATATCTCCCGGCCTTGTCAAATCGATTCACAAAAGAAACCAACTCCACAAAAGGGCGCAAAAGTTTCCAGATAATATTTTAGTTCAAACTCACTATAAGAAATACAGGAACTTATGCAAAACGATTATTAAAAATACTAAAGAAAATTATTATAAAGCGTTCGTTTACGAAAATTCTTATTCTCCAAAACGTATGTGGGAAGCATTTCTTAATATTAGTAAAACAAAAATCAACAGGTCTTCCGAAATTAAATCATTAAATATCGGTAACACAAACTCCTCATCCTAAAAATATGGCGAATTTTGCTAATAACTACTTCACGTCAGTGGGAACCACACTTGCCAAGAATATCCTCGATAAATGCAATAAAACTGAATCCGATCTTGCCAAGTTGGTCACCTCTAACCTCAACCATAAAATAGACAATATACAAACATCGACGAACGAAGTCTTGGAAATAATTGACGACCTAAAGCCATCCAACGCTTGTGGACCAGACAAAGTTTCGACAAATCTGCTAAAAGTAATTAAGTCATTCATAGCAACTCCGATAGCTTTTATCTCAAATCTAAGTCTCAAATCAGGAACATTCCCTAACCATCTAAAACATTTGATTGTTGTATTACTACATAAAAATGGAGATAAATCTGCGATTCAAAATTACCGGCCGATATCTCTGGTCAATTCGGTCTCAAAAATTGTCAAAAACCGTCTTAGCTTTTACCTTGAAGATAATAAGATTCTTTCTGAAAGACAATTTGGCTTCCGACCGGGTTTAGGTACCGAAAATGCCATTGGCAATCTAACTAAAGTAATTTCTAATAACATCGATCGAGGAATTAAAACCATCGCGCTCTTTCTGGATCTGGCTAAAGCTTTCGATACCATCTCGCACAAAATCCTTTTGAAAAAACTTCAACGAATCGGTATTCAGTGGCAGTTACTTAAATGGTTAGGAAGCTATCTAGAAAATCGAAGCCAAAGAGTTAATATTAGTAGCACTCTAAGCGATTCAGCCAATATCGAATTTGGTGTTCCACATGGAAGTACTTTAGGACCGATATTGTTTAATATTTATATTAATGATCTTTGTAACAGTAACCTTGCCGATCATATTATCACTTTTGCTGACGATACGGTCTTAATATTTGAGGCGAAAAACTGGTTCGAAACGCATAGAAAAGCCGAAATTCGGATAAACAATGTTAAACATTGGCTGGATAATAATCTCCTCACTCTCAACACGGAAAAGACAAAATTTTTACGTTTTAGTACAACTCAAGCGGGACAACCCAAGGAAATACTGAATATTACTATTCACATTTGTAATGAACCGAATACTTGTACTTGCAAAAACCTAGAATCCGTAGATAGTTTAAAATATTTAGGAATCACCATTGACAAATATCTGAGATGGGAAGAACACATTAACTCAACTGCCTCAAAAGTCAGAAAACTTACCCACCTCTTTATGACCATCAGAAATATTCTCTCTGTAAAAGATATGAAATCAATATACTATTCCATGTGTAATTCCCTACTCGAATATGCATCCCTAGGTTGGGGTGGCTGTGCCAAAACAATATTAGACTCCCTGGTTAAAGCACAGAAATCACTCCTAAGAGTCATCCTCAAAAAACCATTCAGGTACCCCAGTGATGCATTATTCACGGAAATAAAAGTTCTCGATGTTAGACAACTGTATATTAGAAAGATTATATTACTTGCACAAAAACAACGTCAGCATTTCCCTTCCATCGACCACCTTCACGACACCCGACTTTCAAGGAATAATCCAATAGTCCTAATAAAAACCACGACGTCCCTTGGGCAACGGCAATTCTCGTACTTAGGACCTAAATTATTTAATATCATTCCTAATGCTTGGAAAACGAAAAGTACAAATGTTTTGCGCAAATTGGTCAACGACTGGCTCCTTGATTTAGGGAGGGTAAAAAGTGAAGATATGTTGATCAATAGATAATCTCATTATAAAAAATATATATGTACATTATTGTCAAAACACTGATACATAATTTTTTAAAGTACATACAATACAAAAACACATATTTATCACCCCTGAACACTATTGTCAATTCTGTATTAATCTGTACTTTATTTATCAATGCTATCGATTATTTTCTAATCTTCCATCTATATTATAAACTTATAAACTACCCTTCCCATTTTTTCTACCTTTTTTCTACCTTACTACTCCTGTGGTGATCTGTCTTTTTATTACAACTATCTGGCTGTTATTTACTTTACCGGTTTGTTTTATATTAAGTACTAAATTATAATATGAACTAAACTTGTCAATTTGACTGGTCTAAAACAGGATCCATTCCTAGTTGGCTAGTCAAAGTTTCCACATGTTTTTATTGTATGATTTTTTATGTGAAATAAATTTATTATTATTATTATTATTAAAAGATATCATTGAATAACCACATCTGTGCGGAAATTTTGATAAGAGACTTTGATAAATGAGAACGACCCCAGATGTCCGCTTCAAGGACCAATGTTTCAAAAAGGAAAACCTATGGAGCACCTTCAGTACGGACTTTCATTGTTCGTAGCCGATGGAATAATGTTTTCTTGCGTCAATTGTGTATTCTAACTTATAAGTTAATATGTTATGTCCCAAACAAAGTGAAGTGAAAACTTGAGGAATTGGGAACTGAATTTCGCTGTAGTTTGGCAGTTATCCGTAAAGAAACTTATTGAGGAAAATACCAAAGAACTTTACGTACATCTCAAAATGGACATGGATCCCCAACATCGGAATTGAACATTTAAATGTTCGTTCATATAAACAACGCAACTTACTGGCTGTGCAAGTACTCTCAGCATACTTCGAACATTCCTTATCTACATCTGGCAGGTCGAAATCTATATTTTTATAGAGTATTTTACCTCCGACCACTTCCTGGGGTCCTGGTTCCTTCTTGATGAAAACAGTATCTGGATTTAATAGATCCATGGCACTGTTGTGGTAACGTTCGATAATTGGTTCAAGCCCAAGAAACATAACATTGTTATAACGAAACTTTAAAATGCATGATCTTTGAATATTTTGATCCGGTTGGAATATTCGGTTAAAACGGTGAAGACCTATGCAATGTACATTAGGGTGGATCGCCATTGTATGGAATTTTTTATTTTTTATAAATTAGTTTTCGCGGGGTGCGGAATAGATGCTCTAGGTACATACAATTAAGCATACAAAATATCAATTTAAAATTTTGATAGCAAGTACTGCCCCAAAGCAGTTGAATTTTTCAAAATCTGGTAAAAAATTGTCCCTTTATAAAACAGTTTTGTGTCAATATTAATACTTTAATTTTTACTTTTACATTTCATAATGAATGAAAATTGCCGCGCCTTATTTAATAATATTAAAAAAATGTTATAATATATACTTTCCCGCGAAAATTTGACAAATTGCCGAGTCCACTTTCTCGCGCCTCGCTCGCGCACCGCGCATCTTTAGATCAACCGTCCGTATCTCGCAGTACAGTTTCAAGTTTTACTAACGTTGATTTTCCAACTGACCAACATTACTTTGCTTCATATACTCCTTCTTCTTATGTTATAAATCCAACAGACAGTGGACTATCTGTTGTATCCAGAACATTGGATCGATACAGTATTTCTGATCAGGCAGGTGCTGCCATCGTCTGCGCTACATTGCAAGATACTGGATTAGTGATAACAGATAATCTAACAAACGTGATCGATCGTAATAAGATTCGACGTGCTCGTGCCAAAACTAGGACCACACTGACTGCCATCAACCAGCCCCATTTTGATTCGTGCATTTGCATATCGTTTGACGGTCAAAGGATAAAACATTAATCATGGAGGATGGACGCAGAAAAGTTGTGATAGAAGAACATACCAGTCTTTTGAAAGAACCTAGCTCACAATACATTGGCCACATGGGCGTTTAGTTCGGCGATGCTAAAACAATAGTTCACAAATTGTTTGCATATTTTGTGGCAAAATCCATTGATTTAGCGTGCATCGTGGCTATCGGATGTGACGGAACAGCAGTTAATACTGGAACTAAGTCTGGCATTATTCGACTTGTTGAAGGAAAGCTCCATCGTCCACTTCGGTGGTTGGTCTGTCAGTTACATGCTAATGAGTTAAGTTTGAGACACCTTTTCGAATACCTTGATGGAACAACAACAGGTCCTAGAAGCTTTAGCGGCCAACTAGGAAAGTTACTCAAGAACTGTGAACATCTTCCTGTGATAGAATTTCAAGCAATAGAATGCAACTTACTTATGAAATTACAAAATCCCGTGACGACCTTAGCACAGACCAACTTTATTTATTGGAAATGTGCCGAGCAATCGCCGAAGGACAATGTAATGAAAACTTAACAAAAAGAAACCCGGGTAAAATCTGTCATTCGCGTTGGTTAACAACAGCCAATACTATTCTCCGACTTTACACATCAACCAAGAATCTGACAGAAATCAGGTGATATTGACTGAATTTGTGCTAAGAGTGTATGCTCCGATGTGGTTTAAAATAAAAACACAGCCTTCGAGACAACCAAGAGCAGACTTCAACCGGCGAGACACCTCCATGAAACCATAAAATTGTCTCGTTACCTTCCAGAGCATTTGAAAAAGGTGGTAAATCCCGTAATTCAATGCAACGGGTATTTTGGCCAAGCGAAAATATACTTATTAGTATGTTAAACGACGAACGAAGACAGATTAGAGAGTTGGCTCTCAGACGGATTCTAAGTATCCGAGAACTTACGTTGGGGTTCTCTCCAATAAGAGTATTTAAGCTACCTACTTTTAATTTCAACGCAGAAGACTATATTGACTTGATCAACTGGGAAAAAACATCAAAAGCACCTCTTACAAAACTGATATCTAGCGAGACAATAATTGATGCCATTGCAGACCACGAAATTATCGAATCCAACATTTTGTGTAAGTTCCGATTGATGCCCTGTCACACGAAAGCCACGGAAAGATGCATCAAAGTGGTAACGGCACCATGTTCTGCTGTTTGTGGCCCTGAAAAACGTGAAGGGTGGATACAAAACAAGCTAGAATCTTGTCGTATAATGCCAGTATTGAATTCGAAGAAGGACTATAAAATACAATAACTTTTATGATTTTTGACTATATTCTTTAACGATTTTTGTGATTTTTTGTGTAGCAATGGTACTTTTATTGTTTCTTGATTAGTAGATAATATTATTAGTAAATGAAAAGTAATTTTTTTTAATATTTTAACTACTTTTATTGAGCAAAGATTAAACCCTTCTTTTTCTAGTTTTACGCTATTTTTTTAAAATTTGAATTGACTTGGGGCAGTACTTGCACTCAAAATATCTTAATGATGTCATAATGACTTTTAAAGGTATCCCCATAGAGCATCCATTCCACACCCCGCTCCTAAGAAAAACATAAAAACAAAAAATCGATCCACCCTAATGTACATATGTTAATTGTGACCTTGAAATTAAGTGATTTGAAAACGGTTAAGACAATCGTAGGATTACTCACTATCTTTGTATTAACAGATATTACAGTGTATCGGATACGACATAACGCTTTTATAACAAAATATGTGCAATCCATATTTTGTTATTATTTGAATCAACGTCTTGGTAATACTGGGTAGACGTCAAATTGAGAGTTTAAACGTTCTTCAAACAAAACGCTAAATGAATTACCCTACTTACCGATTGGCACAAATTTCACATTTAAAACACAGTGCAGTTTTGCATTTTAACAACTGTAGTCGAAATTAAAACAGGGTCGCTTAGTTTGATTTGGAAAAAGGGCCGCTTGCAAAATGAATGCCTACCGAAATTAATGCTTGCATAGAAAATATCAGCATTTGAACTTACCAGTAACTATTACAAGCATGTGACGATAAAGCAGGATTAAAAAGTGTAAGGTATATTGTGTAAAGATAGATTTGGAAACAGGATGAAACCTGAAGGAAAAATGCGTCAACAATTTCGATATAATTAATTGTCAGTGTTGCCAACTTGATTGTAAAAACCCTTACCGTGTAATGGGACGTGGACACGGTCAAGCGGCTTGATCGCAAGCACGTAGTTTATTGTCTATGGCACTTTGTGTCAAGCATTTTGACCGTGTACCGAAGCTGGCTTGCAAGCATTGCGCAATTCTACGTGCTTGCGGCGAGGCTTGATGCGAATTTATATTTTTGTGGGAATAGACAAACGACAATAGACAAATAAATATCACGTATCATAAACAATGATATAAATTGAATAAAATTGTTGTAAAATAGGTACTTAGTTATTGTTTTTGTGTTCAATTTGTAGAAATCCATCTAATTTAAAAATTTTGGAAGTATTTTAGTATTTTTTAATAATTATGACAGCGGTTTTCAAGGTCATTAATAATCAAACTGTAGAATAAATAATTTTCTGAATTTTCAATGGAGAAAACATATTTTTTGTATGAATACCGCACAAGATATTCATACAAAAAATAGCTGTAGCCTGTAATACACTTTGCAAATGCTCATGGGTAAAGCGGTACC
This sequence comes from Hesperophylax consimilis, assembly GCF_061612785.1. Classification (NCBI taxonomy): domain Eukaryota; kingdom Metazoa; phylum Arthropoda; class Insecta; order Trichoptera; family Limnephilidae; genus Hesperophylax; species Hesperophylax consimilis. The sequence continues at coordinate 10,403,087 of NC_142852.1, forward strand.
TTAACTTGTACCATTCTTGACACCAAATTCGTTTCTTTTTATTATTTTATTCAAACATAAAGCTAACGTAAGAGCCAAGAACGCTTTGTCTTTGACAGATTCCATTTTGCCGCGAGTCACGAAATGACAGGAAGGCATAGAAGTACATATACATAGACCACCACGAAATCACAGGAAGGCGTGGCCATGCTTGACGGAGAGGCTTGATGCGGGCTGTCAAGCCGCTAAGCATAGACAATAATAGACAACAATAGACAACAATAGACAAAAAAACTACGTGCTTGCGATCAAGCCGCTTGACCGTGTCCCAGTCTCTTTATATGCTTCCCAACTGGAATGTTGCCATTTCTAAACGGGCAAGGGCTTCTGAGCAATCCATAATATTTTTAATTAGGACACTGAATATATTTTAAATGACAAACCACTGTTAGTACGACGACCCGTAGCATGGAGACGGCAATTCAGGAAAAATTGCAGAGCCAGATTTTCACCGACAGTCAGATTATCTGGGAAAGTATTCAAGATTTTTACAGCAGCGATTATCTGATGATTTATATTATTTGTATATATTTAATGACATCAATTACATGCATTTAAACAGTATTATCTCAATCTCATCTGGGGTGTGCTTGTTGCACCGCTCTTGGGTAAAAGTAACAAATTGAATATTTTTCAGGATATGGCCGATAGTAAAGCGTCATTTAAACGTTATTATCACAATCTTGATGCAACGCTCGTAGGTCATTTTAACAATTTTTAACGTTTTTTAAGGACTCGGTTGTGTTTCGTGTCGTATCTTGTGATTGTCCTGTTTTATATTTAAATTCAGTCAAGCCTAAAATCTTTCACTTTCTCATGTTATAATCTCGATGTGTAGAGCCTTTTACATTATCTTTGTCAGTCTATGCCACCTTTTATGTTAAATATTTTTGTCTATGGCACGTCATAGTGTAATATTGTCATGAATTTCGCGTCTATAATATCTTGTGTCTGTGGTCACGTCAAATATTGGTTTGTTTATAAATAGCGTGTTGTGATTCCAAACCGGGATTCAATTCTACATTATCATTGAGTCTACATTCATTATAAATCACCTCTCGCTTCTCTTTCTGAGTTTTAAGTCAACCCTCTTGTTTGTGACATATTAAAACATATCAAGCCAAAACACAAGTGTTTTACTTAGAAGAGAACCTCTCAATCTCTCTCAGACGGCAAGCCAATCCTTGGCGTGAAAACGAAAGAAGCCAACAAGCCGATCAGCCTTACAACCTGACTGGAGGCTTCTGGAGTCACGTACGAGGACGCTGCTCAGGTTGAACGTAGACCCTTGGTTGGTATGGAATATTAGAATTCTACACTAACTACGATCAAACATAGCAGCTTACGTATTCTGGTAATTTAAACTTTTGTTTCTATGAAAAGCATTTCTACAGCTATGTTGCAAAATGTAATTCGTCAGTATTAACGAATTCTTATTTTGCAAAATTTGTGAATGGGGGTAATGAAAAAGATCGACAATTGGCGATGAAAACAATGAGCAAAGTGTTCCAAGTTGTCACGGAGGCCAAATTAAGAGGAAAAAAAACCTAACAATGTTTTTAATGATAAACTAATGTTTATTAGACAAGGTTTTTATGCTTAACATAAATGATAACAAATTATTATAAGCATAAATAATTACTCACCTCAAATATCCATTCCCATCGGCGAAATTATTTTTACCGGAAGATATTTTCAATTTGTATGGATGTTTCAGGCGAGTAATTAATGCTGATAATAATGTGTTAATTTTATTATTTTACCAGCTTACGTGTACCCGGCGTTGCTGAGGGTTGTTTATGATTTGATTACAAAACATCAACTTTTCTCTACTTTCTATAAATATAACATGCGTTTATTATAACAACTTATAACTAGCGAATAAAAACTGTTAGGTTCTTGCAACTAGTTATTTATAATTAAAATAAGAAGTGAGCTAACGCAATTTTAAACGGTTAAGTTCGTGGTTTTTTTTAATATTCAAATTTTTAAATATTGAACTCATTCCACATTTATGTGTTGAAATTTTGAAATAAAACGAAAATATTGTAGGGAAATTTGGAGTTACGAGATTTTTCAATCCTTTCTAGGTCTTTTTGTATCTCAGCCTTAATTATCGAGTTGGCAACACTGAATATCACCATTAAATTTATGACGCAAGGTTTCTTCACGGTCAATGATTTTATCCAGTTTCTTAATCTATTTCTACATAATATACATTTCACTGTTTAACCCTGGAAGTAAAATTCATCACCACATGCATGAGAATTACTAGTAAGTGCTAGAGATGATATTTTCTAATCACGCTATTCGTTTAGGCAGCGAAACTTAATCCAAATCAAACTGAGCGACCTCTGTTCCTTAATTTGAACTACGGCTGCTCAAATAAACAATTGTCTAACGCTAACGTGAACTATCGTATCGCCATATCTTGAATTATTTTATAGCACCAATCGGTAAGTTATGGAATCCATTTAGTTTGTCAATGTGACCTGTGAATGCAATATGTCAGCTAAGATAACAAAAACAGTCAACACAACACAACACAAACTATGGAGCTCCTCAAGGATCCACATGAGGGGCACTCCTTTTTCAAATATATAGGAATGACATATGCAATTTCAATTCAACGCACACGATACTGCTATATTTTACTTCGTCAAAAACTTACTAGAAAAATTACAACTGGATTTTAACACATTACCTGTTACACCTGCTACACTAATACCTGTTTAAATTGAGTGATCCGACTATTCTCTTAACCGTTTTCAAGTTACTTAAGTTTAAGTTTAAAATTATAAGATCAAATATGTGTGTAATGCGCACAACTTCATTGTTTCAACAGAAGATTCTAACTACCATCAAATATTGAATGATCATACAAATGAATGTTTCATTATGACAATGTCCTGTTTCAGGTATATTTCTTTGGGATTAAACCAATTACCATTCGTTACCCCAGCAGTGCCATGGATCTATTAAATTCAGATACTGTTTCAATCAAGACGGAACCAGGGCACCAGGAAGTAGTCGGGGGTAAAATATCATATACGAATATAGAATTTGACCTGTCAAAAGTAAAGAAGGAATTTTCGCAGTATGAGGAGAGTACTTGTCCAGCCAGTAAGTTGCATTGTATATTATGAAAAAAAAAGTTAAATTGAAATGTTCGGAATCCATGTCCATTTTGAAATGTCGCGCAGACAGGACATGTGCTTATTCAGAACGTCCTCTTTTGCCATGCATAAGTTACTTTTGTATTTTCCTTTAAATTTATCTTTACAGAAAACTGCCAAACCGAGGCAAATATTTATCTTACATTACTCGATTTCTCAAGATTTTCCTATAAAAAAACCTTATTCCATTCTCTGTAAACAACAAAACTCCGTGCTGAAGGTGCTCAAGAGCTAATGGTTTTTACTTCTTGAATCATTGGTCCCTAAAGCGGATATCTTGAGTCCTTTTTATTTCTTATAGTCTCTTATCCAATTTCCCGCATCTACATGGTTATTCACTTGTATCTTTAAGCGTAATTATTTTAACAAATTAAATTATTTCATTGCAATATCTCTCGCAGATTGATCATCAAGCATTACTTGTAGTTATTGATGTACGTTTGGCGTGATTTATTAGATAATTTGATCTTTTTACTTATTGTTGTTTTGTTTTTCCAGCTAGCTTTAATATGGAGACTGTAACCATCAAGGTGGAACCAGAACCCCAAGAAGAAGATGAACGAGCAGTTCCTTATAAAATTGAAATTGACGTAGACCTGCCGGGTGTTAATAATGAATGCTTAAAACGCTCTGAAAGAATTACACAGTCAGCAGGTAAAAGTGACTTACTTTGTTTCATTTCATTCGTGCCATTTTTTCCTTTTTTTTTTAACTAATTCTTCTTACACTTGTTAAGCTTTATTTGTAATAATTTTCTGACTAATTGAAAGTTCTGAAGAAGCATTCTGCTGGAAAACGATTATCTTATCCCCATCGTAACCACTCGTGCAAAAGTCAGATTTAGAACGTCGCACCCATACTGGAGAAAAACATTTTTCGTTTTCTTACTGCAATTATTGATGTTCCGATTGCAACTATTCATGTTCTTAAATGAGACATTTGACGATACACATGCTGACTCAAAGTGGAGAAAAACCTTTTCCATGTTGCGATTGTAACTAGTCATGTTCTCGAAAGGGAGATTTGATGAAACACATGCTGTTTCACAGTGGAGAAAAACCTTTTTCATGTTCCGATTACTAACTATTCAACTCTCAAAAGGGACATATGTCAAGACAGTCATAGAACAGACATGTACACAGTTACATCAGAGAGTGTCCAGTATTCAATATCAGTGTCAATAATAAGTGGTCGAAATAGCGAAATCAAAATTCTCTAAAAATTATGTTGAATCGCGTTGTATATTAATTTGTTTTATCTTTAAACTATGTGTAACATTATTTGTTAATCTTAAGTCATCATTACAATTATCATAGTAAAATCGTTATACATATTCATGATGCGGATTTGAATGGTAGAAAAAGTTGATGACTCCCAAGGAAGACATACCAAAATCAAGTAAACCAAATACTCAATCGGGTCATGTCATGTCAAAGGTCACAATAATAGAAGATTATGTATGAGGTGATATTTGAATGTGACAAGACATAGTGTGTGCTGTTGAGGTCCATTTTCACTGCCTATCTCTGTGGAAATACGGTGTCATGGTTAATTAGTTAAACTCTGTGGTCAACTTTCAGGATCGCTGGCCATGCTTAACTCAACTCAACTTTGACTCAACTTAATAACTATAAAAAACAACTATTTGCACAACTTTCTTGAAAAATTGGTCCCTGAAGCGGAAATCTGCGCCCATTTTATTTATTTTAGTCTCTTATCCAATTTTACTCATCTACGTAGTTATTCAGTTGTATCTTTAAGCGTAATTATTATAACAATAAAATATATATATTTCAGATCTCTCGAAGAGGGGCGATCGTATTCTTAAATGCATTATGTGTAGTTATTGATGTTCGTCTTGGCATGATTAATATGATCATTTGATCAATGTAGGTATTGTTGTTTTGTTTTTCCAGGTAGCTTTAATATGGAGTCTGTAACCATCAAGCCGGAACCAGAAGCCCGAGAGGAAGATGAAGCGAGAGTTCCTTATAAAGTTGAAATTGAGATAGACCTGCCGCGTTTCAATTATAAATGCTTAAAACGCTATAAAAAAATTACACAGTCAGCAGGTAAAACCAACTAGGTTTGTTTTATTCAACAATTCTTGATATTTGTTTGTTTTTTTTACACTTGTTATTTATTTATTTTATTTTTATTTTTATTTATTCATTTTTGGGAAATCAACAGTTTATATTTTTACAGATTGTACATAAGTAAAATAGCCAAAATAAAACCAATTACGGATTTCCTCCTTGTGACTTTACGTAAGACAGCATTAGAAGAAATAATTAAATTTATGAGAAATGTGAAGTTATAATTATATAAAATAAAAGAATTGTATAAAATAATAGAACGAAATAATACAACAAAAATAAAGGGGAAAAAAAAAATACTAAAATTTATATAAAATAAAAGATTATCGATACATTGGTAACCATAAGAATACAAACAATATTGTGCATATAAATCATATCATAACCATAACCATAAGAAGACAATGTTGTGCATATAAATCATACCATAACAGGATTATAAATATATAAATACTAGAAACATAAACATCAGAAACATCAGTGAAATACTCTTTTAAGGTCATTTTATATTTAGTAAATTCGCAATTGAAGATGTCGATATTGAATAATATGTTATTGTAAATATTACATATTCTGTTCTGTTTGATAGTATAATTCTAAAGATTCCATTGTATTAAGTATATAGTGCAGTTAATATAAAGTTGCTGGAAAGTTATTTGACGGAAATATTGTATGTTTTTAGTTTTTCTAGATCATTATAATTATTTATGCAATGGTGATTTGTGTTTTCATTAAGTCTTACATAAATTTTACAGTTTTTGATCCAACAGAATTTGAATTTATTAGTTTTGGTAAACTCTCTGACCTTTTTGTAGAGTACTTTATTTTTATGAGTTAAATGTTCATTTATATAGATCCGTTGTTTTCCATTAAAGTTAATATCCTCTGCTGTTAGGCCCCTTCTTGTCCGGATTGCTGCTATGATTTCGTCTTTCTGTTTCCTGCCCTTTAGTTTTACTATAATATTCCGCGGTCTTCCTTCAATCTTCTCCTTGGGGGTGACTCGGGTGGCGTATTCAATGTCGTCGCTTACTATATTTAATTCTGAATAGATCCTTTTGATAATCTCCGTCAGGTTCTCTTGTTTTTTTTCTGGTATCCCAATGATCTCTATGTTATTAATGCGTGCGTGTTGTTCGTTAGCATCCAATTGTTTTTGTAATTCTTTAAATTCACTTTGTATTACGGCGTTTTGTTCCAGAGTTTTTTCAAGGTTGTTGTTTTTTTTCGTATCAATTTTTTTTTCTAGAGTTAATATTTTATTTTTTAATTCCTCGATTTCTTCTTTATACTCGTTTCTGATGATTTCCAGAAATTGTACCTTAAATTCTTCAAACTTTTTGTCAAGAAGTTGGAGGAGTTGGGTGTCCGTAGTATTTAGTGTTTTTGCAGTTGCTCGTGTAGTCATTTTGGCACGAAATATTAATTAGTATAACTTCACTTCACTATTAAAGCTATTAAAATATAGATATTTAGATTTTAGCTAGAATTTTTTATTTTATTTTGAGATATTTCAAGAGTGAAATAAAAACACGACAGCTGTCATTGAATGTTATTGTTGTAATTTTGCCAAGTACTGCTTTTTTATTGTATGTAACACCTAGCCTTTCGAATAAAAAACGGAAAATGAGTGACTAAATGTCACGTTCACAAATGAGTCTACTACTAGAAATTAATGACTCTGCAAATCGAAATATAAGTTGCGTTCAGAACACAAAACTGGTTTAAGCTCAAGAAAAAATCTGCCTAAGAGTCAACGATCTGAAATAATCGTTACACGAGGAACAAGTAAATGATTTTCCTCGGAATTTTGCACCATATGGTGTGAAACTATAATTTAAATTTTACTCAAAAACATGTAAACGGTTTCCTTCGAAATGAGTTAGCAGATGAATCCGTATTTGGAATTTTAACACATCATTCAGAAGACAAAACTGCTTTTAACTTAAGATTGAATCTTTGTGCGACACTCAGCACATGAACATGGGTTTCTCCGATGTTTGCACATGATCAGCTATCAGAATTTTAAACCTGCACAACAAATGTAATTTTGTACTTTTCTGTGGGTATTGTAATAATGCCTTAAAATGTATCTGGAACACCGTAAAAATAAAGAAATGTATTTTTATTTTTAAAAAACCTCGCGGTCCGCAGGTTCCCTACTCCTGAAATTGATACAAATAGTTTTTTTAAGTGCGTACTAACCGTGTCCCACTTTTCTGCATATTAACCAAGTCAAATAACATCATAATATCCAATGTACGGTTCCTTGCCAAGAGCCAAGTCAGAAGTCATCAGAGAGAATTTCATAAGAGAGTTTTTGTTATTTTTATTTTAATTTCGTGTCAACTTGTCAAATATAAATGGTATTTTATATGTTCAAGGGTTCGTTGACCATATTTATTTTGAAACACATGTACCTTTTTTAATGTAAATATTACACAAGAGTCCCAATTGCTCCCAACCGTCTGGAGCCAGTGAGAGGAATCCCCAATTGGGGTATGTTGTGAGGCTGAATGTAGTGGTGAGCGGAAGGAGATCAAAGAATCAAAAGAAGATACTCAAAGAATCTAACACTCTCGTAATATAAATAATGACACGTCATCAGTATTTACAGGTTAATGTAGTTAGTACTCACGGCCGGTTTGTGTCTCGCTGCCACGGAGAAAGAGCGTTTGAATCGAATTTTAACTTATCTCTTTCTTATGTTCGGGTTAATTCAAAATATACTGACGATTAAGCTTCAGGTGATAGTATATTTCTGTTTGCCAATCTTGACAGTTATCAGGAATTATTACGTATTCCAGAGACCCATTCAATAAAAGCGTAGACTTTTGAGGTTATAATGGTGCTGCCACACGCAAAGCTCACATCAACAGATAATATAAAGCACAATAGCGCTCGCCATACAATCCCATACAGACCCGACACACGTAAAAAGATAACGCGCTATAAGTGTGGTTCTGAACTTCGCTAACCGAATTTATTTTACGTATCCGCTCCCGAAGCGATATTTGAAAAGTTATGCGTCCCCCTCTCCGCCGTAAAAAGGAGAGGGGGTCATTTTAATTACGGAGCTACCAACTAAGTTCCGTGTTCCCTTAGTAAAGTTGTCACTTTGACAGATGAAATTATGTTCCTCGACCGCTCTCGAATTCAACTGACCCCCTCTCCTACCATAGGAAGAAATATTTGATAGCGTCGTGTGTCGGTAGAAAAGATGATGCGCTGTACATTAACTTTTGATGTGAGCTTTGCGTCTGGCAGCAGCTTAAATCCTGTACGCAAACTTAGCCGGTGTTGCCAGCGTATGAAATATCGCCGCTCCTAATTATTTTTTATCACGCCATTTAAGTACCTTCTCTGCGATAAGTGACTAACTGCCAGCATTGACAAATCGGTGATTAATTAAGTTGGTTTTAAAAAACATATCTCCTTCCTTTTGGATAAAAATAAACGTAAGTTAATAAGGGTATTTTAGCAATTAAATGTAACGATTTCGGAGATGTGTCTATGTGTAACTCGAGTTCAACGAATTCTAGAACTGGAATTTGTTTTGATTATCAAAATTGGAATTGATGTGAAAAAGTTTCAGAAAAGAGATATAAAGTGATTTTAATTTAATTATTAAAAATTATCATTTCGGTGGTGTCTCGGTGTCTATCTGGATTCACTGAACTCTAGAACTGGAATTAGCTTTGATTTTCAAAATTGAAAATGAATACGTGAACGATTCAGGCAAGCTTAGCAACAAAATTATTTTATTTTAATTATAAATTATTGAATATAATTTCGGTGGTGTGCCTGTATGCCAATGTATAACTCGAGTACAATGAACTCAAGAACTGCAATTTCATTTGATTTTCAAAATTGGAATCGACTATGGGAACGATTTAGGTAAGCTTAGCAACAAAGTTATTTTATTTTAATTATTAAAAAATATAATTTCAGTGGTGTTTCTGTGTGTCCGTTTGTAACTCGGGTTCAATAAACTCTAGAAATAGAATTTCCTTTGATTTAAAATTGGAATTGATTGTCAGAAAGATTCAGACATTAAGTACTTACAGGATTTATTTAACTGTAATAAATTAACTCTTTATTTTAAAGGTGCTTAGGTTAAAGTTTTTAATAGAAGATGTCGGAATTTTTAAAGCTTACTTACGGTGTTCATTCGATAGGTTTATTTCTGATTTCTTTCTTATTTATCCTGCTTCACAAACCCTAATTTATAATATCCCGTTATTTTTCACAGGAGTTTAGTTTGGTATTTTACCATTTCCTATAATTAAAGGAAATGGTAAAATACAATAACGACTTAGATTGCCCCCATCGCTTTTTCGTATCTCCAATCCCTTTTTATCTCCTGATTAAATTAATTCTGTGCTTTTTACATAAACAGAGACACATGCAAAAGTTTGAACACTAGTTTCAAGTGAAAACTTACTATGTTTTATAAAACCCTTTTGTATTTGAGCATATTTAGGAAACATACAGTTATACATGTGAATTAATTTTTCATTTAAGATGTTGAGTATAAAATAAACCAGTTAAGTTCCATTTACAATCTTTTAGGAAGAAAAAATATATTTCAAGTTGAAACTGAAAGAAAAAAAAACATAGGTACATTGTAAGGTGAATTTGATTTTAAAAATTTTAAGCTTACAGTGGAAACGATGAACTAGGGAATAATTGTAAGTTTTGCAGATACTCGTACGTCCGAGTGAAGAGTTTTGGGGGAACTTTGATTTGAATTGTTGTGTGAAAAATAAGGTATTCGATCTGGTATTGCGTTCGGGGCAACGAAATGCAAACATTTCTAATTCAAATTATAAAAAATAAATTATTATAAACAAGTTCGGCTCTGTCTCTTTGTTGGGTTAGCTGGAAGAAATAGGATGTAACCTATAAGCTAAACCCTTTGTACTCTTTTTGTGCAATAAATATTTTTTGAATTTGAATTTGAATTTTGTAAGTTTGATAATGACATCGGATGTTGACAGTTGTCACGCATAGTCATAATTACAAAGCAATATTTTTTTAAATGAAGTAATGCTGTTAAAAAAGTAGAAAATTTAAAATTAAAATACGTTTTTTAAATTTCAAAAATTATATTAAAATTAGAAGTTTTTTAAGACAAATATGTACGTATAAATTAATCAAATTCTAGTAAGTACCTAATTAACGCGCGTTTTTATTTCGGTTTCAAATCTAAGCGCTTGGCTCTGCTCTGACGTCATAGTTACGGTCCGGGAGTTCTGATGAATGTAAAGTCTTTTCTACAAATCGTCCCTTAGCTTACAACACCGCTCAAGTCGAAAATTGGCGGTTTTCACATTTTAATGCCGATAGATAGAGCTGCTCATTGCGCGTCTAACCATTGGTCACATGATATAGATTTCAGTCAATTAGAAGCCTTCATTCAAAAAGTAGTGACAGCGCGCGAGTCGGTTAGCCTCTCAACACCGCACAAGTCGTTAGTCTGTCATACATTTCTCTCAAGAGTACTTCGCGCTCCGTGATTATTATATTTTTATGTGAGTTTTATCGCTGAAAGGTCTTTGCAAGATGTTTTAATAGAAGATTAAGATGTAAGCTATATAATACAGTAATGTTTATTGATTATCACATAATATTCATATAGAAAGAAATCATTATTGAATATCTTCATTTACTTAAGCGGTGTTTACTAACCAGCTTTTTTAACTTGGGCGGTGTTTCAAAATGTATTTTATTTCTTTGAGGAAGCTCAATAATTGAAATACACTATGGATGGAGAAGAAATTGATTCATGGAGTTCAGGTAATGGTGGTGTTTTGCCAGAAATCTAAACTCAGATCATGTGACAACATAACGAACAAAAGCGGCAATATTTATTTGAAAATTTCTGGAAGAACATGAACTGGGAGCAGCAAAGATCATTTATAACTTCTCATGTTAATAAAGTACCAAAGAAAATTACAAAAAATCCAGAAATCATCCAAAAGAACTGATAGTCGAACTTACGTTTTCACGATTGATAATGAACGTCACCAAGTCTGTAAAAAAATGTTTTTGGCCACTCTTGGCATTAAAGATTCGTTTATAAGATATTGGCTGACAAAAACAGACTGTGCCATGCCTCCAGATTTGTCTACTTCAACCAGTAACCGCAGAAATCCAGAGAAAATTGAAGACCACGAATATGTTGAAAAGTTTTAGCAGGTCTTCCAAATATGCCGTCGCATTACTGTCGTGCTAAAACATCACGAGAATACTTAGAACCAATTTTCTCGAACATGACACAGCTCTACCACACATATCAAGAGGGTAGAGAATGCCTTGGTCGTAAATTATTTGACAAATTATTTTTGAAACTCAATCTGAGCCTATTCTACCCGAAGAAAGATCAATGTAACGATTGTTGCAGTCATAAAACTGGGAACATTACGGATGAAGAATACGCACAACATGTTTTGAAGAAAGATCGAGCCAGGAGAGAGAAAGATACTGACAAAGATATTGCACAGTCCGGAGCTTGTCATGTATTCACACAATCGGTAAAATCGGCTCCGTATCTTCAAGCTAATGCAATTTATTATAAAACTAAATTATGCATCCATAATTTTACATTATACAATTTAGCAACTAAAGAAGTAATGTGTTATTGGTTCGATGAGTCAAATAGCACACTTGAAGCCTTTGTTTTTGCTTCATGCTTAGTAGACTATCTAGAGAAAGTTTTGAGCCAGAAATTGTTGCCTGTGATTTTATATTCCGATGGCTGTTGTGCTCAAAATCGCTATGTTACCTTAAGCCGGCTTAAGACGGCCGGCATAGTCCAGTGGTAACGCATTGGACTGCCATTCCGAAGGTCGCGGGTTCGAACCCGGCGTGCGCAAATAAATTTTATTTGATTAATTTGTGTTATTTCACAATTAATTAATTAAAATAATATATAGTATATTTGCGGCACGTTCCAGAGTGGAAGATACTACCAGTATCGCCCTGGTGTAAGACCACCATTCAGAATTGAAACGTTGCTCCAAATAGCTTTAGCCGTGTTTAGTGACTAGATCTGAATAGCCAGGTACTTCCCCACCTTCCTCTTTCCCTTCCCCACTTACCTTCAGCCTCACAACATCCCCCAATTGGGGATGCCATAGTCTCACTGGCTCCAGACGGGAGCAGTTGGGACTCTTGTGAGGTATTCACTATATAAAAAAAAAGCAATGCTTTATTACGTTTAGCGATTGAAAAAATATTGTAATTACTCAAAAGTACCTGGTAAAAGGCCATACCCACATGGAATGTGATTCCGTACACAGTGCAATAGAGTGTAAATTAAAAGGTAAAGAAATTTACCTTCCACAACAATAATAATAATAATAAGTGTTTTATCTTTTTTTTGTGTAACAAGTAGATATAGTGATATCCTCACTGGGATCTCCCGTGCTGAGGATTTCATTTACATATTATTTATAATTTAATTAAAAGAAAATTAATATTACAATACATGGCTATTACTAAAACCGCTAGGAGTGATCCTATGACTTACGAAGCTCGTTATTTGGACTATACCTTTTTTACCGACTTTTCGAAAGAATTAATTTATAAATCTATACGGCCTTGTAAAAAAGCAGGTGACCCAGCCGTCACAGATGTACGTATGCTAGAATACAGACCAAATGGCACAATTTGGTATCAAATTGGTTTTGATGACGAGCTTCAGCCGTTACCACATCGTCCCACGCCAATTAACAGCATTAAACAAATAAATCACCTGCATAAATTGTATGCAGCTAGAATACCAATTACAAATCGGAAGTATAAAGATTTGCAAGACCTAAAAAGTGTATTACCATCTAGTTGCCACTCTTTTTATGATGACCTTCCGCACAGCAATCGCTAAAGACTGCAACTAACTATTAGACTGGAGATTTCGAGTATATTTTTTTTATTTTTATAATTTTATTACTATTATATCTTGTTTAGTTGGAGTTTATTAAAGACTATGTTTTAAATATTTTCATGGTAAAATAAAAAAATAATAATAATAATAATTGCACTTAGGTACGCTCTAAAGGTTCGTGTGTTACCAAATAACTAAGCAATTGATCTCAACAATGTTATTCTTAAGATTTAGGTTATAAATACCTATTTATAACGATTGTTAATTATTTTTGAAATATTTCTTGATAAAAACTTTTCTTTGTAAATCATCTTTAATACCTTATTCCCTAACATTTCCGCAAGCAACACCGCCTAAATCTAATAAAATATCAGTCAACACAGCTCAAGTCATAAAATAAAAGTTAAAATAAAGTAAATTGTCAAAGTAAGTATAAATAATTATGTCTTAACTTCTAACTAGGGTATTTATTAAGTAATAACAGAAAAAATTCACCGATTTTTTAAAATAAACAGTTTTTTTCGTCTCCTGTAAAGTTGGTAAAAATGACTTATGCGGTGTTGTTAGCTAAGGGACGAAATAGGACCGCTTTGATGAGTTTAAGAAAATAAGAAAACGTGTTTTATAAAACATTATTGAATTACTGGCTTTTGTAAGCAGGTAAATATTGTGATACAAAATGGTATCGTCCGTGTTGAAAAGGTTTAAGAAAAACTGTTTTATAAATACTTCAGCTAATCTTGAAAGTAAAAATTAACCTACTTCCTGACATCAGATCGAGTTGAAACTCGGCAGCTAGACTCGTTATAGATGACAATGCATTCTGTCAACTTTTGGTGGCAATCATGTACACACACGTGGACATAATAAATTGGATTACATTACAGCAGTTAATTTACCCAAGAAATAAATTAATGTCGGTCATACCCGACCGAAATTTGGCGAGATTGTTAGCGAGGTTGACTCCAGTGCCCGGGAAGAAAGGTACAATCCTGAGTCAAATATATTTATTTAAAGTTTTATGGCGACTCTTATAACCGGGATATGCTCGATGTTTACATTTTTTTTTTTATGAACGTATTACTAAAATCTCTATGTAGATTGTATAGTAGATTACTCTATTAGATATAGTAGAATGATCCCTACGGATGTAAGTTATTTATATTTAAAATTAATATAAACAGGACCATACAATTAAAATATTTTATGTAAAACGGTTTGAAAATTTTATAAAACGTATTAACTATAAAATTAGCGGTTAGAACCAGATTTTATTTTCCTAGACGGTAAATTCGTAACTTCCCGAAGGATCGCTCTAGAAATATTTGAAATTTTTGTAATACGTTCATCAGAAATAATTAAAACAAACTCCACGGGAAGATCGATTTTCTAGGCCAGCTAGGGGAAAGTCGACCGTAGGTTCACCAATTACGCCGGGCGGAGAGCCGAAAATTTTTTTACACGACTTCATCACTTACGCTGTTAAGATTCTGGCTTTGTTTTAAGGTTTTTTTTTCTCACCCCTAAGGATCCGACCAGCTACAACAGAAGTTCAATGAAATCATGACTTCCTTCAGGTGCACTGCAATGTGTAAAGTGTAGAACTAAGCTTTAGAAGTTTTCTTGCTGTCCATGAAAATTCCTAAGTAAAACGTTGATATTGTAGATGTCGTATAATTTTCAATATTTAATTTAACTTTAATATTGAAAATTATATTTCAGTCACGGAGAAAATCTTTAAAAGATATTTTAAATGTTCACCGCAGTTAAAGCCAGTGTCTGGGGAGGAAGGCTCAATCCACAGTAAAACCAAACAAAACCAGCCCGAGAAATTACGCCACTAGTTAAAAAATTGAAAATAGATGTATTATTGTAAAAATTAAAAACTTTGTTATTCACAGATTGATTTTTTCCTATTAAATACATATATTTTTAAAATAAGTCATTGTCTGTTACAACACTAAGTACCTAGTTGTGAGATGTCTATACAACTATTTACCCATTCATTTTCTATTTGTTTCCAGAAACACATGTTTTGCATTGTGATTGTGTTTCCATTAGCCGCAGTCGTGTTAATTGATACATCCATAATCATACATTCTTTGGGTAAGTTTTTAATAGAACCATATCAAATTTATAGGCTAGATTAGGTGTTCTTTTATTTACTTTAAACCTTGGAATGGCAGAGGTAAAATGCCAATCAGCCGCCGTACAGCGGCTGACACAATTTTCGTAATAACTTACATGTTTTGCAAAATGATGTTTTTTTGTAAATTATAACGTCTTACCAGATAATGTGTTTAAATGTTATTATCTATCCTATTTAGTAATGTAATCATATAATAATCAGATATAATCAGAGGAGTAATAAGGAGTAATGAGGAGTAATAATAGAGAAGTATAAGACATTATATAATCAGAGAGAAGTTTTTCTTATTATAAAATATAGTTAAATAAGACGTGCGAAAATGTTATTGAGTTTTAATATATTTCCAGCTAATTAAGCGTTCTTTACCATAAACATAAATCATTTGAGGTTTTCCCGTAAATAAATACTGTAATCTAACTTTGAAAATCACAAATTATGATAATGTATTTGCAAGTGACAAAATGATAAACGACAGAATGTTCATATACATAATTTCATTGCAAAGTTAATAAAATAGTATGATAGAAGTATTATAAGGCTTAAAATACCGTAACATCAAGGCAAGTGCGGTGAACTTCTAGGAAATCCACGGTGGATGTCTTGGCATACTAATAAGGGTTAATGGTACTTAATACCACCAATAAAAATGAAATTAAAAAAATTCGTAATTCTAATTTCAACCAAAGAACTAAACAATAAATAGCAATAAAATTTTAAAAAAAAACAGCCAAATTAACACAAATTAGTTTTTCTATTTATATATATGATTTAAAACCTATTAGATAGTGTTTTAATAACATGTATTGTACATGTAATTTATGTTTTTTTCTTAAATTGAATAACACTGGTCTAAGCACCGCATTCTTAGGTACTGGCGTACCAAGTTACTGGAGTTCAATGTTACTTTTGTCAAATGACAAAAAATATGTATTTTTACATTTTCTGCACAATTCGCATATTTATTACAACTACAGAAATAAAATTGATATCCGCAAAAATCAACATATATATTTGGTGGCATTTCTCTAGCTTAATACAATATATTCTGTGATTTAAAAAAAAAATTACATGCACCTTTTAGTAAAAAAGTTTAATATTTTTAAAATAGTTAAAAACTCGATAAAGTTGTTGATTTTCTCAAAATGTGAGTAGTAGTAAACTTTTGACCTGTTGTACGAGTTTTTGTGTTTTTGAAAATCCCAAAAATGCTTTTGAATGTTTTCCACAACATGCTAAAAACAAAATGAAATTCTATTGTCCCTAATAATATTAAACGGTATCATAACTTTTTCTACTTATTTATTTGAAATTAATATAACAAGGGTTAAAACACGAAGCACTGAAATTCAAAACCATTTGAAAACTAAAAATTGAAACTGAATTACGAAGGGCTCGATAGAAGGAGCAATTGAACTAACCTTTGTCAATCGTCTGTGGCGCATGTCTTTACTCACAATCAAGATACACATCATTCTCCCGTCAATAGGAAGTTCCAAAATTCAATCGCTTCATTTGACTACGCCAACCGACGCCAACGCTCAATGAGCAATTTGTCAATCGCATCAATGATAAAAATTGACAATTGATATTGATTGACTCCGATCTGCTTGTAACGATTAATCTTACCTGTATTTAATACTTCTCTAAAGGAACTCAAGATATATGTGGGTAGATTAAATGCTTGCACCAGAAATAAAACTCTTATAGCAAATATAAGATTTATTTTATAAAATGCGGTTTCTAAACACATAGCTCTAGGTAATAATAAAAGAAACAAGAGACTAAATATAAAGGTTATATCTCAAAGCGTGTCGAGACGAAATTCTCGATAGTTAAAATGCAAGTCACGTCAGTTGAAAATTTTTACAAAGAATAAATGATGCTATAAGAAATAAATGGGCGCCAGCTCAGAATTAGATAATTCTGAACAAATTTATAAACTATCAGTGTAATCCCTAAGAAACTAAAAATATATCAATCTCAATTTAATGGGCCTCTTACGTAAATTCAGGGTCCGCCAAGGTCAGCAAGTATTTCAGAACGTCTCGTGCCTCCGGGACTCGAGCCACAACTGACGAACCAAATCCAAACGATGCACACTTCAGACTCGAACGCCAAACAAGACGGCAACTTGAGAATGCTGAATGTCAGTCCGGTAGGTACTTTAACGGGCGAGACTGCTACATTCTTTAGTATAAAAATAATGATTGTGTAAAACAAATATATTCGTGTGAACCAATTCATATCTCCCGATATGGTTTCCTTATTATATGGAAATAAATATGATAAAAAACATTGTGTAAAACGGCCATTATTGTTGAGATATATGTAAAGTTCAGTTGTTTGATGTACCTTTGAATATTATTATACATCTATAAAATAATATATGATTTTTTTACAGAAACATCAAACTAACATGAAGCCAGTTGTATCAATATTGGTTGTTAGCCTTTTCATCAATGTTGTTTCGGCCAATATAGTTGGTGACGCAAATGAAGAGGAATGCGATTCTTCTAGCAGTGGTAAGTTCGATAAAACAAAATTTTGAAACAAAGACAATTAAACCCATGTTTTTATTTTGACATGTTTACTCTAGATCTCGGGGAGGGAGGTGCAATCCTACTTGTTCCTCATAATGCATAGAACATCAATAAATTATATATGTACATAATAATAATAATAATAAAGAAAATACATCAATGACATCAGGAATTGGTTCCATCGCTTGTAAATGGGATCCTGCCGGAAGTCCAGTGCTACCAAAGATATTAGAAGAACGAGATGTGCTATGAGCAGTTCATACTGTGTGGAATTGTTTTGCCCAGTGTCGCCGGTTTTGTTCACCAATACTACTGCACACCTTCGCTTACGCTAAGGTATCCGCACTAATACATAGAACAGATTTCTGTGCGTTCACGTCCCGATACTGTTCAAAATACCCTACTTAGGTAGTACTCCGCCTACGGTCCGGCGGCCAACATAGCATATCTCGTTCTTCTAATATCTTTGAGTGCTACCATCGCAAGAGTTCATGGCTAGTCGCGTTAAATGTCTGCTACTACCATCATTATAGTGAAACATCTTGCTTGTGCAATGATGGAGGACTTGGCAGCTTGATCTATTGGTCGGATCATAAATAATTTTTATAAAAAACATATCTGTATATCCCACTGCGCAATATAAATACTCAACCAGGGCAGTAAGCCAAATTATGCACGGTTATTTCAAATTTATATACATTTTTAGGAGAGAGAAATATTAAATTTTATGTTGCGATACTTAACTAGCGAACTGAATAACTAACTAACCATCACGCCGTTTCCCCGCAGGGGTAGGTAGAGAGGACGGACCGCCAAATAACTCGGTCTTGACACACACTCCTAGCTTCATTCACATTCATACATTGTCTCATACATACTCTTCTATTATTCTGACTCTACATGACTCGACTCAAGTATCTGATTCACTTGATCGTGCCATATCTTCCTCGGGCTTCCCCGTTAGCTTCACCATTCACATTTGCGTCATATATTCTCATTACACTCCTTTCTTCGCTCATTCGCTATACATCCCCAAACCATCTAAGCGTCCCTTTCTTAATCTTACTCATCACGCTTACATCAGCCTTGCATTATATAGTATACTCGTATAATACCCTACCAAATGAAACAAGAAAATAGAATCTAGTATAGTCTGCTCATGGCTTCCAGAACTGACTGATAATCAACTTGCAAACATTATGAAGACAATGTTAATATAAAAACTACTACAGGTCTTACCAACATCGCCTGCAGGCCGAGCTGTGCTTCAGGCAGTGTCAGATCTGTGTGGAAGACTATTTCAGGAATGCCAAGGGAATCTGCGTGACGCCTCAGGATTGTGGAAAGATTACCTGAATGACTGGACGAGATTTTAATACTTGTTTCCAGACCCCGAAACGTGCAAGGGTCCTCACGAGGTGTGGACCGAGTGTGGCAACAACTCCTGCGTGAAAAGTTTATTTATTTAATATCAACGGTATAAATATACCATAAACAATGATAACACGTCACAGTTAAAATCGTAGAAATATTTTCAAAAAGAATTACAAATATATGTGGCATTTGATTGTGAAATGACATTAGAGAGTAAGTAAGTAAGTAAACAAGAGATACAAGTACATAAGTTTCTATAGTGCAAATAAGGTAGAATTAGATTAAATTAATATTGATTGAAAAGATTTGATAGCATAGCCCTCTTGTACCTACCTTGCGTGCAGTTAAATAGATCTGCCACATCTGCGTATCTATTACTAACTTCATGCAACCTATGTACAAGCGAGTTTTTAGAATACTCAGTCCTGATATTGTTGCATTTAAACAAAATTTTAGAACGAGTAGCTCTCGTGGGTATATGAAATTCAATGAGGTTAATTAAATCAGGACTGTCTATACTACCATTTACAATTTTGAACATAAATATTAAGTCGGATATAATTCTTCGATCTGAGAGTTTTAATAAATTTAGATTTTTCATCAAGTAATTATAATTTATATTTTCAATGGGAATACCGAGTTTAAAATTAATGTGTCTTAGGAATTTATGTTGAATTTTTTCGATTGAATCTGAATGTAATTTGTAGTGGGGGGACCAGATCGAGGAGTTATATTCGACTTGACTACGAACCAGGGATGTATACAAAATTTTTAATGTTGAAATATTCTTGAAACCTCTGGAATTTCGAAGAATGAAGCCTAGAATTTTCATTCCTTTATTATTAATATTATTTATATGCGATATAAAGTTTAATTTAGAGTCAAAAGTTATCCCCAGGTCATTAATTTCTTCGACAGAGGTAAGGATTGAGTTATTGAGTTTATATGAATGAATAATTGGTTGATTTATTCTGTAAAATTTAATTGAATAACACTTATTTATGTTCAGATGAAGTTTGTTAAGAGAACACCAATTAATTAACCTGTTCAAATTATTTTGTAGACAGATACAATCTTCAGCGCATTTGATTATTTTAAATATTTTTAAATCATCTGCGAAAAGTAACGTATTAATATCTTCATCAAATATATTTACAATATCATTTATGAACAGTAAAAATAATATTGGGCCTAAATGAGACCCCTGTGGTACACCACTGGTAGCTATAAATTGATTGGAAATGAACAAATTGATTTTTACAAGTAAAACTCTATCAGTTAGATAGCTAGCAAACCATTCTAAAAGTTTTCCGTCAATACCGAGCTTACGTAGTTTGATCAGGAGAATTTTATGGCATACTTTGTCAAAGGCCTTGATAAAGTCCGTATACAGGGTGTCCGGAAACTCGTAGTACAAGCGGGAAACTGGTGAATCTACATCACATTTGGAGTCGATTTTGTAGTATATTTTTTTTTATTTGAGCTTTCGTTATAGAGTAAATCGAGTTTGAAGTTGATTTTTTTTTTTTTTTAATCAAATTCTTATAAATTATTACTGAAGATCAAAGTACCCAACTAATTAAAACTATTTGAAAGTAAAACAAATGAAGAAACTCGGATTTGAAGCATTATTTTGAAATCACCCTTCATTTAACCCGGTGTAATCATAAAATATTTCTGCTCTGCAGGGTTAAAACATCTGTTATTCAACCCTAAACACCAGAAAAAACTTTAACCCTAAAATAGCCGAAAAATATATTTTTTTGGTTTTTTTTTTTTTTTTTTGAAAATGCTCAAATCAAAAAACTTTATGTTTTTTTGGGTTCCCCATGTGGTGTAGATTCTCCAGTTTCCCGCTTGTACTACGAGTTTCCGGACACCGTGTATATGGAATCGATTGGAGTTCTGTTAGCTAATGCGTTTGATATATAGTTTTCATATAACGAGAGATTTGTCAGAGTTGATCTACCCGACAAAAATCCGTGTTGATTCTGAACAATGAGATGGTTAATACATGGTGAAATTTTATCAAGTAATAGTTTTTCAAAAAGTTTAGGAATTACAGATAGCTTACATATTGGTCTATAGTTAGTAACATCACTTTTATTACCCTTTTTAAATATAGGAGTTAGATAACAACGTTTCCAAATATCAGGGAAGCACCCTGTGTCAAGGGATTGATTAAACAATAGAAAAATCGGCTCAGCCAGTGAAGTAATGCAATTTATCAGTATATTGGGATGTACATTATCAGGTCCAGCCTTTTTGTTTTTGTCTAAGGATTTGATTTTACTTATAACGTCGTTTATGTTGATGTGTATGACAGGGATATGTATGCTCTCGTTAAGCGACGAAGGTGGTATATAATTGTCCGGGATATCTTCGTCATAGACGCTTTTAAAATAATCAGCAAAATAGTTAACTTTTACATTCATGTCAGTACTACTCTTTTCTTTGAAGTGCATTGAAAGGGAGACTCTTTTGACTCTTTTCTTTGAAGTTGTGCCACACTTGGTCTTACCAACATCGCCTGCAGGCCGAGCTGTGGCTCCGGCTGTATCTGTGCAGAGGGATATTACAGGAATGCCAAGGGGATCTGCGTGAAGCCTCAGGATTGTGGTAAGATAACCTAAATGACTTATTTTTTTATTTTTTAACGTTTATTTAGATTTCATTCAACATAAAATTTAAATACAGTTGTATAAAATAGGTTTTTGAAATTTTTTTTGAATACCTCTATAATGTAAAACCTCAAATTTCTAATATTTAGATATTGAAGATAATATACCGATTTTTAAATGAAAATTTGAAACCGAAAAACCAGAATCTGATATTGTCACATCTGGTACTTGAATCTTGCGATCAGACGTTATAAAGATAGAAGCCAGTAAAAATGTGCAGTGAGAAAAATGAAGATAAATTTGGTAGTTCTTAGTCGAAGTATGATACAGTTAAAAATGTTTAACGGAAATAGGGTCCCAATAACGCTATTGGTAGAGCAGCTCCCCGGCAAGGCGAGGGCCCTGGTTTCAGGTCCCAGATGTGACCGTATCTTTTTCCGAGTTTTCTTTTAAAAATCGCTGATATTTCTTCAATATTTAAAAAATAAATAAACAATCTTTTTAAGTGTGCGTTCATATATGAATGTTACATATACTACTAGTGTAGACTACTCTTTCGAGCTACAACAGACAAATATTATTATTGTCCAATTTTCAGGAGTAAACATCTGCCCCGGTAATAACGAGACATTTTCAGCTTGCATTTCTCCATGTGTTGAAAAGTGTGTGACTCTTGGCCGGAGCGTGGCGGAAAGGAATTGCAAAACTCCACACTGCATCCCTGGCTGCGACTGCAAACCTGGATTCTTCAGGAATACGAATAACGAGTGTGTTACCCCTGAAAAATGTGGTAAGTTATAAATATTTCCTACATTTGTTTTACAGAAATAATGAACAAAACTTTTCTTCTTTTGAAGTCACTGCGTCATTCTTGAGGATTGCGAACCCCACTATAATAACCCTGATGAAACAGGCTCCTCCACATATCGCGGTCCTGTACAGCATGTGAGCCAAGGATGCTAACGTTCAGGACACCTTGATATTCATCTGCTTCTCCTGCAAAACATTTTTCCAGTAACAATGTGCAAAATTCTTACTTGACAACTTTTAATTTATTTACTTTAGAGTGCGGCGTCAACGAGGAGTTCTCCAAGTACGGTAGGCCCTGTCCCTACGAGACCTGTGACCTGATTGGTACTGCAGCCGCCACCAGCTGCCCGGCCTACGACCCCATGAACCCGCCTCCGCCCACCTGCAACTGCAAGCTCAACTTCTACAGGCTCGACGGGGTGTGCGTCGATATCAGGGAATGTCGTGAGTACTAACTTATATCCCTCTACTTGTCCGTCTCCTTCTTCTTCTCCTTTTTCTTAGTAATTAACATTATGATTGCAGCCCCTAAATTCGAGTGCCCGGAGCTGACAGTTTACGATGCATGCCCGGACTACTGCGTGGACCAGCGCTGTTATTCGACGGTGGTAAAGCCGGACAACTGTCTGTGGGAAGCTACCAACAAAAGATGCAACCCGAGCTGCCGCTGCTTGGAAGGAAACTGCGAGGACGAATCAGGAATTTGCGTGGATAGGGACAGCTTCAGTGAGTATCGACAGATCCTCGCACCTTTGCAAATAACGTCATGAAACTGGTATCGCAACGTAAAACTGGCTAGAAACTAACTGCTGGCTGATGTGAAATCTTTCGACAAGAATAATCCCAATACCGAAGAAAAACTTAACACGTTAAACATCGGTCTCGCTGGCTCCCGGTTGCCAATCTATGTTTCTGAGCAATTAACTTTTCGGGCGAACCAGATTTGGTATAAAACTCGCCAAGTTGCAAAAGAGAAACGATATCAATTTGCATGAATCAAAGAAGGACAGATTTATTTGCGGAGAGTGAGTGGTTCAGGCGCAATTCTTCATCAGATGAAAACAAGCTGGCTTCCCTATGACTATCTCAAATACAATACACTTATACCGATAACAAATATAAGATGAAGGCTTTGTTATTATTATTGCCATTTTTATATCCTGTGATTATCCTCACCCAGTCATTGGAACCAAATATACTCACGAGGTATGCTACTTTCCGCTATTCATTATATTATTATTATGCTACCGATTCTGCCATGTACTTATTCACTAATACTTCTGTGTTCACTTACCTGGGAATACTTCGATTATTATCACATGCATGTTTTCATAAATACTATTATATTATGTTTGTTACACTGTTTCTGGAAATGGATCAAAACCGTATAGTAGTGAAATATTCTTTGCTTAGCATTTCATCTGAATAATTATGATTCGATTACCTCCCTATATCTACAATGACACAGATATAACTTGCAACACGAATTTGATTGTCAATCTCAAGAAATTAAATAATTACAGTTGAAAGTCTTATAGTTTAAGATTATTCACCAGAATATCAGAAGTATGTCGAACATTGATGATTTTCTGCTATTTCTAGATCAATTCAATCATTCATTTGATTTTTTTAATTTTATTAGAGTGTTGGATCAACAAAAACTAAACATCTTATATAATACAAACAAACACGGAATATCACTCAATAAATAGTATAAATAAATCTAGTGGGGTCGTTGTTTCCATCAAAGACGGTATTCAAGCGAAGAAATCTTTAGTATCACAAGGTGCCTTAGAATTGTTGTTAATAATAATTTATGTATTTTTTCCATATATTGATCACCTTATTTTCTGAACATAGATTCTTTTTAGAATTCACTCCAATTATCGGAACTGTTGATAATAGAGCAATTCCAATAAATTTGAACGTCAAATCATTATAGGCGACCTTAATATTAAAAATATATCTCCATTTCACCTCCAATTCAACGACTATCTATGCATGTTCACAGAAAACGGATTCATAGTGACAATAAATACACCTACTCGTGAACAGCGCAAGAAATAATCCTGTTTGGATCACATCAACGTATCACATTAACTTCACGGACTCTTTTGTTATGAGCAATTTTTTGACGTGCTTTCTGAGTGAACGTTGGTGAAGAAAGCTCGCACGATTGGGCATTTATTTATTTTTTTATTATTCATTATACACTTTACAAATAAGGTAAAAAGTCCCGATAAACTGCTTTTTAGCAGTTTGTCTAACGGGTTCTTTACATTATAAATCTTTTAATATTGAATTTACAGTAACATATTTACAATTATTTATTTATTTCACGCCTATTAGGGCTTTTACATACATACATATAAAAAAAAATTACGAAATTATACATGAAAATAGTGCAGACGACTATTTAAAACAATTGCCGAAAAATAACTATAGAGTCAAAATATCACGAACTTGAACTTATTCATGAACTTGATCTACACAGCATGCAGGCACAAAACATAATTTTTTTTCTGTTTCAGTTGACAAAATTATTATGTGTTAGTCAAATCAAATTAAATACCTTTATTAAAATATTCCACTACTTGATGAAAAAAACTTCAATAGGGTATGCTTACATATTGAAATATTGATGTACTAAATATATTAACTACATCGTAGTTTTTGTTTCCTAGCTGTTGAATCCGTCGCATAGGAGTGCGATATTGGGACGTTGATATAGAATTGCTACAATAATATGGTAGGTACTGTCTTGTAACCGACCTGCTTGGAGTATGAAAAGAGATAACATATAATAAATCAGGGGTATCAAACACTGAATTCATCATTTTATACAAACAGGTTAAATCGGAAATAATTCTGCGATCAGATAATTTAATTAAATTTAATGAACAAAGTACGTTATCGTAATGTAGGTTTTCTCTAGGAATGCCCATTTTAAAATTTATGTATCTTAAAAATTTATTTTGGATTCTTTCAATCCCATGTGAATGAACCACATAATTTGGGGACCAAACTGTGGAATTGTATTCTACATGACTCCTTACTAGTGACACATATAATGTTTTTACAGTATTTACATTATTGAAATCACTAGATACCCTTAAAATAAATCCCAACATTTTCAAAGCTTTATTGGTTATTATTTCAATATGCTTGATAAAGTTAAGTTTCATGTCAAACCAAATGCCTAAGTCATTAATTACCGAGACAGATACTAACGACATATTGTAAATGGAATAATCAAAAAATATTGGATTCTTTATTCGATGAAACCTCATTATTTGGCATTTTCTTATGTTAAGTTGCAAGCGGTTATCACGACACCATATAATTAATCTCGACAAGTTATTTGATAATATATGGCAATCGTTAATATTTCAGATTGCACTGAATAATTTCAGGTTGTCTGCAAACATTAACACTTGAAAATCATTGAACATATACAATACATCATTGACAAATAATAAAAACAGGATTGGACCTAAGTGTGACCCCTGGGGAACACCACACGTAGCAGTGAATTTGTATGAAAATGTACCATCAATTTTAAGAGCCAGTTATCTTTTAGTCAAGTAACTATAAAACACTTATATAGTGAACCTCCTATACCGAATTTTTGGAGTATATTCAATAATTATTTATTAATAACTCATGATTGACTTTATCGAACGTCTTGCTAAAATCGGTATAAATAGAGTCAACTTGACATTTACTAGACATAGAATCAGATATATAGTTTTGATAGGTTAACAAGTTAGGGTAGATTTGCCAGTAGAGAAACCATGTTGTTTAGGAGAAATGACGTAGTTTAATCGGAAAATAAATTTTTTGAGAAGAAATTTTTCAAAAACTTTAGAAATTGTTGATAAAAGGCACACCGGTCTGTGATAAATCACCTCGTGTTAATCGCCTTTTTTTTAATATTCGTAAGGAAGCTGGATTTCCATTTAGTAGGAAAACATCCTGTTCGTAAAGACTGATTAAACAGCAAATATAAAGGATACGCCAGATTGGTAGCACAATTATTCAAAAATACAGGCATAACATGCATAGTTGCATACGAAACACAAAAAAGAGTTTTCTCCACTGTGAGTCAGCATGTGGAACTTAAGTTGACCCTAACGATAGCACGCATTGTTGCACAAGGAACAAGAAAAAGGTTTTTCTACACTGTGAGTCAGCATGTGTGCCTTCAGGTTACCCTGGTAATAACTTGTATAATCGCACTCCAAACATGGAAGAGGTTTTTCTCCACTGTGAATCAGCATGTTCCTCTTTAGCTGACCCTTTTTACAACACGCATATTTGCACACGGAACAAGAAAAAGGTTTTTTCTCCACTGTGAATCAGCATGTGCCTCTTCAGCTGACCCTTTTGACAAAATGCTTAGTTGCACTCCAAACATGAAAACGGTTTTTCTCCACGGTGAGTGAGCATGTGGCTCTTTAAATTACCCTTTTGAAAACACGCATAGTCAAACACGGAACATGAAAAAGGTTTTTCTCCACTGTGAGTGAGCATATGGCTCTTTAAATTACCCTTTTGAAAACACACATAGTTTCACACGGAACATGAAAAAGGTTTTTCTCCACTGTGAGTGAGCATGTGGCTCTTTAAATTACCCTTTTGAAAACACGCATAGTTGCACACGGAACATGAAAAAGGTTTTTCTCCACTGTGAGTGAGCATGTGGCTCGTTAGCTCGCTCTTTCGATAACATGCATAGTTGCACACGGAACATGAAAAAGGTTTTTCTCCACTGTGATTCAGCATGTGCCTCTTCAACTGACCCTTTCGACCACACGCATATTTGCACACGGAACATGAAAAAGGTTTTTCTACACTGTGAGTGAGCATGTGGCTCCTTAAATTACCCTTTTGAAAACACGCATAGTTGCACACGGAACATGAAAAAGGTTTTTCTCCACTGTGAGTCAGCATGTGCGTCTTTAGTTTATCCTGTCGATTACATGCATAGTCACACTCCGAACATGAAAGTGCTTTTTTACCACTGTGAGTCAGCATGTGCCTCTTCAGCAGACTCTTTTGACGACACGCATAGTTGCACACGGAACATGAAAATGGTTTTTCTGCACTGTGAGTCAGCATGTGGCTCGTTAGGTCGCTCTTTCGATAACATGCATAGTTGCACACGGAACATGAAAAAGATTTTTCTCCACTGTGAGTCAGCATGTGGCTCTTTAACTGACCCTTTTGACCACACGCATAGTTGCACACGGAACATGAAAAAGGTTTTTCTCCACTGTGAGTCAGCATGTGCGTCTTTAGTTTATCCTGTCGATTACATGCATAGTCACACTCCGAACATGAAAAAGGTTTTTCTCCATTGTGAATCAACGTGTGCCTCTTCAGCTGATCCTTTTGACAACACGCATAGTTGCACTCCAAACATGAAAACGGTTTTTCTCCACTGTGAGTCAGCATGTGCGTCTTTAGTTTATCCTGTCGATTACATGCATAGTCACACTCCGAACATGAAAGTGCTTTTTTTCCACTGTGAGTCAGCATGTGCCTCTTCAGCAGACTCTTTTGACGACACGCATAGTTGCACACGGAACATGAAAATGGTTTTTCTACACTGTGAGTCAGCATGTGGCTTGTTAGGTCGCTTTTTCTATAACATGCATAGTTGCACACGGAAAAGGAAAAAGGTTTTTCTCCACTGTGATTCAGCATGTGCCTATTCAAATGACCCTTTTGGCCACACGCATAGTTGCACACGGAACATGAAAAAGGTTTTTCTCCACTGTGAGTGAGCATGTGGCTCCTTAAATTACCCTTTTGACAACACGCATAGTTGCACTCGGAACACGAAAAAGGTTTTTTTCCACCATGAGTCAGCATGTGGCCCGTTAAGCGGCTCTTTTTATAACATGCATAGTTGCACACGGAACATGAAAAAGTTTTTTCTCTAACATGGGTGCGTACGTTTATTGCAAAATTTGACTTAGGAGAGGAGTAGTTGTGACGGGGAGGAGTGAATCCCTTTTCCACAAAATGCGTCTGAAGATCTGTCGACAAATTTGAAAAATAACATGGGTGAAAAAGACTCAGTTAAACTTATTTCCTAAACTTAGAGTAAATAAGCGAAGTAAGTTCGTAGAAAGGTTAAAAAAATAGGAGAGTCCGAGTCGTTCAAGTTTACAGTGAAAAATTGGTTTTACCTGCTTCCTTGGTAATTCTTCCAAAGCGTTCTAAGCATTCCTCTTTAACATCCGGCAGGTCTATGTCAATTTTCATATAAGTAAGCCCCGCTTCAACTTGTCGGGGTCCGAGATCCGCGTTTATGGTAACTGTCTCCACATTTATGCTTCCTGGAATAAAAAAGGACAATAAATAGAATGAATCTTTGCATCGCCAGCCCTGAACCAAACGGCGCCTGGCGCGAGTTTAATATTGACTGCCCTAACAGTCTAAATTAGCACACGCCGAGGCAGTATATCACTGTAGTCATTAGAATGATGATTTTTGTTTTTTTGTAGAGCGGTATTTATCAAAAATAATATCAAGGGCGATGTGTTAGGTTAAGTATTCGACGCCCGGAGCGAAATTCACCAATTGCGCCCACATAGTGCCAGCGCTGTATCTTCGTCAAATTGTTATAAACGAGAATTTTTTATATTGAAAAATTGCATTTTTATGTCCGCTTCAGGGACCGATTCTTCAAGAAGGAAAAACCTTTCTCTAGAGCACCTGTAATATAGAGTTTGGTTGTTTTCGGTCAAAGAGATATTGTTCTTCCAATCAATATTTATGTATTTTTAACGTATAATACGTGTAATTCACATCATATCCCGGTGTAAATCGAGGAACCGACAACTTATTATGCATAAAATAATAAAGTTTAGTGAGTGCTGTATTTTGGTATTTTCCGGCAAGGACGCAGAGTAAGGTAAATACCCAATAAACCTCATATTTTATAAGAGAGGGTGTTGTGCACAAGTGTGTGTCCTGTTTGCACGACATTTCAAAAGAAACATTGATTCCGGACATCCGAATTTTAAATTCTATATTTAACACGTATGCAATGCAAAAAACTGGCTGTCTGAGTAGTCTCCGCATATTGTGAGCATTCCTTCGTTACAGCTGGGAGGTCGAAATCTAAATCTGAAAATGCAATTTCACCTCCATCTTCTTCCTGGAGCCCTGGTTCCGTCTTGATGGATATACTATCTGGCTTCAGTAGATCCATGGTCTGCTTTGGTAGAGTTTGGTTATTGGTTTAACCCTAAAAAATATATCTGAAACAGAACATTGTTAGGAAAAATAAAAAGATAAAATTAAAAGTTAAATTAAAACAGAATACATGATTTTTAGCTCATCTCGTTAAATCATTCCTCCTTATGTACCCTCAAAAATTGAATAAAACAACCTGCAAATCCTGATACATTGATAAACACCTAACTTTTAAACAGCTTATTCAAGATATTAAATATATAATCAACCCTTTAATTAGCCTATTTAGCCGGATATCATATCTGTTACCAAATAAAATTAAAAAGGTCTATATTATAGTCTCGTATATTCACATTTAAACTACTTGATTGAAATCTGGGGAAATACATATGAAACATGTATAAATGAACTACATGTAAAACAAAACAAAGTAATCAAAAAGCTATTTCACTTCAAACCCAGAACATCCACAAAAAAATTATGTAAGGAAAAAAACTATTAACATTAAGAAACTTTTTATGAATATAATAAATGTCTCCTTATATGCAAAATAAATAATAAACTCATACATCTAAATACAGAAATCATTAAAACGTACACACACACTTTACACGGCAACAAGATAAAATACATTTAAACACGATACATTCTCATAACGGCAAGCAATCCATTGGTTACGAGGGAAGCAACAAACATAATTGCCTCCCAGACGAAATTAAAAATGAAAAAAGTGTAGGTAATTTAAAAAAAAAGTTGTTCAGTTTTATGATCAATCAAACAAACAATGATCGTGAATAAAATCGTTGTATAATGTATTAGTTTTTTTGGTAAATTTTGGATAGGGTCTGACACGCTTATTACGAATAATTTTTAGAAAAAAACTTTATATTCGCCTTAATTACTATAAAAGAAAACTTTTTGCATTTCGGGCGGCGGAAAATTATACATTTCGATTTTCAATTGCGTAAAACCAAAATTCACTTAACGAATCGATGTGGCGACAACGCGCCGCCATTAGGAACGCACTGTTATGTTGGTATCACTGATGTATTAACAAGAGCTAAATACGACCGTTGTTATCTTCGTGGGATACCGAGGTATGTGTAACATGGTTTGTGATACAAAAGAAAGTGCCCCTTAATAACGCCTGCTCGCGTCAAGGCAAGAAAAACATCCCAGTTTTCAAGTAGTTTACCGGCTACGCTAGGTTTGCGTAACATGGTTTGTGATACAAATCCATTTGTATTCCACGAAGTTAGCCATAGTCGTATCTACGCAATGTATCGGGGATACCAACATAACAGTGACGTACCTAATGTCAGCTGATTGCCGCCGCATCGATTCGCGAAGTGTTTTTTGGTTAACGCAATTGAAAATATAAATTCATAATTTTCCACCGCCCGAAATGCAAAAAGTTTTCTTTTATCGTAACTAAGGCGAATATAGTTTTTTCCTAAAAAATATTCGTAATAAGCGTGTCAGGCCCTATCCAAAAATTACCGTTTTTTTTAGTTAAATAAGTGAAAATGTAATTTTCTTTTATCTAGAATAAAAAAAACATTAAAAAAATAAATAATAAAATGTGGTTTCGCTTGGAATATCCTGTCAAAATAACGAAGTCGTAGCCAAAACACATATTTGAAAACCTTGAAGATATGACAACGGTTAAGAGAAACGTTGTTTATCGTGGGAAAACTATATTTATATTTACCATGTTTACCGCCATTCCGCTTTTAACAAAATATCTGTTAACCATAATATGATTTTTTTGTGATCATTGTAATAAATGCCTTCTAAATACTAATCTAATAATAGGTAGACGTCAAATTGACAGTTTAAACATTCTACTGTGACAAAACGCCCAATGATTCCCTTAACTAAACTGGAATAACGGCAGCTACCAAATAAATGGCGATGAATATAAGTATGAGTACTTACTTTACCAATAACCATCACAGGCGTAGGATAGTATGTTTAACAGGAAGAAACGGCTCTCGGAGAAGAAAGCACTTGTTAGCACTTGTCAAAAATATTTATAGGTTATGCATAGACAAGAATGAAGTCATAGACAATTATTATAATTTTCATGGCGGCCAGATAACTAAAAAAAAAAACATTTTCATCATGTGACTTTTGAACACATACATATTGTTAACATACATATTCATCATATGATAATTAATCACGGTAATTAATAAGAACGGTTGTTAGCACTTCACATTCTTCCGCCCACAGCGGTGGTGTGTGGACGTATACGTAAATAATTTCGTTTTACAATATTAGAGTATTGTTACACCGTTACTAGTATTTTGCCACGAGTGAGGTGACTGTGGTCACTAAACCCAACCCATTATGGACAAATAATAAATACAAATAATAGAAAAAATTAAACTAGAAATCTCAAATATTTCTATCAAACAGGACCCCAAGGCCAAAACTAATCTGGAAACAAACATCAAACTTCTAGAAGAAAAATGGATGCACGAAAAAACTTTTTTTTCAAAACGAGATCGTTTCTCTGCAAACCAAACTAATAGAAAAATTAGAAAAAAAAGAAAATTCAAGTAAAATGGAAAAAAACCTATGCAAGTCGACCAAAAGAAAACCTGGAATCGAAATATTCACTGATTATTAAAAGTGAAAATTCAAATATGACATCAGACGCAATAATAGACCGAATTGTCAAAAAAATAAAATTAGCAAATTTAGGCACTGCAGTAAATGAAGTTCGTAAAGCCGCCCAAAACAAACTGATAATATCTTGCCCTACTAAAGTCCAAATTGACGGATGAAATTAACAAAACTAAAAAAGAAAAACCCCAAAATTTTCATAAAAAATCTACAGGCAGATCTGACAAAAGAAGATATAATCGAGGCTTTAAAAACCCAAAATGAAGGTATCAAAAATATTATGGAAAATGATACAAAAAACACTGTAAAACTAATAAAAATGTTTAAGCCTAAATTACAAAATGGACTCACTAACTATATACTGAAAACCAGCGGAGCACTGAGGTCCTAACTCATTGAAAAGGAAAAATCAATGATTCAGCAGAGTACGAGTAAAAAATGCCACCCCCCTGACGCAGTGCCACCACTGCTTGAAATTTGGACACACTGCAATGAAATGTTTGAGCAAAGACAAAAGCGCGACCTGCTTACATTGTGCTAAGGATCACGAATGGAAGGAATGCCCAAACAAAAACTCGGAAGAAACATGTAGCAACTGTATCTAAACAATAATTTTATTTTTTATTTTATTTATTTATTTAACGCCCAGAGGGCTTTTACATGGTTGGTAGAATAATTTTAATTATTAAAACTGGATTCTTCGGTGACATCCTCAATATATTGCAAGAGGATATTAGAAAAGGTATTGAAAGCAACGTCCAGATCGTTGGAATTTAGAGTAGAGTGCCAATTTTATAATTTAATTTTAGAAGTTAGTTTCTCAATTTTTTCATTTTTATATTATTACGTGACTTTCCGGTAGTTAGATTATGGTGCATAAGGCCAATTTCTACTGAGAAGTGATCTTTTATGGTTGATTGATACAAAATCTCCTGGGAATTTTTTTTGTTCTTAAATATGAGATCAATGATACGGTACAAACGAACATTCATTAATAACTTGAATATATCAGCTTGTAAGTTTTTTCCCGAATGTAATGTATCGTTCAAAGAATACGAAGTTCTAGTTTTACAGCTTGCATCTAAAACTATTCGTAGTTTAGTGGTTGTTTTATCGTCTCGTAGTATGCAGTGATGTGGAATATAATAACTACTTTCCAGCAGCCTGTCGGGATTAACAGGGGATAGATAACCCTTTTCGAGATAATCCATTATTACGTTGTTATACTTTTGTCTCGGGGATGGAGATGCGTTTAGTCTTTTTTCAAGACTTAGAAAACGACGTGAGGCTACTTGATAAGAATCTCCTAGATTTTCTGGAGGATCCTTGAATGGGAGCTCAACTATATATCTACCGGAGGTATCTCTGCTGGTAGATTGATCGTAAATTGTATCACATTCTTTTTCCTCCGACGAAAGCAGTTCACACTCCGTGACCTCTTCCAATTGCCAGAATTTTGCAATAAGTTCTTCAACCGATGGTTCTGTTGTTGTGCGAAATGAGTTACCAAGTGAATGAGAACTATCGATGGTAGGTGCATTTCCTATTATTATATATCCTAAGCTGGTCTCAATGGTACTTGGTGATAACCGTGTGCCTTTTACCTTACCTGGTAATATTATTTGGCCAAATAAATTGGCTCCGATGATTGCATCTATAACCCCTGGGGTGTGGAATTCGTCATCGGCAAGTTGTAATTCATTGAAATAAGATAAAGCGTTAAAACTTAGCGATGATGCTGGCAGGTCGAATGGAGAAAGATACTTTATTGTTGTAACGAGACTCAAACCTCAAATTCGTACCTCCTTTAACGCGCTGAGCAACATCCCCTATTCCTCTAATCGTGGCGTGATTACGATTTGGGAATAAATGTAATCCAAGACGTTGGCAACATTCCGTTTTAATGAAATCGTTTTGCGATTCGCTATCGATAAGGACACGTATTTTCTGATAATTATTCCTAAAATCAAGAACATTAATGGATGCGGTCCTTTAGTATGGTTTGATTCGGAGAAAAAACGTTTGCATCTCCATTATTCAGAGTGGACATTGTGACATTATCGGATAGATTTTCAGATTCTTGCTCGGAATTTTCCGCTAAATCTTGTTCATTAGAGTGAGTAGAGTCGGATGCTGTTGTATTAAAATGTAATAGAGAGTGATGATTTTGATTACAATATTTGCATCGGTGATCCGATTTACATTTATTAGCAAAGTGCATTTTACTAAGACAATTTCTGCACAGATTTTGTTTTTGAGCAATTTCAAATCTAATCTTAGGAGATGCTTTTAAAAATGTTGGGCATTTATAAATTGATGTATGATCTGATAGGTTACATACAGCGTACTCGTATTATTTTATTTTGCTGTTTGTTACACTAACAAATGCTTGCGTATATTGATTCTTAAGTGAGTTTTTCTCCATGCGCTGTTGCGATTTACATTCCGGTAATGCAGATGTTCGTTGTAATATTTTTGCGTGTTCACGCAAAAAAAATCACGAACTTTTCATAAGAAGGTGTCTCAGATCTCCTCACTAACAATTCGAATGCCATAGCTGTTTCCTTATCTAATTTTTGAGTTCCTATATAAAGAAAGAAATATTGTAATAAATTCGGAAATTTTAACTGTTGTAACGCCAAAATTGACGAATGAAACTGATATATAAACGCTTCTAAATTAGATGCTGTTGGAATAGTTATTTGTTTAATGTTTAAAATTTGATCGAAATAATACGCTGCGTGTGCTCTATTATCTTCATATTTCTTTATTAAAGCATTCCAAATAATTTCATAACTATCAGCTGTTGTTGGAATCCCAACACAAATATGCAATGCTTTATCAGACAATGAACCGACTAAATGTTGGACTTTTTCTGCATTAGAGAGATCTGTGTTTTTGTCAATAATATTTTTAAACGTTTCATAATAAATTTTCCAGTAGTAGATGACGACTGATTCATATTTTCATTATTCATTTGCCGAGCGGTGAGTTGAATAATGGCGTAAAGTTCATCAAATGATTGTTCCATTTGAAAATTGGGTATATATTCCGGATTTATTGTACGGTTTAGCATGATTATTTTACTAACCATTTCCAAAAATGTATTCCTAATCTCTGGTAACAATGTGGCATTTGCGAAAAAAGCGTTTTTTGACGATGTGGTCTTTAAATTTTTTATGCTATAATATTCTCTGAGCTCTTGAAAAGAATGAATTTCGACGAGCTTCGAAAACTTAATTTCTACGTTTGACGTTTCGTTAATCATTTTTACGATAAATAATTTTATAACAATAAATCGTTTAAATAAAATAAATAATGCGAGATCTTACTGTACAAAACCATCTACCCTATCCACATAAATAAATCGACACGTATTTAACAATGAAACACAATATCGTGGATAAATGCGTAAATACGTATCATAATTACGCGATGCGCTGGTTCATATCTCTACATAATAATTTATGTTGCTCAAATTGATCAAATGTTAAAGCTGTGGACCTTTTAATAAACAAATCAATTAATCTAGGTTGATATATTATTTTGGCAATGAGTTTTATAAAGGTTGAAGGCACTTACAGAGGTGGAGGAACATTCACTTGTTGGGATGCTAATTTCACTATAGTTTTATAAAGGTATAAGGTACTTACAGAGGTGGAGGAACATTCACTTGTTGGGATGCTAATTTCACTATAGTTTTATAAAGGTATAAAGGTACTTACAGAGGTGGAGGAACATTCACTTGTTGGGATGCTAATTTCACTATAGTTTTATAAAGGTATAAAGGTACTTACAGAGGTGGAGGAACATTCACTTGTTGGGATGATAATTTCACTATAGTTTTGGTTTGACTAATTTTATTTATTGCGATGCATATGTGATGATTTTCTGATTGCTATGCGATGCGTTATAGGTAATAATGTCCAGTTCGCGTCACGGCTGTTGGTTTTTGACTGAATCCCGGACACAGGGGAGAAGTATGAAGGAGAGGAAAACGGGGTTCTGGAAAAAAAATTCATTGCCATAAAATAATTCTCTATGAATCAACAATTAGCCATTTTTGGCATAAACATAAATATTGTATTATGTTGATTTCTTTTTTGTTATAATAATAATAATTGTTAAGATTTGCTTAAAAAGCTTACTATTAAAATAAGTATGATTCAAAATTATAAAAAAATGTTCATTCTTGATTTTTTGGCTTTCAAATTAAAAACAAATATCTAATTTTTATTTAAATGCAGCCCCTATCACCTGACAATAATCAGTCAAAATAAAATGTTAAATATTTGCTATAACAACAATTCATCATTATTTTTAGGGTCCTTAGAGACCCCGCACGACTCCTCGCGTTAGAAAAAAGGCGCGACGGGGGGAGGGTTAATGAAACATTTTACAATAACCGATGTTTAAAGTTCTTGCCTAAAATGAGTTTTGAAGTCTTCAAGACCGATGTTGAAAATGTCAAGAGACCTCGTGGTATCATTTAGCAGCACCACGCCTCTTGTCATGCGGGAGAAAACAGTCGTCTGTCAACTTGAAACAGAGACCGCCTTCAGTAACATCGCTAAATGATGACTTGCATGTTGAGGTGTGTGTGAGTGCGTATGTCGGTTTTTTATGTCAATATACAGTAAACTTATGTATTCATTAATTCAATCACCCTGATGGACTTGTACATGATACTTGATACTTAGGTACATATTTTACTGCATACCTACTATAGTGTCAACAGAAAATACCAAAATGAATGACAAAAAATTAATATAATACATTGTACATAATGTAAGAAAAGATAAAAAAAATAAATAAACCAGTTTTAAAAGTGCAGATGCTATAAAAATAATAGTACAGGTTGGTAATACGGAATTTACAATAAAAAGAAAGTGAAAAAAATATGTTAACGTTCCTACGCGATATTTCTAAATAATAATATAAGCTACATAAAAACATAATTTAGGTATTCTTTATATAATGGTAGACATATATAAATTATAACGCCCGATGTGTGTTTTATGGAACATTCCATTTATATTTTTTTAAAAATGCAGAAAAAAAAGTGTGCAAGTAAGTAAAAAGTCATTTTCTGGATCAGTTACAAATATTCTACCATATATATTTTTTAGTTTGGTCACTGAGTGGTGGCGGTAAACAAAAGTATTATTACTACCTAGTCTGTGTAGCCTCTCAATTGGCAAATTTTCGAAATAATTATTCAGACTTTGGAACATTATAGAGACCAGTCTGTCTTGTATTACGAGTAGGTACACGATACGAAATAAGGTTTGTTGAATCCATGGCGTCCAATTTGCTCATGGCAACTTTGAAAAGACAAACTAAATCAGATATTGGTCGCCTTGATGATAAGTCGGTCAAGTGTAATAAGTTTTCTAAAAAGGTGTAATTAAGATCTTCGATAGGAATTCCTAATTTATAATTAACACAACTAAGAAATTAATGCTGCTCTCTCTCGATTTTAAGTTGGTGAATTTTATACAATGGAGCCCAGATAATTGAATTATACTCTAGTCAGTTTGTGTGTAAATTCGTATAATGTCGGTATTTGTTATCGTTCATGCAGTCTCTTCAAGTTGGATCTGAGTCTCGTGTTGTATGTAATTTTGATGCAAAGATTTTGAAGCGTCTTTAGTCTCGTGTGGTCCGAGTGTGAAATGCTGATCCATACAGAAATCACATAAAACAGTACCGGGCGAATAAGCGAGTAGTAGATGAGGAGTTTGGTTCTGGGAAGTAGCGGGCTTCGTCTGTTGAAAATAGCTTAATTGCGCCGATCGCTTTTCGCGTGCACGCGTGCAATGCGTGCTTCCTAGCTTGGTGAAATTTCCAGCTGAGGCGCGAGTCCATAGTCAGGCCCAGATATGTGACTTCATCTTTCCATTCAATGACGTGTCCTCCCATTTCGATGTCGAAGTAATGTGTAATATTTTTTTCGTTTCATGATAGATTCGGTTTTCAAATCATTTAGCATCAGGGGCCATTTTTGTAGTACTCTAAGACCAAATACATGAATATAGGCGGAAAAAAACGCACGACGAACTAAAGTTTTATATTAATGAAGAAATAATTTTAAAAAATGGAAGAAATTAAATATTTAGGCCTCATAATAAACTCAAAGCCGAACTTTTCAGATAATGCGGACCATACAATTTCATTATAAACTCAAAGCTGAACTTTTAAGATAATGCGGACCATACAATTTCATTATAAACTCAAAGCTGAACTTTTCAGATAATGCAGACCATACAATTTTATTCCTTGGCAGAATACGAAACAAGGTAAATAAAGAAACATGTCATATTAATTACTGTTCAAGTTTTCTTTTTCTCTGCAACGAATAGAAAATGAAAAAATGCTCTGCAAAATAAAGCAAAGCGAATAATACTCAAGCGAAACATAATATACACGGATAAGAGACATGAGTGAGCAAAATTTTATGACGGTAAAACAAACTATTTATTTAATGTTATTATTTTTATATTTAAAATTAAATAGGGATGATGTCGAAGGAACTCAATAGAAAAATAAATTACAACCACGAGATACATACACTAACGCGGGACGAGAAATAAAAGGAACATCAGATTGCGAACAAGAAAATAATCAAGCACCCTCTCATGTACCAGGCCGTCCAGCTGTATAACAAAATCCCCAAAGAAAATATTAAAATTGAGAAGATGGTTAAGTTTAGAGGAATTGAGAAAACATACTTTCCTCAAATATTGATGTTTTTTTCTTTTTTTTGTGACATAATATATACATACACTTAAATATTTAAAGATCCATTGTTTGATAATCACTGTATTTTATTTCATGTTTTTCTAATACAGCAGCACACACGACGATGTGAGCTAACCTAACACAGGATTAATTATGTATATGCGACCGAAAAATGGGCGTGGCTTACAGCTAAATCTCGATGACACAAGTTGATCTGTAGGGATTTACATATGTATGCCAGCTTGGATAATGGATCAACATATCCGGAGTGGATCAACAAATGAAAAAGGATCAACATATACCTGGCGTACCGTCGCGCGAGATCAACATAGTACGAGAGGGGATAAATATAGGATTGGATTAAATTAGATTAAGGATCATATCGTAAAATTTATAGAGAAAAGATTATTTCTTATCACGTATAGACTAAAGATTATATCTTATATTTTTTTATATCAAAGATCATATCTTTTCATGTATAGAGTAAAGATTATATCTTATATTGCTTAGATTAAAAATTATATTTAATAATATTTATGGTAAAAATTAAATATTCTAATGTATAGATTAAAGATCATATCTTTTAATGTACCTAGAGGGCGGAACTCAAGCGCGACGTCAACTCAGACAGCAACCGGTGGCTAATATCCATGTCTTATAATGTATTGTTAGCTGCATATTCAAATATTGGCGCCACAGTCATTTGGTTCGCTCTTATGCCGCCAGAGATGCGCTCTGTCGGCCGACAGGGAAACTACTCCAACTGCCGTGCGTATCGGCCGGTAAAGAAGGGATTGACTGGACCTGCTTCCAGCACAGGAGAGGAGAGGCAGCCCCCGGTCCCAACTGCCAACAGCCAACGGGTGGGATTTGAACTGCTCAATACG
This sequence comes from Hesperophylax consimilis, assembly GCF_061612785.1. Classification (NCBI taxonomy): domain Eukaryota; kingdom Metazoa; phylum Arthropoda; class Insecta; order Trichoptera; family Limnephilidae; genus Hesperophylax; species Hesperophylax consimilis. Next base: position 10,443,248 of record NC_142852.1, read on the forward strand.
CGAAATAACCTTACTGAATATTACATGTTACTTTTGTCTTAGACCGTGAAGATTCTTTTATTTTATCATAACCATTTACTTAGCGTTTTATTATTGCTATCAGTATTGAATAAATTATGTTGTGATGAATTATGTAGTTAGAAAGTAAAACATGTAAATTCAGATGAAAAAAACGTTGTTATTATTATTAGTTATAATATTTGTTCTATAACATATTATAGGTTATCAAGTAAAGACAATCGATAAGAAAGAGACATAGACAATATCATAGGGTAATCCTCCTCTCACTCATCTCCTTCCCTTTCCAACTACCATCAGCCTCGCAACATACTCCAATCGAGATACTGGTTCCAGACGGTTGGGGAATGCATAAAAACTTAAAAAGAAAGATAGTATAAGCACAAAATATTACTTATTATTGCTTTAGTACACAATTCACACAAAAAGTAATATTGTTAAAATTGTACGAAAATATGTTAACCTTTAACTGTGGACGCCGGGTCTCAGAGGCCCAGCCCCTTCTTCAATTTCTCGGAATAAACCCCTTCCCAGCGCGTGCCAACCCCGCGCGTCTCAGTAGCTTCAGTTTTAGTTGTGTTTGGACCAAGGAGGGAGAAAGTCGCGTCGCCTGGCACTTATCACGTGATTAATAATCATTTAAAATTTGATCAGGGTCTGTGAGAACCGCTGACTATAATTTCCATACAAATATACTCGGTCCTATATGACCCACCTACTATAATTCTTTTACATTTTAATATTATAATCTTTTTTAATTTGTTCTAGATTTTGAAAACCAAAGGGCGGACAGTAGTGAGCCGAGTACATCAGCTGTGAAACGTGATGCTCAACCAACAAAAGAACATTCCAGGCGTAAAGTAATGCTTGTACACAGCCAGTTTGTCTTCAGTGTTCCAAGCCTGTGTGTTCTGAATGCCAGTAATTTTACATAAGTTTGATCCTTGTCAGTATTTTTATTTTATTTCTTTCAGAAGTTTTTTTTATGAGGTTTTGTTACTGTTTTCTTTATTAGCTAGGAAAAATGATTAGTTTTGATGTATGTGATACCTTCTATAATTAAGGAGCCTTAATATGATCTCAAGTCAATTAAGACTGAAAACTGACTAGGTTTGTTAAATTTGGAGATAATTATTAAAATATGAATAAAAGTAGATTATTTTTATTACTCGATCTTTTATTTATAAATTCTTTATACATATAAACTCCTTGCTAAAGTCAGATTGGTCCAGGTTTGAAAATTAGAAGAATTTTATGAAGGGGTCTGTGTGACCCGACGTCCATGGGAGTGTGATTTTTTTTTTCACGTCCATAGTTAAGGGTTAAGTGAGTAAAAATGTTTGTCAATTTAGAGATTTGTCTTCTTCATTCAAAATAAATAATAAGTTTTACTAACTTTTTACTATCCAGGAAAGCAACATATTTCATCGGCAATGCTTATTTCACCAGGGTATACATCGTTCTAAATTATAACTCAGACGGACACAGACAACGTCTACAACGGTCAGTACATAAATATACCACTCTCTAGATCGATATCTTCGGGCTTTTTGTATGTAACGGAATTATACAGTACTTAACCACAGATATACAAGCAGCATACAAGCAGTACCTCCGTGCGGAGCAGAGCAGTAGACAAGGTAGAGGAAACTCAAGGCCATTTTAAAAAAGATGCGACCATAGACAACATAATTGCTCTCAGCCTACTCTATTCATTCACTAGCCCAAAAAACTATTATAAAAATAAAAATTTCCTTGAAGCAGTAAAATGTCGAAATGTTTTCCAAGGGCAAGGTTCATCTGACTAAGAAAATAAACTTTTACAGTGCATTTCCTTGAGATGAAACTTGTTAATCTGAGAAGATGAAACCCAAAATGACAAGAAATTTGCAAAAACACTGAAGAAAATTTCCAAAACATGATTGTCCGACAGTATGACGAAGAATTCCGACATTTTTCAGCCTCATGAACTCATGGTTACATATGTTTAAAAATCTTTAATTTCACCAAAACAATAAGATAATACAGGATAACACTAATCAATAACATGAATAAGTTTATCGATATAATAAATAACATTTATACGTTGTGGAGGAAGACATATGCCAAGTATGAAGCATTGTTCAAAAAACCGAACGAATAACTGTCAATTCACTTTAAACTTGAACTTACGTAGGTAGGTTGAATATATGTTTGTAATTCGCTAACACTATACTGGCTTATATTGTATTTTTATCACGAACAACTTTAACACGCAATATTTTCGACGGAAATGATAGTATTTCGGCAGCAAATGACAACCCGCGTGTATAAATAAACCACACTCATTTTGTTTGAATGATTTGAAACTGTCAAACGGCAAAATTCCGTCATCTCTTTCTGTTACACGAGTCATTGTGGTAGAGAGCGAGAGATCAAACCAATCCTTCTTTTCTCACCAATGAGATCTGAGCTTATAGCCATATTATTCGTTTTCTATAAGAATTTTGAGGTGGGCGTGGCGGTTTCAAATGAGTTTCAAGGCCAAAGCTTAGTTAACCCTTAACTATGGACGTGAAAAAAAAATCACACTCCCATGGACGTCGGGTCACACAGACCCCTTCATAAAATGCTTATAATTTTCAAACCTGAACCAATCTGACTTTAGCAAGGAGTTTATATGTATAAAGTATTTATAAATAAAATATCGAGTAATAAAAATAATCAACTTTTATTCATATTTTAATAATTATCTCCAAATTTAACAAACCTAGTCAGTTTTCAGTCTTAATTGACTTGGGATCATATTAAGGCTCCTTAATTATAGTAGGTATTACAAAAATCAAAACCAATAATTTTTCCTAGCTAATAAAAGAAACAGTAACAAAAATTCATAAAAAAAACTTCTGAAAGAAATAAAATAAAAATTCTCACAAGGATCAAACTTATGTAAAATTACTGGCACTCAGAACATAGAGGCTTGGAACACTGAAGACAAACTGGCTTCTTGCATGTCATTTACAAACATTACTTTACGCCTGCAATGTTCATTTGTTGGTTGGGCACCACGTTTCACAGCTGATGTAGTTGGCTCACTACTGTCCGCCATTTTGTTTTTAAATCTAGAATAAATTAAAAAAGATTATAATACTAAAATGTAAGAAAATTATAGTAGACGGGTCACATAGGCCCGAGTATATTTGTATGGAAATTATAGTCAACGGGTCTCCCAGGCCCTGATCAAATTTTAAATGATTATTACTCACGTAATAAGTGCCGGATGACGCGACCTTCTCCCTCCTTGGTCATAACACAACTAAAACTGAAGCTACTGAGACGCGCGGGGATGGCACGCGCGGGGAAGGTGTTTATTCCGAGAAATTGAAGAAGGGGTTGGGCCTCTGAGACCCGACGTCCATAGTTAAAGGTTAAATGCCCCTGGGTCAGTATTTTAGCCTATTATGGGTGTAGCGTCACATTTCGCACATCGCTTAGTGCTTGGTCAAAGCAATATTTTATTTTCAACTTGAATGGAATCATTATTTTGCATCGACCATTAAAAATTAACTTTACAATTCATATAATAGTCCTTTAGGTATTTACACTAAACCAACCCAAGATAAGTTATCGGTATAATAAGAAGCGCGCTAAGAATTGGTTAATCTTTATAGTATTTAATCCACACGTAACAATATGTTGCATAAATCTATGTTAATACGTGAAACTAGAAGTGCAACTAATGTCATGAAACAACTTCAACTAAAAACATAAGAAACATTTGCATTTGTTTTTTTTTATCTAAGGAAAGGTTTTTTTATCTAATGCACAATTGGAAGCACGTGGTTGATGTTTATGGTGTGCATAATCTTAACCTATATTGAAAGTACTTATGCATTCGTTATGTTGTGGCCACAATCATTACCTCGAGGTATCGCGGTGGAACTCATGTGATTGTGTTGTGCTTGAATTCTATATTATGATGTGTGCTTCTTTGTGGAGAGTGATTGGTCTCCCTTTTTTCCTTCTTTCATCCCATGTTTCAAACCTACATGTATGATCGCCCAATTCCAACAAATATCATTCATTTGATGGGATGATAAATTTAAAGGCGTGGGTTAAACAATATAAGGGATATTATATAAAATTAGCGCTTAGAAACAGGATGAAACGATTGGCAGATGACGAAAGCATGTTTGTCCACTAAGTTAGGTTGTGCAAACAACAAAGACATAATAAGTCATAGTCAATAAATATATTTTAATTAATTCATTCGAGTAGTTACAGAAAACAAAGATCTGAAAAAATGTCACTTCCTTTATTATGCGACCGCGCTTGTGAACAAATTTTTGTAAATATATTGAAAATAGGGACTCACTTAATACGCACATTTTATTTACAAACGACTTTTTATCAGATAGACAATATTGAGAAGTAAGTATTTGTGTTCCAGAAAATAGAAAAAAATGTATTTTATAGCTTTTAGCTAAACCAATAATAATTATACTGGTTTCTCGACGCCTCGTCTTGACTTGATAATATAACAAAACACACTCTTTGTGAGGCATATTTTTTATTGGTTTAATGAATGATAGACAATCAGGATTCAACTTTTATTTTTATTTTTCAATATACAAAGTTAAACAAATAAAAAAAATCACTTTGTTCATGTTTTTTTTTCAGTTGTGGCTAAACATGTGTTCCTTCCAATCTTCATTTGCACTCGGAACATGAAAAAGGTTTTTCTCCACTGTGGGTCAGCATGGGGCTCGACAGAAGACCCTTTTAAGAACATAAATAGTTGCACACAGAACATAAAAAAAAGTTTTTTCACACTGTATCACACCATTTGGCTCGTCAAATGTGTCTTTCGTGAAAATTAATAGTTACAGTCGGACAAGGTTTTCCTCTGCTGTGAGTCAGGTACGTGTTTCTTGACAAAGACCCCTTTTAAGAACATGAATAAACACAATCGGAACATGAAAAAGGCTTTTCTCCACTGTGTGTCGTCAAGTGACCCCTATGAGAAAAGGAATAGTTGCACTCGGAACATGAAAAAGGTTCTTCTCTAGTGTGGGTCAGCATGTGACTTGTCAAAGCTCCCTTTCGAGAACATGAATAATTGCATTCGGAACATTTAAAAGGTTTTTCTCCACTGTGGTTAAGCATGTGCTTTGTCAAATTACTTTTGTGAGAACATGAATAGTTGCACTGGGAACATGGAAAAGGTTTTTCTCGATTGTGGGTCAGTATGTGGCTCAACAGACAACCCTTTTGAGTACATGAATAGTTGCACTTGGAACAGGAAAAAGGTTTCTCTCCACTGTGGGTTAGCATGTGTCTTGTCAAATTACTCTTTTGAGAACATGAATACTTGCACTGGGAACATGAAAAAGGTTTTTCTTGACTGTGGGTCAAAAGGTGTGTTCTAAAAGCTTTCTTTTGAGAATGTGAATAGTTGCAGTCGGAACATAAAAATCGTTTTTCTGCACAGTGAGTAAGCAAGTGTCTTGTTAAAGCTCCCTTTCGAGAAAATGAATAATTGCAGTCGGAACAGATAAATGGTTTTTCTCCACTGTGGGTAAGCATGTGTCGTGTCAAATTACTCTTATGAGAACATGAATATTTGCACTGGAAACATGAAAAAGGTTTTTCTACACTATGGGTCAGTATGTGGCTCGTCAGACTACACTTTTCAGTACACGAATAGTTGCATTCGGAAGACGAAAATGGTTTTTCTCCACTGTGGGTAAGCATGTGTCTTGTGAAATTACTCTTATAGGAACATGAATAGTTGCATTGGGAACACGAAAAAGGTTTTTCTCTACTGTGAGTCAGCATGTGTCTTGTCAAAATAGACTTATAAGAGCAGGAGTAGTTACAATGAGGACAGGATGATCGTTTTTCCACAGGATGTGTCTTCAAATCTGTGAAAAAAGGCGATTAAGGCTCAACAAGTTTTATCACCTCCACAAAGAAAAAACGTAAAAATTCATTCATAAAATAGGAAAGCACGAATTGATAAATTATACAATAAATGTCTGTTTTACCTGCTGTTTGGGCATTTTTTTTCAATACGTTCTAAGCATTCCTTTTTAACATCCGGCAGGTCTATATCAATTTCCATATTTCGACATCCTCTTTTATCTTCTTCTCGGAGTCCTGGTTCCACCTTGATGGTAACAGTCCCCACAATAAAGCTACCTGGAAAAACAAAACAATAATTAGCGCATTGATCATCGATACGAAACGAAACATATATTTTTAATTAAAAATGCATTAACCGTAAAAATAACGAATATACCATTGATTTACCACGTAGAAGCGGTATATTATATAAAAGTCGTTAAGGTAAATTGACGATAACATAAGAACACAGACACACTCACTGACCAATAGGATGATCTGGGCAACAAGTATGCGGGAACTATTGATATATTTACTGACTCCATTTATAGAACTAACATAATCTTTACCAGCACTTTGTTGAATCCTACAAATTAGAATAGCATTGGTAACGTAGTTTTAGTGTTTTGTCTTATGTGTAGTGTTGTTTTAATTTCTATTTTGTATGTTACTCATACGTTTTACTAATATTGTTTAGTAGTTAGTGTTTTTTTTTAATTATTTTTAAATATAATTTATTATACTTGTAATCACAATTTTACATTTATGTATGCATATATCTATTTTGGACCTACTTTATGATGCATTACATCGATATACAGTTAGTATTTCCTATATAATGCATATATTCTCAAATGAACACTGCTCCTTGTACTAATTTTATGTAAAAGGCTTTTTAGGCGTATAAATAAATGCATAAGAATGACCCCAAATGTCTCAAAGGGTCGATGTTACGAGAAGGAAAAGCGCTGCTCTTGGACGCTTTCAATTGATTGTTTTAAGTCGATGGAATCTCGCATCAATTAATGTAATTTTTAGTAAAAATACACGTGTGTTTAAAGAATTCTACTTCCTTATTTCAAAATAATACTCGTATAAAATAAAGAAATTTCCAAACCGCACCCTGTAAGATGACATTTAAATTTTACATCATGTCCGAAATAAAACGAGGTGTTGTTGGAATTTGGAAAAAATTGAGGAATCGAACACTTTATGTGAGTGTGATATCTTTGAGTGTATGCCAATGTGGGTATGAAGAGAGAACACTTTGGTTGGTATCTTGTGGTATTTAATCGGGGAATTGTCACAGGCAAAAGAGGACGAGAACTACCTTTCATACGTATTTATTAACTATGCAAGCATTCCAACTCGCTTGCACACATACTCTTTCATTCACACATTACAGTGAGCAATATAATTAAGTTAAAAGAGTACTGTAATTTTTTTCTGGCAAGGACGAATTTTAAGGGAAACACCAAATATACTCATCTACGACAATAGAGGGAGTTGTGAACAAGCATAGTCTGTCCTGTTCTCACGACATTTCAAAACAGACTTGGATTCCGAACATCCAAATTAAACATCATACATTTTTAATATATTCAATGAAACTAACTGGCTGACCGAGTACTATCCGCATGTTGCAAATATTCCTTCTTTACATCTGGGAGGTCGAAATCTATATCCGTATACGACATTTCACCTCCGCCTTCTTCTTGGGGCCCTGGTTCCGTCTTGACAGATATAGTCTCTGGATTTAAAAGATCCATGGCACTGCTGTGGTAACGTTTGGTAATTGGTTTAACCTCAAACAAATATACCTGAAACCGAACATAGTTGTAACGGAACACTAATTTGAATGACTTTTAAAAATTTGGTTTCGGTTGGAATATTCTGTCAAAACAATGAAGTCGAGACACTTATTTAGAAAAAAATATACAAATTGTGACTTTGAAGTTATAACAAAATTTGAGAGAATCGTTTGGAATATAAACAATGCTTCTTACTAATAACTATCACAATTTGGGATTAAACAGAGTTTAGTTACAGGAAGTAAGGATGGTCGGTTTAGAAAACATACGTCAACAAAATTTGCAGGTTATGCATAGACAATACTGAAGTTATAGATAGTGATTATAATTCCATGAATCTGGCTTTTCAGGTTCATATTAATTTCATTCAAATTGCGTTTTATTTATTGCAGGGACTGCAGATCTTCAATTTAATGCAATTTAAGAAAAAATGACATTCAATTCGCTCAATCGTCATATACATATAACTCCCTAAATACTAACAAATATTTTAAAAAAAATCCATAATCCGAGTATTCTATACTTCTAAGGTTGGGTATCAATTTTCGAAATGGGGTGAGAAAATGTCCAACCTCAAATGAGGTGAGGGAGGTGAGGTGTTACAATATTTTCGTATACGTCAGGCGGGGGTTGTCTATTGAATTTTAGAGAAAAAAAATTGGGTCGTTTGGATCCCACTGTAAAAAATAAATAAAATATCAGAATTACTAGCCATGAAAAGAAACAATTTCAATATACTGAATGAATATTGTTGTCATAAATGCATCCGCACTCATTTCATGCACACGAAATTTGAAAAATGATTTTCAATGGATATCGGTAGATTTAGTTCCTCGTTCGTAGTGATGGGAAGGATCGAAACATTAACATGATCAAAACATTTATAATGATCGAAGTATCAAAAGAATCGAGTGATTAATCGATTTAATTGCTCGGATTTCCGCTATAGTACTAGCTGTGGACAGAGCCAGATTACGATGGGTTGGAGTGAGAGGGGGGGGGGGCATATAGGCAAAGCTGGTACATAAGTATGGCAACATTTTGGTAGTTAGGTCTTTATTCTGACAATGATGCTGAGTGGTTTATTTATGATGATGCTTATTTAATTGGTTACTTGCAGATAGCAATGATCTAATATTATTATAATGACGTGAATGGCAACGAATTTTTAGCGTTTCATATGACGTTAAATTTATAATATCTACATTTATACTAAATAAATAGTACAAATAAGTTTCGTACCTTCTTCAAATTATAAGGAAATAGTTTCTATAAATAAAATACATTCAACCTTTAAAAATTTTTATGGAGCGCCTTCGGGGTGCTTTTTCAGGACTATAAAAATGGTCAATTTTAGTTTATCAATAACAAAATATGAATTAATTGTTCACACACGTCTCGTAGCTTCTTCGTTTGATAAATAATATCAAAATTAAACATTTAACGATTAGCAAAGAATAATTACGTAATCCCAATTTCCCGAATGACGTAACACAATGTACTACGGGAAAAATATTTCGTTCGTCAAGCAATCCTAAATATTTTTCACGACGGCTGTGGTTGCGACTGATTTTCAAAACGATTATCTCGGACTGTGTGATGATTTTTGAAAGAATCAATTCCTTGTTCGATGACGTTTCAAAACGATTGTCTCGGACTGCGTGATTTTCGACAGAATCGGTTTGAATGGAAATATTTCGATAGTCAAAAAGATCGAGTAAACCATCGATTGTGTTCATCGCTACTTTTGAATCCTTTCTAACTTTTTCGTGTCTGCGCTTAATTATCGATTTGGCAACACTGACAGCAATTGTAAAATTTTTGACGGATTGTATCTTCTTCGTCAATGGTTTCATCCTGTTTCCAAATCAATTTCTACATAAAATACATTACAATGCTTATCGTCACAGTTAAATAACACGCATGAGAATTAATTGTAGGTGCTAAAGCTAAATATTTTCTACCCGATTACCAATAACGATACTCGTTTTGCTAACGACCCTTATTCCCAATCAAACTAACCTACCACTGTTCTTTAATTCGGACTACGGAATGCTCAAATGCACAACTGCACTGTGTTAAATGTGAACTAGCTTTACTTGCGCCAATTGGTAAGTAATGAAATCCGTACTACTAAGGATTTTGTTTATATGACATCTAACAATTTTTAGAATATTATTTTAAAGGCGTTCTCTCAAATGATCACAAATTACAGAAAGATGTGGATTGCCGATGTTTTGTTTAAAGTGGTATGGCAGATCCAATACACAGCAAAACCGTTTTTTATAGAGATATAGAGTAATCAGACAATTGACGACTGTTTTCAAATGATTTATTTTCAAGGTCACAATTAAAATGGCCAATGTGTGTAATGCGTAATACGATTTTATTGTTTCGACGGAATATTTTAACTAAAACAAAATATCGGAAGCTCATACAAATAAATGTTTCATTGTGACAATGATATGTTTCAAGTATTTGGGCTCAAACTAATTACCATACGTTACCCTAGCAGTGCCATGGAGTGCAGTCTATTTAATCCAGATACTGTTTCCATCAAGTCGGAACCAGGGCCCCAGGAAGCGGTCGGGGGTGGATTACCGAATATGGATATAGAATTTGACCTTTCAAAAGTAAAGAAGAAATTCTCGCAGTATGAGGAGAGTACTTGCACAGCCAGTAAGTTGCTTTTAACATTATTTAAAAAATATTAAATTCAGTTGGGAATCCATGTCCATTTTGAAATGTCACGCAGACATGACATGCTTATTCAGAACGTCATTTTTTGCCATACATAAGTTCCTTTGGCATTATCCTTAAGATTTATATCATTAACATTTAACCCACTATGGAAAATATTTCTTTAATAAATCACCAGAAGAAATCAGAAGCATTAATGATAAAAAACAAACATTGAACTCTATAAAAAATATTTTAGGGAAATTATGAACAAAAAACTGCTTCTCCTAGTTTCACTTGAAAATCTCACAATTTATTTATATATTAATTTCGTAATTATTTTTTACTTTGTAGTTATAACCTTAATGTAACATAAATCTTTAATATAAAATATGTTAATTATTTCACCACTACTATACCATTATTTTTTCGCCAATGTAAACTTATCTTCCATCCACAAGCAAATGCTTTTAATGGGGGAGTAGTATAAATAGAATACAGAAGCTATGTAAAACCTGAATTATAGTATTATGTTCAAAAGTTTAGTTAATAAAAAATAAATTATTTTTACAGGAAAACTGCCAAACTAGGGGCAAAATTTTATCTTGCTAATAAACTTTCTCACATTTATCCCACCATTTTACTACATATATCATGCATTCAAAATACATATAACATAAACGCAAAAAAAAAACATTATTCCATTCTTTGTTAGCAACAAATTTCCGTAGAAATAATGGATTTTCCATCATTGATCATTGGTTCCTGAAGATATCTGGGATGTTTTTAATTTCTTTAAGTCTCTTATCCAATTTCCAACATCTACAAGGTTATTCAATTGTATATTTAAGCGTAGTTATTTTCACAAAAACATATATATTGCAGATCTCTCAGAGAAGGGCGATCGTTATCTTAAATGCATTATTTGAAGTTATTGATGTTCGTCTTGGCATTGTTCATATGATCATTTCATCAATGTACGTATTGTTTTTTTTTTCAGGTAGCTTTAATATGAAGACTGTAACCATCAAGGTGGAACCAGAACCCCGAAAAGATGAAAGGGGAGTTCCTTATCAAATTGAAATTGAGCTGCCGGGTGCTAAAAATGAAAGCTCGAAATGCTCTGAAAGAATTACACAGACAGCAGGTAAAAAAGTATATTTTTTTGATTCAACAACTCATGCTATTTATTATTTAACAATTGCTACTTTTTATAACTTAAGTTTTATTACACATGTTCAGTTTTATATGTAATAATTTTCAGGCTTATTGAAAGATCTGAAGAAGCATACTGCGGGAAAACGATTATCGTGTCCCCATTGTAACTACTCGTGCACTTATAAGTCAGAGTTAGAACAGCACTTGCGCACCCATACTGGAGAAAAACCTTTTTCGTGCTCTAATTGCAACTATTCATGTTCTCGAAAGGTTTATTTGTCTACACACATGCTGACGCACTGTGCAGAAAAACCTTTTTCGTGTTCCAATTGTAACTATTCTTGTTCACGAAAAGGACAATTGACCAGACACATGCTAACTCACAGTGGAGGAAAAGCTTTGTTATGCTCCGATTGTAATTATGCATGTTCTCGAAAGTGTGATTTGTCAAAACACATGTTGGAGCACAATGGAGAAAAGCTTTTTACATGTGGCGATTGTAACCATTCTTGCTCTCGAAAGGGTGATTTAAAGAGACACAAGCTGACTCACAGTGGAGAAAAACCTTTTTCATGTTCTAACTGTAACTATTCATGTTCTCGAAAGGAACAATTGAGGAGACACATGCTGACTCACACTGGAGAAAAACCTTTTTCATGTTCCGATTGCGAATATGTATGCTCTCGAAAGGGTGATTTGAAGAGACACATGCTGACTCATTGTCGAGAAAAGCCTTTTTCATGTTTCGATTGTAAGTATTCATGTTCTCAAAAGGGACAATTGAAAAGACATATACTGAGTCACAGTAGAGAAAAATCTTTTTCATATTCCGACTGTTACTTTTCACGCCCTCGAAAGGTTTATTTGTCGAAACCCATACTGGCGCACAGCGGAGCGAACCCCTTTTCATGTTCCGATTGTTACTATTCATGTTCTCGAAAGGAACATTTAACGAGACACATGCTAACACACACTGGAGAAAAACCCTTCACATGTTCCAATTGTAACTATTCATGTTCTCGAAAAGGAGATTTGAAGAGACATATGTTTACTCACAGTGGTGAGAAACCTTTTTCATGTTCCGTTTGTAACTATTCATGTTCTCGAAAGGAACAATTGATGAGACATATGCTGAATCACAGTAGAGAAAAACCTTTCTCATATTCCGACTGCAGTTAAACATATTATTTAATGTGTAAATTGACGTAACACACGTTTGAGAAAAACCTTTTTCATGTATCGACCGTAACTATTCATGTTCATGAAAGGGAGATTTGACGAGACATTCAGACGCACAGCACCTTCTCATGATCTGTATTTAACTTTTTATGTTCTAAAAAGGGACAATTTATGAGAAACGTGCTGAATCACAGTGGAGAAAAACCCCGTATTTATTTCGAGGACAACTATTCGTGTTATGGAAACGGAGGTTTGATGACCAAATTGGATGCAAATGTGAATGGTAGAAGAAGTTTATGTCTCCCAAGGAATACATGCCAAGATCGTTTGAACCAAATACTTGAGTCGGGTCATGTTAAGAGTCAGAACAAAGGAGTATGTATGTGGCGATGTTTGAATGTGACAAGACATGTGTGACAATGTGTTTTCTGTTGAGATCCATTCTTACTGCCTATCTCTGCGGAGAAACGGTGTCATGGTTAGTTAGTTAAAATCCGTGGTAAACTTTTAGGATCACTTGCTACGCTCAATACAAATATATTTTTTGTTAAACCCTTTAATTTAACTGAATTACTTTAAAAGTTATCTATTTGCAAACGGGGTGAATGGAAAAAATTGCATTTAAAACGATAATTATGTGGAATGATATTTTTTGTATGGAAATGTTTTCCAATTATTTCTGTCTACACTACGATATTTTGTTATGTCGGTATTCCTGTGATTTCGTATATAGTATATAGTTATTGATTTCTCAAAAGCTTTCAATACACTCAGCCATACACAATTAATCAAGGTACTCTAAATCATAGAAATCCGTGGTAAACTCCTATCATTTTTCAAAAACTATTTAACAAATAGAAAAATGTATGTAAAGATTTTGAATGTAATAAGTAATTATAGATTTATTAAATCAGGAGTGCCACAAGGGTCAATTTTAGGACCAAAATTATACATTATATATGTAATTGCCATGTCTAAACTTTTTAAAATAGCCCGTAGATTCATTTTTGCTCATGATACTGTATTAGTTGTCTCTAATGAAAACCCTGAAATGGCTATTCAAGAATTACAAACAGACTTTAACGAGCTACTTAAATGGTCTCATGATGTAGGATTAATTATTAATGTCAAAAACACTAAATGCATGTGTATAAGATCTGCACATAATTATGAATGTATACATAATAAAATGGATAAAAATTGCTGCTGTGAAAAAATTGATTTTACAAACGAATAAACTTACCTTGGCATAATCGGAGACAATAACTTTAAATGGGACAAAAGTGTGACAAAAATTTGTAACCAGCTCCGATGTTTGGCGAGTATTTTTATAAATTTAAATTTGTATTGCCTCGATGAACTCTCAAACTCATATATCTTTCTATGGTCGAATCAATACTTAGATATGGAATTCGAACTTGGGGAAACTCGAGTAATATAAACATTTAATACATTCAAAATTTACAAACTGCTATAATTTAAAAAATTGTTAAACCTAGCATTTACAAACAAAGAAACAACTTAAAATTACTGTATGGCTCTAAGGGCCTACTTCCAATTAAAGGGCTTCTCTGGTTTATTATAATTATGGATAATGCGGGAGAAAATGCATGCAAAAAGTTATTGTTGCATAGTCATAAAACAAGATTTACTGAAAAAAAGGCCTAAAAATTCCACTTATATCAAATAAGTATCGAAGCAGAACACTTGACTATTTGATACCTGTGATTTATAACAAATTTAACGAAAACTTAAACTTAAAAAATAATGAGGAACCCTGCCCTAAACTGACAAAAAAGTGGTTAATAAATGAACAAAACGTTTATCTATCCTAAACATTATATTTGGTATTAATATTTAAACTTAAGCTAATGTGTATTATGTTATAACATTAAATGGTACAACCTACAGACAAGCTGATTGTCACAGCTTTGTGGGACTACCCATATCTTATATTGTGTTAAATGTAATTATATTCAATTTAATAAATAATAAATAAAATAAAATTAAAAATAAATTCTATCGCTGAATTTTGGTAACCAAAAATCTTTACAGTTAGATACCTATTTTTTATTTCTGTATGTTATTTTTTTTCTCCAATTCATTATCAATATTTAATATTATTACGATAGTATATAAAAAAATGATAATAAGCAATCATTACTAGCCTGAAATATCCATTCAAACTGAAAAAAATATTACGAGAAAAAAATATGGCCGCCGACAAGACTCGAACACGTTTAAATATAGCATATAATAATTGGTTATCCTTTGTGCCATGCATACAAACCTTGTCTTATAAATTTTAGTTTGATGTAAAAAAAAATTATTATTAAATTTTAAATTTCCTTATTATGCACAATAACGATAATATACCTACTTTATAAAAAATATAATTGAAATTACAGTTACAAAATAAATAATCAATACCCACAAATCTTCGAATAAATTATCGATTCAATTTTGGTTGGCCCCCTCACTAAATTATGCAATTGAGAAATTTGGTACATAAAACATATTTCGACATTCGAGTTGACATTTTAGAACAATACTTTGTAATTATATAGAAAGTCATTACTGTGTTTCGTGAATATTAAATGTAAATATATGCTTCCACTTTTTACATAAAAATATTCATAAAATACAGGGAACTCAATTACTAAAAATGGATTGAAAAATGCGTTTGCGGCGATTTTAACATTTTTTAAATTTTCTATAGGATAATTATTGCATTTTAAATCATCAAAACCTATCAAATATAACATAACCACGTATATAATATATGATTAACAAATACCAGTTTACTTACCTAGACATTTCGTCGTATTTTTTGTTAAAAACGGTTTGTTGTAAATTCAGGCGCACACACTTCACGATTGAACTTGTGAATAAACGGCGGGAAACAAAACGGTCACTTTGATTCAAGATAGTAAAATATCTATGTAAAATAGCTTCGATATTTCAAAGACAATAACAAGCACTATTTTGTTTTCTTTCTGACATAAAATAAATAATTAATTTTTAGATGAGAGGAAGAGAGATATATGTATTTTAATAATGTGCGGTCGTTCTGGGACAAATATGGTCTTAAGAGAGTATAATGCGCGAACGGCATTTGGGACTGTTTGGTTCTTAGAAGGTCCCAAGGGTTAAGATATACATCTAAAATAGAAATACGTTTTCATTTTCCATAATTTTTTTGGTTTTTTTTTTTTTTTTTTTACCATTGGATCTATATTTTCTGTTTTTTTTTTTGTTATTTAGATGCCTATACACTAATTCTCGTTTTGTTTCTTACTCAGATTCTAGACCAAAGGAGTTATTACCAATTTCAAATATTTTTCAAAACCAAAATTTTTGTTATGGTCCAGGAACCATTCTTCGTAAAGTTATACTTAAATATAAAAAAGTTTTTTTTTTAATTGTTTTCTGCGAGGCATTACGGATACAACTTGAATGAACAATTTACCTATGTATTTTTAAATTGACCTATTATTAAATTTTGTATCATAATTATTAATTCGTTCAAATTAGGTGGGCGGAAATGTTGGCACCTATCATCGTGCTACCTACCTTTTTATCCTTTGTAAAATTATTGTTGCCCATCGACCCAACTCATCACCTCTATGCCGACGTAGTGAACTTTAGTTGAGTTAAAATATTCGTCCTGTCAACATCGTTTGATTACGGAGTCCCCTTTATCGACCGTGTCGAAAAATAAAGCTATCGTGAGCTCGCGCATTGTGGTGAAATTGTGATTTGTTTGTGAACCAGCGCAAAGAAGGATAGAAAACCTTGGAAGAATAGAAAAAAGGTAAGTCGGCATTCCAAACTTTCCAATCCTACCAATTCCACGTTGCAACGGTGCTTTTCCGTCCCCAACAGTAGACGTTGGCTCATATGGAAGAAACAGTGATGGAGAAATTTTAGAAAAATCTTCAATAGGTAAATTATTAGATCAAAATAAGTTAAAAATACCACCTGATCAACCACTGGTAACAGGATCGGAACCGTTACCATACATTAAAGTGGGTGATGAAGCGTTTCCGCTCAAATCTTTTTTATGAGACCGTACAACAAAAACGCCTTGCTGAACAATGAACCAAATAAAATTTTCAACTATCGGCTGTCTCGAGGCAGAAGGATAGTGGAAATGCATTTGGCATATTACGAGCTAGGTGGCGCGTTTTTTAGGGTCCAATGCAAGTGCAACCAGCAATGGTGGACAGAATAGTTCTTACAGCTGCCTTCATAACTACTTGGGCAGCACGTTCGAGCTTAGCAACGAACAGTATTTTTTTTTTAAGAAAGACAAACATTCCCGGGTTACGAATAACCTGACAATATTTGAAAATCTCCTACTACCACCACAGTACCTAAGCTAAAATTTTTGCTTGTGTTTTGATGGAGGACTTAGCCAGGATGCATCCATAGAACCGCAAAATACTCTAATTCCATTGGATGGAATCAGGAGAAACCATACTCTAACGTGCTTATCATGCGAGGGAAAAATTTCAAGAGTACTTTGTATCTCAGGATGGGGCAGATAAGTATGGTTAGAAGAGGGAGGCAACATTCCCAAAATGAAAATATCTAAAACCATACATTGTGTCTTATGTTTTGTATATCATTTACAAATGTTGCAGAAAATTTAACAGATAAAATTTAGTGTTATTTAGGCTATTCTTACATTATCGGTAAAGATAATTTCGTTTTTCAATCATTTTTTTAAATTTCTTTGTAACCCGTAGATGTTTATGTCTAGAATTATTTTGAAATATATTTTTTCTTTTTTTGAGGTTGCATAAATTTTATCTTTTCATCATATCTAGGGATTTCAATAATGTCAATACTGTAAAAACATTATACAGGGTGTATCGGCACTAACCCAACAAACTTTTACCACCTATTCCTTAGCACATTTGGAGTAAAAAATGTTATGTGCACTTTGCTATCCGGTAACGTTTTTTTTAATAAAAAATTAACTAAACATATTTTCACCACATGTCACCACTGTTTTATCCTTTGTCAAAGTTTGAAAGCAACGTCGCAACACAACTCGCGTGTCGCTGCGAACGAAGCCCGTATTACACAATCCAGTACCAGAAAATAAATATTTTATTTAACAATAATGATTATTCACATTTTTCGTATGCGAATCACTCATTTCTTCTTGTATTGTACACATCAGTTTTATTTTTGTGTCTAAAATGTTTCACCTCTGGAATGCTCTGGTTTCACCTCTTACGCGTTTCACGTATTAAATAGTCTAATTTTGAAACTAAGAAACTAATTAGTAGGTTTCCTGAATTTATAATCGAAGTCCAATAATTCTGAGCACTTTTAAAAACAATTTTCCTCACTTAGGTACTTATCAATAATAATAATTGGATTATTTGAATAGCGCCGTTGTTTTTTAAATCACCGTAAGTGCTCTGTCAAAATGTTACTTGCTAGGCTATCCTACAACGTATATTTTTTTAATAAATTTAGTTATTTACAACTTCGCGGAATGTGATTTATGAATATTATTGCTTATGTTAAAAGCCTTCCAGAATTACCGGAACATTACGTGCAGCTTGACACACTTAAGTTTATTTCCACTTATTTGAAGGTACAAAGAATGTATAGTTTTAAAAACAATCCTGATGAATCAAAAAACGGTTCATATAAAACTGCTCAACAACGCAAGAAGAAAGCACTCACACAAAGGAAAACACGTCATGACTGCATTGGATTGACCATCAGCTAAATGAATGCTGCCAGATTGCTAAGTTATTTACATCATAATTATTAAATTTTATTTTAAACATCGCAAATTTTTTTTAAAACTCGACAATAAATTACAACTATAATTTAAAAAATATTCTTAACCCCACGCTTTTTCGTAATTGAGTAATTAATTCAGAATTTAAACGTTGCTTGAAATGACTAGCCGTATTTGGTGACCAGATCTGAATATCCAGGTACTTCTTCACCTTCCACTCCTTCCCTTAGCCATAAAACTTTCCCCAATTCAACATAAAAATTGTGTAGATATATCGGATGTAATGAAATGCATGATAATTAGACCCCAAATTACTTAATTATTCAGGGAAATAAACCCCTGAGTCAGCAGTTGGAAATACCAACGACATTAAGTGAAATTTCAAACAATGCAATAATAGGGATTAGCAAATAATAATTTACGACAATTTACTCGGAAATCAATAAAGCCAGGATAATAAAAATAGAAAGTTATCACTTACGTCGTCTGTAAGTGGCTTCACCACAGTTTGACAATGCCGTCAGAAGGTGAAACAGCTGTCACCCGTAATAATAATTACAACTAGCAGAACTTGTTTATAAACACACTGTTTTTATAAATTTAATAATAACACTGTTAAAAATAAAAAAATCTCTAAATTGAAATGGAGTTCTACAAACTAAACTTAAAATCAAATAAATTTATTGCGAAGGTTCAAAGTAATGTACTGTAATATTATATTAAATAATACTTGAAAATATTTTATTAAATTTTTACGTGTTTAATTATTGTTTGAAGTCAGATTAAAGCGATTAAAAAACCCACCTGGCAATTCTTATTCGAGTTTCGTTGTTTTTACGTATTGGCGCGCTTTTACAATCATCATTCGTCTTTTTTTTTTTTTTTTTTATAAATTTAATTTAGATTAAATTTGATAATATTATTATTAAGTTCTGCAAGTGTTTTAGTTTTTTATTATTGTGACAGCTGTTTCGGCTTACAAGGCCATTTTCAAACTGTGGTTAGTCCACATTGAGACGACGTTTTTATACTATTTCAATAGTAAATTTTGAAGGTGCATACATTGATTTATTACTGGTTACACCGATGACATGATCTATTGTTGGTTAAACCAATCTATGTTTTCCCCTCAGTAAATGGTAATGGGTTCTTAATTATTTACTAATGACTTTATTGCTATGAATTATTTGGGTGCATTATACTGCTTGGGTTTTGTGAAAATACTGAGAAGTGGTGAGTAAATTATTTTCCGTACTTTATTAATAAGTGTTAAATTTGGGTCATTCGTTCGTTTATTGATTTCTAATTGTGCAAGTAAATTTAATCTAATGCCCTTTTTTTCTATATGCAATGGTTTAGGACCCTTGTTGTTAAGTGGTGGTTTATGATTATTCACCAAGAGATGTTCTGCGAATTTTGAGGATGTGTTTTTATTATTATAACATCGTATATGTTCTTTGAATCTAGTTGAGAATGCCCTCCCCGTTTGTCCGATGTAAGTGGCGTTACAATCGGCGTGGTCACATTTTAATTCATATATGCCACTTTTATTGAGTATAGGGATTTTACTTTTAGAGTTTTTAAGGCTTGTCCCTAAATTATTGTTTGTTCGAAAAGCTATATTTAAACCACATTTTTTAATTTCTTTTCTAATTTTTTCAGATATTGGGCCGAGGAATTCGAGACATGCAAATTTTTCTATATTTTTGTTATTTACCGGATATATTAAATTGATTTTATTTTTATATTTCTTATTTTTTATTATTTTTTCAATGTTATTTGCCTCATAGCCGTTATTAATCGCGATCGTTTTTATCGTTTCCTTTTCTTTTACATAAGCTTTATTGTCTAAGGGAATGTTAATGAGTCTATGTACCATTGAATGGTACGCTGATAATTTATGAGACCAAGGATGATTTGAATTTGAATTTATTGTTGTATCTGTAAAAGTTGGTTTTCTATATATTTCAAAGGTATGTTTATTATTACTTTTACCAATTGTCAGATCTAAAAAGTTTATTTTACCTTCAATCTCATGTTCAACTGTGAAGCAGATTTTATTATTAACGGTGTTGGCCCAATTAGTGAAGATATCTAACTGTCGGTTGGTACCAAAGATATTAGAAGAACGAGATATGCTATGTTGGCCGCCGGACCGTAGCCGGAGTACTACCTAATTAGGGTACTTTGAACGGTATCGGGACGTGTACGCACAGAAATCTGTTCTATGTATTGGTGCGGATACCTTAGCGCAAGCGAAGGTATGCAGTAGTATTGGTGAACAAAACCGGTGACACTAGGCAAAACAATTTCACTCAGTACGAACCGCGCATAGCACATCTCGTTCTTCTAATATCTTTGGTTGGTACTGACAAACGACAAAAACGTCGTCTCAATGTGGACTAACCACAGTTTGAAAATGGCCTTGTAAGCCGAAACAGCTGTCACAGTAATAAAAAACTAAAACACTTGCAGAACTTAATAATAATATTATCAAATTTAATCTAAATTAAATTTATAAAAAAAATTAAATGGAGTTCTACGAATTAAACACAAAAACAATAAATAAATCATTCGTCTTATTTTTAATTATCATTATTTAGTGTGTAGGAAAGAGCGAAGACAATTTTCGACACACTTGCTAATAACATCTGTTGAGCTCGAGAAAGAATGCCGACAGGCATACTCACCAGGATTTATTCTTTCTACAGATTTGATTAAATATTGATATGTAGGTTATATCAATATTGATGTGTAAATGAATGACATTGTGAGAATTTTACCAATAAATAATAAATAAAAATGCGGACATATAGTTTATGTTATATTTTTTATTGGAGCATTTGTTCGAAGTGACTACCATTATTTTAAATGCAAGCACGTAGTCTTGTTATATTTTGATTATTTAAGTTTGCAGGATTTGCTTTAATTTCTGCAGCGGCTTCCATCACTCGTTCGAGCAGTTAGTCTCTTGAGGCTATTGGCTTAGCATACACTTTTTCCTTGAGAGCCCCCCACAGGTAGTAATCCAGGGGGGTCAGGTCGGGTGATCTTGGTGGCCAAGCAATGGCCGGACTTCCACGGCCTATCCAACGACCAGGAAACTCGACTTCCAAGTAGTTCCGCACGGCAATCGAATAGTGTGGTGGGGCTCCATCGTGCTTGAACCACATTCTCCGTAGTAATTCGAGGTTCACATCTTCCAGAATCTCGCCCAGTTGCACTTGTAAGAACTCGAAATACATCGGTCCATTTAGTCTGGGAGGCAACTCGATTGGACCGAGTATTTGATTTCCCAGGATTCCTGCCCATATTATGTTGATGGAAAATCTGTCCTGGCTCGACGACTCCCGAACAAGCTTGGGGTTTTGTTCAGCCCAATGGTGCAAGTTGTGCACATTTAGCACTCCTGTTTAAGTGAACTGTGCTTCGTCGGTAAACAATATGTTTGTTCATAAAGTCTGCATCCCTTATGACATTATGCAGCATTCTTCTGCAGTACACGACTCTGGAAAAGTGGTCATTCTCCATAAGGCCTTGGCAGCGCCTATAGTGAAAAGGTTTGCTTCTTCAGAACTCTCCATACCGCCATGTGTTCCCTGCGTCCTATCATCAGAGCGACCCGACGCACGGACAGCGTGGGATCTTCGGTAATTGATTCTCTCCTCAACTGCCACAGGAACAATGTTGTGTCCTCCGCCGGCGCCTTCAATCCGTCCGATGCCATAGTCACGCAATTATTGATACATCTGAAACAAAACAACAAATAACAACTGCCTTTATTATTAAGCTCAGTAGTAAATGTCAAATAAACGATCGCGGGCTTTTTCACTCATTTTATTTTCAAAGAACACTTATTTTAGGCACATATCAGAAAACTTACGTTTTCTCTTCATTTATTTAATTTTTTTTATAGTAAAATGTATAACAAAGTGTTTTAATTTATAATTTTTGATTGGTTGATATCTTGGATTCACAGGAGTGAAATTGAATTTAAGTAATTTAAATAATCCCATGGTGAGAAAGGGAGTGAATTCAATTGCAGTGAATGATGCATTTGTTAGAGATTAAAATTAATTAACTTTTTAGAACGCCGTTTAGTGACCACTGAACACAAATCACCTAAAGTACAATTTACATTTTTAAAGTTGGTAGCCCCTTGTTATGTTTTTAATGTTCCCAGTTTAAATTTCAAAAGCGCTTTTTGGCATTATCAAAGAATGTAAATAGTTTCAATAAACAATTGATAGGGTACAAACCTGGAAAAAGGTAGCATGGTGTGGGACGCGTCTTCCAGGAAACCTCATGCGATACTCCCTTACGGCTGCACGTGAATTTCCATTGCAAAATCCATAAACAAAAACAATATCTGCTTGCTCGGCAGGTGGATAATTGAGGGGCATATTTCAACAGTAAAAACTTAGATAACAAAACAACAACGAAACTAGAAACTTGATGACATGCGAACTCCCAAAACAGCACTGACCACTGATACGAGACAGGGTGGCGGGAACCACACGGGACTTGAGACAGAATATGTGTGAAAGAGATGACAGAAGCGCGGCGTTGCCAATTATTTTACCCCTATACTGTGGGCAGTAGCGGAGTGTGGAACTTTTATTTATTTTTTGTTTTTAAAAGAAAATAAATGTTACCGGACAGCAAAGGTAGCTGGATAGCTGGTTAAAGTTTGTCGGGTTAGTGCCGATACACCCTGTATATGTCACTAGTAAGGACTCATGTAGAATACAATTCCACGGTTTGGTCCCCAAATTATGAGGTTCATTCGCATGCGATTGAAAGAATCCAAAATAAAATTTTTAAGTTATGTAAATTTTAAAATGGGCATTTCTAGATAAAACCTAAATTACGATAACGTACTTTGTTTATTGATTCAAAATTATCTGATCGTAGAATAATTTACGATTTAACCTGTTTGTATAAAATCATTAATTCCATGTTTGATACCCCTGATTTATTACATGTAATCTCTTTTCATACTCCAAGCAGGTCGGTTACAAGACAGTACCTACCATATTATTGTAGCAATTCTAGATCAACGTCCCAATATCACACTCCTATGCGACGGATTCAACAGCTAGGAAACAAATACTCCGATATTGTTGATATATTTAGTACATCAATTTCTTTATATAAGCATACCTTAAAAAAAGAAATTAAGTTTTTTTCATCAAGTGGGGTAATATTTTGATAAAGCTATTTAAATTGACAGTAGTACAGTATTTTGCACGTAAACAGTATTTTGTCGGCTGAAACAAAAAAATTATTTTGGATATTTTATATTTAAATTTTGTACCTACATACTGTGTGGATCAAATTCAACA
The DNA here is from genome assembly GCF_061612785.1 of Hesperophylax consimilis. Taxonomy (NCBI): domain Eukaryota; kingdom Metazoa; phylum Arthropoda; class Insecta; order Trichoptera; family Limnephilidae; genus Hesperophylax; species Hesperophylax consimilis. The sequence continues at coordinate 10,467,088 of NC_142852.1, forward strand.
ATATATATATTTTTATATATGTGTTTTAAACAGTCATTTCCTGCACTATTTACGAGTATAATTTCGTATATATTGTTATATATGCATGTAAAAGCCTTAATAGGCGTAATTAAATAAATAAATAAATATGTCAATTGCAATTGAAAATATTTGAACTACAACTTTAACTACATAATTATTTTTTACAAAATAACACCAACTTTGCTCGGAAAAGTATTCACTACCTACTTTAAAAACTCTACTATCTGTCAGAATTGCACTAAAACCTTTAAGTATACTAATCTCCAGCTACAAAGATCATGACATTTAATTATACATGTATAGCTACAATATAAATAGATATACTAATCTAGAAATAAATACGATTGCAACCGTTGCATATAAAACAAATTATTCAGTTGTTAAAAAGGTGTTTAACCGGTCTTGCAATGAATGGCTGAAATATCCTCCCAAGCCACACTGCGTACAACAGAATCTTGGTATTCTTTTGATTTAATGTTGTATATCACGTCATGCTGTCTAACAGTTTCATCGAACTGTTCGTCACCCATTTTTTATTATCGAGCGACAAAGCCGATAGATGCTGGTAGAGTGAACATTTCAAATTAACTGTCAAAACAAACGACCACAGATATAGTGAAACACAACCTAAGATGTTTAGATAAACCACAAAGATGTAAAATAATCTCGTAGGAGGCGTGACCATACCCTCTCCACCTTCCACATGGGCCCACGCCGATCTAGACCAGCAGATTCGCGTCGCATCGGGGAACGTCAGTTTGCGTTGCGTGGGGCTAGTGTGATTCTAAAGCACCCGTTTCCATAGAAAATATATGGATCTTAAGTAGAACGCATCCGGAAATGGTGGGGTCGAGCCACGTTGCGTGGCGTGGCGCGGGCTAAGTGTGATTCTACCTTTATGTATGCACGCGAGTTGTCATTTGTTGTATTTCAAAGTTGTCGGAGTAATATCATTTCACGTTGAAAATATTGCTTGTTAAAGTTCTTCGTGTTAAATATATAAAACCAGTGTAGTGTTAGCGAGTTACAAACATATTTTCAACTTGACATAAATGTGCTATTTACGTAAGTTCAAGAGAATTGGGAGTTTTTAAATTATTCCGACGTTTCAGTTTTTTGCTAAGAAATGATTCATACTTGGCAAATGTCTTCCTCCACAACGTATAAATGTTATTTATTGTATAGACCAACTTATTCATGTAATTGATTAGTGATTTTCTTATTATTTTGGTGAAATTAAAGATTTAAACACATTTAACCGTGAGTTTAAAATAGGCAGAAAAATGTTGGAATGCATCGTCGTATTTCCGCTTGTAACGATTTGAAACTACTCGCCCCGGTGTCAAGCGCTTTGAAGAACTAATTAACTCAAGAAGCGTGCAATTGTGAACACAGCCACGGCCGAGTACTTAATCATAGACATCTGAGATTGCAAGCGAGTTCTAGGGGAATCGGACAACAGTCAGGAGGTGCGTCACGGAACGGATTCCAGAGAGATTTGCGCCATTAAAAAACGTGAGCGATTGTCATCATGCTAATTAGATTTCACAAAATGGTTTACTTTAATTTTATAAATTTTGTTCTTCACAAGATGATTGGGAAGAGCTGGCGCCCTATGTAATCAAGCAAGATTAATATTTGAGATGTGAAACTTATCCTTTTAATTTTTACTACCCGCAGATTAACATATTAGTATTGTATATTCGCATCACTAGTCAGATTTTGTTTAACGATCTGAACATGCCCTGATCTTAATAATGAACGTAGAGTCTCTTGCTATTTAACTTGATAACAATGTAATTTAATAGATGATTAAGTATTTTGATAATTAAACTCAATAAATTTTGTTCTGAGCATTGACGCAATTCTTTAATTTCTGAGTCCCTTATTTAAGATTGTGCAACACATGAGTTATATGTTTACACACTTTTCAGAAATTACACACCAATATATCTCGGTACATTTGGCCTCCCAACGTGGTTTAAACCTAGTGATGTGTTATTTTCTGGGTAGGATGTAAATTTGTGCTCAATGTTTTTTAGTGTAGTTAAAAGTCTCAAGTGTTAATCTTGCTAATTTGTGAATTTATGATGACAGTCGCTCGCGGTTTTGATGCTCTGTGGATCTGTTTCGTGATGATATTCCATTAAATAATCATTTTACAAAGTTTATATATTTGAGTGTCCCCTCTAGAACTCTAGCGCTCTGCGTTTTTCACTGTTTATTGACTTACAGTACGCTGTAGTCAATTTTTTTTTTGGTACGAGGCAAGATTATTGTCGTCGTGTATATTTGGTACATGTGCTAATTATTTATTTCATACCTACATAGCATAGTTTCTTCACGTCATGTCGGAACCGCAAATTGTTACGAGGAGTCAGGCCAAGATTCAAGATTCTGTGACAATGCTGAATAAAAATGAAGCTTCGCCGGAGGGACAGGCGGAAACGCAATCCTCTTCCTGCAAGCCATTCCCCTTGCACAAATGGAATCTGGTTTTTGACGGATCCACATGCGTACGCAATTTCATAGAACGTGTAGAAGAACTAGCAGATTCTCGTGGTGTAAGTACCAATAATCTATTTTCTAGCGCGATTGAATTTTTCACAGGCGATGCTTTGAACTGGTTCAGGGTGAACCGTTTTACTTTTAATTCATGGTCAGAGATTGTTGCGGGTTTGAAGGAGGAGTTCGAACTCTTGGACCATGAGAAACGTCTAGTAGCTCAGTTAAGAACTACATGTCAAAAACCCAAAGAAAACCTGGGTTCATTTATAACTACAGTCTTACTATTGAATAATCGCCTCTCTAAGAAATTGCCGGAAGAAGAAATATTAGAAATTCTAATGTGTAACATGTTGCCAAGATACATAAATAAACTTTCTCTTACAGTAATAACTATTATAATCCTATATATGTAATCCTATGCAATAATAACAATTATAATCCTAATGTCAAAAGAAATCAAAGGTATTTTTATAACAACAATCAAAGCGCTCAAAACGTGAATTTCAGAGAACCAGTGAGATGTTTCCGCTGTGGTCAACCTGGTGTAAAGGCTCCTGACTGCAGATGCAAGAACCGAAAAAACTAGCAGCCCGGGTTGCCTGTGCAGTGGGCGAGGAGACGTCTTCTCTACTGTGCCATGTGACTCCGGAGTGGTCTAATTGGCTTGCTGTCGTGGAGAAATTCTACCAGAACCTTAAATTTTGTTTGGGTAGGTCTTAACGTTTGATTTTCAATTTAAAAAAAAAAAAAAATATATATATAAATATATAAAAATATTAGCCTGTATCTTACAGTGGGAATGTCACTTCATGCTTGGGTAGCCTCTGAAAGTGAATTTTTCTTTTACATTGCACATGTTTTTTAAATAAAACCGCTGAGGCTTTGTACAGCTCGTAAGGGTTGACTGTAAGGGTGGGGTTGATGTACATATTTACATCTTATGTCCATAGGGCATAGAGGGCCTGTAGCGTGTGGATGTTTTTGCCTACATGAGACAGGGGAACTATGTGCTATGCGATATAGTGAAATCAATTGGCTTTTGTTGCAATTTTTCTCGGGAGAAAAGTACTACATGCTTTTTAGCCTCTGAGAGTACATTTTCTTAAATGCCGCCATGCTTGTATAAGCCTCTGAGTGTGCATCTGATGAAATAGTAGATAGTGTTTTGGGCATTTTTTTTTTTTTTTGGAAGGTGATAATTTTTTAAAAATGGAAAATCATAACGTTAATTTCCTTGTTAGAGCGTGTTTTTGTTTTGTGTTTTCTTTTGTTTTTTTTTTTAAGTAAAGGATTAAATTGTCGTAAATTCAGTAATTCATACTATTTCCAGAATATAGAGGATTTGTTGGAAACTCATAAACAGTGTTTTTTATGGTTAGTTGTCCATTGATTTGATTTTTTTATAAATTTGGACTATTTTGGTCATTTCCCTTCTCTATTATAGAGGATTTATAGGAAACTTTCTTTTTGGATATCAAAGCAAAAATTTCTTTTCAATAAATTTAATAATGTAATATGCTTGCAGGTGCGTATTTTAATAATTTTATATATTTTTGTTTCCACTATGCGCAATAATGGAAGCGATTAAAAGATTCCATTTAACGTGAGAGCATGACTAAAACTTATGTTCTCACATTGAATGCAATTTTATATTTGTTTATGATGTTATTTTGTTTGTCCGTGTCCAGGTATTACTAATATATGTATTTTGCTATTTTTATACTTGTTCAGTGTGCAAGGGTGACCTACCCTTACCCTTACGCATTGAATGTGTGCATATGAATGTACATAGTACTAAATTTTGTAAATTTATATATTCAAGTCATCAAATTTTGAGTAAGTTTGGAGGTGTGTGAGTACATTGTACATCCGTTTGGGATTTTGATGATTTTCATATGTACTTTTATCATATTCATTCTGAAATGGTTATGTAATTAACTGTTTTCAAGATGCGCTTGCTAGTCCGGAATGGTGGGCGTATCTTCAAGATAGTTTATAGTAGAATACGGTTGGGTTTTGTGTTTCGTTGTCTTGTTCTGTTTCTTTGTCTTGTTCTGTTTCATTATGCTATTATTAATAAGTTTTTTTATGCCCTTTGGGGATGTTACATACTATAAGCTGGAGAAATAGTGCATTTTCAATTGCATGTGGTACAATACCGTGCCTATATTTATCAAATTATTAATGTTAATTTGGGTTATCCCATTAATCAATCTATAGTATCAAATGAGTATGTATATTCCTTGCAGGATCTGCTGGATATTGGTTACAATTTTCTTATAATAGATTTAATGATTTATAGTTAGTACTATTTATTATGTTGCTTTGAGTTAGAAGGCAAACCGAAGAGTTCATTCAGAATCTTTGGCATTGGGTTACTATTTTCATCACATGATAGCAATCAGATGCTTAGAATATCTATTTAGTAACTTTAGGAAGTTATGAAACCCAGCCAACGGTTTTCTATGTAATTTCTTTTGGTAGTGCTTATTTTATCCATTTGGGTTTTTTTTTCTTTTTGGATTCACATTTTATGTTGTTTTTCATCCTTACAAATAAAAATAAAAATAAATATAAATTAATTAGATAGAGAGATTTGAAATCCTCAAAACAAATAAAATGCATGTGGCATATGCCAACGTCGGTTTACTTTTAATTTTATTTTAAAGATAATAAAGCTTCCTTCTTCGGGTTGCGGGGGTCATTCTTGAGCTCGGAATGACCTCAACAAGTCGAACTAGCATTCGATAATTCAATCAATACCTTGTTCTTGATCGAATCATGGAATGTTAATGGGTTCTTTATTCTTAGTGATTTACAAAATAGAATAAGAATAATTCAATTTTACTGCTAACTTCATCATCGGATTACATTTTAACTGAAAATTTAAATTTTGATTTATACTATACTACAATGGGGTATTACAGAATTTGTTTATTCACAAGCTAATTTATTTCTCAAATTTTATCAATATCAAAGACAAAACTTATTTTCACTCAGATCTATGGGAAGGATAATAATGTTCATCTTCATATAGAAATCTTAATATCTATTTCACAGTTAAAGCTTAAATTTTTAAACTTTGAAATAACTTGTTAATAAAATTATAATAAAATTTATTTATAAATATATTTAAAATATCATTCTATTTTGAGGAGTGACATCTAGGTGGGCTGTTTTGAAACTTCAATTTATAACTTTATGACTAAACAATCAGTTCTAACTTAAATTTTTTTTTCTAATTTTCATCAGTAAACCATTTCATAGTTAAGCTTAGTCTTCGCAACATCAAGAATTAACATCAATGTTAAATCGCAATCATCACTACAAATTCAAGACCTTAACATATACTGCCCGGTGGAATTCATTGCTGCTTTTGGCCAAAACAATTACAATCTACATGGAAGGAAGAACTTCAAATTCATATGGACATCTTTACATAAAATGGACCTGTCATCTGCACTGGACAATATCAAGAAGACTATCAAAATTGAACTTCAACTTTCTTCTTCTACATTGATCTTCGGCTTTCATCTGTATACTCTTTGGATGCTCATCCCAGCAGTTTCAAAATTCATCATGGCCAGATTAGGAGGAGGAGTTTCGCCTTCATACAATCACCAAACAAACCTCTAAGCTGATAATCACCACTTCTGCCTTCAAGACCTGGACCCTGTACTTGACCTTCATATTGGATATAAATTTCCTGGTTTCAAGGATACATTCTGAAATCAATTGTTCCAGAGAATATCACCTATTGGCATGATCAGCAAGCTTCCTGTCTTGAAATGTGTAAAGGCGCCAGGAGGGCCTCAAATTTCCTTTGGAAATTTTTTTGAAGGGAAGGGAGTAATGTTACGATTTGAAACTACTCGCCCCGGTGTCAAGCGCTTGGAAGAACTAATTAACTCAAGAAGCGTGCAATTGTGAACACAGCCACGGCCGAGTACTTAATCATAGACATCTGAGATTGCAAGCGAGTTCTAGGGGAATCGGACAACAGTCAGGAGGTGCGTCACGGAACGGATTCCAGAGAGATTTGCGCCATTAAAAAACGTGAGCGATTGTCATCATGCTAATTAGATTTCACAAAATGGTTTACTTTAATTTTATAAATTTTGTTCTTCACAAGATGATTGGGAAGAGCTGGCGCCCTATGTAATCAAGCAAGATTAATATTTGAGATGTGAAACTTATCCTTTTAATTTTTACTACCCGCAGATTAACATATTAGTATTGTATATTCGCATCACTAGTCAGATTTTGTTTAACGATCTGAACATGCCCTGATCTTAATAATGAACGTAGAGTCTCTTGCTATTTAACTTGATAACAATGTAATTTAATAGATGATTAAGTATTTTGATAATTAAACTCAATAAATTTTGTTCTGAGCATTGACGCAATTCTTTAATTTCTGAGTCCCTTATTTAAGATTGTGCAACACATGAGTTATATGTTTACACACTTTTCAGAAATTACACACCAATATATCTCGGTACACGCTTAATCATGTTTTGCTAATTTTCTTCAGTGTTCTTTGTTTTTTCATTTGTTCAAATTTCTTGAGATTTTGGGTTTTTTCTTCTCAGATTAACAAGTTTCATCTTAAGGAAATAAACTGTAAAAGTTAATTTTCTTAGTCAGATGAACCTTGCCCTCAAAAAACATTTCGATATTTTTCTGCGTCAAGACATTTTTATTTTTAAAATAATTTTTTGGGCTAAATAATGAATCGAGCACTTACATTGTCTATGGTTGCACTTATTTTAAATGGCCTTGAGCTTTTCTGCCTTGTCTACTGCTCCTCTCCGTCCGTCAAGTACTGCTTGTATATCAATCGTTAAGTACTGTATAAACTTTGTGTATACAAAAAGCCCGAAAATATCGATCTAGAGAGTGGTTTATTAATGACACTCCCGTTCTATGCTCGTTCTCTTGTGGTCCTGTCGGCTTGAGTGAGTTATTGCGTCGTGAGTGGTATATCTATCGGTGCGTCACCTGCCAATCGTTTGATCTTCTTCACAAACTCTAATTCCACATAACACCCCTTACATTTTTCAAAACACGCAGTTAAATATATTTTCCGATGCTTTGATAGTTATTGGTAAGTTCTAATACTGATATTTTCTACACGCGTATTTTGCAGACTCAAATGCAGAACTGCGCTGCTTAACTTTTTCAAGTTAGTGAATAACGCGTTCAGACGTATCAATTTTAGTTGATCAACTCAACGCTTGAAAGCATATTGAAAATTATCGCAATAGGATTTTATTTATTGTCAATTCCAACCTGTATATTTTCTGGCCCACCAAACGGTTTTGGTTGGATACCTCTGATTTAGAGTCAGATTACTGTAGTCGAAAAATTGGTGACGATTCAGTAAACCGTTTTTAATTGTCTTAACTTAAAGGCATATTAAATCAACATTATATTCGAGTTCTCAAATATTTGTTTTGCATACACTTCATTGTTTTTACAGACTATTCCAACCCACCAACACTCAAAGCTTATCGAAATTAGAGTTGCGTTGTTGATACAATATGCAGTTTCAGGTATATTTAATTGGATTGAACCTATTCTAAAACCCTACTAAAGTCTTGCCATGGATCTTTTAAATCCAGAGAATGTTTCCATCAAGATGGAACCAGGGCCACAGGAAGAATGTGGAGGTAAAACGCCATATGTGGATATGGACTTTCATCTCCCAGATGTAAAGAAGGAATGTTTGCAGTACGCGGAGAGTACTCGGAAAGCCAGTAAGTGATATTGCACATGTAAAAAATGTAGAATGTAAACTTTTAATGCTTCTGACTCCATGTCTGTTTTGAATTGTTACTGAATCATGAAGTGTTCCCAGCGTCCTATCTTGCCGTACTTTTGTATTGACCTTATTATGGCATTTACAGGAAACGACCAAACCACAGCAACAGTTTTTTTCAGTGTTATTTTGGGATATAATATAAGTTGCACTAAAAATAATATTGATTATTTGACAAAAACTTTACTTAAAAAACTTTGTACGGAATGTGCTCAAAAGTAAATAGTATTTCCTCCTTGAAGCATCGTTCATATGGCAGACATTTGGTGATTTCCTAAATTAACCTTAAAGCTAGTTATTTAAATACCCGTGTCTACGTGGTTAATCAGCGATATCTTCATTCGTACATTTTTTAATTAAACATTTTTGTAGATACTTAAAAAAAAGTTTTTTGAAGCATTCTTTCGGAGAAAGACTACTATAATTTTAAATGTAAAAAGCTCTACATCTGGGCATATCAATGTAGGTAGTTTTGTTTGGTTTTTGTAGGTGGCATTGAAGTGGAGACTGTTAGCTTCAAGATAGAACCAGGACCCCGAGAAGAAGACGGAGGGGGAATTCCTTATACGGAAATTGACGTAGAGCTGTCGGATGTTAAAAAGGAATGCCTAAAACGTTTTCATTTGACGAGACACATGCGTATACACAGTGGAGAAATAACTTTTTCATGTTCCGACTGCAGTTATTCGTGTATTCGTAAGGATCATTTGACGAATCACATGCGGACTCACAGTGGAGATAAACTTTTTTCTTGTTCTAAAAAACAACATTTGACAAAACACATGCGGAATCACAGTGCAGAAAAACCTTTTTCATGTTCCGACTGCAAGTGTTCATGTTTTAAAAAACAACATTTGACGAGACACATGCGGACTCACAATGGAGAAGAACCATTTTCATGTTCCTCATGCAGTTATTCATGTACTGAAAGAGGACATTTGACGGTACACATGCTGACTCACAGTGGAGAAAAACGTTTTTCTTGTTCCAAGTGCAACTATTCATGTTCTCACAAGGGTAATCTGTCGAGCCACATGCTAACCCACAGTGGAGAAAAACCTTTTTCCTGTTCCGACTGCAACTATTCATTTTCTCGAAGTGGATATTTGAAGAAACACATGCTGACTCACAGTGGAGAAAAACCTTTTTCCTGCTCCAAATGCAAATATTCATGTTCTCAAAAGGGAGCTTTAAAGAGTCACATGATTACCCACAGTGGAGAAAAACCTTTTTCATGTTCACACTGCAACTATTCATGTTCACGAAAGGCATATTTGACGATTCACATGGTGTCTCACGGTGCAGAAAAACTTTTTTCATGTTCCAAGTGCAACTTTTCATGTTCACGAAAGGCATATTTGACGATTCATATGGTGTCTCACGGTGCAGAAAAACTTTTTTCATGTTCCGAGTGTAACTCTTCATGTTTTCGAAATAACAATTTGAAAAGACACATGCTGACTCACGGTGGAGAAAAGCCTTTTTCATGTACTGAGTGCAACTATTCATGTTCTCAAAGAGGTAATTTGACCACACACATGCTTACACACAGTGGAGAAAAACCTTTTTCATGTTCTGAGTGCAACTATTCATGTTCTCAAAGAGGTAATTTGACGACACACATGCTGACTCACAGTGGAGAAAAACCTTTTTCATGTTCTGAGTGCAACTATTCATGTTCTCAAAAGGGAGCTTTAAAGAGTCACATGATTACCCACAGTGGAGAAAAACCTTTTTCATGTTCACACTGCAACTATTCATGTTCACGAAAGGCATATTTGACGATTCACATGTTGTCTCACGGTCCAGAAAAACTTTTTTCATGTTCCGAGTGCAACTTTTCATGTTCACGAAAGGCATATTTGACGAGTCACATGGTGTCTCACGGTGCAGAAAAACTTTTTTCATGTTCCGAGTGCAACTTTTCATGTTCTCGAAATAAAAATTTGAAAAGACACATGCTGACTCACGGTGGAGAAAAGCCTTTTTCATGTACTGAGTGCAACTTTTCATGTTCTCAAAGATGTAATTTGACGACACACATGCTGACTCATAGTGGAGAAAAACCTTTTTCATGTTATGAGTGCAACTATTCATGTTCTCGAAGGGGTAATTTGAAGATACACATGCTGACTCACAGTGGAGAAAAACCTTTTTCCTGTTCCGACTGCAACTATTCATTTTCTCGAAGTAGAGGTTTGATGAAACACATGCTGACACACAGTGGAGAAAAACCTTTTTCATGTTCTGAGTGCAACTATTCATGTTCTCGAAGGGGTAATTTGAAGATACACATGCTGACTCACAGTGGAGAAAAACCTTTTTCCTGTTCCGACTGCAACTATTCATTTTCTCGAAGTGGAGATTTGAAGAAACACATGCTGACACACAGTGGAGAAAAACCTTTTTCCTGCTCTGAGTGCAAATATTCATCTTCTCAAAAGGGAGCATTAAAGAGTCACATGAAGACCCACAGTGTAGAAAAACCTTTTTCATGTTCCCACTGCAACCATTCATGTTCTCGAAAGGAAACATTGACAAAACACATGCTGACCCACAGTGGAGAAAACCTTTTAATTTTCCCTGTGCAACTATTCATGTTCTCAAAAGAGTAATTTGACAAGACACATGCTTACGCACATTGGAGAAAAACATTTTATAGGTTCCGAGTGCAACTTTTCATGTTATCGAAAGAGAGCTTCTACAAAACACAGTGGAGAAAAACCATTTTCATGTTCCCAAAGCAACCATTCATGTTCTTATAAGAATAATTTGACAAGACACGTGCTTATCCAAAGTGGAGAAAAACCTTTTTCATGTTCCTAGTGCAACTATTCTAGTTCTCAAAAGCAAAATTTGACAAGACACACAAGGACTCACAGTGGAGAGAAACCTTTTTCATGATCCTGCTGCAGTTTTTCAAGTTTTCAAAGGGGACATTTGACGGTACACATGCTGACTCACAGAGGAGAAAAACCTTTTTAATATTTCTGTTGCAGTTATTAATGTACTGATAGGGGACATTTGACATGGTTAACATGATGACTCACAGGAGAGAAGAACATTTTTCTTGTTCCGATTGCAACTATTCGTGTTCTCAAAAGCAAAATTTGACAAGAAACATGAGGACTCCCAGTGGAAAAAAACCTTTACCATGTTCCGACTGCATTTTTTTGTTCTCAAAAGTAATATTAGACGAGTCATATGCGGACAGTCACAGTGGAGAAAAACCTTTTTCTTGTTCCAATTTCAACTCTCCTTGTTCTCAAAAGCAAAATTTTAAAAGACAAAAGACCCATTTACAGGATAGGCTTACTTTAAACATATATCGAACCTTAGATCTGACGTGATAATAGGGAGTCTTCAGTATTCAAAGATAATATCATTCATGAGTGGTTAAAATCGTTTTGTTTCCATAGAATTTTTCCTATTTTTTATCGCAAGGTAAAATATTTGATTTGTTTTCCAAACTAAAGAAAAGATTATATTTAATTATTTTTAATAACATAATTGTTTGTCTTGACCCCAGGGGCTAAAATAATCATATGTGAAAAACTGTGAAAGAAAACCGTTCTCGCGTTTTGTGCAGAAAGTTCTCGCGGGCTGCAGGATCACCACCCCTAATCTAAGGACGGGATATTTCATAGAATTTGAACAATTCATCAAATTTCAACGTTAATTTAGTAGTACTTAAGCATACACCTGTATTTATTACAACCAAAGATGCTCTTGGATAATTGGAAAATTCTTTTCTTAAACTTGCTGACCATTATGATAATTTTTTCCTCACAATAACCTTTTCCTTGCCGTGATAAATATATCTTTATCATGTCGTCTTGTAACGCTCCAATACTGTATGAGTTTTCGATGTTATTATGCATTTTTTGTTGAAAAATAGTTGTAATATTTTTCACGGGTAATTCTATAAATATGGGGTATATGAGGATTGAATACTTGTCTTGTACTTTTCTGAAAGTACCTGTAAGAACTAGCACTGACGAAATCCTTAACATACTTAATATCATGTCACTTAAACAACTCTTTTCTAAAACAATACTCCCTTACATTCATAAATACAAAACACAAGAAATAACAACGAACACGTGTATATAAACCACTAAATCTCAAGGTCCAAAACATATCCAACAAGCAACTACAACATACAACATTTAGGCAAATAACCTTCCTATACTATGTTAATAAACTTTACAGTAAAATCGCACTCGCATTTAAAACTCACGACAAAATTTTGACATTTAAATATTTAATAAAAAGCTGCACACAAAACATAGGGAGATCAGAAATAGATAAATGCAGACTGAAACTGATACCACTCAACTGAACATAAAAACACCATAATAATAATAATTTGATGATTTGTATAATGCCGTTTTTATGCAAAAACACCTCAATCACCATGTAATATATCTTTAATTATTTCGGAAAAAAACGTATTCATAATTAGATTAATTTATATTATCCATACAACTAAATTTTAATCATATTTAAATGAAATCCTCAGCACGGGAGATCCCAGTGAGGATAGCATTATATCTTTAAAAAAAAGTAGATAATAAAACCAAATATTATTTATGATTTTCACGGCCAAAAGTATTTTTGCTATTTGTTTTTAGGGTGTTATGCCGTGTTGCGCTTACTTTTTCTTTAACCAACGCTTCGGACAACATAACAGTGTCCATCATCAGGGCAGATGTCACACATCTGCGAGTGCCCCTGTATAGAGCGCACTCCACAGATGAAGTACCTCGGCCTCACCACTGACCCGTACCTCAAATGGAATATACATACTCAGATCATTGCAAATAAAATTAGGAAAACAATACATTTCTTCAGATCCCTAAGGAACTTCCCTAACTTACAAATTCTAAAAACGATTTATTTTGCAATAACCCAATCTATCATTGAGTATGGTATCATTGCATGGGGAGGGGGTACTTCATCAGCTCTAGATCCTGTTGAAAAGGCACAGAAAACAATTAGGAAAATTATTCTCAAACTTCCTCAAACTGCAAACAGTAACTTAATTTTCAACATAATGAGAGTATTTGATGTTCGACAGATCTATGTAAAAACTATCCTCATGCATCTCTTTAAAAACAAACACGTGCTTTACGAAAAAAAACTAACTTAAGATTTACGCGTAATTCGAACAAAGACATATTACAAGCTCCAGAACTTTCTTCCACCTTCGGTCAACGTAGCTTTAGATACTTTGCCACAAAAATATTCAACATGCTCCCAGAAAATATTAAACTGAGTCAAACACAGAAAGAGTTTTAAAAAAATGTTAAAATTTGGATTTATTCAAATGATCGAGCATATACTGGTGCCCTCACCCAAACGCCTTTTCACTGACAGTTATTGTAGTATGTATGGTGATAAAACTTGCTGTATTTGTATTGTGTAAATGCAAACAATAATGAAACCTAACCAAATGCTTTGTCACTGTAAGTTATTATAGTATGTATTGTGCTTAAACTAGCTGTATTTGTATTTTCTATATGTAAACAATAATGTAACCTAAAATAATCGATTGCTGTATTGGAACCCATATTAAACATTTATAAGCAAACCATAGACAAAATGCGAGAAAAAATTGACTAAAAATTCTGGCTCAATACAGGTTCGCCTAGTGAGGCAGGTTATGCACAACCTAAAATATAGAATATTATGCCATTTCTATATAACACTCTTACTTTCATAGCTACTTTTTTCTTATATTAAGAAACTTCTGTATTATTGTAACATTATTCTTTCAACAATTTCATTGCTTCTAACTGAAATATAATTATACAACTTACTAATGACAAATTATATATTCTTTAATTTTTTGATGAAATAAAAAAATAAAAAAATAAATAAATAGAAAGATTTGTCTAAAATTTTTCGATCATTTTTGCAAAAAAATATTGTTTTCGCAGGCGTACCACAAGAGTCAATACTAGGCCCTACCTTGTATATCTTATATTTTACTGCAATGAAATTTATTTTTTCTTTTCTAAAAAATTACGTTTATGCTGACGACACTGTATTAATTATTTCACATGAGGATTTATTAATGGCGAGTACTTTACTGCAAATTGAATTCACTCTTCAAAAATAGTCACATGATCTAGGTTTAATAATCAATGCTAAAAAAACGAAGCTTATGCGCATCAGATCTCCTCATAATAACATCATCATAACTCCTAAAACTTTTCTCGTGATTTTAATTGCATCCATAACTTTGTAATACAACCATGCTCATGTAAAAATATTGAACTCGTTTCAAAATACGTAGAAATAGGCTTAACAATTGATTGTAATTTTAAATGGAATATACATATAAGAAAAATCTGCACACGGTTTAGAGCTATAGTGAGGAAACTTTATAGATTTAAGTTTTTTGTTCCGCCAAATACCCTTAGAATAGTATACCTGTCATTGGCGAAATCTCTAATAAGATATGGAATAACTTCATGGGGGCATTCAACAAAAATAAATCTTCTTTCAGCCCAAAATGTACAATATTCTTTGGTAAAATTATTATTAAACAAAACTAAATACGAACCAAGACATGACGTACCAAGGTCATTACTATACAATTCTGTAAATTTATTATCTGTTCGTGCTATATTGTGGCTAAAAATTGCGAGTCAGCATACATCTCAATCTGAACATAGTAAAATATTGTCACATGTTCATAATACAAGACTAATTGCAAACGATGGACTTGTAGTTCCCAGATACCTGAATAAATATGGTCAAAGAACTCTAGAATACCTCGTTCCAATAATTTACAACATGTTACCAAACTCAATAAAAAGCTGTGAATTGACTCTCAGAAGGAAATGTATGTTAAAAAAAGGTTATGTGAAAGAATTGTTTTGTGCTAATGTAATTATGTGTATATTTTATGTGCTTGTTAAAATTGTATATGTATTTAAAAAGTAATTGTTAAAATAACCCGTTGACAAACTGATGTCAATCAGTTTAACGGAACTTAATAGCAAAAAATGTATTTTTTAAAGTTAATAAATAAAAAAATAAAAATATGATGTCAAGGTCTACACAGGAGTTATCAGTCACACGTCTTCTTGCCAAATCATTTAGTCTTATTTAATGAGGCGAATCACAGTAAATCCTTCAGAAAGTTCAGCCCCGATTTACGTTTGTAGTGTGCCACTCCCAAATATCAAAATGATTGGAAAGAGGGGGCTTTGGACCAAGTCGGCGAAGAACTTAGAACTTGTATACTGAAAAAAAAACATATTCATCAAAAGTTATAATTCGCAAATCGTGAAATAAGTTATTTTTGCTCATTACAATCCGTTTTCAACGCCGCGGCAAGGCTTATCACCGGAGTATCTAAATATTCCCACATTTCAGAGCATCTCAAAAATCTGCACTGGCTCAAATGTCGTGAAAGAATCCAGTTCAAGGTATGCTGGATGGTATTTAAGTCACTTAACGGAATGGCTCCGGCTTACTTATCAGAATTGTGTATTCCAGAAGATTCCAATTCCCGACAGTCAACCCTTAGGTCAGCAACGTCATCAGCTATCGGAAGATTGAAGGAACCAAAGCGCACACCAGATACAAGGTTCGGTGAGCGTGCTTTCGCCGTGTCAGGACCTAAAGCCTGGAATGGACTGCCACATAATTTGAGAATTATTGCAGACTCGACAGAATTTAGGTCTAAACTTAAAACGCACCTTTTCAGACAGTCGTATCCATAATTTCAAAAAACCTCCACTTTCACAGTCGACGGCAATTTAAATTAACGATGTAAAAAATTTTAAAAATAAAATAAAATAAATAGAAATAATAATTAAAAATAAATAAATAAAAATGATAACAACTAACAATTTGTAGGCTTTTTAAGACAGTTAAACTAAAATAAAAACTATAGCAGACTTAAGGTCATGCGATGACCAGTGTTTTTTGATATAGTGTCCTCTGCGTGCAGTTTTATCTTGTATAAGCATAAACTTTATAATATAAGTGTGTTTGTCGGAAGTGACTTGCCAGGTTAGTATGTTATGGTATCTTTCCTAAATAATAAATGTAGATCCTAGGAAATAAATTGCACAGCGCCCTTGAGGTGATTTTTCACAAAAACGGCGCTCTACTAATTACCCAATTATTATTATTATTATTATTAAATGAATTAATTAAGAAGTGATTACTACTCATTAATAAAGTAACTTTGGTGTATAATGCCATGGTACATTCACACTTATCCTATCTCTGCCGTATCTGGGGCTTTGCCCCAAAGAAACTGATGGCTGTCCTGTAGGTGGTCCAAAACCGACCACTCAGAAATGTTCTTGGTCTTCCATGTAACACACATATCATGGATATCTATTCAATTTCCAGTATCCTTCCAATCGAAGTCCTTCCCAAACGAGAAATCACGACAACCATCCTAAAAATTACTTTATAATCGAAACATCCACAACCACAATACTCGGAATAAAATCTCTTAACTATATTTCCCACACACTCTATAACTCTCTTCCAGATGTATACTAACACTACCAGCATAATCCAAAAATTCAAAGTAAGGCTTCAAAAAAATATTTTTTTTAAGCATATAAAAACTAAAATACGTAATTCTTGTCTTGTTGTACTTTGTTTTGTTTCTCTCTCCTCTTCTGTTCCCTGTATTTGTAATCGAGCATCAGAATCTATTTTTACCAATGTATTAGTGGGTAAGTAACTTCTTCTAAATTCCTACCTTGGCTCTGTGCTTATGTGTATATCCTGTCTGTTTCCTTATTTTGTTTCTTCCTGTTTGTTCTACTTAACTTAGTTTTTTCTATTTTTGCACTGTTTCGAATGTGAAACTTATAATTTTGATATTAAAATACAAATGTAGAATTATACTTATTAAATCCCATTTATGTATTGTAAGTTCCTCTCGTCCTACAATGAGTTTTGTAACTCATCGGGATTGATCTAGCAAAAAAATAAAAATAAAAAGCGCTATTAAATTTTTTCGAATGCCAATGTTATATTCTTTTCAGAGAAAAACATTGAAATGAAATACTTAATATTTTCCGCAATTTGCAGAATTCTATCACGAGGACGCTGATATTAATGATTTGACGCCATCATCCAATCCTCTCACACTACTTATTTTTACAGTCGTGGATGGTTATATATTATACTTTAATGTTATTTTAATTTTTACAATACTTTGTACTTCATCCTGCTGAAGAAACCATTGCTTCGGAAACTCTTTGATTTGTATCATTAAATAATTAGTTGTTTAAACTAATTGTTTCAATCATATTTGATTTGAATAAACATGTGGTGATCCCCAGGGGACAAACCTTGGTCCTCTGTTGTTGTTCCTCATACTTACACCTATAGACGAAATCCAGATCTGTGTAAAATATGGCAGGTGTTTGATATTTGCGGATGACCTCAAACAACTGTTGGAAATAATCTCTCACCAAGACTCCTCATAGATACAATCTGACCTAAATGCTGTAGCAGAATGGATAAGAAAAAGCTTTAAATATAAGTTAGGATTTAATTTAATTTATTTGTCAGAAACAAACAGCTTATTTTTACAATACGATATAATAATCAGATTAAGACCAAACAAATCATTTTCTTAAGTTGCTTAAAAATATGTGTTTTTTATGTGTTACAACTAATTAGTAAGAAAAGGGAATAATGACCTATACTCACTTCAAGAAGCCCATGGTTTGAGTACCTACAGCATTATGTCAAAAATTATTCCAAGATAATATATGTTCATCTTTACCACCCAACAAGTGTTTTTACTTACCTCAAAAAGTGACTCCTGACCACCAGCTGCCTCACCTCGCCTAGTCTCTGCTCCAAACCTTCTGGCGACCGCAAAGTGCCAGAAGCCAGCAGAGGCGAAGCACATCCAGCGCTCACCATCTACCAAGCACTGGATGCGGGAGATAGAATTTCAACTATCATAATCACCATAAAAACGGATTTTTACCAAACTACTATCATCATCATCATCGTAAAGGAGCATTCTCGTAGGTTGAAGACACGGTTTGGGAACATTGAACATAACATAGTTTAACCACATATCAAATGTTCGATACAGCTTGCTTCAATCTCCTGGGGTTTATCATCAGAACATCCAAACAGTATATTGACCAAATTGCAATGACAACCATGTTCCACGGCGTTATTAGTAAGTTGGAAAATACTGGTGGGACAATGCCCTCCACACCAAACTAAATATATAAATATCTTAGAACATGTACCTATGTAAATGAACATTCTCTTTCGTTGTATGGGATGACAGCAATTTAAAATAATTTCCGGTGATGATGTTTTCTTATGTTGGTATTTATGACACCATACGAGTGGCTAGAAGACACGTTATAACCATTTACTCTACGCAAATTAGGTAGGTACTATTTTGCCGGAAATCTGGAAATAAAATTAACTAAAGGTATGTCATGTCAGGCATGTCATTTCAATAGAAAATATATTTCTATCAAGGTTAGGTTAGGTTATTATATATAAATAAATGTTTAAAAGAAATTATAAAACTATTTTATAAAGACCTTTTAAATCTATTAAAAAAAATTGTCAAAAATTCCATACTGGCTGTGAGTGGTGATTTTGGATTACCCATTTCGTATCTTCTATCATAAATCTCCGTAGAAACCCCAAATTCGATGCAATATCTTATTTGATTAAGTATAATTTTGAAGCTGCTTATCTCGACACAGGAATTCTTTAGTGAGATAAGCATAGGAGTAAAAAAAGAAAAGATTTTCGACAATCTAGTTAGTAACACTGCCTATCAATTAGTATTATAAAATTACACAAATGAAAGAATATCTTTGTTTTAAACCACTTTATTACATTTGTATACGTCGACCGGTTTCGGTTGAACTCAACCTTCATCAGGACAGTACAAATATAAACTAAAATATAATACAGAGGAAGATTATTAAGTAAAAAATAAAGAAAGAGAAAGTATATAAATGTGAGGGAGAGAGCATCAGGGCAGCGAAGTAGGTAGTGGGGTCGGGGAGGGGTGGGGATTACCCAGGGAGAAAGGAAACATCTTTAAAATAGGGCTTTTAGTGAGTTCTATCTGTTTGTTCAAAATTGGGTAATTATTTTTATTTTTATTTGCTTTTGAGATTTCCAATGATTCTAAATTATTGAGACGTATTCCTTTTTGAAGTGAAACTTCTTTAGGCGCGTAATGGATTTTCGGGGACGGAGTAAAACCGAGTCAGGATCGACACGAAAATGCGGGTACCCCCACCACCGCTCACCGTTCACTGTCCCTCTCTCACCATATGCGCTTGTTGAGGTGGGGGAGCCGCTCACGAACGTTCTCTCTCTTCTCTTCTTTCCTCTCTCTCAGACACCAGCGAACTGCGCCACGCCAAGCATCAGCTGCTTGGTTAGTATACTGCGTCGTAATACGAGTGAAATACGTAATTGATTGTGGTTCATACGGTTTGGTACAGAATTTCAGTGTTAAAAATGAGTAGTGACGAGATAGAGGTGATGAACACATCATTGTCATTGTAATTTCTTTGTAATTTTTAATTGTAATATTGTTATTTATGTAATATTATATACTTGTGAATAAATTGAAAATTTTTGGAACTATACATTAATCGAACGTCATTCATCTATAAGAAAATATTAGAAAAAGCAAATCCATGCTTCGTCGTTGAATTATTTAACCTCTAATTTTCAAACTAACCTAAGAGAGAAAATAGAGATGATGAAATGAAAATAGAGAGAGAGGAATACTAGAAGTTTCACTTCTGTCTTGCGTAGGCTTGACACACCCACTTTTTTTTTATTTTTATGTTGTATTTGAACTCCTGTCGTTTTATTAAATGTATGATTAGTATAAATTAGGTTTTCGGCGAATTCTGAAAAACCGGTATTTGTTAAACACCTGACATGTTCTTTTACTCGAATATTTACATTACGCGCGGTTTTACCAATATATATTGCCGGGCAATCGTTGCAATTAAGTTTGTAGATCCCAGAGTGGCTAAACGTATCTTCTTTATCTTTACAATTATTTAAAAAATTTGGCTAAATTATTATTAGTATAGAAGGCCGGCCTAATTTCTGATGGAAGTTTAGATGTGCAAAGGGAAGAGAATTTACTTATGAACAAAATTCTACCCCATTGGGTAGTTAAATTATTATTATTAATAGTTGGTAGAGCATTATATAGAAATTTATTTGTTGCGATTCGGCGAAGTTTTTTTTTTATTATAAAATTGTTGATTCATTTTTCTTCACCGCTAATAGTTTCACCCTGTTCATTTCTATATAATATACCTCACACTGTTTTTACCCTGACAGTTATATGTATAATCACAAGCTTGTGATAGTTACTGGTAAGTTCTAATGCTGATATTTTCTACCGGAGGTACCACGGTAGGTATTAATTTTGGTACCGCTCTTATTCCAAATCAAACTAAGCGACGACTGTTCTTTAATTTAGACTCAAATACACAACTGCACTGTGTTATACCTGAACTAGATTAACTTGCGTCAATCGGTTAATTGAAAAAAATCATGTAACTTTTTATCTTAGGGACGTTCAAACTGTCAATTTGACGTCTAGTTATTTTTGGATAGGTTTCCAATGCGTTGATTCAAATAATAACAAATATAACAACATAATCTGTTAAAAGCATTAATGCAATGTTTATAGAGAGATATAGAGTAATTCGATGATTGTCACAATGGTATTCAAATGAATTATCTTCAAGGTCACAATTACAATTAGGTAAAATATGTGACAGTTTTGACAGAATATTTAAAACGAAAGAAAGTATTCAAATATCATGCAATTTATAGTTCCGTAATTACAATAATCGGTTTCAGGTATGTTTCTTAGGGCTTGAACCAATTACCGATCGTTTCACCAGGAGTGCCATGGATCTATTAAATCCAGATACTGCTTCCATCAAGTTGGAACCAGAGCCCCAGGAAGTAGACGGAGGTGAAATACCCTATACGGTTATAGATGTCGACATCCCAGATGTAAAGGAGGAATGCTTGCGGTGTGCTGAGAGTACTTGCACTGCCAGTAAGTTGCGTTGTATTTGTACAAAAATCTAATTTTTTAATTCCGATGTTTGAAATCCATGTCTGTTTTGAGATGTAACGCAGACAGTGCATAATACCCTTATTCAGAACCTTAATACGTATCTTACAGAAAACTACCAAACTACAGCAAATTTTTAACTTGCTTACGATAACCTCCCAAGCTTTCACTTTACTTTATTTGGACGTGATATAAGTAACATGTATTATACTTTGAAAATACACATAAAATTTATGGAAAAAACATTATTCCATCGAATATAAACAACAAAACTTCATACTGAATGTGGTCAAGAGCTAATGGTTTTCCTTCTTGGAACATTGATCCCTGAAGCGGACATCTGTGTTCCTTCTTATTTCTTTAAGTGTCTTATACAAATTCTCGCATACACATGGTTATTCAATCGTATCTTTAATTGTATGTGGCATGCAAATGATCACTGTACCTACTGTTGTTTTGTCTTTCCAGGTAGTGTTGATGTGAAGACTGTTACCATCGAGGAGCAACCAGAACCCCGAGATGAAGATAAAGGGGGAATTCCTTATGTAGAAACTGACAGAGACTTGCCTGATGTTAAAAATGAACGCTTAAAACACTCTCAAAGAGTTACCCAGACAACAGGTAAATAACGAATCATGCTGTCTTTTTTATCGTTTTTATGAATCAACTGTGCTTACTCTATAGATATATTCTCAATATTTTTCAGATCCATTTACAGATTCGACGACACGCATTGAAAAACTACTATCTTGTCCCCATTGTAACTACTCCTGCTCCTATAGGGCAACGTTAGAACTTCATTTACGAACTCATACTGGAGAAAAACCATTTTCATGTTCCAAATGCAGCTATTCATTCTCTCAAAGGGGGAGTTTAAAGATGCACATGCTGACCCACACTGGAGAAAAGTCTTTTCCATGTTCCACCTGCAATTTTTCGTTTTTTCGAAAGGCAGATGTGACGAGACACATGCTGACTCACACTGGAGAAAAGCCTTTTTCATGTTCTGATTGCTGCTATTCATGTTCTCAGAGGGGGAGTTTGAAGAGGCACATGCTGACCCACACTGGAGGAAAAACTTTTTCATGTTCCTACTGTAACTATTCATTTTCTCGAAGGGGACATTTGACTACTCATATGCTGACGCATAGCAAAGAAAAACGTTTAACATTTTCCGATTGCAATTATTCATTTTCTCGAAAAGAAGTTTTGACGAGACACATGGTGACTCACAGTAGAGAAAAATCTTTTATATGTTCCGACTGCAAATATTCATTTTCTCGAAAGGGAGATTTGACGAGACACATGCTTACTCACAGTCGAGAAAAACCTTTTTCATGTTCCGAATGCTGCAATTTATTTTCTCAAAGGGGGAGTTTAAAGAGGCACATGCTGACCCACACTGGAGAGAAATCTTTTACGTGTTCCGACTGCAATTTTTCATTTTATAGAAAGGAAGATGCGAAGAGGCACATGCTAACCCATACGGGTGAAAAACCTTTTTCATGTTCCAATTGCAAATTTTCTTTCTCTCGAAAGGCACATTTGACGCAACACATGCTGACCCACACTTGAAAAAAACCATGAAAGTGAGTACCTCAGGAATGTCGATCTGTATAGTATTGTAAGTAGATTTATGGCATACTTGGGGTCAAAGTCAGGCCGTTTGAAATTTATGGATAAATAACTTGTGGAGACATAATTCGCTTGCAGTTAGTCTACGCGACAGGTTGCTCGATTTGTCGTCCGTGTTTTGTTATTTTGAGTAAAAAATTGTCTTTTTTCTTTGCGCAAAAATTTACAATGCACTCTATCAGACTGTAGAAATTATATGTTAAAATATATCGTCTTACAGCGTATATAAAAATTTTATAAAGACTTGGATCGTTACCGCGTTAATACTTACCTACCTGCTATAACATCCTACCTGCTGTAACTTTACAAATTCTTAATTTTTATTTCATTGTTTTTTTTTTATGATTTTGTAAATACGGAATTATTTGTTTTATAAATATTTTCTTAATATTTTAAAAACATATTTTTTTGATTTATAATATTATTTACATAATAAAATACCGAAAAACTGGCGATGCCTAAGTGGGAATTTTTGATATTATACATAAATGCATACTATTGCATTATATTTTTTGTTTAATTAATTAAAATATGTCTATCTCAATTATTAATGTTTCTTTTTTTGTGACTTTATTGAAATATTTAAAGAAAGATTATGTTTGCCAAACAATGTACATGTTTATATGTTTATAAAACTATAAGCACACACGAAGATGTGAGCTAACTTAAGATTGATAAATAAATAAATAAAATTGTATATTTTTTTATCTTATATCCACAGATTAAAAATGTATAGTTCTTTCTTTTTTACTTAATATAAAATTTATATGTATGTTACAAAAAAATTATGAATAAATAAAAAAAATAGCGGTATTAAATAGCACACGTAAGAATTTTGAATATAGTTTCAACATTATTGTATTGTATAAATTTAAATAAACAACGTTCATACAAAAACAAGTTTACCTGTATTTTAAATGAAAATAGTCGCTTTAGAGACACTTGTTCCCACTTGTCACTCGTAATGCAAAACTGCGCTACCATTGCAACACCGATCTGAGCTGTCCAGATTTGTTTGGGGCGTGTGGAAGGTTGAGGGGGTGACGTCACGCCTACAGAGGGGTTGACCTGCGAGTGGTATTATATATACAGACAAAACTGCGCTCCCATTGCACCACCGATCTGGGCTGTCCAGATTGGTGTGGGACGTGTGGAAGGTTGAGGGGGTGACGTCACGCCTACAGAGGGGTTGACCTGCGAGTGGTATTATATATACAGACAAAACTGCGCTCCCATTGCACCACCGATCTGGGCTGTCCAGATTGGTGTGGGACGTGTGGAAGGTTGAGGGGGTGACGTCACGCCTACAGAGGGGTTGACCTGCGAGTGGTATTATATATACAGACAAAACTGCGCTTCCATTGCACCACCGATCTGGGCTGTCCAGATTGGTGTGGGACGTGTGGAAGGTTGAGGGGGTGACGTCACGCCTACAGAGGGGTTGACCTACGAGTGGTATTATATATACAGACAAAACTGCGCTCCCATTGCAACACCGATCTGGGCTGTCCAGATTGGTGTGGGACGTGTGGAAAGTTGACGGGGTGACGTCACGCCTACAGAGGGGTTGATCTGCGAGTGGTATTATATATACAGACAATTATGAAGTCATCGAGAATTGATGTTATTGTTTTGAAGTACACACAAATGTCAACATGATATGACCGGGTTATTGTCATCATATAGGGTGACTAATTCATATGTAGATATAGAATTTATTGATATATGGTGTGTGTTTACCGTAAAGAGTAGATTTCTCAGGGTATATCGCGCCTTTCCACGGACTTTACCGTGTTACACTGAGCGCTAAATTCTGCAATCCCTTGAAATACTGGGTGATGATAATCTGACATATGTCGATGACTGCCGTTAGCGTTGCATCTACAAAAGAATACATCATGAGATAAAATTGAAGAATCGAGAATGTTATCTTTAAAAAACACTTAATATTAATATAATAATATTAAGATGTTCGTAAAAATAAAAGATATCATTGATGTCGCTATTCCAAATTCCTGTAATATTAAAAAATCTGTTAATGAAAAAATAAGATAATACACAGATTTAGGAAATGAAATAAAAACAATTTGGCATTCTCAGACTACTGGCACTATACCTAGCTCTCTCATTAAAAAATTAGGTGTATTAGATCTATCCAAAAATTGGTAAATTTTGGATAGGGCCTGACACGCTTATTACGAATATTTTAAAAAAAAAACTTTATATTCGCCTTAATTACTATAAAAGAAAACTTTTTGCATTTCGGGCGGCGGAAAATTATGCATTTTGATTTTCAATTGCGTAAACCAAAATTCACTTCGCGAATCGATGCGGCGGCAATCAGCTATCATTAGGTACGTCACTGTTATTTTGGTATCACTGATGCATTAACAAGAGCTAAATACGACCGTTGCTATCTTCGTGCGATACACATGAAAGGCGCGAAAAACAGAATTAATAATATAATGTAAACGAACCTCTAATCAGAATCACTTCAGAGTTAAGCTGAGGCACTGGAATCATGTTGGATTTCATCGTCGTTATAGTTGGAGGTGTTGGTATTCGTTGTCATTATAATTGAAGAATAGAAATAATAATAATAAAGAAAAAATATAACAAAAAAAAAAACAAAATATATTAGGGTTTCTAAACTTCAGCAGCCATTTTGAAAAATTCGTGGAGTCGGTCTTTGTTTTTGGGCACCGATCTCTTCCACATGAATTCACAGAGATATCCCTCATAATGGGCCTTACTCCTCCCGAATCTGGGTACATTTCCCCTCACATCTCTCCAGCACCGTTCGATATTTTGAGTGTGTGCTCCGGTTGCTGTGTCTACAAATGATAAACTATGATTCACACTCAGATGTACGAAACCTTCATTTCCAAGGCAATCATACGCCTTCCAGCAATCACTTATGATTGTGGTGCCCGGTAATATATATGCTTTAATTATTTCCACAAGGTTTCTTTGGAGCGATCCTCTACTCCGCAGACAAACATTTTCTTGGATTCTCTTTCGAATCCACCGATAATCCATTTACCGTCCACTTTTCTACCACGGTTGTACTTGCGCTTACCAATTTTTGCCTCATCCACTTGCACGGTGATACCAACACCTCCAATCTTCTGCTTCATTTTGTCGCACCAGAGCACGTAAACCTCCCGGCAATACGACGACCAGTTCACGACCGTGTCACTGCTGATATCCATCTCTTCCATCAAGAAGGTAGTCCTAGGTGGACGCATCATCGTCTAAAACGACACGAAGGTGCATATTTTGGCGATTGAAAGATTTTACTGGCCGAAAAATGTGCCTTTTCTTATAGAAACAGTAAACTTGCACCTTTTCTTGACCCGATTGTGGTCCGAATCCACCACAAACGTTTTTCGGCAACTGTACGTCATTTTCGAGAAGCTACAAAGATTTTGACAAAGTTCGCACATTTTCTCCCGGAGAAGCACTCCGTGGCTTTTTAACCACTCAATCGTGGGATCTTCATTTCCTACGATGACTCCAAACCCCATAAGTCCAACTGAACACGAATTGCACGGCATTTTTCCTACTAGAAGGTCTTGTTCGGCGAAAGAAATAGACGGAACTAATTATGTAAATGCATTGTTCGGAAACGGAAACAAAAAAACCGGAAGGAAGACATAAATATGAATATTTATGTCGCGGGAGGCACTAAACATGCAAATTTTGTTATGTTAGTATTCTATTATGTGGCTATACGAAAAGATGCTAGAGCAAAGCGTAGAAAGCAAAATAAAGTGTCCCTTTTATACCGCCTGCTCGCGTCAAGGCAAGAAAAACATCCCAGTTTTCAAGTAGTTTAACGGCTACGCTAGGTTTGTGTAACGTGGTTTGTGATACAAAAGAAAGTGCCCGTTTATAACGCCTGCTCGCGTCAAGGCAAGAAAAACATCCCAGTTTTCAAGTAGTTTAACGGCTACGCTAGGTTTGTGTAACATGGTTTGTGATACAAAAGAAAGTGCTTGTTTATAACGCCTGCTCGCGTCAAGGCAAGAAAAACATCCCAGTTTTCAAGTGGTTTAGCGAGAAAGTGCCCGTTTATAACGCCTGCTCGCGTCAAGGCAAGAAAAACATCCCAGTTTTCAAGTAGTTTACCGGCTACGCGAGGTTTGTGTAACATGGTTTGTGATACAAAAGAAAGTGCCCGTTTATAACGCCTGCTCGCGTCAAGACAAGAAAAACATCCCAGTTTTCAAGTAGTTTACCGGCTACGCTAGGTTTGTGTAACATGGTTTGTGATACAAAAGAAAGGGCTGTATCTCCCTCAATTTTAGAAAAATTAAAGTTTGTTAACATTATAATTCTGTTGTGTTTTCATAAATTCGCGCCAATCCATTTATATTCCACGAAGTGAGCCATAGTCGTATCTACGCAATGTATCAGGGATACCAACATAACAGTGACGTACCTAATGACAGCTGATTGCCGCCGCATCGATTCGCGAAGTGAATTTTGATTAATGCAATTGAAAATTTAAATGCATAATTTTCCGCCGCCCGAAATGCAAAAACTTTTCTTTTATAGTAATTAAGGCGAATATAAAGTTTTTTTCTAAAAAATATTCGTAATAAGCGTGTCAGGCCCTATCCAAAAATTACCCAAAAATTTATGTATAAAGATGCAAAAGTCGGTCATTTTGAATAATTCTTTTTTTTTAATAGGTAATTTTTAAAATATTTATGTTGAGGGATCAGTAGGATTTATTGGCCCTGTTAGGAGTCCTACCAAGCCGAACCCTCTGATATGAAAATATCTGGAGTCGGTAAATTATTTTCCTATTTGATCTCTGGTGAGTTGACGTGTTGTTCTTGTATTGTTTTGTATTTATTTTGCTTATATAATGCACTTTCATAATGTCGATTGACTAGATGATCATTTGTGGAAAAGTGTGTGGAAGGGTTTATTTTTCCCTATGGGGAAGATTTAACCCGGATATAAAATCGGAAGTGAAACATGGAAACATTTACCTAAGAAATACAACAAAACTACAAATTACAGAATAACTTGACATAAAAACGTACCTACCTAAGTAGTCATTGTTTCTACACTGCTAAATAATAAAATGGATGGTCCAAAATTGCTATCCGTCATTTGTATAAATGTTCCAACGAGGTGGACCAGGCTCACGACGCTTCTTTATAGAGAATCCAACAATACTAATTCAGCAAATCACTCACAAATCCTTGCGGAGGCTTTAATATTGACACAAGCTACAAAAACAAATTGCTGATTCATTCAAAAACACATTAAAATCTCACAATATACGTTTGATTATTGACAAACCTACTCTTGTACAAGGAAATAGACAAAGTGTAGTTGATCATATAGGTACAAATATATCAAAAGGCTCTTATACATGGGAAGTCACAGAATCAGCTGTATCAGATCACTTGGCACAGTTAATGCACATAAAAAGAGCTCATAATATAAAACAAACTTGGTATACAAAAAAACAATTATTTGACAAAGAAAATACTAAAATGTTTAACAATTATTTACTATGCGTATGTTGGGAATCACTGAAATCATTTGAATCCATTGATGACAGTTACGAATACTTCAAAAATGAAATAAATAATGGGATGAAACTTTGTTCCCCCTTCTAACATTTTAACCATTCTCAAAAAACGCCAAAAAATTGGATAACACCGTGTATCAAAATATCTATTAAACAAAAAAGACATCTGTACATAAAACAAAAACAAACAAATGACATGTCAATCACAAACCAATACAAAAAATTCTTAGTAAAGTAAAACATATAGCTAAACTAAATTACAATAGTCAACGTATTCAAAATGCGCAGAATAAAACCAAAGTATCATGGAACACAATAAAAGAAAACTTTAACAATTCAAAATCCAAAATTAAACCAAAAATCTGTCTTAAGATAAATGATAACATGGTATCAGAACCAGAAAATATTGCAAATGAATTTAAGACTTTCCTTGCACCACCACCATCACCACAAAACACATTACAACGTCCACAATCTGCTAAATCAGCCACAAATAAACAATATCGGTAATTTTTTATAACACCAAGCAAAGAAGAAATTGTCAGAATTATCGTAAAATTGAAAAATAAAAACAGTGTCGGCGCTGACAAAATCCCTATAAAAACATGTGCAGAGGCTTTAAGTTACCCATTAGAAATACTAATAAATTAATCATTTGAATCTTCTCAGCAAACTTAAAACAATTTGTTATTGTGCCGTTGTATAAAAAGGTCCATAAACAAGAAATCTCAAACCATAGGCCAATATCCTTATTACCAAATTTTTAAAAAATATTTGAAAGAGCCATGTACAATCGCATTTACAACTTCCTCGAAAACTTCGAGATAATTTGTCCACAACAATTTGGATTTTGTAAAGGTCGTTCAACAACACAGGCAGTCTTAAACTTCTTTCACAAAATTCTGGATAATATTAATGTTGGTAAAATTTTTCTCGTCCTCTCAAAAGCATTTGATAATGTTGATCATAAGCTTCTTCTAATTAAACCTGAACACATTGGTATAAGAGGTTTAGCCTTAAAATCGTAAACAATCGTAAGCAGAAAGTTCAAATTTAAAATATTGAAGAAAAAAATATCCAACACATGGTAGAATCACAATGGAGAACAATCAACAAGGGCGTGCCACAAGGAAGCATTCTAAGGCCTCTCCCCTTCCTTGTGTACATAAACGCCCTTCCAATTATTGCTAGCACAGAATATTCAGTGTTTGCAGATGACACCGCTCTGCTATTTGAATGTACTGGAGACGTAGACGAGTTTAATAAACATGTTAACAAGACTTGTCAATCAATAGCAAACTGGTTGTTTTCACAAAATCTGTCGCTTAACAGCAACTAAAATGAGCTTCTGTCCAGTACAAGCTACACCTTTAAACATAAATGTTAACTTTAACAAAAATCATATCGAACCTTCCCAAACTTGTTCACTGCTGGGAATGCAACTAGATGCAAATATAAACTGGAAAGAACGTGTATCTAAAGTTGTAGCAAAAATCAGTAGCTTTTATTTTATTCTAGGCACCCTTAAGAATATGTTAAACATCGAGTCAGTAATTACCACATACTATGGATACGTATAATCAATGATAAAATACGGAATAGTTTTTTGGGGAAACTCAGTAAACGCCAAAGATGTTTTTAATCATCCAAAAGCGGTGTCTACGAAAAATTACAAACTCTGATCACCTGGATTCAAGTAGACCATTTTTTTTAAATCTCAAACTTCTGACATTGATGGATATATTTATATATAATGAAGATATGCCTGTTAGTTCGATCATCTCCAGAAAAGTTCCCACAAAAAAACTCAACACATAAACACTCAATAAGATTCACAGAAAACTTATTAATCACAAAAGCAAATCAAACCATATTTAAAAAAGAACCACACCACATACATGGCCATACAAATATATAACAACCTTCCACGTAGCATCAAACAAATAATCGACATACTCAAATTTAAACCATCACTAAAAAAATTTCTTTTAAACAAATGTCACTACACTTTAAATGAATAGCTTACATAAATTAAATAGCTCTGTTTTTTAAATTTTTTATTTACATATATTTGTTAGCATGTAATTGTTGGGTTCTGTAATATAATGTGTATTTGTTGGGTTAGCTGGAAGAAATATGATAACCTATAAGCTTTACCCTTGGTACTCTGTAATTTTGTGCAATAAATGTTTTTTGAATTTTGAATCACTCGCGCGATAGCAACATCCAACATAAAAAAATTACTACTCATATTTTTGTTAGCATGCTAAATTATTTTATAAGCACTATAACTTAATTTTTCATTCAATTTTTATTTACAGTCATTACAATTCGTGAGCACATAAACCCAGAATTAAAAAAATCTACTAATATCTCCACACACTTTCCTCCTTTTAATTATTTTTACTTATATAGTTCTCCAGGTTAAATTACTTAGACATTGAATATAGATAAAAAATAGGTACTCTTATCAAGTATATACTCTTAAAACGTCACCTTCAACAACATTTTTTTGTTTACTTAAACATGCATTTATTCACTGTGTACTATATTTCACATTCATAATTATAAAAACAGCTTTTAAATTTTTTTTTTAAATATGACAAATATTTTGAAATAACACTAGATGTGAACATACAGTTTATTTTATATTTATTAAGCCTTTATCAAAAAAGAATTTGTACCATTACAGGTAGACTTTGCAAATAAGTATATGCAAATCATCTCACAAAAGGATATTGATAGATATATCAGAGATTATAACTGGAGTAAACTTATAGAGGAGAAGGATTGTATTTCATTATATGAAAAAATAAAATCTTTATTTAATAAATTTTACAAGAGTAGTTCTAAAACGTTAGTGCAAACACCGAAAACACGACCTTATGCAATAAATGAATGGGTAAGCAGTGAATTATTATGCCAAATAAATAAAAGGGATAAACAATTTAAAAAATGGAAAAGTACACCAACAAACAAAACAGATGAAACAGGATACAAAAAATCACGAAACCTTGTCAGTAAACTTATAAATAAAGATAAAACTAACTACTATAATAATAAATTTAAAAACTATTTAATGATACAAAAAAACCTGAGATGAGATAAATAATATTTTAGGACGTAAACCCAAAAACGATTGTGATGAAACAATAACACGATAAATGTTAAAAGATAGAACTGAGGATTCTGTGTCAAATGATTTTGTGAATTACTTCTCGGATAGCATAAGCAACATATTACATAAATGCAATCACAAAGTTACTAATATTGTACTGGACGAACTGCTTCAGAGTTTATTTATACCAAGAGCCACTATAACTGATATTGAAAACATTGTCAAAAAAATGAAAAACTCTAAAAGCACAGGTATTGACAATATAAGAATGTTTGATTTAAAAAGATACATAAAAACTTTTGGGCCAATAATTACTCATTTAATCAATACGATAATAAAGCAAGCAAAAATTCCACAAGAATTGCATTGCAATGTAGCATTACTAGACCAATATTTAAAGGTGGAAAACACACTGAACTGGGAAATTATAGGCCTATTAGTATACTACCTGCGTCAGAAAAAATTCTCGAAAAATTTTTATCAAATAAATTAAATAATTACATTGCAAAATTCGCTATCATTCGATTCAAATCAATATGGCTTTCAAAGAAAAAAAAATACTGAAAAATTACTGCTAGATTTTTCCAATTACATAAATAATCAATTAAATAATAAATTACACGTTATCGTGTTATTTATCGATAACTCTTAGCTTTTAATAATAATAATAATAATAATAATTGGATAATTTGTAGAGCGCCGTTTTTGTGAAAAATCACCTCAAGGGCTTTTTTTGACACAATTAACTCTAAAAAACTGTTTTTTTATTTTTTTATAGTGAATACCTCACAAGAGTCCCAACTGCTCCCGTCTGGAGCCAGTGAGACTGGCATCCCCAATTGGGGGATGTTGTGAGGCTGAAGGTAAGCGGGGAAGTGAAAGAGGAAGGTGGGGAAGTACCTGGCTATTCAGATCTAGTCACTAAACACGGCTAAAGCCATTTGGAGCAACGTTTCAATTCTGAATGGTGGTCTTACACCAGGACGATACTGGTAGTATCTTCCACTCTGGAACGTGCCGCAAATTTACTATATATTATTTTAATTAATTAACACAAATTAATCAAATAAAATTTATTTGCGCACGCCGGGTTCGAACCCTCGACCTTCGGAATGGCAGTCCAATGCGTTACCACTGGACTATGCCGGCCGTCAAAAACGCTTGAAACCTTAGAAAAAGTTGGAATAAGAGGAAATGTGTTAAATTTATTTAAAGATTATCTTAGAAATAGAAAAATATGTACCAAAATAAATATATATTTAGTAAAACTTACTTTTATACTTTTAGTAAAACAAAGAATGTATCTGCAGGAGTTCCACAAGGTTCCATATTGGGACCTACACTATATATAATTTATGTAACAATAATGAAAAAAACTTTTCTCTTTTGTTAAACATTTTGTATTCGCAGATGATACGGCATTGGTCATATCACATAAAGATCTAAAAATTGCAATTGAACTCATGCAAATTGACTTTAATCAACTTTGTAAATGGTCAAATGTTGCAGGACTATTAATAAATGCTAAAAAAACCAAAGCTATGCATATAAGATCACCTAATACCAGATTTAAATTTAATCCTAATATTATTTCTCATAATTTTAATTGCATCCATAAAAATATTCCAACTAATTGTAAATGTGAACGTTTAGAATTAGTTACGGAATATGTCTATCTTGGTGCAACAGTAGATTGCTTTTTTCAAATGGGACAAACATATTCAAAAAACCTGTAAAAGACTCAGATCAATTGCTGGCAGAATGTACACATTGAATTTTTTCCTATCAATTGAAACACTTTAATTAATTATGTCAATGGCAGAATCTATTATAAGATATGGATTAACCATATGGGGAAATGCTACCATAACCAATCTGAAACAAGTCCAAGTTGTACAAAACTCAATTGTAAAATTACTAGTCGTCCCTAATATTTTTAAACAGAGACACAATACACCGTTGCTGTTTCAGAGTACCAAAATTTTACCTTTTAAGGCTAATCTATGGCAAAAAATCAAAATTCAGTGTATATTTACCCCGCAGCATAAAGAAAAATTAGATCATAAATACAGTGCTAGATTCACGCGCAATGACGGGTTAATAGTTCTGAAATTTAATAATAAATACGGACAAAGAACGTTTGAATACAACATACCGAAGATATTTAATTTATTACTTGACACTATATAGCAATGTAAATCTATGAATAAGGTTAAATATATGGTGAAAAATTGGCTATCGGAAAAAAATATTAATTTTAATATGTATGAAAAATTTAATGAAAAAATTGTTGATTCTGTATTTATAAGATGTAAATTATAACTAATAAAAATGTAAATGTAACTAAACTTTAAGCACCTGTTGACAAGCCAATTCAATTGGCTTAGCAGGACTTGTTTGTTGATAATGTATAACTATTTATTCAATAAAAAAGGGTATAATTTAATACACCTTATCCCTTGTATCATAATGAACTGTGCGTTTATAAAAAAAACATATTGTGAAATGTATAAGAATAATGTCGCGATTTCCACGATCCTCCTAACTATGGTTTACTGTTCTAAGGCGGCATTTTGTAGTTTTTTAAAAGGTTATCTTAATGTCTTTACACTGTATTCATCACGTTTGCAGGTTATTTTAGTAAGTTAATGTTTGCAAGTTATTAGTGATAGTTCCCTCAGCTATGTTTGATGTTAGTTATTATACTAGATAGTTGTTTTGTTAGGGAAAAAAATAGTTTCGCACCATGAAATTTAATATCAAAAAGATGTATTGAAATAAGTAATAACCAGGATTTTTTTCCCTGGTTTATTATTTATGTTGAGCAGCGGGATATTCAGATATATTGAAAAAAAGCTTTTGTGGATTGAAAACTTTAAAATATTTCGTCTGTGGGAGTTCTAACCAGAACGTTTAGAATTGTCTTAAGCGTAAACTTCTTTTTGGGCTATGTTCAGCTGTGTGAGTGATCAAGGCAGGTCCCTATTCATTGGTCGCTAGAATTTTATTGGCTCCAATTTCAAGAAATTCCATATTTTAAAAGTGTTTTAGAGTAGGACAGAGGCATAATAAAACTTGAAAACGTTCCTCGGAAGATTAATTGATTTGAATTCATGCAATTTGGGAGTTTAGTCATTTGTCCGATCTTCTCTGGACGTTAAGAAAGATTATGTTTCATATGAGTCTTCATATGGCTCGTCAGCTGGCTCTTTTGATAACATGAATAGTTGCACTCGGAACATGAAAAAGGTTTTTCTCCAGTGTGAGTCAGCTGGTGTCGCTTCAAATAACTTTTTCGAGAACATGAATAATTGCACTTAGAACATGAAAAGGGTTTTTCTCGACTGTGAGTCAGCATGTGGCTCGTCAGACTACTTTTTCGAACACATGAATAGTTGCACTCGGGACAAGAAAAAGCTTTTTCTCCATTGTGAGATAACATGTGGCTCTTCAGATTGCCTTTTAGAGAACAAGAATAATTGCACTCCAAACATGAAAAAGTTTTTTCTCCACTGTGAGTCAGCATGTGGCTAGTCAGGTCACTCTTTCAAAAAAATGAATAATTGCACTCCAAACATGAAAAAGGTTTTTCTCCACTGTGAATAATCAGGTGTTTGGCCAAATTTCCCTTAAGAGAACATGAATAGTTGCACTCGGAACATGAAAAAGGTTTTTCTCCAGTGTGAGTCAGCTGGTGTTGCTTCAAATAACTTTTTCGAGAACATGAATAATTGCACTCAGAACATGAAAAGTGTTTTTCTCGACTGTGAGTCAGCATGTGGCTCATCAGACTACTTTTTCGAATACATGAATAGTTGCACTCGGGACAAGAAAAAGCTTTTTCTCCATTGTGAGATAACATGTGGCTCTTCAGATTGCCTTTTGGAGAACAAGAATAATTGCACTCAGAACACGAAAAAGGTTTTTCTCCACTGTGGATGAGCATGTGTCTCGACAGTTTACCCTTATGAGAACATGAATAGTTGCACTCGGAGCATGAATAAGGTTTTTCTCCAGTGTGAGTCAGCATGTGAAGCGTCAAAGTTCCTTTTTGACAACATGAATAGTTGCAATTCAAACAGGAAAAAGGTTTTTCTCCACTGTGAGTCCGCATATGTATCTTAAAATGACTCCCTTGAGAACATGAATAGTTGCACTCGGAGCATGAATAAGGTTTTTCTCCAGTGTGAGTTAACATGTGTATGGTCAAATTTCGCTTTCGAGAGAATGAATATTTACATTCGGAACAAGAAAAAGGTTTTTCTCCAGTATGAGTGCGAAAGTGGTATTCAAAATTTGACATACGACAGTAGGAGTCGTTACAATGGCTACAAGGGATTTCTTTTTCCACAGGATGCGTCTTCAGATCTGGCGACAAATTTGAAAAAATACTGATAAATAAGGCAAAGTGAAACTTATTACCTTGTGTAAATCAGCACAGTAAATTCATTAAAATGTAGAAAAATAGTATAACACAAATTTCTTAAACTTAAACACCGGTTTTACCTGGTGTCTGGGTAATTCTCTTAAAGTCTTCTAAGCATTCCTTTTTAACATCTGGCAGTACTATGTCGATTTCCATGTAAGGAAATCCCCCTTCATCTTCTACCTGGGCTCCTAGTTCTGCCTTCATGGTAACAGTCTCCACATTAATGATACCTAGAAAAACAATATGTATGTTTAACATCGACATACAATAAAAGCTTTTTTAACGATTGAAGATAGCATTGATTAACAATATAAAAGCGTTTATTTAGATAACAGACTTTCAGGTTAAATATGATTTAAGATTTTCACGGCCAAAAGTATTTTTGTTATTTGTTTTTGGGGTTTAATGCCGTGTTGCGCTAACTCCTTCTTTAGGCTAAAGAAGGAGTTAGCGCAACACGACATAACACCCCAAAAACAAATAACAAAAAAGACTTTCAGGTTAATTTAAGAAATAGGAATGACCTCAGATGTCTGCTTCAGGGACCGATGCTTCAAGATCCCGAAAACCATTTGCTCTTGAGCACCTTCCGCCTAGAAAATCCCACTTTTAACTTCCTTAAGATACGCTCAGTACCGCCCGAGTTTACACACATAAAAAAACAGGAAATAACTATAAATAAAAACAAAATATTTATAGTTATATTCCTATGAACACAATTCTCAAAATAAACGTGGTTGAAATGGCTTTGGCCGTGTTTAGTGACCACATCTTAAAAGCCAGGTGCTTCTAACGTTCCACTTCTCTACCTCTTTCTCCTCCCTTCTACCGTCAACCTCACAATAATCTCCAGTTGCTTCACATGGTAGGGAGCAGTTTTGACTTTGGAGCGGAATTCACAAAAAATAATCATGAAGTTTAAAGTGTGATGTAGTTTGGCTGTTTTCGGCAAAGATAAATTTTATCTGAAAATGCCAAATATATTTATGCACGGAGAGAGGCGACGTTATGAGCAAGCATATGTCCTGCCTGCTTGATAATTCGAATCGAACTGGGATTCCGAAAATATTTTCTTTTAAATATGCAATGCAACTAACTGGCAGTCCGAGAACTCTCCGCACTTTGGAAACATTCCATCTTTACATCTGGGAGGTCCAAATCCATATCCGTATACGGCATTTCACCTCCACCTTCTTCTTGGGGCCCTGGTTCCGTCTTTATGGAAACTGTATCCGGATTTAGTAGATCCATGGAACTGCTGTTGAAGGATTTAGTGACTAGTACAAGCCCAAACAAATTAACCTGAAAAAGAAAATAGTTGTTACGGAACTATAATTCGAATGTGCTCGGAATATTCTGTCGAAACAATGATTTCGTATGCAAAAAGCGTACTTGGAAATAAGAACTGTGATTATGTTGACATTTTGAAATTGGTTGAGAGAATTGTCGTCAATTGTCGGATAACTCAATATATACTATATCCATATTTTTTTTAATATTTACTCCAAACAGGAGGCCCTGATGAAAATAATTTGCCTCAGGGCCTATGTCATCTTTGGGGATGCTGTGTGGAGGGTCTTTTTGTGGAGAGGAAGGAGTGAACATGGGCCTTGAAGAGTCCCATGTTGTAGGAGGGAGGAAACACAGAGGCCGGCAGTTCGTTCCACAGCCGAGCTGTTGAACTTAAGAACGAATCGTAGAAGCGACCCGTTCTCATGTGACAAATGTCAACTGTGTACAAATGTTGGGCGCGCGTTTGGCGTGTATCCCGACTACGCACCGGTGCCGAAGGGATCAATGACGCTAGTTCCTCAGAGCATCTTCCATTGTCATACCGATAGAACAAAGACAACATACCTACCTGACGCCTGTGCTCTAAAGATTGCAGTCCGTTTGTTAAGATTGGGGAATCTATCAAACGGACCGCCCGTTTAAAAGTAAAACCAGTAAACCTTTCATTGAGTCCGTCATTATACTTTTAACAGAATATTGGTTATCGATCTTTGAAATGCTTTCAAAACACCATACAAAAAATGGTATACGTCTAATTGACAGTTTAACTCTACACTACTACTCATGTTGCGACGTACAAAGAAACTACTCATACCCCCGCGAGGCGCATCATATCGACTAATGATTTATTCCAAAACTATAAGCATGATTGATATATTTTGACTGTTTCTATATTTTTGTAATACTACTAAAAAATAAAACTATTTTATATTATATTTATATTTTTTTTTTCTATAAAATCTAATCTCAAATGAAACTTAGGCAATTAAACAGTCTTCTCTTAAAAAAAAGAAAACACTTAAGGTATACACTTTAAAAAAAAGTACTTCTACTACTACACTACAAAAAATAGTCAGTTATGAAGTTATTAACTAAAAAAAGTAACAAAGTAGCAAAAAAATATTTTAGATATTAATTTGACTAATAGCGCAAAACTAACATACAAGCTACTCATACGTCTTTCGAGCGCCAAGGGTAGTAATATCAAAAAAACTAGCAAACTTACCGTAACGCAACAACCGTCCTGCGACATGTGCTGCCGATGACTGAGATGTCCTCGTCAATGCAATATGCGCGAAGGATAAAAAGAGAGAGCAATATATAAAAAACGCGGGCGCCTCTGCGACGTAGAGTAGTAATCTAGGGTTAACGTTCCTCAAACAAAACGTCATTGGACTTCCTAACTTAGGTATCTATTGGCATAAGTTAACATAAGTTGCGTTAGAGATAGCGCAGTTGTGCATTAGAGTATTCAATAGCACAAATTAACCCTAGAAAGATAATCATATTGTGTAGTACGGAAAAGATACTCCTGCGTAAAATTGACGCATGTGTTTTAATCAGCTGTAGGTCGAGGTTCATTAATTTATTTCAATAAATTTTATGTGATTATTTATTTAGACTTATAGAAGAATAATATTATTAAAGATAGTTTACTTATACTCGTTTATTTATTAAAAAAAAAAAAAACTTTATACTTCTTCTTTAAATCAACGAAATTCTTTAACACTGACTCTATCATACGAAAACTTATATTTTTTACTACAATAATCAGCCTTTTTTTAGTACAAAAGCAACAATTAGCATATCTTATATACATATATTAGGAACATATAGTTATATAAAAATCAGTTACAAACAGCTTTGGCACATATCATCAAAGTCACGTAAAAGATAATCATGCGTAATTTTGACTCACGCGTTCGTTATATTTCAAAATCGGTGACACTTACCTTATCGACACGTACATTACATGACAGCACTCAGCGACGAATAAGATGTCCTAAACGCACAGATATGGATTCGCGCTATTTAGAAAGAGAGAGCAATATTTCGCAAACGCATGCGTACATTTTACGCAGACTATCTTTCTAGGGTTAAAGGACAGGGGTCGCTCAGTTTGATTTGGAATAATGGGCGCAACCAAAATGAATATAAGAATCAGTACTTACCAATAACAATCACAAGTATGGGATTATAAAGATTACTGCGTGGGCTGAACAGAGTCAGGAATATAATATAAATTGATGTATAGAGATTAAAACAGGATGAAATCACCAGCAGTATAGAAAGCGTACGTCAAAAAATTAATTATTTACACATAGACATTAAACAATAATGAAGTCATAGACATTTATTCTACTCAATCTACCTATATTTTTTATTTATTTTGCTAAAACCGCATACAAAGAAATGAATTACAAATGTCGTAGTGAAAATGACAAGATCGCCTCGGAACAAACAGGCGGGCGGGCGACGTTGTTATGTATTAAAACTAATTAGATCGATATCTTCGGGTATTTTGTAGTTTGTAAAGTACTTAACCACAGATATACCAGCCGTACTTGACGTACGGAGCGTGATGATAGACAAGGTATAGAAACTCAAGGTCATTTAAAAAAAGGTATAACCATAGACAATATAATTGCACTGAGCAATTTATTATTTAGCCCACAAAAACTGTTTTAAAAAATAAAAATGTCCTTCTAGCAGAAATATCGTCGCCTCAGTGCTTAATTGTCCAAACGACCATTTTAGCGAAAATGAGTTTTTAACGCAATATTGTTAAGGATCAAATTACGCGTCGTTCGATGAAGAAAAATAGTTTTATCAGCCTGCTACAATTAATTATAAGCATTTTAAAATGTCAATGTCCACAACAAAGAAGACTTAGTGTTCAATGCTGAATGCATTTGGGTCACTATTCCTCCCTTTAACTATACATCCATTTAGCTTGTGTATATCTCCCACAGGGTCGTCGATATGAAACCGCTCTCAGTTCATTCCTTTGCTTACTCGCTAATGTAAAAGATCAATATACCGACGACATTTTACTCGTAATTGGAGACTTTAATATGCCCACCATAATATGGGAAATTCATGATTCACACTTAACACCTGGAAACTAAAATACACTTAGTTCCTCACTTAATGACACAATTTTTTACTCCGAATTACAAACAATATTAATCACATAAAAAATTCCAATAACCGAATCCTAGATCTAATCATCTGTAATGAGGAATGGCATGTATCTTGTGCATACAATCCTCTTGTCAGTGAAGACTCACACCACCCTTCGCTTAAAATTATATTACAAATCGA
The DNA here is from genome assembly GCF_061612785.1 of Hesperophylax consimilis. Taxonomy (NCBI): domain Eukaryota; kingdom Metazoa; phylum Arthropoda; class Insecta; order Trichoptera; family Limnephilidae; genus Hesperophylax; species Hesperophylax consimilis. The sequence continues at coordinate 10,507,896 of NC_142852.1, forward strand.
TACACTACCAATTATAAACGCTCCTCCTAAAGTACTTCGCCGGTTTGAAAAAGCCGACTATGAGTTAATCAACCGACATCTATCGATGATAGACTGGTCATTTACTCAAGAAATTGCAAACGTTGACGAAGTTTAGTAGTTGATTCCTCTTATAACATCTTAAATAATACCATCAACCAATTTGTCCCCAAACGCCTCGTCAAAAAGAAATTTTTTCCAAACTGGTATTCAGCTCCTCTAATCAAAATCATCACAGAAAAATAAAAACTTCATAAAAAATGGAAATCTTCTAAAAACCCAATAGATTACATAGAATTCGCTATCAAACGTACACAACAAAAACACCTACAGAAGCATTGCTATAATAAATATATATGTTTAGTTGAATCTAATATTCAGAATAATAATAGACAACTCTGGAATTACGCTAAGAACAAAAGTAAAACAACTGGCATCCCGCAAATCATGCAACTTAAAGACGAATCAGGCACCGCCGCTCATCAAGTATGTCAATTATTCTCTAAACACTTTCAGTCCACCTATGTAAGCGATATGGGTACGAACAGTATCAGCACAATCGATAGTTCTACTTTTGTAAATAATGATTCTTCGATTGGTAACATAAATATTGACAATCTAATGATCAATAAATACCTGAAAAATTTACATGTTAGTAAGGGTGCTGGTAGTGACGGTATCTCGCCATATTTCATCAAAAAAATGTGCCACAAATCTTTCTTACCCTTTAACTAACATATTTATAATGTCACTAAAAGAAGGTAAATTTACCACAAAGTTTAAAGAAGCTATTATAATCCCTATTCATAAAACAGGGTCAAAAATTAACATTGAAAATTACCGCCCAATCTCAATACTCACGGTATTTAGTAAACTTTTTGAGCGAATTGTCTAAGATCAAATTTACACAACAATTGTTCGTAATATACAAAACCAACAACACGGATTTCTTCAAAAAAGATCAGTACTAACAAACTTGGTAAATTTTACGGAATATTTAACGTGCAATATGGACAATAGAAATCAAGTAGATGTAATCTACACTGATTACTCTAAGGCCTTCGATAAGGTAAACTATTTCATTCTAATTCAAAAATTAAAACAATTAGGCATCCATGGTGACTTACTCCGGTGGCTCCATACCTTTGGAGTAGACCAGAGTAGACTTTAAAGTGTCTTAGTTGAGGGAACAAAGTCCAGCTTCTTCTCTGTGCCCTCCGGTGTACCTCAAGGTTCTCATTTAGGCCCATTATTATTTAATGTGTATATATACGATATTCACAAATGTTTTTTACATGCTAATTACCTAGCATATGCAGATTATAAAAAAATTTACTTAGTTTTTAAATCAATCAACGACTGCATCAAACTTCAAGAGGACCTCAATCGTCTTTTTGTCTATTGCGAATTAAACAAACTTGTTATTAACATCGCAAAATGCAAGAAATTAACATTTACACGTAATAAAAATAAAATATTTTTTGTACACACACTAAACGGCACACACATCAATGAAGTAAAATATATCAGGGACCTTGGGGTAACACTGGATGTTTAATTAAATTTTATCCAACACACTGATGAAATCATTAACAAAGCCAATGAAATGCTGCGATTTATAATTCGCATAGCAAAACCCTTCCAACAAAAACACTCTATATTCCCTTTACACCTCATATATTCGCCCCCACCTGGAACACTGTACACCGATCTGGACTCCTTTATACCAAGCCCATATCGAAAGAATAGAAAGAATTGAAAAAAAAAAATTAAACACATAAATTACAAACTAAACTTACACTTCTCAAATTATACCGAATCCATTATATTTCATAATTTTAACTCCCTCCAAACACGACGTCTAATTTTTGATTAAATCTTATTATTTAAAATCCTAAATAATGGTCTGGACTCACCAGAACTTATCAATTTAATAAATCTTCATATTCCGTCTAGATAAACCCGACAATCTGATTTATTTTATCTACCCTCTTGTAGAATAAATATTCGAAAAAATTCCATAATTCCTGTGTGTGATGCTACATTTGACAATTCGCCTTTGTCATTCACGCTTACGAAGTGTTCTTTTATTCGGATTTTGAATGACCTCCAAGTTTGACCTGTGTAATATGACGGGCAATTAGCGAAATTCACTTGGTAGACGAGAGAGTTTTCAAGTTTTTCTCTCTCATTTTTATTGTTGATTAAAATTCTCCCTAGAGAATTCACATTATTAAAAGCTTTTTTGCATTTATCATTATTAGTTAATCTGGAAATTTTTGTTGATATTTCTCCAATATAAGGGATTTTAACTCATTGTTTAGTGATATCTTTTTCATTTTTATTTTCAAGGCCTTGTGAAATGATTGTTAATGTAATTTTTTTATTCCTTTTCTTTAAAATACTTTCAATAGTTTCGCTCTGTATCCATTGTTATTTGCTATGGTTTTTATAATATTTAATTCATTAGTGTAATTTATATACCTAATTCAAAGGTACGTGTGAAAGTCTGTGAATGAGTGAATAGAATATTGATAATTTATGTGAAATGTGGTGTCTAGATGTGTTGTCTACGATGTTATCGCTGTATGTTGGTTTTCTATAAATTGAGAATTCTAGTTTTTTGTTAACGATTTCAATACCTATGTCAAGAAAATGTATCTTATTCCTATTCCCCCCTATTTCCATTGTAAATTGAATCGATTTATAAATATTATTGATTTCTTTTAGAAAAATATCTAATTGTCTGTGTGTTATTGCCGTCCAGATAAAGAGAATGTCATCTACATATCTAAGATAGAAGGTAACTTTTGTAAATGATTTTTATATTACGATAGATTCTTTGATCTAATTAATAAAAAAATCCGCAAACACCGGGGAAATGGGGCTCCCCATGGTTAAACAACTTGATTGACTGTTATAATTATTATTGAATCTAAAGAAATTTTCTTCTATACATGTATTTAGTATTCTTGATATTTCATTACATTTGATCAAAATAATGTTTATTTTTTCCATGTAATTATTGATAATTCATTTGTTGGTATATTGGAGAACAAACTACCAACATAAAATGAAACTAAGGTAGCATTATTAGGTGTCTTTAATGAGGTTTATAAGTTGTAGGGAGTTTATTATTCCTAACGTTTAAAATAAAGAGTGTTTTTTATAATTTTATTTCCAAATTTTGCTAATTTATTTGCAGGGGCTGAATTACATGACACTACTGATCTTACTGGAATATTATTTTTATGTACTTTTGGTTGTCCGTATAGGTATGGACATTGGGGATTCATGACGGAGAGGTTATTTTTATGGTATTTTTTTTAAATCTTGGTTTGGCATGAATTTAGTATTGCATTTTCGTCTACTGCATATTTAGGGGTGGGGTCCTTTTCAACAAGGTTCCATAACTAGTATCCAGCACATCTTGGACTTTATTTAAATAATCAGATTTATTTAAGATAACTGTACTGTTTCCTATATCTGCTTTAGACAAAATTAGATTGTTTTGTTTAATTTTATTTTTTATTGATTTTACAGTACGTGCTTCGCCGGAAATTTTTCTTCATTGAGTGTCGGCAGCTAACTATTAAGTTCACCCTTTTCTCAACTGTGAGTCACCATGTGGCTCTTCACTTGGCTTTTTCTAGAATATGAATAGTCGCACACAGAATATGAAAAAGGTTATTCTCCACTGTGAGTCAGCATGTGGCCCTTAAGATTGTCCTTTCGATAACATGCATAGTTGCACTCTGAACATGAAAAAGGTTTTTCTCCACTGTGAGTCAGCATGTGCCTCTTCAGCTGACCCTTTCGACAACACGCATAGTTGCACACGGAACATGAAAAATGTTTTTTTCCACTGTGAGTCAGCATATGGCTCTTCAGTTGATCCTTTCGACAACACGCATAGTTGCACACGGAACATGAAAAAGGTTTTTCTCCACTGTGAGTACGCATATGGCTCGTTAGGTCACTCTTTTGATAACATGCATAGTTGCACACGGAACATGAAAAAGGTTTTTCTCCACTGTGAGTCAGCAAGTGTCTCTTCAGGTTACCCTGTTGAAAACTTGCATAGTTGCACTCCGAACATGAAAAAGGTTTTTCTCCACTGTGAGTCATCATGTGCTTCTTCAGCTGACCCTTTCGACAACACGCATAGTTGCACACGGAACATGAAAAAGGTTTTTCTCCACTGTGAGTCAGCATATGGCTCTTCAGTTGACCCTTTCGATAACATGCATAATTGCAAGCGGAACATGAAAAAGGTTTTTCTCCACTGTGATTCAGCATGTGGCTCTTTAAATTAATCTTATGATTAGATGCATAGTTGCACACGGAACATGAAAAAGGTTTTTCTCCACTGTGAGTCAGCAAGTGTCTCTTCAGGTTACCCTGTTGAAAACTTGCATAGTTGCACTTCAAACATGAAAAAGGTTTTTCTCCACTGTGAGTCATCATGTGCTTCTTCAGCTGACCCTTTCGACAACACGCATAGTTGCACACGGAACATGAAAAAGGTTTTTCTCCACTGTGAGTCAGCATATGGCTCTTCAGTTGACCCTTTCGATAACATGCATAATTGCAAGCGGAACATGAAAAAGGTTTTTCTCCACTGTGATTCAGCATGTGGCTCTTTAAATTAATCTTATGATTACATGCATAGTTGCACACAGAACATGAAAAAGGTTTTTCTCCACTGTGAGTCAGCATATGGCTCTTCAGTTGGTCCTTTCGACAACACGCATAGTTGCACTTGGAAAAAGTAAAAGGTTTTTCTCTTACATGGGTGCGTATGTTCATTGCAAAATTTGACTTAGGAGAGAAGGAGTAGTTGCGATGGGGAGGAGTCAATACTTTTTCCACAAAATGCGTCTGAAGATCTGTCGACAAATTTGATAAATAACATGGATGAAAATGACTCGGTTAAACTTATTACCTAAACTTAGAGTAAATAAGCGAAGTAAGTTCCTAAAAACGTTAAAAAAAAATAGGAGTGGCCGAATCGTTCAAGTTTACAATGAAAATTGGTTTTACCTGCTGCCTTGGTAATTCTCCCAAAGCGTTCTAAGCATTCCTCTTTAACATCCGGCAGATCTATGTCAATTTTCATATAAGTAAGCCTCGCTTCAACTTTTCGGGGTCCGAGATCCGCGTTTATGGTAACTGTCTCCACATTTATGCTTCCTGGAATAAAAAAGGACAATAAATAGAATATATCTTTGCATGGCCAGCTAACAGTCTTAATAAGTACACGCCAAGGCAGGATATCACTGTAATCGATAAAATGATGATTTGTGTTTTTTTTTAACGCTAAAAAAATAGTATAAAGGGCCATGTGTTAGGTTTAATATTCGACGCCCGGAGCAAACTGCTTCAATTGTACTCACATGGGGGCAGCCATGTATCTTCGTACCATTGAAATAAAACGAAACATTTTTTTAATTGAAAAAAAAAAACTGTTTTTTTACGAATATAGATACCATTGATCAACAATGTAGAAATGGGTATTTGGATGGAAGTTTTAAAGGCCAATATCAGATAAAAATGACCTCAGACGTCCGCTTGAGGGAACTTCTTCAAGAAATAAAAACCCTGCTCTAGAACACCGTAAGTAGAGAGTTTTAAGTCAATGGGATAGTGTTTTCTCAATCAATATTTATGAATTTGTAGCGATCGATACTGCTAGAGTATTCGAGAAAGCCGACCGGTTTAAAACGCATCGGATGAGAATGTACGAGACTTTTTATGCAACAAATTTCATCGCGTAATGTAAATAGGTACCGGCTACTTGTCTAAGAGCTACCTATTCGCGACGTCCAAGCGAGCTACCTACGACAATATTTTGCGAGTTGAACTATGTACATTTCGCGCATTCGCCAGAAGGTTCTAGCCTATTGCCTAGGCATAATTCCAGCACCATCGAAACTACCAAAAGAATCTCGCTGAAGCGAGAGACCCTTAGTTTGCCAGCGGTCTCGCGTACTTACCACCGCCGCCGGCTGGGCTATATGCAGGGGGGTATAACTCCGAGAAAAGAGTGGGTCAGAAAAAAAGACACGGTAATCTCTATGGGTAACTTGTGACGTAAATTTTCCACATTCCAGTACGAACTTCATGCATGTTTATAGGACGCTGTCGCGAACTTCATGCATGTTTATAGGCCGCTGTCATTGGCCGATTTTAGGCTAGCCAATGGGATGGCTCCGAATGAGAATTATATTGTCTATGGTTACGCCTTTTTTATAGTTTCTATCCTAGTCGATGGTGAGTATGTGTAGTAGTGACGTATATTTTGCAGTTACAGACTTTTATCTATGGCAAACATTAGGACCCATGGGCTCAGTACTAAAAACCCGAAGATATTGATCTAGTGAGTGGTTCATTTATGGCTATATGAATAGGCCCAACGCAGCGAGTAGTTAGTCATTTTTACCCAGTTCCCGAAATTAAGGTTCTATATTTTACACGAATGCAGTACAACTAACTGGCTGTTTGAGTACTATCAGCATATTGCAAGCATTCCTTCTTTACAGCTGGGAGGTCGAAATCTAAATTCGAAATTGGGATTTAACCTCCACCTTCTTCCTGGAGCCCTGGTTCCGTCTTGATGGATATAGTATCTGGCTTCAGTAGATCCATGGTCTGCTTTGGTAGAGTTTAGTATTTTTTTAACCCCAAACAAATATATCTGAAACAGATCAAAGTTGTAACGGAATTCTAATATAAATCAGTTTTTAAAATTTGGCTTCTTAAGTCTTAGCAAAAGTACACATTAAAAAACCTTGAAGTTTTGAAAATGGTTGAGAAAGACGTCGTTTTATCTTGGGTAAATCTTTTATTTATTAACTGTTATGTCTACCGCCATTCCGTTGTAATCCATCTGTAATAAAACATCTGTAATACGTATATTTGTTGTAATTTTTAAAAATGCATTTGAAATTATAATCTAATAATAGGTAGATGTCAAATTGACAGTTTAATCATTCTGCTGTGACAAAACGCCCAATGATTCCCTAACTAAACTGGAAGAGCGGCCGCTACCAAAATGAATACGATGAATTCAAGTATTATTACTTACCAATAACCATCACATGCATGGGATAATAAGTTTAACAGGGCGGGATAAACAGAGTGTGGAAACAGGAAGAAAGACTGTCGGAGAAGAAAGCACATGTCAAAAAATATATAGGTCATGCATAGACAAGAATGAAGTCATAGACAATTAATATAATTTTCATGAACCTGGCCTTTTAAGAACATTACACCTTCTTTCGGCTTGCGTCTTGTAAATATTATAGCGCTAGAAGATCTTCAATCTGTTAACAGTGAGAAATCCGTGACCCTTAAAAAAAACACAACAAGGAAAACGAAATAAAATCGCTTCTAATCGAATATTTAGGTTAAGCGATTTTGATTTTGTCCATTATACATTTTTTTTTACACATATGGGTCAAAATCCCTTTAAAATTCATCAAAACGCTCACTTTAGGCGAGTTAGAAAAGGGGTTTCAATAAAAGTTTTCTGTGAAAGGTAGTAATTTTAGTTACTACACAGTAATTTTTCAAATCCATGTAGGGGCAGTTATTAAAAAAAATCTGAAGGAAGTAATTCACCCCAATATTTATTCGACTCCATGGGGGGGGGGTTGTAAATAACCCATAGGTATTTAATTCTTTGTCCCAGTATAAACTGCTTTTGAGTTTTTTGGAACAAGGTATTTTGTTGATTTGTCCAAAGTACCACATGAAAATGTCCGGTTCTTTTACTGGCTACGATAAAAACTCTTCTCCTAGTAGTAGTTCAATATATATTAATCATTTTCAAGAAAAAAAAATGCATTAATAAAATTTTATTTTAAGCAAAACATAAAAGAATCGTGACTCCCTTTTTAACAGGACAAAGAAATTCTCTTTTCCGATAAAGAATTCAGGACTAATAATGATCTTGAATTTAATTTCTTAATATAAATGTATTTCTAAGAAAACGAAATAAAAAATTTTGTGTTCTTCAATTTTCTGTTAAAAGTAGAGAAATTGCAAAATTCGATCACGTCGTAAAAAGCACGTTTTCATATTTCATATTTGATAATCTAAATGACGGGTTGTTTAGAAGAATTTTTATTATTCTACAAATTACAAAGTTAATTTTCATGTTCTATGAAAGATTTTTTTCAAGTTCTGTTATTATTTCAGTTCTGTCAAGCTACTAGCCTATTAATATATACTTACAGAATTTGAATACGACTTTCACAGAACCCGAAAATGAACGTTGAAAATGATTTCTCAGTAACAACCCTTTCCGATAAATGATAAATCGAATCCTTTATTTAAAGAGTTTCAAATTTCAAGTCATCGTAAATTATTTTTAAGACAGATTGATTGTTCATTAAGGTGGGTCACGATTGTATGGGGGAAAAAAAAAACTTGTTTTGGTTTGTCTGTTAGTGATAAAAGGGTGTTAAATGAAGATGTTAAATCACGTAATTTTTTTAATGATATTTGGATATCATCTTCTTCCTCCGGATTGAGTTTGAAATTTCACAAAATAGAGAAAAACCCACCCTTGTTAAATCTCTAAAATTTATTAGATAAACAATTAAAAATGAACTTTTTTTTCAATAAAACACAAATTGGAGAGAATATTCTGACTTATTTATTAAAAAAATATATGATTATAATTAACATTATCTCAAGACAGTTTATTCAAATACCAGCAAAATCCTTCTTACTCTCAAATTTCAGCATTATTTTGCGAGACTTAATCTTTGCCTTATAAGACCTTCTCTTGCAGACTTCGTACATAAAGTAGTCGAGGCTTCAGTAACAGTCTTTACAGCTCTTTCAACTGCTTGAGTATGACATGGCAGACGCAGAAGAGGCTATTTACCTTCTCCCCCCTCTGCTACAAATAATTGAAGTTCTTCATCCGATATATTCTTCAGTGTTGGGGGTTCGGTTACATTTTGCTGCCAATTAATAAGGTCGTAGTAATATGATGCATCGAGGCTTTCGTTTGGAAGTTGGAACCGCCTTGTTTTACTTAGTTTCTTACTGCGTGCTTTTAGAACACGACGCGCAGCTAATTCCCGGATATGCTTGTGAGGGTCAGTTAACATTGCAAGTAGTAAATTTTCGAGGTGTGCGAAGTAACTGTTTCTTTCTATGACTGGATCAATTATAGTTTTTAGTTCAGGGGATAAGTATATCTAGACGCTGAAATTAGCTGCCATAGGTGACGTGCTCCATCTTTACAGGTGGGATGAGTTTTAATACTGAACCAAGTCGGAGCATAAACTTTAACAACGTACGTTGCTAAAATAATAAGATTCTCTGTAGGAGCTTCCGTTGCAACATAAAGACGAAGAATTCGGTTAGCACGCGTAAGCCATCTGGCATGAGACATTTTTCCAGGAGATTTGTGGCCTAAATCTTCAGGTAATTCCCCCACCGTAACTGCAGATACGATTTTATACAAATATAACTGATCTGTACTTAGGTCTTTAGTTATTAATTCAGGCAACTCTCCGTCAATTTTCTGAAAATGAACAATAGGCCTTTTTTCACAGTTTTCTAAAGCTAGTCCTATTGTCCCTGAATATGTTTGAGGTCCAGATGTCTTATCGTCAAGATGTGTGAACAAATGACGAAATGGTAACTCGTTCATGTGAAGCAAGCAAATTATCCATTGCAATGGTTTATCCAAACGTTTTTCAAGCAAACGTATTATACCTCCATGTTTTCCAACGTTCACGTTCGTTCCGTCACATCCAATAGCCATTAATGGTTCAAATGGTATTTTTTCCTTTAAAAAATAATCGACAATTGTTCTTTCTATAACTTTCGAAGTGCCAGAGTTTGGTGCAATATAACCCAAATATATTGAGTCTGGCTCTTTTATCATTGAAATATGCTCTTCAATGATTAGTTCTCTGTAATGCCTCCCCCCTTTTTCCTTGATAATTAATGTTTTATCTTTCCGGCCATCAAAATATAATGCGGGTGTGAAAATATTAAGGCACAACAACTATGTGTTGTGCCTTAATATTTTCCCTTGTTTTTTTTCGTTCTCTGCGAAGTTTACTTTTGTCAATAACTGGAATATTAGACTTGATGTCATACAGAACTGCTGAGGCAATGGCTGCCGCTGCTCTATCCGAAACTCCTTATCTATCACAAGTTTTCGACAGTGTAGAGTAATCAATAGTGACCGCAGCCTGCTTCTGAGGCATTTGAGATACAACATTTGGTTTGAAAACATCATTGCAATCGGATTCATTTGATGCATAAGACGTGGAAATATCGATTAGAGAGGTAGTTGGCTTACCTGTGCTTTCCTTTTTAGACGTACGCAAGGATTTTTGCTTCAGAAGTTTTCTTTTCAACGGAGTCTTCATTCGTTTTGTTGTAGCGGTATCCACATTTCCTATTATCATTTGTCGTATAGTACGTTGGTCACTAATGAAACTCTGTTCATTTACAGGTATTTTTTTATCTTTAGGACAGTCACATGTACTGAAATCTTTGCATTTGCAAGACGAAATATCAAACAGCACTTTACTTCTGCGACGGAATTCCTCCATTTTTTTCTCCGGTATTTTAGGATGTGACTGAAGAAGATTTTTGCATTTAAAATGATATGACCTCAACATGCGTGCTACTCGCGAGTGTGTAACGATGGGAATAGAAGCCTTTCTCCATATTTCTTCAATTCGTGCTGTCACAGTACACTCTAATTGCTGAAATTCGGGTTCTAGTTTGGTCTCTTGATTTAATTTTATTTGATGCCTGGTCCACTCAAAAAACTTCATAACATCACAATAAGTTGGTAAAACATTGTCTTTAACGTCGCAAATCTCACCAAATACGGGACTTGTTAACGCATTCCGAGTACGTTCCATTGCGAAAACTTGTGCAACGTGACCTACCGCTTAAAGAGCCGTAGCGATACTGACTCCAAACTCCGACGTCGGTTGCGCAGAGTCGCTGCGCTTAATGCAATCGGTGCTTCCCCCGCCCTCACCTCGAGCAACTAATAATCAAAACTCGGATTTTTTGTAAATGAATTCGTAAATACATACCATATTTGCCATAGAATATTACAAAAAATATAGTATAAAAGATTCGTAGTAACTTTTATACACACTAGAAAATACCTCTAAAAATGAAAATTTTCAAAACTTTGAAGTGAATCCGGAGGAAGAAGATCGTATCAGAAATTAAAAAAAATTTAAACACGTCAGTTTGAACCCATTTGGCACCCTTTTATCACTAACAGAATCTAAAATTATCATTTTTTTTAAATGACCCACCTTATTGTTCATCTTGGAGCAAGATTTTACATTACTTGCGCTGTCCTGAAAAAATGAGCAGTAAAGAAAGATACTTTAAGCTCGTTTTTGCAGTACAGCACTTTGTTTTAACCCTGAAAAGATAATCATATTGTGTAGTTAGGAAAAGTACTCATGCGTGAAATTGACGCATGTGTTTTAAACAGCTGCAGGTCGACGTTTATTTATTTATTTCAATAAATTTTATGTGATTATTTATTCACACATATTTAAGAATAATTATATTAAAGATAGTTTACTTATACTCCTTTATTTATTAAAAAAAAAAAAACTTTATGCTTCTATAAATCAACGAAATTTTTTAACACTTACTCTTTCATACGAAACTTATTTTTTACTACAATAATCAGTCTTTTTTAGTACAAAAGCAACAATTAGCATTATATCTTATATTAGAAACATATTATAGGGTTATGTAAAAATCAGTTACAAACAGCTTTGGCACATATCATCAAAGTAACGTAAAAGATAATGATGCGTAATTTTGACTCACGCGTTCGTTATATTTCAAAATCGGTGACACTTACCTTATCGACACTTACACTCATCTTACACTACATGACAGCTCTCAGCGACAAATAAGATGTCCTAAACTCACAGCTATGGATTCGCGCTATTTAGAAAGAGAGAGCGATATTTCGCAAACGCATGCGTAAATTTTACGCAGACTATCTTTCTGGGGTTAAAGATCTTTCTTGTTGTGATGGAATATTTCGACCTTTAAAACATTTTTATTTTTTAAATAATATTTTAGTCCAATGAATGGGGTAGGCTACGAATGAATATTTTATTGTCTGTGGTCGCGCCTTTTTTAGTTTCCTCTAGCCTAGGGGCGTATAACTCCCGTCTGACCTTGTAACCCTGATCTGAAGAATTATCCCCAACCCAAATTCTTGTAGACAAAGCTGTTGTAGCTGAAAGCTCAGATCTCATTGGCTCAGAGCAAAAATTGTAGTTTTATCTCTCGCTCTCTACCATAGCGACTTGTGTAACAGAAAGAGAAGCTAAGCATGGGTTATGCTCCGATAAAAATTAACGGTAATTTCCAAGACGCCATTTCGAAAGTTGAAGACAGTTCGCTGTCTTAGTTCTTGTATGTTCAATAGACCTTTTTTTTCAAAACTGAGTTATGAATGTCAATATGTTCATTAGCCTATTTCGCATTAATGAAGCTCAAAAAAACCATATTTTTTGGTTTTTAAGTGACATTTCAAGCATTTTTCGAGTGCCAATATCCACTCACGGAACAATGTTTCAGTTCTTATTTGTTCAATCTCCTGGATATTGAACATTCAAACACTCGAAGTTATGAAAATAATATTTTTTAAAAGTTCATAGATATTTGTTCAACATCCCAACCAATCAGGAGCCGGCTAGTTAAAATGTGCAGCCATGTTGATTTTTAGTTGTTTTCTAACAACGAAATTGTTCCACTAAAAATACGTTTAATTGCGAATATATACTGTTATTGAACTAAAAAATGACTTCACTGACTCCAGAATCAATAAACTTTAGAACAGTAGCTCAAATAGAAAGGTAAGTCTTAAAATTATGTCATTTATAGGCTTTTTCACCATATTTTACATGTACTTCTTGAATTTGCTAGGCAAATATACAGGATGCTTAATTGATTATTTGTTTATTCAATTATTTATTTACAAACAAAGGACTTTTACCTAAAATGAGTATTAATAAATTATGTTAGTGCATTAAAACGTATTTTTATTCAAGAAATACAACAAAAGAGCCAGGAAATGGAAATGTGCAAAAAGTCGACTGTCCTCATAGTATGATTGAAAGACATCTACGACACATATTTAGTCCGTTATCACTGCTGAGATCGCTGATGAAAACAAAGTCCAAATATTTCAATTTTGAATTCATTCAATTAAAAGTTTCTGATTTTTTGTTTTTTTTAGTCACATAAAAAACAATAAACATATTCTTATGTAGGAACTGTTACCATGAACCGTCTTTTCGTTTTAGTATTTTGTTTTAGGTAACATACCTTATTTAGAATATATTTAATTCTTTTTGAATTAATTATTCTTTAATGAAATATTCGTGGGTTCGATTTATACTCTCCTTTACAGGGTGTTTGTTCTTAGCTACGACAATATTTTTCCAAAATAATCATTTTTGATTATTTTCTTTTTTCGAATTTTTTTTTATTGTTTTGCGAAGCTTTACTCTTCGAGCATTTTCATTATGACAATTTCTAATATAAACGGTGCAACGAAGGAGGAGATGATGCAAATGTTATCTGAAGTGAATATCACTCCAGAGCTTACGTTATCAGCTATGCGGGAACAGGCTCGTATGTATAATAAGAGCTTAAAACAATCCGGTAGTGATTCTTCACAACAAAATGAAGGCAATAGTGATAATGCGAATCAGACTACAAACATAGTTATTAATAATTATTATCAATCTGCAAATACAAATACGTCCGTACATTCTTGGGGTATTAAATTTTCGGGTTCTTCTGATGTTAGGGATTTTATACAACGTGTGGAAGAGTTATCTAGATGCCGTCATATAGAACTGTCATCGGTTGTGATTTCCTTTGCTGATCTTCTGGAGGGGAGAGCTCTCTCTTGGTATCGGACAATTTATAAAGATTCTTTATCTTGGCCTGAGTTGAGAAATCACCTCATAGCACGTTTTGACCGTTGTATTAACCAAACAGAGGCCCTAAAAGCCTTATTCGCAATGAAACAAAAATTTAATCAAAGTGTTGTGGATTACGTCGAGGACATTAAATTAACTAATCTCAGATAAGACGTTCCACTTACGGAGGAACAGTTGGTAGACCTAGTTTCTGATAGTCTGTTACCTAAATACGCCTTGGCAATCGCATATTTTGCAGAAAAGGACTTAAATTCTTTGGTAAATGTGTGTAGGAGATTTGAAAAGCTCTCGGTAGATAAACCCTTACCGCATTTCGATTCTTCTCAAGCAACTTCCTCTTCATCAACACATACTTCATCTTCTTCTTCGAATAATAGAAAAACTTTAAATTGTTTTTATTGTAAGGCGCAAGGTCATACAAAACAATTTTGTAGGCTATGGAAGTCTGAATCTCAGAGGAATTCTAGTAAACGTAAAGATGACTCCGCTCGCACAAACCCAAAAAACTAGCGTGTGATCCTCTGCGTCCTGCTAGCAAGGATGCCAGGAGATCATAACCCTTAGTTGATAGCTCCAGTAACCGGTTCTTTGGGCGTGACATGGACGCATGCATGCCGATGGCTAGTTCTGGACAGGACATCAGACCTCATGCAAATATTTCTATTCAAAATCTTGTCTTTTCGGGTCTTTTGGACAGTGGTCAGTTGTTTTAGCGGTTCTCTTTACAACTTCTTTATTAGTTTAGGGTTTAATTTAGATAAGTTAGAAATATAATAATAATAATAAGTTAATTTTTTTTTTACACTTTATAGGTAGATGAAACCAACGTGATAGTGTGCGAAACTACCAACCCTGCATACTGTTCCGTTTGTTTCGTCAGTGTTTTTATAGTGACTTGCTTTTGAGGCTTGGTACCCTCAAGAGTTTGTGACTAGAATTTCACAAAATTTTCTCATTCTTACTATCTCATATATATATATTTTTAAATTCTATTTAATTTTTTTTAGGAGATGTCGTTTGTGATGAATGTCGTTTTCTCTGATCCTAGTGATCAGTGGCGCCCATTAATTTAGTTTAGGTCTTAATTCTTTATTATCACTTAAACTTTACTGAGATTTATTCTTATTTACGTTTTGAGTAATTTTCATTTTAAATGAGACGATTCGTCTTCTTACTGTTGTGAGCTTAGTAGTGCGACGCATACGCGCACACACACACATTGGTACGTTCCGTCAGCATAATGGACATAAGTTTGGTTGTCATTATCCTTTGGTCTGAACCCTTCTTTCACAAGTTTATTGGAGTTTTCTTATATTTTGTCAAGTATCGAAGTTTTATTAGTATCCAAAGAGTCTCCAGGGGACTTGGAAAGAAGGATTCTAATTTTTTTTTGTGTGTGAAAGAATTGAGCAATTTTTCATACACAAGGTTATGTATTTCTATTTTAGTTCTTCAATGTACTAGTTTTATGGTTAAATATATTTAGTTTAATATATATATTTTGAAGTCGTAGTTTCTTAAGGAAATTCTCAAATTGTGTTGTTTCAAACAAAGGGGAGTACATACTGCTTTGGCGTGCTTACCTATTAAATAATTCCGTCTGGATATTATCACTTTACCTCTGCTACGTAAGAGTGTGTCTTTGTACAGTTTTGTTAGTCATAAGTACAACTTGGTTAGTTATAAGTAATATATGCATAAGTATCTCATTGCTAGTACCAGTGTTATGCTGTACATTTTGTAGTACAAGTGTCGATCTCTTGAATTGTGCTCGTACACCTCGTAACCTGTGTCAATTATCTAAAGCACATAGTTGAACACCAATTATATTTTGTTTGTCCAAGAAATTTCGACTCTTTGCTTACGTGGTAAGTGAAATGTTTGTTAGAATGCCATCTAGGTTACTTCCTTAGTCATATTTCTTGAGCAAGCAATGTTCATTCGAAGAGAATATGCTAGGCATTTTGAAAAAGTAAACCTAATCTAACCACCTTTTGATAGACAGGTATTTATTTGTGTTTTCATAAAACCTGAGCAAAATTTTTGAGGAATAGGTATTTTTTTAATATGTAAACCCTGATTCAACCACGATAGACAGGTTTATCTTCTGATTGTAAAACCTCATCTAAAATTCTTGGCATTACGTTATGTAAACCCTGCTCTGAACATTTTTTTACATCAATTTTGTAATCGATTTTGTGAAGATCTCTTAGAGATTTAGTGGATTTTATTTTTTATTTTGTTAAGTTCTATTGTTTCAAGTTTTTATCTTAGAATGGTAAATTTGTTTTATATAACTATAAGGAGAGAAAGAGAGTTAAGGTAGTTATTTTATTTATTTTCTGTTAAAAATATATATGTGTTTTTGTTTTCTTCTTCAAAGAATAAAGTGGGAGCTTGAGTTCTCCATACTCACTGGTGTCTCAGAGAGATTGTCTCTCGATAAGTGAGTAAGTGTTTGCGAATCTCATATTAGAGATATAAAAGTGAAGGTACAATCCTCATGTAAATATTAATAATAATAACGGTTGTACAACTTTTTTGCAGTTTTCTCTTTTCGTTTTCTTGGTTTATAACTCGTTATTTATTTGTTTATTGTTTGGAACATTTACATAGTGTTAACAATTATTACATTTATATTATTTCGGTGGGAATGTGCACAGATATCAACACCCCAATTAAAAATGTTCACAGCATACGTAAACAAGGTTTAGTCGATATTTGGACATATCAAACCATAATAATAATTGCTCTATATATTCCTGCTGATCTATAGTTATAGTCTTACATTCTTTGTCTACACTAATTCGCATGCCTAAGTAACGTCTAACAGGACCTAAATCTTTTAATTTAAATTGAGAACTTAATACATTTTTTAATTTTTCTGTTTTCTATTAGAAAAAATTAAGAAATCATCAACATATATAGCTACAATAATCTTGAAATTCTCATAAAAAAATGTAAACAAGCATGGTTCAAATTTACTTATTTTAAAACCAAAGTTCAGCAAACAATCTTTCACTTTTTCATAACAGACTAAAGCAGACTGTTTCAGTCCGTATATAGCTCTTTTTAATTTCAAGACCTTTCTAATTTGCTTATTTACAAAACCTTCTGGAATTGACATGTAAATATTTTCTTTTAAATTTCCATTTAAAAAAGCTGTTGTCACATCTAGATGTGTTATAAAACTTTAGATACCCCCATTGAGAGTAAGTTGAACATAGAAAAGGCTGAAAATTGTGTAGTAAACATTCCATATCAAAAGCTAATTGGAAGCCTTATGTATTTGGCAGTTTTGACTAGACCAGACTTGTCGTATGCCCTTAGTTATCTCAGCCAGTTCAATAACAGTTATAATGAAACTCATTTTAGTTATGCTAAACGAATATTAAATTATTTACAAAAGACAAAACACTATTGTTTAACATATTGTAAGGAAAATGTAGAGCTGACAGGTTTTGTTGATGCAGACTGGGCTAGTGATAGTCTGGATCGTAAGTCTTATACTGGGTTCTGTTTTGTAATGGGTGGTTCTGTGATTTCCTGGCAAAGTAAAAAACAAAGGACTGTCTCCTTATCCAGTACTGAGGCAGAATATGTTGCTCTCTCAGAGGCATCTAGAGAAGCTGTTTATTTCAGAAATCTTATGTATGAACTTACTGGTAAAAAATGTGTAATTAAATTGAATTGTGATAACGAATCAAATTTCGTCACAAATAAATTTGAGATATAAACTGAGAGTGTCCCGCGGTGTGCACCCAAAGACAAGTGTTGACAGACGGGGGTTTTAAAGAAAGAAGTGAGAAGTGCGGGGTAGGGCGACAGGTCCTACGAGATCAGGAACGAAGACAGTCAAGATCGAGGCGGGAGAGAGAGGAGACCGAGACAGGAGTGGTGGTGAAGTACGCGCTCCCCGCCCAGCGGTATGATGCTGGGCGGCGGATGAAGAAGTTACAGTCGAGTTAGAAAAAGTGATTTTCAAGTGTAATCCTCCGCCCGGCGACGTAATGTTGGGCGGGAGGCGAAGAAAGTGCGGTGATCAGACGCGGCCGGGAGGGCCTGAGCTGCAGAACTACAGAAGCTGCCACCTAGGACTTCGGCCTTACTAAGGCCAACGCACAGAACCAACCCAGCGACAACGGTAGTTACAGTGAACAATGACGATGTGAATAGTGAAGAAGCAACTTGAACCATATGACAACTAGTTAAGTTATAGATGTAAGTAGATCTAAGTATAATTTAGATTTAGTATTAACACTTGACAAACCTAATTAAAATAGAGACTCATAATTAATAGATGTTATTAATTAAATTCACCTCCCTAGTCCCCACCCAAGCAACCCGAATTGATGAGAAGGGAGAGTATACGGCTGAAGAGGTAAGTATAAAAACAGCAAGATATTTAAATATGATTCTGAGCTAGATGCCGGAGATGTTAACGTGCTTTTGTCACATGCATTAAAATTAGCAACAAGTCATCAGGCACATGCTAGATCAAAACATATTGATGTTCGGTATCATTATGTTAGAGATGCACTTAAAAATAAATAAATTAATATTGACTTGTTAACCAAGGGTCTTTTGTCAACTAAGCATTATAACTTCATGCACATGCTGGGAATTAAACTTAAATAAAACAATATCTATGTATTCTGTTTCAAAATTCACATTTATTTTGTTAAGTGGGAGTATCAGAATAATGGTAACAAAATTATCAAATGTGTTTAGTGGCGCCATCTATATTGAAACAATGTGTAACATTTCAAATAAATTTCAAGAACAATAAAGATTATTCTTTTGTCTATTGCGAAAAGCAACGTGTTTTTCAACAACAGCAAAAGTATGCAGTTGTCTTCTGGTGTATAATTCCTTCTCTGAGTAAGTAATTCTCCATCTCACCGCTACAAAATTCACCACCATTATCTGTGCGTAATATTTTTATTTTTGTTTTCTGACTATTTTCAGTCATTGCTTTAAAATTCTTAAATATCTTGAAGACTTCATTTTTATTTTTGTGGAAGTATATGAAGGTCATACGACTGTGATCATCAATGAACAAGACAAAATACCTAGCACCACCTATGGACTTCGTTTCCATAGGACCACATACATCTGCATGTATTGTATGTAGTATTTCTGTACTTATTTTTCCAACATGATGAAATGATAAACTCATTTGTTTACCTTCGCAATATAAAAAGTGAAGTGGTACTTTAATTTTAAAAAGTGTTGAGTGATGGAACGTGTTTTCAAAATTCCGAGTTTCGTAAATTTTAATACTTTTTTTAATGAAAATACACGGGTAAGTTTTTTTTAAGCCTGTTGGCATTTTTGATATCAAAATTTATTAATTTAGAAATAAATATGTTGACTTGTAATACACACATCTCAAAGAGTATTTTATCTAGTTTTCAGAACAGTTTTTGTTTTGGCAAAGAGGTACCAAATAACAGTTTTATCTGAATGATTGTAAAATTCGGTAAAATATTGAATCTATGGAAAAAATGGAAGGTTTCGGAAGCTTCGATCCGTGCAAATCAACAATGTCTCAAGGGAAAAATATTACCAATGGTAATTTTCCACAACATTTTGCATTAATTAAGTAATTCGTACTAAACAAGTTTTATTTTAATAAAAAAAATATATTTCTAAAATTCGGGGTCTACTGTTTTTGAAAGGTGGCAGCCCTTAGTGTGCATCAGTTGTTTGGTCTCCAATTTAGAAAATCCACATAAACAAAATCGAAGCAATTCAAAACGAAATCCTAAAATATATTTGTTACAAGTCATTTGTAAGATTTAATAATTATGCAGAGGCAGCTTCATACTTTAAAATTGATTCACTGAGTGTACGGAGGCATAATAATTATTAGGCACTATTCCTGTATAAAGTAGTTAAAATAATATTCCATGCCCAGAGTTGCTAAACAAAATTCCATTCAATGTACCTGCGCGTTCAACACGCTCTTGTGTCCTATTCAGGGTTGATCAAAGCAAAACGAATAAAGTTTATGTCTCTATTGTTTATATCTTTATTATGATTTAATTTATATCTACAACCTCTCTCCATGGCTATAAATGTATTGTTTCGTAAATTTTTCGTTTTATATAATTTTTTGATTGGTATAATTTTTTTAATTAATATTCCTTTCTCACAAATTTAAATTATGTTGTCTCAGTTAAAGTCACAAGGAGGAAATCCATAATTGGTTTTATTTTACTAAATAACACTTATGTACAAAGTGATTAAATGTAAACTGTCGATTTCTCAAATGAGTAAATAAATAAAAACCATTAATTTGTGACTTATGAAACATGAAAAAGGTATTTTTGTTATTTGTTTTTGGGGTATTATGCCGTGTTGCGCTAACTCCTTCTTTTTTTTTTTTTTTTTTTTTATGTTCTGTATTCAATAAAGTTTATACATTACAGTAAACGGGTAAATTTTTGGCCACCACACTAGGCACATGCCCGTGTTGTAGTGGTCAATTTTATGTTAAGTATAATAATACAAATTAAAAATAAGTTGAATGAAAACAGAATAATATAAAAATAAAATAAAATAATTTATACATCTAAAACAAGTATGAAGTTTAAAGGAATTAAAAATAATGCAAAATATCTACATAAGTTTAAGGTATATGAATATAAAAAATAGGTGTGGAAAACAGAAAAATTTAAAATAATATAAAAAGTATATCAAAGAGAATACATATTATTGAATTAAAAATAATACAAGGAGCATGTATCAAAAAAAAAATAAAGAATAAATAAAAAGAAAAAATTGTGAAGTGCATTTGTGTAATTAAAATAGAATTAAAAATGTAGTAAAAATACAAGTACATTAAGTACAAGTGTATTTCTAAAAAAAGAATACAAATACAATATAGAATCAAAGAAAGTACTATTTGGTAAGAAAGTAGGGATAAGTTATATCTTGATGAGCGATTTGCATGTGCGTGTTATGGTAACATAGGTGTATAGATATATATCGGCAATTTTTGTGTAAATCCACGTTTGAGCTACGGCTAAGGATATGTACTCAAAAATGGAATTTTTTTTTTTTTTTAAATATATATATATATACATACACATACATATATATACATACACAGACAACTTGAGCCAACGTTTCGAACAGAATTGCAGTGTCCATCATCAGGGCAGATGTGTTATTTGAGGTTGTGGTGAAATGTGAGCTTATGTATGAGGATGTGATACCGAGTTGCCAGCTCCAACCCTCTGAGCTAACATGATCGTATAATTTTTTTTTAAACGTTGGCTAAAGAAGGAGTTAGCGCAACACGGCATAATCCCCCCAAAACAAATAACAAAACTACTTTTGGTTGTGAAAAAAATCTTAAATCATATAAAAAAGGTATTTCTCCACTGTGAATCCGTATCCATTCGTGAAGGTCGGATTTTTGATAAAATGCATAGTTTCACAAAAAACATGAAAAAAGATTTTCTCTACTGTGAGTCAGCATGTGTCCCGTTACTTTGATCTTTTTATAACATGCATAGTTGCACACGGAACATGAAAAAGGTTTTTCTCCACTGTGAATCCGCATGTGTACGTTAAGGTCGCTTTTTTGATAACGTGTATAGTTGCACAAGGAACATGAAAAAGGTTAAATACCACTGTAAGTCAGCTTGCGTGTCTTCAGGTAACCCTGTTAACAACATGCATAGTCGCACTCTGAACATCAAAAAGGTTTTTTCCTCTTGAGTCAGCATATGCCTCTTAAGCTGACCGTTTTGATGACACGCATATTTGCACACGGAACATGAAAAAGGTTTTTCTCCATTGTGAGTCAGCATGTCGAACTTTAGTTGACTCTTTCGATAACACGCATAGTTTTTTTACTGCACTTTAGTTTACCCTCGTTTTAACTTGCACGGTCACACTCCGAACATAAAAGTGGTTTTTCTCCACTGTGTATCAGCATGTGTCTCTTCAGCTGACCCTTTTTACAGCACGCATATTTGCACACGGAACATGAAAAAGGTTTTTCTCCACAGTGAGTCAACATGTGCATCTTCAGCTGACCCTTCTGACAACACGCATAGCTGCACACGGAACATGAAAAAGGTTTTTCTCCACTGTGAGTCAGCATGTGCCTCGTTAAGTTGCTCTTTTGATGACATGCATAGTTGCACACTGAACATGAAAAAGGTTTTTCTCCACAGTGAGCCAACATGTGCATCTTCAGCTGACCCTTCTGACAACACGCATAGCTGCACACTGAACATGAAAAAGGTTTTTCTCCACTGTGAGTCAGCATGTGCCTCTTCAGTTGACTCTTGTGACAACACGCATAGCTGCACACGGAACATGAAAAAGGTTGATCTCCACTCTGAGTCAGCATGTGGCTGATTAGGTGGCTCTTTTGACAACATGCATAGTTGCACACTGAACATGAAAAAAGTTTTTCTCCACTGTGAGTCAGCATGTGCCTCTTCAGCTGACCCTTCTGACAACACGCATAGCTGCACACGGAACATGAAAAAGGTTTTTCTCCACTGTGAGTCAACATGTGCCTCTTCAGCTGACCCTTCTGACAATACGCATAGCTGCACACGGAACATGAAAAGGGTTTTTCTCCATTGTGAGTCAACATGTGGCTGGTTAGGTCGCTCTTTTGATAACATGCATAGTTGCACACTGAACATGAAAAAGGTTTTTCTCCACAGTGAGCCTACATGTGCATCTTCAGCTGACCCTTCTGACAACACGCATAGCTGCACACTGAACATGAAAAAGGTTTTTCTCCACTGTGAGTCAGCATGTGCCTCTTCAGTTGACTCTTGTGACAACACGCATAGCTGCACACGGACCATGAAAAAGGTTGATCTCCACTCTGAGTCAGCATGTGGCTGATTAGGTGGCTCTTTTGACAACATGCATAGTTGCACACTGAACATGAAAAAAGTTTTTCTCCACTGTGAGTCAGCATATGCCTCTTCAGCTGACCCTTCTGACAACACGCATAGCTGCACACGGAACATGAAAAAGGTTTTTCTCCACTGTGAGTCAACATGTGCCTCTTCAGCTGACCCTTCTGACAATACGCATAGCTGCACACGGAACATGAAAAAGGTTTTTCTCCACTGTGAGTCAGCATGTGGCTCGTTAAGTGGCACTTTCGATAACATGCATAGTTGCACACTGAACATGAAAAAGGTTTTTCTCCACTGTGAGTCAACATGTGCCTCTTCAGCTGACCCTTCTGACAATACGCATAGCTGCACACGGAACATGAAAAAGGTTTTTCTCCACTGTGAGTCAGCATGTGGCTCGTTAAGTGGCACTTTCGATAACACGCATAGCTGCACACGGAACATGAAAAAGGTTTTTCTCCACTGTGAGTCAGCATGTGGCTCGTTAAGTTGCTCTTTTGATAACATGCATAGTTGCACACTGAACATGAAAAAGGTTTTTCTCCACTGTGAGTCAGCATGTGCCTCTTCAGCTGACCCTTCTGGCAATACGCATAGCTGCACACGGAACATGAAAAAGGTTTTTCTCCACTGTGAGTCAGCATGTGGCTCGTTAAGTGGCTCTTTCGATAACATGCATAGTTGCACACTGAACATGAAAAAGGTTTTTCTCCACTGTGAGTCAGAATGTGTCTCTTCAGTTGACCCTTCTGACAACACGCATAGCTGCACACGGAACATGAAAAGGGTTTTTCTCCACTGTGAGTCAGCATATGTCTCTTTAAATTTCGCTTTTGAGCATTTGAATAGTTGCACTTGGAACAAGAAAAAGGTTTTTCTCTTACATGGGAGCTTACGTTTATTGACTTGGGAGAGAAGGAGTAGTTGCGATGGGGAAGAGTGTATCCTTTTTCCACAAAATGCGTCTGAAGATCTGTCGACAAATTTGAAAAATAACATTGATGAAAATGACTCGGTTAAACTTATTTCCTAAGCTTAGAGTAAATAAGCGAAGTAAGTTCCTAGAAACGTTAAAAAAATAGGAGAGGCCGTATTGTTCAAGTTTACAATGAAAATTGGTTTTACCTGCTGCCTTGGTAATTCTCCCAAAGCGTTCTAAGCATTCCTCTTTAACATCCGGCAGGTCTATGTCAATTTTCATATAAGTAAGTCCCGCTTCAACTTGTCGGGGTAAGAGATCCGCGTTTATGGTAACTGTCTCCACATTTATGCTTCCTGGAACAAAAAAATAAATTGTATTTTTGCATGGCCAGCCTCGAACCAAACGTCGCCTGGCGCGAGTTAAATTTTGGCTGCCCTCACAGTATAAATTAGTACACGCCAAGGCAGGATATCACTGTAATCGATAAAATGATGATTTGTGTTTTTTTGTAACGCTGTATTTATCAAAAATAATATAAAGGGCCATGTGTTAAATATTAGGCTAAATATTCCACGCCGGAGCAAACTGCTCCAATTGTACCCACATGAGGGCAGCCCTGTATCTTCTTACCATTGATATAAAACGAAAAAAAATTAATTGGAAAAATTTACTATTTTTTTTATACCAATGATCAACAATGTAGAAGCGGGAATTTGGATGGAAAATTTAAAGGTTAATATCAGATAAAAATGACCTCAGACGTCCGCTTGAGGGAAATTCTTTAAGATATAAAAACGCTGCTCTAGAGCACCGTAAGTAGAGAGTTTTAAGTCAATGGGATAGTGTTTTCTCAATCGATATTTATGAATTTGTAGCGATCGATACTGCTAGAGTATTCCAGAAAGCCGACCAGTTTAAAACGCATGGGCTGAGAATGGACGAAACATTTTATTTTTTATTACCGACGACAATAATTTGCGAGTTGGACTATGTATATTTCGCACATTCTCTAGAAGGTTCTAGCCTATTGCCTAGGCATAATTCCAGCGCCATCGAAACTACCAGAAGAATATCGCTGAAGCGAGTGACCCGTAGTTTACCAGCGGTCTCGTGTATTTAGTACCGCCGCCGGCTGGGCTATATAAGTAGGTCCAACGCAGCGAGCAGTTAGTCTTTTTTACCCAGTTCCCGAAATTAAGGTTCTATATTTTACACGTATGCAATACAACTAACTGGCTGTTTGAGAACTATCAGCATATTGCAAGCATTCCTTCTTTACAGCTGGGAGGTCGAAATCTAAATTCGAAAATGGAATTTCACCTCCACCTTCTTCCTGGAGCCCTGGTTCCGTCTTGATGGATATAGTATCTGGCTTCAGTAGATCCATGGTCTGCTTTGGTAGAGTTTGGTATTTTGTTTAACCCCAAACAAATATATCTGAAACAGATAAAAGTTGTAACGGATTTCTAATATAAATCAGTTTTTAAAATTTGGCTTCTTAAGTCTTACTAAAAGTACACATTAAAAAACCTTGAAGTTTTGACAATGGTTGAGAAAGACGTCGTTTTATCTTGGGTAAATCTTTTATTTATTAACTGTTATGTCTACCGCCATTCCGTTGTAATGCATCTGTAATAAAACACCTGTATTACGTATATTTGTTGTAATTTAAAAAAAATGCATTTTTAATTATAATCTAATAATATGTAGATGTCAAATTGACAGTTTAAACATTCTGCTGTGACAAAACGCCCAATGATTCCCTAACTAAACTGGAAGAACGGCCGCTACCAAAATAAATACGATGAATTAAAGTATTATTACTTACCAATAACAATCACATGCATGGGATAATAAGTTTAACAGGGCGGGATAAACAAAGTTTAGAAACAGGAAGAAAGACTGTCGGAGAAGAAAGCACATGTCAAAAAATATATAGGTTATGCATAGACAAGAATGAAGTCATAGACAATTAATATAGTTTTCATGAACCTGGCCTTTAAGAACATTACAACTTCTTTCGACTTGCGTCTTGTAAATATTATAGCGCTAGCATATCTTCAATCTATTAACAGTGAGAAATCCATGACCCTAAAAAAAAACACAACAAGAAAAACGAAATCAAATCTTTTCTAATCGAATATTCAGGTCAAGCAATTCTGATTTTGTCCATTGTACATTTCTTTTACACATATGGGTCAAAATTCCTTTAAAATTCATCAAAACACTCACTTGAGTCAAGTTAGAGAAGGGGTTTCCATAAAAGTTTTCTGTGAAAGGTAATTCCCCACAAAAATTTCCGATATTTGCTTCCGCACAGTAATTTTTCAAATCCATGTAGGGGCAGTTATTAAAAAAATTCTGAAGGAAGTACTTAACGCCAATATTTATTCGACTCCATGGGGGTGGGGGTTGTAAATAGCTCATAAGTATTTAATTCTTGGTCCCAGTTTAAACTACTTTTGGGTTTTTTGGAACAAGGTATTATGTTGATTTGTACAAAGTACCACATGAAAATGCCCGGTTCTTTTACTGGCTACGATAAAAACTCCTCTCCTAGTAGTAGTTCAATATATGTTAATCATTTTCCAAGAAAAAAAATGAATGAATAAAATTATATTTTAATCAAAACATAAAAGAATCGTGACTCCCTTTTTAGCAGGACAAAGAAATTCTATTTTCCGATAAAAAATTCATGGCTTATGATGATCTTGAATTTAATTTCTTAATATAAATGTATAAATGTAATTTTACTCTAAGTAAACGAAATAAAAAATTTTGTGTTCTTCAATTTTCTGTTAAAAGTAGAGAAATTACATAATTCGATTACGTCGTAAAAAGCACGTCTTCATATTTCATATTTGATAATCTAAATGACGGGTTGTTTGGAAGAATTTTTATTATTCTACAAATTTCAAAATTAATTTTCATGTTCTATGAAAGATTTTTTTCAAGTTCTGTTATTATTTCAGTTCTGTCAAGCTACTAAATTATGAATATATACTTACAGAATTTGAATAGGACTTTCACAGAACCCGAACATGAACGTTGAAAATGATTTCTCAGTAACAACCCTTTCCGATGAATGATAAATCAAATCCTTTATTTAAAGAGTTTCAAATTTCAAGTCATCGTAGATTATTTTTTAGACAGATTGATTGATTGATTGTTCATTTTGGAGCAAGATTTTACATTACTTGCGCTGTCCTGAAAAAATGAGCACTAAAGAAAGATACTGCTCGTTTTTGCAGGACAGCACTTTGTCTTAACCCTAAAAAGATAATCATATTGTGTAGTACGGAAAAGATACTCATGCGTAAAATTGACGCATATGTTTTATGCAGCTGCAGGTCGAGGTTTATTTATTTATTTCAATAAATTTTATGTGATTATTTATTAACACATATTTAAGAATATTTATATTAAAGATAGTTTACTTATACTCCTTTATTTATTAAAAAAAAAAACTTTATACTTCTTCTATAAATTAACGAAATTTTTTAACACTTACTCTTTCATACGAAACTTATTTTTTACTACAATAATCAGCATTGTTTAGTACAAAAGCAACAATTAGCATTTCTTATATATATTAGAAACATATTATATGGTTATATAAAAATCAGTTACAAACAGCTTTGGCACAAATCATCAAAGTAACGTAATTTATAATCATGCGTAATTTTGACTCACGCGTTCGTTATATTTCAAAACAGGTGACACTTACCTTATCGCCACTTACACTACATGACAGCTCTCAGCGACAAATAAGATGTCCTAAACGCACAGCTATGGATTCGCGCTATTTAGAAAGAGAGAGCGATATTTCGCAAACGCATGCGTAAATTTTACGCAGACTATCTTTCTTGGGTTAAAGATCTTTTTTGTTGTGATGGAATATTTCGACATTTCAAACATTTTTATTTTTTAAATAATATTTTACTCCAATGAATGGGGTAGGCTACGAATTAATATTTTATTGTGTATGGTCGCGCCTTTTTTAGTTTCCTCTATCCCAGGGGCGTATAACTCCCGTCTGACCTTGTAACCCTGATGGGAAGAGTTATCCCCAACCCAGATTCTTACAGACAAAGCTGTTGTGGCTGAAAGCTCAGGGACCCAATTTTCATTTCAGTAGACAACTGCTCGCATGCGATAATTATCTACGTTGTCTATGGTTTTTCTATCATCGAGTAATTATCTACTAATTTTCGATAGAAAGCGTATTTTGGAATTTCTAATAGATAATTATCTATTACAAAGCAGTAGATAATTGGACTATTGGTTTTAGTAGTAGTTCAACTGTCAAAAAGTGTTACTTGTAGGGTTTGCGTGTGTCGTATTTTTGTTAATTATTGTAAAAATGGTAAGTTTTGAAGATTTGACGCACATACAAGCGATCGAAGACATGGAACATGCCGAATATTTAACTGAAAGGCCACCAAGAAAACTTTTTTCAAGAAATGATGCATTTAGTCTGAGTAATGAACTGTTCATAAAAAAATTTCGACTATCTAAACAATTGGTGCTCAAATTAATTGATCTATTGTCGCCTTTGATGAAAGAACCGTATAAAATCAAGTCTGTAGATGAACGAAGGTAAAAACGATTAATGATCCCCGTTATATGCAAACAAATCATTTTTTGTACTCAATCAGTGATATGATAGTAAAACATTGTTTTTTTTTTCAGATTTTAATTGCGTTGAATTTTTTTGGCACAGTATCTTACCAACATCCTGTTGGGTCAAATTTAAATATGGCAGTATCGCAATCTACTGTATCAAAATCTATTTGTGAAGTGGTGAATACTTTCAATCAACCTACCATTTTTGACAAATGGGTGCGATTCCCATCTACATTAGCTGAGATAGAAGCAAATAGGAATGTGTAAGTTATTATTTGAACCGTATTGAAATTTTAAAGTCCTGTACATTTTTTTCAAAGTATGTATATAGTTTGAACATTCTTATTTCAGATTTTATAGTGAACATGGTTATGCCGGAGTTGTAGGATGTGTGGATTGTACACATGTGGCAATAGTTCCACCTTCAAACATATCCTCTGATGAACGATCATATGTGAATAGGAAACAATATCATTCCATTAATGTACAGTTGGTAAGTAATTGATTTTCCCTTAATTGCTGGAAACATAATTATTAGTGATATATCAAATGAATATAATAAATCTCACACCATCGAAAATGTACTTTTTTTAGATATGTGATGCACGACTCAAAATCATACATGTTAATGCAGTGTTTCCTGGAAGCACACATGACTCGCTCATTTGGAGGAATTCTAGCATTGAACCTTTATAAAAGATGTTATATAGAAGAGGCCACCGAGGATTCTATGTGATAGGTAATATTTTATCTAATCATCTTTCGTCATTTACTTGAAAATAGAACAAAGTTAAGGTCTTCAGAACAAGTTATATTTCCCCAGCATTCATCATTAGATATGTAGGTACCTATACGTCTAATGCGTTTCTGATATGTATGTTCCACTGTTATATTAAAATAAAGAGCATTGATAATTTTTCACCTATAAATGTATATGTATTTTTACAACAATATCATTATTCATATTCCTATTTTTAGGTGACTCTGGATACTATTTGCGGCCGACCCCAATTGCAAATGTGCAACCTCACTCAGTCGAAGATCGCCATAATACTGTGTTTAGAAAAGTACGTTCAGTGATCGAAAGGTGCAACGGTGTGTTGAAAATGAGGTTCAGGTGCTTGTTAAAGCATAGGTGCCTGCATTATAAGCCTGAAAAGGCATCTCAAATAATTAATGCATGTGTCGTCTTGCAAAATATGTGCATTGATAATAATGAACCAGTATTAGTTCATGATGAGCACATCGATTATGATTTCGGTGATATCAGTACAACCGACAATGTTGGAGGGAGTTCAACAAATGTTGATTTGCTTGCTGGAAGGGCTCTCCAGCGTCAAATTGTAAATAATTATTTTAGAAAGTGATTTAGAAACTATTTAAGATTTATTTTATTGCTGTTTATTATAGGCACATCATAGGTTTATCGTTTGTTGAATTTACATTCGTATTATTTTTTTTAATTGCTGCTTTGTTCTGTTTTTTTTTCTATTTTTATTAAATTAGTTTTATGTTTCTGAATAACTATCTGTGAATATGAATGATTGGTCTGTTTTTTTGCCATCCTCTTATGTATTGCCAAGACTGTTTATGTGCCTCAAATAAATAAATAATTGAAAATATGTATGTATACATATTATTAAATAAATAGTAAAAAAAAACAATATTTGACATTGTTCCTATTAGTTGCCCGAGAATAAAATATATTAAAATTTGTAGTAAGTACCTTTATTTTTTAATACTCACCTTACTTTACTTTCATTCCAACATACATAGTGGTACATTCATTTGTATAACATGTGGTACGATGCATTTTACTAAGCATGTTTGTGTGTGTTACAATGCAATAATTGATATCAAATATCTCAGGAGATTTGGTAATAATTAAAAGAAATATTTATTTTATTTATTTATTACAAAATCCTTTTTACAATGTATAACAATTTTTGACAATAAAATATAAAAGTATACAATATTAAGTTTAAAAGTTGAGTAATCGGTATACTATTTTATTGCATTTTTGTTTAATTTGTGGATTATGCTATTCTACTAGGCTATGCCTTTCCCAGAGTAGCGTTATAGAACGCAATTCTATTTTATTGTATTTGTCATAGTATTTACTTTTATAGAATCTGCATAATATGTTAAAACATTTTTATTAGTTCCCAGTATGCAAACGATTGACATGTATTAAATAAATGTTATTTTATTAATACAGTTTCATTTGTGTACTTAAGTGTTTTATTTCTTTTACCGTTGGAAATGATCAATTTTTTTGGTATATGACCTGACTTAACTTATGGAAAATAGCAAAAAGTTAATGGTATTACTTTTTGCTATTTTCCATAAGTTGTACAATTTTTTTCAAGTATAGATTAGTTTGCCTTACTAATCTATTTTTTTTTCAGCCACAACTAATTGCTGCTTTTGTATCTCAAACTTCTCCCTTTTGATCTTCATGTTCTCTGCAGAATATTTCATAATTTTTTTTTGCTGCCATAATGCTCCCTACACTTTTAAAAAAAAAAAATTTGGTGTTGATTGTCCCAAGATGCAATCTACTTCAATATCACTTTGATCACCACCTATGGGACTGTTCACAGTTCCAACATGATCTATGGAAACCTCTGTATTGTCAACTGTATTGGAATTGTGGAATGTTGTGACTGCATCTGTATCATCTATCCCCATATTAAAGGTCGCTATAGATTCGGAGACACCCACGTGTCCCTGTATCGATGCTGGGTTTATTGTCTCCAGGATTCTGGCTTCGTCTTCCGTGAGGTCTTCCACCTGTGTCCCTCGCAAACCGAACTAACTTGGCCTGTTTATTTTTAGTTTTGGCTTCTAAGTATTGCCAACACTGAAACATAAGAAAGTTAAAGGTTAATAATGTATTCAACACAACAAAGGAATACTAATATACTCAATATACATGTTTCAATTTATTATTTTGTCAAAATGCTTTATCAACGTGATAACTTTTCATCTATCTCTCAATACTGAAATTTTTCAATTTATTTTATAGAGAAACAAATTACTTAGATAGCATTATTAGCCTATATTCAATTGTTCAAAGTTGTTTGCAAAATATGTACTGACTCATAAAAATTTCTTCGTAAACATCATAATGTGATAAATGGTTCACGTCACATAACAAATAAATCATACAACTATGATGCTTGATTGGTACGACTATCGCAAGGAGAGATCTCTTTGATCTCACCAAAATGGTAATTATTAGCTTATGAATTTTCATAAAAAGTATACTTTGTGATAGGATCAAAATATAATCATTTCATAGTAGCTAACACTGCACTGCATATTATGATTAGATACAATAACTACTTACTTTTCGCCATTGTTTCCAGTCTTTGCATCCACCGGGAATGGCATTCAGCGCATTTGCGATGTATTCCCATCGATTCTTCGCCTCTTTAAAAGTAAACGTGGGGCTGAACTTCCCACTTATCAACTGGGTATCCTCCATCATCAGTTCCGTCAACTTCTTTTTTTGCATTACTGACAAATATCCAATTCGAATAGACATTACGAAGAAAGGTCCAAAAACACAGCCAAAGGTCAAATTATAACAAAAAGAAAAGTCCAGAAACACAGCCAAAGATCAAATAATAACAGAAAGCCCAAGAGTAAAGCTAAAGTCGGTAATATTTTGAAAAACACGCAAGAGGAAACAACTACTTCTTAAACGAACAACAAAGTGAATTGAAAATTGACAGTCATTTGACAGTCGTTAGTCGTAAACAGATGTATATAGAAAAATGTATCAAATCTATGGAGTTAAATACACGGGTTACCATATAAAAAAATAAAACTGGTACATTTTTACGTTGGTATTAATATCGGTTGTTTTACATTATCTACGACGGTCGAAAATACGCATTTATCGAAACAGTAGATAATTTATCGTGCGCGATCCTCGCATGCGAGCAATTGTCTACTGAAATGGGATGATAGGCAGGCAATGCGATCGATTCTGCCGCCCGATGGTTTTTTGTGTGATAGCATCGCCAATTGGGGGTATGTTGTGAGACTGAAGTTATGGAAGAAGATGGGGAAGAGGAAGGTGGTGAAGTACTTGGCAATCTCATTAAAAGACCGTGTTAAGACAAAGCCCCCAACGGTTAATCCCCAAAAGTTCGATTTTGGGGTCCTTTTGGAGAAGGTTTGGTGAACGTTTAATTTGTATATTTCAATTCTGATCATTGAAATATACATATTTACATAGGGATTCTCGTTTTTCCCTGTATATTGTACACATTACTTGTTTTGTTTTTGTCTTTTTATATATGTTTTTTAAATTTATCTTTATCTAGAAATGTGGCTATTTTAGATCTAGTCACTATACGTAATGAAACCATTTCAAGCAATGTTCAATTTTGAATGGTGGTCTGTCACCAGGGCGATACTGATAGTATCAATCTGGAACGAGGCTGGTGTCGCGAAGCTGCGACTCCACTATATTTTAAGAGGTGGTGCAGAGCTAAAGCCCTATGCCACACGCCCAAAGGACCAGTCCCAAACTACCCCGAATGATAGATTATGGGACGATTTATGCATCCGACAAACCTGATGGACAGTGCAATAATCAAAGGTATAAATCTGGGCTTCTGGAGCACAAGATAAGCCCAGATTGGAAAGCAGGAAAGATGGACTCACCCGTTGATGACTATCACACGTCTCCAGGAGTATTGGTTGATTTCACTTCACAAAATATATGTATAATCGCCCTGTCTCATATTAATTATCACTCCGAACTCTGATAAGCAACTGACTTCACTTGTCAGATTTTACATGTGTCGCAACAATATTTTTACTATGGTGACATTTTTGGGATGGGTAAAAGGGTAGGTAGGACATTTGCAGGATTTTGTATTGATATTACACTTGTCCATTACGCCTGTGGATGCATACCTAACAATCCCCTATATATTGCGCGAACATTCTCCCGGCGTTGAAAGTACCTTCCGAAATTTTAAGTACTTTCAAATAAAGTAAAAAATTAAATGTAAAACGAAAGATGAAATATAAATATTCTTATCAATACGCTATTAATATTGCAAAGTTAAAACGAAAATTTATAAAATAATGAAATAAAGAAATAATAATTATTGTGTAGGCAAAGGACACAATTTTACGACTGGTCGTTTAAGTTCCCGGAAGGGGTCCTTACGCGTGCGACACGAACCACTCCGTCTTTACCAGGGAACACCTCCTCAACAACGCCCACCGGCCAATAAAGTGGAGGCGCATCCTCTTGATGCACCAATACTATGGTACCTACTAGAATATTATTCGCGGGACTATTCCATTTTTTTCTCATCTGCAGAGAGTGAAGATACTCTATATGCCACTTCTTCCAATAAGATTGAACGAGGTGGTCCAAAAGCTCTTTCCTTTTCAGTAGACTAATGCGTTCATTAGTCAAATCATAAGCAGGTAGATGCTGAATCGGGGTAGACATCAGAAAATGAGCCGGAGTAAGAGCTTCTGGATAATGAGAACTGCTTAATAAACATAATGGCCGTGAATTAAGTACAGCCTCTATTTGTGTCAGAACTGTGAGAAGCTCTTCATAACATAAAAGTTGAGTACCCACAACCCTATACAGATGCGATTTAATGCATTTAATATTTGACTCCCATAATCCTCCAAAGTGAGGAGCGCGGGGTGGAATCGTCTTCCATTCAATTCTCCGAATGTTAAATTCATTGCGAAGAACTTCTTTAGTTGAATTTGCCTCTAAAAAATTATATAAGTCATCCAGACAATTCTTTGCGCCTATGAAATTTGTCGCATTGTCACTGTACATACACGAAACCGGTCCGCGTCTGGATAGAAAACGCTTAAATGCGTTTAAAAAATTGTCCGTGCTTAGATCTGATACCACTTCCATATGTATAGCCTTCGTTGTTAAACAAATAAATAGACATATATATGCCTTTTGACTTTTTACCCCACGACGCCTAGAAAGGGTTATATTTATTGGTCCGGCAAAATCTACACCCGTATGTGTAAATGCCTTTGCTTCCTGAACTCTAGCTGTAGGTAAATCTGCCATTAGCGGTATAATATTGGAAGGTGCAGTTTTAAAACAGAAATTACAAGCATGTACTCTTTTGCGTAATAGATTTCTCCCCGATAAGATCCAATAACGCTGTCTAATTATTGACATAAGGAGATGTGCACCAGTATGACAATTCACACGATGGTGAAAGTCTATAATTATATCGACAATATGATCCTGTCTTGGCAGAAGTACTGGATGTTTCTTTTCAAAAGGTATATTCGCGTTTGTTAATCTACCACCTATACGTAACAAGCCATTATGATCTAGGAACGGGTTTAGTTTTCGGATTGAAGGTGAGCATAATTTATCCCTCTGTATTAATTGTATATCGGCACTAAAATACCTATTCTGTAAAGCTTTTAATACATTCATTTCAGCAATGTTTAATTCCGTGGAATTTATAACTGTTGAGCGTGATAACTTTCGCATAAATCGTAAAATATATACCACAATTCTCAGCAGTTTTGGCCATGAGGAAATTTTTAAAGCGAGATTATATAACGGAGAATTTTCCTCTATTGACGTTATTGTAAATGTATGCGATTTTTTCAATTCCAAAGCATTCTCCTCCTCTCGTGAGGGGGAAAATCTTTCGACAGGCCACTCGGATACTGGGTTCGCAGCCCAGGGCGGACCGTGCCACCAAAGAGAATGATCGACCAGCTGAGCAGGCAGTAGTCCTCGTGATAAACAATCACTAGGATTTGTAACGCCATCTATGTGATAAAAATGTTTCGCGGGTAAATTTTCCTGAATTTCACTAACTCGATTAGCTACAAAAGTTTGCCACCGGTGAGGGGACGAGTGAATCCAAGAAAGTGCTATTTTCGAATCTGAAAAAGCAAATATATCGTTTATCGAAACGCGATTTCTATAAGTATCTATAATAGATCTAACGAGTCTAGATAAAATAAGCGCAGCGCATAATTCCAATCGAGCGAGCGACACTGTTTTCAGAGGGGCCACCTTGGATTTAGAACATATCAAATTCATTGTAGTGTTGCCACCCTTATCCGTGACATGAAGATATATTACACAACCGTATGCTTTCATACTCGCATCTGCGAAGGCGATAATATTTATCGTGCAGTCCTCCTTTACTCCCAAATATCGAGGTAAATTTAAATTAGAAAGCATCGGTAATTCTTCCTTGAATTTGACATATCTATTAACAATACTTTGGGGTAGTTCCTCGTCCCACCCTACTTTTTCTAACCACAGCTCTTGTAAAAGTAATTTGGCATATAAAATTACCGGAGCAACCAAACCTAATACATCGAATAAACGAGCTATTGTGGAAAGAATTGATCTTTTACATATAGTTTTTTCCTCCGTCGGACATATCATAAATCGAAAACAATCAGATATCGGATCCCATTTTAATCCTAAAATGCTACATTTATCCGAAAAATCCATTGTCGCGCGGTGCGACTCTGGTAATTGGGCCAGTAAATGAGGAGAATTACTCGACCATTTGACTAATTCAAATCCTCCACACTTGAACATCGCCATTAAATCTGTAGCCAAAGTGATGCCTTCACTTATAGTATTTACAGAATATACAAAATCGTCCATATATAAATCATTAATTGCAACTTCCGCCGCTTTCGGATAACGATTTCTTTCATCGCTCGCTAGCTGCCGTATAGTTCGCATTGCTAGAAATGGTGAACAGTTCAAACCAAACGCGAGTGAATAAAATTGATAAACTCTAATTTGTTCATCTTCGTG
Organism: Hesperophylax consimilis; assembly: GCF_061612785.1. Taxonomy (NCBI): domain Eukaryota; kingdom Metazoa; phylum Arthropoda; class Insecta; order Trichoptera; family Limnephilidae; genus Hesperophylax; species Hesperophylax consimilis. The sequence continues at coordinate 10,544,175 of NC_142852.1, forward strand.
AAATCTATAAAGAATTTTTTGATATTTACGATGGCTTTCCGTTACCATTATACGTAGATACATTTGCTTAACATCTGCGGTTAATGCTACAGCGAATAAGCGAAATTTAATTAAAAGTGTAAATAAATTAGATTGCAAATTTGGACCTGTATACAAAGTATCATTAAGTGACAACCCTGAACTGGTCTTTGTACTTGTATCTAATACAACACGAGTTTTAGTTGTTGATTTATCTTTACGAATTACTGCGTGATGAGGAATGAAATATCCCTCATCAATATTAGATGAAGACGAAACTTCAACCCTCATATATCCCTTTTCCAGATATTCAGAAACTACTTCATTATAACTGCAATGCAATTCTGACGACGTATTAAATTTCCGTTCTAAATATTCATATCGACGCTGCGCGACACGCCGCGAATCACCTAAATTATTAGGATCTATCTTAAACGGTAAAGATACAATATACCTTCCCGATTCATCCCGTTGGACTGACTCGAGGTACATTTTTTCACATTCTGCGTCTTCAGCACTCATCAACGACTTAATAGGCATGTCTTCCATTGTCCAAAACTTGGATAACGCATTATATAAATCTACACTGGTTATGGGGCCGAACGTCCACGAAACCTCCGGCGTACACGTAGGTATTTCACCCATTACGATATACCCGAATACTGTCTGTATAGCCGGTGGTGCATTCGTATTATGTATAGATAAAACCTTATTCCCCAGCAGAATATATGGAAATAACTGTGCACCTAATAAGATATCAACATCGGATGGAACGTTCCAGTATTCATCCGCTAAGTTTAAATCCACTAAATGCTCACATGACTTTGTGTCAACATGTTGTGTAGGAAGCTTATCAGTTATTTTATCGACAACTAATAGACTAATTTTATAAGTATCTTCTGAAACGCGGGATTTAATTTTTAACGCAACGTGTCCCAATATTGGTGTCTCTACTGAACCAACACTTTTAACTACTGAATTATTTAAAGGAATTATTTTAAGATTTAATTCATTACAAGTGTTTAAACTGATTAAATTTTGTTGCGAGGCGCAATCAATTAAACACCTTACGGTTACTTGATTATTTTTATTGTCATAAGCAAATAACTGCGCGGTTGACAGTAGTACATTCGTAGCTATATTACCCGCAGAAAAATTATTATAATGTTTATTATTACGCGCTATTAATGTAATGGCTTCGTTTTTCGATTGACTTTCAGTATTCACCGTGCTCTCAAAATGCAGAGCGGTGTGATGTCGTTTTTTACAAATTCTACAATCCGATTTAGATGGACATCTCATAGTTTTATGTTTATCGCTTAAGCAGTTTACACATAAATTATTTAATTTCACAAACTGAAAGCGAGCATTTGGTCTTAATTCGTTAAATTTTTCACATTTAAACAATTCAACATGGTCAGAATGATTACATTTCCGGCACCTGTTACGATTATTATTACTTGACTTCTGTTCGACCACAGCGAATGAATGCGTAACTTTGTTTTTATTATTAACAACTTTATTATCATTTTGCCCAGTTCGTTCTAGGATTTTGACATGCGACCGAATGTATTCTATTAAATCGGTATATGTAGGTATAGCTTTCTCCCGTATAGACATTTCGAAATTTTGCACCAACTGTATATCTAATTTTTTCAGTGCAACATGTAATATTATAAAATCGGTTAGGTCATCAATACCTAATTCCTTGAGTGCAGCTATGGAAGACGCAAACCGTTCAATAAAATTATTTAACTCATTTGGGTTACTAGGTGCCAATAATTTTAAATTCAAAATATTGTTCAGATAAAAGGTACCTAGCACGCGTTTGTCCTGATATTTCTTTTCGAGAGCTTCCCAAATTAAAAAATAATTTTGTTCGTTCGGAAGTATTCCCGCAAAAACTGATAACGCCTTTCCTTGGAGTTTCCCTATCAGATATTGCATCTTTTGCGACGTATTCAAATTTTGATTTGAGTGAATGTTTAATTTAAAAGCTTCATAAAATATCGACCAATTCTCTTGATTACCATCGAACGATGGCATCTCGATCGGTGGGAGTTTAATTAATGGTGAATTATTTAACTTCTGTCGATCACGTGATGAATCTTGCTTTGCTATAATGCTTTCGCGTATAGAAACTACAAAACAGTACTTATTTTCGAATTTACTCCATAAATCGAAATTCATATTGTAATTTGAATCCTTTTTTAACTGAAGTGTATGAAATTCATCACAAAATGTGTTAAATTGTGCATAATATGTAGCTATATTAACCGTTTGTGTAAGAAAATCCTCCGAACTTCTCGTCTCCCTGTCCGCAATACTTTTCGCTTTCTCGTATAATTCATTAACACGATTATGCATCAAATTAATCTTCGATTCTACTAACTTGATTTTAATATCCTGAGTACTATCGCTAGTCGCCATGATTAATTGTATGTAGGAATTTAAACACAACAATAATTACAAATGCAACCTAGTACATACAAATTAACAAAGTATAAAGAGGAAATAACATTTATTTATAACTTTAAATATGTTAATTTTAAATACCCCGTTGGTAATCCGGCTCGAAAGAACCAAAAAATGGTGTCGCGAAGCTGCGACTCCACTATATTTTAAGAGGTGGTGCAGAGCTAAAGCCCTATGCCACACGCCCAAAGGACCAGTCCCAAACTACCCCGAATGATAGATTATGGGACGATTTATGCATCCGACAAACCTGATGGACAGTGCAATAATCAAAGGTATAAATCTGGGCTTCTGGAGCACAAGATAAGCCCAGATTGGAAAGCAGGAAAGATGGACTCACCCGTTGATGACTATCACACGTCTCCAGGAGTATTGGTTGATTTCACTTCACAAAATATATGTATAATCGCCCTGTCTCATATTAATTATCACTCCGAACTCTGATAAGCAACTGACTTCACTTGTCAGATTTTACATGTGTCGCAACAATATTTTTACTATGGTGACATTTTTGGGATGGGTAAAAGGGTAAGTAGGACATTTGCAGGATTTTGTATTGATATTACACTTGTCCATTACGCCTGTGGATGCATACCTAACAATCCCCTATATATTGCGCGAACAGAGGCAATGATACCATATATTGATTTGTTAAATTTATATGAAACCAATATAGATTTAATTATTTTTTATTGCAAGTAATAAATAAATAAATTGTTTTTTCTATAATTTATTTCCCTCCCAACTATTTTTTTTCAAATCCAACTTTTAGGTATAAAAATCATAAAGATTTTAATTACCGTTCTAAGTTCCTACAAGTTTGACATGAAAGGTTTCATCACCATCATCATCACCTTTGCTAGGTTAACCCGGTGTGTACTTAGCTTAAACGCTGTCAAATCACGTATTCTGGAAGAAAAATGTCAAAATAACACGGAATTTAAGCAATTTACAAAGAATTTTATGAAAGATCAGTAATATGTATTCATCCAATATAATAACATGGTCATAAATATCCAGTATTAGATCTCAATTATATAAAAAGCGGCGCTTCGATTTTGACATTGTAAAATAGACTGTCTGTATTATACTATTCAATTAGTTAAAAAATGCAAAAATTGTAATAATTGTTATTGGTAATTGTAGACAATGAAATTATCTTTCTAATTTAAAACAATTTCTGTGTGTAATGTACTAAATATAGAAATTTAGTTCATTACATTTGGACAGTCCGTGATCAAATTCTTTAAAATATTTTTTTCACCGACGATTTCTGATATGCTGTTTACGATTAAATTCAAGTCTTTTTTCCATAGATATGTATCTTTCATTATCAAGTAAGCCACAGAAAAAATACAGAAACATAAAATATTCAATGTTGACTCGAAAAAGTAGCTGTCACGGCAATTTCAAAGTAACAAACACGCAGGATTCGCGCGATTATAAACTTTACGGCTTTTAATATTTTTTTTATAAATCCTACAAAAATGGAACAAACGGTAAAATACAGGTTAACTCATTGGCTATATAGCACCATAACAAGTTTTGTATGACTCCATGTAAAAATACAAAGATATGTTTTTTTTTAATGTTGGCGAAAAATTAAAATAATGATTGTCTGGATATCTCGAGCAATCGAGGCAAAATTATTTATTTCGCGTGGTCGCTCCAGTGGGTCAACTAAAATATTAAGTTTATAAGAAAAAAATAGACGAATGTAACAATGACCCACGCAAATTATGGAAGATCATTAATGAAATTACAAGTGCAAAATCATCCCATAACAAAAGCATAGATGAACTAACAATTGAAAATACCCAAATCTCTTTCGAAAAGCATCCGGACAAAATTCTCGAATACCTAAACGAATTTTTTACAAATATAGGGTCAAAATTGGCAAAGCAAATCAGACATCCAAAAACTAGCATTTTACCAGAAGAAAAGGAAAGTATGAACCAGATAGATAAATTAAAGTTAACTAATGTAACCAATACTGAAATCAGAAACGCAATTGTATCCCTCAATGTTAATAAATCATCGGGAAATGATATAATCTCAAATAAAACAATAAAACAACTCCAAAATGAACTGACCTTCCCTTTGACATACTTGGTCAATCTGTCTATATCTACAAATGTATTCCCCTCATGCCTTAAAAAAGCAACAGTTATACCTATACATAAAAGTGGTAACAAAAAGGATATATATAACTACCGACCCATAAGTCTCTTAAGCTCCTTTTCAAAAATCTTGGAAACTGTAATGAAGAAGCAAATTGTTCATTTTCTTGAACAAAACAAATTATTATCACCATCCCAATATGGCTTTAGGGAAAATCTAAGCATCAATGATGCCATAGAAAATCTAACAAGCATAGCCATAAAAAACATAGATGAAGGGAAAAAGTGTTTGGCTTTATTCATAGATCTTCAAAAAGCTTTTGACACAATAGACCATAAAATATTACTAACTAAGCTAAAAAAAATAGGAATGGCCGAAACAACAATGAACTTATTAGAGTCATATATAACAGGGCGAGAACAACAAGTACAAATTGGCAAACAAAAGAGCAAACCACTATCTTTAAACTATGGCGTCCCTCAAGGAAGTGTACTGGGACCGATCCTATTCATTATCTATATCAACGATTTAACTAACCTTACCATTAAAGGAAACATAATCAGTTTTGCTGATGATACTGTTTTATTATTTCAAGAAGAAAATTGGACGGATACATTTAATGAGGCTGAAAAGGGGCTTAGTGCACTTCAAAATTGGCTTAAAATCAACTCGCTTACCCTTAATATAAGCAAAACAAAATAAATAACATTTTCAATAAACGCAAGGAGCCAACCAATAAAATCACTAGAACTAAAACTACACGAATGCCATGGAAATAATATACAATGTTACTGCCCCGTCATCGAAAAAACACAAAACATAAAATATCTCGGAGTAATAATCGACGAAAATCTTAGATGGGACCTACACATCAAAGGTATTACGGAAAAACTCACAAGCCTTATATATTTCTTTAAAAATCTAAGAAACGTATTAAATAAAAAGGATATGAAAAAGGTCTACTACGCATTATGTCACTCTCGAATTGAATATGGAATCATAGGATGGGGATCTGCTACACATACGTACCTACACAACCTGAATACGATTCAAAAAGGAATCATAAAGACCATATTGAAAGTACCAATTAGAACGCCTTCAATTGAAATATTCAATTCCTTTGACGTACCAAATGTACAGCAAATATATGCCAAAAATATATTATTGAAGCTCTTCAAAAATAACAAATCCTCTACTAGACTGTGTATGCATAACACTAGATCGAACAAAAATGATATAAAAAATATTCCAAGTTATAAAACCACATTCGGACAAATAAACTATACATACTTTGCAACAAAACTCCATAACATCCTTCCCCAAGACATAAAACTAATAAAAAATCCTAATGAATACAAATCATTAATAAAAATATGGCTGAAAGAGGTCAATGAAAAAACCCTAATGAAAACACTAAAAACGATATAGAAGACACTAAAAACGACATAGAAGACACTAAAAACGACATAGAAGACAAATAAACCATATTTAAATAACTTTAGTCCACCTCGGCACAGGACCCCCTAGTGAGGAGGACTAAGAAATACAATATTTTATACTTAATTTCACCATTATATTTTGTATGTAACAATTATTTTATATAGTCGCTAAAATAAAAAAAATAAAAAGTAACTTTCCAAGAAACAGACGAATGAACAAGGGTACAGGTGTACAAGGGTAGTGTGAGAGAGTTGGCATCGACAGCAGCAGTGTGTTGTAGAAGTCACATATTTTGTTGATCATGAGTGCTAATTTTGTTAAGGTCTCCCTCACGACAAATGGTGACCACTCGAAAGAGGTCATTCCTTTTCACCAGGATACTACCATTCCGCACCCATACGTTTTTATAGCCGTTTTCTTTTCCGGCGGCACGTGTTTTTGCAAAGAGTATTTTATTGTTTATCGTCAGGTGTTCGTTTAGAAGTTAGTGGTGGGAGCGCCAAGTCCTAGTAGGCCTGTTGTGAGGCCGCGGCGAGTCCTTACCGCAGCGATGACATCACCACGGAGACGCTATGTCGTGAGCTGGACGACTATGTTGCGTGGCCGGTTGGAGGGCGACGAGTGACCGCGAGCGACGCGGTGCACCGCCACCACAGCGCCACTCGGAACCGGGACGTCAATGATGGACCCCATTCTCTCCGGTAATAATAACAAATTTTCACTTTTTGCCTCGGGAATTCCGTGAATGTCTAAGTTACATACTCTGCTACGCTGCTGTATATTTGTATATTTTCGGGACGACTTTATAGATGTGTTTTTAGTATATGTGTGAATTACATCAAGAAGTAAAATATTGTGGTCGGATATTGAATTATCACAGTTCGTTAATGAGTGTTCTAGTTTTATGTCGGTGAGTATATGATCAATGATTACATTTCCTGTCTTCGGCTGGCATTTTCTTCCTGGAGAACAGTTACACATTCCATAATTTTAGTGTACCGGTCCATTCACTCATTTGACAGCGCGTCCAATTTTTGATGAATGGCGTCAACTGCGAGTTTACTTTCAGTGCGCATTGTTTCCAGTTTCGACTCAAAGATGTTAATAAGGGAGTCTGTGTCACTGTTTATTATTGACTGGTGCGTTGCCAACGGTGAGTCCATGGGGCCAGATTCAGTCAATAGAGGTGATGATGTTTTTTCTTCACACTGCAAACCATTCTGCGAGATTTAGACATTTTGGTTATTTAATGTTTTTCCATCGCCAAAATGTGCAAACAAAAATAAAAATATTTATTACTATTAAATGCCAGTAGGATTTGAACTGAGGTTCTCCGAAACTCTACAAAGTAATGGCGGGCGCTATCACCACTGGGATAAAAGCCGCTTTTGTATTTGGGTAAAATATTTTAGTAAGAATCGTGTTAGCACTAGGATTTTGTGTATTTATTTTGAACGGCGTAATAAAATATTTGTATTAATCGTATTTTTTTATTGGAATCTTTGGGATTCTAACTGGGGTTCTTCCAATATCGGTGCAGGTTTAGCGGGCGTTCTCACCACTGGGCTAAAATCCGCATGTGAGGTACAGTGAAATATGTGTAATATGAATTGACTTAGCACAGGTATTATAATAAGTAAATGAATGTTTATTTCGGCGAAAACACTAACTGTCACTTCACAGAACTTGAACTAATCACTTCAAATAAGAATAAGTACGACCGTTTACACAATAGTTCGCTTTACTGTTTAACAGGAAATCTATTACCGATACATTGATTGATTATTATGTATTCTAGACCCTGAATGTGGGTGATTTTTATGGAGCGATTTTTTGACGTGCTTTCTGTTTGAATACTTGTTTAAACGTTGGTGAAGAAAACATGCACAATTGGGCATTTTATTATTTTTATTGTACATTATACACTTTAAAAATAAGGTAAAAAGTCCCGATAAACAGCTTGTTAGCAGTTTGTCTAACGGGTTCTTTACATTATAAATCTTTTTATATTTAATTTACAGTTACATTTTTACAATTATACGCATAAAACAAAAAAATTACAGAAATATAGCAACAGTAAAATTATGAAAAACAAACATATCAATTTTAAAAGTCATTAGAATAAAATATCATTGTAAGCTAATACGAATGAATTCTTTCAGTAAGCCAAGTCTTCAGTAAGTTCACCAATTGTTTGTTTTGGGCATAGTTTTTAATTTCCGCAGGTAACATATTAATAACAACTGGGAATCATATAGTTTAACGTTCTTTATTTATAAATATTCGGGCCAGCAGATCTTCAACCTGTTGACTGTGGGAAATCCGGAAACTTGAACACAAATAACAGTAAAATATGAAAACAAAATTTAAAAAATATTGTTTCTAAAATAAAATTTAGTGCAAGCGATTTGGACACTGACCTTTATACAGTTTCTGAATACATAGGGCTTAAAATCGCTTTCAAAACTAAAGGCAAACACATTTCTATCCTATTATTTGTTAACCCTTATCTAGGCAAGGATATAAAAAATGAAATTTTAATAGTTAAACCGTGTTATTAGGATTCTGGGTCTAAAACAGTTCTTGAAAAAAAAGCGAAAAAATAAATAGGTTTTTAAATTATCAGTGATATAAGTGTTCAAATGTTAACTACGGTGAACAACGCTACATGCGGTTGGTAAAGTAAGGTTTAAATGAAAAATTCTAGCCAATAAGTAGTTAACTGTATTTGCTACGAATAATTACACAAACAAGAACATTCCAACTTTTTTTTTAAATGAAAGAGTTTTCGTTTTATTCGAATAAAATCATTGATTATATTGGAATTGCAGCCTTTACAAACCACATAGTAAAAATTAAAAAAAAATCTAAGGTTAACATTTGTCGGTTCTGTTTTGTACGGAGAAAAATACTTACATTTTAATGTATCTGCGAGGAAAATCGTCAAATCACTCAAATCAATGAAACTTTTTTCTGTCTGCCCAGGTAGTACGTTCTCGAGCGATTGAAGTACCTAGCAGATGTGTTAACCAAATAATTCTGGTAGGTATAAGGTGCGATCTCTACAGGGTAAACAAAAAAAAGTTCTAGAATGCACTAGTAGCTGCTGCTACAGTACTACAATTTTGACAGTGAATTTAGAAGTGTAAAAATATTATTTTAACAATAATTAAATACATTACTGTACACATATACAAGTTTAAAAATAAATCAAATCTTTTACAATGCGATTTAGAACAAATTCAAAGAAATCGCAAGGTTATAAATATTGTGACTGTACTGAGTGTACTGGTAACTCTCTGGTGAAACATATCATATCTAATACAAGAATTTATTGTGTAAATAGTTTTCATGAAGGTGAATGTTAACGCAAGGAACAAGAAAAGTGTCCAGTCAAAGAGTCTCTTCGAGAAAACGCATAATTGCATACGAAAAAAAACTGTGAGTGCGCACGCGTTTTTTTTCAAATCTCTCTTCAGCCAGAAAACGAAAAAGTTTTTTCTCAGCTGTCATTCAGTATTTTCTCTTCAAGGAACACTGTTGATAACTTTCATAGTTGCACTGGGAACAAGAAAAGGGGATTTTTCTCCGCTCTGAGGCAGCATGTGTTCCAACAAATGTCCTATATGGGGGGTAAGGTGGCCTTTCCTAGAATCTGAATATGTGCACTTGGAAAATGAAAAAGGTTTGTTGGAACTGTGAGTCAGCATGTGGCTTTTAAGATGTGCGTTTTGAGAATATCCATAGATGAACAAGGAAAAATAAAAAGTTTTCTCCGCAGTGACACAACGTGCGCTTCAGATTGCCTTTATAATAACATAAATATGTGTACTTGGAACATAAAACAGGTTTTTTGCCACTTTGAGACAGCATGTGGGCCTTTAGATGGGCGTTTTGATAAAATGAAATGTTTCTCACGGAACAAGAAAAAGGTTTTTCTCCACTGTGAGTTAGCATGTGGCTCGTTAGGACGCTCTTTCGATAACATGCATAGTTGCACACGGAACATGAAAAAGGTTTTTCTCCACTGTGAATCAGCATGTGCCACTTCAGCTGACCTTTTCCATAAAACGCATAGTTTCACTCGGAACATGAAAAAGGTTTTTCTCTACTGTGAATCCGCATGTGTCCGTTTAGTTCGCTTTTTTGATAACATGCATAGTTGCAGAAGGATCATGAAAATGGTTTTTCTCCACTGTGAGTCAGCATATGGCTAATCAGTTGACTCCTTCGATTACTTGCATAATTGCACACCGAACATTAAAATGGTTTTTCTCCACGGTGAGTCAGCAAGTCTGACTTCAGGTTACCCTGTTGATAACTTTCATAGTTGCACTCCAAACATGAAAAAGGTTTTTATCCACTGTGAATAAGCATGTGAATCTTCAGCTGACCCTTTCGACAGCACGCATAGTTGCACACGGAACATGAAAAAGGTTTTTCTCCACTGTGAGTCAGCATGTGGCTCTTCAGATAATCCTTTCGATAACATGCATAGTTGCACAAGGAACATGTAAAAGGTTTTTTTCCACTGTGAGTCAGTATGTGGCTCTTCAGTTGACTCTTCTGATTACACGCATAGTTGCAAGCGGAACATGAAAAAGGTTTTTCTTTAATGTGAGTCAGCATGTGGCTCTTCAGTTGACCCTTCTTATTACACGCATAGTTGCAAGCGGAACATGAAAAAGGTTTTTCTCCACTGTGAGTCAGCATGTGGCTCTTCAGAATATCCTTTCGATAACATGCATAGTTGCACACTGAACATGAAAAAGGTTTTTCGCCACTGTGAGTCAGCAAGTGTCTGTTCAGGTGACCCCGGTGATAACTTGCAAAGTTGCACTTCAAACATGAAAGAGGTTTTTTCCCACTGTGAATCAGCATGTGCCTCTTCATCTGACTTTTTCCATAACATGCATAGTTGCACACGGAACAAGAAAATGTTTTTTCTCCTCGGTGAGTCAGCAAGTGTGACTTCAGGTTACCCTGTTGATAACTTTCATAGTTGCACTCCAAACATGAAAAAGGTTTTTCTCCACTGTGAATCAGGATGTGAATCTTCAGCTGACCCTTTCGACAGCACGCATAGTTGCACACGGAACATGAAAAAGGTTTTTCTCCACTGTGAGTCAGCATGTGGCTCTTCAGATAATCCTTTCGATAACATGCATAGTTGCACAAGGAACATGTAAAAGGTTTTTTTCCACTGTGAGTCAGTATGTGGCTCTTCAGTTGACTCTTCTGATTACACGCATAGTTGCAAGCGGAACATGAAAAAGGTTTTTCTTTAATGTGAGTCAGCATGTGGCTCTTCAGTTGACCCTTCTTATTACACGCATAGTTGCAAGCGGAACATGAAAAAGGTTTTTCTCCACTGTGAGTCAGCATGTGGCTCTTCAGAATATCCTTTCGATAACATGCATAGTTGCACACTGAACATAAAAAAGGTTTTTCTCTACTGTGAGTCAGCATGTGGCTCTTTAAATTACCCTTCTGACGACACGCATAGCTGCACACGGAACATGAAAAAGGTTTTTTTCCACTGTGAGTCAGCATGTGGCTCTTTAAATTACCCTTATGATTACATGCATAGTTGCACAAAGAGCATGAAAAAGGTTTTTCTCTACTGTGAGTCAGCATATGGCCATTTAAATGACCCTTATGATAACATGCATAGTTGCACACGGAACATGAAAAAGTTTTTTTTTCACTGTGGGTCAGCATGTGCCTCTTTAAATTTCTTTTTTGAGCATTTGAATAGTTGCACTTGGAACAAGAAAAAGGTTTTTCTCTTACATGGGTGCTTACGTTCATTGCAAAATTTGACTTAGGAGAGAAGGAGTAGTTGCGATAGGGAGGAGTGTATCCCTTTTCCACAAAATGCGTCTGAAGATCTGTCGACAAATTTGAAAAATAAAATGGGTGAAAAAGACTCAGTTAAACTTAGATTAAATAAGCGAAGAAAGTTTATTGAAAGGATAAAAAAATAGGAGAGTCCGAATCGTTCCAAGATTACAGTGAAAAATTGGTTTTACCTGCTTCCTTGGTAATTCTTCCTAAGCGTTCTAAGCATTCCTCTTTTACATCCAGCAGGTCTATGTCAATTTTAATATAAGTAAGCGCCGCTTCATCTTGTCGGGGTCCAAGATCCGCTTTTATGGTGACTGTCTTCACATTTATGTTTCCTGGAATAAAAAAAGGACAATAAATAGATCGAATCTTTGCATGGCCAGCCCTGAACCAAACGGCGCCAGACGCGAGTTTAATTTTGGCTGCCCTAACAGTCTCAAATAGTACACGCCAAGGCAGGATATCACTGTAATCAATAAAATGATGATTTGTGTTTTTTGTAGCGCGCTATTTATCAAAAATAATATCAAGGGCGATATGTTAGGTTGAGCACTCGACGCCCGGAGCGAAATGCTCCAATTGCGCCAGGATAGGGTCAGCCATGTATCTTCGTAAAATTGATAAAAACGAGATTTTTTAAAAATTGGAAATCAATAAACTATTTTTTTTTATGAATAAAGATACCATTGATCAACGAGGTCAATGTTAGATAAAAAATGACCTCAGATGTCCGCTTCAGTGACCGATTCTTCAAAAAACAAAAACTTTCTCTAAAGCACCCGTAGTAGAGAGTTTGATTGTTTTCAGTCAATGGAATATTGTTTTTCCAATCAATATTTATGTATTTTTAACGTATAATAAATACGTGTTTTTTACATCATGTCCCAAATGAAATTAGGTAAAAATCGAGGAACCGAGAACTTATTGTGAATAATATGATAAAGTTTAATAAGTGCTGTATTTTGGTATTTTCCGGCAATGACGCATATTAAGGTAAATACCCAATACACCTCATGTATTATAAGAAAGGATGTTGTGAACAAGTATGTGTCCTGTTTGAAAATGAAAATGCAATTTCACCTCCATCTTCTTCCCGGAGACCTGGTTCCGTCTTAATGGATATAGTATCTGGCTTCCGTAGATCCATGGTCTGCTTTGGTAGAGTTTGGTTATTGGTTTAACCACAAAAATATATCTTAAACAGAACGTTGTTAAAATAAAATAAAACATGATACATGATTTTATGCTCAACTCGTTAAATCATTCCTCCTTATGTAGCCTTAAAAATTTGTTTATAAGAATCTGCAAATCCTGATACATTCAAAAACATCTAACTTGTAAACAGCAAATTCAAGATATTAAAGATAAAATCAACCCTTTAATTAGCCTATTAAGCCAAATATCATATATATTACCAAATAAATTTAAAAAAATCTATATTATAGCCTCGTACATTCACATTTAAACTATTTGATTGAAATCTGGGGAAATGCATATGAAACATATATAAATGAACTACACGTAAAACAAAACAAAGTAATGAAAAAGCTATTTCACTTCAAACCTAGAACATCCACAGAAAAATTATGCATAGAAACAAAACTACTAACATTAAGAAACTTTTAATGAATATAATACATGTCTCCTTATATGCAAAAGTAATAATAAACTCATACATCCAAATACAGAAATCATTAAAACGTACCAAGTGCACACACACTTTACACGGCAACAAGATAAAATACATTTAAACACCACACATACTCATTACGGCAAGCAATCCATTGGTTACGAGGGGAGCAACATATATAATTGCCTCCCAGATGAAATAAAAATTAAAAAAAGTGTAGGTAAATTTAAAAAAAAAATGTTCAGTTTTATGCTCAATCAACAAAACAATGATCGTGAATAAAATCGTAATGTAATATATTAATGGGTAATGTATTAGTTTTTTCTAGTTAAGTAAGTGAAAATGTAATTTTCTTTTAAGTAGAATAATAAAAACAATAAAAAAAAATTTGGTTTCGCTTGGAATAACCTGTCAAAATAACGAAGTATAAGCCAAAACACACATTTGAAATCCTTGGAGATATGACAACGGTTAAGAGAAACGTTGTTTATCGTGGTAAAACTATATTTATATACTAACAATGTTTACCGCCATTCCGCTTTTAACAAAATATTTGTTAACCATATGTTTTTTGTTGTGTAATTGTAATAAATGCCTTCTTAACCCTTAACTATGGACGTGAAAAAAAAATCACACTCCCATGGACGTCGGGTCACACAGACCCCTTCATAAAATTCTTCTAATTTTCAAACCTGGACCAATCTGACTTTAGAAAGGAGTTTATATATATAAAGTATTTATAAATAAAAGATCGAGTAATGAAAATAATCAACTTATATTCATATTTTAATAATTATCTCCAAATTTAACAAACCTAGTCAGTTTTCAGTCTTAATTGACTTGAGATCATATTAAGGCTCCTTAATTATAGTAGGTTTTACAAAAATCAAAAACAATACTTTTTCCTAGCTAATAAAAAAAACAGTAACAAAAAGTCATAAAAAAAACTTCTGAAAGAAATAAAATAAAAATTCTCACAAGGATCAAACTTATGTAAAATTACTGGCACTCAGAACATAGAGACTTGGAACACTAAAGACAAACTGGCTTCTTGCAGTTTATATAGGCATGGGTTGTCTTTCTAGAGAGCTTTGATGGGCAAAATCTACATCTTTTACGATTTTTAGGACCAACTTCTTCAGCCTGTATTGCCGCTGGGGGCACATCTGCACATAATATTCGAGTAATTGTCAACCTCAATTCTCTAGGCGACTTTGTGCATAAAACTCGTCTTTGAGCATGTGGCAGGACTAGAGACCGCGCTAAAGTTTTCAAAAAATCACCTCTTTCTATTTTCTTTTCCTGTTCCTGATTGAACAAGACGTAAGCATTTACTCCACTTAAATCCAGCACCCTGAAAAATACCACCATGGGCCAACGTCTTGTTCGGCGGCTACTAGAATAAATGGCATGTAAGAAAATTATAGTAGACGGGTCACATAGGCCCGAGTATATTTGTATGGAAATTATAGTCAACGGGTCTCCCAGGCCCTGAGCAAATTTTAAATGATTATTACTCACGTAATAAGTGCCGGATGACGCGACCTTCTCCCTCCTTGGTCATAACACAACTAAAACTGAAGCTACTGAGACGCGCGGGGATGGCACGCGCGGGGAAGGTGTTTATTCCGAGAAATTGAAGAAGGGGATGGGCCTCTGAGACCCGACGTCCATAGTTAAAGGTTAATACTAATCTAATAATCGGTAGACGTCAAATTGACAGTTTAAACATTCTACTGTGACAAAACGCCCAATGATTCCCTAACTAAACTGGAATAACTACCAAATAAATAGCGATGAATATAAGAATGAGTATTTACTTTACCAATAACCATCACAGGCGTGGGATAGTAAGTTTTACAACGCGGGATAAACAGAGTTGGGAAACAGGAAGAAACGGCTGTCGGAGAAGAAAGCACTTGTTAGCACTTGTCAAAAATATTTATAGGTTACGCATAGACAAGCATGAAGTCATAGACAATTATTATAATTTTCATGGCGACCAAATAACTAAAAAAAAACATTTTCTTATGTGACTTTTCAACACATACATATTCATCATATTTATGATAATTAATCACGGTCATTAATAAGAACGGTTATTATTAAGAATGATCGTAACTATGAATAATGATTTTTAAGAACATTTCATATTCAGCACAATTTGCGAGTCTTTCCACGCGAGTGGTACCGACTACCAGTATATAGGCGAAAAGCAAGTTTAGCTATTATGTCTTTCAAAATCAGGAACAATTTTATCGATAGCCCATTTCTCTTGGGATGCTATCATTCATATGTACCAGACCACTACAGCCGAAGTCAATACCATGACCTATTCAGAGTACCAAAATTCGAAACCGACGTCCTGGTAAAGCATAGTATGACGTGGGGAGATGTGCTAATAAACGAACTTGCAATGAATTTGGATGAAAGTGACTGTTCTCTAAATGACTTAAATTAATTATTGAATAGTCACCTAGCTAAATTCTGACATATATAAAATTGTACTGTAATTGGAAAAAATATTTGTTGCACAATAAAAAAAAATATATAAAAAATATGGCAAACAACACTAAACCAACAGTCACCTTGTTTATGGTCACCAGGGGCGTACAACTCCCGTCTGACCTTGTAACCCTGATGGGAGGAGTTATTCAATACCCAAATTCTTATAGACAAAGCTGTTGTGGCTGAAGAGAAAAAATTGTAGTTTGATCTCTCGCTCTCTACCATAGCGACTTGTGTAACAGAAAGAGAAGCTAAGCATGTGTTATGCTGCGATAAAAATAAACGGTAATTTCCAAGACGCCATTTCGGAAGTCGAAGTCAGTTGAAGTTTTTAGCGTAAATATTTTGAATTTTGAAAATCGTCTAACCCATCTAAACATAATGTTGCGTGCTTGAATTCTTCAAGGTGATAAATTAATGCCGTGTTGTGTTAAAGGTTGCTCAGGCGGATTCGATAATCCGGTGCTAGCAAGAAGCAGCAAGAAATACGTTTGTTTGTGGGTGTCAATTTCGCAATTCAAAGCAAAAATACGGTACTTTTGGGATTAAAAAAGAATGCTTGGCAACGCTTAATCTTCCAGTCATCATATAATATCCTGTCTATCTCCACCAACTGAAATAAGGACCCGAACCCGTTGTTAAATACAGGTACTAACCTTTCGTTCTTTGATACAATGTTCCTGATTCCTGAATGTACTTCATTGGCTAATAATTTAATTAATTTTCCTTTTCAGACATATCCGTATTCCGACGCGATACAATACCACGTACTAGGATGCTAAAACTGCTAAAAAAGCCACGATTACATCAAACAAGGTCATTTAAACCTCTCCAGAATTGCATCATGTAAGTATTCAGATTTAACTAGCATTTTCCATGATGTTTGCTGACGACAAAGCTGTGGAAATTATATGAAACCCTTGCAGGAGAATTTGAATAACTTCTAGTGCTGTGGCAATAATAATTTACACTTAAATTTGTTACTCTTCTAATATTTATAAGATGTAAGTCACCTATAGTAGGCTTGAACAGTGTGGAATCCTCATTTGAAGGAATATTCTGAAGGTATACACCTAATTTATATTGCAGTGAAACTTGCTCAAGAAGTTTTGTTTTCGCTCCCTTTTTTTATTACTTGACATAATGAATATCTTTCAACACGTTGAATATGTGTATATATTGTTGTATTTTTGTGCAAGGTCAAATTAAATCCTATTAAGTTGTTGCAGTAAGACAAAAATCCTGGGTTCGATTCCTAGTTGAGACAGTTACTTTTTATTTTTCTGTGTCTTGTTCTGTTTCGTGTTTTGTTTAGATATATTAGTATTATCTTCTACTTCAATGATAAATCAATGCTCACTACATCGGTTTTACTGACCCTGTTTTGTATTATTGTCCATTGTCTTTTTGAAAATAAATAGTATTTTTATGTGTGCATAGCTGTGGGTTTTTTTTATTTTCCTTTTCCTGCATTTCAATATTTTTTATTTTTAAAATATAATTTTTTTGGGCTAGTGAATGAACGATGTTAGCTGGGTGCAGTTATATTGTCTATGTTTGCACTTTTTTAAATGGCCTTGAGATTTATTTATGGTCCACAATATATTTACCTGTCTGGACCAAACGACCGTTTTATCTGTGGTCGTCTGTGGTTAAGGGGGTGACAAAATGGGGCCATACAAAAAGCCCGAAGATATCGATCTAGAGAGTGGTTTATTTATGATGGTCACCGTCATGCCTCCGACTACGTCCGACTAAAGCTTTTTCCTTAAAATAAGCTCTTCAATCAATTAATTTTCTAATTTGTTTGATAAAATGCTTAATTGGGACGATTCGAAGCGGTATGTGAACATTTTTCACTTCAAATTCAAGATGTTATTACAGCTGTAGGTATTTAAAAATTAATAAAACAAAGTAAGTGAACATTTCCAGTTAGGGAAACAATTTGAATACCGTTCCATATAGACACCTCATCTGTGCTATTAACGAATTCACATAAATCAAGTCAGTAACCTGGATATATTGACATTTACCCTAATGACGTACCGAAATGTACAAGACATTTAGATCTGTTTTGGACATATTAGATATCTACTTAAATAACACGGTATATCATAATTTCATAAAAAGAACATTAAGATTGATGCATAAAATACCTAAGTAAACTCCACAACTTTGACATAGTAGGAGGGGGCACAGTGGAACGAAAAACGTATTTCGATTCTTAGAAAAATAAACCTTTATTCAATTAGTTTAAAATCTTTTATAAAATCTTAAGTAGTCTTTGATTTATCACTTCAAAACAAAAAATATGAAAAAATGTTCATAGTAAAATAATTACAGGCATTTTTCCGAGATCAGAATTTTGTTCCACTGTGCCCCAGGTCTGGGGTAGAGTGGAACACCCCTAGGGGCACAGTGGAACATACCTACATAATTATTCAGAAACTCAGGAATTATCCTGGAAATTATACATTTTTAAGATGCGTTGTGGAAAGTGCAAAATGTTGGCCTGTCGTTTTGTTGATGTTTGTCTTATCCGTGGCAATAATTTGAGAACTATGTCATTTTTGGACACACCTGCCATGTCAGGTTCAAGAGGAAAGTAAAATCCGTCAAACTTGCCACTTTTCCTGAGGTAGCTGATATCATATTCATCATTTACAATATCTATTAATTTCAACTGCGCGTACACGCTAAAAATCGCTCTGCATAAATAATCAATATTTACAGTTAAATTATCGAAATAATCGAAAAATTATAGTGAATTTATAACCGTGGAACAGTGGTGATCTTTTTATTGCTTACTCATATTAAAACGCCCTCGGATCAGAATCTTAAAGTGATTTTAAATTTGTGTAGTGCTACAGTGAAAGTGTTGTCGCATTTAAACGCAAACAGAATACTGTACTGTCAGGCTGATACCATATATTAGTACGTATTAGTACCAATATTATCGCAACTGTTGATAAATCGGCCGTGGCCTAGAGGATTGCAACTTTAGCGTCGCACACTACTGAGGCGGAGGAGCTGAGTTCGCTCCCCTGTTAAATCAACTTTTTTTTTTTAAACTGTAATATTATATTAATTATATTAATATAATAATAATATAAATAAAATTTAAAACCATAACAGATCAAAATGGCTACCTCTAGTAAAGTGCAAACAAGATCAAAACCGACTGAGACACCACCACAAACTGAGGCAGGTGAAGAGCATTACGAAAAATTTATAAAATATGTTGACAAAAAAATGGATGAAATTAAACAACAACTATTCAAAAAATAGAACACGAGACATCAAATATAAAGAAAAATCTAGAATTTGAAATGTTAGAACTGAAAAAAGGTGTTGACTTCATAAGCAGTCAATATGATGATATATCAAACAAGGTCGACAATATACTTCAAATAAAAAAAAGGTAGAAATCTTAGAAGAAGAAAACAACACCAAGGAAATAAGAATTAATAATCTAGAAACTCGACTGGCCGAAATTGAACAGGCTAGTTTGAGCTACAACTGGACGGAGCTTGCTGGGGTGATTACCTTGCCAAATGAAGAACCAATGGATACCGTACACAGAGTATTTAAGGAGATACAAGTAAATATCGCACCACAAAAAATAAAAAAAATAATACGTTATCAAGATAGAACACAGAAAATAGAAGATCGAGCATACAGGTACAAAGTACAACTCCAAGATGAGGAAGCACAGCAAACAGTTTTGAACTCCCGCAAAAACGCAAGAGAGAACAACGTATTTGTAAGCGAACTCTTAACCCCTTACTTCAAAGAACTATTATGGAAGACCAAGCTAAGAGCCAAAGAAAAAAATTATCTTTATACGTGGTTTAAAAACAATAAAGTTCTCACTAAAAAAAATTCTGACATTAGTTCTAAAATAATAAACATTAAACACGTCGGCGATTTAAATCGTATTATCTAATTGTTTAAAATCTTTGTTACTTTCTACTATATATGTAACTCCTTTTATTTCAAATGGACTCACTACTAAATATAGATTTTGAACCACCCAATATTGAAGAACATGTATTCAAAACTACACAAGATTTCAAAGTATTTCACACAAATAACTCGTTAAATATAATCTCCCAAAATATTAGGAGCATTCGTAAGAACTTCGACAGCTTTACAGTTCTATTACAAGACCTCAACTCCCATTTCGACATTATAATTTTAAGTGAATGCTGGACAGACGACTCTTACACCGACATCAACTTACCTGGATATTCAACATTTCATACTACTACCAAACTAAACCAAAATGACGGGATAGTTATTTTCGTTACAGAATCGCTCGATCCCTTTATCTCTGAAATAAACCTAACGGAAGCTAATTGCATCAAAATTGCACTAGGATCTGATCTATCTGTTTTTGCTATTTATAGACCTCCTTGCTTTAAAAATCTCACACCTTTCCTAACTTCCCTTCAAAAACTTCTGGATGATAATTTAAGCACACAACAACTCATTTTAGCCGGAGATCTGAACATAAACATTCTCAATTGCAACCCGATAACCAATGAATATCTTAGTCTCTTAAGTCATTATGGTCTCAAGTCAACTATAAATTCTGTCACAAGAACTTCACTTGAGTCCAATTCATGCATTGATCATATTTTTGCTAAAACCAAAAAAACAACCATTTCATCCATTATTTATACGACGGTCACCGATCACTACACTACATCAATCGGCATTCGATCTAACATTGAAAAAAAAACAAAAATTCCTATAAACACCACACACAATGTCACGGACTTCAAATCGCTTAGGACAGAAATAAGTCATTAATCCTGGTTCACAACACTAAAAGAAAAAGACCCGAACAAAGCTCTTAATGCTTTCCTACTAACTCTAGAAATATATATTACCAAACACACCACATCAAAAACTCACAAAAACAACGCTCACAAAACATTAAAACTTAAACCATGGATCACAGCAGGGCTAGTAAAGAGTATTCACAATAGAAACACGATGCACATGAGAGTAAACAAAAACCCATTCGACAGTAAACTAAAACACGATTATTTACTATATAGAAATCTCTGTAACAAATTAATTAAGCAAGCTAAATTCAAATTTTACAGGAAGGAAATAGAAAATGCCAGAAAGGATCCAAAAAAAACCTGGAAAGTCATTAAGGAAGCAGCTTATTTAAAAACCAAAAAAGTAACAATATTAATAAACTGTCAATTAATGGTGAAATACTTGAAACAAAAAACGACACACACAAAATGGCTAATTATATTAATTCTCATTTTTCCAACGTAGGCTCAAATCTAGCAAACAAAATCCTTATCAATAACCACACTACAGTTCAACTATCATCCAATCACTCCCCTACCAAACAACCAATTCACTCGTTTAATATATATAAACTTAACAAAAAAGAAATTTCTGAACTTATCTTATCACTCAAACCACATTGCGCTCCGGGCTCTGACAAAATCTCAAACCAAATATTGATTAATCTGCATGAATATATTGCCACACCTCTACTACATATATTCAATCAAAGTTTCAGACAAGGGATTGTTCCGGACAAACTAAAAATTGCCATTATAACACCAATCCACAAATCTGGGGACAAAACTCTAATTGCTAACTACAGACCTATCTCACTTTTAAATTCACTATCGAAAGTTCTGGAAAAAGCAATGAAAAAAAGACTATTAATCTACCTTGATAAACATAACTTACTATCAGATAGTCAATTCGGTTTTCGAGCTAAAATGAGTACGGAACAGGCTATCTCTGAATTAACTAATTACATTGTTAAAAACACAGATGAAGGATCCAAGGTGATCGGAGTCTTTCTAGATCTTGCTAAGGCTTTTGATACTATCTCTCACGACATTCTGTACGAGAAACTAAAAAAAATTGGTATCAACGGACCGCCCCTCGACTGGTTTATTAGCTATACTAAAAACAGAAAACAAATAGTAGAACTGAATAAATGCTACAGTGATCCGGAAGAAATCAAGTATGGTGTCCCTCAAGGTAGCGTCCTTGGTCCCCTTCTATTTCTCATTTACATAAACGAACTTACTCAGATTAAAATGGCATCTATCGACTACAAGATTATCAGTTACGCAGATGATACGGTAATTTTAGTCAAAGGACCAAGCTGGGAAAAGGCCTTCAAAAATGCGGAAACCGGTATGTCAGAAATAAAAAATTGGCTCGACAAAAACTTACTTACCTTAAACATCTCCAAAACAAAATACCTAACTTTTAGCAAAACCATCACTGGGCAACCAAAAACCCTTCCGCCTTTATACCTTCACCCATATACTCCCTCAAAATCCTCATACCACCTCTGCGAAAAAATAGAACATACTGACAACATCAAGTATCTAGGCTTAACAGTGGACAATAAATTAAATTGGGAACTTCACATTAACTCCCTCATAAATAAAATCCGAAAACTATCATTTATTTTTAAAACTATAAGAAATATTATGTCACAAAAACAATTAAAAAATGTTTACTTCGCGCTATGTCAAAGCCTTTTAACGTACGGTTTATCAGCCTGGGGGGGAGCCGCTGACAAGTTTTATAAGCCCCTCAACACAACGCATAAAACATTAATTAGGATTATGTTCAAAAAACCTTATATGCATCCAACGGAAAATCTCCTAATTACAAATAATTTACTAGATATTAGGAAACTATTCATTAAAAAAATTGTTCAAATAAACTGCATAAAATCCTCACCATGCCACGTAACTCACCCACATAACACAAGGGCAAAATCACATAATCAACTTCAAGTGCCAAAAATTAATTCATCCTTTGCCAAAAAGCACGAATCCTTCCTAGCACCTTACATCTTCAACACCTTCCTAAAAGAAACCACTTACTGCAACACTCATAAACACCCAAACAGTTTACTTAAACATTTCAACACATGGTTACTACATAAAAAAAGAGCATGCATCAGCAAATTACTAGCAATCCCTTCTTAGTCTAATTCTCATTCCTTATTTACAAACATGTGTTATGTACATTTTTAGTGATTTACTCTTTCTTATTAAAACTGCTTATGTTTTACGCATGCCTAATATCTAATACTGTTGTTTAAAACTATTCTTTGATATGTTATTAATATAAGATTAAGATTTAGATTTTGTAAATTTAGAGTTCCTACGAAACTCCTGTCTTCTTTTTTTTCTTAACTACTTATGAATGTAACTATTTATGGAATGCTCCATGTATATATTGATATATGTCTATATTTGTATAAAAAATGTATGTGTATGTGTAAACAAATATATGTACCCGCCTCAGAACAGAAACCTTCTAGTGAGGCGGGTTACTTTCACATTTGTTATATTAAACATGTAATTGCAATAAACGCCCGGGTTTCCGGCAATTTAAACAAAAAAAAAAAAAATTCTTTGTAACTGGATAACTTTTCTTTTAATATGTAATATATCATTTAAGAAGAAGATAATACGTATAAATCTAAAAGAAACAGAAAGATAACAAAAGGTAACGGCCTCAACAGGGAATTGAACCCTTGATCTCTAAATTATATAATATTGTTGATACTGAATATAAAATATAAAATGAATGAGTGGTCAAAGGCGTTGTTCCGGTAAGATAGAGATCCTGGGTTCGATTCCTAGTTGAGACCGTTATCTTTCTGTGTCTCGTTCTGTTTCATGTTTCGTTTAGATTTGTAGCGGCAGCTTCTAGTTGGTTCTAGAAATGCAATAAATGCAACGCGCCTCACATTGGAACCTACCAGTAAGACGGCAAATGTACGCCTCATCTACCTATCTATAATGACAGCAAATCCGCAATCCTACCTACACGCGATACCTTCTCGAACGAGTGGTACATGGCGACACAAAGTGGGCTGAAAATCGCCTTTCATAGACATAGAGACTTGAATTTTCAAGGGTATTTTATTGGCTAGAAATGGATTCTGCTGATCATTACTATGCTTTAAAATTTCGTATGAACCAATTGCGTGTACAAATGAACGAGTTATCATTTTTTTATGAAAAAATTGTATGGCACAGATATTAAAAATGAGGCTTTCTCTGGAATCATAAGGTTGGCCATTATATTCTTACACACAGATATACTACTATTTATTTGTATTTTTTGACATACTTCGTATTGTGGGGCAACTTGCGATTTTTTTTTTTAAATCCTAAAAGTTGAAAAAAAAACTTTTTATGTTGATGATTCATTTTAATGCTTAAATGCTTTACATATGAGTATGCTTTATCTTACTCAGATAATTATGCATACAATTTGTACTTTTCAAGTAAATTATAATAATGAATAGTTGTTTTAATATAACAACATTCTGGGTACGTAATCATAATAATTTTAACTCGCATCTGTTTATAAATTTACAAATCCATTTATATGGATTTGTAAATTTATAAACATTTATTATTTATCGTTTTATTAAATCTTATGATTTAATAAAACGATAAATAATACTCTCAATATTCTTAAGCGGTTTTGCATAAATATCAATTAAATAGTAGTTACCTATCATAGATTTCAATTTCAGATAAGCAGAGATTACCCACGATCGGTGCGTGATTACAATAATAAAAGTTATACCTAAAAATAGTAATGAACTTAAATCATTTCCATGCGATAACGTCATAGAACTAACATACTTTACATTCCCGCAACTAAACTGTAGTAAGTCAACATTTATTTTTATTTATTTTATTTAATATATATAAGTGGGTACAGGATTTTATATGAGTACATATGGTTACAAAATATATTGATGTTTACAATCTCACCAATGAAGAAACTGGTTATTGTGCTTGGTAAGAGAGTAACACTAATTATAAGAAAAATAGAATACCATTATGCTATAGGTAAGAATATATATAAAAGGAACAATATATAAAGAGACAACAACTAAATACAGTGGAGTTGAGTACAGACTGATAATCAATATCAATGAAGGGAAAAACAAGCAATTATTCAGTTAATTATTTCTGAAAGTGTAACTTCAGTTTCAGTTTAAGTATGTTAATATCCATTCATTTCTTTATTTAAATCGAAAGGTTGTTGAAATACTTTATTCCTAAATAGTTGTTTTGCATTTGTTTGGTATTACATTTTGGAATTTTGATGTTTCTTGGGGATTGCTTTAAGGATTAGCTTCTGGACCACCTTGATCGGGGTTAGAATCTTATTGTATGACCCCCCCATCCAATAAATCCGTATTGAATAAACGACTGGATTAGTGCGTTGTATACTCTTTTTAGGTTACTTCTTCTTAAAATATTTCTTAATTTTATGATTATATATACACACTTTCTGATACGCTCAACCAATTCACAGATATGTCTTTTCCACTTCATATGTTGTTCTATTATCACTCCGAGATATTTAATTTCTGATACTGAGTTCAATATTGAACAGCCTTGGATACATGTGTTTTAATTACATTTGTTATTGTGAATAATTATTTTAGTGTTAGGGAGTGTTTGTAGTTTGTTAATTGAGAAATGTATATAGTATGTCTTGTTAGTGTTCAATTGGAGAAGATTTGTATCAAACCATCGTTTCAATGTGTTCATGCTATTATTTGCTTGTTCGTTTACTACATTCCAGTCGATCCCATTCACTATAATAGCTGTGTCGTCGGCATATGATATTATGTTTGCGTTAAGTGGTAGTT
Source organism: Hesperophylax consimilis (assembly GCF_061612785.1). Taxonomy (NCBI): domain Eukaryota; kingdom Metazoa; phylum Arthropoda; class Insecta; order Trichoptera; family Limnephilidae; genus Hesperophylax; species Hesperophylax consimilis. The sequence continues at coordinate 10,569,911 of NC_142852.1, forward strand.
TGAAAATATCGTTGACATGAATTATAAATAGTAGGGGCCTAGGACTGTGCCTTGCGGTAACCCGAAATTACTTGTTAGCGGTAGACCAAGTGTGTTGTTTATCTTGACTACCTGGTATCGTTCAAATAAATAACATTTTATCCATTTTAGAGCTTTATCGTTTATCCCAACACAATTCAATTTTTTAATAAGTTTATCGTGAGAAATACTATCGAAAGCTTTTTGATCTATGAATATTTCAAATATTTGTCTAATGTGTCCTGAATTATTTTCAATAATTTGGCAATTGCATCTTGGTTTCTTCTATTTTTCATAATTCCATATTGGTTGCCATGAATTGCGTGATTTTTGTCAATAAATTCAGTAAATCTTTTTTTGATAATTTTTACAAAGAGTTTCGCAATGTTTGAGATCAGCGATATTGGACGATAATTTGTCACTTCTTCTGGATTGCCAGATTTATGAATTGAAGTGATGATGGTTTGTTTATATATAGTTGGGAATATTCCGCTTTGGAGACTAATGTTGATTAAATGTGTTAAGGGTTTTGAGATATGTTTTTTGATAGATTTTAGTGTTTCGACAGTAATTCCATCGAAACCTGGTGATGATCTTCAGGCTGAAGTAAGGTGAAACATGTTAATTTTGTTTGAGATATTAATGTAAAGGTTCTGTTCGTCATTGGACGGTACTTTTTGCCTACATTTGCAAAGAATTTGATGAATATGTTAGCGGCATCTAAAGGATTTTCTTTGCATCGTATTTTGATATTGTTATGTGCGATGCTATGTATTTCATTTTTTATGTTTTTTCTTGACTATGATTTCATTGATAACATGCCAGACTTTTTTTGAATCGTTCTCCGTTTCATCTAATTTTAGTCGAAAATAGTTTTCTTGTGTGTTTTTTTATTAAATAAGTAAGTTTGTTTTTGTATTCTTTTCGGTGATTCTTTAGTATTTAATTTGTAGGTTGTCGGATAATTTTTTTTTATAGTGCTTCTTTGTGTCTGATTGATACAATTAATCCAAAAGTTATACATGGCTTCACCGGTTTAAATTTTGATGATTTTTTTCTGGAAACAATGAATTGTGCAGTACTTACGTGCGTTGATAGGTTTTTTTCAAATAGTTCGAAGCATTTATTCGTATCATTACAATTGAAGATGTCGTGCCATTTCTCTTTATCTAGATTATGTATTAGGGCATTTATGTTCAGCGTTTTGCATCGGCCGTTGTCATTCTCCGGAGTTCGGGTTGGTATTGGTAAACATTTTTGTTCGTAATTGTACGTAAAAATGCACCCGAAATGATCTGATGATTGTCGTTTGTATGACTGCAGATACTATATTTTTTATATCTTGAATATTTGTAAACACATGATCTATGCACGAAGGTCGTTGACCTGGGATAATTCTCGTAAATGAATTAATACACGATATATTATTTAATTCTCTATTTCTATCATGATCTTTGTCATAGGATGAGTAATCATTTGCGATATTGAAGTGAATATCTCCGACAATGATGGTTTTATTATTTCTGTTCATAGGAAGAATGTGTTTTAGTTCATCCACTTTGGTTGGTAATATTGAGGCATGGGTTCTATATATAACGAATATGCTAAAGGTGTACTTTTGGAAACTGATTTCCATATTTAAAATGTTTACATTGTGCATGTGGATTTCTCTGTCAAAAGTCACAACATATTTATTTGAAATAAATATTGCGATTCCGCTGTTTTTATTAATTTGGGTATTTGTTGCATAGTATGTGTAACCCAAAATATTATAAATTATAATATTAATAAAAAAATTATTCCAGGATGTGGGGAGGTTAGTGTAATCCCACACTTTCCATATATACCTGTATGTACATATTGTCTCATCAGGCCGGCAAATCTATTTAGTAATAATTTTGTGAACATTGTCGATGCGCTGCTGTATCTTCGGTATTCAAATATGATTCTACAGGCGTCATTATCTTGAATTCGGAGTCGTTCCATCAAGCAAGTTCGGAAGTGACACCATGTCTCACACGTATACAGGCCAGTACAGTATGCGTTGAACAGTATTTTTAACGGTATTGCTGCATTTGCAGAATCTGCAGGCAATCATATTAGACAGTATGCTTAGGCTTCCCCTTTGTCGTTCGATATCGCCATCGTCCGATAGGTCTTGATTAATAATGTGCCCCAAGTATTTTACGTTTGAACATGTATTTATTCTTGCCTCGTTAAGGTATACGGGGAGCATCTTACTTGTATCTGGATTTTTTCCTCGGTTATATCGCTCGATGAATGCGTGTCTGTTAATGTTATGCAGTCTGTTACATATATCTAGTCTGTTAAGTGATTTTATTGTTACCAGGAGTTCGTCTAAATGCCGTTCGATGCTCCTTACATTCATATGAAATATGGTTAGGCTAACTTCGGAATTTATCGCTCAAATGTTGTTTGTTTCGTTCACCGATGTATATATTCTTTCGTCCATTGATATGGTTTTATCTATAGTATTTACCACAAAGTTATCCATATCGAAGAAATAATTATATTGAAATTCATTAGTAGCCGTGAATCATCTTTGTTTGTTTCACTGTTGGAAAACGGTCTTGTTGAGAGCCTTTGTGTTTTTTTTTTCAATTTTATTCATATTCTTTTTTCTGTTTGGCGATTTAAACCATTTTTTGTATGTATGTGCAGTTGATGCTGTCAGCACGGTGGTCGTCCGATATATATGGTTTGAATTTTCTATTAATCCTGGAACAGTTGTAACAGATTGGTATATTGTTTATTTCTGTGCATTTTGCTAGGGTGTGGTCTTTTGCACAATGGGGGCGGGTAAGAGGTTGCGTTCTGTTCAGGCATCTTAATGCTGTGTGTCCAATGTCCATACTTCAGGCAATGATAACACTGCGTAAGGGGGTTAAGATCTTCAATTGGGACTCTTTGGTATTTTATGTTGATTTTTCCAATGTTAACAAGTATTTTTCTGATGGCTCCTGACGTTTGTAGTAAGTAGTTTGACATGTCTTATTGGGACGTCTTTTGTTGGTCGAATTTTTTGAGTTTGATTTTTTTTATGAGTTTGAAATCGTCTTTTCGGATATTTCGTAGCCCCTTATTTTGCTGAGTTCTGCCTAAGACAATTTCATCCTCTGACAAATTCGATTGTAATCTTTTTACGATCATTATTGGTTTTCTCTTCTTCGTTTCTTCAGCGTTTATGTTTTCGCCGAATGTTTCATTTATTTTTGTGGCCAACTTTTGTACGTCTTCCTTTTTTGCACATTAGATTATGATTTTTTGATCACAATTTTTTAAAAATTCAGTTACACCAACTTTCATTTTGGTTACATCTATGTTTTTTTCGATTTTTTTCTCATTTCTTCAGCCTTGAAGTTTTTAGTCGTTGATATTATGATAGCGTGCTTTTGTGGAATTTTCTTTCTCGATTTTGTTAATTGTTGTTGTGGCTTGCGGATATGTTTTTATATTTTTTACCACGAAACTTTCTAATTTCTCATTATAGTGCTCATTGTTTGTTATAATTTACTCTTGTAGAATAATATTTTTTTTTGTAGGATAAATTTTTATTTATAATTTGTTCTTCTAGTTTCTTTAGGTTGTTTTCCAAACTCAGTTTTATTTTTGAATCTTTAACAGAGGTGATCTTTCCGATGTCGCTCTTAATATCTTCGAGAATGTCATCCGTGTTCTTTCTCAGACACTTTGAGGACTTAGAGGTACTTTGCGAGGTAGTAAGTGTAAAACAATACTCAATACTCGCGGCAGTTCACTAAACAAACACTGTGTACGACCACACTGTTGTAGCACTGAAATGCAACTCCATATAGTTTTAAATACTATATTTAAAACCAGACGTCATAGTTTTATCCGAAACACCGAGTCACCCTCTATTTACTTACCAGATACCAATTATGTTTCAACCAAAATACACATCAATAAAAACAGTGGACTCGTAATATTCTTACCCAATTTTGTAAACTAAATAACTAAACATCCTATACCTACATTTAGTAAACTGTATCGAAACACAATTATTCAAACTCGACGAAGCAAAGTACCATTTGATTGTTGTTTACAGAAACCCATTATTTCGTTTATTAATGATTTCAAACATATACCTACTGTTAAAGTTTAAAAAATAAGCTATGCTTTATTCTAAGAGATTTTAATCTTAATATTAATGAAAACATCATAAATAATAACAAGAATGAATACATAAATTGTAAGACTGAACATAACTTCATATCATGTATAAACAAAAATACAAGAGAAATGAAAGGTCACATTGCTTAGACCATATCTGGACTAATATAAATAGCAAAGATCTGCACAAAGTGAAGTCAATTATTAATTTGGAAAACCGATATAACTGATCACCATTCTTTTTTATGATAACAAAACTAAACAAAAAAACATAACCAAAAAATCCACCGTAAATATGACTATTTTAGCCTAAAACTAAAAAGTGGAACAGTGTGTTAGATAGTGATGAGACCGAAACCTGTTCAAACAACTTTGAAAATATACTGTCACAGCACATAAAAAATTCGACCATTGAAACTACAGTTCAAATAAAATCAAAACATAGATGTTTAAAACCTTGGATAACACGAGGACTTATGATATCTATCAGAAACAAAGAAAAACTGTATAAAGCAACATTAAAAAATCCCCTAGATGAAAAAGCAAACATTTATTACAAATTTTTTTAAATAAACTTGCAACCTGTAATAAAAAAGTAAAGAGGACTGTTTCAAAACTAAAATACTATCTCCAGACAATAATAATAAACAAATACGGAAAACAGTTAATTTGGCCATGGAAAATACTATAAAAATCCAAAACATAAAGTACATTGAACATGAAAACAAAATCATAGATGCTAACATTCATCCTAAGCAAGGAATTTTTCCAACAAACTACAAGAACACAATAATTTCACCTATTTATAAAGCTGGAGATCCACAGCAAATAACTAATTATCGCCTTATCTGTCTAATCTCAAACATTCGAAAATTTTTTGAAAAAATCGTGAAAAACAGTTCGTCAATTTCCTTGAAAACAATAAAATACACAAAAACCAATTTGGTTTTATAAAATCACTCAGCACACAAGAAGCTATCGCTGATGTAACTTAAAACATTTACGAATCATTAGATAAGGGCGAAAAATGTACAGATATTTTTATTGATCTCAGAAAAGTTTTTGATAGCATATTCCACGAAATTCTACTGAGAAAATTGGAAAATATAGGTATAAAAGCGATTAAATCAACTATTTAAAAAATCGCCCACAAGTCGTAAAAATTTATCAGGTTAATAGTGATAAAGAAATATCAGACTTTGGAATCCCGCATGTTACGCTGCTTGGACCAATTATTTTTACCATATACGTTAACGATATTTTCTTCCAAACAATTGCATGGACAATTTACTTCATATGCCGACGATACAGTACTAATAATAAAATAAAATACTTGGGAAAAAGTAACGCTAAAAGCCACAGAAGACATAAAAACACTTCTACATTAATTTACTTATCACAAAATAGCGATTTAACATTTTTCATTCCATTTGCAATACATTCAAAAGCTTAAGCCCTAAACATTTTGACTTTATCATATATGAAAATTCCAAAACACACCATAAAAACTATTTTATCACAAACTGCTCAATATGACAAACAACAAACACAATCAAATATCTAGGAATATTTAAAAATAAAAATCTGAAATGGATAGACCAAATATGTCAAGTGGTAAAAAATATTAGAAAACTAATATATGTATTCTTAACCCTAGATTCATAACCATTCGTCCCACAGACATAGAAAGAGATAGAATGATGACCTCTCAAATACTTTCCTAGATCGCTTGTTCATTAGCAACACGGGTGCGCTTGCCTCGCAGTGAAGTCTTGTGGACAAGTTATAGACCTTTGAACGTCTGAGAGACGAATGTTTATGGATAGTGTAACTTTTGACAAGACTGCAAGTTATTTTGAAAACATTGTTTTTGATGAGTTCTGGTTATACAGAGTAAAAGTAAGTATATGATGTTATTCTATGTGAGTTATTATTTATAGTTAGATCTTATTTTATCGTTCAAAATGTATTATTGTGTGTATTTTACATCAAATCTTTTTATTTTATTTTAGAATGGATGATCGGCAAATTGATGACTATTTGAATCGTTTATCTGATTCTGATGATGATGATTTTATCATTCAGCAAAAGGATGTAGAAATCAGAGATGTCGAAGATTATGTGGAATTAGATGAAATGGTCCCGACAGATTCCAACCGTGATAACGACATGGTTACGTAAAAGACACGAAATGCCAACTTTGAAGAGATGCCTAAAAAGGAAAATCGCCGAAGTTTTAGATGAAATGCCTACCATTGCCACACCTGGTCTAAGTGGTACTCAAAAAAAGGTTTGTGGTTATTGTGATTATAAAAAACGGCATATGACAAGGTTCCAATGCAAGCAATGCAAAAAGTTTATGTGCATCGACCATCGCGGCCTCATGTGTGTGGAATGTACCGATGAAATTTAATTTTAACTCGTTTATTATTTTTTTTTTACCTAATTAAACATATTAAAGAGTGCCATACTTAATTTATTTATTTTATTTACAAGTACCCCAAAACTAATCACTTAAATTTAGTCGTCTGTGAGATGAATGTTAATGAATAATGTTTCTCTTAGATAAGGTTATGAATCTAGGGTTAAGGGCAACTGTACATAAGCATATTCAATTCATATTCCAATTGAAGGAAATGAAGCAGGAAGATGAAGTCGCATTGCGGCGATTGATAGATGGAACTAACGGTAACTTAAAGGCTATACACAACTTAGGAGTTCAAGTAAATCAATGGGATGCTTTAATGATTTACATAATTTCAAATAAATTAGACGTGATTACTAGAAAACATTGGGAACAAAGCCCTATTGAAAGGAAGTTGCCAACACTGAAAGAGTTCTTGAAATGTTTATCTTTACGAGCTCAAACTTTAGAACTTATGCAAACTATGGACAAAAACCCGCACAGCCAAATTAAATCACATTTAGGGATTAATAATAGGGAATCAACTGTTTTATTTTCCGTAAGAAAGGGAAAATGCACATTCTGCGGTGAGGATCATCATATCTTTTGCTGAAAAAAATTTCTAAAATTAAAAATATCGGAAAGGATAGAAGCCTTGAAAAAGAGCCGAGCATGCTTCAAATGTTTGAAGCCGGGTTATCTTGGACAGGATTGCAGGATCACCTTTAAATGCAAACGATGTGACAGTAATGATCACAATACGTTGCTTCATTAAGAGGGATTCCGTGTAGAATCTCCAAATTTAGGAACTGAGGCAGAAGATGTCTCAGTTAACAATCATTCTGCCGTAGGTAATTTAGTATTGTTGTCTACAGCGATAGTAGGTATCGTGGGTAGTGACAATAATTTGTATAAGGCAAGAGTACTTATAGACTCTGGAGCACAATCCAATTTTATGAGAGAGGATTTTGCAAAAAAATTAAATTTAAAATTTAATCACATAAATAAGCCGGTATCGGGCCTGTACAATAATGTTACACACATAAGGAAAAGTGTGTCGGTAGACTTTAATTCTTTAAGAACCAACTATAAAAATACAATATCTTGTCTGATATTACAGGAAATAACAACAAGTCTGTCGCAAATATCAATATCAAGAAACCAGATTAAGTTGCCTCAAGGATTAGAATGGGTAGACCCGAATTTCAACATTGCAGCGCCTATCGGCATCTTGTTGGGGGCTGAAGGTTTTTGGGACATCCTGACCAATGATAGAATGAAGTTGGATACCGGTCCCACATTTCAACGAACACAACTGGGATGGATCGTGTCAGGACCGACCAACGTATATCCCGACCAAAGGCCAGTATCACAATTCTGTAGCTTATCCATAAATAAACTAAGCAATCAAATTGAAAAATTTAGGAATCTTGAAGAAGTCAACCCCATGAAACATCAAAATCATGAGCAGAAGGCCAATTTCATAGCTACTCATGCAAGATAAGAAGACGGTAGATTTACAGTAACTTTACCACGCCGTCCTTGTATTGATCAATTAGGAAACTCTGACAACGAATCAGATATATTATCAAGAGGAGCTACTGCTGATCAACTAGTGAATTTTTCAATATGGTGGCATGGGCCAGAGTGGTTGAATAGAGAAAACAACAACGCTATCGAAAATATCTTTATCAAACCCTCCGGAAATTAAAGGAAGAAATGTTTTGATTTTAACTAATCCGAAGAATGGGACATCTTTAAAAAATTCTCTTCTTTAACTAAACTAAAACACGTAACTGCCTATGTATTAAGATTTATAAATAATTGTGATAAGTTAAAGACCAAAATATCAGGAAATTTAAACGTTGAAGAACTTGAATTAGCTTTGAAATATTTAATTGTATCGTCACAAAAATACAGTTTTCTGGCAGAACGAGAAGCCTTAATAAAAAATGGTAGTGTAAATAAAAATTGTTCTTTAAAGGCTCTCAACCCGTTTTTACATTACCAATTAATACGAAGTGGTGGGAGATTGTCCACAGCAACTTATTTAACTTTTCAACAAAAACATCCTATTATTTTACCTGCAAGGCATAAGTTGACAGATTTAATAATACGTCACTATCACTATGCGAATTTACATGCAGGAGCACAAGCGTTAATAGCCGATATAAGGTTAAAATGCTGGCCGATATTCGGTAAAAACACAGTAAAACGAATATTACATAACTGTATAATATGTTTTAGATGCCGCCCCGTCGCGTCGTAGGCCAGCAAACTATGGGTAATTTTCCTATGGATCGAATGACCCCCGGCAGGTCATTCTCTGTAACCGGTTTGGACTACGCGGGTCCGAAGTAGTGATGGGAATGATCGATATATTTATATAATCGATTTTTTTTAACCGAAACATCAAAATAATCGAATGATCCATTCGAATGAATCGCTCGGAGTGCGGGAGCAATAGCTACGGACAGGGGCAAAAAAATTTCCGTCGCGGGGGGGGGGGGGGGGGGTAGGATTCGAAAATAGAAACTCGAATATCAAGACTATTCCTATCGTAAAAAAAATTGTTTGCATATTCCGGTTGTAATTTATTTTCAATAGTATGGCAATACTTTTGGTAAGCAGGTACTAGCGAAATTTCAATCACTAATTTTCATTCCTGGCAATGATTCCCTTGTTGTCTGCTAGCAACATTAGTATTATTCCTTTTAGCCACGAATTTCAAATATGTATGCATATGCAATTAACATTTTTATAAATAATTAATAAGATTCGAATATCTACATACGTACAATTAAAATAAATTATTATACAAGTTTTTTAAGTACAAAGAAAAATATTTTCTGAATTTCTTTATGTTATTTAGGTGGATAGGACAGGTACTGTAAATAAGTCCGAATTATTTTTGGTTTTTGGGGAATTTCCCTTTTTTCGAAATGCACCTATCTGTCTATAAAATTATTCCAAGCTTACTCTCTTGTCACTATTGCGTCAATATTAATAAAATCACATTATTTTATGTTATTTCACTTGAAGCTGCTATTACAACGCTGATTTATAATGAGATCTGGAAAAAAAAGGTCCGTAGTGTGGGAATTCTTCACCAAATCCTCTGATAAAATCGTATACTGTAAATTGTGTAAAACAGACTTGAAATATTTTGGGAATACTACAAATTTAATGGAGCATTTGAAAAGAAAACATCCTTTAGATCTTCTAAACGCGGCAGACCAAGATGATAACAACAGACCACGTTCATCATCCTCACGTTTGCCTCCTCCTGTTCCCCACACAAGTGCTGATGCCTCTACGTCTACAAGTGCTGGTGCCTCTACGTCTACAAGTGCTGGTGCCTCTACGTCTACAAGTGATGTTTCTATTCCTACAAATGCAGCTGCTTCTACATCAACCTCATCCATTCCACAAACCTCTACGGCTAAGCGACTTAGGCAAATGCGACTCCACGGTTTTGTGAAAGAATCTGGGTTATCGGATGCAGAGAAGACGTCGATAGACAATGCCCTTATCGAAATGATAGTGGTAGACTACCAACCGCTATCCATAGTCGAAAACAGTGGTTTTTTAAAGTATTCGTTCAAAATGAACCCGCTGTATGTACCTCCAAGTCGTAAGTTGCTGACATCTACCTTACTTGTAAACCGCTATAAAGAATTTTACAATATAACTAAATCGATGATTGAAAAGGTTGACGACTTAGCAATCACAACAGATTTGTGGTCTTCCGATAGTAACAAATCATATATTACAGTTACCGGACACTGCATCTACAGTAATAAACTATATGCTCCTGTATTAGCTACAAGAGAGGTTAGAGAAGTTCACACCGGCGAAAATATTGCAATAGAAATAACACGCATTTTGAACGAGTGGAACATTCTGGAAAAAGTTATTACCGTGGTGTCGGACAATGCGACCAACATGAAAAATGCCATTAAAGACCATCTTAATAAATCACATCTTGGCTGTGTCGCCCATACATTAAATTTATGTGTTAAAGATGCACTGGAAGCAGATGCTTCAATAGTACAATTGTTAAAAAAATGCAAAGCATTGGTGTCATTTTTTAAACATAGTGTATTTGCTACTGATAAATTAAGAAAAATGCAGCAGCAAATGGGTCTTCCAGAATTGAAGATAAAACAAGACGTGAGTACGCGGTGGAATTCATCTCTTATTATGATAAGTAGACTCAATGAGCTGAAATTGCCACTGTCAGCTGTGCTGTCGTCCCTCCCACGAGCACCTGATTCATTAGACGCCTCTGATTGGAATGTAATTAATGACCTTATACCAATTTTAAAACCAATAGAAGGCGTCACAGAAGTATTATCTGGCGAGAAATACCCCACAATTTCAATGATTATTCCACTGTACGTTGGTCTCCATCTTTCTGTATCAAGAATGACCACCACAACCTTGATTGGCTCCTCTCTGCAGATGACACTCTGTGATTCTTTAGAGAGTCGTTTGGGACCAATTGAAAACAATGAATTCGCTATCAAAGCTACGTTTTTGGACCCGCGATTTAAGGAAATAGGATTTAGATCCAAACATCATGCGTTGGCTGCTCAGAAGTTGGTGGAAGGTGAGCTTCAAGTACTCATCAGATCCGGATCATCAATCGAAGCTGACATTGAGTGCGAACCAACTTCACAAATAATTGATTCTGTTAACATAGCATCCGCTTGGTCAAACTACGATACTCAAAGGGCAAGCAAAATCAATGTATTTGACCCCAGTACCTCCGGCCAAACCATTATCAGAGAGTATTTAAAAATGAAATACCCCCCGCGCAACGAAAACCCGATGATATTTTGGGAAAAGGAAGAAAGATCCTTTCCAGAACTTCACCAATTACAAAAAAAGTATCTATGTATTCCTGCAACCTCAGTTCCTTCGGAACGAGTATTTTCAAAGGCCGGACAACTCACAAATCAACGGAGAAATCGTTTGTGCCCCAAAAATTTAGACTACATGATTTTCCTGAACAGCAACATAAATTTGTGTAACTAATACTATTCATCTGAAGCAATACTTGCTGCAATAATAATATATAAAATATATTATTATTGGTATATCAGTTTTCAAAAATATTTCACTTTTTCCTAAATTATTGTTATGTTCTTTTGAAATTATTGTTTTATTTGTTATAAAACGTTAGGTATGCTCATGTTATGTTATTAAAATGTCATATTAACACACAAAATTAAAATAAGGTACATAATATTGTACTTGTATTGTTATTTATCTTTTCTAACATGATCTATTTCAGTGTGATGTTGTGTCAATTACTAAAATGCTTTTATTGTATTGGAGTCTGTTCTTATTATGAAAAAACTGTTCCACTGTTTTTTTTTTTTTTAATTTTTTCAACCTGTGTACCTATGTAGAGCACATCAAGCTTGTTTAATCTTGTATCTTATTATTGTGTGTTTGTTAAGTTTTATCTTTCAAACCAATCTATTTATGTTCTGAATTGTCAATTTCTAATGATGTTTACAATTATGTACTTTTATATAATATTGTTCCTTGTTACTTGTCCTTTCTTTCATGATCTCTTACAGTTTGTGATAAGTTGTGATATTTTTTATATAATTATAATTGCTTTTATTGTATTGAAGTACCTAAACCTAATTGGAGTTTATTCTCATTATAAAAGAACTGTCCTAATTACTGTTTATTTTATTTTTTCAACTTATGTATCTACATATTATATTACAGGCAGATTTAATTTTGGGTACCTGTATCTTATTATGTACATTATTATTGTGCTGTAATTTTCATTTGCTATACTTTGATATCTGTTTTATATAATATTGTAAGTTCCTGTTGAATAGCTACTTAGTGTAGCCAGTAGGTACAAATTCCCATTAATAATATTTATAATGTACCTCTTAATAATAAGATAATAATTATATGCCGTTTTGTTAAAAATAACCTCTAAATCTCATGTACGTTGTAGGCGCCTACTAGAACCCAAAACAAACCATTCATTCATTTGTAATTTGTTTGCAATTCACAAATTATTATTAAGTAAATAAAGTTATTTTACTACAGAAAGCGTTTCATTTTAATTACTAACTAAGAGACACCGATGTTAATTAAATTCATGTTAATTTCAAATAAATTAAATATATTTGTTCGTAGCATAGGTAGCAGATATATTATGTTTATATGAACGAACACATGTCACTTGATGAGTTTAATATATACTGAATATTGTATACTGCCCGAAGAAGCCACGGTTGTAGTGAAACCCAATCAGCATTAAATATAAAAATGGTGTTTGCTAAGTTATTGGTTTATTTTATTTTAAATATACACTACCCGAATGTCCCGAATAGATGATACATAACCTAAAAATAACATAGGTAGGTATTAAACCTTCAATTGTGAAAAACTATCACCATGAAAATCTTTTACACATAAACTATACCTACTGGAAACGTAAATCGTCACCTAAAAGTATTAATTCATAATTTACAATTCACACACGAGGTTGATTATAACATCAACATGCTTCAGTAGGCAGCCAACAATGTACTTCGTTTGTCAAGCAATCTGAGATATTTTGACATCTCGAAATATAACCTCTCGAATGTAAGAATCGATTTGCGTTTTCGAACGAATTCTGACAGTTTGAAAACGATTGTCTCGGACTGAACATTCGAATGATTTCTGACATTTCAGAGCGATTGTCTCGATTCCACTTTCAATGACATTTGAAAACGATTATTTCGGACCGTGCATTCGAATTTATTCTGACTAATCACAACGCTTGGCTGGCATCGATTATTTCTGACCAATCACAGCGACGACTTTCGATGACGTTTCAAAACGATTGTCTCGGAGTTGCAATCGAATTAATTCTGACCAATCACAACGCTTGGCTGGCATCGATTATTTCTGACCAATCACAGCGACGACTTTCGATGACGTATCAAAACGATTGTCTCGGAGTTGCATTCGAATTAATTCTGACAATGAATCGAGATATTTCGAATGGTAAAAAAGATCCAGTAAACCATCGATGATTCACCGATTCCGCCCATCGCTATATGGAACATGAAAAAGGTTTTTCTCCACTGTGAGACAACATGTGTGCCTTTAGGTTACCCTGTTGACAACTTGTATAATCGCACTCCGAACATGAATGAGGTTTTTTTTCCACTGTGATTCAGCATGTGTCTCTTTAGTTTACCTTGTCGATAACTTGCATAATCGCACTTCGAACATAAAAGTGGTTTTTCTCCACTGTAAGTCTGCATGTGCCTCTTCAGCTGACCCTTTTGACAACACGCATAGTTGAACACACGGAACATAAAAAAGGTTTCTCTCCACTGTGAATCAGCATGTGTCTCTTTAGTTTACCCTGTTGATTACGTCCATAGTCGCACTCTGAACATAAAAGTGGTTTTTCTCCACTGTGAGTCAGCATGTGCCTCTTCAGCTGACCCTTTTGACAACACGCATAGTTTCACACGGAACATGAAAATGGTTTTTTGCCACTGTGTGTCAGCAAGTGACGCTTCAGATTATCATTTCCATTACATGCATAGTTGCACTCGGAACAAAGAAAAGGTTTTTTTCCACTGTGAGTCAGCATGTGTAACATACTAGTAGTGTCGATCGCTACACTTTAGTGTTTAGCATAACATTATACAACAGGTAAGTTTATATATATAATACGAACAATTGAAACTTCTGGATCATCTATATGTGGAGGTGTACAAATATATGATTCTGTTACATACTAAATATAATTATAGATGAATATAGACTATTAAAATTTTATATTTAATAATAATAATAATATGAAAGCGAGAATTGAAAACTACACCATTGAACACTGACAAGCGTATTGTTCACTCTTGGCCTTCGCATTACTGATGCCCGAATTACTGAAGGCAATGCTGAGAGTATTTACCACCAAGTGCATCTCTTTATATAAATACTATTATTCTCAACACTTCACCTGTCATATCCTTGTCATGATAGTTTGCTGAATGAGATTTTTAATTTGAAAATTTGAATGTCTTTTTCCCTTTTATTCCGAGCATTAACATAATAATTAGTACCTATAATTTATTTTTATTTTTTATTTTTTGTTATTACTTTATTTATTTTCATTTCTTTACACATATTATACATATTAATAGATAGTATATAATAACACAACATATAATACAGAATAGTATACCTACACAAGAAATGAAAACCCACTAAGGCACTGCCTGAGTGTGGGTAATATAAAACGATTACTATATTTCAAGTACCTAAAGTATAATATACATTAGTAGAAAAGATTTTTTTTTCTTTATAGTTATTATAAAAAGTAAAGAGAAAACATTATGTACAATAGTTTATAAAGTTTCAGCAAGTGAGTTGTAGAAAGGATCAATAAATTTATAGTAAAAGCGTTTCAATATCTGCCTCATTTAGCCATAATTTTACCTCTTTAATATATTCTATCTTTTTATTTATCATTTGAGTTTGTAGTGGTAGAAGGTTAAATGTACGAGGACCAATGAAACTGCTATGTGTCTGCATTAATTTAGTATTGGTTTGGGGGGTGTAAAATTACATAAATATGTAGGTAAGATATCTTAGTTTAGAAGTGGTTTGATTAATATGTGATTTCCAATTAAGATTAATATCTATTGATACTCCTAAATATTTCATATTTTTGACATTAGCGAGTTCGTTGCATAGGAAGCACAATTCTTGATTGCAAGTTGTATTATGGATTCTAATTTTAAGGTTGTGTTTTGGTTTGTTTTTCATGTTTTTATAAAAAGGTAAGTAAAATGTTTTGCCGTAGTTTAAGACAAGTTTGTTGTATTTTAACCATTTTGAAACAAGTGAAATACATACAGTTGCTTTCGAAAAAGTTTCTGTCCAATTATTACCATCCACTATTATTGCCGTGTCATCGGCGTAAGAAAAAATTTTACCAGGGATTTCAAAATTACATAAATCATTAACCCATTCATGACGAACTATTTTTTTTTCGAATTTCGCGCAGAAAATTCACAGAGTGGTTGGTTTTGAAAGTAGAATAAGAACGTTTTTTTCGGAATTTGAAAAAATCGTCTCCTCATCCCCCAGGAGCCTCGAGAAGGATGAGGTCCATATGGATCTTTCGGCAAATAACTAGTCAGAAATTTCATTTTTTCATCTTTATTGTTCAAAAAGTGTAATTTTCAACAACATTATTTAGTGTGATAGCCCTCGAAGCATGTCACGCATAGTCCGACCTTACATGTGATGCAACGGATGCGCTGCTTGCTTTTACAAGATGCACAAGACAGTTTTCCTCCCTTATTAGTCTCAGTTATCGGTATTGGCCCAGGATAATGGGGGACGGAGGACGGAGGTATCATACTGCATCGCCGTTTGACCTATTTTGGTGAGTTTGTCGGGTGCCTTGAAGTATTTCTTGATAGAATACTTCTCGCAGTAATGCTTTGATATTTCTTCACGGAATTCTAACTGCCCCAATTTAAAATTGCCCGTGGCTTTGCGCTTCAGAAGCCAGCAATTCTGAATGGTTACATCAATGGCTCAGGTAAAAATGGACCACCACCATTTCTGTTGGCGAACAGTAATGCGATAACATGCAACGTTTTGGTCCATTCTGTCAGTTCCGCCCATATTCGTGTTATATTGATGAATTGCATATGGCCTCTGTATACTGATCTTTTTTTGCTCCTTCCGTGAGTAACGGCTTGCTAGATCCAATGGATTTTTTCCGTATTTTGTTGAAGCTACAGAACAAACAGCGTTATCAACCCATTGAGTAACGTAGGTGGGGGTCTTGCCAAATGATGTCTGCGCACTTTCAGTATGTCCTCGAGAAAGCACACCTTTGTTGTATTTTGACATTGTTGCCTTCTTCTTGGGGATAGGAGATGAACTGGGAATCCGATTGTCTCGAATTGTACCTGTGCCATTGTATCCATAAAAATGCAAATAGTACAGCAATGGCATACCCGTAAAAAGATTATCAAAGTAGAAGTGATATGGCAATTCGCGCTTTTCCACTGGCAATTGATCGACCAACATAAGTAGTGGTGAAGCATTCAAGCCTACAACACCATACTCCTTTGGAATCCGGGGATTGCTGCCTTGGTAGATCTCAAAATTGATCAAGTAACCGGAGGGTGTATTTAGGCTCCACACTTTATATCCGAATCGAATGGGTTTGCCTTTTATGTATTGCTTACATCCATGGCGGCCATAGTATGGAATCATCGATTCATCATAACTTAAATTTTCTTCTGGGTGGAAGTTTCGCATAAACCGTTCAATAAGCCTATCTGTAAATGGACGTAACTTCCACATCCGGTCTGCACTATTGAATTGATTTGGTGAAGCAAAGTGTATCATTTTGTGTATCTGTTCAAATCTATCACGAGACATGGTGGACGCAATCTGCTTATTGTAGAAAGGGCGAGAGCTGCTCCAGTACAATCGAGTTGATGGAATCGGGCATAATCCCGATGTTATAAGTATACCCATGTACGCTTTGATATCCCCGACAGTTAAAGGTGATACTTTATGACTATTTTCAGGGTCTTGCTTGGTCTGATATTTGTTGGATTCTGTAACGATGAATTCGTACATTTCGTTGTCAAAATTTAGTTCAAATAATTCCACCGGTGATAAAGCAGCTACGTCGGTATAATTTCCTTCGGGAAATATGCTAGAAACAATTGGCGTCACATCGTTAGACTTCCATTGAAACATAGTTTTCGGACCAGGCATACGTTTTGGAATGCGATAAGGTGGTTCAGCGGGATCATTCACTCTGTCTCCAGTACTAACACGGCATCGTTTCAAAGGAGGCTCGAAAGAAGTGCTTGCAGACGCTTGACCGTGTGATGCTGAAGCGTCGAATAAATTTATGTCGAAGTCACTGAAAGTTGAATCCAAACGCTCGTCTCCGAAATGCTCTAGATTAGGGTTCTCTTGATCTGAATCATAATCGGGCGTATCTTGTCCCTTTTTGTGTCGACGGCGATTTACGATTTGGCAATTAGAAAACAATTGCGCTCGAGAAATATTGGCAATTATTCCACCGTCATCTTCATCAGCTGAATCTGCTCCGGACAAATCACTCTCATTTGGCGGCTCCACATACACATCCACATCCACTACCTCATCATCCTCCAAATTCGTATCCGATTGTTCTTCAAGCAGTAACATCACTTATTCAACAGTCAGACCCCTAAAAACACGAAAAAACAATGAAATCTGCGAAAAATTACAAATTATGTATAGTGAGATCTGCCGAAAGGTCCATATGGAGCCAAAAATCAAAACCTTCAATTCAAAGTACTCTCTTTGATACAATAAGGATTATTTTTGTAACAATATGTCTATAAATAGTTAGTAAATTTCATTCTTTACGGATCATAAACGGTTTTGGAAAAAAAAAATCAAATCTACACATAAGTTTATTGGATTACTTACTTCATTCGCTTTGACATTTTGAAAAATTTGCACTTTTTTTCAAACTCCGTTTATACACGTCTGTCCACGCCGGCACATGCAAACGAACTGAGCGCCTCTAAGACAAACGTGTTCGTACATGCTTGTAGACTACATAAAACTGAATTTCGCATCGCCATTTTAATATATCGGCATGATGTGACTAATTGAGGTCCAACACTTTTTCGAGGTCCATATGGCACCTTCGTCATGAATGGGTTAATATAAATTAAGAATAAAATCGGGCCAAGAACAGTTCCCTGCGGAACTCCGTTTTTTATCTGTGTCTCTGAACTATAATTATTCCCAATTTTTGTTTTTTGTGTTCTGTCTTTAAGATAGTTTGATAGAAATTTTAGTGTGTCTTTTTTGAAGCCCAGTCGAGTTATTTTTTTAATGAGTAAATTAAGATTAACGGTGTCGAAAGCTTTTCTTAAATCTAGGAATATGGCAAGACATTTCTTTTTTTTATCGATAGATGTATAAATATTTTTTGTCAATTCATATATGGCATCCTCAGTGCTTAGATCTTTACGAAAGCCGTATTGGTTTTTCGATAGAATTTTATATTTTTCTAAGTGTTCAATGACTCTAAATTTGATGCATTTTTCGAACATTTTTGATAGGTTTGAAACAAGGGATATTGGTCTGTAATTGTCTAATTTATGCGTATCCCCAGATTTATGAATAGGTATTTGTTAAGATTTCAGGTACTGAAATATTAATATTGGTGCTTGTCACCCTAATGGGTGTGGCAACATTTATTTTGTGTTAGCGATTGCCGGGGCAATTTCGTATTGCCACGGATTTTTAATCCTACTTCTCTTGTTACCATCCGTCTTGGGCGGGTCGTTTTGGCAAAACGGCAGAGCTGCCAGGTTTTCACTTACATACATGTGGGTTATAAAACCGCGGAGAGAGATAGCAATATTGGGCTCACCGTACATGAGCTGCCCTACGGGTCTTTTTTATTGCTTAAATAAAGACCATTATTCAAGAGCTGGAGTTATTATTGAAGAGTTACTCCAGTCATACTTCCTTGGAATCTGGTGACCACCACGCCGGATTGCTCTGTCAGGAGAGTGAAGTTGAGATCCTGAACATTGGTCCTTCGAGCCGGATTGATCCATTTGAGACGGAATATCATTATTGGGAGTGGTCCAGTCGGGCCTCATCATCATCGGGAGTGGTCCAGTCGGCGTCCTCATCACCATCATTGGATTGATCAAGCGAGCCTCATCACGACGCTCGCATGCACAGCAAATCAGGTTGTAGCCTTCCTTTCATTGTCCTTTCAAATTCAATTTAAAAAAGCTAAAAATCTGTGTAGATGCCACATTATTTCGTATTGATTATATCGAATTATATTCGGGTGTTCATAATCAGATGCTTTCAAAATAGCATAAAATTGTTGGTGATAATAATTTTTATTGTTATATTTTGCCGAATAACTTTGCTTTGCCTAACTACATCTCTAGCCACGCGTTTGCAAGCTTTGTCTTTGCATGCCATAGTATTGTAATCGGTTTCTTTATAATCCATAGTATTATTTTATTCACGTCAAACGTCAAACTGCCGTTTCGAGTTGTGTATTAAGTTTTAAATCAGGTTATTGTGTTATTCGTTTCTAAAAAATGGAACTCGACAAGTTGGTTAGACAGCGCGGGGTGTTGAAAGGTTCATTAACGAGATTTGAAACCTATTTAACACTAGAAAGACCGAAGCGGTCATTTTGACCGTTTCTCGATGTAATATGACGATATTTTGCTTAATATTTATGGTAATGATGTGATTTTTTTTTACTTTTCATGATTTATGATTTAACGACCATGGTGAAAAAAATCATGTACGTACCTTATTTATTTTTTGAAATATAATGATTTATACCTACAAAGACCGCCGCGGTCAATGTGACCGTTAGGGCCATTTTAAGCTGAGTTTGTTTAGGATCTTCTTTATCCAAGTTTAAATATACCCATTCCAACTTATACATGTTACTACTAATTTCCCTTTCTATTTCTTTCGGTATCATCCTTACTAGATCTGCACTGTGGGTGCAAGTTGTTAGTATTATACCGCATATTCTGTGCGAAAGTATTTCAAGTCATCAAAAATTTCGTTTTATTTTTGTAGATTGTGTTCTATTTATTTTTGCTATAGTTTTATTGAAACTTTGGAACATAATATCATATCAATATAAGAGCTCGTAGAAATCTTACCGAGTCGGATATAATGGAAGAACAAGCAAGACTTCAAAACATTGCAGAGGATCAGTCAGATAAAGAATGTTGTGCCAGTGAAATTTATGACACCGTTTTTGTTTTGGAGCCCAATATTTCTTCATCAGAAGCTACAGAATTAGATGAAGATCTTCAGATGACATCGACATCTTTTCCTAGAAATCCGATTTCAAATCTTCGTGGTCGAGGGGTTGGAATAAGAGGCAGCCGTGGAAGAGATGTACATAACTTGGAGGATGTTTTTCTGCAAGAGTAACAGAACTTCCGGAAATTGGAGATATTCAGTTTGGAGATTTCAATTCATTACCAGAATATGTAATAATAATGAAACTATTACAACCGTATCTCAAAAAGGGACGAAAAATCACAACTGACAATTTTTTTACTTCGATGAAGCTGGCAGAGAAATTACGAGCTGAACAAATTATTATCAGAACGATGAAAAGGGCCAGGAGAGAAATACCAGCAGTTTGCAAAACCATTTGTACTCCACGTTATGAATCATTTATTTTGAAAGCTAACAATGGTACTACACTAACTGTTTATCAAGGAAAACCGTAGAAAAATGTTATGATATTGAGTACAGTACATCCAGATGTTCAATTTGTCGACGGAACAAAGAAAATTCCCGAAACGATTGAATTTTACAATTCTACAAAATATGGTTTCGATATAATCGACCAAATGCATCGAAAAAATTCCGTAAGAGCTGGAAGTAGAAGGTGGCCTGTGCACGTTTTCTACAACATACTTGATCTAGCCGCTATAAATGCATGGATAATTTATAAAAAGGTAGCAAAAAAATTATTATCTCGTCACAATTTTACTATACCTACAGCTTGTTGGAGAACTAAGGTCAGCATATACAAATAACAGAGCTGGTCCATTTGTGTTTGCTCCTGAAGAATTGACAGAAAAGGGAACCGGAAAATAAAATTTCTTAAAGAAGACAGTGCCAAATTAATAAAAAATGTAAACAAAATAAAACATCTGACACATGTGATAATTGTAAGAAATCTGTTTGCGGAAAGTGCCTCGAAAATTATAAAAAAACAACAGTTTGTACTAAATGTGCACCTAATTGATTAAAGTAAATCATTTCAATACATAATTATTGTTTTAGTTATTTAATATTATGCCAAATATTACACAATTACAAAAATAATAAACTCGCATGTTATAAGCGGTCAAAATGACCGTTGTGGTCTTTATAGGTATGGAGCAGTACCCGGTCTTTCTAGTGTTAAGCAACGAAAGTGATATTAGGCCCAGCGTATTGTCGTCGAGATTAGATGCCATCAAACCTTCTCTGATAGAATTCTCCAAAATTCAGCTGGAGATTGATTTATTGAATAAATCAGAAGATCATGACGCGAGGGATAATTTTGAAGGTACATATTTTAATGTAATTGCAATAGGACAGGAAATATTATCAAAATTTAAGAAGATTGAAAATGTCCCGATTACATCAGTGAATTTACCGCCAGTATCTATACCTATTTTTTCAGGAGATAATCATAAATGGTTGACTTTTAAAAACTCGTTCATTGCCCTAATTCATGATAACAGTAAATTAAATCATGTTCAGAAATTTCATTACCTTATTAGTTATGTGTCCGGAGACGCACTTGATTTGATTAGTTCTCTAGAAATAACCGGGGATAATTATAGTTCAGCCTGGACGATGCTTATTTCAAGATACGAAAATGTCAGACTTATTGAAAATAGACATTTGAATTTCTTATTTAATGTTACACCGTTAAAACGACAGAATCATCATGAATTGCGAAATTTAATTGATCAAGCAAACATTCATTTGAGAGCTTTACATAATTTAAAGCTTCCAACAGAACATTGGGACACATTAATTATACATATTCTAACCTCAAAGTTAGATAATCACACACGTAGCCTGTGGGAATCCATGGAGTGCGATAAAGTTTATCCTACGTTCGAGCAGTTTAGCAATTTTATTTCACAAAGGTCGCAGATCCTGGAAACTATCCAAGGTGATAATGGTGGAATGCAACAGAAAGCGGAACCAGTTGCAACAAAACCAAAGTTTTTTAATTTTAAGGAAAGGAATTCTACGAACAAGGTTACGTTAGCGTCAAGCAACGTTAATTGTATGCTGTGTAATGACAGCCATTTCATTTATTCTTGTAAAATATTTGTTAACAAAGCACCAGCGGCACGAAGAAAGTTCGTTTCAGAGAGCAATTTATGTTATAACTGCCTAAAACCGGGGCACCCTTCAAAGGTGTGCAGGTGGAAGGAAAAATGCAGTGTTTGTGATCGAAAACATCACACTCTGTTACATATCAATACTGATAATGTACAAGCGGGTACTTCAACTGGCAAGGGTCAGTCGGAGGCACCAGTAAACTTAGCATGTCATAGCGACATGAACGGGCGAGAAATTTTACTATCTACCGTAATAGTAAAAATAGAAGACGCGTATGGTGGAACACACAAAATACGCGCACTTTTGGATTCAGGTTCAATGTCTAATTTTATTACAAAGGATACTTGTAAAAGATTAAATTTGCATTGTACAAAATTAAACATACCTGTTTCAGGTTTGCATAATAATTTAATTCATGTAAAGGAAACAGTTGACATTAAATTTAAATCATTATGTTCTCAATACGAGGATGATATATCTTGTTTGGTATTAGATGAGATTTCTTGCAATCTTCCACAGACCGTGATTAACCCAAAAATGTTGAACATTCCAGACGGTGTCCGGTTAGCTGATCCGCAGTTTTACCAGCCAGCTTCTATTGATATGCTGATCGGAGCAGAGGTTTTCTGGCAGGTGCTTCGTACGGATCAGATACAGTTAGGAAAGGGTAAACCTACATTGCATCGAACGGAGCTAGGCTGGATAATATCAGGAGCTGTACAGAGTCGTCATAATACGAGGCCAGTTAAAGTTTGTCATATTTCATTAAATTCTTTGCAGAACCAAATAGAAAGGTTTTGGAAGGTTGAAGAAACCGAAAATAGTAAGCATCACTCTCTGGAAGATAGTGAATGTGAAAGGATTTTCGAAGGCACGCATAAACGCGATGCAAACGGTAGATTTGTAGTCAACTTACCGTTTAAATCTAACCTATCTCAATTAGGAGATTCATTTAGTATTGCTAAAGGTAGATTAGCGTCAATGGGAAGGAAATTCTTAAGACAACCTAGTTTAAAGGAACAATACTCGGAATTTATTGATGAGTATCTTGCGTTAGGTCACATGACTGAATGTGAACCTCCAAAACGCGATGAAATTACTTATTATTTACCACATCACGCTGTATTTAAAGAAGCAAGCACAACTACTAAAATTCGTGTTGTTTTTGACGGGTCGGCTAAACCCGCTCGAGGGATTTCTTTGAATCGCGCTCTAATGATTGGGCCCACCATTCAAAATGATATATTTTGTCACTTGGTATTTTTCAGAAAACATCAATATGCAGTCACCGCAGATATTGCAAAGATGTACCGCCAAATTAATATCAACCCGGAACACAGAAATTACCAACGTATAATTATGGAAAAGGGATGCGGAGGATTGTTTGAAACATTATACGCTAAACACGGTGACATATGGTTTGGCTCCTTCGCCTTATTTAGCAATACGTTGTCTGCACCAGCTAGGTAATGACGTTTCATTTACTCATCCATTAGCTAGTAAATCCCTAATGGAAAATTTTTATCTAGATGATTTTCTTTCTGGTATTGATTCCATTGATACCTGTCACTTGCTTAAATCCCAAATCATTAATGCGCTTGCTACAGCAGGCATGGAGTTGCCAGAAACGGCGAGGATAGTTTTGGTTACTAGTAGTCCTGTCGATTGGGAAATATTTAATAATTATTCTTCATTAAGACGACTCAGGCGCGTAGTTGCTTATATGTTACGTTTCATACATAACTGTTCTAAACGAAAACCGATGCGGGTCGACGAGCTTTCTGTAATCGAACTGGAACATGCCATGCATGCATTGATTTTGAACGCTCAGCGATTCGCATTTCGTGATGAAATAGCTTCTTTAAGTAATGGAAGATTTGTGTCTAGGCAGAGCAAGGTAAAGGCACTAAATCCTTTTATGCAGGATGGGTTATTGTGTGTTGGAGGTCGACTATCACAATCTGATATTACCTCGGTCTCTCAAAAACATCCAATTTTGTTACCACAAAATCATAAGTTGACTGACTTAATAATAACCCATCTGCATTATGAGAATTTGCATTTAGGATGTAATGCTCTGCTCGCATTACTGCGTTTACGGTTTTGGCCAATATTTGGTAAAAACGCAGTAAAGCGAGCACTGCATAAATGTATTGTATGCTTCCGAGTCCGTCCGCGCGAGTGTCGCCAGCTCATGGGTGACCTTCCTGCTGACCGATTCCGAATCCAAAGACCATTTTATGTAACCGGCATACATTATGCAGGTCCAATTTTAATTAAGTCTGGTTTAACCAGAAATGCTAAGAGTGTAAAATCTTACATATGTTTATTTATTTGTTTTTCAACGAAGGCAATTCACCTAGAATTAGTGACTAATTTAACTTCAATGGCATTTATGAATGCATTGAAAAGATTTATAGCTAGGAGGGGTAAACCCTCACGACTCTTTAGTGATAATGGAACTAACTTTACAGGAAGTTAAAGGGAACTTACTGAACTGTTTGATTTTTTGAAGGCATCTGATAAGGAAATCCATAATTTTTTAGCCCAGCAGAATATTAGCTGGAGTTTCTTGCCTCCCCGCTCACCGCATCACGGTGGACTTTGGGAAAGTGCAGTTAAAATGACTAAGTTACATTTAAAAAAGGCAATGCGGTCAACTGTTTTGACATACGTAGGCATGAATACCATACTAATACAGATTGAGGCTTGTTTAAATTCCCGTCCTCTGACTCCATTAACATCAGATCCAAATGATTTAAACGCACTCACTCCTTCACACTTCCTTATTGGCGACAACCTGTTAGCATTGCCTGAGCTTGATATCCATCATCTGCCTACAAACAGGCTTAATATTTACCAAAAGATGTCTACCGTTGTTCAATCTTTTTGGCACAGATGGAGCCGGAATACCTAGCAGAATTGCAGAACCGAGTCAAATGGCAAGAAGGACGTCAACGCAGTTTACAGCCTGGTGACATGGTCATCATCAAAGACAACCAACTACCTCCGCAGTACTGGAGGATGGCGCGAGTGACGGAGATCCACCCTGGTCAAGACGGACGCGTCCGCGTCGTCTCCTTGAGGACGGCCAGAGGTGTCACCAAAAGAGCCGTGACACAGCTCTGTCTACTTCCCATGGAGGATCCTTCCTCCAACCTGGATTAAGAACTAATTACAACACTAAAAGTGATGTTATGTGTGAATCAAAATGCCGTCAGGCTCAACAGTGCCAAGTGATAAGATATTTTCTCATAAGTGGGTGCAGCGCACCAGAAGTTTCTACGTTATTAGACTTTTATTTTTTAATGTCAAGTCTGACATAGGGTTATATACGTTGTTATAAGTTTTTTGTTATTATTTTGATATCCATGTATTGAATATTGTTTATTTTTGTATGTGAACTTGTTGGGTAAATTCTGAGTACCAATGTTGCAATCTCTTCCTACATTATTTTATGAAAAACGACTATTCCTTAATACTCGTTTTGGGGCGGGAATATGTTAAGATTTCAGGTACTGAAATATTAATATTGGTGCTTGTCACCCTAATGGGTGTGGCAACATTTATTTTGTGTTAGCGATTGCCGGGGCAATTTCGTATTGCCACGGATTTTTAATCCTTCTTCTCTTGTTACCATCCGTCTTGGGCGGGTCGTTTTGGCAAAACGGCAGAGCTGCCAGGTTTTCACTTACATGTGGGTTATAAAACCGCGGAGAGAGATAGCATTATTGGGCTCAACGTACATGAGCTGCCTTACGGGTCTTTTTTATTGTTAAAATAAAGACCATTATTCGAGAGCTGGAGTTATTATTGAAGAGTTACTCCAGTCACACTTCCCTTTGGAATCTGGTGGTACCACGCCGGATTGCTCTGTCAGGAGAGTGAAGTTGAGATCCTGAACAGTATTATAGTGGAGATTTTAAATTGTTCTTGAAAATGACCATCTTTGAGGAAAATATTAAAAATATGTTGTAATGGCGTTAATACATGTTGTTTTATTTTTTTAATGTATCACATGATAGTCCATCATTTCCCTTAGAGTTGGATGGTTTTGGGTTATTAATATATTTTTCAATTTCTTTAAATGTAATAGGAGAAAAATATTCTATAGAGTTAATTGAATCGTTATTAGAATCTAATTGAGGAGATGTCTCCATATAATCATGATTAACATTCATGCCGGAAGATTCAAGTACCTCGTCTACTATATTTGTAAAAAGGTTATAAAAACATTCTGCAATGGTCGATTTGTTAGTTATTATTTCATTATTTATTCTAACCTCATTTACAATATTTGAAGAAATAATTTTTTTGTTGGCAATACCATTTATAATATTCCAAGTTTTTTTAGTATTATTTTTAGCATTTTCAATTTGTTCACAATAGTATTTCTTTTTGCAGTTTCGTATCAGTCTATTTAGTAAGTTTCGGTACATAAGATATTTTGTTTTCAGATAAGGCATTGTTCTGAGATTATTATTTTGGCAATCCATTTGATATTTTATCATTTCTCTATATAATTTATCCCTTTGTTTAATTGATATAATTAATCCAACTGTAATCCAAGGTTTAATTTTTTTATATTTTCTGTTAGTGACAACTATTTTACTTTCACTTTTTAGAATATAATCTCTAAGAGTATTATAGAAATTCTCTAATGCTAAATGTGGATTTTCTATTGATATTACATTTTCCCAGTTTTCTGACTGAAGTAAAGAGTTTAAAGTTTAATAATCAATGTCTAATTTTTCTAGAGTTACAGAATTTTGTTTTAAAGGTGTATTTTTGAAATGGTGTCCATAAAAGGTCGGGTAATGATCTGTGATATTAGTTTCAAGAATTAAAGAGATAATATTGGTCGCCTTGTGCGACTTGACAAATATGTGGTCTAAACATGCAGAGTTACTTAAGGTTACTCCAGTTGGTGAGCTAATATATGACATATATCCAGAGCTTGATAAACAATCTAGATACTCATTTTGACAATTTACATTTATATTGTTATCATTAATATTTATATTAATGTCACCTGTCAAAATGGAAAAAGTAAAATTGTTTCTGTCAAGATTTCTAACAAAAGATTTTAATTCTTTTACAAATAAAAAATCATTTAATGATGGAGATCTGTATAAAGCTAGTACATGATATTTATAGTTGTTTTGAAAAAAGGTTAATTTTATTGCATTGGCTGACTTAAATTCAATAAATTCAGTGGCAACATTTTTCAGAGTATTATGAAAGAAGACAGTGACTCCATCATGACCAGTATGCTTGCAGGCAGAGGAAATTGTGGTATAATCTGATAAGTTATATGGAATAACATTTTTCATTTGAGTTTCAGTCAAAACAATTATGCTTGGAGAAAAATCTAGGTTATTAATAAGGATACAGAGCTCATCGAAGTGTTTCCGTAAACTTCTAATATTCATGTTTAAGATAGAGAAATTAACATTTTTAAAAAGTAGATTTAGTTCATATGGGTTGGTACATTTATAATTTTCATGTATGTGGTTTTCTTCAGCCATGTTAAAGGTTGATTGGTGTTTGCTATGTGGTGTTATTATTATTTATTCGGAGGGGATGTCTTCTGAGCTTCTTATTTGTATGATTGGAGATTTTTCATTGTTTCTCATCCAAATTTTTCCGTTCTTTGCCCAAATAAATTTATACACAAGCCTTGACGATTTAGCTAGGTAAAGTAGGTGTTTATTGTGTTGGGTCAGTTGTTCGGTAATATATATTGTGCTGTTTTCTTCAAAATTTATCTTTTTTGCATATAAAATACCATATATTTTTTTATGTGTTATGATTACGTCTTTACTATCTTTTTTTTGTAGAGAAACTACTATGGGAGGATTTTTGTTCGGGTTTTTATTTTTGATTCTGTAAATATTTGCCACTTTAATAGTTTCTATATCGCATTTGAGTGTTTCTAGTATCTTATTAAATACTTTTTTAATATTTTCATTTTCCTTAAAAGGAACACCCTGTATTTCGACGTTGTTTTTTATTTCATTTTGCTCCATTTTATTAATTTGTAGTTTGATTTCTTTATTTTCTACTTGAAGTTGTTTAATCAATATTTCTTAATTTTTCTTTTTTTCTTCATATTCGTCTAGTTTCTCGCAACAAAATTCAACGGACTTCTTAAGTTCTTTTATTTGTTCATTAAAAGATTTCATTAGTTGACTGGTTAATTCATTAAATTTTTTTTCAATGCATTTGATCATTTTATTAGTCATTGTGTCTTCTTCTTCTGAGTCGCTAGATGGCGCCCTTTTTTGAGGTTTATTTTGCTTATTCATTTTGAAGAAAGGTTCGATGATCGGATATTATTAGTTTAAAAATAAAAATGTATGAATTTAAATAAAATAATTTTTTTCTTTGGGCTTCAGTAGGATTCGATCTGATTTCACCAGAATGTCTGCATAAACTCGTCCGGCTGTTTATACCACTGACCCACGAACGCCGCAAGGTGATCTGTGGATTTATCAGATTATAATAGGAACCGAGCAGCAAAGAAAATAAAAATAGTTGTTTATTGTTGTGTTCATTGATCTGTTATTTTTTTTTTTTTTTTAGAGAGATTAGTCCTATTTCATCGATTCAAAAACACTTCGTATAATAGTTTAATTAGTGTTAGCTAATTTTATATCAATGGAATATGATGTATTTCGCTAGACAAATTAAAATCGTAGCTGGTAAAAGACATTGAACTGTCACTTTTGGATTGTTACTTCACTTTATCATTGGATCACAAATGTTTATCAATGTTTCTCAGTACACAAGTCACTTTTGAGTTAAATTGAATTGAAATCCTTCACTGTAAACACTTCAAACACCGCACAAACCTTTTACTTTCTATTTCATGGGTTAAAAATCATATATTTTTTAATGTTAGTTCGGAGCGATTAAGATGCGTGTATATTGTGTAAGGTGGTACTTCTTTCTGTTACCAACGCATTATAAATAAATCATTGCAAATGGATTCTGTCACTTTTATTACAGTAAATTCAAATCACCCTGTGGAAAATGGGCTTCCATGTAGGTCACGATTACCCCTACGATGAGCTAACCTCATTAAATAAATTTTCTACCAACCTTGGATTTTAGCCAAAAAATATACCTGTAACAGAACTCTAATTTGAACGGGATGTTAATATTTGATTTCGCTTCGGAAATCAAGCAAAAGTAACGTAGCCAAAACACATACTGGGAAATAAAAATGTAAATTCTGAGGTATTTTGAATTTGAAAATATGAAAACGGTTTAGAGAATTGTTGTTTATCGTCGGATAACTCTATATTTACAAACCATGTCAACCTCCATTCAGTTTTAACAAAATATCGTTAATTCGTTTTTAAGTGATTATTTTAATAAATGCCTTTGAAGTGACAAAGAAAACGCCCCATGATTCTTTAACTAAACCGGAATAACGGCCGTTACCAAAATGAATAACGATGAATATATGCATTAGTACTTACCAATAACCATCACAGGCATGGGACGATAAGTTTAACAACGCGGTTTGAATAGAGTTTGGAAACAGGAAAAAACGACTGTTTTATGAAGAAAGCGCGCACAATTGGGCATTGTATATATTACAGTGCTAGCAGGTCCTTAACCTTCTGACTGTGGGAAGTCCGCAACCTTGAGAACAAATCACAATAAAATATGTACAAAAAAAAAAATAGTTTCTAAATTAATATTTAGTGCAAGCGATTTGGACACTGTCCTTTGTACAATTTCTTTATACATAAGGCCTAAAATTGTTTTAAAAACTCGAGCAAACACATAACTATCATATTAGTTGTTAACTGTTAACCCGGCAAGGATATCAAAAATGAAAGTTTAATAGGTGAACTGTGTTATTAGGATTCTGGGTCTAAAAGAGGTCTTGAAGAAAATAGCAATAGGTAATGTTTTTAAATCTTCAGTAATATCAGAGTTCAAATGCGATTGGTAAAGTGAGATTAAAATTAAAATGTTAACGAATTAGTAGTTATTTGTATTTACTACTAATAATTACAAAAACAAGAATATTTCAACTTTTTTTTTTTAATAAAAGAGTTATCGTTTTTTTTAAATAAAATCATACATGTAAAAATGCATTTTGAAGTGAAAAATAAATATATATTACTAGTGGTTTATTTACATTTTTAAATACAATTTGATAAAAATAATATGAACATATATATATATATTTTTTTTATAAATAGTAAATTATTTAATATTATAAATAATAACAATATGCAGACTTATATATTTATAATTTTTTTATTTATTATTCTACTACTCCAAAAGTTGAGCTCCAGGAGCTCGTGTTTATGGGAGGAGTATTTACCTTTAGTTCTAATGATTTTTTAAACAATAATCAAAAACTTTTGAAATAAATACAAACATAATATTAACATAGGTACACAAATTAGAAAAGTGTGTTTTAAAGATAATTAAAATAATATATATTTTTACAGATTAAGTAAGCGTGAGGAAATTAAGGGTACAATATATCAGGTAAACAAATTTGAAAAATAGTTTTTTAAAGACAATAAAATTAATATATATATATTTTTTACAGATTGAGTAAGTGTAAGAAAATTAGGGGTACAATATATATCATTTTCCAATTTTAGGGACTTAATTAACTTTTTGAATTGTTCATAATTCACAGTTTCGGTTACACTAATTTTATTTTTGGACAATAATATATTATACCATCTCATACCCAAATACGAAAAGTGGTGCTAAGCCGTGGTCGTTCTAAGCATAGGAATGGCTATTAAGCCATTAGTTTTGAATCTATTGCTTATGCTATCTGAGGGGTGAATTTTATAAATAAAATATTCTTTATAAATTTGATATAAGGCGATTCTCTTATACAATTCTGTGATAGATGGTACATTAAATTCCCGAAATATCTCTAAAGTAGGGGAATCATATGGTTTCCTAAGGATGATTTTTATAATTATTCTTTGAATTGTAATTATGGGCTGTACAGAAGCCTTAAAATCCCCTCCCCACCCAATTATCCCGTACTGCAATATGGACTGAATTAATGCATAATAGACAATTTTGATAGTTTTCTTAGCCTAAAAATTCCACTAATATCAAATAAGTATGGTGGCAGAACACTTGACTATTTGATACCTGTGATTTATAACAAATTTAACGAAAACTTTAACTTGAAAAATAATGAGGAAACCTGCCCTAAACTGAAAAAAAAGTGGTTAATAAATGAACAAAACGTTTATCTATCCTTAACATTATATTTGGTATTAATATTTAAACTTAAGCTAATGTGAATTATGTTATAACATGTATAATGGTAGAACCTACAGACAAGCTGATTGTCACAGCTTTGTGGGACTACCCATATCTTATATTGTATTAAATGTAATTATATTAAATTTAATAAAAAAATAAATAAAAAATATATTTCGTATATTATAGAAAATATAGATAAGTTTTCTTATTCTTTCAACAGTGAGATTAATATGGTCTTTCCATTTAACATTTTTATCTATTAAGATACCAAGATATTTTATTTCAGATTTATGATTTAGTTTCGCGCTGTCCGTATTACATGTACCGTCATTTACACAATTTTTAGAATGAATTGTTATGTTAATTAGGTTATTTGGCACATCTTCTTGTAGCGTAAAAGGAATACAATATGTTTTTTTCTGTGTTGAGTGATAATAAATTGCCATCGAACCAATTTTTTATAACCTTCATATCTTGATTGGCTGCATTGGTAATTCCGTTCCATGTCTTTTTTTCGATAATTATTGCAGTGTCGTCAGCAAAGGATATAAGTTTACCATTAAGTGATAATTTAAACATATGGTTAACGTAAATTATAAATAAAATTGGTCCAATAACAGTCCCTTGGGGAATTCCAAATTCTAAAGTTTCATCTACGCTTAGTGAGTTATTTAATTTTACTTTTTGGTTTCTTTGAGTTAGATAGCTTTGCAGCCAATACCTTACCTTACCAATAATACCGATATCATTTAATTTATTAATTATTTTTGTATGGGATATACAATAAGGATTTATAATTCTTTATAATATCTACATCTTTTTCCCTCAAAACTCCGTTTTGAGCTTTTCCGTTTGTGTGGGATGTCTGGAAGTTCGCTATGGAGCATCCAACAGTAGTCTCCCATCATATTAACATCCTATCGTCCTTGGTACCTCCGTTCCATTTCTTTGATGTCTTGGTGGAACCTCTCGCCCTGCTCTTCACTTACGGCACCAAGGTTTTCTGGTAAATAATTCAAATGGGAGTTCAAAAAGTGAAGTTTCAAGCTCATGGAGCACCCCAAGGTTTTAAAACATTTCAACATTTTATTTACAATTTCTTCAAAATCTGGGTCCTTATTGTTCCCCAAAAACTTAGTCACAACTTCTTTAAATGCTATCCACGCCTCTTTCTCAGCTTTTTTCATCACCTTTTCAAACTGATTGTCTTTCATTAGTTTCCGAATGTCCTTGATTGATTGTCTTTCATTAGTTTCCGAATGGAACGGACCAAAAAAAACACCCGCCTTTAACTTTGCCTCAGACAGTCCCGGGAATTTCTTTTCTTTTTCCATCTTGAGAAAAATTTGGCTCAAATTGTTTTTCTCTGCTTCTGTACCAAGAGAATGAAGTTCCAAATCTCAACAAGTTCTCTTCTTAAAGTCTAGAGCCCAGTAATTCAGCAGACTCTTTAGAAAGCCCTAAATTACGAACGAGGTCATTTAATTCTTCTTGTGAAAACTGTTGGGGTCCACAGTCTTCGACTTGAAACTCATCGTCCAACTGCTCTGACTCGCTCTCTCTCGCTCGCTCTGTGAGGCGGCACTGGTACTGGAATACCGGGTCCATGAGGCACAGGTCGAAGTGAAGATTGCATGTTTGGGTAACATATATCTTTTTTATTTTTAGCATTATACCCTTGTATGTTGCAAGAACAAAAGTAGCAGTCATCGCCGTGGTTTCTCGGCTCTCTCCAAATCATAGGCACCCCAAAACGAAAAGATTTCGCCTTTCCTAGACCACTTGCAAATTCCTTCAACACAGCCTGAACACACTCCATGAGGGGCCCAAGATTTTTCTTGATCTCCGATCTTCAAACCAAAATAGGCAAAGTACACTTTTTTGATAAACTCTGTAATACTTCTAGTTTTTTTTTAATACAAGTTCGCCACAAATGTAACAGAAATTATGGGGATTATGAACACAAATTCTTGAAGACATTTTGAAAGACACTTTAGAGGTATATATAGGACAATGGGAAAATCCGGGTTTTAACATCTTAGTCACTAAGCAAGACACCTTTTTACTGGGTTTCCATAATTCATACGCTGACTCATACTGTTAAATATACTATTTTTTATTTTATTTCATAGTTTCTGATATAAAACTATAAAGCCGAATAGGAAAAACAACTTTTTTCGGCATATTCATAAATATACGCCTTAAGGTAGGCAATCCCGCAGAAAAATGCATTTTGCGGAAAATGCTTACGTGCTGGAAAAAAAAACTGGGGGCATTACTGAACTCAGCGCACTAAAATACATAAGAATCACCCATTATTTTAAAGAAAGCAATTTGGTCGCAGGCCTGTGTAATTAAATTAATTATTGTACACACATTCATATATATTTTGATATTCGTGTAAGTAGTATTACATAATTATCTTTTTTACACGTACTTCATACATTTAAATTTAAAAAAATCAAATCTTTTACAATGCGATTCTGAACAAATTTAAAAAATCGAAAGGTAATAAATATTTTGACGATATAAAATAAAATACATATTTGATATAAGCATTTACTTTGTGGCTCGTCATAATTTAAAATAAAAGATATAAATTTGTTTTAGACCACTTTAATTTGAATTGTACTGTACCGGTTTCGGAAGCACCCTTCCTTCGTCAGGAAAATATTCAAACTAACCTATGATACAAAATATTGACAGATATATACACAAAAAATATAATTTAGGTGTTTGAGTGGGAGGTTAACAAAGAGGGACGGGTAATTGGGGGAATTCCAGCAATAACAGAGCGGTTTACTGGAAATATATCTAGAATGGGACTAAACGATAAATTAATTTAATTATTCACTATACTAGCGTTATTATTTAGGGATTTTTTGATTTCAAGAGCTTCTAAGTTATCCAATCTTTTGCTTTTATTATTACGGTGAAGAATTTTAACCCTTGTGTCCTTTTTAAAATTGCATGTGGTGCTTCTTCGAACTTCATAATAGCGTCTCACGTGACAAATGTTTTCAATAATACAAATGTGTTTTCCCCTTAATATACCATTACGAACTCATTTGAGTTGGTTGATGCACTTTAGGACTTGGTTATCCCTAATAATGCTAAATTAAGCTCTTAAAATCAAATCATCCCTAATAATAACGCTAGTATAATGAATAACCAAATTAATTTATCGTTTAGTCACATTCTAGATATATTTCCAGTAAACCGCTCTGTTATTGCTGGAATTCTCCCAATTACCCTTCCCCCTTTGTTAACGTCCCACTCAAACACCTAAATTATATTTTTTGTGTATATATCTGTCAATATTTTGTATCATAGGTTAGTTTTAATATTCTCCTGACGAAGGAAGGGTGCTTCCGAAACCGGTACAGTACAATTCAAATTAAAGTGGTCTAAAACAAATTTATATCTTTAATTGTAAAATAAAATACTTTTGGTTTTAAAACCACGAGTTTTGATAATTTTTAGAACCGACCGGTTTCGTTTTACTCAAGCATCTTCAGGGTACAAATTATAACTAGAAACTCGTTGTTATTAAAACAAAAAGTACTTTATTTTATTCTATTAAATATGTCAAACCACAGAGTGATTGCATTCTACAAAAATAAATATTTTTACCATAACAAATGATACATATTTTATATACTGGAAACTCTCTGGTGAGACATAATATCTATAGCTAAAATTAATTGTGTATATAGTTTTCGTGAAGATGAATGTTAACACAAGGAACAAAAAAAGGGGCCAGTCAAAGGGTCTCTTCGAGAAAATGCATAATTGCATATGAAACAAACTAGTCTTCACAGTAAGTGTGCAGGTGTATTTTCAAATCTCTCTTTGGAGAACATGAATAATTGCAGCCAGAAAACGGAAAATTTTTCTTAGCTGTAAGTCAGCAAGTTTCTCTTCAAGGTACACTGTTCATAACTTGCGTAGTTGCACTCGGAACAGGAAGAATTGTTTTTCTCCGCTGTGAATCAGCATGTGATCCATCTAATGTTCAATAAATATCTTATAAAGAGGTGAGATGGCCTTTCCTAGAAACTAAATATGTGCACTTGGAAAATGAAAAAGGTATGTCGCCACTGTGAGTCAGCATGTGGCTCTTTGATGTGCTTTTTGAGAACATCCAAAGATGGACAAGGAACAAGAAAAAGTTTATCTCCGCAGTGAGTCAGCATGCGCTTCAGATTTCCTTTTAAAACATTAACATGTGGACTTATAGAAAATAAAACAGGTTTTGCGCCACTGTGAGTCAACAAGTGGGTCTTTAGATGGGCGTTTTGCTAAAATTAAATGTTTCACACTGGTTGCGCCAATACGCAATAGACATTAATCATACACACATACCTGCGACCACTGTACTGAGATAGTATTGTTGTTCCTTTGTTCCTACCTTCCTTCCGATTCCTGCTAATTTATGTGCCCTTTGGTAGTCAGTATGTTGCAATAACCCAAACCGCTAACAATAAACCGCATCCGCTCGAGATCTCGTCTCCCATATCTTACGAAATTATTATTCGCGACGATATAGTGCAATCCGCTTGTGTTAAGTGACATTGTTGTGAAGAAAAGACGGGAAGAAACAAGTGCCCCTTTCCCAATGGTGAGTCCTTCCTGTATCCATACAACAAATATTATCTTATGTGCAGTGGGCATTGCTCAATCATTCAAGGTCCTTCGACAATCATTTTTACACTAACATAAAAAACAACTACATAACTTCTTACACACCATAGTTGGTCCTTCGAGCCGGATATTGAACCGTAATTTCCGTAATTTCGGTAATAAACCATAAGAGTGTTATTGCGTTTTACATACCCGCGTAATCAATTAATAACTACCCGCATTTTAATTCTGGATATTCCTATCCGATATTACTGGATGGTTTAAACGGAAATAACATATTTACCCGCAAATAGAATAGATTTAATATATGCCAATACCGCTATTTGATATCTATTTCTAATAATAATACCGATATTGTTATATCAACCGCATTTAAAATTAACCGCATTTCATTATAAATAATTTGTTTATTGTAATACATCCCAGTATTGGATGTATTATACATAAAAAGAATAATACTTCAATAAGACGTAAAGTGATAAATTTTTTCTACCTGCATTATCTATACTTAACCCTTCACGGCACCCGCACTGAGTTAACCCTACGGGCATAAAAGTTAATTTATTGAATAAAAATTAAATATCAATAAATTTATTTTCTATAAATATTATTACTATATTATTTTTTACCGCATTATATAATAAAATAACCAGAATCAGAAAATGGCTACAAGCGCGTCCGGGTCACGGGACGAAAGACTCTTGAAACGTTTAAATGCAAAATTGGCCGCTAATTTTGCATGTTTGCAATCAGTCTTTGACAAGATGAAGAAGGCTTCTGATAGTGTTAACAATCGGCAATCTTTTTTATCAGGCGCAAGTACATTAGAAAGAATTCGGTCCGAATTTATAACGCTTTTAGATGAAAAGGTTAATTGTGAACTGGAATTAAATCCAGAAGCAGTCGCTGAATATTCTCAATTAAATGCTTTTGAGGAAATTTTCGGCATTATTAAATATACCGAAGCGAACATGCTGGCCAATCCGGTTGAAAAACCTCGCCGTCAAATTAAATTACCGCCTTTAGAAATAGCGTCCTTTGACGGAAAATTAGAAAATTGGCCTCTTTTCTATGAGACTTATATCTCGGTTATCCATTCAAATAATTCATTGGATAATTCAGAAAAGATGCAGTATCTGATGTCCAAGTTGACGGGAAAAGCTTTAAATATTTGCAAAACTATCACACCTACCGGTACAAATTATCAAGTGATATGGGACGCATTGTGCACCAAATATAATGATCCACGCGTTCTCGCTGAGTCATACTTTGATCGATTGCTGAAAATACCTGCTGTTACTTCGGTTACGCCCGCTTCGCTAGAAAAATTTGCAGATACATACGCGACTAACATTGCCGCACTGAAACAGTTACGAATCAAAGATCTCGCAGAATTTATATTGCTACAACTGGGCCTTAAACGTCTTGACATAGAGACAGTGAAGGCTTTCGAATCGTCTATTCGGAATGATGAAATTTTCCCGTCCAGCTCTGATTTAATTGATTTTGTGAGAGGACAGCAACGAATCCTTAATCGCGCGCAAATCGCACAACCTACGTCGAGCCGTCTTGGCTCAAATAATAATAATTCCGCAAAGACATTTATTAATGTCGAAAAAGGCGACAATCACTCTGTCGAAATTTGTTTTTGTTGTCAAAGGGGATCGCACCCTTTGTATCAATGCTCTAAATTTAATGGTTTAGAACCACGCGAGCGATTTAATTTAATCAAGTCATCGAATATACGAGTTTGCGTGAACTGCCTCAGTACTAGGCACGGCACAAAAGCGTGCAAATCAAAGAGTACGTGCAAATCATGCACTCTCAACCACCATAGTTTGTTGCATTTCAAACAAACTGATCAGCGAAAACCACAACGAGACCAAATACCGTCTCCCGCGTCGCCAGCAGACGTCGATAATGACGATTCAAATTCTGCAAGCCCGGTATCACTGTGCGTGACAAATTCATTTACTAGAGCAAATACTACTGCACTCTTAGGAACTGCCGTTTGCACTACCCGAGATGCTAAGGGCCAGGTGCAGACAATACGTGCTCTGATAGATAGCGGCTCCCAAAGGGATATTATTACGCGTAAATGCTGTTTACGTTTGAATCTCACGGTGCGATCATCGCAAGGCACGTACGTCACGGGAATAGGCGACTCAAGAAATTTGACAAAGGGCATGACTTGTCTAAAATTATACTCCCGCTACGACGACACTCACTCGTATATGATTGAACCTTATGTAGTAGAAACTATAACTAGTGAGTTGCCTACTGTTAACGTCAACCGCGCCTCGTTGTCGTATCTTGACAATTTGCCCTTAGCAGATAATACTTTCTGCACGCCCGGTGAGATTGATATTATCTTGGGATGTGACATATTTGCTCGCATTATTAAAGGAAACAAAATATCAGGTTATCCCGGCCAGCCAATTGCTATCGAAACTACTTTGGGCTATCTCATCCTAGGCACTGCTCCAACGATGACTGAAACCCCAAGTATAAACGCCACACCATCATTTTGTACGTTCGCGAAAAATGATGACTTTTGCCTTTCGCGCTTCTTCGAATTGGAAGACATTCCAGACGAGAAGTTTTTAACGCCTGATGAACAGGAATGTGAAGACATTTTTAAACTCACCACTTCCCGTGACACGACAGGTCGTTACATTGTTGCGTTGCCGTTTCGCAACAGTCCTTCTATCCTCGGTGAATCGTTGCCAGCCGCTGAGCGCCGGTTCCGATCTCTCGAACGCCGATTAATAGCTCAACCCGCTATAAAATTAGAGTACGACAAAATATTGCGCGAATACCTACAGAAAGGGTACATTTCGCCTGTCGATAATTCTAACTTACCCCATTACGTCATTCCGCATCATATTGTAGTTCGCGAGGACAAATTAACTACCAAAATCCGCATGGTTCTGGACGCGAGCATGAAATCCGATTCGGGCTACTCGCTCAACGACATTCTACATACCGGTAAGAATTTACAAGGTGATTTGTTTCGGATTATACTTAAGTTCCGATTGTTTGCAGTAGCTATAACCGCCGACATAAAACAAATGTATCTTCAAATTGTAGTGCAAGAAGAATGCCGTCGTTATCAGCGAATACTTTATAGATTTAACAATAGCGACCCTTTACAATTGTTCGAATTTAATCGCGTCACATTCGGCATGTCTTGCAGCCCATTTTTGGCAATGCGTACACTGCGCCAACTCGCGTCGCATGAACGACCTCGTTTTCCACTTGCTGCAAACTTGGTGGAAAATGGCTCTTTCTATATGGACGATTTCGTCACCAGTTGTTCGTCGGTCGAGGAAGCCTCCGAGTTATCGACGGAATTAATTCAGCTGTTCGCTGCTGGAGGATTTGACCTTGTAAAGTTCTCTAGCAATTCTCCTAATCTTTTGTCCACGATTCCTTCAGCGCGTCGTGTTAAGGAACATGTGGAATTTAATCCTGATGAAAACCTAAAAATACTAGGGCTTCATTGGATACCCGCTTCAGATAATTTCGTATTTGTTGTAAACTCCAACGAAAGAATTTGTACTAAACGAAACATTCTCTCGACGATTGCTCGTCTTTGGGATTTGATGGGTTTCGTTGCACCAGTTGTATTATTAGCCAAGCTTATAATTAAGTCTCTTTGGGAATACAAGCTTGATTGGGACGATACTCCTCCTGGAACTGTTGTCACGCTTTGGCGACAGTTTGAAAAAGAATTGCCATTACTGCAATCTATTAAAATTCCTCGTTTTGTAGGAATCGAACACCAATGTATACTAACCCTTATCGGGTTTTCAGACGCAAGTGAACGCGCATTCGGAGGTGTTATTTACTTACATGTTTACTGTCCGAATACTGATAAAACCACAATTAGTTTATTATGTGCCAAATCCAAAGTCGCTCCTGCTAAGACGATTTCACTTGCGCGATTAGAACTATGTGGAGCACTAATACTTGCGCGATTAATGCATACGGTCAGTAATACCTACGCATCAAATTCAAGAGCTCATACGACATTAGCTTTTTGCGACAGCACGGTTGCTCTAGCGTGGATAAATTCACCGCCTGCGAAATGGCAGACCTTCGTTGCCAATCGTGTGTCACAAATACAAAAACACCTGGGGGCTGAATGCTTCTATCATATAAAAGGGAAAGACAATCCCGCCGACTGCCTGTCGCGTGGTCTCACCCCCGCTCAACTCATAGACCATCCTTTATGGTTTAATGGCCCCGCATTCGCTCAGTTACCTAAAAATGATTGGCCTTTACAGCGTTTCGATTCGAAATCTGTATCTGATCCACCCGAACTGAAAACTAAAGTTTTGATGTCCGTTCAAAACAATAACCGCCTCAAAACAATTGCTCCACCTTTACTGTGTGCACTAGCTTCTCGTGTTAGTTCATGGCCGAAATTAATTCGGATTGTAATCTATGTTTTTCGTTTCATTAAGAAATTACCGCGAACATTCGAATTAAGTCATATCTTAACTGCGGAAATAGCTGTTATAAAATCAATACAGCAAGAACATTTCTCCGAAGATATAAAGGCAGTCAATGATGGGAAGAAGGTTCGGCGAGCTATTGCAAAATTGAATCCGTTTCTTCATCACGGTATTCTAAGGGTAGGAGGCAGATTAAAAAACGCTGAAATAGAATTTGACAGTCGTCATCCCATTCTATTACCCGCGCGTGATCATGTAGTCGATTTAATAATAGATTACTATCATATAAAGAACCTACATACGGGTCCCACTTTACTCATGTCTCTACTAAGACAGAGATTCTGGATACTTTCATCGCGTAATCTGGTCCGGAAGCGCGTCCATCGGTGCAATACGTGCTTCAAAGTTAAGCCTAAACCACAATTCCCAATAATGGGAGATTTACCCGCTTGTCGCGTCCGCGAAGCTAAGGCTTTTCTACACACAGGTGTTGACTACGCTGGCCCGCTACAAATAATCCCTTATAGACGTCGGGGGGTCCGAAGTCAAAAGGCATACATTTGCATATGTATCTGCCTAGTGACCCGTGCGGTTCATATCGAACTCGCTTCAGATCTTTCCACCGAAGTTTTTCTCAACGCTTTCAAGCGTTTTTTATCTAGACGTGGTCCTGTGAGTGTAATGTACTCCGATAATGGAACGAACTTCGTGGGAGCTAAGTCTCATTTAAACTCTTTATTCGATCTAATAGAGTCTCGTAATTATAAGAAGGAACTCTCAAATAATCTACGGGAAAACCGCATCGAATGGAAAATGAATCCTCCTCAAGCTCCACACTTTGGTGGAATCTGGGAAAGTAACATTAAATGCCTGAAGAGTTATTTAAATAAAATCGTAGGCACCTCTCTACTGACTTACGAAGAGATGCAGACAGTGCTTTCTCAGATTGAAGCAATTTTAAACTCACGTCCGCTGTCGGTACTTAGTGTCACCGATGTTTCAGCTCCGTTACCTTTAACACCCGCGCATTTTTTAACACTTACGCCGTTAAAATCTCTACCCGCCGCTGACTTGTCCAACGAGTCTGTAAACTTACTGCAAAGGAAGCATCTCGTCGATCATCTCGTCCAGACTTTCTGGAACCGCTGGCGTATGGAATATTTAAATACTTTACAATCGCGGCAGAAATGGAACACGAGTTTAAACCCGGTAACGGCAGGCACAATTGTAATGATCAAGTGTGACAATATTGCGCCTCTTCAATGGCCTATTGGCATAATAGTCAACGTATATCCCGGTTTGGACGGAGTGACCCGTGTTGCTGATGTCAAAACGAACACCGGCATATACCGCAGAGCAGTAGTAAAACTCTGCCCTTTACCGTCGCAATAATAGTCCTTGGCAACTTGGTCATCAGATGGTACATCTATGGCCCTCTTTTTTATTTTCTACATTATTCTATTTAATTTAGTTTAAATTTACCGCTGATTAATTTTATTACTAAATTAATACAATAGCATCACATATTAACATTTTTCTGACCTTTTTACAAATTAATACTAATTTTACCGCGTGTTACTACAATTTTGTTCGTTTTAACGTTAAAGCGTACTGACCTTTTTATGGTTTATGGAAGTGGATTCTTTCATCCCCTTCCAGGCGGGGGGCATGGTTGCGCCAATACGCAATAGACATTAATCATACACACAT
This sequence comes from Hesperophylax consimilis, assembly GCF_061612785.1. Classification (NCBI taxonomy): domain Eukaryota; kingdom Metazoa; phylum Arthropoda; class Insecta; order Trichoptera; family Limnephilidae; genus Hesperophylax; species Hesperophylax consimilis. The sequence continues at coordinate 10,612,511 of NC_142852.1, forward strand.
ACCTGCGACCACTGTACTGAGATAGTATTGTTGTTCCTTTGTTCCTACCTTCCTTCCGATTCCTGCTAATTTATGTGCCCTTTGGTAGTCAGTATGTTGCAATAACCCAAACCGCTAACAATAAACCGCATCCGCTCGAGATCTCGTCTCCCATATCTTACGAAATTATTATTCGCGACGATATAGTGCAATCCGCTTGTGTTAAGTGACATTGTTGTGAAGAAAAGACGGGAAGAAACAAGTGCCCCTTTCCCAATGGTGAGTCCTTCCTGTATCCATACAACAAATATTATCTTATGTGCAGTGGGCATTGCTCAATCATTCAAGGTCCTTCGACAATCATTTTTACACTAACATAAAAAACAACTACATAACTTCTTACACACCACACACGGAACATGAAAAATTTTTACCTCCACTGTGAGTCAGCATGTTGTTCATAAGGGTGCTCCTGTGAAAACATGCATAGTTGCACAAGGAACATGAAAAAGGTTTTTCTCCACTGTGAGTCAGCATGTGGATCTTTAGTTGACTCTTTCGATAACACGCGTAGTTGCACAGGGAACATGAAAAGGGTTTTTCTCCACTGTGAGTCAGCATATGTGTCTTCAGGTTACCCTTTTGACAACATGCATATTTGCACACGGAACATGAAAAAGGTTTTTTTCTACTATGAGTCAGCATGTGCCTCTTTAGTTGATCCTTTCGATAACATGCATAGTTGCATACGGAACATGAGAAAGGTTTTTCTTCACTGTGAGTCAGCATGTGGCTCGTTAGATCGCTCTTTCGAAAACATGCATAGTTGCATACGGAGCATGAAAAAGATTTTTCTCCACTGTGAGTCAGCATGTGCCTCTTCAGGTTACCCTTTTGATAACTTGTATAGTCGCACTCCAAACATGAAAAAGGTTTTTCTCCACTGTGAGTCAGCATGTGCCTCTTCAGGTGACCCTTTTGATAACTTGTATAGTCGCACTCCAAACATGAAAAAGGTTTTTTTCCACTGTGAGTCAGCATGTGCCTCTTCAGGTGACCCTTTTGATAACTTGTATAGTCGCACTCCAAACATGAAAAAGGTTTTTCTCCACTGTGAGTCAGCTGGTGTATTTTCAGGTGACCCTGTTGATAACTTGTATAGTCGCACTCCGAGCATGAAAAAGGTTTTTTCCCACTGTGAGTCAGCATGTGGATCTTTAGTTGCCCCTTTCGATAACACGCATAGTTGCACAGGGAACATGAAAAAGGTTTTTCTCCACTGTGAGTCAGCATGTGTATCTTCAGGATTCCCTGTTGATAACTTGTATAGTCGCATTCCGAACATGAAAAAGGTTTTTCTCCACTGTGAGTCAGCATGTGCCTCTTTAGTTGATCCTTTTGATAACATGCATAGTTGCAAGCGGAACATGAAAAAGGTTTTTCTCTACTGTGAGTCAGCATGTGCCTCTTTAGTTGACCCTTTCGATAACACACGTAGTTGCATACGGAACATGAAAAAGGTTTTTCTCCACTGTGAGTCAGCATGTGGCTCGTTAGGTGGCTCTTTTGATAACATGCATAGTTGCATACGGAGCACGAAAAAGGTTTTTCTCCACTGTGAGTCAGCATGTGTATCTTCAGGTGACCATTTTGATAACTTGTATAGTCGCACTCCGAACATGAAAAAGGTTTTTCTCCACTGTGAGTCAGCATGTGTCTTTTTAAATTTCGCTTTTGAGCATTTGAATAGTTGCACTTAGAATAAGATAAAGGTTTTTCTCTTACATGTGTGCGAAAGTTCGTTGCAAAATTTGACTTAGGAGAGAAGGAGTAGTTGCGATGAGAAGGAGTGAATCCTTTTTCCACAAAATGCGTCTGAAGATCTGTCGACAAATTTGAAAAATTATATGGATGAAAATGATGCAGTTAAACTTAAAGTAAATAAGTGAAGTAAGTTCGTAAAAACGTTAAAAAAAATAGGAGAGGCCAAATTTTTCAAGTTTACAATGAAAATTGGTTTTACCTGCTGCCTCGGTAATTCTTTCAAAGCGTTCCAAACATTCCTCTTTAACATCCGGCAGGTCTATATCAATTTTCATATAAGTAAGCCCCGCTTCATCTTGTCGGGGTCCGAGATCCGCGTTTATGGTAACTGTTTCCACATTAATGCTTCCTGGAATAAAAAGGGGGTATAAATAGAGTGTATCTTGAACCAAACGGCGCCAGCAGCGAGTTTAATTTTGGCTGCCCTAATACTCTAAATTAGTACACGCCAAGGCAGGATATCACTGTAATCAATAAAATGATGATTTGTGGTTTTTTGTGGGTCGGTATTTATCAAAAATAATATCAAGGGCGATGTGTTAAGTTGAGTATTCGACGCCCGGAGCGAATTTCTTCAATTGCGCTCACATAGGGCCAGCCATGTATCTTCGTACCATTGATATAAAAAGAAACACGTTTTTTATCGATAAACTGTAAACTATTTTTTAACGAACAAAGAAACCATAGAAGCGGGAATTTGGATGAAAGTTTTAAAGTTCAATTTCAGATAAAAATGACCTCAGACGTCCGCTTGAGGGAAAAATTCAGCAAGAAAGAAAAACCCTGTTTTAGAGCACTTTAAGTCGGGAATTGTAAGTCAATGAGAAAATGTGTTCTGAATGAAATTAATGAATTTTTAATACGTGTAATTTATATCATGTTCCAATAAAATTAGGAGAAAATAGAGGAACCGATAACTTATTGTGAACTGTATATTTATGTTAAGATAGTGCTGTATTTTGGTAGTTTCCGCCAAGGACGCCTTTTAGGATAAATACCCAATTCACCTCATTTATTATAAGAGAGGAAGAAACAAGTATGTGTCCTGTTTGCACGACTTTTCAAAACAGACATGGATTCCAGACATCCGTATTTAAAGTTCTATATTTTACACGTATTTATTTATTTATTTATTTATTAATTTACGGACAAATAGTCCATTAACAACATATTAATTACACGAATAAGTTTTATAAACAGAGATGACAGTGAAAGGAGAGCATATATAAATGAGGAGCGAAGACAATAACAATGACAATAATAATATAAAAGTAAGAATGGGAGATAATAATAAGTCAAAGCATGAAGATGGTTCAAAGGGCATTAGAAATTAGACATTGCGTATTGACTGTCGAAAGTCATTTAGGCATATACCACAAAATTCAATGCTTTGACTTGACAGTGAGTTGACAAGTCTCGACATTCTGGACAAAGGAGAATGGTATCCATAATTGGTAGAATGTTGATTGACGAACAGCAATTCATTATTTCGGAGTCTACGGGAAGGGATGTTGAATTGGATAAGTTGTATATAAGTATTATATAAGTATTCAATGCAACTGGCTGTATGAGTACTCTCCGCATATTGCAAGAATTCCTTCGTTACAGCTGGTAGGTAAAAATCTAAATCCGAAAATGCAATTTCACCTCCACCTTCTTCCTGGAGCCCTGGTTCCGTCTTGATGGATATTGTATTTGGCTTCAGTAGATCCATGGTCTGCTTTGGTAGGGTTTGGTAATTAGTTTAACCCTGAAACAGAACAAAGTTGTAACGGAATTCAGTTTTCAAAATTTTGTTTCTCAAGTCAAGTCAAATACACAATAGAAAACCCCGAAGTTATGACAAAGGTTGAGAGAAACGTCGTTTATCTTGAGAAAACTCTTTATTTATTTACCCTCTATGTCTACCGCCATTCCGTTTCAATCCACCTGTGACTAAACAACGGTTATCCGTATATTTGCTATCATTTTAATGAATGCATTTGAAATACTAATAATAGGTTGATTTCAAATTGACAGTTTAAAATATTCTGCTTTGTAACTGAACTGGAAGAACCCCCGCTACCAAAATGAATAGCAAAGAATTATTATTTCTTACCAATAACCATCACATGCACGGTATAAAAAGTTTAACAGGGTTAAACAGAGTATAGAAACAGGAAGAAAGATTGTCGGAGAAGAAAGCACTTGTCAAAAAATATATAGGTTATGCATAGACAAGAACCAAGTCATAGACAATTAATATAATTTTAATGAACATTATAATTTCTACTTTAATTTTACTTGGTTCGATAAATACACCTCTCCTAATAGTATGATATGTCCCTAGGTATCTACGTGACTTGATTTCACAGAAAGACCAAATTAAATACGTGCGCCCGCATATGTCTCTGTAATTTTAAACGCAGATGGAGGCGGCAGTTCGTATTATTAGACTTTAATAATTAGTTGTATAGAATGGCCGGCAAACGCCATAAAAAAAAAATAGAAATCCAACCTAGAAATACACCCATTAGTCCGCAGATTCAGCTCTATACCCTCATATACCTACAAGTGCAAATAAGTTATCCTAATTATTTATAATATCTATACCAAAAGTGAGTGATTTGTGTGGAAAGGTGTTCGAAACCGTGAGTTAGATTACAAAAAATCGATTTAATATCCGTAATCCCGGATAACTATAGTGATTACAAAAAAATTGAGAATAAAACTTATAAAACTGTCACTCCATAGTTATCCATAGATAAAAACAAAATTTCTAACTGTCATCATCGGTTTCTGTACCTCTACTTCAATATCTAAAACCGGGGCAGGTTGTTACATTTAACAGTAAATAATGGCTAACACTAGAGGAAAGGGTGCCAACATTGAACATGAAGAAAAATTCAGCACAGTAAAATTACACTGATTTTCGAAAAAAAATTCGATCCTATGAAAAAAGAAATTATTTAAAAAATTGAGAAGCAACAACAGGACACCCAAAAAAGCATGGAATTTATGAGTACGTACTCAATACGTTGAATTGATTAAAAAACTAGAGATAACAATCCTACAAAACAAAAATGTTGAAAATGAATTTATAAACCTGAAAAAACAGCACCAGGAGAAAAATACTATAATTAAAAATTAGAAATAAAAATTTCAGATATGGAGTACAAAACCCGCTCTAATTATATTGAAATAGCAGGCATTCCAAAAAAAAATGAGGAAAAGCAAATTGAAATGGTTAAAAACGTGGCAGCGGCGGCAGGAGTGGACCTAAAATACAGAGGTAAAAAGAATACCTGATAGTCGAATCAATGCACCACCTAAAATACTACTGCAATTTTCAGATAAATTGACCAGAGACAAGCTTATTGCAAATAGAAAAAACCTCAATTATGCTGCGATCAAAGATATTTCAACTGAAACAATATACATAGCTGAAGAACTGAGCCCTTACCATAAGGAACTTCTTTGGAAAACCAAACAAATCTCAAAAGAAAAAAAACTATGAATACGTCTGGCACAAAGAGGGAAAAATAATGGCAAGAAGAAATGCAAACGAAAAAAAATTTTACGTTAAACATATAGACGATTTGAAAAACATAATATAAATAAAATGGCTCAAAATAACAACTATTACAAAAATAAAAAATGGCAAAAAGAGCAAACTTACCTAACCTATCAACAATGAACAAAAAATTTAACATAATGCATCAAAATATTAGAAGCATAAACAAAAACTTTGACGAGTTACAAATATTAATTAAAAGTTTAAATTTAACCTGGGACATAATTATCCTTACTGAATGATGGTTCACTGATAAACACTACCCTCTACAAATTGATAAATATGTCTCTTACTCCACACTAATGAATAATACAAAGAGTGATGGTGTTATTGCATACATTAAAGAAGACACTGAAGTTGAAGTCAGAGAGATCAATATTAACCCGGAGGCTGCCGTGCGCATCTATGTTTGATTCAAAATTCCGGGCCCTCGCTGCCGCGCGCAATCATGCGTGATTTTAATTTCATCTTGTGATATCTCGGAACTTTCTGTATAGATGGCGCAAAACTCGGGCTTAAAAATAATTTGAACCTTTATCTAGCGACATCTCTACACAGATTTGACAAATGATTTTGTTTATATTATGAAAGACCTGGTCAAACTGGAGACTACAATATTTCCCCTCTCAGTGTTTGAATTCCCCGCGCGCGCGTAGTTGTGTTAGTGAATCACGTGGTTCCTTCTTATCTCGACGGTTCGCGAATACTTAGAATCTGCAACGAATCTTGGTTCTAACGTTATTATTTTAACAAATTGTTTTTATTAACTACTCATATTTTTAGTGCAAATAAGTTTTGTGTTAATCAACATGTTTTGTTATTTTAAATGAAATAAGTTGTTATATCCGCCTTTCGAGTGAAAAAATAATAATATACATTTTATTTTAATTATCTGTGTTTAGAAACTAATTATTGTGTTAATTTGTCGTTTTGCCTAATATTTTTTTTTTTTGTGTAACCCTCTATCATGGCTCGACGCGACTTGTCTGATGACCAAATAAGGGAATATTGTCTCTATCTTATATCTGTTAAATTCTTTTATTTTACACAACAGCATAAAAAATTCAGGTATGAGCTTCTCCGATTATCAGTTATGTGTGATAAGACAATTAATCGCAAAACACCTCAAAAATACTCAACTCGACTCTACTCCTCATTCGTCTCATCATGACACACCATTACGTCTGAGCCAATACCGGCAACATCAAAACAATCCAAGCCATACAGAGCCGGCCATGTTTGTGCGAATACAAAACTTAAACAAAGCCGTAGATATGTGTTCCCAGTGTAATGTGGCATTGTGTATTTTTTTTTTTTTTTTTTTTTTTTTGTTACATACATGGTTTTAAAATACAAATTATGTTTTTTACATACATATTAAAAAAAGAAAGAAACAATGCGAATTACAGAAAAGTATATGAACACATGCACATATGTATACATATATAGTGTATTACACACCATACATAACATACACACACAATACACGTACACACACACGAGTTCATAAACAGCATATACATAAAAATAATAATATGCATAAATGTATGATAGCAAAAAAATCCCACATAGGCATCGCCAGTTCGTGGGTATACTTGTGTTTCTTTAAGGCAGTTCAGTTAAAATTACTCTAAATATACATATTTTATCTTTGTAGAAAATTGAAAAGAAAAGAATGAAAATATTTATAGTAAAATCATTATTTACTGTATTTACGGGATTAAATATGAAAAATAAAAGTTAATAAGGATTTGTTAAAAGTTAATAGAGATTAAGATCAGATGTTACAGCAGGTAAATATTAATATCTATGGTATTTATCCAAGACTTTATTACATTTTTATGTTTCCTGTAGGATGATATATTTTCACATTTGATTTCTGTATTGGTATAGAGTGCATTATAAATTTTTGGTGTAATAAAATAAGCATGTCTTTGCGCAAGCCTTGTTTTGCACAGTGGAACTTTAAATACATTATTTACCCTATTACTAGACCGATTTTCATTTTTTATAAAAAGAAAATTTCGAGCAAATATATATTTTAAACATTGTGTACAGTAAATTTTTCTTATCTCTAACAATTTAGCCTCTTCGAATAATTGCAAGGAGGGGTAGGTCATATCTTTATGCAACATTATTTTTAGTATTAGTTTTTGTGTTATTTCTAGTGGCTTAATATGGGTGTTATAAATCCCCCCCCATGCAATTATTCCATAAGATACTGATGATTGCACCAATGCATGATACACCAATTTGATTCTTTTGATATCTACTATGTTATTTAAACGTTTAAAAATATAAGTTAAATATCTAAGTTTATTTACAAGCTTTTCTACGTGATTTGTCCATTTGAGTTGGCTGTCTATTATACTTCCTAAATATTTAACTGTATTCCCCGATTTCATTTCTGTACAGTTAGTGCATAAGACAGGATTGCAAGTATTTTTGTGAAACCTTATACTTAGATGAGGGGTGCCGCTTTTTTGGTATTATAAAAAGGAATATATATAGTTTTTTCACAGTTCAGAGTTAGAAGGTTTTGATTGAGCCATTCTTTGACAATAATTGTGCACTTATTTGCATTTTTAGAGACCTCGTCCCAGGATTTACCATGAACTGTGATTGCAGTATCGTCAGCATACGAGAAAAGTTTTCCCGGAATACTAATATTACATAGGTCATTAATATAAATTAGAAACAAAAGCGGACCTATAACTGTTCCTTGTGGAACCCCATGTCTCATAGATGCTGGTTTACTAATATCTACGCCAATTTTTGTGGATTGTCTGCGATCAAGTAAATAATCGCACCGCGAAGTCCTTAGACGACTCCCCGGCGATTGTTTAGCTGAAAAAAACAACTCTCGTTCCCTAAAAACCGACTTTGGCTTCGAACAATGTTTTTCTAAAAATTCCAATAAATTATCGAATGACGCATCTGTGACCTTGGTAGGAAAACATAGATTGATCAATAAAGTGAGCGTTTCAGCTTCGAGAGAGCTCAACAAATATGCTCTCTTTTGAGAGGCATCGAGTTTGACGGTTTTTGTGTCATCACTGATCAGGAGGAACTGCTCAATCCTCAGTCGGAAGATTCCCCAGTCATCACGTAAGTGGCTAAACCGCGGGATTCCTCCTGACTCCATAGCTGCCAGATGCCTGGTCCGACACCCGAACTAGCAATGACACAGCAAAAATACCAACACAACTCGACAACAATAACCTCCAAAAGAGAAGACTACTTAACTCAACCAGGGTCCACGGCGATGGGCTGCTTGGCTAGTTAATTTACTGACTGCTTGGCTAGTTTTGTCTTCCTTCTGGTCGGATTGACCGTCTTCCTTCAGGTCGGATTGACCGTCTTCCTTCCTTCTAATCTTAATAAAACAGACCGGAAACTTCCTCCACCGGATGGCAAGTCTTCCTTCCTTCTCAATATTAAGATTCAGCCGCCTTGGCCTGAATTTCCGTACTTCTTCACAACTGAAGCTCCTTGCTCCGGATAGTCCTTGCACAGAAGCGAACTTCAGATGTTCGTGACAATAAAATCCGTCTGAGCAAATCTGTCGAGTAACCCGCACACCCACGCAATTTGTGTGTGCTAAACGACATTAATTAACACTTCGCAACGTATAAATCACTTCAGCTGCGCCAATTTGTAATGTTCATTACTGTTTAAATAAAATAGGTTCTTTTATAGGAAGTTACGTTTATTAATTATTCAGTTGTTTATCAAGTACAGTGCAGTCTAGCTGCAAGGAAGGAATTTACGAGAATGAGCTCCCGCGTTGCCCGACCGCCCGCTGTCCGGCCGAGTCGGAAACGTTCGACAACCCTCGGCCATCTTCGGTCGTGCACAAACGCCTATATGATATACTACAGTTACTTTGATCGGGTCCATGGTGCTGGCATCGCCAATCTTATCGCTGATGTAACTGGCTGGCTCATTCTGATCTCCCGATCAACTTAATGTTCAAAATCTTAATAAATATTAGGTATCTTAATATTATTCATACATACATTTAATTGATATCTTGTTGCCAATAAAATCTTAATCTAAGTTTTCAATTATACTCTTATATCTAGATTAATAGTTATGGTTAAATATTTCCAAAATAAATAATTATAATAGACCTTCAATTATACGCAATATAGCCTAGCCTTGGCCGAAGGTTTTTATTGCCCTAGGGTGGCCGGCGCTTACTAACTTTATGAGGGTCTAGAACTAAATCTGCGGACTAATAAATATATTCCTAGGTTGGCTTTCTAATTTTTATGACGGTTGCCGGCCAATCTATACAAATAAATTTTTAAGTCTAATAATACGAACTGCCGCCTCCATTTGCGTGTAAAATTACTGAGAACATAAGCGAAATTCGTTTAAAAATAAAATGTTTTTTTAAACCCAATAACAATTTTATTGAATATATAAAAATTACAATTAGATGTTATTACATTACATTAAGTTTGTTTGTTTTTAATACATTACAGTACATCGTGATAGCGCAAATGCTCGTGTTAAAAAGGCCGAGAAACGCGTGTAAATAATAGTAAAACTTACCATTGACATTTCTGCAGCCGATTGATATGGCGAATTCTCCACACAATTACGAAATAATTATTTGCCATCTGAAATTACTGTACCTAGCGTAAATACACAAACGTGTTACACGTCCACAATTTCTTCCCGTTTCACAACATCTTTGCATTAGACGAATTAACTGCTAGCAGAAATATTTTCATAGGAAGGAACAACAGCATTTTGAGAATTCGTCCAGTTTAGATTAATGTCCCCAAATAACAATATATTTTCGCGTGGGCCCATGAAATCTGTCAAAATAGATTCTATTTCCCTACTAAACGATTGTTTGCTGAGATTCGGGGGTTTGATAAACCGCTAAAATAGTTATTCTGTGTTTATTTCGAATAGTTATTAATAATTATTCCAAAAAGTAGGCGCTAATAAATAACTGCAATTCTACATCATCATTGCATAAATAACACTGAAAATTTCCAGGGATTTTACCATTTAATTCCTAGCATTAGTTTTAACATAATAATTAGGATAATATTACCAACGCATTATAAATAAATCATTGCAAATGGATTCTGTCACTTTTATTACAGTAAATTCAAATCACCCAGTGGAAAATGGGCTTCCATCTGGGTCACGATTACCCCCACAATGAGCTTACCTTGTTAAAAATATTTTCTACGAACCTTGGATTTTCGCCAAAAAAATAAACCTGAAACAGAACATAGCTATAACAGAACTCTAATTTGAACGAGATGTTAATATTTAACCATAAAATCAATCAAAAGTAACGTAGCCAAAACACATTTTAGAAAATAATAATTTAGCTAAAAAAAACTTGAAACAGAACATAGTTGTAACAGAACTCTAATTTGAACGGGATGTTAATATTTGATTCCGCTTCGAAAATCAATCAAAAGTAACGTAGCCAAAACACATATTGGGAAATAATAATGTAAGCTGTGAGGTATTTTGAACTTGAAATTATGACAACGGTTTAGTGAATCGTTGTTTATCGTCGGATAAATCTATATTTATTTACCATGTTAACCGCCATTCTGCTTTTAACAAAATATCGTTAATCCGTATTTAAGTGACTTTTTTAATAAATTCCTTTGAAATACTTATCTAATAACAGTAAATAGGTATAGGTACGTCAAATTGACAGTTTAAAAGTTCCGATGTGTGACAAAGAAAACGCCCCATGATTCTCTAACTAAACCGGAATAACGGCCGTTACCAAAATGAATAGCGATGAATATATGCATTAGTACTTACCAATAACCATCACAGGCATGGGATCATAAGTTTAACAACGCGGTTTGAATAGAGTTTGGAAACAGGAAAAAACGACTGTTTTGTGAAGAAAGCGCGCACAATTGGGCATTGTAAATATTACAGTGCTAGCAGATCTTTAACCTGTTGACTGTGAGAAGTCCGCAACCTTGAGAACAAATCCCAATAAAATATGTAAAAAAAAATAAAAAAGGGTATCTAAATTAATTGTTTCTAGCTCTTTGAGAAACATCGACTTAATTTCGCTATGCGAAACGTCTATTAATGAAAATAATATAAATCTTTATAAATTACCGGGATTTAATTCATACCATTTTTGTCGAACAAAAAGATCGGGTGGCGGTATTATTGTGTACGTGAAAGATCACCTTACATTTGAAAAAATAAATATTATGACTAATAATTTTGAATGCGCTTACGGAACTATTTCAGTAAACAAACATATTCGCTTACATCTTTTAGCAATATATAGACCGCCATTACAAAAAAAAATATATTTCTTGATGAGCTGGAGACAATATTGGGAAATATTCATATAAAAGAATCCGTATTGGTTCTAGGTGATACGAATATTAACTTATTAAATGTACACGAACCCATAACTATGCAATATGAAAACCTCATGTCTCATTTTGGAATGACCAGATGTATAAATGATGTGACTAGAGAAGCGATATTGACTAACTATGTAACGGCTTCATGTTTAGACCATATCTATGTAAGAGTGAAGGAGACGACCGAAATCAGTTCATGCGTATGCGATTCAATAATAGCTGACCACTACCTAACTGCAGCTAGTATTAACTTCTGTTACTATGATAAATGTACCGTCGACAAATCGCACCAAGAGTATTACACTGCACTATCGGACAAAAGGATTGATTTATTGATCGAAATCACCGATTGGAATGCAATGTTAAAATTGTCTGAACCAAACATTATTTATGCAGAATTAAAATCGATTTTTAAAAATATTTATGAAAAAAGTACCTTTACAAAATTAAAATCAAAAAAATTTCGAAATAACCAAAAAACTTGGATGAATGACAGTCTCGCTGAAAGTATTCTAATACGAGATGCCATGTGGAAAAAGTGGAAAAACACGCCTAATAATAAAAAATATGAAATCGCTTTCAAAAAATATAGAAATAAACTTAATAAACAAATATCAAACACAAAAAAGGCATACTATAATAACAAATTTAATCACTGTTTCAAGGACATTAAAAAAACATGGAATGCAATTAATACAATTTTGGGTAGGAAAAATAAATCTGGTTGCGATGAAGTCTTATCTAAATATTTCCTAAAGTCACAATCTTCTGATGCAGTGGCAGAAAATTTTGCTAACTTTTTTGATGAAGGAGTTAATAAGTTGTTACATGAATGTGATTTCCGAGCGTCTAATCACTTGCAAGAATCCCTACCGCATTCAATGTACTTACCTAGAGCTAATGCTAAGCAAATTGAATATATTATCGCAGGTATGAAAAATTCAAAGTCACCGGGCATAGATCTAATTCGTATGTTTGATTTAAAAAAACATGTCAAATTACTTAGCCCTGTTATTGCTCACTTTATCAATAGAATAATCGATACCAGCCTCATCCCCGATGAATTAAAAAATAGCATTGTAAGACCTATTTTCAAAAATGGAGATCACTCCGAAATTAACAATTACAGGCCAATTTCTATTCTCCCGGCACTAGAAAAAATTTTAGAAAAACATATTTCGATAAATTTAGATAAATATTTGAATAATTTTAATATTATAGATGAATGCCAGTACGGGTTCCAGAAAAAAAAAAAGTTGTGATAAATTGCTGGAAAAATTTTCTAATTTTATAAATTCTCAACTTAATTCTAAAAAACATGTACTGGTGCTTTTTATTGACTACTCAAAAGCTTTTGACACTCTCAGCAATATACAATTAATTAAGGTTCTTGAAAACATTGGAATCCGGGGTAACCTCCTCTCATTTTTTAAAAACTACTTAACTAATAGAAAAATGAACGTAAAGATTTTAAATGATACGAGTAAAGGAAGACATATTAAATCAGGAGTACCGCAAGGATCAATTTTAGGTCCAAAATTGTACATTATATATGTTATTGTTATGTCAAAACTCTTTAAAAAGGCCTTTAGATTCATTTTTGCTGACGATACTGCACTTGTAGTATCCAATGAAAATCCTATCATAGCTATTCAACAATTGCAAAGTGACTTTAACGAGCTACTTAAATGGGCTCATGATGTTGGTTTAATTATTAATGTTAAAAAAAACAAAATGCATGTATGTAAAATCACCAAGCCTGGGAATATGGAATATACCCAAAATAATTGCTCATAATTCTGAATGTATTCATAGAAAAATTGAAAATATTTGCCACTGTGAAACAATTGACTTTACTAACGAATATACTTATCTGGGACTAATAGTAGAAAATAAATTTAAATGGGATAAACAAGTGACTAAAATCTGTAACCAGCTCCGATCTTTTGCAAGTAATTTTTATAAACTGAAATTTGTTTTGCCTCATTGTACGCTTAAAATAATTTATTTTTCTATGGTCGAATCCATACTCAGATATGGCATACGAACTTGGGGGCACTCAAGCAATATTTATATTAAATATATACAAAACTTACAAAATGCTATAATAAAAAAAATTGTACCACCGAATATTTACAGACAAAGAAGTAATCTAAAACTACTGTATGGTTCTGAGGGCCTACTTCCAATAAAGGGTCTTCTTTGTTACATTATTATAATGGATAATGAGGGAGATAACAAATATAAAAAGCAACCGGTGCATAATCACACAACAAGATTCACTGAAAATAAGGGCCTCATTATTCCAAGAGTAACAAATAAGTATGGAAGCCGAACGCTTTAATATTTAATACCAGAGATTTTCAATAAATTCAATGATTATTTTAAACCTCAGAATAATGAGAGACCCTGCCCCAAAAACACTAAGCGTTGGCTAATAAGCGACGAATCAATGTATCTCTGAACTTTATTATTGATGTATTCCTGGACATCTCAACGTACCTGCCTAAATAATTTGTATATAGGTAGGTACTTTGAGATATATTATTTTGTGATATTGTTTATTGTATAATTTTGTGTCATACATGTATTAAAAATTAAAAATGTTTATATATATATATTATTTGTAGAACCTACAGACAAGCCGTCATGTGTGACAGCTTTGTGGGACTGCATAAAACTTGTATCTTTAAAAATTTATATTAAAAAAAAAAAAAAAAAATATATATATATATATATATATATATAGTGCAAGTGATTTGGACACTGTCCTTTATACATAAGGCTTAAAATCGACTTTAAAAACTAAGGACAAACACATTACTATCCTATTAGTTGTTAACTCTTAACTCGGCAAGGATATCAAAAATGAAATTTTAATAGTTTAAACGTGTTATTAGGATTTTGGATCTAAAAGAGGTCTTGAAAAAATAGCAATAAGTTGTTTTTAAATTTTAGGTAATATCTGAGTTTAAATTTTAACTACGGTAAACAATGACAAATGCGGTTCGTAAAGTTAGATTCAAATTAAAAATTGTAACGAATAAGTAGTTATCTGTATTTACTACTAATAATTATAAAAACATAAATATTTCAACTTTTTTTTAATGAAAGAGTTTACATTTTTTTCGAATAAAATCATAGATCATTGGCATTGCAGCCCTTACAAACCCAACTTGTTCGATTTTTAATTCATGCTATAAATGCTCCTAATTTTCTCTACAATTGGCAATAGATGTTACCAGAATAATCTTTTAACAACTATTGTCAAAGTGTAAAAATTTACGAATTTGTTGATAACGCTTTAACGGCATTATATCTGCTATAAGCACGTAACGAAATGTATGATTGCATGAAGGCATTTTGACAACAATTTTCAATTAGTAAAAAATTGAAAAAAATTTCAAAAGTTAAATTTTGTCGGTTCTGTTATGTACGGAGAAAAATACTTACATTTTAAAATATCTGAGAGAAAAATCGTCATCAGTCAAATCAATGGAACTTTTTCCTGTCTGCCCAGGTAGTAAGTTCTCGAGCGGTTGAAGTACCTAGCGGCTGAGTTTACCAAATAATTCTCGCAGGCACAAGGTGCGATCTCCGCAGGGTAAATAAAAAAGAAAATATTCTAGAACGCACTAATAGCTGCTCCTACAATTTTATAGTTTTGACAGACAATTTAGAAGTGTAATAATATTATTTGAATAAATAGTTAAATTCATATATATTTTGATATTCGTCTAAGTAGTAGGTATGACATAATTAATTTTTTACACATACTAAGTACATTTAAGTTCTAAAAAATAATCAAATCCTTTACAATTCGATTCAGAACAAATTTAAGGAAATCGAAAGGTAATTAATATTTTGAACATTACAAATGATACATATTATATTTACTGGAAACTCTCTAGTGAAACAAATCATATCTATACCTAAAATTTATTGTGTAAATAGTTTTCGTAAAGATGAATGTTAACACAAAGAACAAAAATAGGGGCCAGTCAAAGAGTCTCTTCGAGAAAATGCATAATTTCATATGAAACAAACTAGTCTTTGCTGTAAGTGTGCAGGTATTTTTTCAAATCTCTCTTTTGAAAACATGAATAATTGCAGCCAGAAAACGAAAAAGTTTTTTCTTAGCTGTAAGTAAGCAAGTTTCTCTTCAAGGTACACTGTTGATAACTTGTAAAGTTGCACTCGGAACAAGACAAATTGTTTTTCTCCGCTGTGAGTCAGTATATGATCCATCTAATGACCAATATATATCTTATGTAGAGGTAAGATGGCCTTTCCTAGAGATTAAATATGTGCACTTGGAAAATGAAAAAGATGTGTCGCAACTGTGAGTCAGCATGTGGCTTTTTGAGAACATCCATAGATGAACAAGGAACAAGAAAAAGTTTTTCTCCGCAGTGAGTCAGCATGCGCTTCAGATTGCCTTTTAAAACATTAATATGTGGACTTATGGAAAATAAAACAGGTTTTTCGCCACTATGTAAGCAAGTGGGTTTTTAGATGGGCGTTTCGCTAAGATGAAAATTTTCACACGGAACATGAAAAATGTTTTCCTCCACTATGAGTCAGCATGTGGCTCGTTAGGTCGCTCTTTCGATAACATGAATAGTTGCATACGGAACACTTAAAAGGTTTTTCCCCACTGTGAGGAGTCAGCATGTGGATCTTTAGTTGCCACTTTTGATAACACGCATAGTTGCACTGGGAACATGAAAAAGGTTTTTCTCCACTGTGAGTCAGCATGTGTGCCTTCAGGTTACCCTGTTGACAACATGCAAAGTCGCACTCTAAACATGAAAAAGGTTTTTCTCCACTGTGAGTCAGCATGTGTATCTTCAAATAATCCCTTCGAGAACATGAATAGTTGCACTCAGAACATGAAAAAGGCTTTTCTCCACTGTGAATCAGCATGTGTCTCGTCCAATTACATCTTTGAGAACATGAATACTTGCACTCGGAACATGAAAAACGTTTTTTTCCACTGTGAGTCAGCATGTGTTTCGTCAAATTACCTCTTTGAGAACATGAATAGTTGCACTCAGAACATGAAAAAGGTTTTTCTCTACTGTGAGTCAGCATGTGTATCGTCAAAGCTCTCTTTCGAGAACATGAATAGTTGCAGTCGGAACATATAAAAGGTTTTTCTACACTGTGGGTAAGCATGTGATTTGTCAAATAAGTCTTATGAAAACATGAATAGTTGCACTCGGAACATGAAAAAGGTTTTTCTTTACTGTGGGTCATCATGTGACTCCTTAAAGATCCCTTTTGAGAACATGAATAATTGCAGACGGAACATGATAAGGGTTTTTCTCCACTGTGGATAAGCACGTGTCTTATCAAATTACTCTTATAAGAACATGAATAGTTGCACTCAGAACATGAAAAAGGTTTTTCTTTACTGTGGGTCATCATGTGAATCCTTAAATATCCCTTTTGAGAACATGAATAGTTGCACTCAGAACATGAAAAAGGTTTTTCTCCAGTATGGGTGCGCAAGTGACCTTCTAACTTAGATTTATAAGAGCAGGCGTAGTTACAATGGGGACAGAAGAATGGTTTTTCCGCAGAATGTGTCTTCAAATCGGTCAATGTGACTGCAAAAGATAACGAATAAAGGTATAATTGAAAGTACCGTTGGTTCATAAAAATGTATTAAATAAAAAGCACGAATACCTTTTGTGTAAGTAATTCTTTGTGGGCGTTTAAGGCATTCATTTTTAATATCCGGCAGGTCTATGTCAATTTCCATAGAAGGAATTTCCCCTTCATCTGCTTCTCGGGTTCCTGGTTCCTTCTTGATGTTAAGAGTATCCACATTAGTACTTCCTGGGAAAACAAAACAACAGTAGTGACAGTGATCATTTGCATTCCAAGACGAACAATACAACTCGAATAAATTTACAAAATACATTTTGAATTGTAACGATCGCCCTCTCCGAGAGATTTTGATTAAGTTACAATGGGGACAAGATAATAGTTTTTCAGGATGTGTCGTTAGATCTGTAAATGAATCTGAAAAAGTTTAGAAATACGTAAATCTCTAAGTTTAAGCACCGTTCACAAAAACGAAAAAAAATAGCACGATTCGTTATTACCTGTTGTCTGGGTAATTCTTTGAACGTGTTTTAGGCATTCTTTTTTAACATCCGTAAGTTCTTTGTGAGTTTCCACATAGGGAAATCCCTCTCCATCTTCTTCTCGTGGTCTTGATTCTACCTTACAGGTAACAGTCTCCACTTTTACGTCACCTAGTAAAACCAAACAAAAATACGTACATCAGAAATAACAGTCATCCCTCTCCGAAAGAGTGAATGATAAAATCTTTTCTTATTTAAAAAAAGTGCATGATTGAAGATACAATTGATTTACCCAGCAGAGGCGGGAATTTGGATAATAGGCAAACAGCTTAATGTAGGAAAAAACAAAGACCCCCGATGTCCGCTTCAGGAAGGAAGTACTAGCTACTCTTGAGCTTATTCTGTACCTACGAAGTTTTATAAATCTAGAGAAATAATGTTTTAATCGATATTTGATGTGTTTTTAATGCATCTTACATTATATCCCAAAATAACGTAAGTTGAATTTTTGATGTATTTTGGCAGTTTCCTGTAAAAATACATAATGAGGTAAAAACCAAAGTAACTCCAGATAAGACTGTGTGAACAAACTTATTTACGCCTATTGTGCGGCTAGAGAATTCTGGCCTAGTGGACGGCTGGCTAGATTCGCAGGCCCGGTGCGTGGATGACTTTATGTGTAACTCTTATTTGCTGATTGAAGACCAAAGTAAAAGGATTTTCCATTTACCTGATGCTTTGTCAACACTTACTTGAGGGTTTTAAACTTTACTTTTTTTTTATATATTAACTCCACACAGGAGGCCCTGAAGAAAATGTGTTTTTGTTTTTGTTCAAAAACAAGCTTTTTTTGTAACAAGTATCTCACAGAAATCTCTTAACGAAAGATATGCCACACAGCAGTTGCGTTTGAGCTTGCCTGTGTATTGGTCACGTCGCGGTCGCTTGTCGCTACATGCATTTGATGTGTGTTTGTTTACACCACAGGGTACCCATTATCTTGATCTAGTTTTAGGGCGCCAGTAACCGGAGATTGTTTACAATTCGATTTTATTTTATGTTTATAAACATTCAGATTTTAAAGAATTCGTCATGCTTTGTTATGTGAACTTTATTATTTATATTATTGTTTTTAACTCAAAGAGACAAACATCGTACCGGCGGTGTTATGTTTGCAACATTAAAACAAACGAGTACAGACCAGACATTGGTTCAGTGACTGAGAAGTTGCCTTATACATTACAAAATGTTGTAAAATATATCACAAGATTCAAAAATATTCGTTGAAATAGCTGTCTTGGCCCTTTCAAATCAATGTGTGGTCACCCTCTTCAATTCCGACGCAGCGTGTCGTGAATGTGTGTGTAAGAGGGACGATTTATTTTACAGTCTAAAATCATTTGTTTACCCATATTCGTTAAAAAAAAACAGTTTTCATGGTTTAACATTAACATTATGAATTAACATTATGAAAAGTACATTTATGACATACACTAATTAAGTTTTACGATAAACCTTTCCACTAGGTACTGTGAGTGATTAATTGCGGGAGACCAACATTTTCGAAGTAAATTCAAGTTTATTTATTTATTTCTAAATGAACCACGGATCACATTCTGTTATTGATATTTTATAACGTATTCGTTAAACAATTGATCGTAGTGCACAATTTATTGTTTTACTTAAAATCGTCAGATTACAAAGATAATAAAATATTAATAATTGCAAAACTGAAAAATTACACCGTTCCTGGAAAACAATCAGCAAATATCTGTCCTGTAAATGGATTTTGAATATAATTTTTTTTAATTCTACATTTTTACATACGCAATGCAACATACTGGCTGTGAGAGTACACTCCGCGTACTGTAAACATTCCTTCTTTACATCTGGGAGGCCACAATCCATACTCGGCATTTCACCTCCGTCTTCTTCCTGGGGCCCTGGTTCCATCTTGATGGAAACACTCTCTGGATTTAGTAGATCCATGGCAAGACTGTGTTACGGTTATGGAATAGGTTTAATCCCAAAAATACACCTGAAACTGCAGGAAAAAGAATGTTGTATCAACAACGCAACTCTTATTTGATGACCTATGAAAATTTTATGTAGGTTAGAATATTTTGTATAAACAAATAATAAGTGTTAGTAAATAATTGGAACAGAGGTATTAATTTTGACTGAGTAGACATTTAAGTTAAGACAATTGAAAACGATTGACAGAATCGTTATCAATGGTAAGATTAAATCCATCAATCAAATGCCCCCACCCTACATCTCTGATCTATGCGTGCCGGAAAACACTGGTCTGAGGCAGTCAACTCTTAGATCAGCAACATCAGCAGCTGTAGGCAGACTGATGGAACCTAAGCGCAAACCAAATACTAAGTTTGGTGATCGCGCTTTCGGAGCATCTCCCTCCGGAACTAAGATCCCTAACAAGTCCAACAGAATTCAGGTCTAAACTAAAAACTTCCATTTTTAAGCTGTCGTACCCTTAAAATATATTTACCATTCCCGATAGAAAGTCCAATTATATCCAAATGCCCAATAATGTCCTAAATCCTGTATCTAAATTTCGCTGATAAACAATTTATTAATGTTAATTACGTGTTAATCTTAAGTGACCAGAACCAGGCAAGTATGGTACAGTATATTATCTCCATATATAGTTAGTAATAACATAGATCATTGTATAAATGTATTATATAATTGTACAGCGCCCTTGAGGTGATTTTGCGCAAAAACGGCGCTATACAAATCATCTAAATATTATTATTATAATTAACGTAATCTGATGCCGTCTTTCTCTACATCTCTATACAAAATGACATCATCGGTATATTCGACCGGCTTTCAATAAATATCGGTACAACCAAGTATACCGTATTTTTTTGAAATTGTTATTATTTTAATCTAAACCTTCGAAATACAAATCCATAAAAAGGTACTTCTACGTCGAACTGACATTTAAAAGTTTCTCAAAAAGAATGAAAAATAATGGATTTCCTAACTTACGTGTACCGATTGGTGTAAGTCATGTAAGTTAAGCATGGTCGCGTCAGCCACAGCGCAGTTCCGCAATTGATTATGCTTAATACTTGGGTAGAAAATATCAGCATTAGAACTTACCAATAACTGTCAAAGGATGGAATTATAAATTTAACTGAGTGGGTTAAACAGTGAAAGAAAAATTATGCATTATTATAGTTCAGAAAAACAGGACTATACGATTGACAGGTGACGATAGCATAGCATATGCATATATAAATAAATCACTCACGTGAGCACGTGTCTACTGTCTACAAAAATAAGGTTAGGTTAAGATCAAATATAGGTTATGTAAGTAACATAGATAATAATAAGTCATAGATTATGAAGCTGATTTCTATTATTTGATTCCAGTATAGCCGATAGCGTAGGGCACAATCGAAGAATCATCGATGATTAATTAACTCGATATTTTTGATCATCATAATATGTCGATTCATTGCGACGTAAAACACGATTCTGTCAAAAATCATCACACAGTCCGAGACAATCAAAATTCACTCGAAAACGTAAATCGATTCCCAATTCGGATAAACGTCAAAAATAACTCGAATTGCTTTAAAAACCTAATATTATTCCCGTAGTACATTGTGTTACTTACTACCTATGATTTTAAATCCAACGGAAACTGAGAATACGCAACTATTCTTTGCTAATTGTAAAATGATTAATAAAAATATTATCTACCAACCAAAAAAGCTGCGAGAATGGTTACATTATATGAGCGGTCGATTTTCTATCAGCAGTTAATTGCAAATAACAATTTAAGTTTAAATAAAAATTCTTACATTACAGTATTTTTTTTCGGGAATTAAAAAAAAACAGTGAAAATAACCTTCGAAAATGTTTAACAAATCAATCTTGGAAACTTAGTAATAACCAAACTTTTTGCAGGACTTCCACTTTAATCGAGGTAAAAAAACGCACAACTTACTTTACACATTTGACAGCAGACACATAAAAAAGCTGTTACAAAACAGCACTGACTATTTGCCATATTATATTCACTGATGTAATTAAAAAACAAATTTCGGAATGCCCAGAAGTGCTTGCCCGTTTAGGAATTGCGAAATTCCATGTTGTTCTTACCAAGGTGGACGATTAAGGTTTTTTAACAATCTAATGGGCAACACTGACTATTAATTTTTATATTAAACTTGTTCATGCATTTTACTTCACAATAGTTTCACCCTGTTTCCATTTATAGTAAAATAATGTTGCACTATTTCACCCTGGCAGTTATATGTATCATCACAAGCTTGTGATAGTTACTGGTAAGTTTTAATGCTGACTTTTTTCTACACGAGTATTAATCGCGGTAGGTATTCATTTTGACAGCGGCTCTTATTCCAAATCAAACCAAGCGGCCACTGTTCTTTAATTTAGACTACGGTATGCTCAAATGCTGCACTGTGCAAAATTGCACCGTTTTAAATGTAAACTAGCTTTCCTATCGCCAATCGGCAAGTTTGGCCCAAGGGAATTCACTTAGCTTTTTGTTTGAGGAACGTATTGTCAATTTGACGTCTACTTATTTTTAGTATTTTCAAGACTTTGATTCAAATTATAACGCATATGGATTGCAGATTTTTAATTAAAAATGGTATGGTGGATCCAATACACTGCAATACCTGCTAATTTAGTGTAATCCGACTAGTGTCTTAACCGTTCTCAAAAGATTTAACTTCAAGGTCACAATTTCAATTAGGACAAATGTTTTTAATGCATACGCCTTCACAGTTTTTGACCGAATGTTCCAACCGATACAAAATATGCAAAGCTCACGCAATTTTAAGTTCATTCATCACAATATTCCTTTTCAGGTATGTTTCTTTGGCCTTTAACCAGTTACCGATCTTCACCCCAGCAATGTCATGGATCTATTATATTCAGATACTGTTTCCATCAAGTCCGAACCAGGGCACCAGGAAGGAGTCGGCGGTGAAATGCCCTATACGGATAGAGATGTCGACCTCCCAGATGTAAAGAAGGAATGCTTGCGGTATGCTGAGAGTACTCGCACAGCCAGTAAGTTCGGTTGTATATGTACAAAAATCTAAATGTTCAATTCCGATGTTTGGAATCCATTTATTTTTTTAGATGTATCGCAGGCAGTGCATAATACGCTTATTCAGAACCTCTTTCGCCATACGTAAGGTCGTTTGGTATTATTCCTTTTTACTTATCTTACAGAAAATTACTAAACTTATTTGGACGTGATATAAGTTACATGTATTATACATTGAAAATACACATAACAGTGTTGCAAGAAAACATTGTTCCATCTGCCATAAACAACAAAATTTCAAAATTTAGCTCAAGAGCTAATGGTTTTCCTTCTCGGGACATTGGTCCCTGAAGCGGACATCTGGGTTCTTCTTATTTCTTTAGTGTCTTATCCAAATTCACATATATTTGGTTATTTAATGATATTTTTACTGTAAATCTTTTCTCTATAAATAAAAATTAAGTCATATTCAGGATCTCTGGAAGAGAGCAATCATAATAATTTGAAATGTATTTTTTGAAGTTATTGGAGGTGAATTGTTCATATTGGCATGCATATGATCACTGCACCTACACTGTTGTTTTGTTTTTCCAGGTAGTGTTGATGTGGAGGCTGTTACCATCAAGAAGGAACCAGGACCCCGAGAAGAAGATGAAGCTTTACAAAGTAAAGCCGATTTACTTTGTAAATATCTGTACTAATTCAGCTTCTTGGACAAGCATGATACGAAAAAACGATTAGCTTGTCCCCATTGTAACTATTCGTCCAATTATAAGGCAATGGTATAACCGCATTTGAGCATACAAAGCTTTATCATGTTCAGACTGCAATTTTTCATGTTCTCAAAAGGTATATTTAAAGAACCACATGCTGAATCACATTAAAGAAAAACCGTTTTCATATGACGACTGCAAAAATTCATGCTCTCGAATGGGAGATTAAAGGAAACGCATGCTGACCCACAGTGGAGAAAAACCTTTTTCATATTCCAATCGCAAATAGTCATGGGCTCATAAGGAATCTTTAAACATGTTGAAAATAATGAATAATCTTATTTTCTCGAAAATTTCTTAAAAATCTTTTTAATAAAAGTTTTGATAATATCTGTAGTGAAGCCACTGACATCCGACCAGTGCGATTGCTACTTAGGTTGGTAATTTGTACTAAAAGGTAAAGCATTTAAAAAAAAAAAAACGCTTGTTTGTGCAGTGGTACACTGGACACATATAAAACATTTATTTTATAATAATTGTTGTAGAACTCTCTGGGAAAGGGACGACTGTTGTATCATTTTAACCCGCTCTTCGTCTTCGGATTGCATTGTTGTTTATTTTTATAGGTAATATTAAAGTGGAGACTATCTTCAAGGTAGAGGTAGAGCCAGGACCCCTAGAAGAATACGGAGGGGGAATTCCTTATGTGGGAATTGACATAGAGCTGCCGGATATCAAAAAAGAATGTCTTAAACACTTTCAAAGAATAACACAGACAACAGGTAAATACAAACTCGTGCATTCTATTTTTTTTTCATTTTTATGAATCAACGGTGCTTACACTATTGATTTATTCGTAATCTTTTTCAGATTCATTGACAGATCCGAAGACACAAACTGAAAAACTATTATCTTGCCCTCATTGTAACTACTCCTGCTTCTATAAGGCTAACTTAGAACTTCACTTGCGTACCCATACTGGAGGAAAACCTTTTTCATGTTCCGACTGCGAATATTCATGTTCTCAGAGGGGTCATTTGACGACACAAATGCTGACCCACAGCGGAGAAAAACCTTTTTCGTGTTCTCAATGTAACTATTCTTGTTCTCAGAGGGGACATTTGACTACTCATATGCTAACGCACAGTAGAGATAAACCTTTTTCATGTTGCGACTGCAAATATTCGTGTTCTTTGAAGGAATATTTGAAGAAGCACATGCTAACCCACACTGGAGAATTTTTTTTTCTTGTTCCGTTTGCAAATATTCATGTTCTCATAGGGGGTGTTTGAACAAGCACGTGCTGACCCACACTGGAGAAAAACCTTTTTCGTGTTCCATCTGCAAGTATTCATTTTCTCGAAAGGCACATTTGAAGAGACACATGTTGACCCACACTGTAGAAAAACCTTTTTCATGTTCCGGGTGCAGCTATTTATGTTCTCAAAAGGAAGATTTGAAGAAACACATGCTGACCCACAGTGGAGAAAAACCTTTTACGTGTTCCAACTGCAAATATTCATTTTCACGAAAGGGAGATTTGACGAGACACATGCTGACTCACAGTAGAGAAAAACCTTTTACATGTTCCGACTGCAAATATTCATTTTCACGAAAGGGATATTTGACGACACACATGCTGACCCATAGTCGAGAAAAACCTTTTTCGTGTTCCGATTGCAGCTATTCTTGTTCTCAAAGTGGGGGTTTGAAGAAGCACATGCTGACCCATACTGGAGACAAAAATTTTACATGTTCCAACTGTAAATGTTCATTCTCTCGAAAGGCATAATTGACCAAACACATGCTGAACCACAATCAAGAAAAACCATGGAAGTGAGAACCTAAGTAATGTGATCTGTATGGAAAGCTTGGTAAGCAGCTTCTAAGGCATACTTAGGGTCAAGGTCAGGCAGTTTGAAATTTGGGGCGAAATAACTTGTGCATTCATCATTCGCTTGCAGTTTGTCTTTACGCCATGTTGCTTGATTTGTCTGCCGTTATTTGTTCTTTTGAGTGAAAAATGATTTTTTTTTGTTTTCATCATTTCGTGTTCTAACAAAAGCGATGAAAATACTAAATCGAATACCGGTATAAAATATCACACGTGAGAATGTGTCCTATAGTTTCTACATTATTGTATAGTATAAATTTAAATGCATTTACATATACAACGTTTATCAATTTTAAGTTAACCTGTATATTACCAAAGTGCTCACAGCCGAATAAGATTTTATTTAATAATACAATCGTTTCACACAATTAACAAAACAGAGGTAGCTCAGTAAAGTTGCTACACAGCTGCTTGTCTTTTGGTTCTCCCTAAATTTGGTTGTCGTATTCAATAAGAAAATAAAGCAGTATTTGACATATTACATTTATAGAAATGTGAATTTTTTTGTTTTTACTGTGTTAACATCAGAAAGAACAATAGTTTAATGTGTTAATATCAGAAGGAAAAATAGTTAACTTTGTTAAATCAGAAGGAACAATAGTTTAAGCAGTAAAATTTATCAATTAATGTTTTAGAAAGGAAAAACAATAAAATTAAAAAGTATTTAACAGAAACATTGATTTATCTTTAACTATCCACCTTTTTTTAGGTTTTTAGTGTTAGGTTTCTCATTTTATTAAGTGGCAGTTTATTTTTTAGTTTATTAAATATGCTGGTACACAATATTCCAGCGTTTGGCCTCCAAACTCATGAGATATTAGTGCGATGATCAAACCTTTGTTCTCCGTAAAGCGAGTGCTGTGACTGTGCACTAGTTGATTTTTATACTTACTTTCTACCCAGTTATTCATAATAGTGAGGAACCATAGAAGTACTTTAATTGTAAGTATTTGAACAAAACGATAGTCGTACATTGATTTTTATCTGTATTTATTAGGCGTGAGAATGTTTTTCACTATTGCTATTTGTACATATTTTATGTAAGTATTGCCCGTATTTCCTGTGTTCTTATTCCGTATGTAAGGAGAGAAAGAAAGTTAAAATTGGCTTTGAATAAGATTAAGAAAGGGACGGTTAGATGGTTTGGGCATGTTAAACAAATGAGCGAAGAAAATAGTGTAAGGAGAATAAATTATGCAAATGTGAATGGTAGCAGAAATCGGGGACTCCCGAGGAAGACATGGCACGATCGAGTGAATAAGATACTCGAGTCGGGCCATGTCAAGAGTCAGAATAATAGAAGAGTATGTATGAGACGATGTATGAATGTGAGTGAGGCAAGAAGTGTGTGCCTAGACTTAGTTGTTTGACGGTCAGTCATATCTGCTTAACCTTTGCTGGGAAACGGCGTGATGGTTAGTTAGTTAGTGTAATCCTTTTAATTATAAAGTTAAAAATTATGTTTATTTTTCGGAATAACTTTATTGAGTAAAACCTCAAATTGTAATAAGGGTCCTGGGTTCGAGTCCCAGATGTGACCGTTTCCTTTTCTGATTTTTCTGTTTCAGATTTTCGTTTAGAAATCACTAATATTGTCTTCAATATTTAAAAATTATGTTAATAACCAGTACCAATTTGTTATGCATTAATAATTGTTATTTTGCATTTGTGTAATATATATTAAGAAGTGTTTTTTTTTTTAAATAAATTACATTTCTTTAACCTATTTTTTAAAAATAAGTTAAAAATTCTTCCATGTTCTGAAAATATTTAACTTACTTACTTCCCTTCCTTCCTTAGGTCAGTTAATTCCCCTTTGTTACGTCAGTTAAAAATTAAGGTAATTTTGGTGATTATAAAAGTTTCTAACTACAATGGAAATGAGAAATTTCAATAATTACATTTCCAAAGAAATCTCCAATCATTACTGCCAGACTTGGGTTTTCCCAATTTACATTGTTTGTTGATGATGTATATAACTAGATACCCATTTAATCGGATTTACCTCAGTATGTACTTCAAGTGACTAATACTTGGAATAATATCAACGATCAACTGTCATTATGTAATCTTAATCTCGGTTTCCTTTGTTGAATATTAGTAGGTATTACTAAGTTTTAGCAAAGGGCAAAGTACAAATTGGTACAATACATCCGACGAAAACTCAAACTAAACAAACATAGGACTTGAAAAATCTATAAGTCAGATTTAGTCTTCCTGAATTCGGACAATAATACCTTTCAATATAGAATTAAGTTCGTAATTTGATTTTATCTTTTAAAAAGGTTTAATTTGTTGATTTGTATTCTTTCGTAGTACATTTTTATGATTAAAGTTTACATTGATTTTATTTATATTTATGTTTTTATAAATTATAATTTTTTTTTTGGTATGTATGAATACTATTCTATTATTTTTGTTGTTTGTTTTTGGGGTGTTATGCCGTGTTGCGCTAACTCCTTCTTTAGCCGACGTTTCGGACAGCGTTGCAGTGTCCATCATCAGGGCAGATCCGGTAGATCCGAAGATGTGTCTACCGGATCTGCCCTGATGATGGACACTGCAACGCTGTCCGAAACGTCGGCTAAAGAAGGAGTTAGCGCAACACGGCATAACACCCCAAAAACAAACAACAAAAATGCTTTTGGCCGTGAGAATCTAAAAACTATTCTATTATATTTTTTATTTTAATTGTATCATTTTATTTTTCATATCTTAAAGCTATCTTTTTTTTTATAGTACCTTCTTTACCTGTGAATGAAATGCTTTTTGTAATACTATAATAATTTTAATAATGTAATACTTGTTTTTGTAATACTTGATTTTTGTAATTATATTTTTATGCATGTAACAAAGGAAAATTATTAATAAAAAAAATTTCATCGTTTAAAGACATAAAATACTATTTTCATTTTTATAACCTTCAACTCATTGTGTAAATGATTCTCTCATAATCACGAGCCCTCGTTGCCATGATTCTAGAAGAGGTCCTGTAAGAGCACGCTTGGAAGAGAGTGCTACGTGCAATCCCGAAGAACTCGCGTTCGTAAAATCCCTCCTTTTTAGCTCCCTGGCTTAATTTGCCAAATATAATGATTATTAGAAGCATTTTAATAATATAATAATTATTATAATAACGAGTTTATTCCGGAATGTAGGGATGTTTGTGCAATTCCACACATCCCATAAAATATATATAAAAAATAATAACATCAAGAGAAGACGTTAAGCATTAGATTGATTGATTTTATTCTTATTTTCTCAATTATCTGTCTGACCAAAACAGTATCGTCGTGTCACACGAAACCCCTAGTTTAATTTTATCATTGGTAAAGGTGATATTATTATACGTCATATAAAAATGCGTGACAGTATGCAGTTGTTCTCAGACAGCATTTATTTATATGATACAAGTGAACTAAGTATTTTTAAAACGCAATTTGTGTTAATTCCTCCAAAAATAAACAATCCGCGGATGTTTATCCAACATCCACACGTTGGCCAAAAGAACCCCTCGTTTTTAAAACAGCCATTAAGTTATATTTTATATTAATTTATCCAACATCCTAGTGTGAAATCTCCAATTACTCTCCGTTACGGGCGTATTATTCTAACAGAGCAAACAGCCCCGTGGACTGTCGGGAGAATGCATGACGCGATAATGAAGGTGAACATTTATTTTGGGTCATGCTAAGAATTGTAATTATGAAAAAGTATCTGAGATGATGTTGGAATGTGGATGAAGCAAGGATTGGGGGCCAAAACACCGTTGCATGGCGATCCATCCACTCTGCACACCTCTCAGGAGAAACGGTGTGATAATTAATTAGTAGAAATTATAGATAGGGAATATTATTCGCCGTATTATAAGTAATTTAATATTTCATTAAAATAAAAGAACGGTAAAGTTAAAATCTAACCAATGACTGATTCAACAAAATAGTTATTCAATTATTGAAGAAGTCAAAAAAATAAATTGTTTGTTGACAAAGTTAAAAGGAAGTTGGAACTTTTATATAGCAGCAGCCGATGATGACGAAGCTGTTGTTTGTTTACATCATATAATAGTAAATCTTTATGAGAGATTGTACTTGTGATGTTTAAAACAGTGTCTGACACGACATAAAGGACGTGAATCAATAGACGCGTAATTTCACACGCATTAACCCTAGAAGCTTATCTACCTACCTCTGCAAGGCGTACACACAATCTAATTATCTTTCTAATGGTTGAAGTTAGCGCCTCGTCCTCTTTAGCGAACCAAGTTGCCGACGGGAGCTCGCTGATGTAACCTATATCACTAAAGTAAGTCCAGCCATTTTTGAGTTTTTGAGGTATACCTAGTACGCCGGCGAGACGTGTGTTTAGGCTGTGTGTAACTTTTATATAAGATTATGTGTTTTTACTTTCGTTAATTTTTCGTAAATTTTATGTTTATGTCGGCATTGTTTCAGATAGCAATATGTCATGGTCTAATAATATTAAACAGTAGGTAACGATATTTTAAAAATCTTAGACCAAGTAGATAGTCTTTCTTTGGGAGAATCAGCTTCTGGAGACGAGGACAGGCAGTTTGTGGACGGCATTCAAAGCGAAGATGAGAATAACTATATAACTGAAGAGGCATTTCCTTTATAAGAATCTGCTCCCTCTTAAGAAGCCGACTCAAAATTGCAGAAGCAAGTAGATAGTCTTTCTTTGGGAGAATCAGCTTCTGGAGACGAGGACAGGCAGTTTGTGGACGGCATTCAAAGCGAAGATGAGAATAACTATATAACTGAAGAGGCATTTCCTTTATAAGAATCTGCTCCCTCTTAAGAAGCCGACTCAAAATTGCAGAAGCTGACCTAGAATCTGAATCTGCTCATGCTTCGCAATCTGCCAACTCAAGGGCCAATTCATCGTGTTCCTGGAAATACTATTTGCGGTAATAATGGACGCGGGATGTTTGGTCAACTAATAAGGGTCAATCATCTCACAGAACTTCAGCTATGAATAGAATCCGCACCTCTCGAGGAACAGCTCAAATTACAAATTAAATCTAGTCGGTACAATTCAATGAAATAAGCGGGAAATTCACGAATATAAAGGCAAACGATTTGATTGTTTGATTACTTAGTGTAAAATATGTCAACATTGTAAGATGTTAATGAATATGCAAGAGATATGATAGTGCTATATGATTATGGAAGTATTGCGCTGTAAACAAAAATATTAAGTAATTTTCCAAGAAACAGACGAATGAACAATTCATAGGGTACAGGATAGTGTGAGAGAGTTGGCATCGACAGCAGCAGTAACGAGTGTGTTGTAGAGTCACATATTTTGTTGATCATGAGTGCTAATTTTGCTAAGGTCTCCCTCACGATGAATGGTGACCACTCGAGAGAGATCATTCCTTTTCGCCAGGATACTGTCACTCCGCACCCATACGTATTTATAGCCGTTTTCTTTTCCGGTGCACATGTTTTTGCAAAGAGTATTTTATTTTTTATTGTCAGGTGTTCATTTACATAGAAGTTAGTGGTGGGAGCGCCAAGTCATAGTTGGTCTGTTGTGAGGCCGCGGCGAGTCCTTACCGCAGCGATGACATCATCACGGAGACACTTTGTCGTGAGCTGGACGACTATGTTGCGTGGCCGGTTGGAGGGCGACGAGTGACCGCGAGCGACGCGGTGCAACGCCACCACAGCGCCACTCGGAACCGGGACGTCAATGATGGACCCCATTCTCTCCAGTAATGTTAACAAATTTTCACCTTTTGCCTCGGGAATGCCGTGAATATCCACGTTACATACTCTGTTACGCTGCTCCATTTCGTCTTGAGCGTCTCTGATTGATTCCATTTCCTGACTTGGGCCTGCATTTTCTTCCTGGAGAACAGTTACACATCCCATAATTTTGGTGTACCGGTCGTTCCATTCATTCGACAGAGCGTCCAATTTTTAATGAATGGCGTCAACTGCGAGTTTACTTAAAGTGCCCATTGTTTCGAGTTTCGACTTTAAGATTTTGATAAGGGAGTCTGTTTATTATTGACTGGTGCGTTGCCGACGGTGAGTCCATGGGGCCAGATTCAGTCAATAGAGGTGATGATGGTGTTTTTTTCACACTGCAAACCATTCTGCGAGATTTAGAAATTTTTTTATTTAATGTTTTTCTAACGCCAAAATTTGAAAATAAAAATAAAATAAAAATAATTATTTTAATTTAATGCCAGTAGGATTCGAACTGAGGTTCTCCAAAACTATCACCACTGGGATAAAAGCCGCATTTGTATTTGGGTAAAATATTTTAGTAAGAATCGTGTTAGCACTAGTATTTTCAGTATTTATTTAGAAAGGCGTAAAAAAATATTTATACTATAATCGTATTTTTTTTCATGGAATCTTTGGGATTCAAACTAGGGTTCTTCCAATCTCGGTGCAGGTTTAGCGGGCGTTCTCACCGCTGGGCTAAAATCCGCATGAGAGGTACCGTGAAATATGTGTAGTATGAATTGACTTAGCACAGGTATTATAATAAGTAAATGAATGTTTATTTCGGCGTCACTTCACAGAACTTGAAATAAGAATAAGTACGACCGATTAGACATAGCTAACGTAGCTAGTTCGCTTTACTGTTCAACAGGAAATCATTTACCGATACATTGATTGATTATTATGTATTCTAGACCCTGAATGTGGGTGATTTTTAAAGAGCGATTTTTTGACGTGCTTTCTGAGTGAACGTTGGTGAAGAAAGCTCGCACGATTGGGCATTTTTTTAATTTTTATTATACATTATACACTTTACAAATAAGGTAAAAAGTCCCGATAAACTGCTTTTCAGCAGTTTGTCTAACGGGTTCTTTAGATTATAAATCTTTTTATATTGAATTTACAGTTACATTTTTACAATTATTTATTTATTTCACGCCTATTAGGGCTTTTACATACATACATATAAAAAAAATACGAAATTATACATGAAAATAGTGCAGGCGACTATTTAAAACAATTGCCGAAAAATAACAATAAAGTCAAAATATCACTGAACTTGATCTACACAGCATGCAGGCACAAAACATATTTTTTTTTCTGTTTCAGTTGACAAAATTATTATGTGTTAGTCAAATCAAATTAAATACCTTTATTAAAATATTCCACTACTTGATGAAAAAACTTCAAAAGGGTATGCTTATATATTGAAATCGATGTACTAAATATGTCAACAACATCGTAGTATTTGTTTCCTAGCTGTTAAATCCGTCGCATAGGAGTGTGATATTGGGACGTTGATATAGAATTGCTACAATAATATGGTAGGTACTGTCTTGTAACCGACCTGCTTGGAGTATGAAAAGAGATTACATATAATAAATCAGGGGTATCAAACATTGAATTAATCATTTTATACAAACAGGTTAAATCGAAAATAATTCTGCGATCAGATAATTTTATTAAATTAAATGAACAAAGTACATTATCGTTACATAGGTTTTCTCTAGGAATGCCCATTTTAAAATTTACATAACTTTAAAATTTATTTTGGATTCTTTCAATCGCATGTGAATGAACCTCATAATTTGGGGACCAAACTGTGGAATTGTATTCTACATGACTCCTTACTAGTGACATATATAATGTTTTTACAGTATTTACATAATTGAAATCACTAGATACCCTTAAAATAAATCCCAACATTTTCAAAGCTTTATTGGTTATTATTTCAATATGCTTGATAAAGTTAAGTTTCGTGTCAAACCAAATGCCTAAGTCATTAATTACCGAGACAGATACTAACAACATATTTTTAATGGAATAATAAAAAAATATTGGATTCTTTATTCGATGAAACCTCATAATTTGGCATTTGCTTATGTTAAGTTGCAAGCGGTTATCACGACACCATATAATTAATCTCGACAAGTTATTTGATAATATATGGCAATCGTTAATGTTTCTGATTGCTTTGAATAATTTCAGGTCGTCTGCAAACATTAACACTTGAACATCATTGAAAATATACAATACATCATTGACAAATAATAAAAACAGGATTGGACCTAAGTGTGACCCCTGGGGAACACCACTCGTAGCAGTGAATTTGTATGAAAATGTACCATCAGTTTTAACAGCCAGTAATCTTTTAGTCAAGTAACTATAAAACCACTTACATAGTGAACCACCTATACCGAATTTATGGAGTTTATTCAGCAATAACTCATGATTGACTTTATCGAACGCCTTGCTAAAATCGGTATAAATAGAGTCAACTTGACATTTATTAGACATGGAATCAGATATATAAATTTGATAGGTTAACAATTTCGTAAGGGTGATTTGCCAGTAGAGAAACCACGTTGTTTAGGAGAAATGACGTGGTTTAATCGGAAAATAACTGTTTTGAGAAGAATTTTTTCAAAAATTTTAGAAATCGTTGATAAAAGGCACACCGGTCTGTGATTAATCACCTCGTGTTTATCGCCTTTTTTAAAAATAGGCGTAAGGAAGCTGAATTTCCGTTTAGTAGGAAAACATCCTGTTCGTAAACACTGATTGAACAGCAAATATAAAGGATACGCCAGATTGGTAGCACAATTATTCAAAAATACAGGAGGTATTTTATCTGGTCCACCACTTTTGCTTTGATCTAGAAGTTTTAGTTCAGTTAATATATCATTATATTCTATGTGGATAAAAGATAAATTAAGATTATGATCAGTAGTAAATTTTGATACTGTACTAGAAGAAACTGGTGTCTCATATTCATAAACGCTTTTAAAAAAATCAGCAAAAAGGTCAGCAATACTTTGAGTGTCTAGTGATAACATGTAAAAAACAAAAAAATTACAGAAATATAGCAAAAGTAAAATGATGAAAAACAAACATATCAATTTTAAAAGTCATTAGAATAACATGTCATTGTAAGCTAATACAAATGGATTCTTTCAGTAAGCCAAGTCTTCGAAAGTTTAAAACAAATTGTTTGTTTTGGGCACAGTTTTTAATTTCAGCAGGTAACATATTAATAACAACTGGGAATCATATAGTTTAACGTTCTCTAGTTGATTTTGGGAAATCCGGAACCTTGAATACAAATCACAATAAAATATTTACACAAAATTAAAAAAACATTGTTTCTAAAATAAAATTTAGTGCAAGCGATTTGGACACTGACCTTAATACAGTTTCTTTATACATAAGGCATAAAATCGCTTTCAAAACTAAAGGCAAACACATTACTATCCTATTAGTTGTTAACCCTTAACTAGGCAAGGATATCAAAAATGAAATTCTAAAAGTTAAACCGTGTTATTAGGATTCTGGGTCTAAAACAGTTCTTGAAAAAAACAGCAATAAAATAAATAGGTTTTTAAATTTTCAGTAATATCAGAGTTCAAATGTTAACTACGGTGAACAACGCTAAATGCGGTTGTTAAAGTTAGATTTGAATGAAAAATTGCAGCCAATAAGTAGTTATCTGTATTAACTACTAAAAAGTTTCTGTTTTGTACGGAGATAAATACTTACATTTTAATGTATCTGAGAGGAAAATCGTCAAATCATTTAAATCAATGTAACTTTTTTCTGTCTGCCCAGGTAGTACGTTCTCGAGCGGTTGAAGTACCTAGGAGATGTGTTAACCAAGTAATTCTTGTAGGTACAAGGTGCGATCTCCATAGGTTAAACAGAAAAGAAAATGTTCTAGAACGCACTAGTAGCTGCTGCTACAGTTCTACAGTTTAGAAAGTGAATTTAGAAGTGTAAAAATATTATTTGAAAATAATTAAATACATTACTGTATACATATTCATATATATTTTTATATTCGTGTTAGTAGTATGACAGAATTATCTTTTTTACACATACATTTACATTTAAGTTACACGTACATTTAAGATAAAAAAAATCAAATCTTTTCCAATGCGATTCAGAACCAATTCAACGTAATCGCAAGGTTATAAATATTGTGACCATTATAAAATTATATTAATTTTATATACTGGTAACTCTCTGGTGAAACATATCAGATGTAATACTAGAATTTATTCTGTAAATAGTTTTCGTGAAGGTGAATGTTAACGCAAGGAACAAGAAAAGTGTCCAGTCAAAGAGTCTTTTCGAGAAAATGCATAATTCCATACGAAAAAAACAGGGAGTGCGCACGCGTTTTTTTCAATCTCTCGTCAGCCAGAAAACGGGAAAGTTGTTTTTCAGCTGTCAGTCAGTTTTTTCTCTTCAAGGAACACTGTTGATAACTTGCATAGTTGCACTCGGAACAAGAAAAAGGGGGTTTTTCTCCGCTCTGAGTCAGAATGTGTTCCAACAAATGTCCTATATGGGGGGTAAGGTGGCCTTTCCTAGAAACTGAATATGTGCACTTGGAAAAAGAAAAAGCTTTGTCGCCACTGTGAGTCAGCATGTGGCTTTTAAGATGTACGTTTTGAGAATATGCATAGATGAACAAGGAACAAGAAAAAGTTTTCTCCGTAGTGACTCAACGTGCGTTTCAGATTGCATTTACAATAACATAAATATGTGCACTCTGGAACATAAAACAGGTTTTTCGCCACTGTGAGTCAGCATGTGGGTATTAAGATGGGCGTTTTGATAAGTTTCACACGGGACTTGAAAAAGGTTTTTCTCCACCGTGAGTTAGCATGTTGCACTTCAGAAAAAATGTATAGTTGCACATGGAATATTAAAGAGGTTTTCCTACGATGTGAGAGAGCATATTGCTTTTCAGTTGTCCCTTTTGATAACATGCATAGTTGCATACTGAACACGAAAAAGAGTTTTCTCCAATGTGAGTCAGCATGTGGAACTTTAGTTGACCCTTACGATAGCACACATAGTTGCACAGGGAACATGAAAAAGGTTTTTTTTCACTGTGAGTCAGCATGTGTGCCTTCAGGTTACCCTGGTAATAACTTGTATAATCGCACTCCAAACATGGAAGAGGTTTTTCTCCACTGTGAATCAGCATGTGCTTCTTTAGCTGACCCTTTTTACAACACGCATATTTGCACACGGAACATGAAAAAGGTTTTTCTCCACTGTGATTCAGCATGTGGCGCATTAAATTACTCTTAGATTTACATGCATAGTTGCACACGGAACATGAAAAAGGTTTTTCTTCACTGTGAATCCGCATGTGTTTTGTCAAATATTGTTTTTGAGAACAAGAAAAATTGCAATCGGAACATATAAAAGGTTTTCCTCCACTGTGAATCAGCATGTGTTTCGTCAAATAAGCCTTAGTAATACACGAATAACTGCAGTCGGAACATGAAAATGGTTTTTCTACACTGTGAGTCAGCATGTGGCTCGTTAGGTCGCTCTTTCGATAGCATGCATAGTTGCACACGGAACATGAAAATGGTTTTTCTACACTGTGAGTCAGCATGTGGCTCGTTAGGTCGCTCTTTCGATAGCATGCATAGTTGCACACGGAACATGAAAAAGGTTTTTTTCCACTGTGAGTGAGCATGTGTCTCTTTAAATTACCCTTTAGAAAACACGCATAGTTGCACACGGAACATGAAAAAGGTTTTTCTCCACTGTGAATCAGCATGTGCCTCTTCAGCTGACCCTTTTGACAACAAGCATAGTTGCACTCGGAACATGAAAAGCGTTTTTTTCCACCATGAGTCAGCATGTGGCCCGTTAGGCGGCTCTTTTTATAACATGCATAGTTGCACACGGAACATGAAAAAGTTTTTTCTCTAACATGGGTGCGTACGTTTATTGCAAAATTTGACTTAGGAGAGGAGTAGTTGTGATGGGGAGGAGTGAATCCTTTTTCCACAAAATGCGTCTGAAGATCTGTCGACAAATTTGAAAAATTACATGGGTGAAAAAGACTCAGATAAACTTATTTCCTAAACTTAGAGTAAATAAGCGAAGTAAGTTTCTTAGAAAGGTTAAAAAAAAATAGGAGAGTCCGAGTCGTTCAAGTTTACAGTGAAAAATTGGTTTTACCTGCTTCCTTGGTAATTCTTCCAAAGCGTTCTAAGCATTCCTCTTTAACATCCGGCAGGTCTATGTCAATTTTCATATAAGTGAGCCCCGCTTCAACTTGTCGGGGTCCGAGATCCGCGTTTATGGTAACTGTCTCCACATTTATGCTTCCTGGAATAAAAAAGGTCAATAAATAGAATAAATCTTTGCATGGCCAGCACTGAACCAAACGCCGCCTGGCGCGAGTTTAATATTGACTGCCCTAACAGTCTAAATTAGTACACGCCAAGGCAGTATATCACTGTCATGATTAAAATGATGATTTGTGTCTTTTTGTAGAGCGGTATTTATAAAAAATAATATCAAGGGCGATGTGTTAGGTTAAGTATTCGACGCCCGGAGCGAATTGCACCAATTTCGCCCACATAGTACCAGCGCTGTATCTTCGTCAAATTGTTATAAACGAGAATTTTTTTTATTGAAAAATTGCATTTTGATGTCCGCTTCAGGGACCGATTCTTCAAGAAGGAAAAACCTTTCTCTAGAGCACCTGTAGTAGAGAGTTTGGTAGTTTTCGGTCAAAGCGATATTGTTTTTCCAATCAATACTTATGTATTTTTAACGTATAATACGTGTTATTCACATCATATCCCGGTGTAAATCGAGGAACTGACAACTTATTATGAATAATAAAATAAAGTTTAATGAGTGCTGTATTTTTGTATTTTCCGGCAAGGACGCAGAGTAAGGTAAATACCCAATAAACCTCATATTTTATAAGAGAGGATGTTGTGCACAAGTGTGTATCCTGTTTGCATGACATTTCTAAAGAGACATTGATTCCGGACATCCGAATTTTAAGTTCTATATTTTACACGTATGCAATGCAACAAACTGGCTGTCTGAGTACTCTCCGCATATTGCGAGCATTCCTTCGTTACAGCTGGGAGGTCGAAATCTAAATCTGAAAATGCAATTTCACCTCCATCTTCTTCCTGGAGACCTGGTTCCGTCTTGATGGATATAGTAGCTGGCTTCAGTAGATCCATGGTCTGCTTTGGTAGAGTTTGGTTACTGGTTTAACGCCAAAAAATATATCTGAAACAGAACATTGTTAAAATAAAATGATAAAATTAAAAATTTAAATTAAAACAAATTCCTCCTTATTGTTGTTTGGTTTTTGTAGGTAGCATTGAAGTGGAGACTGTTAACTTCAAGATGGAACCAGGACCCCGAGAAGAAGACGGAGGGGGAATTCCTTATACGGAAATTGACGTAGAGCTGTCGGATGTTAAAAAGGAATTCCTAAAACGTTTTCATTTGACGAGACACATGGGTACACACAGTGCAGAAAAACCTTTTTCATGTTCCGACTACAGCTATTCGTGAATTCGTAAGGATTATTTGATGACACACATGCGTACTCACAGTGGGAAGACACCGTTTTCATGTTCCGACTGCAGTTATTCATTTACTCTAAGGGGAAGTTTAACGAAACATATGCGGATTCACAGTAGAAACAAACCTTTTTCATGCTCCAACTGCAATTATTCATGTACTAAAAAGGGAAGTTTGACGATGCACATGCGGACTCGCAATGGAGAAAAACCTTTTTCATGTTCCGAGTGCAACTATTCATGTTTTCATAAGACTTATTTGACAAATCACATGCTTACCCACAGTGGAGAAAAACCTTTTATATGTTCCAACTGCAACTATTCATGTTCTCGAAAGAGAGCTTTGACGATACACATGCTGACTCACAGTGGAGAAAAACCTTTTTCATGTTCTGAGTGCAACTATTCATGTTCTCAAAGAGGTAATTTGACGAAACACATGCTGACTCACAGTGGAGAAAAACCTTTTTCATGTTCCGACTGCAATTATTCTTGTTCTCGAATGCAACATTTGACAAAACATACGCGGAATCACAGTGCAGAAAAACCTTTTTCATGTTCCGACTGCAATTTTTCTTGTGCTCAAAAGCAACATTTGACGAGACCCATGCGGAGTCACAGTGAAGATCAGATCAGATGTTCCAAAGAAAATATGATACAAGCGGAATCATTTAAAGGATAGGCTTTCTTGAAACATATAACGAATCTTAGATCTGACGTGATAATAGGGAGTCTTTTGTATTCAAAGATAATATCATTCATGAGTGGTTAAAATCGTTTTTGTTTCCATAGAATTTTTCCTATTTTTTATCGCAAGGTAAAATATTTGATTTGGTTTCCTTGAAAACTAAAAAAAAGATTATATTAAATTATTTTTAACAACAGAATTGTCCGTCTTGAGTCCAGGGGCTAAAATAATCATATGTGAAAAACTGTGAAAGAAAACCGTTCTCGCGTTTTGTGCAGAAAGTTCTCGCGGGCTGCAGAATCACCACCCCTAATCTAAGGACGGGATATTTCATAGAATTTAAACAATTCATCAAATTTCAACGTTAATTTAGTAGTACTTAAGCATACACCTGTATTAATTACAACCAAAGATGCTCTTGGATAATTGGAAAATTCTTTTCTTAAACTTGCTGACCAATATGATCATTTTTTCCTCTCAATAAACTTTTCCTTGCCGTGATAAAAATATCTTCATCATGTCGTCTTGTAAGGCTGCAATACTGTATGAGTTTTGGATGTTATTATGCATTTTTTGTTGAAAAATAGTTGTGAAATTTTTCACGGTTAATTCTATAAATATGGGACATATGAAGATTAAATAAAAATTTGAGGATTGAATACTTGTCTTGTACTTTTCTGAAAGTACCTGTAAGAACTAGCACTGAAGAAATCCTTAACATACTTAATAGTATCTCACTTAAACAACTCTTTTCTAAAACAATACTCCCTTGCATTCATAAATACAAAACACAAGAAATAACAACTAACACATGTATATAAACCACTAGATCTCAAGGTCCAAAACATATCCAACAAGCAACTACAACATACAAAATTTAGGCAAAAAACCTTCCTATACTATGTTACTAAACTTTACAGTAAAATCGCACTCACATTTAAAACTCATAACAATATTTTAACATTATATCAAATAAAATGCTGCATACAAAACATAGGGAGATCAGAAATAGATAAATGCAGACTGAAACTGATACCACTCAACTGAACATAAAACACGATAATAATAATAATTAGATGATTTGTATAACGCCGTTTTTATGCAAAAACACCACAATCACCATGTAATATATCCATAATTATTTCGGAAAAAAACGTAATTTTAATTAGATTAATTAATATTATCTGTACAACTAAATTTTAACCATATTTAAATGAAATCCACGGGAGATCCCAGTGAGGATATCATTATATATTTATTATTGTAGAAAGCAATCACTTTGTGGTTTGACATATTTAATAAAATAAAATACTTTTTTGTTTTAAAACCACGATATTTATTAATTTAAGAACCGACCGGTTTCGCTTTAATTAAGCATCAACAGGGTACAAACTAATACTAAACAAGAAGTACATAATGTGTGTATATATATGACAAAATATAGAGGGAGACAACATAATACAAATATAAGCAACACAAAGACGGTCATAAAATACATTAACATAAGTGCACAAGTAATGGAAAAACCGCCAGATAATTATGTAGACTAATGGGTTATATCAATAAATCGGGAGAAACAAAGCATCAACTGGCATGGTGGTAAGGAGGTAAGGAGAACTGGGATTTTTTTATGGGTTTATTGGAAACAGACCTAATATTGGACTACTTGATATGTCTAATTGATTATTAAGTGTCTGACTTTTGGTTTTTACAGCTTTTTTTAATTTCTAGTGCCTCTAAATCGATCCATCGATCTAACCACATTAGTCTAGTGTCGACGTATTTCTGTGCCTGCTTCAAAATATCAAAGAATAAACATAACAACCAGTAGAGAATTAACTAAAAGTGGTCAATTTTTTAAACGAAGATTGCGCACAAGGCCAGCGTAATTATTTTTCCCAAAAAGTGTGTTTTTTTATCTCTCAAAGAAGATCTGAGCTTGGGAATTGTAACACAATTTTAATAATCTGTGACACAGTGACCATAAGATTACAGTTTTCAAGGAATCATTCACAATAAGATCTAAAAAGTTACGAAGGCGCGCACATTCAAGGAAAAAGTGTATATTTTTTATGTGAACTCTCTTATCAACTTCAAAAATGGTTACGAAATGCAGTGCCTGTCAAATCAACATTGAGGTTCCTTCAGACTTTATATCGTGTTCGCATTGTGATGATGGCTACCATATAATGTGTGCTGGAATAGGAGAAAACTCTCGCAGAGGTAAGAGTCAACAAAATTGGAGATGCAAAAAATGCTCTAAACCCCAAAAAGTGAATAAAATGAAAAGTGTTGGAAATACTTTCAGTGAATGCAATCAAGAACTGCCACCTTTTGAATTACAATCAAAACAATATGCCAACTCACAGAAATCTACCTCCGCCCAATCTTTCACCAATGTAAACTCATCGAAATTAAACATAGATGGCGCTAATCAACAATTAACAGCGGAATTATTAATAAATGAATTGAATTCATTTAAGTCTGCAATGATATCTCTTGTAGACAAGAAATTAGACATGTATGCTAAAAAATACGAAGAAATTTTAAATCAAAACAATGAACTGATTAAGTCACTTCAATATATTTCAGACCAACAAGAAGAGCTAAAAAATCGAGTCATTGTTTTAGAGACATCACACGAAATAGTGAACGCGGAACTTATTGATTTAAAAAAACAGAATTTTAGTTTATCTAACACAATCGATAAACAAGACGATAGAATTGATAAACTGGAATACTTGAACCAATCATGTAATATCGAGATGAGGGGCATTCCGGAATCCAACGCAAATAACAATATGGAAGTGCTCTTTAAAATATCAAAAATTATCAATTACGAGGACGCAACAGAAAATGTGCATTCGGCAATCAAAAAAATATACAGGATGGGGCCGAAAATCTCTGAAAAAAGTCCCAGATCCATCATTGCAACATTTTATAACAATCAAGCAAGGGATAATTTTCTATACAAATTGAAAACTTACCTAAAAGCCACAACACCCAGCAGCAATAAATTAAACACATACGATTTAGGATTATCGCAAGATGCCAAAAGAATTTATATATCAGATCATCTAACACAAAAAGGCAAATTTTTATTAGCGCAAACAAAACGATTCGCCAGAGAGAACAACTTCAAATATGCGTGGTCAGCGTCAGGACGTACCCTAGAATTGCAGAACACAAGGTGGATGTCACTAATAAACGCTTAACTTCATCCATAGTGCAACATGTGCTTAATGAAGGTCATAAAATGGACTTTAATAATACCACAACAATAACTAGCATATACAATGAGCCAAAAAGAATTTACCGCGAAGCAATTGAAATTCATAAACATAAAAATAATATGAATACCAGAAATGACTCAATTAGAATTCCCAACACCTGGAAAGTTATAATTGACCAAAATAACCCAAAACCGGCATTTCCAAAATTCTCAGAAACACTTCCAACAAGTTCAAAGCAACCCAATCAGGTCGCTACACGCATACTGCTTGATATTGCCAACCCCGCCCCCACCCCCTCTACCGTCAAATCACTATCAACACGCATACTTCGTCCTAGACATAAGAATTGATAAGCACCCACTTGTATCTTGACTTCTGGACCGAACAGACACGCGAAAGCGTTCAGTTTGAGACGAAATTCAGGACATAAGGCCTCTGAAGATGGACAGTGAGATCTGTCCGAAACGTCAGAAATTAAAAAGTCCTTTTAAGGACTACTTTACGCGGGTAAACCGAGAACATTATTCTACATCTTACACCCGTGAAAACCTTAACCATAACATATATATATATATATATTTACAATGTTTACCGCCATTCCGCTTTTAACAAAATATCTGTTAACCATATATTTTTTTTGTATTCATTGTAATAAATGCCTTCGAAATGCTAATCTAATAATAGGTAGACGTCATTGACAGTTTAAACATTCTACAATGACAAAACGCCCAATGATTCCCTAACTAAACTGGAATAACGGCAACTACCAAATAAATAGCGATGAATATAAGTATGAGTACTTACTTTACCAATAACCATCACAGGCGTGGGATAGTATGTTTAACAGGAAGAAACGGCTCTCGGAGAAGAAAGCACTTGTTAGCACTTGTCAAAAATATTTAAAGGTTATGCATAGACAAAAATGAAGTCATAGGCAATTATTGTTATTTTAATGGCGACCAGATAACTCAAAAAAAAAACATTTTTATCGTGTGACATTTGAACACATACGTCATATTGTTAACATACATATTCATCATATGATAATTAATCACGGCAATTAATAAGAATGGTTATTATTATGAACGATCTTAACTAAGAATAATGATTTTAAAGAAAATTTCATATTCAGCACAATTTGCGAGTCATTCCACGCGAGTGGTACCACTTAACAATATATAAGCGGAAAACAAGTTTAGCTATTATCTCTTTCAAAATTAGGAACAATTTTATCGATAGCCCATTCCTCTTGGGATGCTATGATTTACATGTACCAGACCACTACAGCTAGGGTTGCCAGACGTCCTTTATATTAAAGGACGTCCTCTATTTCAGACCCAAAAATTGATCTTGTCCTCTAATTTAAAATCTTCAATAGACGACAATACTTTGTCGTTTAATTTGGAAAAATAAATGAATCA
Source organism: Hesperophylax consimilis (assembly GCF_061612785.1). Lineage (NCBI taxonomy): Eukaryota > Metazoa > Arthropoda > Insecta > Trichoptera > Limnephilidae > Hesperophylax > Hesperophylax consimilis. Next base: position 10,656,695 of record NC_142852.1, read on the forward strand.
GCGTGATTTCGCGCGATGTGCTGCGAGGCGGCGGGCGGCGGCGCGGTGCGGGCGGCTGAGTCGAAATGCGGAACACGGTCGGGCAAATATTGCTCGGCGCCTATTTCCTCTGCTAGGTGAGGTGACGCGTGACGTTAGAGAGAGTGTCATTTCGTCTGTACGCAAGTAAATCGAATTGAAGATGCCTTTTTTGGAATGGCAGTCCAGCAAATTCTTCGAAAAATGTCTACTTCTCAGGCTGAAAAATACACTACTATATTTTTGGAGTGGTATCAAAATGTACTGACATATATAGAATCGCGATTCGATTTCTCAGAAAACAGTAATTTCTATTGTTTGCAGCCGCTGACACTGACGAAAGATATTAAGTTCCAGGATTTGTGCATCATGGTATCAAAACTACAGATACCTACCTAATATTAACCTTGATGCATTGTATGAAGAGTTCTGTATATTAAAGCCTCTCATGACGACAATTATAGACGATAAGAAAATGTTCTTGAAATTTGGTTTCAGATTCTCAAATCTACGGATGAAAACAAGAATCTGCTAAAAATAATACAATACGTATTTTCCATCCCCGTTTCTAATGCCCAAGCCGAAAGGATTTTTCCTTGTGTACGAAAACGTGGACCAAAATTGAAATAAGTTAAATATTGATACATTAAAAGCCAAAAGTAATAACAAGTATTAACTTTATTTATTACTTCAAATGCAAAATGACTAATTAAGGTCGTACTACTTAAGGCAAGACCAAATCGCCGCGATCATTTTGCGTCCGCGATGGCGTGCACGGTGAGCTTCCTGTGTGCGTGCAGAACCGTTCACACCAAACTAGCGATCAACTAGCGATCAGCTGGCGTCCGTGGCACTCGTACGTTCGTGTCGGTTGTGTGGTAGGTATAGCTCGGAGCGGGAACCATTTCAATAATCATAATCATGTCTGGAGACGAATCTGAAGAAGAATGATTACTTCTGTTTTTGTGAAAAAATTACTGATACAATTTTTTAAGAGAAAATAATTTCTAAAAGAGGCATGTTTTTAATGTTTTTTGTAGTTTTTTTCACTGATATAATATTGATATTTACTCAAGTATAAACAAATATCGCTAGGTGAAAACAGAAGATGTTCATTCGTGAAAATATTTGTTGGGGACGGAAACGCACCGTCGCAACGCAGAATCATAGGAAATGGAAAGGTTCGGAATGCCGACTTACCCTTTTCTATTCTTCCACGGTATTCTTTCCTTCTTTGCGCTGGTTCACAACAATTCACAAATTTCACCACGCGCGAGCTCACGGTGGCTTTGAATTTTCGACACGGTCGATAAAGGGGGCTCCGTAATCAAACGATGTTGACAGGACGAATATTTTAACTCAACTAACTTCGGCATAGGAGAGGAGAGGAGGGCAGAGGTCGATAGGCCACAATAATTTTATAAAGGATATAAAGGTAGGTAGCACGATGCTAGGTGCCAACATTTCCGCCCACCTAATTTGAACGAATTAATAATTATGATACAAAATTTAATAAAAGGTAAATTTAAATATATACATGGGTAAATTGTTCATTCAAGTTGTATCCGTAATGCCTCGCAGAAAACAATAAAAAAATAACTCTTTACTAAATTAAGTATAACTTTTCAAAGAATGGTTCCTGGACCATAACAAAATTTTTTGGTTTTTGAAAAATATTTAAAATTGGTAATATTCCTTTGGTCTAGAATCTGAGTAAGAAACAAAACGAGAATTAGAGTATAGACATCTAAACAACAACAAAAAAAATATAGATCCAAATGGTAAATAAAATAAAAAATAAAACACAACAAAAATATGGAAAATGAAAACGTATTTTTATTTTAGATGTATATCTTAAGATTTATCACTAATAATAATTTTATTCTTCCGGTAACGGGCAAAGCTTTATCACTGGTCGAACCAACGAACCAGATTGAGTTTTAACAGTAGCTACCCTAACTATTCCATCCTTACCGGGATGAACGTGGATAATTCGTCCTAATACCCACTTCATCGGTGGAAGACGATCGTCCTTTATTGACACTAATTGACCTAATTTAATGTTTGGATTGATTTTGCACCACTTTGATCGTTGTTGAAGCGTATTTAAATATTCTAAATGCCAACGTTTCCAGAAATGTTGCGACATCTTTTGGAGATGTTGCCACCTACTTAAACGATTAGACGTGGTGTCAAGAAAGTCATATTCAGGCAAACCTAGTAGGAATCCACCGATTAAAAAGTGGCCCGGGGTGAGTCCATTCACATCCTCGGGGTCTGAGCTCATTGAACACAAAGGGCGGGAGTTGAGGATGGCCTCAATTCTAGTGAGAACTGTCGCAAATTCTTCATAAGTTAGAACGGTCTCACCTATCACCCGTTTTAAAATGTATTTTACAGATTTTATCCCTGCCTCAAATAAGCCTCCGAAATGAGGACTTGCTGGAGGGTTAAAAGACCAAATAATGCCGCTCTGAATTAGATGATTAGATATAACATCACGCTGTGATGCCAAGAATTTATTTATACCGAGTAGGTACCGATTTGCACCGACGAAATTGGTTCCGTTATCGCTTATGATTTCAGAACATAACCCTCGACGATCTGTAAACCGGCTAAGGGCTGCAATAAATGCTTCAGAAGATAAATCAGACACGATCTCTAAATGAACTGCTTTCGTCGCCATACATACAAATAGACATAAATAACCCTTTGACGTTTTTGCTCCCCTACGTTTGTGATCTTTCAACGTGAAAGGTCCTCCGAAATCTACACCAACTCGAGAAAAAGCACGGCTTTGTTGCACTCGAGAGGGAGGTAAATCACCCATTAGGGGAGGTAGCACCGAAGATTTCATTTTATAGCAGACAATGCATTTCGACAATTGTGAGCGAATTTTATTCCGTGCAGCCACTATCCAAAATTTACGCTGAATAGTGAATTGAAGGCTTCGTGGCCCAACATGAAGATATAGTTTATGATAATAATCTATAATTAAATAAGCTAAATGACAGATTTTCGGAAGTAAGATCGGAAATTTACTTTCATATGACAAATTTGAATACTTGAGTCGACCGCTCACCCTGATAATACCGTGGCTATCAAGAAACGGTTTCAAGTTTTGAATTTGCGTTGAACATGGACTGCCATTTCGCATATTACGTATATCAACAGAAAAATACGTTTCCTGTTCAATGCGTACGATTTTCACAAGCGAATCATTTAATTCGCGAGAACTTAGATAAGTCGAGTTTGAATTTCCACTACCAGGACGTTTCTGACAATTATTTACGAAACGCATTATCCAAGCGACGACGCGTTGCAATTTATAAAATGAAGAATATTTACTAATAATCGAATTAGGTACTATTTGAGATGATACAAACGTTTTAAGGTTGCATTTTTTGAGTTCTGGTATTTCTCCGTCAGATTGATTGTACACAGCTGAACAAGGCCAGAGTGCTATTGGTTGGTGAAGCCATTTTGGTCCCGTAAACCACAAAGGGTGTGATATAATGTCTGCTGGGAAAAGCCCTCTTGAACCAGAATCGGCACAATTTTCCTCCGAGACAACATGCTTCCAAACAGCATTTGGTGTATTTTCCAGTATTTGTACAACCCTATTAGCGACAAATGTTTTCAATAAATATGGCGGCGTTTTTAGCCACGCTAGTACAATAGTCGAATCTGTAAATAGAAAAACGTTTTCTATTTGTTCGGCAAACTTTACAGATGACATAATATACTTTACAAGTTTCGTGAGAAGAACGGCCCCACATAATTCTAGTCGTGGAATTGACAGGGTTTTCAAAGGAGCGACCTTCGATTTTCCCATTAAGATGTGAGTGGTATTGCTATTACGCTCTAATAAATATACCACTGCAGAATAACCCAATTGTGAAGCGTCACAGAACCCTACGAGGAAAAGACAACTTGTCATCACCGTGTTGTAATATCTAGGAATATTCAATGTTTGAAGTAATGAAAGTTGACTTACAAATTTACTCCACGTATTATGAATATGTGGTGGAACATCACGATCGTCCCAATCGACACCTAACTTCCATAGTTCCTGTAATAGACATTTTGCGAAAAATGTCACTGGGATGATGATCCCAAGTGGGTCGAATAAACGAGCTACCGTTGATAAAATTGTTCTTTTTGTGCATATCTTATTTGAAGGTAGATCGACCTTGTAGGTAAAATTATCAGTCGTTGGACTCCACTGAATGCCTAATATTTTAACAATTTGATCAGTTCCGGCGTTATCAAAAGAATGACCATCTTGCTGGTGCTCTTGCGAAACGTGATCCAAAAGTGACGGTGTATTAGATTGCCATTTACTAAGTTCTAATTTCCCAAGATTTAACAATCCAATGATATCTTGTTTTAGTCTGAGGGCTATGCTAATCGTTTCTGTCCCTGTTACCAAATCATCTACATAAAAATCATCGCATAGAACCTTGGCAGCGTCAGGATACTTTGATCCTTCATCTTGTGCTAGCTGGCGAAGGGTACGAATGGCCAAGAATGGTGAACTAGACAACCCGTACGTTACAATTTGTAACTCGAAATCAATAACCGGTTCATTCTGAGATTCTCTCCACAAAATATTTTGGAATTTACGCTGAGATGGAATAATTAATATTTGCCTATACATCTTACAAATATCAGCTGTAAATACATACTTATGAAAACGAAAATATAAAATCATACGTGGAATTTCAGTTTGCAATTTTGGACCATTCAATAATAAGTCATTTAGAGATAAGTTATTTGGTTGGGTTTTTGCCGACCCATCAAAAACCACACGTAGTTTTGTAGTTTTACTGTCAGGATTCAAAACACAATGATGAGGTAAATAGAATGCATCTAAATTCCGAGGTACCCGTGTCATGTGTCCCAGACCCTCATATTCTTGTATAAAATTTCCATAATTAATTGCTAACATGGGATCCCTTTTAAAACGAATTTCTAGTTTGTTCAATCGTGATTCCGCAAGTTTTAAATAATTTTGAGAAGGCATAATTTCAGATTTTGTTAATAATGGTACAACATATCTACCATCACATTCTCGATAGTGATTCGAAGCGTACATTGTTTCGGCTAATTCGTCGTCCGAATTACTCGTCACAATTGAAGGTGTTTCTTCAATTTCCCAAAATTTTCTAAGAGTATTGCTTAAAGAATTTGTTTCAACAAATAAAGACGAAGGCGTTTGAAATGACGAATTTTCCATCTTCCCCATTATAATGTAACCGAATACACTGTTTACAGCACATGGAGAGCCGTGAATTATTTCATGGCCACTATTAAATATATCCAAGTATACGTCAGCTCCTAACAAAAGGTCTATTTTGCCCGACTTGTAATATGATTCATCAGCTAATTTTAAATTTTTAAATTGTGACGTTCCACTCGATGGTAAATCATATGACGGATGATTAGAAGTGATTTCTGTAATCACGACAGTTTGACATTGAAGAAAAGGCCCTTTTTTATTTCGAGGTTTTATAAAACATTTTGTTTTTCCATGACAAGAATTTATACTAGAATTTCCTAAACCGTTCAGTGAAATACGATGTTTTTTAATTGACAAACCCAAAAGCTGAGCACATCTTTCCGTAATCAGAGAGACTTGACTCCCACAATCCACGACGGCGCGGATAGGTATATAATCATTATATTGATTTCGGACCTCAAGTTGTACAGTTCCTAACAAAACGGTAGAAACGCTCGGAATCGTTGTTGCGGCCAGGGTTGCACTTGAATTATTAAATTCATTTTCGCCCGATGATTCGGCGGCAATGTGCAACATTGAATGGTGTTTTTTATTACAAACCTGGCATGTGAATTTTGATACACAATCTTTTACACGGTGTTGTTTCAAACAATTGAAACAACGGTTCAAAGTTTTAATTTTGTCCCTCCTTTGATGCGGACTTAAAGACGTAAAAGACGCACATTTGTAAAGAAAATGTGCACCTTTACATAATGGACAATGAAGGTTATTATCATTCTTATTGGCAGATAACAACGTTTTAAACGAACCTTTTTTCTCTTTTGTAGTATGTGGAGATAACATTTCTAAAATTCGCGTTTGATTTCTCAGAAACTCGAAAATTGAATCCAATTCTGGAATCTCTTCACCGGGCAATTTGGATTCAAATTGACGTTTAGTTGTCAGATCCATCGATCGTATCATAATATGACCAACAAATTTATCAAAGATATTTTCTATCTTCATCGCCTTTATAGCGGCGCAATTCTCTTGAAACGTACTGAGTAACCGCGCTATACCTGACGCAGACTCGTTTTGTAATATTTTGAAATTAAGAATTTCATCAACATAATGCGTGAAAAGAATTCTAAAATTTTGGTATTGATTTACCAGAATATTCCAGGCAATGTCATAATTCTCTTCGATAAGAGGCAATGATTGTATAAGTGCCAGTGCCGGCCCTGTAATAACTGATAAAAGATAATGGTATTTTTCTACCTTAGTATATGCATTGCTGTCATGTATAAGACTTTTAAATAATGAATGAAATGAGCACCAACTTTTAATGTTACTATCAAAAGTGGGCAGCTTTATCACTGGTGCACGAATCACCGAATTACTTGCCGTTTTTGGAATTGAATTTTCATTATTACTAGTGATAACGCTTTTCATTTGCATGATCTCGAAATACATTGAATCAACATTATTCGCAATGTTTCCTAGTTCTGACATTTCTGTAATCTTGTCTAATGACAGTAATTGTTCCTCAATCTCGTTTTGAACTGATTCAAATTCTTGTAACCAATCTTTTAACTTTTCACATCTAGCAAGAAACGTATCTTTTTTCTTACTATCATCATAAGTGCTCGCTATGAGCTCTTGCGTAATACGAATACGAGATACTATTCGCTCACGTCGGGATTGCAACAAAAGTACTTTTTTCTCAGCCATTGTATTGAGAAATTAATCTGCACAAAAATGCCGAGTGAATACAACAATTTATTTTAAATATTAACAAATTTGTCACCAGTTAAGTATTTTTTACTACCTACAGGCAATTTTCGCTAACAGCACGGCTGACGCGAATTTTACACATAGATCAACTTTTATGAACAATTTAACCTTGAAATAATTGAATTAACCACAATTTTTTCAATTAATATAAATTATCAGGCTCGAATGACCAATGTTGGGGACGGAAACGCACCGTCGCAACGCAGAATCATAGGAAATGGAAAGGTTCGGAATGCCGACTTACCCTTTTCTATTCTTCCACGGTATTCTTTCCTTCTTTGCGCTGGTTCACAACAATTCACAAATTTCACCACGCGCGAGCTCACGGTGGCTTTGAATTTTCGACACGGTCGATAAAGGGGGCTCCGTAATCAAACGATGTTGACAGGACGAATATTTTAACTCAACTAACTTCGGCATAGGAGAGGAGAGGAGGGGAGAGGTCGATAGGCCACAATAATTTTATAAAGGATATAAAGGTAGGTAGCACGATGCTAGGTGCCAACAATATTAATTCATAAAAATGTATGTCCTATAAAAATAAATATATTTTTTCTAAAACTTACCCCTTAATCCCAATAATTCTCATATTTCTTTCCAAACTTGATACTTCTTTCTATTATTTTTATATTCTGGATGTGAAGTGTCATAAAGTAAACGATGCTTGCTAATTTCGTTGATCATTCTCTCTGTATTTGTATCCGACATCATGAGAAATACCACAAACTCAAAGATAATTACGTTGCGTGCAGCGTGCAGATCCTGCAAGCAGCAACTGATCGCCGCGTCCAGACGCTGCACAGGACGCCGCAGCCAATCAGAGAACGCTTCAATGTGAACACGTTGCTACAAGTTCATACACAACATCTGATCGCCACCGTGCACGGGATCGCGGACGCGCTTTGATCGCGGCGGTTTGTTCGGGCCTTTACTTGGCTTCGATTTATATTGTGTATTAACATTGTTTTTTTATTAATAAATGTAAATACTGATACCATAACAGCATTTTATTTAAAAAATATCAATGTCCTATATTTTCATCATATGTCCTTTATTTAATCGTATCAAATCCTCTAATTCATAAAACGGGAGCTGGCAACCCTAACTACAGCCGAAGTCGATACCATGACCTATTCAAAGTACCAAAAGGCAAAACCGAAGTCCTGGCAAAGCATAGCATGACGTGGAGAGGTGTGCTGTTAAACGAACTTGCAAAGAATGTGGATGTAAGTGACTGTTCTCTAAATGACTCAAAACAATTATTGAATAGTTACCTAGCTAAATGCTGACATATATAAAAATGTACTGTAATTGGACAAAATATTCTGTTGTGCAATAAAAAAAAATATATAAAAATTTGCCAAACAACACTTAACCAACTGTCACCTTCTTTATGGTCACCGTCATGCCTCCGACTAAAGCCTTTTCCCCAAAATGTGTTCTTCAATCAATTAATTTTCTAATTTGTTTATTAAAATGCTTAATTGGGACGATTCGATATTTTTGGCGCTATATAGGGGTATGTCAACATTTTTCACTTCAAATTCAATATGTTATTACAGCTGTATTTAGAAATGAATAAAACAAAGTTAGTGAACATTTCCGGTGAAAGAAACAATTTGGATATCGTTCCCTATAGACACCTCACCTGTGCTATTAACGAATTCACATAAATCAAGTCAGTAACCTGGAAATATTGACATTTACCCTAATGACGTACCGAAATGTACAAGACATTTAGATCTGTTCTGGACAGATAAGATATCCACTTAAATAACACGGTATATCATAATTACATACCAAAAACATTAAGATTGATGCATGAAATACCTAAGTAAACTCCACAACTTTGACATATTTTCATTAATTCATTCAAAATCTCGTTACAAAATCTAACTGATGATTTTTTGATTTCTTAATAATGGATTATCAAAATATAATCGTAATCAATTAAAAACCTTATCAAATCACCCCCACGTTGTGAATTAGTTTTGCCTCAAAGTCTCATCAAAACAGTTCCATTATTTTACCTGGTTGATTATTGATTTGATAAGGGTTATTATTAATTTTGATTATATTTTCATTTGTTTTCCGAGTGTCAGTAGAAAAAATTAACAATGTTGTTTGCAACTTAATAATTTTTGAGCTTTAATGTGGACATGTTTGTGATTTTTTCAAGTATATTGTTTATTTGTTTTTGACGCTTTTATGTAAATATTTTGTTTGTGTAGTTATTTGCAGGTATCGACACTTGCAAAGAGCCATTTCTTTGTGATTCTCTTTGGACGAAACCAATCCAAGTTACAGTACTGTGCACTTGTCTACAACTTACTGTCCCATAGCTTTTTCGTCCGTCGACATTGTTCTTAAAACCTTTTATTAATTTAATTTTTACCTTTTATTATTCTAGACGACACAACTATTCTGCCTAACCTTACTTATGATGTTTCTAAAGCTGACTATCCTAACATGTAACATTATCTTGCTAATGAAGACTGGTCATTTCTTCACCTCAACAATAACAATAATATCAATCACAATATGGAATTATTTTACACAATTATTAATAGGGCCATTGAAAAATATGTACCACTTTCACACTTCAAAGAAGCAAAGTTCCCAAAATGGTTCACTGGAGAGTTAATTAACTTAGTAATATGTAAAAAATTGCCCACAAAAACTTTAAAGAATCGAAATCCCTAAGCGACTACAAGATATTTCAAAACTATAGATCTCAATGTAAAAAAAATGTCTAAAATATCGTATATTAATTACATAAATGGAATCGAAAATTCTATACCTTCCAACATTCAGACCTTTTTCTATCATATTAACTCTCTAAGAAAAAACAAACAAGGCTTACCCATCTCAATGCATTTCAAAAAAAAGAATAGTACTGATATGAAAGTAAAGGTTAACTATTTTGCTGACTATTTCAAAAGTGTTTATGATGAAGATATCCCAGACAATTACATCCCACCTTCATCCATTAACGAGACCATACATATACCTGCCATACATATCAATATAAACGACGTTAAAACTAAGATTAAATCCCTAGACAAAAACAAGAAGGCCGGACCTGATAATGTGCATCCCTGTATCCTTATAAATTGTGTTGATTCACTGGCTGAGCCGATTTGCTTATTGTTTAATCATTCCCTTGATACAGGTTGCTTCCCTAACATTTGGAAACGTTGTTATCTGACACCTATATTAAGGTGGGTCATTTAAAAAAAATGATAATTTTAGATTCTGTTAGTGATAAAAGGGTGCCAAATGTGTTCAAACCGACGTGTTTAAAATTTTTTAATTTCTGATACGATCTTCTTCCTCCGGATTCACTTCAAAGTTTTGAAAATTTTCATTTTTAGAGGTATTTTCTAGTGTGTATAAAAGTTACTACGAATCTTTAATACTATATTTTTTGTAATATTCTATGGCAAAAATGGTACGTATTTACGAATTCATTTACAAAAAATCCGAGTTTTGATTATTAGTGGCTCGAGGTGAGGGCGGGGGAAGCACCGATTGCACTAAGCGCAGCGACTCTGCGCAACCAATGTCGGAGTTTGGAGTCAGTATCGCTACGGCTCTTTAAGCGGTAGGTCACGTCGCACAAGTTTTCGCAATGGAACGTACTCGGAATGCGTTAACAAGTCCCGTATTTGGTGAAATTTGCGACGTTAAAGACAATGTTTTACCAACTTATTGTGATGTTATGAAGTTTTTTGAGTGGACCAGGCATCAAATAAAATTAAATCAAGAGACCAAACTAGAACCCAAATTTCAGCAATTAGAGTGTACTGTGACAGCACGAATTGAAGAAATATGGAGAAAGGCTTCTATTCCCATCGTTACACACTCGCGAGTAGCACGCATGTTGAGGTCATATCATTTTAAATGCAAAAATCTTCTTCAGTCACATCTTAAGATACCGAAGAAAAAAATGGAGGAATTCCGTCGCAGAAGTAAAGTGCTGTTTGATATTTCGTCTTGCAAATGCAAAGATTTAAGTACATGTGACTGTCCTAAAGATAAAAAAATACCTGTAAATGAACAGAGTTTCATTAGTGACCAACGTACTATACGAAAAATGATAATAGGAAATGTGGATACCGCTACAACAAAACGAATGAAAACTCCGTTGAAAAGAAAACTTCTGAAGCAAAAATCCTTGCGTACGTCTAAAAAGGAAAGCACAGGTAAGCCAACTACCTCTCTAATCGATATTTCCACGTCTTATGCATCAAATGAACCCGATTGCAATGATGTTTTCAAATCAAATGTTGTATCTCAAATGCCTCAGAAGCAGGCTGCGGTCACTATTGATTATTCTACACTGTCGAAAACTTGTGATAGATATGGAGTTTCGGATAGAGCAGCGGCAGCCATTACCTCAGCAGTTCTGTATGACATCAAGTCTTATATTCCAGTTATTGACAAAAGTAAACTTCGCAGAGAACGAAAAAAAACAAGGGAAAATATTAAAGCACAACACATTAGTTGTTGTGCCTTAATATTTTCACACCCGCATTATATTTTGTTGGCCGGAAAGATAAAACATTAATTATTAGTGAAAAAGGGGGAGGCATTACAGAGAACTAATCATTGAAGAGCATATTTCAATGATAAAAGAGCCAGACTCAATATATTTGGGTTATATTGCACCAAACTCTGACACGTCGAAAGTTATAGAAAGAACAATTGTCGATTATTTTTTAAAGGAAGAAATACCATTTGAACCATTAATGGCTATTGGATGTGACGGAACGAACGTGAACGTTGGAAAACATGGAGGTATAATACGTTTGCTTGAAAAACGTTTGGATAAACCATTGCAATGGATAATTTGCTTGCTTCACATGAACGAGTTACCGTTTCGTCATTTGTTCACACATCTTGACGGTAAGACATCTGGACCTCAAACATATTCAGGGACAATAGGACTAGCTTTAGAAAACTGTGAAAAAAAGCCTATTGTTCATTTTCAGAAAATTGACGGAGAGTTGCCTGAATTATTACTAAAGACCTAAGTACAGATCAGTTATATTTGTATAAAATCGTATCTGCAGTTACGGTGGGGGAATTACCTGAAGATTTAGGCCACAAATCTCCTGGAAAAATATCTCATGCCAGATGGCTTACGCGTGCTAACCGAATTCTTCGTCTTTATGTTGCAACGGAAGCTCCTACAGAGAATCGTATTATTTTAGCAACGTACGTTGTTAAAGTTTATGCTCCGACTTGGTTCAGTATTAAAACTCATCCCACCTGTAAAGATGGAGCACGTCACCTATGGCAGCTAATTTCAGCGTCTAGATACTTATCCCCTGAACTAAAAACTATAATTGATCCAGTCATAGAAAGAAACAGTTACTTCGCACACCCCGAAAATTTACTACTTGCAATGTTAACTGACCCTCACAAGCATATCCGGGAATTAGCTGCGCGTCGTGTTCTAAAAGCACGCAGTAAGAAACTAAGTAAAACAAGGCTGTTCCAACTTCCAAACATACACCCCGATGCATCATATTACTACGACCTTATTAATTGGCAGCAAAATGTAACCGAACCCCCAATACTGAAGAATATATCGGATGAAGAACTTCAATTACTTGTAGCAGAGGGGGGAGAAGGTAAATTGCCTCTTCTGCGTCTGCCATGTCATACTCAAGCAGTTGAAAGAGCTGTAAAGACTGTTACTGAAGCCTCGACTACTTTATGTTCGAAGTCTGCAAGAGAAGGTCTTATAAGGCAAAGATTGAGTCTCGCAAAATAATGCCGAAATTTGAGAGTAAGAAGGATTTTGCTGGTATTTGAATAAACTGTCTTGAGATAATGTTAATTATAATCTTATATTTTTTTAATAAATAAGTCAGAATATTCTCTCTTATTTGTGTTTTATTGAAAAAAAGTTCATTTTTAATTGTTTATCTAATATTTTTTAGAGATTTAACAAGGGTGGGTTTTTCTCTATTTTGTGAAATTTCAAACTCGATCCGGAGGAAGAAGATGATATCCAAATATTATTAAAAAAAATACGTGATTTAAAATCTTCATTTAACACCCTTTTATCACTAACAGACAAACCAAAACAAGTTTTTTTTCCCCCATACAATCGTGACCCACCTTAACCTATATTCAAAAAGGGCAATAAATGTGATATACCTACCTAACCAACTATAGACCAATATGTAAGCTATCCGTAATACCGAAACTTTTTGAAAAACTATTAATTGATAAAATTTCACCTTATATTAACCACCTCATTGTTCCGAATCAACATGGATTTTTGTCGGGCAGATCAACTTTGACAAATCTCTCATTATATGAAAACTATATATCGAACGCATTAGCTAATAGACAAGTCGATTCCATATATACGGACTTTATTAAGGCATTTGACAAAGTTTGCAATAAAATTCTCCTCGTCAAACTATGTAAGCTCGGTATCGATGGAAAACTTTTAGACTGGTTCGCAAGTTATCTAACTGATAGAGTTCTACTAGTAAAAATCAATTCATTCCTTTCCAACCAATTTATAGCTACAAGTGGTGTACCGCAGAGGTCCCATTTAGGCCCAATATTGTTTTTACTGTTTATAAACGATATTGTTAATATATTTGATAAGGATATAAATGTATTACTTTTTGCAGACGATTTAGAAATATATAAAAAAGAAAAAACCGTAGAAGATTGTATCAGTCTACAAAAATAACTTAAACAGGTTAATTAATTGGTGCACTCTAAATAAACTATACCTCAATATAAATAAGTGCCTGTGATGGTTTGAACAATCACATAAAATAAACGAGACAAACGTACTCCAAAAAAAAAATTTGTTTAGAATATGAGAAGATTTATTGACAGGCAGGCCGTAAACACGTTCCCACGGGAAGGGAGAGATCGGGGGGACAGGCAGTCAGTTTTTGAACTTAGGTACGTTGACAGCTCCGAGAAATCGAATACAAGTCAGAAGTGATATGTGAAATTACAGTTAATTAGTGAATTCAAATGGTGTTAGAGAGTATTGTGGAATATTGAATTAAAGTGAAATATTATTGAACCGGTGTTTGTGTGAAGTGAAAGTGGTTGTACTCAGTGGAGATAGGAACAATTGGATAATTTGTAGAGCGCCGTTTTGTGAAAAATCACCCGAGGGGCGCTGAGAGTTGGGCGATCGCGATTATTTATTTATTTATTTATTTATTTATTGTAAGAAACAAACAGCATTTTTTTACAGGATTAGTTATACAAGAGGTTACATATGAGGTAAGCCAAAATATTTTCTTATGCTAATGTTGGTTAATGTGATATAATACAAGATTGTAATTGGTTATAACCATTAACTGAAAATGAAAATGAAATTAACAAAAAAAATAAAAATCATTTAAATATATTAGAAGGAAGAAGGAATAGGAAAGGGCAAGAGGCAGAGGAAGATGGGATGGGGACAGGAGACGCTCATGTTGTACCTTTTCTATAACTGTACATTAATTTAATTAATATTTGTGGTCGTGCGCTTGACTTCGTTTCGGTATTTCACAAGGGTATTATTAAGAATATCGATATTATTAAATTGCGTGTTATATTGCGCGCATATACGGGGGATTGGAGAATTTTTTCTAAGGTTGGTTCTGCACGCGGGCAAATGAAAAAAATGGTTTTGTCTGGTTGGCCTTGTAGGTATGTGAATTCTTAAATAATTTACGAGTTCAGGAGAGTCCAGGCCGTTATTCAGAATTTTGTATAAAAATATTTGATCAGATATTAATCTACGTGTTTGAAGTGGAGTAAAGTTGTGAAATTTTAAGGATTCGGTGTTATTTGCAAAGAGTAATTTAAATTTATAATTTATGTGTTTAAAAAATTTGTTTTGCACACTTTCGATTCTGTCAATATGGCATTGGTAGAACGGTGCCCAAATTAGTGTGCAGTATTCTAAGTGGGGGCGGATATACGTGGTGTAAAGGGAATACGTGGTTTAAATATTGCGAAAAGGTTTAGATATACGAATTATAAATCCCAACATTTTATTGGCTTTGTTGATTACTTCGTTAATGTGTTTGATAAAATTTAGTTTTACATCCAGTACTACCCCAAGGTCACGGATTGATTCTATTTCATTGATATATGTATCATGAAAGTTATAATTAAAATAAATTTTATTTTTGTTGCTCGTAAAAGATAATTTGTTGCACTTAGAAATGTTTATGATTAATTTGTTTAATTTACAGTATGCAAAAAGACGATTTAGGCCTTCTTGAAGTTTTATGCAGTCATTGATAGATTTGATTACTAAGTATATTTTTTTGTCATCTGCATATGCAAGGTAGTTAGCATGTAAAAAATATTTATAAATATCAAATATATATACATTAAACAGTAATGGTCCCAGATGGGAACCCTGCGGTACGCCAGAGGGCACAGTTAAGAAACTAGACTTAGTTCCCTCAACTGATACGCACTGTAATCTTTTCTGCAGATATGAAGTTAGCCATCTAAGTAAGTCGCCATGGATTCCTAATTGGTGTAATTTTTTAATGAGGATAGAGTGGTTAACTTTATCGAAAGCTTTCGAGTAATCTGTGTAGATAACATCTACTTGGTGTCCATTATCCATATTGCTTGTTAAGTATTCAGTAAAGTTGACTAAGTTTGTTATTACTGACCTTTTTTGTAAAAAACCATGTTGTTGATTTTGAATGCTGCGGACAATAGTTATATAAATTTGATCGTACACAATACGCTCAAAGAGTTTACTAAATACTGTGAGTATTGAGATTGGGCGATAGTTTGCAATGTTACTTTTTGAACCAGTTTTATGGATGGGGATTATAATGGCTTCTTTGAATTTTCTAGGAAATATTCCTTTTTTTAAAGACATGTTAAATAAGTTAGTTAAAGGAAATGCAAGATTTTTGGCACATTTTGAGATAAAAAATGGCGAGATACCATCACTACCCGCACCCTTTGTAACATCCAATTCATTCAAGTATTTATTGACCAATGAGTTCATTATTCATGATTATAATATAAAATGTGTTAAATTAAACGTGATTTCGTAAATATGTAGTTCAAACTAAATTACTTGTTTTAAAATCATGAAAATAATAATAATAATGATTGCGTTTTAAAACAGAGTGAACGTATTTTAAGGCAGGAAGTTTTTAATCGGGCTAGTGAGGAATTGATTTGGCGAGATGGCATTCTATCCACGGAGACCGAAAACCAGAGAATCAAACAAATCATAAACTCGGGTTCGAATCCTGACAGATTAGAGAGGTACAATTTTATTTACAGAATTATTTAATAACCCTTTTATAGGCGTAGGGAGGGGACCAAAATTTGAACAAATTGCAAGGATTTCGTTAAGAGGAGGAAAGAAGCCGATAGGGAGGAGATCGAAAATTAAACTGATTTAGCTATATAGTGTGACCAGGTAAGCTTCACGCTGAGAATGAGAGATGACTAACTGGGTGAGTTTTTTGATATTATTTATTAAATTCCAGAAGACCCTTTAAAGGACGGATACAGCATTCAAGTTTACAACCCCTGTCGCCCAAATAATGTTTCAAAAGGGAATGTGTCAATCAGACTATCTACCAGCTGAAAAAGGGAGACGGGCCAATGACTTTTTCATATATAGGCCGAGGCGCGGTGTACAGTCAGTCAAAGGGGGAGTTTTGCTAGCGTATGACCGCCCGAATAGAAAGCGATCGGATGCAACCAGACAGAACAAAATGAATACTTTTCGTCTGTTATTTGACTTTCTAATTTAATACTTTTCATCTATTGTTTGACTTTCTAATTTACAAATTAGGATACACAGAAACAAATCTAGAGTCAAAAGAGGGAGATGGTAATCTCCGAAATAAAACTACCAACCGAACAACTTTTCTCAACAGGTACCTTGCGAGAGGTAGGCAGCCTCTTTAAATTAAATGCAAAAATCAAACCAATTATCCGTTTATACCTACCTGAGAGGATAGGTGTTCAATAGAAGTTACCCATACCTAATACACGAGGGTGCTAGTAACCTCATAAAATGAATACTGGAACCAAATATTAAAATACAGACAGTCCTCATCCTAAATTTGGCATTTCGAGTAGACCTTACATATATCTCACATGATAATTGGCTGAATGGGTAGGCACACAACCTATCGCTAAAAGCAGGCTAAATGTCGACAAGATCGTCGTGTGTTATCTATGTTATTGACCTAGAAAGGGATGTAGATTCCCGACGACGAGGAATTTAAAACGTTTTCTGGAGGTGGCGCGTAACTTAGGACCTTACGTGTCAAATTTTCGCGACTAGATTCGTGACAAGGGATGTCATGGTTTTCCCCTTCTACACTCAGTAAAGTAGATTTTCCTGGAGGTGCATGAGGTTGGGGCAATTCTGAAATTGGTGATGAGACCTGGTTTTCTTTATTCTGGCGTGACGGTGGCCGATTTGGAACAAGGGGAGACCCGGCCGGTTGTGATATCCAGACACGCAGATATCGATCGCCTTGTTCAAATTATCATCCATCGGTTTTGTTTGGTAAAGAGGAGGAGCCAATCTTAGCTTGAAAAAATTCATTTCCTTTCCTCTCCTTACCCTCCCAAAATATATACATGGATGGCGCCGACAACTAACACCATAAATTTATTGTATGTTTATCACATATATAAAATCTAACACTTTATTATATTCACATTACCCTACGATAGGTAGAATCACGTAGCTAGTTTGAAGAGCAGGCGACTCAGAAAAATAAGCTTTATGAAATGGCTGTAAAACACAGCGGTAATGGATTCAACTCACTCTATCTCAAAAGAACCGAGGGATACCACACATACATAGATAACTAGGTTTCTAAACCGAGAAACAAAAAACCAACACAACGTTCGGTGAAGCCTTTTTATACTGAGCCGTCACGTGAAATGAGTACGCTCAAGGTCGTACGTCACGTGGACAAACTAGGATGTATACACTTGAAGGGGTGTGTAATAACGAGAGGAGCAAAGGATTGAAGAGACGGCAGGGAGGATATTCCTACCCCGGATATATACATAACCAAAGCCTTACGGAAAAGTTACCTATGGGACTTGAAGAAAATTTATCGTAGAAAGAAGAGGAGGAAAAGTTAGAAAGGCCAGATCATTACATGCCATTCAATAAAATTTTACAAAATAAGTCAACCAATTATTTATTCATATGAACTTAATAACTCAACCCTTACATTTGTTGAAGAAATTAATGACCTGGGCATCATTTTCGACTCTAAATTAAACTTTATATCTCACATAAACTCAATTAACAATAAGGGAATGAAAATGCTTGGATTCATTCTTCGAAATTCCAGAGGCTTCAGAAATATTTCAACCTTGAAAATTTTGTATACATCTTTAGTTCGAAGTCAAGTCGAATATAACTCCTCGATCTGGTCCCCACATTATAAAATACATTCACAAATTCCTAAGACACATTAACTTTAAACTCGGTATTCTCATTGAAAATATAAACTATAATTACTTAATGAAAAAATTAAATTTATTAAAACTTTCAGATCGAAGAATTATATCCGACTTAATATTTATGTTCAAAATTGTAAATGGTAGTGTAGACAGCCTTGATTTAATTAACCTCATTGATTTTCATGTACCCATAAGAGCTACTCGCTTTAAAACCCTCTTCAATTGTAACAATTCTAAGACTGAACATTTCAAACACTCGCCTGTACCTAGATTACATGAAATTAGTAATTGGTACGCAGATGTAGCGGATCTGTTTAACTGCACAGAAGCTAGGTACAAAAAAGCCTTAATATCATATCTCTTAAATCATGGCCAATAAAATGTAAGTCTACTCATACTTACGTAAAAAGTCAAATAAATATGTATATAAAATGAACTGCCTGGGGCAACTGAGGAAACTTGGGTCAATAAAAATAAATAGTCAATAAGTTGAACCAACAGCTTGATTGGCACTTAACTACTTTCAACCAAAACCTGAATATAAATGCATACATTTTATACACCTGTATTTAATCTACCTATAATTTTTGCATGTACTTGTATCTCTCACTTTTTTATTTATTTTTTTTATTTTTTTATTATTGATACATTATTTTACAGTATTTCATATTTTAATTCAGTAATGTTGGCCTTGGGTTGTTTACCCGTGCTGAGGCCCCCATTTTATAATATAAGAATTTTTACATTTAAACAAAAAAACAACATTAAATTAAAGATAAATTTAAACTTCACCCAATTGCCAGTGCAAGCGTATAGAAAGGGTAAACCAAACAAAATACCTAGGGGTCATTATTGATTCACACTTACGCTGGACTGACCACATAACTTTCATTACTAATAAACTAAAAAGAGTCATGCACCTAATAAAGTCAATCAAAAACATTTTCCCACATTCAATTCTTAGATCTATATATTTCGCACTCTGTCAATCGATTGTTACATATGGCATACTGGCTTGGGGAAGCGCTACAAACACTGCAATCGACCCAATACAAAAAATTCAAAAGGCAATAATTAAAATCATCTTACAAGTACCATTCTACACAAATTCAAGCGAAATTTTCAAAACATTAGACGTCATGTCAATAAGACAACTTTATGCCAAATCTGCACTACTAAATTTCCTCCAACAGAAACTACACATTCCAATGCCAACTCAAACAACAATAAAAACAAGGTCGACAACAAACAATACCCTGAACATACCGATAACATACACCACACACGGACAAAGACACTTCCAGTATTACGCTACAAAACTTTTTAATTGTATGCCCACCACTCTGAAACTACTACTAATGGGAAATACATACACAAACATTCACAAAAAACTTATCACAGCCTGGATCAAAAAACAAGATATCCATTTTATACAAAACATTATAACACCAAACCAAACATAATCATTGATGAATGTGTATTTATCTATTTATGCATGTGTTTACTATATGTGTGTATGCATGCATATATATATATGTATGTTTACATGGGTGTATGTATATATGTGCGTATAAATATATTTTTTTCCTTTTTTCTTTAAATAACAATGTACAATAACCATTTAAAAAAAAAAAAATAATAATTTAAAATCTCAACTTACACTTATATAAGAAAATTTAACCAATACACATAAATACATGTACCATTAAATCAAAACCACGCAAACACCTCAGCACAGGTTCTCCTAGTGAGGTGTTCACGAAACATATAACATTACCCACCACAGTGTCACCTACTCAAACCTACCTCACACCCAGCATAAAACACCAAATTAACAACAGTTCTAAATTTATGTATTATATACAAATGTAAATATTTGGTAGACACTGTAATGTATGTATAGAAATAAAAAAAAAAAAAAAAAAAAAAATAACTAAAAATAAAGATTAGAAATTAAAATCTAATTATCACACTAAAAGAAAAATATTAAAAGAGAATGGAAATCGGCATTTATAATGATTTATGTGTTTGTGCGTGTTGCGTGTTTTATATATTTTTTTGTGTTGCGTGAATATGTTTTATTCTTTAATGTTATAGAATTTTGGAAATAATGTCTTTTTTGTTCTTTAATCCATTTTTTATTTTGTGTTTGAATTTATTTTTATTTTCCTCAATTTTTGTTTCAAGTGGAAGACTGTTGAATACTTTAATAGCGTGGTATTTATGGTGTCTTTGTCCAAAGGAAATGTTTACCGTCGGAGTTTTTATGTTTTTTTATACGCTTTTCTGACCGGTCTATTAGTGATATTTTGTGTTTGTTGGGGTTTGTTTTTTTTGGTCGAAAATGTAGTTTAGTAGTGTTTTTACATATAATTGGCGTATATCAAGTATGTCACAGCTTTTAAATATTTGGTCTGTGTCGATTAGTTTATGTTTTTTTAGTATTACCTTTAATATCGGTTTCTGTGCGATTTTTATTTGAGCGGTAGCTGCGTTTGTTGCTCCTCCCCAAGTAATTATTCCATATTCTATTATTGATTGGCATAGTGCATAATATATTGTTTTCAATTGTTTTATTTTATATATGTTTCTTATATTTAGGAAAATGTGTATTGTTCTGAGAAGTCTATTTGTGATTTGTTTGATGTGATGTGTCCATCTAAAATTATGGTCAATTACGATTCCTAGATACTTTATTTGTTCGGTTTTTTCTAGAGGGGGGCAATCGCAGATGTTGGTGTTTATGCATTCGTGTATTTTTATGGTGTTTGTATTATTTTTTTGGCTGTCCTGTGTTGGTTATGCTGTACGTTGTGAATTTTGTTTTCGATATGTTTAGTGTAAGTGTATTTGAGTCCAACCATTTTTTCACTTGCGTGATTCCTAGATTCGCTAAGTTATAAACCTTATTCCAATCCTTAGATTTAAATAGTAAAACTGTATTGTCTGCGTAACTAATTATTTCTCCATCTATTTCCAAGCTGCAAAGTTCAATTATATAAATTGTGAAAAGAACGGGCCCTAGTATGCTTCCTTGTGGAACTCCGTGTGTAATCGGCATTGGTTTGCTAGTATAGTTATTAATTTTGACTTGTTGTGTTCTGTCGCTCATGTAACTTTTTAATAGTTGTAGTTCTTTGTCTTTGATACCTATATTTTCTAATTTTTTAAAAAGTGTTTTGTGGTAGATTGAATCAAAGGCTTTAGCCAAATCTAGATATATCGCTATGCATTTAAACCGTTGATCTAAGTTGCTATGTATATAATCTATTGTACTTGCTAAAGCTTCTTTTGTGCTTCTATTTTCTCTAAATCCATATTGATTGTCCGAGATTAATTTGTTTTCTTCCAGGTATTTTATTATTTGGTTTTTTAATAGTCTTTCGAAAATCTTTGATAGTGAGTTTAAACAAAAGTGATTGGTCTATAGTTAGTTATTTCCATTTTATCTCCGGATTTATACATAGGGATTACCAGTCCTTTTTTAAGAGTATTAGTAAAGCAGGCATGTGTTATGCTAAGGTTGATTAGGTGTGTTATAGGTTTTAATATTTCATTTTTTATTATTTTAATGCAATCCGTTGTTATCTCATCTAATCCAGGAGCAATCCGGTTTTTTAATGTATTTATTATTTTGTTAATTTCCATTTCCGAACTTGTTTTTAATATAAATCTGTGTTGTGTTGGTTGAGTATCGATGTTTGATCTGTTTGTTTGTGTTAGTGTGTTTGTGCTGTGTTTTTTACGATTCGCTAAAACTTTCCCTATAGTTGCAAAAAAGTTATTGACGTGGTTTGCCATCATTTCTATATTTGTTTTGGCATCTATTTTTTTCGAGTTAATATTTAGATGTTCGATAGTATTTTTTTGTTTATATTTTTGTTTGTATGTAACTTCATTTAATATTCTCCATATTTCCTTTGGGTAATTGTTTGCTTTATTAAGTTTTTCTTTGTAGTACAACTCCTTAGCTATTCTAATAATTTTCGTGCCTATGTTTCTATATCTTTTATAGTAATTAAGTTGTTCCATGTCATACGGTGTTTGTTTAATTTGTTTGCGAATTTTGTCTCGTTTACGAATACAGTTTAATATTCCTTGTGTTATCCATAGTTTATTTTTTTTTGCTTTGTGTGTAAGTTTTACATGTTTTATTGTACTGTAATTATTTATTTCTTGCGTTAACGTATTTGTAAATGTATTCCAGGCTTCCTCGACATTATCTATTTGTTATATTGTATTCCAGTTTATTTTTTGGAGTTTTTCTTTTAAGTTTGAGAAGCAATTATTTTTTTTGTAAATATTTTATGTTGGTTCGAAATAGTGTTTTCGGTGTCTATTGCTATCATATTCATGTAGTGATCAGTGATTGTGCTTTCAAGTACTACTGTTTTGGTTTTTAGTTTTGTCTTGATCATTATTTACCGATTTGACTTTTATTTTTAAAATTGTCAATGGTATTATAGACAGCCCTGATATATTAAGCCTAATTACCTTCCATATACCCACTAGAACCACTCGATCCAAAATTCTTTTTAATTTCAATAACAATATCAGGACTGAGTCATTTAGAAACTCGCTTATACCTAGATTGCATGCAGTTGGCAATGCTTTCTCAGAAGTAGTAGATGTGTTCAACTGCACGGAATATAGTTATAAGAAGGCTATAATAACATACCTCTGTCGTAATTATCAATGTTATTAGGCATAATACCATTCTATTCATAAGTTATCACAGAACCTAAACTATGCCCCTACATCAGATATCAGACAGAAGAGTGTTATCTAATAATTTTATATACTTAATCAAAACTATAATTTTTCCCAAAATTTGTTATGAGATGTCTTACTGACAGCCCTGATTCAATAGAGCTAACTCTTAGTTCTCAGCAATTTCAACCAAATTCAATATTGAAGGTAACAATAACCTCAATACTAAACTACTGTACGGATTGAAAATAAGAATGCTATTGTACCTATGTATACCAGATGTTATTCTTGTTTAAATTTCAACATAATTTCTCAGTAATTATTCTGTTTAACATAATACTGTTTCGCTCCTGTGAACCACTGTAAACATAAATCATGTATATTGTAAAAGCCTTTTACGGCGTCTAAATAAATAAATAATAATTATATGGTCTATGCAGCTTTTAGTGTTTTGTGTGACCCGTGTTGGGACATTTATTATTGGCTCCAGTCCGTGTTGTGCTAGTATTGCTAGGTATTCTATGTTTTGTGGGTATCCGTTTTGTAGAGTGTTTATATTAAGGTCTCCTATGATGATGATATTTTTGTATTTGTTGAGATCATTTAATGTATTGTTAAGTTCAGTTAAGAAATTTGTGATGTTGTTTTTGGATGGAGATCTGTACATAGCTAAGATACATGTTTCTTTTTCATATGTAATTTGTATGCAGTTGGAGTCTATGATGTTTATTTCTTGAATGGTTGTGTTATTTTTATCACTGATGTATATAACTATACCATCATTTTGGTTTTTGTGTATTTTTGTATGGTGTGTATTATAGTTTTTGATTGTTTTTGGTATATAGTTGTCATTCAACCAGCATTCTGTCAGCACAATGACATCAAAATTATTATCAAGCTGTTGGAGGTATATAAAAAATTCATCAAAATTTTTATTGATCGATCTAATGTTTTGGTGTAATATTTTGATTCTATGTTTTTCTTTTGTGAAGTTGGTCTGGAGGTTAATATCATTTGTACTTTCACAGTAGTGTTGATTGTCCGAGTTTATATATTCCATGTAATCTGCCATGTTGGTGTGTATTTGTGTAAGTATGTAATGTGAGGTTGTGTTAGATGTACAGTAGTGTTTATGTCAGTTTATTAGATACATCGTTTAGGTGTTTTATTTCCACAACCTTTGAGTCTTTGGATTTTCTGACGAGAATTTTTCCCGATTTTACCCAAACATATTTGTAGTCTTTTTCTTGGGCTCTTTTTCTGGTGTTCCAGTGCAGATTTTTGTAATATTGGGTTAATGCCGCAGATAAACATATTTGGCTCCTTCTCCGTTAAATTTTTTTAGCAGGTCACTGTGTTTGGATTTTTTAAATTTTTTTATAGTGAATACCTCACAAGAGTCCCAACTGCTCCCGTCTGGAGCCAGTGAGACTATGACATCCCCAATTAGGGGATGTTGTGAGGCTGAAAGTAAGTGGGGAAGGGAAAGAGGAAGGTGGGGAAGTACCTGGCTATTCAGATCTAGTCACAAAACACGGCTAAATACATTTGGAGCAACGTTTCAATTCTGAATGGTGGTCTTACACCAGGGCGATACTGGTAGTATCTTCCACTCTGGAACGTGCCGCAAATATACTATATATTATTTTAATTAATTAATTGTGAAATAACACAAATTAATCAAATAAAATTTATTTGCGCGCGCCGGGTTCGAACCCGCGACCTTCGGAATGGGAGTCCAATGCGTTACCACTGGACTATGCCGGCCGTCGTGCTAACATGGTTTGTGCTTTTGTGGTATCCTTAAAATTAATCGTTATTTTTGTTTGATCATTTGTTTTGTTTGTTGTGACTTTGTATGTATTCTCTGGGGACATCGTAACGCCTGCGAGTTCAGCGATCCGTGTAACAGCGTGGACTGGGGATATGTTGTCCTGTAATTTTAGGCCGTTTATCTCTATGGAGTTCAGCAGGGCTGCTTGTTCTATATCCGCCAGGTGGATTTCTACCGTAGACAATCTGATTTCTTTATCCGTTAGTTCCTCCTTGATTTTGTTGACGGTGTTTGGAATGTCCATGATTTGTTGAAGTTTTTGTATAATGTCATCATATTTGTCATTGATGAAGTTCGTGAAGTTTTTTATTTCTTGCAGCTCTGTTTCAATTTTATTGAGCATTACTGTCTTCATTTCCTCGAATTTCGTATTGATGAATTAAAATATTGATTCACTGTCTATATTAATCATAGATTGATGTGTCGCCGACGGTGAGTCCATAGTGCTAGTTTGTGGTGAAGATGTGGTTTTCTTCGCGCTGGAGAATTTACTGCGAGATTTAGACATGTTGTGTTGTCGTTTTTTTATAGGGTTGCTCCTGTTGGTGGGCAAAAACAATGGCACACTCTCTAGCGCCTAAAGGCAGGCAAAACCGATTACACAGGTTATGTATTTTGAGGGTTGCTCCTGTTGGTAGGCAAAAACACTGGCACACTCTCTAGCGCCTATAGGCATGCAAAACCAGTTACACAGGTTATGTTTTGGTTTGAATCCGTGATGGTAGCTGATTGTGAAGCTGTTATTAAAATCCAAGTGATAGTTTTATATTCTGGGTTGAGTATATTTATTAAAAAAAAAAGTTTTTTTTTTTGTTCGCCGGTTTGAGGATTGAACTAGGAACGACAGAATAGCGGTGCTGACGCTTTAGACCACTGAGCTATGGAGCCTTGGGTGAGAGCTGTGGGATACGTTTAAATATACTTGTGTAAAGTTAATTTAGAACTTGTTTATATTTTGTTTATGCTCTTGCGTATACACATGTATTTATTGTCGCACTTGTTACGTTTTTAGCACTTTTTATTTTGTTATTTCACTTTTTATCTTCACAGAAAAACTGTGAATTATTTACTATTGTTCTCTTTGTTTTGTTTTGCTTCTTGTCGAAATGCAGTCTTTATAACTTTAATTTTTAATGAGATTAAACTGTGCAATCTAGTAGGCAGTTTTTTGTTTTAATTTCAAAACACTATTATTATACTTTCGGGTGTTACAGTTGAGGATATAAGATCACGCAATGATAGTGCGCAAAAAACTTCACTGTATTTCACAAACTGAAGTGATCCACTTAACTTTTTTACTACACTTTTGATTAGATTAACGTTGGAGCATTCAAATAGTCGTCTGACGTTTATGATTGTTGTTGTTGTTCCAATCTAGACTTTCCCTTCCATCTAGACTTTCTGTTAATTGTATATTTTCTGATGTCACTGTTAATAATTTACTGTATTTGGTATATTTTATACCGTTGATATTAAAATAAATAAATGTGACTTTATTCAATATTACTTTTATAGAATATTACTTTTTTATGAACTATGTATGTAAAAGCCCAATGGGCGTTTAAATAAATAAATAAATAAATAAAATAAATAACAAACCTAACAAATCGACAGTCCCAAAAAACAATGTCACAAGGCTGTTTAAAGTTTCATTTGTGTATTTTAACTGTTTTTGAAATCAAGAAATCTTGTGTTGTTAGATATATTGGCTATTTATTTAAATGGAGAAATACATTATCGAAAACAATAAAAATGCAAAATGAAATTTTTTTCTTATACGATTGTTTTCACACAAAAAACCAATCTCTGCCATGTAAATGCCCAAACATAGAAAAAGTTTACCAATATACATACCTTGGTCTTACAAGAGATGCCAATTTTAACTGGTCAAATCCAGAGATGTGCAAAATGGGTACCCAAAACCATTTGAAATGCAAAATGGAAATGGGTCAAAACTTTTCGATTTGAAAATGCAAAATGCAAAATGGGTTTTAGAAAAGCATTTCAAATGCAAAATGCAAAATACCCATTTTCAAAATGCATTGAAAATGCAAAATGGTTTCTCAGGTCAAACAATTAAAATAATTATAGAATTTTTAAACAATTTTGTCATTTAATAATGGACATCAATGTAGAACAAACATATTACATGATGGTAAATCCAAAAAACACCCCGACTACAGATTGAATTAATTGAAACCACAAAAAATTTGCGCGGGACTAATGTTGCCAACATAAAAACATAGAAACTGCTATCTAACATTTAATATTACAGCGCCATGGCCCCATGTTCAGTACCTATTTGAATCAGTATTTTTTGTAATGGTATCACTCAATTGCCAGGGCTCCTACCAGGGAGCAACTTGACAAATGTAAATTATCTCTCATAGCGAGGTTGAGGACCGACTGATATTTGGGGCTTATGAAAAAAAGATGAGTGGAGATAGTAGGAAGAATGTTGCAAAAAAGCATTTAAAATGGAAAATGCATTGAGAAAAGCATTTAAAATGCAAAATGGTTTTTAGAAAAGCATTTAAAATGGAAAATACCTATTTTGCATTTTGCATTTCCATTTGAAATGGATTTATTTGAAATAAAGCACATCTCTGGTCAAATCACATTGAAAATTTATGTAATAGAT
Organism: Hesperophylax consimilis; assembly: GCF_061612785.1. NCBI lineage: Eukaryota > Metazoa > Arthropoda > Insecta > Trichoptera > Limnephilidae > Hesperophylax > Hesperophylax consimilis. Next base: position 10,684,382 of record NC_142852.1, read on the forward strand.
TAAGATCCATATTAGGGAAATTTTATCACCTTAAAAACTTTGTTAATAAAAATATATTATACTGTATATATAATGCATTAGCGGAATCAATTATAGGATACGGAGTACATAGTTACGGATTAACGTATAAAATGTACTGAAATAAAATAGAACAATTACAAATCCGTTTCCTAAAATTGATACAGGAAAAAAAAAATACAATTATGTGAAGGCGATTATAAAAAAATGTTTTCTTTGTGTAATGTGCTCTCTATACATAGTAGGATAGATTACCAACTAACGCTAGATGAATTCTGGAACACAGAATTCAAAAAACCTGTAAACCATAACTACCCTACTAGGCATAGAGAAGCACAAATGTTCATTATTAAAATATCGCAAAATGTATACGGAGATAGAACAAAAAGACATAAAATTCCGGAATTATTTAACTCATTACCAGAAGATAATAAAAATGAGACATGTTATTCAAAAATAAAAACGATAATTAGATCGTTCTACCTCCGTCATACATAAAAAACTATTAATATTGTGGATCAAGATAAGTATCAAGTTCAAATTAAATATATTATAATAAGCTAATAAATAGAAAAAGTGAGAGATTTCTTACAATTAAACTGATTGATCAGTTTTGTAGGATCTAAGTAAGAGAAAATAATGTACAAATAAAAAAAACTGAATAAACACATATAAAAATGAATAAAAAACTCTCCTGCCAAACTAAAAATATGCACATCTGACATTTTTTTTCGGTACCGTCGAAATGTTGGGCGGCAGACATATTTTCTTTTTTAAAATTGAACATTTTTAGTTGCAATAATTTCATTCGGCATTTTATGATATTACCTAGCATAGAATAAATTATAACAAAAGAAGTGCCTTGGGGGCGTGTTTCGTGATCCAAATATTTGCCTAATCGGTGCCTATATTTTCCTACAAACATCTTTTGAAATTCAAATGAGATGGAGATCTACTATGTCTAGACGCCGTGTTGCGCTAACTCCCTCTATAGCCATCGTTTCGAGCAGCATTGCAGTCCTGCACTGCAATGCTGCTCGAAACGTTGGCTAAGGAAGGAGTTAGCGCAACACGGCAAAACACCCCAAAAACATATAACAAAAATACTTTTGGCCGTGAAAATCTTAAATCATATAAAACAAAAGATTATATAAAACGAAAAATGTACAAAACAATACATTTATAGCCATGGAGAGAGGTTGTAGATATAAATCAAATCATAATAGAAATATAAACAATAGAGAAATAAGTCACAAAAAATTACTGTACAAGCTTAACAAAATAGAAATTATAGATAATGCTAAAATGTGGATAGAAAGTTTCCTGAACTATAGAAATCAATATGTAAGAATTATTGATTTATATAATATTGTATGTGATCCCTTAGCAAAAGCACAGAAATCACTACTAAGGGTCATCCTAAAAAAACCATTTAGGTACCCCAGTGATGTATTATTCAAAGAGATACGAGTTCTTGATGTAAGGCAACTATACATAAAAAAAATTATATTACACACTTAAAAACAACGTCACCACTACCCTTCCATTGATCATTATTACGACACTAGACATTCAAGGAGGAATCCAGTTGTTCCACCTACTACTATGACATCCTTTGCCCAAAGACAATTCTATTACCTTAAAGACCAGAACAAAAATTGGAAGCAAGTCGTTAAAGTTTATGATGTGTGCAATATTTACCTTTATTTAAAGTTCTTATGCATTCGTTGTGTTATGGCCACAATTATTACATCGAGCTATCGCGGTGGAACTCGTGTGATTGTGTTGTGCTTGATCTAACATTAATATTATGTATGCTTCTTCGTGGGCAGTGATTGGCCTCCATTTTTTCCTTCTTTCATCTCTACAAGTATGATCATCCAATTCCAACAAACATAATTTATTTCCTTACAAATTCATTTACAGTCCATTATTCATGTTTATCTGAAACTGTAATTCGGAAACAGTTTCGGATGCAACATATGGGATGATAAATTTAAATGATATGTAAAATTAGCGCTTAGAAACATAAAGAAACGATTTAAAGAAGACGAAAGCATGTTTGTCCACTATGTACCTAAGGTTGTGCAAATAACAAAGACATAATAAGTCATAGTCTATAAATATATTTTAATTAATTCATTCGAGGAGGTACTGAAAACAAAGATCTAAAAAATGTCACTTCTTCACTTTACTATGAAGCTGCGCTTATGAACAGATGTTTCTAAATATATTTAAAATAGGGACTCACTTAATACTCAAATTTTATTAACAAAAGACTTTTAGCAGATAGACAATAGTGAGAAGTAAGTATTTGTGTTACCGGAAATGGAAAAACATGTATTTTATAGCTATTTAGCTAAACTAATAATAATTTTACTGTTTTCTCCACGCCTTGTTTTGACATAATAATATTACAATATTTAATTTTTTAATTAAAAGTTTCCTTCTTCAAAGCGTTCAAAAATATAGCACGTTTCTTTTTGGCAGTAATTTTCTCATCATATAAAATGAAGTAATTCTCCAATCTTGCCTTAAAAACCCCGAAACAATCTGTTTTGTGACTGGAAGTCTCCAATGGCTTGATTTGAGCCATGATTTAAAAAAAAATTACAACAATAAAAACAAATTATCCACACAAAACTTAATCTAAGGACTTAACTCAAGTCTAATGTTGCTGAAGCTCTGGTTCTGGTGATCCTGGTCTTGTCAGGGTTCTGACAATCCACTCCCTGCTGCTTGCTGATCTTCCTTTTTAGCTCTCGGCCGCTTCCAAGAATAGCTCTCGGCCGCTCCCAAGGATAGCTCCCTGCTGGACTCACTAATCCGCTCCCAGCTGCTCCTTGATCCAATACAGCTCCCAGCTGTACTGCTGCTTGTTCAGCCCCGGCTGCTTATGGGTTAAAATAATACAGCTCCCCTCTGAATATTTAGCCTCTTCTCGATAACCCCGCTCCCGCGTGATTATCTCGTACAAATTTTACGATTCCAGTTTTCGCAATTCAGCTCCCCGCTGAATTCTTTGCAATCTTATCTTTCAAAAATTCTACGATCCTGTTCGTTCAATGTTGCAAGACTCCCCGTCCGTAACATTTAAAAGTGCACTGACGCCATTACGTGAATACTCTCCGAATTTGGGTAAGTTTTTAGATTCTCACGGCCAAAAGTATTTTTGTTGTTTGTTTTTGGGGTGTTATGCCGTATTGCGCTAACTCCTTCTTTAGCCGACGTTTCGGACAGCGTTGCAGTGTCCATCATCAGGGCAGATCCAGTAGGGCACATCTTCGGATCTACCGGATCTGCCCTGATGATGGACACTGCAACGCTGTCCGAAACGTGGGCTAAAGAAGGAGTTAGCGCAACACGGCATAACACCCCAAAAACAAACAACAAAAAAACTCTCCGAATTTCTTCAACTTCAACAACACGCCCGCCTGCCGCGTAAATTCTTTTAAACTTCGCCACTGTTTTATTATAATTAATGACTTTCCTCGTCGTCACTGTAGTATCCTGTAGGTTCACATAAAGGAACTTGGATTCAGGGTTGGTTACAATACGTAAGGCTGGTTAAATATTTACAGAGATCGTTCATTGATTGTTATCTGTGAGACTACAGAATACCGAATGACAGTACAGACTACCGCTCAGGTGCTCCCCGCACCTCGCGGCCCGTAGGTAGGTACAGAGTACCACAGTAAATATACAGCATAAAGTTGAATTAAGAATAATAAGATTTGTTAGATTTGTAGTTAAAACTTTAATATTTACAATTTTAAATATGTTGATGAAATCCCATGTACAAATGGGTGTTAAATTTTTACCTATTTTCTGTAATGTAAGTAAGCAATATACATTAATTTCAAGAAGATTTCTTAAAATTGAACTATGTGTGTCATAAGTTTAAATCCGTTCAATGATGTAGAGGAACATATTATTTCGTTGTTTTGTTTAAAGATAGAGATCCTTTGATTAATGATTAATGGCATTATTATAACATATTTTAAACAACTAGGTATTATTATTTCAAAATAACATATTAATTGAATTTTATAATATACAAATGAGTGATCATGTAATAATTCAATCATGGAAATGAAGGTAAATTGAAAAGCCCAATTCTTTATACATTGATTATTTCTTACAATATAATGATTGGTAAGAAATGGTTTTGTAAAAACTCCTTAAAATGACTATTCAACACACTTTAATAACTAAAATAAACTTTAAATAATAACAAGGCTTAATAGTTACATATGCAACCTATATATAGTTACATATGTAACTTATTCAACCTAGTTTTTGTTTCATAACTAACCATTTTTATATGTTTGTTGAGTTGTCATTTTGATGAATATCCGGTCATCAGAAAACACCCTTTCTTTTAAGACATATTTTGGTATTTTATCACCTCAAACAAAGGAAAGTAATTTATTTAACATTAACTTTTCATTGCAATGGCGATGCCATCAGTGAACGGCGAACAACGCCAAATGCGGTTGGTAAAGTTAAACGAAAAGTAACGAAGTGTATGATTGCATGAAGTCATTTCGACAACAATTTTCAATAAGTAAAAAATTGAAAAAAAATTATAAAAGTTAAATTTTGTCGGTTCTGTTGTGTACGGAGAAAATAGTTTAATAAAATTTAATTTTAAAATATCTGAGAGACAAATCGTCATCAGTCAAATCAATGGAACTTTTTCCTGTCTACCTAGGAGGTACGTTCTCGAGCGCTTGAAGTACCTAGCGGTTGTGTTTACCAAATAATTCTCTTAGGTACAAGGTGCGATCTCCGCAAGGTAAACAAAAGAGAAAATTTTCTAGAACGCCTAGTAGCTGCTGCTACAATTTTATAGTTTTAACAGTCAATTTAGAAGTGTAATAATATTATTTGAATTAATAATTAAATTCATTACTGTACACATATTCACATATATTTTGATATTCGTGTAAGTAGTATAACATATTTATCTTTTTTACACATAATTCGTTCATTTAAGTTTAAAAAAAAAAAAACTTATACAATGCGATTCAGAACAAATTTAAAGAAATCTTAAGGTAATAAATATTTTAACCATAACAAATAATGATACTTACATCTTTTTTACAAACTCTCTGGTGAAAGATCATCACTATAAGTAAAATTTATTTTGTAAATAATTTTCGTGAAGAATGTTAACACAAGGAACAAAGAAAGTATCCAGTCAAAGAGTCTCTTCGAGAAAATGCATAAATGCATATGAAACAAATTAGTCTTCACTGTAAGTGTGCAGGTGTTTTTTCAAACCTCTCTTTTGAGAACATGAATAATTGCAGCCAGAAAACGAAAGTTTTTTCTTAGCTGTAAGTCAGCAAGTTTCTCTTCAAGGTACACTGTTGATAACTTGCATAGTTGCACTCAGAACAAGAAAAATTGTTTTTCTCCGCTGTGAGGCAGCATGTGATCTATCAAATGTCAAATATTTCCAATAAAAGGTGTTATTTTGAATAGCCCGCTATTTCGGTAGATGTTACTTTTGAAGCTGTCATTTTTTGACATTTGACAAGTAAAAATTACGCCATTTATAAAAATGGAATGATACACGCTTCAACAACGGGTCCTTGAAATGCGTAAAAATGATCCGGTATTCCATCGAAAAATCATTATGTACTCTTTATAATAATAATAATATTAATTTATTACACAATTAAAAATAAGGGTTTAATGCATATAAGAAATAAGGTGACATAATTTTTTTACAAAAGATTGTTTTCAAGTATTTATACATAAAAAAAGAAATTTCAAGATGTGGAATTTCCAAAAAAATTTCAAGCAGAGGTGAAAGATCTTGTCAATGTGGAGAGACTCTTTCAAGAATCAGAAGAATTTCCCTTCTGAATCTCTCCTCACTAACGCCAAATATATCAATATCGGAGGAGATTTGGTTCAGGAACAATATACTCCTCCCTACCGGGAGAACCATTGGCAGGTTAGTTCTGCAGGCAGGAAGATAAAATAATCTATGATGACGTTGTCTAAGATAGTCATCTGGAACATAGAGACTCACGCGCTCCAAAATGGCTTAGTTATCAAAATAGCCTCGCAGCAGTCTGAATAAGTGAGTGTCGTCTTGAGTGATGAGGCCCGATTCCACCTCGGTGGCTTCGTCAACAAGCAAAATTGTCGCATCTGGGGCTCGGAAAACCAAAGAGTTATTTTTGAAAAGCCTCTCTATCCTCAACGTGTGACTGTTTGGTGCGGTTTATGGTCCAGCGGAGTCATTGGTAACGGTGAATGGATTGCGCTATCGAGCGATGATTAATGATTTTTTATGGCCGGAATTGGATGGTATTGAACTGGACAACTTTTACTTTCGACAAGACGGCGATACGTGCCACACAAGCAACGAAACGATTGATCTTTTACGATTGAATATCAAAATAACAACTCTTATAGGAAAACCCGTTATATCTTACATATGGGTAAGATGGCCTTGCCTACAAACAGAATATGTGCACTTGGAAAATGATAAAGGTGTGTCGCTACAGTGAGTCAGCATGTGGCTTTTTGATGTGCTTTTTGAGAACATCTACAGATGAACAAGGAACAAGAAAAAGTTTTACTCCGCAGTGAATCAGCTTGCACTTCAGATTGCCTTTAAAAACATTAATATGTGGACTTATGGAACAGAAAACAGGTTTTTCGCCACTGTGAGTCAGCAAGTGGGCCTTAAGATGGGCGTTTTGAACATGAAAAATGTTTTCCTCCACTGTGAGTCAGCATGTGCCTCTTCAGCTGACCCTTTTGATGAAACGTATAGTTGCACACGGGACATGAAAAAGGTTTTTCTCCTCTGTGAATCAGCATGTGTCTCTTTAGTTTATACTGTTGATTACATGCATAGTCACACTCCGAACATGAAAGTGCTTTTTCTCCACTGTGAGTCAGCATGTGGCTCGTTAGGTTGCTCTTTTGATGACACGCATAGTCACACAGGGAACATGAAAAAGGTTTTTCTCCACTGTGAGTGAGCATGTGGATCTTTAGTTGACCCTTTCGATGACACGCATAGTCGCACAGGGAACATGAAAAAGGTTTTTCTCCACTGTGAATCAGCATGTGACTATTCAGCTGACCCTTTTGACGACACGCATAGTCGCACTGGGAACATGAAAAAGGTTTTTCTCCACTGTGAATCAGTATGTGTGTCTTCAGGTTACCGTGATGATAACTTGTAAAGTCGCACTCCAAACATGAAATGGGTTTTTTTCCACTGTGAGTCAGCATGTGCCTCTTCAGCTGACCCTTTTGATGAAACGTATAGTTGCACACGGGACATGAAAAAGGTTTTTCTCCTCTGTGAATCAGCATGTGTCTCTTTAGTTTATACTGTTGATTACATGCATAGTCACACTCCGAACATGAAAGTGCTTTTTCTCCACTGTGAGTCAGCATGTGGCTCGTTAGGTTGCTCTTTTGATGACACACATAGTCACACAGGGAACATGAAAAAGGTTTTTCTCCACTGTGAGTGAGCATGTGGATCTTTAGTTGACCCTTTCGATGACACGCATAGTCGCACAGGGAACATGAAAAAGGTTTTTCTCCACTGTGAATCAGCATGTGACTATTCAGCTGACCCTTTCGACGACACGCATAGTCGCACAGGGAACATGAAAAAGGTTTTTCTCCACTGTGAATCAGTATGTGTGTCTTCAGGTTACCCTGATGATAACTTGTAAAGTCGCACTCCAAACATGAAATGGGTTTTTTTCCACTGTGAGTCAGCATGTGACTCTTCAGCTGACCCTTTCGAGAGCACGCATATTTGCACACGGAACATGTTTTTTCTCCACTGTGAATTAGCATGTGTCTCTTTAGTTTATACTGTTGATTACATGCATAGTCACACTCCGAACATGAAAGTGCTTTTTCTCCACTGTGAGTCAGCATGTGACTCTTCAGCTGACCCTTTTGACGACACGCATAGTTGCACACGGAGCATGAAAAAGGTTTTTCTCCACTGTGAATCTGCATGTGTACGTTTGAATTTCGCTTTTGAAAATTTATATCAAAATTTGACTGAGGAGAGAAGGAGTAGTTGCGGTTGAGAGGATTGAATCCTTTTTCCACAAAATGCGTCCGAAGATCTGGCAACAAATTTTAAAAATAATATGGATGAAAATGATTCATTTAAACTTAACTTTTCTGTAAATAAAGTAAGTTCGTAGAAACGTAAAAAAAAAATAGGAAATGCCCCTTTTTCAAGTTTACGATGAATATTGGTTTTACCTGCTTCCTTGGATATTCTCCCAAAGCGTTCCAAGCATTCCTCTTTAACATCCGGCAGGTCTATGTCAATTTTCATATAAGTAAGCCCCGCTTCATCTTGTGGTGATCCAAGAACCGCGTTTATGGTATCGGTTTCCACATTCATGCTTCCTGGAATAAAAAAGGAGAATAAATAGAATGGTTCTTTGAATGGCCAGCCCTGATCCAAACGGCGCCAGGCGCGAGTTTAATTTTGGCTCCCCTTACAGTCTTAATTAGTATACACCAAGGGTGGATATCAATGTAATCAATAAAATTATGATTTTTAGTTTTTTGTAGCACGGTATTTATCAAAAATAATATCAAGGGCGATGTGTTAAGTTGAGTATTGGACGCCCGAAGCGAACTGCTGCAATTCCGTCCACATAAGGCCAGCCATGTATCTTCGTACCATTGATGTAAAACGAAACATTTTTTCAACTAAAAAACTATAAACTATTTTTTTAAGAATAAAGATAGCATAAAAGCTGGAATTTGGATGAAAGTTTTAAAGGTAAATATCAGATAAAAATGACCACAGACGTCCACTTGAGGGACACATTCAACAAGAAAGAAAAACCCTGCTATAGAACACCTTAAGTAGGAAGTTGTAAGTCAATGGGATAGTGTTTTCTAAATCAATGTTTATGATTTTTTAACGTATAAAAAATACGTGTTATTTACATCATGTTCCAATAAAATTAGGGGAAAATAGAGGAACCGACAACATATTTTGAATAGTATTATCATATTAAAATAGTGCTGTATTTTGGTAGTTTCCGGAAAGGACGCATTTTAGGGTATATACCCAATACACCTTTTGAATTATAAGAAAGGATGAAACAAGTATGTGTCCTGTTTGCACGACATTTCAAAACAGACATGGATTCCGGACTTCCGTATTTAAAGTTCTATATTTTACACGTATGCAATGCAACTACTCTCCGCATATTGCAAGAATTCCTTCGAAACAGCTGGGAGGTCGAAAACTAAATCGGAAAATGCAATTTCACCTCCACCTTCTTCCTGGAGCCCTGGTTCCGTCTTGATGGATATAGTATTTGGCTTCAGTAGATCCATGGTCTGATTTGGTAGGGTTTGGTTATTAGTTTAACCCTGAAACAGAATAAAGTTGTAACGGAATTCAGTTTTTTAAATATGGCTTTTCAAGTCGTAGCAAAAATACAAAATAGAAAACCTTGAAGTTATGACAAAGGTTGAGAGAAACGTCGTTTAATTGGGAAAACTCTTTATTTATTTACAGTCTATGTCTACCGCCATTCCGTTGTAATCAACCTATGATTAAACAATTGTTATCCGTATATTTGTTATCATTTTAAAAAATACATTTGAAATACTAATCTTTTCATAGGTTAATGTCATATTGACAGTTTTAAATATTCTGCTGTGACAAAACGCCCGATGATTCATTACTAAACTGGAAGAACGGCCGCTACCAAAATGAATAGAAATGAATTTAAGTATTATTTCTCACCACTAAACATCACTTGCATCGTATAATAAGTTTAACAGGGCGGTATAAACAGAGTGTGGAAACAGGAATAAAGATTGTCGGAGAGGAAAGCACTTGTCAGAAATTATAAAGGTTATGCATAGACAAGAATGAAGTCATAGACAATTAATATAATTTTCATTAACCCGGTCAATTAAGAAAATTGTAATTTGTGATAATAAGAATCGTGGCTCCCTTCTTATCAGAACCAAGAAATTTTTTTTTTCTGATAAAGAATACTTTACCAATAATGATCTTCAATTTAATATCTTAATTTATATGTATTAATTTAACTCTTATTAAACGAAATAAAAAATACTGTGTATTTCATTTTAATGTTAAAACAGAGAATTGTCAAAATTCGATCTTGTCGAAATTGTCAAAATTCGTAAAAATCACATCTTCATATTTTATATATTAAAATCTAAGAACGGGTTGTTTCGGAGAATTTTAATAATTCTTCAAATTTGAAAGTTAATTTTCATGTTCTGGAAAGATTTTTTCAAAATTCTGTTAGGTACTATTTCAGTTTGCTGTCCTAGTTCTTGTATGTTCAATAGACCTTTTTTTGCAAAACTGCGTTATGAATGCCAATATGTTCATTAGCCTATTCGCATTAATGAAGCTAAAAAAAACCTATTTTTTGGTTTTTAAGTGACATTTTAAGCATTTTTCGAGTGCCAATATCCACTCACGGAACAATGTTTCCGTTCTTATTTATTCAATCTCCTGGATATTGAACATTCAAACACTCAAAGTTATGAATATAATATTTTTTTTATAGTTCATAGATATTTGTTCAACATCCCGCAAAAGGTTGAGGTCTTGAATGTTCAATCTCCACTGTCAACCAATCAGGAGCCGGCTAGTCAAAATGTGCGGCCATGTTGATTTTTAGTTGTTTTCTAACAACGAAATTGTTCCACTAAAAATACGTTTAATTGCGAATATATACTGTAATTGAACTAAAAAATGACTTCACCGACTGCAGAATCAATAAACCTTAGTACCTACAGTAGCTCAAATAGAAAGGTAAGTCTTAAAATGATGTCATTTATAGGCTTTTTTCACCATATTTTACATGTACTTCTTGAATTTGATAGGCAAATATACAGGATGCTTCATTTATTATTTATTTATTCAATTATTTATTTACAAACATAGGACTTTTACCTAAAATGAGTATTAATAAATTATATAAGTGCATTAAAACTTATTTTTATTCAAGAAATACAACAAAAGAGCCAGGAAATAGAAATGTGCAAAAAGTTGACTGTCCTCATAGTCTGATTGAAAGACATCTACGACACATATTTTGTCAGTTATCACTGCTGAGATCGCTGATGAAAACGAAGTTCAAAAATTTCAATTTTGAATTCATTCAGTTAAAAGTTTCTGATTTTTTTTTTTTTTTTAGTCACATAATAAGCAATAAACATATTCTTATGTAGGAACTACAATAAAACCAACTAGGCAAACGACTAACAACAATAAATATAATGTTAAAAAGCGCACACCCATAACCCAAATCGCGGGATATTATAATTTTAGGATTTTAAGAGCTGGAAGTACTTAAAGAAATAATGTTTAAGTCACGATAATCAACATAAAAAATAAGCTCACGGCAAATAAGACCTTCCGAAAGAAAAAAAAAACCTTTCTTAAGTAAGTAAACTTTAAAACTTACATTTATCAAATGTAGGTAACGAAACAATAAAAAATACAAATTTCCAACTGAAAACTGTACTTCAATAATTTAACGCATCACTTGGGAATTTTTTTATGGAATACCGAACACAGTCTCAACTGCTCCCAACCATCTAGAGCCAGTGAGACTATGGAATCCCTAATTGGGGTATATTAGTATATTGTGAGGCTGAAGGTAGTGTGGAAGGGAAGGAGATGGAGATGAGAAAGAGAGGAAGGAGGATGAAGGAGAAGAGAGATGGTATGTGAGTATCTATTCAGATCTGATCACCAAACACGGCTAAAGCCATTTCAATTCTTATGGTGGTCTTTACACCATATCTTCCTCTCTGGAACATGCTCCAAATAGACTATATGTTATTTTAAATGAATAATTTGTGAAATAACATAAATGAATCAAATAAAATTTACTTGTGCACGCCGGGATTTCAAACCGCGACCTCCGGATTTCTAGTCAAGAGTACCCTAGACCACGGAGGCCGTAATACGTACGATGTAAGAATTTTTCACATCACGCATGCACCGACAGCCGATAGTAGTATATTAACGGTAGGTACCTTTGTACTTGTGCATTGTTTTCAAACTTCCAAAATATTAGATGATTTATATAGAGCAGTTTTTGTGATAAATCAACTCAAGGAGTCTATTTGTATATTTTAAAGTAATACTTTAAGTCAACTACTAACTAAATAAAAGTAAAGTATTTGAAATCTGAAAATCACCCTGTATATACAATTAACCACTAATTGGCTAATTGAATAAAAAATACCTCAAACTTATGGGAGCCGAATTGTTCAATCTCCAGACAATATGTTCAATATCCAAAATAATCATTCATCATTTTCAAGCCATGTTCAACGTCCACCTTTAAAGTCATAATATGGGCTTAATATAGCTTCAATCTTCGAAAAATGATCATTAATAATTTCCTGTTACACATATGTATTAATGAAATGACCGAAATCGAGAATTTTTTAGAATTTGCCTGTATAAACAAAAAAAAAAGTCTCCTGTAAAATTTGCTAAATGGTCTATTGAACATACAAAAACTAAGGTAGCGAGTTCTCTAAAGCTACTAGCCTATAATGATATAATAACATAATTTGAATAGGACTTTCACAGAACCTTAAAATGAACCTTGAAATTTGATCAATTGTTCAAATTCTCCGAAACAACCCTTTCTTATAAATGATTTCAAATCAAATCCTTTATTTAGAGGATTTCAAATTTCAAGTAATCTTAAATTATTTTTAAGACAGATTGGTTGTTCATCTTGGAACAAGTTTTACCTGACTTGCGTTGTACTGAGAAAATGAGCAGTAAAGAAGCATACTTTCAGCTCATTTTTGCAGGACAGGACTTTGTCATATAGATTTTTCATGTTGTGATGGAATATTTCGACATTGTAAATTTTTTTTTATAAAATAATATTTTAGGATAATGAATGGGGTAGTCTACGAATGAGAATTATATTGTCTATGGTCGCGCCTTTTTTAGTTTCCTTTATCCTCGTCGAGGGTGTGTGACGTATTTTTGTGACGCGCAAATTTTTCTTCACATATTTATGGTTAAATAGAGGACCAATATGCTACGTACAAAAAGACCGAGGATGTCGATAATAGTTAGTGGTTTATTTATGGGTCTGGCTTTGAAACCTGCACACATATTATACATCTATAAACTGTTGTTTTCAAAATAAAAAATGTTACGGTGATTTAATCAACAATATCATAAAATAACTAATAGTGAATATGATATGCTTTATTAATTATCTTTTGATTCTTGCATACGAAAAACATATTTTTTATGCGTCGTTTATATGATAACAGACTTTATTCATCATTGATATAAAAATCACCATTTCTTTATCTACGCAGGCGATATATTAGAAAATTTTGTTCAGCATTAGTGGCAGTATTGTTACAATAATATGAGTATAATATGATTCTAGTTGGTCTACAAGGAACAAGATAATTAATCAGCGATACTATTTCAGAGGACTCAAATTAGTTACTGTTCATTTTAAATAAAAAAATATTAAGTATTCGTTTTAACGATAAGAGTCGCAATTTTTTGATAGTGTAAATGCGTCCTGCCCATCACCAAAAGGGACCACATAATCTTCCTTCCCATCTACTCCCGTCCTACGTCTCTTTATCCTATACCTATGTATGTTGTAATAAACTGACATCACTTATATTGTCGCACTTGTATAATTAATATTAGCAGAATGTTAATACTTTGAAACGATTATATTCTTCTTGGTATGACCCGTATATCAGTCAGTCCCTATCATCGCTATGGGAGATATTTTATACTTCCATCAAGTTACTCCCTGGCGGGAGCCCTTGCAAGTGATATGATTACAAACAATTCCAACATGCCATATGTAAATTAATTTGAAAGAAAAACTGTCATTACTGTCTAGTACTTAATATTAATGGTTAGGTCATAGAATCCATTTGGCGTTCTTAAGGAACATTTAGACTATCAAGACGTCATACTTCCTATTTTTATTACAGTATTTCGAAGAAATTAATTAAAATTATACCGGACTATAAAAAAATGGACTTCGTGACTTCTTATTTGGATAAAAACGGAACGATAATACCGATGTATCTTTATATATGGAGTCATCTGATCATTGACAACGATTTTGACAGAATATTCCAAGCGAAACAAAATATTCGAAGCTAGTACAAATTAGAATATCGTAACAACAATGTTCTGTTTCAGGTATATTTGTTTGGGGTTGAACTAATAACCAAACGCTGTGCCATGGATTTATTAAAGTCAGATACTGTTTCCATCAATACGGAACCAGGGCCCAAGGAAGAAGTTGGATGTGAAATGCCGCATACTGATATAAATTTCGATCTCCCAGATGTAAAAAAGGAATTTACGCACAATTTAGAGAGTACTCGGACATCCAGTTAGTTTCATGGCATATTTTATGAAACATATTTAGATGTTCGGAATGCGAGTCGGATTTGAATTGTCATGCAGACGAGACATGTGCTTGTTCACATCGTCCTCTCTTTCCATAAATACGCCTTTTTGGTATTTACTGTAAATGTATTTTTGTCTGAAACAGCCAAACTACAACTCTTTTTGAACATAATATTTTGTTTTTGTGAATACCGCTGTTAAGTGTTCTATTACACATTAAGTGAACTGTAAAACCAATTTATAATAAAAAAACGATAATTAGAAGCTCATTCAATTGGTTAAGTTTTTAGATTCTCACGGCCAAAAGCATTTTTGTTGTTTGTTTTTGGGGTGTTATGCCGTGTTGCGCTAACTCCTTCTTTAGCCGACGTTTCGGACAGCGTTGCAGTGTCCATCATCAGGGCAGATCCGGTAGATCCGAAGATGTGTGATGATCCACATCTTCGGATCTACCGGATCTGCCCTGATGATGGACACTGCAACGCTGTCCGAAACGTCGGCTAAAGAAGGAGTTAGCGCAACACGGCATAACACCTCATTCAATTGGTTCTGAATATCACGGGAATAAGTGGAAAGAAGGAAACAGCCTACCTGAATTCCCATGAATCCGGGCATACGGGCTCTCGATGCACTTGCACTGGGTGAATTTTCCTCCACAACGAGATGAACGAGAAACGAGTGAATTTTGGTATTTGCATGTGAACGACGACGAAACTATGGTGGCACCTTCTTGTTGTACGACACAAATTCGACTGCTTTTGCGACAATTAGTGTAACATAAATATTCATAATCTCCAATGTGGGCAGGGCTGTTTTTAGGGAAGGAGATGGAAAGTATAGGAAAACTGCTAGGTAATATTCAAAAGCTGTTTCAATACTAAACATTCCGCCCGCCTTAAGGAAATGTACAATTTTTCTCAACAATCGACATAAAAAAAAGAAAATCAACATATATATACATAAACTAAAGTTAATGTAACGAAAACTAAAATTAGAGACTGAATAGAACAAAATTTATTCGATAGGTAATCGATATAGTTTCACCACGGGACGTTTAAAAACACCCTGTGGCGTACGAACTGAAACGACACGAACAATTTTATCAGCGCCAGGAAATAATTCAATATCTCGCCCAACGGGCCAACGCATGAGCGCAGAATGTGAGTCGTCAATCATTACTAGATCGTCGACTTTCAGATTGGGTGATGATGACGACCACTTGTTCACTTGCCAAGAACAATGATCGAATGGAGCCAGTAAGTCAAGTGCAGAGTTGGCAGAAATTGAAGAAAGACAAAAAAGGAAAAGTTTTGAAGGAAGCATGCAAAAAAAATCGGTTGCCCAGCGTGCCAACACGAAATTATAATTTGGGAATGGGTGGGGTAGACCTCCATGATAATGGTATACAAAATTATCGGGTCAACATTCGGTCAAAGAAGTGGTGCTGGCCTTTATTTGCATCTTGCCTGAGCAGCACTCTTTTAAATGGATGGAAGTTGCTATGCTTCTTTAGGAAGTACGAGCATGATATGGGAAACCAGACGACTAGGCGACAGAGAAAACCTTCCCAGAAGGCATTCCGTGTGGAGGTTACCCGTACTCTTTTATTGTCTTTTCCAAATCAGGTCAATGCCGAATTCGGAGATTCTCGTGTGAAGGAAGATGGGAATCGTGTGCGTCGAATGCAAGAATTTCATTTGACAAATCGTGGCGAATCTCGAATTCGTTGTGCTATATGTAAAAAAAATCCAGCAGTCTATCGATGCCGGGCTTGCAACCGCGCCCTTCATTTCGACTGCTTCGAACGGTATCACTTAGAGAATAATTTGGTTAGATTTGGTTAGTTTTCCTCATTCTAGAAGGTTTTTTCTAATATTGAATTTTTTGTTATTTTGCGTATTTTCCATTAATAAATTGTATTTTCATTGAATTATAAATAATGGCAATTATTTATTTTAAATTATCAATATAAATCATACAGTTTACTGCATTTTACACATAGTTGACGTAAATTTTGCTTAGGGGGGTTACCTCCAAGCGTTGCGTTTAGGCATCAATTTTCTAGACGCTCCGGTGAGAGGGTGGGCGGTCGGAAAATTCTAAAACTGATTTTGGGCTCTCCTTTAAGTCTATACTATCGGGTTATAATGAGGATTCAAGTTTATAAAAATAAAAATAAAATCATGGAGGTAATGGGTTAAAGTGTCAGATAATTGAACGAGTGGCAGTAGCGTCTATAAATGTGTTATTGTTTTCAGGTAATCTTAAAAATTTAGAAAGGCCTGTATGATATCTATTGGCACCGACAAAGTTGGTACCACAATCGCTATAAATGTTTTGGCAGAGTCCACGACGAGAAATGAATCGATCTAATGCTGCTATAAATGCTTCAGTGGATAGATCTAACACTAATTCCAAATGAACGGCTTTGGTCGATAAACAAACGAAAAGACATAAATAGGCTTTATAGGTTTTAGCACCGCGATGCCTACTTTCGCGGACTACAAACGGACCTCCATAGTCGGTTCCTACATTTAAAAATGGACGACCTTCTCGAAAACGGGAAGCGGGCAAGTTACCCATCAAGGGTAAACTACCACGCGGGTTGTTTTTAAAACAAGAGATACATTTGCTCAAACGATGTCGAATTACGTTACGAGCCGAAATTATCTAATATTTTAATGATAGTATAGATTGCATTGCACGCGGACCAGGATAAAGGTACAAACAATGGTAATAATCTATTATAAAAGTTGTTAAATGACATTGCTTTGGTAAAATAATAGAATTTCTAGAGGTTTCCGACACGACTTGTGCAAAGCGAAGACGTCCGCCCACCCTTAATATTCCAAATTCATCGATAAAGGGAGCAAGCCTTTGCAGTTGCGGTGAACACACATTATGCGAGATTATATTATCTATATCTTGTTTAAAATAAATATTTTGAACGAATTTAATGCAACAGGTCAAAGATAAATTAATTTCTTTCGACGAGAGTGTGTTGCAACTTATCTTTGATTTCAAACTTAATCTATTAATAAATCGACGACACCAAGCTATAACCCATAATAAATTCAATAGTGATGAAAATTTAAATAAAAAATCTTGGTCACGAGTTGACACATTAGTTGATAATGAAATTAGATTCTTCGATTCATACTCTGGTATTTGTTCTACTGGAATATTTTGAGGTTTAACAAAGGACCACTCCTCTACGGGTGACGATATAAAGCGTGGACCATACCACCTGATGGTTTCAATACGATTTGCAATGAAAGTTTGCAAACGGAACGTAGGTGTTTTTAACCACGCCAAGACAATAGTAGAATCGGTAAAAGCTATAATGTTTTCTATTTGAAGTTGATCTTTATATACTTCTTTACAATAGGTTAACAGCTTTGCCAACAAAACTGCTCCAAGCAGTTCAAGCCGTGGAATAGATATCACCTTAATGGGTGCAACTTTTGATTTAGATAGTAAAATGTGGCTTGAAATTTCTCGATTATTGATTACAATCAAATAAACAACTCCACAATATCCTCTTTCAGAGGCGTCTGAAAAATCCAAACAAGAATACAAGAACTTTTTTGAGACGTAGTAACAAAGCGATCAATTTTTAAATCGGATAGGGAAGGAAGTTCCATTATATTTTTTTTCTACTTCAAACTCATTGCCATGGGGATTACCTCATCCCAACCAAGTTGCATCTTCTACAATTCTTGCTTGAAATATTTAGCGACAAAAACGACAGGGTTTATGAATCCCAATGGATCATATAATCGTGCTATGGTTGATAGCATTGTACGTTTGGTACAGTGGTCACTAAAAGCATTATTAATTTTATATGTAAATTTATCGAGCCACGGGATCCATTGAATACCTAATATATTAATATTTTTCTTATCACCGTCAAATTCAAAACTTAATGGTACTTACCGATAATTAAGAGGAATGTCTTCTAAAACTTGTAAGGATAGTTGCTAGTCCATTTTCGTAATTCAAAACCACCCTTTTGAAGTAATGCATTCAACTCCATGATGTAATATCGAGCGCTTTCCAAAGTTTGCGCACCACTGACAATGTCATCTACATATGTGTCATTAATTAATATGCTTGCAGCCTTTGAATAGTAAGTACTTTTATCAGCTGCTATTGATGCAATGTTCGAATAGCTAAGAAAGGGGCACTTGCTGTCCCATATGTGACCGTTTGTAATTCAAATTCTTTTACGGGATGATTGCGCAACTCCCGCCATAATATATGTTGATAGTTACACGAGTTTGAATCCAAGAGAATTTGTCGATACATTTGACGTATGTCAGCTGTAAAAACGACTTTGTGTATACGAAAATTACACATCAATTCGACTATGTCCTTTTGTAATTTTGGACCCACCAAAAGTATATCATTCAATGCAATACCCGATGATGTTTTGGTACTTGCATCAAAAACGACTCTCAAAAGAGTTGTAGAACTTGTCTCCTTGATTACGCCGTGATGTGGTATGAATTAGTTTCCAACTGGTGACCGAGATGGTATTTCAATCATGTGTTCCAAAGTTAAATACTCTCTCATAAAAGAAATATATTGGTATTTGAGATCAGGATTTGCATCCAGCTTCTTTTGTAAAGGCATGAAGCGCGACAATGCGGTGTCATATGACTTTCCCAATTCCTCTGGGCTTTCCTTAAATGGTAAAGCTACGACATACCTCCCGTCTTTGTTACGGTAGGTATTTTCAATATACAAGTTTTCACACCGAATTTCATCAGGGGATCGAATTTATTTCAAAGAGGGGACATTTTCTTTCTCCCAAAAACATTTAAGTTTATCCTCAATTGAGTCATCCATTGAAGTAAAAAATGAATTTATCGAATCGTTTGACGATTCGACATTTCCCATTAAAACCCATCCTAATGTTGTTTCGATGGCAATAGGTTCATTTTCTTTGCCGACCAATTTACCTGGGCTTAATAATGATGCAAAAATATTACTTCCGAGTAAAATTGAAACGAGATTTACCACGTAGGGCGTCATTGTAACGAACATTATTGGCCATCCAACTACGTTGGCGCCATCGAAACGAAGGTTATTGCCACGAGGGCATGAATACCTCAGGAAAGGTTGTAACATAAGTGTAGAAAATAAAAGAAGGAGAAAATGAATTCCATAATACAACATTTATTTCTACATCTTATAATTAACCTTTAAATAACATGAGAACTCTTTTAATTAATGACAAATAACTCAGGCGTGTGCAACAACCGAAGGTTGAATGCACGATTGGTAATTTAAAAATTGCATTGAAAGCGACAATAGGCCACTTGCAAGGATTTTCTAATGACTTGGAAAAAAATGAGTGGATAGATTTCTCTACTAAGATTACGAAAATGTTACTCAAAAAATTTTGAAATGTATAGTTTTTTTTAAATAAAATAAATAAATCTGTTATTTTTGGCTTGTGACGTCACCACTTGAAAATGTTCCGTCTCCAATATTATTGAATTAATTTTTGTAAAATTCCACACTGATTATTTTTTTTATATGGCAACACCTTGATTTCCGGCGACTTGTGAATTTGAATATTGACACTTGTTTGGGGTTTGGCTGTTTGTATTGTAGTCCGCTAACTTTGTTGAGAAATTAAGCATATATTATTTGGAAATGATTGAAGTAGGTTTTGTTCAGGGTCAGTCTGACAATTTGCCGAACATAGATTCATTTATGATGGCTACTTTTCTAAGTAATAATATGAATTTCATTGGAAGCGAAATTAGAAATGTCAAAACAAAAAGGTTAGTATTTTTTCTGTATCTTCTAATATACGAATATTATGTTATATATTTTGACAACATTTAATATGTACTTATATATTATGTTTCCATCAATTATTATTATTAAGACAATTGTTAACATTCAGTTATATGCAACTGTCTTTTGTTTTCAACGTGTTATTATTATATATTTTAAAGGTCTGCACGTGAAAGTTATGGTGATAATGCTATCGGGTATGTGCAGGTAAAAAGAGAAGGTCCTATCTGCACAGTGAAAGCAAAAATAACCCCCGAGCACCGTGTCCGCCAAAAAGCATACTCTGTTGTACTTTTGTGTGATGAGATGGAAGATGAAATACAAGTCTTAGAATGTCAAGACTGTGCAGCTTCTAGAGGTTAGTTGAACTGTATGTCGCTATATTGTAAAATATGTTTCTCTCCTCTAACCTCTACACTCTTCTACCCTATGGAGATGTGGGGAAGAGCAAACTCTTGTGTGATGTAACAAACACAGAATCATTGCGAGGGTCTCTGCCAGCTACCTGTTGACAAATAATTTATATTTGGAACATTTTGCTTTCAGGTGGCTGTAAACATGCACTGGCATATCTAACATGGCTCCATAGGAGAAGTGAAGAACCAGCGTCGACATCTGTCGACTGTTATTGGAGAAAATCAAAGTTATCGTGTGTCGGAACCTCCCAAAAGTTCATTCTGGCATCCCAAGTTGGCAAGAACGCAGTAAAAAGCGTGGAAAAAGGTAATGGAGATTTCCTGGCAGCAGTACTCCAAAGGAGTCTTAAGGAGGGGCTTCGATGCCAACTGACTCAACTTTACATGGATCCGAAGCCCACTGACTGTTTGTCCATGCACAGGATGATTTCTGCTTTTAAGAAAACACGAAACCTGCACAATACAAGTGCTACAGATTTCATCAATTTTATTACATGTGATCTAAATATTCCTCCAAATATCTTCGAGGAAGTTTTTTCATTAACAAGAAAGCAGGCTAACTGCCCGTTATGGTACGAAATGCGATATGGCAGAATTACTGCATCCAAACTATACGAGGCAGCTAACTGCAAAACATTGGATGGAACATTGACTGAAGTCATCTTAGGGGCAGCCAAGATTCCAGACACAAAGGCTATGCAACGAGGTCGGCTTTTAGAACCTTTGGTGTTAAAGGTACTAGCAAACCAACTGGGACACAAATATAAAGAATGTGGTTTCAAAATCAGTTGCAAATTACCAATTATCGGTGGCTCCCCGGATGCAGTCACTGATGATTATATTGTTGAGGTCAAGTGTCCAGTCAAACATAGTACAATGAAAAATTACTTTTTTGAGGGTGTTGTTGCCAGAAAGTATTATGCACAAATGCAAATACAAATGTTTGTACTGAACAAATTCAAGGGAGTGTTTTGTGTTGCTGAACCCAACTTTGAATCATCTGGCAAAATAAATGTTTTCCACATCGATTACGATGAAGAATTCTGTGTCGAAGCTATTAATAAAGCCATGCTGTTTTGGTCCAGAGCTATATTTCCTGTACTTAAAAAAAATGTATAGGTATACATTATTTGAAATAAATCACGTATTTACTGCACTACACTCGCTTCTTTATTCATAATAATACATGATTATATTGATTATGTACAATAGCATCATATTATTTTCATCCCATCCACCATAGTATAATATGTATTTGTATAAAGTGACAGAAAAACAAAAACAAAAAGTTTACATAAGACATATTTTTACATTTATACCTAGTATTTATTTGATAATACGTACACATGTTATTGTATTATCGCATAGATTTTTTTTGTATTTATTATTGGAAGTAAGAAAATGATTACAAAGTGGAAATTCTAACACAAATAGAAATGTATTAAAAAGTGGAACATGATCACTTTGCTACAACACAACTGTATTTATATAAACTTGATGTAAAAGTAAGGCGTAATGAATGAATAGCAATCAATCCACTCTCAGTAAAATATTGGAAGCATTATTATAGTCAGTACTTGCACTGACTGGTAACGCTGGCCGCTAGATGGCGCTAGTGTAGCATGTTGCATTTCTTCGGGACAATACAAACCTAATGGCGGGCTTTAATATTCTTTTTACGTGTGAGCATAAGAACAGTAAGGTCGTATGTAGGTTACTAAATATTTTATTTTCGACTTATATAATTTATTAACGTAAAATAAAGAAAACATTTCAAATAACATGCATTAAAAAAAACCAACCCACAGAAGTCACGGGGCTAGGAGGCGCTAGTATAGCATAATCAGAATGTATGGTAAATGTAAGAAGTTGAAGGTGTTATACATAAATTATTCTACAGTATTTGATATTATCCCTTTTGGTGGCTTCATTGCCTATAAACTCTAAGTAAAAGCTCCAACATATGTTTTTATAAAAAACACATACTGGCGCTATAATTACATAATATTATACACTTTAGACTTATTCTATATACATTACATGAAGGATAAACAAAATTACACTGGTACATATTATGAATATTTATATTCAAGTTAAAGTTTATATGATAATGAAGCGCACATAACATTTTAAACTAAACATTAGCGTAGAGCACAAAACACTAAAAGACTAATAATATTAATAAGACTAATATGATCAAATTATTGGTTTTTGTAGATTTATGAGTCCACATGCAATCATAACAATATGGTCAACTTGTTGAGTCAAATGGAAGTCTATACAAGAATGTGGCTTTAGAATATTATACTCTCTGAGCCGGCTTATTACACGTTCAACGTGTATACGCAGGGCTGCTATTTGCTTGGATAACTTCACCTCTCTTTTAGTGCTATTTACACCTGTAACAACACTTGGTGGACGCACAAGTTGACAATGTTTGCCTTCTAAAATAGTAGCTAGTTGCTTAAAACCTCTATCTGCCATTACCGACATGCCTTCAGACAAGTTGTCCAAGAAGCCGCACTTTTCCACAATCATCATATCTGTAGTACGTCCACCAAAGCCCTTTGAAATGAAGTTAATAAAGCCATCAGGAGTGATTGATATTAGGTACTTGAGTGTATTGCATTTTTTATATTCTGACCAAGTTAGTGCCTGCTGCAGTGGATTTGATGGCTTCTCTATCTGAATTTCAAAACAGTCTATGATTGATACGACATGTTTGTATCTTGCTCTGAATGGAATTGGTAGTAAGGCTTCTATTGCTTCTGACTTAGGCCAAAATACCAGTTCTGCAAGATGACGAGATAACTTCGGTAAACTTTGCTTAAAGATTCTTGAAGCTTGAGCCTCAGAAAGGCCAAATTCATCACCTAAAATGCTGAAACTAGAGTTTAATTTAATTTTTTTTAAAACGATTAAAACATTTAAAATGTTTATATTTTCAAGGAGTGCTAGGGTTTTAACAATCCAATAAAAATCTTTAAGGATTCCTAAATACAGCTTTGGTTTGTTTTCAATATGCTGCAGAGTTAATTTCAATGACAGACTTTTGAAATCACTATTTGAACTACTATCAACGTACGAATCTGACGTAGCTTGTTGGGAGTATTCTGAACCAGATGCCGATTCCGAGGCAGAACTGTCTGGCTGAAGAGTGACATGCTTTAGTTGTACATTCTTGGTATTTTTATTATGCTTCACAGGAGAAGTACTTACGTCACGAGTAGTTAAACACTCGATTGGACCCCTACTGTGTTCTTTTCCTGTATTTGTCAATTTACTTTTGAATTTCTTTTTCAAATTGCATTGAATGGCTTTCGAATCAGTTGCGTTCTCAACTATCAACATGTGAAAGTTTTCTTCGGAGCTTGATGTATCTTGTGGTCCATCCACATGTTGTTGAAGTATTTGGAGTCCAGAGCATTGAGGCTTCTCGAGAGGAAACGACACTTCCAGTTCAACGTAGTCTTGAGGTTGATTGATGATCTGTTGTGGCACAGACTCATCCACATCAGACAGGCAAGGAGACATTGGCTCGAGACTTGCAACAAACACTTCACCGCCTTTAGATGAGCTTGGATGCTGATCCACCACATTGAGTAGATCTCGCCCATCAGCTCCAATTTGACATTCAAATTTATGAGGAATGGTTCCTTTTTTTAAAAGCACCCTTTTACTTAGATGTTGGGGCCATTTCCGAGCATCCACGCTTAACTGAAAATAAAAATACAACTTATCAAGAGACATTGTATTTATTCAATACAAACTTAACAATGCAAATATAATAAGTATCTTCATTTGAGAATAGCCTGCAAAAGTGTAACAATATTGTAATGTGTGTAGGCTTGTTGTCACTAGGTAATAGACCCACCTACTCAACCTACTGTACTGTACAGCAAACTATTCGTGAAGCATGCAACAAAGAAAAATATGTATTTTTTAAATATTGTGTTCAAACAATAATATTGTAAAAAATATACTTACATTAAAATGATCTTCACAGACATATCGTACGGTTTTATTTGACAGTTCACCCAATTGACTGGACCTATGAATTGCAATACACCATTGTTTTCTAATTGCTGAAATTCGCGGTACAACGAAAAATCTTTTTTCCTTAGTAGTCGCCGAAGTATTTGGGCACAAAGGAACCATACAATATTTATAATTATTTTTACGATCTCGGATCCTACGGTTACTACACGAATCCATGTTTAATTAAATAACAAAACAGTAACAAAACGCAGCGTTAGAATTGGAAGTACTTCGTTTTGACATGACAGATATTATTCAGAAGTGACAGATGTTATGATGTGAAAATCGTACAGATTATCCTTCCGTGGCGGCTGTCTTAGAAGTATAATGGTGATGGTCCTGATTTTAACAAAATCAAATTTAATAATATATTATTATGAGTTTATGAGTACAAGAATAATTTAAATCGCAACATTTGGATAGTATCAAACAAGAGGTACAATATCAAGTTATATGTTATATAACTAGAATGTGCAGCTGTTAAAAATAGTCTCATTGCAAAAACAAAAACCAACCTTGGTACATATAGAATATATAGGTACTTCGACCAACTAAATATATTTTATGAGAACCTTCTTTATACTTGTTTATATATTTCATATTGTTGATAAACCTTCCCCTTTAATTCATTTAATTTTATGTACATTAGGTTTTATTGTAAAATATTTGGATTAAGTGACTGAACATTATAATCGTATATATTCATCAATCCTATAATATTGTGTATAAGTATATTTATATTATATGTCATCTCATTTAATATGGCAGACTGAGATTGCAATATCCTCCCAGTACTGCTGGAATAAAACTTTAAATAAATTAATAAGGATTAATGATCAATAAGAAGGTTCAAGGAAAAAAATATTTATGAGATGTAATATTTTTGGTATGCCTCGTTATTCTCCTCTGCCATTCGTGTGAAATGCGTCGTTTTTTTTTTTAAATGTTTTTGGGCTATGTAATTATTTTGTTTTCGCACCCATAAATTATGTTCCGTCTTTCCGGTTTATGAAAAAATGGTCCGATTTTTCGGATTAAAATTTTCAAAAAATCGCCATGGTTTCAAAAATACGATTAAAAAAAAAAAAAAAATACAGAATGTCTTAGAATATTTGCCTAAACCGGAAAATAAAATAAAAAAATGGGATGCAAGAGGCCTATTGGATGGTGACATTTAATATAAACTAACCTGATGAATGTAATAATGGGCGCCAAGCGATGCGGTAAGCATTGCTGTTATTTATATGTAGAACGAAGGATGACCAAAGGTAAATTATTAAACTGAGGCGTCATCACCGTTCGTAAATTTTGTCAGCTCATGGCGGGGTTCGTGTCCTCTCTGCTAAGCGATGTTCCGGAAGGCCAGCCAGTTGAATACTAAATTGTCGAGGTGCGTGTCTTGATCGCGAGCCCCGTCCCTCGTTGTCCAGAGTTGCCATAGTTGCGGAGTTGTAAATCAGAGATGGGCACTGAATAATGCTAAGGCTCTGTAGTGGGCAGGAAATGACTGCTACAATATGTCAATTGCTGATGGAAAATAGAAGGTTGGGTCTCCTAATTTAAGTCCTCTAATATGTTGCCAGTCATGTTCAACGATATGAGACGATGGCAAGTACGATGAAATGTTATTGATAATAAGGAAATCTGTATTAATACCAGACTCCTTCGAGGCGACAGGACGAAAATTTGTTTTTACCAATCCGTTTGATCCAATTGTGCGAGTGCCACCAATACCGATGATAGATAATGAATGATTACTTGAACGAGAAAAGTCAAGGCGTTTTGCACACTCCTCCGAAATGAAATTAGCCTGACTCGCCGAGTCCAAAAGAATCCTTGCTTTTTGAAAAACACCATTTTTTCCTAATATTTCCACGTAGGCTGTGGACAACAGTACCGATTTACTATTTTTATTGTTGAACGTTGTTAACGCAAGTGGTTCCGAATTTTCTTGATTTTCTGAATTTTCCTGATGTTCAGAATTTTCAAACATATTCTTTGGAAAATGCAATAAGGTGTGATGTCTAGCTTGTACCATGATTTCTTGGTGTAATATTTCTGAAAAGGTGTGTAAAACATACATCTCAAGTGTAGTGCAAAATTAAGTAAAGAAATCTGAAATTAAAGAGCTGTGTGTAATGCTAAGAACAAATTTATTGAGGTTATTTTCCATAATTCTTTATCATCCATTAAATTACAACATTAATCAAGTTAGTTGGCAAGAGACTCTACATTTACTATGAATATCAGGGCATGTTCAGATGGTTAAACTAAATCTGACTAGTGATGCGAATTTACAATTCTAATATGCTGTGGGGACTACTTTAACTCGTCCCACATATGATAACACTAAATAATTACTCCGCCGTCTGAAGCCCCGGGAGAGCCAGACGCGGACGGGAACGCAACTCTTTGCCATTCTAGTTTCAACTTTCGACCAAACCACCACTCTCCACTACCACCGTCTCTGCGTGCACTTTACTTGTAAATTCATTCTCGCAAATAAATTCAACACAGATCGCAGACCTTTATCTTTCAATCATCAGAATTCCTTGAACACAAATTTACGATACCGGCAGCCATCGTAAATTACATTTATTCTGCCATACTGGTGATCCCGACTTTACACAGCCATACTGGTGATCCCGACTACACGCTGCCACACTGGTGACCCCCGACATTTCTGGTGATAATAATTTTTAGTGGACACGGTAGGTCGATCGTTGAAGCTGGAATCCTGGACAATCGAGTAAGTAACTTCCAATCTCATTACTTACAATCTCATTTTCAACATTTTCAAGTCCAGTATATTTATTAGAGCCTGATTGTCGAATTATAAAGCACATTTCAAAAAAAACATTATTGTCCCACCAATTCTAATAATTAAGTATATCAAAAATACCCACTAATCTGAACCAAAAAACTCGTATATTCGAATAGTATAGTGCCAAAAAATCTCAATTTCAGTGAAACACCGCACCAGCAGCTGCAGACCAAGCATCAAATTCACCGCAGAACGCAACAATTTCTGCAGACCTACATCAATTTCATCGCAGATCAAGGATCTACCGGATTTACTACGCAGGCAGAACTTCAGTTCCGGACCTCGTAACATCCGCCTCAAAATCAATGCCCAGTAATCAACACCAAGTAACGAACCATAATTAATCCTACATACAGTGATTTTACAGTTAAATTTCCGAAAACGAACATTCTAAAATAACTTTAAAAAAAAAAAATTTTTGCAAGTGTACAATATTGTTACATGTTTATTAAATTAAGTGACCAGACAAGTTGAACTCGTCACAGTACATTCACATTATTTACATTGTATGCACTCTAGATTAAGGGATTTTTGAAATTTCCGGATACCATCAATCTAACATTTTTGAATTTTTAAATTTTTTTCAAAACCTAAATTTACTGTCGTCATTGCTTTTGTTTCCTTGCTATTTTTACATATACATCTGCCTATTTTATACTGCCTATTGCTTGCCGTATTATCAACACAATATGTCATTCGAGAATAACCAGACATCGAACGAAATCCACGGTAATAATTCCACGATGGACACAACAATAAACTCTGTCTCGGTTAAACTACCCGCGTGCTGGCGCGACAACATTGCACTTTGGTTCGCACAAGCTGAAAGCCGATTTTCTAACTCAAGACTAAAGGATGACCTCACCAAGTACAACATTATTGTTGCCGCTTTGGATATGGAGACCCTCAGGACCGTAAGCGACATCGTCATCAATCCTCCTGCAGCAGACAAGTACACTCATCTCAAATCAGCACTCATCGAGAGATTACAAGATTCTGAAGAAAAGCGACTCACTCGTCTTCTAACCGGACTTCAGCTCGAGGACAGGAAGCCTTCTGGACTGCTTCGACTCATCCATGAACTCGCTGGTCCCGGGCTATCGGAGAGCCCAATCGTACGAGTACTTTGGCTACAAAGACTCCCGCAACACATTCAAGCCATTCTTACCGCACTACCCGACGACAATCTGTTACAACTAGCATCTGCAGCAGATAAAATCTCGGAAGTTTATCAAAAATCTGAATGTGAAACTATGGACAATAATCATCATAATGGCATCCCGAACTCGAATCCAAACATCAGTGCTATATTACAAAATTTACAAGAACAAATTTCGGCACTCACTCTAGAAGTCAGTCGACTTAAAACAACTCGGAGAGATGATCATGGACAGGCAAACATTAATTTCGAAAACCGGAATCCCAGCACCCGCCGCGAATGGCGTCATCCATCGACATCATACCCAAATTCCGCGCACCGACCTCGTTCTAGGTCACGCGGTAGCCAGTTCAACACCAATAACACGACACTCGGCTACTGCAGTTACCATGCAAAATTCGGTAACAAATCATATAATTGCACCAAACCATGTACTTTTATTAATAATAAGTCAAGAAACGACAATGGAAAACCCGCAGTAGAGACGTGCGATTTTCCGCAAAAAACTTGTCGTCTTTTCATTCACGAACTCGTGACGCGACAGAAATTTTTAATTGACACTGGTGCTGACGTATCTGTTCTCCCAAGATCAAGCTGGAACTCGACCAATACGGTCACCACAGATACATGCCCCACCACATTATACAGTGCTAGTGGGAAACATATAAAAACATATGGTACAAAAACCATAAATCTCCAATTTGGCCTCCGCCGCGATATGAAGTGGAAGTTCATCATCGCAGACGTCTCGAAAGCCATTTTAGGAGCAGATTTCTTACACTTCTTCAACTTAAGCGTCAACTTGAAGAAAGGAACACTATCGGACCAGTCAACAGGATTGCAGATTAGAGGAGTTTCGCTGCAAGGACCCTCATCTGGCATTTCAATGCTGCCACACTGGTATGGAAAACCGATCTACACCGATCGCAAACCGATTACGTTTGCGTTCAGCAAGAAACAACGTCAAGCATATCTCCGGTCATCTCAACACCGTAGCAGATCCACCGACGTCAAACACATCTCCGGTCATCACAACACCGTAGCAGATACGCTGTCTCGAATAGAAGAGATAAACAGCCCCTTTGTTCCTCGAGACATGAGAGAACAAGCAATAGTCAACGAACACAACGTATGCCACCCAAGCGCCTCCGGCACCTCCAACAGCATACGTCAGAGATTCGTCTGGCCCAAAATGGCAAAGGAAACCAAAACCTTCGTCAAACAGTGCGTCGCTCGCCAGAAAGCAAAAGTACCACGACACACAACTGCACCCACAGCGACGTACGGAAGAACACTTAGACTACCATCTGAATTCTTCACCACAACCCACCGCGAAGAAACCCACCGCGAAGAACCCGACACCTACGTCGGACGCCTACAAAAAAGGTTTAATGAGATGAAACCCACTCCCGCTAGTAACCACAGCGCTGGAAAATTTTTCATCCACAAGGATTTACCGCATTCATCACACGTTTATTCATCAATAGATCGACTGAAACCTGCATTCTTTCAAAGCACAGAAGAAATCCCATCAAGAGGAACCGTCACACAGCCTCTAATAACAAAAATGACAACTCGATCCGGAAGACATGTTCACTTCCCGGACAGATATCAAGCGCAGTAATAATTTGGCAATATCATAAGGCACAGTAATTAGCAAAAAAACTAACCAGAAACCTTAGATTGACGTATCCATAAATTTCATAAATTAATTGTAACTATCATATCGCAAATGTCAGACAATCTAATAAATTACTGTTACTAAAACAAACAAAAAAACAATAAAATTTACTATCAATAATACGCATATATAAGCATCCTACAATAAAATCTTTATTATGTAAATATTCACAATACTATGTACTACGTCAAAAGTGCATTAATAAAAACAACAATAGAACTGTCATAACAAGCTATTTTAAATCATCGTAAACAATCATAGTATACACAGGTAGCTCACTACTACGCTAAGTACATTGCGACTAGCGCTCGCCGTTTATCAATAATTATGTTTACCTGTATATCATTTATGTACCTATTTACTGCGGCGAATAAAAATTCGTACGGCCACAGCTACTATGCAACGGCGGCATGGAGCCACTATTGTTATTACTTTCCTGTCGCTAACCGAGCGCAATATTATCACAACATTATGTACCTTAGATTATAAATGGACTTGTGTTTTTATAAATTATGATTGACATTGTAAAATATTCATTGTTGTTATTATGTATTATATGTTACTATTGTATCGCGTAGAGACGCTGGTGGGGAGGTATGTGGGGACTACTTTAACTCGTCCCACATATGATAACACTAAATAATTACTCCGCCGTCTGAAGCCCCGGGAGAGCCAGACGCGGACGGGAACGCAACTCTTTGCCATTCTAGTTTCAACTTTCGACCAAACCACCACTCTCCACTACCACCGTCTCTGCGTTCACTTTACTTGTAAATTCATTCTCGCAAATAAATTCAACACAGATCGCAGACCTTTATCTTTCAATCATCAGAATTCCTTGAACACAAATTTACGATACCGGCAGCCATCGTAAATTACATTTATTCTGCCATACTGGTGATCCCGACTTTACACAGCCATACTGGTGATCCCGACTACACGCTGCCACAATGCTAATCTGTGGGTATAAAAAATTAAAAGGTTAAAGTTTCAAATCTCAAATAGTAATCTTGCTTTAAATACATAGGGCGCCAGTTCTTCCTAATTAACATATGAATAACAAATTTATAATTATAGTAAACCATATTGTGAATTCTAAAATAACATGATGACAATCGCTCACGTGTTTCTAATGGCGCAAAACCTCTTGAGAATCCGTTCCGTGATGCAGATCCTGACAGCTGTCCAACCATAAATATACCACTCTCTAGATCGATATCTTCGGGCTTTTTGTATGTAACGGAATTATACAGTACTTACTTATATAGTACTAGTAGAATTATATAATACTTACCCACACGGACGTATATATAGCTTTGATAAGGGGGGGGTCCGCAAATTAAAAAAATATATATAAGGTCATGTTTTCGTGAAAAAAATAGTCAGTCTTAATCAATCAGCCTTTATTTTTAAATATTATATATATAAATCATTCAGTCTCTGATATTTGAACTAAAAATAAACATAACATAATTATCGCTACTTATTTAAATAAAATCGCTTCGTTTATAACATAAAAAAAGAAATAACATAAAATAAAAGGTGGAAAACAAAATAACTTTTTTTTATACCTAATTTGTTAAGGTACACTAAACAAAAATACTCTTTCATCTTAAGAACAAATAATTTGTTTTAAAATTGAAACACCTTTTATTTAATCACATAACCAAATAATTTATTCTAAACTTTGGTCATATTGTAAGGCACTCTTTTTAATGAACTACAATTATAAAATTAAAATCAAAAAGTATCATCCTACCTACAATAACAAAATATTTTTAATGCAAATAATACTTAATGTATGAAAAAAATAAGCGTTTTCTCTCAAGCTAAATGAAGAGCTTTCATCTTAAGAAAAAAATAATTTCTTTTAAACTTTGGTCGTATTATTATGACACTCTTTTTAATGAACTACAATATAATTAAAATTAATAATTACCTACCTACCTACAGTAACACTAACAAAATATTGTAAATTCAAGTTATACATGAAAATAAATGTAGTTTTCTCTCAAACAAAAAAAACTGACACGAGATTCATTGTTTTACAACTACTATTAATTAAAAATTATCATTCCTTATTTCAAATAAATGGTTGTGCTTTTTAAAATAAGTTATAACTTCTTCGTAAATAAAAAAATAAACAGTATCTAGGTATTACCTGTGTGAACATTATTAACGAATAACATAAAATAAAAGGTAGAAAACAAAATTACTTTTTTAGGTGCACTAATTTCTTTAGGTACCTACCTACACTAAACAAAAAATACTCTTTCATTTTAAGAACAAAATAATTTCCTCTAAACTCTGGTCATTTTGTATGGCACTCTTTTTAATGAACTACAATATAATTAAAATTAAAAAGTACCATCCTACCTACAATGACAAAATATTTTTAATGCAATAATACTTATTTGAATATAATGAAAATAAAAAGTGTTTTCGTGGCTCGCAGTTCAGTGCACCGAACATGTCCGACCGCAGGACGAAATCTCCCGAATTCAGTTTCGGTTTCGGCCGTAGTTTCGGCTGGATGGCGGCCGAAACCGAAACTAAGCCGAAACTCGTTTTTTGGCCGAAACTAGGCCGAAACCGAAACCGAAAGTTCGGTCGGACACTACTTTAAAGTAATACATTTAGTCTTTTACGTTTAATTGCTAACTGATTAATAATTTCTTCGGAATCAAGTTGCACCGCCAGATCTCGGTGTACGCTCATTAAAGCCAGACCTGTAAGTCTTTCGTCGCCCATTTTATTTCTTAGGTAAGTTTTTAACCTCTTTAAGGTAGAGAAAGATCTTTCAGGGGTTGCAGTGGACACTGGGAGTGTGGCTAAAATAATTAGAAGCTTTTTTATTAAAGGGAAAAACTGATCATCGCAGTTATCGATGGTGTCGATCACAGTTGCAGGTTTTTGTGCTACAGATTTCCAGTGATTGTGCCATATCTCATATTCACTCAGAAATATTGTGCCTTTATTTTCCCCACCCAGAAATGTTTGTGTAATCTTGTTAAGATTTTCTTTTATCCTGGAGTCATTACTGGTTTTTTCAGGTAGCAGCATTTGAATTCCTTCGATCGTCGATTCATGTGGTTTAAAACGAGCGTCGAGTTCTGTAATAACATGATCAATGAAAGGGTAAAACACATTTCGTCGGTAGTATATTTCGGCAGTTTCTGCTGCAATATTATTGCGCAGGGTTTGCCTTCCAGTTATTCTTGGCATTACTATATCGCTTGAACTCATCTGCTGTGCTTGCTCAAAAAGAATTGCGAACTGACTTTCGTTCCGAACATTTAGTAAAGTCGTTTTTAGATTTTTTGTATATTCGCAAATGTTGGTCAAATCGACATTGACTTTCTGCATTGCTTTGTTAAGGTTTGCTGTATATGAAAAAACTTTTCTCAGTATAACTAAAGAAACAATAAACTGGCTGTTATCCATAGCGATTTGAAGAGGGTATGCTTGAGTAGCGACGTCGCTACTAGCAGCATCTTGAAGTGCCCCAAGTGTTTCGCATATAACGGGAACCATTTCTGCAAATCTTTCGACAGCCACGTGTTTCTCGGTCCATTGTGTCTCACAAAGAGAGATAAGCGTTGAATGAGATGAATTAATTTGATCCGCAATTTTTTTCAAAAGTCCGTCGCGAAGCGGTGATAGGCGAAAAAAGTTTATTACGCTCTTAATGGTTCCGATACAGTTACGTATTATTGGTATCTCACATGAATGCGCTAAAACTAAGTTGAGAACATGAGCAACACAGTGTACGAATTGCGATCTCGGGTATTGCTCTGCGATTATTGTTCTTACGCCCCGTAACCGGCCGCTCATCACTGCAGCGCCATCATAGCCTTGACCAATCCATTTATCCATATCCAAATTATATGATAAGAGATGTGATATAATAGTCGTTGCCAAAGCTTGAGCTGAAACATCTTCTACGTGGATGAATTCTAAAAAATCTTCCCGTATAACCGATTTCCCAGATGAGCAGTGTACGTATCGTAAACATAACGCTAATTGTTCTCGCCGTGATATGTCTTGTGTTTCATCAGCAAGTACAGTAAAAAAACCAGCCTCTTTGACCCTATTAAGTACTTGCGCTTGAATAGCACTACCACATAGTTCAATCACTTGATTTTGAATTCCTGGTGACGTATACATGGCTCTACTGTGAATGTTTTGTGTTAGTAAATGATTTTTAAGTGCTTCATCGCCAGATCGCGCACGAAAACGAAGAAGTGCTCTAAAACTACCATCATTATGTTCGGGTTCATTTATCCCAATTTCTCCAAAATCACGACTTCCTCTTAGTGCTATTTCTTGCCTTCCACAAAGAATAATTGTTTCAACAATGGCTTTCAATCTTTTTCTGTTCTCTTCGGCAATTTTACTGTTTTCTGCATTCATGCACTCTATAACATCAAACGTTTTTCCTTCCATGATCCTTGCAAAATTTGCTGCCTGCTCAACAGCAAATTTATGATACTTAGTATCTGCATGGTGATCAAAGCTCTCTAAAGCTTTCTTCCAGTAAGTAAATGGCTTACTAACCAAGGCTCCAAGTTCTTGCTGACCACGACCGCCATGCTTTTTTCCAAATAAAACACATACTTTGCAAAGTGCTCCCTGCATGACGTTTGAATATACAAGCCATGAGTACCTGGTAGTCCAATGGCGTTGAAAAGAAAGTTTCTTTTTACCAGTGATAGTGACTGGAAATTTAAATGTATCCGGAGGGGTCCAAAGCTCTTTTAATGCTCTCAGCTTTTCCTCGTCATTGCTTGGAGGATGACATACGTAGAGCGCAATATCATAACCCGTCCTGGCTGCGGCTGCGGACGTAGCCGAACACAAATCCATCCTGGCTGTAACAAAGACATATTTGACTAAAACAAAACAACAGCACAGGATAAAAGTTTTTAAAATTCTAGTAACTGGGTTCCTTCCTAATAAAATAAACAAGAGACTTACCTTTCTTCACTTCATCGTCATCAGTATCTGTGGATGGCCCCGCTCTATTTATTCCTACTTCTTCAATATGACAGGATTCCACATTGTCTTTTGATAAAAGTTCATTGGGATTTGGTCTCTCTTTCTTAGAAAAAAAACTCAAAAGAGATACCTGATTTGATCGTTTCATACTTTTTAAATGCGACACTTCTTTCTGTATTAAAACAACTGACAACTGCGCAACGCGAAGAGACAAAATAGACTAAACTAGATTCTAGCTTGGTATGGTGCGCGCGGCCGAAACGCGGGCGGCGGCGGCGCGCCGTGGCGGGGGCACTGCCCATTCCCCCGCTCCCCGCACTGTGGCGGACTTAAGAAACTATCGTATTCTACAATCGGCGCGGTGCAATGGGGGGGGTCCGGACCCCCAAGACCCCCCCCTTATATACGTCCGTGCTTACCCACCTCTTTATGACCATCAGAAATATTCTCTCTGTAAAAGATATGAAATCAATATACTATTCCATGTGTAATTCTTTACTCGAATATGCATCCCTAGGTTGGGGTGGCTGTGCCAAAACAATATTAGACTCGCTGGTTAAAGCACAGAAATCACTACTAAGAGTCATCCTCAAAAAACCATTAAGGTACCCCAGTGATGCATTTTTCACGGAAATAAAAGTTCTCGATGTTAGACAACTGTACATTAGAAAGATTATATTACTTGCACAAAAACAACGTCAGCACTTCCCTTCCATCGACCACCTTCACGACACCCGACTTTCAAGGAATAATCCAACAGTCCCAATAAAAACCACGACGTCCCTTGGGCAACGGCAATTCTCGTACTTAGGACCTTAATTATTTAATATCATTCCTAATGCTTGGAAAACAAAAAGTACAAATGTTTTGCGCAAATTGGTCAACGACTGGCTCCTTGATTTAGGGAGGGTAAAAAGTGAAGATATGTTGATCAATAGATATTCTCATTATAAAAAATATATATGTACATTATTGTCAAAACACTGATACATAATTTTTTAAAGTACATACAATACAAAAACACATATTTATCACCTCTGAACATAATTGTCAATTCTGTATTAATCTGTACTTTATTTATCAATGCTATCGATTATTTTCTAATCATTCAACTATATTATAAACTTATAAACTACCCTTCCCATTTTTTTTACCTTACAACTCCTGAGGTGATCTGTCTTTTTATTACTACTATCTGGCTGTTATTTACTTTACGGGTTTGTTTTATATTAAGTACTAAATTATAATATGAACTAAACTTGTCAATTTGACTGGCCTAAAACAGGATCCATTCCTAGTTGGCTATTCAAAGTTTCCGCATGTTTTATTGTATGATTTTTATGTGAAATAAATTTATTATTATTATTATAATTATTTAACCACAGATATACAACCAGTACCAACCGTGCGGAGCAGAGCAGTAGACAAGGTAGAAGAAACTCAAGGCCATTTAAAAAAGATGCGACCATTGACAACATAATTGCTCTCAGCCTACTCTATTCATTCACTAGCCCAAAAAAACTATTATAAAAATAAAAATGTCCTTGAAGCAGAAAAATGTCGAAATTTTTTCCGAGGGCAAGGTTCATCTGACTAAGAAAATGAACTTTTACAGTTTATTTCCTTAAGATGAAACTTGTTAATCTGAGAAGAAGAAACCCAAAATTACAAGAAAAATTCCAAAACATGTTTGTCCGACAGTACGACGATGAATTCCGACATTTTTCTGCCTATTTTGAACTCATTGTTACATATGTTTCAAAACTTTAATTTCACCAAAACAGTAAGACAATACAGGATAACACTAATCAATAACATGAATAAGTTGGTCGATATAATAAATAACATTTATACGTTGTGGAGGAAGACATATGCCAAGTATGTTACGTAATAACCTAAAAACTGTCAATTCATTTTAAACTTGAACTTACGTAGGTAGGTTGAATATATGTTTGTAACTCGCTAACACTATACTGGCTTATATTGTAATTTTATCACGAACAACTTTAACACGCAATATTTTCGACGCGAGATGATAGTATTTTGGCAGCAAATGACAACCCGCGTGTATAAATAAACCACTCTCATTTTGTTGGATTGATTTGAAAAATGTCAAACGGCAAAATTCCGTCATCTCTTTCTGTTACACGAGTCATTATGGTAGAGAACGAGAGATCAAACCAATCCTTCTGCTCTAACCAATGAGATCTGAGCTTTTAGCCATATTATTCGTTTTCTATAAGAATTTTGAGGTGGGCGTGGCGGTTTCAAATGAGTTTCAAGGCCAAAGCTGAGATAAATGCCCCTGTGTCCAACCTCTCTAGAACTCGAAGTTCGAAATCTATGATTATGTACTCGGCCGTCGCTGTGTTCATAACTGCACGCAGGGGCATTTCTCTCAGCTTTGGCCTTGAAACCCATTTGAAACCGCCACGCCCACCTCAAAATTCTTATAGAAAACGAATAATATGGCTAAAATCTCAGATCTCATTGGTGAGAGCAGAAGGGTTGGTTTGATCTCTCGCTCTCTACCATAATGACTCGTGTAACAGAAAGAGATGACGGAATTTTGCCGTGAATGGTTTATTTATACACGCGGGTTGTCATTTGCTGCCGAAATACTATCATTTCCGTCGTTTTAAAGTTGTTCGTGATAAAAATACAATATAAGCCAGTATAGTGTTAGCGAGTTACAAACATATATTCAACCTACCTACGTAAGTTCAAGTTTAAAGTGAATTAACAGTTTTTAGGTTATTACGTAACATACTTGGCATATGTCTTCCTCCACAACGTATAAATGTTATTTATTATATCGACCAACTTATTCATGTTATTGATTAGTGTTATCCTGTATTATCTTATTGTTTTGGTGAAATTAAAGATTTTTAAACATATGTAACCATGAGTTCATGAGGCTAAAAAATGTCGGAATTCTTCGTCGTACTGTCGGACAATCATGTTTTGGAAATTTTCTTCAGTGTTGTTGCAAATTTCTTGTCATTTTGGGTTTCTTCTTCTCAGATTAACAAGTTTCATCTTAAGGAAATGCACTGTAAAAGTTTATTTTCTTAGTCAGATGAACCTTGCCCTTGGAAAACATTTCGACATTTTTCTGCTTCAAGGACATTTTTATTTTTAAAATATTTTTTTGGGCTAGTGAATGAATGGGGTAGGCCGAGAGCAATTATATTGTCTATGGTTGCATCCTACTTTTAGATGACCTTGAGTTTTTTCTATCTTGTCTACTGCTCTTTTCCGCACGGTAGGTACTGCTTGTATATCTGTGGTTAAGTACTGTATAATTCTGTTGTATACAAAAAGCCCGAAGATATCGATCTAGAGAGTGGTATATTTATGACTGCACGCTTGTTAAATGAATAAGTCCTTCTCAAGCGCTTGACTCCGGGGCGAGTAGTTTCAAATCGTTACATTACTCCCTTCCCTTCAAGGCCCTCCTGGCGCCTATATACATTTCAAGACAGGAAGCTTGCTGATCATGCCAATAGGTGATTTGCTCTGGAAGAATTGATTTCAGAATGTACCCTTGAAACCAGGTAATTTATATCCAATATGAAGGTCACGTACAGGGTCCAGGTCTTGAAGGCAGAAGTAGTGATTATCAGCTTAGAGGTTTGTTTGGTGACTGTATGAAAGCGAAACTCTTCCTCCTAATCTGGCCATGATGAATAGAAAGAAGATTATCAGCTTAGAGGTTTGTTTGGTGACTGTATGAAAACGAAACTCTTCCTCCTAATCTGGCCATGATGAATAGAAAGAAGATTATCAGCTTAGAGGTTTGTTTGGTGACTGTATGAAAGCGAAACTCTTCCTCCTAATCTGGCCATGATGAATAGAAAGAAGATTATCAGCTTAGAGGTTTGTTTGGTGACTGTATGAAAGCGAAACTCCTCCTCCTAATCTGGCCATGATGAATAGAAAGAAGATTATCAGCTTAGAGGTTTGTTTGGTGACTGTATGAAAGCGAAACTCCTCCTCCTAATCTGGCCATGATGAATAGAAAGAAGATTATCAGCTTAGAGGTTTGTTTGGTGACTGTATGAAAGCGAAACTCCTCCTCCTAATCTGGCCATGATGAATTTCTGGGATGAGCATCCAAAGAGTATACAGATGAAGGCTGAAGATCAAGGTAGAAGAAAAAGGTTGAAGTTCAATTTTGATAGTCTTTATTCTTGATATTGTCCAGTGCAGATGACGGGTCCATTTTATGTAAACATGTCCATATGAATTTGAAGTTCTTCCTTCCATGTAGATTGTAATTGTTTTGGCCAAAAGCAGCAATGAATTCCACCGGACTGTATATGTTAAGGTCTTGAATTTGTAGTGATGATTGCGATTTAACGTTGATTTTAATTCTTGATGTTGCGAAGACTAAGCTATACTATAAAATGGTTTACTGATGAAAATTAGAAAAAAAAAATTAAGTTAGAACTGATTTTGAATTATTCTTTTTTTTTCTTTTTTTTTGTAAATCTCTAAGAATAAAGAACCAATTAACATTCCATGATTCGATCAAGAACAAGGTTTTGATTGAATTATCGAATGCTAGTTCGACTTGTTGAGGTCATTCCGAGCTCAAGAATGACCCCCGCAACCCGAAGAAGGAAGCTTTATTATATTTAAAATAAAACTACCCGAATAGTAAACCGACGTTGGCATATGCCACATGCATTTTATTTGTGTTGAGGATTTCAAATCTCTCTATTTAATTAATTTCATATTTACTCTAATTTGTAAGGACGAAGAACAACATAAAATGTGAATCCAAAAAAAACCCAAATGGATAAAATAAGCACTACCAAAAGAAATTACATACAAAACCGTTGGCTGGGTTTCGTAACTTCCTAAAGTTACTAAATAGATATTCTAAGCATCTGATTGCTATCATGTGATGAAAATAGTAACCCAATGCCAAAGATTCTGTATGAACTCTTCGGTTTGCCTTCTAGCTCAAAGCAACATAATAAATATTACAAACTATAAATCATTAATTCAATTATAAGAAAATTGTAACCAATATCCAGCAGATCCTGCAAGGAATATACATACTCATTTGATAATATAGATTAATGAATGGGATAACCCAAATTAACATTAATAATTTGATAAATATAGGCACGGTATTGTACCACATGCAATTGAAAATGCACTATTTCTCCAGCTTATAGTATGTAACATCCCCAAAGGGCATAATGAAACAGAACAAGACAAAGAAACAGAACAAGACAACGAAACATAAAACCCAACTGTATTTTACTATAAACTATCTTGAAGATACGCCCACCATTCCGGACTAGCAAGCGCATCTTGAAAACTAACTAGTTAATTAAATAACCATTTCAAAATGAATATGTTAAAGTACATATGAAAATCATCAATATCCCAAACGGATGTACAATGTTCTCACACACATCCAAACTTATTCAAAATTTGATGACTTGAATATATAAATTTACAAAATTTAGTACTATGTACATTCATATGCACACATTCAATGCGCAAGGGTAAGAATAGGTCACCCTTGCACGCTGAACAAGTATAAAAATTAGCAAAATACATAGGTTAGTAATACCTGGACACGGACAAACAAAATAACTTCATAAACAAATATAAAATTGCATTCAATGTGAGAATATAAGTTTTAGTCATGTTCTCACGTTAAATGGAATCTTTTAATCGCTTCCATTATTGCGCATAATGGAAACAAAAGCATATAAAATGGTTAAAATACGCTCCTGACTTACACGACGTTAATCTGAGATTTCATGTTTGATTATATCCTTGATGTGAAAGGTTCCCACAGGTTTTCCATTTAAATCAGCTAAAATGTAAGCAAACGGAGACAATTTCTTAATGACTTTGCTGCGAATAAACTTGGGAGCTAATTTCGCTGAAAAATACTTACTAGCGTCTGAAAGAACGAACGATCGGCGCCAAACGATGTCACCAATTTCATATTGTATGTCCCTATGACGTAGATTATACTGAGTTTTGTTCTTTTCATACGACTGCCTTAGAGACGTACGAACCTGTGAAAAAATATCGTTCAACTCGTCTAAATCCGAAGCCCAAGAATCCCGTGCGGCAAATCTGATATCTTCGGGGTTGAAGTCTGAAGACTTGTAGTCGTTTCCTGAAATAATAATTTCCCTACCAAAGTTCAAGAAAAAGGGAGTATATCCGGTGACCTCATGTACTGCTGTGTTAATAGCGAGTTCAATTTCATGTAAACAATCTGCCCACCTC
Organism: Hesperophylax consimilis; assembly: GCF_061612785.1. NCBI lineage: Eukaryota > Metazoa > Arthropoda > Insecta > Trichoptera > Limnephilidae > Hesperophylax > Hesperophylax consimilis. The sequence continues at coordinate 10,726,052 of NC_142852.1, forward strand.
CGATGATCACCACCGACGTACGAGCTAATAGCAGACACTAACACTCTGTTAATCCTTTCAACCGGATTATTTTGCGGGTGATATCTACAGTTGTAAAAGAGGTGTCTTATATGAAACTTGTTGTCTTATGTCTTTTGAAATATATTGGGGACCATTATCCAGAATTATTGTATCAGGCACCCCAAACTTGTAAAATATCTCATTTTCCATGATCTCAACAATATTATTTCCAGTAGCTTTTCTTAGTGGGAAAAGTTTAGAGTATTTTGTAAAGAAGTCAGAGATTACTAACACATATGTATAGCCTTTTTTGTAGGAGTTGGGGAAAGGACCTAATAAATCTGTAGCAATCATTTGCCAAGGACGTTGAACCAATTTGGGATCACCCATTAGACCTGGTGGTAACTGATTCGTACTCTTATGACCCAAGCAAGTGTGACATTTGCTAATGAATGATTTTACGTCGGCCGCCATCTTCGGCCAGTAATATTTCTGACTAATTCTATTCAAAGTCTTCATAATACCAAAATGAGCACACGAAGGAGGTACATGATATTGCGTTATTATATCTTTCCTAGACTCTTTAGGTACCATTTCTTTCCAGTCATACACTCTGTGTAGCGCTTCCATACTCTGTATGTGTTTGTACAATACTCCATTATCAACTTTCCAAGCATGAAATTTATCTGGAAAAGCTAGAACATTTCTACACATTTTATCGTACCACGATTCTTTGGTTGGTGTAGTTTGTCCTACTACAGCTAATTCTACGGGATCACGTGATAATGCGTCAGGCACTATATTATCTTTTCCTTTACAGTGTTCTATAATAAAATTGAATTGCTGTAACCTGACAGCCCATCTTGCTAATCTGCCTGTAGGAGATTTAATATTCACTAACCATTTTAGACTGTAATGATCTGTTATTATCTTAACCGGTATGACAGAACCTTCTATGTAAGCTCTAAATTTCTCCAGAGCGAAAATCATTGCATTAAGCTCTTTCTCTGTAGTTGAATGATTTCTCTCTTGAGCACTCAGAGACCTACTAATAAATTCTCTACCCGAATCATCTAACTGTGTCAGGACCGCCCCTAGCCCGGTGTTGGATGCGTCGCATGATATGATGAAAGGTTTTTCAAAGTTAGGGCAAGCTAAAACAGGTGCGCTCACTAAAATATCTTTAAGTTTTTTAAAAGCTATATCTGCCTGACCGTTCCATTTAAATTTGTTTCCCGTAAATTCCTTTCTTGTTAAATTATGCAACGGAGCTGCTATTATGGAAAAGTTACAAATAAACCTTTTATACCAAGATAGTTTGCCTATAAAACGTCTTAAGCTTTTTTGCGAGTTCGGTATAGGAAAATCCACCTTGGCTTTAACTTTATCTGGATCGGTTCTTAAACCTTGACTATCGACGACATAACCCGAAACTTTAACGAGTCTCTACAAAAAACAGATTTGTCCATATTGATAGTTAGACCCGCATCAGAAAGTTTTTGTCGAACTTTCCTCAAAAGAGACATGTGTTCCTCAAATGAAGTGCTTATAATTATAATATCATCTAAGTAATAAAATACTTTGCCCTCAAATTCAGGTCCAAATATTTTATCCACTAAGCGCATCATTCTAGAGCTCGCCCCATGAAGACCGAATGGCATTCTAGCAAAATGAAATAATCCTCGTTTCGGAACAGTAAAAGCCGTCTTCTCTTTAGAGTTTTCCTCCAAAGGAATTTGCCAGAAAGCTGCTGTCAAGTCAATAGTAGACAGGTATTTAGCACCGCCTAAGGAATCTAGTATGCTTGAAACATAAGGAATAGGAAAACTGTATTTTTTCGACAGCGAGCTTAAAGTTCTACTGTCCAAACATAACATAAATGACCCATCCTTCTTGGGAACAAGTAATATCGGACTGTTCCACGCACTATGACTTGTTTCCACGACTCTTAACTCTAACATTCTATCTAATTCTTTGTGTACCGCCGGTAGAAAGTGTGGTGAAACTGGGTAATATCTTTATTTTACCGGTTGAGCATCACCTGTGTCAATGACGTGATATCCCAAATCGGTTTTACCTAACCTGTCTCCCGAGATACCTTTAAATTCGTCTATAACGCATTTAAGCTCATGCTTCTGTCTATTCGATAAATTTAAGCTGTTTTCTAATCCTTTTATCTCTGTGACTGATTTCGGCTCAGATTGATTGATTGATTCCCGTGGTGATATATATTTGCAAATTTCCGGACAAATATTAAAATGTTTCCAAAAGTCTATACCTAGAATTACATTTGAAGTGATCTCAGGCATAACTACAAAAGTGAAATATTTGACAATGTTTTTATACAGCACCGGAACTGTTATCTTTTGTGTACATTTTACTGAGTGACCTGTCGCAGAAGTTAGAGAAAATTTTTCTTTTAAAATCGCCAAACTAAATCCTAATCACACAAAATGTGTGTGAAAGTTATTTCCCAAAATAGACAGGTGAGAACCTGAATCTAGCAAACCAGAAAATTTAGTATTTAGAACCTGAAATGATATGTAAGGACGGCCATCATTGTTACCCGCTCTCTCCGCCTTTGACGTTCTAAGGTTCTGGTAGAATTTCTCCACGACAGCAAGCCAATTAGACCACTCCGGGTCACACGGCACAGTAGATGAAGACGTCTCCTCGCCCACTGCACAGGCAACCCGGGCTGCTAGTTTTTTTGGTTCTTGCATCTGCAGTCAGGAGCCTTCACACCAGGTTGACCACAGCGGAAACATCTCACTGGTTCTCTGAAATTCACGTTTTGAGCGCTTTGATTATTGTTATTAAAATACCTTTGATTTCTTTTGACACTAGGATTATAATTGTTATTATTGCGAGAAGCCTCCCTGTTATTAATATTTGATGGAGTACCTATTGTTGGCAGAATTATTGGCTTTGGAATTGTAAGAGTTTAAATTTGCAGGATGGTTTCTAGTATCCGTGCGACTATCCGCTAATTCTATCATCTTTCCATATTTCTTTAGAGCAGAAATATTAGTCACCTCTGTAAGAGAAAGTTTATTTATGTATCTTGGCAACATGTTACACATTAGAATTTCTAATATTTCCTCTTCCGGCAATTTCTTAGAGAGGCGATTATTCAATAGTAAGACTGTAGTTATAAATGAACCCAAGTTTTCTTTGGGTTTTTGACAGGTAGTTCTTAACTGAGCTACAAGACGTTTCTCATGGTCCAAGAGTTCGAACTCCTCCTTCAAACCCGCAACAATCTCTGACCATGAATTAAAAGTAAAACGGTTCACCCTGAACCAGTTCAAAGCATCGCCTGTGAAAAATTCAATCGCGCTAGAAAATAGATTATTGGTACTTACACCACGAGAATCTGCTAGTTCTTCTACACGTTCTATGAAATTGCGTACGCATGTGGATCCGTCAAAAACCAGATTCCATTTGTGCACGGGGAATGACTTGCAGGAAGAGGATTGCGTTTCCGCCTGTCCCTCCGGCGAAGCTTCATTTTTATTCAGCATTGTTACAGAATCCTGAATCTTGGCCTGACTCCTCGTAACAATTTGCGGTTCCGACATGACGTGAAGAAACTATGCTATGTAGGTATGAAATAAATAATTAGCACATGTACCAAATATACACGACGAGAATAATTTTGCCTCGTACCAAAAAAAAATTTGACTACAGCGTACTGTAAGTCAATAAACAGTGAAAAACGCAGAGCGCTAGAGTTCTAGAGGGGACACTCAAATATATAAACTTTGTAAAATGATTATTTAATTATGGAATATCATCACGAAACAGATCCACAGAGCATTAAAACCGCGAGCGACTGTCATCATAAATTCACAAATTAGCAAGATTAACACTTGAGACTTTTTACTACACTAAAAAAAATTGAGCACAAATTTACATCCTACCCACAAAATAACACATCACTAGGTTTAAACCACGTTGGGAGGCCAAATGTACCGAGATTTATTGGTGTGTAATTTCTGAAAAGTGTGTAAACATATAACTCATGTGTTGCACAATATTAAATAAGGGAATCATAAATTAAAGAATTGCGTGAATGATAAGAACAAAATTTATTGAGTTTAATTATCAAAATACTTAATCATCTATTAAATTACATTATTTTCAAGTTAAATAGCAAGAGACTCTACATTTATTATTAAAATCAGGGCATGTTCAGATCGTTAAACAAAATCTGACTAGTGATGCGAATATACAATTCTAATATGTTAACCCTTTACGGCGCCGAATTGCAGATCTGCATCATACCATTCGAACTCCTTCAATTGTTCAAAGAAACAAAAAAATACCATTTTGCGCAGCGTTGCATATGCACAGCAAAGCTATCTTACGAATTAGTTAGTTTTATTTTTACTAAATGGCGTTACTTTATATTTTGTGGTCATTTGAATATAAAAACTTGTCATAACCGGTTCGTGTAGTTTGCACGCGTGTTCAATTGTTTGTTTTTATTACTGATATTTATTTATTTTATTTATTTATTTATTTATATATAATTTGTACATTTATTTATAACAATTACAGGTAATAAAGCCTAAGACGTTATAATTGTACCATTTATGCAGTGTATATGCAATGCCAAAAATCTCGCAAATGCGCTATAGGACACAAAAAATAAATCTAATTTTTTATCTACCGCATTCAAAAAGTACGTAGCTCTCCCTACAGGTGAGTTCATTAATAAATTAGTGCGGCTTGCTCTACTATATAGAAGATTGTGATGACGTCCTCGAGAGTGAGACTCTGGTACAAAAAAATTTAATTGGGCCAGTATCTCATTATTAGATAAGTGACCGTTTATTAGTTGGAAGAAATATTTAAGCAAAGCAATACCTCTACGTGTCTCTAGGGAGTGGTAATTGGTCATGCCTAATATATAAATCGATGGGTAAAGCCAAGGGTAACGTCCATAGAGCCGCGAGATTAAAAACCTTAAAAAATTTTTATGGACTCTTTCAATGCGTAAAGTGTATGTTAATTCATGTGGAGCCCAGATGATCGAGTTTGATTCAAGTACACTTAGGACTAGTGTGTTATATAATAACGTCAGTGTTTTTGTGTTACGAAACGGATATGAGTTTCTAATTACGAAGCCGAGAAGCCTGTATGCTCTGCTTATTAAATCATCGATGTGTTGGTGAAAAGTTAGTTTGCTGTCGTAAATAACTCCTAGGTCTTTGATTTGGTTTAGGTGTTGGAGAATAATTTCATTGATTGTATATTCAAATACATGCGGTTTCTTTGATCTTGTATACGAGACGATATTGCACTTGGGTGTACTGAAGTTCAAGCCATTTATTTTGGCCCAGTTTGAGACGCAGTCAATGTCACGTTGAAGGAGAATACAGTCAAGATGATTTTTTATTGAGCGATATAGTTTCAAGTCATCTGCAAATAGTAAATACAGCGAATGTGTGATGACTGAACCAATATCGTTAATAAAAATCAGAAACAGAAGTGGTCCAAGGATGGACCCCTGTGGAGCTCCAGAAAAAACTATGAATTCCAAAGAACTGGAACCCTTATAATAAACAAACTGTCTACGATTTCGAAAATATGAAGCAAAAAAAACAGAGTAGTCTTTTGGAAAAACCAAATGAAGCTAGCTTATTTAGAAGAATGTCGATGTCAACCTTGTCGAATGCTTTTTCCAGGTCGAAATAAGCAACATCCACCTGTCCCCGATTGTCGAGAGTTTGTGATAAGAAATCTGAGATGCATAAAAGGTTTGATGTTACTGACATCTGGGGTCTAAAACCATATTGACGGTCATCAAGAATTGGATTAACGTGATTAAGTATATATTTATGTAGAATTTTCTCGAATATTTTCATGATGGAACATAGAACGGCAACTGGTCGATAATTCCGGATATCGCGTTTGTCTCCCTTCTTGTAGATAGGGGTTATTTTAGTTAATCTCCAGATGTCTGGGAGAATCCCGTTTTTTAGGCATACATTGAAGAGATGACATAATGGTGGTATTAAAAGGTCGGAACAACCCTTTAGTATAAATGTTGGAATATTGTCAGGACCGATGGAGTGAGGTTTCTTTAAATTTGAGAGTGCCTCCTTAACATATTTTTCTGAAATACTGACCAGGTCGAATGAGGGCCCAATCTGTACAGTGTGAAGGGTAGAGTCAATATTGAGAGTTGGTTGGACATTTTTGTAAACAGATGAAAAAAAGGTTGCAAAACTATTAGCGATTTTATCATCAGTAGTCAATTCCTCTCCGTCAAGAATCATAGACTTAAATGAGTTGTTGGATTTTTTTAGATCCTTAATGTACTTCCAAAACTGTTTGGGATCGATAGATAATTTTTCTTCCATTGAAGTTAAATGATTTTTAAAAGCTTCACTGATTTCATGTTTTACGATGGAGCGATAGGCTGAAAAATTAGCATAGTCCAAGTTGTGACGTGTTTTTTTCCATTGCTTATGACAAATATGTTTAATTTTAATATTTAAAATGATACTATTTGTGTACCACTTAGGATATACTCTGTGTGTCGTAGTGCGAGGTGTGGAAATGGGTATACACTTGTCGAATATATTGTAAATTGAATTGTAAAAATTTGTACATAATGCATTTATGTCTGTTGAACTTTGGCAGACCGGTTGCCATGAGCATTCAGAAAGCAATTCATATAATAAGTGGAAATTTCCTTTGTTGAATCTCCATGCGTTTACGGTTCTAGCTCCGTGATAGGAGGGAACTTCTATTGAACTTGGGTTTGGACATGAACTTGAAACACCTGAGTGAGCCTCACTAATACTTATAGACAAAGCAGGGTGGTGCTTATCCTCGTTTGTAATAGGGTCATGACATTTCTCAACACACTTTACAAGATCCTTGGCATTACATAAAACTATATCCAGAGTGTTATTATAATCATTACATATCAAGTTATATTCTTGCAAACCGTAGAAACATTTAAAATAATTAAACATGTTCACAATATTGGAGTTACAGGAAGGGAGGTTCAAATCACCTAATATTAAGATATTTTTGTCACTGAGAAGATTATAATTACTTTCTATTTTTTCAAACATGTTGTAGTATAACGAAGTTGAAGAACGAGGTGGCACATATATCACACATACGAAAACAGTTGAAGATTTCAAGGATAGCTTCACCCACAGGGATTCAGTGTCGGGGAGGTCCATTGAAGAAATCCTCTCAGCATGGGTTACAGAATCAGCACGAACAGCCAGGACGACACCCCCCGCTCGTGTGAGGCGGTCACGACGAAAGACAACATAATTCTCTGGAAATAGCTCTGAATTATGCACACTTGGTTTCAGCCACGATTCAGTGATTGCTATTAAATCTAAGCTATCTCGAGCAAATAGGTTGTTTTTAAATACTGCCAATTTCGTATTTAACCCTCGAACGTTTTGGTAATATATAGAGAGGTTAGAATTATTTCTCACTCTTAGAGTGTTTCGTTTTATCATTGGTTGCAACATTTCTCCGAAAAAACCACTCATTGAATGCAACATGATTTGGCCATATGTTCGGGTCCATATAAAACGAAAGCTTCGATTCCGGGACTCCGATCCGGAAAGAGGCGTAGTCAGCTTTGACTGTCAATTTGACAACATCGTAAACAATTTCTTTGTTTATATTGAGAAGGAATTTTACAATATCCTCAACCGTAGTGTTGACATCGAATTGCCAGGCATGAATATACTTTCGCCTTTCAACGGCTATGAGGCCTTTATGCTCAGTCGCGGTACCATGAAGTACTGGTCGTCTTTTTTTCCTATGCGTGACTCGGCGCCAATTGGTGTTAGCCGAAGTGGAGGTATAAGCTTCCGTTTCAGATTCGGATTCAGCTGTATCGGTTTCTGCAGTCTTTGATGTTACAGTATCGGTAGGTTGGGCAACGGGAGTTGACATCTTCTTCGGTTTAGATGGGCCGGACAGCGGCCTCTTCCCCTTGTCGATGGTCCCAGAAACTTGAGTTGAAACTTGAGTTGTTTCGCCTTCCTTTGCTCTAGCTGTAGCACGGGTAGACATTCGGCCTTTGTTTACGGTACCTTTCTGCTCTGTGCGGGCGGCCGGGCGAGTGGGCGGCGGTGGGGGCGGGGGCGGGGGGGCAGTGACATCGGCCCAGCGGCGGGCGGTAAGCGATGTATCTACCTCGCCTCGCGATGTAGGTACACTTTTATCACTACCGACTAGTAGTATTGACTTTATTTCTTTAACATCAGCTGTTAGGCTGTCAACTTTGGTGCTCAACACTTTTATTATATTAGTGAGCACATGAAGCTCATTCATAAATAAACTTGGATCACTCATTTTTTTGGCAAAGTAATAGTATTCGGAATGAATATTCAAAAACAAACGGCGCGCGGCGTAATACGTGCGTTCCGCCGGCAAGGTAATTCTCCAACTGATTATTGATATTGAAAATATTGATATATATGATATTGAAAATATTGCCGTGAAATTGTGCTGAAGTAACAGTAAGTCCTTCTATTTCATAAATTTAATGTACTTTCAATGAATTTTACTATATTTACAGGGATACGCTACACTTTTGTTATGATGCAGTAATGCATCATTGCGCTAAACGATAATAATCCATTAGTTTGTTTCTAGAAATAATGTTTTTTTCTTTCAGTCTCATTATGAATTCGAGGCTTCCACGTTTAGGTGCCAAAGTTCCATCTTTGACGTCTCAAGAATTGGAAGACATTCTGGGCCATTGGCAAGATAGTGATGATGGCTTAGACTACTCAGATGACGAAGACATAGCTGATCATCGTACATATTGGAACGAAATGGGCAGAATTTACACGAAGATTCGGATGAGGAACCAGAAATACCAGATCCAGAAGAACAGGATAACAACATCTTGTCACCAAACTTGGAGGACAATATCAACACTACAGTCGCGCAATATGAGACACCGCCTGGTATTCCACTACCGAGTACCAGTTCAACTACTACTTCAAGAAGTTCACGTGCTCCTAAGACAAATATTTTATGGAAAAATAAAAACTTAGGGCTTAGCAAAGACCAGATGAAGTTTCGGGGATCTTCTATCTTACCCAACGAAATATTAGAGCTGCAGACACCTTATCAGGTATTTTAAAATTTATTTACTGACGACTTTATCGATCTTATTAGAGAGAAAACAAACCTGTATAGCGTGCAAGAAGATACCAGTAAGTTTATAAATGTTGCAAGCCAGGAAATAAGACAGTTCATAGGAATTATATTCTTCATGTCCATAATTCATATGCCTAATGTGCGAATGTACTGGTCAGAAAAATATGGTTACGCCCACATACGCGAGACCATGACGGTAAAACGGTTCGAGTTTTTGAGACAGTCGCTACATTTCAATGATAACGCCAAAATGACACCATATGGTTAGCCAAATTCTGATCGATTGTATAAAATCAGACCTATGATTGAGAAATTAAACCATAATTTTGCTAGAGTGCCTTTTGAACAACATTTGTCTGTTGATGAACAAATGTGTTCCACCAAAGCGCGAAGTGCCCTAAAGCAATATTTGCCAGATAAACCTCACAAATGGGGCTTCAAGCTGCTTGTGATTTGTGGTGTATCTGGATATGGCTACAAGTTCGAAGTCTACAGTGGCCAAGAGAACATGCGCAGGTGGTAAGCCTCAGTTAGGTGCGTCATCTAACGGAGTGGTCCGACTTGCCAGAGACATACCTGACAACCAAAACTATCGATTGTTTTTTGACAACTAGTAAAGACGAAAGGTTAGTAAAATATAAAAAAACGAACCGGCTCAAACGTACCAGTGATGTAGAATCACTGATTCAGGATAAAAAAAGAAAGGACCATGCCAGTACATACCACCAAAAGAGGTCAGATTGGACCAGGTAGGGCACTGGCTTATATGGACTGAAAAGAGGCTGAGATGCAAACTTCCAGGATGTAAAGGAACAGCCCAAACAGAATGTCAAAAATGTGGTGTGGACTTATGTTTTAACAAGAATAATAACTGTTTTCAAATGTTTCATACTTACTAACTTTTGATGTGTTTTGACACCATGATGCACTTCTGCATCACAATGTTTTTTTCCAAAAAAAAAAAGTATTTTTACATAGGATTTTTTTTATTATTTTTACCATTATGTATAGTTGTTGTTTTACCTGGAGATATTAAAATAAATATGAAAAAAGTTCTTGCGCCGTAAAGGGTTAATCTGCGGGTACTAAAAATTAAAAGGATAAGTTTCACATCTCAAATATTAATCTTGCTTTGATTACATAGGGCGCCAGCTCTTCCCAATCATCTTGTGAAGAACAAATTTATAAATTAAAAGTAAACCATGTTGTGAAATATAATTAGCATGATGACAATCGCTCACGTTTTTAATCGCGCAAACCTCTCTGGAATCCGTTCCGTGACGCACGTCCTGACAGTAGACCAATCCCCCTAGAACTGGCTTGAAATCTATGATCTCTACGATTTTGTATCCGGCCGTCGCTGGGTTCACAATTGCACGCTCCTTAAGTTAATCAGTTCTTTCAAGCGCTTGACAACGGGGCGAGTAGTTTCAAATCGTTACAGATTGTACCAGTACCATCGCCCCCGAAAAAAATGGTACAACCATCCCCGAGGGGTCATTTTAAATTAAAACGCAAATTTTTGGTTAATCCCTACTCGCGAACCCTTCAAAACCAGTCGTAAAATAAACTCAATTATCCAAAAAAATGTGTAGATAGCAAAATCATAACAAACAGAAAAAAGTAAGTGTAATATTAGAGTATGAACGCAATCGAAAAACTTACGTTTTGGGCTCGAAAAATTTCTTTTTCCAACTGCGAACGACCGGCTTCCACTGCGTCCCGCGGGCTACTGACGATTGTCCGCGCTTGTCCGGGCTATTGCTTGGCGATACATTAGTATACGTACCTATTATAGTTAGGGAGTTATTCGCATTGGTACTACTGACCCGTGGTACTACTGTCCCCGGTCTCCCCTACCATAGAATAAACAATATAACATTACGAGTTCCTCCCAAATGAAACAAGTGTTACATGTTGCCCAACCGTCTAGCATTCCGTCTCTTTTACACTAGCCTGACATAGTAGATCTACATCTCATTTGAATTTCGAAAGATGTTTGTAGAAAAATATAGGCACCGATTAGGCAAATATTTGGATCACGAAACACGCCCACAAGGCAATTCTTTTGTTATTATTTATTCTTTGCTAGGTAATATCATAAAATGCCGAATGAAATTATTGTTACAAAAAATGTTCAATTTTAAAAAAGAAAATAGGTCTGCCGCCCAACATTTCGACGGTACCGAAGAAAAATGTAAGATGTGCATATTTTAAGTTTGGCAGGAGAGGTGTTAAAAGTTTCGTTTCTGCATTTTTATTGTTTTCGATAATGTATTTCTCCATTTAAATAAATAGCCAATATATCTAACAACACAACATTTCTTGATTTTAAAAACAGTTTAAATACACAAATGAAACCTTAAACAGCTTTATTGCAAAAATACAATACATGCACATCTGGCATGGTTTTTCGGGACTGTCGATTTGTTAGGTTTGTTATTGAATATACTCACATTTAAACTAAAGGTTTAAACAATGTCAATGGACTAAAAAGTTATGGGACAGTAAGTTGTATACAAGTGCGCAGTACTGTAATTTAGATTTTTTTTTTTTTTTTTTTTTTTTTTTTAAAAAGAAAGACAAACATTCCCGGGTCACGGATAACCCAACAATGTTTGAAAATCTCCTACTACCACCACAGAAAGCCGAAAATGTTGCTTGTGTTGTGATGGAGGACTTAGCCAGCCGAGGAATCGAACACGCGACGCTCGGGTGAGACCCAAGCGCTATGCCCACTCAACCACTGACCGATTGGTCTCGTCGAAAGAGAATCACAAAGAAATGGCTCTCTGCAAGTGTCGATACCTGCAAATAAATACACAAACAAAATATTTACATAGCAGCGTCTAAAACAAATAAACAATTCACTTGAAAATATCACGAACATGTTCACATTAAAACTCAAAATTATTTAGTTGCAAGCAACATTGTTATTTTTTTCTGCTGAAACTCGGAACACAAATATAATGAAAATTAATAATAACCCTTATCAAATCAATTATTAACCAGGTAAAATAGTGGAATAATTGTTTTGTTGAGACTTTGAGGCAGAACTAACCCACAACGTGGGGTGATTTGATAAGGTTTATAATTGATTACGATTATATTTTGAAAATCAATTATTAAGAAATCGAAAAATCATCGGTTAGGTTTTGTAACGAGATTTTGAATGAATTAATGAAAATATGTCAAAGTTGTAGAGTTTACTTATGTTTAGTTGTAGAGGTATTTCATCCATCAATCTTAATGTTCTTAGTATGAAATTATGATATACTGTGTTGTTTAAGTGGATATCTAATCTGTCCAGAACAGATCTAAATGTCTTGTACATTTCGGTACGTCATTAGAGTAAATGTCAATATTTCCAGGTTACTGACTTGATTTATGTGAATTCGTTAATAGCACTATATGGAACGATATTCAAATTGTTTCATTCACAGGAAATGTTCACTAACTTTGTTTTATTCATTTCTAAATACAGCTGCAATAACATCTTGAATTTGAAGTGAAAAATGTTGACATACCCCTATATTGCGCCAAAAATATCGAATCGTCCCAATTAAGCATTTTATTAAATAAATTAGAATATTAATTGATTGAAGAACATATTTTGGGTAAAAGCCTTTAGTCGGACGTAGTCGGAGGCATGACGGTGACCATAAACAAGGTGACAGTTGGTTTAGTGTTGTTTGCCATATTTTTATATATTTTTTTTTATTGCGCAGCAGAATATTTTTTCTAATTACAGTACAATTTTACATTTTTCAGCATTTAGCTAGGTGACTATTCAATAATTGTTTTAAGTCATTTAGAGAACAGTCACTTACATCCAAATTCTTTGAAAGTTCGTTATCCTAATATCCCAAGAGAAATGGGCTATCGGTAAAATTAATTTTGAAACACATAATAGCTAAACTTGCTTTCCCTCCTATATATTGGTAAATGTTACCACTCGCGTGGAATGATTAGCAAATTGCGATGAATATTAAATGTTCTTAAAACTCATTATTCTTAGTTACGATCGTTCTTAATAATAACCGTTCTTATTAATTACCGTGATTAATTATCATATGATGAATATGTATGTTAACAATATGTATGTGTTCAAAAGTCACATGATGAAAATGTTTTTTTCTTTGAGTTATCTGGTCGCCATGAAAATTATAATAATTGTCTATGACTTCATTCTTGTCTATGCATAACCTATAAATATTTTTGACAAGTGTTAACAAGTGCTTTCTTCTCCGTTTCTTCCTGTTAAACTTACTATCCCACGCCTGTGATGTTTATTGGTAAAGTAAGTACTCATACTTATATTCATCGCTATTTATTTGGTAGCTGCCGTTATTCCAGTTTAGTTAGGGAATCATTGGGCGTTTTGTCACAGAAGACTGAGTAGAATGTTTAAACTGTCAATTTGACGTCTACCGATTATTAGATTAGTATTTAGAAGGCATTTATTACAATTACACAACAAACAACATATGGTTAACAGATATTTTGTTAAAAGCGGAATGGCGGTAAACATTGTAAATATATATATAGTTTTCCCACGATAAACAACGTTTCTCTCACGGACGTATATAAGGGGGGGGTCTTGGGGGTCCGGACCCCCCCCATTGCACCGCGCCGATTGTAGAATACGATAGTTTCTTAAGTTCGCCACAGTGCGGGGAGCGGGGGAATGGGCAGTGCCCCCGCCGCGGCGCGCCGCCGCCGCCCGCGTTTCGGCCGCGCGCACCATACCAAGCTAGAATCTAGTTTAGTCTATTTTGTCTCTTCGCGTTGCGCAGTTGTCAGTTGTTTTAATACAGAAAGAAGTGTCGCATTTAAAAAGTATGAAACGATCAAATCAGGTATCTCTTTTGAGTTTTTTTTCTAAGAAAGAGAGACCAAATCCCAATGAACTTTTATCAAAAGACAATGTGGAATCCTGTCATATTGAAGAAGTAGGAATAAATAGAGCGGGGCCATCCACAGATACTGATGACGATGAAGTGAAGAAAGGTAAGTCTCTTGTTTATTTTATTAGGAAGGAACCCAGTTACTAGAATTTTAAAAACTTTTATCCTGTGCTGTTGTTTTGTTTTAGTCAAATATGTCTTTGTTACAGCCAGGATGGATTTGTGTTCGGCTACGTCCGCAGCCGCAGCCAGGACGGGTTATGATATTGCGCTCTACGTATGTCATCCTCCAAGCAATGACGAGGAAAAGCTGAGAGCATTAAAAGAGCTTTGGACCCCTCCGGATACATTTAAATTTCCAGTCACTATCACTGGTAAAAAGAAACTTTCTTTTCAACGCCATTGGACTACCAGGTACTCATGGCTTGTATATATATTCAAACGTCATGCAAGGAGCACTTTGCAAAGTATGTGTTTTATTTGGAAAAAAGCATGGCGGTCGTGGTCAGCAAGAACTTGGAGCCTTGGTTAGTAAGCCATTTACTTACTGGAAGAAAGCTTTAGAGAGCTTTGATCACCATGCAGATACTAAGTATCATAAATTTGCTGTTGAGCAGGCAGCAAATTTTGCAAGGATCATGGAAGGAAAAACGTTTGATGTTATAGAGTGCATGAATGCAGAAAACAGTAAAATTGCCGAAGAGAACAGAAAAAGATTGAAAGCCATTGTTGAAACAATTATTCTTTGTGGAAGGCAAGAAATAGCACTAAGAGGAAGTCGTGATTTTGGAGAAATTGGGATAAATGAACCCGAACATAATGATGGTAGTTTTAGAGCACTTCTTCGTTTTCGTGCGCGATCTGGCGATGAAGCACTTAAAAATCATTTACTAACACAAAACATTCACAGTAGAGCCATGTATACGTCACCAGGAATTCAAAATCAAGTGATTGAACTATGTGGTAGTGCTATTCAAGCGCAAGTACTTAATAGGGTCAAAGAGGCTGGTTTTTTTACTGTACTTGCTGATGAAACACAAGACATATCACGGCGAGAACAATTAGCGTTATGTTTACGATACGTACACTGCTCATCTGGGAAATCGGTTATACGGGAAGATTTTTTAGAATTCATCCACGTAGAAGATGTTTCAGCTCAAGCTTTGGCAACGACTATTATATCACATCTCTTATCATATAATTTGGATATGGATAAATGGATTGGTCAAGGCTATGATGGCGCTGCAGTGATGAGCGGCCGGTTACGGGGCGTAAGAACAATAATCGCAGAGCAATACCCGAGAGCGCAATTCGTACACTGTGTTGCTCATGTTCTCAACTTAGTTTTAGCGCATTCATGTGAGATACCAATAATACGTAACTGTATCGGAACCATTAAGAGCGTAATAAACTTTTTTCGCCTATCACCGCTTCGCGACGGACTTTTGAAGAAAATTGCGGATCAAATTAATTCATCTCATTCAACGCTTATCTCTCTTTGTGAGACACGATGGACCGAGAAACACGTGGCTGTCGAAAGATTTGCAGAAATGGTTCCCGTTATATGCGAAACACTTGGGGCACTTCAAGATGCTGCTAGTAGCGACGTCGCTACTCAAGCATACCATCTTCAAATCGCTATGGATAACAGCCAGTTTATTGTTTCTTTAGTTATACTGAGAAAAGTTTTTTCATATACAGCAAACCTTAACAAAGCAATGCAGAAAGTCAATGTCGATTTGACCAACATTTGCGAATATACAAAAAATGTAAAAACGACTTTACTAAATGTTCGGAACGAAAGTCAGTTCGCAATTCTTTTTGAGCAAGCACAGCAGATGAGTTCAAGCGATATAGTAATGCCAAGAATAACTGGAAGGCAAACCCTGCGCAATAATATTGCAGCAGAAACTGCCGAAATATACTACCGACGAAATGTGTTTTACCCTTTCATTGATCATGTTATTACAGAACTCGACGCTCGTTTTAAACCACATGAATCGACGATCGAAGGAATTCAAATGCTGCTACCTGAAAAAACCAGTAATGACTCCAGGATAAAAGAAAATCTTAACAAGATTACACAAACATTTCTGGGTGGGGAAAATAAAGGCACAATATTTCTGAGTGAATATGAGATATGGCACAATCACTGGAAATCTGTAGCACAAAAACCTGCAACTGTGATCGACACCATCGATAACTGCGATGATCAGTTTTTCCCTTTAATAAAAAAGCTTCTAATTATTTTAGCCACACTCCCAGTGTCCACTGCAACCCCTGAAAGATCTTTCTCTACATTAAAGAGGTTAAAAACTTACCTAAGAAATAAAATGGGCGACGAAAGACTTACAGGTCTGGCTTTAATGAGCGTACACCGAGATCTGGCGGTGCAACTTGATTCCGAAGAAATTATTAATCAGTTAGCAATTAAACGTAAAAGACTAAATGTATTACTTTAAAGTAGTGTCCGACCGAACTTTCGGTTTCGGTTTCGGCCTAGTTTCGGCCAAAAAACGAGTTTCGGCTTAGTTTCGGTTTCGGCCGCCATCCAGCCGAAACTACGGCCGAAACCGAAACTGAATTCGGGAGATTTCGTCCTGCGGTCGGACATGTTCGGTGCACTGAACTGCGAGCCACGAAAACACTTTTTATTTTCATTATATTCAAATAAGTATTATTGCATTAAAAATATTTTGTCATTGTAGGTAGGATGGTACTTTTTAATTTTAATTATATTGTAGTTCATTAAAAAGAGTGCCATACAAAATGACCAGAGTTTAGAGGAAATTATTTTGTTCTTAAAATGAAAGAGTATTTTTTGTTTAGTGTAGGTAGGTACCTAAAGAAATTAGTGCACCTAAAAAAGTAATTTTGTTTTCTACCTTTTATTTTATGTTATTCGTTAATAATGTTCACACAGGTAATACCTAGATACTGTTTATTTTTTTATATTATTTACGAAGAAGTTATAACTTATTTAAAAAAGCACAACCATTTATTTGAAATAAGGAATGATAATTTTTAATTAATAGTAGTTGTAAAACAATGAATCTCGTGTCAGTTTTTTTTGTTTGAGAGAAAACTACATTTATTTTCATGTATAACTTGAATTTACAATATTTTGTTAGTGTTACTGTAGGTAGGTAGGTAATTTTTAATTTTAATTATATTGTAGTTCATTAAAAAGAGTGTCATAATAATACGACCAAAGTTTAAAAGAAATTATTTTGTTCGATGAAAGCTCTTCATTTAGCTTGAGAGAAAACGCTTATTTTTTTCATACATTAAGTATTATTTGCATTAAAAATATTTTGTTATTGTAGGTAGGATGATACTTTTTGATTTTAATTTTATAATTGTAGTTCATTAAAAAGAGTGCCTTACAATATGACCAAAGTTTAGAATAAATTATTTGGTTATGTGATTAAATAAAAGGTGTTTCAATTTTAAAACAAATTATTTGTTCTTAAGATGAAAGAGTATTTTTGTTTAGTGTACCTTAACAAATTAGGTATAAAAAAAAGTTATTTTGTTTTCCACCTTTTATTTTATGTTATTTCTTTTTTTATGTTATAAACGAAGCGATTTTATTTAAATAAGGAGCGATAATTATGTGATGTTTATTTTTAGTTCAAATATCAGAGACTGAATGATTTATATATATAATATTTAAAAATAAAGGCTGATTGATTAAGACTGACTATTTTTTTCACGAAAACATGACCTTATATATTTTTTTTTAATTTGCGGACCCCCCCCCTTATCAAAGCTATATATACGTCCGTGGTTTCTCTTAACCGTTGTCATATCTTCAAGGTTTTCAAATATGTGTTTTGGCTACGACTTCGTTATTTTGACAGGATATTCCAAGCGAAACCACATTTTATTTTTTTTATGTTTTTTTATTCTAGATAAAAGAAAATTACATATTCACTTATTTAACTAGAAAAAACTAATAGATTACATATTACATTACGATTTTATTCACGATCATTGTTTTGTTGGCTGAGCATAAAATTGAACAACTTTTTTTAAAATTTACCTACACTTTTTTAATTTTTAATTTCGTCTAGGAGGCAATTATGTAAGTTGTTCCCCTCGTAACCAATGGATTGCTTGCCGTAATGAGTAAGTATGGTGTTTAAATGTATTTTATCTTGTTGCCGTGTAAAGTGTGTGTGTACTTGGTACGTTTTAATGATTTCTGTATTTGGATGTATGAGTTTATTAATTATTTTTCATATAAGGAGACATGTATTATATTCATAAAAAGTTTCTTAATGTTAATAGTTTTGTTTTCACACATAATTTTTTTGTGGATGTTCTAGTTTGAAGTGAAATAGCTTTTTGATTACTTTGTTTTGTTTTTCGTGTAGTTCATTATATATGTTTCGTATGCATTTAACCAGATTTCAATCAAGTAGTTTAAATGTGAATTAACGAGGCTATAATATAGACCTTTTTTTAATTTCATTTGGTAACAGATATGATATCCGGCTAAATACACTAATTAATGGGGTGGTTTTGTCTTTATCTTGAATATGCTGTATGAAATTTAGGTGTTTATCAATGCACAGCCCATGATAATTCTCCCGTATCAGGATTTGCAGGTTGTTATATTCAATTTTTACGGGTACGTAAGGAGGGATGATTTAACGAGTTGAGCTAAAAATCATGTATCCTGTTTTAATTTATCTTTTAAATTTTATCATTTTATTTTATTTTAACAATGTTCTGTTTCAGATATATTTTTTTGGGATTAAACCAATCACCAAACTCTACCAAAGCAAAGCATGGATCTACTGAAGCCAGATACTATATCCATCAAGACGGAACCAGGTCTCCAGGAAGAAGATGGAGGTGAAATTGCATTTTCAGATTTAGATTTCGACCACCCAGCTGTAACGAAGGAATGCTCGCAATATGCGGAGAGTACTCAGACAGCCAGTTTGTTGCATTGCATACGTGTTAAATATAGAACTTTAAATTCGGAATCAATGTCTCTTTTGAAATGTCGTTCAAACAGGACACATACTTGTGCACAACATCCTCTCTTATAAAACATAAGGGGAATTGGGTATTTACCTTAATATGTGTCCTTGCCGTAAAATACCAATACAGCACTCATTAAACTTTATTATATTATTCACAATAAGTTGTCGGTTCCTCGATTTTCACCTAATTTTATTTGAGATATGATGTGAATTACACGTATTATACGTTAAAAATACATAAATATTGATTGTAAAAACAATATCTCATTGACCGAAAACAACCAAACTCTCTACTGCAGGTGCTCTAGAGAAAGGTTTTTCCTTCTTGAAGAATCGGTCCCTGAAGCGGACATCTGAGGTCATTTTTTATCTGACATTGACCTTGTTAATCAAAGGTATTTATTCGTATAGGAATAGTTTATTCTTTTTCAATTAAAAAAATTCTCGTTAATATCAATTTGACGAAGATATAGGGCTAGCCCTATGCGGGCGCAATTGGTGCAGTTCGCTCCGGGCGTCGAATACTTAACCTAACACATCGCCCTTGATATTATTTTTGATAATACCGCTCTGCGAAAAAACACAAATCATCATTAATTTTAATTATTGCAGTGATATCCTGCCTCGGCGTGTACTAATTTAGACAAAATTAAACGTGCGCCTGGCGCCGTTTGGTTCAGGGCTGGCCATGCAAAGATTCATTATATTTATTGTCCTTTTTTATTCCAGGAAACATTAATGTGAAGACAGTCACCATAAACGCGGATCTTGGACCCCGACAAGATGAAGCGGCGCTTACTTATATGAAAATTGACATAGACCTGCTGGATGTAAAAGAGGAATGCTTAGAACGCTTTGGAAGAATTACCAAGGAAGCAGGTAAAATCAATTTTTCACTGTAAACTTGAACGATTCGAACTATTTTTCCTATTTTTTTATCCTTTCTACGAACTTACTTCGCTTATTTACTCTAAATTTAGGAAATAAGTTTAACTAAGTCTTTTTCACCCATGTTATTTTTCAAATTTGTCGACAGATCTTCAGACGCATTTTGTGGAAAAGGGATTCACTCCTCCCCATCACAACTACTCCCCCTCTCCTAAGTCAAATTTTGCAATAAACGTACGCACCAATGTGAAAGAAAAAACTTTTTCTTGTTCCAAGTGCAACTATTCAAATGCTCAAAATAGACAGTTAAAGAGGCACATGCTGACCGACAGTAGAGAAAAACCTTTTTCATGTTCCGTATGCAACTATGTGTTTTGTCGAAAGGGTCAGCTGAAGAGGCACATGCTGATTCACAGTCGAGAAAAACCTTTTTCATGTTTGGAGTGCAACTATGCAAGTTATCAAAAGGGTAACCTGAAGACACACTTGCTGACTCACCGTGGAGAAAAACCATTTTCTTGTTCCGTGTGCAACTATGCATGTTATGAAAAAGGTCAGCTGAAGAAGCACATGCTGATTCACAGTGGAGAAAAACCTTTTTCATGTTCTGAGTGCACCTATTCATGTTATCAAAAGAGCGGCCTAACGAGCCACATGCTGACTCACAGTGGAGAAAAACCTTTTTCTTGTTCCGTGTGCAAATATTCGTGTTGTAGAAAGGGTCAGCTGAAGAGGCACATGCTGATTCACAGTGGAGAAAAACCTTTTTCATGTTTGGAGTGCGATTATACAAGTTATAACCAGGGCTACCTGAAGGCACACATGCTGACTCACAGTGGAGAAAAACCTTTTTCATGTCCCCTGTGCAACTATACGTGCTATCGAAAGGGTAATCTAAAGTCCCACATGCTGACTCACAGTGGAGAAAAACCTTTTTCATGTTCCGTGTGCAACTATGCATGTAATCATAAGGGTCATTTAAAGAGGCACATGCTGATTCATAGTGGAGAAAAACCATTTTCTCGTTCCGTGTGCAACTCTATGCATGTTATGAAAAAGATCAGCTGAAGAGGCACATGCTGACTCACAGTGGAGAAAAATCGTTTTCTTGTTCCGTGTGCAAATATGCGTGTTATGAAAAAGGTCAGCTGAAGAAGCACATGCTGATTCACAGTGGAGAAAAACCTTTTTCATGTTCTGAGTGCACCTATTCATGTTATCAAAAGAGCGACCTATCGAGCCACATGCTGACTCACAGTGGAGAAAAACCTTTTTCTTGTTCCGTGTGCAAATATTCGTGTTGTAGAAAGGGTCAGCTGAAGAGGCACATGCTGATTCACAGTGGAGAAAAACCTCTTTCATGTTTGGAGTGCGATTATACAAGTTATAACCAGGGCTACCTGAAGGCACACATGCTGACTCACAGTGGAGAAAAACTTTTTTCATGTCCCCTGTGCAACTATACGTGCTATCGAAAGGGTAATCTAAAGTCCCACATGCTGACTCACAGTGGAGAAAAACCTTTTTCATGTTCCGTGTGCAACTATGCATGTAATCATAAGGGTCATTTAAAGAGGCACATGCTGATTCATAGTGAAGAAAAACCATTTTCTTGTTCCGTGTGCAACTATGCATGTTATGAAAAAGATCAGCTGAAGAGGCACATTCTGACTCACAGTGGAGAAAAATCTTTTTCTTGTTCCGTGTGCAAATATGCGTGTTGTAGAAAGGGTCAACTGAATAGGCACATGCTGATTCACAGTGGAGAAAAACCTCTTTCATGTTTGGAGTGCGATTATAAAAGTTATAACCAGGGTTACCTGAAGGCACACATGCTGACTCACATTGGAGAAAAACCTTTTTCATGTCCCGTGTGAAACATTTCATTTCATCAAAACGCCCATCTAAAGGCCAACATGCTGTCTCACAGTGGCGAAAAAACTGTTTTATGTTCCAAGTGCACATACTTATGTTATTATAAAGGCAATCTGAAGCGCACGTTGAGTCACTACGGAGAATTTTTTTTCTTTTTCCTTGTTCATCTATGCATATTCTCAAAACGCACATCTAAAAAGCCACATACTGACTCACAGTGGCGACAAACCTTTTTCATTTTCCAAGTGCACATATTCAGATTCTAGGAAAGGCCACCTTATCCCCCATATAGGACATTTGTTGGAACACATGCTGACCCAGAGCCGAGAATAACCCCCTTTTCTTGTTCCTAGTGCAACTATGCAAGTTATCAGCAGTGTTCCTTAAAGTGAAAATACTGAATGACAGCTGAGAAAAACTTTTTCGTTTTCTGGCTGAAGAGAGATTTAAAAAAACCCGTGCGCACTCACAGTTTTTTTCATATGTAATTAAGAGTTTTCTCGAAAAGACTGTTTGACTGGACACTTTTCTTGTTCCTTGCGTTAACATTTACCTTCACGAAAACTATTTACCGAATAAATTCTAGTTATAGGTATGATATGTTTCACCAGAGTGTTTCCAGTGTATAAAATTAGTATAATTTTGTCAAAATATTTACAAGCTTGCGATTTCTTCTAATTTGTTCTGAATCGCTTTGTGTGATGTCTGTATGAAAGTGTGTAAGTGCGAGCGAGATAGCATGCTTGCGAGAGCTAAATAAAGCAATTCATACAAGGATCGTCCTATTTTGTTACAAGCAGCTCCCTTATAAATATCAGTACATAGATCAAGTATCATTATTGTGTAAGACCTTCACCCCCTTCAATACACCATACATTACACGTTGTAAAAGATTTGATTTTTTTTTAAACTTAAATGTATGTGTAAAAAAGATAATTATGTCATACTACTAACACGAATATCAAAATATATATGATTATGTGTACAGTAATGTATTTAATTATTTCTTCAAATAGTATTTTTACACTTCTAAATTCACTTTCAAAACTGTAGAATTGTAAGAGCAGCTACTAGTGCGTTCTAGAATATTTTCTTTTTTATTTACCCTGCGGAGATCCCACCTTGTAGCTACTAGAATTATTTTGTAAACACAGCCACTAGGTACTTCAACCGCTCGAGAACTTCCTACCTGGGCAAACAGAAAAAAGTTCTATTGATTTGACTTATTTGACGATTTTCCTCTCAGATATATTAAAATGTAATTATTTTTCTCCGTACAAAACAGAACCGACAAATTTTAACCTTACCTTTTTTTTTTAAAGTGGGGTTTGTAAAGGCTGCAATGCCAATATAATCTGCTTTATTCGAAAAAAACGAAAACTTTTTCATTTAAAAAAAAAGTTGAAATGTTCTCGTTTTTGAAATTATTAGTAGTAAATTCAGAAAACTACTTATTGGCTACAATTTTTCATTTAAATTGGACTTTACCAACCGCATTTAGCGTTGTTTACCGTAGTTAACATTTGAATTTTACAAGCAATAATTATTAGCCTGAAACACTCATCCACATTGAAAAATCTCCTGATAAAAGATACTCGACGCCAACGGGACTCGAACCCGTGTCCCTTCGATTTCCGGTCGACAGCTCTGACCACTGAGCTATGGCGGCTTATCTCTTACCCGCGAAATTATTCAATATATACTAGTGTTTCATTCAACAATTACTGCTTGTTACATTTCATTCAGGCGAACAATTATTGCTTGTAAAATAATTGTTACCCTTTGTGCTATGCATAAAAATCTTGTCTTAAAAACATTAGTTTACCAAAAAATAATAATTAACATTTGAAGGTTAAAGGAAAGATAAACAAGTTGGACGCTTTTCCGTGGTCAGCTGTTTGTTTTCGGACTTCGGACCCTTCAAGATGTGCCCAGGAGATTGGTGAAGTCATCAAATCGGCGATGGATGGCTTCATACAATCGACTACTAAAGAAACTGGTGTGGGCTCAAAGCCGTGGTTCAGTCGACAATGCTCCGAAGCAGTTCGACGAAAAAACGCGGCTTACCGAGCCTACAACACATCTCGAACGCCCGAAAGCAGATCAGCATACAACAAATCGGCAAAGGAATGCAAGAGAATCATTAATAGGTCAAAATTCGAACACGACCTGCAGATCAGCAAAAAGCTGGCTGCCTGTCCGCATGGCAGCAGAGCATTCTGGTCCCTTGCGGGCTCGATAGGTCGGAATTTTTGCAAACCCAGTTTGCCACCTCTTACCAGACCTGACGGCTCACTAGCAAACACCGCCACCGAAAAGGCTAACTTATTAGGGAAAATGTTTGCGGAAAACTCGACCCTCGATGACGGAGGTGCTGTTCCGCCGTCGGTTCCTCACTGCGGCTCCTATATGAAAAAACTGAGGATCCGGCATCGGGATGTACTCCACGTTATACGGGGGCTCGATGTTAACAAAGCTAGTGGACCTGATGGAATACCTGCCCTGGTATTGCAGAGGTGTGCTGCGGAAATAGTTCCAGTTTTGACAAAGCTCTTCAAAATGT
The DNA here is from genome assembly GCF_061612785.1 of Hesperophylax consimilis. NCBI lineage: Eukaryota > Metazoa > Arthropoda > Insecta > Trichoptera > Limnephilidae > Hesperophylax > Hesperophylax consimilis. Next base: position 10,750,444 of record NC_142852.1, read on the forward strand.
CCCTGAAGTGTGGCACTGTGCCCTCTGGTTGGAAAAAAGCGATCATTCACCCTATTCCCAAGAAAGGTGACCGCTCCAACCCGGCCAACTACCGCCCCATAGCGATCACATCAGTTCTGTCCAAATTGATGGAACGTGTGATCAACGACAAACTGCTCACATACCTCGAGAAGAACAAAATTATCAACGACCGTCAATACGGATTCCGGCGGAACCGCTCGTGCGGTGATCTTCTCGCGTATGTGACGCATGTTTTGGGGCGGTGCCTGGAACGTCACGGTGAGACCCAAACGGTCGCACTAGACATATCCAAGGCCTTTGACCGGGTCTGGCACCGAGGACTTGTCAACAAATTGCCTTCTTACGGACTTCCCGCATCCCTGTGTACGTGGATTGCTGACTTTTTAAGGGATAGGTCGATTCAGGCAGTTGCTGACGGTTTCACCTCATCCTCACACTCTATAAATGCTGGCGTCCCACAGGGATCGGTTCTGTCTCCGACTTTGTTTTTGTTGCACATCAATGACCTTTTGACATGTGCACCGATTCATTGTTACGCGGATGACAGTACAGTTCATGATAGCTTTTTGTTTGACAAGCCCCCAAAGGGCACACAAACTCCAACGGCTCGGAGGGCTTTGAAGCAGAGAATGGACAGTTATCTCGAGAGTATTTCCTCCTGGGGTAAAAATAATCTCGTCGAATTTAATGTTTCAAAGACCCAATCCTGTCTGATTTCGTCTAAAAGGGATCTAAATGATAACCTAGTCTCCTTCAACGGAAGCAATCTTCCGAACAGGCCTTCCATTGATATGCTTGGTGTAACTATAAGTGACCAGCTCAGGTATGGGGGCTCTATCGAAGCCAGAGTAAAGCTGGCCTCTCAGAAGCTGGGCGTACTGTACAGGGCCCGCAGATACTTTAATAGTACACAACTGCTGACCCTGTACAAATCGCAAGTGCGCCCTACTGTCGAATTTGGCAGCCATCTCTGGTCCGGAGCCCCTAAATACCTGATTAAAACCCTTGACTCTGTGCAGAATCGGGCGGTCCGTTTGATAGATTCCCCAATCTTAACAGACGGACTGCAATCTTTAGAGCACAGGCGTCAGGTAGGTATGCTGTCCTTGTTCTATCGGTATTACAATGGAAGATGCTATGAGGAACTAGCGTCATTGATCCCTTCGGCACCGGTGCGTAGTCGGGATACACGCCAAACGCGCGCCCAACATTTGTACACGGTTGACATTTGTCACATGAGAACGGGTCGCTTCTACGATTCGTTCTTAAGTTCAACAGCTCGGCTGTGGAACGAACTGCCGGCCTCTGTGTTTCCTCCCTCCTACAACATGGGACTCTTCAAGACCCATGTTCACTCCTTCCTCTCCACAAAAAGACCCTCCACACAGCATCCCCAAAGATGACATAGGCCCTGAGGGAAATTATTTTCTTCAGGGCCTCCTGTGTGGAGTTAATATAAAAAAAAATAAATAAAAAAATTTACTTTTTCAAAAACGTGAGAAATATACTAAATATATTTGATATAAATAATATATACCTCGCAATAGCACAATCTATAATGGAATACGGCATTATTGCCTGGGGCTATGCCAGTAAAAAATACATAGACACACTGTATAAAGCTCAGAAAACCTTAATAAAAGTAATACTTAGAGTACCAATACTAAGACCCACTCCAACCATATTTAAACAATTCCCAGTGTTGAAGATTAAAAAATTATACTCAAAACAAATTCTTACTTTCCTTTACAAGAACCTAAACACATTTAAAACTTCACAAACTTCTCGCAATACCAGAACAAGACATACACACCAACTACTAATACCAAAAACCAACACATCCTTTGGACAAAAACACTACAGATTCCACGCTATAAAACTATACAATTCACTTCCAACACCATATAAAACATCTAATCTTACAGAATACAAAAAACACATATGGAACTGGCTACAATCATTTTAATATTTAATTTTTTATATTTCACTTTTTTTTTCTTCCTGTTATAACTATGGAAAAATCGATTTTATATTTTAATTTTTATTGTTTCTCTGTGTAACCAACTCCACTGTATTGTTTTAGAATTATATAACTTTAAAATTGAACACGTCCTCCACAACACAGGTGAACTCCTAGCGTTGAGGACAATATACCATACCATTGTAATACAAATATATTTAAGAATAAATTTAAAAAAAATAATAACTCTGATATTACTGAATATTTAAAAACATATCTTAATGCTATTTTTTTCAAGACCTCTTTTAGACTCCTAATAACAATCCTAATAACACGGTTTAACTATTAAAATTTCATTTTTGATATCCTTGCCTAGTTTAGGGTTAGCAACTAATAGGATAGTAATGTGTTTGCCCTTAGTTTTGAAAGCGATTTTAAGCCTTATGTATAAAGGCCAGTTTCCAAATCGCTTGCAATAAATTTTATTTTAGAAACAATGTTTTTTTATTTTGTAAACATATTTTATTGTGATTTGTGTTCAAGGTTCCGGATTTCCCACAGTCAACAGGTTGAAGATCTGCTTGCCCGAATATTTATAAATAAAGACCGTTAAATTATATGATTCCCAGTTGTAATTTCCTGCTGAAATTAAAAACTGTGCCCAAAACAAACAATTGGTGAACTTACTGAAGACTTGGCTTACTGAAAATATTAGCATACAATGATATATTATTCTAAAGACTTTTAAAATTTGATATTTATGTTTTCATAATTTTACTTTTGCTATATTTCTGTAATTTTTTTTTGTTTTAAACATATAATGTTAAAAATGTAACTGTAAATTCAACATAAAAAGATTTTTTTTATTAATGTATATTTTATTTTTGTTATAAAATTTTACATCTTTTACCTAATATATTATTTACTATGACTACTAAAATATTATTTACTACTTACATACTAAAATTTGGACTTCACAACATTGAGACATAATCCACGAAAAACTACAAGACTTTTAGATTCCTTAACAATTACCGGGAGTTCATTGAACATTTTAAAACCTTTATAATAAATATTGTTTTGTGTTCCGGATAAATGTGTTTTAGGAAGCCTTAAATCGTTGCAGTTTCTCTTAGGATGTAAATGAACTGTACTATTAATTCTAACATTCTTTGACATATAGTCAGGTAACATTTTATTTTTTAACTTATAAATAAACACTAAGGTATTATAATCTAATCGTTGCCACACACTTAAAAGATTGAGTTGACGTTGCATGGTTTTTATTCTGGTGTACCTGCTAGAACACTGTATTGACCTCATGCCTGTGTTTTGGATTATTTCCATTCTCTTAATTTGGGTTTTGTTACTTAGAAATATTACACTTGTAAAATAATTCAGATGGGATGCTACAGTGGTATTGTTCGAGGAACGAACAAGGGTTGGGATAGCCGTACTTTAAAGGGCTATTCCATACAGGACATGTGTTTTGTATTTATGTTACAGGTGTTTGGAGGGAAATCTATCATGCCGCGAAGCAAAGAAGGAAAGAAAAGAGCTCCGTTAGACGAAGTTTATTTGAAAAAGGCTATTGAGGCTGTAATCTCAAATGACCCAGAAAAGAAAATGTCCTACAGGTAGGCTACAAAAGTGTTTGGAATAAGTAAAACTACCCGACTGAGATATGTAACTAAATTTAAGAGTGCGGATAATCCCAATGAATCAGCGTACTGTTCACCTAAGTACGCGGTAAAGCAGGTATTTACAGAAGAAGAATAAAATGGCCTAGTGACCTATATTAAAACTGTCGCCCGCATGCAGTAAGGATTGACGATAAAGGGTGTGAGACTCTTAGCTTTTGAATATGCTAGGGCCAATAAGAAAAAAATGCCTGACAATTGGAGTAGGAAGAAATTGCCGGTGAAGAATGGATGAGGGGGTTTTTAAAGAGGCACACAGACTTGTCAGTTCGAAAACCAGAGGCGACAAGCTTGAGTCGCATGACAAGCTTCAACAGAACCAATGTCGGGCTTTTTTTAACAATATAAAATACGTCCATAGAAAGTATGGTCCTATTACACCTACACTTACAAAATTTGGAATTTGGACGAAACGGGCTTCAGCACAGTCACACAGCAATCTAAAATAATTGCCCCAAAGGGGGTAAAACAGATAGGCAGTGCTACGTGGGCAGAAAGAGGGTCCTTAGTGACAATCATCGCTGCTGTAAATGCAATTGGCAACTCGTTGCCTCCTATGCTAATTTTTCCCCGTGTTCATTTCAAAGATAGAATGCTGTTTAGGGGGCCAGCAGGTTGTATTGGGGCCGCCAATCCTTCTGGATGGTCAACTGAAGTGACCTTCATTAAATTTTTGGACCACTTTTTGAACATTGTCAAGAGCTCAAAGGATGATCGTGTCTTTCTACTTTTAGATAATCATGAGACCCATCTTACTCTAGTAGTCCTCGATAAAGCATCAGACGCAGGCATTGTGATTGTTACTTATCCCCCCCATACTTCACACAGGCTACAGCCTTTAGACCTGTCGTGTACGGTCCTCTTAAGACTTACTAAAATCAAGCTGTTGAAGCATGGCTGCTTAACAACAAGGGAAAGGCCTTTGATATATATAGCGTTGCAGAAGCCCTAGGCACGGCTTATCCAAGAGCATTCACTCCAAGTAATGTGATGTCTGGATTTAGGAAATCAGGAATATTTCCATTTGATGAAGCGGTTTTCACTGAAGAAGATTTCCTGTGCTCTTCCGTGACTGATAGACCTATGGATACTCCAAGCGCAGAACCGTCCTCTTAAAGCTCTATCCCCGTGACCTTTCCAAACGTTGAACCGTCCAACTCAGCAACCACTTCTTGTTCGTTCTTAGACCCTGGACCATCTAGTTCATCATCAGTCGTTTCTTGTCCTCCACTATCATGCACATCATCAGTTCCTCAGCCTTCATGTGCAACTGTATTTACAACATTAAATACGCCCACACATGAAAAAGCACCAAAACCATTCCTTACCCCTGAAAAGGTTCGACCTTATCCGAAGGCGGAGCAACGTAAAAAGAAGAGGCAAGGTAGAGAAAAACGCAATTAAGGAACAAAAGTCCAAAAGAGGTTGTGAATAAGTATTTCAAAAGATCTTGGATCCTCCTTTGGGACTACCGAACAGAAGAAAATGAAGAAAAAAATCAATAAAAATCAAGCCAAGAAGATGAAGTTAATTAAACAGGAATCCAGCTCCTCCTCTGATTCAGATAAGACGTTAAGCCTTGTTTCCACTGATAATGAGGATAGCGACGAAGAAGAATGCTTGTATTGTGGTTCTTCAAAGTTGAGCGATAAAAATGGAGAAGAGAAGAGTGGTGCAAATGCACTTCATGTGGCCGTTGGGTGCACTACTTGTGCGCCGGAATTGGAATGTAAAGTGTATTTGTGTGACTTTTGTGAAAAAAGACAGGAATAAACCTTAGTGTCTCCGATTAATGAGTGATAAACCATGTTTTTTTTTACATAACTTCATGTTTGTTTTATATAATTTCATGTAAAACCATGTGAAACCTAACAAATTCATTTAAATGAAGAGTTCTTTATTAAACCTTTAGTTTATTATACCTAGTCCAAGGTACATGAGGTATGTTCCAAGGTACACGACCATCTTGTACCTTAGACCACTTTTCAAAGGGTCTGAATGATATTTTTTGTGGTCTATGGTTAGGAACTATGACAAATATACCCATTCTATCTTGTGCGGGAAGATTGGAACTTTAATTACAGATGGATTAAGTTTCAAAATTCTGATTGTTTCTTGGCCCAAAAAAGCAAAAATGTAAAAAGTGGTCCAAGGTACAACAGTCTCCCCTACCTATATATATTATCTTTGAAAATAAAATTTTGGAACTTAAAAACTATAAATCGGTAGAAATTGGGTCTGCGGGGCTAAAAAGCTTGAATCAATCGTAGATATATTGCTAACCTAGTTATATTGATTTACTTTATGTTTATTGTTGATTGTAGTGAATGTCAACACTAGAGATTCTTATTTCCTAATAGCTAATGTATATTCTAATCGTTTAAAAAACTCAAAATCAGTATAAAGTTTTTATGTGTTTTACGACTACTACACTAGTACAAGCAAACGGCTGTATTACGGTAGTCGAATTGTAATTAGATACCGTTCCGAAAAATGTGTAAACCTATCCAGGATTTACCAATAAGAGGTGTTATTTTGATATTCAATCGTAAAAGATCAATGGTTTCGTTGCTTTTGTGGCACGTAGCGCCGTCTTGTTGAAAGTAAACGTTGTCCAGATGAATACCATCCAATTCCGACCATAAAAAATCATTAATCATCTCTCGATAGCACAATCCATTCACCGTAACTGTTGCTCCAGCCTCATTTTCGATAAAGTAAGGTCCAATGACTCCGCTGGACCATTAACCGCACCAAACAGTCACACTTTGAGGATAGAGAGGCTTTTCAACAATAATTCTTGGGTTTTCCGAGCCCCAGATGCGACAATTTTGCTTGTTGACGAAGCTACCGAGGTGGAAATGGGCTTCAACACTTATCATAAGATGATTTGCATTTGATTCACTCGAGTGAATTTCAATAATTTCAATGCGTTTTTGAAGCGTGTATTGTTCCATTTTTAAAAATGGCGTAGTTTCTACTTGTCAAATGTCAAAAAATTACAGTTTCAAAAGTAACATCTACCGAAATAGCGGGCTATTCAAAATAACACCTCTTACTGGAAAACCCTGTATTTCTGTATCATTATTTTCCTACTAAATAAATATTTTTGTGCTGGTTTGTAAACTTTACTTCTAAAAAGTGTAAGCTGCTCCCAACCGTCTGGAGCCAGTGAGACTATGGCATCCCCATAGGGGTGTATTGTGAGGGTGAAGGTGGTGGAGAGGGAAGGAGACGGGAAAGAGGAGGTGAAAAATAATCTAGCTCTTCAGATCTGGTTACCAAACACGTCTAAAGTCATTTCAAGCACTATTTAATTCTGAATGGTGGTGCCGGGTGGTCCAGGGCGATACTGAAAGTATCTTCAACTTCGGAACAGATCGCAAGCATGCTATAAATATTATTTTTAACTAATAAATTGTGAAATAACAAACCAAATTAAATTTCTTTGAACCCTCGACCTCCGGACTCGTAACCGAGGATCATGATCATTCAATATGGAGGACGTTTGTAAGTATTATACACAGCTTCATTATAAAGTCTAATAATTGCTTTAATATTTAACAGAATTATTATAAGTATAATTTTTTTCGTGGTTTGAGTAATTTTAAACATATTATTTTGAAACACCTATGTAAATAGAAAAAATACATGCCGCCGATGGGAATTGAACCCGCAAAATAAAACATTTATCTCGGAAGATTTTTTCAAATTATAAAGGGTGTTGGGACGTAGTTGACTTACTTTAACCAGTGATTCCTGACATTATTTGGATGAAATTGTGTAGAGATTGGATACTGCCGGTTTCTTTGCAAACAAATGCGTATTTTGCCGGTATTGTTAGAAACTGAAAACGCCATTTTTATCAAGACAGATCACCGCAGGAGTTCTACCTTACAACTCCTGCGGTGATCTGTCTTTTTATTATTACCATCTGGCTTTTATTTACTTTACCGGTTTTATTTTATTTTAAGTGCTAAATTATGATATGAACTAAACTTGTCAATTTGAAAACAAGCCTAAAACAGGATTCATTCCTAGTTGGCTTGTCAAAGTTTCCCCGTGTTTTTATTGTATGATTTTTATGTGAAATAAATGTATTATTATTATTTTTTCCGACTTTATGTCCGGGTTAAATTTTCCCCACAGAAAAAACTAAACCCTCCCACACACTTTTCCACAAATGATCATCTAGTCAATCCACATTATGTAAGTGCATTATATAAGCATAATAAATACAAAACAATACAATAACAATACGTCAACTCACCAGAGATCAAAATAATAATAATAATTATTATTATTATTGTAAGAAACTGAAAAAGCCGTTTTTATTTATTTTATTAATACAAGACTTAGAGGGTACATATGGTTTTTGTGATATTTTGTAATGTAGAATGTTGGGACGCCAATGTAATAGTGAGATCTTCAGAATCAAGTAGAGGGTACAAAAACGGTAGAGCAGAGATCTCAATCTCATGATTGTGGGGTTAATATTCTGTCAAGTAAGGTGGGTAATCAGAAATAAAAAGAGTAAGTACTTAATCAAAATTATAATGAAACCATCAAAAGTACAACAACAACGGAGTACAAAAATACCAATGTAACAATAGGAATAAAAGTAGAGACATTCCAGATGGACTCCTGAACCAAACTAAGCTAACTTTACGTGGTCGAGAATCGTAGGAAAAACAACGGACGGCGAACGAAAACTTGACCCTAGTAGAGGGGAACAGACCCGTGACGGAAGCCAGGACATCCTTCACTTAGTGGAGACAGGAGGACGCAACTCCTTCGACGCGCGCCTGTAGAATCTTCATCTGAGTAGCACGAGGAATCCCAGGAAGCAAGGTCATCCTTCACTTAGTGGAGACAGGAGGGCGCAACGCTTTCAAAGCGCTTCTGTAGAGTCTTCAAACTATAATAACCTACACGAACTATTCGTCTTAGGAAAAACACCCCGCGCCTTTTTAAAAGAAAAGAATAACTACTAATCACATGATTAACTCAGATTAAAACAACCTGACAATTTAAATTGATAAATTACAAATACTCTCATTATGTGAGGCGGTTATGGATACCACCGCCCCTGGAACTATTCATTGGATAACCTTACCATAAGTCACCCCAGTGGCGAGCTACGGCTGGTAACTTTTATGAAAGTTACAAACAATGTTGGACCCAATACTAATCCTTGCAGTACCTCTTGTGTGTTTCCTATAGAAGAAATACTTTTTATTTGTTGGCCCACCAAAAGGCACAGAAACTTCAAAGGCTCAGAGGGCGTTGACCCAGAGAATGCACAGTTATATAAAAAGGGTTTTCTTTTGGTACGAACCTCATTTTCAGTGTCTGATTATGACCAAAAGGTATCGATTTGATGGTATAGCGGCACCAACTGAAACAATCTTTCCAATAAGCATTCCGCTTACATCATTCCTGTACCAGTCTCATGCCTCACTGCCATATACCTGGGTGCGTACCAACACTCCATTGTGGACTGTTAGCCTTGCTTCTCTTGACAACTTTTCATTAGCCACTACCGCTGTCAGTCCTACATTTATTCTTCTTTCAACATTTCCTTCTCTCAATACTCGTCCACCAGCTACAAGTGTTCATTATTCACGACAAGACTTCGTACTGCTTTCGTAATCTTTTTTGTAAAAATATAACTGTGGAATTTTTGATATTCATCAAACTCATTCTGCATTGATTTTATTTACACAAGCATTATTTGGTTATAAACACAAGAAACTGTAGAAAGTGTCAATCTTCCATACTGTTAGCACCGCATATTAAATAAGCAATATCAATTCAGATTGTTTATTTTCGCACCCTAGCCCACATGTTCAACATTGTAACAAATAAACACTCTGATTCCAGGCTGCACTGACCCCAACTCCGAACTGGTGGCCTCTCCGAGTCCCTGCGCCGGTGGCACGTGTGAGTGCCCCACGGTGGCCCAATGCAAGGACAAGGTGCCAGCAAAGGGGTGCTGCTGCAAGGCTGGCTTCCTGAAGAAGAGTGCTGCGGATGCCAGCTGTTTGGCCCGCAAGAATTGTCCTAAAAAGGCCACCAGCTACTAAATAATATATTAAATAACCTTGAATATTACTTGTTTAACATAGTAGCCACTCAAACAGATGCGCTGATTGCATACAGCATATTTCAAACTACCTTTTGGAAATATAAAAACGATATTTTCCCCATTATCGTCAAAAAAATTGATAGAGTAAACATACTCATTATTTGCTAAAACCTATATTTCAGTACATATTTTTGTTATTGAAATGGCAAGATTTAGTAAATAAAAATTATAACATTATTGCTCTGTATCCTTGACTCTGTATCCTTGCAATATAAGGAGATTATATTATGTGGGGACTAAATGGATACTCTAGATTTGAAGAACATAAAAACACAAAAATATCTATCACTTCTAGCATTTCATGGTATTAAGCCCATAATAAACTCGCCAACAAGAGTAACTCCTAACAAATCAAGTTGCATTGATCATATTATGGCGAAATCAAAATTAAAACCACAGGGAGCAGCTTTTACTACTGGCATAACGGACCATTTTGCAATTTTGATGAAGTTTATGAGCTTAACTCTTAAAAATATTTCAAATAATAATGGAAAACCAAAACTTATTGTTGACAACAACCTTTTGAAGACCAAATTAAAGAAGGAATCCTGGGATACAGTACTATCAACAAAAGACGTCAATCTGGCAACAGATAATTTCATTAAATGTTTGAAAACTCATGTGCAAAGTTGTACGTCAGTACAAATTGAGAAACATTACTGAAAATATCTAAAACCATGGATAAATGTTGGAATAATCAAATGCCTCAGAACATGTGTTAAATTGCACAATAAATGTAGAAGATAAATCTATAACAAAGAACTGTTGGAATACTATAAACGATATCGGAATTGGTGTACAAAGATAATACGAACAACAAAACAAACAAATGGTAACATTAAACAACAGTGGAAGATTATAAAGGAGGCTATCAACCTACAAAAGGAACAAACTACCATAAAAAAATTGAAAATTAATAATATTATTACTTCAATGGAAGAGAGTCCAAATACAATTACTAATCATATAAATAACTTCTTCAGTGACATTGGTCCAAGCTTCGCTAATAATCTGTGCAGTGCTAATAAAACTAGTGAGATGTGTCTTGTGAATGATTTTAAATCTGAACATTACGTTACAGGGGACATTTTTTACTTTAAACCAACTAGCATTTCTGAAGTCACAAATGTGATAAATGATTTAAAAATGTCTTTCTCGTGCGGTATTGATTCTTTAAGTGTTATGGTCTATAAAAAGCATGTATCTGAATTAGCTGGTCCCATATCTCACCTTGTAAATATTAGCTTCGAGAGTGGGTTGTTCCCTTCTCATTGTAAGAAAGCTAAAGTAATTCCCCTTTTTAAAGGTGGAGATCGTCTAGATGTCAATAATTACAGACCTATATCCTTACTCAATACTCTTTCAAAAGTAATAGAGAGATTGGCTAAGTCGAGATTGGTATCATTCTTAGAAACATATAATATACTCTCTAGCAATCAGTTTGGTTTCAGAGAGAATATAGAAACAAGTGATGCAGTGTTGAGGGTATTGTCCAAAGTCATTAGTGCATTAGACTATGGAAACAAAGCTTTGGCTGTGTTTTTAGATCTATCAAAGGCATTTGATACGGTGTCCCATGGATTACTCCTCAAAAAATTATCTTCTCTTGGCATTCATAGTACAGCACTAGGCTGGTTCACATCCTATCTAAGTGATAGAACGCAGCAAGTAGAGATAAATAATCATTTAAGCAATAGCAAACCAATCTCTTTTGGGGTTCCGCAAGGTAGTGTGCTTGGACCAATATTGTTTTTAATCTACATTAATGATTTGTGTAATTTAGATATTCCAGGTAACATTGTTAGTTTCGCAGACGATACTGCTTTAATATTTGAGGGTAAAACCTGGAGAGATGCTTTTAACAAATGTGACTTAGGATTAAGAGCAGTAAAGATTTGGCTGAATAATAACATCTTAACTTTGAATACAATAAAAACTAAATATGTGAAATTTAGTATATCATCAAAAAGTCAGCCTTCTGACACTCATAATCTTCTTCTTTTTCAATGGCGATACAGCCCATTTCGAGAATTGGCCTCCTTTAACATGAGCCTCCACCGCCCTCTGTCCTCGGCCGTCGTCTTCCAATCTGCAACATGGAGTAGTCCTCTGGCATCTTTCCTGACATCGTCCTCCCATCTCAGCCTAGGTCTGCCCGCCTTTCGTTTGCCTCCCGGGTGTCCTGTTAGAACCTTCTTTGGTACACGTGTGCTTGGCATTCGGTGCACATGTCCGGCCCATCTTAGTCTTTGGAGCCGTCCGAGGCTTAGTTTCCGGTTTCGTAAATCATAATCTTAAATCATCTACTCATAATCTAATAATACATAATTGTCTGCTAAATTGTAATTGCCAACCCTTGGAAAGTGTAGATTGTATCATGTATCTAGGTGTAAAGATTGATAAATTTTTAAGATGGAATGACCATATCGATATGTTAAAAAAGAATATCAGGAGACTTACATTTATTTTTAAAGAACTGCGACACATATTGGACAAAGAGAAATTAAAAACTGTCTATTTTGCCTTAGTCCAATCTCGACTTTCTTATAACATAGTATGCTGGGGATCATGTCTAAAGTCCAATGTTGAACCACTAAATATTACTCAAAAATTGATCCTTAAAGTAATGTACAAAAAAAATTCTGTTATCCATCCAACCTACTTTATAAGGAATGTAATGTTATGTCTATGTCTATATATCACTCAAATACTTTGTCGATTTTTTATCAATATTAAATTTGCTGAAAGAACACAACAAATGCCGACAACTAGAATTAGCTCTACATTGAACTTTGTGGCTGTACATACTAAAACTTCTTTTGGTCAAAGAAATTATTTATATCAGGCACCACTTATGTTTAATATTCTTCCAAATCATATTAAGTCTACCAATTCCTTAGTTAAATTTAAAAATTTAATTAAGATTTTTGTATTGACAGACAATTGTCTTAATATTTTTTCATCCTTGTCCTTTCTTAAATAATAAAATTTTATATAAGTCCCATTTTCTAAAAACTGAATGTCACCCTATCTGTCTTTATTATCTACTTTGCTTCTTCTTTTGAATAATGATTAATGATTAGTTATGGTTCAAATATTGTTAAAATATATTGTTAAATTACCCATCTGGTAACACATCTAATACTTATTTTTTTTCTTTAATTTTGAAATATTTTGTGTTTGTATGTAGAATTAATTTATGTTTGTGATTACTCTTATGTTTGCTTCACTATAATGTAAATTGTTAACCTCGATACAGGCTCAGTCCTAGTGAGGTTGATTTTTATGAGAAAAAAAAGTGTTTTATGTATAGTGAGATGCAATAAATAAATAAATTGCTGTGTTTTTTCGGGTTTAGTTTGATTTATGTTTGTGCTGATTTTGTTGTATTGTTCCAAATTCTCATCCTGAAATTCCTACTAATAATTTGGTAACACAGTTCCACCTGGGACCACAAACCTGAGATCTACATCATCCGTCATCAGAGCAGGAGTAACTCGGCAAAGTGCTAGAGTAAAGTTCCAACCTGATCTGTAAAACAATTACCTACGTTAGGAAGTTCTTCAAACTCAAACTATGTCGCTTCTGTACGATCTCTTTCACTTCCCATTTCCAAATCTTAAAATATTTCTCAAATGAAGGACGCCAGTCTACTATAAACTACTACACTGTCTACTGTAAGCCTGAAATCTATATTTTATCATACCCACTGTCTACTATAGACTAGTGCACTGTCTACCGTAAGCCTGTAATTTATATTTTATCATACCTACTGTCTACTATAGACTACTGCACTGTTTACTGAAAGCCTGAAATCTATATTTTATCATGCATACCTACTCGCTGTCCTAGTTCTTGTATGTTCATTAGACCTTTTTTGCAAAACTGAGTTATGAAAGCCAATATGTTCATTAGCCTTTTGCGCAAATGAAGCTAAAAAAACATATTTTTTGGTTTTTAAGCGACATTTTCAGCATTTTTCGTGTGCCAATATCCACTCACGTAAAAATGTTTTAGTACTTATTTGTTCAAACTCCCGGATATTGAACATTCAAACACTCAATGTTATGAATATAATATATTTTTTTAAGTTCATAGCTATTTGTTCAACATCCCGCCGAACGTTGAGGTCTTGAATGTTCAATCTCCACTTTCAACCAATCAGGAGTCGGCTAGTTAAAATGAGCGGCCATGTTGATTTTTAGTTGTTTTCTAACAACAGTTACTAAATTGTTTCACTAAAAATACATTTAACCCTCCGTCAGGCGCACCTATGGGCGAACCGAAATCGGGTGCACCCGGCCTGAGAGGCCACCTATATATTTTTAGCCCCCATCTTCCACTATATTAATTCTAACACAAAATACTTGTCGGATAGTCTTTACTAGGATCTATAGAAAGGAATTAAACCAAATATAACACAGAATAATCAGTTTATTAAACATTACCAACCATAAACTAAAATAATCAAACTAAACAATTTTCCGAAAACGGTGTTCAAAATAATTGGTCAAACCGAGCTCCATAAAAATAATAATAGTATTAAAGTAATAAAAATTGAAAGGTAAGGTAGGTGGTAGTCTCTACTGACTGCAGACGTAGCCAGCTACGGACGATGAGGTTTCCAAATCAGCAGCCGAAAAACAAGTTTGGCACATCGCGTTTACGTGGAGTAAACAGATCGGTTGATGACAACCTAAACGTTTTTAATTCGTCATCCTCCTAAATCCTAATTCAAACACGTATATTCCACACTTTCGCCTTTTGGAAGGTGTTGTAGGGGATGTGAGTTTTTTTTTCTCGTGAGGAAAAAACCTTTTCAAGCGAATTTTCAACTGAATCGGAATTCCACTTGTATTCAGACTTCGCCGAGCTAGTTGTCCGATATCGCTCTCATCGCTTAAATCTTCAACCAAAGCTGGATCTTCAGAAGCATCATCATCTAGAAGAAACTTCACCATATCATCAACATCATTGCGTTGAGAGAGATCATATTTTCTAGCCATTTCGGCAGAAACATATGTAGGTATACAAAATGCCAGAAAAGAGAAAAACTGAAATTACAATTCAATCGGGCGCACTCTGCCTGAAAGGCCAGGGTCCAATACAGCACTTATTTCTGAAGATACTGATAAATTTCATACAGAACAGGCATAATTGAGTATAATAAACAAATGCACATAAAAATATCCTTAAAAAACCCACATTCAAAATTGTGACGCAATCGGGCGCAGGCGGCCTGTGAAGCCAGGGAAGGTGTAAGTGAGCTGCGTAAAGACCGACGACTGACTGAAGACGGGCGCCGTGTGAGGTTCCTAAAGTTAGGCGAGTAAAATGTGGGAAGGGGCGGGGGGGCGCCTTTGAGAATTGGAGAGGGAAAAAATGTCTTTCGCTGGCCTCTGAGGCCGGCTGCGCCCGACGGAGGGTTAATTGCGAATATATACTGTTATTGAACTGAAACTTCATCTTCACTACTCCAGAATCAATAAACCTTAGACCAGTAGCTCAAATAGAAAGGAAAGTCTTAAAATTATGTCATTTATCACCAACATTTATTTACCGGATCTCGAGTCAAGAGCGTTACCCCATGGACACGGAGGCCGTAATACGTACTATGTAAGAATATTTCACATCACGCATGCACCGACAACCGATAGTAATATATTAGCAGTAGGTACCTTTGTACTTGTACGTTGTTTTCAAACTTACATAATATTTGGATGATTTATATAGAGCATTTTTTGTGAAAAATCACCTCACGGACGCTGTTTGTATATTTTAAAGTAATACTTTAAGTCAACTACTACCTAAGATTAAAGTAAAGTGTTTGAAATCTGAAAATCACCCTGTATATACAATTTACCACTAATTGGCTAATTGATCAAAAAATACCTCAAACTTATGGGAGCCGAATTGTTCAATCTCCAGACGATATGTTCAATATCCAAAATAATCATTCATAATTTTCAAGCAATGTTCGACGTCCACCTTTAAAGTCGTAATATGGGCATATTATAGCTTCAATCTTCGAAAAATAATCTTAAAACATTTCCTGTTACACATATGCATAAAACGAAATTACCAAAATCGAGAATTTTTCAGAATTAGCCTGTAAAACCAAAAAATCTCTCCTGCAAAAGTTGCTAAATGGTCTATTGATAATACAAGCACTAAGGCATCGTACTGGGTTTATTCAGATATTTCGCACGTGAGCGAAAACAATTAAATAACAACTCAGTTTAAAGATAGATGTAATTCAAAGATGAAAGGAACATAATAGATAAACCATACAAAGGAAAGGAAAAATAGGGATAACATAAATAGCATTTAGACATATGAGAAAAAAAATAGACTGATATAAATGAAAATAAATCATTTGTGAATATTAAAATATACACAAAGAAATAATAACACACCTCGGTAATAATAACAATTAAGTTTAGCATAATACATCCCTTTTGCACTCCTTCTATATCATTTTACTTTTGATTTCTGTTTCACTAAATTATTAAATCACCACACTACAACTAGTATGAATTCCAGTGTAAAAAATGTGAATTAAATATGTTTGCATAAACATGTTGCTGAGAGTTGTAAAACTTGTAATAGATATTTTTAATAAGCATTTACTTTGTGGCTCGTCATAATATAAAATAATATTCTAATTCTATTTAATATTCTCCTGACGAAGGAAGGGTGCTTCCGAAACAGGTAGATTACAATTAAAATTAAAGTGGTCTAAAACAAATGTATATATTTTATTGCTTGTAATCATTGATGTATTATACTAGATTGGCCCTGTCTATATTAAATCCATTTTAAAAATGACCCCACATAGCGCGTACGTCACAAATATGGAGATGAACTTAACAACCCAACTCTGTTTAAACTCTTTGTACAACCGTTCAAACTCGTAAGCGAAAGCACGGAGAATTTGTTGTCAGAGGTGTTGTAATATTGACATAAAACCAAAAAGAAACTAACACTTACAGCAAATTTTATGTGCTGAATAAGGGCTGAATCAGGAAAAGAATTGATAAAAAACACAAAATGATTTTAATTTATTTTATTTGTGTTTTTGAATTTTATACAGGTCCTATAGAACCAAAAACGTTTATATTTTTATTACTGTGCATAGGTTTTTTTTTTAATTTACCATAGTATTTATATAGATATTGAAGAAAGCAATCACTTTGTGACTTGACATCATTTTATTTTCTTTGGTTTTATTCCCAGTCGGGCTTTTGCATGCATTTTAATACAGAATATATCTAGTAAGTTATCGAAAATTATACAAAATAATTAAAGCTGATGAATATAAAATAATATTAGTAAAACGTTTAACAGTAACATAAAAATTATAGAGACTAGAACAACACTATGTAGCATTAAATAATCATACTACTATCATTCAATTAAAAGTTATTTTGTCTTCAACCACTTTGTTAGAATTGAGACATTGTGTCAACTAGTTTATCAACCTTCTTCAAGATAGCGTTATTGAAAACTAACCTAAGTACTAAACGACTTTTCATTCAACATAATGTAAGATTAACATAAAGAGAGAGTAATGTTGCGTGTTCACAAGCGAGCTGAACCACGACTTATTAAGAAATATAAGATTGCTTCGTTCCTTTCCCATAATTCGTAGTTCGGCTCGCGTTCCGGTTCGCAAATGAATAAGCAGCAATGATGAGGACAGAGCTTTAGGGATCGTATGGGAGAGTGGTAAGGGGGGAGGGGGTGGAGGTTACATGATTACAATACATACTTATTTATTTACTTACGCCCGTTAAATAGAATTTTACGTGTTATTTACGGTATTCACGCACATCGGTTGTTGCAATTCTGGTAGAGGAACAACCGGCTTGTCGATTACAGAAGAAGTTTCAGCAGGATCCAGAACCAGTCCTGTTCGAGAAGAAACAATGACGGTATCTCTTTTCGCAGGACCTGTGGCCATGGTGGACAGCAACTGTCCAATAAACAACGACATTATCAATTAAAACCTGTTATAAAAAAAAACTTAAAAATTAAAACCAATCAATACATAATAAACTTGCTTAAGTTTTCACACGAAAATCAAACCAAATAATTACCGGAATAACAGGCAAAGCTTTTCAGTCTACACGTCGGAAGCCGCTTGCAGTTGAATAAATATGTTTGGCGTGAAAATTATTAGAGCAAACGCGGTTTCCTGCTGATGGTACCCAGTTATTGTCACATAATTGAATGCGGATTGCTTCTAACCATTTCTCCATTTTTTTACGGTTTATGTGGAAACCTAAGCGAAAATACACAAAACATAAATGAAGTTATTAAATGACGCAATTTTATTTCTATCAATTCTTCTGCAAAAAATCGAAAAGGCGAAGCCCGAAAGGCAATGACGACTTAATACAACCCTGATTAGCAAAATGCACGGACCAAATAAATCACACATACACATGAGTTGTCGCGCCTCTCAATGCGTGTCAACGCTAGACGACTAATACATCCATAAGTATCACGCGTTGGTTGCGTGATTTTCGTATGTTCACCACGTGATAATAATTAACTTGAATCACCCTATTGGTCGAATCACTTGGAGGTGTGTTATGCATGTGACGTCACAAATTTGCCGGAAATAAATCTAATCTCGTTGAATTTTTCACATTTGTTAATACGCTGCCCTCAATCGATCTGTAAGGTACTGATATATTTTTGTATTCAGATAGCTGATTACATTTTCTAAAATAAAGTCCGTGATAGGTACAATCTAAAATATTTGGAACTGGGTTATTTTTGTGATTGAAAAAATGAACTTGCCCAGCATAGCTGACAAGCAAAATAGCTTAACTCTAGACCAACAAAAGGTAAAACGCAATGCACAGTGCCCATTTCGCATTGCGACACAATGCGTGCGCCTTTTCATAAATGTGCACGTGAACCAAAACAAAATTGAGTTGGTGTTATTTTTCACTGGTTACACCTAGTCTAGTTGTATTTAGTCTATGCGTGTAATAGATAGCTGAAAATAGAAGACACAAATATACATACATACATACATTCACACATACATATACCCGGTCAGCAGATGAGTTGGCATCACGTTTGGGTCCCTCCCAGGCTTTGTAGACAATATTTTCCGCTCAAGGTGATGGCAGTAAGAGATTTTAAATATTGTCAAGTTATTCGTAACACAGGAATGTTTGTCTCTCTTTAAAAAATATATAAAATATGTTTGTAGGGTAACTACAAATATATATGTATGTATTTATAATTAGTATTTTATAAATTATTGATGTAAAATAAAAAAAATAATAATGTAAAATGTATATGACTGCACTGCTTTTTTGCTTATACATAAAACAATATTAAAGAAGTTTGCATTAACAGTTCTCCTTTGTTTATGATAGTTTGGAAAGAATTACACAACTGTATTTTTAATTATTTAAGAATCTAATGCAAAAATCATAAAAACTTTCTTCAATCTTAGAATCTAGTTTTGTATTTTTACAGATTCTAATATAATCATCAATATTAACTTGATTATTAACAATTGTCGGTATACTTTTCCAAAAGACAAAGTGAGCCATCATACTGCACAACACAATTACGAAACAAGGCATTCAAATCAAAGCGAAAAGACAAATATCACGTACGGACAGATACTATTTTCAGGCTTCAAATTTAAACAAATTCAATTACAAAATCCGATAAATAATGTAAATCTCAGACACAAAATTTATGCATCAATAGTCAAATAAGGCTTTACATACAATCCAGAAGGCATGGCCTCGTATTACAATCACTGGCGGCTCTAGCGGCCCCTGCTGTTGCCTGTCGCCAGTATTTTGACGAAATTGAATTGAAAAAATTTTCTTTTGTAAGGGACAACGGCCATATTGACATATTTGTATGTCAGTATTCCACATATTTCAGAATTTGTCTCGTCAATTGTCCCTTTTGGGATCATACATAAATACATTCGAATCATGAAAAGGGTTGTATCGCTTTGTCAGAATACGTCTCGTCAAATTTCTCTTCCAATATTTTTAATAGTTACAGTTGGAAGAAGTAAAAGGTTTTTCTCCACCGTGAATCATCGTGTGTTTCGTCAATTCGCCCATTAAATAACATGGATAACTGCAGTCGGAATACAAAAAAGGTTTTTCTCGGTTCTGAGTCAGCAGGTGTCATATCAATTGTCCCCTTTGAGAACATATCGGAACATTACGAAGGCTTTTTTCGACTGTGAGTCAGCATGTGTCTCTTTAGATCTGTCCTTCGAGTACATGAATAGTTACAATTGCAACATGGAAAAGGTTTTTCTCCACCGTGGGTCAGCATGTGTCTCGTCAATTGTCCTAATTGAGAACATGAATAGTTACAATCTGAACACGAAAAAGGCTTTTCTTGACTGTGAGTCAGCGTGTGTCTCTTCAAATCTCCCTTTCGAGAACATAAATATTTACAATCGGAACATAAATATGGTTTCTCTCCACTGTGAGTCAGCATGTGTCTCGTCAATTGTTCCTTTCGAGAACATGTGTAGTTACAATCGGAACACGAAAAAGGTTTTTCTCCCCTGTGAGTTACCATGTGTCTCTTCAAATCTCCCTTTCGAGAACAAAAATGGTTACATTCACCACATAAAAAAGTGTTTCTCCATTGTGCTCCAGGATGTGTTTCGACAAATCACCCTTTCGTGAACATGTAAAGTTACAATCGGAACATAGAAAAGATTTTCCTCTACTGTGAGTTATCATATGTCTCTTCAATTGTCCCTTTCGAGAACTGTGTACATGTCTGTTCTATGACTGTCTTGACATATGTCCCTTTTGAGAGTTGAATAGTTGGTAATCGGAACATGAAAAAGGTTTTTCTCCACTGTGAATCAGCATGTGTTTCATCAAATCTCCCTTTCGAGATCATGACTAGTTACAATCGCAACGTGGAAAAGGTTTTTTTCCACCGTGAGTCAGCATGTGTATCGTCAACTGTCTCATTTAAGAACATGATTAGTTGCAAACGAAACATGAATAATTGCAATAAGAACACGAAAAATGTTTTTCTCCAGTATGGGTGCGCATCTGACTTATGCACGAGTAGTTACGATGGGAATAAGATAATCGTTTTCCCGCAGAATGCTTCTTCAGATCTTTCAATTAGTCTGAAAATGATTACAAATAAAGCTTAATAAGTGTAAGAAGAGTTATTATACCTCTCGTATTTCTTATGCCTCTTACCACTTGTAATAATGAATAATGTAATAAGTTACTTGAGCGAGCTTGTATATGATTGTGTATTTTATTTTTATTTTTTGATGTTTTTGTTTTCTAATTGTGTGTATCTGTATTTAATTGTATGTATCTGTATTTAATTTTTTGTATCTTTATTTAATTGTAGATTTTTGTAATTGTACAATAACTGAGTTTTTTTAAGTGGATTGTTCTCACGTAAGTGTGATCATCTGTAAAATCCAGTATAAATAAATAAATACATTTTTTTTAAAGTAAAAAATAGCACGAATTGTTGAATGAAACAAAGTATATCACTTTTACCTGCTGAGTGTGTAATTCTTTCAGAGCGTTTTAAGCATTCATTTTTAACACCCAGCAGGTCTACGTCAATTTCAATACTAAAAGGAACTGACCGTTTATCTTCTTCTTGGGGTTTTGGTTCCACCTTGATGGTTACAGTCTCAATATTAAAGCTACCTGGAAAAATAAAACAACAATACGTACATTGATCAAATGATCATATTAATCATGCCAGGACTAACATCAATAACTACAAGTAATGCCTGATGATCCATCTGCGAGAGATATTGCAATGAAATGTTTTGATTAGTTAAAACAATTACGCTTAAAAATACAACTGAATAACCATGTAGATGCGGGAAATTGGATAAGAGACTATAAGAAATAAAAACAACTCCAGATATCCGCTTCAGGGACCAATGTTTCAAGAAGTAAAAACCAATAGCTCTTGAGCACCTTCAGCACGGAGTTTTGTTGTTTACAGAGAATGGAATAAGGTTTTTTTAGAGGAAAAACTTGAGAAATCTAGTAATTTAAGATAAATATTTGCCTTGGTTTGGCAGTTCTCTGTAAAGATGAATTTAAGGGAAAATATAAAAGTAACTTATACATGGAAAAAGAGGACGTTCTGAATAAGCACATGTCCTGTCTGCGCGACATTTCAAAATGGACATGGATTCCGAACATTTCAATTTATCATTTTTTTTCATAATATACAATCAACTTACTGACTGGGCAAGTACTCTCCTCATACTGCGAAAATTCCTTCTTTACTTTTGACAGGTCAAATTCTTTATTCGTATAGGATATTTCACCCCCGATTACTTCCTGGGGTCCTGGTTCCGTCTTGATTGAAACAGTATCTGAATTTAATAGATCCATGGCACTGCTGGGGTAACGTATGGTAATTGGTTTAATCCCAAAGAAATATACCTGAAACAGGACATTGCCATAATGAAACACCAATTTGAATGAGCATTCAATATTTGATGGTAGTTAGAATCTTCTGTTGAAACAATGAAGTTGTGCGCATTACACATATTTGACCTTTTAATTGTGAACTTAAAGTTAAGTAATTTGAAAACGGTTAAGAGAATAGTCGGATTACTCAATTTAAACAGGTATTAGTGTAGCAGGTGTAACAGGTAATGTGTTAAAATCGTTGAATTGAAATTGCATATGTCATTCATATTTATTTGAAAAAGGAGTGGCCCTAATGTGGATCCGTGAGGAGCTCCGTAGTTTGTGTTGTGTTGACTGTTTTTGTTATCTTAGCTGACATATTGCATTCACAGGTCACATTGACAGTTCCTCAAACTAAATGGATTCCATAACTTACCGATTGGTGCTATAAAATAATTCAAGATATGTCGATACGATAGTTCACGTTAGCGTTAGACAATTGTTTATTTGAGCAGCCGTAGTTCAAATTAAGGAACAGAGGACGCTCAGTTTGATTTGGATTAAGTTTCGCTGCCTAAACGAATAGCGTGATTAGAAAATATCATCTTTAGCACCTACCAGTAACTCTCATGCATGTGGTGATAAATTTTACATCCAGGGTTAAACAGTGTAATGTATATTATGTAGAAATAGATTAAGAAACTGGATAAAATCATTGACCGTGAAGAAACCTTGCGTCATAAATTTAATAGTGATATTCAGTGTTGCCAACTCGATAATTAAGGCTGAGATACAAATAGACCTAGAAAGAAATTAAAAATCTCGTAACTCCAAATTTCACCACAATATTTTCGTTTTATTTCAAAATTTCAACACATAAATGTGAGATTGAGTTCAATATTTAAAAATTTGAATATTAAAAAAAACCCACGAACTAAGCCGTTTAAAATTGCGTTAGCTCACTTCTTATTTTAATTATAAATCATTAGTTGCAAGAACCTAACAGTTGTTATTCGCTAGTTATAAGTTGTTATAATAAACGCATGTTATATTTATAGAAAGTAGAGAAAAGTCGATGTTTTGTAATCAAATCGTAAATAACCCCCAGCAATGCCGGCTACACGTCAGCTAGTAAAATAAACAAAAAATTAACACATTATTATAAGCATTAATTACTCGCCTGAAATATCCATACAAATTGAAAATATCTCCAGAGTAAAAAGCATTTCGCCGACGGGAATGGATATTTCAGGTGAGTAATTTATGCTTATAATAATTTGTTATTTTATATATTTTTTTATGTTATTAGGAACATTAACAGGTTTATAACATAACATGCATAGAGAGAGAGAAAAAATAAGTAAAAGTATTAGGTTACAACCCAATAACCAATTTTCACATCATGCAATAAAGATAAAGAAGGTTAAAAAGCAATAAACAAACAAAGAAAACAAAGAAAGGTTAAAAACAAAGAAATTTTAAAAACAAGGAAATATTAATAACCTTATCCTTTGTGCTATGCATAAAAACCTTGTCTCATAAACATTAGTTTATCATTAAAAACATTGTTAGGTTTATTTTCCTCATTTGGCCTCCGTGGCAACTTGGAACACTTTGCTCATTGTTTTCATCGCCAATTCGCTGTCCTAGTTCTTGTATGTTCAATAGACCTTTTTTTGCAAAACTGAGTTATGAATGCCAATATGTTCATTAGCCTTTGCGCATTAATGAAGCTCAAAAAAACCAAATTTTTTGGTTTTAAAGTAACATTTTAAGCATTTTTCGAGTGCCAATATCCACTCACGGAATAATGTTTCAGTTCTTATTTGTTCAATCTCCTGGATATTGAACATTCAAACACTCAAAGTAATGAATATAATATTTTTAAAAAAGTTCATCTATATTTGTTCAACATCCCGCAGAAGGTTGAGGTCTTGAATGTTCAATCTCCACTGTCAACCAATCAGGAGCCGGCTAGTTAAAATGTGCGGCCATGTTGATTTTTAGTTGTTTTCTAACAACGAAATTGTTCCACTAAAAATACGTTTAATTGCGAATATATACTGTTATTGAACTAAAAAATGACTTCACCGAGTCCAGAATCAATAAACCTTAGAACAGTAGCTCAAATAGAAAGGTAAGTCTTAAAATTATGTCATTTATAGGCATTTTCACCATATTTTACATGTACTTCTTGAATTTGCTAGGCAAATATACAGGATGCTTAATTTATTATTTATTTATTCAATTATTTATTTACAAACATAGGACTTTTACCTAAAATGAGTATAAATAAATCATATTGGTGCAATGGTTTTTATAACTTAGGAAGTCTGGGGCAAACGTACTTTCGCGCGCGAAATTCCCAATTGTTCCCGTGTGTTATACATGTTCTTCTTTATTAGTTAATATTGATCATTTTGCAAGAACAAAAACTGAACTAAAAACTAGGTAAAAAACCTTTCAGACGTGTTTATTATAAATAAATATTTTCATTTCTAAATAGATAGACTTTGGAATTTAAAACGTATTATGGGTTTAAAAAAACATACCTGTTAATTAATCCGTAAAACGTATAAAAAATCTACGAAACTTCACATTTTGAAAACACATTCCTTTTATTATTTTTTTGATAAATTAATGTTTTTAAGACAAGATTTTATTTTATGCATAGCACAAAGGATAACAATTATTTTTATAAGCAATAATTGTTCGCCTGAAACACTCATCCACATTGAAAAAATCTCCTGATAAAAAATACATGACGCCAACGGGACTCGAACCCGTGTCCATTCGATTTCCGGTCGAAAGCTCTGACCACTGAGCTATGGAGGCTTATTTCTTACCCGCGAAATTATTCAATATATGCTAGTGTTTCATTCAACAATTACTGCTTGTTACATTTTTTTCACCTGAGAACAACCAACTTTATTTTATATGAGAAAGGCATTGTAAGTGCTAAATCTCTCACTAGATGGCGTTGAGACAAATTGTCTACATTTTTAGGTGAAATACTTGAACTTGTCAAATATTAATTATTATTTTTTTGATAAATTAATGTTTTTAAGACAAGATTTTATTTTATGCATAGCACAAAGGATAACAATTATTTTTATAAGCAATAATTGTTCGCCTGAAACACTCATCCACATTGAAAAAATCTCCTGATAAAAAATACATGACGCCAACGGGACTCGAACCCGTGTCCATTCGATTGCCGGTCGAAAGCTCTGACCACTGAGCTATGGAGGCTTATTTCTTACCCGCGAAATTATTCAATATATGCTAGTGTTTCATTCAACAATTACTGCTTGTTACATTTTTTTCACCTGAGAACAACCAACTTTATTTTATATGAGAAAGGCATTGTAAGTGCTAAATCTCTCACTAGATGGCGTTGAGACAAATTGTCTACATTTTTAGGTGAAATACTTGAACTTGTCAAATATTAATTATTATTTTCTAAAGGGACTGGGATACGGTCAAGCGGCTTGATCGCAAGCACGTAGTTTTTTTGTCTATTGTTGTCTATTGTTGTCTATTATTGTCTATCGGCTTGCCAGCCCGCATCAAGCCTCTCCGTCAAGCATGGCTACGTCTTCCTGTCATTTCGCGACTGTCAAAAGTCAATTTTGTGCAAAATGGAATCTGTCAAAGACAAAGCGTTCTTGGCTCTTACGTTAGCTTTATGTTTGAATAAAAATAATAAAAAGAAACGAATTTGGTGTCAAGAATGGTACAAGTTAAGGTACCGCTTTACCCATGAGCATTTGCAAAGTGTATTACAGGCTACAGCTATTTTTTGTATGAATATCTTGTGCGGTATTCATACAAAAAATATGTTTTATCCATTGAAAATTCAGAAAATTATTTATTCTACAGTTTGATTATTAATGACCTTGAAAACCGCTGTCATAATTATTAAAAAATACTAAAATACTTCCAGAATTTTAAAATTAGATGGATTTCTACAAAGTTTAAAACTACGTGCTTGCGATCAAGCCGCTTGACCGTGTCCCAGGGGTGCGCCTGTTCTCACATTGCCGGAGGATTGGGGGCGGAGCTACGAAGTTTGCCGAGTGAACACGAAGGCTCAAAGCGGCTCGGAACTACGAAGTTTGCCGAGTGTACACGAAGGCTGGCAACAATCAACTTGATCTTGAATAATTTGTTTGAAGTCTTGAAGTTTGACTGTGGTTTGACGTTCGAAAATCTCTCAAGTATGAGGGAGATTTTGAGTTGAAAGAAACGAAACATGGAGGTCGTTATAAACTAATTTGTATTCCATTTTTTTTTAACCTAACCTAACCTAACCTAACCTAACCTAACCTAACCTAACCTCACCTAACCTTCTACTTCCTGGTTACGAAACCATTACTAGGATAGGTTATTGTACTTTTTATTACTAACCTCCAACTTACCTAGCTCTGGTAGTTTGTATTGATATTTGAAGGTTATGTTTGTATTATTTAAGCTTTCTGCCAGAAGCCTGACCTCACAATTGTTATTTAATCTTATATATTCTAGGTTTTCCGAATAAAATCACAAAGTAGAAGAAATTTGTGTTTAATCCGTGACCCATCCTGATATTCCTTTACGATAGGCCTACTTCACTAGTAACTCTTAAGATCATTTAAACTTGAATGCACTACTTGTATTTTTATGACAAAGTGCCTTCTTCGATGTAATTGTTATGCAGTCTTATGGAGAAATAACAACCAACCAAGAAAGCCAAGTTCTTATTGTCACAGGTTTAAATTTGCCACTACATCCCCCAATTGGGGATGCCATAGTCTCACTGGCTCCAGATGGGAGCAGTTGGGACTCTTGTGAGGTATTCACCATAAAAAAATAAAAAATAAAGTGAAATGTAGTTTTTGTGCAGTAAAAACAAAAAAAAACCATGCGTCTGTTATTTGAAAACTTCATCAAGCCCAAACAAATCTTAACAGATTTGAAATCAATTATTATGGAGAATTTTAACAATTAATCAAATTTCAACGTTCATTTTAAGGTTCAGTAAAAGTCCTATTCAATGCTGTTATTATATCTTTATAGGCTAGAAGCTTAATATAACTGAAATAGTAACAGGAATTGAAAATATCTTTCACAGAACATAAAAATTATCTTTAAAAATTGAAGAATTATTAAAATTCTCCGAAACAATCCGTTCTTTAATGATCTAATATGAAATATGAAGATGTGCTTTTTACGACAGTATCGAATTTTGACATTTCTCTGCTTGTAACAGGAAAATGGCACACACAGTATTTTTTATTTGTTTAATAAGAGTTCAATTTATACGTGATATACAAGGATATGAAATTAAAGATCATTATTGGACATATAAAATGATGTATATATACTGTACTACTATTAGGAGAGGCGTATTTATCGTACCCAGTAAAAATAAAAGTAGAAATTATCAAGTTCTTAAAAGGCCAGGTTTCACGAAAATTATATTAATTGTCTCTGACTTCATTCTTGTCTATGCATAACCTATATATTTTCTGACAAGTGCTTTCTTTTCCGACAATCTTTCTTCCTGTTTCTACACTTTTTTTATCCCGCCCTGTTAAACTCATTATCCCATGCATTTGGATATTGGTAAGAAATAATACTTAAATTCATTGCTATTTACTTTGGTAGCGGCCGTTCTTCCAGTTTAGTTAGTGAATTAAAGGGCGTTTTGTCACATCAGAATGTTTTAAATTGTCAATTTGACATCAACCTATTATAAGATTAGTATTTTAAATGCATTTATTAAAATGATCACAAATATACGTATAACAGTCGTTTAATCACAGGTGGATTATAACGGAATGGTGGTAGACATAGACGGTAAATAAATAAAGAGTTTTCCCAAGATAAACGACGTTTCTCTAAACCTTTGTCATAACTTCTAGGTTTTCTATTGGGTATTTTTGCAACGACTTGAGAAGCCATATTTTAAAAACTGAATTCCATTACAACTTTTTTTTTTCAGGGTTAAACTAATAACCAAACCCTACCAAAGCAGACCATGGATCTACTGAAGCCAAATACTATATCCATCAAGACGGAACCAGGGCTCCAGGAAGAAGGTGGAGGTGAAATTGCATTTTCGGATTTAGATTTCGACCTCCCAGCTGTAACGAAGGAATTCTCGTAATATGCGGAGAGTACTCATACAGCCAGTTGCATTGCATACGTGTAAAATATAGAACTTTAAATACGGATGACCGGAATCCATGTCTGTTTTGAAATGTCGTGCAAACAGGAAACATACTTGTTTCTTCTTCTCTTATAATACATGAGGTATATTGGGTATTTAACCTAAAATGCGTCCTTTCCGGAAACTACCAAAAACAGCACTATTTTAACATTATATGTATCACAATAAGTTGTCGGTTTCTCTATTTTCCCCTAATTTTATTGAAACATGATGTAAATTAAGCAAATTTTTTATACGTTAAAAATTCATAAATATTGATTGAGAAAACACCATCCCATTGACTTACAACTCCCTACTTAAGGTGCTCTAAAACAGGGTTTTTCTTTCTTCTTGAATCGGTCCCACAAGCGGACGTCTGAAGTCATTTTTATCTGATATTGACCTTTAAAACTTTCATCCAAATTCCCGCTTCTATGGTATCTTTATTCGTTAAAAAATAGTTTACAGTTATTCGATTATAAAAATGTTTCGTTTTATATCATTGGTACGAAGATACATAGTTGGCCCTATGTGGGTGCAATTGGAGCAGTTCTCTCCGGGCGTCGAATACTTATCTTAACACATCGCCCTTGATATTAATTTTAAGTAAATACCGCGCTACAAAAAACCTCAAATCATCATTTTATTGATTACAGTGATATCCTGCCTTGGCGTGTACTAATTAAGACTGTTAGGGCAGTCGACATTAAACTCGCGCCTGGCGCCGTTTAGTTCAAGGCTGGCAATGCAAAGATACACTCTATTTATACTCCTTTTTTATTCCAGGAAGCATTAATGTGGAAACAGTAACCATAAACGCGGATCTTGGACCCCGAAAAGATGAAGCGGGGCTTACTTATATGAAAATTGACATAGACCTACCGGATGTTAAAGAGGAATGCTTAGAACGCTTTGGAAGAATTACCAAGGTAGCAGGTAAAACAAATATTAATTTTAAACTGAATAATTTGGCCTCACCTATTTTTTTAACGTTTCTAGGACATACTTCGCCTTTTTATTCTATGTTTAACTGAATCATTTTCATCCATGTTATTTTTCAAATTTGTTCAACAGATCTTCGGACGCATTTTGTGGAAAAAGGATTCACTTCTCCCCATCGCAACTACTCCTTCTCTCCTAAGTCAAATTTTGCAATGAACTTTCATACCCATGTAAGAGAAAAACCTTTTTCTTGTTCCAAGTGCAACTATTCAAATGCTCAAAAGCGAAATTTAAAAAGACACATGCTGATTCACAGTGGAAAAAAACCTTTTTCATGTTCCGTGTGCAACTATGCGTGTCGTCAAAAGAGTCTGCTGAAGAAGCACATGCTGACTCACAGTGGAGAAAAACCTTTTTCATGTTCCGTGTGCAACTATGCGTGTCGTCAAAAGAGTCTGCTGAAGAAGCACATGCTGATTCACAGTGGAGGAAAACCTCATTCATGTTTGGAGTGTGATTATACAAGTTATCAACAGGGTAAACTAAATAGACACATGATGATTCACCGTGGAGAAAAACCTTTTTCATGTTCCGTGTGCACCTATTCATGTTATCAAAAGAGCAACCTAACGAGCCACATGCTGACTCACAGTGGAGAAAAACCTTTTTCATGTTCCGTGTGCAAATATGCGTGTTCTAAAAAGCGTCGGCTGAAGAGGCACATGCTGATTCACAGTGGAGAAAAACCTCTTTCATGTTCGGAGTGTGATTATACAAGTTATCATCAGGGTAACCTGCAGTCACACATGCTGACTCACAGTGGAGAAAAACCTTTTTCATGTCCCCTGTGCAACTATGCGTGCTATCGAAAGGGTCAACTAAAGTTCCACAAGCTGACTCACGGTGGAGAAAAACCTTTTTCATGTTCTGTGTGCAACTATGCATTTTATCGAAAGAGCAACCTAACGAGCCACATGCTGACTCACAGTGGAGAAAAACCATTTTCATGTTTTGTGTGCAACTACGCATGTAATCGAAGGGCTCAGCTGAAGAGGCACATGCTGACTCACAGTGGAGAAAAACCTTTTTCCTGTTCCGTGTGCAACTATGCATGTAATCAAAAGAGGAACCTAACGAGCCACATGCTGACTCACGGTGGAGAAAAACCTTTTTCATGTTCCGTGTGCAACTATGCTTGTCGTCAAAAGGGTCAGCTGAATAGGCACATGCTGACTCACAGTGGAGAAAAACCTCTTTCATGTTTGGAGTGTGATTATACAAGTTATCATCAGGGTAACCTGAAGTCACACATGCTGACTCATAGTGGAGAAAAACCTTTTTCATGTTCAGACTGCGACTATGCATGTTTTGAAAAGGGTAACCTGAAGACACACATGCTGACTCACAGTGGAGAAAAACCTTTTTCATGTTCCGTGTGCAAATATGCGTGTTCTCAAAAGCGTTTACTGAAGAGGCACATGCTGATTCATAGTGGAGAAAAACCTCTTTCATGTTTGGAGTGTGATTATACAAGTTATCATCAGGGTAACCTGAAGTCACACATGCTGACTCACAGTGGAGATAAACCTTTTTCATGTCCCCTGTGCAACTATGCATGTTATGAAAAAGGTCAGCTGAAGAAGCACATACTGATTCACAGTGGAGAAAAACCTTTTTCATGTTCTGTGTGCACCTATGCAAGTTATCGCCGGAGCAACCTAAAGATCCACATGCTGACTCACAGTGGAGAAAAACCTTTTTCATGTTCCTTGTGAAACTATGCATTTTATCAAAAAACCGACCTTCATGGTGACATGCGGATTAACAGTGGAGAAAAACGATTTTTTTATGTTCCATAAGTCCACATTTTTTTTTCTTCTTCCTAGCACTATCCCAACTCATTGCCTAGGTGGGCTGTTGGGGTCGGCTCTTCTCGTTCTCAGGTTATAGCTTCTTCGGTTCTGAGTTCTTCTTTGGTTCTTTCATCTAGGCCGTTTCTTTGTAGGATTTTGGAGCATTGGGTCATCCAGGAGTTCTTTGGTCTACCTCTGGATGACTGTCTTTGAAGCTCTATAGACATTGCCTGCTTCACTGTGTGGTCTGGTGGTCTCCGTCTTATGTGCCCATACCATCTTAACTGTCGTTCCTCTAGCTTACTGTTTATGTCAGTGACACCCAGGCTACCACGAATGCGTGAGCTTTTAATTTTATCTTTTAATAATACTCCTGCCGTCCATCTAAGCATTCGCATTTCTGCTGATTCGAGTTGCCTAGAGTAAGAGTTGTACATAGTCCAGCATTCGGAGCCATACATTATCGCGGGTCTAACAATAGTCTGGTATGTCTTTCCTTTAAGTTTTATTGGCATTTTCGTGTCGCACAAAATTCCGGTTACGGATCTAAATTTCATCCATCCCACTCCTATCCTATGGTTGACATCCGCTGCACATCCTCCGTCTCTGTGGATGAGTGAGCCCAGATACTTAAATGAGTCACAGTTGGCTAATGTTACTCCATCCAATTGCATCGAAGGAGTTACAGCATTTGGGTCTTCAAATGGTAAATACAAATATTCCGTCTTTTTCCTGCTAATTTTTAGTCCATTATCCTCCAGGATCTTTCTCCACCTTTCCAGGCTATTTTGCAGATCACATTGATTTTCTTCTATCAGTACTACATCATCTGCAAAAAGCATAGTCTTGAGAATAATGTTCATTTCTTGACTCGTTAGGTAATTCATGACCATTATGAATAGCAATGGGCTGAGGACAGATCCTTGGTGTACCCCCACTTTAATTGGAAATTTTGGTGACATCCCTGATGTGTATCTTACTTGTGTTTCTACGTCTGTATACATATCTTGTATGGAGAGCACATATCCTTCTGGTACGTTATGAGATCTCAATGCCGCCCATATCAGGCTTCGGGGTACCCTGTCAAATGCTTTTTCCAAGTCTATAAATACCATGTGTAAATCTTTTTTTGCATCTCGATATTTTTCAACTATGATTGTTTGAATAGCATCTATTGTTGATTTCCCCGATACAAAGCCGCATTGATCGTCGTGTATTTTTACAATATTCCTAATTCGTGTGTTTATAATCCTCTCATATATTTTCATGGTGTGAGACATAAGCTTTATCCCTCTATAATTGTCGCACTTCCTAGAGTCTCCCTTATTTTTGTAAAATGGAAGATAGCTTTTCCTAAAGCTTTCTGGCATTGGTTCTCCGGTCAGTACTTTATTATACAGGTTGCACAGCCATTTATGTCCCACTTCCCCACACTCTTTCCATAATTCGGCTGGAATATTGTCTGGCCCCACTGCTTTCCCCTTTTTCATTTGTGATATGGCTACTTTAACTTCTGTCGGAGTGATTTTTCATTGAAGTCCACATATTAATGTTTTTTATTTATTTATTCATTTTTGGGAAATCGACAGTTTACATTTAATCAGTTTGTACATAAGTGTTATTTAGTAAAATAAAACCAATTATAGATTTCCTCCTTGTGACTTTAACTGAGACAACATAAATTAAATTTGTAAGAGATGAATATGAATTAAAAAAATTATACAAACCAAAATATTACATAAAACGAAAAATTTACAAAACAATACATTTATAGCCATGGAGAGAGGTTGTAGATATAAATCTTATCTTAATAGAGATATAAACACTAGAGACATAAACATTATTCACAAACCATCAGAGAAATATTATTTTATGGACCTCTTGTTTTTGGTAAGTTTGGAACTGAAAATATCTACCTTGGATAATACGCTATTGCAATTATTGCATAGTCTGCTCAGGTAAGAATTCTGCCTAGAGTTTGTTTTGCTTTGATCAACCCTGAACAGGACATAAGAGTGTGTTGAACGCGCAGGTACATTGAATGGAATCTTGTTTAGCAACTCTGGGCATTGAATATTATTTTAACTACTTTATACAGGAATAGTGTATCCTTATGATGTTTCCTTACACTCAATGATTCAATTTTAAAGTATGAAGCTGCCTCTCATAATTATTAAATCTTACAAATGACTTTTATCAAATATATTTTAGGAATTTGTTTTGAATTGCTTCGATTTGGTTTTTGTGGATTTTGTAAAATGGAGACCAAACAACTGATGCAAACTCCAAATGACTTCGTACATTAGCAAAGTAGAGTTGCTTAATAATATCGATGATATAAAACAGTTTTGGGTTTCTTATGGAAGCCTAACATTTTGTTTTATATGGCTTCTACCAGTCGAGGATAGTACTTCATCTCTGGGGGTAAGGCTCTATAATACGATATCCAATGAAACAGGTACTTCGGTATGAATGGTTTATTATCACATACAAGGGGTAATGCTAGACAGTTACAGTGAATCAGTTTAAGACCTGTCTATAAGGCAAGCTATGAATCTAGGGCTCAGATAGGGTTAGGTATATTAGTGTCTCACGTGTTAGCGATGGGGGGGCGGGCGGCCTGGAGGACAGGACGCCTACGAGGGGCGGCATGGTAGGGCAGGACGCCTACGAAGGGCGGCGCAGCGCGGGAGCAAGGGCTCACCACGCATCGATGGGCACGCATCTGGCTGTTGTAGGGCGGCAGTGGGCGGCACTGTGCGGGCAGCAAAGGGGCTCTCCACGCATCAGGCTGTAGTAGGGTGGCATGGGTGGCACTGTGCGGACAGCAAAGGGGCTCTCCACGCATCAGGCGATGGGTATGTACAGGAAATGGCACAATTATACAACAAAGGGCCTGCTGGCGGGTGGTAATGGTCCAGAACATGACACAATTGTATAACAAGGTGTCTGCTGGCGGGCCATGGAGATTGCAACTGGGTAATTTGTACGAAACACTCAGCCGATTATAAGGCAAACAGCTGGCGGCCTGAACCGTCGTGTTACTTCAAGGGCAATCTCGGGGCGACTGTTGAATCCTCTCTCGCTTCACCTGTCCAGCGAGCGAGCCAGAGGGAAGGGGGGCACTACCGTATAGGCAGGTCACCTCATACGTAACATGCAGTCCACGTGAATTGGTTCGTTCATTATCATAAAAGGTAATGGTTTTCGTCCTAGTGCTCCTATTGGTTGTAGGTTCGTGCTAAATGTTGTAGACATGCGTTGGCCACGTGTTCAGCATCCGGCCGCGTGATCATGAATGTATCTATATGAGCAACTCGTAACAATTTTAGCAGCTTTATTTGTGATTTGATGTACATCAGAGGTTCCCAAACTTTTTTGCCCCGTAGAACAATAGCCAAAAAAAATTTTTCCGTAGACCCCCTGCCTGCCGAATATTGAATTTTCCCAAAACTGTTAACGTCCCATGTGATAATCATTTTTTTTTCCTAAAAAGGTTCCCTTTCCTTGCCTGTCCAACAACCGGGTGGCGGTATAGTTCCTCTGTCTTTACACTGTCCAGACAGGGGCGCCCTTGTGAGGTATTACACCAAATGAAAATGAAGCAGGATAAGCAACGGGAATTTTTTTTCTGTAGCTAGCCCTACAGAACTGCCCGTTAAGTTATTTGTCAGTGCTTATTCCGGTCAGTTCTTCTTGTCACGTGATATCCGATTCTTCAACGCTGCATTTCCATAGTCAAAGTTGTAACATTTAATCTTACCTTCATTGAATACTTCTCACAAAGGAACTCAAGATATATGTGGGTAGATTAAAAGCATGCACCAGTAATAAAACTCTTATATCAAATATAAGATTTATTTTTATAAAATGCGGTTTCTAAACACATAGAACTAGAAAATGATAAAAGAAACAAGAGACTCAATATAAAGTTTATAACTCAAGGCGTGTCGATACATAGATGGCTCGATAGTTAAAAATGCAAGTCATGTCAGTTGAGGAATTTTTACAAAGAATAAATGATGCTATGAAATAAATGGGCGCCAGCTCGGAATTAGATAAATCCGAACAAATTTATAAATTATAAGTGTAATCCATACAAAACTAAAAATATGTCAATCTCAATTTGAAGAGCCTCTTACGTAAATTCAGGGTCCGCCAAGGTCGGTAAGCCTTTCACTCTCCTTGTCCCACGAGTTTCGAACCACAACTCAGAACTAACAATTCCTGCAGCGCAGCGCCTTCAGAGTAGTTCGCAAAACAAGATGGTAACTTGATAATGCTGACTGTCGGTAAGGTAGGTACTTGAACGGGCGAGACTGCTACAAAGTGTCCTCAAACTTAGTTTTAAAGTCTGTACATTTATCCCTGGACGTTTTTCAAAAACAAATTGGGGAACAAGGATAATTCGCGGCTTCCAATGTACAATGTTTTGCTTGAATATATTAATTCTAACGAGAAAAGAAACGTAGACTCTATTTATATACCTTAATTGACAACTTTACGAAATATAAAAATGCAAATATCAAAAAAGTAATTTCTCAGTCTATTATATTTGTGTAAGGTCTATTGTGTCATTTGCGGAACTCCTAAATGTTGAATTGAGGAAAAATGGGGGTCCGCTCGTATGTACCCCCATTTGAATTTCGTGGACCCCCAAAATTTTTTGTCGCTGACATTGACCCCCAGCAAGCCGATATCGACCCCTGGGGGTCAAAATAAACCACTTTGGGAACTTCTGATGTACATTAAGGTTATATTATAGTTTACTATCAAGGTTTATTGCGAGATCACGAATATCTGACCGTTGCAATGTTTTTGTTGTTAAAGAATAATTAAATAATTTATTATTTTTATTTCTCGAAAAGACAAGGTGATGACATTTTGAAACGTTAAGATATAGTTGATTTTGTTAATAATAGGAGGATATATTGTTTAAATAATGTTGTAAATTAACACAATCGTTTAGACTTTTTATTGGCTTGTATAGCTTAGCATCATCAGCAAATAAATATATTTCAGAGTATTTTATTGATCAAATCATTACTATATAAAATCAAAAACAATGATCCGAGATGAGGACCCTGTTGGATCCCAGAGGAAATTTCATTGAAATCTGTTTCTAAGCCGTTTATTGCTTTTGCCTGTGATCTGTTGAGTATATAAGATGTAATCCAACGAAATAAATTACCACGTATACCTAATGACCAAAGTTTTCTTTGAAATAATTTTTTATTAATTTTGTCAAATGCTTTGGCAAAGTCTGTATATATGATATTTACTTGAGTGCGGTTGTCCATGTGATCGACGATGAATTCAGTGAGAAGAACGAGATTACTTTCCACATTTCTGCCTTTTGTTTTTACAAAAACATTTTCCATGTTGCTTTGTTGTTATGATGTGATTCAGTTGTGGATCTAGATATTTGTAAATAATTAATAATAAAATCGTGTATACTTTTAGAGGTGCCAATAATAATATTCTGTGTTTTTACAAAAATGTGTAATAATCTTTATCCATTGTTATAATGTACGTGTAATCTATCTCATGTAACTTTTATGCTATTTTATATTGTGTTTCTCTCTTATAATCGATTTGTCTAAAAATAAAATACAATTCCATAATTTTGAATAAAGTTATTGATTTATTTCATTATGTAAAAAAGGCATGATCTGTACTGAATATGTATGGATACGCTTGAAAGCACGGCGTATGTGTTATAACAGTGTTGTGCATTGATTAATTCTTTTCTGCCTATCCCTGTGGAGAAATGGTGACGGCGGAGGCATTGTAAATAAATAGTTATATCATAATCGAATTATAATGAAAAAAAAAAATTATTCATCTTATGTACTTATATATTGTTATCAAGGTAAATTTGTAGATCATCCTTTTAATTAAAAAATTTACACGTATATAAAAAAATTTATAATCAACTTTATATGAAAAATCTACAACTTACCCCGTTTTCGCACAAGAGTCGATTATGTTTAAAAATTAGCGTACCGCCCATCCCTACAAATGACACAAACTGACAATTGTCTTTGAAATGCTATCCGTTATGGATGCATTAAAGTTTCATTATACGTGAATTTGTTTTTACGTTTTGAAATCCGTTTTATTATATTTCGAACTCAATTTAACAATAAGTTGTAATATGTTCTGTATATTAATGTATATCTTATTCGTGAACGCGTTACGAAGTGTTTATAACTAGGTGAAATTTTAGAGATTTATCCGAGACCTGTTCAAAATTGATAAAAAAATGATTGAATTTTACAAGACATTAACAAAAATTATGAAAATTCATTAAAAAAATGCCTCATATATATGTGAATTGTAAAGTTTTCTGGAAATGCACTATAAATACTTAGGAAAATCGCGTTAAAAATAAAGTTTATTATCGATCAAATATTTTTATGTGGAAAAAAAGTGACTTTTTAATACGTATTTAAAAAAAATAAATGTATTGGGAATATAAAAAGTGAAGTGAGAGTATTGCAAATTTTCTTATCAAAAGGAATGTGTTTTCAAAATGTGAAGTTTCATAGATTTTTATACGTTTTACGGATTAATTTACAGGTATGTTTTTTTAAACCCATAATACGTTTTAAATTCCAAAGTCTATCTATTTAGAAATGAAAATATTTATTTATAATAATCACGTCTGAAAGGTTATTATACCTAGTTTTTAGTTCAGTTTTTGTTCTTGCAAAATGATCAATATTAACTAATATAGAAGAACATGTATAACACACGGGAACAATTGGGAATTTCGCGCGCGAAAGTACGTTTGCCCAAGACTTCCTAAGTAATAAAAACCATTATCTGAAGGGTTAATGCACTAATATAATTTATTAATACTTATTTTAGGTAAAAGTTCTAAGTTTGTAAATAAATAATTGAATAAATAAATAATACATTAAGCATCCTGTATATTTGCCCAGCAAATTCAAGAAGTACATGTAAAATGACATAATTTTAAGACTTACCTTTCTATTTGAGCTACTGTTCTAAGGTTTATTGATTCTATAGTCGGTGAAGTCATTTTTTAGTTCAATAACGGTATATATTCGCAATTAAACGTATTTTTAGTGGAACAATTTCGTTGTTAGAAAACAACAAAAAATCAATATGGCCGCACATTTTGACTAGCCGGCTCCTGATTGGTTGACAGTGGAGATTGAACATTCAAGACCTCAACCTTCTGCGGGATGTTGAACAAATATCTATGAACTTTAAAAAATATATTATATTCATAACTTTGAGTGTTTGAATGTTCAATATCCAGGAGATTGAACAAATAAGAACTGAAACCTTATTCCGTGAGTGGATATTGGGACTCGAAAAATGCTTAAAATGTCACTTAAAAACCAAAAAAAAAAAAGTTTTTTTTGAGCTTCATTAATGCGCAATAGGCTAATGAATATATTGGCATTCAAAACTCAGTTTTGCAAAAAAAGGTTTATTGAACATACAAGAACTAGGACAGCGATTTGATTTAATGGAACATGCAACTTCTTTCACCAATCTTCCTTGGTGATTAGTATTTTCAACACACATTGATTTGGTATGTTTTTCAACAGGTTGACAGATTTCGTTCGGCCCGTCTGTTTGTGGCAAAACGAGACAATGGAGCAGACAATTGCTAAGGCCATTGGATGGGGTAGAACTAGCCTAGGTATATTATATATTGTTAATGTTTTACAACTCTAAACAGAAGTGCACTAAAGTAACATTTATCAAAATCTTAACAAAAATTTACACATGTTTTTTTGATATGTTAACCATCACGTATTAATAGACCTTACTAAAATTCCTTAATTTCTCCTTAAGTTTACCTTTTTTAATGTTAATACAGCACAATGGTACCAACTGCTCCCAACCGTCTGTAGCCAGGTGTATGGCAACCCCAATAGGTGTACGTAGTGAGGAAAAAGGAGATTGGGAAAAGAAGGTAAGGACGTAAGTGTGGGTGTCCACATCAGAGCCGGCCCTGAAGCAAATGGCAACTGGCGCGAGTCATATTTTGGCTCCCCTTTTCAAAACGTCCAACTGTTTTATTTCCCAGAACTTCCTCTCCTCCCCGCTCAGCATCCCCAAATATAAAAGTATATAAAAATAGTGCAGTAGCGCTGCGTTCGCCACTGGTGGTAGAAAGGAGAAAACAATGAATGATTTTCCTTATTTCAGCTGGCAGTGGCTCGGTCACCTTGCAGGAGGTGGAGTTGTCTTTATTCAGCAACCAGCAGTGCCGTCAGAGCTTCGGAGTGACGAAGACCATGAAGCAGGGTGTCATCCCGCAGCAGCTCTGCGCCGGCAATTCTGATGGCGGGAAAGACACGTGCAGCGTTAGTATAATTTTCTTTCCATTTTTACACACCTACTATTTATTTGGTGGACTATTTTAGGGACCTACCTACCTATTTGAAAATTACAAAATTTAGTATTTTAAATTAAATTTTATAAATTTTGTATATTTTATAAATTATGAAATTTTAAAAATATTGAAATTTTATAAAATTTAATTTTTTTTTTAACCTTAGTAAAGGTTTTATTTTTTGAATACTTTATACATAAAACCACACTATTTATGGGTGTTATATTTAATAAAAGTGTGATTTTTTCATCTAATGGCATTAGAGGAGTACTGTGGCCGGTGTGAGTTCAGTATTTGTGGTGCAAGAGGTTCGTTATATCGTAGCGGTTTACCGTAAAGTAATTTGTTTATCCTTCAGGAAGACAGCGGTGGACCTCTCACTATTAACCTGCCAACCAATAGGCTGAAGGACTGTATCCATCACCAGGTTGGAATCACCTCCTTTGGGATTGGATGTGGTTCCACCATTCCCGCCGCAAGGGCGGATCCAGCTTTGGCGCCAGGGGGGGGTCTCGTAGTCGTGGTCAAGTTTTTTTTTTTTTTAAAGAAAGACAAACATTCCCGGGTTACGAATAACCCAACAATAACTCCTACCACCACCACAGAAAATGCTTGCTTGTGTTGTGATGGAGGACTTAGGTCCGGTCAATTACAGTTACAAGAAGTTATAATTTAATTTTGATAATAATATATACAAGTAAAAAGTAGGTATTGTTGGATATGGTAACACTAGGTATATCATTAAGATTGTCTTTTGCTCCGCAAGCCCGGGCGGCGTAGGCTCGTGTAATGTCAATTGTCAACCAATACAGTACAGATTACAATTATTAATCGTGTTCTTATTTCACCACAATATAACATGGTGTCAGGTGTGTCTTCAACATAGTATTGTGTGTAGGAATCTTGCAACTTTTTGAATTTCCTTTTCCTCGTTGTAGTTATTCGCCATCATATATAAAAGAAATGATTGCTTAAAACGTTTCCACTCGCCAACCATATCCGTAGCATTCTGCATTTGCAGAATTTGACTCGACATTATTATTATAACACTTTGCTTGTCACGACAAAATAGACAAATAATAACAGCTTGTTGACCGTTATTTCTTTGCTTCCTGGTAAAGAATTTGAATCGTTCCACTGTAATATTCACTGTAGGTATGAAGTGTCTATCCAGTCTATCGAAGAGTAGAATAATGCCTTCCAGCGTGCTCTTCTCAATAGTGAGGCCGAATGAATTAAAAATTTGAACTCCTTTAGGACCAATCGTGTGCAGCAAATGTTATTAATAAATGTAAGTACTGTACTTCCATATTTAAGAGGAATATAAACGCTGGAAATATTTCGATTCTTGTGCTTTATAAATTTTAAAACCGAGCGCCTTGCACCGTCATATTTTGGCCTGATTTGCACGAGGCAAGTAATTTGAAATAAATATTGTTGCCATGACGCGGTGCTTGCAATACGTAAGAAGCGCCCAGCGAGATCTCCGTTCGCCGATGCTTCCATACGCTTGTTAATACCTTGTTACCTGGTGGATGAATACCGTCCATTCTATTTTGCCAGCAGCGGCCGAGCCGGCAGCGTAGTCAATATTATCGACAATCCTCAAACTATGGGGAACGCTAATAAAAGTAAATATTTATAAAATTTGAATTGATTTTATTTATTTACAATCCAAACAAAAATATTCTGAAAGTGAATTATTAATAGGTACATATAAATATTAATAAAAATAAACTTGATTAAGTTAAATATAATATGTATATATATTAACAAAATGTAACTAATACGTTCTTTTACAAAACTAGGTATATGTACTTTTATCAAATTTACATACACTTTATCAAATTTCCACATCTAAAATTTTTGTAAAATTTATTTACAAATAAATTTTTTGGAAACAAATCAACAAACCAATCTCAATATTAGAAATGATGATGGAACAACTCACAGCTAGGTTTAAATATATTCTACAATAGATGCATCAATTTATGGATACATACACTTAAAAAAAAAGGTTAAAATAAATAACTTGCATCTAGCTATTCTGAATT
This sequence comes from Hesperophylax consimilis, assembly GCF_061612785.1. Lineage (NCBI taxonomy): Eukaryota > Metazoa > Arthropoda > Insecta > Trichoptera > Limnephilidae > Hesperophylax > Hesperophylax consimilis. The sequence goes on from NC_142852.1 coordinate 10,792,123, forward strand.
TATCCTAAAAGAGCATAATTAAATGTTCCGTGTGCAAATATGCAAGTTGTCAAAAGGTTCAGCTGAAGAGGCATATGCTGACTCACATCGGAGAAAAACCTTTTCCATGTTCCCTGTGCAACCATGCGTGTTATCGAAAGTATTATCTGAAGAGCCACATGCTGACTCACAGTGGAGAAAAACCTTTTTCATGTTTCTTGTGCAACTGTGCATGTTATCACAAGAGCAACATAACGAACCACATGCTGACTCACAGTGGAGGAAAACATTTTTCATGTTCCGTGTGAAACATTTCATTATGGCAAAACGCCCATCTAAACACCCACTTGCTGACTCATAGTGGCAAAAAACCTGTTTTATTTTCCATAAGTCCACATATTAATGTTTTAAAAGGCAATCTTTTTCTTGTTCCTTGTTCATCTATGGATTTTCTCAAAAAGCACATCAAAAAGCCACATGCTGACTCACAGTGGCGACACACCTTTTTCATTTTCCAAGTGCACTTATTTAGTTTCTAGGAAAGGCCATCTTACCTATATATAAGATATATATTGGACATTAGATGGATCACATGCTGACTCACAGCGGAGAAAAACAATATTTCTTGTTCCGAGTGCAACTTTACAAGTTATCAACAGTGTACCTTGAAGAGAAACTTGCTTACTTACAGCTAAGAAAAAACTTTTTGGTTTTATGGCTGCAATTATTCATGTTCTCAAATGATAGATTTTAAAATACACCTGCACACTTACAGGGAAGACTAGTTGGTTTCATATGCAATTATGCATTTTCTCGAAGAGACTCTTTGTTTGGCCCCTTTTTTTGTTTCTTGTGTTAACATTCATCTTCACGAAAACTATTTACACAATAAATTTTAGTTATAGATATGATATGTTTCACCAGAGAATTTTCAGTATATAAAATGTGTATCATTTGTAATGGTCAAAATATTTATTACCTTTCGATTTTAATTTTTAATTTTTAAAATTTTACATTTATTCCGAATCGCATTGTAAAAGATTTGATTATTTTTAAAAACTTAAATGTACGAAGTATGTGTAAAAAGATAATTATGTCATACCTACTTCTTAGACGAATATCAAAATATAAATATGAATATGTGTACAATAATGAATTTATTTTTTTATTCAAATAATATTATTACCTAAATTGACTGTCAAAACTATAAAATTGTAGCCGTAGCTATTAGTGCGTTCTAGAACATTTTCTTTTCTGTTTACCCTACGGAGATCGTACCTTGTACCTACTAGAATTATTTGGTAAACACAGCCGCTAGGTACTTCAACCGCTCGAGAACGTACTACCTGGGCAGACAGGAAAAAGTTCCATTGATTTGACTGATGACGATTTTTCACTCAGATATTTTAAAATGTAAGTATTTTTCTCCGTACATAACAGAACCGACATAATTTAACTTTTGAAATTTGTTGTCGAAATGCCTTCATGCAATCATACATTTCGTTACGTGCTTAAAGCAGATATAATGCTGTTAAATCGTTTTCAACAAATTCGTAAATTTTTACACTTTGACAATAGTTGTTAAGATTATTCTGGTAAAAGCTATTGCCAATTGTAGAGAAAATTAGGAGGAACTGTCTGCGGCACGAAAATGAATTAAGTATTGATCCTGTGAAATGTAGTAAAGCAGGGAACACATAACAGTATTGTGGGGTTTGTAAGGGCTGCAATGCCAATGATCTATGATTTTATTAGAAAAAAACGAAAACTTTTTCTTCCATAAAAAAAGTTGAAAGATTCTTGTTTCTGTAATTATTAGTAGTAAATACAGATACTTATTCGTTAACATTTTAATTTTAATCTTACTTTACCAACCGTATTTGGCGTTGTTCACCGTAGTTAACATTTGATCTCAGATATTACTGAAGATTTAAAAACACACTTATTGCTATTTTCTTCAAGACCTCTTTTAGATCCAAAATCCTAATAACTCGGTTTATCTATAAACTTTAATTTTTGATATCCTTGCCGAGTTGACAGTTAACAACTAATAGGATAGTAATGTGTTTGCCCAAGTTTCCAAAGTAATTTTAAGCCTTATGTATAAAGAAATTGTACAAAGGACAGTGTCCAAATCGCTTGAACTAAATATTGATTTAGAAACCATTTTTTTTCAAAATTTTTGTAAGGTGAGTTGGGGTAAGTGAATTTTTGGAGGAAGTTCATCCAGGTCTTCTACTTTCTTTGAATACAAAATTCAAGCGCTGACATGTATGCGAATGTAATATAATTAGCTAAATCCTCATTCTGACATATAAATGGAGCTGATTCATAAACACAGAGAGTTGTTAGAGAGCTTCAAATTTTGGCAGTTGGTTTTAGTCTGCGTGCGAGTTGTGAGCGCTGCCTTCATTTATTTATAACTTGACAAAAACTTGTGCTAGGAAGTTACAAATTGGTCTATAATTGAATTGAGGTTTGATGTGTATATATTTGCATTATAAATATCTTAAAGAATTGTGATTTATGAGACTAGATTCACTTCCCCCACAAATTATTATGCTGGGGTAAGTGCCACTAAACTGTAGATCCACTTCCCCCTGATATTTTTGTATGGACGCAAATGTTACTAGTGATGTGCATACTACTTTTAAAAAAACGAAACCTAGTATCAGACATAGAAATAATAACTACTACTGATTTTGAAATGTGTATTGATAAGGAAAACATAAAAATAGATAAACCAAGTCACAATTGGAATGCGCAACAAACAAAAACATTACCTGAAAATCCACTATCATCAATAGAAAATATTGAAAAATTTTATTCCATACCTTCCACATCTAAAGAAGTCAAACCTTTTATAGAACAATTCGTATCACATGTTGGAAATGACCTAATTCAGTATTCCGAGTCTTCTACTTATACTACCGAAAATCACTCCCTTAACCCGTTGAAGAAGATTACAATTTTAGAAGACCGAATAATTAAAACAGCTAATTCAGATTTTCTGTGTTCTGTAAAGGTCAAACAATCATTTGAAGAGCTTATGCTGAGATCTATACAAAAAAACGAACCTGCTAAAGTAAAAAAGACGAAAGTTGCACCTGGTGCGGAGGTTATAACATATGATGATATCGTAGAGCGTTTAAAAAATAAACTAAATGATTCGAAGAAGAAAATTTGTTCAAACAAGAAGTCTAAAGTGATTAATAAAAAATTGAAAAAAAAAAATCACAAAAAAACGCCTATTCTGGCGTCCGAAACATCTGTCAGCGAATCTGATTGGAAGTCTTGTTCTGAAGATGAATGCGACTATTTCCAAAATCTATTAATGGAAGACGTGGAAGACAATCAAAATAACGTACCTTTAGATGATGTTCTGTCTATTGAAATTAATGGCATTTTGCAAGAACTGGATGTACAACCAAATTTAAACGTTGAGACAAAAGTTGGTGATTGGATACTAAACTTACTAAATTTATAGCGAAGAAGAGCCTCAAACATTACATAGGAAATATTATAAAAAATGATGAATATAAGAAGACAGTCAAATATGTACGAAGGGTTTCACATTTAAGCAGAGAAAATCGTAACGTATTTTCATTCCTGAAAGTTGATGACGTATCCGATATTTATAACGCAGATATTATATCTGTTTTGCCAAACCCCTTAACTGGGAGAAGAGGAGAATTAGTTTTCAAAATGTCCTTTAATGGTTTTAATATTCAATAAGGGATTTTGTATGAGATAAACTCTTACCTGTAAAAGAAATGTTATTTTTTTTTTATTTTTTATCATTTTAATGTCGGAAACAAAAAGTTCCGCAAAGGCGTTATTATTTCCACATATTGTGTATTTTTTTAAAATCTAGTAATAAAATATTAGTTCCTATAAAATGATATTAAGTTCAGTTATTAGTAGTAAATATATATTATTATAATAACATTGTTAGTAAATATTGTGAAAAATAATACTAATACATAAAAAAAAGTTTGTTTTCGTTGCCCCATCACTAGTCATAAAATGTTGCACTGCCAAATCCAATCCAATCTGCCAAATAATGTTTGATTTATGATGTATATTCCACTATATTCAATATTTTTAAATGGCGAAATTGTGTGTTTAGTGCGTTTGATTGGATTGGCAATTAAACATTTTTATTCGTTTAGCCAAAAATCAAAATATTGAGGTTAGATCCACTTACCCCGCCTCCGGGGTTTTTTGAATACATAACCTTTTATTTTGAATAATTAAAAAATTTAATAAAAACAGCAGATTAACTTCTTGCGTTAAAACAATTTGATTAAGGAATAGTTAATATTCCTTGTGTAAAAAATTTAATGCGATGGGATAATGCTGTGACGTATGGGATTACTTTAAACTTCATCTATTCATTGTATACAGTGCTCCAACCCCAACTCACCTTGCATGTTTTATTGTGTTTTGTTCTCAAGGTTGCGGACTTCCCACAGTCAACAGGTTGAAGATTTGCTAGCCCTATAATATAGACAATGCCCAATCGTTTTCTCAACTTTCCTCACAAAAATGTCGTTTTTTCCTGTTTCCAAACTCTATTCAAACCGCGTTGTTAAACTTATCATCCCATGCCTGTGATGGTTATTGGTAAGTACTAATGCATATATTCATTGCTATTCATTTTGGTAACGGTCGTTATTCCGGTTTAGTTAGAGAATCATGGGTCGTTTTCTTTGTCACACATCGGAACTTTTAAACTGTCAATTTGACGTACCTACCTATACCTATTATTAGATAAGTATTGCAAAGGCATTTATTAAAAAAGTCACTTAAACACGGATTAAAGATATTTTGTTAAAAGCAGAATGGCGGTTGACAGGGTAAATAAATATAGATTTATCCGACGATAAACAAAGATTCACTAAACCGTTGTCATAACTTCAAGTTCAAAATACATCACAATTTACATTATTAATTCCCAATATGTGTTTTGGCTACGTTACTTTTGATTGATTTTCGAAGCGGAATCAAATATTAACATCCCGTTCAAATTAGAGTTCTGTTACAACTATGTTCTGTTTCAGGTTTTTTTTTGGCTAAATTATTATTTTCTAATAGGTATGTGTTTTGGCTACGTTACTTTTGCTTGATTTTATGGTTAAATATTAACATCTCGTTCAAATTAGAGTTCTGTTATAACTATGTTCTGTTTCAGGTATATTTTTTGGCTAAAATCCAAGGTTCGTAGAAAATATTTTTAACAAGGTAAGCTCATTATGGGGGTAATCGTGACGTAGATGGAAGCCCGTTTTCCACTGGGTGATTTGAATTTACTGTAATAAAAGTGACAGAATCCATTTGCAATGATTTATTTATAATGCGTTGGTAATATTATACTTATTATTATGTTAAAATTAATGCTCGGAATTAAATAGTAAAAGCCTCTGAAATTTGCAGTGTTATTTATGCAATGATGATGTAGAATAGGCCTCTTGCATCCCATTTTTTTATTTTATTTTCCGGTTTAGGCAAATATTCTAAGACATTCTGTATTTTTTTTTTTTTTTTAATCGTATTTTTGAAACCATGGCGATTTTTTGAAAATTTTAATCCGAAAAATCGGACCATTTTTTCATAAACCGGAAAGACGGAACATAATTTATGGGTGCGAAAACAAAATAATTACATAGCCCAAAAACATTTAAAAAAAAAACGACGCATTTCACACGAATGGCAGAGGAGAATAACGAGGCATACCAAAAATATTACATCTCATAAATATTTTTTTCCTTGAACCTTCTTATTGATCATTAATCCTTATTAATTTATTTAAAGTTTTATTCCAGCAGTACTGGGAGAATATTGCAATCTCAGTCTGCCATATTAAATGAGATGACATATAATATAAATATACTTATACACAATATTATAGGATTGATGAATATATACGATTATAATGTTCAGTCACTTAATCCAAATATTTTACAATAAAACCTAATGTACATAAAATTAAATGAATTAAAGGGGAAGGTTTATCAACAATATGAAATATATAAACAAGTATAAAGAAGGTTCTCATAAAATATATTTAGTTGGTCGAAGTACCTATATATTCTATATGTACCAAGGTTGGTTTTTGTTTTTGCAATGAGACTATTTTTAACAGCTGCACATTCTAGTTATATAACATATAAATTGATATTGTACCTCTTGTTTGATACTATCCAAATGTTGCGATTTAAATTATTCTTGTACTCATAAACTCATAATAATATATTATTAAATTTGATTTTGTTAAAATCAGGACCATCACCATTATACTTCTAAGACAGCCGCCACGGAAGGATAATCTGTACGATTTTCACATCATAACATCTGTCACTTCTGAATAATATCTGTCATGTCAAAACGAAGTACTTCCAATTCTAACGCTGCGTTTTGTTACTGTTTTGTTATTTAATTAAACATGGATTCGTGTAGTAACCGTAGGATCCGAGATCGTAAAAATAATTATAAATATTGTATGGTTCCTTTGTGCCCAAATACTTCGGCGACTACTAAGGAAAAAAGATTTTTCGTTGTACCGCGAATTTCAGCAATTAGAAAACAATGGTGTATTGCAATTCATAGGTCCAGTCAATTGGGTGAACTGTCAAATAAAACCGTACGATATGTCTGTGAAGATCATTTTAATGTAAGTATATTTTTTACAATATTATTGTTTGAACACAATATTTAAAAAATACATATTTTTCTTTGTTGCATGCTTCACGAATAGTTTGCTGTACAGTACAGTAGGTTGAGTAGGTGGGTCTATTACCTAGTGACAACAAGCCTACACACATTACAATATTGTTACACTTTTGCAGGCTATTCTCAAATGAAGATACTTATTATATTTGCATTGTTAAGTTTGTATTGAATAAATACAATGTCTCTTGATAAGTTGTATTTTTATTTTCAGTTAAGCGTGGATGCTCGGAAATGGCCCCAACATCTAAGTAAAAGGGTGCTTTTAAAAAAAGGAACCATTCCTCATAAATTTGAATGTCAAATTGGAGCTGATGGGCGAGATCTACTCAATGTGGTGGATCAGCATCCAAGCTCATCTAAAGGCGGTGAAGTGTTTGTTGCAAGTCTCGAGCCAATGTCTCCTTGCCTGTCTGATGTGGATGAGTCTGTGCCACAACAGATCATCAATCAACCTCAAGACTACGTTGAACTGGAAGTGTCGTTTCCTCTCGAGAAGCCTCAATGCTCTGGACTCCAAATACTTCAACAACATGTGGATGGACCACAAGATACATCAAGCTCCGAAGAAAACTTTCACATGTTGATAGTTGAGAACGCAACTGATTCGAAAGCCATTCAATGCAATTTGAAAAAGAAATTCAAAAGTAAATTACAGGAAAAGAACACAGTAGGGGTCCAATCGAGTGTTTAACTACTCGTGACGTAAGTACTTCTCCTGTGAAGCATAATAAAAATACCAAGAATGTACAACTAAAGCATGTCACTCTTCAGCCAGACAGTTCTGCCTCGGAATCGGCATCTGGTTCAGAATACTCCCAACAAGCTACGTCAGATTCGTACGTTGATAGTAGTTCAAATAGTGATTTCAAAAGTCTGTCATTGAAATTAACTCTGCAGCATATTGAAAACAAACCAAAGCTGTATTTAGGAATCCTTAAAGATTTTTATTGGATTGTTAAAACCCTAGCACTCCTTGAAAATATAAACATTTTAAATGTTTTAATCGTTTTAAAAAAAATTAAATTAAACTCTAGTTTCAGCATTTTAGGTGATGAATTTGGCCTTTCTGAGGCTCAAGCTTCAAGAATCTTTAAGCAAAGTTTACCGAAGTTATCTCGTCATCTTGCAGAACTGGTATTTTGGCCTAAGTCAGAAGCAATAGAAGCCTTACTACCAATTCCATTCAGAGCAAGATACAAACATGTCGTATCAATCATAGACTGTTTTGAAATTCAGATAGAGAAGCCATCAAATCCACTGCAGCAGGCACTAACTTGGTCAGAATATAAAAAATGCAATACACTCAAGTACCTAATATCAATCACTCCTGATGGCTTTATTAACTTCATTTCAAAGGGCTTTGGTGGACGTACTACAGATATGATGATTGTGGAAAAGTGCGGCTTCTTGGACAACTTGTCTGAAGGCATGTCGGTAATGGCAGATAGAGGTTTTAAGCAACTAGCTACTATTTTAGAAGGCAAACATTGTCAACTTGTGCGTCCACCAAGTGTTGTTACAGGTGTAAATAGCACTAAAAGAGAGGTGAAGTTATCCAAGCAAATAGCAGCCCTGCGTATACACGTTGAACGTGTAATAAGCCGGCTCAGAGAGTATAATATTCTAAAGCCACATTCTTGTATAGACTTCCATTTGACTCAACAAGTTGACCATATTGTTATGATTGCATGTGGACTCATAAATCTACAAAAACCAATAATTTGATCATATTAGTCTTATTAATATTATTAGTCTTTTAGTGTTTTGTGCTCTACGCTAATGTTTAGTTTAAAATGTTATGTGCGCTTCATTATCATATAAACTTTAACTTGAATATAAATATTCATAATATGTACCAGTGTAATTTTGTTTATCCTTCATGTAATGTATATAGAATAAGTCTAAAGTGTATAATATTATGTAATTATAGCGCCAGTATGTGTTTTTTATAAAAACATATGTTGGAGCTTTTACTTAGAGTTTATAGGCAATGAAGCCACCAAAAGGGATAATATCAAATACTGTAGAATAATTTATGTATAACACCTTCAACTTCTTACATTTACCATACATTCTGATTATGCTATACTAGCGCCTCCTAGCCCCGTGACTTCTGTGGGTTGGTTTTTTTTAATGCATGTTATTTGAAATGTTTTCTTTATTTTACGTTAATAAATTATATAAGTCGAAAATAAAATATTTAGTAACCTACATACGACCTTACTGTTCTTATGCTCACACGTAAAAAGAATATTAAAGCCCGCCATTAGGTTTGTATTGTCCCGAAGAAATGCAACATGCTACACTAGCGCCATCTAGCGGCCAGCGTTACCAGTCAGTGCAAGTACTGACTATAATAATGCTTCCAATATTTTACTGAGAGTGGATTGATTGCTATTCATTCATTACGCCTTACTTTTACATCAAGTTTATATAAATACAGTTGTGTTGTAGCAAAGTGATCATGTTCCACTTTTTAATACATTTCTATTTGTGTTAGAATTTCCACTTTGTAATCATTTTCTTACTTCCAATAATAAATACAAAAAAAATCTATGCGATAATACAATAACATGTGTACGTATTATCAAATAAATACTAGGTATAAATGTAAAAATATGTCTTATGTAAACTTTTTGTTTTTGTTTTTCTGTCACTTTATACAAATACATATTATACTATGGTGGATGGGATGAAAATAATATGATGCTATTGTACATAATCAATATAATCATGTATTATTATGAATAAAGAAGCGAGTGTAGTGCAGTAAATACGTGATTTATTTCAAATAATGTATACCTATACATTTTTTTTAAGTACAGGAAATATAGCTCTGGACCAAAACAGCATGGCTTTATTAATAGCTTCGACACAGAATTCTTCATCGTAATCGATGTGGAAAACATTTATTTTGCCAGATGATTCAAAGTTGGGTTCAGCAACACAAAACACTCCCTTGAATTTGTTCAGTACAAACATTTGTATTTGCATTTGTGCATAATACTTTCTGGCAACAACACCCTCAAAAAAGTAATTTTTCATTGTACTATGTTTGACTGGACACTTGACCTCAACAATATAATCATCAGTGACTGCATCCGGGGAGCCACCGATAATTGGTAATTTGCAACTGATTTTGAAACCACATTCTTTATATTTGTGTCCCAGTTGGTTTGCTAGTACCTTTAACACCAAAGGTTCTAAAAGCCGACCTCGTTGCATAGCCTTTGTGTCTGGAATCTTGGCTGCCCCTAAGATGACTTCAGTCAATGTTCCATCCAATGTTTTGCAGTTAGCTGCCTCGTATAGTTTGGATGCAGTAATTCTGCCATATCGCATTTCGTACCATAACGGGCAGTTAGCCTGCTTTCTTGTTAGTGAAAAAACTTCCTCGAAGATATTTGGAGGAATATTTAGATCACATGTAATAAAATTGATGAAATCTGTAGCACTTGTATTGTGCAGGTTTCGTGTTTTCTTAAAAGCAGAAATCATCCTGTGCATGGACAAACAGTCAGTGGGCTTCGGATCCATGTAAAGTTGAGTCAGTTGGCATCGAAGCCCCTCCTTAAGACTCCTTTGGAGTACTGCTGCCAGGAAATCTCCATTACCTTTTTCCACGCTTTTTACTGCGTTCTTGCCAACTTGGGATGCCAGAATGAACTTTTGGGAGGTTCCGACACACGATAACTTTGATTTTCTCCAATAACAGTCGACAGATGTCGACGCTGGTTCTTCACTTCTCCTATGGAGCCATGTTAGAAATGCCAGTGCATGTTTACAGCCACCTGAAAGCAAAATGTTCCAAATATAAATTATTTGTCAACAGGTAGCTGGCAGAGACCCTCGCAATGATTCTGTGTTTGTTACATCACACAAGAGTTTGCTCTTCCCCACATCTCCATAGGGTAGAAGAGTGTAGAGGTTAGAGGAGAGAAACATATTTTACAATATAGCGACATACAGTTCAACTAACCTCTAGAAGCTGCACAGTCTTGACATTCTAAGACTTGTATTTCATCTTCCATCTCATCACACAAAAGTACAACAGAGTATGCTTTTTGGCGGACACGGTGCTCGGGGGTTATTTTTGCTTTCACTGTGCAGATAGGACCTTCTCTTTTTACCTGCACATACCCGATAGCATTATCACCATAACTTTCACGTGCAGACCTTTAAAATATATAATAATAACACGTTGAAAACAAAAGACAGTTGCATATAACTGAATGTTAACAATTGTCTTAATAATAATAATTGATGGAAACATAATATATAAGTACATATTAAATGTTGTCAAAATATATAACATAATATTCGTATATTAGAAGATACAGAAAAAATACTAACCTTTTTGTTTTGACATTTCTAATTTCGCTTCCAATGAAATTCATATTATTACTTAGAAAAGTAGCCATCATAAATGAATCTATGTTCGGCAAATTGTCAGACTGACCCTGAACAAAACCTACTTCAATCATTTCCAAATAATATATGCTTAATTTCTCAACAAAGTTAGCGGACTACAATACAAACAGCCAAACCCCAAACAAGTGTCAATATTCAAATTCACAAGTCGCCGGAAATCAAGGTGTTGCCATATAAAAAAAATAATCAGTGTGGAATTTTACAAAAATTAATTCAATAATATTGGAGACGGAACATTTTCAAGTGGTGACGTCACAAGCCAAAAATAACAGATTTATTTATTTTATTTAAAAAAAACTATACATTTCAAAATTTTTTGAGTAACATTTTCGTAATCTTAGTAGAGAAATCTATCCACTCATTTTTTTCCAAGTCATTAGAAAATCCTTGCAAGTGGCCTATTGCGGTTAATTATTAGCGCCTTGTACATATTTTCTTTGAGGACATTCAAATTTTCAAATAGAAAATCTCATTCAGTCATATCCTTGTCATATGACAAGGATATGACAGGGGAAGTGTTGAGAATAATAGTATTTATATAAAGAGATGCACTTGGTGGTAGATACTCTCAGCATTGCCTTCAGTAATTCGGGCATCAGTAATGCGAAGGCCAAGAGTGAACAATAACTGAACTGTGTTGAATGGTGTAGTTTTCAATTCTCACTTTCGACTAATTGTTATTAGTTATTATGTGTGCCCACATAATATTATATACCAACATTATATTGTAAGAAGCGTTAAGCATAGATACACCATAGTATAAGTAAAACAGTGTTGTCGCCTGATGGCATTGCCATTGCACTGAAATGATAATGTTAATTAAATTACTTTCCTTTGTTTGATAACTCATCAAAATGACAACTCAACAAACCTATAAAAAAATGTTAAAAAGTTATGAAAAGTAATGAAACAAAAACTTGGTTAAATGGGTTACATGTGTAACTATTAAACCTTGTTTTTATTTAAAGTTAATTTTAGTTATTAAATTGTGTTGAATAGTCATTTTGAGGAGTTCTTACAATACTATTTCTTACCAAGCATTATTCTGTAAGAAATAATCAATTGATAAAGACAGAGGCTTTTCAATTTACCTTCATTTCTATGATTGAATTATTACATGATCACTAATTTGTATATCATAATTCAATTATTATGTTATGAAATAGTAATACCTAGTTTTATAAAATATGTTATAATAATGCCAAATCATTAACCAAAGGATCTCTACCTTTAAACAAAACAACGAAATAATATGTTCCTCTACATCACTGAACGGATTTAAACTTATGACACACATAGTTCAATTTTAAGAAAACTTTTTGAAATAAATGTATATTACTTACTTACATTACAGAATAAAGGAATAAATGTAAAACAAATTTGTACATGGGATTTTATCATCATATTTTAAACTGTAAATATTATAGTTTTAACTACAAATCTAATAAATCTTATTATTCTTAATTCAACTTTATGTTGTAATACTTACATTGTACTTTTAACTATATTTTTATTTAATGTCTTGCCATGCTCCATGTCGTGCTGTTAGTATTTAAAAAAAAAATAAAAAACCATGTGGAAAACCGACCCATATTTTTTTTATCACACCAGCGACTCGTTCACTATAAAACACATGGTACAATTAATAAAATGAATCTTATTTGTTTTCATTTAAGTTCAAGATTCTTGAAAATATATTTTGACTTACTTAATTTTTTATTTTTTTTATTTATTAACTTTCAAAAATACATTTTTTACAATTAACACCCGTATTCAGAGTCGATCCTTTAGTTCAAGGAGCCTTCTTTTCCTTGGTTTTATATTCAAAGACACGTATAAGGTCGGTGTGACGTCACTTTATAAGGAAGCTACCTTTCTCAAGATTTCAAAAATATTTGTATTCATAAACGTCACTACGAAGGTCTCTACGTTACGGCGCAAGCGCATTCTTGCATACTTTGGTTTTGAACCAATTCGAACTGTCAAAACTCAAGGTTGGTAGGGAGGGTACCTTTGCCTTCAAATTCGGTGATTTGTTTCCAGGTTTTGCTGTCGAAGACGTAAAACTAACAAAATGAACATGGATTTAATCATGGAAATGGAAATGGATAACGAGTTTTTGGACTTCGCCCTTGATCCATACAACACACGTGATGACATGGGCAGCGTACGGCGATACTTACGCGATTCCGAAAATCCTGTGGAATTTTATAGTGACAGGCAATTTAAAGAACGTTATCGGCTGGAAAAGAGAACTGTGATGCATGTAGTAATTCCTCTCTTATTTCCCAATTACGCTTTGGTAAATAACAGAGGCTTGCCGGTACCTCCTATTATTCAGGTAGCTATTGCGCTGCGATTCTACGCTACCGGTAATTATCAGGTAAATACGCCGTTTTACTAAATATCTTTTGTAAAATTATGCTCTACTAATCTTGATTGAATCGATAATTTAGGCCGTAGAACACTATGTCCTAAATTATCGATACGCAACTATGATGAAACTAGTTCATTAATATTAGTTTTATACTGACTTGAAATCGACAAAGAATGCACAGAGGAAAACAAAATGTTAACCTTTTTTTATTTACTACTCTAGATTATCGCGGGAGATCTTCATAATCTAAGCCAACCAACCTCCAGCAGAGTGATGCAAAAGATTTCCTCGGGATTGGCGCGACGATTAATGGAGTTCATTCATTTTCCTCGACGGCCTGAGGACTACGCTGAAAATCGGAAACTCTTTTACTCGAGAGCTCAATTTCCAGGAGTAGTCGGGTGCATTGATTGTTCTCACATTGCCATCAAGAGCCCAAGCCGAGCAATAGGGGAATCTTTTCGCAATAGGAAAGGATGGTTCTCCATCTACGTGCAAGCAGTTTCTGGCCCCAGTTTAGAATTTTTGGATATTGTCGCCAGATGGCCTGGTTCCACCCACGATTCCAGGATATTTCTAAACAGCGCATGCTGCCTAAATTTTGAGCAGAAAAGAATTTCAGGAATTCTCCTCGGGGACAGTGGATATGGCCAGACAAATTACCTTTTCCCGCCAGTTTTAAATCCGGTTAATGAGGCTCAGGAAAAATATAACAAAGCGCAAATTTCCACTCGCAATGTAGTCGAGAGACTATTTGGCGTATGGAAAAGGAGATTTCCGTGCTTGAGAAGAAAATTAGAAAATAAACTGTCCAATACGACTGACATTATAGTTGCTTGTTCCATTTTGCACAACATGTGTATAACTTCAAACGACCAGCATTTTGGGCGGCATGAGGGCAGAAATATACCTGTGAATTCGGTGGTGCAGTCAGCATCAGGCAGATTGATTAGAGATTCATTTATACAAAGACATTTTTCATAGTGGAAATGATTTCCAAAATTAATGAACTGTGAAAGGACACCATAACTAATGTAAAGACTAGTGAAAAGTTTTATTTTTGTGATGTGTAATGGAACTGGTAAATAACACCATATCTAATGTAACGACTGGTGAAAAGTTTTATTTTTGTAATATGTATTTTGAAATGACACCATGTCTGATGTAATGACTAGTTAAATGAAAATGGAAAATAAATAAAATATCTAGTGGAGATTAACATTTTTTTATTTATTTTATTATTTGTTCAGCTTCAGCTTTTTGAACACTAATTTCCAATAATCTGGTTTGCAGACGGGCTGTTTTTAGTTGCTCCCGGGCAATCTCCGTCTGTTCTCGGGCAGCCTGCCGAGCATTCTCCATCTGTTCCCGGGCAGCCTGTCTCTGTTCCTTGGCAATCTCCATTCTAATTTGGTGATATTCTTCATCATTTTTCATCAAATTTTTGGATCGCTGGCAACGAATCTCTGCCTCGTCCCGAACCACCTGCCCACTGTCTGAAACAAGACAACATTACAAACCCGATTAGTCAACAATATAAATAATAGGTTTAGGCCTCCTGAGAAGTATAACTTTTCCAGGAAGACGTTGTATATAGCCTCTCTGTTGGCGAAAAGGGCGATTTTAGTTGAACAAGATATCGTTCAGACGTTTCAATTTAATTCGAACCAATATTGTTAATCAAGATGGCGTCAAGTGAATGAGCGAAGAAAGGAGTGTAAGGAGAATATACGATGCAAATGTGAATGGTAGCAGAAGTCAGGGACGCCCGAGGAAGACATGGCAGGACCAAGTGAATCAGATACTTGAGTCGGGCCATGTCAAGAGTCAGAATAATAGAAGAGTATGTATGAGACGATGTATGAATGTGAATGAGGCAAGGAGTGTGTGCCAAGACCGAGTTGTTTGGCGGTCCGTCCTCTCTGCCTACCCCTGCGGGGAAACGGCGTGATGGTTAGTTAGTTAGTTAGTTAAGATGGCGTCAAGTGAAGTTATCGCTGCGTGCGTCCCTATGATTTTGGACCTTTTCCGGAACGAACTTCAGAATATGAAAAAGCGTGAAAAATGTCCTATGAGGGCTAGAAAATGGATTATAAGGAGAAACGAATTGAATGCTTCTAACACTATATTGAGAGAGATGGCGTTAGAAGATACCGAAGGCTATTGCAATCATTTGCGAATTTCTGAAGAACAATGTGATGTACTGTTGTCTATGATTAAAAAAAAATCCAAAAACAGGACACAGTTATGCGAGCGGCTATCCCGGCAAAAACTAAGTAAATAATTAGCTAAGATACCTGGCGTAATTTGTCTAAGCCTATTTTATTGTAAAATTACTAATGAATCGTGGCAAATAAAAATATGAACATAGTCACCTCTCTTGGGAATCATGCGACGTGTTGGCAGCTGGGGTGTATGACTCTCCCTCGGTATTCTTGTCATATCTGAAAATTGAAAATACTTTTTATAATATTTGTATCTCAAATATTACCTTTGATTTAATTTGACAACTAATAATGTATAAACATATGTGTGTTGTCGAAGACTCTCTCGTAGAAGACTTAAAATTCTTTTGGAAATATGTTAAATCCCAAAAAGAAAATCAACTTATACACCGAGTATTGTGTCATTCGATTGTAAACTATCACAAAATCTACAGGAAACTTTTAATCTGTTTGCTGAGTTTTTTGGTGGTGTATATGTTAGTAAAAGTGTAGACAGTGAGTACTCTTGTTCTAACATGGTTGAGAACCTTGTTATATCTGACTGTACAGTAACTATAGATGACGTTATATCTAAGCTGACGAGTCTCGATTCCCGTAAATCTGCAGGACCCGATAAAGTTCCACCTAGATTCCTAGTTAATTGTATGCATTCATTGTCACATCCCATACATAAGATATTTATGAAGTCACTATCATCAGGTGTGTTTCCTGTCCTTTGGAAGTTCAGTCATTTGACACCTATTTTCAAAAAAGGAAATAAGAGCGAAGTAACAAATTATAGGCCAATATGCGTAATGTCTTCTTTATCCAAACTTTTCGAAAGCCTAGTACTAGAAAAGTTTATCTTAGTTTATTTTTTATATTAGATAAAAAAATATCTCAATTTAAACGAGTAATCTCACCCCTTCAACATGGATTTATTAAAGGAAGATCAGAACGTCAGATTTAATATAATACACCAATGATATGGTAAATGCCTTAAACGCATCCATCGTATCAAACTGACTACATACATACCTACTGACTACAGCAGATTATTAGTTTTTGCAAAGGTTCTTATTCAATTAATGGCGCTAATCTTCTTCGAGTTTAACAGATTCGAGATCTCGGTGTCTTATTCCACGAGAGTCTGCAGTTTAACTTACACATCGATAAAACTACAAGCGATGGGATGAGAATGCTCGGTTTTATTTTGAGAATGGGGGCAAAGTTTAAAAATGTGTTAACTTTAAAACATCTATATTGCTCATTAGTACCAAGTTAATTAGAATACAATTCAACAGTATGGTCACCGTACTACAAAGTCCATTCTCATGCCTTACAAAGGTATAAAATAAATTCCTTCGGTACATCAATTTTAAAATAAATATTTCCATCGAATTTATAAATTACAATAACTTACGCACCCAAACCAGACTTCTAGATAGAAGACTTCTAACTTATATATAGTTTTTATTCAAAATTATCAAATCTCTAATTAAAAGCCCTGAATTATTGGAATTAATTTCTATGAATGTACCTGCCAGACAAACTCAAAGCAGACACTTTAAAATATAACAATAACCTCAATACTAACTACTCTTTTTATTCACTAATTCTAAGAATACATCACCGCGCAAACAAACACTGTGAACTTATTGATGTATTTAGTGTTAATAATTTTTGAGTTTCAAAAGGCAACTAATTTCAGACCTGTTTGCTAGTTATCAACTTATATTATTTATTAGCTTTAAATATGAATGCAACAATATAAATAAAAATTACTAGACATGCATTTTCGTTAAATTCAAAATAATCAGTTACATTATCAAAAACTGACTTACCAAACATAGGCAATTCTGTCGACTGACCAGTCCAAGGCAGTCCAAGGCAAGATGTGCTGGGCACAGCGGTATCTGAAACATATACAATATTTTGTTAACATTTCCTCTCGGAATTCTAAATTAAACCAACTTGGTTGTGCCATTATATATCACATAACTTTCTACTAACCATCAGGCGATTCGCAAATAGTGCGATCGCTGTCGTTGCTGAAAATCATTTCGACATTTGTCACCAAGTCCAGCACGCTGTCGATTGGATGATGCTCCTGGGAAGCACTTGGTGACAGTCTGCCCCCTCCCGTCTTGAGCCTGCTCATCTTTTCTCCACGAAGCTCCAACTTCCTTTTTGTTTTTAGGTTGTCCCAACATTTCTTGAGCTGCGCTTGAGATCGCTAAAAAGGAATTCAATACGGTATTATAATCTAGTATAGGTACTATTACGGAGTGGGAATAACAGAAAATTATGATGGATATATGAATGTGGATGAGACGACGTGATGGTTGGTTGGTATTATAATTACAAACGATAAATACCTTTAGATTGTCGGCGTTCGAGTTAAATTCATCCGTCACCTTGTCCCAAGCATTTTTCTTGTCTCCGAGCTGCTGGTGATTTGTGGCAATGGAAGAAATGGCTGGATATTTGCATATCAAATCAACCAAACATTTCTTCTCATTGGGTGTGACCACAATACGAGAAGTCATTTTTTTAAAAATCTCACAAAACACGAAACAACGAACTTATGGAGTCTGACAGCGGGTTGATAATATGCAACTCGGCGTAGACATGTAAATCCATAGAGAATAGCATAGATAAACGTACAACTTGTCACAAAACGGGGAGTGTTGTGATAATTATAGCGCAACATCCACAAATTTCGGATGACGTCCCAACTTTATTTCGGCGTAGACATAAGGTACACACCTTGATGAAGAAAGTTCCAAGTGTGGACTTTGAATTGAAGCGTTAAAGGTAAGGTTGGTCGATTCTTTCCCTTGAGTAAGGAATACACTTGAGTAAGGCAACCTTGAAGGATCGATTCTGAATACGGGTGTGAGTGTGCGGAGGCTTCATAAGGATGCACTCTTCCTGTATAAAATAGTTAACAATGATATTCAATGCACAGAGTTGCTAAATAAGATTCCATTCAATGTACTTGCACGTTCAAGACGCACTTGTGTCCTGTTCAGGATTGATCAATGCAAAACGAATTCTAAGCAGAATTCTTGCCTGAACAGACTATGCAAAATATATATTTTTTTTTTTATTTATTTCTATATATAATTTGGAGTTTCGCATAATTATTTATATTTGTATATATATTTCAAACTTATAACTATAATATGTTGTGTGTAAGGTAGGTTTGAGAAAGGGAAACTGTATGTGAGTAATATTGTATGTTTCGTGAAAAAATAGAATATATTACAATAGCGTTTTATCCAAGGTTGAAATTTTCAGTTGTGAACTAACCAAATACAAGAGGTCCATAAAAGAATGTTTCTCTGATGTTAATTTTTATTTTTTTAAAACTTTTTTTTAAATTTTTTAATTTATTTATTTAAATTTACACAGTAGAAACATATTTCAAACAAAAGTGAACATGTTTTCCTTTACAAGAGTCAAAAACTCGTGTGGAAAGGGAAAAAATAAAAACTAAACATACGTACATACGTAAGTAGAATAAAAAAAAAATCATAAAAACATGTTTTTTTATGTAATAATATATAAAGTTATATAGTGAGATGTCATCGTCATTCTGATTCGCTATATTATTTAAGGTAGTGAAGTTTATTTTATTTTTAAATTTATTATATTCCGGTTCTAACCTTATCTCTGTCGTTAGTTGATTAAACCACACCACTCCTGTGTACGTGTAATAGTGTTGTGCAAAACTGGTGTGCATTTATGTAGTGCATAAGCGACCCATTGTATTTTGCCTATTGCTCTCAACACGAACCATGGCATGGTGTGACTTCTTATTATAAATAATAATAATAACATAGCATTTATATAGCGCAGTTTTCTGTTGTTTCACTTCAAGTGCGCTTAGCTATAATAAACTTACGGTCCCTATCTCGTCGGAACACCGTGTACCGTGAATCTATGAATTCGTCCGTATTTACACTTGCTACAAGCCACGTTTCAACTAGAACTAAAACACCATAGTTATTCGATGAAATGTTAATTTTTGGTCTTCATACCACCGCAGTTCTGGAAATAAACGGATATAGATGATGTAGTTTTATTAGTGTAAGTGTGCCTGTCGATTTATTCTACAATCGCGAGAGCGGTACATTAATTAGGTTGTATGAAGCATCAAAATTGTATATGAAACAAAGATTACTTTGTGTAAAATATGTCAACATTGTGAGATGTTAATGAATATGCAAGAGATATGATAATGCTATATGATTATGGAGGTATTGCGCTGTAAACAAAAATATTAAATAATTTTCTAAGAAACAGACGAATAAACAAGGGTACAGGATAGTGTGAGAGAGTTGGCATGGACAGCAGCAGTAACGAGTGTGTTGTAGAAGTCACATATTATAACGACGAATGGTGACCACTCGAGAGAGATCATTCCTTTTCGACAGGATAGGTACTGTCATTCCGCACCCATACGTATTAATAGCCGTTTTATTTTCCGGTGCACGTGTTTTTGCAAAGAGTATTTTATTGTCAGGTGTTCATTTACATACATATTGTCAGGTGTTCATTTATTTACGGTGAGTCCCTACCGCAGCGATGACATCATCACGGAGACGCTTTGTCGTGAGCTGGACGACTATGTTGCGTGGCCGGTTGGAGGGCGACGAGTGACCGCGAGCGACGTGGTGCACCGCCACCACAGCGCCACTCGGAACCGGGACGTCAATGATGGACCCCATTCTCTCCAGTAGTGTTAAAAAATTCTCATTCAATTTACCTTTTGACTCGGGAATGCCATGAATGTCTAGGTTACATATTCTGCTACGCTGCTCCATTTCGTCTTGAGCGTCTCTGATTGATTCCATTTCCTGTCTTTGGCTAGCATTTTCTTCCTGGAGAACAGTTACACATCCCATAATTTTGGTGTACCGGTCCTTCCACTCATTTGACAGCGCGTCTAATTTGTGATGAATGGCGTCAACTGCGTGTTTACTTTCAGTGCGCATTGTTTCGAGTTTCGACTCACAGATGTTGATAAGGGAGTCTGTTTATTATTGACTGGTGCGTTGCCGACGGTGAGTCCATGGGGCCAGATTCAGTCGATAGAGGTGATGATGGTGTTTTCTTCACACTGCAAACCATTCTGCGAGATTTAGACATTTTGGTTATTTAATGTTTTTCCATCGCCAAAATGTGCAAACAAAATTAAAAATAAAATATTTATTTTTATTTAATGCCAGTAGGATTTGAACTGAGGTTCTCCGAAACTCTACAAAGTAATGGCGGGCGCTATCACCATTGGGATAAAAGCCGCTTTTGTATTTGGGTAAAATATTTCAGGAAGTATCAGGACTAGGATTTTGTGTATTTATTTAGAACGGCGTAAAAAAAATACTTAAATTTTAATCGTATTTTTTTTCTTGGAATCGTTGGGATTCTAACTGGGGTTCTTCCAATCTCGGTGCAGGTTTAGCGGACGTTCTCACCACTGGACTAAAATCCGCATGTGAGGTACCGTAAAATATTTGTAATATGAATTGACTTAGCACAGGTATTATAATACGTAAATGAATGTTTATTTCGGCAACAACACCAAGGGCGAGTTGTTTCGGAAAAAATGACGCGTGAGAAAGTCATCACAACGTCAATCCACTCAATTTTCCATAAATTGGGTTGTTTCATCGTCCGTCAAGAGAAAATTCAACGAAATATTCATGAAAATGTGATACCCGAAATCGGCCGGTTAACGCGATCCGCCATTTTGATAAAGATTGACATATCGTATGTACTACGATATGCCAATTACTGGTGATAACGACCCTCACTATTTTGGCAAATAACGCAAAGAAAACCCAACGATTAAACTTTATGAATTTAGGTTTTGTGGGAAGAAGTTTAGATACCTTTTCTACGTAAAATTCGTTTTTATATCGTTGGTTTCCGTGATTTAAAATGACGAAAAAACTGGTAAAAATATCGAAAAACTACAAGTTTGTTTCTTTTGTCGACCAATATATTACAAATTATGACCAACATAGTAGCCAGGTGGCCTGGAGATACCAATCTTTTTAATAGTAGCAGCATCAAAGTAAGGTTGGAATGCGGTGAGTTTGGAGATGAAGTGATTGTTGGAGATGGTGGTTATGGAATAAAGCCATATTTACTAACACCCTTAAGGAATTCCGTTTCTCGAGAACAACATTTAAATAAAGAAAGTCAGATCAGGACCAGAAATGTTGTTGAAATAACTTTTGGAGTTGTTAAAAGACGGCTTCCAGTCCTTTCTTCATAAATTAAAATGCAGGTAGGTACAAGGAATCATTGTAACAAGATCAACCACCTATATTCATAGACCCCTTAGACGAGGTTAACGATGTACTGGTGCAAGCACTAATCTTTAACAGGGGAGATGACCACGTTCGTCAAACCCGCATTAACTCATATTTTGCCAGATTGATGGACTAATAAATAGTAAAATACTACCCAGCACAAAAAGCCCTATCTTACCTCCTTCTGTACCATTAAGCCTGTCGTCCCACGTGTCGGTAAGGAAGCAACATAAGCCGAGTGCTGTAAAACCCTGCATTGCAAGAGTGGTTCCACAGTAGACCGCCTTATAAACTGTTTTCTTACTTTACTTCTCTGTGCAGAACTCGGTTTATATTGATTCTTTACCAACCCATGGGGCAACACTTTCTGCAACATCTTCCGCCTGGAGACTCGAACACATGTGTACAATCTCTTGGTACATGAGCGAAGACAATAAAAGTCTTTTGAATTTCAAAACAATAATGTCTTTATTCAAAAATAGCTGTACCCCGCCACGTGTTGCTGTGGCTCAGTCTGTTTTACCTGTAACAGGTGTCATCTAAATTATGTAGGTATATAAAAACACACGCATATTTGAAAGCAACATTGTGTCTAAATTTCAAAGCAATCAATGAAGAACTTTCAGAGATTTTCAACAAACGACCATTTACATATATTCAGAGATAGATAGTTAACATGTACAAAATAATTAATGTAATGATAAATCTTCTATTTATTTTATACTTTAATGTTTATAAACTTAGTAAATTACTTTGTTTAATAATAGAGAATACATACTATTAGAAATGTTTTGAACAACTATCTCACATATACATATATTATGTAATATGCATTGGATCGTTATTGAATGTGAATAACTTAAGTGTAACTGCATACTCCTACCTAATTTCATAAAATAAATAGAGTACCAAGATGTAGTATATTCTTTTATTTGTATTTTACATAAGTGAGGAACAAAATATATCAAAATAATATAACAAATTAAAATAAAAGAGAAAATAAGTAAGGCACCTACCTACACTGTAGAAATTGAAAAAAAAAGATAAATGGACAATTAGAAAAAAGATGAATAAATCGGAAGGTTGCGGGTATGTATGGGTGTTTCAGACTAATATTTATTGATTATAATAATTTGTTTATAAAAATTCAGTTAAAAATAAGAAAATAAAGGTTTAAAATAATATTTATGGTATTTTCCAATTTTGTCCTAAATCCTGTATTAACAATTAGTTAATGTTAATTAAGTATTAATCTTAAGTGTACCGTACCATACCGTCTACAGTACCATACTTATCTACCAGGTAACTATGGTACTGTATATTATCTCCATATATAGTTAGTAATAACATAGATCATTCTAGAAATGTATTACATAGTAAATCACATCAAGGTCGCTGTAGCGACTTGATTAGCGATTGTGGTTATTTATTTTTTATTAATGCCCTGAAAAAAGTAAAATTATAACAGAATACTCTCTCGGAAGAAATAATAATTTACAGCAAAAATACATACTTATACAATGGGAAAGAAACATTTAAGAACATAATTTAATGGACTAGTTAATTGTGTGCGAACGCATTCATTCATCTTGTTCTAACAATAATTGACAATAATTGAAAAACATTAGAAAGAACACAAAAGATTATACGGCCCATAAAGTAAAGGTCACACAGCATTAAAAATATGCATAATATAAAAACCTGGACATGCCGTGCATAATATTGCATAAAATGCATTTTTTTTTATTTACAATTTTAAAAGGAAAGAAAAGAAAAATGCGGTCTTACTGGAGTACCCCGTCGTAAGTACACAATGTACATTTGTTAGTATTATCATGTAATATAATGTAGGTAATTGTGAAGACAGAAAATACTTCATAAGAATTGTGTACATAAAAAAGAGAAAAATTATTAAAATGAATTTGAGTACATTAAAGAATTCACCCAGTAGATAGTGAACAGAGGGGAATAAACTGCTTTCATCTCAGTTTAGTTTTAGCATGACTCCGATATTACTCGTTCTTGTCTCAATAATCCTTTTTTTTTAAACCGGAAATCGGTATGTATAAAAGGGGGCGCTTCTGTCAAAGGGTTGGATTTGGATGCTTCAACAACATGAGAACACATTAACTTATCAGATTATTATCTTAACCCCTCCGACTTTTCGCGAACTTGAAGCTAATATGTCTTTACCGAAATGTCAATTTCACGAAAACGTTGTGTTATTACCGCCTCACAATCAAAGCTCTATAAATGAAACATTACTGAACGGAGCCGAATAGTAAAAACTGTTTTAGAAAGGTTACAAAATAGGCTTTCAAATTGTTGTATCATAAATAAATATTAACATTTGTAAATATTTAAATTTAGAATGGAAACATGAAAAAATTGTAAAAATGACTCACCTGTAATGTTTTATGTAAAAACGATACTAAAATCACGGATAATGTAAAAAAAAATCACTTATTTCATCGTAGAAATGTACAATAAACAATTCTGTCACTTCACTTTTTGACCATTTCATACAAAATATATTTTTAAAAAAATAATTAAACTTGCGAGGCGGGTCGGCACGTCAAACGGCTTTCTTGGCGTCGTTTTACGATTTGGCGGGTAAAATTTGCTTCCACTGAGTAGGTCTTTTTACGGGTTTCTATGGATAACTTTGAATAGAGATGTGAAGCTTCATTCAATACGAATATTCTACTTTTTGTTTTAGGGATGTCACTAGAAGAATAACGGAGTTATGACGATTTTTGTGGAAACACACGCGTTGACGTGTAAACACGCTTATTGTACTTGACTGCTATCGTTATTTTATCGTGTATATCTGCTTACGTTGCTGACCGGTTAAATAAAGCAACGATAGTGAAATACAAATATTTTGTACTAAAATCTACTAATAGTTTGTTTGAAAACTTGTATTAAGTCAGTCAACAAATTCGTTTACATTTAAAGGAGATGAAATTACTTTTAGGATTGAGGTTTCTGGGGCGCTGCTATCAAAACGGTTGGATTTGGATGCATTAACAACACATTAATTAATGTATAATAAGAATACATTAATTAATCAGATTAATTTCTTAAATAAAGCAACGATAATGTAAAATAATTGCTTTACACTACACTCTACTAACATCTTATATAAAATCATTCGACAAATTCGCTTACATTTAAAAGGAGAGGAAATAGGTTTTTCGATCGTTGGTTCTGGGGCGCTGCTGTCAAAGGGGTAGGAGTTGGAAGCTTAAAAAAATGTGAAAATGCATTAATTAACCAGATTATCTTAAATGAAGAACTGATATAAAACTAGGAAACATTGTAAGTTCTTACAAGTAGTTAGTAAACTGCCGTCAACACCATAATAAACCTCAGCTGTGGCGCTAACCAAACTCCCACCTTCTTCCACCACCAGCTAGCTCCTGCAGCACCAAAGTGCTGATGTCATCGTCAAACACGCTAGGGAGTCCGTCAATCGAAGTAGCCACTATGCTCCGCATAAAATTTGTGTCCACCGCCAGTCCTCTCCTGAATTTCTCTGCTACCGTCCTTGAAGCATTATTAAAAGTCAATTAATAAACATATATACCTGCATGAATTAAACAAAGCATCAGGGCAACCAATTACTAAATATAACAGTTCATTTAACAGCATTATGGCGTTAAGATTAATACCAATTAAGAAATATATTCCAACCTGCCTTGCCCGACGCTTCATATTTTCAAACCGAGCTCGGAGCTGTTTGACAGAATCAATCGCCATTGAAATCGGATACAAGATTAAGCCATGTTGCCTCTCGTTGTTTGAAGATGACTGCGTCGGTCTTTTTATTGTTGAGAATATGGCTATACTTCCTCACCAACATTGCATTGTTTCCTGAAAACACATTTCATATTTATAAGTAACAAGATCGTACAAGGAATTGCTGATATAAAATTAAATATGCACTTGAAATATTATATTTAATAGGTCAAAATACACAAATCCATCTTCACGTTTCTTACGGATACTTTTTTGAACGTTATTTATAATATTCCTCGGTAACACATTATTAAAGTGTGGCGGAATGCAACATAATATATAAAAATAAACAAAAAATTTGCCGCCATAATTCATTCTATGGCGGAACAATCCAGAAGGGATAAAACGCGATGCTTTTAGAGAGTTCCACCTGTCTCATTCCACAGAAACACCGGGTAATATTACAAGCGATAATTATATAGAGGTATCGCAAATGTTTTCATTATGATCGTTTATGTTGTTTAGAAGACGAAACTCTACATAATATTATCAAGCTTTACATTGGGATTTAGGAAAACAAAATGCTTACTCACGTACCTATACGGTTACAAACATGTGTATTATTTATTCATAAAGTTCATATTTATTATGGAAAAAGGGTATAATTTACAATACTTACAGTAAGTTTGGATCCATTTTAATTTTTCAACAATTGAGACAATAAACAATCACAAAATACAGGCAGTCCAACAACGCGACGGCGGGAAAAAGTTTTGACAGATTGATAAAAATACGAGGTGTTGCCAGCGTAAAAATAATTCCTGTCTCGCAAAAAAATTATTCTCTGCAATAATTGCCCGATTCGGCGGGGAACACTGGAACGGATTATTCAAATATAACGGAAGCTTTTTCGGAGTTGAAACAACCCAATTTGTATTTGAATAAAATCGACGTGAAGATTTTTTTACATTTGAATAGAACTCGGGAATCTGAATAATTGTTCAGCTTTTCCGAAACAACTCGCCCTTAGTGTGCAGGTGTTTTTTCAAATCTCTCTTTTGAAAACATGAATAATTGCAGCCAGAAAACGAAAAAGTTTTTTCCTACCTGTAAGTAAGCAAGTTTCTCTTCAAGGTACACTGTTGATAACTTGTAAAGTTGCACTCAGAACAAGAAAAAATGTTTTCCTCCTCTGTGGGTCAGCATGTGATCCATCAAATGTCAAATATTTCCAATAAGAGGTGATATTTTGAATAGCCCGCTATTTCAGTAGATGTTACTTTTGAAGCTGTCATCTTTTAACATTTGACAAGTAGAAACTACGCCATTAATAAAAATGGAATGATACACGCTTCAACAACGGGTCCTTGAAATGCGTGAAAATGATCTGGAATTCCATCGAAAAATCATTATTTACTCTTTATAATAATATTCATTTATTAATTTCTTACACAATTACAAATAAGGGTTTAATGCATATACGAAATTAGGTTACATAATTTTTTTACAAAAGATTGTTTTCAAGTATTTATACATAAAAGAAGAAATGTGGAAATTCCAAAAAAAATTCAGGGAGGGGTGAAAGATCTCGTCAATGTGGAGAGACTCTTTCAAGAAACAGAAGAATTTCCCTTCTGAATCTCTCCTCACTGACGCCAAATATATCAATCTCGGAGGAGATTTGGTTCAGGAGCAATATACTCCTCCCTACCGGGAGAACCATTGGCAGGTTAGTTCTGCAGGCAGGAATATAGAATAATCTATGATGACGTTGTCTAAGATAGTTATCTGGAACATAGAGACTCACGCGCTCCAAAATGGTTAAGTTATCAAAATAGCCTCGCAGCAGTCTGAATAAGTGGGTGTCATCTTGAGTTATGAGGCCCGATTCCACCTCGCTGGTTTCGTCAACAAGCAAAATTGTCGCATCTGGGGCTCGGAAAACTAAAGAGTTATTTTAAAAAAGCCTCTCTATCTCTATCCTCAACGTGTGACTGTTTGGTGCGGTTTATGGTCCGGTGGAGTCATTGGAACTTACCAACAATAAAATATCAACACATATTGGAAAACCCGTTATATCGTACATAGGGGTAAGATAAGCCTTTCCTAGAAACTAAATATGTGCACTTGGAAAATTAAAAAGGTGTGTCGCCACTGTGAGTCAGCGTGTGGCTTTTTGATGTGCTTTTTGAGAACATCCATAGACGAACAAGGAACAAGAAAAAGTTTTTCTCCGCAGTGAATCAACTTGCGCTTCAGATTGCCTTTTAAAACATTAACATGTGGACTTATGGAACATAAAACAGGTTTTTCGCCACTGTGAGTCAGCAAGTGGGCCTTTAGATGGGCTTTTTGAACATGAAAAATGTTTTCCTCCACTGTGAGTCAGCATGTGGCACTTCAGATAACATGTATTTTTAAACACGTAACATCGAAGAGGTATTTGATTTTTGGTTTTCATATGGCTCTTCAATCGACCCTTTCGATAACATGCATAGGTGCACACGGAACATGAAAAAGGATTTCTCCACTATGAGTCAGCATGTGGATCTTAAGTTGGCCCTTTCGAATACACGCATAGTTGCACAGGGAACATGAAAAATATTTTTCTCCACTGTGAGTCTGCAAGTGCCTCTTCAGCTGACCCTTTTGACGATACGCATAGTTGCACACGGAACACGAAAAAGGTTTTTCTCCACAGTGAGTCAGCATGTGGCCCGTTAGGTCGCTCTTTCGATAACATGCATAGTTGCACACAGAACATGAAAAAGGTATTTCTCCACTGTGAGTGAGCACCTGGATCTTTAGTTGACCCTTTCGATAGCACGCATAGTTGCACAGGGAACATGAAAAATGTTTTTCTTCCCTGTGAGTCAGCATGTGTTCCAACAAATGTCCTTTATGTTTTTCTCCAATGTGAATCAGCATGTGTTTCTTTAGTTCATCCTGTTGATGACATGCATAGTCACACTCCAAACATGAAAGTACTTTTTCTCCACTGTGAGTCAGCACGTGCCTCTTCATCTGACCGTTTTGACGACACGCATAGTTGCACACGGAATATGAAAATGGTTTTTCTTCACTGTAAGTCAACTTGTGGCTCGTTAGGTCGTACTTTTGATAACATGCATAGTTGCACACGGAACATGAAAAAGGTTTTTCTCCACTGTTAATCAGCATGTGTCTATTTAGTTTATCCTGTTGATTACATGCGTAGTCACACTCCGAACATGAAAGTGCTTTTTCTTAACTGTGAGTCTGCATGTGTGTCTTCAGGTTACCGTGTTGATTACTTGCATAGTCCCACTCCGAACATGAAAATGCTTTTTCTCCACTGTGAGTCAGCATGTGCCTCTTCAGCTGACCCTTTAGACGAAATGCATAGTTGCACACGGGACATGAAAAAGGTTTTTCTCCACTGTGAGTCAGCATGTGTCTCGTTAGGTCGCTCTTTTGATAACATGCATAGTTGCACCCGGAACATGAAAAAGGTTTTTCTCCACTGTGTGTCAGCATGTGCCTCTTCAGCTGACCCTTTCGACAGCACGCATATTTGCACACGAAACATGAAAAAGGTTTTTCCTCACTGTGAGTCAGCATGTGGCTCGTTAGGTCGCTCTTTCGATAACATGCATAGTTGCAAACGGAACATGAAAAAGGTTTTTCTCCACTGTGAGTGAGCATGTGGATCTTTAGTTGATCCTTTCCATAACACGCATAGTTGCACACCAAACATGAAAAAGGTTTTTCTCCACTGTGAGTGAGCATGTGGATCTTTAGACGACCCTTTCGATAGCACGCATAGTTGCACAGGGAACATGAAAAAGGTTTTTCTTCACTGTGAGTCAGCATGTGGCTCGTTAGGTCGCTTTTTCGATAACATGCATAGTTGCACCCGGAACATGAAAAAGGTTTTTCTCCACTGTGAGTGAGCATGTGGATCTTTAGATGACCCTTTCGATAACACGCATAGTTGCACAGGGAACATGAAAAAGGTTTTTCTCCACTGTGAGTCAGCATGTGGCTCGTTAGGTCGTATTTTCGATAACATTCATAGTTGCACCCGGAACATGAAAAAGGTTTTTCTCCACTGTGAGTGAGCATGTGGATCTTTAGATGACCCTTTCGATAACACGCATAGTTGCACAGGGAACATGAAAAAGGTTTTTCTCCACTGTGAGTCAGCATGTGGCTCGTTAGGTCGTATTTTCGATAACATGCATAGTTGCACCCGGAACATGAAAAAGGTTTTTCTCCACTGTGAGTGAGCATGTGGATCTTTAGTTGATACTTTCGATAACACGCATAGCTGCACAGGAAACATGAAAAAGGTTTTTCTCCACTGTGAATCTGCATGTGTACGTTTGAATTTCGCTTTTGAAAACTCATGGCAAAATTTGTCTTAGGAGAGAGGGAGTAATTGTGGTTTAGAGGAGTGAATCCTTTTTCCACAAAATGCGTCCGAAGATCTGTCAACAAATTTTAAAAATAACATGGATGATAATGATTCAGTTAAACTTAGAGTAAATAAGCGAAGTAAGTTCGTAGAAACGTTAAAAAAAATAGGAAATGACCAATTTTTCAAGTTTTACCTGCTTCCTTGGTAATGCTTCCAATACGTTCCAAGCATTCCAAGCATTCCAAGCGAATTTTAAAAATAACATGGATGATAATGATTCAGTTAAACTTAGAGTAAATAAGCGAAGTAAGTTCGTAGAAACGTTAAAAAAAAATAGGAAATGACCAATTTTTCAAGTTTTACCTGCTTCCTTGGTAATGCTTCCAATACGTTCCAAGCGTTCCAAGCATTCCTCTTTAACATCCGGCAGGTCTATGTCTATTTTCATATAAGTAAGCCCCGCTTCATCTTGTGGGGATCCAAGATCCGCATTAATGGTAACTGTTTCCACATTAATGCTTCCTGGAATAAAAAAGGAGAATAAATAGAATGTATCTTTGAATGGCCAGGCCTGAACCAAACGGCGTCAGGCGCGAGTTTAATTTTGGCTGCCCTTACAGTCTTAATTAGTATACACCAAGGGTGGATATCAATGTTATCAATAAAATTATGATTTTTGGTTTTTTGTAGCACGGTATTTATAAAAAAATAATATCAAGGGCGATGTGTTAAGTTGAGTATTCGACGCCCGAAGCGAACTGCTCCAATTGCGTCCACATATGGCCAGCCATGTATCTTCATACCATTGATGTAAAACGAAACATTTTTTAATTAAAAAAACTTTAAAGTATTTTTTAGCGAATAAAGAAACCATAAAAGCTGGAATTTGGATGAAAGTTTTAAGGGTCAATATCAGATAAAAATTACCACAGACGTCCACTTGAGGGACAGATTCAACAAGAAAGAAAAACCTTGCTCTGGAGCACCTTAAGTAGGGAGTTGTAAGTCAATCGGATAGTGTTTTCTAAATCAATATTTATGAATTTTTAACGTTTAAAAAATATGTGTTATTTACATCATGTTCCAATAAAATTAGGGCAAAATAGAGGAACCGACAACTTAATGTGAATAGTAAAACCATGTTAAAATAGTGCTGTATTTTGGTAGTTTCCAGAAAGGGCGCATTTTAGGGTAAATACCCAATACACCTTTTAAATTATAAGAGAGGATGAAACAAGTATGTGTCCTGTTTGCACGACATTTCAAAACAGACATGGATTCCGGACATCCGTATATAAAGTTCTATATTTTACACGTATACAATGCAACTACCCTCCGCATATTGCAAGAATTCCGTCGTTACAGCTGGGAGGTCGAAATCTAAATCGGAAAATGCAATTTCACCTCCACCTTCTTCCTGGAGCCCTGGTTCCGTCTTGATGGATATAGTATTTGGCTTCAGTAGATCCATGGTCTGCTTTGGTACGGTTCGGTAATTAGTTTAACCCTGAAACAGAGCAAAGTTGTAACGGAATTCAGTTTTTAAAATTTGGCTTCTCAAGTCGTAGCAAAAATACACATTAAAAAACCTTGAAGTTATAACAAAGGTTGAGAGAAACGTCGTTTATCTTGGGAAAACTCTTTATTTATTTACCGTCTATGTCTACCGCCATTCCGTTGTAATCCATCTGTAAGTATACAACTTCAATCCGTGTATTTTTTATCATTTTAATAAATGCATTTGAAATACTTATCTTATAATACATTGATGCAGAATTTACAGTATAAAACATTCTGCTGTAACAAAACGCCTAATGATTCACTAACTGAACTAAGAACGGCCGCTACCAAAATAAATAGCAATGAATTTTAGTATTATTTCTTACCAATAACCCTCAAATGCATGGTATAATAAGTTTAACAGGGCGGGATAAACAGACTGTAGAAACAGGAAGAAAAATTGTCGGAGAAGAGAGCACTTGTCAAAAAATAAACAGGTTAAGCATAGACAAGAATGAAGTCATAGACAATAATTAAATTTTCATGAACCTAGCCTTTGAAGAACCAGATAATTTCTACTTTAATTTTTCTGGGTACGATAATAGTACGATAAAGTTACATCGATTCCATTCTTCTGCAGAACGATCTTGATTCTCTTGTCAAATGGTCGGAACTGAACAACTTACCCTTCAGTATTCAAAAATGCAGTGTCGTTACATTTACAAGGTCCAAAGATACATTCCTGTTCCCCTACCACATTAATAAACATGAATTAACACGTAAAAATGAGATTCAAGACCTTGGCGTATTTTTTTAAGCAAATCTCTCTTTCAAATCCCATATATCTGATATTGTCTCCCGTGCCAACAAAATGCTTGGATTTGTTCTTCGTAATTCAAGATCATTTACCAACGGAATCGCAATCCGAAGAACGTATGAAGCACTTGTTCGCAGTATCTTGGAATATAGCTCCATTATTTGGGCCCCTTCTGAGCAAAACCATATTCTCGAAATAGAAAAAGTACAAAAAAGATTCATGCGTTACCTATATATGAGGGAATATATGTACTACCCTTTCCTGTATCCATCCTTATTCTTAGCAGGAATGCTCGATCTTAATACATTAGAAGCCCTCCGAAAAATATTTTTAGGAAAACATTTTTTTAAGATAATCTCTGGAACTATACATAATCCACCTATTTTGAAAGAGATTAACTTATATGTCCCAGACAAGTATACTCGTGGAAGGTCCCATACCCTTTGTTATGCTCCAAAAGCGAGGACTTCTGCCTATCAGAACGCCCCAGTCAACAGAGCGACTGAACTGCTCAACGAGTCTGCATTGACCATCGAAATTTTTAACGTAACCTACAGGCAGTTTAACAATTATCTTTTGACGTATGTCACAAAGTAGTGAAACTGACCTTTTTATGTGTTTTGCTATACTTTTTGCCTAATTTGTAATCTTCTCCATAATGTATTTGTGAATAACCGTTTTACGGAGAACATGAAAAATAAATAAATAAATTAATCTTTTTCTAACAAAAAAAATGCATTAATAAAATTATATTTTGTGTAAAAAAAGAAAGAATCGTGGCGCCCTTCTTATCAGGACTAGGAAATTCTTTTTTCTGATAGAGAATACATGTCCAATAATTATCTTTAATTTAATATCCTTATATATATGTATAAATTAAACCCTTAAACGAAATAAAAAATACTGAGTGTTTCATTTTCCTGTAAAGCAGAGAAATGTCAAAATTCGATGCTGTCGTAAAAAGCTCATCTTCATATATCATATTAAGTAATTTAAAAACGGGTTGTTTCGGAGAATTTTCATAACTCTTCAAATTTGAAAGTTAATTTTCATGTTCTGTGCTAGATTTTTTCAATTTCTGTTACTATTTCAGTTTTGTCAAGCTACTAGCCCATAAATATATAAAAACAGAATTTGTATAAGACTTTCACAGAACCTTAAAATGAACCTTGAAATTTGATCAATTGTTCAAATTCTCTATCATAATCCTTCCCTATAATTGATTTCAAATATAATTCTTTATTGATTTCAAATTTCAAGTAATCTTAAATTATTTTTGAGACAGATTGATTGTTCATCTTGGAACAAGATTCTACCTAACTTGCGCTGTCCTGAGAAAATGAGAAGTAAAGAAGGATACTTAAAGCTCGTTTTTGCAGGACAGGACTATGTCATATACATTTTTCATATTGTGATGGAATATTTCGACAATTTAAACATTTTTTTTTTAAATAATATTTTAGGATAATGAATGGGGTAGGCTGCGAATGAGAATTATATATATTTTTGTATATTTAAAATAAGGAATGTATATACTACCCAATATAGAAGATACACTCCTACACTCTCCTTACCCATCTTTATCTCGCTATCCCCCCTCCTCCTGTACTTGATGCTCACTTTTGTACATTATTCTATCAATTTAATATCGTACATGTCATTCATAATACACTACTCTTCAGTTATACTCATATATTATAACCAAATTGTACCCAACTATTACTCTACTAAATTACAATGTTAAATATTATATACCAAAACTGTAGAGGATTACGAACTAAAACTGAGATTTTTCAAAATAATATTCTTTTGAATGACGATTGCTTCATTTTCGGTATATCTGAGTCTTGGCTTATTGATTCTATTTTAGATCCGGAACTGGCACCAACTGAATTTTACAGTATTTTTAGACGGGATAGGACAAATAATAACATTACAATTAATAGCATTAGTACCCAATCAGATTCTCGTCGAGGCGGTGGAGTCATGATCATAACTCATAACAATCTTAACGCATACCCTCGCGAAGACTTGGTCTGTAATGCTGAATGCATCTGGGTAACCATTCCCCCGTCTAACTATACTTCAAAACGTACCATCCATGTTTCTTGTCTATACTTACCACAGGGACATGGATATGAAAATGCTCTCAGTTCATTCCTTTGTTTGCTTGCTAACGTCAAAGATCAAAACCCAGATGATATTATTCTCGTAATTGGAGACTTTAATATGCCCACCATAACATGGAAACCAAAAGATAGAAATTCACACTTAACACCTGAAAATTTAAATTCAATTACTTCCTTACTTACTGACACAATCCATTACTCTGAACTGAACCAATACAATTCCATCAAAAATGCCAATAAACGTATACTAGATTTAGTTATCTGTAATGAGGAATGCCTTGTATCTCAAGCATACAACCCTCTTGTCAAAGAGGATTTACACCATCCATCGCTCAAAATCATACTACAATTAGACACACTTCCAACTATCAATGCTCCTCCAAAAGAAATTTATCGGTATGATAAAGCTGATTATGATTTAATAAACCAACACCCGTCTAAAACGGACTGGTCTTTCACTTACGATAATGCTGACGTTGACGAAGCAATTTATACTTTTTATGACATTTTAAATAACACCATTAACCAGTTTGTCCCTAAACGTTTCATCAAAAAGAAAAATTTTCCCAACTGGTACTCACCTCCCCTAATCAAAATCATAAATGAGAAACAAAGACTACACAAAAAATGGAAATCAAATAATAATCCAGTAGATTACATAGAGTTTTCTATCAAACGAATACAACAAAAACACTTACAGAAACATTGTTACACCCAATATATAAATTCAGTTGAGTCTAGTATTCCAACGAACAATAAAAATCTCTGGAATTACGCTAAGAACAAAAATAGGACAAATGGCATACCACAAATCATGAACCTAAAAGACGAGTCAGGCACCGGTGCTCATCAAGTGTGCCAACTGTTCTGTAAAAACTTCCAATCTACTTACGTAAGCGATGAGGGCACGGATGATCCCAGTAATATAGATAATTCTACCTGCGTTAATATTGATAACCCGATCGGGGACATACAAATAAACAACTCATTGGTCAATAAATACTTGAATGAATTGGATGTTACAAAGGGTGCGGGCAGTGATGGTATCTCGCCATATTTTATCTCAAAATGTGCCAAAAATCTTGCATTTCCTTTAACTAACTTAATTAACATGTCTTTAAAAAAATGAATATTTCCTACAAAATTCAAAGAAGCCATTATAATCCCCATCCATAAAACTGGTTCAAAAAGTAACATTGCAAACTATCGCCCAATCTCAATACTCACAGTACTTAGTAAACTCTTTGAGCGTATTGTGTACGATCAAATTTATATAACTATTTTTTTTATTTTTTATTTTTATGTGACACCTCACAAGAGTGTCCCTGCCTGTGCAGTGCACAGACAGGGGAACTATGTCACCACCCGGTTGGGCGGCGTTGTGAGGCGGAGTAAGGTAGGGGCTGTAGGAAGGGATTTGTTAATGCGGGCCTTGAAGAGGCTCGGATTATAGGAGGGAGGAAAAACAGATGCCGGTAGCTCGTTCCACATACGAGCCGACTTACATAAAAACGAGTCGTAAAAACGGCCCGTTCTCATGAAGCCAACGTCAACCGTGAACAGGTGTTCAGTTCGTGTCCGTCGAGTTTCGCGCACGTGCACCGGTGCATCAGGAATCAATGCTGCTAGCTCCTTGGAGCAGGCTCCATTGAAATACCTGTAGAACAGACACAGCATGCCTACATTGCGTCTATGCATTAGAGAAGGCAATCGGTCTGTTAACAACGGATTGTCAATCAGACGGATCGCTCTCCTTTGCACAGACTCAAGCAGGTTTATCAAGTATTTTGGGGCACCAGCCCAAAGATGGCTCCCAAATTCAATAGTTGGGCGGACTTGAGACTTGTACAGGGTCAGCAGCTGGTCACTGTTGAAGAATCTCCTAGCCCTGTACAAGACGCCCAACTTTTTGGAGGCCTGATTTACTCGGGCTTCTATGGATCCCCGATACTTGAGCTGGTCTGATATAGTAACTCCAAGCATTTCAATGGAGTCTTTATTGGGGAGAGTGCTCCCATCAAATTGCACCAGACAGTCATTGATCTCCCTCTTTGCCGAAATCAGACACGCTTGGGTTTTTGAGACGTTGAAACTGACCAAGTTGGCCTTACCCCAGGCACGAACCATCTCTAGGTGGTGGTCAATTTTTCGCTTCTAAACTTCCCGAGCTGTTCGGACATCATAGGTGGAAGGGGGCCTGTCAAAAAGATAACCCTCGTGAACGGTGCTGTCATCAGCGTAGCAGTGAATTGGTGCACATTCAACGAGATCGTTGATGTGCAATAAAAACAGCGTCGGAGACAGCACATCCTTGTGGCACCCCCGCATTGATTTGGTGCGGTGAGGAAGAAGAGCCGTCAACCACGGTTTGAATTGTTCTTCCCCTCAGAAAGTCCGCAATCCAACTATGCAGGGTTGAGTGGATCCCATACGATGGTAACTTCCCGATAAGCGCCCGGTGCCAGACTCTGTCAAAGGCTTTGGAGATATCCAACCCAACGGTTTGGGTTTCACCAAAACATTCCATGTACCGCCCCCAAATATGCGTTACATATCCGAGTAGATCGCCACACGATCGGTTTCGACGAAATCCATATTGCCGATCGCTTAGGATATTGTTATTCTCGAGATATGTGAGCAATTTGTTGTTAACCACCCTTTCTAATACCTTCGAGAGTATGGAAGTGATGGCTATGGGGCGGTAGTTAGAAGGGTCGGAACGGTCCCCCTTTTTTGGGATTGGGTGGACGATTGCCTTTTTATAAAGATCTGGCACCTTTCCACCTTTGAGAGAGGGCCTAAATAATTTCGTGAGCACTGGAGTCATTTCTGCAGAGCACCTCTTGAGGATCAAGGCAGGTATTCCGTCCGGCCCACTGGCTTTGTCAACTTTCAGCTCGTTCAAGACTCGGAGAACCTCTCTGTTCCGGATCTTCGGTTCCTCCATTTGAAAACCGCAGTGCGGAATGGAAGGGGGAGTCTCTCCGTTATCTTGAAGAGTTGAGTTTTCCGCGAAAATTTTGCCTAATAATTCAGCCTTCTCGCGGGCCGAGTTAGCCAGCCGACCATCAGGCTTGGTCAGAGGTGGGAAAGTGGTTCTGCAGAAATTTCTTCCGATCGAGCTAGCGAGTGACCAGAAAGCACGGCTACCAGTGGGGCAGTCAGCCAGCTTTTTCGCAATTCTCTGGTCGTGATTGCTCTTAGCTATATTTAGAACTCTCTTACAATCCCTTGCCCGTTTTCGGTATTCCGAAAGGTTATTCATGGAGCTAATCTTCCGGAGTGCATTAAAAGCCGTATTTTTGAGTCTGACAGCTTCAGCACAGCGATGGTCAAACCACGGTTTTGTGCCCGCTCCAGAGGATTTGACGGAGAAGGGAATGTAGCAATCCATTGCTGATGTGATTACTTCTCCTACCTCGCGTGCACAAATTGATGGGTCCTCGGAGCTAAAGCATACAGTACTCCAAGGAAAGGCGCCGAAGAAAGACCGCATGCCATCCCATTTTGCTGCCATGTAGTGCCATACCTTCCTCTTTACATGTTTGTCGGGTTGACGGTTCATGGAGGATGGGACAGAGGTGGTAATCAGGCAGTGGTCAGAGGATCCTAAGGGCGCTGTCACCTCCACTCTGTACCCGAGTGGCTCACTAGTGAGAATCAAATCGAGTAGGTTGGCTCGATGTGATAGGATGTCTGGTATTCTGGTCGGAGATTCTACGAGTTGGCTTAGTCCATGGATAAGAGCAAAGGATTCCGCTGATCTACCGGCAGAGTTTGTTGGGCCCGAGAACTTCAGCCATTGTTCATTATGAACATTGAAGTCCCCCAGGATTACAAACTCGGCCGATGGGTAACGGGGCAAGAGAATATCTACAGTGTCACTCAAGTATTTAAACAACTCAACAGTGTCTGATTCGGCAAGGTTTGGTGAGCGATATAGGCACGCATAAATTCTCATCATACCGGTGAGATCCACACGTACCCATTACACTTCGTGTTTTGCGCTCTCGATATTTGCGAGACGAGCGCAGCTGATGTCAGCACGGCTGTAAAGGCAGACACCTCCTTTTGGCCTGAAAAGGCTTTCCAGATGATATCCTGGGCAGTTCAGATAAGAGGTATCTGGGGGCTCGGCAATCTGTGTTTCCGTAAGGAAGAGGAGATGGGGATTTTATGAGAGAAGGTGGTGGTGGATGGGAGTTAGGTTGGTGTGCAGACCGCGAATGTTAGCGAAATTCACCTTCATCCTCGGTCCACACTGAGGACTCCTACTGTTCGCTGTCGCTGAGTTTATATTAATTTGTTGTTGTGAGTTCATAGTTGTTAAGTTTGTTTTATTTGTTTGTGGGATTTAGGATGGGTTGGGAAGGATTAGGTTAAAAAGGTTGGGTGGGGAGTTGGAGAGTGGAGCAACTGGATACACCAAATGTAAGGTATGTTCTTCCGACTGCGGTTCTAGGCAATGGGCAGGAGAGTCCGGCTGTGGAGGTCGCCCAGTGCGCCCCAAACGCTGGATGCTGGGTCCTCTCCGGTCACGAACCGGCACAACATCAGCGGCAGGGTTTTTTCGCTGGCTGATGGGGCAGCCCACCCTTGGTCGTGAGCCCAAGGGTCGGGCCCCTGTACTATCCAGCGGCCCGGACAGCGATAACCGGTTTACTGGATCTCCCTCAACCGGCCTCTCCCAGCCCGGCCCGCCCCGCAGTAAGTAGGCCGACCCATTCATCAGTGTGATTCAGAACGCACAACCCTCCATGAGCCCGGGCACCCCTGCTAAGTCACCAAACGTAGCGAACCACTTCAGGTGACCTGTGGCAGAGGTGTTGGTAACCCAGAGTATGGTTCCCGGGGCGGCGGTACCCATTGACCACCTCCCAAAATAAATATATTGTCCGCAGCATACAAAATCAACAACATGTTTTTTTACAAAAAAGGACAGTAATAACAAACTTAGTCAACTTTACTGAATACTTAACAAGCAATATGGATAATGGACACCAAGTTTATGTTATCTACACAGATTACTCGAAAGCTTTCGATAAAGTTAACCACTCTATCCTCGTTAAAAAATTACACCAATTAGGAATCCATGGACACTTACTTAGGTGGCTAACTTCATATCTGCAGAAAAGACTACAGTGCGTATCAGTTGAGGGAACTAAGTCTAGTTTCTTAACTGTGCCCTCTGGCGTACCGCAGGGTTCCCATCTGGGACCATTACTGTTTAATGTATATATATTTGATATGTATAAATGTTTTTTACATGCTAACTACCTTGCATATGCAGATGACAAAAAAATTTACTTAGTAGTCAAATCTATCAATGACTGCATAAAACTTCAAGAAGACCTAAATCGTCTTTTTGCATACTGTAAATTAAACAAATTAATCATAAACATTTCCAAGTGCAACAAATTATCTTTTACGCGCAACAAAAATAAACTTTATTTTAATTATAACTTTCATGATACACATATCAATGAAATAGAATCAATCCGTGACCTTGGGGTAGTACTGGATGTAAAACTAAATTTTATCAAACACATTAACGAAGTAATCAACAAAGCCAATAAAATGTTGGGATTTATAATTCGCATATCTAAACCTTTTCGCAATATTAAAACTATGTATTCCCTTTACACCACGTATATCCGCCCCCACTTAGAATACTGCACACTAATTTGGGCACCGTTCTACCAATGCCATCTTGACAGAATCGAAAGTGTGCAAAACAATTTTTTTAAACACATAAATTATAAATTTAAATTACTCTTTGCAAATAACACCGAATCCTTAAAATTTCACAACTTTAGTCCACTTCAAACACGTAGATTAATATCTGATCAAATATTTTTATACAAAATTCTGAATAACGGCCTGGACTCTCCTGAACTCGTAAATTATTTAACAATTCACATACCTACAAGGCCAACCAGACAAAACCATTTTTTTCATTTGCCCACGTGCAGAACCAACCTTAGAAAAAATTCTCCAATCCCCCGTATATGCGCGCAATATAACACGCAATTTAACAATATCGATATTCTTAATAATACTCTTGTGAAATACCGAAACGAAGTCAAGCGTACGACCACAAATGTTAATTAAATCAATGCACAGTTATAGAAAAGGTATAACATGAGCGTCTCCTGTCCCCATCCCATCTTCCTCTGCCTCTTGCCCTTTCCTATTCCTTCTTCCTTATAATATATTTATATGATTCTTATTTTTTTATTTTTTGTTAATTCCATTTTCAGGTAATGGTTATAACCAATTACAATTTTGTATTATGTCACATTAACCAACATTAGCATAAGAAACTATTTTGGCTTACCTCATATTTAACCTCTTGTATAACTTATCCTGTATAAAATTGCTGTTTGTTTCTTACAATAAATAAATAAATAAATAAATAAATAAATAAATATTGTCTATGGTCGCGCCTTTTTTTAGTTTCCTTTATCCTCGTCGAGGGTGTGTGACGTATTTTTTTTTGCGCGCAAATTTTTTTCTTCACATATTTATGGTTAAATAGAGGACCAATATGCTACGTACATAAAGCCCGAGGATGTCGATGATAGTTAGTGGTTTATTTATGGGTCTGGCCTTAAAACCGACACGCCCAACTCCGTTTTCTTTTAGAAATAAATAACAGATCTCATTGGCTTAGAGTTTGACATTTCGCTCGAGGCCACGCGACACGGTCTCCGGAATTAGTTAAATTATATCATTTCGTGTCTAAAATATTGCTTGTTAAAGTTCTTTGGGATAAAAATGTAAAGCCAGTGTAGTGTTAGCGAATTACAAACATATATTCAACTTGATGTACTACCTACGTAAATTCACCTTTAAAGTGAATTAAAAATGTGTTTAAAATTTATTCTTTTTCCAAATAAACCAAAGTACATGCATACTGGGGTAATTCTTGTTGTAATTTTCCCTTTCCTTCCTGACGGTACAAATTTGTACCTGTTGATTTCCTGCCTAAAATCTATGCCGCATTAGCGTCTATACCTTTGCTAAGCCTGACGATACTTTCTTGTACCGTCTAGCTAGCCAATAACAGCAAAGTATTTGACATACGGCGATTTGGCGCCAAGTAGGGCAAATAATAAGTCTTCGCAACGACGACCGTAATGCGTGGTGACGTGCTGTTGTTTTAGAAAATATTTAAAAATAGTTATTACTTGGTAAGTGCCATTATTGTTTATTACACTTGGAAATTAAGGTTTTGTTTATGTAGTAAATGTGTTTTTAGTGCATAATTCTAGTTATTAGTGTTTGAATAACTCGAAAAATCGTTAAGGACTAATAAGTACCGTCAGTAACTTGTTATACTTTATTTGTTTGAGACATGAGTGAAATTTATTATTTTTTATATCGAACAAGTCCACGAATGCATATGAGACAACAATTTTTTTTTTTTTTTTTTGATTTACTAGATTCTTATATGCCTTGAAGAGGTGAATCATTTAAATTTACTGAATTTAAAGTTACTGTTCTTTATACAAATAGAACGGCATCATATGCGCCTCGCAATTTTTACCTCATGTGGGTATTTTAAAAAAAAAAAATTTTATACAATCGTCCCGTACAATTTTTTTACGCTTTTTTCAGGTCTTCGAAATGGATATTTCAAAAAATAATGCTTTGATTGAAGCATTACTTTTAGAAGACCTTCCGGATTGCGATGCGAATTCAGATGTGGAGTTGTCTGACGAAGAAAATATTGAAAATATGCAACTACATACATCTAGAACGTTTGATCAAATTTTCGAGGAAGCGTTGGAACAATCTTTAGATCAAGCTGAACTTGAGGTTACAAATGAGATCGAAGAATGGAGAAGTAAGTCAATGCGCATTACCCTCCGGTTCTTCAGAAACTGTTGCTTTGATACCATCTAAAAAGAAGAAGAATATTGAGCTGAATCGTAAATGGAAAAAACGCGATTTAGAAACTTATCTTCCAGAATATTCTACAAATACGGGTGTGGTCGAAGAATGTTTTGCTGGATGTAATACACCCACCGATATTTTTTTAGTTTTCATTGATGATATTCTGGATATAATTATATATCAAAGTAACTTATATGCAGTCCAACATGATAAGGTCCTCAACTTAAAAAAGGAAGAACTGATGGCTTTTATTGGAATGAACTTTTACATGGCCTACAATACTAGACCTTCATGGACAGATCATTTTTCGTCGGCCCCTGATTTGAACAATCCTTTGGTAAGCAAGACCATGCCCAGAGATAGATTTGCAATTATTTTGTCCAACCTCCATTGCAATGATAACTCTCAACTGC
This sequence comes from Hesperophylax consimilis, assembly GCF_061612785.1. NCBI lineage: Eukaryota > Metazoa > Arthropoda > Insecta > Trichoptera > Limnephilidae > Hesperophylax > Hesperophylax consimilis. The sequence goes on from NC_142852.1 coordinate 10,835,070, forward strand.
TTCCTAACTGCAAAGACAAACTATACAAAATCAGACCTATAGTTGATGCTTTGAACAAACAATTTCAAGGGTGCTACCACGGAACGAGAGAAGTGAGTGTTGATGAATCAATGATAAAATTCAAGGGAAGGTCAGTCTTGAAACAATATCTTCCGATGAAACCAATAAAGAGAGGCTATAAGCTATGGTGTCTGGCTGACCAAAGAGGTTTTATAAAAAAAATCATGATTTATCAAGGAAAAGACGAAGTAATGAATGCAAAATTTTCCGATTGCACTTTAGGAGAAAGAGTGGTTTTGAAATTGACAGAATCTGACTGGGGGAAGGATAAAGTAGTTTACTTCGACAATTTTTTTACATCGGTAGCTCTACTGGAGAAACTGAAGACTGAAAGAACTTACGGATGTGGAACAATGAGGGTTAATCGTAAGGGTGTACCCAACAATCTGTTAGCTGACTCTAAATTGAAATGTGGAGAATGTGACTATCGATTTTATAGTTTGGGCATCGGGTTTTGGAAATGGAAGGACAACAAAGTCGTAAACATTGCTTCGAATTTTCATGGCAACAAAGAAGAAACTGTAACTCGCAAAGAAAAAAATGGATCCAAATCGACAGTATCTTGTCCAAAATCTATCAAAGACTACAACTCTTACATGGGCGGTGGAGATACAGCTGACAGATTGAGGGCCTTGTACTGTGTAGACCGAAAGTCTCCAAAATGGTGGCACAGATTGTTTTGGGGAGTTCTGGATATAGCTTTTGTAAATGCATATGTTGCTCATGGGCTGATACTTGAAAAGACTTCTGTAAAAGAGTTTAGACGGTCAGTTGCACAAGAATTGATGACAAAAAAAGATCTTGACAAGAAAAAAAGGTTATCGAGGGAAAACCAACCCAGCCCTGGCCCATCTCAAAGGCGCAAAGCAAACTATTCGACATTGAAAGATGTTAGGTTGGGTAACAGAGGCATACACTGGCCTACTTTTGTAGAAAACAGAGGCAGATGCGAAGTATGCAGCATCAAGAAGATACAGTCAAAGCCTCACTCAAAATATTCTCACTGCAATGTATTCTTATGTCTAAATGAAAAGAAAAACTGCTTTACTGAATACCACGAGATTCATTTTTAATTATTTATAACTATTAATATTTATTTAACGATTTAATTAGTTTAAAAAAAAAAACCTATGTTTTAAAAGTTCCTATTATACACATTACTATGATACACAAAGTTCCTGACGGTACAAATTAGTCCAGGTCACAGTAATAATACCTAGAATGCAAATAAAAATCTAAAAAAAAATTATGTGTTTCCTTTACAACATATTATTAAGAATCTCATATAAAACCATTAATTTTGTACTTTTTTCTCATAGCCGTTAGGAAAGGGATAAAATGTATTAGCTGTTCTGCATAATTATTAAAGCTAAAATGTGTTAGTGTAGTAATGTAATCAATCATTAATTTCTCAGGTAAATTACACATATACATCTACAAACTGTTGTTTTCCAAATAAAATATTGTTACGGTGATTTAATCAACAATATCATAAAATACAAATAGTGAATAAAGTACGCTTTGTTAATTATCTTTTGATTCTTGCAAACGAAAAACATATTTCTGTGCATCTTTTATAAATGATAACATACTTCATTCATCATTGATTTCAAAATCATCATTTCTTTATCTACGCAGGCGATATATTAAAAAAAATTGTTGAGTATTAGTGGCAGTATTGTTACAATAATATGAGTATAATATGATTCTAGTTGGTCTACTAGGAACACGATAATATATCAGCGATACTATTTCAGGGGATTCAAATCAGTTACTGTTCATTTTTAATTAAAAAAATTAAATAATTAAGTATTCGTTTTTATCGATAAGAGTCGCAATTTTACGATAGTTTAAATGCGTCCTGCCCATCACCAAAAGGGACCACACAATCTTCCTTCCCATCTACTCCCGTCCTACGTCTCTTTATCCTATACCTATATCCCCCATCCCTCTCACACCCCTCATCATATCTTGTAATAAACTGACATCACTTATATTGTCGCACTATTATAATTAATATTTGCAGAATGTTAATACTTTGAAAAGGTTGTGTTGAATACATTATTAACCTTTAACTTTTTTATGTTTCAGTGTTGGCAATACTTAAAAGCCAAAACTAAAAATAAACAGGCCAACTTAGTTCGGTTTGCGAGGGGCACAGGTGGAGGACCGTCTCTTGAAGAAGACCTCACGGAAGACGAAGCCAGAGTCCTGGAGACATTAAACCCAGCATCGATACAGGGACACGTGGGTGTCTCCGAATCTATATACAGGGACACGTGGGTGTCTCCGAATCTATATACAGGGACACGTGGGTGTCTCCGAATCTATAGCGACGTTTAATGTGGGGATAGATGATACAGATGTAGTCACAACACTACACAATTCCAATGATTTTAATACAGTTGACAATACAGAGGTTTCCATAGATCATGTTAGAATTGTGAACAGTCCCATAGGTGGTGATCAAAGTGATATTGAAGTAGATTGCATCTTGGGACAATCAACACCAAATTATTTAAAAAAAAAGAGTAGGGAGCATTATGGCAGCAAAAAAAAAAGAAATATTCTGAAGAGAACATGAAGATCAAAAGGGAGAAGCTTGAGATACAAAAGCAGCAATTAGTTGTGGCTAAAAAAAATAGATTAGTAAGGCAAACTAATCTATACTTGAAAAAAATTGTACAACTTATGGAAAATAGCAAAAAGTAATACCATTAACTTTTTGCTATTTTCCATAAGTTAAGTCAGGTCATATACCAAAAAAATTGATCATTTCCAACGGTAAAAGAATAAAACACTTAAGTACACAAATGAAACTGTATTAATAAAATAACATTTATTTAATACATTTCAATCGATTGCATACTGGGAACTAATAAAAATGTTTTAACATAATATTATGTAGGTTCTATAAAAGTAAATACTATGACAAATACAATAAAATAGAATTGCGTTCTATAACGCTACTCTGGGACAGGCATAGCCTAGTAAAATAGCATAATCTACAAACTAAACAAAAATGCAATAAAATAGTATACCGATTACTCAACTTATAAACTTAATATTATATACTTTTATATTTTACTGTCAAAAATTGTTATACATTGTAAAAAGGATTTTATATGATAATAAATAAATAAAATAAATATTTATTTTAATTATTACCAAATCTCCTGAGATATTAATTATTGCATTGTAACACACACACACATGCTTACTAAAATGCATCGTACCACATGTTATACAAATGAATGTACCACTATGTATGTTGGAATGAAAGTAAAGTAAGGTGAGTAATAAAAAATAAAGGTACCTACTACAAATTTTAATATATATTATTATTATTATTATTATTATTTTTTTTTTTATTAGTAAAAAAAAAGATACACGAATTACATAATATAACAATGTCATAATATAATTACACAATATAGTAGGTTATTAATTACATAATATAAATATTTGATGTACCCCCATAAATAAGCAGGGCTTGTGTGTATGGGGGTGTTGTTATATTTGTTTATATTTGGTACGATTTAGTTCAACTGTTCGGAATACTTTTTAAGGTGGCTTTTGAATTCGTTTATATTTGCATTCATGTTTCTAATTTTTTCTGGTAATGAGTTAAAAAATTTAACTCCGAGATATTTATGGTTGAACTGTCCTATTGTTTTTTTATATTTAGGAGAAGGAAGTATTGACGTTTGTCTAAGATTTCTGTTATTTTTAAATGGTGCAATTTTATTTTGAATGTTGTTTTTATAAATTTGTAATGTTGCATGGTAGAAGTATAATGCACTTAATTTTCTGACCTTAAATTGTTTGAATAAAAGTTCGGACGAATATGAATAGGGTTTTTTTAATATGGTTTTTATTATTAGTTTTTGTGATATGTAAATTGTTTGAGTTTGATTTTTATATGTACCGCCCCAGCCTATAATGCCGTATTGTATAATTGATTGACAGAAAGCGAAGTATGTGGTTCTAAGTAATTTTTCGTTTAAAATATCTCTCAAACATCTAAATATAGGTATTTGTTAGTTTCCTTATTCTGTTGTTCAGAATATTTATATGTGGGGACCATTTTAAACGCTGGTCTATTGTTATGCCTAGGTACTTAATATCGGTCTTGCTTTCTATGTTTGTGCATAACATATTGCATTTGTGGTTTTCTGTATTTTTCACAGAGTGGATAATTATGTTTATTTCTTTAGGTGTTTCTTGTTTTTTAATGAAAAATGGTAAATAATAAGTTTTTTTAGAGTTTAACCTTTTCGTCCCGGAGAGAAAAAAATCACATAAGATCCGAAGGGGGGTCACTAGAGACCCCAATTTGTTTTGCTTATTAAAGGATGTTAATGGCATAATATTGTGTAATTTGTTTTAGTAATAATTAGGGGGGAGTATATTCGAAGTGTTTCAGAAGTCATTATCAAAATATTTTCATAAATAAAGTCGTAGTTAATATTCTAATGAATTTAGATAATAATGCGCCTTTTTCAATACAAAACAGGGAAGGCGGGCCGATAACGAGCATAACTCCTCGATTCTGAATGTCGACTGGCGATTGGCGATTACAGCGTAGCTAGTTTGTTGCACAGGGTGGTCCGTAAATGATGGATCTATTTATAAATACATATTTTTAAGTTTTAAAAACCTACCACTACTAAACTAGGTACGGATGTTATTTCGAATATTATGGAATATTTAGATGTTAGTGAAGGTTATAATTCCTAATTTATGATATTATGTAGTATATTTACATTTAGGGTCAAATCGTAGTGTTTGCCTTACCATAAATAATGGGTTCGTTTGTATGTCGAGGGGTTCGAAATACAACGAATTTTTCGAATATAGTGAAAAAAAAGGTATTTTTAGAACTTAAACGTGGAGTAAATTATATTTTACTGTAACCTCAGATATTCCTGTTTTTGATTTTTCTATATAAAACACCACAACAGTCCCAACTGCTCCTATCCAATCCTCTGGAACCAGTGAGACTATGGCATTCCCAAATGGGGTATGTTGGAGTGGCGGCTCGGAACTTTTAGGTGTACTAGAGTTTTTTTTTATTTTTTTTATAGTGAATACCTCACAAGAGTCCCAACTGCTCCCGTCTGGAGCCAGTGAGACTATGGCATCCCCAATTGGGGGATGTTGTGAGGCTGAAGGTAAGTGGGGAAGGGAAAGAGGAAGGTGGGGAAGTACCTGGCTATTCAGATCTAGTCACTTAACACGGCTAAAGCCATTTGGAGCAACGTTTCAATTCTGAATGGTGGTCTTACACCAGGGCGATACTTTTTTTTATTTATTTTTTATAGTGAATACCTCACAAGAGTCCCAAATGCTCCCGTCTGGAGCCAGTGAGACTATGGCATCCCCAATTGGGGGATGTTGTGAGGCTGAAGGTAAGTGGGGAAGGGAAAGAGGAAGGTGAGGAAGTACCTGGCTATTCAGATCTAGTCACTAAACACGGCTAAAGCCATTTGGAGCAACGTTTCAATTCTGAATGGTGGTCTTACACCAGGGCGATACTGAGTATCTTCCACTCTGGAACGTGCCGCAAATAGACTATATATTATTTTAATTAATTAATTGTGAAATAACACAAATCAATCAAATAAAATTTTAAAGAGTGATAATATTACAATTAATAGTAGACCCAAAAGTCACGAGCCGGTACTGGTATTTTGTAAGGCTAAAGGTAGTGGGGAGGGGAAGAAGATGGAGAAGAGGAAGTTGGGGAAATAGCTGGCTATTCAGTACTGGTCACCAAACAAGGTCAAAGTTATTTCAAGCAACAACCTAAATGAATTCTAGTCAGTAAATTGTGAAATATCACAAAGATTAAAATTTACTTGCGCACACCGGGATTTGAACCCGCGACCTCCGGTTTACTAGTCTAGAGCCTTACCCTTCGACAACGGATGCTGTAATATTTATGAAAGAAAAAAATATATAATATCAAGTTGCAGGGCGGTAGATGCTTTCAGTATCGCCCTAGTGAAAGACCACCATGTAGAATCCAAACGTTGCTTGAAATGACTTAAGCCTATATGGTAACTAGATGTGAATATGCATGTACTTCCACCTTTGTCTTACCCATATCCTCCCCCTCGTCATCCCCACTATCTTCAGCCTCACAAAATACCCCAATTGGGGATGCCATAGTTCCACTGGATAGGACTGTTGGGGCTCTTGTGCGGCTTTCACACAAATTAATTAAAACCATAGAATTTTATGATCTAATTTAAAACATTGGTAAATATGCCGTAAGAAACTGCAATAAATACATGCCGACTGATTACATAAATTCTAATATTAAAAGTACAGAATAAATATTTTACAATCCTGAAATAGATATTAATTTATAAACACCATTTCATAAGTAGGTGTGAATGAACTACTTACCAGTCTGAAGATGCCCATAGCAGGGCGAAACTAGTCCGGTTTTGCAGAGAATTATTTACCACGAAAATTAAGAGAATTAGCAACTATAACCCAATATAAAATTTAACAGACGTTTGCGATAGACTTTTTAACCATATAGTACTCTGTTTTTATTCAAGTTCCTTCAAATTACTTAAAAATGTATACAAAATATGTGTCTCTTTCTGACCGATTTCTTTTCCATGTGAGAAACAGAGACAGATATAATTTTAATGTTGTCTCTAAACATGAAACATTTACCGGATGCAAGCTAGACAGGCCGATCTTTGTCCGGCAAGTGAACATTTTAGCATCGCAAAAGGAAATACCAGTAGTGCAGTGTACGCGACCGGGAGTTAGCCCTTTCCATAAAATGCAACTTTTACGGTCCAGTTCGTAGCTCGCTGGATCGTTCTCGGTGGTGAGCGGATAGTGGGGATGGGGACGGGGGAATTTTAGCCGATGCTACGAAGCTGATTTGCGGGGCAGGGGACAGGAATTTTGCCGGAATTTTGTACAAATTATTTAATATCTAAGAAACTAGAAATAAAATATATATTTTTTAAATGCAGATCGATAACCAAATAGTTTTTTTAGGATTAACTAAATTACAGAGTATGTGGTGTAAAAAACAACTTAGATATAGCATAAAACTCTCGTTAGTGTAAGTGTGTTCCCCCCGTCCGGTACGGGAGTGTCAAAGTCAACAGGTTTTCATCAAACCATAATTTTAGTTCAGTGATATCTGTATTTGCCATGTTATTTAGTTCTGACCAGGTGTTTGCTTTTAGTAGTAGGACTGTATCGTCAGCGTAAGAGACAGTGTCTCCATATTTGGAAATATTGAATATATCATTGACATATATAATAAATAACAATGGTCCCAAAACCGTGCCTTGGGGTATTGAAAAGTCGCTATGTTTTGAATCGCTGACTTGATTGAGTAATTTTACTTGTTGAGGTCTTTTATATAAATAACTAGTTATCCATGCTAAGACTTTTCCACTAATCCCTACTGATTTTAATTTACTTATTAATTTTTTATGTGATATGCTGTCGAAAGCTTTTTGGAGGTCTATAAATATGCCAAGACATATGCCAAGACATAATAGGAACACTGTCAAATATTGTTTTTTTTTTACTATTTATTTAATAATATGTATACATACATATTTGTATTTATTTATTTATTTGAGGAAAATAAACAGTCTTAGCAATACAATATACATAAGAGGATGACACAAAAACAGACCAATCATTAATGTTCACAGAAACATAAAACTAATTTAATAAAAATAGAAGAAGAAAACAGAACGAAGCAGCAATTAAAAAAAAATAGTACGAATGTAAATTCAACAAACGATAAACCTATGATGTGCCTATAATAAACATCAATAAAATAAATCTTAAATAGTTTCTAAATCACCTTCTAAAATAATTACTTACAATTTGACGCTGAAGAGCCCTTCCAGCAAGCAAATCAACATTTGTTGAACTCCCTCCAACATTGTCGGTTGTACTGATATCACCGAAATCATAATCGATGTGCTCATCATGAACTAATACTGGTTCATTATTATCAATGTACATATTGTGCAAGACGACACATGCATTAATTATTTGAGATGCCTTTTCAGGCATATAATGCAGGCACCTATGCTTTAACAAGCACCTGAACCTCATTTTCAACACACCGTTGCACCTTTCAATCACTGAACGTACTTTTCTAAACACAGTATTATGGCGATCTTCGACTGAGTGAGGTTGCATATTTGCAATTGGGGTCGGCCGCAAATAGTATCCAAAGTCACCTAAAAATAGGAATATGAATAATGATATTGTTGTAAAAATACATATACATTTATAGATGAAAAATTATCAATGCTCTTTATTTTAATATAACAGTGGAACATACATATCAGAAACTCATTAGACGTATAGGTACCTACATATCTAATGATGAATGCTGGGGAAATATAACTTGTTCTGAAGACCTTAACTTTGTTCTATTTTCAAGTAAATGACGAAAGATGATTAGATAAAATATTACCTATCACATAGAATCCTCGGTGGCCTCTTCTATATAACATCTCTTATAAAGGTTCAATGCTAGAATTCCTCCAAATGAGCGAGTCATGTGTGCTTCCAGGAAACACTGCATTAACATGTTTGATTTTGAGCCGTGCATCACATATCTAAAAAAGTACATTTTCGATGGTGTGAGATTTATTATATTTGTGGAGTCAAGAACTGTCAGCCAACCCTAAATAATATTTTAATACGGAAACACCGTTTTGAGGATGGCAACCCAAAAACAGAGCTCGCTGCTAATTCGTTACCGAACAACATTCCCGTTTCTCCGATGTACCTTGGCAGTCGACATTTCTTGGTTCTTACTAAATCCTTCTGATATTAATTTCGTGTTATAGTGTAACGTGTTTTCATTAAACTTAAATTATCAAACTACATCTTTTTACTTTATCACAACCTACACTATACACATTAATTGGCCAGCTATAAAGGTAAGTATAATAGCGCCATATTGGTGACCCTCGACTACTCAGAATATAATTACTACCGACATTCGTATCATTTTACAACATTCCGTCACTGCCAGGGACCAGAAATGAGAAACAGTGAATCCCGGGCAAGATCAGTAGGTACAATCCAATTAATATCTCTCTTACAAATCAATTTTTTAATATAAATTCAAGTAAATGTCCCGGTAATTTAAGGAAATATACACGTGGTATATTTTCCATCAATACCCTATTTGTCAATCAATCCCTATAGCTTGAAATGTTTTACTATTTTTATGAAAATTAAGTGCGTGTTAAAATTAATTTCAGTGAGAAAGATCCTGAAATCAGGCTGTCAACAACGTGGCTAACCATGGCATCATAATCTTTCGATGAATTACAACCTACCCACTACAACCTACAACCCACAACGGCAGCATCTACTTCCCAGACAATGAAGATGACGCAACAATCCACGTGGACAACCTGCACGTGAACAGCCAACAAGTCAAACAAGTAACCTATATCACGATTTCTTATTGCCATATCGCAAAACAATGAATTGTTCAGCATACCTACATAATTATGTTTTAAATGTACATTATTGTAGTAATTATAAGGTTATTGCCCAATAATTGCCAAACCTTACTTTGAGGTAATCAACATTTAACATCGCACTATTTTGTACTATCAAATTCATATTGTAACCTATATTACCAAATTCATATCATTTTCTACGAAATCACTATACCACAATAGCTTACGTGACGCGGTTTGCGTCTTCACTAAAATACAATACAAACGCGAACTCGCTAATAACTTGCTAAGATATCCGGTAGATGGAATAGATTCTTTCAAATTATTCTCTAGTTTTTTTGGATTTTGTATGTCTTGCATAACGTATTACGTAACATATTATTGGAAATGACCTCATCGGAAGAAACAAACATACCTTCATCTTTTCAAGAACCTGTAACAATTTCACAAGATAAGTTGAACAATATGGAAGACCAACGCGCAGCACATTCGGAAGCAAACGTGCACCATGTATCTGTACGCCTACCAGCTTGCTGGAAAACCAATATAGCCTTGTGGTTTGCCCAGGCAGAAGCACAATTTTCGAATTCCAGAATTAAGGAAGACTTACCAAATACAATACAATCGTCGCGGCATTGGACTCCGAAACACTACAATTGGTTAGCGATATAGTTATTGAACCACCGCCTAAAGATAAATATGTACGAATAAAAACTGCATTGATTGAGCGCCTGCAGGATTCGGAAGAAAAACGCCTGACCCGTCTACTCACCGGAATCCAGTTTAGAAGACAGAAAACCCACTGGACTTCTACGACATATGGTAGAATTGGCGGGACCAATGCTTAATAAAAGTGCGATAGTGAAGACTCTTTGGCTGCAGCGCTTGCCTCAACACGCCCAAGCAATTCTATCAGCACTCCCCGACAACGATATAGATCAGCTAGCTTCGGCCGCTGATAAAATTTTAGAGGTCTATCAGAAACCTGAATGCAGCGCGGTGGAGGAAAACCACAAACCATGCCCGTCGCATCCCGAATCAGGATTAAACACCATTCTACAAAATCTACAAGACCAGATTGTTTCTTTAACCCAAGAAGTTAAACAACTTAAATTGTCGAAAAGCAATCAGAACGACGACCAGTCTCACAACTTCCGTGGTCGCAGGTACCAAAGTCCACGTCGAAGAGATTACTCCCAACCAACAACAAGTTCTTCTCGGCAAACTACCGCTTGGAGACCCAGGTCCAGGTCTCGCGGTAAATCTCTTATGAAGACGCTTGGATATTGCCAACCGCATACAAAGTACGGCGAAAAGGCTTATCGGTGCTACAAGCCATGCACATATGCTAGCACGAATGCGGGAAACGCCAACGGAAGCCCACAGTAGGGAAGTGTGAACTTCCATACAACAGTTGTCGTCTCTTCATTTACGATTTAGAAACCAGACAGAAATTTCTAGTAGATACGGGGGCAGATGTTTCTGTTATTCTTAGAAATAAGGACCACCGTATGAAATGCATAACTTCTGACAATTTTCCAACAACATTATATGGCGCAAATGGTAAACCTATTAAAACATATGGCACACAAATTACAGAACTCAATTTCAGTCTACGCCGAGCAATGAAGTGGCGCTTCATCGTAGCTGATGTATCGAGAGCTTTACTCGGAGCTGATTTCCTCCATCACCACAACCTGACGGTGAATTTAAAGAAAGCAATGTTATTATATCGCAATATTATGATCAATCGACAGGACTGCACATCAAAGGCACCACTTTCAAAGGACCTACTTCTGGCATCTCTACAATAGCATCATCACAAAAGTACGGCGATATCTTGAATAAATACCCATGTTTAACTAGACCAAATATGAAAATCCCAGAAATTAGAAAACATTCCGTCACACATTGTATCGAGACCAAGGGACCCCCAGTTACAGAACGTGCCCGCAGACTGACACCAGCCCTTTTGGAAGCTGCTAAGAAAGAATTTAAATTCTTAATGGAACAAGGAATTTGTAGACCATCTAAAAGTAATTGGGCAAGCCTATTACATATGGTGAGGAAACCCAATGGAGAGTGGAGACCATGCGGTGATTACAGGCGATTAAATGCAAAAACTCTGGCGGACAAATATCCTATTTCGCAACTTCACGACTTTTCGCACAAACTATTGAAAGCACGAATCTTCAGCACTATAGATCTCACTCAAGCGTACCACCAGATACCAGTTGAACCAGAGGATATCCCTAAAACGGCCATAATCACACCATTTGGCCTATTTGAGTTCACATCTATGCAATTCGGCCTCTCAAACCCTGCACAGACCTTTCAACGATTTATGCACGCAGTTACCAGAGACCTTGATTTTTGTTTTGTCTACCTGGACGATATCCTGATAGCCTCAGAAGACGAAGAAGAACACAGGAAACAATTGGATACTCTATTTAAGCGACTCGCCGATAATGGCCTCGTTATAAACGTTTCAAAGTGTAATTTTGGTGTAATAACTGTTAACTTTCTTGGTCACACAATCACTTCAGAGGGAATGACACCGATCAAAGAGAAAGTCAAGGCTATTACCGACTTTCCGCTGCCAAAAACTGCCAACGGATTAAGACGCTTCCTAGGAATGTTGAACTATTATCGCAAGTTCCTCCCAAATTCCATCAACACTCAAGAAAAACTATTTAACTGTATAAAAAGATACAAGAAAAACGACAAGCGTTCACTCATTTGGAACGAGGAGCTGACAGCAGCATTCAATGATTGTAAAAATCAACTCGCGAATGCAGCCCTCCTAGCACACCCAGATCCCAACTCAAGAATTGCCATCATGGTAGATGCCTCTGACATGGCAATTGGAGCTTCTTTACAACAATTTAAAAATAACACTTGGGAACCTCTCGGATTTTTTTCTAAGAAATTTACAACACCGCAGCGTAAATATAGCACGTTCGACCGTGAACTAACAGGTGTCTACGAAGCTGTAAAATATTTCCGAAACAACATAGAAGGTCGCACGTTCACTATCTATACTGACCATAAACCTATCACCTTCGCCTTCAATAAAAAATGAGCGTCTAGTTCTCCACGCCAGGAGAGACAACTGGATTTTATTGCGCAGTTTTCTACAGATATAAGGCATATTTCGGGACACCAAAACACAGTAGCTGACACTCTATCTCGGGTTGAAGAGATTAACAGTCCTACTATTGATTACAAGGAAATGGGACAAGCGCAGAGTCAAGACGACGAATTAATTAAGGCAAAAGATGACTCCTCCCTATCCTTACGACTAATGGTGATCCCTGGCACAGACACATCAGTATGGTGCGACATCTCGACAGGTCATGTCAGACCTTTTGTACCACTAGACATGCGAAAAACTGTCATACAGAGCATACATGACGTATGTCATCCAGGCGTTGCAGGAACAACTAACACTATCAAACAACGATTTGTATGGCCAAACATGAAAGCTGACATAAGATACTTCGTGAAACACTGCATCGCTTGTCAGAAAGCAAAAATCTCCAAACATACGGTTGCCCCCCCGGCAACGTATTTATTACCAGAAGATCGCTTCAGCAACATACATATTGACATCGTAGGCCCATTGCCAGCTTGCAACGAGTACCAGTACCTATTAACCATAATAGACAGATTTACCCGCTGGCCCGAGGCAATTCCTTTAAAGGACATTACAGCCGAGACAGTAGCTTCAGCACTGACGAACCACTGGATCGCACGACATGGAGTACCGATAACCTTAACTTCGGACCAGGGTCGTCAATTCGAAAGCCATTTATTTAAAAAGCTTACTCAGAAATTCGGAATTAAACACTTAAGAACCACAGCGTACCATCCCCAAGCGAATGGTATTATAGAACGTTGGCATCGTACTTTAAAAGCATCTCTCATGGCAAGTGGTGAGCAAAACTGGATGGAAACCCTCCCACTTATATTACTTGGCCTGAGATCTACTGTTCGTGAAGAATTGAAATGTTCGCCAGCCGAACTTACTTATGGAAGAACTCTTAAACTTCCCTGCGACTTCTTCACAAGTACTCCACGAGAAGAACCCGATACTTATATCGGACGTTTACAGAGGAAATTTGAATTAATTAAATCAACCCCTACCTCTAATCACAGCTCAAGAAAATTTTTTGTACACTCGGAACTTCCCGTTTCTACGCACGTATTTCTGCGGACAGACAGTGTTAAAAACCCGTTACAAAACCCATACGAGGGACCTTATAAGGTCGAGGAACGAAATGACAAGACCTATGTAATCACCATTAAAGGTAAACCTAAGCGCGTTTCGATAGACCGCCTGAAACCAGCCTTCGTTCCCACCGAGGAAAATGTTCCAGATCATGCATCTATTCCAGACTCACCTGAAGCAAAAACAACAACAAGATCAGGTCGACAAGTCCATTTTCCAAAAAGATACGGTACATACTAATGCAAAAAAAAGTGGGTGTGTCAAGCCTACGCAAGACAGAAGTGAAACTTCTAGTATTCCTCTATCTCTATTTTCATTTCATCATCTCTATTTTCTCTCTTAGGTTAGTTTGAAAATTAGAGGTTAAATAATTCAACGACGAAGCATGGATTTGCTTTTTCTAATATTTTCTTATAGATGAATGACGTTCGATTAATGTATAGTTCCAAAAATTTTCAATTTATTCACAAGTATACAATATTACATAAATAACAATATTACAATTAAATATCTCGTCACTACTCATTTTTAACACTGAAATTCTGTACCAAACCGTATGAACCACAATTTATGAATGTGGGTTCTGTTGGTTTGTCGGTTTCTTACCTTTGTCGTCTGCGCCTCGAGCCGGTACAGCCGAGATGTTCCTGGTCTCGAGGAACTGTCTCACCTTACTGCAATTGCTTTCCTCGAAGGTTCTATCGGAATTATCCACATTTTTGGAGGCAGCACTACTCACTAAAACCAGCAGCAGCAAGCTGAACGCACAACACGTATATTTACACGGCATTTTAAACATATTTTTTAAAGTTTATAACAACTTCCTCGACAGTAAACAATATTTATATACTGGAATACGAATGGAACGGCAAAGCGCGCGACGCGAGCGCTCTCGACGGACGACTAAGCCAGACTGAACGGCGGACGGACGGTACAGGAAAGCCCTGTCCACGTCTGTACCACAGCTAAGGCATGCGCCAAACAAAATTATACTACCGAGTAAAAAAGTACTTAAATAAAACACATAAAAACTTTTATGCGCATGCTAATGATTTGTTGCTTTTACTGAAAACAGTGAACGGTGAACGGTGAGCGGTGGTGGGGGTACCCGCATTTTCGTGTCGATCCTGACTCGGTTTTACTCCGTCCACGAAAATCCATTACGCGCCTAAAGAAGTTTCACTTCAAAAAAAAAAAGACATAATTTGCTTACATATAAATTTTCTGTAACACATGATAGAAACATTGATTAAGAATCTACTCTTGCTATCGATTTAAGGATTGAATTCCATATACCTACATTTATTTCTCTTTAAATTACTGTTACATACATAATATTTAAGTGTACAGGTTCTTGATGAAAACCTGACCTTTCTTATTATAGTTACTTTGCAAATTACTACGTTTTTTATCATTTTATAAAAAACCTTATTACGATGAATACTTTCATCCTTTAAAACCATGAAGTGATACCATGTAATCGCACAAAGTTACCTAGCTAACTTTTCACTTACCATATTATAGTGCAAACTCATATTCATATATTTTCTAGGATAATTATCCATTTCGCTATATGCGACAACTTCTGTATAAATCTTGTTCAGAAATAACTTACTACTATATGTGATGACTCTGTTATAAATATAAACGCTTTTAACCATGCTACATCAGATGTAGTGATCATTCATCCGATGTAACATGTCGTTGAGACCTATATGTATATTTTTTTACAGAATTGAACCATTGTCATTTGTTCTTAAGAAAACATAGCCATTTGATAATATTATCTATACAAACACATTCTACGAACATATGACAGTTGTTTTGTTATAATTTTAATTATCTTGTAATCTCAAAGATAAAGATTTAGATTTATGTACTCACAGCCATGCTATTGCTATATGTACTTTTACAAAAACATTTAAATATGTATTTTTTTTTTCCTTTTTTCCATAACACGGATATAAATAATTTTATAATATAGAGACATTAATAGTCGTTTCACCTTGTTCAAAGATTGAAGAAACACTTATGTTCATACTTTATACATTGATATCATGTTCCTATATTATAAGACAAATTTGTAGTTATTTAAATATGTAATAAATAATATTTAGAATAATCAACTTTAAAATAACTCAATAATTGACAACTCATGCTCCGAACACTGTTTGTAGATGCATTATTAAAAATATATACAACTGGAAATAGATTCCTACTTTTTATTTTATAATTAACTTATGCTTAATTTCATAACATGCTCCGACAACACTGTTCGTAGATGCATTACCATATAAAAAGGTTTAGATAAGTTAAATAATAACCACTTTTGTCAAATGTTGTAATACCATTTATTGTTTTTAAACATTAAAGTCTTAAATGCACTCTGTTAGCAACTTTTGGTTTTGAAAATAAATACAAAATATAAAACTTGTCGATGCAGTAAATGCTCCAATTATAAATAGAAACAACATATTTTTAAAAGGATTTAACTTTCGAATAATGTTATCATTAGTTATGTAGGAATTTGTTCATGCCAATGCGTTCACAAACATATAAATGTATTATTCATAAAGTAACCTTACCATTTAAGATATATCTTTCTGAACGCATAGGCTTATGTTATTTTGCGATGACGTCACGTATTGAATTTGTTTATATTATGTAACTGACGTCATACAATTTGTGTAATATTTTTTTAGAACCCCTAATTTTTATCTGTATCGTTAACACTGGGGGGAAGGTATGTGGAGTCGAGAACTGTCAGCCAACCCTAAATAATATTTTAATACGGAAACACCGTTTTGAGGATGGCAACCCAAAAACAGAGCTCGCTGCTAATTCGTTACCGAACAACATTCCTGTTTCTCCGATGTACCTTGGCAGTCGACATTTCTTGGTTCTTACTAAATCCTTCTGATATTAATTTCGTGTTATAGTGTAACGTGTTTTCATTAAACTTAAATTATCAAACTACATCTTTTTACTTTATCACAACCTACACTATACACATTAATTGGCCAGCTATAAAGGTAAGTATAATAGCGCCAAATATTCATTTGATATATCACTAATAATTATGTTTCTAGCAATTAAGGAAAACTCAATTACTTACCAACTGTACATTAATGGAATGATATTGTTTCCTATTCACATATGATCGTTCATCAGAGGATATGTTTGAAGGTGGAACTATTGCCACATGTGTACAATCCACACATCCTACAACTCCGGCATAACCATGTTCACTATAAAATCTGAAATAATAATGTTCAAACTATATACATACTTTGAAAAAAATGTACAGGACTTTAAAATTTCAATAGGATCAAATAATAACTTACACATTCCTATTTGCTTCTATCTCAGCTAATTTAGATGGGAATCGCACCCATTTGTCAAAAATGGTAAGATGATTTAAAGTATTCACCACTTCACAAATAGATTTTGATACAGTAGATTGCGATACTGCCATATTTAAATTTGACCCAACAGGATGTTGGTAAGATCCTGTGCCAAAAAAATTCAACGCAATTAAAATCTGAAAAAAAACAATGTTTTATTATCATATCACTGATTGAGTACAAAAAGTGATTTGTTTGCATATAACGGGGATCATTAATCGTTCTTACCTTCGTTTTAACATCTACAGACTTGATTTTATACGGTTCTTTCATCAAAGGCGACAATAGATCAATTAATTTGAGCACCAATTGTTTAGATAGTCGAAATTTTTTTATGAACAGTTCATTACTCACTAAATGCATCATTTCTTGAAAAAAAATTTCTTGGTGGACTTTCAGTTAAATATTCGGCCTGTTCCATATCTTCGATCACTTGTATGTGCGTGAAATCTTCAAAACTCACCATTTTTATAATAATTAACAAAAATACGACACACGCAAACCGTACAAGTAACACTTTTTGACGGTTGAACTACTACTAAAACCAATAGTCCAATTATCTACTGCTTTGTAATAGATAATTATCTATTGGAAATTCCAAAATACGCTTTCTATCGAAAATTAGTAGATAATTTCAACAATAACATTGCTCGCAACTGCTGTCAAACTTTGCTCTTCCAATATTTTTTTAAATAAAATAATATATTGCGATCATTTTAATAAGTTAAAGTTTTAAAAAATGTATTACATTATATAATAATGACAACGCGATCAAACTCTAAGCCTGCCAGCAATCCGGAACTTCTGCAATTACTGAACAACAAGTTCGAAGACTTCAAAATTCATTTCCTAGAGAAAACATTTAAGGAATTTAAAAACACTATAGTCGAAGTCATAAAAAATGAATTCAAGGAGGAAATTAATGAGCTTAAACAGAAAGTGTTCCATTTGGAAAAACAAATTGAAAGCAACGACCAATTTAATCGTTCAAATAACGTCATTATAAGTGGGATCCCCGAAACCAAAAACGAAAATATGTACGACATTCTCTATAAAATTAGTGCTACCACTGGTTGCAATATCACCCGACAAGAAGTGGATTTCGCCAGCAGAATTGCTCCTAGAAAAAATCATGATGCAAATAATGGTAAACCAAGGAACATTGTCGTCAAATTAACACGCAGGTACCTCAAGGATGAACTTATAGCTGCAATAAGGAAGAGGAAAGGGATGCTCGCTTCTGAATTACAGCTCCCTGGTGCCGGTAAAATATACATCAACGACCATCTAACCCCAAAAAACCAACATCTGCTGAAACAATGTCGCGACATAAAAATAGCCGGTAAAATTCGCTATTGTTGGGTAAGAAACTGCAAAATATTTACTCGTATAAGCGATTCAACCCCCATAATCCTAATTACTGACCAAGAGGATGTCAACAGGCTATCAACATTGAAGTCAACACAAGATGCACATCCTACCAGATCAACCGGCCCTTTAGGAAATATTTAAATCTAAGATTATTTAATTACTGTACAAAGTCACTAAAAAACACGATTCACACGATCTGTCACTACTCTCATGAATTATTACAACCTGCTAAGTACAAAAAACTATTACACACCATTGCAAGTAATTGTGTTATTACGACACAAATGTTATGTTTACAATCAATTAACCTAATCATAAATGAACTTCTTAACCTAGTTCTGTCAATATCTGATACCATAGACAAAATAATTTATCACAAACAAACAAAAAATTCTCATGTTCAAAATTGCCCCTTTTCAAAGCACAATTACTTAATAACACATAAACTATTTTCACATCAATTCCACAAAAAGACATATTTAATAATGCTTAATATATACTTTCAAAATGCATTCTAGCAAAACGGCAATAACATTTTACTATCAAAATGTTCGTGGTTTGAAAAGCAAACTAAATGATTTGCACTGCGAAGTGCTCAGTTGCAATTATGATTTAATTTGTCTTACAGAAACATAGTTAGACTCCTCAATCTATGACCATGAAATAGTAGATGATTGATATAATATTTACAGACGAGATAGGGACACATCGAGTTCTTTTAAAAAATCAGGTGGTGTAGTTCTAATAGCCATAAAGAAAAAATGACATCTATCACAGTCCCAACACACAGCTCAAAATTTACAGAAGATTTATGGATTAAATTTAAATTGCATGAAACATCTAGGCAAACCATCAACTTATGTTTGGCGTATTTGCCTCCAGATATACCAATCGAAAATCTCTCAGATTTTTTCGAAAAGTGTCAAACAACATATAATAATTTATCATCAGAGGATGTAACAATAATAATGGGTGATTTTAATGTACCATCTATTCAATGCCCACTAAATTTCAATGAAATTCACACCAGACCAGTCATATATAATAGCCAAAAATCAATATCCCTACTAGACTTTCAAAATTTGACTGGACTTAATCAGTTCAATCACGTCTCTAATAATATAGATCGAATTTTAGATTTAGTGTTTTCCAACCATCACCTTGAAATTCAAATTGCTTCACACGTGGTATCTAAAGTTGACTCCTATCATCCTCCCATTGAATTCGATTTTATAATGTCTAAATACAGAACCCTACCCACCAACCCAGATCACATCAAATATAACTTCAAAAAAACGGACTACACTAAATGCAATGAAATGCTATCACTTAATAACTGGAACGATTTTAATACTCTGAATTGTAATGACTCCCTACTACATTTTTATAACTTAATATGGCTATCAATTGAAAAACACACTCCGCGCTTAAGAAACAGCAACAAAAGGTTTCCAATTTGGTTCAGCAATGCTTTGATCCACCAACTTAAAGAAAAAGAAAAGTTTAGAAAGAAGTGGAAAAAATACAAAAATCAATGTGACTATGACAGTTTTTCCATCTTGAGGGCTAGAGTAAAATTATCCATACGTACCTGCCTTAAAGCCTATGTAGATTCAATAGAAAATTCTCTCCCTAACAGTATCAAAAATCTGTCAACCCTCATTAAATCGAAAAGAGTTTCTAATTCTCTCCCAAAAATCATGCATCTCGCATCTCCACGACAAATCAGCAACACATGGCAAAGAAACATGCGAACTCTTTTCTACTTACTTCTCCTCTGTATTTAGCTCACCATCTAATTCTAAAAGTGACTCTAAACTTTCTCTCCCACTCTATAATTATCCACTATCTCATATCAAAATAACCCTAGACGAGGTCAAGGTGAAGTTGAACGCTCTCGATATCAATAAGGGTTCCGGTCCAGATGGTATTCCTCCACTATTCATTCGAAATTGTGCAGATCAACTTGGAGCACCTTTACACAAATTATTCGTCAAAAGTCTGAACGAAGGAGTATTTCCAGATCTGTGGAAAGTTGCCCACGTCATTCCGATCCATAAGTCTGGCAGTAAAAACGATGTAAAGAACTGCCGTCCTATCAGCCTTTTATCTTGTTTTGGCAAAATATTTGAGTTCATTGTATATAAAGACATATTTAATCATGTAACACACATACTTAGCCCTTTTCAACATGGCTTTGTAGCTAAACGATCCACAAACACTAATTTAATCGAATATATGGACTTTCTGTGTAAATCAATGAATAAAAAAACACAAGTAGATGCCGTATACACCGATTTCAGTAAGGCTTTCGACAAAGTTAGTCACCCTATCTTAATGAATAAACTGGATAAAATCGGCATACACGGAAATCTGCTTCGTTGGTTAGAATCATATTTATCAAATAGAAGTCAATTAGTTACTGTTAACGGTTTTAACTCTTCCCCAATATTAGTTACGTCGGGCGTTCCACAAGGATCACACCTTGGACCCTTGCTTTTCTTAATCTTCATTAATGACCTTACATGTAAACTCCACTGTAATTTTTCTCTATACGCTGACGACCTCAAGATATATAAAGCAATTAAATCTATGGAAGATTGTGAACTCTTACAACAAGACCTTAACACATTATCTGCCTGGTGTATTGACAATGAAATGGAATTGAATATAGCTAAGTGCAAAGTTATAAATTTCACCAAGAACACCAACAAAACTCTATACTCATATAGCATATGTGGTCACAATCTGGAAACAGTTGAATCTATCAAAGATTTAGGAATTATATTCGACAACAAACTAACGTTCAACCAACACATAGAATACATTGTAAATAAATCAAATAAAGTACTAGGTTTTATTGTAAGATCAACTAAACTGTTCAAGAACTCTAATAGCCTAATAATTCTATTCAATTCGTTAATCCGTAGTGTTCTTGAGTACGGGTCAACAGTCTGGAATCCACATTACATTACACAGGTATCCAGACTTGAATCTGTCCAAAGAAAATTTACACGGATTTTGTCTTATCGATCAGGTGTCTATCATCTTCTAAATGGGTATGAACAAAGACCTACATATTTCAAACTAGAGAGTTTAGTTAAAAGACGAAATATAAATGACCTCTTAATGCTTTACAAAATTGTGAATAATCGTGTAAATAGTAACTTAGTCAATTAAATCAATTTTTACGCCAGGCCCAAATATACTAGAAATATGAACATATTTTGGACCGAAATTTTTGCCAATAACACTAGTTATTTTAATCCTATGTCTAGAATGTCTCGATCATACAATGATCTTGCTAAAACACACACTGTCATAGATATTTTTGCAAATAATATAACTTGTTTAAATAAATATCTCCACGATTTCTGTACTTAGATAAAAAAAAATAAAATAAAAAGAAAAATAAATAAATAAAAAAAATTGTTTAGTGGTTTAGAATTTTTTTTAATATATCCTCTTTAAATTTTTCTACTTATTATGTGCTTCAATCTTTGTAATTAAGTTTTAAGTTTTGTATGTAAACACTGTCATTGTTTTTACATGTTTGCCACAGACATAGGAATTAATAGACGAGAATCTTCTCGTCTATTAATATACCCCTCGCCATTATCTAATGGCGAGGGGTAAAATCAACTGTTGAAGAACGAAGGGAGTAAGGCTGACTGTGATTCGTCAAAAAATCAATCTGACAGTAAATAGGCATCTCGCATTATAATATCACCATTTACTTCTTAAAAGTAAAATCTGCTTTTGAATTAATAGACATTTTTACATGGGAGCGCAAATGACTCGCCACGTTATGAACAAATTTGCGAAGTCCAAATTCGGCAAAAAAATTCGGTTCTATTTTCAGAGTCGAATATTTTGTTTAAGTATTTAGTTAAGACACTTTTATAAATGTTCATAATTTACTTCCCAGCAACCAACCAGCTTTGTGTTTCGCGTCCAGACGTTTCTCGGTGTGATAGTATATGTTTCTAAAACTGATCTATAGTATACGATGTGAATAGGCTTAAAATAAAGTAAAATAATGCTTATATATGGAATGTAATACGACAATTGGGTTTATTCTCTTTTTCAAATCTATTTTTACAAGTTTTCATAGTACAAGTCAACATTTTGCCGTGTTATTTCGTAAAATGAACCGATGATGACTCGACCATAGTTCGCGCAAGAATAATGACGTCACGTTTTCAAATTTCACTTGAGGCCATACGCGAGCACAGCCGGCTCCAATGGAACCGGTATGGGGAGTGGGGATAATACGCTTTTAATCACTTAGGGCAGGTCTACTAATATTCATATGTCTATGATGTTTGCTTATGTGAATGTGCAAATGTGATTGCTGCAGACACATAAGTCTAGGGATATTTATAATTGTATTTTTTTTATTTTGTTATCCATAATTAATGTTTTTATAAATATCCTGTTTGTGTCTCGAATAAATAAATAAATAAATAAATAATTACTCGATGATAGAAAAACCATAGACAACGTAGATAATTATCGCATGCGAGCAGTTGTCTACTGAAATGAAAATTGGGTCCGACCGTATTGAAATTTTAAAGAGCTGTACATTTTTTTTCAAAGTACGTATATAGTTTGAACATTATTATTTCAGATTTTATAGTGAACATGGTTATGCCGGAGTTGTAGGATGTGTGGATTGTACACATGTGGCAATAGTTCCACCTTCAAACATATCCTCTGATGAACGATCATATGTGAATAGGAAACAATATCATTCCATTAATGTACAGTTGGTAAGTAATTGAGTTTTCCTTAATTGCTAGAAACATAATTATTAGTGATATATCAAATGAATATAATAAATCTCACACCATCGAAAATGTACTTTTTTTAGATATGTGATGCACGGCTCAAAATTATACATGTTAATGCACTGTTTCCTGGAAGCGCACATGACTCGTTCATTTGGAGGAATTCTAGCATTGAACCTTTATTAGAGATGTTATATAGATGAGGCCACCGGGGATTCTATGTGATAGGTAATATTTTATCTAATCATATGTCGTCATTTACTTGAAAATAGAACAAAGTTAAGGTCTTCAAAACAAGTTATATTTCCCCAGCATTCATCATTAGATATGTACCTATAGGTACGTCTAATGAGTTTCTGATATGTATGTTCCACTGTTATATTAAAATAAAGAGCATTGATAATTTTTCATCTATAAATGTATATGTATTTTTACAACAATATCAATATTCATATTCCTATTTTTAGATACTATTTGCGGCCGACCCCAATTGCAAATGTGCAACCTCACTCAGTCGAAGATCGCCATAATACTGTGTTTAGAAAAGTACGTTCAGTGATCGAAAGGTGCAACGGTGTGTTGAAAATGAGGTTCAAGTGCTTGTTAAAGCATAGGTGCCTGCATTATAAGCCTGAAAAGGCATCTCAAATAATTAATGCATGTGTCGTCTTGCACAATATGTGCATTGATAATAATGAACCAGTATTAGTTCATGATGAGCACATCGATTATGATTTCGGTGATATCAGTACAACCGACAATGTTGGAGGGAGTTCAACAAATGTTGATTTGCTTGCTGGAAGGGCTCTTCAGCGTCAAATTGTAAATAATTATTTTAGAAAGTGATTAAGAAACTATTTAAGATTTATTTTATTGCTGTTTATTATAGGCACATCATAGGTTTATCGTTTGTTGAATTTACATTCGTATTATTTTTTTTAATTGCTGCTTTGTTCTTTTTTTTTCTATTTTTATTAAATTAGTTTTATGTTTCTGAATAACTATCTGTGAACATTAATGATTGGTCTGTTTTTTTGCCATCCTCATAGTAAAAAAAAAACAATATTTGACAGTGTTCCTATTAGTTGCCCGAGGATTAAATATATTAAAATTTGTAGTACCTTTATTTTTTATTACTCACCTTACTTTACTTTCATTCCAACATACATAGTGGTACATTCATTTGTATAACATGTGGTACGATGCATTTTAGTAAGCATGTGTGTGTGTGTTACAATGCAATAATTGATATCAAATATCTCAGGAGATTTGGTATTAATTAAAATAAATATTTATTTATTATCATATAAAATCCTTTTTACAATGTATAACAATTTTTGACAATAAAATATACAAGTATATAATATTAAGTTTATAAGTTGAGT
The DNA here is from genome assembly GCF_061612785.1 of Hesperophylax consimilis. Taxonomy (NCBI): domain Eukaryota; kingdom Metazoa; phylum Arthropoda; class Insecta; order Trichoptera; family Limnephilidae; genus Hesperophylax; species Hesperophylax consimilis. The sequence goes on from NC_142852.1 coordinate 10,859,799, forward strand.
AATCGGTATACTATTTTATTGCATTTTTGTTTAGTTTGTAGATTATGCTATTCTACTAGGCTATGCCTGTCCCAGAGTAGCGTTATAGAACGCAATTCTATTTTATTGTATTTGTCATAGTATTTACTTTTATAGAACCTACATAATATTATGTTAAAACATTTTAATTAGTTCCCAGTATGCAATCGATTGAAATGTATTAAATAAATGTTATTTTATTAATACAGTTTCATTTGTGTACTTAAGTGTTTTATTTCTTTTACCGTTGGAAATGATCAATTTTTTTGGTATATGACCTCACTTAACTTATGGAAAATAGCAAAAAGTTAATGGTATTACTTTTTGCTATTTTCCATAAGTTATACAATTTTTTTCAAGTATAGATTAGTTTGCCTTACTAATCTATTTTTTTTTAGCCACAACTAATTGCTGCTTTTGTATGTCAAACTTCTCCCTTTTGATCTTCATGTTCTCTTCAGAATATTTCATAATTTTTTTTTGCTGCCATAATGCTCCCTACACTTTTTTTAAAAATAATTTGGTGTTGATTGTCCCAAGATGCAATCTACTTCAATATCACTTTGATCACCACCTATGGGACTGTTCACAGTTCCAACATGATCTATGGAAACCTCTGTATTGTCAACTGTATTGGAATTGTGTAGTGTTGTGACTACATCTGTATCATCTATCCCCATATTAAACGTCGCTATAGATTCGGAGACACCCACGTGTCCCTGTATATAGATTCGGAGACACCCACGTGTCCCTGTATATAGATTCGGAGACACCCACGTGTCCCTGTATCGATGCTGGGTTTATTGTCTCCAGGATTCTGGCTTCGTCTTCCGTGAGGTCTTCTTCAAGAGACGGTCCTCCACCTGTGTCCCTCGCAAACCGAACTAACTTGGCCTGTTCATTTTTAGTTTTGGCTTTTAAGTCTTGCCAACACTGAAACATAAGAAAGTTAAAGGTTAATAATGTATTCAACACAACAAAGGAATACTAATATACTCAATATACATGTTTCAATTTATTATTTTGTCAAAATGCTTTATCAACGTGATAACTTTTCATCTATCTCTCAATACTGAAATTTTTCAATTTATTTTATAGAGAAACAAATTACTTAGATAGCATTATTAGACTTTATTCAATTGTTCAAAGTTGTTTGCAAAATATGTACTGACTCATAAAAATTTCTTCGTAAACATCATAATGTGATAAATGGTTCACGTCACATAACAAATAAATCATACAACTATGATGCTTGATTGGTACGACTATCGCAAGGAGAGATCTCTTAGATCTCACCAAAATGATAATTATTAGCTTATGAATTTTCATAAAAAGTATACTTTGTGATAGGATCAAAATATAATCATTTCATAGTAGCTAACACTGCACTGCATATTATGATTAGATACAATAACTACTTACTTTTCGCCATTGTTTCCAGTCTTTGCATCCACCGGGAATGGCATTCAGCGTATTTGCGATGTATTCCCATCGATTCTTCGCCTCTTTAAAAGTAAACGTGGGGCTGAACTTCCCATTTATCATCTGGGTATCCTCCATCATCAGTTCCGTCAACTTCTTTTTTTGCATTACTGACAAATATCCAATTCGAATAGACATTACGAAGAAAGGTCCAAAAACACAGCCAAAGGTCAAATTATAACAAAAAGAAAAGTCCAGAAACACAGCCAAAGATCAAATAATAACAGAAAGCCCAAGAGTAAAGCAAAAGTCGGTGATATTTTGAAAAACACGCAAGAGGAAACAACTACTTCTTCAACGAACAACAAAGTGAATTGAAAATTGACAGTCATTTGACAGTCGTAAACAGATGTATATAGAAAAATGCATAGATATAAAACACCCATCTATTGGTGTTATATATCATTGGAAAAATGTATCAAATCTATAGAGTTAAATACACGGGTTACCATATAAAAAAATAAAACTGGTACATTTTTACGTTGGTATTAATATCGGTTGTTTTACATTATCTACGACGGTCGAAAATACGCATTTATCGAAACAATAGATAATTTATCTTACGCGATCCTCGCATGCGAGCAATTGTCTACTGAAATGGGATGATAGGCAGGCAATGCGATCGATTCTGCCGCCCGATGGTTTTTTGTGTGATAGCATCGCCAATTGGGGGTATGTTGTGAGACTGAAGTTATGGAAGAAGATGGGGAAGAGGAAGGTGGTGAAGTACTTGGCAATCTTATTAAAAGACCGTGTTAAGACAAAGCCCCCAACGGTTAATCCCCAAAAGTTCGATTTTGGGGTCCTTTTGGAGAAGGTTTGGTGGACGTTTAATTTGTATATTTCAATTCTGATCATTGAAATATACATATTTACATAGGGATTCTCGTTTTTCCCTGTATATTGTACACATTACTTGTTTTGTTTTTGTCTTTTTATATATGTTTTTTCAATTTATCTTTATCTAGTAATGTGGCTATTTTAGATCTAGTCACTATACGTAATGAAACCATTTCAAGCAATGTTCAATTTTGAATGGTGGTCTGTCACCAGGGCGATACTGATAGTATCAATCTGGAACGAGGCAATGATACCATATATTGATTTGTTAAATTTATATGAAACCAATATAAATTTAATTATTTTTTATTGCAAGTAATAAATAAATAAATTGTTTTTTCTATAATTTATTTCCCTCCCAACTATTTTTTTTCAAATCCAACTTTTAGGTATAAAAATCATAAAGATTTTAATTACCGTTCTAAGTTCCTACAAGTTTGACATGAAAGGTTTCATCACCATCATCATCACCTTTGCTAGGTTAACCCGGTGTGTACTTAGCTTAAACGCTGTCAAATCACGTATTCTGGAAGAAAAATGTCAAAATAACACGGAATTTAAGCAATTTACAAAGAATTTTATGAAAGATCAGTAATATGTATTCATCCAATATAATAACATGGTCATAAATATCCAGTATTAGATCTCAATTATATAAAAAGCGGCGCTTCGATTTTGACATTGTAAAATAGACTGTCTGTATTATACTATTCAATTAGTTAAAAAATACAAAAATTGTAATAATTGTTATTGGTAATTGTAGACAATGAAATTATCTTTCTAATTTAAAACAATTTCTGTGTGTAATGTACTAAATATAGAAATTTAGTTCATTACATTTGGACAGTCCGTGATCAAATTCTTTAAAATTTTTTTTTTTCACCGACGATTTCTGATATGCTGTTTACGATTAAATTCAAGTCTTTTTTCCATAGATATGTATCTTTCATTATCAAGTAAGCCACAGAAAAAATACAGAAACATAAAATATTCAATGTTGACTCGAAAAAGTAGCTGTCACGGCAATTTCAAAGTAACAAACACGCAGGATTCGCGCGATTATAAACTTTACGGCTTTTAATATTTTTTTTATAAATCCTACAAAAATGGAACAAACGGTAAAATACAGGTTAACTCATTGGCTATATAGCACCATAACAAGTTTGTATGACTCCATGTAAAAATACAAAGATATGTTTTTTTTTAATGTTGGCGAAAAATTAAAATAATGATTGTCTGGATATCTCGAGCAATCGAGGCAAAATTATTTATTTCGCGTGGTCGCTCCAGTGGGTCAACTAAAATATTAAGTAACTTTCCAAGAAACAGACGAATGAACAAGGGTACAGGTGTACAAGGGTAGTGTGAGAGAGTTGGCATCGACAGCAGCAGTGTGTTGTAGAAGTCACATATTTTGTTGATCATGAGTGCTAATTTTGTTAAGGTCTCCCTCACGACAAATGGTGACCACTCGAAAGAGGTCATTCCTTTTCACCAGGATACTACCATTCCGCACCCATCCGTTTTTATAGCCGTTTTCTTTTCCGGCGGCACGTGTTTTTGCAAAGAGTATTTTATTGTTTATCGTCAGGTGTTCGTTTAGAAGTTAGTGGTGGGAGCGCCAAGTCCTAGTAGGCCTGTTGTGAGGCCGCGGCGAGTCCTTACCGCAGCGATGACATCACCACGGAGACGCTATGTCGTGAGCTGGACGACTATGTTGCGTGGCCGGTTGGAGGGCGACGAGTGACCGCGAGCGACGCGGTGCACCGCCACCACAGCGCCACTCGGAACCGGGACGTCAATGATGGACCCCATTCTCTCCGGTAATAATAACAAATTTTCACTTTTTGCCTCGGGAATTCCGTGAATGTCTAAGTTACATACTCTGCTACGCTGCTGTATATTTGTATATTTTCGGGACGACTTTATAGATGTGTTTTTAGTATATGTGTGAATTACATCAAGAAGTAAAATATTGTGGTCGGATATTGAATTATCACAGTTCGTTAATGAGTGTTCTAGTTTTATGTCGGTGAGTATATGATCAATGATTACATTTCCTGTCTTCGGCTGGCATTTTCTTCCTGGAAAACAGTTACACATTCCATAATTTTAGTGTACCGGTCCATTCACTCATTTGACAGCGCGTCCAATTTTTGATGAATGGCGTCAACTGCGAGTTTACTTTCAGTGCGCATTGTTTCCAGTTTCGACTCAAAGATGTTAATAAGGGAGTCTGTGTCACTGTTTATTATTGACTGGTGCGTTGCCAACGGTGAGTCCATGGGGCCAGATTCAGTCAATAGAGGTGATGATGGTGTTTTCTTCAGACTGCAAACCATTCTGCCAGATTTAGACATTTTGGTTATGTACCTAATGTTTTTCCATCGCCAAAATGTGCAAACAAAAGTAAAAATAAAATATTTATTTTTATTTAATGCCAGTAGGATTTGAACTGAGGTTATCCGAAACTCTACAAAGTACCTAATGGCGGGCGCTATCACCGCTGGAATAAAAGCCGCATTTGTATTTGGGTTAAAATATTTTAGTAAGAATCGTGTTAGCACTAGGATGTTGTGTATTTATTTAGAACGGTGTAAAAAAATATTTATATTATAATCGTATTTTTTTTCTTGGAATCTTTGGGATTCTAACTGGGTTCTTCCAATCTCGGTGCAGGTTTAGCGGGCGTTCTCACCACTGGGCTAAAATCCGCATGTGAGGTACCGTGAAATATGTGTAATATGAATTGACTTAGCACAGGTATTATAATAAGTAAATGAATGTTTATTACGGCGACAACACTAACTGTCACTTCACAGAACTTGAACTAATCACTTGAAATAAGATTAAGTACGACCGTTTAGACATAGCTAGTTCGCTTTACTGTTCAACAGGAAATCATTTACCGATAGATTGATTGATTATTATGACGTATTCTAGACCCTGAATGAGGGTGATTTTTAAAGAGCGATTTTTTGACGTGCTTTCTGAGTGAATGTTGGTGAAGAAAGCTCGCACGATTGGGCATTTTTTTATTTTTTTATTATACATTATACACTTTACAAATAAGGTAAAAAGTCCCGATAAACTGCTTTTCAGCAGTTTGTCTAACGGGTTCTTTACATTATAAATCTTTTTATATTGAATTTACAGTTACATTTTTAAAATTATTTATTTAATTATTTATTTCACGCCTATTAAGGCTTTTACATACATACATATAAAAAAAATTACGAAATTATACATGAAAATAGTGCAGCCGACTATTTAAAATAATTGCCGAAAAATAACTATAGAGTCAAAATATCACTGAACTTGATCTACACAGCATGCAGGCACAAAACATAATTTTTTTCTGTTTCAGTTGACAAAATTATTATGTGTTAGTCAAATCAAATTAAATACCTTTATTAAAATATTCCACTACTTGATGAAAAAAACTTCAATAGGGTATGCTTATATATTGAAATTGATGTACTAAATATATCAACAACATCGTAGTATTTGTATCCTAGCTGTTGAATCCGTCGCATAGGAGTGTGATATTGGGACGTTTGCTACAATAATAAGGTAGGTACTGTCTTGTAACCGACCTGCTTGGAGTATGAAAAGAGATTACATATAATAAATCAGGGGTTTCAAACATTGAATTAATAATTTTATACAAACAGGTTAAATCTGAAATAATTCTGCGATCAGATAATTTTATTAAATTTAATGAACAAAGTACGTTATCGTAATTTAGGTTTTCTTTAGGAATGCCCATTTTTAAATTTACATATCTTAAAAATTTATTTTGGATTCTTTCAATCGCATGTGAATGAACCTCATAATTTGGGGACCAAACTGTGGAATTGTATTCTACATGACTCCTTACTAGTGACATATATAATGTTTTTACAGTATTTACATAATTGAAATCACTAGATACCCTTAAAATAAATCCCAACATTTTCAAACCTTTAGGTATTGGTTATTATTTCAATATGCTTGATAAAGTTAAGTTTCGTGTCAAACCAAATGCCTAAGTCATTAATTACCGAGACAGATACTAACGTCATATTGTTAATGGAATAATCAAAAAATATTGGATACTTTATTCGATGAAACCTCATAATTTGACATTTGCTTATGTTAAGTTGCAAGCGGTTATCACGACACCATATAATTAATCTTGACAAGTTATTTGACAATATATGGCAATCGTTAATGTTTCTGATTGCTTTGAATAATTTCAGGTCGTCTGCAAACATTAACACTTGAACATCATTGAAAATATACAATACATCATTGACAAATAATAAAAACAAGATTGGACCTAAGTGTGACCACTGGGGAACACCACTCGTAGCAGTGAATTTGTATGAAAATGTACCATAAATTTCAGCAGCCAGTAATCTTTTAGTCAAGTAACTATAAAACCACTTATATAGTGAACCTCCTATACCGAATTTATGGAGTTTATTCAGCAATAACTCATGATTGACTTTATCGAACGCCTTGCTAAAATCGGTATAAATAGAGTCAACTTGACATTTACTAGACATGGAATCAGATATATGGTTTTGATAGGTTAACAAGTTAGGGTAGATTTGCCAGTAGAGAAACCATGTTGTTTAGGAGAAATGACGTGGTTTAATCGGAAAATAATTTTTTTGAAAATAATTTTTTCAAAAACTTTAGAAATCGTTGATAAAAGGCACACCGGTCTGTGATTAATCTCCTCGTGTTTATCGCCTTTTTTAAAATAGGCGTAATGAAGCTGAATTTCCATTTAGTAGGAAAACATCCTGTTCGTAGAGACTGATTAAACAGCAAATATAAAGGATACGCCAGATTGGTAGCACAATTATTCAAAAATACAGGAGGTATTTTATCTGGTCCAGCACTTTTGCTTTGATCTAGTAATTTTAGTTCAGTCAATATATCATTATATTCTATGTGGATAAAAGATAAATTAAGATTATGATCAGTAGTAAAATTTGATACTGTACTAGCAGAAACTGGTGTCTCACATTCATAAACGCTTTAAAAAAAATCAGCAAAAAGGTTAGCAATACTTTGAGTGTCTAGTGATTATATGTAAAAAACAAAAAAATTACAGAAATATACCAAAAGTAAAATGATGAAAAACAAACACATCAATTTTAAAAGTCATGAAAATAACATGTCATTATAAGCTAATACAAATGAATTTTTTCAGTAAGCCAAGTCTTCGAAAGTTCACAAATTGTTGGTTTTAGGTACAGTTTTTAATTTCAGCAGGTAACCAGTGGCGGTTTTCTCTAAAGTGCGTTTGTGCGGCGAACCCCCATTAAAAATATGAGAAAATAAAACATCCTTGTTTTATAATAATATAAGCACATTATAGATAGCACGCTATTAAAATTTCGCCTTCAAAACCCGCGCCACCGAAAAATACGATGCCTATTCCAAATTTGTGCGAGTTAAAATCCGCGCCAAACTCTCCATACAAAATAATCTTAGCCGGTACAGACCCTATGACGGTGATATATACAAAATTTGGTCTTTCTTTGCAAAAATAAGACAAATTGTGTGCGCCGAACACGCGTTGTGATATCACGTGACCTCCGAACATTGACGAATGTAACCGAAGAAACCCGAGAACTTCGCGGCCGACGTTTAACCTTTGAACCATAGGGATGCAAGTTAAGTGTTATTTTTTTATGTTATATTATGGTATTTAACTTTGTAGTCATTTTTGTACATATTTTTGTTTTCTTGTTTCTGCATTTCTCCAACCGTTTGCTTATGGCATTTGTAAATCTACTACCTATTTTTAAATTTATTTCGTGCCACCTTTATTTGTTTTTTTGATGTTTTAAAATATCTATTATGTATTCTACGAAATTATTCTTCTCTAAAAAACAATAATAATTAGCAACGTACCTACATTGAGTGCTATAAAAATATTAAACAATTTAATTCCTATAAAACTTTTCTCATTATCTAATAATTGTGTCTAGGTAAAGTGATTTAAAAACAATAATATGTAGGTACCCCTCCCACTAACTTTATTTAAGTTGTGTGACTGCTGCCGTATTCGACTATTTGACGTAGGACAACAGTAAGTAAATTTTAATTAGATATGTTTATCTTCTCTTGAATTTCTGAACCCCCTGTTAAAAAAACCACGAACCCCCACTGCAGGTAACATATTAATAACAACTGGGAATCATTATAGTTTAACGTTCTTTAGTTGATTTGGGCAATCCGGAACCTTGAACACAAATCACAATAAAATATTTACACAAAATTAAAAAAAAAACATCGTTTCTAAAATAAAATTTAGTGCAAGCGATTTGGACACTGACCTTTAAACAGTTTCTTCATACACAAGGCTTAAAATCGCATTCAAAACTAAAGGCAAACACATTACTATCCTATTAGTTGTTAACCCTTAACTAGGCAAGGATATCAAAAATGAAATTTTAAAAGTTAAACCGTGTTACTAGGATTCTGGGTCTAAAACAGTTCTTGAAAAAAAATAGCAATAAAATAAATAGGTTTTTAAATTTTCAGTAATATCAGAGTTCAAATGTTAACTACGGTGAAAAACGCCAAATGCGGTTGGTAAAGTTAGATAAAAATGAAAAATTGTAGCCAATAAATAATTATCTATATTTACTACTAATAAGTTTCTGTTTTGTACGGAGACAAATACTCACATTTTAATGTATCTGAGAGGAAAATCGTCAAATCAGTCAAATCAATTGAACTTTTTTCTGTCTGCCCAGGTAGTACGTTCTCGAGCGGTTGAAGTACCTAAGAGATGTGTTAACAAAATAATTCTCGTAAGTTCAAGGTGCGATCTCCACAAGGTAAACAGAAAAGAAAATGTTCTAGAACGCACTAGCAGCTGCTGCTACAAATCTACAGTTTTGAAAGTTAATTTAGAAGTGTAAAAATATTATTTGAAAATAATTAAATACATTACTGTACACATATTCATATATATTTTTATATTCGTGTTAGTTGTATGACATAATTATCTTTTTTACACATACATTTACATTTAAGTTACACGTACATTTAAGTTTAAAAAAAATCAAATCTTTTCCAATGCGATTCAGAACAAATTCAACGAAATCGCAAGGTTATAAATATTGTGACCATTATAAAATTATATTAATTTTAAATACTGGTAACTCTCTGGTGAAACATATCAGATCGAATACTAGAATTTATTCTGTAAATAGTTTTCGTGAAGGTGAATGTTAACGCAAGGAACAAGAAAAGTGTCCAGTCAAAGAGTCTTTTCGAGAAAATGCATAATTCCATATTAAAATAAACAGTGAGTGCGCACGCGTTTATTTCAATCTCTCTTCAGCCAGAAAACGAGAAAGTTTTTTTTCAGCTGTCAGTCAGTTTTTTCTCTTCAAGGAACACTGTTGATAACTTGCATAGTTGCACTCGGAACAAGAAAAGGGGGTTTTTCTCCGCTCTGAGTCAGCATGTGTTCCAACAAATGTCCTATATGGGGGGTAAGGTGGCCTTTCCTAGAATCTGAATATGTTCACTTGGAAAATGAAAAAGGTTTGTCACCACTGTGAGTCAGCATGTGGCTTTTAAGATGTGCGTTTTGAGAATATCCATAGATGAACAAGGAACAAGAAAAAGTTTTCTCCGTAGTGACTCAACGTGTGCTTCAGATTGCCTTTACAATAACATAAATATGTGCACTTGGAACATAAAACAGGTTTTTCGCCACTGTGAGTCAGCATGTGGGTATTAAGATGGGCGTTTTGATAAAATTAAATGTTTCACACGGGACTTGAAAAAGGTTTATCTCCACCGTAAGTTAGCATGTTGCACTTCAGAAAACATGTATAGTTGCACACGGAATATTAAAGAGGTGTACCTACGATGTGAGAGAGCATTTGGCTCTTCAGTCGGCCCTTTTGATTACATGCATAGTTGCATACGGAACATGAAAAAAGTTTTTCTCTACTGTAAGTCAGCATGTAGAACTTTAGTTGACCCTTACGATAACACGCATAGTTGCACAGGGAACACGAAAAAGGTTTTTCTCCACTGTGAGTCAGTATGTGTGCCTTCAGGTTACCCTGGTAAGAACTTGTATAATCGCACTCCAAACATGGAAGAGGTATTTCTCAACTGAGAATCAGCATGTGCCTCTTTAGCTGACCCTTTTTACAACACGCATATTTGCACACGGAACAAGAAAAAGGTTTTTTTCTCCACTGTGAATCGGCATGTGCCTCTTCAGCTGACCCTTTCGACCACACGCATAGTTGCACACGGAACATGAAAAAGGTTTTTCTCCAATGTGAGTGAGCATGTGGCTCATTAAATTACCCTTTGGGAAACACGCGTAGTTGCACACGGATCATGAAAAAGGTTTTTCTCAACTGTGAGTGAGCATGTAGCTCTTTCAATGACCCGTTTGACAACACGCATAATTGCACTCCAAACATTAAAACGGTTTTTCTCCACTGTGAATCAGCAGGTGCACTTTAGCTGACCCTGATAGCACGCATAGTTGCACACGGAACATGAAAAAGGTTTTTCTCCACTGTGAGTCAGCATGTGGCTCGTTAGGTCGCTTTTTCGATTACATGCATAGGTGCACACGGAACATGAAAAAGTTTTTTTCCACTGTGAGTCAGCATGTGGCTCCTTAAATGACCCTTATGATAACTTGCATAGTTGCACACGGAACATAAAAATGGTTTTTCTCCACTGTGAGTCAGCAAGTGTGTCTTCAGGCTACCCTGTTGATAACTTGCATAGTTGCACTCCAAACATGAAAATAGTTTTTATCCACTGTGAATCAGCATGTGGCTCGTTAGGTCGCTTTTTCGATTACATGCATAGGTGCACACGGAACATGATAAAGGTTTTTCTCCACTGTGGATCAGCATGTGGCTCGTTAGGTCGCTCTTTCGACAACATGCATAGTTGCACACAGAACATGAAAAAGGTTTTTTTCCACTGTGAGTCAGCATGTGGCTCCTTAAATGACCCTTATGATAACTTGCATAGTTGCACCTAGAACATGAAAATGGTTTTTCTCCACTGTGAGTCAGCAAGTGTGTCTTCAGGCTACCCTGTTGATAACTTGCATAGTTGCACTCCAAACATGAAAATAGTTTTTCTCCACTGTGAATCAGCATGTGCCTCTTCAGGTGACTCTTTTGACAACACGCATAGTTGCACACAGAACATGAAAAAGGTTTTTCTCCACTGTGAATCAGCATGTGCATCTTCAGCTGACCCTTTCGATAGCACGCATAGTTGCACACGGAACATGAAAAAGGTTTTTCTCCACTGTGAGTCAGCATGTGGCTCGTTAGGTCGCTTTTTCGATTACATGCATAGGTGCACACGGAACATGATAAAGGTTTTTCTCCACTGTGGGTCAGCATGTGGCTCGTTAGGTCGCTCTTTCGACAACATGCATAGTTGCACACGGAACATGAAAAAGGTTTTTTTCCACTGTGAGTCAGCATGTGGCTCCTTAAATGACCCTTATGATAACTTGCATAGTTGCACACGGAACATGAAAATTGTTTTTCTCCACTGTGAGTCAGCAAGTGTGTCTTCAGGCTACCCTGTTGATAACTTGCATAGTTGCACTCCAAACATGAAAATAGTTTTTCTCCACTGTGAATCAGCATGTTGCTCGTTAGGTCCTTTTTTCGATTACATGCATAGGTGCACACGGAACATGATAAAGGTTTTTCTCCACTGTGGGTCAGCATGTGGCTCGTTAGGTTGCTCTTTCGACAACATGCATAGTTGCACACGGAACATGAAAAAGGTTTTTTTCCACTGTGAGTCAGCATGTGGCTCCATAAATGACCCTTACGATAACTTGCATAGTTGCACACGGAACATGAAAAAGGTTTTTTTCCACTGTGAGTCAGCATGTGGCTCGTTAGGACGCTTTTTCGATTACATGCATAGGTGCACACGGAACATGATAAAGGTTTTTTTCCACTGTGAGTCAGCATGTGGCTCCTTAAATGACCCTTATGATAACTTGCATAGTAGCACAAGGAACATGAAAATGGTTTTTCTCCACTGTGAGTCAGCAAGTGTGTCTTCAGGCTACCCTGTTGATAACTTGCATAGTTGCACTCCAAACATGAAAATAGTTTTTCTCCACTGTGAATCAGCATGTGCCTCTTCAGGTGACCCTTTCGACAACACGCATAGTTGCACACAGAACATGAAAAAGGTTTTTCTCCACTGTGAATCAGCATGTGCATCTTCAGCTGACTCTTTTGACAAAACGCATAGTTGCACTCCAAACATGAAAACGGTTTTTCTCCACTGTGAATCAGCATGTGCCTCTTTAGCTGACCCTTTCGATAACACGCATAGTTGCACAGGGGACATGAAAAAGGTTTTTCTCCACTGTGAGTCAGCATGTGGCTCGTTAGGTCGCTCTTTCGATAACATGCATAGTTGCACACGGAACATGAAAAAGGTTTTTTTCCACTGTGAGTCAGCATGTGACTCGGTAGGTCGCTCTTTCGATAACATGTATAGGTGCACACGGAACATGAAAAAGGTTTTTCTCCACTGTGAGTGAGCATGTGGCTCTTTAAATTACCCTTTTGAAAACACGCATAGTTGCACTCGGAACATGAAAAAGGTTTTTTTCCACTGTGAGTCAGCATGTGGCCCATTAGGCGACTCTTTTTATAACATGCATAGTTGCACACGGAACAAGAAAAAGTTTTTTCTCTTTCATGGGTGCTTACGTTTATTGCAAAATTTGACTTAGGAGAGGAGGAGTAGTTGTGATGGGGAGGAGTGATTCCCTTTTCCACAAAATGCGTCTGAAGATCTGTCGACAAATTTGAAAAATAACATGGGTGAAAAAGACTCAGTTAAACTTATTTCCTAAAATTAGAGTTTATAAGCGAAGTAAGTTCGTAGAAAGGTTAAAAAAATAGGAGAGTCCGAATCGTTCAAGTTAACAGTGAAAAATTGGTTTTACCTGCTGCCTTGGTAATTCTTCCAAAGCGTTCTAAGCATTCCTCTTTAACATCCGGCAGGTCTATGTCAATTTTCATATAAGTAAGCCCCGCTTCATCTTGTCGGGGTACAAGATCCGCGTTTATGGTGACTGTCTTCACATTAATGTTTCCTGGAATAAAAAAGGACAATAAATATAATGAATCTTTGCATGGCCAGCCCTGAACCAAACGGCGCCTGGCGCAAGTTTAATTTTGGCTGCCCTAACAGTCTAAATTAGTATACGCCGAGGCAGGATATCACTGTAATCATTAAAATGATGCTTTGTGTTTTTATGTAGAGCGGTATTTATCAAAAATAATATCAAGGGCGATGTGTTAGGTTAAGTATTCGACGCCCGGAGCGAACTGCACCAATTGCGCCTGCATAGGGCCAGCCCTGTATCTTCGTCAAATTGATATTAACGAGAATTTTTTGAATAGAAAAACAATAAAATATTCTTTTACGAATAAATATCATTGATCAACAAGGTAAGATAAAAAGTGACCTCAGATGTCCGCTTCAGGGAACGATTCTTCATGAAAGAAAAAAATTTCTCCAGAGCACCTGTAGTAGAGAAATTGGTTGTTTTCAGTGAATGGAATATTGTTTTCCAATCAATATTAATGTTTTTTAACGTATAATACGTGTAATTCACATCATATCTCAAATAAAATTAGGTGAAAATCGAGGAACCGACAACCTAATATGAATAGTATAAAAAAGTTTAATGAGTGCTGTATTTTGGTATTTTCCGGCAAGTACGCATATTAAGGTAAATTCCCAATACACCTCATGTTTTATAAGAGAGGATATTGTGCACAAGTGTGTGTCCTGTTTGCACGACATTTCAAAAGAGACATTGATTCCGGACATCCGAATTTTAAGTTCTATATTTAACACGTATGCAATGCAACAAACTGGCTGTCTGAGTACTCTCCGCATATTGCGAGCATTCCTTCGTTACAGCTGGGTGGTCGAAATCTAAATCTGAAATTCAATTTCACCTCCATCTTCTTCCTGGAGCCCTGGTTCCGTCTTGATGGATATAGTATCTGGCTTCAGTAGATCCATGGTCTGCTTTGGTAGAGTTTGGTTATTGGTTTAGCCCCGAAAAATATATCTGAAACAGAACATTGTTAAAATAAAGTAAAATGATAAAATTTATAAGTTAAATTAAAACAGGATATATGATTTTTAGCTTAACTCGTTAAATCATTCCTCCTTACGTACCCTTAAAAATTGAACGTAACAACCTGCAAATCCTGATAAGGGAGAATTATCTTGGGGTGTGCATTGATAAATACCCCAAATTTGATACAGCATATTCAAGATATTAAAGACAAAATCACCCCTTTAATTAGCGTACTTGGCCGGATATCATATCTGTTACCAAATAAAATTAAAAAAAGGTCTATATTATAGCCTCGTAAATTCACATTTAAACTACTTGATTGAAATATGGTTAAATGCATATGAAACATATATAAATGAACTACACGTAAAACAAAACAAAGTAATCAAAAAGCTATTTCAGTTCAAAGCTGGAACATCCACAGAAAAAATATGTATGAAAACAAAACTATTAACACTAAGAAACTTTTTATGAATATAATATAAAATGTCTCCTTATATGAAAAATAAATAATAAACTCATACATCCAAATACAGAAATCATTAAAACGTACCAAGTACACACACACTTTATACGGCAACAAGATAAAATACATTTAAACACCATACATACTCATTACGGCAAGCAATCCATTGGTTACGAGGGAGCAACATACATAATTGCCTCCCAGACGAAATTAAAAATGAAAAAAGTGTAGGTAAATTTAAAAAAAAGTTTTCAGTTTTAAGATCAATCAAAAAAACAATGACAGTGAATAAAATGTTTGTGAAATATATTAATGTGTAATGTATTAGTTTTTTCTAGTTAAATAAGTGAAAATGTAATTTTCTTTTATCTAGAATAAAAAAACATAAAAAACAGATGAAAAAAAAAATGTGGTTTCGCTTGGAATATCCTGTCAAAATAACGAAGTCGTAGCCAAAACACATATTTGAAAACCTTGAAGATATGACAACGGTTAAGAGAAACGTTGTTTAGCGTGGGAAAACTATATATATATATATATATATATATATATATATATATATATATATTTACAATCTTTACCGCCATTCCGCTTTTAACAAAATATCTGTTAACCAAATGTTTTTTTTTAGATCATTGTAATAAATGCCTTCGAAATGCTAATCTAATAATAGGTAGACGTCAAATTGACAGTTTAAACATTCTACTGTGACAAAACGCCCAATGATTCCCTAACTAAACTGGAATAACGGCAGCTACCAAATAAATAGCGATGAATATAAGAATGAGTACTTACTTTACCAATAACCATCACAGGCGTGGGATAGTATGTTTAACAGGATGAAACGACTCTCGGAGAAGAAAGCACTTGTTAGCACTTGTCAAAAATATTTTTGGGTTATGCATAGACAAGAATGAAGTCATAGACAATTATTATTATTTTCATGGCGACGGTAACTCAAAAAAAAACATTTTCGTCATTTGACTTTTGAACATATACACATTGTTCATACATATTCATCATATGATAATTAATAACGGTAATTCATAAGAACGGTTATTATTAAGAACGATCGTAACTAAGAATAATTATTTTTAAGAACATTTCATATTCAGCACAATTTGCGGGTCATTCCACGCGAGTGAAAGTTAGTTCTGCCTCAAAGTCTCAACAAAACAGTTCCATTATTTTATCTGGTTAATTATTGATGTGATAAGGGTTATTATTAATTTTAATTATATTTTCATTTGTGTTCCGAGTTTCAGCAGAAAAAAAATAACAATAATGTTTGCAACTAAATAGTTTTGAGTTTTAATGTGAACATGTTCGTGATATTTGCAAGTAAATTGTTTATTTGTTTTTGACGTTGTTATGTAAATATTTTCTTTGTGTATTTATTTGCAGATATCGACACTTGCAGAAAGACATTTCTTTGTGATTCTCTTTCGACGAGACCAATCCAAGTTACGTTACTGCGCACTTGTCTCCTAGAGGTGAGTCCTGTGAGTTCTTTCCGATATTGGGTACAATGAGTACACGTACAAAAAAATACATGGTAAAATACCCGGTACAAAATACTTCCAAATATTTTATACCTACTTTAAGTATCTGGGGTGCGCCTGTTCTCACATTGCTGGAGGAATGGGGGCGGAGCTACGAAGTTTGCCGAGTGAACACGAAGGCTCAAAGCGGCTCGGAACTACGAAGTTTGCCGAAAACGATCCTGTCAACCACCACTTCATCGCGTTTGTGCACAAAGATGGCAAACTGTACGAGCTGGACGGGCGCAAGTCCTTCCCGATTAACCATGGAGACACGACCCCCGAGACGCTCCTGGAAGACTCTGCCAAGGTCTGCCGCACCTTCATGGAAAGGGATCCCAACAATGTCAACTTCACGGTGGTTGCTCTGAGCGCTGCCGATTTGTCTGAATAAATTATATATCTTCAGGATGACAAGAATCAAGCGTGACTGAATTTACCTCCACCGTATTTACCATTAACATTGAGCCAGTTGATTTTTATTATTTTTATTTATGTGATTCATTATGTATGTACGTAAATCACATTAGTTTTGCCATTATTTAAATGCTATTTTTAAGTTATCGCCATTGTTCAATGTTTGTGGCTTGGATTCAAACTGCTTTCTGCTTGTCATCTTCAAACTCATAATTTTAAAAATCTCAATAATTATATCACTTTGTGCAAGTCACAATAGTTGTAAGGTTTGATGGCTATTCTTAGCTTTTTGTTTTATGTTGTGAAAAAAACTCTTTATTTTGGTTGGATTTCTGCATGATTCTGCTTAGTACTAGGAATATGATGGATATTGTATTTCATGGCATTGTGATACTGGTAAATGATTGTCATACTTAATATTATATTTTTTTACATTTTCTATTACCTAATAAAGTCGCTTTTATGAATATGATTGATTATTTTATTTGTCTTGATATTTTCTGTAAACACTACTTCTTTTGAACAACTTGTAATCTACCGAATAAGTTGAACCACAACTCTGTCTTGGGACACACTTCTTGCTTCTTTCACATTCTTACTTTTATGTTTTTCTGACTCTTGTCATGACCTGATTCAAGTGACTTCCTTCATTTATCCTTTTGACCTGTCCCAACCATAGTATTTAATGGCATCCCTTTTATAAACTTATTCATTAAGCTTACATTAGTTTTACATTCTGTCTGGATCTTCACAAATAGGTAATCAAAATTCGGAAAACAGCCTCAGGGACCTCATTTTATAACTTGAAAAATGGTTAGACAATAGTTAATGTGCAGTCTATCCTCTGATTACACTTTTGGCTCTTTACACAGTCAGTACTGTGATGATGGATTTGTTTATGTAATCATCATAATATTGAATCCTTTTCAATCTAATCTAAACTAATATGAAGTATAAGAAAATTAAATTTCAGTAAGAAGCAGCTTTCCGAATGCACAAAATATTTGATTACAGAATGTTATTTACTCTGCCAAAATCATTTTCAGCAAGCCCACATACTTGATCAGCTATTTCAGTCCTGCTCTGCTGTTTACAAAAAGGTCACCTTAATACAAAATTTTATCCGTTCATTATTCGTGGGGGTAGGCTACAACCAACAACATGCCATTTTAAAAATCAATAATGGAGTTGGAATGAATCATGTTTTCTTGGCTGACATGCATCATTCTCATTAAAAATTAGTTTGGATTATAGGAGTAGGTAGTAACCAGTTGTCATTGACATTAATATGATGAACTTGTATGTCTTCTTGAAAATATGTGTTAATAAGTTTACCTTAATGTTCTACCTACACATTCGATTGTAAAAGTTTTACTATTTTTTCAAATTTTTGTAAAATGGTCCATGTCCATAACATTATTGTCAATTCTATATCTACCTACAATAAGTTGTTTTATGTGACACGCTTCGTGTACACTCGGCAAACTTCGTAGTTCCGAGCCGCTTTGAGCCTTCGTGTTCACTCGGCAAACTTCGTACTCCGCCCCCATTCCTCCAGCAATGTGAGAACAGGCGCACCCAAGTATCTGGGTACTGGGGACGGAGAGTGACGGGGACCTTAGGCGTGCTGAGGTACAAAATATTCTTAAATATTTTATACCTACCATGGGTATCGGGGGACGGCGAGTCACGGGGACCTTAGGCGTGCTGGGCACTGAGAAGGGAAGTTGAGGGGAAGGGAGGGGAGGAACAAGAAGGAATATTATTACTTACAGGTGTTCTAAATAAATAATGTTTGAGAGTTTTTTTTATATGATTTTTATTTTTTTGTACATTCGTAGCGTAATGTTGTAAGGCGTATTACACTGCCTAACAAAACATATATTAGGTATATGGTCATGAAATTAAATTAACACGCTTTCCTACATTGCTGTCTATAATATCATCTCTACAGGTAACTTACTGTTAACTCAAAACCTGTTTAAAACGCCTCGACATCGGCAGCAGAATTTGGATTTTCTGGTTCATTCTAATCAACGCTAATACTCATTCCTATTCTTCCTGAAAGCATTAAAGCAGTGGATTAATATAGTTATTGGTTTTGCCAATGTTTTCGTTTCAATTGATCGATTCATAACACTTTTTCAACACAGGCATTTGGCCGGTGACATTGTTAATGAATTACATGTAAAATAACAAGTTTTCTCTTCTACTTTCTTTCAACCATTCTGCGTTGCCCTGAATACATCTCAATCGTAAAGATGGTAGACCCTGGTGTGAGATTTGATCAGAGTATGCGCGCACAAGTAGTCAGCAATACCTAGGAAATTACCAGAACACATCATAACCTCACAAAGATCTGTATTCTATTTTCAAGACATAAGATTCTTGTTATTGAATGTTTATGTTAATTTTTTACCTGATAAATTCAATGCAGAAGCCTTTCCGTCGCCTCTACCGCCATATTATTCCTGGAATACTACGGAAGGTTTTAAAAATCAACTTTTTCGTGACTTTATCTTCGAATGCGCTGAAAGCAAATTTTAATCTGCGAAGTATTTTTCAATAGTGGAGTTCGGCCACCCTCCACTATCTTGTAGAGGATGTGGAATATCCCAGTGGTACAAAGCCATCTCGCTAGTATCGGATAAACAATTTATTAAAATCTGCCAATAAAATCTCCACAACGGCGCAGTAACTACACAAAGTTCAAGATGTGAAAATGTCAAACACCATGCCATAGACACTCAGCTGTCAACAGTTTTTCCATAGACATTCACCATCAGACAATGGAGATTACCGTGGCTAAATACTCATAACTGTCCTTTTTCCTCGTACACCTTTCTAATAGGAAAGAGCGAAAAGGCATCTGTATTTTAGAGTGCCGAAAGCAAAAATATTTCTTTGTCCCTTTTCCTCTTATAACTTTCTAACCGACTAGAGTGAGAAGTCAGTAATATTTTAAAGGACGAAGTACTTCAAGACCTGTGGTACAAATATTAAACCAAATAGTTTGGAACCAGGTATTTTGGAGATTTGTCACAAGTACAAAGTACGGCATGAATATACCCGGTACTTTTACTGGGTACGATAAATACGCCTCTCCTCTACTCTATAACATTCTGTACCGCTGGTTGTCAGCCGGCTGCAATGGTATATAACACATGGGTGTTATATATCATTGGCCGGCTGGTAGAGTCGCGAAAAAAGGGACTAATAGTAAAAAAGTCTACTTGGGCTAGAAATGATACATAATAACATAACGACAATACTTTAGTGTCATCTTTTTTCTCAAGTGCCTTCACATTTACGTATTTATTTTCTGTAAAATGAAACATGCTGTCACGAACCATAAATCAACTATCTATAGATTTGGTGTGAGAATTGGATTTTGATTTCTAATCTTTATTTTTGGTGTAAATTTATCTTTATTTTAATGTTGTTTTTTGTTTAAATGTATAAATTCGTATATTTTAAAATGGGGGCCTCAGCACGGGTGAACAACCCAGTGAGGCCAACGTTGCTGAATTGAAATGTGAAGTACTGTAGAGTAATGTATCAATAAATAAATTGATAACTCCGCCCTCTTTCCGTACGTTTGGCTCGGTCAAGTTTTAACCTTAGATCTGGCAAATTTGTAGACACCACGCATCGCTGACGTCACACCATACCATCGACAAAGGATAGAAGAAATTTTTAAAAAAGGCGCAATCATAGACAATATAATTCTGCTTCGGAACCTACCGAAAACCCAATTCATTAGCCTAAAACATAAGTAAAATGTCACCCAAGACCACAAGATCCCACCTGACAAAGCCCTGTCCTAAGAAAGAAATTACCTTTAAAGTATCTTCCTTTACAACTCTTTTTCTCAGGACAGCGTTTTATCAGAAGGAAGCTGAAAAACAAACTCATAATTACATGTACAGTAATTTTATTTTTAAAATATAAACATGAAATACAATAATATACGCACAAAACACATTTAGAAGAAATTACTGTATCAATATATGACTAGCTGTTGGAAATGATAGTTATTTTCTTTCAACATCCAACGCTATTGAAAAAAATAAATAAATCAATAAGGCAGTCAATGATTCAACACACATTATTTTTTTTTTGTTTCCCTCTTAATTATCTTATTACTTAAATATTTATACCTTTCATATATAAATAGTAAGTATATACTGTTGTGATACTTTTTAGTTTTAAAAACTTTATATGCCTTTTAGATATTTTTAACTTAGGAATAGTACACAACATAAAGAATGTAACAGTGTAAACAGAAAAGTAAATCAATAGGTTATTGTTTTAACAATACATATTGACACCTGATAAATAAATAGGGTATAATAATAACAAATAAAAACACAAAATACAAGAATATATACGCACAAAATAAATTTAAAGAAGGTGTTGAGAGAATATTCATTATGATGATGTAATAAAAAGGTAGAACTACATATAAACTAGACATATAAAATAAACTAATTTGACTATTTGTTATTAACCACTGAAGCAGCGACCACGCGAAATAAATAATTTTGCCTCGATTGCTCGAGATATCCAGACGATCATTTTTTTAATTTTTCGCCAACCTTAAAAAAAACATAACTTAGAATTTTTACATGAAGTAATACAAACTTATTATAGTGCTATATAGCCAATGAGTTAACCTGTATTTTGTTGTTGGTTTCTGTTTGTTTATAATCGCGTGAATCCTGCGTATTTTTTACTTCGAAACTGCTGTGACAGGTACTTTTTCGAGTCGACATTAAATATTTTATATTTCTGTATGTTTTCTGTTAATTACTTGATAATAAATGATACATGTCTATGGAAAAAAGACTTGATTTTTAACCGTAAACAACCTTTCAGAGATCGTGGGTGAAAAAATATTTTAAAGAATTTGATCACGGACTGTCCAAATGTCAAGAACTAAATTACTATGTTAAGTATATTTAACACACTGAAATTGTATTAAATTAGAAAGATAATTTCATTGTCTACAATTACCAATAACAATTATTATAATTTTTGCCTTTTTAACTAATTGAATAGTATAATACAGACAGTCTATTTTACAATGTCAAAATCGAAGCGCCGTTTTTTATACATTTGAGATCTAATACAGGATATTTTACCATGTTTTTATATTGGATAGTAAAACAAGAAACAAGGTTTTTAATAAGATATGTATCAAAGCAAGACATATTACTAATCTTTCAGAAAATACTTTGTAAATTGCTTAAATTCCGTGTTATTTTGACATTTTTTCCTCCAGAATACGTGATCTGACAGCGTTTAAGATCAATACACACGGGCCTTAGCATGAGAATCGATCGAACTTAACGATATCGGATTGCTAAGCGTATCTACCGACCATTTTATAACGACTTCCCTAGCATGAGAACGCTATTGATATCTCTAACGACATCGATAAGGCAATAAATACAAATCGATATACGCTGGCAATACTGGGACGGAATTGTCTATGAATTGGATAGACGTCAGACGTCAAACGTCAGATTTCAAGCTTGATCATTGTAACCGCCGTGTTTTTTTAATATTTTACGATGTCGCAAGCAATGGTAGCTGGGTAAGTTATTTATTTATCTTTTTATGTGAAAGAATTTCCATTATTATCAAAGAGATATACTTACATTCTATTGTGTCAAAATTTTGAAGTTATTTTTACTAATATTTAAATCATACGCAGTATTTTAAGATACCTATTCAAAATGCTGATATTATGATTTCAGGAAGAGAGTAAGGTCGACGACCAGTCAAATGGATCTGCTAACCAGCTATATGGCTGACCATTCGGAGTTGAAGGTTTGTGGGACCTCAGGGTTCCCAAAAAAATAAGGAAATGTGGCGGAACAACTGGCAGAATTGGGTCCTGCTAAGTCAGCCGAGCAGTGGAAAACAGTGAGTATTTGTACCTACCTATACAAACTGGTTGCAGCAAACTTTGCTGACCTTCTAATATAATCTATCATCGAGACACTTGATCTCTCTTTCTGGTTTCAATCCTGGGATTGGTTTGCAGCAATTTTATCCAATCTCCTCTTCCATTCTTCCCTGTCGCTAATTGCATACTTGATATAAGACCGTAAATCACTTTTAACCTGACATTATTTTTACATTTTACAGACATGGCGTGACTTAAAATGTAAGTCGCGCGCCCAAAACGCCGATGCCAAGCGAGCTGCCCTCACGACTGGAAACACTGCCGAGATACCGGTGTTAACTGACCTGACACAGAAGGTCATCAACATCATCGGCAGAGCCAGTTCTGAGGGCAGCGGACTTCCAGAAAGCTGTATAGGAGAGGGACCTGAACTCATAATGCAGGATGTTGAGGTCACTAATGTCTTAACTTTTTCGCCGCTACGCGCATCAATTCATGCGAAAATAATTCGTGCCCCCAGCGCTACGCGCATCAAATCATGCGTTTGACTTTAGCGGCTGTATACTACGTAAATATGCGACGAATTTAGCAGAAAACTGAACCAAAAAATAGTTCAATCCTTTATCTTACTGACATCTGGCGTTTGCTGGTTAAAATATAATAAATTGTTTACATAAAACATTGTGAAGGCGATGATTCGTTAAATCTTCATTCAGTCATTTGAATGTCGCGCCGCTGAACCGTTGTGTCATCCATAGTATTTCTAAGGTGATCCAGTCTGCTTTGATAGACTTATGCGTCGATGTAAAATATTGACCAATTTCTATTTTGCGAATCTTTTTAAGTAATTTATTTTTCTGTGGTATATTAGTTTGTTTGTGAACTTAAGTGACGTGAAGTGTTTTAAAAATAGTTATTTTACTCAAGACTTTTTGATTGACTTTCTTTTGTGATTTTATTTCTAAATTTTGTGGACAACCTAAATTGTAATATATCTGTCTATATTTATGGGCTTACCTTTTATATATCAAAATTGAACTCCCTTAAAAATGGCAAACCGCAATCTTACGGAAGACGAAATTTATGAAACATTTTTAGACATTGACTCTGATTTAGAAATAAGTGAAGATGATCAAGATATACCAATTAATGAAGAAGTTAGTGACAGTGAAATAAATGCCCCCGGGACAAGCCAAGATCATGACTCTCGTACACCTAACTTAGACTATACCGTAAATGCAGACTGCTTTTCTTCTTGGACCTCTGGTCCATTTATTCCAATAGTTCATGAATTTGATGAATTTGTGTCAGGTTTTGATCCATCCACTTTATTTTCTGGTAATTCATCGGAAATTGACTTTTTTGAATACTTCTTGAACAAAGAAATAGTGACAAAAATAGTGATCGAAACTAATCGATATTATATAGCCACCATATCAAAAGAAGAACCTTCCCAAAAATCCAGACTTCGTAAATGGGTTGACACATCTGTCGAAGAAATGTACATTTTTTTTGCACTGTTAATGTTAATGACTAGAAACCGACATCTTACTATCGAAGAACACTGGTCCACTGACCCATTGCTCGCTAGTACAATTTTCGGAAAAACCATGTCTAGGGATCGTTACGAAATTATATTGCGAATGTTACACTTCTCAAACCCCGACACACAAATTCCTGGTGACCGACTTTACAAAATTAAAATCCTAATTGACCATACCCGAAAATTGTTCAAAAAAACTTTGATACCTTATGAAAATTTATGCATCGATGAGAGCATAATTGTTTTCAAAGGGCGTTTAATTTTCAAACAATATATACCATCCAAACGTCACCGGTTTGGAATTAAAATGTTTGTATTGTGTGACGTGAAGACGGGTTTTATATTAGACTTCATTATTTATTGTGGCGAAGGGACTGACATAACTGACTCTGAATGTCTCGGGGTTTCGGGGGCTGTAGTAACGACACTACTTCAAGATTATTTAAATAAAGGACATAATCTTTTTATTGATAATTGGTACAGTAGCCCTCAACTATATGATTTTCTCCATGCGAACAAAACCAATGCGTGTGGTACGGTGCGGAAGACACGAAAAGGCATGGCAAAATTTAATAAACTTAAAAAGGGTGAAATGAAAGCACAACATCGTGGACCTCTGTTGGCTTTAAAGTGGTGCGATAAAAGAGAAGTTCACATGCTAACAACCTTACATGACGACTCCATGGACATGACGGGAAAAGTTGATTGGAAAACTCGTCAACCAATTATGAAACCCAAGTGCGTTCTAGACTATAATAAGTGTATGGGTTCTGTTGACAAAGTGGACTTGATGTTAAGTAGTATTAATTGCCTGCGAAAAACAATTAAGTGGTATAAAAAAGTGGCCTTCCATATTATTGATCTATATTTATTGAACTCTCATATAGCTTTTAAATCAATTACAAATAAAAATGTTAGTTTAGCAGATTTCCAATTAGCCGTAATACGACAATTGTTGCAAAAATATCATGAAACTTCCCGATCTGAGCCTCATTCTCGCTCTTCACACGATCTACCTCTGAGACTAACTGCTAAGGCATTAGCAAAACATATGCCCCACCCAATAAAGGGAAATAATAGTCAAAAACTACACCGAGCCTGCCGAGTATGCGCCATTTCTAAAAAAAGGAAAATGTCCCAGTATAAATGCCCAGAGTGTAATGTGACATTGTGTGTATGGCCATGTTTTAGAAACTACCATGAAAAACAAAATTTGTAAATATTTCTCCTCGTGTTAACTTTTTATTAAAACTTTTTTTGTTAGTAGATATAATAATAAAAATAATTGTGTTTTGATGATATCGGCGCAGTGGTCCAAATCCCATCAGACCGGGTAAGTAATTACTATAAACAATATAGCAGTGTGCATGCGAATGGCGACAGTTCTTGTTGATTTCTTGTGATGCGTCACTGTTTATAATATTATATCTGTATCCTGTGGTTTATTGTTTATTTATGTGTTTCAACAAACTTCAAGAGAATTAATAAACCTTTTAAGATAAGCAAATCATAAATCTGTCAAGAAATAAGAGATTTATAGCTGTTTAAAGTGGTAGGTTTTGATTTTCAAAGTGAGTACCGCGTACGAGTGTAATTTTCGGTACATTTGATCGCGGTGAAAAGGTTAAAATGTTAATATAATATATTCTGTCAAATTTAGTTGATCTTTCATTATCAATGAAAATTATTTGTGTGTTTTACAGTATTCCGATGAAGTTGGAGAAGGGCCCACAGATTTACAGACGGCGCAGTTAGCTTCCCCTTCTCGCCCGAGCAAGAAGAGGAAGCTAACTGACAAGCCAGATGTGGGGGTTCGGATGGTGATGGCGCAGGAGGCTAATAACGAATCATCCAAGGAGCTTGTGGGAGCTATTAATAAATTCTCCAATATTTTTAAGGTATTTCCTATTTCTCTTCGAATCACTCCCAAATACAGCGCTATACGTGTAAGTTTCCAGATTAAAATATAAAGAAATAGCGTCAATTCATGTTTAGGCCACCGCCAACTTATAAGTGTGGCACTGTACTTTTAAATTAGAATTAAATCTTAGTAGAACAAAATAAAATGCCCAGCTTTGACTTATTTCATTTATTTATTGTACTATTCCCAATGTACTATTTTTCCATTTTCCGCGGTGGAGTTTTTATTGTTCTGTTTGTTTAGATATTCTTTGTGTTAAAAAAAATTAATAAACATGTAAAATCCAGCTTAGCGAGAAATTCAAAATGAAAAAATTAATTTATAATCTTCCTTTTAGTATGTCGACTACCTATTGTTATTTAAATTAAATTAATGAGTTGTTATTTATCATTTCAGAGTTCAATGGATCGATTTGCTGACATTTTTGAGGTATTTCCTGTTCCTTTTTGTAATTATTTGTCAGGGCACCCCGAGACCGGGCAAGATACAGTGTCTACATAGACATGGTGCTTTTCTGGTCTCGTCTCACTGGCACTAATAACTAATGTACTCTAGAAGGTAAATTAAGTAAGTAAATTAATGAATTATCATCTCTTGTTTCAGAGATACACGACAGTGGAACGTGAAAGGGTTTGTTTACTCCAACGACAGTTGGCGAGGTATTTATTTGTTATACATCTATACAGGCTTTTAAAAACATTTAATGTACAAAACTGAACAAATTAAATTAAATATTGCATTATTTAATATGTCACTTGAGAGATTGCGAAGTATGTTCAC
Source organism: Hesperophylax consimilis (assembly GCF_061612785.1). Taxonomy (NCBI): domain Eukaryota; kingdom Metazoa; phylum Arthropoda; class Insecta; order Trichoptera; family Limnephilidae; genus Hesperophylax; species Hesperophylax consimilis. The sequence goes on from NC_142852.1 coordinate 10,886,869, forward strand.
AAGGGATGGAACACGATTATTAACAATTGTCCTTGGAGATGCAAGCAGTCCAGCTAGGAGGTACGATGAAAGTAGAATGAATGAGATCTCTAATAAAACATTTCTAATTCTAGACAAACTCAACCATCGAAACAACCGTCAACGGCGTCAACATCATTTGCTAACTCGCCCAACTATACGTTGCAGTTGAAGTCGGAGGATGACTGCGATTAGTTTTTAGGTTTTTTTTATAATTTTCAAGATAATAAGTTTTTTGTATACTTTGTGTGTTAAATTTTTATTTTTATTAACGTTTTGTATGTTCATAATTTTTATGTTTCTTGTGAAAAAGTGAAACTCAACAACAAATGTTATTTTTTTACAATTTAGACACATACAATACAATATTTTAAAGTACTTGTTGTGTAATATTGCATGCAGCACTTTGCATATACATATATTTGATTAGAAGCAGTTCTTCAAACTCTTGCAATGTCTCTGTGAGGCGTGAATTGTTTTTACAATGTAGGTACATACAATACAATGTTTTAAAGTACTATTGAAGTTCTTTTTGAGAAATATTGCATTTAATATATTATCATTCGTGGGAGAAGTACTTTCGCACTAGTTCGTCTCTCACTCTGCGGGCTACAACAACCCTGCTGACATCTTCAGGCTGGTGCAGCAGCTCAACCTCTCTTAACTCTACATTATCATTATAATTATAAGCATATAGTTCAACAAGGAAACTGACTTATAGTGCTTCATCATGTTGTATAGTATAGCACAAGTAATAATTATTTGACCAGCAGCATCGGGCTCATAATGGAGAACTCTGTCTTTCCTGAGGCAACGGAATATAGCCTTCCATGCCCCAAATAGGCGTTCTACGGAACATCTCGCCTCACAGTGCGCCTTTGTGTATCTGTATTGGGCACTCGAGTGTATATCCAGAATCGCCTGATTGAAACAAAACACCCATTATAATAGGTACATATAACTACATGAGTTGTTGAAATACATACCTAGCAAGAAATATGTCCCAATTCTCTGATTGTATAGTCTGTTCATTTCAGTTTTGACTAAACTATTATTCCAAATGAATTGGTCATGGACAGTACCCGGGAAGCGTTTGTTGATGCTCAATATTTTCAACGTAGCATCGCAGACCTGTTTAGCAAACATAAAAAAACCTTCAATAAAATTTGAAAACAACAATCCGGCTGTTTTATTTCTGAAAAAATATTTACCACTTGAACATTCAGCGAATAAAATCCTTTGTGGTTTTTGTACTGCTCCTCGTGTCTGGAAGGGGTGACGATGGCGATGTGGGTGCAATCGATGCATCCCAGAACATGTGGAAAGTTTAATTTTTCCCTAAAACTACTCTCTACTTGCTTGCGGGCTTCATTTGTAGCCGGAAAATGTATCCATCTTCTGTACAGATGTTCTAAAACTGCTTTCATAAACAGTTTTATGCACTTGCTAACGGTAGTTTGCCCTATCGCCAAGAAGTGATCTTGGCCTACTCCACGTTGGTAGCTCCCTGTAGCAAAGAAGCTGATGGGTGCGAGTACCTGTCAACATCATAATACAACTAATTAATAAACTTCACTTTTGATCATTTTAATCACTAGATCGCTTTTGGCAATATATTTGCCAATTGCTGTACTGAAAAAAATTGCAGTTATCTAGTGATTTGGCAAAATATTAACTATTTTTTTAATAAATCCTACGAATATGATATAAACGGATAAATACAGGTAAAGTGCTATATAGTCAATGAATAATGACTATATAGCACTTTAATAAGTTTTTTGTTTCCATGAAAATTCAAAGTTATGATTTTTTAAATGTCGGCGAAAAATTATCATCTGGAAATCTCTAGCAATCGAAGCAAATTTATTTATTACTGTTTTTGTTTTCCTAACATATCAATAATATTTAATATTCTCACTTTACTTCCTAATGTATTTTTTGACACTAGAAAAGGAGTTAATTGATCAATGAGATCTCTAGCCATAATACGAGATATTCGAAACAATTGTCTGAATTCCGTCTCTGCAAGTTCGAACGGATTCAATTGATCGCGTAAACGACGCCTTTCAATCCTACGATCTTCCCTAACCTGCCTCCTTTCATTGAACCAGAAATTTTGCATAATGAACGACATTATTAAAAAAATACGTATATCGACAGCCAACCAAAGTTTTAACTGACACTCAAGACCCCACGTTATATTCGGCGGGCTTTTAGCAACCGTCGGTCGGAAGTTATCCTATCGATACATTCTCATGCTCGCAATTTTAACGATACCGTCGCTACTTTGACCATAGACAAGGAATTTTAACAATCGTCGGTTGTTATATTTTGATCGTGCTAGCATATTTCGTTAAGTGCTCATTGATGACGTATTTTAACGATATCGTATTGCTATAGGGCTTTATCGACTTCTCATGCTAAGGCCCGGGTGAATTAACCTAGCGTGAAGTTGCGAAATAGGGTATTTGTCCGCCAAAGTTTTTGCGTTCAATCGCCTGTAATCACCGCATGGTCTCCACTCTCCATTGGGTTTGATTTCTAGCTTTCTGGCAAAGTTTCAAATAAGGATAGTTGGAGACCTATCTACTAGCTGACATGTACCCGGCGTTGCTGCTGGTTATCCTTAGGAGATAGACATATACCATCGCAGACTAGCTGACGTGTACCCGGCGTTGCTGCTGGTTATCCTTAGGAGATAGACATATACCATAGCAGACTAGCTCACATGTACCCGGCGTTGCTGCTGGTTATCCTTAGGAGATAGACATATACCATAGCAGACTAGCTCACATGTACCCGGCGTTGCTGCTGGTTATCCTTAGGAGATAGACATATACCATAGCAGACTAGCTCACATGTACCCGGCGTTGCTGCTGGTTATCCTTAGGAGATAGACATATACCATAGCAGACTAGCTCACATGTACCCGGCGTTGCTGCTGGTTATCCTTAGGAGATAGACATATACCATAGCAGACTAGCTCACATGTACCCGGCGTTGCTGCTGGTTATCCTTAGGAGATAGACATATACCATAGCAGACTAGCTGACGTGTACCCGGCGTTGCTGTTGGTTATCCTTAGGAGAAAGACATATACCATAGCAGACTAGCTGACGTGTACCCGGCGTTGCTGCTGGTTATCCTTAGGAGATAGACATATACCATAGCAGACTAGCTCACATGTACCCGGCGTTGCTGCTGGTTATCCTTAGGAGATAGACATATACCATAGCAGACTAGCTGACGTGTACCCGGCGTTGCTGTTGGTTATCCTTAGGAGAAAGACATATACCATAGCAGACTAGCTGACGTGTACCCGGCGTTGCTGCTGGTTATCCTTAGGAGATAGACATATACCATAGCAGACTAGCTCACATGTACCCGGCGTTGCTGCTGGTTATCCTTAGGAGATAGACATATACCATAGCAGACTAGCTGACGTGTACCCGGCGTTGCTGGGGGTTATCCTCAGGAGATAGACATATACCATAGCAGACTAGCTGACATGTACCCGGCGTTGCTGTTGGTTATCCTTAGGAGATAGACATATACCATCGCAGACTAGCTGACGTGTACCCGGCGTTGCTGGGGGTTATCCTCAGGAGATAGACATATACCATAGCAGACTAGCTGACATATACCCGGCGTTGCTGCTGGTTGTCCTTAGGAGATAGACATATACCATAGCAGACTAGCTGACGTGTACCCGGCGTTGCTGGGGGTTATCCTCAGGAGATAGACATATACCATAGCAGACTAGCTGACATGTACCCGGCGTTGCTGTTGGTTATCCTTAGGAGATAGACATATACCATAGCAGACTAGCTGACGTGTACCCGGCGTTGCTGCTGGTTATCCTTAGGAGATAGACATATACCATAGCAGACTAGCTGACGTGTACCCGGCGTTGCTGCTGGTTATCCTTAGGAGATAGACATATACCATAGCAGACTAGCTCACATGTACCCGGCGTTGCTGCTGGTTATCCTTAGGAGATAGACATATACCATAGCAGACTAGCTGACGTGTACCCGGCGTTGCTGTTGGTTATCCTTAGGAGAAAGACATATACCATAGCAGACTAGCTGACGTGTACCCGGCGTTGCTGCTGGTTATCCTTAGGAGATAGACATATACCATAGCAGACTAGCTCACATGTACCCGGCGTTGCTGCTGGTTATCCTTAGGAGATAGACATATACCATAGCAGACTAGCTGACGTGTACCCGGCGTTGCTGGGGGTTATCCTCAGGAGATAGACATATACCATAGCAGACTAGCTGACATGTACCCGGCGTTGCTGTTGGTTATCCTTAGGAGATAGACATATACCATCGCAGACTAGCTGACGTGTACCCGGCGTTGCTGGGGGTTATCCTCAGGAGATAGACATATACCATAGCAGACTAGCTGACATATACCCGGCGTTGCTGCTGGTTGTCCTTAGGAGATAGACATATACCATAGCAGACTAGCTGACGTGTACCCGGCGTTGCTGGGGGTTATCCTCAGGAGATAGACATATACCATAGCAGACTAGCTGACATGTACCCGGCGTTGCTGTTGGTTATCCTTAGGAGATAGACATATACCATAGCAGACTAGCTGACGTGTACCCGGCGTTGCTGCTGGTTATCCTTAGGAGATAGACATATACCATAGCAGACTAGCTGACGTGTACCCGGCGTTGCTTGGGGTTATCCTCAGGAGATAGACATATACCATAGCAGACTAGCTGACATATACCCGGCGTTGCTGCTGGTTGTCCTTAGGAGATAGACATATACCATAGCAGACTAGCTGACGTGTACCCGGCGTTGCTGGGGGTTATCCTCAGGAGATAGACATATACCATAGCAGACTAGCTGACATGTACCCGGCGTTGCTGTTGGTTATCCTTAGGAGATAGACATATACCATAGCAGACTAGCTGACGTGTACCCGGCGTTGCTGCTGGTTATCCTTAGGAGATAGACATATACCATAGCAGACTAGCTGACGTGTACCCGGCGTTGCTGCTGGTTATCCTTAGGAGATAGACATATACCATAGCAGACTAGCTCACATGTACCCGGCGTTGCTGCTGGTTATCCTTAGGAGATAGACATATACCATAGCAGACTAGCTGACGTGTACCCGGCGTTGGTTATCCTTAGGAGATAGACATATACCATAGCAGACTAGCTGACGTGTACCCGGCGTTGGTTATCCTTAGGAGATAGACATATACCATAGCAGACTAGCTGACGTGTACCCGGCGTTGGTTATCCTTAGGAGATAGACATATGCTGGTTATCCTTAGGAGATAGACATAGGCTGCTGGTTATCCTTAGGAGATAGACATATACCATCGCAGACAAGCTGACGTGTACCCGGCGTTGCTGGGGGTTATCCTTAGGAGATAGACATATACCATCGCAGACTAGCTGACGTGTACCCGGCGTTGCTGCTGGTTATCCTTAGGAGATAGACATATACCATCGCAGACTTTTCTCTAGATTTTTTTAAGATATACACTTCCGTAGTACGTTATTCTGATGCATCTCAGAGGATTTAGCCAGCGTTAGCAATGTAAGCGCCCGAAAATATTTTTTTTCGTCTTGATTACAAAACATCGACTTTTCTTTACTTTCTATAAACATAATACGCATGTTATATATGTAAACCTTCTCGAAGAAATTTTCTTAATGATATTGAAAACCGTATAAAAGTCCGTTGAGTGGTTTAGAAGAACTAAGCTCACAAACAGACAGACGCGGATAGGCCTGTGCCTGTGCTGGCGCAAATGAAATACTCGGCTCCGGGCGCCGACCTGTCAATACACCAAGAATCCAAATCGCTCTTAGTACCTAACACAGCGTCCTTGGGGTTAGTACTCTTCAATTCGCAACCAGAGTAATGGAATCGTTAGTTATAATTGATAAAAATACGCAAATTGGTGGATTTGCGAATTTAACTTTTTATTTTTCTTATCATTTTATATAATGGCCTCAGCGAACATGGTGGTGACGGCAGCCTACCAGCACCAAGCGCTACTCCTGAGTGAGCGCTGGGCCCAAGCTTACTCAAAGTCACGCCCTACATAGTTGTCCTTAATCGGTAATTTATGTTTGCATTTTCACATATCTATTGTAAAATAAATTTAATGTGTATATTTTTATCGGACGTTTGGGATTGGACTAACCTCCCAACATGGTGGAAAAAAGGTTATTAATATTATTGTTGCGATAAAAGCGAATAAGGTGTCGTTCAATATAAAAATAAGTTGTTTCTAAAGGAACTTGTAAGGGGAACGGGGAAAGGGATTGACAAGTACATATATTTTCATTAGTACACTGCTTTTAACTGCCTTCTAACCTGCCTGCTAACCTACCTGCAGACATACCTGCTAACCTGCCTGCTAACCTACCTGCAGACATACCTGCTGACCTGCATGCTAACCTACCTGCAGACATACCTGCTGACCTGCCTGCTAACCTACCTGCAGACATACCTGCTGACCTGCCTGCTAACCTGCCTGCTAACCTACCTGCAGACATACCTGCTGACCTGCCTGCTAACCTGCCTGCTAACCTGCCTGCTAACCTACCTGCAGACATACCTGCTGACCTGCCTGCTAACCTACCTGCAGACATACCTGCTGACCTGCCTGCTAACCTACCTGCAGACATACCTGCTGACCTGCCTGCTAACCCACCTGCAGACATACCTGCTGACCTGCCTGCTAACCTACCTGCAGACATACCTGCTGACCTGCCTGCTAACCTGCCTGCTAACCTGCCTGCTAACCTACCTGCAGACATACCTGCTGACCTGCCTGCTAACCTGCCTGCTAACCTGCCTGCTAACCTACCTGCAGACATACCTGCTGACCTGCCTGCTAACCTGCCTGCTAACCTGCCTGCTAACCTACCTGCAGACATACCTGCTGACCTGCCTGCTAACCTGCCTGCTAACCTGCCTGCTAACCTACCTGCAGACATACCTGCTGACCTGCCTGCTAACCTGCCTGCTAACCTGCCTGCTAACCTACCTGCAGACATACCTGCTGACCTGCCTGCTAACCTACCTGCAGACATACCTGCTGACCTGCCTGCTAACCTACCTGCAGACATACCTGCTGACCTGCCTGCTAACCTGCCTGCTAACCTACCTGCAGACATACCTGCTGACCTGCCTGCTAACCTGCCTGCTAACCTACCTGCAGACATACCTGCTGACCTGCCTGCTAAACTACCTGCAGACATACCTGCTGACCTGCCTGCTAACCTACCTGCAGACATACCTGCTGACCTGCCTGCTAACCTACCTGCAGACATACCTGCTGACCTGCCTGCTAACCTACCTGCAGACATACCTGCTGACCTGCCTGCTAACCTGCCTGCTAACCTAGCTGCAGACATACCTGCTGACCTGCCTGCTAACCTACCTGCAGACATACCTGCTGACCTGCCTGCTAACCTACCTGCAGATATACCTGCTGACCTGCCTGCTAGGTATTTCAGTATTTTTTTGTTAATGGTATTAGTCGACTTATTTTCTCAAGGTTTCAACTAGGAAGCAACTTAGATCAAGAAAATATCTCGCATAGCGGTTAAAGCAACTGGAATCTTAATGAATAAAATAAAATTATATGACAGAAGAAAAGGTTCTTTCGATTATGATTTCAACTTTTGACTGCCTGTTCGGGTAGGAATCGACGAATAGTGCAACTTGGCATGTTCGTAAGAAATTTGAGCTTTGCAAATTGGTTTGCTTTTTATATCTTCTTTTGTACTCATCGTCAATTTTGTTTTAAAAACAAATAAATATCTTAAAGAAGGTACCTAGTTAATTAGTACCGAGTACGTACATCTCTGAATGGGCAATATTTATGATAGTGATGCACAACTTTTTCAACAGAGGGGCCGCTTTCCCTATTTTTCTAACAGTGCGCGTCCTACTTAGAATTTGGTGTTAAGCAAACCGGTTCTTCAAATTTAGTTCCACTTAGGAAATGCAGCGAATTAACCCAAAACTTTATAAAAAATGTTCCCACCCAGGATTTTCAAGATGTATGTTACAAGTAAAATTTTACAGCCGAGAACCATAACAATCCGGCAAGCAAGTTATTTATGACAAGTGTGATTTTACAAGCGGTACGATACGCACAAGCTAGTGATAATAATATAGACGATTTAATGATATTTTTCTTGGAAGCCTTGAACCAGGCATGATAGTTAAGGCCCGTTTATAATAGGAATAAGTGGTAAGAATAAGCCGTAAAGCCCTAGGCCGTAGAATTTGGAATATAGGAAACCTGTGTATCCGTTTATAATATATGGCAATAATCACTTATTTTTTTCCATAACCGAAAAGATGGTCCAGCTTTATCTTTTACGGTTACGGATTACACTGTAGCGATGGGCGGAATCGATGAATCATCGATGGTTTACTCGATCTTTTTTACCATTCGAAATATCTCGATTCATTGTCAGAATTAATTCGAATGCAACTCCGAGACAATCGTTTTGAAACGTCATCGAAAGTCGTCGCTGTGATTGGTCAGAAATAATCGATGCCAGCCAAGCGTTGTGATTGGTCAGAATTAATTCGAATGCACGGTCCGAAATAATCGTTTTCAAATGTCATCGAAAGTGGAATCGAGACAATCGCTCTGAAATGTCAGAAATCATTCGAATGTTCAGTCCGAGACAATCGTTTTCAAGCTGTCAGAATTCGTTCGAAAACGCAAATCGATTCTCACATTCGAGAGGTTATATTTCGAGATGTCAAAATATCTCAGATTGCTTGACAAACGAAATATTTTATAAGTACATTGTTGGCTGCCTACTGAAGCTAAATAACGTAAAGAAATTCAGAAAATATTTTTCTTTGTAGTTAAAAAACTTGTTTAATAATTTATTTTAATTGTACGTATGTAGATATTCGAATCTTATTAATTATTTATAAAAATGTTAATTGCATATGCATACATATTTGAAATTCGTGGCTAACAGGAATAATACTAATGTTGCTAGCAGACAACAAGGGAATCATTGCCAGGAATGAAAATTAGTGATTGAAATTTCGCTAGTACCTGCTTACCAAAAATATTGTCTTTTTTTGCGATAGGAATAGTCTTGATATTCGAGTTTCTATTTTCGAATCCTACCCCCCCCCGACGGAAAATTTTTTGCCCCTGTCCGTAGCTATTGCTCCCGCACTCCGAGCGATTCATTCGATTCTTTTGATGTTTCGGTTAAAAAAAATCGATTATTTATTTATTTCTTTCACGCCTATTAAGGCTTTTACATACATATATATAAAAAATATTTACGAAATTATACATGAAAATAGTGCAGGAAACGACTATTAATACAATTGCAGAAAAATAAATATAAAGTCAAAATATCACTCAACTTGATCTACACAGAATGCAGGCACAACATATAAAAAATCCAAAATATATTATGTAAATATTTCGATCATTCCCATCACTAGATTACAGAAAGCTGAGATATATACCGAGATTTATGTATTTTCGATAGATACTCTATGGTATCTACTATTTGACAAGAATGGTTTATTTATAAATTTGACAATCGAACAATTATATCTCTGTTGTAGAAGTCCTAACAATTTATAGAAATTGGTCTGCGACATTCTTTTATATTTATTAAGTTGATCGTTGTCTACTGTCGACATGTCTTTAAACAAATTATGGAAATGTCCTGTTTTCTTCCTTTTATGATTAATGGGACGCACACTCCAACGTCGTTTTTTCCTTATTTTTTTCGTCAACTGTGTGTCTCCTATTGCAGCGTATGCTATCCCCAGAATTGACAAAAACATTCCACATGCAACAATATCTGATGAATCCATCGTTTCAATATTTATTTATATAAAACAGTATTACTTTTATAAGATGGAGGAAGAATATACTCTCGGTTGACAGTCGACATAGACAAGTGACAGCGGCATAGTCACTTCTATGGACGTATTCTATTCTATTCCTATTTCAATTATAAACAATGATCTAAAATATTACGGATTACGGCACCGGCCTATTCTTACCGCTTATTCCAATTATAAACGGTCCTTTATAATGCGTTGTTTGTTTGAAGAGTAATTTGAGAATTATATATTCTATGGTCGCGCCTTTTTTATAGTTTCCTCTCCGATGGTTTGTGTTGCACGAATAACATTTTTTTAAATATTGGCATATCTATGGTTAAATAGAGGCCCAATTTGCTACGCACAAAAAGTCCGAAGATATCGATCTACTGAGTGATTTATTAACGAGTTAGTCATTCCTCCCATTGACGAATCCTGAGTTAATTTTCCTATTTCTCGGGTTCGATATATCACATTTTAAAAGGTAAGTGATAGTAATATAAGACGTACGCGTCACATTTTGCGAACAATTAATTTTTTAGGTTAGTTAATACCTTAAGGTGCACGAATTCTAGTCAGATACTGTTTTCTGTCAGATGGAAGGTGCAAGGTGGAAGGATAACAATGTGTGTATTGATTGTCATGGATAGAGATTTAAATTTGACATTACAATTATTATTGTAGTGATAGTTGTAATTACATGCCACTTTTCATTTGACAGTGAACCTGTCATAATTGTATAGTAGCTGTTTTTTCCCAGCGACATAAACTGGAACTAATAGAATTTAGCATTTAATATTCAACAGTAGATGGTGATAAATTCAGAAGATTTATTTTTTAATGCGTCTTCGATCAATTATAATCCTTGGATTACCGACTAGAAATATCAAATTGGAAATGTACTTATGTATTTACTTTCATGAAATATAAAGAAATACTAGCTGATGTCTACCTGGCGTTGCTGGGAGTTATCCCTAGGAGATAGATATATACCGGTAAGGACTTTTCTGCTGGCCTTTGTAAGATATACAATTCCTTAGTACATTATTTTGATGTATCTCATAAGGTCTAGCCAGCGTTGACAATATAAGTAATATAATATCCACTTATTATATGTAAATATATATGTATTTTTATTTATTATTTTTTTTAATCAGCTATAAAGTCTCCGGTAGATGCCCTCTAAAATATTTACAAATTGGTTATTTTTGCGATTGAAAAAATTTACTTTCTTAGCTTGACTGAGAAACCGATTGGCTCTACTTAAGTCAAACAAAAGGCAAAACGCAAAAAGCAAAACAGCGCCCTCTTAGCATTGCGACACAATGTGCCCGTGAACACAATGTACTAAATCATAATTGGATTGGGATTATTTCGATGTCAATAGGCTGTGTCTAGTCCTATTTAGTCAATGGTGTGAACACATAATGTTTCAATTCGCTTGTGATCAGATAGAACCTTGTTTATTAGAAAGAAAAGTTTTGATGTTTTATGCAATCCAACATTTTTATTTAAAAATATGTATTGAACTAATGAATGAACGGAATTGGCTTAGTGCTTGGTGGCACTTTTTGAATCATGCTGTTTTAAAACATTAGGACATAATGTTTTAAATGAAATGGCCTTGAGTTTCCTCAATCATCGTCTATGGTAAACACGTAGGTCAATTCTAGCTGTGGTTAAGTGGAAAACAATTTGATGAAAAGCGTTGACATTAGTCATAAGTCATATCGCGTATTGAATAAATCAGTTGTCGTGTACGGAAGAAAAATAACATTGGCACATTCAGTATTTGTAAGTACGTCGCAAAATAATATTAGTGGGTTACGATTTTTAAATTGCATTGATTACAGTACACACCTTATTAAAATATGGATTTCCGATTTTCTGTCAAAAGCGGAATTTCGCATCCAATATACCTAAGGTAATACCGGATATTATCTTTGGACATAGATATTGTATGAATTGAGTTATCTGCGATTTATGACGATTTTCTCCACCATTTGCAAATGTCGAGGTAATGCCACAATAATATCTTTATTCCCAATTATAGATATGTATTAGAATTCAATTTTTTGACAGAATATTCCAAGCGACAACAAATATTCAAAGCTCACACGAATAAGAGTTACGTAACAACTTTGTTATGTTTCAGATACATTTGTTTGAGTTTGAACAAATCACCAATCGCAACCACAAAGCAATGCCATGGATCTACTTCATCCAGAAACTGTTTCCATCAAGACGGAACCAGGGCCCCAGGAGGAAAGCGGAGGTGAAATTCCGTATATGGATATAGATTTCGACCTCCAATATCTGAAGAAAGAATGTTTGCAACATGCGGAAAGTACTCGTACAGCCAGTTAGTTTTATTTTTTTATTTATCCTTTTTTCGGTTTATTACATAATCTCAGTGTTAACTAGAGAGAAGGTAAAAATTAAGAAAATTACAAAGTAATAACAAGGTTATATCAAAGTAAAAACAAAACACCAACCGTCTAATAACGGTGTATAACAATTTTTTTATTTGAAACGATCCGTATAATGGTAAATAGATGTTCCTTGATGTAAATTTATACCTTCCTTATTAAGAATAACCCGTCTTAAGTGAGGAAATATTAAATCTGTAAGATTGGTAGGATGTTGAATTCAGATATCTGGAATTCATGTCCGTTTTTAAATGTCGTGGAAACAGGACACATGCATATACATTACATCATCTCTTACCGTAAATAAGTATATTTGGTTGTTACCTTAAAAATAATCTGCCTAAAACTGCCGTATTACCGAACTTTTAAATTTCATTTAATTGCTTACAATAAGTTCTTGATTCCTCAAGTTTTCATCTCATTTCATATGAATATGATATAAGTTACACGTATTGCTAAAAATACATGAATGATGCGGATTGAAGAAAACATTATTCCATAGACGCGAAAGCGGACATCTTCATTCTTATCTCAACCTTCAAGTCTCTTATCCAAATTTCCTCTTATACATGTTTAATCAATGGTATCTTTCGTAAATATTTTAGTTGACAGTTACTTTATAAAAAAATGTTTTTTTTTTTTTAATAAATAAAAAAACACATTCCAGTAAATTACATTTGTAGATATTTCGAGGCTGTTTGCGAAAAAATTGTATTTTTTTTAACGAAACTTCCCAAATCAATTGTGAAATAATCTCTTGTGTTTGAATTGTGAAGGGTTTTATCTTATATCACTGGTCAACGGAAATATTGTCGTTTTATTTTTCAAGGTTGCATTAATATAGAGACTGTAACTATCAAGGCGGAACTTGGACCCCGAGAAGAAAATGAAGGGGGTTTTCCTTATATGGAAATTAACATTGATCAATCGGATGTCAAAAAGGAATGCTTACAACGCTTCGAAAGAATTAACCAGACAGCAGGTAAAACCGGTTTTCCGTGTATGATTTAACTATTATTATTATTATATGTTTTTTTAGAATTCAATGTGCTTATCTATACTAACCGCGGAAATTTAACTTGTAAGGCCTTCCATGAAAAACTTATATACTTCTTTAAACACCACTTTTAATTAATAATAATCTTTTTTTTGTTTTTAATATTTGAAACTGTTATTTCGTGGTGGAATTCCACTATAAATATATTCCACTATAAAGCCATCCAATTTAATATGGAAATGGGGAGAAATAAAATTATTTTTTTAGACATAGGTATCGAAATAATTTATAAAAAATTAGAATTTAAAATTTACAGAAAACCAACATACAGCGACAACATTATACATAACACATCTAGACACCACATTTCTCACAAGTTATCAGTATTCCCATTCACAGACTCTTACATATACCCCTGAATTGTATAAATTATAATAATGAACTCAATGTTATTAAAACCATAGCAAATAATAATGGATATAGTAGCGAACTTATTGATAGTTTATTAAAGAAAAAGAATAAAAAACTCACACTGGCAATCATATCACAAGGTCTTACAATCAACAATGAAAATGATGTCACAAAAAAAAAATGGGTTAAAATACCTTATATTGGTGATATATCCACAAAAATATCTAGGATAACCAATAAAGACAATTGTAAAACAGCATTCTATAATGTAAATTCATTAGGTAAAATCCTAATAAATAATAAAGATAAAAGGGATAAAATGGAAAACTCAGGAGTTTACCAAATCAACTGTGCCAATTGCCCGTCTTACTATACAGGCCAAACAGGTAGATCATTCAAAACCTGCATAAAAGAACATTTTTCAAGCTGGGTAAATGACAAAGGCGAAATGTCGAATGTTGCGGCACACTGACTTGAGAATAAACACTCGTTTGACAAGGATAGAGACGTGAAATTTTTACATACCTGCGACAAAGGTCATAAATTAGATAGGCTAGAGTCATAAGAGATAACCCGCCTAACTAAAAAAGTAAACTCCGACAATGTTATGAACACAAAATTAGAATCAGTTGCTAAATCTCCGCTGCTATATCCATTATAATCAGTATGTCACCTATCCTAAATATGTATTTGAATTATATAAAATCCATTAAAATATTTTTTCCTAACCACACAATAGATTACCGATAACTTTATGTTGGGTAAATCCTTAAATTGATAGTCCTAATAGGCATAATTATCATAGTTCTATAGATAAATTCATTTGATTTTTAATAACAATACTTATTTGGGAAATATCATATTTCACAAAAAACCCCTCATAATTCAAACCAACCTATTATGTTAACCCCTCCCCTCAATATAATTTGCCTATGTATATAAACCCTAGTTTAAGAAAAAAAATTTACCAGTCTTAAGATGGCCCTAATAGGCTGAAACCGGTCACGGTCAAATAAAAACAAGTGGAAAAAAGTTTAAAATTGTGTTCTTTATAAATATTTTTAATAATAATCTAATGATTGATTCATAGCCAATGGCTTCTTGGTCAAAATAATGACAATTAACTTAAAATAAGAATTTTGTAAACCATCTTTATCCGTATAATTTTTCAAATTTATCTTCAGATCTGAAGTCGCATCCTGTGGAAAAACGATTTTCTTGTGCCGATTGTAACAAATCCTACCGTGGTATGTCAAATTTTGAACGACACATTTGCACTCATACTAGAGAAAAACCATTTTCACGTTCTAAATGCAACTATTCATTTTCTCAAAAAAGCAGTCTGACGAACCACATCCTGACTTATACAGGACAAAAACCTTTTATGTGTTCTGAGTGCAACTATTCAAGTTCTCAAAAAGGACATTTGAAGAAACACACGCTGAGGCAGAAAAACCCTTATCATGTTCTTTGTGCAACAAATCATTTTGTCAAAAGGACAGTCTGACGAGTTATATTTTATCCGTTTTTTATGTGTGTTAAACCAGGCGATACTGAGCGTATCTCAAGAAAGTTAAAAGTGGGATTAACTAGGCGGAAGGTGCTCAAAAGCAAACGGTTTACCCTTCCTGAAGCATCGGTTCCTGTAGCAGACATCTTGGGTCATTCATATTTCTTAAATTTACCTTAAATTCTCTTATCCAAATTCACGCTTGTACATTGTTAACCGATGCTACCTACAATCTTTAAAAAAACCTTAAATTTTAATTCGATGTTCAACATACTTATTATTTTCCTAGACAGCTTTAATGTGGAGAGTGATACCATCAAGGCAGAACTAGGACCCCGAGCAGAAGATGAAGAGAGACTTCCTTACATGGATATTGGCATATACCTGCCAGATGTTAAAAACGACTGCTTAGAATTAATCTATGGAATTAAACTCTGAATATAACAATAAAGTTGTCCTTAAATTATGTTAAAGTGTTGCTATATTGGTGTTTCAAAATAATCAAGCAATATATCGTTTTAAAAAGAAGTGGTAAATGAATGTATTCAAATAATTGGTTTTTCGTTGTCTTGAGTAAACAAGGTGCAATATATCTTTAAAGTTACATTAAAAGTTTTGACAGAAGAAAACCACAGAAAAACATTAAAATAGACAGGTGATCTGAGATAAACGGACATAAAACTTGATTTTTGCCGTGAATAGTGAAATAAATAAAGTAACTCAAGATGGATCCTAAAAGTTTTATTGATAAAGCCACAGATGCAGTTCTAATTCTACAAAATTGCATTAATGACATTTCGACAAAACTAAACAAAGAACAAATTAATAAATTAACCCCGAAAACAATTACAATTTTGGGGTTAATAAGCGAAATGGCAGCAAAAATGGCCGATATTTCTGGAGAAAATAGAATACTTAAGGAAATTACGGGTAACAATAAGCAATACCAAAATTTGGGGAAAAAAATTATTATCACTCCGAAAGAAGAGCAGACCACGGAGAAAACCGAAGAGGATATTAAAAAACAAATTGATCCAATTGAAACAGGAGTGATGAGAATAAAAAATGCAAAGGATGGTAAAATAATTGTTACATGTAGAAATAGTCAACATATTGAAAAACTACAGGAAGACATAAAAATAAAGTTCTGTGAAAAATATACAACGAAGATCCCAAATAAAAGATTCCCATCAATAAAAGTCGTTGGAGTAACACATAAAATGGATGAAAAAGAAATCGTTCAGAACATAAAAATTCAGAACGAGTTTCCAGAAGAACCACAAAAAATGGAAGTAACTGTAATAAAAAACAAGAAATTAAAAACAGGAGAAGAATATATAATATATTTGGAAGTAGATACACAAACACATGGAATAATGTTGCAAATGCAAAAAATAAATATTGGATGGGAAAGGGTCAGAGTATTTGATGCATTTGACATTAAGCGCTGCTATAAATGCTACGGGTTCAACCATAAAGGGAGCGAATGTAAAAAAGACTCCTTTGTATGCCCTAAATGTACAGGTGGTCATAAAAGTGAAGAATGCAAGGCTATTAGAGGAACAGAAAAGTGTAATAATTGTATTAATACTAAAAATAAGTTGAAGATAAACCTAGACTCAAATCATCCAGCGTGGAGCTTCGAATGTCCAGTATACAAAAGGAAATTGGAATTGGAGAAGAAAAAGGTAAATTTTTTATAAAAAGCAACCAACTGCAAGGAATTATATACTTAAATATTCAGAGTCTGATAGCGAATAATGAAGAAATCCAGATTTTGATTGAACGAAATGATCCTGCACTTGTAATGTTAAGCGAGACTCACATAACATGCGATATTGAAGACAGCGAAGTTACTTTTCAAGGATATTCAACAATACGCTGTGATTCCTACAGTAGACACACAGGGGGAGCAATAATAATTATCAAAAAAGACATAATATTTGAAGTTATTTCCAACACAAAATACGAAAAGAACTGCTGGATACTAGCGATCAGGATAACTTCTGGATATAAGAAAGGAGTATACGGAGTAATTTACCATTCTCCAAATGCAAGTACAAAAGACTTTTTATCATTTATAGAGAACTGGTGCACCCAAAACCTAGAAGAGGAAGAAGATAATATCCTAACTGGTGACTTTAATATAAATTTTAAAAATTTGAATGATACATATACTAAAAGACTTAAAAAAATTATCCAAGCATCGGGAATGAAACAACTTGTTAAAAGTGAGACACGAATAACGGATAAATCCAGGACGTTAATTGACCTTGTCATATCCAACAGATTAGATTTGAATGTAAAAGTTCTAGATGAGCCAAAAATAACCGACCATAACCTTATCCACATTACAGATAACACAAAAAGAACTAATACGAAAACCAGCAAAGTAATAAAATACAGAAATTATAAAAAATATAACAGTGAAAGGTTAATTGAACTTCTGGGTGATATGAATGAACTTCATCAAATGGAATTTAATGAAAAGGCTAAATCATTAATAAATAACCTTCAAGAAGTAATCGACCAGTTAATACCAATCCAAACTACTAAAATAAGAGGAACAAATAAATGGTATAACATAGAACTACAATCAATACAATATGAAAGAGATAGACTGTACAAAATTGCAAAAATCTCAAGAAACTCACAAGACTGGAAAACATTCAAAAATGCAAGAAATAAATACTCAAAACAACTGAAAGTTTGTAAGAACGATTACTTCAAAAATAAAATTATCTGTGAAAAAGGAGACACTAAAAAAATGTGGAAAACCATAAAAGGATTAATGCAAACTGAAGATAAAGGGATGAAACATGACATTGAATTTCCACATCAGATACAGGGTAGCATACAGAACTGCTTCAACAAATATTTTGTAAACAGCATAACGGAATTACATCAGAGTATACCAATACTGAAGGAAGACAACCGCGTGAGAAATGTTCCCCTAAACCGAGAAAAACTTGTGTTTAAAGAGATTGATGAAACATATCTTTTACAGATTCTAAACAGCACCAAATCAAAAGAGAGTCCAGATGGAATAAGCTTTACAGTTTTAAGGGATGCAATGCCAGTGATAGGACCTCATCTACTGAACATAATAAATGAATCGTTAAGAAGTGGAAAATTTCCAAACACATGGAAAACATCTATTGTGATCCCGATTCCGAAAGTTGTTAATACCAGAAAATGCGAAGAATTTAGACCTATAAATATGTTACCAAAATACGAACAGGTACTAGAAATTGTAATAAAGAAACAACTCGTTGAGTATTTGGAAAAACATCATATATTATGTGACGAACAATCAGGATTCCGTAATAATAACTCTTGTGAAGCTGCAATAAACATTGTGATTAATACATGGAAGAAAGAAACAGATAATAAAAAAATCACCATTGCAACATTTTTAGATTTTAAAAGAGCATTTGAAACGATAGAAAGGAAAAAACTTTTGGAAAAATTAGAAGATATAGGTCTTTCTGAAGTAGCTCTAAATCTTTTCAAAGAATATCTCCATGAAAGAAAACAGGTAACAAAAGTGGAAAACTCAGAATCAGAACCGATAGAAAACAACCTCGGTGTTCCACAAGGGTCGGTATTAGGTCCAATTCTATTCATTATTTACATTAATGATATAATTAAAACCATAAAACATTGCAAAATTAGATTATTTGCAGACGATACATTAATCTATATTTCATGTGAAGAATACATAGATGCAATCAATAAATTAAATGAAGACCTACAAAATATAGCGAAATGGCTGAAATTAAACAAATTAAAACTGAATATCAACAAAACAAAATATATGGAAATAGGCAACAAAACGCATAACACAGAGTTAAAATTGACAATTAATGGCGAAAAAATTGAAAAAGTAAATGAAATTAAGTACCTGGGTGTGATACTAGATTCAAAACTAACTTTCGCAGCAAATTTTGAATATGTGCTGAAGAAGGTATCTAAAAAAGTCAATTTTCTTAGAAGATTAAGAAATAAACTAAATGGAAACACTACAGAGCTGATTTATAAAACTATAGTTGCTCCACATTTAGATTATTGCTCTACTGTGTTGTATTTGGCCAATGAAGGAAACTTGAACAAGCTAGATGTTATACAGAATAGAGCTATGAGATGTATACTAGGAAAAGGAAAATACGCAAACATAGATCAAATGAGAGAACAGCTAAATTGGATTTCTATAAAAAAGAGACTATTATTTAATGTGTTAATTTTTGTACATAAAATCATGAACAACCAAATGCCAAAATATTTTAAGGATGAAATTGTTTTTAATAGAGATGTTCATAATTACGAAACCAGAAATGTAAATAGGATTAGATTGCCACATATGAAAAAAACAAAATCACAGAACTGCCTAATGTACAAAGGACTAAAAATGTATGATGAAATGCCTGAAAGTCTGAAGAATGAAGGAAGAATGAATGTATTTAAAAAGAAATGTTATATTTATTGTAAAAATATGTAAAATTACAAAATGAAATATGATCTTGTTTATATTAGTTTATATTCAAATGTATAAACTAACTCAATAAATAATAAAAAAAAAAAAAGAAAACTTTGAAAGAATTACCCATACACCAGGTAAAACCGATGTAAAACCACAGACTCAAAGTGGAGAAAAAACTTTTTCGTGTTGTTTGTGCAGTGCTTCATTTTCTCAAAAGAGCAGTCTGACGAGCCACATGCTGTCTCACACTGGAAAAAAAACTTTTTCATGTTCCGAGTGCAACTATTCATGTTGTCGAAAAGACCAACTTACGAGACACATGCTGACTCACAGTGGAGAAAAACCTTTTTCATGTTCCGAGTGCAACTATTCATCTTCAAGAAGGTGGCAACTGCAGAGACACATGCTGTCTCACACTGGAGAAAAACCTTTTCCATGTTCTTTGTGCAACAATTCATTTTCTCAAAAAAGCAGGCTGACGAGCCACATGCTGTCTCACACTGGACAAAAACCTTTTTCATGTTCCGAGTGCAACTATTCATGTTGTCAAAAAGGGCAACTGACGAGCCACATGCTGACTCACACTGGAGTAAAACCTTTTTCATGTTCTTTGTGCAACAAATCATTTTGTCAAAAGGGCAGTCTGACGAGCCACATGCTGACTCACACTGGAGAAAAACCATTTTCATGTTCTTTGTGCAACAATTCATTTTCTCAAAAAAACAGTCTGACGAACCACATCCTGACTCATACTGGAGAAAAACCTTTTAGGTGTTCCGAATGCAACTATGCATGTCGTCGAAAAGGCCAGCTGACGAGCCACATGCTGACTCACACTGGAGAAAAACCTTTTTCATGTTCGTAGTGCAACTATTCATCTTCAAGAAGGTGTCAACTGAAGCGGCACATGCTGTCTCACAATCGGGAAAAACCTTTTTCATGTTCCTAGTGCAACTATTCAAGTTGTCAAAAGGGCAGTCTGATGAGCCACATGCTGACTCACACTTGATAAAAACCTTTTTCATGTTCTGAGTGCGACTATTCATTTTCTCAAAAGAAAAGACATATTCTGATTCTCATTGGAGAAAAAACTTTTTCATGTACTTTGTGCAAATACTCATTTTCTCAAAAAAGAAATCTGACGAGCCACATGCTCACACTGTAAAAAAACCTTTTGCATGTTCCGAATGCAACTATTCATGTTCTCGAAAGCAGAATCTGACTAACCAAGTTTTGACTCACTACACTTTGAAACAGTTAAACAAAATATTTGACGTTTCCTTAACATCCCGAAGAGATCAGAGGAATGACTTTACTCTCAAATTATTTAAATTCCAAGCTTTCGATCGTACGAAGAACGTAATCAAGTTTTATCATGCCTCTGTCTTACTATAAGACACTTTCGTCTAATAATCAAACGTCTAATAGCTTTAGTAGAATATAATTTGATAGTTAACATCATTTTTTTATTATTTCATTCTTAAATATATTTGTATTACAAAGGTATAGTATATTGTCCTCCACGCTAAGAGTTCACCTGTGTTGTAGATTTTTTTCCAATACTGTACTTGGAATCGATAATTTAGATATATCTAGATAGTTTGAGAAATTATTTTTTAAGATTGGGATAATCAAGGCTATTTTCCATTAGTCGCCCTAAAACTGGATAACAGGATGTTTCCCGATAAACTTTTAGTAAATTCCTAATCGTGACTATACATTTGTGTCTCGTTAGAGTATAACATCCATGGTTCTCTGTTTGTGCGCTTATTTCCTCTAAACTATGCAACGATGTTTGATAGTGTTTTCACTTAAGGTATAAAAAATTAAAACACTTTTCTAAATTTTACATTTAGAAAATTTCTTCCCGAAGGTCTTTACATATATGTATTTATTATAAATTATTATAAATATATGTGCATGATACATGGATATTATATATGTGCATGATACATGGATATATTATATTTATTGAAAGAAGAGAAAACTCGATCGACGCCGGTTACACGTCAGCTAGTTATAAATATATTACATTGTGGTTTTTTTATTCGGTTAGTGAATTCGGCTACAGTCTGTATTTTATTTATTTATGTCTATTCTTGAATACACGTTTTACAAATGATTACAGTGGTTTATATTGTAGTACAGAGAAAAAAGTACAGACAAAAAGGTATAAAAAATAAAGAACATAGGTTGATATTTATTTTTTATTTATTTATTAATTTTCAACGCCCTGATGGGCTTTTACATGACAAGTTCATAATACAGAGACGGTTTTATAAATAAAAAAGATAACTATAAAAATATAACTAGTAAACATCATATGAAAGGTATACAGATAAATTTAAGCAAATATAGTGCACAATAAAAGAGAAAGATTCTAAGTTGTAAATGGCATAGAAATAAACTAGTATGTATGTTAGTAATTAAAAAATTTACAGGTGACTAATTAAATGTGATGAATAATACATGACAAAATGCAAGATACATAAACAGAAAACGGTAATAGGTTTTTACATTGTAGATTAATATAGAAATACACAAATATGTATATGCAATAGACCCTATGTGATGCTCCATAGATATCAAAATATTCTACGTAAAAATATTGTTCAGATATTTCTTGAATAAAGGTAAACTTGTATTAAATACATCAATGTTTGAGGTGAATTTGTTCCCTAGTGTGTGTAGTCGTGAAATTGGTGCATGTGTGTGATAGTTGGTTACAGAATTATTGTTGCAGAATAATATGTTTTGCCTTGTTTCTCGAGTAGGTACTTTAAAATCAATGAGATTCAGGAGTTCGCAACAATCTAATTCGGAGTGAATAATTTTAAACAAAAAAGTTAGATCGTTTATTTTTCTTCTGTTTTCTAGGGAGTGCAATTTAAGTGTTTTTAGTAAAGATGTGTAGTTAATGTGTTGAATAGGTATGTGTAACTTGAAGTTAATAAATCTTAAAAATTTGTGCTGCACTCTTTCAATATTTTTTATATGAATTTGATAATATGGAGACCAAACTATGGAATTGTATTCCAGCAAGCTGCGTACGAGTGACAAATATACGATTTTTATAACTTCCAGCGAATCGAAGTCTTTGATTGTTCTGATTATAAATCCTAGTGTTTTCATGCCTTTGTTAGTTATTTGTTGAATGTGATTTATAAAGTTTAATTGCATATCAAACACAACTCCAAGATCCCTAATTTCTTTGACTTTTTCTAAGATTTTATTATCTATTGTGTATTTGAAAGATAGTGGGGTCTTTGTTCGACAAAATGTTAATGTCTTACATTTATCGATATTGAGGAATAAGTTGTTTGCGACACACCAATTTTGCAATTTGACAATGTTTGACTGTAGGATTAGGCAGTCGCCTATATTGGATATTTCTTTGTATAATTTGATGTCATCGGCAAAAAGCAGAACTTCTACATCGTCGAAACAACTTATGATATCATTTATGAATATTAAGAAAAGGATGGGGCTGAGATGACTCCCTTGCGGTAGACCACTAGTTGCATATAATAACTTAGATTTAGTATGTTTAATTTTAACAAATAAGATTCTGTTAGACAAATAATTTGAGAACCAATCTAACAACTTACCTCTCAATCCTAAGGCATACAGTTTTCTAAGTAATATTTTATGTGATACTTTGTCAAAAGCTTTTGAAAAATCTGTGTAGATACTGTCAACTTGTTTTTTTTTTGTAAAAGATTCTGTAATATAGTTATGGTAAAGTAACAGGTTAGTAGCAGTTGACCTACCAGAAACGAATCCGTGTTGGTTTTTATCAATTACTTTTAATACTGATGGATAAATTAAATCGAGAACAAGGGATTCAAAGATTTTCGGGAGTGCTGATTGTATGCATATAGGACGGTAGTTTTTAATGTCTGTGTCGTCACCTTTTTTGAAAATCGGGGTAATATAACTAGATTTCCAACGGGTTGGAAAATGTCCAGAAGAAAGTAGGTGGTTAAATAATGTGGTGAGTGGACCTGATATTGCAGATGCGCATTGTTTGAAAAATATTGGTGGGATGTTATCTGGGCCTGCAGATTTGTTAGGATCATGTGAAATGATTTTATTTAAGCATGATTCCTGTGTTATGAGGCAATTATGTAGATGTATTGTATTTTGATATGTGTATGATGGAACGTTGTTTTCTGATATTTCGCCTTCGTATACACTTTGGAAATGAT
Source organism: Hesperophylax consimilis (assembly GCF_061612785.1). Classification (NCBI taxonomy): domain Eukaryota; kingdom Metazoa; phylum Arthropoda; class Insecta; order Trichoptera; family Limnephilidae; genus Hesperophylax; species Hesperophylax consimilis. The sequence continues at coordinate 10,910,801 of NC_142852.1, forward strand.
CTGCAAACAAATTAACAATATCACAGGTGCTATTGGCTATTTTGCCATCATAATGCATTGTGGGGGGGTAGTCTGTACTTTCATTGTTTAATTTTTTAACAAAATTCCAAAGATTCTTTGTTCCTAGCGCAGTTTTCTCAATGGAGGTGATGTGTGCTTTATAGCACAGTTTTGATAGTATTTTACATTTCTTTCTTGTTTCTGAGAAGTTTGAATAGTCGTTGGTTTGGTGTGTCAGTTTAAAAATTTTGTGTAGCTGTTTTTTTTTGTTTCAGTAAGAGTATTAGGTCCGTGGAGAACCAAATTGGATATGTTCTGTATTTTGGTGTATACGAGGGGACATGAGATTTTTAGATTATTGGTAAACTGTATGTGGGTGATATTGTATGTAATGTATTTGGTTATGGTTTGGTTATTATGATTGCCCTCTGTTGAATGTGAGTGGGATTCTTTTGTAAAGTTTAAGAGCATTAAATAACTTCGTTCCTTAACTTCCAGAATATTTTTTTATAGAGGTTTTTTGGATTTTAATGAGTTTATTTTAAAATATTGTCATTTGCACTGCCCCATCCAATAATTCCGTATATTAAGAGCGATTGGCGAAGATTATGTATATTTCTCCATGTCTTTTCACTGAGGGCATTCTGATGGTTTTGAAGAAATAACTTAGTTTTTAAAATTTTATTACCTAAATAGTTTTTACACACAGATCAGTTCAATTATAAAGGATAAACGATTTAATACTGCATTTACATCCGGTAATTGACCAGTAGATTTCTTTCGCTCGTTAATCTCTGTGTATTCTGTTGGATTAATTTTATTGTTTGAGAAGTTGCATTATTAGAAATTCTATTTCTATGATCAATTATTTGTGATGAGCATCTTATTTAACTAAAGGTTTAATCGCCAAGCGATATATTAGCTAAAGTGTCACATAGAACTAGGTCCGAAATGCATCCATATTTGTTAGGTAACTGGTTAAATTGAGCAAAAGATAAGAAGACAAGTAACGCGAGTGAACGTTGGTCTCTGTTAGTTGATATTTGTAGATTATTCCATTCAATAATGGTCTTGTTATAATCGTAAATTGATCGTTAAATCAGATAGTATGACTGTATGATGTTTGTATAACTGGTAAATAATAACTTTTTTATAATTTTCTAACCGAAGCAACTATTACGAAATAATAACACCCCGATACCAACATTTCAGATTAAAGATACTTTAACAAATTAATTGCGTCAAAGTAATTTTTTTAAATAAAAGGGTCGTAAGGTCAAGTTGGGTGGGGGAGAGTCACCGGTTCTACGAATTCATAGAGGACCGACAGTCAAGACCGAGACGGGAGTGGTTGTGGAACACCAAGTAAGTAAGTTTCCCGCCTGACGGTATGATGCTGGGCGGTGGATGAAGAATTTTAATTCGAGTTTCTCAGTTCGGTAAGGTGTTTCTTGTTTCTTTCTGTTTTCTCAGTAAGGTGTTTCTTTAAACCATATGTATTTCCAACACAGTGCTTGCAGTATACACCTTGCTGCTTCTTCCTTAGTATTTGACGTACTTACTTGACGCCCTCCGGCAACTCCATCCTTAACCACTCGAACGATCGCGCGTCAAAAAACTTTTTTCTCCGATTGCTCGCGGTTTTTTGGCGACGAATTTGAATATTTTCCGCCAACATTAAAAAAATCAAACCTCCGAATTTTAATACGGAGACATAAAACTGATTGTAGTGCTATACAGCCAATGAACTCACCTATATTTTAATAATTACTCTATATTTTTAGAATTGATAGATAAATTATTAAAAAATCTTAAACTTTATGAATGCGCGAAATTAGCGTTTTTGTGATTTGAAATTGCCGCCAGTGGCAGTTTTAAATATCTTTATAGAATATTTTCTACGTTTTTATGTTCTCTATGGCCTGTTTGATAACCACAGATGCAAGAATATAATGGGAAAATAATTTTTTGTACGTTATGCTCTCTTCAAAACTTTGGTTAGAAAATAATTTTTTTAAATTTGAGTGCGTGACGTGTCAAAATTGAAATCACTGTATTATACTATATAATAAATTTACCACAAAAACTGGTATAACGTTAGGAAGATACATTAACTGTCTACAATTATTAATAAGCATAGTCGCCGTGTTGGCTTTATTTTATTCATTTGATGAATTATACAGAGAGCCTATTTAACGATGTCAAAATCATGGTGCTACTTTTTAAATAATTGTAAATTAGAACTGGATATTTGTAACCATGTTTTTATATAACGTGTAAAACGAGGAAATAAGGCTTAAAATGAGATATACATCATAGATATAAACATTGCCAATATTTCAGGGGGATACTTTGAAAGTTGATGAAATTCACCAATATTTGACGAAAAATCACTTCTGACAGCTACCTTAAGGTCAATCTACATAGGGTAAATCGGAATATGTAAAATGATGATAAATTTGTATATATATATCAAACCTTTGTATGACCGTAGAATGGCAAATAAAATCATAGTGATAATTTTATATCTAAACGCAAAGGTATCGAAAAAAAATGGGTGAGGGGAAAATAATGGATGGAACCAATAATTGATTTATTTATTAAGCCCTAATATCCTTTTAAATCAATATTACAGTTGTATGGTTACAATGAAAGAGCAGTATATTGATTTATACATTGTTTACACACTTTGTCATAATAAAAATGTATTCAGTTTATTGGTTTATTCATAATTTAAGAAAATCAATACATAATAATATCATTGTGCCTCGCTATAGAGTGAGATTCTGAGTATCGCTCTGGTGAGGGACCACCATTCAGAATTGAACATTGCTTGAATTGGCTTAGTTATGTTTAGTGACTAGATCTGGAAAAGCCTCTTTACAGAAAAATTGACAAAATATAATTAAGACATAAAAATAAAACGAGTTATTTAATGTGTACAATAAACAGGGAAAAATGAGAATACCTGTGCATTTGTTAACATGCATATTTCAATGATCAGAATTGAAATATACATATTAAATATCCACCGAACCTTATCATATAGAACCTTTGAGGACAACATCACATGAGACGTGAGTATGCGGAAAGAAATGATTAAGTCCAGCAATCCAGGCCATCATAATTGATATTCAAACAAATTGAATTAAATTTATAAATTTGAATTTCATAACTAAAAAACCAAAAAAGAAAAAAATGAAATAAAAAAAACCCTCAGCAAATCTATATTGTAGTGTGATATGGCTTCATGCAATCATAGCATAATGCCACATCACACACATCACACTTTGTAAGGGTCCTTTTGAAAATGTTATTTATGTTGCACCACGCACATTTCACCTTTTTCCCGCTACGGACCTTTCAGGATAGGTCGCAGTCTTTCCTTCAGCTATTAGGCCAATGGTCCGCACAGTCGTGTCAATTTGACTACGACAGAACAGCAGAAGGAGTTCATCCGCAACCTCACTCCTGAAGTTTCGGTACAAAATGCGTTTATTTTCCTTGCGGAGCTTTGAGCCGTACAATATATACGCATTCTGCACCGAAACGCTTAGTAGTCTACTGAAAAGCTTCTTGTACCAGACCAGGTTTCGCTGTCGTTCAATGGGGAAGCCTGACAAAAGCTGATCTTTTGGTACGCGCATGACGCTTAAATTGTTTTTTCGCAATCCATTGATCTGCATACCTGTTGGTCTCTCTCGCGATCAGTTCAACGAAATCTGCATCAAAGATTTTAAGAAAGGCATCCACAGGTTTGCCCATTTCGTCGGTATTGAAAGTTGGTCCCGGCGTGCCTGTGAAAGTCTCCCTTATCCCAGTTAAACGTAAGATATCATTAGACCAATCGAAAGAGTAACCTTCAGGCGGCAGAATCAAACGCATTGCCTCACTATCTACCTGGTCTTGTCTACTAAAGTCTATGGCCATAGCGGAGTTAGGTGAAACGTTGATAATATTATGATAAGGTACTGGTGGCATGCAGAAGGTATCCTCATAGCTCTCTTCGTGGTCGACGTCACTCGCTTCGTCATCCTCGTCGCTCGATCTGTCCATTTCTGAAACAACAGAAAACCCAAATTAATTTAATGTGTCTATATTACGATAACCCACTGCCTCTGGTACGGCTTATGACTCGCAATACGATGGTCGCGGGATCAAATCAAATAAATTATATTTGAATAATTAGTGTTATTTTCACACAATATTCTTTTAAAATAATATATATTATATTTGCGGCACGTTCCAGAGTGGAAGATACCCATAGTATCGCCCTGGTGTAAGACCCCATTCAGAATTGAAACGTTGCTTGAAATGGCTTTTGACGGCCGGCATAGTCCAGTGGTAACGCATTGGACTGCCATTCCGAAGGTCGCGGGTTCGAACCCGGCGTGCGCAAATAAATTTTATTTGATTGATCTGTGTTATTTCACAATTAATTAATTAAAATAATAATTAAAATAATATATAGTATATTTGCGGCACGTTCCAGAGTGGAAGATACTACCAGTATCGCCCTGGTGTAAGACCACCATTCAGAATTGAAACGTTGCTCCAAATGGCTTTAGCCGTGTTTAGTGACTAGATCTGAATAGCCAGGTACTTCCCCATCTTCCTCTTTCCCTTCCCACTTACCTTCAGCCTCACAACATCCCCCAATTGGGGATGCCATAGTCTCACTGGCTCCAGCTGAGGCTCTTGTGAGGTATTCATATAAAAAAATAAATAAAAAGTTAATCAAATACTTGAGGTGGGCAATGTCAGGAGTCAGAATAGCACATTCAGGTAGGTATGGAATGAAGAAAAGAGTGTGTGTGCCAAGATCGAGTTGCATGGTGGTTCATCCTCTCTGCCTACCGAAATGGCGTGAAGGTAAGTTAGTTAGTTTTATAACTCACGGTTTCCAAGTACAGACTCTTCTAGTACAGCTGCCTCGTCCACGTTACTGTTTCTGCCCATGTCTGACTCTGAAATAAAAGAAAACACAAATTTACAGTAGAATTTGGATATAATGACTTTGCATTTAACGGTCTACTGTTTTAAGTGACGATAATGTAAACTCTAGTAAGGTTTCATAGCTTTTAGTAGGAAAACGTATCCGTTTAAAGTGACCAACTACGCAAAGCGACCTATTTTAATGATAATTTGTCCGGTTACAAAACCCACCTACCAATACAGCCTCGCTTTTGATTAGGAAGCTCGACACAATGAGTCCCGTGAAGCGAAAGTGTTTTTTCAATTTAAGAAAAAAATGCTGTATTACACCGTTTAGAAGCCGGTGAATCAAATGTAATCCTCGCAAAGAAGTTCGGCATGTCTTATTTCTCACTCTGCAATACCCGTTACAGAAAAAAGATGTCTAATGATGCATCCACGTCATAACAACAATACATTTTGTATGTTTTTGATAACAGTGAAACAGTGCGAGGGATATCAATATAAAATATAGATAATTGATTTTATATTGAGCCCCTGGTATGACATTTCAAAAAATAAACTCACCGTTCCCAAACGCCGACAATTCTTCGTAGAATGGCATGTCCACCCACAGCCCGCTGTGGTACCCGGCCTCCGGAGAGAAGAGTTCCCCACTCCGCGATGTTCCAGATAACGGCTCGGGAGATGCTGCACGGATAGGCATAATTGGTGCATTGGGAGCCGTTGATTGAGTCTGTGCGGGAGTGGACATCCACGGTGGTGGTACGGGTCGTGGCAACGGTGAAGGCGTCCCTTGTGAAAAGGGACACGTTGTTCTCTCTGGAGATGGAATTCTGAAAACATTTACATAAATCATATAAATTGTTCTCATTCACGTGTGAAACAGTAAGTACAGTATGTAAATAAACAATAAAATTAGAACTCTGTAAAATATGCACTGAATGTGCCAAATGCACAGAGCGCTGATCTTACCAACTCTCACTGTAAGAGTGGAATGCTGTCAGGAAAAAAACAATAATATTGTATCAAGCATCTAAATACGATTGCTTACTTTTGTTTAGTTTTTCTTGGAGGTGCGGTAGGGAGCAAAATGCGCGCCGCCTGCTTCTTGAATTTTCGGCTTTTCGGAAATAATTATTGGGTCGTGGAGTGCTCCCTTTCCCTGGACGACAGCTGTTTCTGCACAAATTTGGTAAAAGTAAACAAATTAATTAATTATACAACTAAATAACTAAATTTTTATTGTGTGACGAAGGCTTTACACCATTTTACATCTAAAAAGAGTCGATTTTTTGACATATGACTTGAAATAATTGGTTCGCAAATATCTGTATTAATAATGAACCAATTCAAATAAAACTTATATATATCTCTTTGTTTTGAATCACTCTGATGGAATATCTATATTTCAAATGCGCGAGTGCAGTATTTATGTAATTATTTTAAATCAAAAACAGATGACATCTTCAGTCGACGAATTTTTACACAAAAACTTTCACCAAAACAATATATTTGAAACAAATGAATTAAAAACGCATTTCAAAGATAGATAAGTCAATCATGATTACACAGATATATAATTATGCGTTAAAAACCCAATAAATTAATTACTTACGGCATTTTAGGAAGAGACTAAAATTTCGTGAATGTTAAAATTTAATATTTCGTTTTTTGACAGGACGCCATAAAACAACCGCGAAAACTCGTTAAATAACACTTCAAAGACAACGGATAAGTTCATAGACAAAGAGAATATATTATCAGCTATTCGATAAAACAAAAAGCTGGCCATGGAAACGTTTTAAATAATTACAATAAATATTTTACGAATGGTAGAAAAATCGGTCCATTTTTGGACCGATATCAATCGCAGAAAAATAAAAGTGGTCGATTTTTCGACCGAAATCGTTCCAGTGGTTAAGGTCTGTCCCCCCACTCACTATCCATAACCGACAGCATTGGTACTGCCACATGACGAGAGAGGTATGGGTCAGGCTGAAGCATTCTCCTGGGACCTGTCAGTTGTAAGGTGTTTCTTTAAACCATATGTATTTCCAACACAGTGCTTGCAGTATACACCTTGCTGCTTCTTCCTTAGTTTTTGACGTACTTACTTGACGCCCTCCGGCAACTCCATCCTTAAGGTCTGTCCCCCCACTCACTATCCATAACCGACAGCATTGGTACTGCCACATGACGAAAGAGGTATGGGTCAGGCTGAAGCATTCTCCTGGGACCTGCCAGTTGTAAGGTGTTTCTTTAAACCATATGTATTTCCAACACAGTGCTTGCAGTATACACCTTGCTGCTTCTTCCTTAGTTTTTGACGTACTTACTTGACGCCCTCCGGCAACTCCATCCTTAAGGTCTGTCCCCCCACTCACTATCCATAACCGACAGCATTGGTACTGCCACATGACGAGAGAGGTATGGGTCAGGCTGAAGCATTCTCCTGGGACCTGCCAGTTGTAAGGTGTTTCTTTAAACCATATGTATTTCCAACACAGTGCTTGCAGTATACACCTTGCTGCTTCTTCCTTAGTTTTTGACGTACTTACTTGACGCCCTCCGGCAACTCCATCCTTAAGGTCTGTCCCCCCACTCACTATCCATAACCGACAGCATTGGTACTGCCACATGACGAAAGAGGTATGGGTCAGGCTGAAGCATTCTCCTGGGACCTGCCAGTTGTAAGGTGTTTCTTTAAACCATATGTATTTCCAACACAGTGCTTGCAGTATACACCTTGCTGTTTCTTCCTTAGTTTTTGACGTACTTACTTGACGCCCTCCGGCAACTCCATCCTTAAGGTCTGTCCCCCCACTCACTATCCATAACCGACAGCATTGGTACTGCCACATGACGAGAGAGGTATGGGTCAGGCTGAAGCATTCTCCTGGGACCTGCCAGTTGTAAGGTGTTTCTTTAAACCATATGTATTTCCAACACAGTGCTTGCAGTATACACCTTGCTGCTTCTTCCTTAGTTTTTGACGTACTTACTTGACGCCCTCCGGCAACTCCATCCTTAAGGTCTGTCCCCCCACTCACTATCCATAACCGACAGCATTGGTACTGCCACATGACGAGAGAGGTATGGGTCAGGCTGAAGCATTCTCCTGGGACCTGCCAGTTGTAAGGTGTTTCTTTAAACCATATGTATTTCCAACACAGTGCTTGCAGTATACACCTTGCTGCTTCTTCCTTAGTTTTTGACGTACTTACTTGACGCCCTCCGGCAACTCCATCCTTAAGGTCTGTCCCCCCACTCACTATCCATAACCGACAGAATTGGTACTGCCACATGCAGAGAGAGGTATGGGTCAGGCTGAAGCATTCTCCTGGGACCTGCCAGTTGTAAGGTGTTTCTTTAAACCATATGTATTTCCAACACAGTGCTTGCAGTATACACCTTGCTGCTTCTTCCTTAGTTTTTGACGTACTTACTTGACGCCCTCCGGCAACTCCATCCTTAAGGTCTGTCCCCCCACTCACTATCCATAACCGACAGCATTGGTACTGCCACATGACGAGAGAGGTATGGGTCAGGCTGAAGCATTCTCCTGGGACCTGCCAGTTGTTAGGTGTTTCTTTAAACCATATGTATTTCCAACACAGTGCTTGCAGTATACACCTTGCTGCTTCTTCCTTAGTTTTTGACGTACTTACTTGACGCCCTCCGGCAACTCCATCCTTAAGGTCTGTCCCCCCACTCACTATCCATAACCGACAGAATTGGTACTGCCACATGCAGAGAGAGGTATGGGTCAGGCTGAAGCATTCTCCTGGGACCTGCCAGTTGTAAGGTGTTTCTTTAAACCATATGTATTTCCAACACAGTGCTTGCAGTATACACCTTGCTGCTTCTTCCTTAGTTTTTGACGTACTTACTTGACGCCCTCCGGCAACTCCATCCTTAAGGTCTGTCCCCCCACTCACTATCCATAACCGACAGAATTGGTACTGCCACATGCAGAGAGAGGTATGGGTCAGGCTGAAGCATTCTCCTGGGACCTGCCAGTTGTAAGGTGTTTCTTTAAACCATATGTATTTCCAACACAGTGCTTGCAGTATACACCTTGCTGCTTCTTCCTTAGTTTTTGACGTACTTACTTGACGCCCTCCGGCAACTCCATCCTTCAGGTCTGTCCCCCCACTCACTATCCATAACCGACAGCATTGGTACTGCCACATGACGAGAGAGGTATGGGTCAGGCTGAAGCATTCTCCTGGGACCTGCCAGTTGTAAGGTGTTTCTTTAAACCATATGTATTTCCAACACAGTGCTTGCAGTATACACCTTGCTGCTTCTTCCTTAGTTTTTGACGTACTTACTTGACGCCCTCCGGCAACTCCATCCTTAAGGTCTGTCCCCCCACTCACTATCCATAACCGACAGCATTGGTACTGCCACATGCAGAGAGAGGTATGGGTCAGGCTGAAGCATTCTCCTGGGACCTGCCAGTTGTAAGGTGTTTCTTTAAACCATATGTATTTCCAACACAGTGCTTGCAGTATACACCTTGCTGCTTCTTCCTTAGTTTTTGACGTACTTACTTGACGCCCTCCGGCAACTCCATCCTTAAGGTCTGTCCCCCCACTCACTATCCATAACCGACAGCATTGGTACTGCCACATGACGAGAGAGGTATGGGTCAGGCTGAAGCATTCTCCTGGGACCTGCCAGTTGTAAGGTGTTTCTTTAAACCATATGTATTTCCAACACAGTGCTTGCAGTATACACCTTGCTGCTTCTTCCTTAGTTTTTGACGTACTTACTTGACGCCCTCCGGCAACTCCATCCTTAAGGTCTGTCCCCCCACTCACTATCCATAACCGACAGCATTGGTACTGCCACATGACGAAAGAGGTATGGGTCAGGCTGAAGCATTCTCCTGGGACCTGCCAGTTGTAAGGTGTTTCTTTAAACCATATGTATTTCCAACACAGTGCTTGCAGTATACACCTTGCTGCTTCTTCCTTAGTTTTTGACGTACTTACTTGACGCCCTCCGGCAACTCCATCCTTAAGGTCTGTCCCCCCACTCACTATCCATAACCGACAGCATTGGTACTGCCACATGACGAGAGAGGTATGGGTCAGGCTGAAGCATTCTCCTGGGACCTGCCAGTTGTAAGGTGTTTCTTTAAACCATATGTATTTCCAACACAGTGCTTGCAGTATACACCTTGCTGCTTCTTCCTTAGTTTTTGACGTACTTACTTGACGCCCTCCGGCAACTCCATCCTTAAGGTCTGTCCCCCCACTCACTATCCATAACCGACAGCATTGGTACTGCCACATGACGAAAGAGGTATGGGTCAGGCTGAAGCATTCTCCTGGGACCTGCCAGTTGTAAGGTGTTTCTTTAAACCATATGTATTTCCAACACAGTGCTTGCAGTATACACCTTGCTGTTTCTTCCTTAGTTTTTGACGTACTTACTTGACGCCCTCCGGCAACTCCATCCTTAAGGTCTGTCCCCCCACTCACTATCCATAACCGACAGCATTGGTACTGCCACATGACGAGAGAGGTATGGGTCAGGCTGAAGCATTCTCCTGGGACCTGCCAGTTGTAAGGTGTTTCTTTAAACCATATGTATTTCCAACACAGTGCTTGCAGTATACACCTTGCTGCTTCTTCCTTAGTTTTTGACGTACTTACTTGACGCCCTCCGGCAACTCCATCCTTAAGGTCTGTCCCCCCACTCACTATCCATAACCGACAGCATTGGTACTGCCACATGCAGAGAGAGGTATGGGTCAGGCTGAAGCATTCTCCTGGGACCTGCCAGTTGTAAGGTGTTTCTTTAAACCATATGTATTTCCAACACAGTGCTTGCAGTATACACCTTGCTGCTTCTTCCTTAGTTTTTGACGTACTTACTTGACGCCCTCCGGCAACTCCATCCTTAAGGTCTGTCCCCCCACTCACTATCCATAACCGACAGCATTGGTACTGCCACATGCAGAGAGAGGTATGGGTCAGGCTGAAGCATTCTCCTGGGACCTGCCAGTTGTAAGGTGTTTCTTTAAACCATATGTATTTCCAACACAGTGCTTGCAGTATACACCTTGCTGCTTCTTCCTTAGTTTTTGACGTACTTACTTGACGCCCTCCGGCAACTCCATCCTTAAGGTCTGTCCCCCCACTCACTATCCATAACCGACAGCATTGGTACTGCCACATGACGAGAGAAGTATGGGTCAGGCTGAAGCATTCTCCTGGGACCTGCCAGTTGTAAGGTGTTTCTTTAAACCATATGTATTTCCAACACAGTGCTCGCAGTATACACCTTGCTGCTTCTTCCTTAGTTTTTGACGTACTTACTTGACGCCCTCCGGCAACTCCATCCTTAAGGTCTGTCCCCCCACTCACTATCCATAACCGACAGCATTGGTACTGCCACATTGTAACGGAGAAAACTACAAACCCCGGACTGAAATCGATTCTTCAAGATATCGATCGATGAGAGACATCTTTATTGCTACCCGTGAGCTGCGCAGTTGATCGCGCAGAGAAGAGGAGAATCATTAATTTCTCCAGCCAGTCAGATTTTGGGAGCGGAGCAGACTACTTGTGACTTGCGGAACCATCGGCGACCAGTACCACAACATGGCGGGTTGGAAGAAACTTTCACGTAAATCATCATTTAAACCAAAAATCTTTCAACGAAATTGCATTAAGTCTGACTTAGTGCTGTTTCACACGGTACAATTTATCAAAGTAGCCAAGAAATATGCACTAAGTCCCTTAGTGCTCATTCGCTGAAAAGATTTGTGCATAACTGACTTAGTTCAGATATTATCTCATAAAGTATGATAGGTATAACATATAGCGTCTTCGTAGACTAAAGATTGGCCACCGAATGATATAACTGCATCATTAAGTCAAATCAGCAAAATTTTGACTTAGTGCTTTTTCGCAGAATACCCACGAGATACTATTTGAAAAGAATTTATTTCAATAACTTCCACATGACTATAATTTAAATCATAAATTTCGTTTTAACGTTATCTGTAAATATCGTTTTAAATGTAGAAAATTTACTACAAATTTGATCGTTTTAAGAAACAATAATTTCTTTGATATTATTCTTATAATTGGCACAGAGTACCTTATTCTCAGGCACTATTAAGGACATTATCTTGTCACCTTTTTCAAACGTATCATGCTAATACGCATGAGGTCACTTGCAACACATGGTTGTTGGGTGCAAAATTTTCATGTCATTGTTGCATGAAAAGTTTCTTTTTATCTTTAAATTCACTTTATGTTTTGGTGGACGACATTTCTATTTGCCGCCATGAATGGGAACTGTCCATCCTCCATTTGTGTTTGTTTTGTGATGTCATGTTAATGTCATGTACTGTCATGTTTTGTCAATCTAGTGGAAACAGTTACAAGTTGTTACAACCGCTGAGAACTGTTATTATCCCACATATACACGAGTCTTGTGATAGGCTTTGTTCTGTATGCATTGTTGATATGCGATAGCACGATATTGTACTTTCAGGTTTGATTCCTGTCTTTTTTATCATTAGTCCATGGGGACCCTGTCACTGAAGAGTTTTGAGGTTACGGGGAGGCCATGTACTATTTGATATTGTTTTTGATACTATTTGATAGTGTGAAATCTTGGTAGAAGTTTTATTTACGTTCATATGCGCGTACTAAATACGAACGTCACGTTGTATTTTTTTTTATATTGATTAGGTTTACCTTCTCTTTATGAGGATCTGAGGTACAAAACCATCAATACTAAATTAATCAGACTTTCTGAGTAATTTTCTGATTACCAAAAAGTAATTATGTTTTTCGTATTAACTGTTAACCTTCGGGATCTGTTTTAACAAGTTGGCGAAATAAACGGTACTGAGTTTTTTGTATTAATTTTGCATCGCAAATTAATAATCTTGTACCTGAGTAAATTAATGTTTTTTGTTGAATGTTATATGTTGTGCGTTCATTTAACTCCTTCTGCAAATATTCTTACAATTCTGATATTTGCATAATGAATAAGTTGTTGTTTTATGGGGGGTTCTTTTTTTTTCGCATTGAATTTTGTTTTGGATATCTACACAAATATCTTAAATTCTCAAATAGTTTATTCTATTTGAACTTTTGTTTGGTTTTAAAACACAAGTACTAGTAATTTTTTATTAAATTCTTCCGAATTTTTACAGAGCTGACATCTATCGGATGTTTTTAAAAGTTGTTATTTAATATCGATTTATTTATTTTTCAATTGGTTTTGTCTTAGATCTATTGATTGGGTTTGGGTCCTTGATATCAATATGCTTGCAGGATAATTCACTAGATGGTGTTAATTCTAACAAAACATTTTAATAAATTAATAAACTTGCTTTTGAATTTCATTTTAAATAATTATTTTCTTAAAAATATTTTCTTAAAAATATTGTTTCTCCAGGTTTACATTCTGTTACTAGAATTTTTGTCATTTTGCTACATTATAGTAAAAGGGCTGCTGTGTTTTCCTTTTGAAAGGCTTTTCCGTTTTCAACATTTTATGAAATTTTTTTTTTTTTTTCTGTATAATCTTGTTTTTTTGTTGGTTAACCCGTTAGGTAGATAATTATTTAGGGAAAAGAAATTGACTCGCTCACCCTGAAGAAGCGGAACTGGCTGCTCAAAATATCTGCTAACAAGACAAGATTTTTATATTTTCACCATCATCTTTGGAAGTCTTCATGGTTTGGGACTGCTGCTGCTGCTTACAGAACAATTTCAAGCTAATATTCCCTGTTTTCATCGTAAATGGTCTACTAGTTTAACTGCTTCAATTTGGAGGATGGAAATCTCAACATTTGTAATTATACACATCTATTGAAGCAAAACTATGACGCCTGAGGGTTCCTCTACACCACCAACACCAGGAAGAAATCTAAAGCAGTCATGTGCTTCGGAGCCAGGTGGTCCGTTCTTTTCTTTGGTGGAGGGGTAATGTAACGGAGAAAACTACAAACCCCGGACTGAGATCGATTCTTCAAGATATCGATCGATGAGAGACATCTTTATTGCTACCCGTGAGCTGCGCAGTAGATCGCGCAGAGAAGAGGAGAATCATTAATTTCTCCAGCCAGTCAGATTTTGGGAGCGGAGCAGACTACTTGTGACTTGCGGAACCATCGGCGACCAGTACCACAACATGGCGGGTTGGAAGAAACTTTCACGTAAATCATCATTTAACTTTAGATAGTTTTACGGGTTATCTTTATCCTTTTAAATCTTTTTATTTCTAGAAGAAATAAATGGCGCCCTTTATATATATTTAACCTCTTAACTTTTATGATGACTTTCATTTATAAAATTCAACATGCAGATGCTCTTCGAGTCCTGCACACGGCCCTGAGAATCCTTTAGTTTAAAATATAGAGTCTCCTCTGCTACTTCATTTATTTAATTAAACTTATATTGTACTAGCTTCTATTCTGAATAAACGATTATTTGTTAAACTCATCCTTCTTTAATTTACAGTTGATTGAATATGTTTTTATTTCAGAATACACGCAATAAATATTTGATTTACATTTTATTAGTGTTGCTCATGGGAATAGCTAATCATAATTATTTCTTCTCTTCTTAAAATCGTTACAATGGCGCCTGCAACGTGTGTATATCGGTTGAATTTTTTTTGTAAATTTTTCATTTTGAATGTCATCTTTTTCACCCTTGTAGGTAGAATTTTTTTTTTTTTTTAGACACGTGTGGTCAATATCATTTTGGTCGTGTTTAAAGTTTTTTTTTCAACGTTGTGGTTTGGTTCGCCGATGATTTCGTAAGTTCACACTTTTTTCTTCTTCTTAATTTAAAATTTATTTTATTTTGGTTCCCGCTTTCAAATCTGAACTCATCTTGTGTGCCTCTTGCTATATCTTGAGTATTTACTCATTATTTACCACGTTTTATACGTAGCTTTAAAATCCTAACGAGATAATGGTTATTGTGTGCTAATTTGTTTTATTTTGTCCTAACAGAGTATTTAGGTACATATTTCATCGTTCACGAATGGCGCTAGAAATGATCATGATGCGGACAGTAGTTCTTCGCATCTCATTTTTAAAAAAAAATACGGAGTAAGTTATTTACTTAACCTCTACTATAACTTTAACATCATGCGATTGTTAATTTTTCTTTGAATTTCAGTGAATGAAACCATATTATAGGTTCCTTAATTTCCGTAATTGTATTATTTCGAAATATTATAGCAACCTTATTGATCCGTAATTTCCTTTCAATAATAACCCTTTTTTCACCTTATAAAGTTAATATTACGTTTTAAGTCATGTGGATGATTGTTACATAAAAGTGTTCAACTCTTATTTAACCATTTACACATATTATTGTGTTCTTAAATTATAAAAATATAGTTACAAAGATTTATGATTTTTAAATTTGGAATTTTATTGTCACTTTCAATATACTTTAACATAATATATTTTTTCTAATTCCTGTATTTTAAAATTAAAATGTTGCATTTGTTTTTACTCAATAATGAAATACACAAAACATGCTTTTCAGAGTAAATGCTGTTTCAACATTGGATAAATGCTTCAGGACTAGGAGCGAGACGTCACACCTGCCTGATCTGCGTTTTCCTTTGCTGTCGGCAAATTGCTTTTTGAAGGTTTTCTTTTATAATTTATTTAGTTTTAACTTTTAATATACAAGATAGGACCATTAATATTCAATGATCATATTTTGTTTATTATGGGAAAAGGGTTTTCAACAAACAGGGAATGTTTTAAATCTTTTTTTCAACGAGCTCAGTTGGAACTAAATTTTTTATAGGTTAATTTTTATTTGTCGGCAATTGTTTTCAAGTAATTCTGAATTTCCATTCTTTCAATTCATACAAGGTTCTGTTTTTTTAATTAATTATTAACAAAACATAATTTTCACGTACGACAATATTTTTTTAGTTTTTGTATGCTTGTCCAGGAAAATAGTTTTTACAGGTTAATAGTCATTGTGTTAAGGCGTATAATACAATTTTTATGACCTTAATTAATTTAAAATATCAAATCTATAAGTTCTACAGGAATTTCCATTCTAAACATTCATTAAACAAGATATTTTACAGAAGGTTTTACCCTTTTTTACCTTTTCTTTGTAATTTGGGTTTGGATTTTTTATATTCAATATTGTTTATATGATATACTTTGCAATCGTTTTAATCTTTACATTTAGCTTAAAGGTTATTGCCGTGTAATTTGTTCTTATTCAATAGAATTCGTGGGCTTTCTGCGGAAAAGCACTAAGTCAAAAATACTAGTTTTGAGATAATTGAATTTGAAAGTTTGATCAACGTTATCTTTTTAAAAATATATTGAAGTCATTATATGGATGAAAAGAGTTTTATAGATTATTTTATTGTCTGCTTATGCCTGTCCTTATTATTTAAAAATAATAGAAAAAATTATATTTTTTTCTTAAAAATAGAAGGCTATTGCATGACTTAATGCTTTTTCGCTGATACAATATTGCAAGCAGATTGCAACAATAACATTTGGCTGTCATCAGTTGTTTTGTTTTGCTCTATCTAAAATTAATTTTTTACCATTCTTTTTTGTTTTCTGGCAAAAAAAAAGTGTAGTGTGTTGTGCCTTGAGGTTTCTTCTCCCTCCTGATCTTCCAGGAGTCACTTTTCGCTGCTGATTTCCAGATATTTATAAACTTTTTTACTTCTGTCATTTTTCATACTATTATTGTAGTTGTTTACTGTTGTGAATAATGGAGGAAGATTTCCCTCCTGGACCCCCTACAAAGCCCCCAGATCCCTCTCCAGACCCCCCAGACGGGGAAAATGTAGAAATTTCTGACAGTGATTCTGTCATCTTGACTTCTACCAAAAAAAGGAAATTTACTCCTTCTTCCCCAATAAAACTTGACTCGCCTTCGACTTCACTGTCCCCACCAGCACTTTCTCAACTTCCTCCAACAAACTTTTATTCTCCTCATTCCCGTGGCCCATTCATAGCATACGCCCAAAAAACTGAGCAAGGAAAAACCATCCACCCTCTTGAATTTGGCAAATTCCTATCAAATAGCAAGAATCTTTCAATCAAACCTGGAGGTGTAAAAGCCGAGGGTCGCTTCCGAATCTCCGTCGAATTCCTCTCAGGGCCAGCTGCCAACAGTTTCATCAAAAATATCTTCATTTCATCTAATTCAAAGTTCAAGGCATATATCCCTACTTTCAATGTCACTCGCATGGGCCTGGTCAGAGGTATCTCGACCGATCTGTCCATCGAAGAAATTCTGTCTTCACTTTCAACCCCCCAACACATTGGCAATCCCATAAAAGCCAGGAGGCTAAATTACAAGGACTCCTCTGAGGGTATAATTACCTGGAAGCCCTCCCAATCTGTTGTTATCACCTTTGAAGGTCAATCTCTTCCCTCCCATATATATTTATTCTTCAACTCATTACCAGTTGAAATGTATACATATCCCACCACTCAATGTTTCAATTGCTGCCGTTTTGGTCATACCAAAGCTGCATGCAGATCTCAACCCAGATGTTTTAAATGTGGAGAAAACCACGCAGCTGACCAATGTCCTTCTTCCTCCTCACCTAAATGTTTTAACTGCTCAGGCTCACATACAGCTATCAACACATCTTGCCCAGAACAATCTCGCCAAAAAAATATTAAAATTTCTATGGCCTCTCAGAACTTGTCTTTTCTGCAGGCTTCTAAATTATTCCCGCCTGTCAAAAAATCATTTGCTGAGGCTTTATCCAGCAACTCCTCATCCAACCCTCTTCCCTCCACTACAACAACTTCTTCTCGTTCAACTAAATTCACATACAAAAACGCTATCTCTAAACCGGCTCCTGGATACGATCAGCAACAACACAACTCACTGCTCTTAAATCCCAATGGTTCACCTCTTTCAAATGCCACAAATGGGTGTGCAAATAATTATAATCCGTCCTCAATGAACTCTCTTAAACTTTCTGAAAAACTCTCCCAAGACAATTCTTCATTTATCCAAACTCTTATTATTCTTCTAATTGACCTTATTTCTTCTCAAACTAATCTACCGTCCAACGCTGCTACTATTATTTCCACATTAAAATCATTTATTCAAAATGGCTCTTCGGGATGTCAGAATACTTCAGTGGAATAGCCGAAGTGCTATTTCTAACAAATCTGATCTCCTTAACCTATTAAATTCCAACTTTATTTCTTTGGCTGCTATCTCGGAGACTTGGTTTACTCCATCCACCCACTTTAATGTGGGAGGGTATTCCTGTCTCCGCGACGATCGCCCGGAAGGTTCGGGCGGCGGTGCTGCCCTTTTTATTAAAAAATCCATATCATTTTCCCCAATAAATAATATCAAACCCCCCAATGCTGACTTCCAAATGGTTGCAGCTAAAATAAAGGACACATCCTTTATTTCAGTCTATCTTCCCCCAACAGCCCACTTCAATAAACAAACTTGGTTGCAAATTGTAAGTCAACTAAGCCCTCCTTTCTTTATATTAGGCGATTTTAATGCCCATTCCCCCGTCTGGGGTTCTGCTTTCTCCGACCGAGATGGTCGAAGTGTGATGGATTTCCTAGATCAATCCAACCTTTTCCTTTTGAATGACGGATCTCCTACTAGGATCTCACGCCCCAGCA
Source organism: Hesperophylax consimilis (assembly GCF_061612785.1). NCBI lineage: Eukaryota > Metazoa > Arthropoda > Insecta > Trichoptera > Limnephilidae > Hesperophylax > Hesperophylax consimilis. The sequence continues at coordinate 10,929,396 of NC_142852.1, forward strand.
CAAACCCCAGTGCAGTGGATCTCTCGATATGTTCTACTAGTCTGGCTTCTCTTTCCTCGTGGGTGGTGTCCCCCGACCCTTGCTCCAGTGATCATTTCCCGATCATCATTACTTATCAAACTTCTTTCCAATCGGACAAGTCTCATATTTCGACAAAGATTAAAACGAAACACACCAAATGGGATGAATTTAACTCTCATATGGACAAGTTCCTACTAAATTCACCCGCCACCGATATATTTTCCGTCAAAGATGATTATAATAACTTCAAATCAATGCTCATAACTGCAATAAATAAATCAAATCCTCCCCCTAAAACTAAATCTCTCAAAAAACTCCCTCCAACTCCCTGGTGGGATGAGGAATGTTCCAAAGTAGTAAGAATTCGGAAAGCTAAATCTCTTTCCTATCGTTACAATATGACTATGGAGAACTATCTTATATACAAAAACGCTGAATCCAATGCCAAAAGGGTATTGAGGTCAAAAAAAAGATCCGGGTGGTACAACTTTTGCAGTTCAGTATCTCCGAACACTCCAATTTCGGAAGTTTGGTCTATGATCCGAAGATTTCGATCCTCCTTCAGTTCACCATCTCCTCGAGCGTCCCATTCTAAATGGATAGATGAATTCTTGGACAAAATTGCCCCCCCTTCTGTTCCTAACTTAGATGAAATAACGCCCATCTATAATACTCCCATGTCTAATCATTGGCTAGACTCTCCATTCACCTTAATTGAGCTAAAAAATGGTTTATCAACAGTCAAGGACTCATCTCCAGGCAGAGATGGTATACCTTACAGCATAATCAAAAATAGTAATGATAATGTTCTAAACCACTTCTTAAGCATCTTAAATAAAATCTTCCAGACTGGTATAATGCCTGATGACTGGAGTTCTCAAATAATCATCCCTATTTTAAAAACAAACAAATCTCCAAATTTTGGATCCAACTACAGGCCAATCGCTCTTTCATCCACCCTCAGTAAACTTTATGAAAAATTAATTAAAAACCGATTAGAATTTTTTGTCGAGAGTAAACAGCTTCTCTCTCCATCTCAATTTGGGTTTAGGAAAAAAAAATCCACCCAGGATAACCTTGCCATCATCAGCACTGATATTAATTTATCAATTTCTAAACAGGAAGTTTGTCTTGCCGTCTTTATAGATATAGAAGGCGCCTTTGACAATGTTTCCATCCCAATCCTGAAAAAAAAACTTCTAGGCCTTGGCCTTCCCCCCATGTTTGTCCAATCAATTATTAATCTATTTCTAGATAGAAAAATTTTCATTGAACTTCCAGATATTTCTCCTCAAAGTAGGTCTATTTGGAAGGGTTTACCACAAGGCGATGTATTGTCCCCCTTACTGTATAATATATACACATATGATATGCATGTCACTATTCCCCCACAAATAAAAATTATCGAGTTCGCAGATGACATAGCTTTCTTCTTATCATCCAAAATCATCCCTCTTGCCGTCAAATATCTTAACGAAGCCATGAATGCCCTTTGCACATGGCTCACGTTACATGGTCTTGAACTTTCAATCCAAAAGACTCAGTGTGTCACCTTCTCAAACCGCCATAAAAACCCCCCCGTTCAAATTTTATTTAAAAATTCTCCAATCTCCAACGCTTCTGAAGTAAAATTTTTGGGAGTAACATTTGATAGGAAACTTAAATGGTCTTCCCATATTAATAATTTAGTTACTAAATGCGAAAAAAATTTAAATATCATCAGATCATTATCTGGCGTTTGGTGGGGAGCTCACCCTACTTGCATTAAGTTGCTTTACAATGCACTTATTCGAAGCCATCTCGACTATGCCTGCCCACTTTTTAGTACTGCCTCAAAAAATGTACTTAATAAATTAGACAAAATTCAATCTAAATCTTTGCGAATAATAACTGGAGCGATGCAATCGTCACCCATCAATTCCCTTCAAGTAGAATGTTCTGATCCTCCTCTTTATTTAAGGCGTCAACTATTTGCTGACAAATTTGTTCTTAAATGTTTAAATTCTAAATGTCATCAGGTTATCCCCAGCGTCTCGTTGTTCATTGACTCAAACCATTCATCTACAATCAGAGCTTCAACTAAACCTCTTCCTGACATCTGTAAAAATTTTAAGTCTCTCTCAGAGCTCCACATCATCCAAAATGATCTACTTCCCTTATACAAACTAAAATATAGTCACGTCACCCTATCCCCAACAATATTAGAAGGGATTGGAATCTTTAAAAGTCATTCCAATCTCCCGGCCCGAACTGTCAATAATATGTTCAATGACATTATTTTATCTAAATGACCCAACTTTTCTCTTTTATTTACTGATGGATCCAAATCTCCCGACTCTCCTAACTGTGGTATAGGTATTAACGTTTACCACAATAATTCTAATGATAGAATATTTCATTCAATTTCAAATCAATTTTCAATATTTTCAGCTGAGTGCATTGCAATAATAGAATCTCTCAAATATATAATCAAAAATAATTTTGAACATTCCCTCGTTCTCTCTGACTCTCTCAGTTCCCTCCAAAAACTTAAATCCAGTCCTCTTCTTCATCCTGATGATCATTTTGTATGCCTTATTCGAGTGATGATAGCATCCATTCAAAGCTCTGGTAAATCTGTAACTCTGATTTGGATTCCTGGACATGTTGGTATCATGGGTAATGATATTGCGGATGCCTTGGCAAAACAAGGAGCGTCCAACCCTGTTGTTACCCTCGTAAACCACATTCCCTTATCTGACATTTTTTCCATCATCAAAGAAAGATCCCGCAATGTTTGGTCAGAGTATTGGCACATTGCTAGTCAATCCAAGGGAGCCTGCTATGCCTCAATACAAAGGACTATACCATTAAAACCGTGGTTTCAGCAATTCCCTCATTTTTCCAAAAAAGAAATTTCTTCACTCATTCGAATGAGGATCGGTCATTGTTCCGTTCCTTCCCATCTTTTTAAAATTCACGTCCTTGACTCCCCAGATTGTACATTCTGTGGTCTAGAAGTGGGAACTTTAGATCACATATTTTTTGGTTGTCCCTCTCTAAACAAATATCCTCTCTTCTATCAAGCCTTAACTAAAATTGCCTCCCCTCCATTCAACATTTCATTTCTTTTAAGTCTGAACTCGACTCCAATTTTCATTATAATTTTGAAATTTGCCTATTTAAATTCACCTTTCAATACACCTTTCTCAATAATTTTAAATGATGGCCAAGAACACCCTTGAAGGGTGAAAGCCAGAAATAATGGAAAAAAAAAATATATTGCAAGCACAGAAGTAAAAATAGTCTCGTGGTGTAACATTTTTATTTTAATAATTTTTTTTTACAAGCTTTTACATAAGATTTTCATCCGCTTCATTAATATTATAATCATCATTTATTTCGCTGTCGTCGACAGAAGGAATGGAAGCATACCAACTTTGAAGCTCATGTGGTATAATTTTTTTATCACATAAAACCATCAAATCTTTTTTCTTGGAATGTGATATTGGTATAATTTTTTTGTATAATTTTGATATCACACAATGCTGATCAATAACTTCTTGTCGCCTACCCCTACGTATATTACGGACATCAATAACAGAATAGTGATCTGCACTATAATTTTATTTAATTTTGAATGGTAGTTCTTTTTCATATTTTATTTTTTTAATTTTTAGCCAATTGACTTTATTACCGCTTTCGTCGACTGTCTTATTTTTTATTGTTTCGAGTGAAAGCTTCTTCAAATCCAAAAAGTCATCAAATTGTAGCTCTTTAACCATGTAAGGTTCTTTGTTTTTGTTGCGTCCTCTTTTTGAGCGAGCCAATTTGAAAATATTTATCCACTCTCGTACACTGAACACGTCTGTGTTTTTTTTTTATATTCAATTGCGCTGTGCATCGCATCGACTTCCATGTAACTATGACCACTTTCTAGGAATTTTTGCTCAATTACCTTAAGATTCGTTGTTTGTACCAGACGAAGTAATATTGCAGATAATTGAACATTCCTGTTCTGACCAGCACACGTGTCGGAAAATATGGAGAGGTATTCTACATCGGAAGGCACTTGCTTGTTGATATACTCAAATAGACACGTACCTATTTCACAGCTTCCCCTTTTACCATTCACTTCCGTCCATGCATAACAGTAACCATTATTAGGTGGTCTGTTTTCATAAATTGTAAAATTGTACATGTTCAGTTTTCTCAAGTAGTACAAAATAGAAACTTCTGAACTGGGTATCTGAAGAACACTTTGTAGATCCATCGTTATGGTCAAACACGCCGAGTCCTGGCTTGATCTTTCCTTGTCCGCTGCTTTCGCTGCCTCAGATTCAGTCTTTCTTCGAATGTGATCTTCAAAATTTTCTTTTAATGCCAATTTCTCACCTTCGTTAGCCTTTTCATAGACACTACATATTACGCATTGATCTTTTTTTGGCACATAAAAAGACAAATTATAATTGGTGGCAAAATTCTACGATAAGTTAGTTGTTTCACAGGAACCTTATGATTTTCAGCACAAACTTCTTTGTAGAGATCATACATTTTTGAAATCGACAACTTGCTATCGAGATACAGACGTTTAGAAGACTTCCTACAATAATGGCTTTCAACTCGAGGGAAGCTGTCGATATGAGCTTTCACCCTTTCGATGTCTTCATTACCTGTTTTGTTGTGTGGAGTATGTTTTTTTCTAGGATTCACGAAATTTCCATGAATATCTTTATTTTTGAAAGCCATAATTACAGAACGGTTTGATATATTTAGAATTTTCAAGAAAAAATTACAACAAACTTTAATAGTTTCTCCATTTCTATTAATGGAATAATATTTAGAATTTGATCGGATCTTTCCGTTTTCTTTTCGTAATCTACGATATTTTGGTGGTTCACTTGAAACATTTCGTAAAATAAATTCTTTCTTTCTTTCGTAAGATGGAATGCCCCAGTATAGCTTGCATAACTCAAGAAGCTCATTTTCCGAAAAGACATCAGTGCAGTGAAAGCGGCATTTTTTTGCACAATCGACTGGTTTGGGAAGCTTTGCTGGTTTTAAAATATTTTTCTTTCCTAAATATGGCAGGCAATCATTTCGTTTTTTCTTCTCGACATTTACTTTCCACATTTCTGGGTTTGATTTACGCCAACGTGAAAGAACTTTCGGACTATTTTCGATAGCATTTGTCGTAGTAGTAATAGGCAGTATGTCAAGTTGAGAGATGTCAACACGAGAATCGTCTTCCACTATTTCAGTTAATGATGTCGTCGAACCAGAAGGACTTGGAATGTAATCTTTATCAGCAACAATATCGTCGTCACTAAAATCGATGAAATATTCCATATTAGCAACAATCGCCATTTGATTTTCATCCAGCAAACTTTCGTCTTTTGGCAATTCTTCATATTCTGATAATCCTGCCGATGTACTGGGTTTAACTAGAATGAGAAATGAAATTATTACTTTTTTTCATTTTTGTGCACGTGAAATTAATAATTTTGATTTCTCTAAAAATATATAAAACCCTCACTTCAAATTTTTAAATTCCTCTCGTCGCAAAATCAGTTTTAAATATAACTCATCGGGATTTCTAAGGCTAGCTTTACACTTGTAAGTTTTTTCGTAAGTAAGCGACTTCTGGCCAATGAGAACCTTTGATTTTCAAAATCCATTGAGCCCATTGGCTAGAAGTCGCTTACTTACGGAAAAACTTACATGTGTAAAGCTAGCCTAAGTACCAAGATACGAGTAAATACAAAAATTTCTATAAATAAATGAATCATTCAATTTTTGTGTTAAACTTTCAAAAGTTTGCTATATTTTAACGGCAGATTAACAGAATGTTTTCTGCCTTCTGTTTTTTTTTGTATTATCAAGATAAAAATACACACGGTGTAATATTTATATTTTTGAAACTCTCAATTCACGGTGGAATCCATTTTAATGATTTATTAAATCAATTTATTTATTTTATCCACTGCGACACAGAATAATAATTATTGTTTTAATAAATAATAAAAAATAATTATTGTTGTTATTGTAGGTACTAAAACACATGACATTTAGCAAAAACAGACAGTGTAATAAATTAATTTAGGTTATGTTTTCAAACAATCGCAATACGATGATAAAATATAAGAGAAACTTACCGTCAACTGCCAAGAAATCATTTTCATTTTGTTTTCTAGCCATTTTTAATATTTTTGCCGCTCTTGACAACATTTTTGTTAGTAAAAATTCAATTTAGTCAGCGAGAAACTTACTTCAAACACAACTGTCAGATTTTGAATACCACAGAGAAACCAAAAATCTTTCAACGAAATTGCATTAAGTCTGACTTAGTGCTGTTTCACACGGTACAATTTATCAAAGTAGCCAAGAAATATGCACTAAGTCCCTTAGTGCTCATTCGCTGAAAAGATTTGTGCATAACTGACTTAGTTCAGATATTATCTCATAAAGTATGATAGGTATAACATATAGCGTCTTCGTAGACTAAAGATTGGCCACCGAATGATATAACTGCATCATTAAGTCAAATCAGCAAAATTTTGACTTAGTGCTTTTTCGCAGAATACCCACGAGATACTATTTGAAAAGAATTTATTTCAATAACTTCCACATGACTATAATTTAAATCATAAATTTCGTTTTAACGTTATCTGTAAATATCGTTTTAAATGTAGAAAATTTACTACAAATTTGATCGTTTTAAGAAACAATAATTTCTTTGATATTATTCTTATAATTGGCACAGAGTACCTTATTCTCAGGCACTATTAAGGACATTATCTTGTCACCTTTTTCAAACGTATCATGCTAATACGCATGAGGTCACTTGCAACACATGGTTGTTGGGTGCAAAATTTTCATGTCATTGTTGCATGAAAAGTTTCTTTTTATCTTTAAATTCACTTTATGTTTTGGTGGACGACATTTCTATTTGCCGCCATGAATGGGAACTGTCCATCCTCCATTTGTGTTTGTTTTGTGATGTCATGTTAATGTCATGTACTGTCATGTTTTGTCAATCTAGTGGAAACAGTTACAAGTTGTTACAACCGCTGAGAACTGTTATTATCCCACATATACACGAGTCTTGTGATAGGCTTTGTTCTGTATGCATTGTTGATATGCGATAGCACGATATTGTACTTTCAGGTTTGATTCCTGTCTTTTTTATCATTAGTCCATGGGGACCCTGTCACTGAAGAGTTTTGAGGTTACGGGGAGGCCATGTACTATTTGATATTGTTTTTGATACTATTTGATAGTGTGAAATCTTGGTAGAAGTTTTATTTACGTTCATATGCGCGTACTAAATACGAACGTCACGTTGTATTTTTTTTTATATTGATTAGGTTTACCTTCTCTTTATGAGGATCTGAGGTACAAAACCATCAATACTAAATTAATCAGACTTTCTGAGTAATTTTCTGATTACCAAAAAGTAATTATGTTTTTCGTATTAACTGTTAACCTTCGGGATCTGTTTTAACAAGTTGGCGAAATAAACGGTACTGAGTTTTTTGTATTAATTTTGCATCGCAAATTAATAATCTTGTACCTGAGTAAATTAATGTTTTTTGTTGAATGTTATATGTTGTGCGTTCATTTAACTCCTTCTGCAAATATTCTTACAATTCTGATATTTGCATAATGAATAAGTTGTTGTTTTATGGGGGGTTCTTTTTTTTCGCATTGAATTTTGTTTTGGATATCTACACAAATATCTTAAATTCTCAAATAGTTTATTCTATTTGAACTTTTGTTTGGTTTTAAAACACAAGTACTAGTAATTTTTTATTAAATTCTTCCGAATTTTTACAGAGCTGACATCTATCGGATGTTTTTAAAAGTTGTTATTTAATATCGATTTATTTATTTTTCAATTGGTTTTGTCTTAGATCTATTGATTGGGTTTGGGTCCTTGATATCAATATGCTTGCAGGATAATTCACTAGATGGTGTTAATTCTAACAAAACATTTTAATAAATTAATAAACTTGCTTTTGAATTTCATTTTAAATAATTATTTTCTTAAAAATATTTTCTTAAAAATATTGTTTCTCCAGGTTTACATTCTGTTACTAGAATTTTTGTCATTTTGCTACATTATAGTAAAAGGGCTGCTGTGTTTTCCTTTTGAAAGGCTTTTCCGTTTTCAACATTTTATGAAATTTTTTTTTTTTTCTGTATAATCTTGTTTTTTTGTTGGTTAACCCGTTAGGTAGATAATTATTTAGGGAAAAGAAATTGACTCGCTCACCCTGAAGAAGCGGAACTGGCTGCTCAAAATATCTGCTAACAAGACAAGATTTTTATATTTTCACCATCATCTTTGGAAGTCTTCATGGTTTGGGACTGCTGCTGCTGCTTACAGAACAATTTCAAGCTAATATTCCCTGTTTTCATCGTAAATGGTCTACTAGTTTAACTGCTTCAATTTGGAGGATGGAAATCTCAACATTTGTAATTATACACATCTATTGAAGCAAAACTATGACGCCTGAGGGTTCCTCTACACCACCAACACCAGGAAGAAATCTAAAGCAGTCATGTGCTTCGGAGCCAGGTGGTCCGTTCTTTTCTTTGGTGGAGGGGTAATGTAACGGAGAAAACTACAAACCCCGGACTGAGATCGATTCTTCAAGATATCGATCGATGAGAGACATCTTTATTGCTACCCGTGAGCTGCGCAGTAGATCGCGCAGAGAAGAGGAGAATCATTAATTTCTCCAGCCAGTCAGATTTTGGGAGCGGAGCAGACTACTTGTGACTTGCGGAACCATCGGCGACCAGTACCACAACATGGCGGGTTGGAAGAAACTTTCACGTAAATCATCATTTAACTTTAGATAGTTTTACGGGTTATCTTTATCCTTTTAAATCTTTTTATTTCTAGAAGAAATAAATGGCGCCCTTTATATATATTTAACCTCTTAACTTTTATGATGACTTTCATTTATAAAATTCAACATGCAGATGCTCTTCGAGTCCTGCACACGGCCCTGAGAATCCTTTAGTTTAAAATATAGAGTCTCCTCTGCTACTTCATTTATTTAATTAAACTTATATTGTACTAGCTTCTATTCTGAATAAACGATTATTTGTTAAACTCATCCTTCTTTAATTTACAGTTGATTGAATATGTTTTTATTTCAGAATACACGCAATCAATATTTGATTTACATTTTATTAGTGTTGCTCATGGGAATAGCTAATCATAATTATTTCTTCTCTTCTTAAAATCGTTACAACATGCAGAGAGAGGTATGGGTCAGGCTGAAGCATTCTCCTGGGACCTGCCAGTTGTAAGGTGTTTCTTTAAACCATATGTATTTCCACCACAGTGCTTGCAGTATACACCTTGCTGTTTCTTCCTTAGTTTTTGACGTACTTACTTGACGCCCTCCGGCAACTCCATCCTTAAGGTCTGTCCCCCCACTCACTATCCATAACCGACAGCATTGGTACTGCCACATGACGAGAGAGGTATGGGTCAGGCTGAAGCATTCTCCTGGGACCTGCCAGTTGTAAGGTGTTTCTTTAAACCATATGTATTTCCAACACAGTGCTTGCAGTATACACCTTGCTGTTTCTTCCTTAGTTTTTGACGTACTTACTTGACGCCCTCCGGCAACTCCATCCTTAAGGTCTGTCCCCCCACTCACTATCCATAACCGACAGCATTGGTACTGCCACATGACGAAAGAGGTATGGGTCAGGCTGAAGCATTCTCCTGGGACCTGCCAGATGTAAGGTGTTTCTTTAAACCATATGTATTTCCAACACAGTGCTTGCAGTATACACCTTGCTGTTTCTTCCTTAGTTTTTGACGTACTTACTTGACGCCCTCCGGCAACTCCATCCTTAAGGTCTGTCCCCCCACTCACTATCCATAACCGACAGCATTGGTACTGCCACATGACGAGAGAGGTATGGGTCAGGCTGAAGCATTCTCCTGGGACCTGCCAGTTGTAAGGTGTTTCTTTAAACCATATGTATTTCCAACACAGTGCTTGCAGTATACACCTTGCTGCTTCTTCCTTAGTTTTTGACGTACTTACTTGACGCCCTCCGGCAACTCCATCCTTAAGGTCTGTCCCCCCACTCACTATCCATAACCGACAGCATTGGTACTGCCACATGACGAGAGAGGTATGGGTCAGGCTGAAGCATTCTCCTGGGACCTGCCAGTTGTAAGGTGTTTCTTTAAACCATATGTATTTCCAACACAGTGCTTGCAGTATACACCTTGCTGCTTCTTCCTTAGTTTTTGACGTACTTACTTGACGCCCTCCGGCAACTCCATCCTTAAGGTCTGTCCCCCCACTCACTATCCATAACCGACAGCATTGGTACTGCCACATGCAGAGAGAGGTATGGGTCAGGCTGAAGCATTCTCCTGGGACCTGCCAGTTGTAAGGTGTTTCTTTAAACCATATGTATTTCCAACACAGTGCTTGCAGTATACACCTTGCTGCTTCTTCCTTAGTTTTTGACGTACTTACTTGACGCCCTCCGGCAACTCCATCCTTAAGGTCTGTCCCCCCACTCACTATCCATAACCGACAGCATTGGTACTGCCACATGACGAGAGAGGTATGGGTCAGGCTGAAGCATTCTCCTGGGACCTGCCAGTTGTAAGGTGTTTCTTTAAACCATATGTATTTCCAACACAGTGCTTGCAGTATACACCTTGCTGCTTCTTCCTTAGTTTTTGACGTACTTACTTGACGCCCTCCGGCAACTCCATCCTTAAGGTCTGTCCCCCCACTCACTATCCATAACCGACAGCATTGGTACTGCCACATGCAGAGAGAGGTATGGGTCAGGCTGAAGCATTCTCCTGGGACCTGCCAGTTGTAAGGTGTTTCTTTAAACCATATGTATTTCCAACACAGTGCTTGCAGTATACACCTTGCTGCTTCTTCCTTAGTTTTTGACGTACTTACTTGACGCCCTCCGGCAACTCCATCCTTAAGGTCTGTCCCCCCACTCACTATCCATAACCGACAGCATTGGTACTGCCACATGCAGAGAGAGGTATGGGTCAGGCTGAAGCATTCTCCTGGGACCTGCCAGTTGTAAGGTGTTTCTTTAAACCATATGTATTTCCAACACAGTGCTTGCAGTATACACCTTGCTGCTTCTTCCTTAGTTTTTGACGTACTTACTTGACGCCCTCCGGCAACTCCATCCTTAAGGTCTGTCCCCCCACTCACTATCCATAACCGACAGCATTGGTACTGCCACATGCAGAGAGAGGTATGGGTCAGGCTGAAGCATTCTCCTGGGACCTGCCAGTTGTAAGGTGTTTCTTTAAACCATATGTATTTCCAACACAGTGCTTGCAGTATACACCTTGCTGCTTCTTCCTTAGTTTTTGACGTACTTACTTGACGCCCTCCGGCAACTCCATCCTTAAGGTCTGTCCCCCCACTCACTATCCATAACCGACAGCATTGGTACTGCCACATGACGAGAGAGGTATGGGTCAGGCTGAAGCATTCTCCTGGGACCTGCCAGTTGTAAGGTGTTTCTTTAAACCATATGTATTTCCAACACAGTGCTTGCAGTATACACCTTGCTGCTTCTTCCTTAGTTTTTGACGTACTTACTTGACGCCCTCCGGCAACTCCATCCTTAAGGTCTGTCCCCCCACTCACTATCCATAACCGACAGCATTGGTACTGCCACATGCAGAGAGAGGTATGGGTCAGGCTGAAGCATTCTCCTGGGACCTGCCAGTTGTAAGGTGTTTCTTTAAACCATATGTATTTCCAACACAGTGCTTGCAGTATACACCTTGCTGCTTCTTCCTTAGTTTTTGACGTACTTACTTGACGCCCTCCGGCAACTCCATCCTTAAGGTCTGTCCCCCCACTCACTATCCATAACCGACAGCATTGGTACTGCCACATGCAGAGAGAGGTATGGGTCAGGCTGAAGCATTCTCCTGGGACCTGCCAGTTGTAAGGTGTTTCTTTAAACCATATGTATTTCCAACACAGTGCTTGCAGTATACACCTTGCTGCTTCTTCCTTAGTTTTTGACGTACTTACTTGACGCCCTCCGGCAACTCCATCCTTAAGGTCTGTCCCCCCACTCACTATCCATAACCGACAGCATTGGTACTGCCACATGACGAGAGAGGTATGGGTCAGGCTGAAGCATTCTCCTGGGACCTGCCAGTTGTAAGGTGTTTCTTTAAACCATATGTATTTCCAACACAGTGCTTGCAGTATACACCTTGCTGCTTCTTCCTTAGTTTTTGACGTACTTACTTGACGCCCTCCGGCAACTCCATCCTTAAGGTCTGTCCCCCCACTCACTATCCATAACCGACAGCATTGGTACTGCCACATGCAGAGAGAGGTATGGGTCAGGCTGAAGCATTCTCCTGGGACCTGCCAGTTGTAAGGTGTTTCTTTAAACCATATGTATTTCCAACACAGTGCTTGCAGTATACACCTTGCTGCTTCTTCCTTAGTTTTTGACGTACTTACTTGACGCCCTCCGGCAACTCCATCCTTAAGGTCTGTCCCCCCACTCACTATCCATAACCGACAGCATTGGTACTGCCACATGCAGAGAGAGGTATGGGTCAGGCTGAAGCATTCTCCTGGGACCTGCCAGTTGTAAGGTGTTTCTTTAAACCATATGTATTTCCAACACAGTGCTTGCAGTATACACCTTGCTGCTTCTTCCTTAGTTTTTGACGTACTTACTTGACGCCCTCCGGCAACTCCATCCTTAAGGTCTGTCCCCCCACTCACTATCCATAACCGACAGCATTGGTACTGCCACATGCAGAGAGAGGTATGGGTCAGGCTGAAGCATTCTCCTGGGACCTGCCAGTTGTAAGGTGTTTCTTTAAACCATATGTATTTCCAACACAGTGCTTGCAGTATACACCTTGCTGCTTCTTCCTTAGTTTTTGACGTACTTACTTGACGCCCTCCGGCAACTCCATCCTTAAGGTCTGTCCCCCCACTCACTATCCATAACCGACAGCATTGGTACTGCCACATGACGAGAGAGGTATGGGTCAGGCTGAAGCATTCTCCTGGGACCTGCCAGTTGTAAGGTGTTTCTTTAAACCATATGTATTTCCAACACAGTGCTTGCAGTATACACCTTGCTGCTTCTTCCTTAGTTTTTGACGTACTTACTTGACGCCCTCCGGCAACTCGACGCTTCCATCCTTAAGGTCTGTCCCCCCACTCACTATCCATAACCGAGAAACAGACTAAAGGACAGAGATTCATTCACGGTCAGTCCGACAGCATTCTCGCTGGTACTGCCACATGACGAGAGAGGTATCCCACCCGATATTAGCGTTCTTCACCATACTTGTTTATGTTATCATTTCTTGCAGATGCTTGCAGCATACGCAAGATGCCAATACCTTCTCCTTGTATTTTTATGTTTTTAATTACTTTATATTATTATATCATTCGCATTTTCTTTATTATGTAAGCACTGCTTCGTTAGATTCGTTCAAACTTAAATGTAGATTCGGAGCCTTGAAGGAGTAACCATCTGTTACTTATACCAGGGCGGGTATGTGGTGGATAACCTCCAATACCTTTGTTTACTAACAATCACTGTCTTGTGTATTTGTAAGCACTTGCATACTGCTACCATATGCACGGACATTGGAGGTCTAGCTTCGTTTTATTAAACGTTCTTATATATAGCGTCCTTGTGAGAGCCTTGAAGGAGTAACCATCTGTTTCTTATACCAGGGCGGGTATGTGGTGGATAACCTGCAATGCCTTTGCTTACTAACAATCACTGTCTTGTGTATTTGTAAGCACTTGCATACTGCTACCATATGCACGGACATTGGAGGTCTAGCTTCGTTTTATTAAATGTAAAAACATTCTTATACAACAACAATAGCGTCCTTGTGAGAGCCTTGAAGGAGTAACCTTGTGTTACTTATACCAGGGCGGTGGACAACCTCCAATGACTGTACAGAATGTAAATAAGTAGTAATATAAATACATGTCATCCAAAATTATTATTGGAAAAATAATATATTTTATATTTTTAATATACCTAATTATTTTAAATAAAATAGGATTTAAAATGTTTTACTAAGTGTATCTATTATTATGCATGGCAGCTGTTTCGCCTTCTGAAGGCATTGATTTGACAAACTTACTTGAAAATATTTTTGTTTTTATTCTGCCCTAGTTGCATATTTAATTTGCTAATCTTATTTTCTTTATTTTAACAGGATGACTGTTCACAAAGTTGCTCACGCTTTGACCAATGCTACAACAACTATATAATATTAGGATGTAAAAAAAAAAAAAAATGCCGAAACAATAAATAATTTATATGTTTGTAAATGTTTTACGACACATTTATATAATGTCTGTAATCTTTTTCTTTTCATATTGACCTCGAGAAATAAAAGACTTTTTAAAATTAAAAGAGACAGTTTTTATTCCAAATAATGTCAGGAATTACTGGTTAAAGTAAGTCAAGTACGTCCCTTAACACATTTGTTTAATACATATAACAAAAGGAACTTCAAAGAAGGGTTAAATCGTGCACGCTGATGGATGAGCTCTTCGGGAAGTTATCTAAAATGTATACTTATATATTTGACCATAACCTTAGATGGATACCTCACATTAAACAAATCACAAATAAACTTCTCAAAACAATACACATTTTCCTAAACATAAGAAACATATATAAAATAAAACAATTGAAAACAATATATTTTGCACTTTGCCAATCAATAATAGAATATAGAATTATTGCTTGGGGAGGAGCAACAAACTCGGCTATCAATTACATAGAAACCGCACAGAAAACTATCTTTATTTATTTATTTATTTATTTATTTATTTTTATTTAAGTACATAAAACAGGCATGGTGCCCAAAAATTTATATACATGGATGTTTAAATACATAATAATAACAAAATGATAATAACAAAAAATAATGTAAAAGTCGGTCATTTTGAATACATGTAGGATAACAAAAGATTTTTTAAATATTTATGTTGAGGGATCAGTAGGATTTATAGGCCCTGTTAGAAGTTCTACTTAAAGGTAATACTAAAAAAACATAGACTGACTGATACAGACCAAATATTCAACAGCTGTGACGTACTAGATATACGCCAATTATACGTTAAAACACTACTAAACTACATTTTTGACAAAAAAAAATTTCAACATAACACTAACAGACCAGTTAGACGAGCGTATAAAGAAAACATTAAAACTCCGACAGTAAATTCAAGCTTTGGACAAAGACACTACCAATACCATGCAATAAAAGCTTTTAACAGTTTAAAACTTGAAATAAAAATTGAGGGAAATAAAAATAAATTCACACACAAAATTACAAAATGGATTAAAGAACAAAAAAGACAATATTACCAAAATTTCATAGCATAAAATAAAAATAAAACCTACACGTAACACACAAAACCAATATAAACACACATCACTCACAAACACACAAGATTATTTTCAATGTACTATTTTTTAATTTTAAATATATTATTATGTTTTATGTATTTTTAATTTTAAATGTATAATTTTTCTCTTTAAATGTATAATTTTTCTCTTTAAATGTATTATGTAGTTTATATTTTCATATTATAAAATGAAGGCCTCAGCACGGGCAAACCACCCAGTGAGGCCAACATTACTGGAAAACTTGGATTGTAAAAAATATTGTACCTAATAAAATAAATAAATAAAAATATAATCTAAAATGTGAACAATATTTACATTAACAGTTTTTGAAGTAAAACTTCTTTACGCACGCTCGACAATTGAGGGGTAAACTGGTGCCTTGCGAAAAGCGTTACGAAAAGCGTTACGAAAAATCACATGCCAACGCTAATCGATGAAACGGTGATCGGAGGAGGGTCTTAATCGATGCAAACAGTGATTGGAGGCGGAAGAGGGAGCTAGAGCTAGCTAACGAGTACTACCGTATTTCGTATTTTAGCATTATATACAGCGTGTACCCGGCATAAGTTAGTGAAGTTTTACTTCACTCGTGTGGTCTAAAGGAAACTCATTTTTTTTACATCAAATTTACCAAGCATCTTTATCGATTATACTTGATCTAAAATTACACAACATGCAACATATAAATATTATATCCGATGAAAGTATTGTCTCGGTATAGTTCATAGGGGATTTCAAAATTTTATATGTTTTTAAAAGTCCTAGTACTCTTTCTATGTACACCCTTTTGCTAGCAACTTTTCTGTAATTTTCTAACACACTCCTAGTGATTCTGTTTGTTTTTTTGAAAAATGTAGGAATGTTTATGGTGTCACCATATGGTGCGAAGATGTTCTGGACATTAAAACCTTTGTCAGCCATATAGAATCACCAACATCACACAGGGATAAAAGGTTGCTTTTTTCAATGATCTGGCGATCACTGGCAGAGCCTGCATAGCTTGGAGACACATAATTTATGAGGCCACTAGGAGGGTATTTCTGTTTTTATAGTTAGAAAAGGTTGATTGCTGGCAGTCGGTAGTGTGGGCCGTTTAATTGGACATTCCGTGCCGTCAATCATTAACCTCGTGTTAGGGTATTTGTCTCTAAAATCAGTTGGAGAAAAAAAAATTACGTTTGATTTTGATGTCCAAAGGTTGAGCTCTTTCCACTGCAGTGATATGAATTTAACCCATGTAATAAAAATATTAGAAACGTCTTTAATATATATAAGATACATTCTTGCAATTTCCAAAAATGTTTTGTGTGTTCTCAATATCATTAATGTTAAAAAAATTTGTTCAAATGCATTTACATTATTGGGAGGATTACCATAAAAGTATTTTAAACAGTGTGAGGCTTGTCCTAAGGATTGAAAAACAAACAGCACTTTCTCGTATGACTCTAAACCGGTATAAAAATGAATAAAGGAAGAAAGAAAGGGTCTTTCTTGTATGTCATTATAATGAACTCAGAGTGTGTTATGGTTTGACTTGAAAATTCTCTTGTTAACCTTTCCTTTTTATTATCTGTCTGAGTGTCTTAATCTAGAGTCGGCCTATCACACGGAGTATCAAAAGGCAATATGACTTCCACTGCCACGTCTTCTATATTCGCAGGCAACGCCGCGTCTTGTAGATTCACAGGCAACGCCGCTTCTTCTATATTCACAGGCAACGCCGCGTCTTGTAGATTCACAGGCAACGCCGCGTCTTCTAGATTCACAGACAACGCCGGGTCTTCTAGATTAACAGGCAACGCCGCTTCATCTTGTGGTTTTGGTTTTGTAGAATTTATATTTGTTTTTTCACGTTTCAGATGCCTTTCCAGTCTGTTTCTTAATTCTAAATTACTTCCTTCTACTTTTATCCAGGGAAATATTGAAGGAACTACACCTTTCAGTAGCTTTTGCCTGTACAGTACATCTGAAAATAAAATTAGGCTTAAACTTCCATACTTATGATATAAAATACACAACGGTCTACGTTAAGAAATAATAACAATTTGATTTTTTTTCCTAAAACACTCCTACTGAAAATTAAATTACCATTACGAGATACACAGACATTGGACGAGAAATGCAAAGTAAATAAGATTGCTAACAATGAAGAATCAGCCGCCCAGAAATCTAGTGCCAGACAGTTTGATAACCGTGTAATAAAATTATTGCAATAATTAAAAATATGGTTAATTTAAAAAAAGGAAATAAGATATTATGTCTACCATAATTATTAATGTTAGTTGTGATTGACTTCACTTATATTTACGGTTATTAGGTACGTTTGTTAAATAATAATGTCAACTGCGAAAGAAGGCAAAATATTGGGTATAAAATTTTGTGCATTCTATGTCAAATGTTTCTTTACTTGTTCATTATACTATACAAGTACTCTTTATACTATATTGGGTATTCAATTATTATAGTAAGATATTAATGAAATGAGTCATGTACTTACTGTTATGGTTAATATCATTGACTACATAATCTGTATTGTGAGCTTTACAGACTACAGATGTAGGAGTCGGTGCCCATTTAAGACGTCTGATGGAATGAATCCATTTGGCTTTTAAGTCTCTATCTTTGGTGCCCACCCCTATGTCTACACAAAGGAACACTACAACAGGCATTATGTATTGTAATATTTAAAAACACTAAATTGCGTCAAACGGCCTAAAAACTGTATGGGATCTGACAGTTAAACACAAAAAGTTGGACCGGTAGAACAATAGCGCCTCTAGCGACCAACAATAGCGCCTCTAGCGACCAAAATCTTGCGAAAACGGCCCATTAATTTGAAAGAGTTACTGTCAACTTTACGAAAAAAAATATTGTCTATGACTTCATTACTGTCTACCACAGGATTATCCAATAAGAGGTTTTATTTTGATATTCAATCGTAAAAGATCAATGGTTTCGTTGCTTGTGTGGCACGTAGCACCGGCTTGTTGAAAGTAAACGTTGTCCAGATCAATACCATCCAATTCCAGCCATAAAAAATATTAATCATCTATAGCGATAATCGATAGCGCAATCCATTCACCTTAACTGTTGATCCAGCCTCATTTTCGAAAAAGTAAGGTCCAATGACTCCGCCGGACCATAAACCGCACCATACAGTCACACGTTGAGGATAGAGAAGCTTTTCAACAATAACTCTTGGGTTTTCCGAGCCCCAGATGCGATAATTTTTATCAATGTTGTAGTTTCGACTTGTCAAATGTTAAAAAATGACAGCTTCAAAAGTAACATCTACCGAAATAGCGGGCAAACAACTCTTATTGGAAAACCCTATTCTTACCAGCTTTTCATATGATATTATTTTGTTGATTAAGCCCATTTAGATTTATATCTCCAAGTAAGAAATGAATAGATGTATCGCATAGTATTAAAGTTAGAGTTTCGAAGTGCTTCAAGGAATTAAAGTAATAAATATTTAGTATATCTAAATATATTTTCAAGGATCTTGAACTTAAATGAAAATAAATAAGATTCATTATGTTAATTGTACCATGGATCAATTTTATAGTGAACGAGTCGCTAGTGTCATAAAAAAGATATGGGTCGGTTTTCCGCACTGTTTTTTTAACCCTGCTGTGTTAACTGTGCTGTGTAGTCAATACACATCTCAAAATAAGCGATTTAATATCGGAAAAATACGAATATTCATGGCTAATCAATTATGTTCATTATCACATCATCAATGGTGTGAACAAAATGCTTTATTTTTGAACATTCAGAAATGTCAAGTAATACGATGTTACATATAAGCTTATATAACCCTTAAAGTTACATAGTGTATTATATGTGAGGTATACATTTAACCCTTGCCGGCTAGGGGCCGGCCGAGCATGGAAACTACCATCTTCAGGGGTGGATATAGACAGTCTCCCAATAAAACAGGTTGCTTGATATTAACGTTTATTGTACATATAAACAGGTTATCAGACAGATCTACAAAAGGTACATAGCTTTTTAAGGCCTAACTGTTACTAGGCAATCTACTGAATCTATAGGCTCTGATTGACATAGGTAAATTATTAGCTCACGTGTAAATTGCGGCGGATGCCATAGGCGCGGCCTAGGCTGATGCGGTAGGCGGATGCAGTAGGCGGATGCAGGGCGTAGTGCGGCAACGACAGGGCGGCGGCAAGCGACGATCAGGTCAGGGTGAACAGAGGGCCTGGGCAGTAGTCAGCATGTGGCCGGGACGGCGGAGACATGACCCAGTTCTACAACATAATGGAGCTGTGGCGGGCGGCATCAAGCGGGGACTGGAGACGCGGCACAATGTGAAACAAATCAGGCCGGTCCATATTTACGGCGTAATTTGGCGGCAAATGTTAACTCGGAACTAATCCAACGTGTTGCTTTCTACGCGTCTCCCTGGGAACTGTCGGGGCACTTGGTCGGGCGCGAGCTTCCTCCCGCCAGCTCTCTGCTCGGCGCGTAGAGGGTGTCGCGCTCCTTGTATGGTCACGCTTTTTTCGTTTAGCCATATGATTGGTTGATAGCCCGCGCGTTCCGTGTCAGGCGACGATATCTCCGATGTACGTGTATGTATGGGTGAGCTAACACGCCATCAGTGCCCGATCCGGTATCTGGGGCCACGTGTCGATATATCCAACTGTGCAGTTAGCTTGATTTTATGGGCGACCATAACACTACCCTCCTCGTCAACGAAAGAAGATCCCAGGCAACGTAGCTGAAGCAGGGCAACGTCCTCCTGTTTGCCGTAAGAGAGGTACAGAGCTACCTATTTTCACAAAGATTTAAACACTCCCTAATTTAAGAGCCAAACAAAAATTAACTACCTGAGAGCCAAGTTGAACAACCCTAACAAGTACACTGAACAAGGGTTGCCAAACCTCTTTCAAAAATATTTGCAGAAATGAACTCCAAGGCGCGATACAAAACACGCTATGATTTACATACACGACTTTTTTCTAAACAAAAAAGAATACCCATGGCTTTTTTCAAACAAAAGACTACCCGTGGCTTTTTTCAAACAACACAAAAACAACAATGTAGCATACAATGTGGTATATCCAAATGGGTGTACCCATTTTACCACAAGGCCTACACCTTCCATCAAACCACAAAAGAAGAACAATTAAGCCATGTTCACAATTGTACAATGTTATACATAATGATATTCTGGTTAGAGAATATTATACGCTTATGCGATTGACCAAAATCAACCCATATTCGCGTTTTTTTTACAATGAAATTCTTAAACTAGACATGGTTTTTTATACACAATATTCCTGTTAGGGAATATATACGCTGATTGTATCATGCGATTGACCGAAATCAACCCATTTTTGCGTCACTTACAATGAAATTCTTGACACTATACAAAACAAGTATCAGTACATATGTTATGTTATTCCTTATTATCCAATGATGATTTTCCAAAAATCAACTCTCTCAAGATTTTAACAATATATTCTCATTTTGTCATGGTTTGTCTGGTTTGCATATAATTCTAAGGCATATAGACCAACCTCTCGTTTTGCATATAATTCACAAGGCAACGATACCAAAACCTCCCATGTAATTAATTCTAAGGTTAATATCATCCTATAACATTTATCGATTTACTTCCGGTAAACTGTACAGCGCGTAAACTGTAACAGGTGTTAACAAGAAACACCCACACGTCGTAACAATAACGTTCGACAAAACATTCAGACCACTCATAAAGTGATCTCACCAAATAACCAGACAAAACCCACAATGACCTTAAGTGCAATTATCAACCCAATTCTTTGGTTAAGATTCAATAATGTCCCAAAATGACATAAATATGCAACCTCCATTTGTCCTTAGTGACCAACACTTTAGATTTCCACCGAATCTAAGACATAATTACGTTATCTTTACAAAAACTATTTCTTCTTACCGGGTATATACTATAATTCACCTTACTATGAGAAATATATACAACACACTTGATATGACGTAGCACATATTACAAATAACACAGTTTTTTATTTTGTCTCAACTTTATGAAGGACTTTACACGTTTGTTTTTTTTTTATTGATACCGAAGCAATCAAATACGTGTTTACAAAAAATACAATTCACACCATACTTGACATGGCGTAGCATATATTATAAACAACACAGTTTTTTTTATTTTGTCTCAACTTTATGAAGGACTATACACGTTTGTTTTTTTTTATTGATACCGAAGCAATCAAATACGTGTTTACAAAAAATACAATTCACACCATACTTGACATGGCGTAGCATATAATACAAATAACGCAGTTTTTTCCGTCTCAATATAAGAAGGGTTATACACGCTGGTTTTTTTACCATATTGATACCGAAGCAATCAATTACGTGTTTACAAAATATACAATACATAACCCATAACTAATTAATAATTAGTTAGGGAACAATTTACACAATTATAATTCATAAACATATTACATACCACTCAACAACTACTGTGTGTGATAATCCAATTCTTGTTACATAAGACTTATTCGAGTCTTTTCAATTTAATAACCGAGATCTACATAATCCGATTCCTATAGTTTGACTTCCTTTTTTTTAAAAAAAAAAAAAAAAAAACGTCACGTATTCATTACGCAAAGAAGAAAGAGAAAAAAAAAATCCAGAAAACACAAATAATTGGTAGGTAACCAATTAAATACAAAATAAAAACATTTGACATAATTTTCTATACCAGAGAATGTCCGAACAAAACCACATAACAGGGTTTTTTCTCATTTAAACTATACAATTTTAATAACACAAGATATTTGAGTTATAATTACAAAATGGGTTTTTATCTACCACTGATAACTATAAGTGATGAAGACCCAGATGGTCACTTGAATACCGGAAACTTAAAAGGGTATAAGTACCATTGACAAGAAAAGGAGGTAGACGGGAATTTAAAAATACACTCAAAAATTCAAAGAAAACATTATTTTATTTTTGTGTGAAATCAACAAATGAACAAATCTTAATGCAGTTGATAAAAAAATATTATGAAAAGACATATTAAAGTAAGTAAAAAATCAAATAAAATAATCATTTTAGAGAAAGTCTCATGTGCCGTGCGTAGTTTCCTTTAATAGGGCCCAAGTGCCATGCTCTCTGAAGCAATAAAGGGCTTTAGTGCCACAGTGACAATAAAACAATATACCAACTGTTTATCCATCTCCAATAGGGATGGGATCATCCCAATGGGATGATGTTTAACATGAATAAAAAAATAAATATTACGAAATGTTAAAAAAAAATTGTATGTATGCTCTTGTTAAGCATTAAATTAGATATAAAAGACATAAAAAATATAGAATGTTGTGAATTTTTTTGTGCTCCTGCGCTTGCAAGTAAGATATAATTTCTTTTTTTTTTTTTTTTTTTTTTTTTTTATTATTTTTTTTTTTTTTTTTTTTTATATATACAATAATATTATTATTGGGTTTATAAAAACAGTTTATTTTTAAACAAGTTCTGCTGTGTAATTATTATTACGCGTGACAGCTGTTTCGCCCTCTGAAGGCATTATCAAACTGTTTGATCACACAGTTTGATAATGCCTTCAGAGGGCGAAACAGCTGTCACGCGTAATAATAATTACACAGCAGAACTTGTTTAAAAATAAACTGTTTTTATAAACCCAATAATAATATTATTGTATATATAAAAAATAAAAAAATAAAATGGAGTTCTACAAATTAAACTTAATAACAATAAATAGATATAATTTCAATAGACATAAAAATAATAAAATGTTGTACACATTTTTGTGTTCCTGCGCATACAAGCAAGGTATGAAAATCAATTTATAAGACATAAAAATTATAAAATGTTGTTGTAAAAATTTTTGTGTTCCTGCGCGTGTAAGTAAGGAATTAAATTGGTTAGGTCTTTTTTCTTTTCTTCCGTTATTCTGCTTCTGCAATTCAGCACTGGTATGGAATAGTTATTTAAATCGGATAATTTTTTGTTTTTTTTCAATAATTTTACGATTTTCCAGGGCTCCAAAGTGTTGTGCGTCTCCTTTATTTTGACAAAAAAAGGGTTGTCGCTTACAAATTTCAAGCGATGAGCCTTCGTTAGCTGCATGGTGGTGGTGTTTAAAAATGTTTCGGCGGCCAATTTGAAATCCAAGAAATCATCTGTTTTCATTGAAATGACGTGGAAAGGCTGCTTGTGACGAGTACTTTGCACCATATCTATAAGATCTGCAGGAACCATGGAATTTGTCACTCGTTTCCTTTTTTCAATTAGAGCAAAGTCTCTGTCGCAGCTGAGGAATGAGTGCCCGCTCATTAAAAATTTATGTTCTATCGTATTAAAAACTCCTTTATATACAAGATAGGCCCATAAGAATATCATCATTTTATTTTTATTTTGCCCACTGCAATTATCACTCCACATGATTAGATTCTCCTTTCGTAAGAAGTTATTGGAAATTTTTTTATAAATGCATGATGCTATCTCATTTCCCCCTCTTCCTGTTATGGCTTCATGCCACATGTGCATATACCCATCACCAGTATTTTCAATGTGCACACCCAAGTTAAAATTTGACAATTGTCGAGAGTAATACATGGGCCCATGCGTTAAAGATGGCGTCAATAAAACCTGTTGCAAGTCCATGGTGGCAGTGCATGTATTGCTACTCGGAATTTGAGATTTGTTAATGTCAAGTGACATCTGTTTTGTAGCTTTTTCGGCTTTTCGATGGTGAAGCTCCAGTTGGTTTTTAAATGTTGCTTTATTCGAAGGATCAGCATTTATTTTAGCAACATAGAGGTCACAAGTTGCACACGTATCAGTTCGTTTCTGGCCAAATTTTAAGCTTGGAAATTCCTTCTCAAAAATTTTTGAATAGAATTTATAGGCAACTTTTGACTGCGGGAATGATGCTTGAAATGATTTGAACAGCCGATGTTTATTAAGATCAGGACTTAGATACTCTTTCTCTGATCTTGCACGACCGTGATGGCTTACAAGTCTGGGAAACATATTTACATGTTTTTTAATGTCATCCTCATCTTCATTGGTATATCTTCGTTTTTTTTTTACTAATATTTCCCCTTGATTCCGTAAATGTTGTGTGGCCTTGTTTTTTTTTATTAATGAGAACCTGAATCTTTTTCAGAGAAAGGGAAAAATATTCATGAATGTTGCTTTGCACACGCTGACAACATTTCCCTTGCCATCTGGAAGCATGTAATATGCCGTGCACTGTCGCTTACTTAATGCAGGAGATTCATAGGTTCCGTGCCTTCTCCTTTTAATTTCCGTCAGTTGAATAAGCCCCATGAGAAAAGAAGATTGCTTTTCATTATTCGACAAGCCATAAAAATCCGTGAACAATGACAGCTTTTGGTCGGCAGCTATTTCTTTGCATTTGTAGCGGCATTTGCAGATACACTTGAAAAAAAAAATTACGTAAATGAAAGCAAAACAGATAAAATACCAAAGCATTCCCTTTAACAAAATCTTACGCCAGTGCTATCCATAATTTGGATAGTATTATTATAAATAATGATTTAATAACACATTTTTTTAATATTCTATGTAAATTTATAGGTATTGACAAAAAATTACAGGTCAGCACATCACTAGCGCTTATAGAGTGATTGGTCACCTAGCATAGAAAACCGTTGGAGATTAAAACAACGTACTAACCTCTTGATTTGGCGGTCGTTTTGCAGGAATCAACTTTCTACTTGATTAAGTATATTCTTGTCCAGAATCTTTCAACTTCTTTCTGGCCACTTGAACACTTTTTTCACCATTTTGACGCCTTTTTATGCCACCGCCTTGCGCAGAAACCGGCTCGTTGTCACTCATTTTGATACTAACGCGTCTGACCTGCGATGGCACTTGGACCCTTTTAAAGGGGAAATGACGTTCGGTCCTTACAACCAACGCCATCTTCCATTTTTTTTTAGAATTATTTACGTTATCTGTTGCACTTGTACCCTTCTGTAGGACATTGGCCTTGGCACATGCTATCCATTTCTTAAATAAAATCGGTATAGGTGTTTTTGGCACTTATAGCCTTTTAAGTTTCCGGTATTCACTTAATAGTACAGGAAATTTCTTACGCCGTTAACTGTCAACGAAAAGAAGGTAATATGTACGCATATAACCTCAGTTGTACTAAAAATTAGTATACTTTCTTAGTACAAATAATTCCACGAAATGAAAATTAAGTTTACATTTCGGTCCCGGGCAGGATATTGAATACTTAAGGCGGTTTTTTCTTTATTAAATAATAAAAAAATTCCACTCAAACTTAAGGTTCTTGAACTTAACCCTCAATCAATGTAACGTGTCGTGTTTCGTAAACGAAATATATACATAAATGTATATTTTTTATATATATATAACCTTATATATATATACGTAGTTACCTCATAACTACAATGTATATCTTCTATTTCACAATACTCACTATTGTTATAAATGTATTTGATTTTTGATTATTGTTATTTTAAAACGAGTTTTAGTTATGGAAGAGAAAAGAAAAAGAAAAAAAATATTTTTTTCTACAAGAAGTCTGTTAGCTACTCAGAAATCTCCCAGAAAACACGATGAAACAAAACAGAGTGGTTATTATGTCAGCCAAAATAGATACACTCAAAGATTCATGACGTCCTTGAGTTATAAAAATCGAATGACACCATAGCCCCTGTTTATTCAAATAATTTCATTAAAAAATGCTCGAAATATTATAGTATACATATTATATCGCATTAAACTGGGTGCGAGAAAAAAATACAAGTATCAACTTGAACGCGGCGACCTTTGACCAATTCATTATTATTTTATTATTTTTGTGCTTAAATATTGTTTACCGCCTCGCGAGGATAACAATTCCTTTGTCGGCATCTTAATAATTGTGAATTATTAAAACATACCAAGTTACCGAGCGGAGAGTTTATTTTGACATTATTATTACTTCCTGTGTATTATTATTTCCTGCTGCAAGTTTTTATTCTGATCGACTATTTATTTTCTGTAATATAACAACAAATTCAAACCGATTAGTGACAAATATTAAGTGACATTGTTACCTAGTTTTATTATATCTTTAATGTGAAATCTCCCTACAATTTTTCCGTTTAAATCTTCTAGCTGGTACACCGTGCTAGAGATTTTTTGTTTCACCCGATTTTCTACAAAACGAGGTGCGAGTTTATTTGAGAAGTACGTCCCAGCTTTCGATTGTGCAAAGTTACGTCTCCATACAATGTCTCCAATTCCGTAAGAAGCCAACTTGTGTCTTGTATTGTACCGAGCGGCACTTTGTTTATATGCTTCCGCCAGAGAATCACTAACTTTGTCATAAATAGCTACTAGTTCTTGTAATTTTTCCGCGTATTTTGCTACCGTATCTGGTTGTACGTCATTTCGACTACCAGACGAGATACGCCAATGTGACGTGCCGTGCACTGTCTGCTCGAACCCGTGCATAAGAAAAAATGGAGTGAAACCAGTCGTAAGATTGACAGTATTGTTAATTGCCGCTTGAACGGTTTTGACGTGTTTTGACCACTGCCGGTGATCATTGCCTACTAGAATAGCCAATGTGGTACCGATTGTTTGGTTATAGCGTTCCACTACATTATTCATAGGAGTATAGAATGTGTTGTAATAAACATCGGGGACGCCGTACTGAGATAAGAAGGCTTTAAAGGTGCTGGATATGAACTGTCGACCGTTGTCCATTATCAGTGTTCTAGGTACCGAGATTGGTAAGAAAATATTATATTCTTAAACTTCTATTATGGCTTTAGCCGTAGCATGGCGTAGTGGGAATAACCAACAGTATTTAGTGAAAACGTCTACCACACTTAGAATGTGAAAGTTACCGTCATAACCCTTCGGGTATGGACCTATCAAATCTATACTTAAACTCTGCATTGGGCGGTCGACGTTTTTGGGATGCGACATGTAACCTAAAGCTGGTTTCGTTGAATGTTTATAAGCCTTACAAGTATTACAAAGAGACACTAACTTTTTCACATCATTATACATACCGGGCCAAAAATTTCTTAACGATAATCTTTTGAAGGTTTTAAACACACCTGGATGTATTGACGTGGAAGAATTATGACAATCCGAGATTATAGCTTGCCGATCTTCTACAGGGGACACTAATTTCCATTCGTAATCTTCTTGTAAAGAAAAATCAGCTTTGCAATGTTTAAACAACTTATTCTCTTGTATCAGGAAGTTAGGACAATTTTGTGGGTTATCAACGCATTTTTTATAAAGTTCTGTGTACCATTTGTCTTTAGAACTAGGCGCGCTTAATAATGAGTCAAGCTGAGTAACTTCTATACGTGAAAGTGCGTCCGGTACTATATGCAGAGAACCTTTACGGTGAATAATATCAAAATCGAATTGAGACAAACGAGTCGCCCATCTAGCAAGTCTACCTGAAGGATTTTCTAGTGACATCAACCACCTTAAACTCGAGTGGTCTGTGACTACGATGAATTTTGACCCTTCAACGTATGAACGAAAGTTGTACACGGCGTCAAGAATGGCTAATAATTCGCGGTCTGTGGTGCTATAATTTTTTTCCGCTTTTGATAATACTCTCGAGTAATATGCTACAGGGTGTTCTGCGTCGTCGAACTGTTGAGAGAGACATGCACCGATTGCAAAATTTGAGCTATCGCATTGTATTATAAAAGGTAATTTAAAATCAGGACAATTTAATACCGGTGCCGAAATCAATGCATTTTTCAAAGTGGTAAATGATTGTTCTACTTCATCATTCCATGTATAATTAGGTAGGTTCTTCTTCCCCCCAGTTATATGAGTTAAAGGTGCGGCAATGTTTGAAAAATTGTCAATAAAACGTCTGTAATAACTACATAAACCTAGGAATGATTTCACCTGTTTCGTGTTCAGAGGACGGGGAAAATTCTTAATAGTTTCTATTTTCGCCGGGTCTGTGCGAAGACCCTCCCTATCTATCACAAAACCTAAATATTTTAGTCTCGATTTACAAAATTCGGATTTCTCAATATTTAATGTTAATCCCGCATTCTTAAGTATACCACATACTTTTTTAAGAAGTTCAGTGTGCTCTTCAAAAGTTTGCGAAATAATAATTAAGTCATCTAAATATGCAAAAAGGTTTGGTTCAAATTCCGGACCGAAAAGAGTGTCTACCAGACGTTGTAACTCGCTTGGAGCATTTCGTAAACCAAAAGGAAGTCTTACAAACATAAACGTACCTCTACCTGGGACCACAAAGCTGGTCTTTTCGCGAGACGACGTGTGCAATGGAATCTGCCAGAAGGCTTTAAGTAAGTCTAGGGATGTTATGAAATTTGCGTGACGAAGGTTGTCCAAAATACGATGCACATTTGGAAGTGGGTAAACCTGGGCTTTGGTAGCCATATTAAGACGTCTACTATCAATGCGAAACCTTGCAGTTCCATCCTTCTTGGGTACCAGTATCACTGGATTTGACCAAGGAGATTTACTTTTTACGATTACGCCTAATTCTAACATTTTGTCAACTTCGTTTTCTAGCTGCTTCAACCTCACACGAGATAAGGGGTAATAGCGTTGTTTAATTGGTAAACCTTCAGTTTCAATAACATGTTCGATTAAATTCGTTTTACCCAAACCGCATTTAGCAAAAGATATGGATTGAAATTCGTCAATTACATCACTAAGTGATTTCATTTGTTCCGGTGTAAGATCGTTTTTTGATTTTACAACATTAACCTCTGAGATAGAAGTGTACGAAATATTTTGTTCTGACGTGAATAAATTCGGAGCTATGTTGAATTTCTTCCAGAAATCGATACCTAAAATGATTTTTTGACCCAGTGAGGGAATTACTACGAAGTCTATAGTTTGTGATATACCATTATAAGTTACTGGGAGTGATATTTTTCCCAACACTTCCTGTCTCTTGATATCTGCCGTTGTAATTAACAAGTTGCAGGGTGACAATGTATATGATGAGAATTGTTTGTGCAAATTACCACCAATACAAGACAAGGATGCACCAGAATCTAATAACCCTGACAAAACACTATTTATGACTTTAAATGTTACATGCGGGCGACCATCTCCACTGCAAGCAACATTCATAGCTTCTAGGGGATCAGTATTCAAAAATAACTTTACATAATTTAACCAGTCATTCCATTCTTTTTAATAGTATTTAAAGATGGCTTTGAACTAGAATGACCGTCTACCAGTTTTTTTTATTCCGATTACATTGAAACGGGGGTGGTTTTGACAAATCCGGCATAACATTTGCTCTGTTGTCATCCGACTTTTTCCATCGTGGGCTATGGCGCGTGGCATTACTATTGCTAACTGCATTACAATTTTTTGCAAAATGGCCATTTTGATTGCATCTGAAACAAGCATGGTTAGCTAAGTCAGCCGATCTTTGTGTAATCATTGCTAGCTGAGAGTTTTTATTCTGGCCAAACAATCTACTTTTGTTGCGTAGTTGAGAACTATCTTGATGAGTTTCATCCATGAACTCACAACTTTTAACTAATTCATCACAAGAGCTAGGTACATTATACGAGAACAGTTTATTATATTTATGCAATAAACTATTTTTAACTGTTAAAACCAAGTCTTCCTCAGACAATGAAGATGATAATTTACTAATCAAGGACGACATTAAATTTACGTATTGTCTAACAGGTACATTATATAACTGTTTGTAACGATGTAATTTAGATTTAATTTTAAAATCACACTCGAGATCTTGAGAGCGCGAGGTAGTATCTGTCTCAACATAACTTGAGGCGGAATTGAATTTAAAATGTCCATCTCATCACATAACGACTGCAATTCCGTAACATTAGAGATTTCACGACCGATTTTTAATTGTGCATAAACCGGCAGAAGACCTTTTGTGATTAACGATAGAAGTTCCGATTCCGGTAGAGGTATATTCAGTTTAGAATTTATCGCTAATGCCTCCAAAATGTAGTCCGACGCCCTCTCATGAACTTTCTGACTTAGATTGAATAACTTCGACTTCTCAGTTATTTGGAATGACGGGTTTTCAAATCTTTTTTAAAAAGCTATCTTAATTTCTTCCCATTTCAGGTTAGTCTTAATTTTTTTTCTATAAAACAACAAAGCGGAACCGGTCAGCAAGTCAATGAACCCTCTAGCTAAGTACTCCCAGTCCACGCCTCTGGCATATTGTAATTCCGTTACTCTTTTCAAAAAAACACGAACGTCCGTATTGCCATCAAAAGAAATTTTCCAGTTTGTTAAATTTACGATTTTCTTTTCCACGTATCTTAAATTGGTTCTATCAACGTTATGATGCACAATAATCGGGTTTATTATATCGTGGGATCCGGAACTGCTTGTTTTAGGTGTCGTACTAACTTCTGGCGAACTTAAGGATATAATTGGAGGTACTGTGCTCTCATTAATTGATGCATTATATGCCACACATTGATCTCTTAGAGATGACACAGCCC
Source organism: Hesperophylax consimilis (assembly GCF_061612785.1). Classification (NCBI taxonomy): domain Eukaryota; kingdom Metazoa; phylum Arthropoda; class Insecta; order Trichoptera; family Limnephilidae; genus Hesperophylax; species Hesperophylax consimilis. Next base: position 10,960,379 of record NC_142852.1, read on the forward strand.
TTTTTGGAACAATACCCCTTTCTACTAACCACTTTTTAATTGATGACGCCGTCGCTTTTACAAAATTTAAAATTCTACCAATATTGGGAGGATCCATGATTTAATAATGGTAACGACCGGTAAAGTCTAAACGGATCTTAATTAAAAAAACAACCAATACGTTATTTATTTAAGAATGTGAATTAAAAAGCGATAACTGAATTTAATCCGACGGAAAATTGATACTTTGGAAGTTCATTTGAGTATTTGAATTATTCCAACTTATAACAATGAAACAGATAAGCAAGCTTAACAAGACAAAAAAAATTATTTCTATAAAGAAACAATTAATTGCATTACAAAATTGAAATAACACATTTATCCCTCGAAAACAGCCAACATTTAATGTTTATTACGACGTAGTGTGCCAACTACCGCACGCAACGGTTGTGTACGCCGCGATGTTCGCGATGCCACCGGCTCGTTATTGTTACCGCGCGTGCAGGTAGTGCAGTGAGTGAAGCGGATACCAAATTAAGTGGGCCTCCAACTACAAACTATGCCGCTATTTAAGGGGCCGAAGACCGATAGGTCTCCCGGCCAAGGGGAGTCAAAAAATATCGGGGAACAATTAAAAAATATTGTCCCTGAATATTGAGGGAACCTCTCGATCAAAGGTGGATTTTTTATTAAAAATACTCACTGACAGAAATATCGATATTTTGCTACTCCAGGAAACTCATATCGTAGAAACCGACTCACCACGCTTGGATATTCCCGGCCTCCTTCTAGCGGCAGTGCGGGGACACCCAAAACATGGGCTTGCAACCTACATCAAGCCGGAGTTGCAGAATATCACCCGAAAAATCACTGATGGATATCACGCGATCGGAATTCAGGTAGGAAAACTCGCTGTATTTAATATCTACAAACCTCCCAATGAACTATGGCAGTCACCAGCTCTTCCTGCATACAATCACCCGGCGGTGTATGTGGGAGATTTCAACAGCCACCACTTCCTATGGGGCTACTCGACGACCGATAAAGCTGGAGAGCAGATCACGGATTGGGCGTCATCACAGGATTTCCAACTTATTTACGATGCTAAGCAAAAGGGAACATTTTTCTCTGCGCGATGGCGACGTTAATATACGCCAGACTTGTGTTTTGTCTCTACAGCGCCGGACGGAAAACCTATGAGGGCTTCGAGAACTATATTGAACAGTTTCCCACATAGCCAACACAGGCCAGTCATGCTAAGCATAGGCATACAGATTCCGTGTATTTCCAGCAATCCGTTGACGCGATGGAATCTAAGAAAGGCAGAATGGCGAGACTTCTCGGAATATGTTGACAGGGTTGTGGATAACATACCACCAGAGCCAAATTCCTACGACCGTTTTTCAAACCTCTTATTTATAGCCGCAAAGAACACCATACGAAAGACGAAGAATTACGACGTAATTTCTCGTATATGGACTACTGCGCATTTACAGTTCATAAAAGTAAATGCGTCACACTACCGACGGCACATTTAATATACTACGTATGCGTACCGGCGACGGATCAAACACTCCCGAACACAGAACTTGAATTATACACACAGCTGCGAATAAGGAACATTAACATACATGACATATATTACAATAATATATAACATCAAACAACATATCTCATTGGGCTAACTGAATAATCACGTTTGGGCGTCCAGTGTTACATATAAGCTTATATAACCCTTAAAGTTACATAGTGTATTATATGTGAGGTATACATTTAACCCTTGCCGGCTAGGGGCCGGCCGAGCATGGAAACTACCATCTTCAGGGGTGGATATAGACAGTCTCCCAATAAAACAGGTCGCTTGATATTAACGTTTATTGTACATATAAACAGGTTATCAGACAGATCTACAAAAGGTACATAGCTTTTTAAGGCCTAACTGTTACTAGGCAATCTACTGAATCTATAGGCTCTGATTGACATAGGTACATTATTAGCTCACGTGTAAATTGCGGCGGATGCCATAGGCGCGGCCTAGGCTGATGCGGTAGGCGGATGCAGTAGGCGGATGCAGTAGGCGGATGCAGGGCGTAGGGCGGCAACGACAGGGCGGCGGCAAGCGACGATCAGGTCAGGGTGAACAGAGGGCCTGGGCAGTAGTCAGCATGTGGCCGGAACGGCGGAGACATGACCCAGTTCTACAACGTAATGGTGCTGGTGGACATCAGGCAGATGGAGATAGGACTCAGCTCTACAACATAATGGAGCTGTGGCGGGCGGCATCAAACGGGGACTGGAGACGCGGCACAATGTGAAACAAATCAGGCCGGTCCATATTTACAGCGTAATTTGGCGGCAAATGTTAACTCGGAACTAATCCAACGTGTTACTTTCTACGCGTCTCCCTGGAAACTGTCGGGGCTCTTGGTCGGGCGCGAGCTTCCTCCCGCCAGCTCTCTGCTCGGCGCGTAGAGGGGGTCGCGCTCCTTGTATGGTCACGTTTTTGTCGTTTAGCCATATGATTGGTTGATAGCCCGCGCGTTCCGTGTCAGGCGACAATATCTCCGATGTACGTGTATGTATTGGTGAGCCAACACGCCATCAGTGCGTGATCCGGTATCTGGGGCTACGTGTCGATATATCCAACTGTGCAGTTAGCTTGATTTTATGGGCGACCATAACAACGATTTTCCAAAACTCGTTATAATATATTACATGAATATACATTAAATAATATTAAATTAATACCAGTATCATATTCGGTGTAATATTCGATGAAAACTTGTCATTCATTGAACACATCAACTATATAACTAATATGGCTTTAAAGATGCTTGGCTTCCTTTGCAGAACTTTAAATGATTTTAAGTCCATAGATTGTATGAGAACCCTCTATATTTCATTAGTCAGAAGTCAATTGGAGAATAATTCACCTATTTGGTCCCCTTTATATCACTCCAATAATATAGAAAGAGTTCGGCACAAATTTCTTAAGAACGTAAATTTTAAGCTCGGAATTCCTATTGATCACATTAACTATGTCAGTTTGATGAATCAATTGCATCTAATAACACTGTCTGACAGGAGAATTATTTCAGACCTGGTTGTGTTACACAGAGTCATTAACAACTTAATTTATAGTCCTGCCATCTTGCCACTATTAAACTACATGTTCCGACTAAGAATACAAGACAAAATATAACATTCTTCTGTAATACATACTCGACCAACTATCAGACACACTCACTGACCAATAGGATGCATGATCTGGGCAACAAGTATGGGGGTGCTATTGATTTATTTATTGACTCCATTTATAGAATTAAGCATAATCTACCCCAACACTTTGTTGAATCCTACAAATTAGAGTAGCGTTGGTAAATTAGTCTTAATGATTTGTCTTTTATGAAGTGTTGTTTTAATTTTTTTTTCTACTTTATGTTACTCTTACGTTTTACTAATATTGCTTCATATTTTTTAATATTTTCTCATTATACTTGTAATCACAATTTTACAAGTGCGTATTTTTTACCTTCTTTAAAATGGATTACATCTATTAACTGTCAATATCTCCTGTATAATACATGTTCTCCTATGTACACTGCATCATGTATCACTTCTATGTAAAAGACTTTTTAGGCATATTATGTAAAAGACACTTCTATGTAAAAGACTTTACATTGATAAATAAGACTTTATATAAATAAATAAATTATGTTTATTATATTTTATATCAAATATTCGGTTCGCGGCCAACTGGCTAGCGGCTGGCACAAACACAGCTGTGCGGTCGTAGGTATCGATGGTCTTAATTCAAAAACAACTGCAGACTTGTGCATGTTCCTGCATAGCGAATTAAAAGCGCGCAGGAGCGCCGAGAAATTTTAACGATAGGTATTTGTAAGAATTATTTCTATTTCGTTCATCTCAGCGGGGACAGCAAAAGCGCTATCGGTGTATTGGTGAACCCCAATGCGTGTGTGTGCGTGGCTGTAGGTGTTGGAAGCACGAATCGTCGCGCCGCGCCCGATAGCGACTCCGCGTCATATTATCGCGATCAGTTCTTATTATTTCATTTACTGTTATTCATTTATTCCAAAAATTAAGTAGGTGCCTAGGTACATATTCGTAATAAAATAGCGAGGTCTACATTATTTAATATTGTATTGTACTTAACTTTATTATTATTATTACTTACTACAAATATGTACGTAGATACATTTATTTTGCCTCCGTGGTTGAGGGGTAAGGCTCTCGACTTCAAGTCCGGAGGTCTCGGATTCAAATCACGGCAAATCACAATTTATGTTGTTTCACAATATTAAAAATAATATTCATTAAAAAGAATGTTAATTAAATATTATCTAAAATAATTGTCTGGAGAAATAATGATACACGCGGCGACTTAGTTACGGCCAAATCAGCTATCAGCTTACAGGGTTTTGTAATACTAGTCCAATTAAGTCGCCAATTGGGGAATCCACAGTCTCACTGGCTCCAGACGGGAGCAGTTCGGACTCTTGTGCGGTATTCACATAAAAAAGTCACGTCGCAACTCGCAACTAGAGCGCCTGCTGTTCGCTCATCACCTCAATCACATCGCGACTTGTGCGTAGTTATATACATGTAACTGCCTGCTCCGAGCTCATCTTCTGCACACGCACAAGTAAATGAGACTTGTGGGTGCGTGTATACAGGTTGCTGCACACATAAATAATTCAAAGCCAACTCGCGGCTACCTCTGCAAGTGGCGCCCTCGCAAAGGAAACGGAATTATCGGAATTAGAATTGAATCCAGCTACAGAGCTCGAATCGGAATCAGCTCTTTCTAATAAAAAAGAATGGGTGGTTATCAAACGCAAAAAACGTCAACAGACAGCGAGGAACCTGATCGTCGGTAACTCTCAGATCACCTCCAATGTGAAAGTAGTTCCAAGGATCAAGAATATAATTATATCTAGGATTGAAAAGGATACTGCAGTGGATCACATACGTGAGCATTTAGAGGTGAATAAAATTACGGGTTGTTAAATTCAAAAATTCGTCGCACACTCTCAGGAATACGCTGCATTCCGAATCGGAATAAAGGAGGAATTGTATGAAAAGCTCCTGCAGGAAGACCTGTGGCCACGAGGAGTGCCGGTACGACACTACAGGTACTTTAAACCGCGAGAAACTACTGCGACGCCGCAAACTGCATCTCACCAAGATAAGGAACCGAGCGCCCGGAAGTGACTAGATGGCGATGATGATGTCACTCATTCGTCTCTCTACTACCAGAATGCCCGTGGACTCAGGTCGAAATCGCAGGACTTCCTAATGAGCGTGCTAGGGCAAGAGACCGACATCATTGTAATTACAGAAACCTGGCTGAACAGTAGTGTATATAATGCACAGCTGTTTGATGAGCGCTATGAAATACACAGAAGAGACCGTCACACAGGACAGACAAGAGGAGGAGGAGTACTGGTCGCCTTGCGGCGGAATAACGATGGACCTCGTGCCGAGAGACTTCAACATCTCGAGACTGACGGAGAAAATATGTGGCTGAAAATTAATTTAAATGGATTGAAAATATACACATGTATTGTTTACATTCCACCGGCATCACCTGTTGAAAGGTATACTAGCCTATTTGAAAATATTATCTCAAATCACAAATTACTAAATAACAAAAAAATACTGCTAATAGGTGATTTTAATTTCTACTCATGTTTAAATTTCAAAAACACTACTTCTGAATTTTCGTATGTATTGGATTTGTTTCAAATGTCAAACAAAAACTTTGTATTAAATTCGAAAGGACGTTCATTAGACTTAATTGTGAGTAACTTTGATTTGAATGTGTGCAAGTCTATTTCTTCGCTAGTTAGCGAAGATCCTTACCATCCATCACTGGACGTAGAGTTTCTTTATATGAAAAAAAAATGTAAAAATGAACCAGTTAATGATAATAATAAATTTATGAGTAAAATGCGCGGGTGGAAATTCTAAAATGGCAATTTTAAACAGATTTATAATCACTTACAATCGCACGATTGGCAACTTTTGATGAATTTTGATAACGTTAATTTAGCCGTAGACTATTTCTATTCTACTATTTATAATTACTTCGATATGTGCTTCAAAAGGAAACGCATTCCGAAGAATGAAAGAAAGTATCCTCAATGGTTTTCCAATGAAATTATTAGTGATATAAAGCGAAAGTTCAGACATTTTAGAAAATGGAAGAAAACTGGACTAGTAAGAGAACGTGAAATGTTTTGTTGTCTTAGAGCTAAAGTTAAACGCAGTATGCAATTGGCCCATAAAAATTACATTAATATCATTGAAAAAAACATCAAATCTGATCCCAAGTCGTTCTGGAAATATGTCTCATCCAAAAGAAGTGATGGTGGGTTTGTCGACCATGTCACTTGGAATGGACAATCACACTCGGGAATTGATATTCCCGAAGCATTTGCGGACTATTTTAAATCGGTTTACAGTCAGCAAGTTACGGATTTAAGTTCATTTAAACCGGGGAATTATACATCATCAGCAGCGCAGAATGTTGATATTCCTAACATCACAAAATCTGATATGTTAGCTGCAGTTAAAAAACTCAAAGCGAAAACGTCATTTGGACCTGATTTTATTCCGTCATTTTTATTAAAGGGTTGTATAGAGCCTTTATTAATACCCCTACTTTACATTTTTAATTTTTCACTTAGCACGGGAACATTTCCTAATTTATGGAAGATCTCTAAAGTTACACCACTGTATAAGGATGGGGATAAATATTTGGTCTCTAACTACAGACCAGTAGCGATCCTCTCCTCTCCGGCAAAATTGTTCGAACTAATAATTCATAAATATATCTACGCCCAAGTAGAACCTTATTTAATAGACGAACAACATGGTTTTAGATCTGGCAGATCGACTGTGTCAAATCTGATGGTCTTTACGGAATATGTATCTCAAGCTCTTGACGGTAACAACCAAGTTGACGTCTCATACAACGACTTCGCAAAGGCTTTTGATACCGTAGACCCGCTGATACTCTTAAATAAATTAGACCGTTTTGGATTCTCGGTAAAAATTTTAAATTTATTTGTAAGCTATTTATCAAGTAGACAGCAATACGTAACGTATGGTATTTCTAACTCGTCGTACTTTCCCACAAACTCTGGGGTTCCTCAAGGGTCTAATCTTGGTCCTTTACTTTTTTCCCTTTTTATTAATGACATTCATCATGCTATAAAGTTTGCGAAATTTTTGTTATTTGCAGATGACTTGAAGCTATTTTTAAGAATCCGGACCTTAGAAAACTGCGCACAGCTCCAGAGAGACATAAATGCTATCGTGGTATGGAGTGAAATTAACAAATTAGGTTTTAATTTTAAGAAATGCGCCATAATGTGCTATACTAGAGCAAACACTGTGATTTATTACAACTATAGGATGTCCCAATGTTCTCTTAAACATATTTCTGAACCGAAAGATTTGGGAATAACCTTTGACCCACACTTAACATTTCACGTTCATATTGAAACGATATGCAGCAGGGCTTTGAGAATGCTTGGATTTGTGCTATGTAACTCCAGGCATTTCTGCAGCTCTGCCGTGGTTCGCTTGCTATATTTTAGCCTAGTACGTAGTATTTTGGAAAGTGGCTCAATAATATGGGGACCAGGGGATGCAACGTACACTTCTATGGTAGAGAAAGTACAAAAGAAGTTTCTACGTTATCTTTATCTTAGAGACTTCGGGTACTATCCCTATTTATACCCATCAGCCTTCCTTTCCGGAATGCTAGGTATCGATAGTCTTGTCAACAGGCGGAAAGCTGCGTTGCTGATGATGGCCTATAACTTGTTGAACGGTCACATCAACAATCCAGAAATTTTGAATAAAATTTTATTTTACGTCCCTGATAACTTCGCAAGAGCGCGTAGACACAAACCATTCATTCTTCCGAGATGTAGGACTAACTTACCATCAGCAATGCCTCTCGGAAGAATGATAGGCCTTCTTAACTCACTAGCCTCTGACATCGACATTTTCCACCTGCGCATCACTAAATTTAAATTGCTAATTAGGCAATTATGATTGTATAATGTATCTTTGTTAATGGATATTTTTATTCTGTAAATATACATGTAAAATATAAATAAATAAATAAATAAAAAGTCATGTCGCAACTCGCAACTAGAGCGCCTGCTGTTGACTCATCATCTCAGTCACATCGCAACTTGTGCGTAGGTATATACATGTGACTGCCTGCTCCGAGCTCATCTTCTGCACACGCACAAGTCAATGAGACTTGTGCGTGCCTGTATACAGGTTGCTGCCTGCTGCAACAGATAAGTCAATACGCGTCGCGACTTGAGCGTGCGTATTCCTATATAATAGATATCTTCTGCGCTCATAGTTCATTCATCTTGTTACTATTAATAAAGTAAGATGCACGCTGTTTTGGTTTAGTAATATCGGGAGATTCATACCATATTTTTTTATAAAACGGCAGCATAGGCGCAGTAGGTACATCACGTACTTTTTGTGATTGTTTGGTGTTTTTATTTTTCGCTGGCTGCATCACTCTACTGTTTTTGACTAGCCTTTTTACTGGAAACTATTCTACCTCAAATACAGACCTTCGAATTTTGACCCTGAAACCCCCTTGAATATTGAAATTGTGGGGTTTTAAATATGACAAATATGGATTGTAAGACTTACACGAACATAGAACAATGTTTAGCGCCAACAATTGAAGAATGTGCCTTAGAAGAAATGATCGCAGCTGGTGAAGAAGAAAAAAGGCTAGCCATTTTAAACGGTGACGTAGACGAGGGTGGCTATCCTTTGGTAACGGTGGTTGCAGGTGGCTCCTGGGCAAAAAGGTCGTACAAAAGTGGATTTAGCTCCTCATCTGGCGCAGGGTGCATAGTTGGACTACGAACTAAAAAGGTTTTATTTCTGGGAGTGCGAAACTCATACTGCTGCATATGTGCTAGAGCTACTAAACTACAAATAGTTGCTTCTGAGCACAGGTGCTTCATAAACTGGCGTGACAGTGCTAATGCCATGGAAGCCCACATTATAGCAGAAGGGTTCTCGAGAAGCATGGAAATGCATGGATTGAAATTTAACAAACTAGTTAGTGATGGCGACTCCAGCATCATGAAAAAATAATGCAACAAATGCCATATGGTCCTAACCTTATAGTACAAAAAATAGAGTGCAAAAATCACTTACTCCGCAATTTTTGCAACAAAATGAAAGCACTTGGAAAAAAAACCAACAACGCTAAAGGCTTTGTACCAGTTCATATAAGGAAAAAGGTTGAAGCAAACGTTGAAAAGAGCTGTAGTTGGAGCAGTAAATTACAGGAAAGAGCAAGAAAACACAGTACAAAGTGATAAAATAAAAAATTTGAAAATGGACATAAAAAATACCGCAAATCATGTGTTTGGTGATCATAAAAATTGTGCATCGTACTATTGCAAGCCGGAGAAGTATACTGATGATCCAAATTTAGTAAGCGATCTTCGAGATTGTAGAATATGGACTGATATCCAACAATTCTTATTGTCTCTAATAGAAAATGCAGAAAGTCTTATTATTGACGTGACAAATAACACTGTGGAGCAATTCAACAACGTTATCGCCAAATTTATAGGAAAAGGGGTAAATTTTACTACAAGAGGATCTTACCAAGCAAGATGTTTTGGAGCAGTAGCTTCGTGGAATAGTGAATTGGCAACCCATTCAAGAATACAAAAGAAAATTCAAGGCCACAGTCCCGGCAAATACACGAAGCACTTTATAGAGAGAAAACGACGTTCGAAGGAGAATACACAAAAGTGTCGAAAAAAAAAACTAAAGTATATTGAAAATACGACAGAAAAAAGAAAAAAAGTTACAGGGCCCGATGAAAATTATGGTCAATTGGAATTAGAACCAGATATGCCACCTGAAATATTTTAAACGAAAAAAGAGGAATTTCTCAAAGAATTATCTTCAACGAATAAGGAAGAGCTCGAACGGAATACGGTAGGCCAAAGCAATGACAATCTGTGGGCAATTGAAAGACGTAAGCGGATAACGGCGTCTAACTTTGGAAAAATATATAAGCTTCGGCAAAAAACTTCAGTTACGGGAGTATTAAACTCTTTACTGTACTCACAATTCAAAGGAACTATGGCCACAAATTATGGAAAAGAAAATTAAAGCCTAGCAAAAGAGCAATTTTCAAAAAAAAACAAGTTTGCAGGTATCCGGATGGCCTAATCGGTGAGGATTCTATAATTGAAATTAAACGCCCTTATAGTATAGCAAATATGTCACCAGAAGAGGGAATTGCACAAAAGATAATTGATTACTGTAAATTGGAAGACCATTCTTTAACATTAAAACGGAATCATAATTAATTCTACCAAGTGCAAGGCCAGTTACATATTACTCGTCGTAATTATTGTTATTTTGTTGTGTGGAGTCCAAAAGGTTTGCTGTATGAAAAAATTGAGAGGGACGATGAAATCTGGCAAAAAATCGTTCCACTGTTAGAAAATTTCTACCACCAATGCCTTTTACCAGAAAAAATTGACGGTCGCATACCAAGAAATTTACCGGCGAGGGAAAGGTCTGGACCATAAATTGTTTTAATTTCATTGTGTAGATGTTAAACAGTAATTTTTTTTACAATAAAGCGTTTAAAAACAAAAAAATATTAAATCATTGAAGAAGATTGAAAATGTCAAGTGATGTAGGAGGTATTCCCAAAAGTGCATTTTTCTGTAATAATATAACGTATTAAAAAAGTTAAATAAAAACTAAACTAGTTATGTGTATGTACCTAATATGTAGCACAATAAACAATATGGTGCCTCTTATACATAGATTTCAATATTCATTTGTATAATATGATATTATAATAACATAATCGATTCAACAACATGTGGTAGATGCATGTACCACTGAACATACGCTGTACCAGCATTCCATCAAACGATCAGTGGTGTTTGTACTTACCATCACACACTTTCTTGTAAAATATAATTTTTTTGAAAAAAAAATCTAGAACAATATATTTAGTAAAATATAAAAGTTTTTTTTTGGTTCGGTAGTTGTATCATAAAAAAAGTGTCCTATAAAGGGATAATATTATGTTGAGTACAACCTTCAAAAGTTATCAAAAAATATTTTAATTAATTTTTGTGTTCCATATCCAACTCGACAATACGGAACGGAATCATCTCGGGGTCTGTCTGTAACAGGTGTTTTTTTTTCAATTTTTTTCCATTAATTTATTTGACGTAAACAAATTAAATTTGTCACAATAACTTTAGTAAATAAGCTCGGTAAGTATTGGCACACTCAAGATAAGTCACCAAACAGAAAAATAATTTTAAAAAAAACATCGATTACTCGGGACATGACAAAACTAGTGGACTAGTGTATCGATATAATTATTGAGAATGTCACATCACTTCGTTGACTGTATACGTATTCAACAAAACCCTCTCTAAGAGTGATCTTGGCCATGTTGTAATGTATGGCCAAGATCACTCTTAATGGGTGAAAGCCAATATAAAGAATAAAAAAAATAAAAAAACAAAACCCTCTCCGCCCCCCCTCACCACCGAATACTGAGAGAAAGGGACACATGCACCTCAGCCTGATAATACCTAAATAAAATTGTCAAAATCGAGGTTTTGTAGTCCTCATTTTTCTACTCCAAAACTGAACCGATTTCCAAGATTTTTTTACCAAATGTATTGGAAGAAAACATTCTATGTCTTTACGTTTTGCTTTTTTAAAAAATACATCGTCTTATTTGTATACTGAACGTTTGTTGATGGCGTTAAAAAAAGGCAATTTAAACAATTTTTGAAGGGTTATAACTCCTATAAAAAGTAACTTATCAAAAAAATCAAAACGTACCGACACGCTTGCGGTCAATATTCATATTATGTAAAAAAAATATTTTCTCTAGTGTCAAAATCCAGAGATGGAAATGAGGAATACGTTTGTATGGAAAAAACACCACCCGGTTTCCTCTTAAAGCGGTACTTCAATAGCGTGTCATTTCCTCGCACACTTCGCGTAGCAGGGTCACACGGTTGATTGCATTGGTGTATTTGTTCCCGATTTTTAACAAAATTCTCTGATTTTCAATTGAATTTGAAAACTATGTAAAATATTATTTTTTAATTAAGTGCATAAATGTATAACGGAGGAATACCTAAGATCTGAACCCAGAATTTATTATATTTTTAGTGTTATTAAAGTTATTAGAAGCAATGTGTAGTACTCGTAAATACGTACCACAGATAAGGAAAGGTTAAAATTATTTTGTTTAAATACTAACGGCACGACATGTGCCATTAACATGAAAAAAAATATAGTTAAAAGTACAATGTAAGTATACAGCATAAAGTTGAATTAAGAATAATAAGATTTTACTAGATCTTTGATTTGTAGTTAAAATTATAATATTTACAATTTTAAATATGTTGATGAAATCCCATGTACAAATAAGTGTTACATTTATTCCTATTTTCTGTGATGTAAGTAAGCAATATAAATTAATTTCAAGAAGATTTCTTAAAAGTGAACTATGTGTGTCATAAGTTTAAATCCGTTCAATGATATAGAGGAACATATTATTTCGTTGTTTTGTTTAAAGATAGAGATCCTTTGATTAATGATTAATGGCATTATTATAACATATTTTAAACAACTAGGTAATATTATTTCAAAATAACATATTAATTGAATCTTATAATATACAAATTAGTGATCATGCAATAATTCAATCATGGAAATGAAGGTAAATTGAAAAGCCCCAAGTCTTTATACATTGATTATTTCTTCCAATATAATGATTGGTAAGATATGGTTTTGTAAAAACTCCTTAAAATGACTATTCAACACACTTTAAGAACTAAAATAAACTTTAAATAATAACAAGGCTTAATAGTTACATATGCAACCTATATATAGTTACATATGTAACTATATATATCAGTATTAATCTTACGCTCGTAACGGCAGCCCGCACGGTACTGTCTTCGCGCTCTCGTTACACCGCAACGTAACACTTTCATGACGGTAGAAGAGTTGTTGAATACGCTAAAAAATGATGTTCAAAAAATACAAACCGTTAAAGACTCGAAAACCAAAACTAACATCGAAAAAATTATTATTGATCTTGACAATGAAGTGAAATCTGAAATATTAAAAATGCAACAACAAATAATTCAACTACAAGACAAACTTATCGAAAAAAACGACCAACTGGTGGGAAACTTTGAAAAAATAATGAAAAGCGCATCAACACCAGCCTATGCACAGGTATTATCAACAACCAAAGTCACTCCTCGAGAAGAAGAGAGATTCTCAATCATCATTTCGTCGATCAAAAATAATGCTAAAGCAGAAGAAATTGAAAAGATAATAAAAAAATAAATAAATTTAAGCAACATAAAGATAGGAATAAATGGTTTGAGGAAAACAAAAGAAGAAAAAATAATAATATCATGCCCAAAAAAGGAATATGCAAATACCTTAACCGCCGAAATAAAAAAACTGAATACCGATTTGGTGGTAAATGAAATTCAAAAGAAAAGACCAAAAATAATAATAAAAGGATTAAAATCCAATCTTACTGAAGACGAAATAGTTTGCGGAATAATTACCCAGAACGAAGGAATTGAAGATGTTTACAAGGAAAGTGAAGACAACAAAATCACACTTATAACGGAGATAAAAAACACAAACATAAACGAAAAGCAGCGCCAGTTCACTAGCTACATCATGGAAACTAGTGGCAAAATGCGAAAAAGTCTCCTTGCACTCGGTAAACTAAATATACAGTTTCAACGAGTAAAAATTGAAGATTGCGATCCACTGACGCAATGTTTTCATTGCTGTATGTTCATGCATACGGCTAAAAGATGCCTACACCGAACCAGCCCTCCAATTTGCCCACACTGCATGGGCGATCACATCCTTTCAAAATGTCCGGGAAGAGAAAAAACAGTACCAGCATGTGTAAACTGCACCAGACAAAATTCTAAATATGGAGAAAAAAACACCACGGACCACGCAGCCAACAGTATTAGGTGCAACTATAGAAACAAAATGCTGAAAATTGCGAGGGATCGCATCGATTACGACTAATGATGCATATTATTAATTACAAGTGTAACGAAAACCTAAATAATATTCACAATATTTCAAAAAAATATTACGAAAAGCCCGCCCGCAAAGTGTTAACACGCCGTGATAATGTACAAGCCAACACATATAATATTATAATTGCAAATGTGAAGTGTATTCCCAGCGCCAACATTATTGTTAATTTTATTACTACCTCAAAATGAACGACTTTATAATAAACGCAATAGATAATTCATATAAAATAGACGAAAGGATTTTTGACACGGTAAATAATACAAACGATTTTATAGATATAAAACCTACAGCCAGCCTAATAATAATACACATGAACGTTAGATCTTTGGAAAAAAATTTCGAAGAATTTCTAATAACTATTAAACAAATAAATAGACTTGACTGTATAATATTATCAGAAACGCATTCATCGAGTGAAATTAATTATAATATACCGGGTTACTCGTACTATGCAACAAAATATAAAATTAACAGAAATAGCGGCGTTGCCATAGTTGTATCAAATATTTACGCTGTCACAAGTGTAAATGAAATAATGGTGAATACTGTCAATTTATTAAACTTGGAGATAAATTTTATGAATTATTCATTTAATATCATTGCTATTTATCGGACACACTCTTCTGCTATAACCACATACATAGAAGAATTAAAAAAATATTACAACATCATAGAAACAAAAAAACAATACTCATCGGAGATATTAATTTAAATATCGCTAATGACTACTCCTCTAACGATAAAGATAACTATTTAAATATGTTAGCAGAATTAAATTACATTTCATGTATAAACTCATACACCAGAAACATTATCGGACAACGACCATCTTGTATCGATCACATATTCACAAACACCAAAGATATGCAAAATATATCATCTGCGGTAATTAAAACATCTGTAACGGATCATTTTGCATGTATATTTAAATATGACTACAAACATCAAAACCTCCCATTACCAACCACAACGGCCGTTAATAATACTGATAAATACAACTATAGTATTAATATAAATTTTCTCACTAAAATATTAAGTAACGAAAAAGAATGGCAAGAAATATATCAATGTAACGATGTAGAAGAATGCTGCAAAATATTTGATAAAAAACTGAGTTTTCACATAAATGCTTGTAGAAATATTAAATCTAACAAAACATCTTCGAAACTAAAGCCAATCAAACCATGGATAACTCACGGATTAATCATCTCAATTAGACACAAAGAAACACTCTACAAACAATATACAAAACAACCGGAAAATATAACATTACAAAAACATTTCAAAGCTTATAAAAAAAAACTTACATATCTAATAAAAAACACAAAGGATGACTACTACAAACAAAAACTTGAATTGTTTGGAAATGACAGTAAAAGGATTTGGTCCATCATAAATGAAATTGTCGATAAAAAACATTTAAAAAATAAAACAATCAACAATGTAAATCATAATGATTCAAAAATCTGCTGTAAAGATAAACCTCTAGAAGCCGCAAATGTATTTAACAATTTTTTTGCTAATGTAGGAAAAAACCTCGCTAAAAAAATCCAACAAGGCCTTACCCCAAATGACCCAAATACTACAGTAAATAATGAGCATAAATTTGAATTATTTCAACCAACAACACCAGAAGAAATTGAACAAATTATTACAGGTATGAAAGGAGGTTCTGTCCCTGGTTTTGATGGGGTCACAATACAAACACTGAAATGTATAAAATCACAAGTATCAAAACCATTAACTCATATAATCAATAAGAGTTTTCAAAGCGGAGTTTTTCCATCCATGTACAAACAATCTGTAATTATACCAATATTTAAAACCGGCAATCCGGAAGAACCAACCAATTACCGCCCTATTTCTTTACTATCAAACATTGCAAAAATATTTGAAAAAATTGCCAAAAAAAGAATAACTCAGTTCATAAAGATTAATAATATAATTCACGAAAACCAGTTTGGATTCATGGAAAACAAAAGCACAAAAGACGCCATTGCTAAATTATCTAGTACCATACAAGACGCTTTAGACAAATCATTAAAATGTGTTGGTATTTTTGTTGATCTCCAAAAAGCCTTCGACAGCATATCTCATGTCAAACTAATACAAAAATTAAAGATCGTAGGTTTTAATGACACAGCATTAAGTTGGCTAAAAAGTTATCTTCACCAAAGAACACAAGTTGTAAAAATTAATCACGCATCTAGTCTACCACTCACAAGTGATTTTGGGATACCACAAGGTACTGTTTTGGGTCCTTTACTTTTTATCATGTACGTAAACGATATTTTCAAACAAAACCTCAGTGGAACAGTTATATCTTACGCAGATGATACAATTATCATAATTAAGGGTAATGACTGGAAAATTGTAAATGAAAATGCAAATAATGACATCCAAATCCTAAAAAAATGGTTCGATACAAATCTACTTACAATTAACGCAAAAAAAGCAGTTTATATACCATTCACAATAAATAAATTCAAAACTAACCCCAACATTCATATAATAATACACAACAAAAAATGTAACAAAGATGTTTGTAATAAATCATGAACCATACTAAACCAAACAACTGAAATAAAATACCTCGGTGTAATTGTAGACCAACATATGAAATGGAACAGACACATATGTGAACTTGTTAAACGCATTAGAAAATGTATCTATATATTCATTAGATTAAGAAATGTTCTCAAGATAAACAACCTGAAAAAAGTCTATTACGCACTAGTCCAATCATTACTTCAGTATGGAATCATTGGGTGGGGAGGTGCATATGAAAAATTTTTAAGCTCTGTTAAAGTGGTACAAAAACTAATTATCAAAGTAATTTTGAAAAAAAAACCAACTTTCTCCTCAGCATCATTGTTCAAAATTTTCGAAGTACCAAAAATTGAAGACCTTTATAAAAAAGATGCAATATTACAAATATATAAAGAAACTGTAGTAAAAAAACTTAAATTTAACTCATCCTTAAGGCATAATTTTAACACCCAAATTCCTCTATTTTCAACACAACAAATGCACAATAACTACATTTACAAAGGCATAAGATATTTTAATAGTCTTCCCGAAGAAGTGAAAAAAATACCAGATTTTATTTTATTCAAAAAGAAGGTCAAATTTATCTTTAAAAAAAATTAATATCACCTATCAAATGTTATAACTTCAATTCATGTTACAACCAAAATTAACGTCACAATCCTCTTTTAAGTTTATATTTATTGTACTGTAATAATGTTAATTACTGATATAAACATGAAATAATTGTCAAATAACTCCTACGCCAAGCTCAAGAGCTAGCACTCTTCATTGGAGTAGAAATTCAACAACATATGTTTTACACTATTACTTATTATTACCTAATTTTATGTACAATGTAACAATGTTATAAGTTAAACAATAAAAAATAAAAAAAAATATGTAACTTATTTAATCTAGTTTTTGTTTCATAACTAACCATTTTTATATGTTTGTTGAGTTGTCATTTCGATGAGTTATCCAGTCATCAGAAAACACCCTTTCCTTAAAGACATATTTTGATATTTTATCATCTCAAACAAAGGAAATTAATTTATTTAATATTAACTTTTCTTTGCAATGGCGATGCCATCAGTGAACGGCGAACAACGCCATATGCGAATGTAAAGTTAGACGAAAAGTAACGAAGTGTATGATTGCATAAAGGCATTTCGACAACAATTTTCAATAAGAAAAAAATTGAAAAAAATTATAAAAGGTAAATTTTGTCGGTTCTGTTGTGTACGGAGAAAATAGTTACATTTAAAAATATCTGAGAGACAAATCGTCATCAGTCAAATCAATGGAACTTTTTCCTGTCTGCCCAGGTAGTACGTTCTCGAGCGGTTGAAGTACCTAGCGGTTGTGTTTACCAAATAATTCTCTTAGGAACAAGGTGCGATCTCCGCAAGGTAAACAAAAGAGAAAATTTTCTAGAACGCACTAGTAGCTGCTGCTACAATTCTATAGTTTTGACATTCAATTTAGAAGTGTAATTATATGATTTGAATTAATAATTAAATTCATTACTGTACACATATTCACATATATTTTGATAATCGTGTAAGTAGTATGACATAATTATCTTTTTTTCACATAATTCGTACATTTAAGTTTAAAAGAAATCAAATCTTTTACAATGCGATTCAGAACAAATTTAAAGAAATCAAAAGGTAATAAATATTTTGACCATAACAAATGATACATATTTTATTTACTGGAAACTCTCTGGTGAAACATCATGTCTATAACTAAAATTTATTTTGTAAATAGTTTTCGTGAAGAATGTTAACACAAGGAACAAAGAAAGTATCCAGTCAAAGGGTCTCTTCGAGAAAATGCATAATTGCATATGAAACAAACTTGTCTTCACTGTAAGTTTGCAAGTGTTTTTTCAAATCTATCTTTTGAGAACATGAATAATTGCAGCCAGTAAACGAAAAAGTTTTTTCTTAGCTGTAAGTAAGCAAGTTTCTCTTCAAGGTACACTGTTAGATAACTTGCATAGTTGCACTCGGAACAAGAAAAAATATTTTTCTCTTCTGTGGGTCAGCATGTGATCCATCAAATGTCCAATATTTCCAATAAGGGGTGTTATTTTTAGTAGCCCGCTATTTCGGTAGATGTTACTTTGAAGCTGTCATTTTTTGACATTTGACAAGAAGAAACAAAGCCATTAATAAAAGTGGAACGATACACGCTTCAACAACGGGTCCTTGAAATGCGTGAAAATGATCCGGAATTCCATCGAAAAATCATCTTGAGTGATGCGGCCCGATTCCACCTCGGTGGCTTCGTCAACAAGCAAAATTGTCGCATCTGGGGCTCGGAAAACCCAAGAGTAATTTTTGAAAAGGCTTTCTATCTCTATCCTCAACGTGTGACTGTTTGGTGCGGTTTATGGTCCGGAGGAGTCAGTGGACCTTAGTTTTTCGAAAATGAGGCTGGAGCAACAGTTACGGTCAATGGATTGCGCTATCGAGAGATGATTAATGTTTTTTATTGCCGGAATTGGATGGTATTGAACTGAACCACGTTGACTTTCAACAAGACGGCGCTACGTGCCACACAAGCAACAAAACCATTGATCTTTTACGATTAAATATCAAAATAACAACTTTTATTGGAAAACCCGTTATATCTTACATAGTGGTAAGATAGCCTTTCCTAGAAACTGAATATGTGCACTTGGAACATTAAAAAAGTGTGTCGCCACTGTGAGTCAGCATGTGGATTTTTTAAGTGCTTTTTGAGAACATCCATAGATGAACAAGGAAAAAGAAAAAGTTTGTCTCCGCACTGAAACAGCTTGCGCTTCAGATTGCCTTTTAAAACATTAATATGGGGACTTATGGAACATAAAACAGGTTTTTCGCCACTGTGAGTCAGCAAGTGGGCCTTAAGATGGGCGTTTTGAACCTGAAAAATGTTTTCCTCCACTGTGAGTCCGCATGTGGCTCGTAAGGTCGCACTTTAGATAACATGCATAGTTGCACACAGAACATGAAAAAAGTATTTCTCCACTGTGAGTGAGTGGATCTTTAGTTGACCCTTTCGATAGCACGCATAGTTGCACAGGGAAAATGAAAAAGGTTTTTCTCCACTGTGAGTCAGCATGTGTGTCTTCAGGTTACCCTGATGATAACTTGTATAGTCGCACTCCAAACATGAAAGAGGTTTTTTTCCACTGCAAGTGCGCATGTGTCACTTCAGCTGACCCTTTCGACAACACGAATATTAGCACACGGATCATGAAAAAGGTTTTTCTGCATTGTGAATCAGCATCTGTCTCTTTAGTTTATCCTGTTGATTATATGCGTAGTCACACTCCGAACATGAAAGTACTTTTTCTACTGTGATTCTGGATGTGCGTCTTCAGGTTACCGTGTTGATTACTTGCATAGTTAAACTCCGAGCACGAAAGTGCTTTTTCTCCACTGTGAGTCAGCATGTGCCTCTTCAGCTGACCCTTTTGACGAAACGCATAGTTACACACGGGACATGAAAAAGGTTTTTCTCCACTGTGAAACAGCATGTGTCTCTTCAGGTTACCCTCTTGAATACTTGCATAGTTGCACTCGGAACATAAAAATTGTTTTTCTCCGCTGTGAGTCAGCATGTGATCCATCTAATGTCCAATATATATCTTATATAGAGGTAAGATGGCCTTGCCAGAAACAGAATATGTGCACTTGGAAAATGATAAAGGTGTGTCGCCACTGTGAGTCAGCATGTGGCTTTTTGAGAACATCCATAGATGAACAAGGAAAAAGAAAAAGTTTTTCTCCGCAATGAAACAGCTTGAGCTTCAGATTGCCATTCAAAACATTAATATGTGGACTTATGGAACATAAAACAGGTTTTTCGCCACTGTGAGTCGGCAAGTGGGCCTTAAGATGGGCGTTTTGAACCTGAAAAATGTTTTCCTCTACTTAAAGTCCGCATGTGGCACGTTAGGTCGCACTTTCGATAACATGCATAGTTGCACACGGAACATGAAAAAGGTTTTTCTCCACTGTGAGTCAGCATGTGTGTCTTCAGGTTACCCTGATGATAACTTGTAAAGTCGCACTCCAAACATGAAAGAGGTTTTTTTCCACTGTGAGTCAGCATGTGCCTCTTCAGCTGACCCTTACGACAGCACGCATATTTGCACAGGGAACATGAAAAAGGTTTTTCTTCACTGTGAGTCAGCATGTGGCTCATTAGGTTGCGCTTTCGATAACATGCATAGTTGCACACGGAACATGAAAAAGGTTTTTCTCCACTGTGAAACAGCATGTGTCTCTTAAGTTTATCCTGTTGATTACATGCGTAGTCACACTCCGAACATGAAAGTGCTTTTTCTCTACTGTGATTCTGCATGTGTGTCTTCAGGTTACCGTGTTGATTACTTGCATAGTTAAACTCCGAGCACGAAAGTGCTTTTTCTCAACTGTGAGTAAGCATGTGCCTCTTCAGCTAACCCTTTTGACGAAACGCATAGTTACACACGAGACATGAAAAAGGTTTTTCTCCACTGTGAGTCAGCATGTGGCTCGTTAGGTCGGTCTTTCGATAACATGCATAGTTGCACACGGAACATGAAAAAGGTTTTTCTCCACTGTGAGTGAGCATGTGGATATTTTGTTGATCCTTTCGATCACACGCATAGTTGCATAGGGAACATGAAAAAAGTTTTTCTCCACTGTGAGTCAGCATGTGTGTCTTCAGGTTACCATAACTTGTAAAGTCAAACACGGAACATGAAAAAGGTTTTTTTCCACTGTGAGTCAGCATGTGTGTCTTTAGATTATACTGTCGATTACACGCATAGTCACACTCCGAACATGAAAGTTCTTTTTCTCCACTGTGAGTCAGCATATGCCTCATCAGCTGATCCTTTCGACAGCTCGCATATTTGCACACGGAACATGAAGCAGGTTTTTCTTCACTGTGAGTCAGCATGTGGCTCGTTAGGTTGCACTTTTGATAACATACATAGTTGCACACGGAACATGAAAAAGGTTTTTCTCATCTGTGAGTCAGCATGTGTCTCTTCAGCTGACCCTTTTGACGAAACGCATAGTTACACACGGGACATGAAAAACGTTTTTCTCCACTGTGAGTCAGCATGTGGTTCGTTAGGTCGGTCTTTCGATAACATGCATAGTTGCACACAGAACATGAAAAAGGTTTTTCTCCACTGTGAGTGAGCATGTGGATCTTTTGTTGATCCTTTCGATTGCATGCATAGTTGCACAAGGAACATTTAAAGGGTTTTTTTCCGCTGTGAGTCAGCATGTGGCTCTTCAGCTGACCCTTCTGACGACACGCATAGCTGCACACGGAACATGAAAAAGGTTTTTCTCCACTGTGAGTCAGCATGTGGCTCGTTAGGTTGCACTTTTGATAACATACATAGTTGCACACGGAACATGAAAAAGGTTTTTCTCCACTGTGAGTCAGCATGTGCCTCTTCAGCTGACCCTTTTGACGAAACGCATAGTTACACACGAGACATGAAAAAGGTTTTTCTCCACTGTGAGTGAGCATGTGGATCTTTTGTTGATTCTTTCGATTGCATGCATAGTTGCACAAGAAACATTTAAAGGGTTTTTTTCCAGTGTGAGTCAGCATGTGGCTCTTCAGTTGACTCTTCTGATTACACGCATAGTTGCAAGCGGAACATGAAAAAGGTTTTTCTCCACTGTGAGTCAGCATGTGGCTCGTTAGGTGGGCCTTTTGATAACATGCATAGTTGCACACTGAACATGAAAAAGGTTTTTCTCCACTGTGAGTTAGCATGTGCATCTTCAGCTGACCCTTCTGACGACACGCATAGCTGCACACGGAACATGAAAAAGTTTTTTCTCCACTGTGAGTCAGCATATGGCTCTTTAAATGACCCTTA
Source organism: Hesperophylax consimilis (assembly GCF_061612785.1). Lineage (NCBI taxonomy): Eukaryota > Metazoa > Arthropoda > Insecta > Trichoptera > Limnephilidae > Hesperophylax > Hesperophylax consimilis. Next base: position 10,982,958 of record NC_142852.1, read on the forward strand.
TGATTACATGCATAGTTGCACAAAGAACATGAAAAAGGTTTTTCTCTACTGTGAGTCAGCATGTGGCCATTTAAATGACCCTTATGATTACATGCATAGTTGCACACGGAACATGAAAAAGTTTTTTTTCCACTGTGGGTCAGCATGTGCCTCTTTAAATTTCTCTTTTGAGCATTTGAATAGTTGCACTTGGAACAAGAAAAAGGTTTTTCTCTTAAATGGGAGCTTACGTTCATTGCAAAATTTGACTTAGTAGAGAAGGAGTAGTTGCGATGGGGAGGAGTGTATCCATTTTCCACAAAATGCGTCTGAAGATCTGTCGACAAATTTGAAAAATAACATGGATGAATATGACTCGGTTAAACTTATTTCCTAATCTAAGAGTAAATAAGCGAAATAAGGAGTGGGCGAATCGTTCAAGTTTACAATGAATATTGGTTTTACCTGCTTCCTTGGTAATTCTCCCAAAGCGTTCTAAGCATTCCTCTTTAACATCCGGCAGGTCTATGTCAATTTTCATATAAGTAAGCCCCGCTTCAACTTGTCGGGGTCCGAGATCCGCGTTTATGGTAACCGTCTCCACATTTATGCTTCCTGGAATAAAAAAGGACAATTAATAAATTGTATTTTTGCATGGACAGCCCCGAAACAAGCGGCGCCTGGCGCGAGTTTAATTGTGGCTGCCCTAACAGTATAAATTAGTACACGCCAAGGCAGGATATCACTCTAATCGATGAAATGATGATTTGTGTTTTTTTTTAACGCGGTTTTAATCAAAAATAATACAAAAGGCCATGTGTAAGGTTAAATATTCGACACCCGGAGCAAACTGCTCCAATTGTACCCACATGGTGTAGCCCTGTATCTTCGTACCATTGATAAAAAACGAAACATTTTTTTTATTGAAAAAAAAAAAAAAAAAAAAATTACGAATAAAGATACCATTGATCAACAATGGAGAGTTATGATGGAACTTTAAAGGTCAACATCAGTTTAAAATGACCTCAGACGTCTGCTTGAGGGAACTTCTTCAAGAAATAAAAACCCTGCTCTAGAGCACCGTAAGTAGAGAGTTTTAAGTCAATGGGATAGTGTTTTCTCAATCAATATTTTGAATTTGTGGCGATAGATACTGCTAGAGTATTCTAGAAAGCCGACCGGTTTAAAACGCATCGACTGAGAATGTACGAGACAGTTTATGCAACAAATTTCATCGCGTAATGTAAATAGGTACCAGCTACCTGTCGAAGAGCTACCTATTCGCGACGTCCAAGCGAGCTACCTACGACAATACATTGCGAGTTGTACTATGTACATTACGCGCATCCGTTAGAAGGTTCTAGCCTATTGCCTAGGCATAATTCCAGCGCCATCAAAACTACCAGAAGAATCTCGCTGAGGCGAGTGACCCGTAGTTTACCAGCGGACTCGCGTACTTACCACCGCCGCCAGCTGCGCTATGTAAGTAGGCCCAACGCAGCGAGTAGTTAGTCATTTTTACCCAGTTTCCGAATTTAAGGTTCTATATTTTACACGTATGCAATGCAACTAACTGCCTGTTTGAGTACTCTCCGCATATTGCAAGCATTCCTTCTTTACAGCTGGGAGGTCGAAATCTTAATTCGAAAATGCAATTTCATCTCCACCTTCTTCCTGGAGCCCTGGTTCCGTCTTGATGGATACAGTATCTGGCTTCAGTAGATCCATGGTCTGCTTTGGTAGAGTTTGGTATTTTGTTTAACCCCAAACAAATATATCTGTAACAGATCAAAGTTGTAACGGAATTCTAATATAAATCAGTTTTTAAAATTTGGCTTCTCAAGTCTTAGCAAAAGTACACATTAGAAAACCATGAAGTTTTGACAATGGTTGAGAAAGACGTCGTTTATCTTGGGTAAATCTTTTATTTATAAAGTGTTATGTCTACCGCCATTCCGTTGTAATCCACCTGTAATAAATCATCTGTAATACGTATATTTGTTGTAATTTTTAAAAATGCATTTGAAATTATAATCTAATAATAGGTAGATGTCAAATTCACAGTTTAAACATTCTGCTGTGACAAAACGCCCAATGATTCCCTAACTAAACTGGAAGAACGGCCGCTACCAAAATGAATACGATGAATTAAAGTATTATTACTTACCAATAACCATCACATGCATGGGATAATAAGTTTAACAGGGCGGGATAAACAGAGTGTGGAAACAGGAAGAAAGACTGTCGGAGAAGAAAGCACATGTCAAAAAATATATAGGTTATGCATAGACAAGAATGATGTCATAGACAATCAATATAATTTTCATGAACCTGGCCTTTTAAGAACATAACAACTTCTTTCGACTTGCGTCTTGTAAATATTATAGCGCTAGCATATCTTCAATCTATTAACAGTGAGAAATCTGTGACCCTTAAAAAAAACATAACAAGGAAAACGAATTAAAATCGTTTCTAATCGAATATTTAGGTCAACTGATTTTGATTTTGTCCATTATACATTTTTTTTACACAATTATGTCAAAATCCCTTTAAAATTCACCATAACACTCACTTTAGGCGAGTTAGAAAAGGGGTTTCCTTAAAAGTTTTCTGTGAAAGGTGATTCCCCACAAAAATTTCCGATATTCGATTCCCCACAGTAATTTTTCAAATCCATGTAGGGGCAGTTATTAAAAAATATCTGAAGGAAGTAATTCACCTCAATATTTATTCGACTCCATGGGGGAGGGGGGGGGGAGGGTTGTAAATAACTCATAAGTTTTTAATTCTTGGTCCTAGTATAAACTACTTTTCAGTTTTTTGGAACAAGGTATTTTGTTGATTTGTCCAAAGTACCACATGAAAATGCCCGGTTCTTTTTCTGGCTACGATAAAAACTCCTCTCCTAGTAGTAGTTCAATATATATTAATCATTTTCCAAGAAAAAAAATGCATGAATAAAATTATATTTTAAGCAAAACATAAAATAATCGTGACTCCCTTTTTATCAGGACAAAGAAATTCTCTTTTCCGATAAAGAATTTATGACTTATAATGATCTTGAATTTAATTTCTTAATATAAATGTATAAATTTAATAAATTAATGATAAAGAATTCATGACTAATAATGATCTCGAATTAAATTTCTTAATATAAATGTAATTCTAATTAAACGAAAAAAATTTGTGTTCTTCAATTTTCTGTTAAAAGTAGAGAAATTACATAATTCAATTACGTCGTAAAAAGCACGTCTTCATATTTCATATTTGATAATCTAAATGACGGGTTGTTTAGAAGTTTGGTTTGCTACTAGCCTATTAACCCTAGAAGCCTTATATACGCCTGTGAGGCGTACACACAATCGTAAATTCTATTTCTCTTTCTAACGGTTGAAGTTAGCGCCTCGTGCTCTTTAAACAACCCACTGGCCGACGAGAGCTCGCCGATGGTACATGTATCACTAAGGTAAGTCCAGTCATTTTTGAGTTTTTGAGGTATAGTACGCCCGCGAGACGTATGGTTAGGCTTTGTCTAACTTTTAACTAAGATTATTTGTTTTTACTTTTGTTAATTTTTCGTCCATTTTATCTTTATTTTGGCATTGTTTCAGATACCAATATGTCAAGGTCTAATATATTAAACAGTAACGATATTTTGAAAATTTTAGACTAAGAAGATAGTCTTTCTCTGGGAAAATTAGCTCCTGAAGACGAGGACAGCCAGTTTGGAGGACAGTAAAGGGGAGATGAGAATAACAAAGTAAATGACGTGTTATGTAAGGCCATGTTGGCAGTCCTGATGCGTCACGTGGGAGATTATAACGAGTGTGCGCAGTGTCAATAAACGTCACAGGTCTGAGTCAACAGTCTTTTAATTTTAATAATCCCCGATATAATAATTGGCGACGAGGATGGGATCGAAAAAGTTAAATTAATAACGAGTAATATTAAGTCCAGTGTAAAACAGTGATTTCGTCTTTGTTTTTTCAATCATTTTAACATGTCTACGAGTACTTTGCCAGTGCCGCAATACGAGTCGAGTTGTGAAACCTTCGGAATGTTTTTAGAACGTGTTCAAATTTATTTAAAAGTAATTAATATTACGGACAAAGAGAAAATTGGATATCTTTGTATGATTATTGGTGCGGAAAAATATAAAATTTTAAAAGAAACAGTTCTACCGAAAAATATTGAAGAGTTAACTTATAACGAGATTGTAACAACACTTCAAAATAAATATGAAGAGAAAAAATGTACGATCGCCCAAAGATATAAATTTTATAATCGTCAGCAACAGTCAAACGAGGGAATTGATGATTACATTTCATAAATAAAAAGTCTGTCAATATCATGTAATTTTGGAGCATTTCTGGATGAAGCCTTGAGGGATAAATTGGTGTGCGGTGTGAAAAATGAAGCCATGACTATAAGATTACTGTCTGAAGATGAATTGCTGAGTTTCGAAAAAGCAAAAAAAATTGTGAAGAATATGGAGACAGTAAGTTGTTCTGCAGAAATATTACACAAAGAAGATCTTTCATCGGGAGTTTTCGAAGTAAAGCCGAAAACGTCACGTCAAAGGAGTACTAGTCCGCAACAAGGTCAAAGGAGTTCAATGTCATCAAGTCGTCTTTCATCTCCATCACGTGGAAATCCCAGAAAAAGATGCGAGAGGTGTTTTATCAGTCATCAACCAGAGTCATGTCCGTCAAGGAATTGGAAATGTTACAAGTGTAATACATACGGCCATACGTCAAAATTTTGTTCTAGTGTAAAATCAATTGTTATTAATCATGTAAAATGTGTGAGTAATATAAATGTTTTAAATATGTCCGTGTCTGAAACAGCTAATATTGATTTGTTTGTAAACGGTAGGAAAATGTCCTTCATGATTGACACAGGGAGTTCATCGACCTTGATAGGTCACAAAATGTACATAAAATTTTTCAAATCTTGTAAATTAAGTCAGTTCTATGGTAATTTGTTTACAGCAAATAGTCAAAATTTATATTGTTTTGGATTTTTCATTGCAAAAGTAAGTGTAAAAGATGATTCTAAATTGGTCGTGGATTTACCAGTATTAGTTATTAAAAATCTATCGTCTGAAGCTATTCTTGGTAGGAATTGGATAAATGTTTTGAATCCGTCTTGGGAAAATACATTTATAAATTCTTTTATGTCAAATATTGGTAATGATAATACTGTAAATTCAGTGTCTGTCTGGCAGATTGGTGAAACCTCCTGTCAGATTTAGTCATAGTGATTATGTTTAAGTTTTATTTGGTATTGTAAATTGTTTGAAAATAAAAAAAAAAATAAAGGAGGAAAGGATGTTATGTATGGCCATGTTGGCAGTCCTGATGCGTCACGTGGGAGATTATAACGAGTGTGCGCAGTGTCAATAAACGTCACAGGTCTGAGTCAACAGTCTTTTAATTTTAATAATCCCCGATATAATATGACGAGGCTTTCCCTTTACAAGAATCTGCTCCCACTGAAGAAGCCGACTCAAAATTTTAAAAGCTGACTTACGTTGATCTATTATGTATATACATTTATTAAATCAGTTGCCACGCATCATCGTGTTACAAATAATCTTGAATTGGTTGAGGTTTGACTGAAACATGTCTATCTGTGAAGGAAGTTGGTTAAAAGCGTAGTCATTCTCCTCAGAGACATGAGCATTGGTAGGTTGGTCCTGCCTCTTGGAAAAATAAAAAGTCCTGAGCTGCCTAGCTCTGGTGAAGTTATCGGGGACAAAACATAATACGCTCCAGAACATCAGGATTGCGAATGTGTCTGTTAGGCAGCTTATGTGCTACTAACACCATTGCAACATTTCTCCTTAACCCCCGATTAACGGATTGCTAGTCGAGAGTCTTACCCCTCGACCAAGGAGACCGTCATTGTTATCAATGTAAAAGTTACGCTTTATAATATTAAGTTGAATGTTTGGTTTGCGCCCGTACATATGCAATATGAATATGAATAACTAGTTTTGTAGGTATAAAAAGTAGAAATTCAATATTGGATTGAATCACTGATACGATATTTTGATAATGAATTCTATTAAGCATTCCCTTAAAGGTTACGAAATAGTTGTTTCTGATTGCTATCCAACTTATTCAAAGTGTTTTTAAAATAAAATGGGGCTATTAACCGTGTCCTGTGTATCTGTATATTTACCTAACTGGTGTGTTGGTTATCCAGTGAACTTTGTAGGTTATGTTTGAATTCAGTTGCCCCATACCACTGACTCTATCCAAGGGATATAAGAAGACACGCGGGTGTAGATAGCAGGAATACCGGCTGCACACGTATTCGGACCGTATGAAGTCACCCCCACCATGTGTACTTCATGCAGTTGTTGTTTGGGTACGGAGCGAATATTGGACCACCGGAATCGCCCTGTAATATGAAAATATATTATTATACACTAATTGAGGTAAGGACATGCTGGGCCCACGTACGCAACATATCTGAACAACTTACATGCGTACATTTTCGTTGGAAATAGAACCTTCAGAAATACTTATCACACGCAACGCAAAACCACGCTTCCCATCCAACGCCGATCTGCGCTGTCCTGGCAGTCTAACACAGTGAAATCCATAACTTTACAATATCTGATCGACGGCTTAACCGCGTAAGATTATATATCAATTTCCCAAGCACAGTCGTGCTGTTGATAGCCAGACAGATATTGATAAAGCAATACCTCAATGAATTGACATTCCTAAATGTCAGACGGCAACATAAAGGCTAAAAATACTAATAAATTGGCAATTTAGAATTGAAAAAAATATCTTTAATATACAATGGCTGTCGTGTGTACTTTTGACACTAAAAAGGAAATCAATTAGTTCATGAGGTCTTTCGTTACAACTAACAGTTTTTGTTTCTCGAAGCTGGAACAGAATCAATTCCGAATCAAAATCAAATTTGCAGTCTACACCGCACCACATTCACACATCGCGGACTCTTTAAGGCCCCATCTGTGCATCATGTGGGTACAGCGGCGATTGGAGCACCTTAACCGATTGATGGCGGACCAGGTTTTGCGAGGCAATGAGAACCCAGGCTGTCTCTCGGTGGGGTCCTTTATGAGATGGGCATTTCTCACGTTGACATAATGTAAGACATGATATAAGAATTTATTTAAGAGGCGTGCATTCCATACAGGCAAATAAGCACTGCCTATCTTAGATTACTCAAATTAAAAGTTCTAGCTACGAATCGCAGCGCCAATTGCGCCTCTACGACCGCACTACTATATGCGACAAAAGTAGCAACTAATTATTCAAATATGGACTGTTGATGTGTGTATTCGAAGAAAGACTTGTTTTGGTTAGTATAAAAAAGGCCATGCCTTTGTAGCATGTAGCAATCAGTTCCATCTGTCAGTACCTCTATTAATGAGTACAATGTTGTAATATATCCCGTAGAATTTGGCTTGTAAATATTAATAATGAAGCGGTTATATTGATATTTGTATTAAGATTTTGAAGTAATAACAATTAATGTTTCTCCTAATGCCGTCCCCGATTAAAAACTCTTCACGCGCCGCCGCTTACTAGCAACTAGCAAAGAATAAAAAGGAAGAAGAAGATGTTACCTGACAGGTGTCCCCGCCACTTTCTCCCAAAGCACAGATTTGGGTCTGCTTTAACTCATCATAGGTATCTTCACACTCTTCTTTGGACACAATATTCATTCGAAGTTTCTGTAGCCGGTTAGACTTGACACCACCTGGAAATAATCTTACTGTTGTCATTACTCTATTAAAATAAATCTCCAAATACTTGAGTCGGGCCATGTGTCAGAATAACAAACGGGTATGCATGAGAAGCGAGGATTGTGTGAAGACCGAGTTATTTGGCAGTTTATCCTCTCCGCGTTCCCCTGCTAGAAACGGCTTGACGGTTAGTTAGTTAGGTTAGCGGTCAGGCCGACTGCTGTTGAAGCATCCACGAGAGTACAACATAACACCACATCTGTTTTTATTTTTTATTAGGTATATTTCATTTTATTTGGTTTAACACCCAGCGGGGCTTTTACATGGATTTTAAAAACAGAATATATCTAGTTTAAGGCATGATATAACAGTTTACCATGCCTTAAACTAGATATATTCTGTTTTTAAAATCCTTTTATAACAGTAAACTTGCGAACCTCCCTTACATTTAAGAAGGCGATGCCTAGCAGAAAAATATGTTTACAAAACATGTTCAATAACCTCCCATCCATTGATTCCTATACTTCAATCCTTAAAGTATGAGGTTAATTCAAATCACTTTTGGAAAAATCATACCCCTCCCCTTTTTTATGATTGCTACAACTCTTTCCTGGATTTATCTACAAACACCTATCTCAATGAATCTCTTCCCTTATACTCATACCCCTATGAAAGCCTTACTTTCTATCCGAAGGTCCATCAATTTATAGGAATAAGTAAAAAAAACATTAAAAACTCAACTCAATTAAATAATGCAGAATTTAACACAATTATTGAAAACAACTGGCCAAATTACATAAATTTTTTCACAGATGGCTCCAAACTCAGTCAGGACTCCCATTGCGGGGCCAGTGTCTATGTTCCTCACAGAAAATTGTGTTTCCCACACAAACTTCCCAAAGAATGCTCCATTTTCTCTGCTGAATGCATAGCTATCATAGAAGCTCTTCTACTCGTCAAATCATTAAATATTAAAAACGCACTCATCCTTTCAGACTCGCTTAGCTCACTACAAAAAATAAGCGCATCCCCACTCAATTCCAGTAGCGACTCTCTAATCTGCTCGATCAGGGACCTACTGCATTCCATGTCACTGGTCCATGCATCAGTGGTCCTAGCCTGGATACCGGGACACCTCGGTATTACTGGGAATGACATGGCTGATCATATTGCTAAGGAAGCCACTGCCCATGGTCCGTTAAGTGATATCCCTATTCCGGTTAGAGACCATTTCCCTATTCTAAAAATTAAGTACCAACTCCAATGGTCTTCTGAATGGAAAAAATCTTCTCTGATAAAAGGTCACCAGTACTCATTAATTCAACCTTCTATTCCTGTTAAGCCCTGGTTTCACAAATACACTACCATGCCTAAAAAATATATTTCTTCCTTAACCCGAATGCGGCTGGGTCACACTTGTTGTCTTAGCCATCTTGCCAGGTTCCACATAGTCAGTTCGCCGTACTGTGATTGTGGGTCAGAGGATACTCTGGACCATAATTTTTTTGAGTGTCCTATCAATGACCAATTTCCAAACTTCATGCATGAATTGGTAAAACTTGATATTAAATTGCCTACCAGTATTCCCTGCCTTCTTAGTTTAAACACTCCTGAAATTTACCATTTGTTGGCAAAATTTATTTATAAAAATGGCCTTAATATCTGACCATAATAATAAATATAAACCAAATTTCTTTCACTTTCATTTGTATTCACTTGTTCAGGTTCCTATTTTCATCTATTTTTACTAATCCCAACTATGCATATTTTGACTGAGTTAAAACACTATTCTTTATGCATTTGTATATTTTTCTTGATTCTTTTATTGTATTTGTTTATATTCATATCATAGAACTGTTTAAAAAAATAAATAATGCTTCTAATTTTGGAAAAATCTGTTCTTTTAAATAACAAAAAATGCCCACTACTATTGTGCACAGGTTCCTATTTTTATAATTTTGTAATTACCCATTATTACCAGCTCTGTATTGTTTTTATTAAGTTATGTTTATGTTACACCCATGTTATGTTTATGGTAGGTTTATGTTTATGATATGTTATGTTCATGTTATGTGCATGTTATGTTATGATATGTTTATGTTATGTTCATAGTATGTTTGTGTTATGTTTTTCTTTATGTTTTATAATCACATTTGTTTACTCCCATATGCTGTGTTTGTTTATAAGATTGCCAATTTCATAATTTTATTTTTACGCTACTAATTTTAGAAAAATCTTTGTTTTAATAACGAAAAGCGCCCACTTATATTGTACACAGGCTCCTATTTTTATAATTTTGTGATAATCTACTGTTACCAGCTCTGTACCGTTTATGTTAAGTATGTTATGTTTATGTTATGTTATGCTTATGTTATGTTTATGTTATGTTATATTTATGTTATGTTATGTTTATGTTATGTTTGGTTTATTTATGTTACGTTATGTTATGTTATGTTGTTTTATCAATGTTGTTTTGTCAATCGTGTCAATTTTATCCTGTAATTTGTTGTATTTATTAATAAGAAAAATGTTGTAATGTATGGCCAAGATCACTCTTAATGGGTGAAAGCCAAAATAAAGAATAATAAAAAAAAAATAATAACAGTAAACTGATAAACTGAATATGAATAAATGGTTTAAGAATTATTTGTCTAATCGAGAGCTTACTGTCTGCATCAAAGGTCAACTGTCCTACAACTTTAAAGCTACAAGCGGCGTGCCCCAGGGCTCACATCAAGGACCCATTCTTTTTCACATATTTATAAATGACGTTACAAATGTATTTACACGTGTCTTTTTTTTATGTTCGCAAATGAAATGAAAATTTACCGAATTATTGACAGTATAAATGACTGCTTATTATTACAATCAAATCTCATTAGCTTTTCTGATTGTTGTATCCTAAATAAATTAACCCTTAATGTAAAAAAGTGTCAAGTCATGAGATTTTATAGAAAGAAAAACCCATTGATGTATGAACAATCAAGTCTTAGAAAATGAGAAGTTTTAAATCAATATTTGACACCAAATTAACATGTATCTCCCACATTAACAATATAACCACTAAAGCGATGCAAATATTGGGTTTCATATTAAGAACTACAAAAGATTTCAAAAATTTATAAATATTGTATTCATCCATTGTCAGAAGCCATTGAGAATTCAACTCAAACATTTGGAATCCATTTTACAATATTCATGAAAAATCAATATCAATCAAACAGTGTTATTAAATGAAATTGATTCATCAAACTGACATAATTAATGTAATCAATTAGAATTCTGAGCTTAAAATTTACGTACCTTAGAAATTTGTACTGAACTATTGTTGAGAGAACTTTGTATAAAGAGGACAAAATAGGTGTTTGGGGAAGAGTCCGTCTATGGCATCTTTGGGAATGCTGGGTGGAGGGTGAATTGATCACTTACCGTCACTGGTTAGTCCCCAGCCAGTAGCAGTAAGATTTAACTGGTTGACATTTAGGTTCCTGTTTGTCCACAAGCAAGCCGGAAGGACAAATGTATTGAAACTGAAAATATAAAATAATTTTTAACATTTTTTTGTTGTTGTAAGCATTGAATAAAACATACTAATTTCGGTTGTCGGTACATACTTGTTTGCGTGAAGTGAATATTCCTGTGTAATGCATAAAATCATTCAAGTTCAATGAACTTTTAATTTTTTTAAATTTACAATCAATATAGTGGAAGCCGTAGTTATTTCATTTTTTACTTTAAAAGTTTATTTCTTTTGTTTAAATGTTTTACTGATAATAATAATAATAATATTCGGCTAATTTATATAGCGCCGTTTTCGTGAGAAATCACCTCAAGGGCGCTGTACTAATATATTTCTTAAATAGTTAATAGGTACTAGAACTACTGACTTATCTCTAAGACTTATATCTAGTGACTTGCGACTAAGGCCTATAACTTCAATCTTAACGACATATATACGAGTATTTACATATTAGCAACTTACAACTAAAATTAATATTAACAATCTAATCTTACTAACGCCAGAAGAAGAAGTAAGTTCTATTATATTAGTGTGTTTTTATTGTTAGCTGGATATATATGTTAAATGAATGAAATTAATGAATAAAATCAATCGTCAATCTTAAACGCATTTAGATGAATCATCTGCCAACAATTAAACCGATTGATTTGTTATGTTCCCGCTGATATTGTCCATTGTCCATTGGCAGGCAAGTCAATAGAAAAATTAAATGAACGGAATCGCTAGATAATGTAACAATTACGGTATAAAAAAATTAAAAAATATAAACATATATTTGGATAGAATGACGGATTTATGGAAATGAGTGTCTGAAAAAGTGAGTTTTTAGTTTGGATCTAAATTCTGTTGGGATGGTTATACATAAGCCTGGAGCACGGTAGTATGAAAAAAAAAAATTTTATGATTCAGAGTTCTAAGAGGGGGGGATTTGTGCCTTATGTTTAAATAAAAATACGTGGGATTTTTCACTTCATTTAATTAAGATCTTCTGCCTCCGCAGTGACCCCAAAAATTGAAAATTAGGGTAAAAAAGTTAAAAGTTTATAAGGCGATACATTATGATTAATTAAGTGGTAAGTAGGTGTCAAATGATAAACAATATATATTAAGATGTTTATTAAGGCATCGCTCTAAAAAAAAAAAATTGAAACATAACTATACATTTATTATTTAGGTTTAAAATCCTTTTTTAGTTTAAAATTTGGGTATTTTGTTCCGCGATTCCAGCCTGGCATCACCTAGCCGCGACTTTCTTGTACACTGAGAAATGGAAGCTTCTGTCGTAGTCTTTACAGCTCTTGAAATTTGAAACAAACTTGAAAAATTATACATTTATTATTGAGGTTTAAAATCCTTTTTAGTTTCAAATTTAGGCATTATGTTCCGCGATTCCAGCTTGGCATTTATGGCACCTAGTCGCGACTTTCTTGTGCACTGAGAAATGGAAGCTTCTGTCGTATTCTTTACAGCTCTTTCAACAGCTTGAGTATGGCAGGGAAGCCTTATAAACAATAGTTCGCTTTCGCCACCAGATTCCACGATATTCTGAATTTACTGGTCCGATAAGTTTTTCAAAATCGGTGGTTCGGTTAAGTTTTCCTGCCAATTTATTAAATCAATATATGTAAAAGCATTGAAATCTATCAATGGCACTTGAAACATTCTAGGTGTTGGAGGTTGAGCAGTACTGCGTGCCTTTAGTATGCGGCGGGCTACCAGCTCTCTAACATGTTTTTTATCATCTGTTATAATCGCAAGTAGAATCCCTTCAGGATGCGCAAAGTAGCCGTTTCTTTGGATAACATGATCTATAATTTTTTTTAGAGTTTCTGGCAGGTATCTGGAGGCCTTATCGATATTGAACAGATGACGCGTGCCATCTTTGCATGGTGGTTTATTTTTAATTGAGAACCAAGACGGTGCGTAAACTTTGACCACAAAAGTAGCCAGAGTTTTCAAATTTTCAGATGGTTCTTCAGTAGATACATACAAACGTAGTATTCGGTTAGCACGCGTGATCCAACGGGCATGTGATAGTTTTCCTGGAGATTTATTGCCTAGGTCTTCTGGAAATTCACCTGAAATTACCGCCGAGACAATTTTATGCAAGTACTGTTGGTCTGAACTCAGATTTTTGGCCTTTTCTGGTAGCATTTGACCTTCGATGCGTTCAAATTTTTTAACAGGCAGCTTTTCACAGGTTTCCAGTGATTTTCCCAGTGGACCAATATAAGATTTAGGTCCCGAAATATATCCATCGAGATGAAGAAACAGATGTCTCAAAGGCAGTTCGTTCATGTGAAGCAAACAAATTATCCACTGAAGTGGTTTTTGTAGCTTTTTCTCAAGCAGTCTTCCAGCATACTTTCCAGTATTTACATTCGTACCATCGCAACCAATTGCCATAATTCTATCTTGGGAAACTTCTTTATGTAACAGAAACCCTGTTATCGCGGTTTCTATTCCTTTTGCTGTCCCAACATCAGGTATCACGTATCCCATGTAAATGGATCCCGGCTCTTGAATTAGTGAGATATGTTCCTCCACAACCATAGTCCTGTAGCATTTACCGCCCTTTTTAACAATATTCAAAGTTTTGTCTTTTTTCCCGTCAAAGTATAAGGCCAAGAGCTTTGTCATTGTTGCATTTTCCGTTATTTTTTCTCTAGTTTAGTTCTCTCTCTTCGTAACTTGTGCCGATCAATGACCTCAACATCAGACCCAATGTCGAACAAAACAGATGATGCTATTGCTGCTGCTGCTCTGTCAGACACTCCATACCTATCAAATGTCTTCGATAACGTAGGAAAATTAAGCGTCGATTTTTTTATTTTCTTTTTAATAACGCCTTTGATCATGGAGCAATCAGATTTTTCTGTCTCTGATGATGTCGCTGAAGAAATACTAGCATTTAAATCAGCTAACGTTGAAGTGCTTAAGGATGTGTTTCGGCGATTCTCTCGTTCATGGTTCCTTTTTAAAGTTTTTTGCATGTTCTTTGAAGCAGTTACGTCGATTGCGCTGATTACCATTATCCGAGACGTTCTTTGATCGGTCAAAAAAGTTTTCTCTCGTTTAGGAACCTTTTTATCCTTAGGACAGATACATTGAGCAAATTCTTTGCACTTGCATGCTGAAATATCAAAAAGTATCTTATTTCTTTGCTGAAAACTATTTAACTCGTCCGGGGAGAGTCTCTTGATAGATTTGAGTAGATTTTTGCACTTTAGATGATATGCTTTCAACATTTGAATGATCCTTGTTCGCGTCACTGTAGGAATAGATGCCGTTTGCCATATATTTTCAATTCTCGACGTTACTATGTCTGCTATCTCGCCAAAAATTGGTTCTTTCGCAGTTTCTAATTGCAATTTCAGTTGATGTCTCGTCCACTCATAGTATTTCACAACATCTTCATAAGTAGGTAGAACGTTTTCTTTCATCTCACAAACATCACCTAATAGAGGACATTTGAATACACTCCGAGTTCTTTGCATGGTTGCAACGAAAGATTATCGAACGGATTTTTAACGATAAACGAGCGTGCGACTGATCCGAGCCACGAACGATAGAGCATTGACGACGCGCGACTTGAGACGCGACAAGTGCAAGCAAGCTCAGTATCACCTCCCGCGCTTCTTCTCTCTCCTTATTTAAATTATAAAACACAAATTAGAACTTCTTTTTATTTTGTGTCAAATCTACATTATACCAAGTAAACTTTCTTGATAAAAATAGGTAGGTATGTTTATTCAAAAATATCGTACATAAACATTACTTCAAATGAGAGTGTAAAACCGATTATTTTCATAAATTTGATGCCGTTGCGGAGGCAGTTGCCCTAAACCAAATGGTATAATATTTTACATGGCTTAAATTAAACCTAAAAGGCACCAAATTTTGACTCTTACATTACCGTCCAGTGAAAAAAAAGATTTCACTCCACTCTATTATACATCTCAATTCCATAGGAAGTTTATTTCAAGCCCTAGGGCCGGATACGCCGAATGCACGATCACCAAACTTAGTGTTCGGATTTCGGAGGCTCTTTCAACCTTCCAATTGCCGATGATGTCGCTGATCTAAGAGTTGACTGCCTTAGACTAGTATTTTCCGGAATGCATAGCTCAGTAATATACGGTGGCGCCATTTCGTTGATAGCTTTAAACACAATCCAGCATAGCTTGTACTGGATCCTTCCAGGACACTTCAGCCAGTGAAGATTTCGGAGGTGCTCCGAAATGTGCGAAAACTTGGGTACCCCGGTGATAAGCCTTGCTGCGGCGTTGAACACTGATTGTAGTTTATCAGTTTCGCATTTAGGAAGATTTGCATAAATGCCGTTGCAATAGTCAAGACGTGATACTATATATGAGTTCACAAGTAATTAAGTAAGTAATTTAGTTGCCTCTGTGGTGTCATAATTTTTCAAGTTTACTGACATTCAAAAGGTAAACTTCTTCTGTGGAAAGGCAATGATTATGTGGCAAATAATTTTTTTTGTAATTAGCTTCACAAATCCTACAACTATAATATCCCGTGATTTAATAAATCTTATTTTCATCTAAGAAAAAACATTATATAACAGTGTTATTACCCTTATTAATAATTATTACAGAATTCTCGACAAATCAGTTCCAATTTTAAAAATAAAATAATTATCGGTTCGAACTATTTAATTATAGGACAGGATCGAAGGGAAAATAAAAATTTGTTCAGAATATCACGAGTTATGGCTAAAGAGCGCATTGGCCAATGAACTCCCTCTTTGTCTGCCAATGTGTATTAAGGTGAGTGGTTGGAGGTACCTGGTGGATGAAGATGATATATACCTGACAGAATCCCTGAGTTGTATGAGGGTGATATCGTTGGTTTTCTTGCTGGGGTTGTACTTTGGGTGGATGATGAACCTCTCGATGAGGACCTTATCACCATCGTCATCCATTATATTATAGGCACCAACTGTCACATGGTCTGGGCGGCTGTAATACACAACATACACATATATATATATAATTCATATATTATACTAATGAAAACGGAATTTTACTATTGGATTATTGCGCTGGTTCAATAATTTCCGTTAATTTTGCGGGTGCGGTTAAAACAATAACATTAATAACACAGGATTAAAGGAAGGAGTGGGATATGCCGCAAATTTACTGTGATGGATGCACGAGATGATGGTTTGCGGGTTTAACAAATATGGATAGTTCACTGGCGGTGCGTGAGTGTGATATTCGACTATCTGAGAAGTGGTTGTCAACAGGGACGCCTTTTCGTACAATGAGGTTCGTCTGTGGTTGTTAAAGGTTTCAGTAAATTGGATTTAGAATTGGAACACAACTTTTAGGCAATTCAACTACGTATTAAACAAATTAATACTATGTAAACCGGCGCAACAATTATGTTTCTATTTTTTTGTTAACAAATTTCTTGAAAAAAAACTGTTGGTTCAGAGAACTGTAGACCTTGCATCCAAAAAATTAATCATTAGAAATATATTCTATTAGGCTGCTGATAGAAAATTACGAGTCACTGACCAGTGTTCCTTCGCACGCATAGTCCGCCTTATCGCCTCAACTCCATCCTAGTGCCACCTCAGGAACGTATTAAAACTGCTCACCCTTTTCTCCTGTCTGTTAGGCAATGGGCTGCTGATAGAACGTACGAGTCACTGACCAGTGTTCCTCCGCACGAATAGTCCACTTCATTGCCCGAAGTCCATCCTAGTGCCACCTTAGAAAAATATTTCATTAATTTAAAATGAATTATAATTTCAAACAAATCTTAAGTTTGAATGAGGATCATCACGTGTCTCTGTGTTTGTAATCTCCGAAACCACCCAACCGATTGCATTGTATATGGTTGGTTCCAGCTTGAAATACAGGATAGTTTTGGACCCAACAACTGGTGCTTTTGTCGAAATCTAAATTTGTTTTAAATTTTTTCTTCTTTTTCTCATCCAAAAATACACACAACAACAAATTTTACCTTCCCTACATAGAAGGTGGTCTGTGGCAGGACAACGTTTGCTCGGGCCCACTAGGACATGTATTTGATGCGTATACAATTATGTTGAATATTTGGTCTGTCGTTCATTCCAACAGTTTAATCCTAAAAAGTTTTCGTAGAAGTTTTTAACAATACTACTTATATTTATACCAATATTTTTCGAATACTCACCATGTACGGGAACTCGCCTGGTTTAGCTCCTTTCCCCCCCACTATAAGACTTTCTTGACACGTCTTGGAATGACTTGCGTATTCGTTGCACTCTGAAATTTTTTTTAAAACATGAGTAAGCCTACTCCATACGCAGAGTTTGTTCCGAGAGATGTAAACCAGCGTACTGTAATCACTTATATAGTTACTATAGTTAGTTAGTTAACTTACTTGATTCGCTGATTCGTGACATCTGTTGATTTTTTGGTTGTGGGCAGCAGACGATAGCCGTCCTGTCTAGAAATAAAAATATAAAATATATAGGAGTCATTTGCATCCATTTTGTATCGACTATAAAATCATATCTATAGATTTTTTATCGATTAAAGATTAATAGAGAAACCACTGTACATTGGTTAGATAATAATTTGAAATAAGTATTTAAAAAAATAATGCATTTTAGTAGCGATTTCATAAAACAAAACGAATAATTTGACATCTTTTCTTCACGCATTGTTTTGACATAATAATTTTACACACGCCCCATTTTGCCTCGAATAAGTATTTGATTTACTTTATCGTGACATGTCTTCCACTGGCGTCCCCGACTCCTTCTATTGTTCACTTCCGCGTCATAATTTCTCCTTGCACCCCTTTATTCGTTCATCACAAACGACTGATCTTAGTACAAATAATTTGAAGGCCTAGCTTCATTGATATAAATTGTAGAGCCTTTTATTCAAAAAAATTAGATTCATGCGAGAGCTCCGAAGGGGTGACCATAAGTCACCTATACCGGGGTGGGACAGGGTGGGTGTACCTTCAAAGTACAAATAATATTTGTCTTGTGTGTTCCTGGGGAGTCCCTGACTTTTTCTACCATTCACTTCTTGTGGTAGCATAAAGTATTCCACATTGTTACTGTCAAAAAAACTACATTATAATGACTTTAATTTGAGTGTGTATATCATTCCAGTGCCCAGACAATGCGTATTAATGAAACAAAGATACATGTCTTCATTGTTACAAACAAACATCGGCAAATATACCTTTATAAGACATATTTACAAGAATCATAAAACTTACCACTAAATCCACAATTGGTTGGGGCGATTCCATTTTCAATGTTTCGTTGGACCGAGGGACAGTTGTTGATCACTTTGCATGTTCCGGACACTCTCCCACGTTTTATGGTGCAATTATCACCCACTGAAATATTAATAAAATATATATTAAGTCATTGCCCTTTTCCTATTCGGGTTGGGGGATCCATCGCCTTGATAAGGCGCCTCCAGGCATCCCATACCTTTCCTCGCACAGCCTCTGGAGTTATTTATTTAACTTTTTTAATTATATTTTTATGTGATTACCGCACAAGAGTCTCAACTGCTCCCAACCGTCTGGAGCCAGTAAGTCTATAGGTCCCCTAATTATTAAGATATGTTTTGTGGCTGAATGTAGTGGGGAGGGAAAGGAGATCGAAAGAGGAAGATTGGGAAGCACCTACCTGGCTATTCATATTTGATTATCAAATACGGCTAAAGCCATTTCAATCAAAAGTTTCAAAAATTCTGACTGTTGGTCTTTCTCCAGGGTGATACTGATAGTATAGTTCACCGCGACCTCCGTATTCATAGCCAAGGATCGTTACCATTCAACATCAACGTTTAACAGTTTTAATAATGAAAATGGGTGAAACATGTTTTTATTCCAACCGCCTGTTAATAAACATATCAAAGCCCATTGTCAATCTATCACATACAAGTTCAAAGTGTTTGTTGAGCCGGAGTTTTATTTAATAAGAGAAAACCCGGAGACACAGCTAAAATAATGACTTCAAAATATTAAATCACTTTGTTCAGTTATATGTATAGGTCGACTGGTTGCAGTTGCACTCTTACACACTCTTGAGTTAATATTTCCATTGACCTGAAGAAGTTTGAGTGTAACTGAAACCGGTCGACATATATAACTCAAATAAAGTGCTTTAAAACAATGTAAAATTTATATAATGTCAAGCCACAAAGTGTTTGCTTTCTTCGATAAAAATAATAATAATTGTCTTACCTCTCGCAGAATGCACCAGCGTCACAACTAATGGCATTAATATCCAAACATATTTCAACCTGCAAAGCTGCATTGCACCTGTTATCGAAATTGTATTGTATTTATATGTTTTACTGCTTTCTTACAGATAATCTCTCTTAAGTTAGAGCAATCCAGTTAATAAAAGTCAATTAATGCACAAATAGGTCCTTACAAAAAATAAAATAACCTTCTCAGTCAAAGGATACACAATACTACAAAATATCCGAAATAATATTATGTTAACCCTTTCAGTCCCAGTGATAATTCAAATTAACACAAACTTTGTGAATTTTTTTACCGTAACTGTAGCGATCTGTAGTTTTCTTATAGTTTGTAGTCTTTTCTGTGGCGTCTATTTTTTTCGCTCGGTTGAAATCCTTATTTCCGCCACAACAACGATTAATATTTTGACATCTGCTGATTGTGAGTTTCATCGAATTTCTACCGTCATTGATTACTTAATTTAAGGTGAGATATCAATATTTTCTACTCGAATTACAAATATTTTAACGCCTTAAGATGTGTTCTATAATAATAACATCAGTTTGATTCACTGTTCACAGTCATTTCCCAGAATATTGTAAATGAATTTCAATGTTCATTCAAATTAACACTGGTAGTGACGGACATGTTTTCGACTATTATGGTGAATTTATTATCTTAGATTATTTCTTTATTTATGAATGAATTTTAGTTAAAATGTTATTTGCTTGTACCTTAGAGATTATCACTACATTGTCAATGTGCATTTTTTACATGAAACAGTTATTTTTATTACTTTCGTGTTATGTATATTTTACGTTACTATTTAAAAAATACCCTCTGACGCCCAGTGTTAATCCAAATCAACATAGAAAAATTAAAAAAAAAAAAATTAAATGCCAAAAATTTTCAAATAATTTTCTGAGGTATTATCAAGCATTACATATTTTATATGTGTGAAAACAATAATGCGGGAGTGAAAGGGTTAAATAACCAGTCTGCTGATGGCTATTCATATGTAAATCTCACCGCTCTTGGCCTTTAGCGATGGTTGTCCAAATGTTATATTATTTTTAATTTCCTCAAAAAGCTCAATTATTAAACCTGTAAATGTGGGATATACGATGAAATATTAATAGATTCATTGGCTTTAAACCACAGTAAGCAATTTATATGTTTCCTTATTTATATTCCGAGTTACGATTATTGGAATGAGCGCTGCGGAATACAAAACCGAAATCTCCATCGCTCAAGGCATTTATTTTGTAAAAACCTTATCGCTAGAGTGGCACAAAGAGAGGCAAGATACACAAGTGATTCACTAGTCTCAAGTGATACAATGGTCTCAAGTGATACACTAGTCTCAAGTGAACCGCTAGTCTCAAGTGATACACTAGTCTTAAGTGATACACTAGGCTTTTAGATGGTTTAGATTTTGTGTCGGTATTTAGTATTTAGTAATAATAATAATAATATATTTTACATAAAATTATACAATAAACCATGCGGAAACTTTGACTAGCCAACTAGGAATGGATCCTGTTTTAGGCCAGTCAAACTGACAACTTTAGTTCAAATCATAATTTCATATTAAATTGTTTAATTATAAAAAATATTATTTCACAGAAGGAAAAAGTGTTAATACTGAATTCTTGTTAGAAGTGTTAATTAAATATAAAATTTTGTACTTATAAGAATAATCGAAAAGAAAAAATAATATCTTAAAATACAAAATGAGTATCGAATGCTTTTGTTTAACAATAGTTGTATGTTTGGTTATTTAAATCGCTTGCGAAAATTGTGAATCAAAACATTCTTCAAGCGTGATAACAAAATATAATAATTAACATGAATGACGTGTCCCCCAGCTTTAAGAGCCGGTAAAGAAACTTAAAAAGATGCAACTTGAGAAGGATGCAGCGAATGATTAAAATCAAAATTGAATATTTATCTTAAGGAAGTGAATAAAAAGCGACATGAGACAATGGTTGATACCCAAATGTATTTTTTCCATTTCTTTGCTTCATTTTTTAATCCTACTAAGATATTTTCCCTCGGAGCACTTTATGTAAAATAAAACCGATAAAGTAATTAAAAGCCAGATGGTAATAATAAAAAGACAGATCACCGCAGTAGTTGTAAGGTAGAACAATGGAAAGGGTAGAGTTATAAGTTTATAATCTAGTTGGGTGGTTAGAAAATAATCAAAAGCATAGAATAAAGAATAGACAATAATTGTGTTCGTTTTTGTATAGTATGGACTTATCGCTTGATCAACATATTTTCACTTTTGACCCTCCCTAAATAAAGGAGCCAGTCGTTGATCATTTTGCTCAAAACATTTGTACTTTTCGTTTTCCAAGCATTGGGAATGAAATTAAATGATTTTGGTCTTAAGTACGAGAATTGTTGTTGCTCAAGGGAAGTCGAGGTCTTTATGGGGACTATTGGATTATTCCTTGAAAGTAGTGTACATTTTGATATTTCTGCATTAAACTGATTCTGATTTAATTGGATTTAATGTTTCGATTCTGGGAAACAAACCAATGAATGTGTGTCTTCATAATTTGTACTGTTTGTTTAGAGATGTGAATATGTTTAAAATCCCACCGTCTGGAGCCAGTGAGTCTATCACATCCCCTGTCGGAGTATGTTGTGAGGTGAAGATGGCTTTTCAGTTATTGTCACCAACCACGGCTAAAGCCATTTCAATCAACGGTTCAATTCTAAATGGTGAACTTTCTGAGATTACATTTCACCCTGAAACTTGCCGTAAATACACTTCAATATTATTTTTATAAATTTATTGATTTGAGCCAGAAACCTCCGGATTCGTAATCGAGAGCCTTACCACTATTAAAGTTTGTACTTTAAAAAATGTAAATAATCAAGTAATAAATTATTATTATGGATTAAAAAATCATTTTATTTCCTCAATTATTTTGCATATATTTTCCTCATTGGAAAGGTTAAATTTTTTAAAGGTTTGATTTTGTATTTTTTAAACTTATGAATATTCTCGTGCGTCACTCGAATTGAATTGCAAATTCATTCGAAGAATCATGAGAACATAAACGCCCGGTTTTTTATTACGACATTTTTGTATTGATTATGGACCGGTTTTGTGCAAAATTGTGCTTGTTATTTAATGCTGAAATATACAGAGAAACTTAAATATATTTGTTCAGATATTACTGTTTATTGGAATAAAATTTTGAAATACTTTTGGAGGTTATTATACATAGTAATGAGATGATTTTTGGGGAATATTCCCGAAACGGAGAATTTTCGTGATTTTTCGTATATTTTTAAAAATTCCCAAAAGGTGTTCATATTAATGGAGCATGGAAAATACCGTAACGAAGATATAAGCTGTCGAAATGTTGATATTGCAGCCGGCCGATAAGCGTGTGACTTCACTGTACATGACGTACAATGACTGGCGCAGAAGTACTGAAATTCTAATTATGAATTGTGTTTTTGGTAAAGGTCGCAATCAGGGCTGGCTTTGTGCGGGTGTAATTGGAGCAGTTCGCTCCAAAAGCCGACTTGCCAGGGCGCCAAGGAGCCAAGGCGCTGATAACAACTAACACCTTAAACAGCGCCCTTGGAGTTTTTACATGGCTATTATAAAATGATCACCAAACACGGTAAAAGCCATTTCAAGCAACGTTTCATGGCAACACTGAGAGTATCTCCTACTTCTGTTCCGCAAATATACAGTAATATATTATTTTAAATAAATAAATTGTAAAATAAAACAAATTATCAAATAAAATTTACTTGCGCACGCAGAGATTTTAACTCGCGACCTCCGGATTGCTAGTCGAGAGTCTTACCCCTCGACCAAGGAGGCCGACAAAATGTTATGATTTATGTACAAATATTAATACACATTTTGAAATATTTACCAAAATGTAGTTGAAACAAGTTTGAGGAAAAATCCCACAAACTCCTGAATTGGTCGACTTATAAACTGGTACTGGATTAAGTCAATTCACTGCTCTTCTTAAAATATCAGCTCGCTCACAAATATAATATTGTTAACACGGCTACCGGAATCTCGTATTCCAAGCGGGAATTCGTGGATCTACTTTTGGACTAGATTTGGTGGAAAAACTTTATTTTATTTGAGTTTTCGTTTTCGAATTTTGATTTTTGTTGGTCAAATTAACCATCGGTCGGTTAATGTCTTTTATAATACGTCGTAGCTTAGACCCAGCTATTAAGTTCAATTTGGGTACCAACGCCCCGGGAACCATTTATTGGATAACCAACACCCTGCCATAGGTAACCCCTATGGCCGTTGACCCCAAGTGGTACTGTACATATCGTCGAGGGAGATCTTTTGAATTTTGAAAAGTTCCACAATGGACTACGCTACACACCTTTGCGAACTTTACTCTTGTGCGCAGGTTTTAGTTATTTCATTTGCGCTCTTCGGCGGTCAATATACGACTGATGTATTAGGTTATCCCTTCTGGTGCCGGAAGTAAGGTCACGTGGTTGACCTCCAGCTCGTGGGATACATTCCATGTTAGGGCAAGTCTACCAATATACGACTGATGTATTAGGTTATCCCTCCTGGTGCCGGTAGTAAGGTTGACCTCCAGCTCGTGGGATACATTCCATGTTAGGGCAAGTCTACCAATATACGACTGATGTATTAGGTTATACCTCCTGGTGCCGGTAGTAAGGTTGACCTACAGCTCGTGGGATACATTCCATGTTAGGGCAAGTCTACCAATTTGGATGTCTGTGGTGGCGATCTACTTATTCTTAA
Source organism: Hesperophylax consimilis (assembly GCF_061612785.1). Lineage (NCBI taxonomy): Eukaryota > Metazoa > Arthropoda > Insecta > Trichoptera > Limnephilidae > Hesperophylax > Hesperophylax consimilis. The sequence continues at coordinate 11,007,210 of NC_142852.1, forward strand.
AAAACACGTTTTTTTATCAAATGTTTTCGACTGCGAATATTATGAATGAAACCGGTTCGGCAGGTTTCAGATATTAAATCTGGTTAAAACGTATTGGTTATTAGTAGAGTGAAAATAATACTCCATTATTTCTTCAGGCATATTATAACTTATTCTAATTTTGATAAAGACCATAAATTTCTATTTAAATATTTTACTACAGGAATTTTTTTCACACAATCATTTTCAATACTCAAAATGAAATTTAAATTCGAACCGAATTTGAGTTCATTGAACGTGTAGTTAGCGATGGGTGGTGTGAGTCTTCACTGACAAGAGGATTGCTCATTACAAGTGATTTAATCTAGGATTCGGTTATTGGAATTTTTTATGTGATTATATTTTTTTTAATTTGGAGTAATAAATTGTGTCAGTAAGTGAGGAATTAATTGTATTTAAATTTCCTGGTGTTAAGTGTGAATTATGCATTTCCCATATTATGGTGGGAGAAAATATCATAAAACGTTGTTGGCAAGACAGGAGGTATGTATACAGCACATATGGTGAGATTGAGAACTTACCGGAATAGATACGAAGATTTGTGCAATCTGATTTTTTCCCAGTCATCGAGACGGGAAGCTGAAAGCTCTTTACGCACTGCTACTAGCACACCGCCTCCGTCCATCTTACCAGTAAGTATACGGTCCCTATCTCGTCGGAACACCGTGTACCGTGAATCGATGAATTCGGCCGTATTTACACTTGCTACAAGCCATGTTTCAACTAGAACTATAACACCATAGTTATTCGATGAAATATTAATAAGAAGATCCTGAGTTTTTGTCTTCATACCACCGCAGTTCTGGTAATAAACGGATATAGATGATGTCATTTTATTAGTGTAAGTGTGCCTGTCGATTTATTCCACAATCGCGAGAGCGGTACATTAATTAGGACGTATGAAGCATAAAAATTATATATGAAACAAAGATTACTTAGTGTAAAATATGTCAACATTGTAAGATGTTAATGAATATGCAAGAGATATGATAGTGCTATACGATTATAGAGGTATTGCGCTGTAAACAAAAATATTAAGTAATTTTCCAAGAAACAGACGAATGAACAAGGGTACAGGATAGTGTGACAGAGTTGGCATCGACAGCAGCAGTAACGAGTGTGTCGTAGAAGTCACATATTTTGTTGATCATGAGTGCTAATTTTGTTAATGTCTCCCTCACGATGAATGGTGACCACTCGAGAGAGATCATTCCTTTTCGCCAGGATACTGTCATTCCGCACTCATGTGTATTTATAGCCGTTTTTTTCCGGCGGCACGTGTTTTTTCAAAGAGTTCATTTGAAACGGGATTATTAGGTGAAGGGCGCGTGCGCGCCGATTATCTCAGGAAAAGTTGTAACAATAGTGTAGAAAATAAAAGAAAGGAGGAAATGAATTCCAAAATACAACATTTATTTCTACATCTTTTAAATAACATGAGAACTCTTTTAATTAATGACAAATATCTCAGGCGTGTACATCAGCCGAAGGTTGAATGCACGATTGGAAATTTAAAAATTGCATTGAGAGCGACAAATGGATGGTGACATTTAATATTTAACTAACCTGATGATTGGTAATAATGGGCGCCAAGCATTGCCAACGGCAAGCTAATATTTATATGTAGTACGATGGATGACCAAAGGCAAATTCCTAAACTGCGTCGTCACCATCACTCGTAAATTTTATCGTGTCGGCTCATGGCGTGGTTCGTGTCTCCTCTCTATTCACAACGTCCCGGAAGCGCAGCCTGTTGAATACTGACGGCTCGAGGTGGCCGTACTGGCCGCAAGCCCGTCCGTGTCATCTTGTGGCGAAGTTGCCATCCTTCAAAATAGCCGTAAACTAAAGATGGGCACTGATTATAGCTGAGACTCTGTAGCGGGCAGGAAATGACTGCTACACATTTACATAGAAGTAAGTGGTGAGAGCGCCAAGTCATAGAAGGTCTGTTGTGAGGCCGCGGCGAGTCCTTACCGCAGCGATGACATCACTACGGAGACGCTTTGTCGTGAGCTGGACGACTATGTTGCGTGGCTGGTTGGAGGGCGACGAGTGACCGCGAGCGACGCGGTGCACAGCCATCACAGCGCCACTCGGAACCGGGGCGTCAATGATGAAACCCATTCTCTCCAGTAATGTTAACAAATTCTCATTCAATTTACCTTTTGCCTCAGGAATGCCACGAATGTCCAGGTTACAAACTCTGCTACGCTGCTCCATTTCGTCTTGAGCGTCTCTGATTGATTCCATTTCCTGTCTTGGGCTGGCATTTTCTTCCTGGAGAACAGTTACACACCCCATAATTTTGGTGCACCGGTTCTTCCACTCATTGGACAGCGCGTCCAATTTTTGATGAATGGCGTCAACTGCGAGTTTACTTTCAGTGCGCATTGTTTCGAGTTTCGACTCAAAGATGTTGATAAGGGAGTCTGTTTCAATGTTTATTATAGACTGGTGCGTTGCCGACGGTGAGCCCATGGGGCCAGATTTAGTCAAAAGAGGTGATGATGGTGTTTTTTTCACACTGCAAACTACTCTGCGAGATTTAGACATTTTCTTTATTTAATGTTTTTTAACGCCAAAATGGGAAAATAAAAATAAAAATCAAATATTTATTTTTATTTAATGCCAGTAGAATTCGAACTGAGGTTCTCTGAAACTCTACAAAGTAATGGCGGGCGCTATCACCATTGGGATAAAAGCCGCTTTTGTATTTGCGTAAAATATTTTAATAAGAATAGTGTTAGCACAAGGATTTTGTGTATTTATTTGGAACGGCGTAAAAAATATTAATATTTATTAATTTATTGACGCTCTATTGGGCTTTAAAGTACATAACAAATAGAAATTTGATTTTTAACAACAGTATAAAACAAACAATAGAAAATCGAAATAAAATATAATGATTTCTCATTCATTATTTACATTTTAAAAGTGGTGGACTAATTTGGCTTTAAATGTATTGAAGTTTAAATAAAATATGTCAGCGACTTCACGTATTTCATTGCCCAACCTATGTATTATTTCTAACACAGAATTCGTAGCGAAGTTATTGTTGTAGAATAAAATGTTCCGTCTAGTATATTTTGGAGGTATATGTAAAGATAGCAAATTTATAGTGTCGGGGCAGTCCAAACTTGTGTGAACAATTTTATATGGTAAAAGGAGATCAAATATTTTTCGCCTTTCAGATAATTTCGATAAGTTAAGTACACTGCGTAAATTGACATAATTGATTTCAATAATAGGAACAACAATTTTGAAATTAATAAAACGTAAAATTTTATTTAGATTTTTTTCAATTTGTAAACAATGAGAGTTGAAATGAGGACACCAAATGGTTGAGTTGTATTCAACCTGACTTCTAACCAGAGACGTGTATAGTTATTTTATAGTTTTTATGTTATTGAAAATTTTAGCGATTCTGAGAATAAATCCAAGCGTTTGTAATCCCTTACTGGTAATGCTATTAATGTTATACAAGAAGCGTGGTTTGTAATCCCTTACTGGTAATGCTATTAATGTGATTCTAGAAGCGTAGTTTGTAATCCCTTACTGGTAATGCTATTAATGTGATACAAGAAGCGTAGTTTGTAATCCCTTACTGGTAATGCTATTAATGTGATTCAAGAAGCGTAGTTTGTAATCCCTTACTGGTAATGCTATTAATGTGATTCAAGAAGCGTAGTTTGTAATCCCTTACTGGTAATGCTATTAATGTGATTCTAGAAGCGTAGTTTGTAATCCCTTACTGGTAATGCTATTAATGTGATACAAGAAGCGTAGTTTGTAATCCCTTACTGGTAATGCTATTAATGTGATTCAAGAAGCGTAGTTTGTAATCCCTTACTGGTAATGCTATTAATGTGATTCAAGAAGCGTAGTTTGTAATCCCTTACTGGTAATGCTATTAATGTGATTCAAGAAGCGTAGTTTGGAGTCAAAGATATTATAATCGTATTTTTTTCTTGGAATCTTTGGGATTCTAACTGGGGTTCTTCCAATCTCAGTGCAGGTTTAGCGGACGTTCACACCACTGGGCTAAAATCCGCATGTGAGGTACCGTGATATATTTGTAATATGAATTGACTTAGCCCAGGTGTTATAATAAGTAAATGAATGTTTATTTCGGCGACAACATTAACTGTCACTTCACAGAACAAAAGTAAAATTATGAAAAAGATAAATATCAATTTTAAAAGTCTTTAGAAGAATATATCATTGTAAGCTAATACAAATGAATTCTTTCAGTAAGCCAAGTCTTCAGTAAGTTCACCAATTGTTTGTTTTGGGCACAGTTATTAATTTCAGCAGGTAACATATAAAACAAATAGGAATAATATAGTTTAAAATTTTTTATTTATAAATATTCGGGCCAGCAGATCTTCAACCTGTTGACTGTGGGAAATCTGGAACCTTGAACACAAATTACAATCAAATATGTACACTAAATTAAAAAACATTGTTTCTAAAATAAAATTTTGTGCAAGCGATTTGGACACTGATCTTTATACAGTTTCTTTATACATAAGGCTTAAAATCGCTTTCAAAACTAAGGACAAACACATTACTATCTTATTAGTTGCTAACCCTTAACCAGGCAAGGATATCAAAACTGAAATTTTTAAAGTTAAACTGTGTTATAAGGATTCTGGGTCTAAAACAGTTCTTGAAAAAATGGCAATAAAATAAATAGGTTTTTAAATTTTCAGTAATATCAGAGTTCAAATGTTAACTACGGTGAACAACGCTAAATGAGGTTGGTAAAGTTAGATTTAAATGAAAAATTGTAGACAATAAGTAGTTATCTCTATTTACTACTAATAATTACAAAAACAAGAACATTTCATCTTTTTTTTTAAATGAAAGAGTTTACGTATTTTTCGAATAAAATCATAGATTATATTGTGGCATTGCAGCCTTTACAAACCTCACTTTAAAAATTTAAAAAAAAATTCTAGGGTTAAAATTTGTTCTGTTATGTACGGAGAAAAATACTTACATTTTAAAATATCTAAGAGGAAAATGGTCATCAGTCAAATCAATGGAACTTTTTTCTGTCTGCCTAGGTAGTACATTCTCGAGCGGTTAAAGTACCTAGCAGTTTTGTTTACCAAATAATTCTCGTACGTACAAGATGCGATCTCCGCAGGGAAATAGAAAAGACAATGTTCTAGAAAGATCTAGTAGCTGCTGCTACAGTTCTACAGTTTTGAGAGTGAATTGAGAAGGGTAAAAATATTATTTGAAGAAATAATAAAATATACTACTGTACACAAATTCATATATATTTTGATATTCGTGTTAGTAGTACGACATAATTATCTTTTTTACATATACATTTATATGTAAGTTACACGTAAATTTAAGTTTAAAAATAAATCAAAAATTTTACAATGCGATTCAGAACAAATTCAAAGAAATCGCAAGGTTAGAAATATTGTGACCATTATAAAATTATACTTATTTTATGTACTGGTAACTCTCTGGTGAAACAAATCATATCTAATAATAGAATTTATTCTGTTAATAGTTTTCGTGAAGGTGAATGTTAACGCAAGGAACAAGAAAAGTGTCCAGTCAAAGACTTTCTTCGAGAAAACGCATAATTACATACGAAAAAATACTGTGAGTGCGCACGTGTTTTCTCAAATCTCTCTTCAGCCAGGAAAAACGAAAAAAAAAATCTCAGCTCTCATTCAGTATTTTCTCTTCAAGGAACACTGTTGATAACTTACATAGTTGCAATCAGTGGAACAAGAAAAGGGGGTTTTTCTCCGCTCTGAGTCAGCATGTGTTCCAGCAAATGTCCTGGGGGGGGGGGGGTAAGGTGGCCATTCCTAGAAACGGAATATGTGCACTTGCAAAATGAAAAAGCTTCGTCGCCACTGTGAGTCAGCATGTGACTTTTAAGATATGCGTTTTGAGAATATCCATAGATGAACAAGGAAATAGAAATAGTTTTCTCCGTAGTGACTCAACGTGCGCTTTAGATTGCCTTTATAATAACATTAATATGTGCACTTGGAACATAAAAAAGGTTTTACACCACTGTTAGACAGCATGTGTGCCTAAAGATGGGCGTTTTGATATAATGAAATGTTTCACACGGATCATGAAAAAGGTTTTTCTCCATCGTGAGTGAGCATTTTGCACTTCAGATAATATGTATAGTTGCACACGGAATATTAAAGAGGTTTTCCTACGATGTGAGAGAGCATATGGCTCTTCAGTTGTCCCTTTTGATAACATGCATAGTTGCATTCAGAACATGAAAAAGGTTTTTCTTCACTGTGAGTCAGCATGTGGCACTTTAGTTGACCTTTTCGATAACACGCATAGTTGCACAGGGGACATGAAAAAGGTTTTTCTTCAGAGTGAGTCAGCAAGTGTCTTTTCAGGTTAACATGATGATAACTTACATAGTTGCACCCCGAACATGAAAAAGGTTTTTCTCCAATGTGAATCAGCATGTGCGTCTTCAGCTGATTCTTTCCACAACACGCAAAGTTGCACACGGAACATGAAAAAGGTTTTTCTCCACAGTGAGTCAGCATGTGGCTCGTTAGGTCGCTCTTTCGATAACATGCATAGGTGCACACAGAACATGAAAAAGGTTTTTCTCAACTGTGAATCAGCATGTGCATCTTCAGCTGATCCTTTCGACAACACGCAAAGTTGCACACGGAACATGAAAAAGGTTTTTCTCCACTGTGAGTCAGCATGTGGCTCTTTAAATGACCCCTTCGATTACATGCATAAATGCACACGGAACATGAAAATGGTTTTTCTCAACTGTGAGTCAGCAAGTGTGTCTTCAGGTTACCCTGTTGATAACTTGCATAGTTGCACCCCGAACATGAAAAAGGTTTTTCTCCACTGTGAACTAGCATGTGCCTCTTCAGCCGATCCTTTCGACAACATGCATAGTTGCACACGGAACATGAAAAAGGTTTTTCTCCACTGTGAGTCAGCATGTGGCTCGTTAGGTTGCTCTTTCGATAACATGCATAGGTGCACAAGGAACATGAAAAAGGTTTTTCTCCACTATGAATCAGCATGTGCCTCTTCAGCTGACCTTTTCCATAACATGTATAGTTGCACACGGAACAAGAAAATGGTTTTTCTCCACTGTGAGTGAGCATGTGACTCTTTAAATTACCCTTTTCAAAACACGCATAGTTGCACACGGAACATGAAAAAGATTTTTCTCCACTGTGAATCAGCAAGTGTCTTTTCAGTTTACTTTGATGATAACTTGCATAGTTGCACACCGAACATGAAAAAGGTTTTTCTCCAATGTGAATCAGCATGTGCATCTTCAGCTGATCCTTTCGACAGCACGCAAAGTTGCACACGGAACATGAAAAAGGTTTTTCTCCACTGTGATTCAGCATGTGCCTCTTCAGCTGACCTTTTCCATAATATGCATAGTTGCACAGGGAACAAGAAAAAGGTTTTTCTCCACTGTGAGTCAGCATGTGGCTCGTTAGGTCGCTCTTTCGATAACAAGCAAAGGTGCACACGGAACATGAAAAAGGTTTTTCTCCACTGTGAGTCAGCATGTGGCCCGTTAGGCGGCTCTTTTTATAACATGTATAGTTGCACACGGAACATGAAAAAGTTTTTTTTCTTTCATGGGTGCGCACGTTTATGGCAAAATTTGACTTAGGGGAGGAGGAGTAGTTGTGATGGGGAGGAGTGAATCCCTTTTCCACAAAATACGTCTGAAGATCTGTCGACAAATTTGAAAAATAACATGGATGAAAAAGACTCAGTTAAACTTATTTCCTAAACTTAGAGTAAATAAGCGAAGTAAGTTCGTAGAAAGGAAAAAAAATAGGAGAGTCCGAATCGTTCAAGTTTACAGTGAAAAATTGGTTTTACCTGCTTCCTTGGAAATTCTTCCAAAGCGTTCTAAGCATTCCTCTTTTACATCCAGCAGGTCTATGTCAATTTTCATATAAGTAAGCGCCGCTTCATCTTGTTGGGGTCCAAGATCCGCGTTTACGGTGACTGTGTTCACATTAATGTTTCCTGGAATAAATATGGACAATAAATATAATGAATCTTTGCATGGCCAGCCCTGAACCAAACGGCACCAGGCGCAAGTTTAATGTTGGCTGCCCTAACAGTCTAAATTAGTACACGCCGAGGCAGGATATAACTGTAGTCATTAAAATGATGATATGTGTTTTTTTGTAGAGCGGTATTTATCAAAAATAATATCAAGGGCGATGTGTTAGGTTAAGTATTCGACGCCCGGTGCCCGGAGCGAACTGCACCGATTGCGCCCGCTTAGGGCCAGCCCTGTATCTTCGTCAAATGATATTAACGAGAATTTTTTTAATTGAAAAACAATAAACTATTCTTTAACGAATAAATACAATTGATCAACAACGTCAATGTCAGATAAAAAAATGACCTCAGAAATCCGCTTCAGGGACCGATTCTTCAAGAAGGAAAAAACTTTCTCTAGAGCACCTGTGGTAGAGAGTTTGGTTGTTTTCGGTCAATGAGATATTGATTTTACAATCAATATTGATGTATTTTTAACGTATAATACGTGTAATTCACATCATATTTCAAATAAAATTAGGTGAAAATCGAGGAACCGACAACCTATTATGAATAATATAATAAAGTTTAATGAGTGCTGTTTTTTTGGTATTTTCCGGCAAGGACACATATTAAGGTAAATACCCAATACACCTCATGTTTTATAAGAGAGGATGTTGTGCACAAGTGTGTGTCCTGTTTGCACGATATTTCAAAAGAGACATTGATTCCGGATATCCGAATTTTAAGTTCTATATTTGACACGTACGCAATGCAACAAACTGGCTGTCTGAGTACTCTCCGCATATTGCGAGCATTCCTTCGTTACAGCTGGGTGGTCGAAATCTAAATCTGAAAATGCTATTTCACCTCCATCTTCTTCCTGGAGCCCTGGTTCCGTCTTGATGGATATAGTATCTGGCTTCAGTAGATCCATGGCCTGCTTTGGTAGAGTTTGGTTATTGGTTTAATCCCAAAAAATATATCTGAAACAGAACATTGTTAAAATAAAATAAAATGATAAAATTTAAAAGAAAATAAATAAAATTTAAATTGAAACAGGATACATGATTTTTAGCTCAACTCGTTAAATCATTCCTCCAAATCTAGATACGGGAGATATATCTTGGGCTGTGCATTGATAAAAACCTAATTTTTAAACAGTATATTCAAGATATTTAAGATAAATTCAACCCTAATTAGCGTATTGAGCCGGATATCATATCTGTTACCAAATAAAATTTAAAAAAAGGTCTATATTATAGCCTCGAACATTCACATTTAAACTACATGATTGAAATCTGGGGAAATGCATATGAAACATATATAAATGAACTACACGTAAAACAAAATGAAGTAATCAAAAAGCTATTTCACTTCAAACCTAGAACATCAACAGAAAAATATATATGGAAACAAAACTATTAACATTAGGAAACTTTTTATGAATATTATACATGTCTCCTTATATGCAAAATAAATAATAAACTCATACATCCAATTACAGAAATTATTAAAACTAACCAAGTACACACACACTTTACACGGCTACACGTAAAATACATTTAAACACCATACATACTCATTACGGCAAGTAATCCATTGGTTACGAGGGAAGCAACATACATAATTGCCTCCCAGACGAAATTAAAAATGAAAAAGTGTAGTTAAATTTAAAAAAAAAATGTTTAGTTTTATGCTCAATCAACAAAACAATGATCGTGAATAAAATCGTTGTGTAATATATGTGTAATGTATTAGTTTTTTTCTAGTTAAATAAGTTAAAATGTAATTTTCTTTTATCTAGAATAAAAAAAACTTTAAAAAAATAAAATGTGGTTTCGCTTGGAATATCCTGTCAAAATAACGAAGACGTAGCCAAAACACATATTTGAAAACCTTGAAGATATGACAACGGTTTAGAGAAACGTTGTTTATGGTGGAAAAACTATATTTATATATTAACAATGTTTACCGCCATTCCGCTTTTAACCAAATATCTGTTAACCATATGTTTTTTGTTGTGTAATTGTAATAAATGTCTTCGAAATGGTAATCTAATAATAGGTAGACGTCAAATTGACAGTTAAAACATTCTACTGTGATAAAACGCCCAATGATTCCCTAACTAAACTGGAATAACGGCAGCTACCAAATAAATAGCGATGAATATAAGAATGAGTACTTACTTTACCAATAACCATCACAGGCGTGGGATAGTAAGTTTAACAGGAAGAAACGGAGAAGAAAGCACTTGTTAGCACTTGTCAAAAATATTTATAGGTTATGCATAGACAAGAATGAAGTCATAGACAATTATTATAATTTTCATAGCGACCAGATTATTAAAAAAAAAAACATGTTCATCGTGTGACTTTTGAACACAACCATATTGTTTACATACATATTCATTATATGATAATTAATCACGGTAATAAATAAGAACGGTTATTATTAAGAACGATCGTAACAAAGAATAATGATTTTTAACCTTTTGAACGCGTTAATTTGCTCCGTTTTATCTATACCCGTACGCGGTACACATTTTCAAATACCTATGCACGCAATTCAAAATCCTCGTGTGTCAACACTCTTAGATGTTTATAAAAACAAAAAACATAAAATTTCATACAAAGACGTACCGTATCTTTTGAATGTGGTCCCGCCATTCACTCGCCGTGTGTGTACTTAGGCCACTGCGTTGATAGACATAAGTGGGACACCATGATCACTTATCATTTTTAGTTCTGAAAACTTTTTCTCAAACTCTTTTCTAAACTCAACACTTAAAAATAACACATAAATTTTATATCACTTAATAAATATTGTTTTTTAAGCACTTTAGAGGAATCTCTGTCTGTCACATTTTTTGGAACTATGGTAAACTTTAAAACAGGGTTCGATACATAAAGACACACCACATTCTTTACATACGTATTAAAGAATGCTTGTTAACTGCATTTTTTTATTTTTCAATCGGCATACACGACATCGTCTACGCGGTTTTTTTATTTTGCCAGTTGATGGAATCAATTCGGCCATATGCTTAGCGGCATATTTAAGCAAAACCCGAAACGGGTTGAGGTGGGCTGATGTATTAGGCTCTGGTATTTGAGAAATCTCTGGTTTATATTTCTCAACTAGTTGCATAATAACCGCCAATTGAAAATCTGCTAGAGATTTTTTTATACCTGTCACTTGGGTGTACAAAATAAATGAATTCAATAAATATAGGTCAAGTATGTGAAAAAATACTTTTTTATACCATTTTATGGTCTTCCTCATACAGGATAAACTGCTCAGCATCATGTCGCTTTTGTCAACAGCTCCCATAGATTTATTGTAATCAATGACACAGGCGGGCTTGCGAATGGGTTGTTTAGTTTGATGATTTATTTTACTGGTTTCCTTAAATGAGTTATCGTGCAAGGTAGTTAGCATGTGTACATCCCTTTTATCACACCATTTTAATGCTAAAAGGGGACCGCGGCTTTTTGACTCAAATTCGCCTTTTTTCAGTTTAATAAATTTTGGCATTTCCTTCCGGTTCTTTTTTACCGTCCCACAGGCATTTGTTTTTTTCAAATGCAAAAAATTGAATAAATTTGGACTTGAGTACCAATTGTCACACCATAATTTGTGCCCTTTGCCAAAATAATCAGTTAAGAGTGTAGTAACAACAGCGCCGGTTATTCCCAAGTTTTGTTCATCTGTAATTTCCGTGCCTTCTCCGCAGTAAATTATGAAATCTAGAATGTATCCAGTTTTCACATCACACAAAACAAACATTTTGATTCCAAAGCGATGTCGTTTTGATGGAATATATTGCTTAAAAATTAGCCTACCCTTGAAAACAATGATACTTTCATCTATACATAGGTCTTCATAAGGTATCACAGACTCCTTAAATAGTGTTCGGGTGTGATTTAAAATTAACCTTATTTTATAAAGACGACCTATAGGAAGCGAATTTGAGTCACAGAAATGTAAATTTTGCAACAACAATTGATATCGGTCTCTACTCATGAACTGGCCAAAAATAGGGGAACTTAGAAATATATTTGTACTCCAATACTCTTCAATAGTCAAGTGTTCGTTTCTTGTCATAAGCATGGTTATTGCAAAAAATAGATACATTTCTTCAATACTTGTGTCCTTCCACTTATGAATTCGTGACTTCGCACCAAATTCCTTTGAAATGAGAAGAAAAGTATGGTAGTCGTTTGTTTCTCGAACAATTTCATTCATAATCGAGCGATTTAAAAAATGTTCAAAAAAATCACTTTCTGTTGAATTTTCGTTAAATTGTACAGAAACGCCGGATTGAAAATCATCAAATTCGTGTACTATTGGAATATGAGGTCCAGACACCTAGGAGTGTAGCACTTCTTCACTTACAGACTCATTCGCTTGAGTTTCTGTATCTGAAAGTTCCGAAGGTTCAAATTCATCTTCGGACATTTCATAATCAGAATCCAAAACGTTCAATATATTTTCAATTTCATCATCTTCCAAACTATGGGCCATTTTTTATCCGAAAAATCAAATGAATTAAAAAAACTAAAAACTTGTGAACGTTTCCTAATAAATTTTGAAATAGTATATAAAACACGAAAATAACACGCACTTTAGTAATATATAACTAATACATGTATATAACAAAATATATTTAAATTAATAAAGTATATAGTAAAGTCAATAACTCAGTTTTGTAACACAGTAAAATGTTAAAATATACGCGCAATCGGCACAATATGGTCACTCGTGGATACAGTAAAATTGAATTTGCTAGACGAAACACAAGAAATCAAAAAAAAAAAAGATTTCTGAAGTGAACAAATTAATTTGAAATTTTCGTAATAATTCAATATTACAGCAGAACACAGAATGTTATCGGCGCAGATTCCACAAATCAACTCGGCGCGCGCAAGCGCAGATAACATACTAGTACTAACGCCATCCGTTGACAAAATTGTGAACTAAAGCACTCAAAGGCGCGAAGAGGCGCACTTGATTATGGATCTTTTTTTATGAAATACAATTTTATTTTTGAGAAATACTTGTAGATGTCAGCATCGTGATAGTTCTACGAATGTCCAAGCGAGCAAGAGATACATTTATGACGAAAGAGCGCTGGAATATCGGCCGTCAAAGTTTCCGTATCAACTGTTGATACGGCCGCGTGTGAGTATAGACTTTTTGCCGTAACAACAGTTGATACGGCCGCGTGCAAAAGATTAAGAACATTTCATATTCAGCACAATTTACGAGTCATTCCACGCGAGTGGTACCAACTACTAATATATTGGCGGAAAGCAAGTTAAGTTATTAAGTATTTCAAAATAAGAACAATTTTATCGATAGCCCATTCCTCTTGGGATGCTATGATATTCAACAAACTTGCTAAGACTTTTGATGTAAGTGACTGTTCTCTAAATGACTTAAACAAATATTGATTAGTCACCTAGCTAAATGCTGACATATGTAAAATTGTACTTTAATTGGAAAAAGTATTCTGTTGCACAAAAAAAATATATAAAAATATGCCAAACACTAAACCAACTGTCACCTTGCTTACGGTCACCGTCATGCCTCGGACTACGTCCGACTCATAAATAAACCACTCTCTAGATCGATATCTTCGGGCTTTTTATAAGGCCCCATTTTGTCACCCCCTTAACCACAGACGACCACAGATAAAACGGTCGTTTGGTCCAGACAGGTAAATATATCGTGGACCATAAAGAAATATCAAGGCCATTTAAAAAAGTGCATACATAGACAATATAACTGCACCCAGCTAACGTCGTACATTCACTAGCCCAAAAAAATTATATTTCAAAAATTAAAATATTGGAATGCAGGAAAAGGAAAATAAAAAAAACCCACAGCTATGCACACATAAAAATACTTTTTATTTTCAAAAAGACAATGGACAGTAATACAAAACAGGGTCAGTACAACCGATGTATTGAGCATTGATTTATCATTGAAGTAGAAGATAATACTAATATATCTAAACAAGTGGCCGATGAGCAGAAGGTGACGCGGGATGGACAAAAAAAAAACAAAACAAAACATGAAGGAGTATCAAAGGAGGCAGACCTGAAGAAGATGGACCGCGAGCCTTCGGCCACAGGACCCAACCGAGGAGATGCAGCAGGCCCTCAGCCGAGCCAAGCCTCAAGATAAGACCATTCAAATTTATCGTATTTCAACTAACTATTCTTAATGTTTTATATTACTCTAAATGTACCTTTCACTCCCTCATCCCCATCACCTACCCTAAGGATCTATTCATATTAACACACTTTTCGTTCTTTAAACATTTTGCAAAAATATTTGGGAATTATATAAAAATAATTACAAACTTAATTATCGATTTTTCTCGGTCCAATGACTCTAAATAAATTAAATATATATCACCAAAACGTAAGAGGGCTACGCACAGAGACTGACACATTGCTGATGGCAGTTCGATCCAACGAGTATGACGTTATCGCTCTGACCGAATCGTGGCTTGTTGATGGCATCCGCAACGAAGAGTTATTTGATGATCGCTACGATGTACACCGCCGAGATCGGGACTACGCTTGCACAGGGCAGCGCTTGGGCGGGGGTATCTTAGTCGCTGTTCGTCGTGAACTGGTAGCTCACGAGCGCCCAGGGTGGCATTCGCGAGCTGAGGACATCTGGATATCATTAGAATCCAAGGGATCCAAACACACAAATCTTCACATATGCTGTGTATACCTCCCTAAAGGACCAACATATCGTGAAAATATGGAAAGCTTCCTCACCCAAATTTCTGCACTTACGTTGCAATTTCCCTCAGACAAATTCATTATCCTAGGTGACTTCAACCTCTCTGACATTTCATGGAATAAGTCTCCCAATAACACGTCCTTTATACCCAGTGATCGCTTATCGCCTGTTAGCACATCATTTATAGACTGCATGCATTTTTCTGGATTGCGCCAATATAATGGAATTCCAAATACCAACGGTCACTTTCTTGATCTCGTCCTATGTAATGACTTCGTCACGGTCTCTGCATGTGATGAACCATTAATTTCAGAAGACCCTCATCACACCTCACTAATCATAGAAGTTTCATTTTCTGAACCCGATCCACTAGTGGAGGAACTAAGAAGCGGTTACGTCTTTAGGCGCGGTGATTACGAACAAATTAATACATGTCTCGACCAGGTAAACTGGCATGAGCTCCTTTCGATTGGTGATGTAAACACGGCATTAAAATTTTTTTATTCACAATTAAATAATCTTATAGACGCCCACATTCCCAAAAAACTATATAGGAATTCTAAATACCCGCCATGGTATAATTCGGCCCTCATTAAATTGACATCAGAAAAATACAAATACTTTAAAAAGTTTAAGATATACAAAAACCCATCTGACTACGCCACTTTCTCTTTACTAAGATCACGCCACAAAAAACTTAATTGGGAATGCCACAATATTTACTTATTAAAAATCGAACGTGATATATCCTCCGACCCAAAAAAAGTTTGGAATTACATAAAATCCAACTCCAAATCTCACGGTGTTCCGAACACTATGACATTTAAAGACGAAAAAGCTGAAAATGGGTCTGACATCTGTAACTTATTCTCTAAATATTTCATGTCTGTCTACAACAATAATGCTCGAAACATCCAGATCCTACCGGACAACCCCAAAGAGCTCTGTGTTGCTAGCATTAATAATATTGAAGTCGACCAGCATCATATACCCACTGGAACGATTTCGGTCGAAAAATCGACCACTTTTATTTTTCTGCGATTGATATCGGTCCAAAAATGGACCGATTTTTCTACCATTCGTAAAATATTTATTGTAATTATTTAAAACGTTTCCATGGCCAGCTACTTGTTTTATCGAATAGCTGATAATATATTCTCTTTGTCTATGAACTTATCCGTTGTCTTTGAAGTGTTATTTAACGAGTTTTCGCGGTTTTTTTATGGCGTCCTGTCAAAAACAAAATTATAAATTTTCAACATTCACGAAATTTTAGACTCTTCCTAAAATGCCGTAAGTAATTAATTTATTGGGTTTTTAACGCATAATTATATATCTGTGTAATCATGATTGACTTATCTATCTTTGAAATGCGTTTTTAATTCGTTTGTTTGTATTATATTGTTTTGGTTGAAGTTTTTGTGTAAGATTACGTCAACTGAGGACGTCATCTGTTTTTGATTTACAATAATGTCTTAAATACTGCACTCGCGCATTTGAAATATAGATATTCCATCACAGTGATTCAAAACAAAGAGATATATATAAGTTTTATTTGAATTGGTTCATTATTAATACAGATATTTGCTAACCAATTATTTTAAGTCATATGTCAAAAAGTTGACTCTTTTTCACATGTAAAATGGTGTAAAGCCTTCGTCACACAATAAAAATTTAGTAATTTAGTTGTATAATTAATTAATTTGTTTACTTTTACCAAATTTGTGCAGAAACAGCTGTCGTCCAGGGAAAGGGATCACTCCACAACCCAATAATTATTTTCAAATTTTATATTAGTGCAATATTTAACAAAATTTAAACATTTAAGTACTTACATTAAGTGTTTTCAATTTAAAATTTATAGAGCGGTGCTGACTGCAAGAGGAGGCAGAGGAAAAGGGAGACGTGGGGTACGAGCTGGTGCCGGACTACCTGCACGTGGACGTCAACGCAGAGCTGCAATTGCAGCCTCGTCTGGAGTGTTAGTATTTTTTAATGTTTTTTTATGAAAGTACTTTGCTGTGGCCGTTGAACTCATCATATATTTGTATTTATTTAAACAGCGACCCTGCTTTGCTACTGGTGCGAGAGGATCGCGTCAAGGCCCTAAAGGCTGTTAGGGCCCTGCCTGCTTCCATCCGGCTAGAGCTGGAAAGCCGAAAATTCAAGAAGCAGGCGGCGCGCATTTTGCTCCCTACCGCACCTCCAAGAAAAACTAAACAAAAGTAAGTAATCGTATTTAGATGCTTGGTACAATATTATTGTTTTTTCCTGACAGCGTTCCACTCTTACAGTGAGAGTTGGTAAGTTCAGCGCTCTGTGCATTTGGCACATTCAGTGCATATTTTACAGAGTTCTTATTTTATTGTTTATTTACATACTGTACTTACTGTTTCACACGTGAATGAGAACAATTTTCTATGATTTATGTAAATGTTTTCAGAATTCCATCTCCGGAGAGAACAACGTGTCCCTTTTCACAAGGGACGCCTTCACCGTTGCCACGACCCGTACCACCACCGTGGATGTCCACTCCCGCACAGACCCAATCAACGGCTCCCAATGCACCAATTATGCCTATCCGTGCAGCATCTCCCGAGCCGTTACCTGGGACATCGCGGAGTGGGGAACTCTTCTCTCCGGAAGCCGGCTATCACAGCGAGCTGTGGGTGGACGTACCATTCTACGAAGAATTGTCGGCGTTTGGGAACGGTGAGTTTATTTTTTGAAATGTCATACCAGGGGCTCAATATAAAATCAATTATCTATATTTTATATTGATATCCCTAGCACAGTTTCACTGTTGGTATATTGGCAGGAAATAAGCATAGTACTTAAAAATTCCACATAACAAACATACAAAATGTATTGTTGTTATGTCGTGGATGCATCATTACACATCTTTTTTCTGTAACGGGTATTGCAGAGTGAGAAATAAGACATGCCGAACTTCTTTGCGAGGATTACATTTGATTCACCGGCTTCTAAACGGTGTAATACAGCATTTTTTTCTTAAATTGAAAAAACACTTTCGCTTCACGGGACTCATTGTGTTGCGAGGCTGTATTGGTAGGTGGGTTTTGTAACCGGACAAATTATCATTAAAATAGGTCGCTTTACGTAGTTGGTCACTTTAAACGGATACGTTTTCCTACTAAAAGCTATGAAACCTTACTAGAGTTTACATTATCGTCACTTAAAACAGTAGACCGTTAAATGCAAAGTCATTATATCCAAATTCTACTGTAAATTTGTGTTTTCTTTTATTTCAGAGTCAGACATGGGCAGAAAAAGTAACGTGGACGAGGCAGCTGTACTAGAAGAGTCTGTACTTGGAAACCGTGAGTTATAAAACTAACTAACTTACCTTCACGCCATTTCGGTAGGCAGAGAGGATGAACCACCATGCAACTCGATCTTGGCACACACACTCTTTTCTTCATTCCATACCTACCTGACTGTGCTATTCTGACTCCTGACATTGCCCGCCTCAAGTATTTGATTAACTTTTTATATTTTTTTTTATATGAATACCTCACAAGAGCCTCAGCTGGAGCCAGTGAGACTATGGCATCCCCAATTGGGGGATGTTGTGAGGCTGAAGGTAAGTGGGGAAGGGAAAGAGGAAGATGGGGAAGTACCTGGCTATTCAGATCTAGTCACTAAACACGGCTAAAGCCATTTGGAGCAACGTTTCAATTCTGAATGGTGGTCTTACACCAGGGCGATACTGGTAGTATCTTCCACTCTGGAACGTGCCGCAAATATACTATATATTATTTTAATTATTATTTTAATTAATTAATTGTGAAATAACACAAATCAATCAAATAAAATTTATTTGCGCACGCCGGGTTCGAACCGGCGACCTTCGGAATGGCAGTCCAATGCGTTACCACTGGACTATGCCGGCCGTCAAAAGCCATTTCAAGCAACGTTTCAATTCTGAATGGGGTCTTACACCAGGGCGATACTATGGGTATCTTCCACTCTGGAACGTGCCGCAAATATAATATATATTATTTTAAATGAATTTTGTGTGAAAATAACACTAATTATTCAAATATAATTTATTTGATTTGATCCCGCGACCATCGTATTGCGAGTCATAAGCCGTACCAGAGGCAGTGGGTTATCGTAATAAAGACACATTAAATTAATTTGGGTTTTCTGTTGTTTCAGAAATGGACAGATCGAGCGACGAGGATGACGAAGCGAGTGACGTCGACCACGAAGAGAGCGATGAGGATACCTTCTGCATGCCGCCAATACCTTATCATAATATTATCAACGTTTCACCTAACTCCGCTATGGCCATAGACTTTAGTAGACAAGACCAGGTAGATAGTGAGGCAATGCGTTTGATTCTGCCGCCTGAAGGTTACTCTTTCGATTGGTCTAATGATATCTTACGTTTTACTGGGATAAGGGAGACTTTCACAGGCACGCCGGGACCAACTTTCAATACCGACGAAATGGGCAAACCTGTGGATGCCTTTCTTAAAATCTTTGATGCAGATTTCGTTGAACTGATCGCGAGAGAGACCAACAGGTATGCAGATCAATGGATTGCGAAAAAACAATTTAAGCGTCATGCGCGTACCAATAAATGGGCTCCCACGAATAAAGAGGAAATGTATGTATTCTTGGCAATTTTAATGTATCAAGGTATTAGTCTTTTCCAGATCTAGTCACTAAACATAACTAAGCCAATTCAAGCAATGTTCAATTCTGATTGGTGGTCCCTCACCAGAGCGATACTCAGAATCTCACTCTATAGCGAGGCACAATGATATTATTATGTATTGATTTTCTTAAATGATGAATAAACCAATAAACTGAATACATTTTTATTATGACAAAGTGTGTAAACAATGTTTAAATCAAAATACTGCTCTTTCATTGTAACCATACAACTGTAATATTGATTTAAAAGGATATTAGGGCTTAATAAATAAATCAATTATTGGTTCCATCAATTATTTTCCCCTCATCCATTTTTTTTCGATACCTTTGCGTTTAGATATAAAATTATCACTATGATTTTATTTGCCATTCTACGGTCATACAAAGGTTTGATATATATATACAAATTTATCATCATTTTACATATTCCGATATACCCTATGTAGATTGACCTTAAGATAGCTGTCAGTAGTGATTTTTCGTCAAATATTGGTGAATTTCATCAACTTTCAAAGTATCCCCCTGAAATATTGGCAATGTTTATATCTATGATGTATATCTCATTTTAAGCCTTATTTCCTCGTTTTGCACGTTATATAAAAACATGGTTACAAATCTCCAGTTCTAATTTACAATTATTTAAAAAGTAGCACCATGATTTTGACATCGTGAAATAGGCTCTCTGTATAATTCATCAAATGAATAAAATAAAGCCAACACGGCGACTATGCTTATTAATAATTGTAGACAGTTAATGTATCTTCCTAACGTAATACCAGTTTTTGTGGTAAATTTATTATATAGTATAATACAGTGATTTCAATTTTGACACGTCACGCACTCAAATTTAAAAAAATTATTTTCTAACCAAACTTTTGAAGAGAGCATAACGTACAAAAAATTATTTTCCCATTATATTCTTGCATCTGTGGTTATCAAACAGGCCATAGAGAACATAAAAACGTAGAAAATATTCTATAAAGATATTTAAAACTGCCACTGGCGGCAATTTCAAATCACAAAAACGCTAATTTCGCGCATTCATAAAGTTTAAGATTTTTTAATAATTTATCTATCAATTCTAAAAATATAGAATAATTATAAAAATATAGGTGAATTCATTGGCTGTATAGCACTACAATCAGTTTTATGTCTCCGTATTAAAATTCGGAGGTTTGATTTTTTTAATGTTGGCGGAAAATATTCAAATTCGTCGCCAAAAAACCGCGAGCAATCGGAGAAAAAAGTTTTTTGACGCGCGATCGTTCGAGTGGATACAGAAACACCTTGAAGATTTAGATCTCAAAAAAGGCGCAGGCCCAGATAAAATTCCCCCTTTCTTCATAAACAAATGTGCCCGCAGCCTATCTAAACCGCTATCCATAATTTTTAGTCGCTCCCTTAAAGAGGGAATAGTCCCAAACACTTGGAAAACGGCATTTGTAACTCCCATCTTCAAGAATGGCCAAAAATCTAACGTCGAAAATTATAGGCCAATTTCAAAGCTCTGCATCTTTAGTAAGGTTTTCGAAAAAATTGTGTATGACCAGATGTTTTCGGCCTTGAGATCGTCACTCAATAATAACCAACATGGATTTATGAGGGGGAAATCTACAACCACTAACTTAACGGCATTCACAGAATTCTTACAAGATAACATGGATCAGCGTATACAGGTAGATGCAATATATACAGATTATAGCAAAGCTTTTGATTTAGTTATTCATGATATCTTGCTGAGAAAACTTTTACAAATCGGTGTACACGGAGACCTCCTCAGATGGCTCTCGTCCTATATTGAAAACCGTAGCCAAGCAGTAGTTGTCGGTGGCTATAAATCGAACTGGGAAACCGTGCCGTCGGGAGTACCCCAGGGGTCATTATTGGGACCATTACTCTTTAATATATATATAAATGACATTGGGAAATGTTTTCACCACTCCAGAACTTTATTATACGCAGATGACATGAAAATATTCTCCCCTGTCACGTGTATCAATGAGTGTACCCGCGTGCAAGAAGATCTAAATCGCCTAAATATTTATTGTGCAGAACACAACCTTCAAATAAATGTAAAAAAATGTGGCACCATCAGCTTCACCCGAAATAAAAATCCCATTTCTTTTAATTACTCCCTTAACGGCACAATACTGAGCAAAATGACAGAGGCTAAGGATCTGGGAGTAGTGTTAGATTCAAAATTACTTTTTGAGCGCCATATCGAATCCATGGTTGCAAAAGCTTCCCAGGTACTTGGATTTGTACTCAGAACATGCAAAAATTTTAAAAAAGTAAATACCATGAAAATGCTGTACTTTGCGTATGTACGCAGTTCTCTGGAGTACGCCTCTCAAGTCTGGAATCCCAGGTATAAGTCACACATAGAAAGGATTGAGAAAGTGCAATATCGTTTTCTACGATACCTTGATTTTCGGGCCTATCGTCCTCATCTGAGTCACGAGGAGTCAGCAGCGTTTTTCAGGATTTCGTCACTGGAAAGTCGTAGAAACTTCGCAGACGTACTATTTTTACAAAAAATTGCCACCTCTGTGATAGATTGCCCGGAATTACTAGAAAGAATTCAATTAAGAGTACCCATCAGACAAACCAGACAAAATCACACATTAAACATCCCTCAATGTAAGACGAACTCAAAACAAAATGCTTTTATTCTCCGTGCTTAATACAATTTTAATACTTCATACAGTGAATTAGACTTATTTAACTCAGCACCCCACAATTTCAAACCTAAAATCAATAAATAATTATATTATCTTTTTTATTACGTACATGCTACACATTACACAGACTAGATCCATCCCATACCCCTCCCTTCCCCATCCCATCCCTATAGGCTAATGTAACTTTTTTTCATACATAAATATTATATATTCACTAAATAATTAAAATACTTAAGTGAAAACCTATTATTGGTTAAATAATTAACACTTAATACAGCATACTTTGTAATTATTATAACTGTTGGTTTTCCAAATAAAATAAAATTAAATAAAATAAAATAGACAGGTCTTAAACTGATTCACTGTAACTGTCTAGCATTACCCCATGTATGTGATAATAAACCATTCATACCGAAGTACCTGTTTCATTGGATATCGTATTATAGAGCCTTACCCGCAGAGATGAAGTACTATCCTCGACTGGTAGAAGCCATATAAAACAAAATGTTAGGCTTCCATAAGAAACACAAAACTGTTTAATATCATCGATATTATTAAGCAACTCTACTTTGCTAATGTACGAAGTCATTTGGAGTTTGCATCAGCTGTTTGGTCTCCATTTTACAAAATCCACAAAAACCAAATCGAAGCAATTCAAAACAAATTCCTAAAATATATTTGATAAAAGTCATTTGTAAGATTTAATAATTATGAGAGGCAGCTTCATACTTTAAAATTGAATCATTGAGTGTAAGGAAACATCATAAGGATGCACTATTCCTGTATAAAGTAGTTAAAATAATATTCAATGCCCAGAGTTGCTAAACAAGATTCCATTCAATGTACCTGCGCGTTCAACACACTCTTATGTCCTGTTCAGGGTTGATCAAAGCAAAACGAACTCTAGGCAGAATTCTTACCTGAGCAGACTATGCAATAATTGCAATAGCGTATTATCCAAGGTAGATATTTTCAGTTGCAAACTTACCAAAAACAAGAGGTCCATAAAATAATATTTCTCTGATGGTTTGTGAATAATGTTTATGTCTCTAGTGTTTATATCTCTATTAAGATAAGATTTATATCTACAACCTCTCTCCATGGCTATAAATGTATTGTTTTGTACATTTTTCGTTTTATGTAATCTTTTGGTTTGTATATTTTTTTTAATTCATATTCCTCTCTTACAACTTTAAATTATGTTGTCTCAGTTAAAGTCAAAAGGAGGAAATCTATAATTGGTTTTATTTTACTAAATAAAACTTATGAACGAACTGATTAAATGTAAACTGTCGATTTCCCAAAAATGAATAAATAAATAAAAAAACATTAATATGTGGACTTACGGAACATAAAAAAATGGTTTTTCTCCACTGTTAATCCGCATGTCACCGTGATGGTCGGTTTTTTGATAAAATGCATAGTTTCACAAGGAACATGAAAAAGGTTTTTCTCCACTGTGAGTCAGCATGTGGATCTTTAGGTTGCTCTGGCGATAACTTGCATAGTTGCATACGGAACATGAAAAATGTTTTTCCCCACTGTGAGTCAGCATATGGCTCGATAGGTTGCTCTTTCGATAACATGCATAGGTGCACACGGAACATGAAAAGGGTATTTCTTCACTGTGAGTCAGCATGTGACTCTTCAGCTGACCTTTTTGACGACAAGCATAGTTGCACACGGAACATGAAAAAGGTTTTTCTCCACTATGAGTAAGCATGTGGCTCTTTAGGTTGCTTTTTTGATAGCATGCATAGTTGCACACAGAACATGAAAAAGGTTTTTCTCCACCGTGAGTCAGCATGTGGAACTTTAGTTGACCCTTTCGATAGCACGCATAGTTGCACAGGGGACATGAAAAAGGTTTTTCTCCACTGTGAGTCAGCATGTGTGTCTTCAGGTTACCCTGTTCACAACATGCATAGTCGCAGTCTGAACATGAAAAAGGTTTTTCTCCACTGTGAGTCAGCATGTGTGACTTCAGGTTACCCTGATGATAACTTGTATAATCACACTCCAAACATGAAAGAGGTTTTTCTCCACTGTGAGTCAGCATGTGCCTATTCAGCTGACCCTTTTGACGACAAGCATAGTTGCACACGGAACATGAAAAAGGTTTTGCTCCACTGTGAGTCAGCATGTGGCTCGTTAGGTTCCTCTTTTGATTACATGCATAGTTGCACACGGAACAGGAAAAAGGTTTTTCTCCACTGTGAGTCAGCATGTGCCTCTTCAGCTGACCCTTTTGACGAAAAGCATAGTTTCACCCAGAACATGAAAAAGGTTTTTCTCCACTGTGAGTCAGCATGTGGCGCGTTAGGTTGCTCTTTCGATAAAATGCATAGTTGCACACAGAACATGAAAAAGGTTTTTCTCCACCGTGAGTCAGCTTGTGGAACTTTAGTTGACCCTTTCGATAGCACGCATAGTTGCACAGGGGACATGAAAAAGGTTTTTCTCCACTGTGAGTCAGCATGTGTGACTGCAGGTTACCCTGATGATAACTTGTATAATCACACTCCGAACATGAAAGAGGTTTTTCTCCACTGTGAATCAGCATGTGCCTCTTCAGCCGATGCTTTTTAGAACACGCATATTTGCACACGGAACATGAAAAAGGTTTTTCTCCACTGTGAGTCAGCATGTGGCTCGTTAGGTCGCTCTTTTGTTAACATGAATAGGTGCACACGGAACATGAAAAAGGTTTTTCTCCACGGTGAATCATCATGTGTCTCTTTAGTTTACCCCGTTGATAACTTGTATAATCACACTGCAAACATGAATGAGGTTTTCCTCCACTGTGAATCAGCATGTGCTTCTTCAGCAGACTCTTTTGACGACACGCATAGTTGCACACGGAACATGAAAAAGATTTTTCTCCACTGTGAGACAGCATGTGCTTCTTCAGCAGACTCTCTTGACGACACGCATAGTTGCACACGGAGCATGAAAAAGGTTTTTTTCCACTGTGAATCAGCATGTGTCTCTTTAAATTTCGCTTTTGAGCATTTGAATAGTTGCACTTGGAACAAGAAAAAGGTTTTTCTCTTACATGGGTGTGAAAGTTCATTGCAAAATTTGACTTAGGAGAGAAGGAGTAGTTGCGATGGGGAGAAGTGAATCCTTTTTCCACAAAATGCGTCCGAAGATCTGTTGAACAAATGTGAAAAATAACATGGATGAAAATGATTCAGTTAAACAAAGAATAAAAATGCGAAGTAAGTCCTAGAAACGTTAAAAAAATAGGTGAGGCCAAATTATTCAGTTTAAAATTAATATTTCTTTTACCTGCTACCTTGGTAATTCTTCCAAAGCGTTCTTAGCATTCCTCTTTAACATCCGGTAGGTCTATGTCAATTTTCATATAAGTAAGCCCCGCTTCATCTTTTCGGGGTCCAAGATCCGCGTTTATGGTAACTGTTTCCACATTAATGCTTCCTGGAATAAAAAGGAGTATAAATAGAGTGTATCTTTGCATTGCCAGCCTTGAACTAAACGGCGCCAGGCGCGAGTTTAATGTCGACTGCCCTAACAGTCTTAATTAGAACACGCCAAGGCAGGATATCACTGTAATCAATAAAATGATCATTTGAGGTTTTTTGTAGCGCGGTATTTACTTAAAATTAATATCAAGGGCGATGTGTTTAGCTAAGTATTCGACGCCCAGAGAGAACTGCTCCAATTGCACCCACGTAGGGCCAACTATGTATCTTCGTACCAATGATATAAAACGAAACATTTTTATAATCGAATAACTGTAAACTATTTTTTAACGAATAAAGATACCATAGAAGCGGGAATTTGGATGAAAGTTTTAAAGATTCAAGAAGAAAGAAAAACCCTGTTTTAGAGCACCTTAAGTAGGTAGTTGTAAGTCAATGGGATGGTGTTTTCTCAATCAATATATATGAATTTTTAACGTATAAAAAATGTGCTTAATTTACATCATGTTTCAATAAAATTAGGGGAAAATAGAGGAACCGACAACTTATTGTGATTCATATAATGTTAAAATAGTGCTGTTTTTGGTAATTTCCGGCAAGGACGCATTTTAGGTTAAAAACCCAATATACCTCATGTATTATAAGAGAAGAAGAAACAAGTATGTTTCCTGTTTGCACGACATTTCAAAACAGACATGGATTCCGGTCATCCGTTTTTTAAGTTCTATATTTTACACGTATGCAATGCAACTGGCTGTATGAGTACTCTCCGCATATTACGAGAATTCCTTCGTTACAGCTGGGAGGTCGAAATCTAAATCCGAAAATGCAATTTTTCCTCCACCTTCTTCCTGGAGCCCTGGTTCCGTCTTGATGGATATAGTATTTGGCTTCAGTAGATCCATGGTCTGCTTTGGTAGGGTTTGGTTATTAGTTTAACCCTGAAAAAAAAAGTTGTAATGGAATTCAATTTTTTTAAATATGGCTTCTCAAGTCGTAGCAAAAATACCCAATAGAAAACCTAGAAGTTATGACAAAGGTTTAGAGAAACGTCGTTTATCTTGGGAAAACTCTTTATTTATTTACCGTCTATGTCTACCACCATTCCGTTATAATCCACCTGTGATTAAACGACTGTTATACGTATATTTGTGATCATTTTAATAAATGCATTTAAAATACTAATCTTATAATAGGTTGATGTCAAATTGACAATTTAAAACATTCTGATGTGACAAAACGCCCTATGATTCACTAACTAAACTGGAAGAACGGCCGCTACCAAAGTAAACGGCAATGAATTTAAGTATTATTTCTTACCAATATCCAAATGCATGGGATAATAAGTTTAACAAGGCGGGATAAAAAGAGTGTAGAAACAGGAAGAAAGATTGTCGGAAAAGAAAGCACTTGTCAGAAAATATATAGGTTATGCATAGACAAGAATGAAGTCAGAGACAATTAATATAATTTTCATAAACCTGGCCTTTTAAGAACTTGATAATTTCTACTTTTATTTTTACTGGGTACGATAAATACGCCTCTCCTAATAGTAGTACAGTATAATAATAATAGGACGTAATAATAGTAGGACGCCTGCCCAGTAATACAATGCTACTTCTGTCTACGTTACGGACATACATCAAGAAACTGCAACCAGAAAGAGAAAAACAATTCGCCTTCCTGCTCGCACTGTGGAGCTGCTCACTTGTTCAAAGAATGTGCCTCAACAAATCAACCGAGGTGTGTAAACTGCACTTTTCAAAATGAGAGATTTCAACTGTCATTTCCTACCAATCATAATGCGAATGATAAAACCAACTGTTTATATTATAAAAAAATGCTGGCATTCGCACAACAGAAAATTGAATACTAATTTGGATTCAAGTTATATTTTTCATAGTAACTCATGTTTATTGTCAATATATTATGCATGTACCTGCACTTTCAAAATTTTAAAAACTAACAAAATTAATAATGCTATGACATATTCTTTAAAAAAACATGATGTTCTCTATCAATCTCCAGTATATAAAACAAGTATACTTACTATTAAAACTGAAAATTCTAAGAAATATTCAAAAATGATACTAACAATTAAAAAAAAAATGTCCATAATCAAACGAACTGTCAATATTACAAAAAAATACTTGCTCTCACGGAACAAAAACTGGAATATTGTTATAAATTTTAAAGATGTCTATAAAAATATTTCATATCTATTCTCAATGTCTTACAAATACGCATGTACTTTTGAATATCCACAAGCTATAAAAAATAATAATAATATAGTCTATACATTAAAAAACCGACAAATCTTTCATCATTCTACATACTTTAAAGTCAGGATATATGTATTTAAAACCAAAAAATTTAAATCATTCTCTACATATAAGATAAAAAACCTAAATATTTTCTTCATGATAACACATCTCTACTTACTACACTTTTATGTTTATTTTTACAATTCATTACATCTACGTTCTACATTTGTATATTCCTACCAGAAAATAGAAAATACAATAACAATCCACAACTGCATTTATCGAATGCTAGTAAATTACAGAATACTAAAGTCTAATTATAGATATATTAATTTGTCAAAATTATTATTATATACATTACTAATCCATATATCATGCTGCCAATATTCTATATGCAATAAATCTCTACACTATATGTTCACTTATACTATTGATATATTCTTACAAACGCTTTTTTTTATTGTAATTATTATAAAAAGAAGAACGAATCAAATTAATTATTGCTGTCAATTAAACAAACACTCACTATGTCTCCGAGTATTATCTAAACATAAAATAAATCTTATAGAAAAAATCAAAACCTACAAATTTAGATATGAACTGAAATCGAGCAAGAATAGTGTTACACTAATTATGAGCATTATTACTTATTCATTTACTCGTAGAATTTTATATACATATTTTATCACACCTAAATAAATACAATGGAAAATTTTAACTTAAGCGAAATTGATAAAAATCTAAATATAGAAGAATACGTATGTGAAGCAGCCAGTGAATGCAATAAGATCTATGACAATATAATAAATAGACTAACAATCTTGCACCTAAACATTAGAAGTATAAATAAAAACATGGATGAACTTTTGGTATCCCTAAATACATTATGTTCACAGCCAGATTTCATAATACTATCCGAGGCGCACATACATGCAAACATAAATATACCAATCATCCCAAACTACAAAAATTACAATACAAATTATCAGATTAATAAAAATAGTGGAATTGTAGTATACGCTAAAGAAAAATTTACTGATATCAATATTACCGAAATACACATATGCAAAGCAAACTGTTTGTCATTAAATTTTGTTTTAAATAATATGCCATTCAATATAATCGCAATATATCGAACACACAGTTCTGATGTACCTTTATTTATAGAAGAATTAAAAAAAATACTATGTAACAAAAACCATCTAAATTGTATCGTAATAGGTGATTTAAATATTAATATTGGTCCTAATAACCACTGTAAAAATAAATTAGATTATATAAATGCTATGAATGAAATGAACTTTATATCATGTGTAAATAATTTCACAAGAGAATTTGCAAACCAATCGCCATCATGCCTGGACCACATATGGAGCAATATTAAACACACAGAAAAAATTAAATCTATTATATGGAAAAATGATATAACAGATCACCATACAAATATTTTTATTTATGATTTCAATAAAAACTTAGGATTAAATGACTCTAGAAAAAATATTAACATAATTTCCAAATTGAACAATGTAAAATTAAACAATAAATTAAGTAACGAATCTTGGTCCTCAATACTAAATTGCCAAAACCCAGACATGTGCGCAAACTTCTTTGAAGAAACTTTAAATGCTCATATCGCAGACTGTACAACCTTTATAAATAATCAACCAAGTTCTAAATTAAGGCAAATCAAACCATGGATTACGCAAGGATTACTCATATCTATCCGGAAAAAAGAAAAACTTTTCATAGACACAAAAAAAAACCCTACCAGTAGCCAAGTAAAAAACGAATACAAAATATTCCGGAACAAACTCATTAAAATTATCAAAGACACAAAAGAAAAATATTACAGGGAGAAAATAATCCTCACAAAAGAAAACCCTAAAAAAACATGGAACACTATAAATGAAATAATGAATAAAAATAATAAAAATAAGTCTACAATAATTGTCATAAACAATAATGGAACTAACATAAATGCTATCCGTGAACCAAAAATGTGCGCAAATATTTTCAACAAATTTTTCGCTACCGTCGGTCAAAAACTTGCATATAAAATTGACCAAAATTATCAACCTGATGACATACATGAAGATAAAATAACAAATAGCAATCTTTCAAATTTTAAACCGACTTCAGAAAAAAATATTGAAAACATAATACAATCACTTAAAAATGGTAGTGCGCCAGGATACGACGGTATAACTACAGAAATCTTGAAAAAATACTGCAATTTTCTAACCAAACCGATTACGCATATAATTAATGTAAGTACTAAATACGGAATATTCCCGTCTAACTACAAAAAAGCCATTATAATCCCAGTATATAAATCCGGAGATCCAAAAGAAGTAAACAATTACCGCCCAATATCCTTATTATCCAACATTGCAAAAATACACGAAAAA
The DNA here is from genome assembly GCF_061612785.1 of Hesperophylax consimilis. Taxonomy (NCBI): domain Eukaryota; kingdom Metazoa; phylum Arthropoda; class Insecta; order Trichoptera; family Limnephilidae; genus Hesperophylax; species Hesperophylax consimilis. The sequence goes on from NC_142852.1 coordinate 11,037,560, forward strand.
GTAATAAAAAAACAAATTACTGATTATACAGATAACCAAAAAAGTATTAACCCTAGTCAATACGGTTTTAGAGATAAACTTAGCACACAAGACGCAATTGCAGAATTAACTAAGATTATTTACAAAACATTAGATAGAGGCAAAAAATGCTTAAGTATATTCATTGACCTCAGTAAAGCTTTTGATAGTGTCTCACATTCAAAATTAATTAATAAAGTAAATAATATAGGAATTACTGGCAAAGCTAAAACATGGTTAAAAAGTTATCTCTATCAAAGAACTCAACAGGTTAAAGTAAACAACGAATTAAGTGAAATAGAAAATATAGATTTTGGAATTCCACAAGGAACTGTTTTGGGACCTTTACTTTTTATAATATATGTTAATGAACTTTTTCAACTCCCAATCATTGGAAACATCATATCTTACGCAGATGATACAGTTATAACTATTGAAGGAAATTCATGGAATGAGGTCGTAGTATCAGCTAATAATGCAATAAATATCGTTAAACTATGGTTTGACGAAAATTTATTGACACTGAATGTCGAAAAAACCCATTTTATACCTTATAGCCTAACAGGGAATAAATCAAATGTAAATCTAAACATAAAAATTCACGAAAGAAATTGCCTCCTTAAATTCGCACCCTGTAATTCAAACTGTATAAACATTAGTAGTAAAAAAGAAATAAAATATCTTGGAATAATTATTGATAATAACATTAAATGGAAAAGTCAAATAAATTCCACAGTAGACAGAATGAGAAAACTAATCTATATATTTTTTAGACTAAGAAATATTGTATCATTAAAAATACTAAAAGATATTTATTATGCATTGGCGCACTCTGTCCTACAATATGGAATCGTGGCTTGGGGGGGTGCATATAAATCATCCCTACTCCCACTGGAAACTATTCAAAAAATACTAATAAAAATCATCTTAAAAAAGCCATATTACTACCCAACTATAAATGTTTTTCAAGATTTCCCGGTTCCCCCACTTACAAAAATTTATGACAAAATTGCACTTCTACAAATACATAAAGATTTCTTTAGTAAAAATAATTTACCACAATTGAATATTAGCAAAAGAATAATATCTGTTGGAGGACTAACCGTGCCACTAGCACGAACCACAACAGCACAACATCACTATATATTCAAGGGTGTAAAATTATTTAATAAATTACCCCTTGATATACGATCGGAAGAAAACTACGAAAAATATAAAAAAAAAATTAAATTAAAATACTCTTGTACCACCTCATAACTTTACTTATTGTTTAGAAATATGTTTTTGCCTTTTAAATTCTTTGAATCATTTATAAACTAACCTATATTTTTATTACTTTTATTGTTATTTTTTGTGTTATTTTTTGTTTTATTACTAATATTTTTTGTTTAATTTAAACAAATGTAAAAATATTTTTGTTGTCCTCTCCTAAACACAAGCAGCTGCTTTATTAGGAGAGTGATTGATATATTGGTGTTTATATTGTTAAAAAAATTGTAACCTTGTTTATATGTTTCAATAAATAAAAAAAAAAAAAATAAAAATAAAAAATATATACATCATTTTATAAGTCCAATAATGATCTTTAATTTAATATTCTTGTATATCACGTATACATTGAACACTTATTAAACCAATAAAAAATACTGTGTGTGCCATTTTCCTGTTACAAGCAGAGAAAAGTCAAAATTCGATACGGTCGTAAAAAGCACATCTTCATATTTCATATTAGATCATTAAAGAACGGATTGTTTCGGAGAATTTTAATAATTCTTCAATTTTGAAAGATAATTTTTATGTTCTGTGAAAGATATTTTCAATTGCTGTTACTATTTCAGTTCTATTAAGCTTCTAGCCTGTAAAGATATAATAACAGCATTGAATAGGACTTTTACTGAACCTTAAAATGAACGTTGATATTTGATTAATTGTTTAAATTCTCCATAATAATTGATTTCAAATCTGTTAAGATTTGTTTGGGCTTGATGAAGTTTTCAAATAACAGACGCATGGTTTTTTTTTTGTTTTTACTGCACCAAAACTGCATTTCACTTTATTTAATGTTACAAAGAGTTAAATATTTCCCGACTCGGGCAAAACACTTTTACTAATGGTCTGTAGACCATAGTGACTGCTTGTTACTATATTGTAGGAGAGAAGAAGAAAGAATCCAGTCGGCGAGGCCTTTTATAATCTAACCAAGTAAAACACATTGACAAGCTAATTGTAAACAAACACTGTCAAAGAAAGCCAATTGATAAGGCAAAACATCTGTTTTATCTGTTAGCCCTAGTTTTACCTCTGACCGCTAGGTGCTAGGCAGGAGCCTGTAAAGTAACTGGTGGGGAACTTTGCTAATGGTTCGTACATTTTAAACATATTGCCCCGCCGAGATGAGAAAAAACTAGTGGTTTTTTTGATATCAACACAACAAACCTTCAACAAATACTAAATTAGTTCATAATAACTAAACTACCTAAACCTGAAGGGATCGGGAATATAATGTATAACAATCAAAAATATAATAACCCTCATACAAATACATAATCCTAAAAATTAATCACATTAATAATCCCATCAAATTAATAAATCCATAACCTGATAAATCATAAAATTGATAAAATTAATAACATTTACACATATAGATCACTTAATTAACTAATATTCTAGCTCCCGTATAGAGCAGTTCAAAACCTGAAGCCTGTTTTTTTTATATGATTTCATACTTGACTTTTTTATTTTTATTTTTTTATTTTTATATTTAGAAAAAAAGTAAATATTCACAAGAGATAAAAATATATTACATTTCATATCAGACATCACTTTTTTTGTTTACCCAATTTGTAGAGAAATATTCTCGGGTCAAACTGGGGAGCTAGTCTATGTGCTTAATTACTATAATTATATAGATAATAATATGTTTAGTTACAAAAATGGAAAAAAGAATATTAATAATATATAAGAATATAAGAAAAAATAAAAGCAACAATATAAGGAACAGAAATAAGCAACAGAATAAGCAACAGAATATAGCAACAGAAAATAGCAACAGAATAGCAACAGAATATATCTGAAAATCATCGATAAAAGTAAGTCAATCTTCTCTGTAAAAATACAAAGAAAGTTTTTTTTAAAATTTAAAATATTTTTTCTCACTTTTTATTGTATCCGGTAAATCGTTAAATAACTTTGGGCCTATATATTCATGATGGTGTTGTGCAGCTGTCGTTTTGCATCTAGGTACGAACATGTTCCCAGATGTTCTAGGTCTTTTAGGATTACTTACGTGTTTTGGGTAAAACAGATCCTAAAGGACTCTCAATATCAGAAGGTTGTTTTTAATAAAAGAATATATAAATTCACTGAGTTTATTTGAACACATTGTTATACGCGACAATAAAATTTACATGGACGATTCTAGAATGTAGACGGTAATCTAAAAGGCACAACCAGTCGGGACCAACGGGGAATCAAGAATGGTTCAGTCGGCAGCATAAATGAACCTACACCTAGATCGTCATCTTCGTGCTTTTAGTACTGAACATATTTCGTCCGACGGATTTTTTTGGAACTAAGAGAAAAAGAAAGAGAAGGGCGAGAAGGGCATGAGAAGGGAATAGTTGTCACGACGTCACAAACCATCGACCAAAGATAGAGGAAAGTAAAAAAAAAAAACGGTACTACCATAGACAATATAAATACGGTCCCAATTTATAAGCCTAAAATATTATTTAAAAATGAAAAACTCGTAATTGCATGAATTATTTTATTACTCAAACACAGATAACACAAAAAAGGGACATACAAGCTTGTGTAAACACAAAACACATTTTAAATGACATTAAAATGTTAACACACCAAAACAGAATATTAGAATATTATTTCATTTAGAGAAAAATAAAACAGTTGTATATAGAAGCGTATGAAGGTATACGCTTCTACGTCCATTTTGGCAGCAATGAGCCCGCTGCTGGGTTCAGGGAAGAAATCTGAAATAAATAAACATCAAATTACTCAAACAAAACATAGAATATTATATCTGTAATTCAGTTGCTGGCTTTGAAGAAATAATAATTCTATTGAATGAATATCTTTATCATAATAACGACTCAAATCAATGTCTATTCTTTCATTCTATCTCTCTAATAATAAATAAAGTTAATGATAAGTTACATTAGAAACATTAAACAAACAGAGGGAGATTCGCACCTGCATTTTGGTTAACATCCCGGGTCCCTTGTGCACCAGGTAAATCCCGATATATTCCGATATCTGGAAGATTAAGGGTCGGCAAAGCATCTTTTTCAACGAGCCACAAGTCGTTTTTAATTTTTTTGCAAAATGCGAACTACAAACATGTGCATAATTTGCCAAAATCGGGTAATAAATATAATCTATTCTGCCAATTCTCCACGCACATTCCCGAAACAGACTCTCGTTATTGTCGTGTCGCACTGAAACAACATCCTCACAGCTTTCGACACTACAGCGAAATTAGCGAGGCATTTTAACAAATCTACTTTCACTTTTCACAAATATTTACGTCGGCGAAGAACCATGAACATAACCATAAACATGTCGCACACCTAGATAAAGAGTAGCACAACTCAAAATTATTCAAAATTGAGTTATTGCGATTGTCGGAATCTGCGTCGAAAACTACACAAACTACAAAGACACCTGTCTAAAAATCTCCATCAATAATAATGTGATGGCGCTATAAGTTAGTCTTTCTGAGTTGCTCCAAGTACACCCCTCACCAACAACAGTAACACATCACCAGTTACGACATACCAGCCGTAGGGGAAGGTGCTGTCAATACCCACAAAGACTGGATTATTTCGACTTAGTTTTGTATTCGTGATTAACTGCAGTCATAAAGCGTGAATTATTTTAGTTGATTTGGTATTCGTGATTGAACCTGTATTGTTTCTCGTGCGTTCTACATATCAACTCCACTTACTCCGGTTTTGTTTACAAAAGTAAGTAATTTTAATTTTACTAATTCATAATAGTTTAGTGTTGTTGAAATTATTTGTGTTAGTCTGGTATTGCTGGTTAAACTTAAATTGGCTTTAATTCTAAAGCAATACATGCTATTGTTTATTTTGACAGAAGCATATTTAAAGCTGTTCTTGTATTTCTGAAATTAATTTTTATAAATTTTAATTGTCTGAAATACTGCGATTTAAAAACATTTTTTTGAGTTAGTATAGTATTCGTGAATTTTAACTACTTCGCATTTTTCTACAGACCATGAAGGGCCGTGGGCTTTTACTTCTACAGAAGGCAATGGAGGCTAACTCAAATGAGAGCAGTTATACGAAGATGGAGCTTCAAGAGAACTCAACAATACCCTCCACGAGCACCAAGGTGATGAGAAATGACACTATGGAGTTACGAAATAACCCAACGACGGTAGCATCACCATCAACCAGTACCCAGGTAAAACTATCGCACTGTATTTCACCAGTTAACAGCGATTATACGGAGATGGAGCTTCGAGAAAACTCAATAACACCTTCGACGAGCACCGAGGTGATGGAAAAAACCTCGAAAAATGACATCATGAATTTAGAAAAGAATCCAACAACGGTAGCATCACCATCAACTAGTACTCAGGTAAAACCATCGTATTATATTTCACCAGTTAACAGCGATGGAAGCGATTTTGACGATTCGGATGCGGATCCGCTCTTCAACCCACCTCCCACAGAGGTAACTCACCGTCCAATACTCATCGTTCCAAGAATAAAGTCTCGTTCCTCCAGTACTACCTCTTCCTCCAGTTCTAGTTCATCATCAAGTAGTTCCAGCAGCAGCTCTTCAAGCAGTTATAATACAGAAATAGATAGTAACGCTGTGCCATCTTCCATGCCGGATACTGCCAATCTTTTAAACGAGAATCCGCTTGCTGAAGCTTTCACCTCTCAACCGATCATAGAGCAGTCTGCTGATTCTGAAATCCTTCAAAGGGGTAAGAAAAGGATAAGAAACCCTGCCGGCTGGTCCTCAAATATTAAGAAATCTCGGCGAAACACCGGGAAGGCTTATGTGAGTTCAACAAATAAGAGCGTCCCTGAAAGAGCAGTCAAGCCTCCATGCCAAGATAAGTGCAAATTGAAATGCAAAACTAAAGCAGGTGAAACATTACGCAAAACTTTGTTTGATAGATTTTGGAGATTAGGCGACCTTCAAAAGCAAAGAGAGTTCATCGTAAGGCACACTCAAGAAATTAAGCCTAAATACAGATACAGCAGTACCCAAAATTATAGGTCACTTAATTCTGCATTTTTCTTTGAGGTTGAAAACGTTCGTATTAGAGTCTGCAAGACTTTTTTTAAAGCTACCCTAAACTTAAGCGACCAGTTCATTAGGACAGCTCTTTCGAAAAGACAAGAAGGCGGTTTCATAGAAGATGACCGAAGGGGTAAGCACGGGCAGCACTCGATCATAGATAATGAAATAAAAGACAGTGTCGTAGCTTTCATTAACTCTATCCCCAGAATTGAATCTCATTACCTTCGTGCACAAACAACGAGAGAATTCATCCCAAGTGAAAAATCACTTGCAGATCTATACCGAGATTACAAAGATCTACGTGAAAATGAACGTTTTCCGATTGCTTCGTCATCTACTTTTAATCGTATTTTTAATACACAGTTTAAAATTTCTTTTCACATCCCGAAAAAAGATACGTGCGATCTTTGCGAAACTTATAAAAATTCTAACGGAGAAGAAAAACAAAAACAGCGTGAGGCTTATGAGCAACATTTGAAAGAGAAAGTGCTGTCCAGATCAGAAAAGGAAGCTGACAAGAAAAGGAAAGACGCAGTTGTTGCTGTGTACGATCTTCAAGCTGTGATGCAATTGCCCAAAGGACAAGTATCCTTGTTTTTTTATAAATCTAGAATTAATTGCTTCAATTTTACGATAAGTGACTTGTATGCAAAAGATGTAATATGCTTCTTTTGGGACGAAATCGAGGGCAAACGTGGTGCTGTGGAAATTGGATCCTGTGTACTGCAATATCTACAAAGTATAGTTGAGAAGAATACATCAGGTACCGAACTGGACATTATATTTTATAGTGACAACTGCTGTGGTCAACAGAAAAATAAATATCTGCTGTCTGCCTACGCCTATGCTGTTGCAACCAAGAGAATAAACTCAATTACTCATAAATTTTTAATTCGTGGTCATTCGCAAAACGAAGGTGATAATGTTCATAGCGTTATCGAAAAACAAATCAAAAGATATACTAAATCAGGCCCGATATACTCTCCACAACAATACGCTACCCTAATAAGAACTGCTAAAAAGACTGGGAAACCTTATAATGTGGAGGAACCTACACATGACAAGTTCTTTGATCTGAAAGCCCTTCAAGAAGAATGGGGAAATAATTTCACTATTAATATTGACAGAGAACAAATAAAATGGCATGATATCAAACAACTTCGCGTTGAAAAGCAGCAACCGATGAAATTTTTTTATAAAACTTCCTATGAACAGACGGTTTTTAAAAAAGCGTTTGTAAGGAATCAAAGGCGAACACAAGATCACCAATTTTCTCCAAGTTTGAAACAAGCCTATTTGCAAAGAATACCATTGGGTGACAATAAAAAGCGGGACATTATGGAATTAATTGATAAGAAAATGATTTCACAGAGTTACGTCGATTCTTATTACAAAAATGCACTAGGTATAGAATAAAAATTTCAGGACCTATGTATGTAGGTATACATGTTTTCAAAGAAAGTCAGAATAGTTATGTTTTTGGTGATTATTATTATGATTATCTAATAATATTTCAGATATTAGGTAAAATGTTCAAAATAAAAGTCTGATTTAATTTAGTAAATTAAAATCCTCTCGGTGAGTCTGATTATAGGTAATAATAAAATGTAGTAGTTATGTGCTTTAGATGCCTTTATTGTTACCTTTTCGATGTCGTTTTTTTGGAACCTAATTTAAGTTAACAGAAAACATTTTAGATATTTTTTTAAAATATCTATCAAAGAGGAGCTGTGTTTTTTTAATAAAATAATACATTTCCGGTTATTTATAGACTATTGCTGTTAAAATACTTGTTAAAGATGTTAACACCTAAACTATAAGAGAAATGTCAACTTTGTTAAACTAATCTATTTAAAGCTTAATAGTTTTCTAATTAGAATTATGTAAGTCTTTATTTTATTTTCCAAGCCATTTCCTAAACCTGTTGTGTTTTGTTATTGTCTTCATTCGTTTGTTATCTTAATATTAAATAAAGATGTTTTGTGACAAAAAAATGTTTTACTTTATGATTACATAATACAAATAATCCAAAACATATTTTAGATGCACTACTCTTTCTGTGAAGATTATAGAACAAAATATACAGAATAAGAGTGCATTAATTCAAAATGTATCACTAATATGGAAACAATTTGAGTTGATAAAATTATTAAAAAATGATTTAGTCAAAATACTAAAATAACACGAAATGAATTAATAAACAAGTGATACGTGTATTTGATGATAAGTAATTGAGCAAATAAATATCCTAGTAAAATAACATACAACATTATATAACAATATTTTTAATCGGTCACATAAAAATCGAGTACCTAAAATATTTTTTGATGTTCCAGAAAAAAGAGGTATTTTGAGTTGTGCGATATACATATAATTGCCTCCCAGACGAAATTAAAAATGAAAAAAAGTGTAAGTAAATTTTAAAAAAAGTTGTTCAATTTTATGCTCAGTCAACAAAACAATGATCGTGAATAAAATCGTAATGTAATATATTAATATGTAATCTATTAGTTTTTTCTAGTTAAATAAGTGAATATGTAATTTTCTTTTATCTAGAATAAAAAAACATTAAAAAAATAAAATGTGGTTTCGCTTGGAAAATATTCCTGTCAAAATAACGAAGTCGTGGCCAAAACACATATTTGAAAACCTTGAATATATGACAACGGTTAAGAGAAACGTTGTTTATCGTGGAAAAACTATATTTATATATTTACAATGTTTACCGCCATTCCGCTTTTAACAAAATATCTGTTAACCATATGTTTTTTGTTGTGTAATTGTAATAAATGCCTTCTAAATACTAATCTAATAATCGGTAGACGTCAAATTGACAGTTTAAACATTCTACTGTGACAAAACGCCCAATGATTCCCTAACTAAACTGGAATAACGGCAGCTACCAAATAAATAGCGATGAATATAAGTATGATTACTTACTTTACCAATAACCATCACAGGCGTGGGATAGTAAGTTTAACAACGCGGGATAAACAGAGTTGGGAAACAGGAAGAAACGGCTGTCGGAGAAGAAAGCACTAGTTAGCACTTGTCAAAAATATTTATAGGTTATGCATAAACAAGAATGAAGTCATAGACAATTATTATAATTTTCATGGCGACCAGATAACTCAAAGAAAAAAACATTTCCATCATGTGACTTTTGAACACATCCATATTGGTAACATACATTTTCATCATATATGATAATTAATCACGGTAATTAATAAGAACGGTTATTATTAAGAATGATCGTAACTAAGAATAATGATTTTTAAGAAAATTTTTATATTCAGCACAATTTGCGAGTCATTCCACGCGAGTGGTACCAACTACAATATTTAAGCGGAAAGCAAGTTTAGCTATCATGTCTTTCAAAATTAGGAACAATTTTATCGATAGCCCATTCCTATTGGGATGCTATCATTTATATGTACCAGACCACTACAGCCGAAGTCGATTCCATGACCTATTCAGAGTACCAAAAGGCAAAACTGACGTCCTGGCAAAGCATAGCATGACGTGGGGAGGTGTGCTGTTAAACGAACTTGCAAAGAATTTGGATGTAAGTGACTGTTCTCTAAATGACTTAAAACAATTATTGAATAGTCACCTAGCTAAATGCTGACATACCTATGTAAAATTGTACTGCAATTGGAAAAAATATTCCGTTGCACAATAAAAAAAAGAAAAACACCACTAAACCAACTGTCACCTTGTTTATGGTCACCGTCATGCCTCCGACTAAAGCCTTTTCCCCAAAATGTGTTGTTCAATCAATTAATTTTCTAATTTGTTTAATAAAATGCTTAATTGGGACGATTCGAAGGGGTATGTCAACATTTTTCATTTCAAATTCAAGATGTTATTACAGCTGTATTTAGAAATGAATAAAACAAAGTGAGTGAACATTTCCAGTGAGAGAAACAATTTGAAAATCGTTCCATATAAGCACCTCACCTGTGCTTTTAACGAATTCACATAAATCAAGTCAGTAACCTGGAAATATTGACATTTACCCTAATGACGTACCGAAATGTACATGACATTTAGATCCAGTTACCCAATTTTCATTTCAGTAGACAACTGCTCGCATGCGATAATTATCTACGTTGTCTATGGTTTTTCTATCATCGAGTAATTATCTACTAATTTTCGATATAAAGCGTATTTTGGAATTTCCAATAGATAGGTAATTATCTATTACAAAGCAGTAGATAATTGGACTATTGGTTTTAGTAGTAGTTCAACTGTCAAAAAGTGTTACTTGTACGGTTTGCGTGTGTCGTATTTTTGTTAATTATTACAAAAATGGTGAGTTTTGAAGATTTGACGCACATACAAGCGATCGAAGACATGGAACAGGCCAAATATTTAACTGAAAGTCCACCAAGAATTTTTTTTCAAGAAATGATGCATTTAGTGAGTAATGAACTGTTCATAAAAAATTTCGACTATCTAAACAATTGGTGCTCAAATTAATTGATCTATTGTCGCCTTTGATGAAAGAACCGTATAAAATCAAGTCTGTAGATGTTAAAACGAAGGTAAGAACGATTTATGATCCCCGTTATATGCAAACAAATCACTTTTTTGTACTCAATCAGTGATATGATAATAAATCATTGTTTTTTTTTCAGATTTTAATTGCGTTGAATTTTTTTGGCACAGGATCTTACCAACATCCTGTTGGGTCAAATTATAATGTGGCAGTATCGCAATCTACTGTATCAAAATCTATTTGTGAAGTGGTGAATACTTTAAATCATCCTACCATTTTTGGCAAATGGGTGCGATTCCCATCTACATTAGCTGAGATACAAGCAAATAGGAATGTGTAAGTTATTATTTGAACTTATTGAAATTTTAAAGTCCTGTACATTTTTTTCAAAGTATGTATATAGTTTGAACATTCTTATTTCAGATTTTATAGTGAACATGGATATCCCGGAGTTGTAGGATGTGTGGATTGTACACATGTGGCAATAGTTCCACCTTCAAACATATCCTCTGATGAACGATCATATGTGAATAGGAAACAATATCATTCCATTAATGTACAGTTGGTAAGTAATTGAGTTTTCCTTAATTGCTAGAAACATAATTATTAGTGATATATCAAATGAATATAATAAATCTCACACCATCGAAAATGTACTTTTTTTAGATATGTGATGCACGGCTCAAAATCATACATGTTAATGCAGTGTTGGAAGTGCTGGAAGCACACATGACTCGCTCATTTGGAGGAATTCTAGCATTGAACCTTTATTAGAGATGTTATATAGAAGAGGCCACCGAGGATTTTATGTGATATTTTATCTAATCATCTTTCGTCATTTACTTGAAAATAGAACAAAGTTAAGGTCTTCAAAACAAGTTATATTTCCCCAGCATTCATCATTAGATATGTACCTATACGTCTAATGAGTTTCTGATATGTATGTTCCACTGTTATATTAAAATAAAGAGCATTGATAATTTTTCACCTATGAATGTATATGTATTTTTACAACAATATCATTATTCATATTCCTATTTTTAGGTGACTCTGGATACTATTTGCGGCCGACCCCAATTGCAAATGTGCAACCTCACTCAGTCAAAGATCGCCATAATACTGTGTTTAGAAAAGTACGTTCAGTGATCGAAAGGTGCAACGGTGTGTTGAAAATGTGCTTGTTAAAGCATAGGTGCCTGCATTATAAGCCTGAAAAGGCATCTCAAATAATTAATGCATGTGTCGTCTTGCACAATATGTGCGTTGATAATAATGAACCATGATGAACCAGAATGAATTCATGATGAGCACATCGATTATGATTTCGGTGATATCAGTACAACCGACAATGTTGGAGGGAGTTCAACAAATGTTGATTTGCTTGCTGGAAGGGCTCTTCAGCGTCAAATTGTAAATAATTATTTTAGAAGGTGATTTAGAAACTATTAAAGATTTATTTTATTGCTGTTTATTATAGGCACATCATAGGTTTATTGTTTGTTGAATTTACATTCGTATTATTTTTTTTAATTGCTGCTTCGTTCTGTTTTTTTCTTCTATTTTTATTAAATTAGTTTTATGTTTCTGAATAACTATCTGTGAACATTAATGATTGGTCTGTTTTTTTGTCATCGTCTTATGTATATTGTATTGCTAAGACTGTTTATTTTCCTCAAATTAATAAATAAATACAAATATGTATGTATACATATTATTAAATAAATAGTAAAATAACAATATTTGACATTGTTCCTATTAGTTGCCCGAGAATAAAATATATTAAAATTTGTAGTAAGTACCTTTATTTTTTAATACTCACCTTACTTTACTTTCATTCCAACATACATAGTGGTACATTCATTTGTATAACATGTGGTACGATGCATTTTACTAAGCATGTGTGTGTGTGTGTTACAATGCAATAATTGATATCAAATATCTCAGGAGATTTGGTAATAATTAAAAGAAATATTTATTTTATTTATTTAGTAGCGTTATAGAACGCAATTCTATTTTATTGTATTTGTCATAGTATTTACTTTTATAGAACCTACATAATATGTTAAAACATTTTTATTAGTTCCCAGTATGCAAACGATTGACATGTATTAAATAAATGTTATTTTATTAATACAGTTTCATTTGTGTACTTAAGTGTTTTATTTCTTTTACCGTTGGAAATGATCAATTTTTTTGGTATATGACCTGACTTAACTTATGGAAAATATCAAAAAAGTAATGGTATTCCTTTTTGCTATTTTCCATAAGTTGTACATTTTTTTCAAGTATAGATTAGTTCGCCTTACTAATCTATTTTTTTTTAGCCACAACTAATTGCTGCTTTTGTATCTCAAGCTTCTCCCTTTTGATCTTCATGTTCTCTTCAGAATATTTGTTTTTTTTTTTGCTGCCATAATGCTCCCTACACTTTTAAAAAAAAAAAATTTGGTGTTGATTGTCCCAAGATGCAATCTACTTCAATATCACTTTGATCACCACCTATGGGACTGTTCACAGTTCCAACATGATCTATGGAAACCTCTGTATTGTCAACTGTATTGGAATTGTGGAATGTTGTGACTACATCTGTATCATCTATCCCCATATTAAAGGTCGCTATAGATTCGGAGACACCCACGTGTCCCTGTATCGATGCTGGGTTTATTGTCTCCAGGATTTTGGTTTCGTCTTCCGTGAGGGCTTCTTCAAGAGACGGTCCTCCACCTGTGTCCCTCGCAAACCGAACTAACTTGGCCTGTTTATTTTTAGTTTTGGCTTTTAAGTATTGCCAACACTGAAACATAAGAAAGTTAAAGGTTAATAATGTATTCAACACAACAAAGGAATACTAATATACTCAATATACATGTTTCAATTTATTATTTTGTCAAAATGCTTTATCAACGTGATAACTTTTCATCTATCTCTCAATACTGAAATTTTTCAATTTATTTTATAGAGAAACAAATTACTTAGATAGCATTATTAGCCTATATTCAATTGTTCAAAGTTGTTTGCAAAATATGTACTGACTCATAAAAATTTCTTCGTAAACATCATAATGTGATAAATGGTTCACGTCACATAACAAATAAATCATACAACTATGATGCTTGATTGGTACGACTATCGCAAGGAGAGATCTCTTTGATCTCACCAAAATGATAATTATTAGCTTATGAATTTTCATAAAAAGTATACTTTGTGATAGGATCAAAATATAATCATTTCATAGTAGCTAACACTGCACTGCATATTATGATTAGATACAATAACTACTTACTTTTCGCCATTGTTTCCAGTCTTTGCATCCACCGGGAATGGCATTCAGCGCATTTGCGATGTATTCCCATCGATTCTTCGCCTCTTTAAAAGTAAACGTGGGGCTGAACTTCCCACTTATCAACTGGGTATCCTCCATCATCAGTTCCGTCAACTTCTTTTTTTGCATTACTGACAAATATCCAATTCGAATAGACATTACGAAGAAAGGTCCAAAAACACAGCCAAAGGTCAAATTATAACAAAAAGAAAAGTCCAGAAACACAGCCAAAGATCAAATAATAACAGAAAGCCCAAGAGTAAAGCTAAAGTCGGTAATATTTTGAAAAACACGCAAGAGGAAACAACTACTTCTTAAACGAACAACAAAGTGAATTGAAAATTGACAGTCATTTGACAGTCGTTAGTCGTAAACAGATGTATATAGAAAAATGTATCAAATCTATGGAGTTAAATACACGGGTTACCATATTTCTGTGTGTAATGTACTAAATATAGAAATTTAGTTCATTACATTTGGACAGTCCGTGATCAAATTCTTTAAAATATTTTTTTCACCGACGATTTCTGATATGCTGTTTACGATTAAATTCAAGTCTTTTTTCCATAGATATGTATCTTTCATTATCAAGTAAGCCACAGAAAAAATACAGAAACATAAAATATTCAATGTTGACTCGAAAAAGTAGCTGTCACGGCAATTTCAAAGTAACAAACACGCAGGATTCGCGCGATTATAAACTTTACGGCTTTTAATATTTTTTTTATAAATCCTACAAAAATGGAACAAACGGTAAAATACAGGTTAACTCATTGGCTATATAGCACCATAACAAGTTTGTATGACTCCATGTAAAAATACAAAGATATTTTTTTTTTAATGTTGGCGAAAAATTAAAATAATGATTGTCTGGATATCTCGAGCAATCGAGGCAAAATTATTTATTTCGCGTGGTCGCTCCAGTGGGTCAACTAAAATATTAAGTAACTTTCCAAGAAACAGACGAATGAACAAGGGTACAGGTGTACAAGGGTAGTGTGAGAGAGTTGGCATCGACAGCAGCAGTGTGTTGTAGAAGTCACATATTTTGTTGATCATGAGTGCTAATTTTGTTAAGGTCTCCCTCACGACAAATGGTGACCACTCGAAAGAGGTCATTCCTTTTCACCAGGATACTACCATTCCGCACCCATCCGTTTTTATAGCCGTTTTCTTTTCCGGCGGCACGTGTTTTTGCAAAGAGTATTTTATTGTTTATCGTCAGGTGTTCGTTTAGAAGTTAGTGGTGGGAGCGCCAAGTCCTAGTAGGCCTGTTGTGAGGCCGCGGCGAGTCCTTACCGCAGCGATGACATCACCACGGAGACGCTATGTCGTGAGCTGGACGACTATGTTGCGTGGCCGGTTGGAGGGCGACGAGTGACCGCGAGCGACGTGGTGCACCGCCACCACAGCGCCACTCGGAACCGGGACGTCAATGATGGACCCCATTCTCTCCGGTAATAATAACAAATTTTCACTTTTTGCCTCGGGAATTCCGTGAATGTCTAAGTTACATACTCTGCTACGCTGCTGTATATTTGTATATTTTCGGGACGACTTTATAGATGTGTTTTTAGTATATGTGTGAATTACATCAAGAAGTAAAATATTGTGGTCGGATATTGAATTATCACAGTTCGTTAATGAGTGTTCTAGTTTTATGTCGGTGAGTATATGATCAATGATTACATTTCCTGTCTTCGGCTGGCATTTTCTTCCTGGAAAACAGTTACACATTCCATAATTTTAGTGTACCGGTCCATTCACTCATTTGACAGCGCGTCCAATTTTTGATGAATGGCGTCAACTGCGAGTTTACTTTCAGTGCGCATTGTTTCCAGTTTCGACTCAAAGATGTTAATAAGGGAGTCTGTGTCACTGTTTATTATTGACTGGTGCGTTGCCAACGGTGAGTCCATGGGGCCAGATTCAGTCAATAGAGGTGATGATGTTTTTTCTTCACACTGCAAACCATTCTGCGAGATTTAGACATTTTGGTTATTTAATGTTTTTCCATCGCCAAAATGTGCAAACAAAAATAAAAATATTTATTATTATTAAATGCCAGTAGGATTTGAACTGAGGTTCTCTGAAACTCTACAAAGTAATGGCGGGCGCTATCACCACTGGGATAAAAGCCGCTTTTGTATTTGGGTAAAATATTTTAGTAAGAATCGTGTTAGCACTAGGATTTTGTGTATTTATTTTGAACGGCGTAATAAAATATTTGTATTAATCGTATTTTTTTATTGGAATCTTTGGGATTCTAACTGGGGTTCTTCCAATATCGGTGCAGGTTTAGCGGGCGTTCTCACCACTGGGCTAAAATCCGCATGTGAGGTACAGTGAAATATGTGTAATATGAATTGACTTAGCACAGGTATTATAATAAGTAAATGAATGTTTATTTCGGCGAAAACACTAACTGTCACTTCACAGAACTTGAACTAATCACTTCAAATAAGAATAAGTACGACCGTTTACACAATAGTTCGCTTTACTGTTTAACAGGAAATCTATTACCGATACATTGATTGATTATTATGTATTCTAGACCCTGAATGTGGGTGATTTTTATAGAGCGATTTTTTGACGTGCTTTCTGTTTGAATACTTGTTTAAACGTTGGTGAAGAAAACATGCACAATTGGGCATTTTATTATTTTTATTGTACATTATACACTTTAAAAATAAGGTAAAAAGTCCCGATAAACAGCTTTTTAGCAGTTTGTCTAACGGGTTCATTACATTATAAATCTTTTTTATATTTAATTTACAGTTACATTTTTACAATTATACGCATAAAACAAAAAAATTACAGAAATATAGCAACAGTAAAATTATGAAAAACAAACATATCAATTTTAAAAGTCATTAGAATAAAATATCATTTTAAGCTAATACGAATGAATTCTTTCAGTAAGCCAAGTCTTCAGTAAGTTCACCAATTGTTTGTTTTGGGCATAGTTTTTAATTTCCGCAGGTAACATATTAATAACAACTGGGAATCATATAGTTTAACGTTCTTTATTTATAAATATTCGGGCCAGCAGATCTTCAACCTGTTGACTGTGGGAAATCCGGAAACTTGAACACAAATAACAGTAAAATATGAAAACAAAATTTAAAAAATATTGTTTCTAAAATAAAATTTAGTGCAAGCGATTTGGACACTGACCTTTATACAGTTTCTGAATACATAGGGCTTAAAATCGCTTTCAAAACTAAAGGCAAACACATTTTTATCCTATTATTTGCTAACCCTTATCTAGGCAAGGATATAAAAAGTGAAATTTTAATAGTTAAACCGTGTTATTAGGATTCTGGGTCTAAAACAGTTCTTGAAAAAAAAGCGAAAAAATAAATAGGTTTTTAAATTATCAGTGATAGTGTTCAAATGTTAACTACGGTGAACAACGCTACATGCGGTTGGTAAAGTAAGGTTTAAATGAAAAATTCTAGCCAATAAGTAGTTAACTGTATTTGCTACGAATAATTACACAAACAAGAACATTCCAACTTTCTTTTTAAATGAAAGAGTTTTCGTTTTATTCGAATAAAATCATTGATTATATTGGAATTGCAGCCTTTACAAACCACATTGTAAAAATTAAAAAAAAAAATCTAAGGTTAACATTTGTCGGTTCTGTTTTGTACGGAGAAAAATACTTACATTTTAATGTATCTGCGAGGAAAATCGTCAAATCACTCAAATCAATGAAACTTTTTTCTGTCTGCCCAGGTAGTACGTTCTCGAGCGGTTGAAGTACCTGGCAGATGTGTTAACCAAATAATTCTGGTAGGTATAAGGTGCGATCTCTACAGGGTAAACAAAAAAAAGTTCTAGAATGCACTAGTAGCTGCTGCTACAGTACTACAATTTTGAGAGTGAATTTAGAAGTGTAAAAATATTATTTTAACAATAATTAAATACATTACTGTACACATATACAAGTTTAAAAATAAATCAAATCTTTTACAATGCGATTTAGAACAAATTCAAAGAAATCGCAAGGTTATAAATATTGTGACTGTACTGATTGTACTGGTAACTCTCTGGTGAAACATATCATATCTAATACAAGAATTTATTGTGTAAATAGTTTTCATGAAGGTGAATGTTAACGCAAGGAACAAGAAAAGTGTCCAGTCAAAGAGTCTCTTCGAGAAAACGCATAATTGCATACGAAAAAAAACTGTGAGTGCGCACGCGTTTTTTTTCAAATCTCTCTTCAGCCAGAAAACGAAAAAGTTTTTTCTCAGCTGTCATTCAGTATTTTCTCTTCAAGGAACACTGTTGATAACTTTTCATAGTTGCACTGGGAACAAGAAAAGGGGATTTTTCTCCGCTCTGAGGCAGCATGTGTTCCAACAAATGTCCTATATGGGGGGTAAGGTGGCCTTTCCTAGAATCTGAATATGTGCACTTGGAAAATGAAAAAGGTTTGTTGGAACTGTGAGTCAGCATGTGGCTTTTAAGATGTGCGTTTTGAGAATATCCATAGATGAACAAGGAAAAATAAAAAGTTTTCTCCGCAGTGACACAACGTGCGCTTCAGATTGCCTTTATAATAACATAAATATGTGTACTTGGAACATAAAACAGGTTTTTTGCCACTTTGAGACAGCATGTGGGCCTTTAGATGGGCGTTTTGATAAAATGAAATGTTTCTCACGGAACAAGAAAAAGGTTTTTCTCCACTGTGAGTTAGCATGTGGCTCGTTAGGACGCTCTTTCGATAACATGCATAGTTGCACACGGAACATGAAAAAGGTTTTTCTCCACTGTGAATCAGCATGTGCCACTTCAGCTGACCTTTTCCATAAAACGCATAGTTTCACTCGGAACATGAAAAAGGTTTTTCTCTACTGTGAATCCGCATGTGTCCGTTTAGTTCGCTTTTTTGATAACATGCATAGTTGCACAAGGATCATGAAAATGGTTTTTCCCCACTGTGAGTCAGCATATGGCTAATCAGTTGACTCCTTCGATTACTTGCATAATTGCACACCGAACATGAAAATGGTATTTCTCCACGGTGAGTCAGCAAGTCTGACTTCAGGTTACCCTGTTGATAACTTTCATAGTTGCACTCCAAACATGAAAAAGGTTTTTCTCCACTGTGAATAAGCATGTGGCTCTTCAGATAATCCTTTCGATAACATGCATAGTTGCACAAGGAACATGTAAAAGGTTTTTTTCCACTGTGAGTCAGTATGTGGCTCTTCAGTTGACTCTTCTGATTACACGCATAGTTGCAAGCGGAACATGAAAAAGGTTTTTCTTTAATGTGAGTCAGCATGTGGCTCTTCAGTTGACCCTTCTTATTACACGCATAGTTGCAAGCGGAACATGAAAAAGGTTTTTCTCCACTGTGAGTCAGCATGTGGCTCTTCAGATAATCCTTTCGATAACATGCATAGTTGCACAAGGAACATGTAAAAGGTTTTTTTCCACTGTGAGTCAGTATGTGGCTCTTCAGTTGACTCTTCTGATTACACGCATAGTTGCAAGCGGAACATGAAAAAGGTTTTTCGCCACTGTGAGTCAGCAAGTGTCTGTTCAGGTGACCCCGGTGATAACTTGCAAAGTTGCACTTCAAACATGAAAGAGGTTTTTTCCCACTGTGAATCAGCATGTGCCTCTTCATCTGACTTTTTCCATAACATGCATAGTTGCACACGGAACAAGAAAATGTTTTTTCACCTCCGTGAGTCAGCAAGTGTGACTTTAGGTTACCCTGTTGATAACTTTCATATTTGCACTCCAAACATGAAAAAGGTTTTTCTCCACTGTGAATCAGGATGTGAATCTTCAGCTGACCCTTTCGACAGCACGCATAGTTGCACAAGGAACATAAAAAAGGTTTTTCTCTACTGTGAGTCAGCATGTGGCACTTTAAATTACCCTTCTGACGACACGCATAGCTGCACACGGAACATGAAAAAGGTTTTTTTCCACTGTGAGTCAGCATGTGGCTCTTTAAATTACCCTTATGATTACATGCATAGTTGCACAAAGAACATGAAAAAGGTTTTTCTCTACTGTGAGTCAGCATATGGCCATTTAAATGACCCTTATGATAACATGCATAGTTGCACACGGAACATGAAAAAGTTTTTTTTTCACTGTGGGTCAGCATGTGCCTCTTTAAATTTCTTTTTTGAGCATTTGAATAGTTGCACTTGGAACAAGAAAAAGGTTTTTCTCTTACATGGGTGCTTACGTTCATTGCAAAATTTGACTTAGGAGAGAAGGAGTAGTTGCGATAGGGAGGAGTGTATCCCTTTTCCACAAAATGCGTCTGAAGATCTGTCGACAAATTTGAAAAATAAAATGGGTGAAAAAGACTCAGTTAAGCTTAGATTAAATAAGCGAAGAAAGTTTATTGAAAGGATAAAAAAATAGGAGAGTCCGAATCGTTCCAAGATTACAGTGAAAAATTGGTTTTACCTGCTTCCTTGGTAATTCTTCCTAAGCGTTCTAAGCATTCCTCTTTTACATCCAGCAGGTCTATGTCAATTTTAATATAAGTAAGCGCCGCTTCATCTTGTCGGGGTCCAAGATCCGCTTTTATGGTGACTGTCTTCACATTTATGTTTCCTGGAATAAAAAAAGGACAATAAATAGATCGAATCTTTGCATGGCCAGCCCTGAACCAAACGGCGCCAGACGCGAGTTTAATTTTGGCTGCCCTAACAGTCTCAAATAGTACACGCCAAGGCAGGATATCACTGTAATCAATAAAATGATGATTTGTGTTTTTTGTAGCGCGGTATTTATCAAAAATAATATCAAGGGCGATATGTTAGGTTGAGCACTCGACGCCCGGAGCGAAATGCTCCAATTGCGCCAGGATAGGGTCAGCCATGTATCTTCGTAAAATTGATAAAAACGAGATTTTTTAAAAATTGGAAATCAATAAACTATTTTTTTTTTTGAATAAAGATACCATTGATCAACGAGGTCAATGTTAGATAAAAAATGACCTCAGATGTCCGCTTCAGTGACCGATTCTTCAAAAAACAAAAACTTTCTCTAAAGCACCCGTAGTAGAGAGTTTGATTGTTTTCAGTCAATGGAATATTGTTTTTCCAATCAATATTTATGTATTTTTAACGTATAATAAATACGTGTTTTTTACATCATGTCCCAAATGAAATTAGGTAAAAATCGAGGAACCGAGAACTTATTGTGAATAATATGATAAAGTTTAATGAGTGCTGTATTTTGGTATTTTCCGGCAATGACGCATATTAAGGTAAATACCCAATACACCTCATGTATTATAAGAAAGGATGTTGTGAACAAGTATGTGTCCTGTTTGAAAATGAAAATGCAATTTCACCTCCATCTTCTTCCCGGAGACCTGGTTCCGTCTTAATGGATATAGTATCTGGCTTCCGTAGATCCATGGTCTGCTTTGGTAGAGTTTGGTTATTGGTTTAACCACAAAAATATATCTTAAACAGAACGTTGTTAAAATAAAATAAAACATGATACATGATTTTATGCTCAACTCGTTAAATCATTCCTCCTTATGTAGCCTTAAAAATTTGTTTATAAGAATCTGCAAATCCTGATACATTCAAAAACATCTAATTTGTAAACAGCAAATTCAAGATATTAAAGATAAAATCAACCCTTTAATTAGCCTATTAAGCCAAATATCATATATATTACCAAATAAATTTTAAAAAATCTATATTATAGCCTCGTACATTCACATTTAAACTATTTGATTGAAATCTGGGGAAATGCATATGAAACATATATAAATGAACTACACGTAAAACAAAACAAAGTAATCAAAAAGCTTTTTCACTTCAAACCTAGAACATCCACAGAAAAATTATGCATAGAAACAAAACTACTAACATTAAGAAACTAACATTAACCAAGTACACACACACTTTACACGGCAACAAGATAAAATACATTTAAACACCACACATACTCATTACGGCAAGCAATCCATTGGTTACGAGGGGAGCAACATATATAATTGCCTCCCAGATGAAATAAAAATTAAAAAAAGTGTAGGTAAATTTAAAAAAAAAAATGTTCAGTTTTATGCTCAATCAACAAAACAATGATCGTGAATAAAATCGTAATGTAATATATTAATGGGTAATGTATTAGTTTTTTCTAGTTAAGTAAGTGAAAATGTAATTTTCTTTTAAGAAGAATAATAAAAACAATAAAAAAAAATTTGGTTTCGCTTGGAATAACCTGTCAAAATAACGAAGTATAAGCCAAAACACATATTTGAAATCCTTGGAGATATGACAACGGTTAAGAGAAACGTTGTTTATCGTGGTAAAACTATATTTATATACTAACAATGTTTACCGCCATTCCGCTTTTAACAAAATATTTGTTAACCATATGTTTTTTGTTGTGTAATTGTAATAAATGCCTTCTTAACCCTTAACTATGGACGTGAAAAAAAAATCACACTCCCATGAACGTCGGGTCACACAGACCCCTTCATAAAATTCTTCTAATTTTCAAACCTGGACCAATCTGACTTTAGCAAGGAGTTTATATATATAAAGTATTTATAAATAAAAGATCGAGTAATGAAAATAATCAACTTATATTCATATTTTAATAATTATCTCCAAATTTAACAAACCTAGTCAGTTTTCAGTCTTAATTGACTTGAGATCATATTAAGGCTCCTTAATTATAGTAGGTTTTACAAAAATCAAAAACAATAATTTTTCCTAGCTAATAAAAAAAACAGTAACAAAAAGTCATAAAAAAAACTTCTGAAAGAAATAAAATAAAAATTCTCACAAGGATCAAACTTATGTAAAATTACTGGCACTCAGAACATAGAGACTTGGAACACTAAAGACAAACTGGCTTCTTGCAGTTTATATAGGCATGGGTTGTCTTTCTAGAGAGCTTTGATGGGCAAAATCTACATCTTTTACGATTTTTAGGACCAACTTCTTCAGCCTGTATTGCCGCTGGGGGCACATCTGCACATAATATTCGAGTAATTGTCAAACTCAATTCTCTAGGCGACTTTGTGCATAAAACTCGTCTTTGAGCATGTGGCAGGACTAGAGACCGCGCTAAAGTTTTCAAAAAAATCACCTCTTTCTATTTTCTTTTCCTGTTCCTGATTGAACAAGACGTAAGCATTGACTCCACTTAAATCCAGCACCCTGAAAAATACCACCATGGGCCAACGTCTTGTTCGGCGGCTACTAGAATAAATGGCATGTAAGAAAATTATAGTAGACGGGTCACATAGGCCCGAGTATATTTGTATGGAAATTATAGTCAACGGGTCTCCCAGGCCCTGAGCAAATTTTAAATGATTATTACTCACGTAATAAGTGCCGGATGACGCGACCTTCTCCCTCCTTGGTCATAACACAACTAAAACTGAAGCTACTGAGACGCGCGGGGATGGCACGCGCGGGGAAGGTGTTTATTCCGAGAAATTGAAGAAGGGGATGGGCCTCTGAGACCCGACGTCCATATTTAAAGGTTAATACTAATCTAATAATCGGTAGACGTCAAATTGACAGTTTAAACATTCTACTGTGACAAAACGCCCAATGATTCCCTAACTAAACTGGAATAACTACCAAATAAATAGCGATGAATATAAGAATGAGTATTTACTTTACCAATAACCATCACAGGCGTGGGATAGTAAGTTTTACAACGCGGGATAAACAGAGTTGGGAAACAGGAAGAAACGGCTGTCGGAGAAGAAAGCACTTGTTAGCACTTGTCAAAAATATTTATAGGTTATGCATAGACAAGCATGAAGTCATAGACAATTATTATAATTTTCATGGCGACCAAATAACTAAAAAAAAACATTTTCTTATGTGACTTTTCAACACATACATATTCATCATATTTATGATAATTAATCACGGTCATTAATAAGAACGGTTATTATTAAGAATGATCGTAACTATGAATAATGATTTTTAAGAACATTTCATATTCAGCACAATTTGCGAGTCTTTCCACGCGAGTGGTACCGACTACCAGTATATAGGCGAAAAGCAAGTTTAGCTATTATGTCTTTCAAAATCAGGAACAATTTTATCGATAGCCCATTTCTCTTGGGATGCTATCATTCATATGTACCAGACCACTACAGCCGAAGTCGATACCATGACCTATTCAGAGTACCAAAATTCAAAACCGACGTCCTGGTAAAGCATAGTATGACGTGGGGAGATGTGCTAATAAACGAACTTGCAATGAATTTGGATGAAAGTGACTGTTCTCTAAATGACTTAAATTAATTATTGAATAGTCACCTAGCTAAATTCTGACATATATAAAATTGTACTGTAATTGGAAAAAATATTTGTTGCACAATAAAAAAAAATATAAAAAATATGGCAAACAACACTAAACCAACAGTCACCTTGTTTATGGTCACCAGGGGCGTACAACTCCCGTCTGACCTTGTAACCCTGATGGGAGGAGTTATTCAATACCCAAATTCTTATAGACAAAGCTGTTGTGGCTGAAAGCTCAGAGAAAAAATTGTAGTTTGATCTCTCGCTCTCTACCATAGCGACTTGTGTAACAGAAAGAGAAGCTAAGCATGTGTTATGCTGCGATAAAAATAAACGGTAATTTCCAAGACGCCATTTCGGAAGTCGAAGTCAGTTGAAGTTTTTAGCGTAAATATTTTGAATTTTGAAAATCGTCTAACCCATCTAAACATAATGTTGCGTGCTTGAATTCTTCAAGGTGATAAATAAATCCCGTGTTGTGTTAAAGGTTGCTCAGGCGGATTCGATAATCCGGTGCTAGCAAGAAGCAGCAAGAAATACGTTTGTTTGTGGGTGTCAATTTCGCAATTCAAAGCAAAAATACGGTACTTTTGGGATTAAAAAAGAATGCTTGGCAACGCTTAATCTTCCAGTCATCATATAATATCCTGTCTATCTCCACCAACTGAAATAAGGACCCGAACCCGTTGTTAAATACAGGTACTAACCTTTCGTTCTTTGATACAATGTTCCTGATTCCTGAATGTACTTCATTGGCTAATAATTTAATTAATTTTCCTTTTCAGACATATCCGTATTCCGACGCGATACTATACCACGTACTAGGATGCTAAAACTGCTAAAAAAGCCACGATTACATCAAACAAGGTCATTTAAACCTCTCCAGAATTGCATCATGTAAGTATTCAGATTTAACTAGCATTTTCCATGATGTTTGCTGACGACAAAGCTGTGGAAATTATATGAAACCCTTGCAGGAGAATTTGAATAACTTCTAGTGCTGTGGCAATAATAATTTACACTTAAATTTGTTACTCTTCTAATATTTATAAGATGTAAGTCACCTACAGTACGCTTGAACAGTGTGGAATCCTCATTTGAAGGAATATTCTGAAGGTATACACCTAATTTATATTGCAGTGAAACTTGCTCAAGAAGTTTTGTTTTCGCTCCTTTTTTTTATTACTTGACATAATGAATATCTTTCAACACGTTGAATATGTGTATATATTGTTGTATTTTTGTGCAAGGTCAAATTAAATCCTATTAAGTTGTTGCAGTAAGACAAAAATCCTGGGTTCGATTCCTAGTTGAGACAGTTACTTTTTATTTTTCTGTGTCTTGTTCTGTTTCGTGTTTTGTTTAGATATATTAGTATTATCTTTTACTTCAATGATAAATCAATGCTCACTACATCGGTTTTACTGACCCTGTTTTGTATTATTGTCCATTGTCTTTTTGAAAATAAAAATTATTTTTATGTGTGCATAGCTGTGGGTTTTTTTTATTTTCCTTTTCCTGCATTTCAATATTTTTATTTTTAAAATATAATTTTTTTGGGCTAGTGAATGAACGATGTTAGCTGGGTGCAGTTATATTGTCTATGTTTGCACTTTTTTAAATGGCCTTGAGATTTATTTATGGTCCACAATATATTTACCTGTCTGGACCAAACGACCGTTTTATTTGTGGTCGTCTGTGGTTAAGGGGGTGACAAAATGGGGCCATACAAAAAGCCCGAAGATATCGATCTAGAGAGTGGTTTATTTATGATGGTCACCGTCATGCCTCCGACTACGTCCGACTAAAGGCCCGTTTATAATAGGAATAAGCGGTAAGAATAGGCCGGTGCCGTAATCCGTAATCCGTAATATTTTAGATCGTCGTTTATAATTGAAATAGGAATAGAATAGAATACGTCCATAGAAGTGACTATGCCGCTGTCACTTGTCTACGTCAACTGTCAACCATCTGTCAACCGAGAATATATTCTTCTTCCATCTTATAAAAGTAATATCGTTTTATATAAATAAATATTGAAACGATGGATTCATCAGATTTTGTTGCATGTGGAATGTTTTTGTCAATTCTGGGGCTAGCATACGCTGCAATAGGAGACACACAGTTGACGAAAAAAATAAGGAAAAA
This sequence comes from Hesperophylax consimilis, assembly GCF_061612785.1. NCBI lineage: Eukaryota > Metazoa > Arthropoda > Insecta > Trichoptera > Limnephilidae > Hesperophylax > Hesperophylax consimilis. Next base: position 11,064,135 of record NC_142852.1, read on the forward strand.
AACGACGTTGGAGTGTGCGTCCCATTAATCATAAAAGGAAGAAAACAGGACATTTCCATAATTTGTTTAAAGACATGGCGACAGTAGACAACGATCAACTTAAGAAATATACAAGAATGTCGCAGACCAATTTCTATAAATTGTTAGGACTTCTACAACACAAATATTATTGTTCGATTGTCAAATACATAAATAAACCACTCTTGTCAAATAGTAGATACCATAGAGTATCGATCGAAAATACATAAATCTCGGTATATATCTCAGCTTTCTGTAATCCGTAACCGCAAAAGATAAAGTTGGACCATCTTTTCGGTTATGGAAAAAAATAAGAGATTATTGCCATCTATTATAAACGGATACACAGGTTTCCTATCTTCCAACTTCTACGGCCTAGGGCCTTACGGCTTATTCTTACCGCTTATTCCTATTATAAACGGGCCTTTAAGCTTTTTCCTTAAAATAAGCTCTTCAATCAATTAATTTTCTAATTTGTTTGATAAAATGCTTAATTGGGACGATTCGAAGCGGTATGTGAACATTTTTCACTTCAAATTCAAGATGTTATTACAGCTGTAGGTATTTAAAAATTAATAAAACAAAGTAAGTGAACATTTCCAGTTAGGGAAACAATTTGAATATCGTTCCATATAGACACCTCATCTGTGCTATTAACGAATTCACATAAATCAAGTCAGTAACCTGGAAATATTGACATTTACCCTAATGACGTACCGAAATGTACAAGACATTTAGATCTGTTTTGGACATATTAGATATCTACTTAAATAACACGGTATATCATAATTTCATAAAAAGAACATTGAGATTGATGCATCAAATACCTAAGTAAACTCCACAACTTTGACATAGTAGGAGGGGGCACAGTGGAACGAAAAACGTATTTCGATTCTTAGAAAAATAAACCTTTATTCAATTAGTTTAAAATCTTTTATAAAATCTTAAGTAGTCTTTGATTTATCACTTCAAAACAAAAAATATGAAAAAATGTTCATAGTAAAATAATTACAGGCATTTTTCCGAGATCAGAATTTTGTTCCACTGTGCCCCAGGTCTGGGGTAGAGTGGAACACCCCTAGGGGCACAGTGGAACATACCTACATAATTATTCAGAAACTCAGGAATTATCCTGGAAATTATACATTTTTAAGATGCGTTGTGGAAAGTGCAAAATGTTGGCCTGTCGTTTTGTTGATGTTTGTCTTATCCGTGGCAATAATTTGAGAACTATGTCATTTTTGGACACACCTGCCATGTCAGGTTCAAGAGGAAAGTAAAATCCGTCAAACTTGCCACTTTTCCTGAGGTAGCTGATATCATATTCATCATTTACAATATCTATTAATTTCAACTGCGCGTACACGCTAAAAATCGCTCTGCATAAATAATCAATATTTACAGTTAAATTATCGAAATAATCGAAAAATTATAGTGAATTTATAACCGTGGAACAGTGGTGATCTTTTTATTGCTTACTCATATTAAAACGCCCTCGGATCAGAATCTTAAAGTGATTTTAAATTTGTGTAGTGCTACAGTGAAAGTGTTGTCGCATTTAAACGCAAACAGAATACTGTACTGTCAGGCTGATACCATATATTAGTACGTATTAGTACCAATATTATCGCAACTGTTGATAAATCGGCCGTGGCCTAGAGGATTGCAACTTTAGCGTCGCACACTACTGAGGCGGAGGAGCTGAGTTCGCTCCCCTGTTAAATCAACTTTTTTTTTTTAAACTGTAATATTATATTAATTATATTAATATAATAATAATATAAATATAATTTAAAACCATAACAGATCAAAATGGCTACCTCTAGTAAAGTGCAAACAAGATCAAAACCGACTGAGACACCACCACAAACTGAGGCAGGTGAAGAGCATTACGAAAAATTTATAAAATATGTTGACAAAAAAATGGATGAAATTAAACAACAACTATTCAAAAAATAGAACACGAGACATCAAATATAAAGAAAAATCTAGAATTTGAAATGTTAGAACTGAAAAAAGGTATTGACTTCATAAGCAGTCAATATGATGATATATCAAACAAGGTCGACAATATACTTCAAATAAAAAAAAGGTAGAAATCTTAGAAGAAGAAAACAACACCAAGGAAATAAGAATTAATAATCTAGAAACTCGACTGGCCGAAATTGAACAGGCTAGTTTGAGCTACAACTGGACGGAGCTTGCTGGGGTGATTACCTTGCCAAATGAAGAACCAATGGATACCGTACACAGAGTATTTAAGGAGATACAAGTAAATATCGCACCACAAAAAATAAAAAAAATAATACGTTATCAAGATAGAACACAGAAAATAGAAGATCGAGCATACAGGTACAAAGTACAACTCCAAGATGAGGAAGCACAGCAAACAGTTTTGAACTCCCGCAAAAACGCAAGAGAGAACAACGTATTTGTAAGCGAACTCTTAACCCCTTACTTCAAAGAACTATTATGGAAGACCAAGCTAAGAGCCAAAGAAAAAAATTATCTTTATACGTGGTTTAAAAACAATAAAGTTCTCACTAAAAAAAATTCTGACATTAGTTCTAAAATAATAAACATTAAACACGTCGGCGATTTAAATCGTATTATCTAATTGTTTACAATCTTTGTTACTTTCTACTATATATGTAACTCCTTTTATTTCAAATGGACTCACTACTAAATATAGATTTTGAACCACCCAATATTGAAGAACATGTATTCAAAACTACACAAGATTTCAAAGTATTTCACACAAATAACTCGTTAAATATAATCTCCCAAAATATTAGGAGCATTCGTAAGAACTTCGACAGCTTTACAGTTCTTTTACAAGACCTCAACTCCCATTTTGACATTATAATTTTAAGTGAATGCTGGACAGACGACTCTTACACCGACATCAACTTACCTGGATATTCAACATTTCATACTACTACCAAACTAAACCAAAATGACGGGATAGTTATTTTCGTTACAGAATCGCTCGATCCCTTTATCTCTGAAATAAACCTAACGGAAGCTAATTGCATCAAAATTGCACTAGGATCTGATCTATCTGTTTTTGCTATTTATAGACCTCCTTGCTTTAAAAATCTCACACCTTTCCTAACTTCCCTTCAAAAACTTCTGGATGATAATTTAAGCACACAACAACTCATTTTAGCCGGAGATCTGAACATAAACATTCTCAATTGCAACCCGATAACCAATGAATATCTTAGTCTCTTAAGTCATTATGGTCTCAAGTCAACTATAAATTCTGTCACAAGAACTTCACTTGAGTCCAATTCATGCATTGATCATATTTTTGCTAAAACCAAAAAAACAACCATTTCATCCATTATTTATACGACGGTCACCGATCACTACACTACATCAATCGGCATTCGATCTAACATTGAAAAAAAAACAAAAATTCCTATAAACACCACACACAATGTCACGGACTTCAAATCGCTTAGGACAGAAATAAGTCATGAATCCTGGTTCACAACACTAAAAGAAAAAGACCCGAACAAAGCTCTTAATGCTTTCCTACTAACTCTAGAAATATATATTACCAAACACACCACATCAAAAACTCACAAAAACAACGCTCACAAAACATTAAAACTTAAACCATGGATCACAGCAGGGCTAGTAAAGAGTATTCACAATAGAAACACGATGCACATGAGAGTAAACAAAAACCCATTCGACAGTAAACTAAAACACGATTATTTACTATATAGAAATCTCTCTAACAAATTAATTAAGCAAGCTAAATTCAAATTTTACAGGAAGGAAATAGAAAATGCCAGAAAGGATCCAAAAAAAACCTGGAAAGTCATTAAGGAAGCAGCTTATTTAAAAACCAAAAAAGTAACAATATTAATAAACTGTCAATTAATGGTGAAATACTTGAAACAAAAAACGACACACACAAAATGGCTAATTATATTAATTCTCATTTTTCCAACGTAGGCTCAAATCTAGCAAACAAAATCCTTATCAATAACCACACTACAGTTCAACTATCATCCAATCACTCCCCTACCAAACAACCAATTCACTCGTTTAATATATATAAACTTAACAAAAAAGAAATTTCTGAACTTATCTTATCACTCAAACCACATTGCGCTCCGGGCTCTGACAAAATCTCAAACCAAATATTGATTAATCTGCATGAATATATTGCCACACCTCTACTACATATATTCAATCAAAGTTTCAGACAAGGGATTGTTCCGGACAAACTAAAAATTGCCATTATAACACCAATCCACAAATCTGGGGACAAAACTCTAATTGCTAACTACAGACCTATCTCACTTTTAAATTCACTATCGAAAGTTCTGGAAAAAGCAATGAAAAAAAGACTATTAATCTACCTTGATAAACATAACTTACTATCAGATAGTCAATTCGGTTTTCGAGCTAAAATGAGTACGGAACAGGCTATCTCTGAATTAACTAATTACATTGTTAAAAACACAGATGAAGGATCCAAGGTGATCGGAGTCTTTCTAGATCTTGCTAAGGCTTTTGATACTATCTCTCACGACATTCTGTACGAGAAACTAAAAAAAATTGGTATCAACGGACCGCCCCTCGACTGGTTCATTAGCTATACTAAAAACAGAAAACAAATAGTAGAACTGAATAAATGCTACAGTGATCCGGAAGAAATCAAGTATGGTGTCCCTCAAGGTAGCGTCCTTGGTCCCCTTCTATTTCTCATTTACATAAACGAACTTACTCAGATTAAAATGGCATCTATCGACTACAAGATTATCAGTTACGCAGATGATACGGTAATTTTAGTCAAAGGACCAAGCTGGGAAAAGGCCTTCAAAAATGCGGAAACCGGTATGTCAGAAATAAAAAATTGGCTCGACAAAAACTTACTTACCTTAAACATCTCCAAAACAAAATACCTAACTTTTAGCAAAACCATCACTGGGCAACCAAAAACCCTTCCGCCTTTATACCTTCACCCATATACTCCCTCAAAATCCTCATACCACCTCTGCGAAAAAATAGAACATACTGACAACATCAAGTATCTAGGCTTAACAGTGGACAATAAATTAAATTGGGAACTTCACATTAACTCCCTCATAAAGAAAATCCGAAAACTATCATTTATTTTTAAAACTATAAGAAATATCATGTCACAAAAACAATTAAAAAATGTTTACTTCGCGCTATGTCAAAGCCTTTCAACGTACGGTTTATCAGCCTGGGGGGGAGCCGCTGACAAGTTTTATAAGCCCCTCAACACAACGCATAAAACATTAATTAGGATTATGTTCAAAAAACCTTATATGCATCCAACGGAAAATCTCCTAATTACAAATAATTTACTAGATATTAGGAAACTATTCATTAAAAAAATTGTTCAAATAAACTGCATAAAATCCTCACCATGCCACGTAACTCACCCACATAACACAAGGGCAAAATCACATAATCAACTTCAAGTGCCAAAAATTAATTCATCCTTTGCCAAAAAGCACGAATCCTTCCTAGCACCTTACATCTTCAACACCTTCCTAAAAGAAACCACTTACTGCAACACTCATAAACACCCAAACAGTTTACTTAAACATTTCAACACATGGTTACTACATAAAAAAAGAGCATGCATCAGCAAATTACTAGCAATCCCTTCTTAGTCTAATTCTCATTCCTTATTTACAAACATGTGTTATGTACATTTTTAGTGATTTACTCTTTCTTATTAAAACTGCTTATGTTTTACGCATGCCTAATATCTAATACTGTTGTTTAAAACTATTCTTTGATATGTTATTAATATAAGATTAAGATTTAGATTTTGTAAATTTAGAGTTCCTACGAAACTCCTGTCTTCTTTTTTTTCTTAACTACTTATGAATGTAACTATTTATGGAATGCTCCATGTATATATTGATATATGTCTATATTTGTATAAAAAATGTATGTGTATGTGTAAACAAATATATGTACCCGCCTCAGAACAGAAACCTTCTAGTGAGGCGGGTTACTTTCACATTTGTTATATTAAACATGTAATTGCAATAAACGCCCGGGTTTCCGGCAATTTAAACAAAAAAAAAAAAATTTCTTTGTAACTGGATAACTTTTCTTTTAATATGTAATATATCATTTAAGAAGAAGATAATACGTATAAATCTAAAAGAAACAGAAAGATAACAAAAGGTAACGGCCTCAACAGGGAATTGAACCCTTGATCTCTAAATTATATAATATTGTTGATACTGAATATAAAATATAAAATGAATGAGTGGTCAAAGGCGTTGTTCCGGTAAGATAGAGATCCTGGGTTCGATTCCTAGTTGAGACCGTTATCTTTCTGTGTCTCGTTCTGTTTCATGTTTCGTTTAGATTTGTAGCGGCAGCTTCTAGTTGGTTCTAGAAATGCAATAAATGCAACGCGCCTCACATTGGAACCTACCAGTAAGACGGCAAATGTACGCCTCATCTACCTATCTATAATGACCGCAAATCCGCAATCCTACCTACTCGCGATACCTTCTCGAACGAGTGGTGCATGGTGACACAAAGTGGGCTGAAAATCGCCTTTCATAGACATAGAGACTTGAATTTTCAAGGGTATTTTATTGGCTAGAAATGGATTCTGCTGATCATTACTATGCTTTAAAATTTCGTATGAACCAATTGCGTGTACAAATGAACGATTTACCATTTTTTTATGAAAAAATTGTATAGCACTGATATTAAAAATGAGGCTTTCTCTGGAATCAAAAGGTTGGCCATTATATTCTTACACACAGATATACTACTATTTATTTGTATTTTTTGACATACTTTGTATTGTGGGGCAACTTGCGATTTTTTTTTTACATCCTCAAAGTTGAAAAAAAAACTTTTTATGTTGATGATTCATTTTAATGCTTTACATATGAGTATGCTTTGTCTTACTCAGATAATTATGCATACAATTTGTACTTTTCAAGTAAATTATAATAATGAATAGGTAGTTGGTTTAATATAACAGCATTCTGGGTACGTAATCATTATAATTTTAACTCGCATCTGTTTATAAATATACAAATCCATATAAGATTTAATAAAACGATAAATAATACTCTCAATATTCTTAAGCGGTCTTGCATAAATATCAATAAAATAGTAGTTACCTATCATAGATTTTAATTTCAGATAAGCAGAGATTACCCACGATCGGTGCTTGATTACAATAATAAAAGTTATACCGTAAACATAAAAATAGTAATGAACTTAAATCATTTCCATGCGATAACGTCATACAACTAACCAGAGATGTGCAAAATGGGTACCCAAAACCATTTGAAATGCAAAATGGAAATGGGTCAAAACTTTTCCATTTGAAAATGCAAAATGCAAAATGGTTTTTAGAAAAGCATTTCAAATGCAAAATGCAAAATACCTATTTTCAAAATGCATTGAAAATGCAAAATGGTTTCTCAGGTCAAACAATTAAAATAATTATAGAATTTTTAAACAATTTTGTCATTTAATAATGGACATCAATGTAGAACAAACATTATGGTAAATCCAAAAACACCACGACTACATATTATGAAACCACAAATAATTTGCGAATAAATGCAAATAATTTTGTCATTTAATAATGGACAGCAATGTAGAACAAACATTATACATCATGGTAAATCCAAAAACACCACGAAACCACAAATAATTTGCGCGGGACTAATGTTGCCAACGTAAAAACATAGAAACTATATCTAACATTTAATATAACAGCGTCATGGCCCCATGTTCAGTATTTGAATCAGTATTTTTTGTAATGGTTTCACTCAATTGCCAGGGTTCCTACTCAACTTGACAAATGGAAATTATCTCTCATAGCGAGGTTGAGGACCGACTGATATTTGGGGCTTATGAAAAAAAGATGAGTAGAGATAGTAGGAAGAATGTTGCAAAAAGCATTTAAAATGAAAATGCATTGAGAAAAGCATTTAAAATGCAAAATGGTTTTTAGAAAAGCATTTAAAATGCAAAATGGAAAATACCCATTTTGCATTTTGCATTTCCATTTGAAATGGATTTATTTGAAATAAAGCACATCTCTGCAACTAACATACTTTACATTCCCGCAACTAAACTGTAGTAAGTCAACTTTTTATTTTTATTTATTTTATTTAATAGTATAAGTGGGTACAGGATTTTATATGAGTACATATGGTTACAAAATATATTGATGTTTACAATCTCACCAATGAAGAAACTGGTTATTGTGCTTGGTAAGAGAGTAACACTAATTATAAGAAAAATAGAATACCATTATGCTATAGGTAAGTATATATATAATAGGAACAATATATAAAGAGACAACAACTTAATACAGTGGAGAAGAGTATAGACTGATAATAAATATCAATAAAGGGAAAAACAAGCAATTATTCAGTTAATTATTTCTTAAAGTGTAACTTCAGTTTCAGTTTAAGTATGTTAATATCCATTCATTTCTTCATTTCAATCGGAAGGTTGTTGAAATACTTTATTCCTAAATAGTTGTTTTGCATTTGTTTGGTATTACATTTTAGAATTTTGATGTTTCTTGGGGATTGCTTTAAGGATTAGCTTCTGGACCACTTTGATCGGGGTTAGAATCTTATTGTATGACCCCCCCCTATCCAATTATTCCGTATTGAATAAACGACTGGATTAGTGCGTAGTATACTCTTTTTAGGTTACTTCTTCTTAAATATTTCTTAATTTTATGATTATATATACACATTTTCTGATACGCCCAACCAATTCACAGATATGTCTTTTCACTTCATATTTTGTTCTATTATCACTCCGAGATATTTAATTTCTGATACTGAGTTCAATATTGAACAGCCTTGGATACATGAGTTTTTATTACATTTGTTATTGTGAATAATTATTTTAGTGTTAGGGAGTGTTTGTAGTTTGTTAATTGAGAAATGTATATAGTATGTCTTGTTAGTGTTCAATGACATAAGATTTGTGTCAAACCATTGTTTCAATGTGTTCATGCTATTATTTGCTTGTTCGTTTACTACATTCCAGTCGATCCCATTCACTATAATAGCTGTGTCGTCGGCATATGATATTATGTTTGCGTTAAGTGGTAGTTTGAAAATATCGTTGACATGAATTATAAATAGTAGGGGCCTAGGACTGTGCCTTGCGGTATCCCGAAATTACTTTTTAGCGGTAGACAAAGTGAGTTGTTTATCTTGACTACCTAGTATCGTTCAAAAAAATAACATTTTATCCATTTTAGAGCTTTATCGTTTATCCCAACACAATTCAATTTTTTAATAAATTTATCATGAGAAATACTATCGAAAGCTTTTTGATCTATGAACATTTCAAAGATTTGTCTAATGTGTCCTGAATTATTTTCGATAATTTGGCAATTGCATCTTGGGTTCTACTATTTTTCATAAATCCATATTGGTTGCCGTGAATTACGTCATTTTTGTCAATAAATTCAGTAAATCTTTTTTTGATAATTTTTACAAAGTTTTTCGCAATGTTTGAGATCAGCGATATTGGACGATAATTTGTCACTTCTTCTGGGTTGCCAGATTTGTGAATTGGAGTGATGATGGTTTGTTTATATATATAGTTGGGAATATTCTGCTTTGGAGACTTATGTTGATTAAATGTGTTAAGGGTTTCGAGATATGTTTTTTGATAGATTTTAGTGTTTCGACAGTAATTCCATCGAAACCTGGTGATGATCTTCAGGCTGAAGTAAGGTGAAACATGTTAATTTTGTTTGAGATATTAATGTAAAGGTTCTGTTCGTTATTGGACGGTACTTTTTAATTTGATTTGCAAGGTTTTTGCCTACATTTGGAAAGAATTTGATGAATATGTTAGCGGCATCTAAAGGATTTTCTTTGCATCGTATTTTGATATTGTTATGTGCGATGCTATGTATTTCACTTTTTTATGTTTTTTCTTGACTATGATTTCATTCAAAACATGCCAGACTTTTTTGAATCGTTCTCCGTTTCTTCTAATTTTAGTCGAAAATAGTTTTCTTGTGTGTTTTTTATTAAATAAGTAAGTTTGTTTTTGTATGCTTTTAGGTTCTTTAGTATTTCATTTGTAGGTTGTCGGATAAATTTTTTGTATAGTGCTTCTTTGTGTCTGATTGATACAATTAATCCAAAAGTTATCCATGGCTTCAACGGTTTAAATTTTGATGATTTTTTTCTGGAAACAATGAATATGTGCAGTACTTACGTGCGTTGATAGGTTTTTTTCAAATAGTTCGAATCATTTATTTGTATCATTACAATTGAAGATGTCGTGCCATTTCTCTTTATCTAGATTATGTACTAGGGCATTTATGTTGAGCGTTTTGCATCGGCCGTTGTCATTCTCCGGAGTTAGGGTTGGTATTGGTTAGCATTTTGGTTTGTAATTGTACGTAAAAATGCACCCGAAATGATCTGATGATTGTCGTTTGTATGACTGCAGATACTATATTTTTTAAATCTTGAATATTTGTAAGCACATGATCTATGCATGAAGGTCGTCGACCTGGGATAATTCTCGTAAATGAATTAATACACGATATATTATTAAATTCTCTATTTCAATAATTATCTTTGTCATAGGATGAGTAATCATTTGCGATATTGAGGTGAATATCTCCGACAATGATGGTTTTATTATTTCTGTTCGCAGGAAGAATGTGTTTTAGTTTATCCACTTTGGTTGGTAATATTGAGGCATTGGTTCTATATATAGCGAATATGCTAAAGGTGTACTTTTGGAAACTGATTTCCATATTTAAAATGTTTACATTGTGCAATGTGCATGTGGATTTCTCTGTCAAAAGTCACAACATATTTATTTTAACCCCTCCGACTTTTCGCGAACTTGAAGCTAAGATGTCTTTACCGAAATGTCAATTTCACGAAAACGTTGTGTTATTACCGCCTCACAATCAAAGCTCTATAAATGAAACATTACTGAACGGAGCCGAATAGTAAAAACTGTTTTAGAAAGGTTACAAAATAGGCTTTCAAATTGTTGTATCATAAATAAATATTAACATTTGTAAATATTTAAATTTAGAATGGAAACATGAAAAAATTGTAAAAATGACTCACCTGTAATGTTTTATGTAAAAACGATACTAAAATCACGGATAATGTTAAAAAAAAACACTTATTTCATCGTACAAATGTACAATAAACAATTCTGTCACTTCACTTTTTGACCATTTCATACAAAATATATTTTTAAAAAAATAATTAAACTTGCGAGGCGGGTCGGCACGTCAAACGGCTTTCTTGGCGTCGTTTTACGATTTGGCGGGTAAAATTTGCTTCCACTGAGTAGGTCTTTTTACGGGTTTCTATGGATAACTTTGAATAGAGATGTGAAGCTTCATTCAATACGAATATTCTACTTTTTGTTTTAGGGATGTCACTAGAAGAATAACGGAGTTATGACGATTTTTGTGGAAACACACGCGTTGACGTGTAAACACGCTTATTGTACTTGACTGCTATCGTTATTTTATCGTGTATATCTGCTTACGTTGCTGACCGGTTAAATAAATATTGCGATTCCGCTGTTTTTTATTAATTTGGGTATTTGTTGCATAGTATGTGAAACCCGAAATATTATAAATTATAATAATAATAAAAAAAAATATTCCAGGATGTGGGGAGGTTAGTTTAATCCCACACTTTCCATATATATATGTAAATATTTTTTGTACAGTAGGTATGTGAAATTGAAGAAATATATGACGAAGAATAAATTAACAACAAAGTAATTAACAACTATGCAGGGCGTGGTCTTGAGTGAGCTTGAGCCCAGCGCTCATTCAATAGTGGCGTTTGGTGCTGGTAGGCTGCAGTCACCAACGTGTTGGCGGAGGCCACTAGCCGCATCCTGGCTCCAGTTACCCGGTGTCTCATCAGGACGGCAAATCTATTAAGTAATAATTTTGTGAACATTGTCGATGCGCTGCTGTATCTTCGGTATCCAAATATGATGTTACAGGCGTCATTATATTGAATTCGGAGTCGTTTGTTCAAGCAAATTCGGTAGTGACATGTCTCACACGTATACAGGCCAGTACAGAATGCGTTGAACAGTATTTTTAACGGTATTGCTGCATTTGCAGAATCTGCAGGCAATCATATTAGACAGTATGCTTAGGCTTCTCCTTTGTCGTTCGATATCGCCATCGTCCGATAGGTCTTGATTAATAATGTGCTCTAAGTATTTTACGTTTGAACATGTATATATTATTGCCTCGTTTAGGTATACGGGGAGCATCTTACGTGTATCTGGATTTTTTCCTCGGTTATATCGCTCGATGAATGCGTGTCTGTTAATATTATGCAGTCTGTTACATATATCTAGTCTGTTAAGTGATTTTATTGTTACCAGGAGTTCGTATAAATGCCGTTCGATGCTCCTTACATTCATATAAAATATGGTTAGGCTAACTTCGGAATTTATCGCTAAAATGTTGTTTGTTTCGTTCACCGATGTATATATTCTTTTGTCCATTGATATGGTTTTATCTATAGTATTTACCACAAAGTTATCCATATCGAAGAAATAATTATATTGAAATTCATAAGTAGCCGTGAATCATCTTTGTTTGTTTCACTGTTGGAAAACGGTCTTGTTGAGAGCCTTTGTGTTTTTTTATCGCTAATAAGTAGGTGTGCAATTTTATTCCTATTCTTTTTTTCTGTTAGGCGATTTAAACCATTTTTTGTATCTATGTGCAGTTGATGCTATCAGCACGGTGGTCGTCCGATATATATGCTTTGAATTTTCTATTATTCCTGAAACAGTTGTAACAGATTGGTATATTGTTTATTTCTGTGCATTTTGCTAGGATGTGGTCTTTTGCACAATGGGGGCAGGTATGAGGTTGCGTTCTGTTCAGGCATCAATGCTGTGTTTCCATACTTCAGGCAATGATAACACTGCGAAAGGGGGTGAAGATCTTCAATCGGGACTCTTTGGTATTTTATGTTGATTTTTCCAATGTTAACAAGTATTTTTCTGATGGCTCCTGACGTTTGTAGTAAGTAGTTTGACATGTCTTGTTAGGACGTCTTTTGTTGGTCGAATTTTTTGAGTTTTAGAGATTTCTTTTATGAGTTTGAAATCGTCTTTTTGGATATTTCGTAGCCCCTCATTTTGCTGAGTTATGTCTAAGACAATTTTATCTTCTGACAAATTCGATTTTAATCTTTTTACGATCATTATTGATTTTCTCTTCTTTGTTTCTTCAGCGTTTATGTTTTCGCCGAATGTTTCATTTATTTTTGTGGCCAACTTTTATACGTCTTCCTTTTTTGCACATTAGATTATGATTTTTTGATAACAATTTTTTTTAAATTCAGGTACACTAACTTTCATTTTGGTTACATCTATGTTTTTTCGATTCTTTTTCTCATTTCTTCAGCCTTGAAGTTTTTAGTCGTTGATATTATGATAGCGTGCTTTTGTGGAATTTGTTTCTCGATTTTGTTAATTGTTGTTGTGGCTTGCGCATATGTTTTTTTATATTTTTTACCATGAAACTCTCTAATTTCTCATTAAAGTGTTCATTGTTTGTTATAATTTACTCTTGTAGACTAATAATTTTTTTTGTAGGATACAATTTTTTTTATAATTTGTTCTTCTAGTTTCTTTAGGTTGTTTTCCAAAATCAGTTTCATTTTTTAATCTTTAACAGAGGTGATCTTTGCGATACCGCTCTTAATATCTTCAAGAATGTCATCCGTGTTCTTTCTCAGACACTCGCCCGTCCGGGCGAGGTACTTTGCGAGGTAGTAAATGTAGAACAATACTCAATACTCGCGGCAGTTCACGCTACGAAAACTGTGTACGACCACACTGTTGTAGCACTGAAATGCAACTCCATATAGTTTTAAATACTATATTTAAAACCAGACGTCATAGTTTTATCCGAAGCACCGAGTCACCCTCTATTTACTTACCAGATACCAATTATATTTCAACCAAAATACACATCAATAAAAACACTGGACTCGTAATATTCTTACCCAATTTTGTAAACTAAATAACTAAACATCCTTTACATTTAGTAAACTGTATCGAAATACAATTCAAACTCAACAAAGCAAAGTCCCATTTGATTGTTGTTTACAGAAAGCCATTATTTCGTTCATTAATGATTTCAAACACATACTGTTAAAATTTAAAAAAATAAGCTATGCTTTATTCTAAGAGATTTTAATCTTAATATTAATAAAAACGTCATAAATAATAACAAGAATGAATACATAAATTGTAAGACTGAACATAACTTCATATCATGTATAAACAAAAATACAAGAGAAATGAAAGGTCACATTGCTTAGACCATATTTGGACTAATATAAATAGCAAAGATCTGCACAAAGTGAAGTCAATTATTTGGAAAACCGATATAACTGATCACCATTCTTTTTTATGATAACAAAACTAAACAAAAAAACATAACCCAATAACCGAAAAATCCACCGTAAATATGACTATTTTAGCCTAAAACTAAAAAGTGGAACCGTGTGTTAGATAGTGATGAGACCGAAACCTGTTCAAACAACTTTGAAAATATATTATCACAGCAAATAACTTATTCGACCATTGAAACTACAGTTCAAATTTTTTTTTTTAAAAGAAAGACAAACATTCCCAGGTTACGAATAATCCAACAATGTTTGAAAATCTCCTACTACCTAAATAAAATAAAAACATAGATGTTTAAAACCTTGGATAACACGACGACTTATAATATCTATCAGACACAAAGAAAAACTGTATAAAGCAACATTAAAAAATCCCCTTGATGAAAAAGCAAACATTTATTACAAAAAAATTTAAAATAAACTTGCAACCTGTATTAAAAAATTAAAGAGGACTGTTTCAAAAATAAAATACTATCTGCAGACAATATTAATAAACAAATACGGAAAACAGTTAATTTGGCCATGGAAAATACTATAAAAAACCAAAACATAAAGTACATTGAACATGAAAACAAAATCATAGATGCTAACATTCATCCTAAACAAGGAATTTTTCCAACAAACTACAAGAACACAATAATTTCACCTATTTATAAAGCTGGAGATCCACAGCAAATAACTAATTATCGCCCTATCTGTCTAATCTCAAACAAAGGAAAGATTTTTGAAAAAATCGTGAAAAACAGTTGGACAATTTCCAAGGATGAAAACAATAAAATACACAAAAACCAATTTGGTTTTATAAAATCACTCAGCACACAAGAAGCTATCACTGATGTAACTTAAAATATTTACGAATCATTAGATAAGGGCGAAAAATGTACAGGTATTTTTATTGATCTCAGAAAAGTTTTTGATATCATATCCCACGAAATCCTGCTGAGAAAATTGGAAAATATAGGTATAAAAGCGATTAAATCAACTATTTAAAAAATCGCCCACAAGTCGTAAAAATTTATCAGGTTAATAGTTGTTAAATAACTATTAGATTGTTATTTACAGACTTGGTGGGAACACAATAATAGAACGCGTGTTCCAATATAATAATTTATTAACAATTAAGTGCGGATTGTCTACGTCTTATCTCTGAGCTGTCGGTTTGGTAAAGAGAGCGAGCAGATGCATCCGTCATCTTTTATACCCCTATCAGTCATCTCGCTCTTACGCATTCAACAAGCAGGCGTACCACCAAAAACCTTTCTTACAATAGTGATAAAGAAATAACAGACTTTGGAATCCCGCAAGGTACGGTGCTTGGACCAATTATTTTTACCGTATACGTTAACGATATTTTCTTCCAACCATTGCATGGACAATTTATTTCATATGCCGACGATACAGTACTAATAATAAAATAAAATACTTGGGAAAAAGTATTTACTTATCACTAAATAGCGATTTAACATTTTTCATTCCATTTGCAATACATTCAAAAGCTTAAGCCCTGAATATTTTGACTTTATCATATATGACAATTCCAAAACACACCATAAAAACTATTTTATCACAAACTGCTCAATATCACAAAAAACAAACACAATCAAATATCTAGGAATATTTAAAAATAAAAATCTGAAATGGATACACCAAATATGTCAAATGGTAAAATATATTAGAAAACTTATATATGTATTCTTAACCCTAGATTCATATCCATTCGTCCCACAGACCGCGCAAAACGTAAATTTGTTTCTAGTGCCTCGAGTGAAAGAGATAGAATGATGACCTCTCAAATACCTTCCTAGATCGCTTGTTCATTAGCAACACGGGTGCGCTTGCCTCGCAGTGAAGTCTTGTTGACAAGTTTTAGACCTTTGAACGTCTGAGAGACGAATGTTTATGAATAGTGTAGGTAACTATTGTCAAGACTGCAAGTTATTTTGAAAACATTGTTTTTGATGAGTTCTGGTTATACAGAGTAAAAGTAAGTATATGATGTTATTCTATATGAATTATTATTTATAGTTACATCTTATTTTATCGTTCAAAATGTATTATTGTGTGTATTTTACATCAAATCTTTTTATTTTATTTTAGAATGGATGATCGGCAAATTGATGACTATTTGAATCGTTTATCTGATTCTGGTGATGATGATTTTACCAGTCAGCAAAAGGATGTAGAAATCAGTGTTGTCGAAGATCATGTGGAATTAGATGAAATGGTCCCGACAGATTCCGACAGTGATAACGACATGGTTACGTAAAAGACACGAAATGTCAACTTTGAAGAGATGCCTAAAAAGGAAAATCGCCGAAGTTTTAAATGAAATGCCTACCATTGCCACACCTGGTCCAAGTGGTACTCAAAAAAGGTTTGTGGTTATTGTGATTATAAAAAACGGCATATATGACAAGGTTCCAATGCAAGCAATGCAAAAAGTATATGTGCATGGACCATCGCGGCCGAATGTGTGTGGAATGTATCGATGAAATTTAATTTTAACTCGTTTATTATTTTTTTTGTTACCTAATTAAACATATTAAAGAGTGCCATAATTTATTGATTTATTTTATTTTCAAGTACCCCAAAACTCGTCACTTAAATTTAGTCGTCTGTGAGATGAAGGTATATAAATAATGTTCCTCTTAGATAAGGTTATGAATCTAGGGTTAGGAATCAAAACTATGTTTAATATACTACTAGCTTTTTTCCCGTTGCAGGCAACTAATGAGTAAATGTGCTAAGCGATCTGATGTTTGAATGTAGATGAGACGAAAAGTGTGGGACTGCAAAATTTAAAAAAAGAAATGAATAATTTGTGACCACAAATGTATTAAAATATATGTTTGTTAAGAAAGAAATAGAGATTTTCAAAAAAAATGTGCCAAGGAGCTTACTGATCATTTTTTCACCGAGCCGTTTGGGTTGTGTAGGTTGAGACGCGTAATTTGATACCCATATCGTATGTACGGTTTTTGTCACCGACATTCTTCAAAAGTCCCAGCGAGTTTTATTTTGGAAAAAAACATTGCTCTATAAACACGCAAAATGTAAAACTTTTACTGGAAAAAATTATATTAAATAACTTTCCCAAACTTCTGTGCTCCTGGTAGATTACAGCGTCCTCGAGGTAATTTTTCGCAGAAATGGCTTTATATGAATTATCATTATGGAAGAAAAAAGTCTTAATTTCTATCTTAATTAAATTTCAAAAAAAATGTCGGAAAAATGTATACATAACGCAATAAGGTACCTACTCGTTAAAAAAAAGGGATCACACTTTATATATGAATTGTTCCCTGGGCGACGGTACCCATACCCTCCTACCAAATGTAATATTATTATAAACACGCGAAAATCAAAAAGTTATAGTAAAAAAATGTATATTTAACAAAAAAATAGACGCTTCAACCTAATTACTTTTGCGCTCCGGGTATAATTTATAAATTTGTGTAACATAGTTTGTCACTACGGGGTGACGGTACCCATATGTAAAAACTTTTAATTGAAAAAATTATAATAAAAAATAAACCGTTTTTAAAAGTTAATTACTTCCCCAAACTTTTGTGCTCCTGGTAGATTTACAGCGTCCTCGATGTAATTTTTCGCAAAAATGGCTTTATAAGAGTTATCATTATGGAGGAAAAAAATTGTCATTTCAAATATATTTAATTTAAAAAAAAAATACCGAAAAAATATTTTCATAACGCAATTAGGTACCTACTCGTTAAAAAACAAAGAGATAAACACTTTAAATATGAATGGCTCACAGGCTAACCTTACCCAATTTCTGCGCTCCTGGTGTAATTTATAAATTTGCATGACGCTATTGATGTAGTTTTTCGCTACGGAGCGACGGCACCCGTGCCAAATTATTTTTATCAAACTTTATTTATATTTCGTTCAAAAGCATTATCGATTTTAAAAAGATAACTGCCAAAGTAAGTACCTGAACCATTGATGTATAATACAAGATTAGCCTTGTCTAGTTAAATTCATTTAAAAAATAACCCCTGGTAGCAGTAATTTCACAATTCAACTCTCCATCAAATTCCGCCGCCTCGCTTAGAAAGCCTAGATAATATAAACACGTGTTCCATACAATATAAAACACAGCACAACGTTATTCCTAAAATCTCATCATGTAGTTTGTTCATTTGTCAGCCAATAGAGACAGCGTACGTCACAAATATGGAGATGAACTTAACAACCCAACTTTGTTTAAACTCATTGTACAAGCGTTCAAACTCGTAAGCAAAACCACGAAGAATTTGTTCTCAGAGGTGTTGTAATATGGACATAAAGCCAAAAAGAAACTAATACTTCAGCAAATTTTATGTGCTGAATAAGGGCTGAATCAGGAAAATAATTAATAAATAATACAAAATGGTTTTAATTTATTTTATTTGTGTTTTTGAATTCTGTACAGGTCCTATAGAAAAAAAATTACATTTTTTATATTGTGCATAGGATTTTTTTCTAATTTTTAATTTTATTTATGTAGAATGGTATATAATTATTGAAGAAACCAATCACTTTGTGACATGACATCATTTTTTTTTTTTTGTTTTATCCCCAGCTGGGATCTTGCATGCATTTTAAAATAGAATATCTAGTAAGCTAACGAAAATTATACAAAAAAAATTAAAGCTGATGAATATAAAATAATATTAGTAAAACATGTAACAGTAACATAAAAATTATAGAGACTAGAAGAACTCTATGTATCATTAAATAATTATACTACTATCATTAAATGAAAAGTTATTTTGTTTTCAACCACTTTGTAAGAATTAAGACGTTGTGTTAAATTAGTTTTGGTTATACTCAACCTTCTTCAAGATAGCAATATTGAAAACTAACCTAAGTAATAAACGACTTTACATTAAATATATTGTAAGATTAAGATAAAAAGAGAGATAAATCATATAATTTTGCGTATTCACACGCGAGCTGAACCACGACTTATGGGAAAGGAACGAAATAACCTAATATTGCTTCGTTCCTTTCCTATAATTCGGATTTCGGCTCGCTTTCCGGTTCGCAAATGAATAAGCAGCAATGATGAGGACAGAGCTTCAGAGAGCGTATTGGTGAGGGGTAAGGGAGGGTGGAGGTTACATGATTACAATACATACTTATGCATTTATTTACGCCCGTTAAATAGGCTTGTACGTATTACATTTGTGTAGTTTATACAATATATTCATAAAAATAAACAACAAAGAAAGAAAAACAAAAAAAAATCGTTAGTTAAAGGCCTGCAATCCGCTTTTTTTAAATAAATTAGCAAATACTCTTTTTTCCGTATTTTTAAATATACAATATATATATTATATGATAAACATTACCCAGTTATTTTCACAAAATTGAATCCGGATAGCTTATATCCATTTTTCATTTTTTTCTCGGTTTGTGGGGAAACCTAAGCGAAAATAAGATAATTTAAGAATAATTATCGGAATGTGTATAGAAAATATTTATTCCTGTACCTAACATTTTAAGACTACATGAACGTTCCTTTTCATGCAACATATCTTCCACCACCTTTATCACCTCTACAGCAATAGTTATAATAAAAAAAAGGTAAGTGTAATATATATATATATATATATATATATAATACTTTGTAATATATATTTTTTCAATGAAAAGAAAAATTTAATTAAAATAGTAAACACTAAATAAATTACTCAAAGACGCGATTTTTTCATATAATTTAACACGCTAATAATTGTGCACTTAATACAACCCTGAATAGAGACAAGACTAAAAAATAACCAATACTTCTACAGCCTTACTCATAATCGCAACACTGCGATAATACGGACAGGTTAAGTGAAATTTTTACTCATAATAGCGCCAACTCGCGCGCATGCGCATTGCCTAATCTGACCGTATTAGCAGACGTCAGAATTTAACCCACCCGAAGAGCAGGATTAGGCAGTATACGGCCGTATTATAAATTCGGAAATGGCTGACTTTGACAATTTTGACGTTTTGACTGGAGCTTTGGCAAATCTTGACCGTATTCATCCACCACGGGCACGGAAAACATACAAAAAGCGGTATGACCCATTTACGGCGCTAACGGAAGGAGATTTTAGGTCCAAATATAGATTCACCAAAGCAAATATGAGACGTTTGATCGATTTGGTACGGCCATATTTGCATGTCAATAACAAACGGGGTGGAAAAATATCTACCGATCTCCAAGTTCTTTGTGCCATACGATACTGGGGCAGAAACGAGGTAAGGATAGTGTCTATAATTGCATTCCTGTGAAACAAATCAGCAAAATCGATAACTAAACAGTTTTAAAATTATTATAACATTTTTTTCGCAGATACAAGATGATTGTGCAGATTTACGTGGATTTAGTCAACAGACAATGTCCCGTATTGCCAAAAGGGTCGCAACTGCATTTGCCCGCCTTGCTCCACAGTACATTAAAATGCCACAATCTATTGAAGAGCAACAATCAACAGTTGCAAAGTTCCAAGGAATAAAACGTTTTCCTGGAGTAATGGGTGCCATTGACTGCACGCACATTAAAATAAGGAAAGTTGGGGGTGATGCCGGCCAATATTACATCAATAGGAAGGGGATATATTCCTTAAATGTCCAGGTTTGTAAAGTGATAAACCTCAATACGTGTCTGAAATATAAACATTAACCAACATTGATTGCATGAATAAATTCATTCCAGGTGGTGTGCAATGCAGAACTAAAAATTATGGATATTGTTGCTCATTGGAGAGGCAGTACTCACGATGCTCGTATTTTCCGGGAAAGTTCCATCAAGCAGAGTTTTGAAGAAGGTCACTTCAACGGATGACTGTTGGGAGACGGAGGTTATGCCTGTACACCATATCTGTTCACCCCAGTTAGGAACCCAAAAAACCCCAGAGAAGTGGCGTATAACAGGGCTCAAATATCTACTCGCAACACGGTGGAGAGATGTTTTGGGGTATGGAAACAGAGATTTCGTTGCCTGCTGCGGGGTATGTCAGGATCTCTCGATACCATCAAGACAACTATCGTAGCTCTTGCTGTTCTCCATTGTCTTGCCATCGATATGAATGATCCTCAGTTAGGTAAGAAAACAACTCAAAATAAAAGATGTGTTAAAATAAAACATAATATAATATGTCAGTTTTTAGATATTCCTTACATTAGAGTTTTGTATGTACTAATTCTATGATTTGTAATTTGGAATAGATGATGATGGATGAAGAACATGATGAGGGTGCAGGAGCAGAAGCAGGTGGTGGTGGTTTCATGGAAGTAGCCCCAAATGAACAAGTAGCCCCAATCAATCATATTGGAAATGCCACTAGACAGGTGTTCATTGATCAACATTTTTAAATGTATTAGTATGTACGCGATATGATTGTATCTACATATATAATTATATTACACTGAAAAAATGTACATACTCAGTAGTATAATGTACCTGCGACACAAATGCATATTACACAATAATGAAGATATAATAATAAGACTAAGGTATGATCAATATTGTTTATTTATTTTTATTTTAGGGAAATCAGTTTACAACGTGCTTAATTTATAGTCATGTGTAATTCACCTAACTGAGAAACCATTTATAGATTTCCTCATTATGTTTACATGGGCGTTGAGCTGGTCTATTTATATTACAAGGAATTCAATAAATTCAACTTAACTTTAAAATGAATGTGTATGATTAATGGGTACTTTATATTTAATAGGTAAATGAGAGTGTATTTGGGAAGCATGTTTATGAGAATTGACAAGGTTGTAGAGATATTGAAAGAAGGGATAAATGCAGATAACTCGATTAATGGTGGACTGACATGCTTCGCTCTAACTCTCTTAACGTTCCAAACTCTTCTCCCATTAGCTTATTCGGAGAGTCATTTGTCATGTTTTCAGTTGGTTGTTGGTCATTCACTGACCCATAAGGGTTGGGAAATGGAAGGTTAGGTACATTTATAAATTAAACAATCTCTTCTTGCTATACAAATGTCTCATATATTGCAATAAATGAATCCACGCTACTAGAAAAAGCTTTATTCTCTTTGTGGATGGATTTGGCAGTTAATTTACTGATTTTAAATCTATTTTTGCTGTCATGTCTCTCTAAACTGTCGGCCAATGAAAATACATGCAGTTTTGTTAGGTTTTGATGAGCAAATATTAAATATTCAGTACTCGACGTAAAATGTGTTACGAGGTTGAACTTTCAGGAAATTAAAAAAAAAAAAAAAAACAAAGAAAAAACTGTTTTGTTAATGAAGGTTTTTTGAATCTAAACTCTTAACTGTAACCTTTGATAAAACTACAGAAAAAACATCATCCACATAAAGATTCAGCATTAAAAAACTAGGCAGAAAGTTACAAGTTTTACATAAATAATAGAATAGTTTACAGTTTATAGGAACATAGTATGGAATGTGTTAGTATGGAATGTTATAGGAACATAGTATGGAAGCAACACCAATAAACCGGAGTGACCAATCACAGGCATCCGGAACGTTGGTGTTGGCAGCTCTCTATGCCGTGAAGGAGCGCATCTAGTGGAGTATCCTTGTTCATCAGAGCGTTTGGAGTGGGAGTCGTAACCCTCGGCAACAGAGACTCGAAGATGTGGGCAACATGAAAGCAAACCAAAGAAAGATTAAAAAGTACACATAAAAGGCATTATTATTGATATTGGTCTGCGAAGCTAATGAACGATGACCAATAAACAAGAATCATAAATCATAAAGAAAATAGTTCCCACAAAGCAAAACTAGCAATTAATAGAATATAGGGAGAATTTAATATGTTCAGTCATCACCAAATACCAATTTAATTAAAAACAAGATATTTTAACTTACGAATTTACCATCCCGGAGGAACTTAATCCAATTGCTGCCTCAACCTTCAGCAGCACTGGATCTTCTATGTCTTGACTGGGCCCTCCACCAGTTCCAAATATTTGGCAACGAACACTTGCCCTCTGTGTTCGGGCATCTCGTTTCAAGTTGTCCCACGCCTTTTTTAGAGCTGCTAGGGGTCTGCAATCATATATAAAATATTACGAGAAATCAATTGGGATGTATACAAATTCTAATTAACCAAACATTGCACCCTTCCTAGAAAGGTTACGCAGAGAGGACAGTCTGTCAAACCACCTGCCTCGCCCACAATCACACCATATATCATACATACTCTTAAAATAAAATAATTATTTGGCTATCCATCCATCTTTCAGCATCGACATTTTAATTTTGTGTTCCTCCTCCATGAACCTAATCCTGGTCTGCGACTCTTCATCCTGTAGACAATTTTTAAGGTCACTTTCCTTCTTCATCAAGCTAACCCTGGTCTGTGACTCTACTTCCTGTAGACGAATTTTAGCCCTGGATTCGTCTTTCATGAGCCTGAACAAGTACTCCATTTTTTTTTGGTGCTCAAGGTGCATTATTTTTTTTGTTTCTTCAAAGACGTTCGCCTTCATTTGGGCTAAGTCGTCTTCCTGAAAATAAAAACATTAAATGACAAAGTTTTCTTAACTGGTTTAACATAATTATTATTAATTATTAATTATTCTATCAGAGATCATTTCAATGTAAAAAATCAAAATAACGAAATTCGTCAATTAAATAATGTAACGTCATAAATCGTTAAATTGTACATTGTTGATATACACTTATATTTTTAATATTCTTAACTCCTTAAATTATTAATAAGGATACTTATATAAATAATGTTCATCTCGATATTCAGCATCTCTTTTAAACACAAGCGTCTGCTTCCATAAAGGAGAAACATCAAAAAAATTCAAAAAAAAAATTGTGAAAACTAATTTTTATATATCATTATTGTTAGCAAATATTATTATACATTGTAAACTGTAATTATTACATAATAAAAAAATTCCAACTTTCTATTATAATTTTTCCAATTTCCAATCCAGGTAAGTATGTTTATGTATCTTTGTAAATAATAAACTTAGATAGTGCCTATATATAACAAAGTGTACAGCAGAGGTGATTTCTCACAAAAACGGCGCTTTACAATTATTATTTTTATTAATCCATATGTCAACACTACATACAAAATAACTATATTCAACTTTAGTCACCATGAAACAGGCAGTCACCTAGTACGGTGTTTTAATCTATTCTCTGCAAATCTCTTAATTATCGTGCATTTTATACATAAAAAAATAATATTCATATATGAGTTATTGTTTTTCTTAGTAAACTTTCAGTTTTTGTACGACAATAAAGTCAGTTGAGCAAACAAAAATGTGGTGTGAAGAAATACTTACTTTATGGCGTGGTCGCCTCCGAGGGAGAGGTGGAGGGCAAGCGTGCAGCGGGACATGCTGGATGGTGTGTGCTTGTGGTGATAGTGGCGGTGGTGGTGAATCAGCTTCACTGGAAACCTGTAAAAAACACATATATTATTTGTATCAACATTGAATTCCTAGGAAAATAACAATACTATTTGAGCATCTTGGCAGTAAAAACGTACCTCAGTCCGAAACTTCTCGCTTAAACGTCTTCCGTCTCTCTCCGAAGCAGCAGTTTTGTTATTCGATACTGTTTCCTGTTGATATAAACAAAAGATTATGTCCAACTGAAATTATCGTGCATTTTATACATAAAAAAATAATATTCATATATGAGTTATTGTTTTTCTTAGTAAACTTTCAGTTTTGGTACGACAATAAAGTCAGTTGAGCAAACAAAAATGTGGTGTGAAGAAATACTTACTTTATGGCGTGGGCGCCTCCGAGGTGGAGGTGGAGGGCAAGCGTGCAGCGGGACATGCTGGATGGTGTGTGCTTGTGGTGATAGTGGCGGTGGTGGTGAATCAGCTTCACTTGTTTCCTGTTGATATAAACAAAAGATTATGTCCAACTGAAAAGTTACTGCTTTAAATATTGCAAATAGTTAGCACTCATTGTTGCGCTGATCATTTAAGTAGGTTTAGGTATATTACCTCAAAAGACAACTTCCTATTGGGAACAGAGTGTGGCAGTGTGGAGTAAGGGGTTGATGTAGGAACATTCATCTGTAATAATAAAACACAATTACCAATATAACTCACACAATTAAAGCAAGATTTACATGAGTTTAAATATAGACAGAACCATCAATATTTCAATAATATTACTATCAACTTATCTTTTGAAAAAAAAAATGCTGGTTGGCTGTTAAATATTAATTCATATAAAAAGTTGTGTTTTACAAAGTGTGTGTTTTCCATTTAATATATAATGTCACACCACAAAGTATTTGCTTCCTTCGATAAAAAGATATTTACCTTTGCTTTAAATGTTGAATCGCTATCGTCAACATTTTTGTCCGTTACGAATTCATGTGGTAACAAATCCACCATCGAGAGAATATCCTGCGAAGGACTTGGTGGTTGGGGACCTCCACCTGTTGCCATCACTTCCCTCCTATACCGGCTCAATTGGCTCTTACAAGCCAATTTGAGCATCTTCCATTGAGCTTGTATCTGACCCATGTCACTTTTGTGGTCACTTAGTGTGTTAAATCTGAAAAATAGTGTGCTATTAATTATGTGGTATGAATACCTTTACCTGATTAATTTTATACTATGATATTTTTTTTATTTGAAATGGATGTCAAAGCTACGAAGCGACAAACTTAAAGTTTAATCTGTAGAAAAGTTAACAATGCGGATATATTATGGAGGTATACTTACTTTAATAAAACAAGCTTCCCTCTTGGCAATTAGGGTGTTACCGTCCGAGTTTTTGTTCTCTACAGCCCTCACGTGTTCAGTCACACAGTCCTTCAACAAGGCCTACAAGGAAAACAATCATTATACTTACACTAATTTCAAACAAGTAAACAAAACATTAGAGCCAAGATAAAAGTTAACAAACCTTTTCAACGTCACCCCAATTTTTGTTACGCTTGCGCCTTTTTAATTCTACCTCTTCAATAAAATTAATCTCAACATTATCCATTTTTAGGTTATTCGAAGATAAACAAACCAATTCTTGGATTACTTTTTTGACATATGAATAAACGTGAAGTTGGCAACACGCCGCAAAATGCCAAATTTTTCAAGTGTTGCTACTGTAAAAAAATCATATTCCATAATCCAGCGGTCGAGCTATATTGGGAAAATTTATGATTATGAGTAAATATTTTTAATCTGACCAGTATAGGCCCCCACCCCTGTATAGCTAATACGGAGTATTATCGTCGTATTAGGGATTTCATTATGAGTAAGACAGCTAAAGTTTTTTGCGCGCATCAAGTAAAAACGCGTGATTTTAACCAACACATCAATAATTATCATGTGGTAAGCTCGTGCCATGTACTATTGTTTATATGTATTCGTTAAAAGCGTATAACACACTGCATGACGTCATTATTGTGACTAGTTTGAAAGATGACGTCAGAAAATTTACTTGTCGTTAGTGAAATTCTATTAATTTCTGATATCTGTTAATGCGTTGCCTTCAATCTATCGGTAAGGTACTTATATTTTTTTTATTCAGATAGCTGATTACATTTTCTAAAATAAAGTCCGCGATGGGTACAATCTAAAATATTTGGAAATGGGTTATTTTTGTGATTGAAAAAATTAACTTGCCCAGCATAGCTGACAAGCAAAATAGCTTAACTCTAGACCAACAAAAGGTAAAACGCAATGCACAGTTGCAATTTCGCATTGCGACACAATGCGTGAGCCTTTTCATAAATGTGCACGTGAACCAAAAAAAAATTCTGTTGGGGTTATTTTTCAATGGTTACGGCTAGTCTAGTTGTATTTAGTCCATGACCTGAACAGATTTAATCGTTTTTATTTTTTATCCATACGTTATATAACAACACTGCGAACCTAACCTAGAAAATGGGCTTATACACGCTCTCAGTACCTGCCTACCCTGTACCATCTGTGTAGGTACCTGCACCTACTTAAAAAAATACCTAAAAATATATACATAACGCAATTAGGTACCCCTACTCGTTAATAAATAAACGGATCATAATTTAAATGTGAATGGCTCCCGGGGCGACGGTACCTATGCCCGCCTCCCATATTTAATGATTATTTTAAACAGGCAAACTCGCTTTTTTAGTTCTTGTATGTTCAATAGACCACTAAGCAAATTTTACAGAAGACGTTTTTTTTTGTTTTCACAGGCAAATTCTAAAAAATTCTACATTTTGGTCATTTCATTTAATTGATTTGTGTAACAGGAAATTATTAAAGATTATTTTTTGAAGATTGAAGCTATAATATGCCCATATTATGACTTTAAAGGTGGACGTTGAACATGGCTTGAAAATGATGAACGATTATTTTGGATATTGAACATATCGTCTGGAGATTGAACAATTCGGCTTCCATAAGTTTGAGGTATTTTTTGTTCAATTAGCCAATTAGTGGTAAATTGTATATACAGGGTGATTTTCAGATTTCAAATACTTTAATTTTATTTTAGTTAGTAGTTGACTTAAAGTATTACTTTAAAATATACAAACAGAGTCCTTGAGTTGATTTTTCACAAAAAATACTCTATATAAATCATCCAATATTTTGGAAGTTTGAAAACAATGCGCAAGTACAAAGGTACCTACCGCTAATATACTACTATCGGCTGTCGGTGCATGCATGATGTGAGATATTCTTACATCGTACGTATTACGGCCTCCGTGGTCTAGGGGTACTCTTGACTAGAAATCCGGAGGTCACGGATTCAAATCCCGGCGTGCGCAAGTAAATTTTATTTGATTCATTTATGTTATTTTCACAAATTAATCATTTCAAATAACATATAGTCTATTTGCGGCATGTTACAGAGAGGAAGATATGGTGTAAAGACCACCATAAGAATTTAAATGGATTTAGCCGTGTTTGTTGATCAATAACGGACTAAATATGTTTCGTAGATGTCTTTCAATCAGACTATGAGGACAGTTGACTTCTTGCATATTTCCATGTCCTGGCTCTTTTGTTGTATTTCTTGAATAAAAATAAGTTTTAATGCACTAATATACTTGTAATTTATTTATACTCATTTTAGGTAAAAGTCCTAAGTTTGTAAATAAATAGTTGAATAAATAAATAATAAATTAAGCATCCTGTATATTTGCCTAGCAAATTCAAGAAGTACATGTAAAATATGGTGAAAAAGCCTATAAATGACATAATTTTAAGACTTACCTTTCTATTTGAGCTACTGTTCTAAGGTTTATTGATTCTGGAGTCGGTGAAGTCATTTTTTAGTTCAATAACAGTATATATTCGCAATTAAACGTATTTTTAGTGGAACAATTTCGTTGTTAGAAAAAAACTAAAAATCAACATGGCCGCACATTTTAACTAGCCGGCTCCTGATTGGTTGATAGTGGAGATTGAACATTAAAGACCTCAACCTTCTGCGGGATGTTGAACAAATATCTATGAACTTCAAAAAGTTCTGTTCAATATCCAGGAGATTGAACAAATAAGAACTGAAACATTATTCCGTGAGTGGATATTGGCACTCGAAAAAAGCTTACAATGAAACTTAAAAACCAAAACATATGGTTTTTTTGAGCTTCATTATTGCGCAATAGGCTAATGAACATATTGGCATTCATAACTCAGTTTTGCAAAAAAAGGTCTATTGAACATAGACGAACTAAGACAGCGTACTGTAAAATATTTTTGGAAACAAAAAGCCCGAAGACATCGGTCTAAAGAGTGGTTTGTTTATGCTTGCAGACAGCAATAATCGTAATAGTAATATAATGATGTGAATGACAAAGAATTTGTAAGCGTTTTATATGACGTAAAATTTATCATATCTACATTTAAATTGATCAAATAAGTTTCGTACCTTCTTCAAATTATAAGGAAATACCATAAATAAAATACATACACAAACTTAAAAAACATTCAATCTTAAGATTCTTTATAAAGCATCCTCTGAGTGCTTTTTCAGCACTATAAAAATGATCAATTTTAGTTTATCAATAACCTTCCCAACTTATTATTACCAGAATGCCATTTCTTACACACAATAAGCCTAGAAGTCTTATCTACGCCTGCGAGGCTTACACACAATCTAAAATTCTCTTTGTCTTTCTAACGGTTGAAGATAGCGCCTCGTGTTCTTTAGCGAACCCAGTGGCCGACGAAAGCTTGCCGATTGTACCTGTATAAGGTGAGTTCAGCCATTGTTGAGTTTTGAGGTATGGTACGCCTGCGAGACGTGTGTTTAGGCTTTGTGTAACTTTTTAACTAAGATTATGTCTTTTTACTTTAGTTAATTTTTCGTACATTTTATGATTATTTGGCATTGTTTCAGATACCAATGTGTCATGGTCTAATATATGGTCTATAACAGTGACGATATTTTGAAAATATTAGACCAAGAAAATATTCTTTCTCTGAAAGAATCAGCTTCTAAAGAAGAAGACAGCCAGTTTGTGCACCACACACAAAGCTAAGATGAGAATAACTATGTAACTGAAAAGACTTTCCCTTTACAAAAATCTGCTCCCACTGAAGTAGTCGACTTAAAATTGCAAAAGCTGACCTAGCATCTGATTCTGCTAATGCTTCGAAATCTGACAAACTCAGGGGAAATTCATCGTGTTCCTAAAAACTCTTCTCCTCTTCACGGTAAGAATAACGAAAGAAATGTTAGAAACATAAGAAGACGCGGGATGTTTGGTTAACAAATAAGGGTCAATCATCTCACAAAACTTCAGCTATGAATAAAGTGGGCACCTCTCGAGGACCAGCTCTAAATACAAATTAAATCTAGTGGGCACAATTTTATGAAATAAGCGGGAAATCAACTAACAATAATTGAAGAACTCGAGATCTTGACCCGTTGGCAGTTCTATGTTTTGTTTTGATGGCCCTCAGACACTTCTGTCGTACAAGCGAAAACTTGCAAAGATAGTTTACCTCTTGTGATGAAAATTAAATAATGAATAATTCAAGTGGCAAACCAGACATGATTCATTACTACAACAAAACAAAAGGAGGCGTAGATTCATTTGATCAAATGTGTTCCTCAATTTTGTGTAGACGCAAAACTAATAGATGGTCAATGGCTGTAATCTATGGAATATTGAACAGGGCTTTTTAGCAGCGGCGTAGCTACCTAGGGGCTACGCGGGGCAGTGCCCCGGGGCCCTCAAGCTCAGGGGGCTCTCGAATCCTTACCAGAAATCTCGATCTAACTGAACTTTTGGAAATTTCTCCCATTTTCAAAATAAATATGACAGGTTGCAACTTGCAACCCCACTTTAATCATGACAACTCAGTTGAGAGAAATTCAAAAGTTATGCCTAGGGAATTCCCCTAAATTCTTTCTGTAGGTTGGCAGTGTTGGGATAGTGATATGTGCGTCATTCCCCAACGACACTTGTAGCGTATTAAAATATGGATAAAAAGAAGAAACCCAGTGGTGCATTTAAACGCAAAAAACGCCAAGAAAGAGAAGATAGTAAACAAAAATTGCCCAAAATTGACAAGTTTTTTAGTCAGCCTTCTGCAAGTACATCTGGCCAAAATATTTCTATTGATAGTGACTCAAATAATGTGGTAACTGCAGAGTTGGTTGAGAAGCCTACTGAAGAAGATTCGACAATTATTGCAGTTGGAGATACCTCCGCCGCCGATCATGTGAACGTGGATAATGTTTGCATGACACACATAAGAGCGGAAGGTTTGGAGGAGCCACAGACCTCTACATTTTTCGAAAATGTGTACGACAAATCTTCTTATGACTTGGGAAACTTCACAAACAAAATATTAAGTGATGACGAAAAACGTCAAATTCTTGATATGGGGCCTTTACAGCCTTCAGGACCTTTTCCAACAGACATCAACCAGAAAAATGGGTGTTTTTTCAAAATCGTACTACTTTTCTTGTTCTAAATATGGGCCAGTTAATCGTTTTTGGTTGTGTTATTCCAAAATACTAGACGCTGCCTATTGTCAACCCTGCTGGTTATTTGCTTCACAAAGGAATAATGTTTGGTGTACGGGAATTCGAGATTGGAAGCATTTATCAGAAAGAATTAAACAACACAGTTGGAAAATATATATTTTTTAAATTTTTAAATTTTTTTTATTACATTTTTGTTTATTTGTTATAATATATGATCAAATATTTCAAGACCCCTCTTCCATAGAAGCATTAGCATTAGTTGTTCGAGTGGCCATTCGGAAGCATGTGCTGTGTATGAATTAAGGAAAAAAAACGCAACTCAGCATAAATTCGGTCAAGCCTAAATGGAGAAGAGATTTGAAGCTCCGACTTAAAAATATAAGCCAAATTCTCGCAAAACCTACTGATTCAGGTAATAAACTTCAGGCAGGAGAACCAGAGCCGAATAAACGTAAATACTGCGCTTTCTGCTGCTAAAACAACTGAGAATGTCGAAAGTAGTGGGCTGTAAGAGCAAAATGTCAGTTTGTTCTGAGCACAAAGTTGATGTCCGTGTAGATTGCTCTAAAATTATAGCTAGTAATTAAAAAAGTGATTACTTTAAATGTTTTCTCTAAGATAAAGTAATTAATGTTAAGAAAATTATGCATTATTAAAAAACATATATTCAAGTTGATTTTTTGTTTGAATATAAGCATTACGTTTTGATTTGTCGTAATACATACATGTGATAGTAGTTTTCATTGATAAAACTGTGTTTTATTATTAGTTTTATATACCAACCTTAACTTTGCGGCGAAAAATACGGCAAAAGTAGGTATGTGTTGGCTAACAGGCTGTTTAACATGTGTACACATCCGAGACGTGTGTTAAGGCTTTATGTGCCTATGAAATAGATTAGGTTTCTCGGGCTAAATGCATGGGCCTCGTAAATCCTAACCTAAAATATGAATTAATTGTTCACACACTCGTAGCTTCTTCGGTTGATAGATAATATCACAGTTAAACATTTAACAATTAGCAAAGAATATTTAGTAATCCCAGTTCCCAGTGGATATCAAATCACACTAGGCAGTATGTAACATTATGTACAACGGGAAAAATATTTCATTCTATGATCTCGTTCGTCAAGCAATCCGAGATATTTTTCACTTTTCTCGGAATTGGGAATCGATTTAGGTTTTCGAGTGAATTCTGACCAATGACGTGACGGCTGTGGTTTCGAATGAAACCGATTGTATCGGACTGTGGGATGGTTTTTGAAAGAATCAATTCCTTGTTCGATGACGTTTCAAAACGATTGTCTCGGATTGTGGGATGATTTTTGACAGAATCGATTTGTCCATGAAAATGAATGTAAATTTTACAATCACAAAAAATGGAGTGAATAATCGATGATTCATCGATTGTGCCCATTGCTATTTCCCCTTTAAGACACAACAATTTTAGTTGAACGACTTTTATTGAACTATCAGTTTAACTCCGATAAATGGATGTCTTAAAGGATATACCTAAATAATTAAGAAAATGAATATTTATCTGTTTTCACACATGCCGAATCCTCTTGAGGCTTATCTCGCACAATGAATCATATTTATTTATTTATTTATTATTCATTAACGCCCCATCGGGCTTTTGTAGGGTAAATTGTAAGATAATATACATGGATAATAGCATAACTAAATACAAAAAAGATAAAAATCAAATGCTAATAATAAGATTAACATAAAATCCAAATAAAATAATATTGTAAATAAAGAAAAGTTTCAAGTATAAAGTAATTGTGTACATTCATATATGCATTTAATTATTTATGTTTGTTGAAAAACCCAGTAAGACTGAAAACAGTTAAATAATTTACTCGTCAGGTAAATAGAAAATAAATATTAATAATATACTGATTTGTATTATAAAACAAATATTTTTTTTTTAAAAAGATGAAAAATAATGTGTGTTGCGTCTATATAAAGAAAAAACTAATAAAAATACCAACGCCGTAATTAATATCGAATTTAAATAATAGTTCTTGAAAAGGTAAAGTATAATATATATATGAAGCGTGTTGAAACAAAGACAGCAATCTCCACCAATGGTGTAAAATGAGTTAGATATGGCGATGGATAGAGAATCAAAAATACTATCGACTGCTGCAAAGGTTTTGGAGCATAAACGACAATTTCCCATACATTTTTGAATTTTAATATTTAGTTCCCCAACAAACATGGCAATCTCCTTTAGGTTACGGAACAAAAACAACAGTTTTTGTTTGAGCCAATCAGAGACCCAGAAATATGATATTCAAAATGGCCACCCCATACAAAGTGTGAACAGCTGGTGTTATACATAAGCTCGGTTTTTTTATGTTTTTGTGGTGAAAAAGTGATTTATATTACTGTAAACTTTATTGAAATCAAAGATGAAATGTTTTCCAGGTGAAGTTACACCATAAATGGCAAAGAAGCGTACGAAAAAACCAGAAATGTCGAATAGGAATGTTGCCAAAAAATAGAGGTTAGTAATGCATATAATGTTACTGTAAACATCAAACTTTTGTCCGTTTGGTGAAATGCCCATACATATGTTTTTAGTACCCGCGAAATATTAAGATAAAGTGTAATATTACGATAAAGAGGATACTGAAATATTTATCTTAATTTTATTATTTGGTACTAACCAATTTAATATACAACTTTTTTTTTCAGAATTCGGCAAAACAATTCCTGCTCATTCAACAATTTTTGTTCTTTATTATGACCATTTTTCAATATTATTTTATACTTAATTAATAATTACTGGATAAGCTACTTTTGTATTTTTTTTAATTTGAAATTAAATTCACTAGAAAATATTTCCGAAATTTTATAAAATAATAATATTATTTATTATGTCAGGATACTGTGTCTTTTATTCGTCACTATTTTGTTTGTTTTGTGTTATTAATTATTTTAAGAGTTACATATTAGTATTAATTTATTTCCTGTTCTGTTCTTATTTTTTGTACCGTTGTTACTTTGCCTAATTTTTTCAAAATATGGAATCTATCGCATTGCACTACCGCTGCATACATTTTGTACAATTGTCTTTCCAATATGTAAATTGTCTTGTGTTGTAAAATATGTCTTTCCGAATAAATATGTAAAATGATACTTATTACTAATTTTCCGTGTTTTACTGTAACCTAAAAAAAATGGCCTTTTCAGTTCGTAACAAAAGTGGCAAAATCCACATGTGTTTGGAACAAAACCGGCAGTGTCCAACGTTACAGAACAAAAGCAGCAATCTCCATCTATTAATTGAAAATAACTCAATAATCTACCAATTAATCGCAATAAAATGTACACAGAGTGTTTCTTAAGGAAATATTTACTAACAAAAACTATACTTATAGTTACGGTATTGGAAAAATACAAAAATAAACATTTATTGCATTTTACTCAAAATGAAAAGAAGTGGAGATTGCTGTCTTTGTTTCAACACGCCTCATATATTAAGTATGACCGAACATGCATACAGTCTAACCAAAGATATTAGAAGAACGAGATATACTATGTTGGCCGCCGGACCGTAGGCGGAGTACTACCTAATTAGGGTACTTTGAATACTATCGGGACGTGTACGCACAGAAATCTGCTCTCTGTATTAGTGCGGATACCTTAGCGTAAGCGGAGGTGTGCAGTAGTATTGGTAAACAAAACCGGCGACACTGGGCAAAACAATTCAACACAGTATGAACTGCTCATAGCACATCTCGTTCTTCTAATATCTTTGAGTCTAACGCATATTTGCGTAAAAAAAAAACAAATAAACTAAGGAGTATGTGAGTTAAACGTTGGAAGGTATAGAGATAAGAATTTTTTTTTAAAAAGCTAATAAATAATAAGTTAATAAATAGGTCTAAAATAAGTTGCCTTTTGAAACTCACAAAATTATTAACACCAAATATATCAACAAGTTCACAGTATTTGTTTGCAAGGTGATGAATTCTTGGAATTGGTGAATACATAGAGTAGTTAGTATTGAGGTGTTTGTAACATTTAAAAGTGTATTTGCATCGAGTTTGTCTGGCAGGTACATTCATACAAATTAATCCCTGTCTAAGGGGTAAGTCTGTCTATTCCTCTTTAAGGGCTGTCAATTAGAGAATTGATAATTTTGAATAAAAATAAAATATCAGTTAAAACTCTTCTATCTGATAGTATGAGAAGTCTGGTTTCTGTACGTCAGTTATAGTAAGTTAATTAAGTATTTGTTATATTTATAAATTCGATGGAAATATTCATTTTAAAATTGATGTACAGAAGAAATTTATTTTGTACCCGGTGACCATACTGTTGAATTATATTCTAATTTACTTCGTTCTAATGAGCAATATATGTGTTCAAAAGTTAAAACATTTTTAAACTTCGCCCCCTATTCTCAAAATAAAACAGAGCATTCTCATTGCATCGCTTGTAGTTTCATCGATGTGTAAGTTAAACTGTAGACTTTCGTGGAATAAAACACCGAGATCTAGAATCTGTGAAACTCAAAGAAGATTAGCGCCGTTAATGAAATAAGAAAAATGAAGAGGTTTTTTACCTTTGTAAAAACTAATAATCTGGCATTTACTAATATTGAGTTGCACATCATTTTCTGAACACCAAGCAAATAGTTTATTCAGGTTCAACTGCAAAATATCGCGATCATTATCATCTTTAATTTTTCTGTAGATCTTCAGATCATCGGCAAATAACAGAACTTTGACTTGCTAAAAATATTTACTATGTCATTGATGAACAAACAAAATAATACTGGGCCCAAATGAGATCCTTGCGGTACTCCACTTGATGCCGCAAATTTCTAAGAAGTGAATGAATCCACCTTTACCGCTAAGTACCTTCCCAACAGATAACTCTTAAACCATTCAAACATGCTCCCTCTCACTCCCAACAATTTTAATTTACGTATTGAGATTCTGTGGTTTACTTTATCAAATGCTTTACTGAAGTCAGTATATATGGAGTCAGTTTGATATGATGTGTTAAAGCCATAAACGATATCATTAGTGTAGATATTAAATTGGAAAGCGTTGACCTTCCTTTAATAAATCCATGTTGAAGTGGTGAGATTACTCCTTTAAATTGAGATATCAACTTGTCCAGTACTAGGCTTTCGAAAAGTTTGGGTAAAGAAGACATTATGCATATTGGCCTATAATTTGTTACTTCGCTCTTTTTTCCTTTTTTGAAAATAGGCGTCAAATGACTAAACTTCCAAAAGTCAGGAAACACACCTGATGAGAGTGACTTTATAAATAACTTATGTATGGGATGTGACAATGAATGCATACAATTAACTAGGAATCTAGGTGGAACTTTATCGGGTCCTGCGGATTTGCGGGAATTGAGACTCTTCAGCTTAGATATAACGTCATCTATAGTTACTGTACAGTCAGATATATCAAGATTCTCAACCAAATTAGAACAAGGGTATTTACGGTCTACACTTTTACTAACATATAAACCCCCAAAAAACTCAGCAAACAGATTAACAGTTTCCTGTAGATTTTGTGATTGATTACAATCGACATAGTACTAGGTATATTAGTTCCATTTTATTTTTGGTATTTAACGTATTTCCAAAAGAAATTTGAATCATCTATGAGACAGCCTTCGACAACACACGTGTAACTGTTATGACATTTAGTGGAGAGCTTATTACATTCTGCCCTCAATTTTTGAAAGGCAATATAATCGATAGCCAGGCAGCGGCGTAGCTACCTAGGGGCTACGCGGGGCAGTGCCCCGGGGCCCTCGAGCTCAGGGGGCCCTCGAATCCTTACCAGAAATCTCGATCGAACTGAACTTTTGAAAATTTCTCCTATTTTCAAAATAAATATGACAGGTTGCAACTCGCAACCCCACTTTAATCATGACAACTCAGTTGAGAGAAATTCAAAAGTTATGCCTAGGGAATTCCCCTAAATTCTTTCTTTAGGTTGGCAGTGTTGTCAATTTGACGGATGGTGATATGTGCGCCATTCACCAACGACACTTGTAGCGCATTAAAATATGGATAAAAAGAAGAAACCCAGTGGTGCATTTAAACGCAAACAACGCCAAGATAGAGAAGATAGTTAACAAAAATTGCCCAATATTGACAAGTTTTTTAGTCAGCCTTCTGCAAGTACATCTGGCCAAAATATTTATATTGATAGTGACTCAAATAATGTGGTAACTGCAGTGTTGGTTGAGAAGCCTACTGAAGAAGATTCGACAATTATTGCAGTTGGAGATACCTCCGCCGCCGATCATGTGAACGTGGATGATGTTTGCATGACACACATAAGAGCGGAGGGTTTGGAGGAACCACAGACCTCACATCTTCTTATGACTTGGGAAACTTCACGAACAAAATATTAAGTGATAACGAAAAACGTCAAATTCTTTAAATGGGGCCTTTACAGCCTTCAGGACCTTTTCCAACAGACATCAACCAGAACAATAGGTGTTTTTCAAAATCGTACTACTTTTCGTGTTCTAAACATGGGCCAGTTAATCGTTTTTGGTTGTGTTATTCCAAAATACTAGACGCTGCCTATTGTCAACCCTGCTGGTTATTTGTTTCACACAGGAATAATGTTTGGTGTACGGGAATTCGAGATTTGAAGCATTTATCAGAAAGAATTAAACAACACAGTTGTTCGAGTGGCCATTCGGAAGCATATGCTGTGTATGAATCTTGGAAAAAAAACGATACTTATACTATCGACAAGGAACTTGAAAATGAAATTCGCAAAGAAGCATCATTTGTTCTTCAAAGGTTATGCGATATCATACTTACAATAGCAAAGAGTTCTTTGGCTTTGAGAGTACATCAAGAAGACTTTAGTCAGGAAGGATACCACGGAAATTTTCTGTCCTTTGTAGAGCTTGTCGCCCGATATGATCACATTTTGCGGCAAGTTTTGGATATGCCCAAAGGTAATAATTATTATTTCTAAGTTTTTTTATCGTTTTATTTTGTTTATTAACTGTTTAACTTGACTTGTTTTTAGGATCTACATGATATCTGAGTGCAACAATTCAAAATGAAATGATTGAGAGCTTGGGGACCAAACTCGAAACCCATCTACTAGAACAAATTAGAGCGTCACCGTTTTTTGCCATCATAATGGATACGACTAAATAGGGTCAATACGATATCTGCAATAAAACTTCGTTATTTTGATATTATCAAGGCATTATCAGAAATAGTTCTAAAGAGTCCTCATAAAGATGAAGCAGAGAGTATTAAAACAAAAATGCTAAAATTCGAGTTCGTGTTGCTTTGCGAATTCATACATAGTGTATTGAACGATATCAATTATGCATCCAAAACTTTACAAAAATGCGACATCAATTTGGGCGAGGCGAGTAAAGTTTTAGCAGAGACCAAAGCAAAGATGCAAATTTATAGAAATGATTTCGAATTATTCAAGTGCAAAGCCAGTGAAACTGCAAGAAAATATGGTATTGATACATATTTTCAAGAAAAAAGCAAAGAAAAGTAAAAAAAAAACATTTTGATGAATTAGCTGCTGATCACCGATTTCCAAACCGAGAAAAAATATTTAAAATTGAGATTTTCAATAACGTACTAGACACAGTAATATCTCAATTAGATACACGTTTTATTGGTATGAGTGCAGTCTGTCATATTTTCGATTTTCTAACACCAACATTTTTATTACATGTTGATGAAGCAGCTTTATTACAAAAGTGTGACGAATTCCAAAGAAAATATTCAGATATAATAGGCCCTAGTTTTTCACTTCAATTTATTAATATTTACCATCTAGTTTTACCTCAACTAACTCAAGCATGGACTGTTCACCAATTATGTAAGGAAATAATGAGCAAATACGGAGTGCTAGAATGCGACCTAACGGAAGTATTTACAGCAATGTTATTATTTTTTTACAATTCCTGTTACTTCTGCAGCAGCTGAAAGGTCATTTAGCAAATAAAAAATAATAAAAAATAATTTAAGAAATAAGATGGACAAAACTCGACTCCCGACATTTATCGCTAATAGCAATTGAAAACAAAACCGCATCAAGCCTGGATTTAAACGAATTCATTGATACTTTTGCGAAAACTAAAGCTAGGAAAAAATTGTAAATATAATTTTTATTTAGTCTTTTGGTAGGCCCGACCTTTATATAATAAACCCTTGAATCTTCTCTATTTCGTTTTATTAGCCAAACCTACACCAAGTATTTATTGTAATTTATATTGTTACTGTTTAATATTTCTATTACCTGCCCTTCAGTCTGCAGTGCACAAAAAAGAGCTTAAGTAGCTTAGCATTTTTAAAGTGTTTGTATATTTCATATTTTTATTTGATAAAACTTAATCAGTTTACATAGCAGTGGGGCCCCATTTTTTAATTTGCCCCAGGGCCCTTGGTTACCTAGCTACGCCACTGTAGCCAGGCAACTTTGTTTGAACCTCTTGCGATATTTTTTTTGACGTAAATTAAGTCAATCAGTTCTTTTGAGAACCATTTCGGGAATTCAGTTTCCATGTAAACTGTCAAAGGTACAAAATTTATGATTACAGAATTAACAATAGAGTAAAATTTTACTAGGTGTTCATTAATATCAGCATCAATGTCTAAGAATTACCAGTCACTCTGTTTAAGAAAGTTAGAAATTTGAACATAGTCTGCTTTTTGAAATTGCGAGTTTCTTCTATCTTTTTTACTTCTTTTATCTTTTTTGTGGGAATTGGTTTAGGATTAGACATTCATATTTCTAGTGGTGGATGCTAAACATCGACGGGCAAAAGTATTTCTGTACTTCTCACCACACATATATCAGACACATTGGACAAGACTAATTCCAACGCACGGCCACCTGTATTATGAACACAATTACACTGAGTTAGTCCCAATAACATGGCCATATCTCTAACTTCACGAATTTTAACATTGGGATTATCTGTACTTATATTACACCAGTCGTAATGTGGAATTACCTGTACTTATATTATACCAGTCGTAATGTGGCAGGTTGTAATCACCAACTAGAAGTAATTTTGTATGAGGGTATTGGGTGCAAATTGATTCAACCTCTTCACAGTGATTGCTGTAGCATTGAACCTCGGAATTTGGAGGTAGTTACGCACATCCCACTATTATTTTCCCGCTAGAAGTATTCAATTTGACAAAAATTTGCTCGATGCTTGGGTTCTTCGTGGGTATTTTTGAATAACAAGATAGCAATGGCTACACCACCCCCTCGTGTTTTGGCATTTATTTTAGAATTTCTAAATCAGCAGATTTAATTCCCGAGTCGAGCCATGTTTCGGATGAAAAGAAAATATCACTGCTGATGGTTGCTGCCAATGCTACCAAAATGGGAAGTTTGGTGCGGATCCCTCTCACAATTTGGTAATAGCATTTTATTATTTGCTGTCGTAGTTTTTTGGTACACAGTTAATAATTTTTGGTACTGAGTTCACGTATTTGATTGTGATGTTTGTTTCACCGTTTTTCTTCCTCGTGTCTAATTCGTTTCGTAAATCCTGAAGTTGAGCCCTCTGCAAATTAGTTTGATCATTACTGGCCTTGATACCATTTTTAATTATTTTACTCCTTGATATAACCTCACGCGCCGATACTGATTCCTTAAATTTGATTTAAATTGGTCTTATTTTGTTAGCTCTTTGTACACCCAGTCGATACATCTTTACGACATTTGATATGATTTCGCTATTGATATCACTTATTACTGAAACGACTTTTCTTTATCCATTGCGATTGCGACTGGTTGACTGTTGACGCTATTATTAAGGGTTTGGATCCAAATAAGGCACCAGGCTTCGACAGACTTAATGGCATAATAGTGAAGAATGTATGGATCTACGCCAAGGAGGAGCTCTTCCAGGTGTTGGACACGTGCATGAGAAGGGGAGTTTTCCCCACAGTATGGAAGAAAGGCGTGCTCCGTGTCATTCCAAAAGGGAATGATAAGCCCCGGACAGATGTCAAGGCGTACCGGCCCATCACCTTGCTGCCTGTATTTGGGAAAATACTCGAAAAACTGATTAGATGCCAACTGCGGAAAACTTTGTCACCACCCAGCGATCGACAATTTGGCTTCGTCCCCGGTATGTCTACGGAGCACGCAATTTCGTATGCGCTTGAATGGGTGAAGGCTTGCCCTAAGAAGTATGTGATTGGGGTCTTCTTAGACATCACTGGTGCTTTCGATCATGCGTGGTGGCCGATGATACTCTCTAAACTAAAATCGCGTAATTGTTCTCCAAGGTTATTCAAGATAACTGCAGATTATTTCAACAACCGTTCTATAATTCTGTCGTACAGGGATGTCACTATTGAACGAGAGGTAAATATGGGTTGTCCCCAGGGTTCGGTTCTTGCTTCAGATTACTGGAACATTTTGTTTGACGACTCCTCCAGGTTGCCCTTGCCTGAGGGATGTATCTCGGTCGATTACGCTGATGACAAATTGTTTTTAGTTTCGGGGAACAGCAGAAAAGAAGTAGAGTGCAAAGCTGAAGAAGGTTTAAGTGCAATTTTAGAATGGGGTAAGAGAAATCGTTTGACCTTCGCTCCCCAAAAGACCATGGGTCTCCTGATGAAGGGCTCCCTCAATAGAGGGAGAAATCCCTGCATCAAAATGGGAGATTCACACATCAAATTTGCGGAAACCACTAGGTATTTAGGCGTTCTCTTGGATCGATCGTCCTCTTTCTTGGCACATGTCAAGAGTGTATCAAGCAGGGCCCAAGCCCTCTTCTTGAAACTGAGAATGATCTCAACTGCCGAGTGGGGATTGCGTTCTCCAGCGCGTCGCCTTCTATACAGAGGGGTGTATGTATCGCAAGTCACCTATGCAGCCTCTGTGTGGGAGCACCGCCTGAATAATGTATTGATCCAGTCGGCACTCAAGAGGGGCCAGCGAATCCCCCTGTTGGCACTCTCTGGTGCCTATAGAACAGTTGCCTCGGACGCTTTGCCAGTTTTGGCCGGCATATTGCCAATTGATTTAGAAATTAGGGAGGTGCTAACAAAGAAGAAGCTTATCAGAAGAAGACCTGCTACTCACCTAGGTGTTAACTTAATACCAGGCGGATCTGTGTCTCTCCCTGCTCTTCTTAGAGAGATGCAAGAAATAACGCTGAGTGAATGGCAAGCGCGATGGGACAGGTCAAATTCGGGAAGATGGACTTACTCATTCTTCCCGTCTGT
Organism: Hesperophylax consimilis; assembly: GCF_061612785.1. Classification (NCBI taxonomy): domain Eukaryota; kingdom Metazoa; phylum Arthropoda; class Insecta; order Trichoptera; family Limnephilidae; genus Hesperophylax; species Hesperophylax consimilis. Next base: position 11,106,780 of record NC_142852.1, read on the forward strand.
TAAACTCAGAATGGAATGGGCATATTTAAACCTGGATCACCATGTGACCCTACTTCTCTCCGGGCATGGGGAATTCAGGGGGAGACTTCACAGTCTCGCCCTGTCCCCCCATCCAAACTGCGCATGTGGCAATACTGACCAGACTGCCGAGCATATTCTGTGGCATTGTGAGATTTTGACGGATGCAAGAGAGGAAATGTTGGAAGGTCTGAACGTTATCACAAGACCGGTATGGAACGCCGATCTCGTTTCGAATAAGGTGAACTTTGAGTGCCTGAGGAAGTTTACAAAGGTTTGGGTAGAGAGATGGCCTGATCTTAGAGTCGCTGATTAGATTAAAATCATTCAGAGTTTCAGGTGCCATGTGTGAGTGCTTCTGGTTTCTTCGGTTAATTCTTTTCCTGCTCTCATATTACCTTCGTTATGATGTCTGTTTTATATTTCTTTTTTATTTTCATTTTATATTAATGTTTGCAATCACCTTTGCATTATATATTTGATTTTTTTTTTTGTTTTTGCTGTTTTCTTTTTAATTTTGTCTGTTAATGCTTTTCTTCTTTCGTATATCTAGTATCATAGTATCTGCTATTATTTTAATTATTTCTTTTGTTATGATTGTTTCTATTTCAGCAGGATTCCATGCGAGACTGACCCCTTGAGCGATGGTAGTGATGACATCATCGCTCAATCCGTCATAATGAATTTAATTAGTTTAATTTGAGTTTTTAATTAACTTGTCCTTCATCATTTTTTTTCTTCTTTTTTTGGTTTACATATCATTAGGAGTGTGTGCAGTAAGCCGGAACTGAACTTTAATCGTCCTGTACCGTCTTCAATCCGTTTTGGGTGTAAAATAGACCTCGTCCCTGCCTAATCAGACGCCTCCCACACCGGACAAGTGTTCACACAGAATCGACTGCACCTCCCCCATCGCCATGGCGGGCTTGAGGAATGGCCGAGCAAGCTCGACAACCTTCCGCCCACCCTCCGAATGCCTGACGCTCACTTAGTTCCTAGGGTCTTCGGGCACGCCCCCAACCTTCCCACATACTTTTTCTTCAGGGCATAATCAGGTAATCCGGCGGAGGGGCGCGGTAGTCGTTCTTTGTGTATGGACAGACCGATCGCCATGCACATTCTCGATGGGACTGCCAGTGGACGGGTTTAATACTCTCCGGTAATATTTATATATGTTTAAATGTAGATTCCTACAATATAAACATGAATGTACCTATATGTGTTTCCTTTCTTTTTTTTTCTCTTTCTCTACAGATGGCCTAGGCTTTAAGCAGTTATTTCGTCCTGTATTATTTTTCGGCCTATTTTATTTTACTATACCTGTACATATTTTAATATTGTTGTTTGTGTTTTTGTGTAATATTGTAGGCATCCTGCAGCCTAACCACTATGCAAGGACATTGGAGGTCTAGATTCATTTTATAATAAATGTAGTCGTTAAACAAAAACAAATTAGAGTCCTTGTGAGAGCCCTGAAGGAGTAACCATCTGTTACTTATACCAGGGCGGGTAAGCGGTGGATAACCTCCAGTATCCATTGCGATAGTCGTTGCAATAGATTCTGAGATGCTCTCCGGAACATTGATAACATTTTAATACTAGAAAGACATTTGCATAAAACTATGTTAAAACGTGAAGCTAGAAGTGCAAAAAATGTCATGCAACAACGCTCAACTAGTTGCGTATTTCAGCATGCAAAATACTTAACAAGAAAACATCTGTATCAGAACTTTTCAACAACTATCACAAGCATGGTGTTGGGTTTTAAAGTGACAATGTGCATAGTTCTTACCGGATTGTCAATTATCCAGTTCCTAGCTCCCACCTCCAACCATCGCCTTAATGATTAAGTTTTTTAAATTAAGAACAATGACAAGAACACTTTGCAAATGTCAAACTCATTTATTTGGAAATACCAGAAGAAGAATTGGAAGCAAGTCGTTGATGTTTATGGTGTGCATAATGTTTACCTATATTTAAAGTGCTGATGCGTTCGTCGGTTATGGCCACAATTATTACATCGAGGTTTTGCTTTGGAACTCATGTGATAGTGTTGTGCTTAAACTAACATTATTATTATGTGTGCTTCTTCGTGTTTAGTGATTGGCCTCCCTTTTTTTTCTTCTTTCATACTTGTTTCATCCCTACACGTTTGATCACCCAGTTCCAACAAACATCATTTATTTGGTTTCAAATTCTTTCTCAGTCGATTATTCATGTTCATCTGAAGCTGTAATTCAGCAAAAGGTTTCAGAGGCAACATATGGGATGATAAATTTAACTGTATGGGTAACAGTGTAAGGGATTTTAATGTAAAATTAGCGTTTAGTGAAAGAATGAAACGATTGGCAGATGACGAAAGCATGTTTGTCTACAAAGTAAGGAGGTGTAAAAAACACGGATATCAAAAAAAAATTAAATTCACTTCTTCTCTTTATTATGAAGCTGCGCTTATAAACAAATTTTATTAATATATTGAAAATAGGGACTCACTTAATACGGACATTTTATTTCCTAAATACTTTTTATCAGATAGACGATAATGAGAAGTAAGAATTTATGTTTCCGGAAATGAAAAATAGGGTATTTATTGGCTATTTAGCTAAAAAAAATATATTTGGACTCTTTTCTCCACGCCTTTTTTGACTAATTATAAACAAAATAAAATTATTAAAAAACACATTCACTTTGTGACGCATCACATTTATTGATTTAATAAATGACAATATATCATAATTCGCTTTTTATTTTTTACTGTATAAAGATAAACAAATAAAAAAAATCACTTTGTTAATAAATAAATACAATTATAAAATACACTGGGAACCTTTTTCTCAGCTGCGAGTCAGCATGTGTCTCGTCAAATTACTCTTTCGAAAACACGAATAGTCGTACTTAGAACACGAAAAAGGTTTTTCTCCACTGTGAGTCAGCATGTTACTTGTCAAATGACTCTTTCGAGAATATGAATATTTGCAGTCGAAACATGAAAAAGGTTTTTCTCTACTGTGGGTCAGCATGTTTCTCGTCAATGTTCCCTTTTGACAACATGAATAGTTGCAGTCGGAACACGAAAAAGGTTTTTCTCCACAGTGAGTTAGCATGTGTGATGTCAATTGTTTTTCGAGAAAATGAATAGTCGCACTCGGAACATTAAAAAGGTTTTTTTCCGCTGTGAGTCAACATATTATGTATCTACAAATGACCCCTTCGAAAACATGAATACTTGCACTCGGAATATGAAAAAGGTTTTTCTCCACTGTGCGTCAGCATGTGTATCTTCAAATAATCCCTTCGAGAACATGAATAGTTGCACTCAGAACATGAAAAAGGTTTTTCTCCACTGTGAGCCAGCATGTGTCTCTTCAAATTATCCCTTCGAGAATATGAATAATTGCACTCAAAACATGAAAAAGGTTTTTCTACACTGTGGGTTAGCATGTGGCTCGACAGATTACCCTTTTGAAAACATGAATAGTTACACTCGGAGCAGGAAAAAGGTTTTTCTCCACTGTGGGTCAGCATGTGTTTCTTCAAATCTCCACTTGGAGAAAATGAATAGTTGCATTCGGAAAAGGAAAAAGGTTTTTCTCCATTGTGAGTCAGCATGTGTATCTTCAAATTACCCCTTCGAGAACATGAATAGTTGCACTCGGAATATGAAAAAGGTTTTTGTCCACTGTGAGTCAGCATGTGTCTTGTCAAAGATGACTTATGAGAGTAGGAGTAGGTACAATGAGGACAAGATGATCGTTTTTCCACGGAATGTGTCCTCAGATCTGTGGATAAATTTGAAAAATAAAACGGATTAAGGCTCAATATGTCTCATTACCAACACAAAAGGTAGATAAGCGCAGTAAAATCGTCAAAACGTTAATAAAATAGATAGCACGAATCGATAAATCATTCAATGAAAATCGGTGTTACCTGTTGTCCTGGCAATTCTTTCAAAACGTTCTAAGCATTCATTTTTAACATCCGGCAGGTCTATGTCAATTTCAATATTTGGACATCCCCTTTCATCTTCTTCTCGGGGTCCTGATTCCGCCTTGATGGTTACCGTCCCCACATTAAAGCTACCTGGAAAAACAAAATAATAATTTGTACATTCATAAATGATAATACGAAACGAAATATTTATTTTCAATTAAAAAAGCAATAACCGTAATGGTGCTGCCAGACGCAAAGCTCACATCAAAAGTTAATGTACAACGCATCATCTTTTCTACCGACACACGACGCTATCAAATATTTCTTCCTATGGTAGGAGAGGGGGTCAGTTGAATTCGAGAGCGGCCGAGGAACATAATTTCATCTGTCAAAGTGACAACTTTACTAAGGGAACACGGAACTTAGTTGGTAGCTCCGTAATTAAAATGACCCCCTCTCCTTTTTACGGCGGAGAGGGGGACGCATAACTTTTCAAATATCGCTTCGGGAGCGGATACGTAAAATAAATTCGGTTAGCGAAGTTCAGAACCACACTTATAGCGCGTTATCTTTTTACGTGTGTCGGGTCTGTATGGGATTGTATGGCGAGCGCTATTGTGCTTTATATTATCTGTTGATGTGAGCTTTGAGTGTGGCAGCACCATAAAAATAACGAATAAAGATACCATAGATTAACCACGTAGATGCGGGATTTTGTATAAAAGTCTTTACGGTCAATTGACGATACCATAAGAACACAGACACACTCACTGACCAATAGGGTGCATCATCTGGGTAACAAGAAGGGGGTATTATTGAAATAATTATTGACTCCATTTATAGAATTAAGCATAATCTATACCAGCACTTTGTTGAATCCTACAAATTAGAGTAGCGTTGGTAATGTAGTATTGTAGGTGTTTAGATTTATATGTAGTGTTGTTTTAATTTTTTTTTTTTTTTTATGTTACTCTTGTGATTTACTAATATTGTTCAGTATTTTTTTTTCATTATTTTATAATATATTCTATTATTCTTGTAATCAGAATTTTACATTTGTGTATTCATAGATATATGAGGTACGTGCTATATAATGGATTACACCTATACACTGTTAGTATTTTCAATATTATACATATATTCTCAAATGTACACTGCTCCTTGTATCAATTTATTCAAAAACCTTTTAAGGCTTACAGATAAATGAATAAGAATGACCCCAGATGTCTCCAGCGACCGATGTTTGACTCTTGAGCGCTATCAATAGGTTTTTTTTTTTTTTTTTTTTACAGTAATACCGCACAAGAGTCCCAACTGCTCCCGTCTGGAGCCAGTGAGACTATGGCATCCCCAATTGGGGTATGTTGTGAGGCTGAGGGTATTGGGGAGGGGAGGGAGATGGGGAAGAGGAAGGTGGGGAAGTACCTGGCTATTCAGATCTGGTCACCAAACACGGCTAAAGCCATTTCAAGCAACGTTTCAATTCTGAATGGTGGTCTTACACCAGGGCGATACTGAGAGTATCTTCCACTCTGGAACGTGCCGCAAATATACTATATATTATTTTTAATTAATTTTAAATTAATTAATTGTTAAATAACACAAATTAATCAAATCAAATTTATTTGCGCACGCCGGGTTCGAACCCGCGACCTTCGGATCTGTAGTCAAAAGCGTATACCACTAGACCACGCCGGCCGTCGTTTTAAGTCGACGGAATCTAGCATCAATAAATGTAAAGTACAAATACACGTGTGTTTAAAGTATTCTACTTCCTTATTTCACACTAATTTTCGTATGAAATAAGGAAGTTCCCGAACTGCACTTGATAAAAACAATCACACTTGAAACTTACATCATGTCCCAAATAAAACGAGGTGAAAACTTGAAGAATCGACAACTTATTTGGAGCAATATAATATAGTTAAAAGAGTACTCTAATCTAATAGTTTCCAGCAAGGACGAATTTTAAGGTAAATACCAAATAAACTCATGTACGATAAGAGAGGGTGTTGTGAACCAGCATAGTGTGTCCTGTTCTCACGACATTTCAAAACGGTCTTGGATTCCGAACATTCAAATTAAACATCCTAAATTTTTAATATATTCAATTAAACTAACTGGCTGACCGACTACTATATGCATATTGCAAACATTCCTTCTTTAGATCTGGGAGGTCGAAATCTATATCCGTATACGATATTTCACCTCCGCCTTCTTCTTGGGGCCCTGGTTCCGTCTTGTTAGATATAGTCTCTGGATTTAGTAGATCCATTGCACTGCTGTGGTAGGTTTGGTAATTGGTTTGACTTCAAACAAACATAGGTACCTGAAACAGAACATAGTGTTAACGGCAAACTAACTTGAATGAGTTTTTAAAATTTGGTTACGATTGGAATATTCTGTCAAAACAATGAAGTCGTAGCCAAGACATTTATTTAGAAAAAAATGATACAAATTGTTACTTTTAAGTCATGACAAAGGTTGAGAGAATCGTTTGGAATATAAACAATCCTTCTTACTAAGAACTATCACAATTTGGGATTAAGTTAAACAGAGTTTAGTTACTGGAAGTAACCACTGTCGGTTTAGAACACATACGTCAAAAAAATTTGCAGGTTATGCATAGACAATAATAGAGTCACAGACAATGATTATAATTCCATGAATCTGGCCTTTCAGGTTCATAGTAATTTAATTCAAATTGCGTTTTATTCATTGCAGGTTTGGTGATCTGGTGAGGAGGCACAGAATGAAAGATGTTGTTGAAGGTTAGAGTGTTTATTTGATGAGTCAGGGCCGTGATGAGAGTGGGCGTAGGATAGATGTAGTATTCTCCGGATGCAGGCGGTGATGGCAGGTCAAGCGCGGGTCTGTGAGTCGACGCCGGGCGCTGGTGACCGGACTCGTTGACTGTCAGGCACTGGCGATCTTGGCAATCAGTACTCCAGTGCTGACGGGAATGCCGAAGGTGCGATGGACCTTGTAGGCGGTTGAAAGGGAGCTGAGTAGACCAGTGAGGATGCTACGTGTCCTCGTGGTGGTCATGGTGAGTGGATGAAGCGCTGGTCAGAGACGCTGGAACCAGGGCGCTGTAATCCACGTAGCGTTAGCCAGGAACGGCGATCTGGGCCAAAACGCTATGATGATATCCCTATGGAGTCCATGATGAGAGCCGGGAAGAATGTCCTTTGCGCAAGTGAGGTGCGCGGATTATCACTCGTTGAGCACCTTGTTAACTGATGGCAGATTGATGACTCACTAGATTTTTCCTGCTGTCGCTTTTAAAAGGTGAAGAAGCTTCTGGAACAATTTGGTTGCTATGTAGAATTTTCCAAACAAATAAATTAAAGAACATCCAAGAAGTTTGTTTGGAACAATCGAGACTTCTAGAATTCCGTTCAAATGAAGTAGTGGCGTACCGCTACACAGGGACTGCAGATCTTCAATTTAAGGCGATTTAAGAAAAAGTGACATTCGATTTGCTCAATCGTCCATAAATGTATAATTCCTTAAGTACTATACTAGTGTTTCAAAAAAAAATTCGATAATCCGAGAATTCTTTACTTCTAGTCGTTTATAAGAATAGAATAGAATAGGTCCATAGAAGTGACTGTGCCGCTGTCACTTGTCTATGTCAACTGTCAACCGAGAGTATATTCTTCCTCCATCTTATAAAAGTAATATTGTTTTAAAATAAAAAATAAAAAACGATGTTGGAGTGTGCGTCCCATTAATCATAAAAGGAAGAAAACAGGACATTTCCATAATTTCCAAATACATAAATAAACCACTCTTGTCAAATAGTAGATACCATAGAGTATCGATCGACAATACATAAATCTCTGTATATATCTCAGCTTTCTGTAATCCGTTGGCTCTTCCACACCAACGCCAACCTTCCAACTCCGAACTTAGTTCGGAGTTGGAAGGTTGGCCGATCGTGTGGTCGCCACCTAGAGAAACTGTTGCCAACCCTCCAACTCCGAACGTTTGAACGAACCCGAGTCCGAGCTCCAAACCAAAATGGCGGACGTCGAAGTAATGGTTGCGGCCACCCTTTATTTTATCACGGCCTACAATTACTATGTAGAGGTAAATAAAAGACGCAAAATAAATAAAAAATGCTGGAAACGAAGATGGTGGATGCTAGCTATCCATCGTAACAGAACAAGGTACAATAAATCTATATTCAGGTTGAAACATTAATAACCCCTAAATCCTGTGACATATGTGAACTGTCAGAAATGTCTTTACATTCGATTCCAGAGAAATGTTTTGAAAATACTTCTAAATAAAATACTGTCATTGAAAGCAGATGAAGTACTGTTTCTGATATTAGTATAACAATAACATATTATTCAACTAAAAAACTAAAATTTATAATAAAAACTTCGATACAGTTTTCAAAGTAGCTTACTTATCGAGTAGACTGTAATTACTACTTCATACGAAACTAAAAAACATATTTAATTAGACAAAGGTATTATAAAAGTTATTGTCACTTCACTTTCTTCGTTTTATATAAAATTATTAAAAAATTTGCAAATCATATCAAATATTTTACTAATGCTAAATGCTGTTTAAATTATTTCAAAGTTTTCGAGAGAGTCTATGATAAATTTCATTTTTATATAGACTCCAAAGTCTATATAAAAATTATATAAACGGAAAGGGCTTTTTTTAAACTAAAATAATTCAAAATAAACACAAAATACATCCTATTTCTTACAGCTAACCCAGTAAATATTATTTGAAGTTAGTGTGTAAATATACATAAAGATGTATTCTCTTTCTTACGCTGTTCTAAACATATTTCTCACTGTAATACAAAATGAGATAACATAACTTTTATGAGACTGTCAGTCTGGGAGACATATTTTCCCAAAAGACTTTATGGGGGTTTGAGGTCTGTGAAGAATACCTCCCAAAATTGTTGTTTAATGGGTCAGTGTTATTTGCCTCGGAACTAAAAAATCTGTTAAAATATTTACAGGGAAACCATGGAGCAAAACATTTCAGAACTGCTAGCAGAACCCTCTGGAGAATTCTCAAACTTCTGTCGAATGTCATTTACTGATTTCGAATATTTATTAAACAAAATAGGACCTTCCATTTCAAAAGAAGACACAAACTGGAGAATGGCAATACCTGCCAAAGTGCGCCTGGCTGTGGCTTTAAGATTTCTGGCAACTGGAGACAGCTACAGAAGTCTACATTTTTTATTTAAAATATCAAGCCAAGTGATTTCACTAATTGTACCTGAAGTTTGTCTGGCAATAAATGAAGCTTTAAAGGAAACAATAAAGGTGAAAACAACAGTTTATTTATTCATTTTATTATGTTATATATTACTAAAATAAAATTCACATCAGTATAAAATAAAAAGGGAAATCCACCTGTGTTCTGAAAACATTGACAACTACTCTTGTTTAGAAATTGAAAAGACAGAAAACATTAATTAGGAATAGGCATTGATACCTCTCAAAACAATATTCACATTAAAAAATAATAGATACCCACTCTGTTCAAAAGAAATAAAAACTATTTACTATAAACTTAACTTTTTAAGATCAACGAAGACTTTCACATTAATAAAATTTGTTTATGTACAATAGATACAATATAAATGAGATCCCTGTGGCGAAAGTGTGGTAAAATCATGTATCACGTAGAGTGAATGAACGAAGAAAGTAGTGTAAGAAGAATAGATGACGCAAATGTGAATGGTAGAAGAAATCGGGATGCCCGAGGAAGACATGGCACGACCAAGTGAATCAGATACATGAGTCGGACTATGTCAAGAGTCAGAATAATAGAATAGCATGTATGAATGTAAACGAGGCAAAGGGTGTGTGCCAAGACCGAGTTGTTTGGCAGTCCGTCATCTCTGCCTACCCCTGCTTAGAAGCAGCGCGGCGGGATGCTTAGTTAGTTACAATATCATTTGAAGAGTAGACACAAAATTAGGCGTATTTATAATATGTACATACTATACTGATATGAATCTATAATTCCTCGTTGGATAAACATTCTTCTTGAGATTGGATACAGAATCGTGCTGGAACGGCCTGTGAAGACTGGGGTGAACATGGTATATTTAAAATATCATTCAAATCTGTGTCTGATAAAGCTTTATAGCGAAGTACTGGAATTTTTTCAGTCTTTATGATGTTTATGCGTTTACTATTTGGTAAGTTTTGATTTACAGGTAAACGTGGAATTCTTTGTTGGATTTTTATGCGCTTTGGATTTGGAGATAAATTAATTCTTGGTTTGCCCATGGAAGGAATAATGTGACTTCCGGAAGGTCCGGGCTCAACCAAGATTTGTTGCGTAGTTTGTGCGTATGGAGACTGTGGTGAAGAGTGTTGTGGCGATGGAAAAGTATAATTCATATCCGGAAGAGGAGCTTCTATTGGCGATATTGATGGATTTCGAACCACTCCGCCATGCAAACCTCGGGAGCGTATCTTGTCATGCACTAGATCGTGGATTTCATTCATGATGTCCTCTCTCTCCTGTTCAGGTATTTTTCTTAATTTGTTTGCAATAAATTTTGCAAACAAATCGCAGTCGTCCTGTTCTACGCTCTTACTTAAAACATTATTAAGAGTAGTTACGGCTGAGTTCATGTGGACTTGGGCGTCTTGCAGTTCGGGCGGATTTTGTGAGCGCCGACGTCGTGACTCCCGAAGACGGCTCCATTGTGGGTTTGGTGTGCTGTGGTTTACATTGCTAGGATTGTCATCCGAAAACTCTTCATCAATGCTGTATAGTGCTTCATTTTCCTGAAATTAAAAAGAAACTTAATTAATTTACTTTTTTGTTGCAGATGCCTGCGACTGCTGAGCAATGGCTGGTAAAAAACAATTTTAGTTTTCCGCATTGTTTAGGAGCCATGGATGGAAAGCATACTGTGATGCAAAGTCCCGCTAATAGCGGTTCTCAATATTTCAACTATAAACAAAACTTTTAGTGTTGTGTTATTAGCATTGGTAGACAGCAATTACTGTTTTATGTATGCTGATGTAGGCTGCCAGGGTCGTATAAGTGATGGTGGAGTTTACAGGCAAAGTACGCTGTGGCAAAAGATGTGTTTGAACACGTTAAATTTTCCAACTCCTGATCCACTACCTGGAGGGAATATTGAAATGCCTTACGTGTTTGTAGCTGATGGGGCATTTCCTCTCAGTACACACGTAATGAAACCATTCCCAGGAAACCATGAGTTTGGTACCCCACAGCGTATATTTAATGAAGAACTTTCGCGAGCACGGGTGAAAGTGGAAAATGTTTTTGGAATCATGAGTGCTGTTTTTAGAGTTTTTAGGAAACCAATAGCACTTGATGTTGAAAAAACTTCTTTAATTACAATGACCTGCGTTAGGCTTCACAATTTCTTGAGAAATAGTACGACTTCCCGCCATAGTTACACTCCCCAGGGATCATTTGATACAGTAGTTGATGGAGTAATAGTTCACCCCGGGACATGGCGGAATGATCCAGAAGGATGTACTGGATTTGTACCTCTTCCTGCTGTGGCTCGTCGACCACCCAACAATGCAGAACAGACTAGGCTAACTTTTGCTGAATACTTTTCTGAGAGGAACAATATGCAAACGTAGAAAATACTTATATTTATTTTGTGTATTTTTGTATATGCAAGGTACACATGATTGTAATATTTTAGTAACTCTCTGAAGCTATTAATAAATTAACATACAACAAATGATTCTACTTACTTCATTTCCCTCTGTGTGAATTGTGATTTCAGGTTCGTAAACTGAATGTAAAAATCGTTCCATGTAGGAGAACGCAAACCACGAGGGTTGATACACATCATTAATGCCAGCATCTGAAGCCAAAGAGGTCTTGAAGTCTTTCTTCTCCTTGGCATGTTTGCGGAATGCCGCCATTAGAATTCTTTTTTTTTTTTAAATCACCCACTTGCTTATTCATAGTAGCCGCGATTTTCAACCAAGCATCGTTTAATAAAACTTTATTTTTATGCAGACGATGCTTTGGGTTCCATAGCACTGGTTCTGCTTCATACAGTTCCAAAAACAACAATATTGAATCGTTACTCCACTCTGCCATTATGTGTTAACGGATTGGCGCGAAAAAGATAATACGTAAACGTCACTTATACGCAAATGTCACTTTTGTTATTGCAGAGATGTGTGGGGGGTAGTTCGTGCGTTGGAAGTTCGGGTTGGCCATAGAGTTGGCCGTAGCGATCGCCTCGAAGGCGATCCCAGGCCAACTCACACGCCAACCTTCCAACCCGAACTTCCAACGCAAGAACTACCCCTACACACGATCGTCCAAACGTTTGAAGTTGGAAGGTTGGCCTCGGTGTGGACCAAGCATAAAAGGCCAGGTTCATGAAAATTATATTAATTGTCTATGACTTTATTCTTGTCTATGCATAACCTATATATTTTCTGACAAGTGCTTTCTTTTCCGACAATCTTTCTTCCTGTTTCCACACTCTGTTTATCCCGCCCTGTTAAACTAATTATACCATGCATGTGATGGTTATTGGTAAGAAAAAAATCAATTCATTGCTTTTCATTTTGGTAGCGATCGTTCTTCCAATTTAGTTAGTGAATCATTGGACGTTTTGTCACAGCAGAATGTTTTAAACTGTCAATATGACATCAACCTAAAGATTAGTATTTGAAATGCATTTATTAAAATGATAACAAATATACGGATAACAGTTGTTTAATCACAGGTAGATTACAACGGAATGGCGGTAGACTTCAAGGTTTTCTATTGTGTATTTTTTTTACTACTTGAGAAGCCAAATTTTAAAAACTGAATTCCGTAACAACTTTGTTCTGTTTCAGGGTTAAACTAATAACCAAACCCTACCAAAGCAGACCATGGATCTACTGAAGCCAAATACTACATCCATAAAGACGGAACCAGGGCTCCAGGAAGAAGGTGGAGGTGAAATTGCATTTTCCGATTTAGATTTCGACCTCCCAGCTGTTTCGAAGGAATTCTTGCAATATGCGGAGTGTAGTTGCATTGCATACGCGTAATATATAGAACTTTAAATACGGAAGTCCGGAATCCATGTCTGTTTTGAAATGTCGTGCAAACTGGACATATACTTGTTTCATCCTCTCTTATAATGAGGTGTATTGGGTATTTACCCTAAAATGCGTCCTTGCCGGAAACTACCAACATACAGCACTATTTTAACATAATTATACTGTTCACAATAAGTTCCTCTATTTTCCCCTAATTTTATTGAAAATGTCTATTAGACGATCGTGATGTTCCAGCACATATTCATAATACGTCAGCTTTCATTACTTCGAACATTGAATATCCCTAGATATTATAACACGGTGATGACAAGTCGTCTTTTCCTCGTAAGGTTCTGTGACGCTTCACAATTAGGTTATGCTGAAGTTGTATATTTATTGGAGCGTAGTAGCAATACCACTCACATTTTAATGGGGAAATCGAAGGTCGCTCTTTTGAAAACTCTGTCAATTCCACCACTAAAATTTTGTGGGGCCGTTCTCCTCACGAAACTTGTAAAGTATATTATGTCATCTGTAAAATTTGCCGAACAAATAGAAAACGTTTTTCCATTTACAGATTTGACTATTGTACTAGCGTGATTAAAAATGGCGCCATATTTATTGAAAACAATTGTCGCTAATAGGGTTGTACAAATACTGGAAAATACACCGAATGCTGTTTGGAAGCAAGTTGTCTCGGATGAAAATTGTGCCGATTCCGGTTCAAAAGGGCTTTTCCCAGAAGACATTATATCACCCCTTTGTGGTTTACGGGACCAAAATGACTTCACCAACCAATAGCACTCTGGCCTTGTTCAGCTGTGTACAATCAATCTGACGGAGAAATACCAGAAATCAAAACAAGCAACCTTAAAACGTTTGTATCATCTCAAATAGTATCTGCTTCGATTATTAGTAAATATTCTTCATTCTTTATAAACTGCAACGCGTTGTCGCTTGGATAATGTGTTTCGTAAATAATTATCAGAAACGTCCTGGTAGTGGAAATTCAAACTTGACTTATCTAATTTTCACGAATTAAATGATTCTCTTATGAAAATCGTACGCATCGAACAGGAAACTTTTTTCTGTTGAAATACGTAATATTATGCGAAATGGCAGTCCATGTTCAACGCAACTTCAAAACCTGAAACCGTTTCTTGATAGCCACGGTATTATCAGGGTGTGAGGTCGAATCAAGTATTCAAATTTGTCATACGAAAGTAAATTTCCGATCTTACTTCCGAAAATCTGTCATTTAGCTTATTTAATTATGGATTATTATCATAAACTATATCTTTATGTTGGGCCACAAAGCCTTCAATTCACTATTCAGCGTAAATTTTGGATAGTTGCTGTACGGAATAAAATTCACTCACAACTGTCGAATTGCATTGTCTGCTATAAAATGAAATCTTCGGCGCTTCTTCCCCTAATGGGTGATTTACCTCCCTCTCGAGTGCAACAAAGCCGTGCTTTTTCTCGAGTCGGTGTTGATTTCGGAGGTCTTTTCACTTTAAAAGATCACAAACGAAGGGGAGCAAAAACGTCAAAGGGTTATTTATATCTATTTGTATGTATGGCGACGAAAGCAGTTCATTTAGAGATCGTGTCCGATTTATCTTCTGAAGCATTTATTGCAGCCCTTAGCCGGCTTACAGATCTTCGAGGGTTATGTTCTGAAATCATAAGCGATAACGGAACCAATTTCGTCGGAGCAAATTGGTACCTACTCGGTATAAATAAATTCTTGGCATCACAGCGTGATGTTATATCTAATCATCTAACTCAGACCGGAGAATAGAAAAGGTAAGTCGGCATATCCGAACTTTTTATTCCTATGCATTTCCTCGGTGCGATGGTGCTAATGCGTCCCCAAAAGTGCTCTAGAGCAGGATTTTTCTTTCTTGTTAAATCGGTCCCTTATTTGGCCTTATTATATTGACCTTTAAAACTTTCATCCGAATTCCCGCTTCCATGGTATCTTTATTCGTTACAAACTAATAGTTTACAGTTATTCGATTAAAAAAATGTTTCGTTTTATATCATTGGTACGAAGATAAATGGCTGGCCCTATGTGGGCGCAATTGGAGCAGATCGCTCCGCGCGTCGAATACTAAACTTAACACATCGCCCTTGATATTATTTTTTAGTAAATACCGCGCTACGAAAAACCACAAATCATCATTTTATTGATTACAGTGATATCCTATCTTGGCGGGTACTAATTAAGACTGTATGGGCCGCCAAAATTAAACTCTTCCCAGGCGCCGTTTGGTTCAAGGCTGGCCATGCAAAGATACATTCTATTTATTGTCTTTTTTATTCCAGGAAGCACTAATGTGGAAACAGTTACAATAAACCCGGATCTTGGACTCCGACAAGATGAAGCGGGGCTTACTTATATGAAAATTGACATAGACCTGCCGGATGTTAAAGAGGAATGCTTTGAACGCTTTGGAAGAATTACTAAGGCAGCAGGTAAAACCAATTTTCATTGTTGTATTTCAATTCTCATATAATTCTCAAACTTGAAAACTTCGGCACCTCCTATATTTTATTACGTTTCTACGAACTTACTTCGCTTATTTACTAAAAGTTTAACTGAATAATTTTCATCCATGTTATTTTTCAAATTTGTTGACAGATCTTCGGACGCATTTTGTGGAAAAGGGATTCACTCCTCTGAACCGCAACTACTCCTTCTCTCCGAAGTCAAATTTTGCCATGAATTTTCAGAAGCAAAATTCAAACGTACACATGCAGATTCACAGTGGAGAAAAACATTTTTCATGTTCCATGTGCAACTATGCGTGTCGTCAAAAGGGTCAACTAAAGATCCACACGCTCACTCACAGTGAAGAAAAACCTTTTTCATGTTCCGTGTGCAACTATGCATGTTATCGAAAGAGCGACCTAACGAGCAACATGCTGACTCACAGTGGAGAAAAACCTTTTTCATGTTCCGTGTGCAAATATGCGTATGGTAAAAAGGGTCAGCTGAAGAGACACATGCTGATTCACAGTGGAGAAAAACCTCTTTCATGTTCTGAGTGTGGTTATACAAGTTATAACCAGGGTAACCTGAATTCACACATGCTGACTCACAGTGGAGAAAAACCTTTTTCATGTCCCCTGTGCAACTATGCGTGTAAACGAAAGGGTCAGCTGAAGAGGCACATGCTGACTCACAGTGGAGAAAAAGCGTTTTCATGTTCGGAGTGTGACTTTACAAGTTATCATCAGGGTAACCTGAAGACACACATTCTGATTCACAGTGGAGAAAAACCTTTTTCATGTTCCCTGTGCAACTATGCGTGTCATCAAAAGGGTCAACTAAAGTTCCACACGCTCACTCACAGTGGAGAAAAACCTTTTTCATGTTCCGTGTGCAACTATGCGTGTCGTCAAAAGGGTCAGCTGAAGAGGCACATGCTGACTCACAGTGGAGAAAAAGCGTTTTCATGTTCGGAGTGTGACTTTACAAGTTGTCATCAGGGTAACCTGAAGACACACATGCTGATTCACAGTGGAGAAAAACCTTTTTCATGTTCCCTGTGCAACTATGCGTATAATCGAAAGGATCAACTAAAGATCCACATGCTCACTCACAGTGGAGAAAAACCTTTTTCATGTTCCATATGCATTTATGCATGTTATCGAAAGCGCGTCCTAACGAGCCACATGCTGACTCACAGTGGAGAAAAACCTTTTACATGTTCCCTGTGCAACTATGCGTGTCTTCGAAAAGGTCAGATGAAGAGTCACACGCTGACTCACAGTGGAGAAAAAGCGTTTTCATGTTCGGAGTGTGACTTTACAAGTTATTATCAGCGTAACCTGAAGACACACATGCTGATTCACAGTGGAGAAAAACCTTTTTCATGTTCCCTGTGCAACTATGCGTATAATCGAAAGGATCAACTAAAGATCCACATGCTCACTCACAGTGGAGAAAAACCTTTTTCATGTTCCGTGTGCAACTATGCATGTTATCGAAAGAGCGACCTAACGAGACACATGCACACTCACAGTGAAGAAAAACCTTTTTCATGTTCCATATGCAACTATGCATGTAATCGAAAGAGCGACCTAACGAGCCACATGCTGACTCACAGTGGAGAAAAACCTTTTTCATGTTCTCTGTGCAACTATGCGTGTCTTCGAAAAGGTCAGTTGAAGAGTCACATGCTGACTCACAGTGGAGAAAAAGCGTTTTCATGTTCGGAGTGTGACTTTACAAGTTATCATCAGGGTAACTTGAAGACACACATGCTGATTCACAGTGGAGAAAAACCTTTTTCATGTTTTGTGTGCAACTATGCATGTTATCGAAAGCGCAACCTAACGAAACACATGCTTACTCACAATGGAGAAAAACCTTTTTCATGTTCCTTGTGAAACTATGCATTTTATCAAAAAACCGACTTTCACGGAGACATGCGGATTCACAGAGGAGAAATACCTTTTTCATGTTCCATAAGTCACATATTAATATTTTTTTATTTATTTATTCATTTTTTGGGAAATCGACATTTGACATTTAATCAGTTTGTTTATAAGTGTTATTTAGTAAAATTAAACCAATCCTTATGGCCAAACTATATGCTATCGGTATTAGAAACCCCTTGCTATCATTCTTTAATTCTCATTTAAGCAATAGAAAACAAAGAGTTAAATTAAACAACTTTGTGTCTACTATTATTGAAGTAACGTCCGGCGTACCTCAAGGAGCACATCTAGCACCGCTTCTTTTTAACTTGTTTATAAACGACATTATTAGTATTTTTTCTCATACACGCTTTTGGCTTTTTGCTGATGACAATAAGATTCTAAAGATAATAAAAAATCACGATGACTGCCTTATTTTCCAATCGAATATCGACTCTTTCAATGATTGGTGTAAAATTAATTTCTTGAAACTAAATGTCGATAAATGCAAAATTATGTCCTTCTATAGATCAAAAAAACCGATTGTCTTCGAATACAAACTTAATAATATTTGCTTAGCAACTGTTACATCTATTAAAGACCTTGGTGTCTCTCTTGATAGCAAGCATTCTTTTCGGGATCACATAACTGCAATCGTTAATAAATCGCTCAAACTACTTGGTTTCATCACTAGAATCACTTCGGACTTCAAAAACGTAAATACCCTTAGAACTCTTTACTGCTCCTTGGTTCGCCCCCATCTTGAATATGCTTGTGTTATTTGGTCTCCTTTTTATGCTGTCCACATTCGACGCATTGAATCTGTTCAACATCGGTTCTTAAGAGGGATTGCTAGGAGGCTAGGTTTAGAAAAAGGCAAATACTCATATGATGAAATTGAACTAACTCTAAACCTCTCTACTTTGGAAGTCCGTCGGGAAAGAAATGACCTCGTTTGCTTCTTCAAAATTATAAATGGTATTATTGATTCACCTACTCTACTGCAACTCATTCTCTTCAATATCCCCTCGCAAAGACTCAGAAATAATGAACTGCTCTTCCTCAACCATCATTCGACAAATTATGGATTTTATTCACAATTGTCCAGAATGTGTAGACTGGTCAACTCAAGTCAAAACCTTAACTTTTTTGGGATAAGTCTAAATGATTTTTGCCAGTCGCTAAAAAAGTGACGGAATATTATAGTGTCCTGTGGTCCTGACCCACGGCGTATTTTTGACTTGATTCGACATGTCACTTTATTTTTTTTATATTATATCTACCATATGTCTTTGCTTTCATGTACCTTTGTCTACTCCTATATTTTTCATTTTACTTTATTCGTGTTATTATTTTGTAATTTGGACGATGTCCGTTAATAAATAAATAAATAAATTATGGATTTCCTCCTTGTGGCTTAAACTGAGACAACATAATTTAAATTTGTCAGAAAGGAATATGAATTAAAAAATTATACAAACCAAAAGATTACATAAAACGAAAAATTTA
Organism: Hesperophylax consimilis; assembly: GCF_061612785.1. Lineage (NCBI taxonomy): Eukaryota > Metazoa > Arthropoda > Insecta > Trichoptera > Limnephilidae > Hesperophylax > Hesperophylax consimilis. The sequence continues at coordinate 11,125,712 of NC_142852.1, forward strand.
CGAAACAATACATTTATAGCCATGGAGAGAGGTTGTAGATATAAATCGAATCATAATAGAGATATAAACAATAGAGACATAAACATTATTCACAAAAAATCAGAGAAATATTAGTTTATGGACCTCTTGCATTTGGTAAGTTCGCAACTGAAAATATCAACCTTGGTTAATACGCTATCGTAATTATTGCATAGTCTGTTCAGGCAAGAATTCTACTTAGAGTTCGTTTTGCTTTGATCAACCCTGAACAGGACACAAGAGCGTGTTGAACGCGCAGGCACATTGAATGGAATCTTGTTTAGCAACTCCGGGCATGGAATATTATTGTTATAATAATTAAAATAAAATTACTTTGTTTGAATACCACTTTATTGTATATATTTATAACCAACCGGTTTCAGTTCAACCCGAACCTTCATCAGGGTTAATAAAAACATATTTATTATGTATACCCACAAAGTGTTTGCTAAAAGTGAAAAAAAAAAATATATATTTTTGTTAATTACTTTATACAGGAATAGTGCCTAACAATTATGATGCCTCCGTACACTCAGTGAATCAATTTTAATGTATGAAGCTGCCTCTGCATAATTATTAAATCTTACAAATGACTTGTAACAAATGTATTTAAGGAATTTATTTTGAATTGCTTCGATGTTGTTTATGTGGTTTTTGTAAATTGGAGACCAACCAACTGATGCAAACTCCAAATGACTTCGTACATTGGCAAAGTAGAGTTGCTTAATGATATCGATGCTATTAAAAAGTTTTGTGTTTCTTATGATGAAGCCTAACATTTTAGCAGCTTTATTTGTGATTTGATGTATATGAAGATTATATTATAGTTTACTATCGAGGGTTAATCCGAGATCACGAATATCTGACTGTTTTAATTTTTTTGTTGTTAAAAGAATAATTAAATAATATATTCTTTTTATTTCTCATTGACATTTTGAAACTTTAGATGTAATTGATTTTGTTAATAATAGGAGGATATATTGTTTAAATAATGTTGTAAATTGACAAAATCGTTTAGACGTTTTATTGGCTTGTATAGCTTAGCATCATCAGCAAATAAATATTTTTCAGAGTATTTTATTGATCAAGTCATTAATATATAAAATGAAAAACAATGGTCCGAGATGAGAACCCTGTTAGATCCCAGAGGAAATTTCATTGAAATCTGATTCGAAGCCGTTTATTGCTACTGCTTGTGATCTGTTGAGTATATAAGATATAACCCAACGAAATAAATTACCACGTATACGTAATGACCAAAGTTTTCTTAGGAAAATTTTTTGATTACCTAATTTTATCAAATGCTTTGGCAAAGTCTGTATATATGATATGTACTTGAGGGCGGTTGTCCATGTGATCGACGATGAATTCAGTTAGAAGAACGAGATTACTTTCCACATTTCTCTCCATCTCTAATCAATTTTAATATAGGAGACTTTTTTGGCTTGACTGTATTTAACATGTATATATTTATATTTTATGTATAAGCTGTTTGTCTCTTACCTTTACCAATAAATAAATAAATAAATTTCTGCCTTTTGTAAAACCATGTTGCTTTGTTGTTATGATATGATTGAGTTGTGGACTTAGATATTTGTAAATATTTTTTTCCATTAATTTACTGAATATTGTTAGTTCTGAAATCGTACGATAGTTTTTTACATTATTTTTTCGCCATTTTTTTTTGGTTGGTGTAACATAGGCTCTTTTTTTAATATTCCAGGTACTGTGCCTTCGCTTATTGATTTATTATATATAATGCAGAGAGGTTTTGCGAGTGTTTCGGCTGAATTAGCTATAAAGTATGATGGAATGTCATCACACCCTGCGCTTGTGTTTATGTCAAGAGCTTTTATTTCTTTTAAGACTATTTCTCTTATTCTATTTCTAAATTGTGTTTTCTGGTATGTCGAATGTAGGTAAGTTATTATCGTTTATGTAAACTGATTGGAAATATTCCATGAAAATATTACATATTTCTTGGCCATTTTCTGCTTTTTCATCATCTTGGTGCATCGTCCTTGGAAGAGACGATTGTGGTTTTTTTATGTTATTGAAATGATTCCAGAAGAGTTTAGGATTACCATTCATGTAACTTTCAGCAGTATGTATATAATTAATGTAGAGTTCTTTTGCAATTCGTTTCTGTCTAGGTCTTAAGAATGAAAACGTTTGGCAGTCACGTGGATTTTGAAATTTAAAAAAAAAATTATTGTATTTATTTATTATTTTTACAAGAGATGATGTATACCATGGTGGATAATTACAATTTTTGCCGGTTTAGTTGTTACATAATTTATTTTTATATTGTTCAAAACGTTATAGAATACGTCACTTGCGTGTTGAGTATTCAAATGGTTCAGTTTATGGTCCCAATCAATTTCGTTAAGTTTTGTTTTTGTTACTGAATAATCTGCTTTTCTGAATTGTAATATTTGCTTTGTGTTAGATTTAAGTTTTTTTATTATTTTTTAGTAAGAATCGAGATTAGCAGTATTTTATGATAAACATCTTCTGGTACTAATGAAATATTGTTATGCGTAATTTTCAGAAGTATGTTGCTTACAGCTAAGAAAAGAATGCGATTATTTATATTATTACTTTGAGAGTTATATTGTTTCAAATTATAAAATGGTAAAAATTCCATAAAGTTCGAATGTGCGGAATTTAAGGAGTTGATGGGTTCTATGTAGGTACATATAGTCACCGTTCTCATTTATTGGTGACCAATGTAAGTCAGGTAGATTATAATCTCCTAACATAATGAAACTTTCATAATTGTTAGTTATTTTTTTTTTTTTTTTTTTTTTCATGTTCTCCATGAAACGGTTATACACCAATATATCATGGAGAAGATTACAAATTAAAAGGTTAACACAGGCAGTTTTACTATTTTGTCACATGCGTTATAAGATAGTTACTGAATTGTCTGTAGGTGACATTGAAAATGTCGATGGCTAATGCAGAATCGTTAAGCAGTTGTGATAATTTATGATGCTTTGTTTATTTGTGAAGTAATATTTATGAGGTGTTTATTATCTGGTGGGATATATGAAGTGCATGTGATTTTTTTTACCAGGAAGTGAAATAGTTACCCATATGTCTTCCGCATCAGATCCCAATTTTATTTTTTGATCAGAAATTAATTTACTTTTGACTGCAATTAAAAGTCTACCACCGCGATTCTGATTGAGGTTATGATAATTTCTATATCGTCTGTAAACATGGTATCTTGAATCGAAAAGTTCCTCATTAAAGATTGAATTGTTTAGCCATGTTTCTCTGAGACATATAATGTCATAGCTGTTTAATAGTACATTTTGATGAAAAGTATTCGTTTTAGTTCTGACGCCTCTTACATTTTGATAATATAGCTCTAAAGATTCCATTTACAATGCAGTTTATATGAAAGTTGCTGATACGTTCTAAGCGTTGTTGATGGAAATGTTGTATTTTTAAAAGGCAATCTGAAACGCATGCTGACTCACTGCGGAGAAAAATGATGATGTTCTCAAAAAGCACATCAAAAAGCCACATGCTGACTCACAGTGGCGACACACCTTTATCATTTTCCAAGTGCACATATTCTGTTTCTAGGCAAGGCCACCTTACCTCTATATAAGATATATATTAGACATTAGATGGATCACATGCTGACTCACAGCGGAGAAAAACAATTTTTATGTTCCGAGTGCAACTATGCAAGTTATCAACAGTGTACCTTGAAGAGAAACTTGCTGACTTACAGCTAAGAAAAAACTTTTGCGTTTTCTGGCTGCAATTATTCATGTTCTCAAAAGAGAGATTTGAAAAAACACCTGCACACTAACAGTGAAGACTAATTTGTTTCATATGCAATTATGCATTTTCTCGAAGAGACTCTTTGACTGGACACTTTTTTGTTCCTTGTGTTAACATTCATCTTCACGAAAACTATTTACACAATAAATTTTAGTTATGATATGTTTCACCATAGTGTTTCCAGTATATAAAATATGTATCATTTGTAATGCGCTGCCTTAGTTCTTGTATGTTCAATAGACCATTTAGCAAATTTTACAGGAGACGTTTTTTTTTTGTTTTTACAGGCAAATTCTAAAAAATTCTCGATTTTGGTCATTTCGTTTAATACATATGTGTAACAGGAAATTATAAAAGATCATTTTTCGAAGATTGTAGCCATAATATGCCCATATTATGACTTTAAAGGTGGACGTTGAACATGGCTTGAAAATGATGAATGATTATTTTGGATATTGAACATATCGTCTGGAGATTGAACAATTCGGCTCCCATAAGTTTGAGGTATTTTTTGTTCAATTAGCCAATTAGTGGTAAGTTGTATATACAGGGTGATTTTCAGATTTCAAATATTTTACTTTTATCTTAGTTAGTAGTTGACTTAAAGTATTACTTTAAAATATACAAACAGAGTCCTTGAGTTGATTTTTCACAAAAACTGCTCTATATAAATCATCCAATATTTTGGAATTTTGAAAACAATGCATAAGTACAAAGGTACCTACCGCTAATATATTACTATCGGTTGTCGGTGCATGCGTGATGTGAAATATTCTTACATCATACGTATTACGGCCTCCGTGGTCTAGGGGTACTCTTGACTAGAAATCCGGAGGTCGCGGATTCTCCGCGATCTCCACCGAGAACGATCCAGTGAGCTGCGAACTGGACCGTAAAAGTTGCATTTTATGGAAAGGGCTAACTCCCGGTCGCGTACACTGCACTACTGGTATTTTCTTTTGAGATGCTAAAATGTTCACTTTCTGGACTAAGATCGGCCTGTTTGGCGTGCATCCGGTAAATTTCTCATGTTTAGGGACAACATTAAAATTAGGTCTGTCTCTGTTTCTCACATGGGAAATAAATCGGTCAGAAAGAGACACATATTTTGTTTACATTTTTAAGTAATTTGAAGGAACTTGAATAAACACATAGTACTATTTGGTTAAAAAGTCTATCACAAAAGTCTGTTAAATTGTATTTTGGGTTTTAGTTGATAATTCTTTAAATTTTCGTGGTAAATAATTCTCCGTAAAACCGGACTAGTTTCTCCCTGCTATGGGCATCTTCGGACTGGTAAGCAGTACATTTACACTTATGAAATGGTGTTTATAAATTAATATCTATTTCAGGGTTGTAAAATATTTATTCCTTACTTACAATTTTAGAATTTCCTAGTTAATCACTTGACTTGATAGTGACATGTAAATCAGTCGGCATGTATTTATTGCAGTTTATTACGGCATATTTACCAATGTTTTAAAGTAGATCAGAAAATTCTATGGTTTTAATTAATTTGTGTGAAAACCGCACAAGAGCCCCAACAGTCCTGGCCAGTGGAACTATGGCATCCCCGTATGGGGTATTTTGTGAAGCTGAAGATAGTGGGGATGGGGAGGGGGAGGATATGGGTAAGAAAAAGGTGGAAGTACATGCATATTCAAATCTAGTTACCATATAGGCTCAAGTCATTTCAAGCAATGTTTGGATTATACATGGTGGTCTTTCACTAGGACAATACTGAAAGCATCTACCGCCCTGCAACTTGATATTATATATTTTTCTTTCATAAATATTACAGCATCCGTTGTAAGGCTCAGGCGTAAGGCTAGTCTAGTAAACCGGAGGTCACGGGTTCAAATCCCGGTGTGCGCAAGTAAATTTTAATAGATTACTATGTGATATTTCACAATTTACTAACCAGAATTCATTTCGAATGTTGCTTGAAATGTCTTTGACCTTGTTTGGTGACCAGATCTGAATAGCTAGGTATTTCCCCACCTTCCTCTTCCTTTTTCCCATCTCCTTCCCCTCCCCACTACTTTTAGCCTTACAACATAGCAGCGGCTCGTGACTTTTGGGTCTACTATTAATTGTAATATTATCACTCTAGTACACCTAAAAGTTACGAGCCGCCACTCCAACATACCGCATTTGGGAATGCCATACTGGTTCCAGATGATTAGGAGCAATTGGGACTGTTGTGGTGTATTCACATAGAAAAATCAAAAACAGGAATATCTGAGGTTACTGTAAAATATAATTGACTTCACGTTTCGTTCAAAATTCTTGTTGCAGATTGTTTTGGGTTGATTGATTCCTAATGAAAGCTGGGGACTCTCGTACAGATTTACTCTGAAGTCAAAACCAGTTTTGTGCTCAGAATGTAACAGTATAATTCCAGTAGAGGATTCATCTGCTGATATATATCCAAGTAAAGTAAACCATTATCAGTCATTCCTCTTCAGTTGTTGACAGCGGTGTCAAATAGTGTTTACGGTAGTGTTTTTGAAATCTGCAAGCAAAATACAATCGACACAAGCCAAAAAAGTGTCAGTAAAGGTTAAAGTGACTACCGCGCATTTCATGAGCCTATTTTTTATACCCGTAAAAGACATCTGTGTCATTTTTTGTACAAATTAAAAAATAACATTAAATACTTTAAAGTGATTCCCGGTATTCTACCTAAATATCTACAAACAGTTAATCATCATAAATAATAACATTGGCTGATAACAAATACCAAAGTGTTTATGCTACAGACACCTAAAATCGTGCAAAATTCTACGTTTTAACAGTGATTCCACCATATAAAAACTTGAAACAGTGGTTCATATGTGGGTACGTTAATTTTACAACATATTATTGATTGCCTGCCAACAGGCGTTAGTACCAGTCAGCAAGGGTGTTGCGAAAATTGCCAACGAACATGCGTCAGTACCAGACAGCAAGAGTGTTGCGGAAATTGCCAACAAACAGGCGCTAAAATAAATTATACATACCATCAATTGTATCAATCTCCAATACGAATCAACATCCAAAAAAATCAAAATACATAAACAAACGCAAGTCCTGAAGATGAATTGCCAAGCCTGTTCTGAGCCTACCCTCTCAGACGAGTCCGTTTTTATATGTACACTTTGCAAAGGAACATATCATTTGCTCTGTGGTGGGGTAACAGAAAGCTCATACCGTCGCCTCAGCAAGGAGCGACGCACACAGTTAAAATGTTCTAAATGCTTATGTGCTGTGCCCACTATCAAAGCAAGTGGTAGTGCCCTTGTGGACACTGAACTACTTTCCAAGTTGCTCGAGCAAAATACCCAAATTCTCGCCACTTTGGCTGCTATGAGTAAACAGTATGAGGACATCTTACATCGTGTCCACGATCTAGAAGCCACAAATAGCAAACTAGAAAAAAGGAACACTGACCTTGAAACGAGAATCGACGTCCTAGAAAACCAAATGGAACAAATTGACAGGCAAAATAAGTCAAAAAATATAGAAATTAGGGGGATCCCCGAAATTAATGGGGAAAACTTAAATAACTACATTTTTAACATTAAAAAAATAACCAAATCCAATAACGAATCCAATAATATCGATGCAGCTTACCGTATCAACCAAAAGTCCAAAAAAGATCAACGCAGGCCAATCGTAGTGAATTTCAAAACCAGTGTCGACCGTGATGATTTCCTGAGAGACATTAAAAACTACAACAAACAAGCCCCGAACCGTGAAGACAAACTTAACACCGCCCTTATCGGAATGGCAGGACCAAGTTCGCAAATTTACATCTCGGAACACCTGACTTTTCGCGCAAAACATTTATGGTTTCTCGCGAGAAAAGCTACACACGAAAATCGGTTTAAGTTCGCCTGGACAAAGGGAGGTCAAGTATTTGTCCGCAAAGACAACGGAACACCTGCTATTATTATTAACGAAACAAACAAAAACATTTTGTCTCCCTCAATCAATAACCAATAAACAAAGCTCGTTTAGATATACTCATATAACTTACTCTCATATGTTTATACTCTTTCACATAAATCTCTATGTAAAACACAGAATAAAGAAGTATATGTTGTGTTTTAACACACTCATTCTCTATATCCTTTATATGCTTATGTTATATATTCGCAGCAACTATATATATATACTCGCTATACTTATGATTTTATTATATATACTTTATATCGTTATGTAAAACATTCACAACAACCAAATCCTTATATCTGTTGTATACTTTACATGCTTATGTTTTCGTTTCATATTCTTTGTATGCTTATGTTTTATAATCTTTGTAAGCTCATGTTTTACTTACTTAATATGGTTATACTAACTTATATCTCTTATGTTTTCGTTTCTTATTCTTTATATACTTATGTTTTATAATCTTTATAAGCTCATGTTTTACTTTCTTAATATGAGTATACTAACTTATATCCCTTGTATACTTTATATGCTTATGTTTTCGTTTGATATTCTTTACATGTTTGTGCTTTATAATCTTTATAAACTCATGTTTTACTTTCTTAATATGATTATACTTTATATTCTTTACATGCTTAGGTCTTATATTTTCAGCAATTATATTTACACTTTATATACCTATTCTTATGCCATATATATTGTATATGCTTATGTTAAATATTGGCACCAACTAAACACTTATATCTCTCGTATATCTTATATGCTAAAGCTTACGTTTTACATTCTCTATATGCCTATGTTTTATCTTCTTTATAACATTATGTCTTATATTATTTATATACCTAAACTCTACATACTTTTCATGCTTATGTCATATATTATTTATAAGCTTATGCTATATATTCGCAACTACTCTTACATAAGACACACGTTTTCAAATTCTGATGAATAATATTATTACCGTTGAACTAGATAGCACTTATAATATAACAGAAAAAGAATGTAATAATGTCGATGAATGTAACCTTGTTTTCAAAAATATGACAAACTCATTAGTAATTATGCACTTAAATATAAGGAGCATTTACAAAAACATGAATGAATTATTATGCACCCTTAGTCTTTTAAAAACTGAACTCGACTGTATTGTTTTTACAGAGGCAAACCTTAATACAGTAAATATAGATAATATACCACAATTACCAAACTATACTTGTATTTCGACGAAAACACATATTAACAAAAATAGTGGCATAGTTATTTACATTAGCCAAAAACACCAAGATATATCTTATAAAGAAATAAACATGACCCTCACGAACTGCGTAGCATTACAATTTAAAGTAAATAATCAGATTTATCAAGTTATTGCTGTTTACCGAACCCACGGATCAAAAACTCAATAATTTATAGAGAACCTCAAAGATGTAATTAACAAAACAAAATGTCAAAATACTATAGTGACGGGTGACTTCAATATAAATATAGGTCTAAATTCAAACAGCGTCGAAAAAAATGATTTACTTGATATGATGGCTGAGCTTAACTTCATTTCATGTATAAACGATTACACTAGAGTTGTGCCCCGACAAAACCCATTATGTATTGATCATATCTGGACTAAGGCTGACACAACTACACAATTAACACCTGTCATTTGGAAAACAAACATTACCGATCACTACACGTGTTTTTTAATTCTTCATTTAAAAAAAAAATATGTCCTTTTCCAAAACTGCATTAAAACAGTATAACATAAAAACCTTAAACATACAACTTCTTGAACAAAAATTGAAATTGGAAAAATGGGAAGAAACATTAAACACCGAAGATGCCGAAAAATCTTCAATTATATTCGAAAAAACACTTCGCGAACACATAATAAATGCAACTATACATAAAAACGTTAAACCTAAATCAAAACATAGAAAAATTAAGCCCTGGATCACCCATGGAATAGTTACCTCAATTAGGAATAAAGAAAAAACTATTTTATCAAACCCGAAAACAACCTAATGACTTAACTTTATTAGAATTATATAAAAAATACAGAAACAATCTTACAAATTTAATTAAAAAAACAAAAGAAAATTACTTCAAGGTAAAAATTGAAGATAGTGGTAAAGATAACAAAAAAGTCTGGGCTACAATTAACAACATTATCGGCAACGGTAATAAAAATAAACAAATAAATAAAATAACTTATGACAACGAAACAATAGACTCAATAAAAGAACCAACTAAAATTGCAAATATTTTCAACAACTACTTCGCTAAAGTCGGAGAGAAACTAGCCAAAAAAATCGACTCGTTCCAACCTAAAAATACTACCAATACATCCACACAAACTTGCCAAAATATTTTCGAAAAATTTGAAAAATGTACCCAAATAGAAATAGAAAAAATTATAATGAACCTACGAGTGTCCGCGAGCCCTGGTTTTGATAATATCACAGTAAATGTATTAAAACAAATGAGACAATTAATATCAAAACCAATTGCACATTGGAAAGTCTTAGCGAATCGTAAAAAACACAGCACAAACACACTAACACAAACAGATCAAACATCGATACCCAACCAACACAACACAGATTTATATTAAAAACAAGTACGGAAATAGAAATTAACAAAATAATAAATACATTAAAAAACCGGATTGCTCCTGGATTAGATGAGATAACAACGGATTGCATTAAAATAATAAAAAATGAAATATTAAAACCTATAACACACCTAATCAACCTTAGCATAACACATGCCTGCTTTCCTAATACTCTTAAAAAAGGATAAAACGGAAATAACTAACTATAGACCAATCACTTTGTTAAACTCTCTGTCAAAGATTTTCGAAAGACTATTAAAAAACCAAATAATAAAATACCTGGAAGAAAACAAATTAATCTCGGACAAACAATACGGATTTAGAGAAAAAAGAAGCACAAAAGAAGCTTTAGCAAGTACAATAGATTATATACATAGCAACTTAGATCAAGGGTTTAAATGCATAGCGATATATCTAGATTTGGCTAAAGCCTTTGATTCAATATGCCACAAAACACTTTTTAAAAAATTAGAAAATATGGGTATCAAAGACAAAGAACTACAACTTTTAAAAAGTTACATGAGCGACAGAACACAACAAGTCAAAATTAATAACTATACTAGCAAACCACTGCCGATTACACACGGAGTTCCACAAGGAAGCATACTAGGGCCCGTTCTTTTCACAATTTACATAAATGAACTTTGCAGCATGGAAATAGATGGAGAAATAATTAGTTACGCAGACGACACAGTTTTACTATTTAAATCTAAGGATTGGAATAAGGTTTATAACATAGCGAATCTAGGAATCACGCAAGTGAAAAAATGGTTGGACTCAAATACACTCACACTAAACATATCGAAAACAAAATTCACAACGTACAGCATAACCAACACAGGACAGCCAAAAAACAATACAAACACCATAAAAATACACGAATGCATAAACACCAACATCTGCGATTGCCCCCCTCTAGAAAAAACAGAACAAATAAAGTATCTAGGAATCGTAATTGACCATAATCTTAGATGGACACATCACATCAAACAAATCACAAATAGACTCCTCAGAACAATACACATTTTCCTAAATATAAGAAACATATATAAAATAAAACAATTGAAAACAATATATTTTGCACTCTGCCAATCAATAATAGAATATGGAATTATTGCTTGGGGAGGAGCAACAAACTCGGCTATCAATTACATAGAAACCGAACAGAAAACGATCTTAAAGGTAATACTAAAAAAACATAGACTGACCGATACAGACCAAATATTCAACAGCTGTGACGTACTAGATATACGCCAATTATACGTTAAAACACTACTAAACTATATTTTTAACAAACAAAATAAATTTCAACATACACAAAATAACACTAACAGACCAGTTAGACAAGCGTACAAAGAAAACATTAAAACTCCAACAGTAAACTCAACCTTTGGACAAAGACACTACCAATACCATGCTATAAAAGCTTTCAACAGTCTAAAAATTGAAATTAAAATTGAGGAAAATAAAAATAAATTCACACACAAAATTGCAAAATGGATTAAACAACAAAAAAGACAATATTACCAAAATGTCATAGCATAAAATAAAAATAAAACCTACACGTAACACACAAAACCAACATAAACACACCTCACTCACAAACACACAAGATTATTTTCATTGTATTATTTTTTAATTTTAAATGTATTATTATGTATTTTTATTTTTAATTTTAAATTTATTATTTTCTTTTCAAATTTACTATCTTCTCTTTAAATGTAATATGTAGATTAGATTTTCATATTATAAAATGAAGGCCTCAGCACGGGCAAGCCACCCAGTGAGACCTACATTACATTACTGGAAGACATAAATTGTAACAAAATAATGTACCAAATAAATAAATAAAATAAATATCATTAATAACAGCATACAGCAAGGAATCTACCCAAAAATATATAAAAATACCATAATAACCCCGATCTTCAAATCAGGAATTACATCTTACGTCTCGAACTACCGTCCCATATCTATTGTATCTAACGTAGCAAAAATATTTGAAAAAGTCGTAAAGTCACAATTAACTAAACATATCACTTCAAATAAAATTATTAATGATAACCAATTCGGCTTCAGAGAAAATTTAGGTACGCAAGATGCAATCGCAAAAATAACCTCTATAATATATAATGCTCTTGACTCGGGAAATAAATGTTTAAGTATATTCATCGATCTAAGAAAAGCCTTTGACAGTATAAGCCACAAGAAGCTAATAAAAAAAATTAGAAAATATTGGAATTCAAGGAACGGTTAAAGAATGGTTTAAAAGTTATCTTCATAAAAGACACCAACACGTAAAAATTAACAATATATTGAGTGAACCCACCTATTCCGAATTTGGAATTCCTCAAGGGACAGTTCTAGGCCCAATATTGTTTATCATTTATGTGAATGAAATGCTTACAGTACCAAAAAATGGAAAAATCATATCTTTCGCCGACGACACAGTTTTAATCATAGAAAAAAAAACTTGGAAAGAAGCCTATCAAACTGCGAATATAGAAATAAACAACTTAAAACAATGGTTGGATGACAACTACCTCTCCTTAAACTCTGACAAAACCTATTTCATGACTTTAACATTATCAGACAAAATGCACCCAACAATAAATTCCAATATAACTATCCATAACTCTTGTAATAATTATACTGACAACTGCAATTCACCTAAATGCTCAAAAATCTCAAAAAAAGTAATATTAAATATTTAGGCATAATTATAGACCAAAAAATTAAATGGACAGAACAAATTGCGCAAACTGTAAATAGAATACGTAAACTTTATTACGTATTCCTCAAACTAAGAAATATATTACATAAATCTTTGCTACTAAAGGTTTACTATGCATTAGCCCAATCAGTTCTTTAATACGGAATAATAGGATGGGGAGGAGCGTATAAAACCAACTTAACCCCACTTGAAATAGTACATAGAAGACTCATCAAAATAATTCTAAAGAAACAATTAGACTATTCAACTCAAAAATTATTCGATGAATTCAAAGTATTAACAATAAATAAAATTTATCAAAAAAACGCATTACTACAAATCCATAAAGACAAACTAACAATAAAGTCATTCAGCACCAGACCGAGAACCTTAGGACAAATAATAATCCCTAAACTTAATACTACAACAGCCCAACATCATTACACATACTCAGCAATAAAATGCTTTAACGAACTCCCTATAGAAATACAATCCGAGAGGAATTATGAAATTTTTAAACAAAAACTCAAAAAACATTTTACTATTATATAATTTCTAAGTATGTGTTACGATGTGCCAACCTATATTTCCATTATATACAAAACAAATGCCATCTTATATTTTTCATTATGTATAAAAAAAAATTCATTATATACAAAAAAAAAAAATTGCCACTTATATTTTCATTATGTATAAAAAAGTAGTCCTTCATGCATCCAAATTGTAACAACTGATAAGTAAGCATGTATAGTACTGTCAATTTGATAGTGCTCCCTCCCTAAACACGAGAATTTCTCAATTAGGGAGGTATTGTTACCACTAATATTATATAGTATATATTATGTATTATATGTATATTGGTTAATAAATAAATAAAGTTTTAAAAATACCCTTTTTCACTATTTTACAAAAATTCGTTTTATTTCGAACCCCTCGACATACAAACAAACCCATTATTTTATGGTAAGGCAAACACTACGATTTGACCCTAAATGTAAATATACTATATAAAATCATAAATGAGAAATTATAACCTTCACTAACATCAAAATATTCTAAATAACATCCGTACCTAGTTTAGTAGTGGTAGGTGTTTAAAACTTAAATATATATTTATAAATATATCCATCATTTACGGACCATCCTGTGCAACAAACTACCTACGTTGTAATCGCCAATCGCCAGTCGAGATTCAGAATTGAGTAGTTATGCTCGTTATCGGTCCGCCTTCCCTGTTTTGTATGGAAAAAGGCGCATTATTATCTAAATTCATTAGAATATTAACTACGACTTTATTTATGAAATTATTTAGATTATGACTTCTGAAACACGTTGAATATACTCCCCCCTAATTATTACTAAAACAAATTAGACAAGATTATGCCATTAACATCTTTTAATAAGCAAAACAAGTTGGGAGACCATAGTGACCCCCCTTCGGATCTTATGTGATTTTTTTCTCTTCGGGACGAAAAGGTTAAGCTCTTAAAATCCTAAAATTATAATATCCCGCGATTTGGGTTATGGGTGTGCGCTATTTAACATTACATTTATTGTTGTTAGTCGTTTGCCTAGTTGGATTTATTGTAGTTCCTACATAAGAATATGTTTATTGTTTTTTATGGGACTAGAAAAAAACAAAAAATCAGAAACTTTTAATTGAATGAATTCAAAATTGAAATATTTGGACTTTGTTTTCATCAGCGATCTCAGCAGTGATAACGGACAAAATATGTTGAGCTACTGTTCTAAGGTTTATTGATTCTGGAGTCGGTGAAGTTATTTTTTAGTTCAATAACAGTATATATTCGCAATTAAACGTATTTTTAGTGGAAACAACTAAAAATCAACATGGCCGCACATTTTAACTAGCCGGCTCCTGATTGATTGACAGTGAAGATTGAACATTCAAGACCTCAACCTTCTGCGGAATGTTGAACAAATATCTATGAACTTTAAAAAATATATTATATTCATTACTTTGAGTGTTTGAATGTTCAATATCCAGGAGATTGAACAAATAAGAACTGAAACATTGTTCCGTGAGTGGATATTGGCATTCGAAAAATGCTTAGAATGTCACTTAAAAACCAAAAAATGTGTTTTTTTTAGCATCATTAATGCGCAATAGGCTAATGAACATATTGGCATTCATAACTCAGTTTTGCAAAAAAAGGTCTATTGAACATACAAGAACTAGGACAGCGAATGGTCTAAATATTTATTATTGTAGAAAGCAATCACTTTGTGGTTTGACATATTTAATAAAATAAAAAAACTTTTTGTTCTAAAACCACGAGTTTCTAGTAATAATTTGTGCCCTGAAGATGCTTGAGTAAAGCGAAACCGGTCGGTTCTAAAAATTATAAAAAACTCGTGGTTTTAAAACAAAAATTATTTTATTTTGTTTTGTCAAAATATTTATTACTATTACCTTTCGATTTCTTCAAATTTGTTCTGAATCGCATTGTAAAATTTTTGATTTTTAAAAAATTTAAATGTACGAAGTATGTGTTAAAAAGATAATTATGTCATACTACTTACACGAATATCAAAATATATGTGAATATGTGTACAATAATGTATTTAATTATTTATTAAAATAATATTATTACACTTTAATCCTTGCCATACGTGTTCAGAGCCTACTACCTCGGCCGAGTCCGTTTTTGTGTGCGCGCTGTGCAAAGGGACCTTTCATTTACACTGTGGTGGAGTGGCGGAGAGCTCCTACCGTAGACTCAGTAAGGAGCGCCGCGCACAGATCAGATGCAAGCAATGTTTAACGGCAGTACCTATTGTTAAAGCCAGCGGTACAACACCCCCGGAGAGTGAACTAATGGAACAAAACACTCTAATTCTAGCCACTCTGGAAACAATGAGTAAACAATACCAAGAGATTCTACTTCGCGTTCACGACCTTGAGGATAAAAATAAAAACAATTGAAAAATAGAACTCTAACCTCGAAGCGAGACTTGAAGCCGTTAAAATCCACGTGGAACAGATGGATAGACTAAACCGATCAAAAAATGTGGAGATTAGAGGAATCCCTGAAACCAACGGGGGAAACCTAAATAATATTATATTCAACATAAAAAAAACCATAAACTCAAACGAAGCTACTAATATCGATGCGGCGTACCCAAAGATATTAGAAGAACGAGATGTGCTATGAGCAGTTCATACTGTGTGGAATTGTTTTGCCCAGTGTCGCCGGTTTTGTTTACCAATACTACTGCACACCTTCGCTAACGCTAAGGTATCCGCACTAATACATAGAACAGATTTCTGTGCGTACACGTCCCGATAGTATTCAAAGTACCCTAATTAGGTAGTACTCCGGCTACGGTCCGGCGGCCAACATAGCATATCTCGTTCTTCTAATATCTTTGGGCGTACCTCACCACACTAAAAGTCTCCAAAGATAAATGCAGGCCCATCCTAATAAAATTCAAGTCCAACATCGACCGTGATAATTTTCTGGAAGATGTAAAAAGGTTCAATAAACAAGCGACAAATAGAGAGGACACCCTTAACCCTAGAGTGGGCGCGTCTTTCCGTAAAACGTTAGTGGGCGCGTGGGGAGCATTTTGCCGCTCATTTTTGTGGACCATTTTAAGTAGGAATACTGCAATTTAATTAATTTATTTTATCAGGATTTAAGTTAAACACAAATAAAAAATTACAAATCGACATATTTATTGAACTCTGTTTAAGGAACTTTGGTTTTCAGTCGACTTTATAAAATTTCACATATTAATTTACTTTTTTTAAGTTATCCTTCTATAATATTTATATAAATGGAAAAAATAACAACATTAAATATTTTATAAATCTACAGGATATGCTTTGGCGAAAAAGTCTTCACATAAGTATGTGCAAATGTTCATTGCACAGCAATTTTGAGTAAACATGCAACACCCTTTTTTCGTGCGCCTATTTTTCTTTGGTGGAAATATACTGCATTTGCCTTCCTTCTTTGAAGATGATTCTTATTCTATACAAACAAAGCGAGCAATTTGGTTCCTCAGAGGAATATTTAAAGTGTCTACAAAAGACCTTGCCGTCAAATATGGCTTAACCAGGACCATCGCAATCTCCTTCAAGTACTGTCAGCGTAGCATCAATTGTTCAGTATTGGCTTTGTAAATTATTTGGCTATTTAAACCGGCAGTATTCATTATTTAAAAAAACAACCTCGTTGGACTCATTTACGTAAATATGAATTTTATTAAAAATTCTGGCATTGTTCTGGACACTTATGATACACTGAAATAAAATGGCTTCTATAGTTTTTAGAATAAAAGTATCATAATAAATAGTCTACATTTCAACTTTGTAAATAAAAAACTCTTATTTACTCGAGGCACGATAGAATGTCCAATTGCTATAGACTTGCGATTATAATGATACGTAATAGAACATTCATCTTTTCATTCTACAAGCAATAGGTACTGTATTTTATTGGAAAATATATATGTTATGCATAGACAAGAATGATGTCATAGACAATTAAAATAATTTCCATGAACCTTGCCTTTTAAGAACATTAAAATTTCTATCGACTTGCGTATTGTAAATATTATAGCTCTAGCAGATCTTCAATCTATTAACCCTTGGGACCTTCTAAGACCCAAACAGTCCCAAATGCCGTGCGCGCATTTACTCTCCTAAGACCATATTTGTCCCAGAACGACCGCACATTATTAAAATGCATATTATGCTCTTCCTCTCATCTAAAAATTAATTATTTCTTTTATGTCAGAAAGAGAACAAAATAGTGCTTGTCATTGTCTTTGAAATATTGAAGCTATTTTACATAGATGTTTTACTATCTTGAATCAAAGTGACCGTTTTGTTTCCCGCCGTTTATTCACAAGTACAATCGTGAAGTGTGTGCACCTGAATTTACAAAAAACCGTTTTTAACAAAAAATACGACGAAATGTCTAGGTAAGTAAACTTGTATTTGTTAATCAATATATTATATACGTGTTTATGTTATATTTGATAGGTTTTGATGATTTTAAATGCAATAATTATCCTATAGAAAATTTAAAAAATGCTAAAATCATTTTTAAATCCATTTTTAGTAATTGAGTTCCCTGTATTTTATGAATATTTTTATGTAAAAAGTGGAAGCATATATTTACATTTAATATTCACCAAACACAGTAATGACTTTTTATATAATTACAAAGTATTGTTCTAAAATGTCAACTCGAATGTCGAAACATGTTTCATGTACCAAATTTCTTAATTGCATAATTTAGTGAGGGGGCCAACCAAAATTGAATCGATAATTTATTCGAAGATTTGTGGGTATTAATTATTTATTTTGTAACTGTAATTTTAATTATATTTTTATAAAGTAGGTATATTATCGTTATTGTGCATTATCTTTATCTAAAATTTCTTTAAATTTAAAATTTAATAAAAATCTTTTTTTTTTAAATATCAAACTAAAATTTATAAGACATGGTTTTTATGCATAACACAAAGGATAACAAATTATTATACGCTATATTTAAACGTGTTCGATTCTTGTCAGTTTGAATGGATATTTCAGGCTAATAATGATTGCTTATAATCATTTTTTTTATGTACTATCGTAATAATATTCAATATTGATAATGAATTGGAGAAAAAAATAACATACAGAAATAATAAATAGGTATCTAACTGTAAAGATTTTTGGTTACCAAAATTCAGCGATAGAATAATACATAAAACTCATTATTGTGACAATTACATTAGGAAATTATGGAATTGCGCAGCGGAGGAAGAGCCACCAACCGAGTTGCTGGAATTTCTCGAAACAGAAACGATAAGTACCATCAGCAAAGAAGATGACGAAGAGACGAGTGAGAAAGAAATCCTCAACCCGGTTGATGATTTCGAAGAGGTATTCATTATTTATTTTATTTCACACTGCACTTGAAATAATGCGGTGAATAATTATATAATAATATATTTGCTTTATTTACAGGCGTCATCATTTTACGCAAGGAATATGGATGTGGGGATGATGGAAGTAGTTTTCCAGACCACAGACGATGGTATGAGTGCCAGTAAAAATATTGCAGTAATAAATACGTAACATAAAGCACAGTTTTTCTTATGAAGATATCGAGAAATGTACTTGCATTATAATAGTTTGATATATTTTCAGAATTGATGACAGATGTCAGTGGCGGCGGTACTAGCCAGGCGGGAGGCAGCCATGTAGAACGTAAATTCATTTATATTTATTTTTGAAGATATGTATATATCGATTCACTACTACCTACCTACTACCGAACTGACGTTTGTCTATCATCTCCTAGTTTACTGAATATAAAAGTATTAAAATTTCAAGTAATAACAAGTGTAAAGTGCTAAATTCACTAAAACGACGATCGCGCTTCGCCTGTGGTTGGAGTTTTTTCGAAATAAAGTGTGTAACGTCAAAGAATTGTACAAGTTTGGATTGCCAGGGTAGTGCCCGATTATTGTTTTGCTGAGAGTTTTTTCGGGTGGCTGCCCTGCGGTCCGGCGAAATAACGCGGGTAGGAAGATCGTTGACAATACGAGAGAGGACGATTCCGCGTTGTGCGTTGAGTTTTGCGAGACAAATTAATATTGTACAAAAATGGAAAAGAGCACGCGGATACCATGAACCGATCCTTCGGAGACTTTCCGTGTTTAATTAACCAAACATAAAACAGACGTTTTGACTCCTGCGCGAGATCAGCTGGTTTTTTGTTCGAGTGGTATTGTTCGAAGAGATTAAAATATACATTCAGTTATTTGGATTAAAAAATGGTTTTATTTGTGAGTGGTTTTGAAGCGTAATTCCTTGGAGACTACACTGGATTACCAAGCATGCTGTCGAGGTGACACAAAGATGAATCATCATTGTTCCGTTAAACGTTCAATGGATGCAGATTAATTGAGGATGGCCTCGCGCACTCCATCCGACGAATCTCTTCCCGGCGCAACCTGCTCACCGCTGGCGGACTCTCAAAACACCTTCAGACGTGATAACATGATCAAGGTTCTTCAATGCTTTTACACATTATACCTTCTTGCCTTAGCCCCATCATAGCCCTGGTGATTGATAAGGGTCCATGCTCATCAGACGTGACTACAGACGTGACATTTGGCGCTCCAACATAAATGAAGTTTTAAAACAACTTTAGGTGCTCGTATTTAAGCCTATGGCAAGGGGATATTCTCTATCGTATCAAATTTAAGATTAAAAATTTTAATTTTATAATTTTTAATGTATAAATTCTCTGATAATATGCCTAATGTATAGAAATGATGTGCATTACGGAGTACTTATGTGTGTGCATTGCGTGGTTGCGTTGTGGCTTCGTTCGCTTTACATTGATGTTTTGTTTGGTAGACGATGTACAATTTTGACGTGAACTAGCTTCGTTCGCTCATGTGATATTTTTTTTTAATTCACTACTGATTGGATATTCGGGCACTGTTATTTTAATCCACTGGCAATACATGAATCTTATGTCAGTTGTCATCTGCTGTTTGTTTGTTTACCGACATAATTTATAAATACGTTTTAGTATTTTAGCAACATACCTTTTTAGAATATATTTAATTCTTTTTGAATTAATTATTCTTTTCGTTTTAGTATTTTGTTTTAGGCAACATACCTTATTTAGAATATATTTAATTCTTTTTGAATTAATTATTCTTTAATGAAATATTCGTGGGTTCGATTTATGCTCTCCTTTACAGGGTGTTTGTTCTTAGCTACGACAATATTTTTCCAAAATAATCATTTTTGATTATTTTCTTTTTTCGATTTTTTTTTTATTGTTTTGCGAAGCTTTACTCCTCGAGCATTTTCATTATGGCAATTTCTAATATAAACGGTGCAACGAAGGAGGAGATGATGCAAATGTCATCTGAAGTGAATATCACTGCAGAGCTTACGTTATCAGCTATGCGGGAACAGGCTCGTATGTATAATAAGAGCTTAAAACAATCCGGTAGTGATTCTTCACAACAAAATGAAGGCAATAGTGATAATGCGAATCAGACTACAAACATAGTTATTAATAATTATTATCAATCTGCAAATACAAATACGTCCGTACATTCTTGGGGTATTAAATTTTCGGGTTCTTCTGATGTTAGGGATTTTATACAACGTGTGGAAGAGTTATCTAGATGCCGTCATATAGAACTGTCATCGGTTGTGATTTCCTTTGCTGATCTTCTTGAGGGGAGAGCTCTCTCTTGGTATCGGACAATTTATAAAGATTCTTTATCTTGGCCTGAGTTGAGAAATCACCTCATAGCACGTTTTGACCTTGTATTAACCAAACAGAGGCCCTAAAAGCCTTATTCGCAATGAAACAAAAATTTAATCAAAGTGTTGTGGATTACGTCGAGGACATTAAATTAACTAATCTCAGATAAGACGTTCCACTTACGGAGGAACAGTTGGTAGACCTAGTTTCTGATAGTCTGTTACCTAAATACGCCTTGGCTATCGCATATTTTGCAGAAAAGGACTTAAATTCTTTGGTAAATGTGTGTAGGAGATTTGAAAAGCTCTCGGTAGATAAACCCTTACCGCATTTCTATTCTTCTCAAGCAACTTCCTCTTCATCAACACATACTTCATCTTCTTCTTCGAATAATAGAAAAACTTTAAATTGTTTTTATTGTAAGGCGCAAGGTCATACAAAGCAATTTTGTAGGCTATGGAAGTCTGAATCTCAGAGGAATTCTAGTAAACGTAAAGATGACTCCGCTCGCACAAACCCAAAAAACTAGCGTGTGATCCTCTGCGTCCTGCTAGCAAGGATGCCAGGAGATCATCACCCTTAGTTGATAGCTCCAGTAACCGGTTCTTCGGGCGTGACATGGACGCATGCATGCCGATGGCTAGTTCTGGACAGGACATCAGACCTCATGCAAATATTTCTATTCAAAATCTTGTCTTTTCGGGTCTTTTGGACAGTGGTCAGTTGTTTTGGCGGTTCTCTTTACAACTTCTTTATTAGTTTAGGGTTTAGTTTAGATAAGTTAGAAATATAATAATAATAATAAGTTAATTTTTTTTTTTACACTTTATAGGTAGATGAAACCAACGTGATAGTGTGCGAAACTACCAACCCTGCATACTGTTCCGTTTGTTTCGTCAGTGTTTTTATAGTGACTTGCTTTTGAGGCTTGTTCCCTCAAGAGTTTGTGACTAGAATTTCACAAAATATTCTCATTCTTACTATCTCATATATATATTTTTTAAATTCTATTGAATTTTTTTTAGGAGATGTCGTTTGTAATGAATGTCGTTTTCTCTGATCCTAGTGATCAGTGGCGCCCATTAATTTAGTTTAGGTCTTAATTCTTTATTATCACTTAAACTTTACTGAGATTTATTCTTATTTACGTTTTGAGTAATTTTCATTTTAAATGAGACGATTCGTCTTCTTACTGTTGTGAGCTTAGTAGTGCGACGCACACACGCACACACACACATTGGTACGCTCCGTCAGCATAATGGACATAAGTTTGGTTGTCATTATCCTTTGGTCTGAACCCTTCTTTCACAAGTTTATTGGAGTTTTCTTATATTTTGTCAAGTATCGAAGTTTTATTAGTATCCAAAGAGTCTCCAGGGGACTTGGAAAGAAGGATTCTAATTTTTTTTTGTGTGTGAAAGAATTGAGCAATTTTTCATACACAAGGTTATGTATTTCTATTTTAGTTCTTCAATGTACTAGTTTTATGGTTAAATATATTTAGTTTAATATATATATTTTGAAGTCGTAGTTTCTTAAGGAAATTCTCAAATTGTGTTGTTTCAAACAAAGGGGAGTACATACTGCTTTGGCGTGCTTACCTATTAAATAATTCCGTCTGGATATTATCACTTTACCTCTGCTACGTAAGAGTGTGTCTTTGTACAGTTTTGTTAGTCATAAGTACAACTTGGTTAGTTATAAGTAATATATGCATAAGTATCTCATTGCTAGTACCAGTGTTATGCTGTACATTTTGTAGTACAAGTGTCGATCTCTTGAATTGTGCTCGTACACCTCGTAACCTGTGTCAATTATCTAAAGCACATAGTTGAACACCAATTATATTTTGTTTGTCCAAGAAATTTCGACTCTTTGCTTACGTGGTAAGTGAAATGTTTGTTAGAATGCCATCTAGGCAGCGGCGTAGCTACCTAGGGGCTACGCGGGGCAGTGCCCCGGGGCCCTCAAGCTCAGGGGTCCCTCGAATCCTTACCAGAAATCTCGATCGAACTGAACTTTTGGAAATTTCTCCCATTTTCAAAATAAATATGACAGGTTGCAACTTGCAACCCCACTTTAATCATGACAACTCAGTTGAGAGAAATTCAAAAGTTATGCCTAGGGAATTCCCCTAAATTCTTTCTGTAGGTTGGCAGTGTTGTCAATTTGACGGATAGTGATATGTGATTGGTTTATTTATGGTGATATTTTTTTTACCCACCGCTTTCCCACCCCGGTATAGGTGACTTATGGTCACCCCTTCGGAGTTCTCGCAAGAATCTAATTTTTTTGAATAAACGACTCTACAATTTAAAGTGAAGTTAGACCTTCAATGTCCCCGCATACAGTGTTAGGAAGCGGTATGCAAGCGCTTACAGATGAGTGACTACCAAAGATATTAGAAGAACGAGATATGCTATGTTGGCCGCCGGACCGTAGCCGGAGTACTACCTAATTAGGGTACTTTGAACGGTATCGGGACGTGTACGCACAGAAATCTGTTCTATGTATTAGTGCGGATACCTTAGCGCAAGCGAAGGTGTGCAGTAGTATTGGTGAACAAAACCGGCGACACTCGGCAAAACAATTCCACTCAGTACGAACTGCTCATAGCACATCTCGTTCTTCTAATATCTTTGGTGACTACAATGGATATTATGATTAATGAATACTTCTCAAAAATTTAAAACAAGAACAAATAAACATAGAAAATAGGACAAAGTTAGAAAGCGTAGAATTCACAGTCTATTTACGAGAACAAAAAAAGGGAGAAAAAATAAAAAGAAACATATTGTACCAAAGTATCAGCAACCTAAGTAGAGAAAAGAGATGAGAAGTACATGGTAAATAAGAAAAAAAGAAAAAGAGACATGATCAGTAACCAACGCGAATATCGTGTGGTCACCGAATTCAGGTGAGCTGTAAGCAAGAGAAAAAGAAAACACAAGAGAAAAGTGGTTCAATGCCTCGCAGCTGGCAGTCCCGAGGATGGGTTGGTGGTGGTTGGGAAGACAAATGCAGGTCCAAGTGCCGCGCCCCTAAGCCGACCTCGTGGTGGTGATATGTGCGTCATTCCCCAACGACACTTGTAGCGTCTTAAAATATGGATAAAAAGAAGAAACCCAGTGGTGCATTTAAACGCAAACAACGCCAAGAAAGAGAAGATAGTAAACAAAAATTGCCCAAAATTGACAAGTTTTTTAGTCAGCCTTCTGCAAGAACATCTGGCCAAAATATTTCTATTTATAAATAATGTGGTAACTGCAGTGTTGGTTGAGAAGCCTACTGAAGAAGATTCGACAATTATTGCAGTTGGAGATACCTCCGCCGCCGATCATGTGAACGTGGATGTTTGCATGACACACATAAGAGCGGAGGGTTTGGAGGAACCACAGACCTCAAATCTTCTTATGACTTGGGAAACTTCACTAACAAAATATTAAGTGATAATGCGAAAAACGTCAAATTCTTGATTTGGGGCCTTTACAGCCTTCAGGACCTTTTCCAACAGACATCAACCAGAACAATAGGTGTTTTTCAAAATCGTACTACTTTTCGTGTTCTAAATATGGGCCAGTTAATCGTTTTTGGTTGTGTTATTCCAAAATACTAGACGCTGCCTATTGTTAACCCTGCTGGTTATTTGCTTCACAAAGAAATAATGTTTGGTGTACGGGAATTCGAGATTGGAAGCATTTATCAGAAAGAATTAAACAACACAGTTGTTCGAGTGGCCATTCGGAAGCATGTGCTGTGTATGAATTTTGCAAAAAAAATGATAATAATACTATCGACAAGGAACTTGAAAATGAAATTCGCAAAGAAGCATCATTTGTTCTTCAAAGGTTATGCGATATCATACTTACCCTAGCAAAGAGTTCTGTGGCTTTGAGAGGACATCAAGAAGACAAGGATACCATCTGTCTGTATGTGTCCTTTATAGAGCTTGTCGCCCGATATGATCACATTTTGCGGCAAGTTTTGGATATGCCCAAAGGTAATAATAATTATTTCTAAGTTTTTTTATCGTTTTATTTTGTTTATTAACTGTTTAACTTGACTTGACTTTTTTAAAATTGTGTTTTTTATGTTTTTAGGATCTACAAGATATCTGAGTGCAACAATTCAAAATGAAATGATTGAGAGCTTGGGGACCAAACTCGGAAACCCATCTACTAGAACAAATTAGAGCGTCACCGTTTTTTGCCATGACAATGGATAGGTACGACTAAATAGAGGGTCAATACGATATCTGCAATAAAACTTCGTTATTTTGATATTATCAGAAATAGTTCTTAAGAGTCCTAATAAAGATGAGCGTAGTGAAGCAGAGAGTATTAAAACAAAAATGCAAAATTTCGAGTTCGTGTTGCTTTGCGAATTCATGCAGTGTATTGAACGACATCAATTATGCATCCAAAACTTTACAAAAATGCGACATCAATTTGGGCGAGGCGAGTAAAGTTTTAGCAGAGACCAAAGCAAAGTTGCAAATTTATAGAAATGATTTCGAATTATTCAAGTGCAAAGCCAGTGAAACTGCAAGAAAATATGGTATTGATACCCATTTTCAAGAAAAAAGGCAAAGATAAGTTAAAAAACATTTTGATGAATTAGCTGCTGATCACCGATTTCCAAACCAAGAAAAAACATTTAAAATTGAGATTTTCAATAATGTACTAGACACAGTAATATCCCAATTAGATTCACGTTTTATTGGTATGAGTGCAGTCTGTCATATATTCGATTTTCTAACACCAACATTTTTATTACATGTTGATGAAGCAACTTTATTACAAAAGTGTGACGAATTCCAAAGAAAATATTCAGATATAATAGGCCCTAGTTTTTCACTTCAATTTATTAATATTTACCATCTAGTTTTACCTCCACTAACTCAAGCATGGACTGTTCACCAATTATGTAAGGAAATAATGAGCAAATATGGAGTGCTAGAATGCGACCTAACGGAAGTATTTACAGCAATGTTATTATTCTTTACAATTCCTGTTACTTCAAAGGTCATTTAGCAAATAAAAAATAATAAAAAATAATTTAAGAAATAAGATGGGCCAAATTCGACTCCCGACATTTATCAAAACCGCATCAAGCCTGGATTTAAACGAAGTCATTGATAATTTTGCGAAAACTAAAGCAAGGAAAAAATTGTAAATATAATTGTTATTAAGTCAGTTGGTAGGCCCGACCTTTATATAATAAACCCTTGAATCTTCTCTATTTCGTTTTATTAGCCAAATCTACACCAAGTATTAATTGTAATTTATGTTGTTAAATATTTTTAATATTTTTATTACCTGCCCTGCAGTCTGCAGTGCACAAAAAAGAGCTGATGTAGCTTAGCATTTTTAAAGTGTTTGAATATTTCATATTTTTATTTGATAAAACCTAATCAGTTTACATAGCAGTGGGGCCCCCTTTTTTAATTTGCCCCAGGGCCCTTGGTTACCTAGCTACGCCACTGCATCTAGGTTACTTCCTTAGTCATATTTCTTGAGCAAGCAATGTTCATTCGAAGAGAATATGCTAGGCATTTTGAAAAAGTAAACCTAATCTAACCACCTTTTGATAGACAGGTATTTATTTGTGTTTTCATAAAACCTGAGCAAAATTTTTGAGGAATAGGTATTTTTTTAATATGTAAACCCTGATTCAACCACGATAGACAGGTTTATCTTCTGATTGTAAAACCTCATCTAAAATTCTTGGTATTACGTTATGTAAACCCTGCTCTGAACATTTTTTTACATCAATTTTGTAATTGATTTTGTGAAGATCTCTTAGAGATTTAGTGGATTTTATTTTTTTATTTTGTTAAGTTCTATTGTTTCAAGTTTTTATCTTAGAATGGTAAATTTGTTTTATATAACTATAAGGAGAGAAAGAGAGTTAAGGTAGTTATTTTATTTATTTTCTGTTAAAAATATATATGTGTTTTTGTTTTCTTCTTCAAAGAATAAAGTGGGAGCTTGAGTTCTCCATACTCACTGGTGTCTCAGAGATTGTCTCTCGATAAGAGAGTAAGTGTTTGCGAATCTCATATTAGAGATATAAAAGTGAAGGTACAATCCTCATGTAAATATTAATAATAATAACGGTTGTACAACTTTTTTGCAGTTTTCTCTTTTCGTTTTCTTGGTTTATAACTCGTTATTTATTTATTTATTGTTTGGAACATTTACATAGTGTTAACAATTATTACATTTATATTATTTCGGTGGGAATGTGCACAGATATTAACACCCCAATTAAAAATGTTCACAGCATACGTAAACAAGGTTTAGTCGATATTTGGACATATCAAACCATAATAATAATTGCTCTATATATTCCTGCTGATCTATAGTTATAGTCTTACATTCTTTGTTTACACTAATTCGCATGCCTAAGTAACGTCTAACAGGACCTAAATCTTTCAATTTAAATTGAGAACTTAATACATTTTTTAATTTTTCTGTTTTCTATTAGAAAAAATTAAGAAATCGTCAACATATATAGCTACAATAATCTTGAAATTCTCATAAAAAAATGTAAACAAGCATGGTTCAAATTTACTTATTTTAAAACCAAAGTTCAGCAAACAATCTTTAATTTTTCATAACAGACTAAAGCAGACTGTTTCAGTCCGTATATAGCTCTTTTTAATTTCAAGACCTTTCTAATTTGCTTATTTACAAAACCTTCTGGAATTGACATGTAAATATTTTCTTTTAAATTTCCATTTAAAAAAGCTGTTGTCACATCTAGATGTGTTATAAAACTTTAGATACCCCCATTGAGAGTAAGTTGAACATAGAAAAGGCTGAAAATTGTGTAGTAAACATTCCATATCAAAAGCTAATTGGAAGCCTTATGTATTTGGCAGTTTTGACTAGACCAGACTTGTCGTATGCCCTTAGTTATCTCAGCCAGTTCAATAACAGTTATAATGAAACTCATTTTAGTTATGCTAAACGAATATTAAATTATTTACAAAAGACAAAACACTATTGTTTAACATATTGTAAGGAAAATGTAGAGCTGACAGGTTTTGTTGATGCAGACTGGGCTAGTGATAGTCTGGATCGTAAGTCTTATACTGGGTTCTGTTTTGTAATGGGTGGTTCTGTGATTTCCTGGCAAAGTAAAAAACAAAAGACTGTCTCCTTATCCAGTACTGAGGCAGAATATGTTGCTCTCTCAGAGGCATCTAGAGAAGCTGTTTATTTCAGAAATCTTATGTATGAACTTACTGGTAAAAAATGTGTAATTAAATTGAATTGTGATAATCAAAGTGCATTAAAATTAGCAACAAGTCATCAGGCACATGCTAGATCAAAACATATTGATGTTCGGTATCATTATGTTAGAGATGCACTTAAAAATAAATAAATTAATATTGACTTGTTAACCAAGGGTCTTTTGTCAACTAAGCATTATAACTTCATGCACATGCTGGGAATTAAACTTAAATAAAACAATATCTATGTATTCTGTTTCAAAATTCACATTTATTTTGTTAAGTGGGAGTATTAGAATAATGGTAACAAAATTATCAAATGTGTTTAGTGGCGCCATCTATATTGAAACAATGTGTAACATTTCAAATAAATTTCAAGAACAATAAAGATTATTCTTTTGTCTATTGCGAAAAGCAACGTGTTTTTCAACAACAGCAAAAGTATGCAGTTGTCTTCTGGTGTATAATTCCTTCTCTGAGTAAGTAATTCTCCATCTCACCGCTACAAAATTCACCACCATTATCTGTGCGTAATATTTTTAATTTTGTTTTCTGACTATTTTCAGTCATTGCTTTAAAATTCTTAAATATCTTGAAGACTTCATTTTTATTTTTGTGGAAGTATATGAAGGTCATGCGACTGTGATAATCAATGAACAAGACAAAATACCTAGCACCACCTATGGACTTCGTTTCCATAGGACCACATACATCTGCATGTATTGTATGTAGTATTTCTGTACTTATTTTTCCAACATGATGAAATGATAAACTCATTTGTTTACCTTCGCAATATAAAAAGTGAAGTGGTACTTTAATTTTAAAAAGTGTTGAGTGATGGAACGTGTTTTCAAAATTCCGAGTTTCGTAAATTTTAATACTTTTTTTAATGAAAATACACGGGTAAGTTTTTTTTAAGCCTGTTGGCATTTTTGATATCAAAATTTATTAATTTAGAAATAAATATGTTGACTTGTAATACACACATCTCAAAGAGTATTTTATCTAGTTTTCAGAACAGTTTTTGTTTTGGCAAAGAGTTACCAAATAACAGTTTTATCTGAATGATTGTAAAATTCAGTAAAATATTGAATCTATGGAAAAAATGGAAGGTTTCGGAAGCTTCGATCCGTGCAAATCAACAATGTCTCAAGGGAAAAATATTACCAATGGTAATTTTCCACAACATTTTGCATTAATTAAGTAATTCGTACTAAACAAGTTTTATTTTAATAAAAAAAATATATTTCTAAAATTCGGGGTCTACTGTTTTTGAAAGGTGGCAGCCCTTAGTGTGCATCAGTTGTTTGGTCTCCAATTTAGAAAATCCACATAAACAAAATCGAAGCAATTCAAAACGAAATCCTAAAATATATTTGTTACAAGTCATTTGTAAGATTTAATAATTATGCAGAGGCAGCTTCATACTTTAAAATTGATTCACTGAGTGTACGGAGGCATAATAATTATTAGGCACTATTCCTGTATAAAGTAGTTAAAATAATATTCCATGCCCAGAGTTGCTAAACAAAATTCCATTCAATGTACCTGCACGTTCAACACGCTCTTGTGTCCTATTCAGGGTTGATCAAAGCAAAACGAATAAAGTTTATGTCTCTATTGTTTATATCTCTATTATGATTTAATTTATATCTACAACCTCTCTCCATGGCTATAAATGTATTGTTTCGTAAATTTTTCGTTTTATATAATTTTTTGATTGGTATAATTTTTTTAATTAATATTCCTTTCTCACAAATTTAAATTATGTTGTCTCAGTTAAAGTCACAAGGAGGAAATCCATAATTGGTTTTATTTTACTAAATAACACTTATGTACAAAGTGATTAAATGTAAACTGTCGATTTCTCAAATGAATAAATAAATAAAAACCACTAATTTGTGACTTATGAAACATGAAAAAGGTATTTTTGTTATTTGTTTTTGGGGTATTATGCCGTGTTGCGCTAACTCCTTCTTGAGCCAACGTTTCGAACAGAATTGCAGTGTCCATCATCAGGGCAGATGTGTTATTTGAGGTTGTGGTGAAATGTGAGCTTATGTATGAGGATGTGATACCGAGTTGCCAGCTCCAACCCTCTGAGCTAACATGATCGTATAATTTTTTTTTTAAACGTTGGCTAAAGAAGGAGTTAGCGCAACACGGCATAATCCCCCCAAAACAAATAACAAAACTACTTTTGGTTGTGAAAAAAATCTTAAATCATATGAAAAAGGTATTTCTCCACTGTGAATCCGTATCCATTCGTGAAGGTCGGATTTTTGATAAAATGCATAGTTTCACAAAAAACATGAAAAAAGATTTTCTTTACTGTGAGTCAGCATGTGTCCCGTTAATTTGCTCTTTTTATAACATGCATAGTTGCACACGGAACATGAAAAAGGTTTTTCTCCACTGTGAATCCGCATGTGTACGTTAAGGTCGCTTTTTTGATAACGTGTATAGTTGCACATGGAACATGAAAAAGGTTAAATACCACTGTAAGTCAGCTTGCGTGTCTTCAGGTAACCCTGTTAACAACATGCATAGTCGCACTCTGAACATCAAAAAGGTTTTTTCCTCTTGAGTCAGCATATGCCTCTTAAGCTGACCGTTTTGATGACACGCATATTTGCACACGGAACATGAAAAAGGTTTTTCTCCATTGTGAGTCAGCATGTCGAACTTTAATTGACTCTTTCGATAACACGCATAGTTTTTTTACTGCACTTTAGTTTACCCTCGTTTTAACTTGCATGGTCACACTCCGAACACAAAAGTGGTTTTTCTCCACTGTGTATCAGCATGTGTCTCTTCAGCTGACCCTTTTTACAGCACGCATATTTGCACACGGAACATGAAAAAGGTTTTTCTCCACTGTGAGTCAACATGTGGCTGGTTAGGTCGCTCTTTCGATAACATGCATATTTGCACACTGAACATGAAAAAGGTTTTTCTCCACAGTGAGTCAACATGTGCATCTTCAGCTGACCCTTCTGACAACACGCATAGCTGCACACGGAACATGAAAAAGGTTTTTCTCCACTGTGAGTCAACATGTGCCTCTTCAGCTGACCCTTCTGACAATACGCATAGCTGCACACGGAACATGAAAAAGGTTTTTCTCCACTGTGAGTCAACATGTGGCTGGTTAGGTCGCTCTTTCGATAACATGCATATTTGCACACTGAACATGAAAAAGGTTTTTCTCCACAGTGAGTCAACATGTGCATCTTCAGCTGACCCTTCTGACAACACGCATAGCTGCACACGGAACAGGAAAAAGGTTTTTCTCCACTGTGAGTCAGCATGTGCCTCGTTAAGTTGCTCTTTTGATAACATGCATAGTTGCACACTGAAAATGAAAAAGGTTTTTCTCCACAGTGAGCCAACATGTGCATCTTCAGCTGACCCTTCTGACAACACGCATAGCTGCACACTGAACATGAAAAAGGTTTTTCTCCACTGTGAGTCAGCATGTGCCTCTTCAGTTGACTCTTGTGACAACACGCATAGCTGCACACGGAACATGAAAAAGGTTGATCTCCACTCTGAGTCAGCATGTGGCTGATTAGGTGGCTCTTTTGACAAAATGCATAGTTGCACACTGAACATGAAAAAAGTTTTTCTCCACTGTGAGTCAGCATGTGCCTCTTCAGCTGACCCTTCTGACAACACGCATAGCTGCACACGGAACATGAAAAAGGTTTTTCTCCACTGTGAGTCAACATGTGCCTCTTCAGCTGACCCTTCTGACAATACGCATAGCTGCACACGGAACATGAAAAAGGTTTTTCTCCACTGTGAGTCAGCATGTGGCTCGTTAAGTGGCACTTTCGATAACATGCATAGTTGCACACTGAACATGAAAAAGGTTTTTCTCCACTGTGAGTCAGCATGTGCCTCTTCAGCTGACCCTTCTGGCAATACGCATAGCTGCACACGGAACATGAAAAAGGTTTTTCTCCACTGTGAGTCAGCATGTGGCTCGTTAAGTGGCTCTTTCGATAACATGCATAGTTGCACACTGAACACGAAAAAGGTTTTTTTCCACTGTGAGTCAGAATGTGTCTCTTCAGTTGACCCTTCTGACAACACGCATAGCTGCACACGGAACATGAAAAGGGTTTTTCTCCACTATGAGTCAGCATGTGTCTCTTTAAATTTCGCTTTTGAGCATTTGAATAGTTGCACTTGGAACAAGAAAAAGGTTTTTCTCTTACATGGGAGCTTACGTTTATTGACTTGGGAGAGAAGGAGTAGTTGCGATGGGGAAGAGTGTTTCCTTTTT
Source organism: Hesperophylax consimilis (assembly GCF_061612785.1). Lineage (NCBI taxonomy): Eukaryota > Metazoa > Arthropoda > Insecta > Trichoptera > Limnephilidae > Hesperophylax > Hesperophylax consimilis. Next base: position 11,158,574 of record NC_142852.1, read on the forward strand.
CCACAAAATGCGTCTGAAGATCTGTCGACAAATTTGAAAAATAACATTGATGAAAATGACTCGGTTAAACTTATTTCCTAAGCTTAGAGTAAATAAGCGAAGTAAGTTCCTAGAAACGTTAAAAAAATAGGAGAGGCCGTATTGTTCAAGTTTACAATGAAAATTGGTTTTACCTGCTGCCTTGGTAATTCTCCCAAAGCGTTCTAAGCATTCCTCTTTAACATCCGGCAGGTCTATGTCAATTTTCATATAAGTAAGTCCCGCTTCAACTTGTCGGGGTAAGAGATCCGCGTTTATGGTAACTGTCTCCACATTTATGCTTCCTGGAACAAAAAAATAAATTGTATTTTTGCATGGCCAGCCTCGAACCAAACGTCGCCTGGCGCGAGTTTAATTTTGGCTACCCTCACAGTATAAATTAGTACACGCCAAGGCAGGATATCACTGTAATCGATAAAATGATGATTTGTGTTTTTTTGTAACGCTGTATTTATCAAAAATAATATAAAGGGCCATGTGTTAAATATTAGGCTAAATATTCCACGCCGGAGCAAACTGCTCCAATTGTACCCACATGGGGGCAGCCCTGTATCTTCTTACCATTGATATAAAACGAAAAAAATTAATTGGAAAAATTTACTATTTTTTTTATACCAATGATCAACAATGTAGAAGCGGGAATTTGGATGGAAAATTTAAAGGTTAATATCAGATAAAAATGACCTCAGACGTCCGCTTGAGGGAAATTCTTTAAGATATAAAAACGCTGCTCTAGAGCACCGTAAGTAGAGAGTTTTAAGTCAATGGGATAGTGTTTTCTCAATCGATATTTATGAATTTGTAGCAATCGATACTGCTAGAGTATTCCAGAAAGCCGACCAGTTTAAAACGCATGGGCTGAGAATGGACGAAACATTTTATTTTTTATTACCGACGACAATAATTTGCGAGTTGGACTATGTATATTTCGCACATTCTCTAGAAGGTTCTAGCCTATTGCCTAGGCATAATTCCCGCGCCATCGAAACTACCAGAAGAATATCGCTGAAGCGAGTGACCCGTAGTTTACCAGCGGTCTCGTGTATTTAGTACCGCCGCCGGCTGGGCTATATAAGTAGGTCCAACGCAGCGAGTAGTTAGTCTTTTTTACCCAGTTCCCAAAATTAAGGTTCTATATTTTACACGTATGCAATACAACTAACTGGCTGTTTGAGAACTATCAGCATATTGCAAGCATTCCTTCTTTACAGCTGGGAGGTGAAAATCTAAATTCGAAAATGGAATTTGACCTCCACCTTCTTCCTGGAGCCCTGGTTCCGTCTTGATGGATATAGTATCTGGCTTCAGTAGATCCATGGTCTGCTTTGGTAGAGTTTGGTATTTTGTTTAACCCCAAACAAATATATCTGAAACAGATAAAAGTTGTAACGGAATTCTAATATAAATCAGTTTTTAAAATTTGGCTTCTTAAGTCTTACTAAAAGTACACATTAAAAAACCTTGAAGTTTTGACAATGGTTGAGAAAGACGTCGTTTTATCTTGGGTAAATCTTTTATTTATTAACTGTTATGTCTACCGCCATTCCGTTGTAATGCATCTGTAATAAAACACCTGTATTACGTATATTTGTTGTAATTTAAAAAAAATGCATTTTTAATTATAATCTAATAATATGTAGATGTCAAATTGACAGTTTAAACATTCTGCTGTGACAAAACGCCTAATGATTCCCTAACTAAACTGGAAGAACGGCCGCTACCAAAATAAATACGATGAATTAAAGTATTATTACTTACCAATAACAATCACATGCATGGGATAATAAGTTTAACAGGGCGGGATAAACAAAGTTTAGAAACAGGAAGAAAGACTGTCGGAGAAGAAAGCACATGTCAAAAAATATATAGGTTATGCATAGACAAGAATGAAGTCATAGACAATTAATATAGTTTTCATGAACCTGGCCTTTAAGAACATTACAACTTCTTTCGACTTGCGTCTTGTAAATATTATAGCGCTAGCATATCTTCAATCTATTAACAGTGAGAAATCCATGACCCTTAAAATAAACACAACAAGAAAAACGAAATCAAATCGTTTCTAATCGAATATTTAGGTCAAGCAATTCTGATTTTGTCCATTGTACATTTCTTTTACACATATGGGTCAAAATTCCTTAAAAATTCATCAAAACACTCACTTGAGTCAAGTTAGAGAAGGGGTTTCCATAAAAGTTTTCTGTGAAAGGTAATTCCCCACAAAAATTTCCGATATTTGCTTCCCCACAGTAATTTTTCAAATCCATGTAAGGGCAGTTATTAAAAAAATTCTGAAGGAAGTACTTAACGCCAATATTTATTCGACTCCATGGGGGTGGGGGTTGTAAATAGCTCATAAGTATTTAATTCTTGGTCCCAGTTTAAACTACTTTTGGGTTTTTTGGAACAAGGTATTATGTTGATTTGTACAAAGTACCACATGAAAATGCCCGGTTCTTTTACTGGCTACGATAAAAACTCCTCTCCTAGTAGTAGTTCAATATATGTTAATCATTTTCCAAGAAAAAAAATGAATGAATAAAATTATATTTTAATCAAAACATAAAAGAATCGTGACTCCCTTTTTAGCAGGACAAAGAAATTCTATTTTCTGATACAGAATTCATGGCTTATGATGATCTTGAATTTAATTTCTTAATATAAATGTATAAATGTAATTTTACTCTAAGTAAACGAAATAAAAAATTTTGTGTTCTTCAATTTTCTGTTAAAAGTAGAGAAATTACATAATTCGATTACGTCGTAAAAAGCACGTCTTCATATTTCATATTTGATAATCTAAATGACGGGTTGTTTGGAAGAATTTTTATTATTCTACAAATTTCAAAATTAATTTTCATGTTCTATGAAAGATTTGTTTCAAGTTCTGTTATTATTTCAGTTCTGTCAAGCTACTAAATTATGAATATATACTTACAGAATTTGAATAGGACTTTCACAGAACCCGAACATGAACGTTGAAAATGATTTCTCAGTAACAACCCTTTCCGATGAATGATAAATCAAATCCTTTATTTAAAGAGTTTCAAATTTCAAGTCATCGTAGATTATTTTTTAGACAGATTGATTGTTCATCTTGGAGCAAGATTTTACATTACTTGCGCTGTCCTGAAAAAATGAGCACTAAAGAAAGATACTGCTCGTTTTTGCAGGACAGCACTTTGTCTTAACCCTAAAAAGATAATCATATTGTGCAGTACGGAAAAGATACTCATGCGTAAAATTGACGCATATGTTTTATGCAGCTGCAGGTCGAGGTTTATTTATTTATTTCAATAAATTTTATGTGATTATTTATTAACACATATTTAAGAATATTTATATTAAAGATAGTTTACTTATACTCCTTTATTTATTAAAAAAAAAACTTTATACTTCTTCTATAAATCAACGAAATTTTTTAACACTTACTCTTTCATACGAAACTTATTTTTTACTACAATAATCAGCATTTTTTAGCACAAAAGCAACAATTAGCATTTCTTATATATATTAGAAACATATTATATGGTTATATAAAAATCAGTTACAAACAGCTTTGGCACAAATCATCAAAGTAACGTAATATATAATCATGCGTAATTTTGACTCACGCGTTCGTTATATTTCAAAACAGGTGACACTTACCTTATCGCCACTTACACTACATGACAGCTCTCAGCGACAAATAAGATGTCCTAAACGCACAGCTATGGATTCGCGCTATTTAGAAAGAGAGAGCGATATTTCGCAAACGCATGCGTAAATTTTACGCAGACTATCTTTCTTGGGTTAAAGATTTTTTTTGTTGTGATGGAATATTTCGACATTTCAAACATTTTTATTTTTTAAATAATATTTTACTCCAATGAATGGGGTAGGCTACGAATTAATATTTTATTGTGTATGGTCGCGCCTTTTTTAGTTTCCTCTATCCCAGGGGCGTATAACTCCCGTCTGACCTTGTAACCCTGATGGGAAGAGTTATCCCCAACCCAGATTCTTACAGACAAAGCTGTTGTGGCTGAAAGCTCAGGGACCCAATTTTCATTTCAGTAGACAACTGCTCGCATGCGATAATTATCTACGTTGTCTATGGTTTTTCTATCATCGAGTAATTATCTACTAATTTTCGATAGAAAGCGTATTTTGGAATTTCTAATAGATAATTATCTATTACAAAGCAGTAGATAATTGGACTATTGGTTTTAGTAGTAGTTCAACTGTCAAAAAGTGTTACTTGTAGGGTTTGCGTGTGTCGTATTTTTGTTAATTATTGTAAAAATGGTGAGTTTTGAAGATTTGACGCACATACAAGCGATCGAAGACATGGAACATGCCGAATATTTAACTGAAAGGCCACCAAGAAAACTTTTTTCAAGAAATGATGCATTTAGTCTGAGTAATGAACTGTTCATAAAAAATTTTCGACTATCTAAACAATTGGTGCTCAAATTAATTGATCTATTGTCGCCTTTGATGAAAGAACCGTATAAAATCAAGTCTGTAGATGAACGAAGGTAAAAACGATTAATGATCCCCGTTATATGCAAACAAATCATTTTTTGTACTCAATCAGTGATATGATAGTAAAACATTGTTTTTTTTTCAGATTTTAATTGCGTTGAATTTTTTGGCACAGGATCTTACCAACATCCTGTTGGGTCAAATTTAAATATGGCAGTATCGCAATCTACTGTATCAAAATCTATTTGTTAAGTGGTGAATGTTTTAAATCATCCTACCATTTTTGACAAATGGGTGCGATTCCCATATACATTAGCTGAGTTAGAAGCAAATAGGAATGTGTAAGTTATTATTTGAACCGTATTTAAATTTTAAAGTCCTGTACATTTTTTTCAAAGTATGTATATAGTTAGAACATTCTTATTTCAGATTTTATAGTGAACATGGTTATGCCGGAGTTGTAGGATGTGTGGATTGTACACATGTGGCAATAGTTCCACCTTCAAACATATCCTCTGATGAACGATCATATGTGAATAGGAAACAATATCATTCCATTAATGTACAGTTGGTAAGTAATTGATTTTCCCTTAATTGCTGGAAACATAATTATTAGTGATATATCAAATGAATATAATAAATCTCACACCATCGAAAATGTACTTTTTTTAGATATGTGATGCACGACTCAAAATCATACATGTTAATGCAGTGTTTCCTGGAAGCACACATGACTCGCTCATTTGGAGGAATTCTAGCATTGAACCTTTATTAGAGATGTTATATAGAAGAGGCCACCGAGGATTTTATGTGATAGGTAATATTTTATCTAATCATCTTTCGTCATTTACTTGAAAATAGAACAAAGTTAAGGTCTTCAAAACAAGTTATATTTCCCCAGCATTCATCATTAGATATGTACCTATACGTCTAATGAGTTTCTGATATGTATGTTCCACTGTTATATTAAAATAAAGAGCATTGATAATTTTTCACCTATGAATGTATATGTATTTTTACAACAATATCATTATTCATATTCCTATTTTTAGGTGACTCTGGATACTATTTGCGGCCGACCCCAATTGCAAATGTGCAACCTCACTCAGTCGAAGATCGCCATAATACTGTGTTTAGAAAAGTACGTTCAGTGATCGAAAGGTGCAACGGTGTGTTGAAAATGAGGTTCGGGTGCTTGTTAAAGCATAGGTGCCTGCATTATAAGCCTGAAAAGGCATCTCAAATAATTAATGCATGTGTCATCTTGCACAATATGTGCATTGATAATAATGAACCAGTATTATTCATCACAGTTCATGATGAGCACATCGATTATGATTTCGGTGATATCAGTACAACCGACAATGTTGGAGGGAGTTCAACAAATGTTAATTTGCTTGCTGGAAGGGCTCTTCAGCGTCAAATTGTAAATAATTATTTTAGAAGGTGATTTAGAAACTATTTAAGATTTATTTTATTGGTGTTTATTATAGGCACATCATAGGTTTATCGTTTGTTGAATTTACATTCGTATTATTTTTTTTAATTGCTGGTTCGTTCTGTTTTTTTCTTCTATTTTTATTAAATTAGTTTTATGTTTCTGAATAACTATCTGTGAACAGTAATGATTGGTCTGTTTTTTTGTCATCCTCTTATGTATATTGTATTGCTAAGACTGTTTATTTTCCTCAAATTAATAAATAAATACAAATATGTATGTATACATATTATTAAATAGATAGTAAAAAAAACAATATTTGACAGTGTTCCTATTAGTTGCCCGAGAATAAAATATATTAAAATTTGTAGTACCTTTATTTTTTATTACTCACCTTACTTTACTTTCATTCCAACATACATAGTGGTACATTCATTTGTATAACATGTGGTACGATGCATTTTAGTAAGCATGTGTGTGTGTTACAATGCAATAATTGATATCAAATATCTCAGGAGATTTGGTAATAATTAAAATAAATATTTATTTATTATCATATAAAATCCTTTTTACAATGTATAACAATTTTTGACAATAAAATATAAAAGTATATAATATTAAGTTTATAAGTTGAGTAATCGGTATACTATTTTATTGCATTTTTGTTTAGTTTGTAGATTATGCTATTCTACTAGGCTATGCCTGTCCCAGAGTAGCGTTATAGAACGCAATTCTATTTTATTGTATTTGTCATAGTATTTACTTTTATAGAACCTACATAATATTATGTTAAAACATTTTTATTAGTTCCCAGTATGCAATCGATTGAAATGTATTAAATAAATGTTATTTTATTAATACAGTTTCATTTGCGTACTTAAGTGTTTTATTTCTTTTACCGTTGGAAATGATCAATTTTTTTGGTATATGACCTGACTTAACTTATGGAAAATAGCAAAAAGTTAATGGTATTACTTTTTGCTATTTTCCATAAGTTGTACAATTTTTTTCAAGTATAGATTAGTTTGCCTTACTAATCTATTTTTTTTTTAGCCACAACTAATTGCTCGTTTTGTATCTCAAACTTCTCCCTTTTGATCTTCATGTTCTCTTCAGAATATTTTTTTTTTTTTGCTGCCATAATGCTCCTTACTCTTTTTTTTAAATAATTTGGTGTTGATTGTCCCAAGATGAAATCTACTTCAATATCACTTTGATCACCACCTATGGGACTGTTCACAATTCTAACATGATCTATGGAAACCTCTGTATTGTCAACTGCATTAAAATCATTGGAATTGTGTTGTGTTGTGACTGCATCTGTATCATCTATCCCCATATTAAACGTCGCTATAGATTCGGAGACACCCACGTGTCCCTGTATCGATGCTGGGTTTATTGTCTCCAGGATTCTGGCTTCGTCTTCCGTGAGGTCTTCTTCAAGAGACGGTCCTCCACCTGTGCCCCTCGCAAACCGAACTAACTTGGCCTGTTTATTTTTAGTTTTGGCTATTAAGTATTGCCAACACTGAAACATAAGAAAGTTAAAGGTTAATAATGTATTCAACACAAGCTTTTCAAAGTATTAACATTCTGCTAATATTAATTATTAAAGTGCGACAATATAAGTGATGTCAGTTTATTACAAGATATGATGAGGGGTGTGGGAGGTATGGGGGATATAGGTATAGGATAAAGAGACGTAGGACGGGAGTAGATGGGAAGGAAGATTGTGTGGTCTTTTTTGGTGATGGGCAGGACGCATTTACACTATCGAAAAATTGCGACTCTTATCGTTAAAACGAATACTAAATTATTATTTTTTTATTAAAAATGAACAGTAACTGATTTGAATCCCCTGAAATAGTATCGCTGATAAATTATCATGTTCCTAGTGGACCAACTAGAATCATATTATACTCATATTATTGTAACAATACTGCCACTAATGCTCAACAATTTTTTTTAATATTAGGCCTGCGTAGATAAAAAAATGATGATTTTGAAATCAATGATGAATGAAGTCTGTTATCATTTATAAAAGATGCACAGAAATATGTTTTTCGTTTGCAAGAATCAAAAGATAATTAATAAAGCGTACTGTATTCACTATACGTATTTTATGATATTGTTGATTAAATCACCGTAACAATATTTTATTTGGAAAACAACAGTTTGTAGATGTATATGTGTAATTTACCTGAGAAATTAATGATTGATTGCATTACTACACTAACACATTTTAGCTTTAATAATTATACAGAACAGCAAATACATTTTATTTAAAATTACAACAAGAATTGCCCCATTAGACATGTACTTTGGTTTATTTGGAAAAAGAATAAATTTTAAATACATTTTTAATTCACTTTAAAGGTGAACTTACGTAGGTAGTACATCAAGTTGAATATATGTTTGTAATTCGCTAACACTACACTGGCTTTACATTTTTATCCCAAAGAACTTTAACAAGCAATATTTTAGACACGAAATGATATAATTTAACTAATTTCGGAGACCGTGTCGCGTGGCCTCGAGCGAAATGTCAAATTCTAAGCCAATGAGATCTGTTATTTATTTCTAAAAGAAAACGGAGTTGGGCGTGTCGGTTTCAAGGCCAGACCCATAAACAAACCACTAACTATCATCGACATCCTCGGGCTTTATGTACGTAGCATATTGGTCCTCTATTTAACCATAAATATGTGAAGAAAAAAATTTGCGCACAAAAAAATACGTCACACACCCTCGACGAGGATAAAGGAAACTAAAAAAGGCGCGACCATAGACAATATAATTCTCATTCGCAGCCTACCCCATTCATTATCCTAAAATATTATTTAAAAAAAAAATGTTTAAAATGTCGAAATATTCCATCACAATATGAAAAATGTATATGACATAGTCCTGTCCTGCAAAAACGAGCTTTAAGTATCCTTCTTTACTTCTCATTTTCTCAGGACAGCGCAAGTTAGGTAGAATCTTGTTCCAAGAAGAACAATCAATCTGTCTCAAAAATAATTTAAGATTACTTGAAATTTGAAATCAATAAAGAATTATATTTGAAATCAATTATAGGGAAGGATTATGATAGAGAATTTGAACAATTGATCAAATTTCAAGGTTCTGTGAAAGTCTTATACAAATTCTGTTTTCATATATTTATGGGCTAGTAGCTTGACAAAACTGAAATAGTAACAGAAATTGAAAAAATCTAGCACAGAACTTGAAAATTAACTTTCAAATTTGAAGAATTATGAAAATTCTCCGAAACAACCAGTTTTTAAATTACTTAATATGATATTTGAAGAAGAGCTTTTTACGACAGCATCGAATTTTGACATTTCTCTGCTTTACAGGAAAATTAAACACTCAGTATTTTTTATTTCGTTTAAGAGTATAATTTATACATATAAATATATAAGGATATTAAATTAAAGATAATTATTGGACATGTTTTCTCTATCAGAAAAAAGAATTTCCTAGTCCTGATAAGAAGGGCGCCACGATTCTTTTTTGTTTTGCACAAAATATAATTTTATTAATGCATTTTTTTGTTAGAAAAAGATTAATGTATACTGTACTACTATTAAGAAAGGCGTATTTATCGTACCGAGAAAAATTAAAGTAGAAATTATCTGGTTCTTCAAAGGCTAGGTTAATAAAAATTTAATTATTGTCTATGACTTCATTCTTGTCTATTCTTAACCTATATATTTTTTGACAAGTGCTCTCTACTCCGACAATTTTTCTTCCTGTTTCTACAGTCTGCTTATTCCGCCCTGTTAAACTTATTATACCATACATTTGAGGGTTATTGGTAAGAAATAATACTAAAATTCATTGCTATTCATTTTGGTAGCGGCCGTTCTTAGTTCAGTTAGTGAATCATTAGGCGTTTTGTTACGAGCAGAATGTTTATACTGTAAATTTTGCATCAACCTATTATAAGATTAGTATTTCAAATGCATTTATTAAAATGATAACAAATACACGGATTAAAGTTGTATACTTACAGATGGATTACAACGGAATGGCGGTAGACATAGACGGTAAATAAATAAAGAGTTTTCCCAAGATAAACGACGTTTCTCTCAACCTTTGTTATAACTTCAAGGTTTTCTAATGTGTGTTTTTGCCACGACTTGAGAAGCCAAATTTTAAAAACTGAATTCCGTTACAACTTTGTTCTGTTTCAGGGTTAAACAAATAACCAAACCCTACCAACGCAGACCATGGATCTACTGAAGCCAAATACTATATCCATCAAGACGGAACCAGGGCTCCAGGAAGAAGGTGGAGGTGAAATTGCATTTTCCGATTTAGATTTCGACCTCCCAGCTTTAACGACGGAATTCTTGCAATATGCGGAGGGTAGTTGCATTGTATACGTGTAAAATATAGAACTTTATATACGGATGTCCGGAATCCATGTCTGTTTTGAAATGTCGTGCAAACAGGACACATACTTGTTTCATCCTCTCTTATAATTTAAAAGTAGTATTGGGTATTTACCCTAAAATGCGCCCTTTCCGGAAACTACCAAAATACAGCACTATTTTAACATGGTTATACTATTCACATTAAGTTGTCGGTTCCTCTATTTTGCCTTTATTTTATTGGAACATGATGTAAATAACACATATTTTTTAAACGTTAAAAATTCATAAATATTGATTTAGAAAACACTATCCCATTGACTTACAACTCCCTACTTAAGGTGTTCTAGAGCAGGGTTTTTCTTTCTTGTTGAATCTGTCCCTCAAGTGGACGTCTGTGGTCATTTTTATCTGATATTGACCCTTAAAACTTTCGTTCAAATTCCAGCTTTTATGGTTTCTTTATTCGTTAAAAAATAGTTTATAGTTTTTTTTTAATTAAAAAATGTTTCGTTTTACATCAATGGTACGAAGATACATGGCTGGCCTTATATGGACGCAATTGGTGCAGTTCGCTTCGGGCGTCCAATACTCAACATAACACATTGATCTTGATAAATACCGTGCCACAAAAAACCAAAAATCATAATTTTATTGATAACATTGATATCCACCCTTGGTGTATACTAATTAAGACTGTAAGGGCAGCCAAAATTAAACTCGCGCCTGACGCCGTTTGGTTCAGGGCTGGCCATTCAAAGATACATTCTATTTATTCTTCTTTTTTATTCCAGGAAGCATTAATGTGGAAACAGTTACAATTAACGCGGATCTTGGATCCCCACAAGATGAAGCGGGGCTTACTTATATGAAAATAGACATAGACCTGCCGGATGTTAAAGAGGAATGCTTGGAACGCATTGGAAGAATTACCAAGGAAACAGGTAAAACTTGAAAAATTGGTCATATCCTATTTTTTTAAACGTTTCTACGAACTTACTTCGCTTATTTACTCTAAGTTTAACTGAATCATTTTCATCCATGTTATTTTTTAAATTTGTTGACAGATCTTCGGACGCATTTTGTGGAAAAAGGATTCACTCCTCTCAACCACAATTACTCCTTCTCTCCTAAGACATTTTTTGACTTGAATTTTCAAAAGCGAAATTCAAACGTACACATGCAAAGTCACAGTGGAGAAAAACCTTTTTCATGTTTGGTGTGCAACTATGCGTGTTATCGAAAGGATCAACTAAAGATCCACATGCTCACTCACAGTGGAGAAAAACCTTTTTCATGTTCCGTGTGCAACTATGCATGTTATCGAAAGAGCGACCTAACGAGCCACATTCTGACTCACAGTGAGGAAAAACCTTTTTCATGTTTCGTGTGCAAATATGCGTGCTGTCGAAAGAGTCAGCTGAAGAGGCACATGCTGACTCACTGTGGAGAAAAACCTTTTTCATGTTCCGTGTGCAACTATGCATGTTATCGAAAGAGCGACCTAACGAGCCACATTCTGACTCACAGTGAGGAAAAACCTTTTTTATGTTTCGTGTGCAAATATGCGTGCTGTCGAAAGGGTCAGCTGAAGAGGCACATGCTGACTCACAGTGGAGAAAAACCCTTTTCATGTTTCCTATGCAGCTATGCGTGTTATCGAAAGGATCAACTAAAGATCCACATGCTCACTCACAGTGGAGAAAAACCTTTTTCATGTTCCGTGTGCAACTATGCATGTTTTCGAAAGTGCGACCTAACGAGCCACATGCTGACTCACAGTGAGGAAAAACCTTTTTTATGTTTCGTGTGCAAATATGCGTGCTGTCGAAAGGGTCAGCTGAAGAGGCACATGCTGACTCACAGTGGAGAAAAACCTTTTTCATGTTCGGAGTGCGACTATGCAAGTAATCAACACGGTAACCTGAAGACACACATGCAGACTCACAGTTAAGAAAAAGCACTTTCATGTTCGGAGTGTGACTACGCATGTAATCAACAGGATAAACTAAAGATCCACATGCTCACTCACAGTGGAGAAAAACCTTTTTCATGTTCCGTGTGCAACTATGCACGTTATCGAAAGCGCGACCTAACGAGCCACATGCTGACTCACAGTGAAGAAAAACCTTTTTCATGAATCGTGTGCAACTATGCGTGCTGTCGAAAGCGTCAGCTGAAGAGTAACATTCTGACTTACAGTGGAAAAAAACGTCTTTCATGTTCGGAATGCGACTATACAAGTTATCATCAGGGTAACCTGAAGACCCACATGCTGACTCACAGTGGAGAAAAACCTTTTTCATGTTCCCTGTGCATATATGCGTGTTATCGGAAGGGTCAACTAAAGATCCACATGCTCACTAACAGTGGAGAAAAACCTTTTTCATGTTCCGTGTGCACCTATGCATGTTATCGAAAGGGTCGATTGAAGAGCCATATTAAAACCAAAAATCAAATACCCCTTCGATGTTACGTGTTTAAAAATACATGTTATCTGAAGTGCCCCATGCTGACTCACCGTGGAGGAAAACATTTTTCATGTTCAAAAAGCCCATCTAAAGGCCCACTTGCTGACTCACAGTGGCGAAAAACCTTTTTCATGAATCGTGTGCAAATATGCGTGCTGTCGAAAGCGTCAGCTGAAGAGTAACATTCTGACTTACAGTGGAAAAAAACGTCTTTCATGTTCGGAATGCGACTATACAAGTTATCATCAGGGTAACATGAAGACCCACATGCTGACTCACAGTGGAGAAAAACCTTTTTCATGTTCCCTGTGCATATATGCGTGTTATCGGAAGGGTCAACTAAAGATCCACATGCTCACCAACAGTGGAGAAAAACCTTTTTCATTTTCCGTGTGCACTTATGCATGTTATCGAAAGGGTCGATTGAAGAGCCATATTAAAACCAAAAATCAAATACCCCTTCGATGTTACGTGTTTAAAAATACATGTTATCTGAAGTGCCCCATGCTGACTCACCGTGGAGGAAAACATTTTTCATGTTCAAAAAGCCCATCTAAAGGCCCACTTGCTGACTCACAGTGGCGAAAAACCTGTTTTATGTTCCATAAGTCCCCATATCAATGTTTTAAAAGGCAATCTGAAGCGCAAGTTGATTCACTGCGGAGAAAAACTTTTTCTTGTTCCTTGTTCGTCTATGGATGTTCTCAAAAAGCCACATGCCGACTCACAGTGGCGACACACCTTTTTATTTTTCCAAGTGCACATATTCAGTTTCTAGGAAAGGCTATCTTACCCCTATGTACGATATAACGGGTTTTCCAATATGTGTTGATATTTTGATATTCAATCGTAAAAGATCAATGGTTTCGTTGCCTGTGTGGCACGTAGCGCCGTCTTGTTGAAAATAAACGTTGTCCAGTTCAATACCATCCAATTCCGGCCATAAAAAATCATTAATCATCTCTCGATAGCGCAATCCATTCACCGTTACTGTTGCTCCAGCCTCATTTTCGTAAAAGTAAGGTCCAATGATTCCGCCTGACCATAAACCGGACCAAACAGTCACACGTTGAGGATAGAGATAGAGAGGCTTTTTTAAAATAACTCTTTGGTTTTCTGAGCCCCAGATGCGACAATTTTGCTTGTTGACGAAGCCACCGAGGTGGAATCGGGCCTCATCACTCAAGATGACACTCACTTATTCAGACTGCTGCGAGGCTATTTTGATAACTCAGCCATTTTGGAGCGCGTGAGTCTCTATGTTCCAGATGACTATCTTAGACAACGTCATCATAGATTATTCTATCTTCCTGCCTGCAGAACTAACCTGCCAATGGCTCTCCCGGTAGGGAGGAGTATATTGCTCCTGAACCAAATCTCCTCCGAGATTGATATATTTGGCATCAGTGAGGAGATATTCAGAAGGGAAATTCTTCTGTTTCTTGAAAGATTCTCTCCACATAGATGAGATCTTTCACCTCTGCCTGAATTTTTTTTGGAAATTCCCCATTTCTTTTTGTTATGTATAAATACTTGAAAACAATCTTTTGTAAAAAAATTATATAACCTTATTTCGTATATGCATTAAATCCTTAGTTGTAATTGTGTAAGAAATTAATAAATAAATATTATTATTATTATAAAGAGTAAATAATGATTTTTCGATGGAATTCCGGATCATTTTCACGCATTTCAAGGACCCGTTGTTGAAGCGTGTATCATTCCATTTTTATTAATGGCGTAGTTTCTACATGTCAAATGTCAACAAATGACAGCTTCAAAAGTAACATCTACCGAAATAGCGGGCTATTCAAAATAACATCTCTTATTGGAAATATTTGAGATTTGATGGATCACATGCTGACCCACAGAGGAGAAAAACATTTTTTCTTGTTCCGAGTGCAACTATCCAAGTTATCAACAGTGTACCTTGAAGAGAAACTTGCTGACTTACAGCTAAGAAAAAACTTTTTCGTTTTCTGGCTGCAACTATTCATGTTCTCAAAAGAGAGATTTGAAAAAACACCTGCACACTTACTGTGAAGACTAGTTTGTTTCATATGCAATTATGAATTTTCTCGAAGAGACTCTTAGACTGGATACTTTCTTTCTTCCTTGTGTTAACATTCTTCACGAAAACTATTTACAAAATAAATTTTAGTTATAGACGTGATGTTTCACCAGAGAGTTTGTATGTAAAAGATGTATCATTTGCTATGGTCAAAATATTTATTACCTTTCGATTTTCTTAAATTTGTTCCGCATTGTAAAAGATTTGATTTATTTAAACTTAAATGTTGGAATTATCTGTAAAAAAGATAATTATGTCATACTACTTACACGAATATCAAAATATATGTGAATATGTGTACAGTAATGAATTTAATTATTAATTCAAATAATATGTGTCGCCCAAACCTCCAACGGTGTTGGACGCGAGTGAGCGCCGTAAGCGGTGAAAAAATAAAATAACACCTTCAATCCAAGACAAATTATATAAATACATAAATTTACGGAAAATATATTTTTTTAACCTGGAAAAATGGAGGAAGCGGTTGATCCGCATGCCTTCATAACAAAGGCGAAACAAAACATAAGTGACTTACAAACAATCAAAGAAGAAAATAAACTTACCAAAGAAACCAAATCAAAAATGATGAAAGAAATAAATTACATCATGGAAATGATATCGCACATGGCAATAGAATTAGCTAAATTACAAGAAAAGTGTGATATTCAAGAAAAAAACCAAGCACAAAAATACCCATTTTCATACTCTTCTGCAGTAAAAAACTTAATATCACAAACGCAAGAAAAACGATTTCCTATAATAATTAAAAGCTTAAAAGAAGAAGACACTGAAAAAATAAAAGAGAAAATACAAAAGATTAAAATATCGCAGTTGGGAATTCGAGTATGCGAAATTAAAAAAAAAAAACAAAAAAAAAACCTTATTATAACATGCCCAGAAAAGGAAGACGCAAAAAATTAAAAGATAAGATAAATTAAGTCGACAAAACCATAATAGCGGAGGTACTTCTGAAAACGGATCCTAGCGTAATATTCAAAGGTCTTGACAAAGACTATACCTAAAAAGAATTCTTAGAAGACATCATTGAACAAAACAACGATATCAAAATGATATGTGAAAAATACCAAGACAAAGAAATATTACAAGTTAAGGCCATCATTACAAACAAAAAAACTAACAGCAAAAAATTAATACTACAAACAAATCCCGAAATGAGACTACATCTTATTCATAAAAAAAAAATCATCTAGGATTCATGAGAATCTATGTAGAAGACTGCAGTCCTCTTACCCAATGTTTCCACTGTCAAAGATTTGGACACACAGCACAAAAATGCTACAATAGAATGAATAAACCAACATTCAAGCACTGTTCAGAAGATCATCCCATCTCCGAGTGTAAATCCCTGGAACTGCCACCCAAATGCGCTAACTGCAACTCAGCTAACAAGAAGAAAGAAATAAACTCCCTGAACAGTAAAATGAATGAAGTAGACCACCGAACAAACAGCGAAACATGTAAGTTCCGATCTTACATGCTTAAATTAGCCAAAGAAAGAATTAACTACGACATTGAATAAAAATCTTATAAATAATTTTGTAAAATACAACCGAAAATGCATCAAATGGATGATTTCTTAAGTAACGAATTAGAGTTAAATATTAAAATTCAAGAATGTGAATGTATATGTACCGATTCGTGTAACAAAATTATTTCTAAAAACATCAATGATATAATTATTATGCATATAAACATTAGTAGCATTCAAAAAAAAAAGATGAATTAATTCTAAAAATAAATAATTTTATTAAAAAAACCGGACTTTATAGTGTTATCCGAAACATTTACGAACGGTGAGTCACCGTCTTATCACTTACCTGAGTACAACTATATTTATACCATCAATAAAAATTCGGGAATAATAATATTTGCAAGCAATAAATTTAGTATTGTTAACATAATAGAACATCCAATACACTTAGTAAACTGCATCGAAGTTCATTTCAAACTCGGCAAATCAATATACAATCTAATAGCTATCTATAGAACGCATGGCTCGAGTATTATTACATTTATTAATGACCTCAAATACATATTATTAAAATTAAAAAAAAAAATTGCTTCGTCGTTGGAGATTTTAACGTTAATATTAATGAAAAAATAGAAAATAATAACAAAAATGAATACATCAATTGTATGACTGAACAAAATTTTATATCTTGCATAAATAAAAATACTAGGGAAATAAAAGAACATACTCCATCTTGTTTAGACCACATTTGGACAAATGTAAACATTAAAGATCTTCACAAAATGAAATCAATTGTTTGGAAAACTAACATAACTGATCATCACTCATGCTTACTTCTGTATAATAATAATAATAACATAAAAAACATAATGTAATAACCAAAAAATCAATAATAGATATGACTATTATCTCTGAAAAATTAAAAAAGGAGGATTGGAATAATGTTTTAAACAGTGATGATACTGAAATTTGTTCGACTAACTTCGAAAATATTATGTCACAACACATTAAAAATTCGACAACTGAGATAACAACACACATAAAATCAAAATTAAGATGTTTAAAACCTTGGATTACCAAAGGACTTATTATATCTATCAGAAATAAAGAAAAACTTTACAAAATAACTTTAAAAAATCCCCAAGATGAAAAAGCATATATTTTCTATAAAAAATATAAAAAAAAATTAACATCTTATATTAAAAAAAGTGAAGAAGAGTATTTTAAAAATAAAATATTATCTTCAGAAAATAACCATAAACAAATGTGGAAAACTGTTAATTTCGCCATAGAAAATCCAAAAATAAAACACAAAACATTAAGTTCATTGAACATGATAAAAAATTATAGATGCCAATATACAGCCTAAACAAAGTGCAAACATATTTAATTCCTTCTTTGCAAATGTTGGGAAAAATCTTGCGAAAAATATTCATAAGCCTTCAAACCAAGAAAACCATAAAAATAAAAATATACAGAAACGTAATATACTTTCAATGTTTGAAACAACAACAGAATGTGAAATCTCGAAAATAATAGAAAATATGAAAGGAGGTTCGTCCCCCGGTTTTGATTCTATTACAACACACATGTTAAAAACTATGAAACCTCACTTAATAAAACCTATCACTCATTTAATAAACTTAAGTTTAACAAATGGAATTTTTCCAATGAACTACAAAACCACAATAATCTCACCTATTTACAAATCTGGAGATCCATATCAAGCAACGAATTATCGCCCAATATGTCTAATTTCTAATATAGGAAAGATCTTTGAAAAAATAGTAAAAAAACAATTGGTAAATTTTCTAGATAATAAAAAAATATTACACAAAAACCAGTTTGGCTTTATAAAATCACTCAGCACACAAGATGCTATTGCTAACGTAACTTCATACATTTACGAATCATTAGATAAAGGTAAAAAATGTGCGGGTATATTTATTGACCTTAGAAAGGCATTCGATAGCATATCCCATGAGATGCTATTAAAAAAATTAATAATATCGGCATAAAAGGCAACGCGATTAAATGGATCACTGACTACTTAAAAAACCGTTCTCAAGTAGTAAAAATAAATCGTGTTAATAGTGATCAAGAGATTACAAGCTTTGGAATCCCCCAAGGTACAGTACTTGGACTAATTCTATTTACTATTTATGAAAACAATTTTTTTTTCAACCCTTACATGGTCAAATTACGTCATACGCCGATGATACAGTATTAGGAATAAGTGATAAGACTTAGGAAAATGTAGAATTAAAGGCCACAGAAGACATCAACACGCTCAAGAATTTTTTCGACACTAATTTACTGTCGCTTAGTAAAGAAAAGACATTTGTAATTCCATTTGCAATCCATACAAATGATACTCCTAAAAATTTTAACATTGTCATACATAATAACACTAAAATTCACAGCCAAAACTATTGCAAATCAAACTGTACAGTACTAAAAACAACAAATAAAATTAAATACCTAGGAGTAATTATTGATAAAAATCTGAAATGGAAGGAACAAATATGTCAAGTAGTAAACAAAATCAGAAAATTAATATATATATATATATTTTTAAGAATTAGAAACTTTCTGTCGATAAAAAATCTATATTTAATTTACTATGCCTTAGTTCAATCCACTTTACAATACGCTATTATTAGTTGGGGATCTGCGTATAAATGTAACCTTCTTCCAATTGAAATTATACAAAGAAGAATTATTAAAATTATATTAAAAAAAATCCTTTGACTACCCAACAGAACGCCTGTTTGAAGAATTTCAAGTACCTACATTTAAAAACCTATATATTAAAAACTCATTAATCCAAATTATAAAAGAAAAAGATAAATATCAATTTTTAAATGAAAACAGAACGCGACTTAGACACGTTTTTCTATGCCCAAAACTAAATACGTCTTTTGCACAACATCATTATACTTACCAGGGAAGAACTTTTTTCAATCGTCTACCAGAAGAAATCAGAAGCATTAATGATAAAACCCGAATACTGCTCTCTGTCAAGAGACACTTTAAAAATTACTGTCTCTTAATTAATCTCACAAATATCCTTAGATTTCCATAACTTCCTTTCTTTTTTTAAATTTAATAAATTAATATATTATCCTTCACTACTATAAAAAAAATACTACAGCAAACATACATTTATGTACAATGAATTATTTAAGTACTAACTAACAACAACATTTATGTACACTCCCCTTCCATACACAAGCAAATGCTTTCAACGGAAGAGTAGTAAAAATACCCAAGATGTAAAATGAATTAGGTACCATGTAAACATATTATTAAAAATAAAAAATAATTACAAAAAAAAATATATAAATATATATAATTACTCTTCTAAAATGACTCTCAAAACTATAGAATTGTAGCAGCAGCTGCTAGTGCGTTCTAGAAAATTGTCTCTTTTGTTTACCTTGCGGATATCGCACCTTGTACCTAAGAGAATTATTTGGTAAACACAGCCGCTAGGTACTTCAACCGCTCGAGAACGTTCTACCTGGGTAGACAGGAAAAAATTCCATTGATTTTGACTGATGAAGATTTGTCTCTCAGATATTTTAAAATGTAACTATTTTCTCCGTACACAACAGAACCGACAAAATTTACCTTTTATAATTTTTTACTTATTTAAAATTGCTGTCGAAATGCCTTCATGCAATCATACACTTCGTTACTTTTTGTCTAACTTTACCAACCGCATAAGTTAAAAAAAGTTAATGTTAAATAAATTACTTCCCTTTGTTTGAGTTGATAAAATACCAAAATATTTCTTAAAAGAAAGGGTGTTTTCTGATGATCGGATAACTCATCAAAAAGACAACTCAACAAACATATAAAAATGGTTATAAAGTTATGAAAAGTGATGAAACAAAAACTAGTTTAAATAAGTTACATATTTTTTTTAGTTTTAAAGTGTGTTGAATAGTCATTTTAAGGAGTTTTTACAAAACCATTTCTTACCAATCATTATATTGTAAGAAATAATCAATGTATAAAGGCTTTTCAATTTACCTTCATTTCCATGATTGAATTATTGCATGATCAATAATTTCTATATTATAAAATTCAATTAATATGTTATTTTGAAAAAATAATACCTAGTTGTATAAAATATGTTATAATCATTAATCAAAGGATCTCTATCTTTAAACAAAACAACGAAATAATATGTTCCTCTACATCATTGAACGGATTTAAACTTATGACACACATAGTTCAATTTTAAGAAATCTTTTTGAAATTAATGTATATTGCTTACTTACATTACACAAAATAGGAATAAATGTAACACCCATTTGTACATGGGATTTTATCAAAATATTTAAAATTGTAAATATTTTAGTTTTAACTACAAATCAAAGATCTAATAAATTTTATTATTCTTAATTCAACTCTATGCTGTATACTTACATTGTACTTTTAACTCTATATTTATTTCATGTTAACCCATTACCTCCATGATTTATTTTTTATTTTTATAAACTTGAATCATCATTATAACCCGATAGTATAGACTTAAAGGAGATCCCGAAATCAGTTTTAGAATTTTCCTCCCGCCCTCCCTCTCACCGGAGCGTCTAGAAAATTGATGCCTAAACGCAACGCTTGGAGGTAACCCCCCTAAGCAAAATTTACGTCAAGTATGGGTAAAATGCAGTAAACTGTATGATTTATATTGATAATTTAAAATAAATAATTGCCATTGTTTATAATTCAATGAAAATACAATTTATTAATGGAAAATACACAAAATAACAAAAAATTCAATATTAGAAAAAACCTTCTAGAATGAGGAAAACTAACCAAATCTAACCAAATTATTCTCTAAGTTGCAGGCCCGGCATCGATAGACTGCTGGATTTTTTTTACATAGAGCACAACGAATTCGAGATTCGCCACGATATGTCAAATGAAATTCTTGCATTCGACGCACACGATTCCCATCTTCTGCGTCATGGCCTTCTTCCTTCACACGAGAATCTCCGAATTCGGCATTGACCTGATTTGGAAAAGACAATAAAAGAGTACGGGTAACCTCCACACGGAATGCCTTCTGGGAAGGTTTTCTCTGTCGCCTAGTCATCTAGTTTCCCATATCATGCTCGTTTTTCCTAAAGAAGCATAGCAACTTCCATCCATTTAAAAGAGTGCTGCTCAGGCAAGTTGCAAATAAAGGCCAGTACCACTTCTTTGACCGAATGTTGACCCGATAATTTTGTATACCATCATCATGGAGGTCTACTCCACCCATTTCCAAATTATAATTTCGTGTTGGCACGCTGGGCAACCGATTTTTTTTGCATGCTTCCTTCAAAACTTTGCCTTTTTTGTCTTGCTTCAATTTCTGCCAACTCTGCACTTGACTTACTGGCTCCATTCGATCATAGTTCGTGGCCACTGTTACTTCACGGTTGTCCTAACCAACGGCATACGAGGATTTGGCTTTCTACGTCTACCACCGCATCAAATTCACCTGTTAGGTAAATGTTCGCTATGCGCAAGGGAAATATAGAAGAAAATGTTACCTTTAGGCAATTACTTTCCTGTCTTCAACTTGCCTGAAGCTTCAAGGTTAGGGAAGCGAATTGGCTTACATGTGCCAGTAGCGCACATTCTCTTATCCTTCATGATACACATCAAATGGTGAGATGTGAAGAAATTGTCCATAAATAACTCATGGCGTGCGGGGAACTCTATATATTCCATCATAGACAGTACGAAGGATAATCTTTGACCTAATACGGGGTCATATGTATCAGATGCTCAGGAATAGGGCATTGCTTGGAAACAGGTAGCCTTCGGAAGAAGCAAGACACCAAAACTCGTAGCCAACTTTGATTGGCTTATTCTTAATGTACATCTTGCAATAATGTCGACCGAAATATGGCACCATTTGCTCGTCGATGGAAAGTTTGTGTGCAAAAACATCAAATACAAATATAGATGGAACGTTAGTCATTATCATACCTTAGCCATTCTGTCGGTTATATCTAGATTGTTGTTATCGCAAAAATGTATATAGCGCTTTATAAGCTCGAAATGTGGACGTTGGTTCCTTTTTTTATGACGCTTACACCCAAGGTCGGGTCAGACGAATAATAATCTGTGGTAGATGGCAATGTTCTGTAGCCGGTCAACACAGAAACCAAGAAAACGCTTTAATTCGTATATATCTTACTGGAATTCGGTATTGGTTTTAAATCGAGCGTATTTGATCATCCTCTCAAGAATAAACTGAATCACTTCGTCATCAAAGAATAATGAAAACAGCTCTTCGTCCGTCTGTTCATCAACATTCTCCATTTAAAAATATCCGAAAACTGCAGACTAACTATTATTTTTAATAAAAATCACTAATAAAAACACAACAAAACCGTATTATTTGAAGGCAAGCCAACCAAAAACATATGAAAACACTGTCACGGCTAACCTCCAAACGTTGCGCGCAGGCATCACCTGATTTCAGTGACATCCAGCGGTCATCTTATGCATATAATACTATGTTGAAACAGTGTTGTCGACTATTTCATCTTTTGATAACAATATGTGATTCACACATGTTTTATTTTTTTCCGTTTTAAATATATTTTTTTTTTCAAAATGGGTCTATTTTCAGTGCTTTAGTAAAAAAAATATTAAAAATAGAATTAATAATAAAATTTATTAAATTATGTTAATTATTGAAAGCTAACATACCAATCTGTAAATGCTTCTTAACAACTTGGTGGGATTTAGCTTTATTCACAGTGAAAAAAAATCATACTTTCCATCTATTTTTTTGATGCCTATAGACATCGTCATGGAGGTAATGGGTGGCACATGTCTTGCCGTTAATATTTAAAAAATATATATTTAAAAAAAACCGTGTGGAAAACCGACCCATATCTTTTTTATCACACTAGCGACTTTTCACTATAAAACTGATCCATGGTAAAATTAATTTAATGAATCTTATTTGTTTTAATTTAAGTTTAAAATCCTTGAAAATATATTTTGATATGCTTAATATTTATTACTTTAATTCCTTGAAGCACTTCGACACTCTAACTTTAATACTATGCGATACATCTATTCATTTCTTACTTGGAGATATAAATCTAAATGGGCTTAATTAACAAAATAATATCATAATATCATATGAAAAGCTGGTAAGTTTAAGTACTTAGATGTAGTAACCAGAAAGGTAGTAGTAAATGAACAAATGAATCTCACATGTATAGAATGCGAAGTATGTATGAAATATGGCACTAAGTATGTAGAAGAACACTCTGAAGTAGAAATTATATGGACAAAAGAGACTCAGGGGATTTAATTTGAATTTATTTAAATATTGGGAAGTATTACTTGGATAGTTAAACTTGTTGAGAGAATATAGATGTTTTAATGAAACATGCATGCTGACCTAATTAATATGATTCCGGGTTACACAAGTTATAACTACTGGCGAACTAACAAATCAGGCGGGGTCATTGCGCTGTAAATTAAGAATAATCTGGTATTTTTAATCAAAACCACTAGAATCTTATTATTTTGAAAATGTTTTTTGGAATAATTTCTTTTCGAAATAAACACAGACTAACTATTTTAGCAGTTAATCAACCCCCCGAATCTTAGTAAACAATCGTTTACCAGGGAAATAGAATCTATTTTGACAGATTTCATAGGCTCACGTGAAAATATATTGTTATTTTCTAAACTGGACAAATTCTCAAAATGCTGTTGTTCCTTCCTATGAAAATATTTCTGCTAGCAGTTATTTCGTCAAATGCATAGATGATGTTAAACGGGAAGAAATTGTGGACGTGTAACACGTTTCGCTGCCTTAGTTCTTGTATGTTCAATAGACCATTTAGCAAATTTTACAGGAGACGTTTTTTTGTTTTTACAGGCAAATTCTAAAAAATTCTCGATTTTGGTCATTTCGTTTAATACATATGTGTAACAGGAAATTATTAAAGATCATTTTTCGAAGATTGAAGCTATAATATGCCCATATTATGACTTTAAAGGTGGACGTTGAACATGGCTTGAAAATGATGAATGATTATTTTGGATATTGAACATATCGTCTGGAGATTGAACAATTCGGCTCCCATAAGTTTGAAGTATTTTTTGTTCAATTAGCCAATTAGTGGTAAGTTGTATATACAGGGTGATTTTCAGATTTCAAATACTTTACTTTTATCTTAGTAAATGACTTAAAGTATTACTTTAAAATATACAAACAGAGTCCTTGAGTTGATTTTTCACAAAAAAAGCTCTATATAAATCATCCTATATATTTGAAGTTTGAAAACAATGCACAAGTACAAAGGTACCTACCGCTAATATATTACTATCGGTTGTCGGTGCATGCGTGATGTGAAATATTCTTACTTCGTACGTATTACGGCCTCCGGGGTACTCTTGACTATAAATCCGGAGGTCGCGGATTCAAATCCCGGCGGGCGCAAGTAAATTTTATTTGATATATTTATGTTATTTCACAAATTATTAATTAAAAATAACATATAGTCTATGACTGACCGCTTTGCATTTTATTTTACTTAATTTCAATTTCAATTTGTAATATTTATATATTTTTGTAGTATCTGCATTAACTGTAAAGCGCCCCTGAGGTGATGTCTCACAAAAGCGGCGCTATACAAATCATCCAATAAATAAATAAAATTATAATTACTTCATAATTCTAGGTTCAAGTTACTGGTATTATATCAACATCATCATCATCATCACTTTTGGCTCTACAACCCCTGGTGGGTCTTGGCCTCCTCAAGAGTCTTCCTCCACTCATCTCGGTCCCGCGCCAGCTCTCTCCAGTTTCGAAGCTCCATCAACAGCATGGTATTAATTTTATTTACTACTTTTTGTCTTAAGTATGTGCTCTTAATATCTGTATCTATGTTTTACCTATATGTTATATACAAATACATATTATCGGTCATTTGAATATTCATTATCAAAATGTTGGAGGTTTCCGAACGAAATCCCATGTCTTCCTTTCCGGTGTTTTGAATGCCAATTATGACGTGATATGCCTGACTGATACTTGGCTCTTGCCAAGTATATTTGGCTCAGAATCATTTGGTGAACGATATGTAGTGTAACGTTGTGATCGTGACTATGAGCTGTTGGACCAGGCATTCGGTGGCGGTTCACTTATCGCAGTGCGCCGCAAACTACCAGTGTGCCCCTCACCCTCCCTTCCATCCATTAAGCGTGCAGAGACAGCCACAGCTACTCTTGCACTAGGTTCTGGAGGCCGTGCTTCTAGACTACGAATATTCTGCTCATATTTCGTTCAAGGCACGGAGCAGAATAAATAATTGAGTGACTTTTTTGAATTTATATCTACGTTGCATACCAATTTCCCCAATGATGAATTCCTTCTTAGGAACTTCTTATTTCAACATACGACATGCCCGTGGCTTTTTCCCTTGAACGCGAACGGTTCATTGGTACTTAATCAATCCTCAATCGACGCACTGACTTCAACTCTTTCTGATTTTTTGGACTATACCGGCTTCCGTCAATTCAACAACCAGCTAAATGTAAACGAGCTTGTTCTTGACCTGGTTATATCTAGCTGCACGTGCACTGTAATTGGGTGTGACATACCACTAATGCCGGAGAATGCACACCACCGCTCGCTGGAAGTGTCGGTGCGCATGTCCTACGAACTGTCCCTCCAAACGCCACGATTGCGCACGGTCCGCTCCTATCGTAGCGCTGACTACGGGCAGATTAATAGCGCCTTGGCAGCCGTCGACTGGAAAACGACTCTAAATAGCAGCAATGTAGACTCAATTACGGCGCGTTTCTATTCCGAGTTAAACAAAGTAATTGTCACGCATGTACCATCTAGATCAATTATCATATACACCAGGTATCCTCCATGGTACAGCCCCGCATTAAAAAAATTAACTAAAGAAAAACTTAAATATCACAAAAAATGCAAAATTTATAACCGTAACTGTGACTATCAAACTTTCTCTCTTCTCCGAGAGCGACAAAGGCGTATGGAGAAAGTGTGCTATGACAATTTCATTAATTTGGCTGAAATTAATATTAATAACGATCCCAAACACTTTTGGACCTTCGTTAAATCTAAGCAAAAATACTCTGAAATTCCTAACAAAATGTTTCTTAGTTCTCAGCATGTATCGGGTGGGGAAGATATAAGTAACTTATTTAAGATATATTTCCAATCCTCCTTTAAATCCCCCGCCCCGTGCACCTCGTCTACAACTCGAACATATAATCCAAACTCCTCCGTTCTCAACCTTAATAATGTTTTAATGAATTAGTTTGTAAATATCTTGAATCATTAGACCCTACCAAAGGCAGTGGGCACGTTAAATATTCCATAAAATTGACCAAGTTTGTTAGTACTGATCTTTTTTGAAGAAATCTGTGTTGTTGTTTTTGTATATTACGAACAATTATTGTGTAAATTTGATCGTAGACAATGCGCTCAAAAAGTTTACTAAATGCCGTGAGTATTGAGATTGAGCGGCAATTTTCAATGTTCATTTTTGAGCCTGTTTTATGAATAGAGATAATATTAGCTTCTTTAAACTTTCTTTTAGTGACATTATAAAAATGTTAATTAAAAGGTAAGAAAGATTTTTGGCACATTTTATGATGAAATATGGCGAGATACCGTCACTACCAGAACCCTTACTAACATATACATTTTTTAGATATTTATTGATAATTAGATTGTCAATATTTATGTAACCAATCGAATAATAATTATTCACGTAGGTGGACTAAAAGTGTTTAGAGAATAATTGACATACTTGATGAGCGCCGGTGCCTGATTCGTCTTTAAGGTGCGTTATTTGTGGGATGCCAGTTGTTTTACTTTTGTTTTTAGCGTAATTCCATAGTAGTTTATTATTATTCTGAATATTAGATTCAATTGAACTTATTTATTGATTATAGCAATGCTTCTGTAGGTGTTTTTGTTTTGTACGTTTGATAGCGAACTCTATGTTATCTATTGGATCATTATAGGATTTCCATTTTTATGAAGTTTTTGTTTTTCTTTGATGATTTTGATAAGAGGAGCTGAATACAAGTTTGGAATTATTTTTCTCTTTGACGAGGCGTTTGGGGACAAATTTGTTGATGGTATTATTAAAGATGTAATAAAAGGAATCAAGTACTTATTTTTTGTTTTTGGGGTGTTATGCCGTGTTGCGCTAACTCCTTCTTTAGCCAACGTTTCGGATAGCATTGCAGTGTCCATCATCAGGGCAGATGTGTTATTTGAGGTTGTGTAAAAATGTGAGCTTATGTATAAGGTTGTGATACCGTGTTGCCAGCTCCAACCCTCTGAGCTAACATTAACGATTTTTTTTTTTATTTAAAGTGGTTTTCTTCGTTTAGCTCTGGTGTAGCCGTCAATTACCGGATACCAAGAACTATTGAGCTTAGCTCCATCGTCTCTATTAATGTTTACGGGATTTTTATGTATTTCAATGGCCTCCGTAATCAGCCGTGCTCTATAAGTTTTGGGTCTCCCCAAAATTTCAGGAACAAATCCAAAGTATTGCCCGGTGTCAATCAAATGCTCGGCAATTGCCGATTTGTCAGGGTGGCCGAGTTTACAGGCTCTGAAATGTTCTGAAATCCTTTTGGAGATAGTCCGCTCTGTCTGGCCTACATAGACCTTGTCACATCCGGAATAGCTGAGTTTATATACTCCATCTGTTTCCAGAGGAAACTTAGTCTTTGCAGACCTCAGTAAGTCCTGTATCTTTGTTGTTGTTCCGAAGACAGTCTTGATATTTTTCTTTCTCAATAGCCTGGCAATTATGTCTGTCACATTGTGCACATAAGGCAGGAAGGCACAGCCTTTCGACTCTTGTTCAATTGTGTATTCGTTTGGTGCCGATTTGGCTCCTATGATTTGCCTTGTCTGACTTGCTGGGTAGCCGTTACGCTCCACTGCATCGGTCAGCTTCGTAAGTTCCGCTCCGATTTTATGTTCTTCACATATTCTGGTCGCTCGGGTCACCAATGTATGGATAAGTCCTCTCTTCTGCGCTGGGTGGTGGTGCGAATCAGCGTGTAAGTACCGATTCGTATGGGTTGGTTTCCTATATACAGTATGCCTTAGGCTACCATCGCTTTTTCGCATCACCTCCACATCTATAAAAGGCAGGATTTTATCGTCGTTTTCCAGTTCCATTGTGAATTTAATTTTGCTGTGGAGAGAATAAAGATGGTCCAGGAATTCGTTTAGTTTCTCCGTTCCATGAGGCCAAATGGCGAAGACATCGTCGACGAAGCGTCACCATACTTTAGGGACAGCCGAAGCTGTGTCGAGTGCCACGTCTTCAAACTTCTCCATACAAAAGTTGGCCAGTACTGGCGATAACGGACTGCCCATCACAACTCCGAAACGTTGGCTAAAGAATGAGTTAGCGCAACACGGCATAACACCCCAAAAACAAATAACAAAAATACTTTTGGCCAGGAAAATCTTAAATCATATCAAGTACTTCGTCAATGTCTGCATTTTTCTGAGTAAATGACCAGTCTATCATCGACAGATGTCGGTTGATTAATTCCCAGTCGGCTTTTTCAAACACGCAAAGTACTTTAGGAGGAGCGTTGATAATTGGGAGTGTATGGATTTGTAATATAATTTTAAGCGATGGGTGGTGCGAGTCTTCACTGACAAGAGGATTGAATGCACGAGATACATGGCATTCCTGATTACAGATGATTAAATCTAGGGTTCGGTTATTGAAATATTTTATGTGATTATATTGTTTTAATTCGGAGTAATAAATTGTCAGTAAGTGAGGAACTAATTGTACTTAAGTTTACAGGTGTTAAGTGTGAATCATGCATTTCCCATATTATGGTGAGAGAAAATATCATAAAACGTTGTTGGCCAGACAGGAGGTATGTATACAGCACATATGATGAGATTGAGAGAACTTACCTGAATAGATACGAAGATTTTTTCAATCTGAATTTTTCCCAGTCATCGAGACGGGAAGCTGAGAGCTCCTTGCGCACTGCTACTAGCACACCGCCTCCGTCCATCTTACCAGTAAGTATACGGTCCCTATCTCGTCGGAACACTGTGTACCGTGAATCTATGAATTCAGCCGTATTTACACTTGCTACAAGCCACGTTTCAACTAGAACTATAACATCATAGTTATTCGATGAAATATTAATAGGTAGCTCCTGAGTTTTGGTCTTCATACCACCGCAGTTCTGGTAATAAACGGATAAAGATGATGAGGTCATTTTATGAGTGTAAGTCTGTCTGTCAACTTATTCCACAATCGCGAGAGCGGTACATTAATTAGGACGTATGAAGCATCAAAATTATATATGAAACAAAGATTACTTAGTGTAAAATATGTCAACATTGTAAGATGTTAATGAATATGCAAGAGATATGATAGTGCTATATGATTATGGAGGTATTGCGCTGTAAACAAAAATATTAAGTAATTTTCATATTATAAAAATATTAAACAGACGAATGAAAAAGGGTACAAGATAGTGTAAGAGAGTTGGCATCGACAGCAGCAGTAACTAGTGTGTTGTAGAAGTCACATATTTTGTTGATCATGAGTGCTAATTTTGTTAAGGTCTCCCTCACGACAAATGGTGACCACTCGAAAGAGGTCATTCCTTTTCGCCAGGATACTGTCACTCCGCACCCATACGTATTTATAGCCGTTTTCTTTTCCGGCGGCACGTGTTTTTGCAAAGAGTATTTTATTTTTTATTGTCAGGTGTTCATTTACATAGAAAATAGTGGTGGGAGCGCCAAGTCATAGTAAGTATGTTGTGAGGCCGCGGCGAGTCCTTACCGCAGCGATGACATCAGCTGCTCCATTTCATCATGAGCGTCTCTGATTGATTATATTTCCTGTCTTAGGCTGGCATTTTCTTCCTGGAGAACAGTTACACATCCCATAATTTTGGTGTGACGGTCCTTCCGCTCATTTGACAGCGCGTCCAATTTTTGATGAATGGCGTCAACTGCGAGCTTACTTTGTCGTGAGCTGGACGACTATGTTGCGTGGCCGGTTGGAGGGTGACGAGTGACCGCGAGCGACGCGGTGCACCGCTACCACAGCGCCACTCGGAACCGGGACGTCAATAATGGACCCTGGGATAAAAGCCGCATTTGTATTTGGGTAAAATATTTTAGTAAGAATCGTGTTAGCACTAGGATTTTGAGTATTTATTTAGAAAGGCGTAAAAAAATATTTATTTTATAGTCGTATTTTTTTTCTTGGAATCTTTGGGATTCTAACTAGGGTTCTTCCAATCTCGGTGCAGGTTTAGCGGACGTTCTCACCACTGGGCTAAAATCCGCATGTGAGGTACCGTGAAATATGTGTAATATGAATTGACTTAGCACAGGTATTATAATAAGTAAATGAATGTTTATTACGGCGACAACACTAAGGACGGGTTGTTTCTGAGAATTTGAACAATTCATCAAATTTCAACATTCATTTTCCAGTTCTGTGAAAGAATTTTTCAAGTTCTGTTTTAATTTCAGTTTTGTCAAGCAACTAGCCTATAATGATTTAATAACAGAACTTGAATAGGACTTTCACAGAACCCGGAAATGAACGTTGAAGTTTGATGAATTGTTCAAATTCTCCGAAACAACCCGTCCTTACTGTCATTTCACAGAACTTGAACTAATCACTTGAAATAAGAATAAGTACGACCGTTTAGACATAGCTAGTTCGCTTTACTGTTCAAAAGGAAATCATTTACCGATAGATTGATTGATTATTATGTATTCTAGACCCTGAATGTGGGTGATTTTTAAAGAGCGATTTTTTGACGTGCTTTCTGAGTGAACGTTGGTGAAGAAAGCTCGCACGATTGGGAATTTTTTTAATACATTATACACTTTACAAATAAGGTAAAAAGTCCCGATAAACTACTTTTCAGCAGTTTGTCTAACGGGTTCTTTACATTATAAATCTTTTTATATTGAATTTACAGTTACATTTTTAGAATTATTTATTTATTTCACGCCTAGGGCTTTTACATACATACATATAAAAAAAAATTACGAAATTATACATGAAAATAGTGCAGGCGACTATTTAAAACAATTGCCGAAAAATAACTATAATGTCAAAATATCACTGAACTTGATCTACACAGCATGCAGGCACAAAACATAATTTTTTTCTGTTTCAGTTGACAAAATTATTATGTGTTAGTCAAATCAAATTAAATACCTTTATTAAAATATTCCACTACTTGATGAAAAAAACTTCAATAGGGTATGCTTATATATTGAAATTGATGTATTAAATATATCAACAACATCGTAGTATTTGTATCCTAGCTGTTGAATCCGTCGCATAGGAGTGTGATATTGGTACGTTTGCTACAATAATATAGTAGGTACTGTCTTGTAACCAACCTGCTTGGAGTATGAAAAGAGATTACATATAATAAAGCAGGGGTTTCAAACATTGAATTAATAATTTTATACAAACAGGTTAAATCGGAAATAATTCTGCGATCAGATAATTTTATTAAATTTAATGAACAAAGTACGTTATCGTAATTTAGGTTTTCTCTAGGAATGCCCATTTTCAAATTTACATATCTTAAAAATTTATTTTGGATTCTTTCAATCGCTTGTGAATGAACCTCATAATTTGGGGACCAAACTGTGGAATTGTATTCTACATGACTATATAATGACATACTAACTAGTGACATATATAATGTTTTTACAGTATTTACATAATTGAAATCACTAGATACCCTTAAAATAAGTCCCAACATTTTCAAAGCTTTATTGGTTATTATTTCAATATGCTTGATAAAGTTAAGTTTCGTGTCAAACCAAATGCCTAAGTCATTAATTACCGAGACAGATACTAACGACATATTTTTAATGGAATAATCAAAAATATTGGATTCTTTATTCGATGAAACCTCATAATTTGGCATTTGCTTATGTTAAGTTGCAAGCGGTTATCACGACACCATATAATTAATCTCGAGAAGTTATTTGATAATATATGGCAATCGTTAATGTTTCTGATTGCTTTGAATAATTTCAGGTCGTCTGCAAACATAAGCACTTAAACATCATTGAAAATATACAATACATCATTGACAAATAATAAAAACAGGATTGGACCTAAGTGTGACCCCTGGGGAGCACGACTCGTAGCAGTGAATTTGTATGAAAATGTACCATCAATTTTAACAGCCAGTAATCTTTTAGTCAAGTTACTATAAAACCACTTATATAGTTAACCACCTTTACCGAATTTATGGAGTTTATTCAGCAATAACTCATGATTGACTTTATCCAACGCCTTGCTAAAATCGGTATAAATAGAGTCAACTTGACATTTACTAGACATGGAATCAGATATATAGTTTTGATAGGTTAACAAGTTAGTAAGGGTAGATTTGCCAGTAGAGAAACCACATTGTTTAGGAGAAATGACGTGGTTTAATCGGAAAATAACTGTTTTGAGAAGAATTTTTTCAAAAACTTTAGAAATCGTTGATAAAAGGCACACCGGTCTGTGATTAATCACCTCGTGTTTATCGCCTTTTTTAAAAATAGGCGTAAGGAAGCTGAATTTCCATTTAGTAGGAAAACATCCTGTTCGTAAAGACTGATTAAACAGCAAATATAAAGGATACGCCAGATTGGTAGCACAATTATTCAAAAATACAGGAGGTATTTTATCTGGTCCAGCATTTTTGCTTTGATCTAGTAATTTTAGTTCAGTCAATATATCATTATATTCTTTGTGGATAAAAGATAAATTAAGATTATGATCAGTAGTAAAATTTGATACTGTACTAGGAGAAACTGGTGTATCACATTCATAAACGCTTTTAAAAAAATCAGCAAAAAGGTCAGCAATACTTTGAGTGTCTAGTGATTACATGTAAAAAACAAAAAAATTACAAAAATATAGCAAAAGTAAAATGAAGAAAAACAAACATATCAATTTTAAAAGTCATTAGAATAACATGTCATTGTAAGCTAATACAAATGAATTCTTTCAGTAAGCCAAGTCTTCGAAAGTTTAAAACCAATTGTTTGTTTTGGGCACAGTTTTTAATTTCAGCAGGTAACATATTAATAACAACTGGAAATCATATAGTTTAACGTTTTTTAGTTGACTTTGGGAAATCCGGAACCTTGAACACAAATCACAATAAAATATTTACACAAAATTAAAAAAACATTGTTTCTAAAATAAAATTTAGTGCAAGCGATTTGGACACTGACCTTTATACAGTTTCTTTAAACATAAGGCTTAAAATCGCTTTCAAAACTGAAGGCAAACACATTACTATCCTATTAGTTGTTAACCCTTAAGTAGGCAAGGATATAAAAAATGAAATTTTAAAAGTTCTTGAAAAAAATGTTCTAGAACGCACTAGTAGCTGCTGCTACAGTTCTACAGTTTTGAAAGTGGATTTAGAAGTGTAAAAATATTATTTGAAAATAATTAAATACATTACTGTACACTTATTCATATATATTTTTATATTCGTGTTAGTAGTATGACAGAATTATCTTTTTTACACATACAACAGACCTAAATAACATAAGTAAATGGTCCCACGACAATGGAATCATTATTAACGCAAAAAAAACAAACAAAATATATGCTTATACACTCTCCATATGCAAGTTGTCAGGATAAAGAACTGCATATAAAAAGTCATTCATACGATTGTTTTCACACAAAAAAACAAGCTCTGCCATGTAAATGCCCAAACATGGAAAAAGTTTACCAATATACATACCTTGGTCTTACAATATATGTCAATTTTAACTGGTCAAATCACATTGAAAATGTATGTAATAGATTAAGATCCATATTAGGGAAATTTTATCACCTAAAAAACTTTGTTAATAAAAATATATTATACTGTTTATATAATGCATTAGCAGAATGAATTATAGGATACGGAGTAAATAGTTACGGATTAACGTATAAAACGTACAATAAAATAGAACAATTACAAATCCGTTTCCTAAAATTGATATCAGGCAAAAAAAATATACAATTATGTGAAGGCGATTATAAAAAAATGTTTTCTTTGTGTAATGTGCTCTCTATACATAGTAGGATAGATTACCAACTAACGCTAGATGAATTCTGGAACACAGAACTCAAAAAACCTGTAAACTCAGTGTTTCCCAGCCTTCTTTATGCCATGCCCCACCGTAGTCTTTTCAAAAGTCAGATGCCCCACCTGGCATCTTTTTTTATGAAACAACAGGTAAATTTTAAAATCATAATCTAATATGTTTGTAAATATATGAACCCCTTATGAAATTGAATAAAACCTTTTCTAATACATTTATTACAACTGAAATTAAATTCAGTTACGCTTGTTACAAAGAAATTTTATGTTCGGATCTAACTTAGTTAATTTCGGTCTTAGGTCCCCTCTATTAGTTTGTTCCAAAAGATTTAGTTCTTTAATGAGTAAATCGCTTATGGCGCTAAAACCACATTCCACCAAATAAGTTGAGGGAAAGTTTAAAAATAATTTTAATGAGTAAGTCGAATATGGCGCTAAAACCACATTCCACCAAATAAGTTGAGTGAATAATAATAATATGAGTGGTTAATAATGATTTTATGGCATGCAAAGTAAAGTTAGGATATTTTTTGTTAGTTTCTTTGCAAATTCTTAGTGTAAGTTTCTTCTTTAAGCCTTAATTTCACATTCACACTCAAACTAAGCAAAAAACCGTTATCATGTTATTACTGTAATTCTTCATGTTCACGCAAGCCAAATTAAATGGCATACGTGGTCACTCATACGAGGACCACGTTACTTTATGTAACTATCCATGTTTATTTATTTATTTATTTATTTATTTATTTATTTACGGACAAATAGTCCATTAACAACATATTAATTACACGAATAAGTTTTATAAACAGAGATGACAGTGAAAGGAGAGCATATATAAGTGAGGAGCGAAGACAATAATAATATAAAAGTAAGAATGGGAGATAATAATAAGTCAAAGCATGAAGATGGTTCAAAGGGCATTAGAAATTAGACATTGCGTATTGACTGTCGAAAGTCATTTAGGCATATACCACAAAATTCAATGCTTTGACTTGACAGTGAGTTGACAAGTCTCGACATTCTGGACAAAGGAGAATGGTATCCATAATTGGTAGAATGTTGATTGACGAACAGCAATTCATTATTTCGGAGTCTACGGGAAGGGATGTTGAATTGGATAAGTTGCAACAAAGCAGGTGAGTCTGTAATACCATTGATAATCTTAAATATGCAAATCAGATCAGTGTCCCTTCTACGTTTCTCCAAAGAAGAAATGTTTAAAGTTTGTTCAACTTCATCATATGAGTACTCTCCTCTTTCAAGACCCAACCTCCAAGCGATTCCTCGTAGGAAGCGATGTTGTACGGATTCTATGTGACAAATGTGGACAGCATAGAAAGGAGACCAAATAACACTAGCGTATTCAAGGTGAGGGCGAACTAACGAGCAGTAAAGAGTTTTAAGGGTACTTATATGTTTAAAGTCAGAGGTAATTCTATGAACGAAGCCGAGTAGTTTAAGTGATTTGTTAACAATGTTGTTAATGTGCTCACGGAAAGAAAGTTTGCAGTCTAGAGTGACCCCAAGATCCTTGATAGATGTTACAGTAGATAAACAAACATTGTTTAATTTATAATCAAACTGAATAGGTTTTTTGGTTCTATAAAAGGACAAAATTTTACATTTATCAACATTAAGTTCCATGCAGTTTATTTTGCACCAATTATTAAACGAGTCAATATCACGTTGAAAATGTAAGCAGTCAAGGTAGGATTTAATTATCTGAAGAATCTTATTATCATCCGCAAAAAGCCAGAAGCGTGTATGAGAAAAAACTTTGGTGATATCGTTAATAAAAAGGTTGAAGAGAAGCGGGGCCAAATGAGCTCCTTGGGGAACGCCGGACGTTACGTCAATGTTAAAGGATTCAAAGTTGTTTATTTTAACCCTTTGTTTTCTATCGCTCAAGTAAGAGCGAAAGAATGATAACAACGGGTTTCTAATGCCTATAGCATAAAGTTTGGCCATGAGAATCGAGTGATTTACTTTATCAAAGGCTTTGGAGAAATCAGTATAGAGTACGTCAACCTGAGTGTTGTCTTCCAAGGCTTTAACAATGGTATTTGTAAAGGACAATAAATTAGTTGTTGTAGATTTCGCCGATCTAAATCCATGCTGTTCATCAATCAGAACATTTTTGAATATAGGAGTGATTATCTTTGTAATTATCGACTCAAATATTTTTGGAATACAAGAAATAATTGATATTGGTCTGTAATTTTCAATGTTTGACTTGTTCCCGGATTTAAAAATGGGTCGAATATATGAAATTTTCCATGAATCAGCAAATGTTCCAGATGAGAGTGATAAGTTGTACAACATACAAATTGGGATAGATAATGAATATTTACATTCTTTTAGCAAGATTTCTGGAATGCCATCAGGTCCGGTACTTTTTTTGTTAGAAAGTTTACTTAAAGATTGGTATACCTCTACAAGTGAGATTTGGCAATCATTCAAGTCAATGTTGTAGTCATAGTTGAGTGGAGGGATGTTGCATGAGGCACCAGAAGTTTCGCAGAAGTCAAGCTTAATGGCAAACGTTCGCATTCATACTTAGGCAAAACCATTATCTAGTTCTTATTGTAACTATTAAGGTTCACAAAAGACAAACTTAGTGATTCACATTCACATTCACACTACAGATAAACCGTTTTCATGTTCTTACTGCGATATTTCATGTTCACAGAAGTCACGTTTAATTAGAAACAATAGCCGTCAAATTTGACGATCTACATTATCACTCATATTTAGGATAAACCATTCTCATTTTATTAGTGTAACTATTCATGTTCACAAAAGTCATACTAAGCAAAATCCATTCTCATGTTCTTACTGTGATCATTCGTGTTCACTAATTTCCAGCTTAATGTTACAAATTAGCACTCATGCTTAGGAAAAATCATGTATCATGTTCTAATCGCAATTATATATTTTATTTTAGGAAAATTAACAGTAACTTGGTTCGTTTATACATGTGCAATTTATTTAACTGAGAAACCAACTATAGATTTCCTCACTATACTTATACATTATGAAGGTAAAAAACAACTAAGCAATACAACAACTACAGCTACATCCTGCATAGTTTCTGTGATTTTAGATAATCATTGAAATTGTAACGGGTTTCATTTAATTTTAAGGACGATTTGGCGTATATTTCAATTTTTTACATCTCAGGCATTTTTTGTATGATCGATGAGAATTCTCCTTTATATGTGGAATGCCTACGTGTTTCATCTCTGAAGCGTGGTGCTCCACCACTGAGGCGCTATGCCCCACTGGTGGGGCGTACGCCCCACCGTGGGAAACACTGCAGTGTAAACCATAACTACCCTACTAGGCATAGAGAAGCACAAATGTTCATTATTAAAATATCGCAAAATGTATACGGAGATAGAACAAAAAGACATAAAATTCCGGAATTATTTTACTCATTACCAGAAGATATTAAAAATGAGACATGTAATTCAAAAATAAAAACGAAAATTAGATTGTTCTACCTCCGTCAAACATAAAAACTATTAATATTGTGGATCAAGATTCAAATTAAATATATTATTATAAGCTAATACATAGAAAGAGTGAGAGATTTCTTACAATTAAACTGATTGATCAGTTTTGTAGGATCTAAGTAAGAGAAAATAATGTACAAATAAAAAAAAACTGAATAAATATATATTTAAAAAAATACATTTAAGTTACACGTACATTTAAGATCAAAAAAAAAATCTTTTCCAATGCGATTCAGAACAAATTCAACGTAATCGCAAGGTTATAAATATTGTGACCATTATAAAATTATGTTAATTTTATATACTGGTAACTCTCTGGTGAAACATATCAGATCTATAACTAGAATTTATTCTGTAAATAGTTTTCGTGAAGGTGAATGTTAACGCAAGGAACAAGAAAAGTGTCCAGTCAAAGAGTCTTTTCGAGAAAATGCATAATTCCATACGAAAAAAACAGGGAGTGCGCACGCGTTTTTTTCAATATCTCGTCAGCCAGAAAACGGGAAAGTTGTTTTTCAGCTGTCAGTCAGTTTTTTCTCTTCAAGGAACACTGTTGATAACTTGCATAGTTGCACTCGGAACAAGAAAAAGGGGGTTTTTCTCCGCTCTGAGTCAGAATGTGTTCCAACAAATGTCCTATATGGGGGGTAAGGTGGCCTTTCCTAGAATCTGAATATGTGCACTTGGAAAAAGAAAAAGCTTTGTCGCCACTGTGAGTCAGCATGTGGCTTTTAAGATGTACGTTTTGAGAATATGCATAGATGAACAAGGAACAAGAAAAAGTTTTCTCCGTAGTGACTCAACGTGCGTTTCAGATTGCATTTACAATAACATAAATATGTGCACTCTGGAACATAAAACAGGTTTTTCGCCACTGTGAGTCAGCATGTGGTTCATTAAATGACCCTTATGATTACATGCATAGTTGCACACGGAACATGAAAAAGGTTTTTCTCCACTGTGAGTGAGCATGTGGCTCTTTAAATTACCCTTTCGACAACACGCATAGTTGCACACCAAACATGAAAACGGTTTTTCTCCACTGTGAATCAGCATGTGCATCTTTAGCTGACTTTTTCGATAGCACGCACAGTTGCACACGAAACACGAAAAAGGTTTTTCTTTACTGTGAGTCAGCATGTGGCTCGTTAGGTCGCTTTTTCGATAAGACACATAGGTGCACACGGAACATGAAAAAGGTTTTTCTCCACTGTGAATCAGCATGTGCCTCTTCAGCTGACCCTTTTGACAACACGCATAGTTGCACTCGGAACATGAAAAAGGTTTTTTTCCACCATGAGTCAGCATGTGGCCCGTTAGGCGGCTCTTTTTATAACATGCATAGTTGCACACGGAACATGAAAAAGTTTTTTCTCTAACATGGGTGCGTACGTTTATTGCAAAATTTGACTTAAGAGAGGAGTAGTTGTGATGGGGAGGAGTGAATCCTTTTTCCACAAAATGCGTCTGAAGATCTGTCGACAAATTTGAAAAATAACATGGGTGAATAAGACTCAGTTTAACTTTTTTCATAAACTTAGAGTAAATAAGCGAAGTTCGTAGAAAGGTTAAAAAAAATAGGAGAGTCCGAGTCGTTCAAGTTTACAGTGAAAAATTGGTTTTACCTGCTTCCTTGGTAATTCTTCCAAAGCGTTCTAAGCATTCCTCTTTAACATCCGGCAGGTCTATGTCAATTTTCATATAAGTAAGCCCCGCTTCAACTTGTCGGGGTAAGAGATCCGCGTTTATGGTAACTGTCTCCACATTTATGCTTCCTGGAATAAAAAAGTACAATAAATAGAATGAATTTTTGCATGGCCAGCCCTGAAACAAACGGCGCCTGGCGCGAGTTTAATATTGACTGCCCTAACAGTCTAAATTAAAACACGCCAAGGCAGTATATCACTGTAATCATTAAAATGATGATTTGTGTTTTTTTGTAGAGCGGTATTTATCAAAAATAATATCAAGGGCGATGTGTTAGGTTAAGTATTCGACGCCCGGAGCGAATTGCACCAATTGCGCCCACATAGTGCCAGCGCTGTATCTTCGTCAAATTGTTATAAACGAGAATTTTTTTGATTGAAAAATTGCATTTTGATGTCCGCTTCAGGGACCGATTCTTCAAGAAGGAAAAACCTTTCTCTAGAGCACCTGTAGTAGAGAGTTTCGTAGTTTTCGGTCAAAGAGATATTGTTTTTCCAATCAATATTCATGTATTTTTAACGTATTATTCGTGTAATTCACATCATATCCCGGTGTAAATCGAGGAACCGACAACTTATTATGAATAATATAATAAAGTTTAATGAGTGCTGTGTTTTGGTATTTTCCGGCAAGGACGCAGAGTAAGGTAAATACCCAATAAACCTCATATTTTATAAGAGAGGATGTTGTGCACAAGTGTGTGTCCTGTTTGCATGACATTTCTAAAGAGACATTGATTCCGGACATCCGAATTTTAAGTTCTATATTTTGCACGTATGCAATGCAACAAACTGGCTGTCTGAGTACTCTCCGCATATTGCGAGCATTCCTTCGTTACAGCTGGGTGGTCGAAATCTAAATCTGAAAATGCAATTTCACCTCCATCTTCTTCCTGGAGCCCTGGTTCCGTCTTGATGGATATAGTAGCTGGATTCAGTAGATCCATGGTCTGTTTTGGTAGAGTTTGGTTATTGGTTTAACCCCAAGAATATATCTGAAACAGAACGTTGTTAAAATAAAATAAAATGATAAAAATCCAAAAGTACAATTAAAGCAGGATACATGAATTAAGGCTTAACTCGTTAAATCATTCCTCCTTATGTACCATTTAAAAATTGAATATAACAACCTGCAAATCCTGATACATTGATAAACACCTAACTTTTAAACAGCATATTCAAGATATTAAAGATAAAATAAACCCTTTAATTAGCGTATTAAGCCGGATATCATATCTGTTACCAAATAAAATTAAAAAAGGTCTATATTATAGACTCGTACATTCACATTTAAACTACTTGATTGAAATCTGGGGAAATGCATATGAAACATATATAAATGAACTACTCTTAAAAAAAAAACAAAGTAATCAAAAAGCTATTTCACTTCAAACCTAGAACATCAACAGAAAAATTATTTGTGGAACAAAACTATTAACATTAAGAACCTTTTTATGAATATAAAACATGTCTCCTTATATGCAAAATAAAAAATAAACTCATACATCCAAATACAGAAATCATTAAAACGTACCAAGTACACAGACACTTTACACAGCAACACGATAAAATACATTTTATTTTGGTTACGAGGGGAGGAAATGAAAAAAGTGTAGGTAAATTTAAAAAAAGTTACAAAATTAAACTGAAATTAAACTGTTTAATTTTGTACCCTGACGATGCTCGAGTTTAGCGAAACCGGTCGGTCTTAAAATTAATAAAAAAAATTCGTGGTTTTAAACATAAAATAATATTTTTATTTCATTAAAAAAAGTTGTTCATTTTTATGCTAAATCAACAAAACAATGATCGGGAATAAAATATTTATGTTATATATTAATGTGTAAT
Organism: Hesperophylax consimilis; assembly: GCF_061612785.1. Lineage (NCBI taxonomy): Eukaryota > Metazoa > Arthropoda > Insecta > Trichoptera > Limnephilidae > Hesperophylax > Hesperophylax consimilis. The sequence continues at coordinate 11,200,183 of NC_142852.1, forward strand.
CGATTAGTTTTTTCTAGTTAAATAAGTGAAAATGTAATTTTCTTTTAACTAGAATAAAAAAAACATTAAAAAATGTGGTTTCGCTTGGAATATCCTGTCAAAATAACGAAGTCGTAGCCAAAACACATATTTGAAAACCTTAAAGATATGACAACGGTTAAGAGAAACGTTGTTTATCGTGAAAAACTATATTTATATATTTACAATGTTTACCGCCATTCCGCTTTTAACAAAATATCTGTTAACCAAGTGTTTTTTTGCTGTGAAAATTGTAATAAATGTCTTCTAAATACTAATCTAATAATCGGTAGACGTCAAATTGACAGTTTAAACATTCTTCTGTGATAAAACGCCCAATGATTCCCTAACTAAACTGGAATAACGGCAGCTACCAAATAAATAGCGATGAATATAAGAATGAGTACTTACTTTACCAATAACCATCACAGGCGTGGGATAGTAAGTTTAACAGGAAGAAACGGCTGTCGGAGAAGAAAGCACTTGTTAGCACGTCAAAAATATTTATAGGTTATGCATAGACAAGAATGAAGTCATAGACAATTATTATAATTTTCATGGCGACCAGATAACTCAAAGAAAAAAACATTTTCATCATGTGACTTTTGAACACATACATATTGTTTACATACATATTCATCATAATATGAGAATTAATCACGGTTATTAATAAGAACGGTTAATATTAACAACGATCGTAACAGAGAATCATGATATTTAAGAACATTTCATATTCAGCACAATTTGCGAGTCATTTCTCGCGAGTGGTACCAACTACCAATTTATAAGCGGAAAGCAAGTTTAGCTATTATGTCTTTCAAAATTAAGAACAATTTTATCGATAGCCCATTCCTCTTGGGATGCTATCATTTATATGTACCAGACCACTACAGCCGAAGTCGATACCATGACCTATTCAGAGTACCAAAAGACAAAACCGACGTCCTGGCAAAGCATAGCATGACGTGGGGAGGTGTGCTATTAAATGAGCTTGCAAAGAATTTGGATGTAAGTGACTGTTCTCTGAATGACTTAAAACAATTATTGAATAGTCACCTAGCTAAATGCTGACATATGTAAAATTGTACTGTAATTGAAAAAAATATTCTGTTGCACAATAAAAAAAAAATATGCCATACAACACTAAACCAACTGTCACCTTGTTTATGGTCACCGTCATGCCTCCGACTACGTCCGACTAAAGCTTTTTCCTTAAAATGTGTTCTTCTATCAATTAATTTTCTAATTTGTTTAATAAAATGCTTAATTGGGACGATTCGAAGGGGTATGTCAAAATTTTTCACTTCAAATTCAAGATGTTATTACAGTTGTACTTATTTAAAATTGAATAAAACAAAGTTAGTGAACATTTCCAGTGAGAGAAACAATCTGAATATCGTTCTATATAGGCACCTCACCTGTGCTATTAACGAATTCACATAAATCAAGTCAGTAACCTGGAAATATTGACATTTACCTTAATGACGTACCGAAATATACAAGACATTTAGATCTGTTCTGGACAGATTAGATATCCACTTAAATAACACGGTATATCATAATTTCATACCAAGAACATTAAAATTGATGCATGAAATACCTAAATAAACTCCACAACTTTGACATATTTTCATTAATTCATTCAAAATCACGTTACAAAACCTAACTGATGATTTTTCGATTTCTTAATAATTCATTTTCAAAATATAATCGTTATCAATTATAAACCTTATCAAAGCACCCCCGTGTTGTGGGTTTGTTCTGCCTCAAAGTCTCAAAAAACAGTTCCATTATTTTATATGGTTAATTATTGATTTGATAAGGGTTATAATTAATTTTAATTATATTTTTATTTGTTTTCCGAGTTTCAGTAGAAACAATTAACAATGTTGTTTGCAACTAAACAATTTTTTAGCTTTAATGTATTTGTGATATTTGCAAGTAGATTGTATATTTGTTTTTGACGCTTTTATGTAAATGTTTTGTTTGTGTATTTATTTGCAGGTATCGACACTTGCAGAGAGCCATTTCTTTGTGATTTTCTTTCGACGAGACCAATCCAAGTTACAGTACTGCGCACTTGTCTACAACTTACTGTCCCATATCTTTTTCGTCCATTGACATTGATTTTAAAATCTTTTGTTTAAATGTGAATATATTCACAAACCTAACAAATCGACAGTCCCGAAAAACAATGTCAGATGTGTAAGTATTGTATTTTTGCAATAAAGCTGTTTAAAGTTTCATTTCTGTATTTTAACTGTTTTTGAAATCAAGAAATTATGTATTTTTGATATATTGGCTATTTATTTAAATGGAGAAATACATTATCGAAAACAATAAAAATTCAGAAACGAAACTTTTAACACCCCTCCTGCCAAACTAAAAATGTGCACATCTGAAATTTTTCTTCGCTACCGTCGAAATGTTGGGGGGCAGACATATTTTCTTTTTTGAAATTAAACATTTTTAGTAACAATAATTTCATTCGGCATTTTATGATATTACCTAGCATAGAATAAATAATAACAAAAGAAGTGGCTTGTGGGCGTGTTTCGTGATCCAAATATTTGCCTAATCGGTGCCTATATTTTCATAGAAACATCTTTCGAAATTCAAATGTGATGGAGATCTACTATGTCAGGCTAGTGTAAGAGAGACGGAATGCTAGGCGGTTGGGCAACATTTTTTTTTTTAAATAAAAAATTTATTTATTTTATATAAAAACATAAATATGTTAATCTAAAAAAAAACTAATTACAATAAATAAAAAAATGTTTTCTTTTTAACGTAACTACCATAGACTAAATTAAACTAGACACGGCATATTCATTTAAAAATAACCCCAACACAATTCTTTGTTTGGTTCACGTGCACATTTACGAAAAGGCCAACTTATTTATTATACAACTATTTTGCTTCTCAGCTATGCTGGGCAAGTTCATTTTTTCAATCACAAAAATAACCGAGTCCCAAATATTTAAATTTGAATTATGTCCATATTACAACACCTCTGACAACAAATTCTCCGTGGTTTCGCTTACGATTTTGAACGCTTGTACAAGGTGTTTAAACAGAGTTGGGTTGTTAAGTTCATATCCATATTTGTGACGTACGTTATTTTTTAAATGAATTTTACTAGGAAGGGCTAATCTAGTATAATATATAAATGGTAACTACCCAACTCAATGGATAAAAACGTTTCTCGTGTTTGTTTTGGGGAGTAGTGCCATTACAATATATTATATTGGGTAAAGAAAAGTAAGAAAGTTTTTATTTATAAAGTAAGAAATAAACAAAATGTAAAAAGCATGATAACAAAAGCTATAGATAATGAAAATAGACTACAATAGCTGTAATAAATTGGAAATGTAAATAAATATATTCTTATACTACATTGAACATTAATTTGAATAAAAATATAATAAAATTATTACATTTCGATTAGTAAGTAGGTAGTAGGTGGTATAAGTACATGGAGTTATTTTATTCATTTGGAGTAAACAGAGCTGATAATATTGCAAGCGAAGGTACATAAAAAATTGCGACAATTATCTGTTGGTGGCTCGAATGCCGATATAATATTTCAAGAGGATATGGTTAAAGAAGAAATACATTTTTTTAATCAATCTCTGTGCCTTTTCTACAGGTAAGAGGTTAGTTTTGAAAGTAAAATCAAACCATATTGGAGAATAGATTGGGCAAGAGAGAAATAAATAGTTTTAATCATATTACATGATAGGATGTTTCTCAATCTAATGAATAAGTAAATTAGTTTTCTTACTCTGGTCGCCATATTTTGGACTTATTCGTTCCATTTTAAGTGTCTATCTACTATGATACCCAGATACTTTATACTATTTTTGCTTGTTATTGTTAAACAATTTACATTGCCGCATTCTTTTTTTATTTTCACGCTGTGATGAATGGATTTTAATGGTAATATTTCTTTCGAAATTTTTTTCCTGCAAAGGCAATGGGATGAAATATGTTTTCTCGGTATTTAGTAAGAGACAATTTAGGTCGAACCATGTTTTGAGTATGTTTATATTGATATTGGCTATCCTTATTGTTTCCTCCCATGATTTTCCTTTTGTGATAACTACAGTGTCGTCTGCGTAAGATATGATATCTCCAACAATGGGAAGAGTGAACACTTGATTTAGATATATAATAAAAAGGATTGGACCGATTACAATTCCTTGCGGTATGCCAAAAGATGAGGTTTTGGGTTCACTAAGGGTATTATTGATTTTTACATATTAAAATCTCTCTTTTAGGTAATTTTGGAACCATGATAGCACTATTCCATCCAATCCAATTTGTTTTAGTTTCTCAGTGAGTTTTGAGTGTGATATGCTATCAAATGTTTTGCGGAGATCAATGAAGATTCCAAGACATTTTTCTCCATTATCTAATTATTGAATTATTGTTGATTTTAATTTAGCAATCGCATCCTGTGTGCTGAGATTGTCCCTAAATCCAAACTGGCTTGGACTAATAAGGAAGGTGAGTACTTTTTTATTTTTTTTTTATCAATGTTCGCATTCAAACTTAAATACTAATATTTTTTTTTAAAGTTTGTTTTCATAATTAAATTAATTCTCAAAGTTTAAATTTTATTAAGCCCGCCAAAACGAGCGGAATCCGAGCGGTAAGAGGCGAGGTGTGGTGTGACGTCATTCGAACTGTGAAAACCACGTCGCTTAAGCATTTTGTATGGAAAAATTTTGAATTCTTCAACAAGGAATTCCAGTAATTTTTTACCAATGTTAACCGTCTATTAGAATTGATGTTATTAAAAAAAAAAAGAAAATTGATTAAGATTTCATAGTTAAATTAATATTTTAAGTTAGAATATTTGCTTTTCCCGCCCGGTACGGTATTCCCGTCGATATTTGTTGAGGTGCCCCGCGCGAATTCAGGACCATCGCGTAGAAAAGTAAAGAACAAAAGTAAAATAACGGTTTACAGCCCAGTTCACTGTGAGACTTTTCTGGGCGGCCGGCGGCCTGAAGTGTATCACATGTTATGTGACATGTATAATAATAAAAACTTCTAAGTTATGCAATAAACAACTATTATTATAAAGCACTATACGAATATGTATCTTTAGAAATCCATTTCATATAATAATAACAACAAATACGTACATATATTTGACATACCCAAATAAACGTTTGGCCTATACAACTCTCTCATCTAAACCGACCATCTCTCATGTAATAGAAAGAGATGCACCATAGGTGATCCGTTGTACGTACAAGTCACGACACATGTGACGTCAGAATTCTTTCGACCAATCGTGGAGCGTATACAGTCTATTGCTATTGAATGCTTTTTCAAGAACGTTTAACTAATTCTAAGAATAATAATATAGAAATATATTTATTTATTTAGAATCGATATTTTTTCATCTACATGAACATATTTTTTATAAGTCAAAATATTTTTCACTCAACTTCCTTATTATCTTCTTATCTTTTGTGTTGTTGTTGAGTTGTTTTTTAACATTTTTTTCATAGATTTTTGCTATGTTCGATGTGAGTGTTATGGGACGATAGTTAGAAGTGTTATTTCACAATAGTCTTCTTACAAATTTTCAGGAATATGCCCTTCTTTAGATTTACATTTATTATATAAGCAATTGGTTTGCTGATTATTTCACGTACAGTTTTTAATGTTTTACAGTTATTTGGTCGTAGCCAGGGCTTGTCGATCCTCGCAAGCTTATTATAGCGTTTTCAACTTCTTTATCAGTTACTGAGGCAAATGTGTGGAAACCTTCTTCAAAGGTTGGGTTTAGCTCTGGTTGTTGAGTTTGTTTTTTGTCTAGGATAATATTACTAATATTATCCTAGACAAAATAAGATTAGCGCCGACATTAAAAAAATAATCGTTAAAGATATTCCCACAAAGTTTTGGGTTTTTTTTTCTGTGTCAGTTGATTCCTTGATGAGTAACTTCTTTTGGAAATTTTTGTTTGGTGCTTTTGTTGGTTATTGTTTTGATAATTTTCCAGAACTCTTTGCTGTCTTGACCAGCATTTTTTAATTCATCACGAAAATACTTTTCTTTAGTCAGTCTAATTAAAGCGAAAGTTTGTTTCGGTATTCCTTGTAGAAGGTATCGATTTTTTCGTCGTCAGGGAATTTTTTAGACTGGTGATAGTATTTTTCCTTATTTCTGGTTGAAATCACTAATCCATGGGTTATCCATGGCTTTATTAATCTGTATTTAGATTTTATTTTAGAAATAAGTATTTGTGTAGAAAGGTTTATGTGATTTCGGAAAACAGTTTCGAAATTCTCCGCACAAGTATTTGGATTTTCCGATACAATTATTGATGCCCAGGTTTCTAACTTTAGATTTGTTTCTAAAGTTTTCATATTTAAATATTTTTTTCTTGTTTTTTTTTGTCAGTTTTGTTGGGGTTGGTACTTTTTTATCCATGTTGTGAACGAATATATAGGTGTAGTGGTCAGTTATGCTGGTTTTCCATAATATCGACATGTTTTTTTCAAATTTATTTGAGTTGCACCATATGTGACCGATACAGGAAGGGATTTGTCTGCTGATATTTCGTGTTGCATTATTTATATATGATTTATAGTTTAGTGAAGTCATTACATTTATATAATCATCTTTCGTTTTGCTTTGTGCCCAGTGTCCGATATTAATTTTAATGTCACCAATAATAATATTAAAGGTACTTTTTAGATTCAGTAATAATTTTTCGGTTTCTATAATGAAATTAGTGGGATTCGATCCGTGCGTCCGTCCGGTAGATAGCCATATTTTTACATTTGCTTACCAAGTATTAAATACTCACTTTAATGATATATGTAGGTATATAATTTGAAAAACTTCTTATATATTTTCTTTAAATTCTTTATTTTTTATCATGTCTTATTTTTCATCCTTTTTTTATTATTTTTAAAATCTATTATTTCAATCTTTTTATATCATCATCGTCATCATCACTTTTGGCTCTACAACCCCTGGTGGGTCTTGGCCTCCTCAAGAGTCTTCCTCCACTCATCTCGGTCCCGCGCCAGCTCTCTCCAGTTTCGAAGCTCCAAGGCAGACAAATCTTTGAGGACGTTGTCGCTCCATCTTAACCTTGGCCTTCCCAGGCTCCTTCTCCCTATCGGTCTTGAGCTCGGCAGGGACTTTGGTTCTTGATGCTCGGTCATTCTCTCCACATGACCTAGCCACCGAAGTCTTCCCAGTTTTATGAACTTTGTGACGTTTAGCTCCTTAAACAGAGTATAGGCTCATTGTTATAACGTCTGCGCCAAAATCCATTTTCTAGAACCGGTCCGAAGATGCGCCTCAAAATTTTCCTTTCAAAAACGTCCAGTGCTCGCTCTTTCTACTTAGTTAGAACCCAGGTCTCGGCTGCGTACGTAAGCACTGGTCTAATTAGTGTTTTGTACACTTATACCTTGGTGGCTCTGGAAAGCAGTCTGGATTTTATTTGTTTTTGTAGGCGGAAATAGCAGCGGTTTGCATTCACGATGCGCTTCTGGATCTCCTCTGTAGTGTTGTTATTGTTTGTTATCAGTAGGATCCGGAATCGCGGTGGCTTTACCAGTGCTCAAGGGAAAAATAATTACCTACTTATGAAACACTTATTTATAGACCGCTTTCCAGTTTTAGTATGCCAGGAGTCAAGTATGTTGTCAACATTGAAAAGTTTTCTCGGAGAAGCCTATTAGAAATAACTTTCACACCTCTTATTAATAATATCTTTATTTAATGCTTACCTGGTGTGAATTCGAACAGAATGTACATTGTACATGATGCAGGATCAATTCATTTTGACGTCAACATTATTTTTATAATACAGTATAAGAATCCGTTCCATATTTTCTGGTGATAAATTATACCTATTTTCAAAAATCCACTTATATATAGAAAATGATCGTTCAACATCGACAGATGTCAGCGGAGCAAATTTATAGAGTTGTGTTGAATAGATGGTAACATTTAAATTTTCACTAATGCTCCGTAATTTATCGTAGCCAGGGTTTCTATTTAATATGGCATCGAATCTTTTTTCTGTCCACTCTTCATTGCTCCACGATAAAAGAGTCCTTATTTCATCTATAATTTCGAACGATTCGACGATAGTAAGCTTAGGATCCTCGAGTTTTTTAATAGCATTTGGAATTGTTCCGAAATATTCCATTATAAAAATTAGGTCACCCTTAATACTCGCATCTTCAAACAATAATTTAGCTTTCGCTATTGCCACAGCGTCCTTTTCATTTAAAATTGAAACGACACTTTTTATTTTTTCGAAATGTTGACCATAGTAAACAGCAGCTTTGAGCCAAGTTCCCCAACGCGTTAATATCGGCTCTGGTGGTAGTGCAATATCTGGAATCATGGTTTTAAATATGTCTACTCTTGTTGGTGCTTTCAAAAATATTTTTTTAACACAGGAAATAAGATCATCCACTTTCTTATATTTATCCCGCACAGTTGAAGCGACTAGATTTAGTGAATGAGCCAAACAGGTAAAGTGTATCATATTGGGAAACACATCTTTAAGTTCGCGTCCGGCTTTTAGCATATAAGGGGCAGAGTCTGTTGTTAAAATTAAAAGTTTTTCGAAGTTATTAACTGCAGATTTCTGCCACAAAAAAATTAAACTGTTTTTTACAAAATCATTTATGGTTTCGGAATTGGTTTTTGGTAAAACCTTGCTAGCAATCAAATATGACCGAGTTACAATGTCTCCTAGTGGTTTTACGACCAGATTAGCTATATTGCGTCCAAACTTATCGGTCGTTTCATCAACTGTCGCCCATATACATATATGAATGTCCTAATTTTTTTTCTGATATCGTTAATTTCACTACAAAAAACTTTATTTAAATACACTTTTCGGAGAGTAGATTCACTCGGAAGATCCATAGTCGAACATTTACAACACAAATATTTCGAAAAAAAAAGACGGAAATTAAAATTGTCTAGTTTTGTCCTTGGAATATTAGAACATTAAACACATACCTAAATCAAAATAGAAATCTGTTTTAGACTTATCATTTGTCTTCATTATCAAATGATTTCTGCTTGAAACGTGCTTAGTCACTGTATATTTTTTTAATTGTTTTAAAGAAATATCACACACGTCACAATAAATCACCCCACGATCAAATTTTAGCTCAGGATCGGGTTTTATCCACTTATTTATTAGATTAATTGAAGGTACTATAAACGGGGCCATGATGATGATTGATGAATACTAATTCGTAACTAACTTCTAAAAAATGAAATATTTCCTATCAGCTTGTCGTTTAAAAATATTTGTTTTAAAGTAAGACATATCGATTTACCATTACCTATTGTCTCTTTTCTTTATCATATTTCGTTCATTGAATAGAAAAAGACGAAATTATTATTATCGATTGCCAATGTGGTACGATAAACCAAAGTATCGGATTTCATATTTCGTGGGCTGAGCTTCCGTTAACAAGTCAAGTAAAGTCATTTTTACCACAAAAAGGACAAAGAGCAGTACGTCATATAATATTATTTTAGTGTGATTGATATAAACCTTTCCACATAAACTCAAATTTTGTATACCGTAGTTGAATCACAGTACTGGCTTACATAGTAATACCAACAAGGAAACTGTATTGTCTTTTATTAATATTGTTTAAATTTAATTTTAACCTTGATTTCATATTTTCAATATATATAAAAATCAATGTATGTTTGGATGTCTGAACTTTGGCGATTTGTTGTTCACACACCTGGAAAGGTTTCTATGTACCTAAAAGTGAGTTCTGGCAACATAAAATTTGTGCATAAAATCCATTGTTTCCTATCCGATTGCAAAGAAACTTTGGTGAGTTATTGTGTGGATGCAAGAGAAGGTTTCTATATATAATGGTGAACTCTGGTGTTTTGAAATTTGTATAAAATTCCCTTATTTCGTAAACTATTCGTCTGATTGCGATAAAACTTTGGCGAGTTGTTGTGCAAGTTGTTGTGCACACGCCTGGGAAGGTTTCTATACATAAAAGTGAGCTCTGGCGTTATTAGGTGTGTATAATTTTTTTTCCTATACCATTCTTCCTATAGCAATGAAACTTTGGCCAGTTGTGTGGATGCTAGGAAAGGTTTCTGTAAATAATGGTGAGCTCTGCGTTATGAAATTTTGATCAAAATTCTCCTTTTTCTATATCATTCATCCTATTGTGATGAAACTTTGTTAAATTTTAGAGTTGCGCGCGATTAGTGTCAAAAAAAGCAGGGCGAGAAGGGAAGGGAAAGGGAATAAGAATAATAACATGACATTTATATAGCGCACTTCTGTATTATTTCACTTCAAGTGGAATGGGGACGCGTGGGTAAGGACACGTGGGGATTATCATTCTTTCTTTGAATGGTATAGCAACGCATGCAGGGCAGGCGCTAGTATTTCATAAAAAAAAATACAATCGATATCACAAAACATTCAGACTGAAAATCCAATATATATTTAGGCACAAAAATGTGGTTATTCCGTTATTGGACGCGGTGGACTCTCTTGCTGCAGCAGCTGGTCCAGTTACTTCACCACCAAGGATTCTTGCTGCAGAGTCTCCATCTTCTATCTTCGTAGAAGGTCACAGCGGTGCTGCCAAGGTCTGGTATCTGTGAGAGGATAGTGTATCAGCGCTTTATTAGCAGCAGACTGGACGGATGACGTACCTCCTGCTGGCACTGTTGGTGGCCGCGGTGGACTCTTTCGCTGCAGCAGCTGGCCCAGTTTCTTCACCACCTAGGATTCTTGCTGCAGAGTCTCCATCGTCTATTTTCGTGTCACCTGTTCCTATACTTCATTTTACTTAACTTAACTTCACTCTATTTTTGTAATATTTATATTTTCTGTAATACCTGCATCAACTGTAAAGCGCCCCTGGGGTGATATCTCACAAAAGCGGCGCTATACAAATTATCCAATAAATAATAATATTCCCCGTATGAAAATTAATTTCTTTAAAAAATAATGTAAAATTGAGAATTTGTTCAGACCAAGCCTCTAGTATGTATACTACATGCAGCTGCAAAAGGACAGTATGTTTAAAACGAATTTAACCCGTTGAATAACGATAATTTAATTGTTTTGCCTTTAATAATGAGCGTCCCTGGAATTCTTCAAAAAGCCACCGCGATTCCGGATCCTAGTTATCAGGGAGCCCAGGTATGTGAATCTTGGTACCGTTTCAAAATTTTGGATTCCACATACGAGCGATGGGGTTTGTTGGGTACATCCTACGGCCATGTATTTGGTCTTCTGCTGGTTTACTACAAGACCCATATTTTTGGCAGAACTTTCAAGATTTATGAAGGCGTCTTGTAAATCATCGGGATTTTTCGCAATTATGTCGATATCATCAGCGTAAGCCAATAGTTGCACAGAGTTGTCAAATATCGTTCCTCTTTTCTCAATGCCTGAGTCACGAATAACTTTTTCTAAGGCTATGTTAAATAAGAGTCCGGCCAATCCATCTCCTTGTCTCACCCCGTAGAGCGCTTCAAATGGTTCGGACAGATCACTGCCAACCCTGACTCTACACGTTACTGGGGACATTGTCAGTTTTACCAGATTGATCAGCTTACGCGGTATTCCAAACTCACTCATTGCATTATAAAATGCGTTCCTATTAATACTGTCATACGTGGCCTTGAAGTCTACAAAGAGGTGATGAGTCTCGACATTGTATTCTAACGTTTTTTCTAAGATCTGTTTAAAGGAGAAAATTTGATCAATGCATGATTTGCCTGGCCCGAAGCCACATTGGTAGTTGCCAATAATTTCCTCGGACATTGGGAACAATCTTTTGTACAAGATGTTAGACATAATTGGTATTTAACAACGTTATTCCCCTATAATTACAGCACTCGAGTTGGTCGCCCTTCTTGTGTAGAGCAGTGCTCCGCAACCGGTGTGCCGTGGCACACTGGTGTGCCGTGAGCCGGACACAGGTGTGCCGCGGTCAAATTCAATGTATTTGAAATTTTACAATATTTCATTATGTATTTAATACACAATGACAACATATTTTTCATTGTATGCAGATGCTGTTAAAAGACGTATTCACAATATATTAGAAACACTGATTAGAAAACTGTTATTGGCTGAAAAATTTGCGCTTCAGATCAACGAAACAACCGATATTAAGGTTAAACGCAACTCTTGTTATATTCTACATACGTGTTCATAGATGGCGTTAATTAATTAATTTGATCAAAATTCGCTTTTTGCAAGGTATTGCTTTACAGTATTAAGACAAATTATATGTTTGCGCCCGCATATACGCAATATGAATATGAATAAATAGTTTTGTCTATATAAAAACTCAATTCTATCGAGAAAGGCATGCAAATACAGTATTGGATTGAATAATCGGTACAATATTGTATTTGTATGCCTTTCTCGAAAGAATTGAGTTTTTAAACGAACAAAACTATTGATTCATATTCATATTGCGTATATACGAGCGCAAACAAATGATTTTTCTTAATATTGCAAAGAAATACTTTGCAAAAGCGTATTTTAATAAAAAAAAATAATTAACGCCATCTATGAACACGTAGAATATAACAAGCGTTGCGTTTAACCTTAAACATAAAGCACAGTTGATAGCTATTGTACTTTTCGTTGACGAGGACTTTATTAAAGAACATTTTTTTTATTTTGTAAGGAGGTTCCAGAGCGAACTACCGGTGAAGATTTTTTTCAAGTAACCGATGATTTCTTCAAAATATATAATATTAAATGGAGCAATTGCATTGCTGTTTGCACGGAACAGCGCTGCGGCAATGACGGGTAGTAAAAAGGGTTTTGTCGCTTGTGTAAAACAAAAAAATCCAACGTTACAATTTACACACTGCTGCATACATCAAGAAGCATTGATGGTCAAAAATTTACCGGAGGAACTTTTGAACACGATGAATGAATTCATTAAAATCGTAAACATAATTAAATCAAGAGCCCTAAATTCGCGAATCTTTGGAATACTCTGCGCAGAAATGGGAGCCGAATATGAATCCTCATTGTTTTATACTGAAATTCGTTGGTTATCCCGAAGCAAAAATTGGCTAGATTGTTTGAGCTTCGTCACGAGGTGTGTCAGTTTCTTTTAAATCAAAATATGCCCAAACTATATCAGCACCTCAGAAATCAGAAATTTGGTCAATATTTTTATTCCATTAATACGGAAAAATACGATTGGATTCGAAATCCTTTTGCAACCCATGCAATAAATTCTACGGAAGCACTGCTTTTGCAAATTCGAGTGGAATTTACAGATTTAACCCTAGAAGCCTAATCTATTTTATAGGTACATAAAGCCTTAACATACGTCTCAGAGGCGTGCACATGTAAATGACAGCCTGTAGGCCAAAATATACCTACTTGTGCCCTATTCTTTGATGGAAAATTAAGGTTGGTATGTAAACTAATAATAAAACACAGTTTTATCCATGAAAACTACTATCACAGGTATTTAATGCAACGAATCAAATCATTATGCTTATATTCGAACAAAAAAATCATCTTCAAAAATAAACTTGAACACATGTTTTTTTTAAATAAACTTATATTTTTTTAATATTAATTTCTTATTCATAGGGCAAACATTAAAAGTAATCATGCTTTTAATTACTAGTTTTAATTTTAGAGCAATCTACATAGACATCAACGTTGTGCTCAGAAAATACTGACTTTTTGCATTTACAGCACACTAATATCGACATTCTATTTTTTTTAGCAGCAAAAAGCTCAGTGTTTATGTTTGTTTGGGCTCTGGGTCTCGTGCCTGAAGTTTATTACCTGAATCAGTAGGTTTTGCGAGAATTTGGATTATATTTTGTCTTTTTGTCTATATAAGTCGGAGTTTCAAGTCTCATCTCCATCCAAGGCTTAACCGAATCTGTGCTGAGTTGTTTAATCAATTCTCTTTTGTTTGATGATTTATTTGATCATTTTGTGGCCATAAATTACAGCAGAATTGACAAAAGCCATGTTCAAAATGCCATAGAATACAGTCATTGACCATCTATTAGTTTTGCGGCTGCACCACATTGAGGAGCACATTTGATCAAATTTATCTACTCCTCCTTTTGTTTGGTTCTTGAAATGAATCATGTATGGTTTGCCACTTGAATTATAAGTTATTGCATTTTCATCACAAGATAAAATGTAAACCATATTTGCAGGTGGTTTGTACGATAGAAGTGTCAGAGAGCCATCAAAACAAAACGTAGAATTGCCAACAGGTCGAGATCTCGAGTTCTCAATTTTTCGTGAATTTCCCGCTTATTTAATAGAATAGTGCCCAGTAGATTTAATTTGTAATTTGAGCTGGTCCTCGAGAGGTGCGAACTTCATTCATAGCTGAAGTTCTGTGAGATGATTGACCCCTATTTGTTGACCAAACATCCCGCGTCCATTCTTACCGCGAAGAGTATTTCCAGGAACACGATAATTTTGCCCTGAGTTGGCAGATTGCAAAGCATGAGCAGCATCAAATGCTAGGTCAGCTTTTGAAATTTTGAGTCGGCCTCTTCAGTGGGAGCAGATTCTTGTAAAAGAAAAGCCTCTTCAGTTACATAGTTATTCTCATCTTTGCTTTGAATGTCGTCCAAACTGGCTGTCCTGTCTTCAGGAGCTGATTCTTCCAGAGGAAGACTATCTTCTTAGTCTAAGATTTTCAAAATATCGTTACTGTTTAATATTTTAGACCATGACATATTGTTATCTGAAACAATGCCAAAATAAACATAAAATGGATGAAAAATTAACGAAAGTAAAAACATATAATCTTAGTTAAAAGTTACACAAAGCCTTAACATACGCCTCGCAGGCGTACTATACCTCAAAAACTCAAAAATGGCTGGACTTACCTTAGTGATACAGATACCATCGGCGAGCTCCTGTCGGCCACTAAGTTAGTTAAAGAGCACGAGGCGCTAACTTCAACCGTTAGAAAGAGAAATTGAATTTAAGATTGTGTGTACGCCTCGCAGGCGTAGATAAGGCTTCTAGGGTTAATAATATGTATACATACATATGTTTTTATTTATTAATTTATTTGAGGAACATAAACAGTCTTAGCTATACAATATACATAAGAGGATGGCAAAAAAACAGACGAATCATTAATGTTCAAGGATAGTTATTCAGAAACATAAAACTAATTTAATAAAAGTAGAAGAAAAAAACAACGAAGCAGCAATTAAAAAAAATAATACTGATGTAAATTCAACAAACGATAAACCTATGATGTGCCTATAATAAACAGCAATAAAATAAATCTTAAATAGTTTCTAAATCACCTTCTAAAATAATAATTTACAATTTGACGCTGAAGAGCCCTTCCAGCAAGCAAATCAACATTTGTTGAACTCCCTCCAACATTGTCGGTTGTACTGATATCACCGAAATCATAATCGATGTGCTCATCATGAACTAATACTGGTTCATTATTATCAATGCACATATTGTGCAAGACGACACATGCATTAATTATTTGAGATGCCTTTTCAGGCTTATAATGCAGGCACCTATGCTTTAACAAGCACCCGAACCTCATTTTCAACACACCGTTGCACCTTTCGATCACTGAACGTACTTTTCTAAACACAGTATTATGGCGATCTTCGACTGAGTGAGGTTGCACATTTGCAATTGGGGTCGGCCGCAAATAGTATCCAGAGTCACCTAAAAATAGGAATATGAATAATGATATTGTTGTAAAAATACATATACATTTATAGGTGAAAAATTATCAATGCTCTTTATTTTAATATAACAGTGGAACATACATATCAGAAACTCATTAGACGTACCTATAGGTACGTTAATGATGAATGAATGATGAATGCTGGGGAAATATAACTTGTTTTGAAGACCTTAACTTTGTTCTATTTTCAAGTAAATGACGACAGATGATTAGATAAAATATTACCTATCACATAGAATCCCCGGTGGCCTCTTCTATATAACATCTCTAATAAAGGTTCAATGCTAGAATTCCTCCAAATGAACGAGTCATGTGTGCTTCCAGGAAACAGTGCATTAACATGTATGATTTTGAGCCGTGCATCACATATCTAAAAAAAGTACATTTTCGATGGTGTGAGATTTATTATATTCATTTGATATATCACTAATAATTATGTTTCTAGCAATTAAGGAAAACTCAATTACTTACCAACTGTACATTAATGGAATGATATTGTTTCCTATTCACATATGATCGTTCATCAGAGGATATGTTTGAAGGTGGAACTATTGCCACATGTGTACAATCCACACATCCTACGAATCCGGCATAACCATGTTCACTATAAAATCTGAAATAAGAATGTTCAAACTATATACATACTTTGAAAAAAATGTACAGGACTTTAAAATTTCAATAGGTTCAAATAATAACTTACACATTCCTATTTGCTTGTATCTCAGCTAATGTAGATGGGAATCGCACCCATTTGCCAAAAATGGTAGGATGATTTAAAGTATTCACCACTTCACAAATAGATTTTGATACAGTAGATTGCGATACTGCCACATTATAATTTGACCCAACAGGATGTTGGTAAGATCCTGTGCCAAAAAAATTCAACGCAATTAAAATCTGAAAAAAAACAATGATTTATTATCATATCACTGATTGAGTACAAAAAAGTGATTTGTTTGCATATAACGGGGATCATAAATCGTTCTTACCTTCGTTTTAACATCTACAGACTTGATTTTATACGGTTCTTTCATCAAAGGCGACAATAGATCAATTAATTTGAGCACCAATTGTTTAGATAGTCGAAATTTTTTATGAACAGTTCATTACTCACTAAATGCATCATTTCTTGAAAAAAAATTCTTGGTGGACTTTCAGTTAAATATTCGGCCTGTTCCATGTCTTCGATCGCTTGTATGTGCGTCAAATCTTCAAAACTCACCATTTTTGTAATAATTAACAAAAATACGACACACGCAAACCGTACAAGTAACACTTTTTGACAGTTGAACTACTACTAAAACCAATAGTCCAATTATCTACTGCTTTGTAATAGATAATTACCTATCTATTGGAAATTCCAAAATACGCTTTATATCGAAAATTAGTAGATAATTACTCGATGATAGAAAAACCATAGACAACGTAGATAATTATCGCATGCGAGCAGTTGTCTACTGAAATGAAAATTGGGTAACTGGATCTAAATGTCATGTACATTTCGGTACGTCATTAGGGTAAATGTCAATATTTCCAGGTTACTGACTTGATTTATGTGAATTCGTTAAAAGCACAGGTGAGGTGCTTATATGGAACGATTTTCAAATTGTTTCTCTCACTGGAAATGTTCACTCACTTTGTTTTATTCATTTCTAAATACAGCTGTAATAACATCTTGAATTTGAAATGAAAAATGTTGACATACCCCTTCGAATCGTCCCAATTAAGCATTTTATTAAACAAATTAGAAAATTAATTGATTGAACAACACATTTTGGGGAAAAGGCTTTAGTCGGAGGCATGACGGTGACCATAAACAAGGTGACAGTTGGTTTAGTGGTGTTTTTCTTTTTTTTATTGTGCAACGGAATATTTTTTCCAATTGCAGTACAATTTTACATATGTCAGCATTTAGCTAGGTGACTATTCAATAATTGTTTTAAGTCATTTAGAGAACAGTCACTTACATCCAAATTCTTTGCAAGTTCGTTTAACAGCACACCTCCCCACGTCATGCTATGCTTTGCCAGGACGTCGGTTTTGCCTTTTGGTACTCTGAATAGGTCATGGAATCGACTTCGGCTGTAGTGGTCTGGTACATATAAATGATAGCATCCCAATAGGAATGGGCTATCGATAAAATTGTTCCTAATTTTGAAAGACATGATAGCTAAACTTGCTTTCCGCTTAAATATTGTAGTTGGTACCACTCGCGTGGAATGACTCGCAAATTGTGCTGAATATAAAAATTTTCCTAAAAATCATTATTCTTAGTTACGATCATTCTTAATAATAACCGTTCTTATTAATTACCGTGATTAATTATCATATGATGAAAATGTATGTTACCAATATGGATGTGTTCAAAAGTCACATGATGGAAATGTTTTTTTCTTTGAGTTATCTGGTCGCCATGAAAATTATAATAATTGTCTATGACTTCATTCTTGTTTATGCATAACCTATAAATATTTTTGACAAGTGCTAACTAGTGCTTTCTTCTCCGACAGCCGTTTCTTCCTGTTTCCCAACTCTGTTTATCCCGCGTTGTTAAACTTACTATCCCACGCCTGTGATGGTTATTGGTAAAGTAAGTAATCATACTTATATTCATCGCTATTTATTTGGTAGCTGCCGTTATTCCAGTTTAGTTAGGGAATCATTGGGCGTTTTGTCACAGTAGAATGTTTAAACTGTCAATTTGACGTCTACCGATTATTAGATTAGTATTTAGAAGGCATTTATTACAATTACACAACAAAAAACATATGGTTAACAGATATTTTGTTAAAAGCGGAATGGCGGTAAACATTGTAAATATATAAATATAGTTTTTCCACGATAAACAACGTTTCTCTTAACCGTTGTCATATATTCAAGGTTTTCAAATATGTGTTTTGGCCACGACTTCGTTATTTTGACAGGAATATTTTCCAAGCGAAACCACATTTTATTTTTTTAATGTTTTTTTATTCTAGATAAAAGAAAATTACATATTCACTTATTTAACTAGAAAAAACTAATAGATTACATATTAATATATTACATTACGATTTTATTCACGATCATTGTTTTGTTGACTGAGCATAAAATTGAACAACTTTTTTTAAAATTTACTTACACTTTTTTTCATTTTTAATTTCGTCTGGGAGGCAATTATATGTATATCGCACAACTCAAAATACCTCTTTTTTCTGGAACATCAAAAAATATTTTAGGTACTCGATTTTTATGTGACCGATTAAAAATATTGTTATATAATGTTGTATGTTATTTTACTAGGATATTTATTTGCTCAATTACTTATCATCAAATACACGTATCACTTGTTTATTAATTCATTTCGTGTTATTTTAGTATTTTGACTAAATCATTTTTTAATAATTTTATCAACTCAAATTGTTTCCATATTAGTGATACATTTTGAATTAATGCACTCTTATTCTGTATATTTTGTTCTATAATCTTCACAGAAAGAGTAGTGCATCTAAAATATGTTTTGGATTATTTGTATTATGTAATCATAAAGTAAAACATTTTTTTGTCACAAAACATCTTTATTTAATATTAAGATAACTAACGAATGAAGACAATAACAAAACACAACAGGTTTAGGAAATGGCTTGGAAAATAAAATGAAGACTTACATAATTCTAATTAGAAAACTATTAAGCTTTAAATAGATTAGTTTAACAAAGTTGACATTTCTCTTATAGTTTAGGTGTTAACATCTTTAACAAGTATTTTAACAGCAATAGTCTATAAATAACCGGAAATGTATTATTTTATTAAAAAAACACAGCTCCTCTTTGATAGATATTTTAAAAAAATATCTAAAATGTTTTCTGTTAACTTAAATTAGGTTCCAAAAAAACGACATCGAAAAGGTAACAATAAAGGCATCTAAAGCACATAACTACTACATTTTATTATTACCTATAATCAGACTCACCGAGAGGATTTTAATTTACTAAATTAAATCAGACTTTTATTTTGAACATTTTACCTAATATCTGAAATATTATTAGATAATCATAATAATAATCACCAAAAACATAACTATTCTGACTTTCTTTGAAAACATGTATACCTACATACATAGGTCCTGAAATTTTTATTCTATACCTAGTGCATTTTTGTAATAAGAATCGACGTAACTCTGTGAAATCATTTTCTTATCAATTAATTCCATAATGTCCCGCTTTTTATTGTCACCCAATGGTATTCTTTGCAAATAGGCTTGTTTCAAACTTGGAGAAAATTGGTGATCTTGTGTTCGCCTTTGATTCCTTACAAACGCTTTTTTAAAAACCGTCTGTTCATAGGAAGTTTTATAAAAAAATTTCATCGGTTGCTGCTTTTCAACGCGAAGTTGTTTGATATCATGCCATTTTATTTGTTCTCTGTCAATATTAATAGTGAAATTATTTCCCCATTCTTCTTGAAGGGCTTTCAGATCAAAGAACTTGTCATGTGTAGGTTCCTCCACATTATAAGGTTTCCCAGTCTTTTTAGCAGTTCTTATTAGGGTAGCGTATTGTTGTGGAGAGTATATCGGGCCTGATTTAGTATATCTTTTGATTTGTTTTTCGATAACGCTATGAACATTATCACCTTCGTTTTGCGAATGACCACGAATTAAAAATTTATGAGTAATTGAGTTTATTCTCTTGGTTGCAACAGCATAGGCGTAGGCAGACAGCAGATATTTATTTTTCTGTTGACCACAGCAGTTGTCACTATAAAATATAATGTCCAGTTCGGTACCTGATGTATTCTTCTCAACTATACTTTGTAGATATTGCAGTACACAGGATCCAATTTCCACAGCACCACGTTTGCCCTCGATTTCGTCCCAAAAGAAGCATATTACATCTTTTGCATACAAGTCACTTATCGTAAAATTGAAGCAATTAATTCTAGATTTATAAAAAAACAAGGATACTTGTCCTTTGGGCAATTGCATCACAGCTTGAAGATCGTACACAGCAACAACTGCGTCTTTCCTTTTCTTGTCAGCTTCCTTTTCTGATCTGGACAGCACTTTCTCTTTCAAATGTTGCTCATAAGCCTCACGCTGTTTTTGTTTTTCTTCTCCGTTAGAATTTTTATAAGTTTCGCAAAGATCGCACGTATCTTTTTTCGGGATGTGAAAAGAAATTTTAAACTGTGTATTAAAAATACGATTAAAAGTAGATGACGAAGCAATCGGAAAACGTTCATTTTCACGTAGATCTTTGTAATCTCGGTATAGATCTGCAAGTGATTTTTCACTTGGGATGAATTCTCTCGTTGTTTGTGCTCGAAGGTAATGAGATTCAATTCTGGGGATAGAGTTAATGAAAGCTACGACACTGTCTTTTATTTCATTATCTATGATCGAGTGCTGCCCGTGCTTACCCCTTCGGTCATCTTCTATGAAACCGCCTTCTTGTCTTTTCGAAAGAGCTGTCCTAATGAACTGGTCGCTTAAGTTTAGGGTAGCTTTAAAAAAAGTCTTGCAGACTCTAATACGAACGTTTTCAACCTCAAAGAAAAATGCAGAATTAAGTGACCTATAATTTTGGGTACTGCTGTATCTGTATTTAGGCTTAATTTCTTGAGTGTGCCTTACGATGAACTCTCTTTGCTTTTGAAGGTCGCCTAATCTCCAAAATCTATCAAACAAAGTTTTGCGTAATGTTTCACCTGCTTTAGTTTTGCATTTCAATTTGCACTTATCTTGGCATGGAGGCTTGACTGCTGTTTCAGGGACGCTCTTATTTGTTGAACTCACATAAGCCTTCCCGGTGTTTCGCCGAGATTTCTTAATATTTGAGGACCAGCCGGCAGGGTTTCTTATCCTTTTCTTACCCCTTTGAAGGATTTCAGAATCAGCAGACTGCTCTATGATCGGTTGAGAGGTGAAAGCTTCAGCAAGCGGATTCTCGTTTAAAAGATTGGCAGTATCCGGCATGGAAGATGGCACAGCGTTACTATCTATTTCTGTATTATAACTGCTTGAAGAGCTGCTGCTGGAACTACTTGATGATGAACTAGAACTGGAGGAAGAGGTAGTACTGGAGGAACGAGACTTTATTCTTGGAACGATGAGTATTGGACGGTGAGTTACCTCTGTGGGAGGTGGGTTGAAGAGCGGATCCGCATCCGAATCGTCAAAATCGCTTCCATCGCTGTTAACTGGTGAAATATAATACGATGGTTTTACCTGAGTACTAGTTGATGGTGATGCTACCGTTTTTGGATTCTTTTCTAAATTCATGATGTCATTTTTCGAGGTTTTTTCCATCACCTCGGTGCTCGTCGAAGGTGTTATTGAGTTTTCTCGAAGCTCCATCTCCGTATAATCGCTGTTAACTGGTGAAATACAGTGCGATAGTTTTACCTGGGTACTGGTTGATGGTGATGCTACCGTCGTTGGGTTATTTCGTAACTCCATAGTGTCATTTCTCATCACCTTGGTGCTCGTGGAGGGTATTGTTGAGTTCTCTTGAAGCTCCATCTTCGTATAACTGCTCTCATTTGAGTTAGCCTCCATTGCCTTCTGTAGAAGTAAAAGCCCACGGCCCTTCATGGTCTGTAGAAAAATGCGAAGTAGTTAAAATTCACGAATACTATACTAACTCAAAAAAATGTTTTTAAATCGCAGTATTTCAGACAATTAAAATTTATAAAAATTAATTTCAGAAATACAAGAACAGCTTTAAATATGCTTCTGTCAAAATAAACAATAGCATGTATTGCTTTAGAATTAAAGCCAATTTAAGTTTAACCAGCAATACCAGACTAACACAAATAATTTCAACAACACTAAACTATTATGAATTAGTAAAATTAAAATTACTTACTTTTGTAAACAAAACCGGAGTAAGTGGAGTTGATATGTAGAACGCACGAGAAACAATACAGGTTCAATCACGAATACCAAATCAACTAAAATAATTCACGCTTTATGACTGCAGTTAATCACGAATACAAAACTAAGTCGAAATAATCCAGTCTTTGTGGGTATTGACAGCACCTTCCCCTACGGCTGGTATGTCGTAACTGGTGATGTGTTACTGTTGTTGGTGAGGGGTGTACTTGGAGCAACTCAGAAAGACTAACTTATAGCGCCATCACATTATTATTGATGGAGATTTTTAGACAGGTGTCTTTGTAGTTTGTGTAGTTTTCGACGCAGATTCCGACAATCGCAATAACTCAATTTTGAATAATTTTGAGTTGTGCTACTCTTTATCTAGGTGTGCGACATGTTTATGGTTATGTTCATGGTTCTTCGCCGACGTAAATATTTGTGAAAAGTGAAAGTAGATTTGTTAAAATGCCTCGCTAATTTCGCTGTAGTGTCGAAAGCTGTGAGGATGTTGTTTCAGTGCGACACGACAATAACGAGAGTCTGTTTCGGGAATGTGCGTGGAGAATTGGTAGAATAGATTATATTTATTACCCGATTTTGGCAAATTATGCACATGTTTGTAGTTCGCATTTTGCAAAAAAATTAAAAGAAAAAGATGCTTTGCCGACCCTTAATCTTCCAGATATCGGAATATATCGGGATTTACCTGGTGCACAAGGGACCCGGGATGTTAACCAAAATGCAGGTGCGAATCTCCCTCTGTTTGTTTAATGTTTCTAATGTAACTTATCATTAACTTTATTTATTATTAGAGAGATAGAATGAAAGAATAGACATTGATTTGAGTCGTTATTATGATAAAGATATTAATTCAATAGAATTATTATTTCTTCAAAGCCAGCAACTGAATTACAGATATAATATTCTATGTTTTGTTTGAGTAATGTGATGTTTATTTATTTCAGATTTCTTCCCTGAACCCAGCAGCGGGCTCATTGCTGCCAAAATGGACGTAGAAGCGTATACCTTCATACGCTTCTATATACAACTGTTTTATTTTTCTCTAAATGAAATAATATTCTAATATTCTGTTTTGGTGTGTTAACATTTTAATGTCATTTAAAATGTGTTTTGTGTTTACACAAGCTTGTATGTCCCTTTTTTGTGTTATCTGTGTTTGAGTAATAAAATAATTCATGCAATTACGAGTTTTTCATTTTTAAATAATATTTTAGGCTAATAAATTGGGACCGTATTTATATTGTCTATGGTAGTACCGTTTTTTTTTTACTTTCCTCTATCTTTGGTCGATGGTTTGTGACGTCGTGACAACTATTCCCTTCTCATGCCCTTCTCGCCCTTCTCTTTCTTTTTCTCTTAGTTCCAAAAAAATCCGTCGGACGAAATATGTTCAGTACTAAAAGCACGAAGATGACGATCTAGGTGTAGGTTCATTTATGCTGCCGACTGAACCATTCTTGATTCCCCGTTGGTCCCGACTGGTTGTGCCTTTTAGATTACCGTCTAAATTCTAGAATCGTCCATGTAAATTTTATTGTCGCGTATAACAATGTGTTCAAATAAACTCAGTGAATTTATAAATTCTTTTATTAAAAACAACCTTCTGATATTGAGAGTCCTTTTGGATCTGTTTTACCCAAAACACGTAAGTAATCCTAAAAGACCTAGAACATCTGGGAACATGTTCGTACCTAGATGCAAAACGACAGCTGCACAACACCATCATGAATATATAGGCCCAAAGTTATTTAACGATTTACCGGATACAATAAAAAGTGAGAAAAAATATTTTAAATTTAAAAAAAAACTTTCTTTGTATTTTTACAGAGAAGATTGACTTACTTTTATCGATGATTTTCAGATATATTCTGTTGCTATTCTGTTGCTATTTTCTGTTGCTATATTCTGTTGCTTATTCTGTTGCTTATTTCTGTTCCTTATATTGTTGCTTTTATTTTTTCTTATATTCTTATATATTATTAATATTCTTTTTTCCATTTTTGTAACTAAACATATTATTATCTATATAATTATAGTAATTAAGCACATAGACTAGCTCCCCAGTTTGACCCGAGAATATTTCTCTACAAATTGGGTAAACAAAAAAAGTGATGTCTGATATGAAATGTAATATATTTTTATCTCTTGTGAATATTTACTTTTTTTCTAAATATAAAAAAAAAAAAAAAAAAGTCAAGTATGAAATCATATAAAAAAAACAGGCTTCAGGTTTTGAACTGCTCTATACGGGAGCTAGAATATTAGTTAATTAAGTGATCTATATGTGTAAATGTTATTAATTTTATCAATTTTATGATTTATCAGGTTATGGATTTATTAATTTGATGGGATTATTAATGTGATTAATTTTTAGGATTATGTATTTGTATGAGGGTTATTATATTTTTGATTGTTATACATTATATTCCCGATCCCTTCAGGTTTAGGTAGTTTAGTTATTATGAACTAATTTAGTATTTGTTGAAGGTTTGTTGTGTTGATATCAAAAAAACCACTAGTTTTTTCTCATCTCGGCGGGGCAATATGTTTAAAATGTACGAACCATTAGCAAAGTTCCCCACCAGTTACTTTACAGGCTCCTGCCTAGCACCTAGCGGTCAGAGGTAAAACTAGGGCTAACAGATAAAACAGATGTTTTGCCTTATCAATTGACTTTCTTTGACAGTGTTTGTTTACAATTAGCTTGTCAATGTGTTTTACTTGGTTAGATTATAAAAGACCTCGCCGACTGGATTCTTTCTTCTTCTCTCCTACAATATAGTAACAAGCAGTCACTATGGTCTACAGACCATTAGTAAAAGTGTTTTGCCCGAGTCGGGAAATATTTAACTCTTTGTAACATTAAATAAAGTGAAATGCAGTTTTGGTGCAGTAAAAACAAAAAAAAACCATGCGTCTGTTATTTGAAAACTTCATCAAGCCCAAACAAATCTTAACAGATTTGAAATCAATTATTATGGAGAATTTAAACAATTAATCAAATATCAACGTTCATTTTAAGGTTCAGTAAAAGTCCTATTCAATGCTGTTATTATATCTTTACAGGCTAGAAGCTTAATAGAACTGAAATAGTAACAGCAATTGAAAATATCTTTCACAGAACATAAAAATTATCTTTCAAAATTGAAGAATTATTAAAATTCTCCGAAACAATCCGTTCTTTAATGATCTAATATGAAATATGAAGATGTGCTTTTTACGACCGTATCGAATTTTGACTTTTCTCTGCTTGTAACAGGAAAATGGCACACACAGTATTTTTTATTGGTTTAATAAGTGTTCAATGTATACGTGATATACAAGAATATTAAATTAAAGATCATTATTGGACTTATAAAATGATGTATATATACTGTACTACTATTAGGAGAGGCGTATTTATCGTACCCAGTAAAAATAAAAGTAGAAATTATCAAGTTCTTAAAAGGCCAGGTTTATGAAAATTATATTAATTGTCTCTGACTTCATTCTTGTCTATGCATAACTGTAACGTATTGATGTTAACAGGTTATAGAATACTGGGCCCTTAATCTCCAGTATTCTATCAAGGATAGGGATCTGGTAATATCTCTATTAAAAGTCGTAGATTCTGATATACGGAGGTTGTTTTAATCGTAATATAATATACTGACAATTCAAGTAACAAGTAGCCTAAAGGCCGTCTAGCGAGAGAATGCCTTCGCGCCAGCCGACGATGTCATACAAGGCCTGTAGTAGCGTTCGGTTGTCTTCGGTAGAACCCGAAGCTAAACGAGCGCAAACACCAAACACTACACCTTCCCTCCTTCAATTCTGAAGCTACTTACAAACCAACATAAATATTTCACATATATCTAAATCACAACATAGATATTCATTTTATATTACATTTGGTTTTAACAATGATTCTTAAAGATAGACAACTTAGAAATTTAAAATATTAAGCACCAAACACGATTAAATCATCAATTGAAGTTATTACATTTGCTAACAAATAATCCTAAGACTAATAACCGCGGTGCCTGGGTCAAGTTGCCCCGTTTCCTCTGGAAGATGTGGGTGTCTCGCGTCTTGGCCGCAATCTCCCCGACCATGGTCTCTGTTGCCGGGCCTGTGTCTGCTCCGACACCACCTCCTCTGCCGCCAACCTGAAATCAGGAGGAAAACCAGTGAATCCACGCAATAAGGTTGAAGTCTCTAACTCATGAGGCTCATTCCTCGAAATTTCAGACGCGGGATGCTGTGCACTATTGCCATCTTCCTTCCAGCTCACTGACATTTCCCTCATTTGGTCGACATGTCTCTTCCATGTCACATCTGTGTTCCCTATCTTAATAATATAAATTTTTTTACCTAGCTTCCTAGAGACTACTCCCTTAGCCCAAACTACTTTATTATCCTGACGATAATCTTTTGTTAAACACTTTTGTCCAACTTTAAAAACCCTGGTTTTAACCCCTTTGTAAAACTTAACCTGATCAGATTGAGCTTTAGAAATGTTAACGTTTGCTTGCTTGACTTTTTCCGAAACCTCATCACCATTTTTCACTGGAATTAAATTGTCGAAAGTAGAACGCAGCCTCCTTCCTAATAATAGTACCGCTGGTTCAATACCTGTCGAGCAATGCAAAGAATTTCTATAGTCCATTAAAAAATTTAATAACTTGACATTAAAATTTAGTGGGAATTTACCGTTTACTAACAGTTTCTTGAGGAACGTTTTCGAAGTTTTAACAGCGTTTTCCGCCAATCCGTTTGACTGGGGGTGTTTCACAGGAGAAGTCATAAGTTTAATATTGTTCTCCTTTAAGAACCCTCTAAATTCCTCACTTGTAAAAACTGAGCCATTGTCAGACACAATTAAGTCAGGGTTGCCAAAATTAGAAAAAATTTTCCTCAATTCCAAAATCGTATGAGTTGAATCTGCCTTCTGTACTTCAATACAGTCCAACCATTTGGAAAATGAGTCACACACCACGAGGAACATCTTTCCCGCTAAAGGCCCACAGAAATCTACGTGTACCCTACTCCAAGCTTTACCTGGATTTGGCCAAACCGCCAATTGACTTTTTGGTGCTGACTGTTTTGACAACGCACAATCTGAACATGATTGAACGACTTCCTCCAAGTCTTTGTTCAGAGCTGTCCACCAAAAATATGCTCTAGCTATTCCCTTCATTTTAACAATACCAAGATGTGACCTGTGTAATGAATCTAACACTTGCTTTTGGAGAGAAAAAGGTATAACTATTCTGTGTTGCCAAAACAAACAATCTCCTACGATAGAAAGTTCGTTCCTTTTTAGCCAATATTTCCATATAATGCTATCACGATTTACTCGTTTGGGCCAGCCCTGCCGCAAATACCTAAATACCAGCTGTAATTCGCTGTCCGCTGCGGTGGCTACCACAACTGCTTGAAAATTTACATGCTCACAATTTTCATTAAAACAGATTTTGTCCTTGATTGATGAAACCGAATTATTCATCACAGGAACTATCTTCAGATTAAAAATCTCCATAAAATCCCTACCCACTATCAATTCCGTGCCATTAACCACAACAGTAAATAATAAATTATTTTTAAGATTATTGTATTCTACGGTAAAACAGGCACTACCTACAATATTAAGTGGTTTGCCATCGTATCCTGATAAAGTACGCTTATCTAGTGACAATGTTACATTTCTAAAATAACAATTGAAAATAAAATCCGGCATGACCGACATGCTTGCCCCTGAATCAATCATAGCAGCACATTTCACTTCGTTAATTACCACATTAGCCCTAAACGGATTAATGTATGAAATACTATTATTCTGGGATTGTTCAAAAATCGGATTAACCTTGTTATTCCTACAAAATTTCTTCAAATGCCCTACCTTGTGACAATTAAAACATTTTGCGTTCTTGAATTTACAATATTTTTCTACATGATATTCACCGCAAATCGTACATTTTTTATTCCTCGGTTCGGGGCTCTTTGAACGAGATAACCTTGAAAAACCTTGAGTTTCTCCCAAACGCGACGAATGTCTCCCGGGCGAATTTGAACGATTCGAAATGGCATTCACATCCGAATTCCCTGCGGAAAATTCAGATTTAATTTCCGGAACCAGATTGTCTAAAACTGAAACCGTTATTGCTAACTCTTCCATCTTGTTAAATGTTAATTTAGTTCCCTCTAGAAAAATTTTCTCCTTAGCCCGGCCTGGTAAAATACCGATTGCAAAGGCATCCGCTAAGCTTTCTGGCAAGCGCGTTCCAAATTCGCAAAAAGAAGATAAACCCCTTAGACGGACCGCGAAATCTCTAACCGATTCCCCATGCGATTGCTTGGCTTGATAAAATTTTTCTCGTTCCTTGAATACCGATCGCGGTCTGGAACAATGTTTCTCAATTAATTCTATTAACTGATCGAATGCTACGTCTGTAACTTTAGCAGGGAAACATAAGTTGATCAACAGAGTTAATGTCTCCGCTTCCAGAAGATTCAGCAAATAAGCGCGTTTCTGTGAAGCATCTAACTTAGTCGTTTTAATGTCATCACGAATTAGAAGGAACTGTTCTAACCTCAAGCGGAATAGACTCCAATCTCCATTAACGTGGGAGAACCTGGAAATTCCGCCCGATTCCATGATTGCAACGACAACAACACAAAAAAAAAAACCCACCCGGCAACAATAACACCTTCCAGAAACAAACAAGAAACAAGACAACCTGACTCCAGGAACCGGCGCCGATGCAGTCCAGCGCCCAGCCGCTTCCCGGAATTCTTCTTCTTCTGTAAAACTTGTCTGGTCTTTGTTACCCAGGGCCACCGATCTGGTCTTTGTTACCCAGGACCACCGATCTGGTCTTTGTTACCCAGGACCACGTGGTTATTTATTCTTCGCTGGATTCTTCGTCTGGTCTTTGTTACCCAGAACCACGAAATTATTGATTCTTCGCTGGATTCTTCGTCTGGTCTTTGTTACCCAGAGCCACGTTATTTACTTCCAATTGTCCTTATTATTCCCAGTTTATCTCCATTTATTGTCACCTTGACAATAAAATCCCGGAGATTTTTTTTTCGCAAGTCACTGGTGTGAAATAATCCGACTTGCCGGCAATCCGAAAAACTGTTTCCGTATACTCCTTTTTAAGCTGCGCCACTGTAACGTATTGATGTTAACAGGTTATAGAATACTGGGCCCTTAATCTCCAGTATTCTATCAAGGATAGGGATCTGGTAATATCTCTATTAAAAGTCGTAGATTCTGATATACGGAGGTTGTTTTAATCGTAATATAATATACTGACAATTCAAGTAACAAGTAGCCTAAAGGCCGTCTAGCGAGAGAATGCCTTCGCGCCAGCCGACGATGTCATACAAGGCCTGTAGTAGCGTTCGGTTGTCTTCGGTAGAACCCGAAGCTAAACGAGCGCAAACACCAAACACTACAATAACCTATATATTTTCTGACAAGTGCTTTCTTTTCCGACAATCTTTCTTCCTGTTTCTACACTCTTTTTATCCCGCCCTGTTAAACTTATTATCCCATGCATTTGGATATTGGTAAGAAATAATATTTAAATTCATTGCCGTTTACTTTGGTAGCGGCCGTTCTTCCAGTTTAGTTAGTGAATCATAGGGCGTTTTGTCACATCAGAATGTTTTAAATTGTCAATTTGACATCAACCTATTATAAGATTAGTATTTTAAATGCATTTATTAAAATGATCACAAATATACGTATAACAGTCGTTTAATCACAGGTGGATTATAACGGAATGGTGGTAGACATAGACGGTAAATAAATAAAGAGTTTTCCCAAGATAAACGACGTATCTCTAAACCTTTGTCATAACTTCTAGGTTTTCTATTGGGTATTTTTGCTACGACTTGAGAAGCCATATTTTAAAAAATTGAATTCCATTACAACTTTTTTTTTTTCAGGGTTAAACTAATAACCAAACCCTACCAAAGCAGACCATGGATCTACTGAAGCCAAATACTATATCCATCAAGACGGAACCAGGGCTCCAGGAAGAAGGTGGAGGAAAAATTGCATTTTCGGATTTAGATTTCGACCTCCCAGCTGTAACGAAGGAATTCTCGTAATATGCGGAGAGTACTCATACAGCCAGTTGCATTGCATACGTGTAAAATATAGAACTTTAAAAACGGATGACCGGAATCCATGTCTGTTTTGAAATGTCGTGCAAACAGGAAACATACTTGTTTCTTCTTCTCTTATAATACATGAGGTATATTGGGTATTTAACCTAAAATGCGTCCTTGCCGGAAATTACCAAAAACAGCACTATTTTAACATTATATGAATCACAATAAGTTGTCGGTTCCTCTATTTTCCCCTAATTTTATTGAAACATGATGTAAATTAAGCACATTTTTTATACGTTAAAAATTCATATATATTGATTGAGAAAACACCATCCCATTGACTTACAACTACCTACGTAAGGTGCTCTAAAACAGGGTTTTTCTTTCTTCTTGAATCATTAAAACTTTCATCCAAATTCCCGCTTCTATGGTATCTTTATTCGTTAAAAAATAGTTTACAGTTATTCGATTATAAAAATGTTTCGTTTTATATCATTGGTACGAAGATACATAGTTGGCCCTACGTGGGTGCAATTGGAGCAGTTCTCTCTGGGCGTCGAATACTTAGCTAAACACATCGCCCTTGATATTAATTTTAAGTAAATACCGCGCTACAAAAAACCTCAAATCATCATTTTATTGATTACATTGATATCCTGCCTTGGCGCGTTCTAATTAAGACTGTTAGGGCAGTCGACATTAAACTCGCGCCTGGCGCCGTTTAGTTCAAGGCTGGCAATGCAAAGATACACTCTATTTATACTCCTTTTTATTCCAGGAAGCATTAATGTGGAAACAGTTACCATAAACGCGGATCTTGGACCCCGAAAAGATGTAGCGGGGCTTACTTATATGAAAATTGACATAGACCTACCGGATGTTAAAGAGGAATGCTTAGAACGCTTTGGAAGAATTACCAAGGTAGCAGGTAAAACAAATATTAATTTTAAACTGAATAATTTGGCCTCACCTATTTTTTTAACGTTTCTAGGACTTACATCGCATTTTTATTCTTTGTTTAACTGAATCATTTTCATCCATGTTATTTTTCACATTTGTTCAACAGATCTTCGGACGCATTTTGTGGAAAAAGGATTCACTTCTCCCCATCGCAACTACTCCTTCTCTCCTAAGTCAAATTTTGCAATGAACTTTCACACCCATGTAAGAGAAAAACCTTTTTCTTGTTCCAAGTGCAACTATTCAAATGCTCAAAAGCGAAATTTAAAGAGACACATGCTGATTCACAGTGGAAAAAAACCTTTTTCATGCTCCGTGTGCAACTATGCGTGTCGTCAAAAGAGTCTGCTGAAGAAGCACATGCTGACTCACAGTGGAGAAAAATCTTTTTCATGTTCCGTGTGCAACTATGCGTGTCGTCAAAAGAGTCTGCTGAAGAAGCACATGCTGATTCACAGTGGAGGAAAACCTCATTCATGTTTGCAGTGTGATTATACAAGTTATCAACGGGGTAAACTAAAGAGACACATGATGATTCACCGTGGAGAAAAACCTTTTTCATGTTCCGTGTGCACCTATTCATGTTATCAAAAGAGCGACCTAACGAGCCACATGCTGACTCACAGTGGAGAAAAACCTTTTTCATGTTCCGTGTGCAAATATGCGTGTTCTAAAAAGCATCGGCTGAAGAGGCACATGCTGATTCACAGTGGAGAAAAACCTCTTTCATGTTCGGAGTGTGATTATACAAGTTATCATCAGGGTAACCTGCAGTCACACATGCTGACTCACAGTGGAGAAAAACCTTTTTCATGTCCCCTGTGCAACTATGCGTGCTATCGAAAGGGTCAACTAAAGTTCCACAAGCTGACTCACGGTGGAGAAAAACCTTTTTCATGTTCTGTGTGCAACTATGCATTTTATCGAAAGAGCAACCTAACGCGCCACATGCTGACTCACAGTGGAGAAAAACCTTTTTCATGTTCTGGGTGCAACTATGCTTTTCGTCAAAAGGGTCAGCTGAAGAGGCACATGCTGACTCACAGTGGAGAAAAACCTTTTTCCTGTTCCGTGTGCAAGTATGCATGTAATCAAAAGAGGAACCTAACGAGCCACATGCTGACTCACAGTGGAGAAAAACCTTTTTCATGTTCCGTGTGCAACTATGCTTGTCGTCAAAAGGGTCAGCTGAATAGGCACATGCTGACTCACAGTGGAGAAAAACCTCTTTCATGTTTGGAGTGTGATTATACAAGTTATCATCAGGGTAACCTGAAGTCACACATGCTGACTCACAGTGGAGAAAAACCTTTTTCATGTTCAGACTGCGACTATGCATGTTGTGAACAGGGTAACCTGAAGACACACATGCTGACTCACAGTGGAGAAAAACCTCTTTCATGTTCGGAGTGTGATTATACAAGTTATCATCAGGGTAACCTGCAGTCACACATGCTGACTCACAGTGGAGAAAAACCTTTTTCATGTCCCCTGTGCAACTATGCGTGCTATCGAAAGGGTCAACTAAAGTTCCACAAGCTGACTCACGGTGGAGAAAAACCTTTTTCATGTTCTGTGTGCAACTATGCATGCTATCAAAAAAGCAACCTAAAGAGCCACATGCTTACTCATAGTGGAGAAAAACCTTTTTCATGTTCCGTGTGCAACTATGCTTGTCGTCAAAAAGGTCAGCTGAAGAGTCACATGCTGACTCACAGTGAAGAAATACCCTTTTCATGTTCCGTGTGCACCTATGCATGTTATCGAAAGAGCAACCTATCGAGCCACATGCTGACTCACAGTGGGGAAAAACATTTTTCATGTTCCGTATGCAACTATGCAAGTTATCGCCAGAGCAACCTAAAGATCCACATGCTGACTCACAGTGGAGAAAAACCTTTTTCATGTTCCTTGTGAAACTATGCATTTTATCAAAAAACCGACCTTCACGGTTGTTGGGGACGGAAACGCACCGTCGCAACGCGGAATCATAGGAAATGGAAAGGTTCGGAATGCCGACTTACCCTTTTCTATTCTTCTACGGTATTCTTTCCTTCTTTGCGCTGGTTCACAACAATTCACAAATTTCACCACGCGCGAGCTCTCACGGTGGCTTTGAATTTTCGACACGGTCGATAAAGGGGGCTCCGTAATCAAACGATGTTGACAGGACGAATATTTTAACTCAACTAACGTCGGCATAGGAGAGGAGAGGAGGGGAGAGGTCGATAGGCCACAATAATTTTACAAAGGATATAAAGGTAGGTAGCACGATGCTAGGTGCCAACATTTCCGCCCACCTAATTTGAACGAATTAATAATTATGATACAAAATTTAATAAAAGGTAAATTTAAATATATACATAGGTAAATTGTTCATTCAAGTTGTATCCGTAATGCCTCGCAGAAAACAATAAAAAAATAACTTTTTACTAAATTAAGTATAACTTTTCAAAGAATGGTTCCTGGACCATAACAAAAATTTTGGTTTTGAAAAATATTTAAAATTGGTAATATTCCTTTGTTCTAGAATCTGAGTAAGAAACAAAACGAGAATTAGAGTATAGACATCTAAACAACAACAAAAAATATATATATAGATCCCAATGGTAAATAAAATAAAAATAAAACACAACAAAACTGGAAAATGAAAACGTATTCTATTTTAGATGTATATCTAAAGAATTATCACTAATAATAATTTTATTCTTCCGGTAACGGGCAAAGCTTTATCACTGGTCGAACCAACGAACCAGATTGAGTTTTAACAGTAGCTACCCTAACTATTCCATCCTTACCGGGATGAACGTGGATAATTCGTCCTAATACCCACTTCATCGGTGGAAGACGATCGTCCTTTATTAACACTAATTGACCTAATTTAATGTTTGGATTGATTTTGCACCACTTTGATCGTTGTTGAAGCGTATTTAAATATTCTAAATGCCAACGTTTCCAGAAATGTTGCGACATCTTTTGGAGATGTTGCCACCTACTTAAACGATTAGTCGTGGTGTCAAGAAAGTCATATTCAGGCAAACCTAGTAGGAATCCACCGATTAAAAAGTGGCCCGGGGTGAGTCCATTCACATCCTCGGGGTCTGAGCTCATTGAACACAAAGGGCGGGAGTTGAGGATGGCCTCAATTCTAGTGAGAACTGTCGCAAATTCTTCATAAGTTAGAACGGTCTCACCTATCACCCGTTTTAAATGGTATTTTACAGATTTTATCCCTGCCTCAAATAAGCCTCCGAAATGAGGACTTGCTGGAGGGTTAAAAGACCAAATAATGCCGCTCTGAATTAGATGATTAGATATAACATCACGCTGTGATGCCAAGAATTTATTTATACCGAGTAGGTACCGATTTGCACCGACGAAATTGGTTCCGTTATCGCTTATGATTTCAGAACATAACCCTCGACGATCTGTAAACCGGCTAAGGGCTGCAATAAATGCTTCAGAAGATAAATCAGACACGATCTCTAAATGAACTGCTTTCGTCGCCATACATACAAATAGACATAAATAACCCTTTGACGTTTTTGCTCCCCTACGTTTGTGATCTTTCAAGGTGAAAGGTCCTCCGAAATCTACACCAACTCGAGAAAAAGCACGGCTTTGTTGCACTCGAGAGGGAGGTAAATCACCCATTAGGGGAGGTAGCACCGAAGATTTCATTTTATAGCAGACAATGCATTTCGACAGTTGTGAGCGAATTTTATTCCGTGCAGCCACTATCCAAAATTTACGCTGAATAGTGAATTGAAAGCTTCGTGGCCCAACATGAAGATATAGTTTATGATAATAATCGATAATTAAATAAGCTAAATGACAGATTTTCGGAAGTAAGATCGGAAATTTACTTTCATATGACAAATTTGAATACTTGAGTCGACCGCCCACCCTGATAATACCGTGGCTATCAAGAAACGGTTTCAAGTTTTGAATTTGCGTTGAACATGGACTGCCATTTCGCATATTACGTATATCAACAGAAAAATACGTTTCCTGTTCAATGCGTACGATTTTCATAAGCGAATCATTTAATTCGCGAGAACTAAGGACGGGTTGTTTCGGAGAATCTGAACA
Source organism: Hesperophylax consimilis (assembly GCF_061612785.1). Classification (NCBI taxonomy): domain Eukaryota; kingdom Metazoa; phylum Arthropoda; class Insecta; order Trichoptera; family Limnephilidae; genus Hesperophylax; species Hesperophylax consimilis. The sequence goes on from NC_142852.1 coordinate 11,235,988, forward strand.
ATTCATCAAATTTCAACGTTCATTTTCGAGTTCTGTGAAAGACTTATTCAATTTCTGTTTTTATATCATTGTAGGCTAGTTGCTTGACAAAACTGAAATAAAAACAGAACTTGAAAAAATCTTTCACATAACTTGAAAATGAACGTTGAAATTTGATGAATTGTTCAGATTCTCCGAAACAACCCGTCCTTAGATAAGTCGAGTTTGAATTTCCACTACCAGGACGTTTCTGACAATTATTTACGAAACGCATTATCCAAGCGACGACGCGTTGCAATTTATAAAATGAAGAATATTTACTCATAATCGAATTAGGTACTATTTGAGATGATACAAACGTTTTAAGGTTGCATGTTTTGAGTTCTGGTATTTCTCCGTCAGATTGATTGTACACAGCTGAACAAGGCCAGAGTGCTATTGGTTGGTGAAGCCATTTTGGTCCCGTAAACCACAAAGGGTGTGATATAATGTCTGCTGGGAAAAGCCCTCTTGAACCAGAATCGGCACAATTTTCCTCCGAGACAACATGCTTCCAAACAGCATTTGGTGTATTTTCCAGTATTTGTACAACCCTATTAGCGACAAATGTTTTCAATAAATATGGCTGCGTTTTTAGCCACGCTAGTACAATAGTCGAATCTGAAAATAGAAAAACGTTTTTTATTTGTTCGGCAAACTTTACAGATGACATAATATACTTTACAAGTTTCGTGAGAAGAACGGCCCCACATAATTCTAGTCGTGGAATTGACAGGGTTTTCAAAGGAGCGACCTTCGATTTTCCCATTAAGATGTGAGTGGTATTGCTATTACGCTCTAATAAATATACCACTGCAGAATAACCCAATTGTGAAGCGTCACAGAACCCTACGAGGAAAAGACGACTTGTCATCACCGTGTTGTAATATCTAGGAATATTCAATGTTCGAAGTAATGAAAGTTGACTTACAAATTTACTCCACGTATTATGAATATGTGGTGGAACATCACGATCGTCCCAATCGACACCTAACTTCCATAGTTCCTGTAATAGACATTTTGCGAAAAATGTCACTGGGGTGATGATCCCAAGTGGGTCGAATAAACGAGCTACCGTTGATAAAATTGTTCTTTTTGTGCATATCTTATTTGAAGGTAGATCGACCTTGTAGGTAAAATTATCAGTCGTTGGACTCCACTGAATGCCTAATATTTTAACAATTTGATCAGTTCCGGCGTTATCAAAAGAATGACCATCTTGCTGGTGCTCTTGCGAAACGTGATCCAAAAGTGACGGTGTATTAGATTGCCATTTACTAAGTTCTAATTTCCCAAGATTTAACAATCCAATGATATCTTGTTTTAGTCTGATGGCTGTGCTAATCGTTTCTGTCCCTGTTACCAAATCATCTACATAAAAATCATCGCATAGAACCTTGGCAGCGTCAGGATACTTTGATCCTTCATCTTGTGCTAGCTGGCGAAGGGTACGAAAACCACACGTAGTTTTGTAGTTTTACTGTCAGGATTCAAAACACAATGATGAGGTAAATAGAATGCATCTAAATTCCGAGGTACCCGTGTCATGTGTCCCAGACCCTCATATTCTTGTATAAAATTTCCATAATTAATTGCTAACATGGGATCCCTTTTAAAACGAATTTCTAGTTTGTTCAATCGCGATTCCGCAAGTTTTAAGGAATTTTGAGAAGGCATAATTTCAGATTTTGTTAATAATGGTACAACATATCTACCATCACATTCTCGATAGTGATTCGAAGCGTACATTGTTTCGGCTAATTCGTCGTCCGGATTACTCGTCACAATTGAAGGTATTTCTTCAATTTCCCAAAATTTTCTAAGAGTATTGCTTAACGAATTTGTTTCAACAAATAAAGACGAAGGCGTTTGAAATGACGAATTTTCCATCTTCCCCATTATAATGTAACCGAATACACTGTTTACAGCACATGGAGAGCCGTGAATTATTTCATGGCCACTATTAAATATATCCAAGTATACGTCAGCTCCTAACAAAAGGTCTATTTTGCCCGACTTGTAATATGATTCATCAGCTAATTTTAAATTTTTAAATTGTGACGTTCCACTCGATGGTAAATCATATGACGGATGATTAGAAGTGATTTCTGTAATCACGACAGTTTGACATTGAAGAATAGGCCCTTTTTTATTTCGAGGTTTTATAAAACATTTTGTTTTTCCATGACAAGAATTTATACTAGAATTTCCTAAACCGTTCAGTGAAATACGATGTTTTTTAATTGACAAACCCAAAAGCTGAGCACATCTTTCCGTAATCAGAGAGACTTGACTCCCACAATCTACGACGGCGCGGATAGGTATATAATCATTATATTGATTTCGGACCTCAAGTTGTACAGTTCCTAACAAAACGGTAGAAACGCTCGGAATCGTTGTTGCGGCCAGGGTTGCACTTGAATTATTAAATTCATTTTCGCCCGATGGTTCGGCGGCAATGTGCAACATTGAATGGTGTTTTTTATTACAAACCTGGCATGTGAATTTTGATACACAATCTTTTACATGGTGTTGTTTCAAACAATTGAAACAACGGTTCAAAGTTTTAATTTTGTCCCTCCTTTGATGGGGACTTAAAGATGTAAAAGATGCACATTTGTAAAGAAAATGTGCACCTTTACATAATGGACAATGAAGGTTATTATCATTCTTATTGGCAGATAACAACGTTTTAAACGAACCCTTTTTCTCTTTTGTAGTATGTGGAGATAACATTTCTAAAATACGCGTTTGATTTCTCAGAAACTCGAAAATTGAATCCAATTCTGGAATCTCTTCACCGGGCAATTTGGATTCAAATTGACGTTTAGTTGTCAGATCCATCGATCGTATCATAATATGACCAACAAATTTATCAAAGATATTTTCTATCTTCATCGCCTTTATAGCGGCGCAATTCTCTTGAAACGTACTGAGTAACCGCACTATACCTGACGCAGACTCGTTTTGTAATATTTTGAAATTAAGAATTTCATCAACATAATGTGTGAAAAGAATTCTAAAATTTTGGTATTGATTTACCAGAATATTCCAGGCAATGTCATAATTCTCTTCGATAAGAGGCAATGATTGTATAAGTGCCAGTGCCGGCCCTGTAATAACTGATAAAAGATAATGGTATTTTTCTACATTAGTATATGCATTGCTGTCATGTATAAGACTTTTAAATAATGAATGAAATGAGCACCAACTTTTAATGTTACTATCAAAAGTGGGCAGCCTTATCACTGGTGCACGAATCACCGAATTACTTGCTGTTTTAGGAATTGAATTTTCATTATTACTAGTGATAACGCTTTTCATTTGCATGATCTCGAAATACATTGAATCAACATTATTCGCAATGTTTCCTAGTTCTGACATTTCTGTAATCTTGTCTAATGACAGTAATTGTTCCTCAATCTCGTTTTGAACTGATTCAAATTCTTGTAACCAATCTTTTAACTTTTCACATCTAGCAAGAAACGTATCTTTTTTCTTACTATCATCATAAGTGCTCGCTATGAGCTCTTGCGTAATACGAATACGAGATACTATTCGCTCACGTCGGGATTGCAACAAAAGTACTTTTTTCTCAGCCATTGTATTGAGAAATTAATCTGCACACAAATGCTGAGTGAATACAACAATTTATTTTAAATATTAACAAATTTGTCACCAGTTAAGTATTTTTTACTACCTACAGGCAATTTTCGCTAACAGCACGGCTGACGCGAATTTTACACATAGATCAACTTTTATGAACAATTTAACCTTGAAATAATTAAATTAACCACAATTTTTTCAATTAATATAAATTATCAGGCTCGAATGACCAATGTTGGGGACGGAAACGCACCGTCGCAACGCGGAATCATAGGAAATGGAAAGGTTCGGAATGCCGACTTACCCTTTTCTATTCTTCCACGGTATTCTTTCCTTCTTTGCGCTGGTTCACAACAATTCACAAATTTCACCACGCGCGAGCTCACGGTGGCTTTGAATTTTCGACACGGTCGATAAAGGGGGCTCCGTAATCAAACGATGTTGACAGGACGAATATTTTAACTCAACTAACGTCGGCATAGGAGAGGAGAGGAGGGGAGAGGTCGATAGGCCACAATAATTTTACAAAGGATATAAAGGTAGGTAGCACGATGCTAGGTGCCAACAACGGTGACATGCGGATTAACAGTGGAGAAAAACCATTTTTTTATGTTCCGTAAGTCCACATATTAATGTTTTTTTATTTATTTATTCATTTTTGGGAAATCGACAGTTTACATTTAATCAGTTTGTACATAAGTTTTATTTAGTAAAATAAAACCAATTATAGATTTCCTCCTTGTGACTTTAACTGAGACAACATAATTTAAATTTGTAAGAGAGGAATATGAATTAAAAAAAATATACAAACCAAAAGATTACATAAAACGAAAAATTTACAAAACAATACATTTATAGCCATGGAGAGAGGTTGTAGATATAAATCTTATCTTAATAGAGATATAAACACTAGAGACATAAACATTATTCACAAACCATCAGAGAAATATTATTTTATGGACCTCTTGTTTTTGGTAAGTTTGCAACTGAAAATATCTACCTTGGATAATACGCTATTGCAATTATTGCATAGTCTGCTCAGGTAAGAATTCTGCCTAGAGTTCGTTTTGCTTTGATCAACCCTGAACAGGACATAAGAGTGTGTTGAACGCGCAGGTACATTGAATGGAATCTTGTTTAGCAACTCTGGGCATTGAATATTATTTTAACTACTTTATACAGGAATAGTGCATCCTTATGATGTTTCCTTACACTCAATGATTCAATTTTAAAGTATGAAGCTGCCTCTCATAATTATTAAATCTTACAAATGACTTTTATCAAATATATTTTAGGAATTTGTTTTGAATTGCTTCGATTTGGTTTTTGTGGATTTTGTAAAATGGAGACCAAACAGCTGATGCAAACTCCAAATGACTTCGTACATTAGCAAAGTAGAGTTGCTTAATAATATCGATGATATTAAACAGTTTTGTGTTTCTTATGGAAGCCTAACATTTTGTTTTATATGGCTTCTACCAGTCGAGGATAGTACTTCATCTCTGCGGGTAAGGCTCTATAATACGATATCCAATGAAACAGGTACTTCGGTATGAATGGTTTATTATCACATACATGGGGTAATGCTAGACAGTTACAGTGAATCAGTTTAAGACCTGTCTATTTTATTTTATTTAATTTTATTTTATTTGGAAAACCAACAGTTATAATAATTACAAAGTATGATGTATTAAGTGTTAATTATTTAACCAATAATAGGTTTTCACTTAAGTATTTTAATTATTTAGTGAATATATAATATTTATGTATGAAAAAAAGTAACATTAGCCTATAGGGATGGGATGCGGAAGGGAGGGGTATGGGATGGATCTAGTCTGTGTAATGTGTAGCATGTACGTAATAAAAAATAAAAATGATAATATAATTATTTATTGATTTTAGGTTTGAAATTGTGGGGTGCTGAGTTAAATAAGTCTAATTCACTGTATGAAGTATCAAAATTGTATTAAGCACGGAGAATAAAAGCATTTTGTTTTGAGTTCGTCTTACATTGAGGGATGTTTAATGTGTGATTTTGTCTGGTTTGTCTGATGGGTACTCTTAATTGAATTCTTTCTAGTAATTCCGGGCAATCTATCACAGAGGTGGCAATTTTTTGTAAAAATAGTACGTCTGCGGAGTTTCTACGACTTTCCAGTGACGAAATCCTGAAAAACGCTGCTGACCCCTCGTGACTCAGATGAGGACGATAGGCCCGAAAATCAAGGTATCGTAGAAAACGATATTGCACTTTCTCAATCCTTTCTATGTGTGACTTATACATGGGATTCCAGACTTGAGAGGCGTACTCCAGAGAACTGCGTACATACGCAAAGTACAGCATTTTCATGGTATTTACTTTTTTAAACTTTTTGCAGGTTCTGAGTACAAAGCCAAGTACCTTGGAAGCTTTTGCAACCATGGATTCGATATGGCGCTCAAAAAGTAATTTCGGATCTAACACTACTCCCAGATCCTTAGCCTCTGTCATTTTGCTCAGTATTGTGCCGTTAAGGGAGTAATTAAAAGAAATGGGATTTTTATTTCGGGTGAAGCTGATGGTGCCACATTTTTTTACATTTATTTGCAGGTTGTGTTCTGCACAATAAATATTTAGGCGATTTAGATCTTCTTGCACGCGGGTACACTCATTGATACACGTGACATGGGAGAATATTTTCATGTCATCTGCGTATAATAAAGTTCTGGAGTGGTGAAAACATTTCCCAATGTCATTAATATATATATTAAAGAGTAATGGTCCCACTAATGATCCCTGGGGTACTCCCGACGGCACGGTTTCCCAGTTCGATTTATAGCCACCGACGACTACTGCGTGGCTACGGTTTGCAATATAGGACGAGAGCCATCTGAGGAGGTCCCCGTGTACACCGATTTGTAAAAGTTTTCTCAGCAAGATATCATGAATAACTAAATCAAAAGCTTTACTATAAACTGTATATATTGCATCTACCTGTATACGCTGATCCATGTTGTCTTGTAAGAATTCGGTGAATGCCGTTAAGTTAGTGGTTGTAGATTTCCCCCTCATAAATCCATGTTGGTTATTATTGAGTGACGATCTCAAGGCCGAAAACATCTGGTCATACACAATTTTTTCGAAAACCTTACTAAAGATGCAGAGCTTTGAAATTGGCCTATAATTTTCGACGTTAGATTTTTGGCCATTTTTGAAGATGGGAGTTACAAATGCCGTTTTCCAGGTGTTTGGGACTATTCCCTCTTTAAGGGAGCGACTAAAAATTATGGATAGCGGTTTAGATAGGCTGCGGGCACATTTGTTTATGAAGAAAGGGGGAATTTTATCTGGGCCTGCGCCTTTTTTGAGATCTAAATCTTCAAGGTGTTTCTGTATATGATGCTGGTCGACTTCAATATTATTAATGCTAGCAACACAGAGCTCTTTGGGGTTGTCCGGTAGGATCTGGATGTTTCGAGCATTATTGTTGTAGACAGACATGAAATATTTAGAGAACAAGTTACATATGTCAGACCCATTTTCAGCTTTTTCGTCTTTAAATGTCATAGTGTTCGGAACACTGTGGGATTTGGAGTTGGATTTTATGTAATTCCAAACTTTTTTTGGGTCGGAGGATATATCATGTTTGATTTTTAATAAGTAAATATTGTGGCATTCCCAATTAAGTTTTTTGTGGCGTGATCTTAGTAAAGAGAAAGTGGCGTAGTCAGATGGGTTTTTGTATATCTTAAACTTTTTAAAGTATTTGTATTTTTCTGATGTCAATTTAATGAGGGCCGAATTATACCATGGCGGGTATTTAGAATTCCTACATAGTTTTTTGGGAATGTAGGCGTCTATAAGATTATTTAATTGTGAATAGAATTTTTGTAATGCCGTGTTTACATCACCAATCGAAAGGAGCTTATGCCAGTTTACCTGGTCGAGACATGTATTAATTTGTTCGTAATCACCGCGCCTAAAGACGTAACCGCTTCTTAGTTCCTCCTCTAGTGGATCGGGTTCCGAAAATGAAACTTCTATGATTAGTGAGGTGTGATGAGGGTCTTCTGAAATTAATGGTTCATCACATGCAGAGACCGTGACGAATTCATTACATAGGACGAGATCAAGAAAGTGACCGTTGGTATTTGGAATTCCATTTATTTATTTATTTATTTATTGCATCTCACTACCTATACATAAAACACTTTTTTTTCACATAAAAATCAACCTCACTAGGACTAAGCCTGTATCGAGGTTAACAATTTACATTTTAGTGAAGCAAACATAAGAGTATCACAAACATGAAGTAATTTTACATAAATACACAAAATATTTCAAAATTAAAGAAAAAATGAGTACTAGATGTGTTACCAGATGGGTAATTTGACAGTATATTGTAACAATATTTGAACCATAGCTAATCATTATTCAAAATAAGAAGCAAAGTAGAATAATAAAGACAGATAGGGTGACATTCGGTTTTTAGTAAATGGGACTTATATAAAATCTTATTATTTAAGAAAGGACAAGGATGAAAAAATATTAAGACAATCGTCTGTCAATACATAAACCTTAAGTAACTTTTTAAATTTAAATAAGGAATTGGTAGACTTAATATGATTTGGAAGAATATTAAACATAAGTGGTGCCTGATATAAATAATTTCTTTGACCAAAAGAAGTTTTAGTATGTACCGCCACAAAGTTCAATGTAGAGCTAATTCTAGTTGTACGCATTTGTTGTGTTCTTTCAGCAAAATTAATATTGATAAAAAATCGACAAAGTATTTGAGTGATATATAGCTTTTTTATGCACATAGCATTACATTCCTTAAAAAGTAGGTTGGATGGATAACAGAATTTTTTTTTGTACATCACTTTAAGGATCAATTTTTGAGTAATATTAGTGGTTCAACATTGGACTTTAGACATGATCCCCAGCATACTATGTTATAAGAAAGTCGAGATTGGACTAAGGCAAAATATACAGTTTTTAATTTCTCTTTGTCCAATATGTGTCGAAGTTCTTTAAAAATAAATGTAAGTCTCCTGATATTCTTTGTTAACATATCGATATGATCATTCCATCTTAAAAATTTATCAATCTTTACACCTAGATACATGATACAATCTACACTTTCCAAGGGGTGGCAATTACAATTTAGCAGACAATTATGTATAAATAGATTATGAGTGTCAGAAGGCTGACTTTTTGATGATATACTAAATGTCACATATTGAGTTTTTATTGTATTCAAAGTTAAGATGTTATTATTCAGCCAACGCTTTTCTGCTTTTAATCCTAAGTCACATTTGTTAAAAGCACCTCTCCAGGTTTTTTAAGGTGGAAGGGGGCCTGTCAAAAAGATAACCCTCGTGAATGGTGCTGTCATCAGCGTAGCAGTGAATTGGTGCACATTCAACGAGATCGTTGATGTGCAATAAAAACAGCGTCGGAGACAGCACAGATCCTCGTGGCACCCCCGCATTGATTTGGTGCGGTGAGGAAGAAGAGCCGTCAACCACGGTTTAAATCGTTCTTCCCCTCAGAAAGTCTGCAATCCAACTATGTAGGGTTGGGTGGATCCTATACGATGGTAACTTCCCGATAAGCGCCCGGTGCCAGACTTTGTCAAAGGCTTTGGAGATATCCAACCCAACGGTTTGAGTTTCACCAAAACGTTCCATGTACCGCCCCCAAATATGCGTCACATATCCGAGTAGATCGCCACACGATCGGTTTCGACGAAATCCATATTGCCGATCGCTTAGGATATTGTTATTCTCGAGATATGTGAGCAATTTGTTGTTAACCACCCTATCTAATACCTTCGAGAGTATGGAAGTGATGGCTATGGGGCGGTAGTTAGAAAGGTCGGAGCGGTCCCCCTTTTTTGGGATTGGGTGGACGATTGCCTTTTTCCAAAGATCTGGCACCTTTCCACCTTTGAGAGAGAGCCTAAATAATTTCGCGAGCACTGGAGTCATTTCTGCAGAACACCTCAATCCCTTTCAAGGGATTTTTTTTTTAATAGTGAATACCTCACAAGAGTCCCAACTGCTCCCGTCTAGAGCCAGTGAGACTATGGCATCCCCAATTGGGGGATTTTGTGAGGTTGAAGGTAAGTGGGGAAGGGAAAGAGGAAGGTGGGGAAGTACCTGGCTATTCCGATCTAGTCACTAAACACGGCTAAAGCCATTTGGAGCAACGTTTCAATTCTGAATGGTGGTCTTACACCAGGGCGATACTGGTAGTATCTTCCACTCTGGAACGTGCCGCAAATATACTTTATTTTATTTTAATTAATTATTTATGAAAAAAACACAAATTAATCAAATAAAATTTATTTGCGCACGCCGGGTTCGAACCCGCGACCTTCGGAATGGCAGTCCAATGCGTTACCACTGGACTATGCCGGCCGTCTTGAGGACCAAGGCAGGTATTCCGTCCGGCCCACTGGCTTTGTCGACTTTCAGCTCGTTCAAGACTCGGAGAACCTCTCTGTTCCGGATCTTCGGTTCCTCCATTTGAAAACCGCAGTGTGGAATGGAAGGGGGAGTCTCTCCGTTATCTTGAAGAGTTGAGTTTTCCGCGAAAATTTCGCCTAATAATTCAGCTTTCTCGCGGGCCGAGTTAGCCAGCCGACCATCAGACTTGGTCAGAGGTGGGAAAGTGGTTCTGCAGAAATTTCTTCCGATCGAGCTAGCGAGTGATCAGAAAGCACGGCTACCAGTGGGGCAGTCAGCCAGTTTTTTCGCAATTCTCTGGTCGTGATCGCTCTTAGCTCTATCTGTTGCCAGATTGACGTCGTTCGTTGATAGTACTGTATCCCAGGATTCCTCCTTTAATTTAGTATTCAAAAGGTTGTTGTCAACAATTAGTTTTGGTTTTCCATTACTATTTGAAATATTTTTAAGAGTTAAGCTCATAAACTTCATCAAAATTGCAAAATGGTCCGTTATGCCAGTAGTAAAAGCTGCTCCATGTGGTTTTAATTTTTATTTCGCCATAATATGATCAATCCAGCTTGATTTGTTAGGAGTTTCTCTTGTTGGTGAGTTTATTATGGGCTTAATACCATGAAATGCTGGAAGTGATATTTTTGTGTTTTTATGTTCTTCAAATCTAGAGTATCCATATAGTCCCCACATAATAATATCTCCTTATATTGCAAGGATACAGAGTCAAGTAATTCATCCAATGAATCGAGAAAGTTATCGATATTAGTCTGAGATGGAGACCGATATATAGCTATTAAACATATTGTATTGGAAAATTGCATTTTTAACCCTCCGTCGGGCGCAGCCGGCCTAAGAGGCCAGCGAAAGACATTTTTTCCCTCTCCAATTCTCAAAGGCGGCCCCCCGCCCCTTCCCTCATTTTAATCGCCTAACTTTAGGAACCTCACAAGGCGCCCGTCTTTAGTCAGTCGTCGGTCTTTACGCAGTTCACTTACACCTTCCCTGGCTTCACAGGCCGCCTGCGCCCGATTACGTCACAATTTTGAAGGTGGGTTTTTTAAGGATATTTTTATGTGCAGTTGTTCATTATACTCAATTATGCCTGTTCTGTATGAAATTTTTCAGTATCTTGAGAAATATGTGGTGTTTTGGAACCTGGCCTTTCAGGCAGGATGCGCCCGGTTTAATTATATTTTCAGTTTTTCTCTTTTCTAGCATTTTATATACATATGTTTCTGCTGAAATGGCTAGAAAATATGATCTCTTTCAACGCAATGATGTTGATGATATGGTGAAGTTTCTTCTCGATGATGATGCTTCTGAAGATCCAGCTTTGGTTGAAGATTTAGGCGATTAGAGCGTTATCGGACAACTAGCTCGGCGAAGTCTGAATACAAGTGGAATGCCGATTCAGTTGAAAATTCGCTTGAAAAGGATTTTTCCTCACTAGAAAAAAAAACCACATCCCCTACAACACCTCCCAAAAGGCGAAAGTGTGGAATATGCTTGTATGAATTAGGATTTAGGAGGATGACGAATTACGAATGTTTAGGTTGTCATCAACCGATCTGTTTACTCCACGTAAACGCACCGTGCCAAACTTGTTTTTCGGCTGCTGATTTGGGAACCTCATCGTCCGTATCTGGCTACGGCTGCAGTCAATAGAGACTACCACCTACCTTACCTTTAAATTTTTATTACTTTTATGGAGCTCGGTTTGACCACTGTTATTTTGAACACTGTTTTTGAAAAATTGTTAAGTTTGATTATTTTAGTTTATGGTTGGTAATGTTAAATAAACTGGTAATTCTGTGTTATATTTGGTTTAATTCCTTTCTATAGATCATAGTAAAGACTACCCGACAAGTATTTTGTATTTGAATTAAAATAGTGGAAGTTGGGGGTTAAAAATATTTGGGTGGCCTGTCAGGCCGGGTGCGCCTGATTTCGGTTCGCCCATAGGTGCGCCTGACGGAGGGTTAAGCAGTTGGCATTGGGGAGAGAAATTTCCTCAACAGTTACCTGAATGTTTTGCTTTATATAGATAGCTACTCCATCATTTTGCAAATAGTTCATCTTTGTTTTGTAGACTACATGGCTGTAGCTGCTGCTACAATTCTATAGTTTTGACAGTCAATTAGAAGTGTAATTATATTATTTGAATAAATAATTAAATTCATTACTGTACACATATTCACATATATTTTGATATTCGTGTAAGTAGTATGAGAAAATTATCTTTTTTACACATAATTCGTACATTTAAGTTTAAAAAAATCAAACCTTTTACAATGCGATTCAGAACAAATTTAAAGAAATCGAAAGGTTTTAAATATTTTGACCATAAAAAATGAAACATCTTTTATATACAAACTCTCTGGTGAAACATCATGTCTATAACTAAAGTTTATTTTGTAAATAGTTTTCGTGAAGAATGTTAACACAAGGAACAAAGAAAGTATCCAGTCAAAGAGTCTCTTCGAGAAAATACATAATTGCATATGAAACAAACTAGTCTTCACTGTAAGTGTGCAGGTATTTTTTCAAATCTCTCTTTTGAGAACATGAATAATTGCAGCCAGAAAACGAAAAAGTTTTTCTTAGCTGTAAGTCAGCAAGTTTCTCTTCAGGGTACACTGCTGATAACTTGCATAGTTGCACCCGGAACAAGAAAAGTTGTTTTCCTCCTCTGTGGGTCATCATGTGATTCATCAAATGTCCAATATTTCCAATAAGAGGTGTTATTTTGAATAGCCCGCTATTTCGGTAGATGTTACTTTTGAAGCTGTCATTTTTTGACATTTGACAAGTAGAAACTATAAATATGAATGGTGCCATTAATAAATATGGAATGATACACGCTTATACAACGGGTCCTTGATATGCGTGAAAATGATCCGGAATTCCATCGAAAAATCATCTTGAGTGATGAGGCCCGATTCCACCTCGGTGGCTTCGTCAGCAAGCAAAATTGTCGCATCTTGGGCTCGAAAAACCAAAGAGTTATTTTTGAAAAGCCTCTCTACCTCTATCCTCAACGTGTGACTGTTTGGTGCGGTTTATTGTCCGGGGGAGTCATTGGACCTTACTTTTTCGAAAATGAGGCTGGAGCAACAGTAACGGTGAATGGATTGCGCTATTGAGATGTGATTAATGATTTTTTATGGCAGGAATTGGATGTTATTGAACTGGACAACGTTTACTTTCAACAAGACGGCACTACGTGCCGCACAAGCAACGAAACTATTGATCTTTTACGATTGAATATCAAAATAGCAACTCTTATTGGAAAACCCGTCAAATCTTACATAGAGGTAAGATAGCCTTTCCTAGAAACTAAAAATGTGCAATTAGAAAATTAAAAAGGTGTGTCTCTACTGTGAGTCAGCATGTGGCTTTTTGATGTGCTTTTTGAGAACATCTATAGATGGAGAAGGAACAAGAACAAGTTTTTCTCTGCAGTGAATCAGCTTGTGCTTCAGATTGCCTTTTAAAATATTAATATGTGGACTTATGGAAAATAAAACAGGTTTTTCGCCACTGTGAGTCAGCAAGTGGGCCTTTAGATGGGCATTTTGAACATGAAAAATGTTTTCCTCCACTGTGAGTCAGCATGTGGCACTTCAGATAACATGTATTGTTAAACACGTAACATCAAAGAGGTTTTTGATTTTTGGTTTTCATATGGCTCTTCAATTGACCCTTTAGATAGCATGCATAGGTGCACACGGAACATGAAAAAGGTTTTCTCCACTATGAGTCAGCATGTGGATCTTAAGTTGACCCTTTAGAATACACGCATAGTTGCACAGGGAACATGAAAAAGGTTTTTCTCCACTGTGAATCAGCATGTGTGTCTTCAGGTTACCCTGATGATAACTTGTAAAGTCGCACTCCAAACATGAAAGAGGTTTTTTTCCACTGTGAGTCAGCATGTGCCTCTTCAGCTGATCCTTTCGACAGCACGCATATTTGCACACGGAACATGAAAAAGGTTTTTCTTCACTGTGAGTCAGCATGTGCCTCTTCAGCTGACCCTTTCGACAGCACGCATATTTGCACACGGAACATGAAAAAGGTTTTTCTTCACTGTGAGTCAGCATGTGCCTCTTCAGATGACTCTTTTGACGACACGCATAGTTGCACATGGAACATGAAAAAGGTTTTTCTTCACTGTGAGTCAGCATGTGGCTCGTTAGGTCGGACTTTCGATAACATGCATAGTTGCACACGGAACATGAAAAAGGTTTTTCTCCACTGTGAATCAGCATGTGTCTTTTTAGTTTATCCTGTTGATTACATGCATAGTCACACCCCGAACATGAAAGTGTTTTTTTTCCACTGTGAGTCAGCATGTGCCTCTTCAGATGACTCTTTTGACGACACGCATAGTTGCACACGGAACATGAAAAAGGTTTTTCTTCACTGTGAGTCAGCATGTGGCTCGTTAGGTTGCTCTTTTGATAACATGCATAGTTGCACACGGAACATGAAAAAAGTTTTTCTTCACTGTGAGTCAGCATGTGGCTCGTTAGGTTGCTCTTTTGATAACATGCATAGTTGCACACGGAACATGAAAAAGGTTTTTCTCCACTGTGAGTCAGCATGTGCCTCTTCAGATGACCCTTTTGACGACACGCATACTTGCACACGGAACATGAAAAAGGTTTTTCTCCACTGTGAATCTGCATGTGTACGTTTGGATTTCGCTTTTGAAAATTCATGGCCAAATTTGACTTAGAAGAGAAGGAGTAGTTGCGGTTGAGAGGAGTGAATCCTTTTTCCACAAAATGCGTCCGAAGATCTGTCAACAAATTTGTAAAATAACATGGATGAAAATGATTCAGTTAAACTAGAGTAAATAAGCGAAGTAAGTTCGTAGAAACGTTAAAAAAAATAGGAAATGCCCAATTTTTCAAGTTTACGATGAATATTGGTTTTACCTGCTTCCTTGGTAATTCTTCTAAAGCGTTCCAAACATTCCTCTTTAACATCCGGCAGGTCTATGTCAATTTTCATATAAGTAAGCCCCCCTTCATCTTGTGGGGATCCAAGATCCGCGTTTATGGTAACTGTTTCAACATTAATGCTTCCTGGAATAAAAAATGAGAATAAATAGAATGTATCTTTGAATGGCCAGCACTAAACCAAACGGCGCCAGGCACGAGTTTAATTTTGGCTGCCTTTACAGACTTAAGTAGTATACACCAAGGGTGGATATCAATGTAATCAATAAAATTATGATTTTGGGTTTTTTGTAGCACGGTATTTATCAAAAATAATATCAAGGGCGATTTGTTAAGATGAGTATTCGACGACCAAAGAGAACTGTTCCAATTGCGTCCACATAAGGCCAGCCATGTATCTTCGTACCATTGATGTAAAACGAAACATTTTTTTTAATTAAAAAACTAAAAACTATTTTTTAACGAATAAAGATACCATAAAAGCTGGAATTTTGATAAGAGTTTTAAAGGTCAATATCAGATAAAAATGACCACAGACGTCCACTTGAGGGACCGATTCAACACGAAAGAAAAACCCTGCTCTAGAGCACCTTAAGTAAGGAGTTGTAAGTCAATGGAATAGTTTTTTCTAAATCAATATTTATGAATTTTTAACGTTTAAAAAATACGTGTTATTTACATCATGTTCCAATTAAATCAGGGGAAAATAGAGGAACCGACAACTTATTGTAAATAGTATAATCATGTTAAAATAGTGCTGTATTTTGGTAGTTACCGGAAAGGACGCATTTTAGGGTAAATACCCAATACACCTTTTGTATTATAAGAGAGGATGAAACAAGTATGTGTCCTGTTTGCACGACATTTCAAAACAGACATGGATTCCGGACATCCGTATTTAAAGTTCTATATTTTACACGTATGCAATGCAACTACTCTCCGCATATTGCAAGAATTCCTTCGTTACAGCTGGGAGGTCGAAATCTAAATCCGAAAATGCAATTTCACCTCCACCTTCTTCCTGGAGCCCTGGTTCCGTCTTGATGGATATAGTATTTGGCTTTAGTAGATCCATGGTCTGCTTTGGTAGGATTTGGTAATTAGTTTAACCCTGAAACAGAATAAAGTTGTAACGGTATTCAGCGGTATTCGAATTCAGTTTTTAAAATTTGTCTTTTCAAGTCGTAGCAAAAATAGACAATAGAAAACCTTGAAGTCATGACAAAGGTTGAGAGAAATGTCGTTTATCTTGGGAAAACTCTTTATTTATTTACCGTTTATATCTACCGCCATTCCGTTTTAATCCATCTGTGATGAAAACAACTGTTATCCGTATATTTGTTATCATTTTAATAAATGCATTTGAAATACTAATTTTTTAATAGGTTGATGTCATACTGACAGTTTAAAACTTTCTGATGTGACAAAACGCCCGATGATTCACTTACTAAACTGGAAGAACGGCAGCTACCAAAATTAATAGCAAAGAATTTAAGTATTATTTCTTACCAATAAACATCACATGCTTGGGATAATAAGTTTAACAGGGCGGGATAGAGAGTGGAAACAGGAAGAAAGATTCTCGGAGAACAAAGCACTTGTCAAAAAATACATAGGTTATGCATAGACAAGAATGAAGTCATAGACAATTAATATAATTTTCATGAACCTGGCCTTTTGAACATGATAATTTCTATTTTAATTTAACTGGGTACGATAAATATGCCTATCCTAGTAGAAGTACAGTATATACTAATCATTTTCTAACAAAAAAATACATTAATAAAATTATATTTTGTGCAAAACATCGCAAAGAATCGTGGCTCCCTTCTTATCAGGACCAAAAAAAAATTTTTTGTGATAAAGAATACATCACCAATAATGATCTTAAATTTAATATAATAATACATTTGTATAAATTTAACTCTAATTAAACAAAATAAAAAATACTGAGTTTTCCATTTTCTTGTAAAAAGCAAAGAAATTTCAAAATTCTATATTGTCGTAAAAAGCCCATCTTCATAATCTAAGAACGGGTTGTTTCAAAGAATTTTAATATTTCTTCAAATTTTAAAGTTAAATTTCTTGTTCTTAGAAAGATATTTTCAAAAAAAAACAACATTTATATAAAGATAAATTTAAACTAAAAATAATGATTAAAAATTAAAATATAATTTTCACACTAGAACAAAAATATTTAAAGAGAATGGAAATCGGCATTTATAATGATTTATGTGTTTGTGCGTGTTGCGTGTTTTATATATTTTTTGTGTTGCGTGTATATGTTTTACTCTTTTATGTTATAGAATTTTGGTAAATTGTCTTTTTTGTTCTTTAATCCATTTTTTTATTATGTGTTTGAATTTATTTTTATTTTCCTCAATTTTTTTTTCAAGTGGAAGACTGTTGAATGCTTTAATAGCGTGGTATTTCTGGTGTCTTTGTCCAAAGGTAGTGTTTACCGTCGGAGTTTTTTTTATGTTTTCTTTGTACGCTTGTCTGACCGGTCTATTAGTGATATTTTGTGTTTGAAATGAAAACATAAAAAAACCTTATAATGAACGCTGACATTTGATCAATTATTCGAATTCTCCATAATAATCCTTCGTTATAATTTGATTTCAAATCTAATCCTTTGTTTAAAGGATTTCAAATTATTCAAATTAAAGGACACCTTAAGCTCATTTTTGCAGGACAGCATTTTGTCCAATGGATCTTTCTTGTTGTGATGGAATATTTTGAAATTTGTTTTTTTTTAATAATGTTTAAGGCTAATGAATGGGGTAGGCTACGAATGAGAATTATATTGTCTATAGTGGCCCTTTTTTATTTTTTTCATACAATTTTTTTTTCTTCACATATTTATGTTTAAATAGAGGACCAATTTGCTATTTACAAAAAGCCCGAAGATTTCGATCTAGTGAGTGGTTTATTTATGGGTCTCGCTTTGAAACCCATCTGAAACCGATGCGCTTAACTCCGTTTTCTTTTAGAACAAATAACAGATCTCATTGGCTTAGAGTTTGACATTTCGCTCGAGGCCACCGAAAACGACAGGGTCGCCAAAATTAGTTAAATTATATAATTTCGTATCTAAAATATTGCTTGTCAAACTTCTTTGTGATAAAAATATATAGCCAGAGTAGTGTTAGTGAGTTACAAACATATATTCAACTTGATGTACTACCTACGTAAGGTCACCTTTAAATAAATTAAAAATGTGTTTAAATTTATTATTTTTCTAAATAAACCAAAGTACATGCATAATGGGGTAATTCTTGTTGTAGTTTTAAATAAAATGTATTAGCTGTTCTGTATAATTATTAAATATATAATGTGTTAGAGTAGTTATGTAAGAAATCATCAATTTCTCAGGTAAATTACACATATACATTAATATTATTAGCTGTTGTTTTTCAAATAAAAAAGGTTACGGTGATTTTATCATCAATATTATAAAATACTTATAAAGAATATAATATGCTTAATTAATTATCTTTTGATTCTTGCATACGAAAAACATATTTTTATGAATCTTAAATGATAACAGACTTCATTCATCGTTTTTTATCTACGCAGGCGATATATTAGAAAATTTTGATTTGGATTAGTGGCAGTATTAGTACAATAATATGAGTATAATATGATTCTAGTTGGTCGACTAGGAACATGATAATTTATCAGCGATACTAGTTCAGGCGATTCAAATCAGTAACTGTTCATTTTAAATAATAAAAAAAATATTATTCGTTTTGACGAATAAGTAGCAATTTTTCGAAAGTGTAAATGTGCCCTGCCCTTCACCAAAAGGGACCACACAATCTTCCTTCCCATCTACTCTCGTCCTACGTCTCTTTATCCTATACCTTTATCCCCCATCCCTCCCACACCCCTCAACATAGGTATCTTGTAATAAACTGACATCACTTATATTGTCGCATTTGCATGATTAATATTAGCAGAATGTTAATATTTTCTAACGATTATATTCTTCTTGGTATGCCCGTATATCAGTCAGTCCCTATCATCGCTATAAGAGATATTTTATACTATAGATATTTTTTACTATTTGTAAATTAATTTGAAAGAGTTACTGTCAACTTTACGAAAAAAAATATTGTCTATGACTGCATTACTGTCTACTACAGGATTATGCAATAAGAGGTGTTATTTTGATATTCAATCGTAAAAGATCAATGGTTTCGTTGCTTGTGTAGCACGTAGCACCGGCTTGTTGAAAGTAAACGTTGTCCAGATCAATACCATCCAATTCCGGCCATAAAAAATATTAATCATCTCTAGCGATAATCGATAGCGCAATCCATTCACCTTAACTGTTGATCCAGACTCATTTTCGAAAAAGTAAGGTCCAATGACTCCGCCGGACCATAAACCGCACCATACAGTCACACGTTGAGGATAGAGAAGCTTTTCAACAATAACTATTGGGTTTTCCGAGCCCCAGATGCGATAATTTTTATCAATGGTGTAGTTTCTACTTGTTAAATGTTAAAAAATGACAGCTTCAAAACATCTACCGAAATAGCGGGCTATTCAAAATAACAACTCTTATTGGAAAACCCTATACTTACCAGTTTTTCATATGATATTATGATATTATTTTGATGATTAAGCCCATTTAGATTTATATCTCCAAGTTAGAAATGAATAGATGTATCGCATAGTAATAAAGTTAGAGTTTCGAAGTTCTTCAAGGAATTAAAGTAATAAATATTTTGTATATCTAAATATATTTTCAAGGATCTTGAACTTAAATGAAAATAAATAAGATTCATTATGTTAATTGTACCATGGATCAATTTTATAGTGAACGAGTCGCTAATGTCATAAAAAAGATATGGGTCGGTTTTCCACACTGTTTTTTTAACCCTGCTGTGTAAACTGTGCTGTGTAGTCAATACACATCTCAAAATAAGCGATTTCATATCGGAAAAATATGAATATTCATGGCTAATCGATTATCTTCTTCATCAATCATCAATGGTGTGAACAAAATGCTTTATTTTTTAACATTCAGAAATGTCAAGTAATACGATTTTCCAAAACTCGTTATAATATATTACATGAATATACATTAAATAATATTAAATTAATACCAGTTGGTATCACATATTCGTGACTTGGGTGTAATATTCGATGAAAACTTGTCATTCATTGAACACATTAACTATATAACTAATAAGGCTTTAAAGATGCTTGGCTTCCTTTGCAGAACTTTAACTGATTTTAAGTCCATAGATTGTATGAGAACCCTCTATATTTCATTTGTCAGAAGTCAACTGGAGTATAATTCACCTATTTGGTGCCCTTTACATAAAGTTCACTCCAATAATATAGAAAGAGTTCAGCACAAATTTCTTAAGTACGTAAATTTTAAGCTCGGAATTCCTATTGATAACATTAATTATGTCAGTTTGATGAATCAATTGCATCTAATAACACTGTCTGACAGGAGAATGATTTCAGACATCATGGTTGTGTTACACAGAGTCATTAACAACTTAATTTATAGTCCTGCCATCCTTGCCACTATTAAACTACATGTTACGAGTAGGAATACAAGACAAAATATAACATTCTTCTGTAATACATACTCGACCAACTATCAGACACACTCACTGACCAATAGGATGCATGATCTGGGCAACAAGTATGGGGGTGCTATTGATTTATTTATTGACTCCATATATAGAATCAAGCATAATCTACACCAACACTTTGTTGAATCCTACAAACTAGAGTAGCGTTGGTAAATTAGTTTTAATGATTTGTCTTATTTGTAGTGTTGTTGTAATTTCTTTTTTACTTTATGTTACTCTTAAGTTTTACTAATATCTCTTCATATTTTTTAATATTTTCTCATTATACTTGTAATCACAATTTTACAAGTGAGTATTTTGTACCTTCTTTAAAATGGATTACATCTATTTACTGTCAATATCTCCTGTATAATACATATTCTCCTATGTACCTACACTGCATCATGTTTCACTTCTATGTAAAAGAATTTTTAGGCATATATATATATATATATAAATAAATAAATAAATTATGTTTATTATATTTTATATCAAATATTCGGTTCGCGGCCAACTGGCTAGCGGCTGGCGGCTGGCACAAACACAGCTGTGCGGTCGTAGGTATCGATGGTCTAAATTAAAAAAACAACTGCAGACGTGTGGATGTCTCATGTTCCCGCATAGCGAATTAAAGCGGTACATCAATAGCGTGTCATTTCCTCGCACACTTTTCGCGTAGCAGTGTCACGCGGTTGATTGCATTGGTGTATTTGTTCCCGATTTTTAACAAAATTCTCTGATTTTCAATTGAATTTGAAAACAATGTAAAATATTATTTTTTAATTAAGTGCATACATGTATAACGAAGATCTGAACCCAGAATTTAGTATATTTATAGAGTTATTAAAGTTATTAGAAGCAAGGTGTAGAAAATACATACCACAGATAAGGAAAGGTTACAATTATTTTGTTTAATACTAACGGCACGACATGTGCCATTAACATGAAATAAAAATATAGTTAAAAGTACAATGTAAGTAAACAGCATAAAGTTGAATTAAGAATAGTAAGATTTATTAGATCTTTGAGTTGTAGTTAAAACTATAATATTTACATTTTTAAATATGTTGATAAAATCCCATGTACAAATGGGTGTTACATTTATTCCTATTTTCTGTAATGTAAGTAAGTAATATACATTGATTTCAAAAAGATTTCTTAAAATTGAACTATGTGTGTCGTAAGTTTAAATCCGTTCAATGATGTAGAGGAACAAATTATTTCGTTGTTTTGTTTAAAGATAGAGATCCTTTGATTAATGATTAATGGCATTATCATAACATATTTTAAACAACTAGGTATTATTATTTCAAAATAAAATATTGATGAATTTAAATTTCCCGCCCTTTTGTAGTAACTCTAACTTGACCTTGTTGGATGTAGAATATATGTACTCCTCTTCTCTTCTGTGACATTGCAAAGCGAGTGTATAACAAATGTACTTCTTATCAGTTTTTTTTTTTGGTTTTAGGCATTTCACCCTGAAAAGAGTGCTTTGTGCCGGTAACAGTTAAAGTGGATAAAAAAATTGGGTTAATTTATTGGGAGAATAATAAAACAAATTAAATATTGGACTAATTTAGATCACTAAAACAAATTAAATGATGAATTCATTCAGGTTAATAAACTTACATAAAGCTGTTGTGTTGCGCTAACTCCTTCTTTAGCCGACGTTTCGGACAGCGTTGCAGTGTCTATCATCAGGGCAGATCCGGTAGATCCGAAGATGCCGTGAGAATCTAAAAACTTACCTTACATAAAGCTGTATGAACACGAGAATTGTTAAGAGATAAAAGGTATGAAATGTTAAGGGGGGACTGGTGTGTGATTTTAATAAGCCGGCGGTATATGTTCTTGAAAGATGAATGGTTTTTACAGTTAAAGAAAACGTGGTCGAGGGTTTCCTCTTCCACACCGCACTGGCAGACCGGATCATCCAAAACTCTAATTCTAGCCAAGTGAGATGCAATTGAACAGTGACCAATTCTCATTCTCGAAATACATGAAATGAATCGTTTTGAAAGTTTTTTACCGTGAAACCATGGCTTAGCAGGGATATGGTTTTGAATTCCAGCATAGAAAGATCCAGTTCTTATTTTGGAGACTGCCCAATTTTCTTCCCAGGCACGAGTCATGTTGGATTTAAGAATCGGGAAGACATCGGAGATAGGAATTCTAAAATTTTGTGGGATAGTTCCGGAATCTGAACCAGATTTGGCGAGAGAATCGGCCATCTCATTACCCTCGATACCCAAATGGGCAGGGACCCAGGCCAATATCGTCCCAAACCCAGATTCACTTAGAGAATTGAGAAGATTTTTTATTTTACATATAATACTGTCTTCCGGATAACATAGAATATTTGACATAATTTTAGTTAGAGCACTTAGCGAATCAGTACATAGTAAGGCTCGATGAATGTTGAGAACCTGGATTTGATTTAGCGCTTGTTCAATTGCAAAGCATTCAGCTGTAAATATAGAGACTTCTTTCGGTAATTTATAAGTGAGATTGATGTTGAATTCTGGACTATATATCGATGCTTCACAACTTTTATTTTCAAATTTGGAACCATCTGTGTAAAGGATGGAAAATCCAGGGAATTTTGAAGCCACAATGCTTTTAAAACACTCATCCACATTTTGAAATTTATTTGGGGAAGATAAAATATTCTTCCGAAAGTCTGATGTTATTGTGTTTGGCATAAAAGTGATTGCCTTAAATGGAATATTGTATATAAGGAGATTGGGAACTTCTTGAAGATATTAGAGTGAAGATGAGAGAGAATTATAGAAATGAAAACTTTTAATTAGGAGAGGAAAACATTTTTTTTCTCTCAATCTTTTGTTAGAATTCAAATTAACACTTAACCGATTAAGAATTTGTTTAATAGGATGATGTGATAACGATAAAGCCTTGAAAATATATTTATTGGCAAGGAATTGCCTTCTGAAATATAATGGAGGCTCCCCACATTCCACCTGAAGCGCATTAATTGGAGAAGACTTCATAGCTCCAATAATCATTCTGAGTGCTTTTGATTGAATTCTTTCCATTTTCTTATCTAAATATTTAGGGAGGGGGTCAAAAAGGAATGTGCCATAATCCAAGTGGCTCCGAACTAGGGAATTATACATTAATTTAAGAGTGGTAGGATGAGATCCCCACCATACTCTGGAAACTGCTCGCATCATATTAAGTCCCTTTTCACACTTTGTAGAAATTATCTGAATGTGTGGAAGCCAGGATAATTTATGGTTCAAAAGAAGACCAAGGAATTTGATTTGAGTAGCGGTTTGTAGAGGCACATTATCAAAAGAGATTGAGAAGTGGGGAATTTTTCTTTTGCGCGTGAAAGCCACGACCCTTGTTT
This sequence comes from Hesperophylax consimilis, assembly GCF_061612785.1. Taxonomy (NCBI): domain Eukaryota; kingdom Metazoa; phylum Arthropoda; class Insecta; order Trichoptera; family Limnephilidae; genus Hesperophylax; species Hesperophylax consimilis. The sequence continues at coordinate 11,259,999 of NC_142852.1, forward strand.
TAGATGCCGCCAGGTTCATCCCATTTATTGACAACCAGCTTTTAATATATTGTAAAGCCAAATTCATTTCCTTAGCTGCAATAATAATATTTTTATGTAACAAATATATAAGGATATCATCCGCAAAGTAAAGTCGCTTGATAGAAAAAGGAATTACTGAGTCTAGGTCGCTCATATAAATATTAAACAACAGAGGACTGATAACAGAACCCTGAGGTAAACCTCTCCATAGTTTGCGCCTTAAGCATTTAGAGGAAGACTCAATAATAATGGACCTATCTGTGAGCAAATTAATAATAAATTGGACCAATTTCGGGGGGATTTGTTTTTTAATTAGCTTCTCTTTCAAAACATTCAGTAAAACATCATCGTAAGCTGATGAAAGGTCAAGGAATGTGGCCAATGTATAAGAATTTAGGGATTGAGAAACTCGGATATCAGTTGTGAACAAACTTAAATTATCCATTGTAGATTTCTTTTTCCGAAAACCATACTGATTTGGTGAGATAATATCTTGACTTTCAACAAACCACTCTAGTGTGTTTTTCATCAAACGCTCCGCTACTTTCATCAAACATGATGAAAGAGCAATAGGCCGATAAGACGAAATTTCAGATGGATTTTTTCCAGGTTTTAAAATGGGAATGATTTTTTGAGTTTTCCAATCATCCGGAATTAGCCCTGTTTCAAACATATTATTAACAACAGATAAGAAATATTCAACCGCCATATCAGAAAATGATTTAATGAAACTATAAAATATTCCATCGGGACCCGGAGCAGAGTCAGAAAGGGCTCTTATCACTCGTTTCATCTCATCAATGGAGAAAGGAGCATCTAGCCAGTTAGAGTGGGATGGATACGGCTTAATAGAAGGCATTTCTTCACATCCGGCAACTGATGGGGGGGGCTATTTTATCCGCAAATCTTATAAGAATTTCTTCTGATATATGTTTGATTCTCGGCGGAGAATACGATGATCCGAATTTTTTAAAGCTAGACCAAACTGAAGACTGGGGAGTTTCCGGAGACAGGTTCTCTCAGAACTTCCGCCATCAAGCGCGCTTCTTATTTTTCAAAATTCTTTTGGTTTCTGCCTGGGCTTTTTTAACTGATAAAAAATTTGCTAGTGACATGCACTTACGAAAAGAGAAAATTGCTTTTTTTCGAGAGTTGACGGAGCGAGTGCATTCCTCGTCCCACCACGGAGTAGAGTGTTTTATTTTAATGTTCGCATTGCGTTTCGGGATGGATTTTTCTGCTGCATTTATAACCATAGAAGGAAACGTGTCACATTGCATTCTGATGTCTCCCGGGGACGATTTTGTTAAATTAATAAGGTTATCTAGTTCAGAAGAGAAAGTGCTCCAATTCGCATCTTTCGTTCTAAATTTGAGATTATTTTTAACTGGGGGGGAATAAGTGTTGAATTGATGGTGGAAGCGGATTATAATTGAGAAATGATCACTAGAGAGGGGATCGTTTAGGATGTCCCAAGAGCATTTAGATGCTAACGAATACGAACAAAGAGATATATCAACAGCACTTTTCCGTTGATGAGGGGGGGTGAATCTGGTTGGAGATCCGTCATTTAAAAAACATAGGTTATGGGTATCAATAAAATCTAAAAGATTGCGGCCAGAACGATTTGTTATTTCGCTACCCCAAGAAGGGGAATGTGCATTAAAATCTCCAAGGATCATATAAGGTGAACAAATCTGGGTTAATATTGGTGCCCATTCATTTTCAATAAAAGTCGTAGAGGGAGGAATATATATTGACAATATTGTGATATCAGATAAGACAGCTGCTATTATCTGGATATCGTCGGAGGGAGTATGAATATTAATTTGTTTAAACGGGATAGAATTATGGATTATCAGAGCCGTGCCGCCTTTACCATCCGGTCTGTCGTGTCTGAGACAATAATAACCTGGAATTCTTAAATGAAAGGAGGGTTTTAACCACGTTTCAGAAATGGCGGCTACTGAAACGTCGTGTTCGTCGAGTAATTGAATTAGGTCAGATTTGTTAGCGAAGAGGCTTTTACTGTTCCACTGAAGAATTTTGTTCAGTTTCGGAGCCATTGGGGAGGCAAGATAATAAAGATTTAATGAAATCGGCAGCGTTGGACGGTACAGTATTGTTGTTTGTGAGGATAGAAATTAAAAGGGTAATTAATGTTTGTTTAAAAGAATTATTATTCATTATTTCGGGGAGAGCAGGAGGGGAAGTATTGCCATTAATGGCACACCCATTGGGCGTCTGGGATTTGGCATTCCCATTCGGGCTGGCCAAAATATTATTCAATTGTTTTTTTATCAAGGTAAGGTGTATATTTTGGGTTGGGTTTGACTGGCTTGAGAATGGTTTCTCTGTGAGAAGATGACGTTGAATTTAAAAAGGTGGTTGTTTGGAAAGGAGCTGAGGACGATGTCATCTCTGCGAATGATTTTTTCGCAGGAGAGATTAACTTTGAGGCCTGGAAGTACGAAATGTTGTCGGTAGCCATTTTATGTTTTATATTCTTCTGTCTTGTTAATTCCGGACAGGCTAGACTGACCGCGGTATGTGCACCCGAACAGTTAATGCAAATGGGATCATTGGAAGATTTCAGACATTGATCAAATGGGTGACCTTCTCCGCAATAGTAACAACGTGGGGGGGAGCGGCATACGGATTTCGAATGTCCGAACCGGCAGCAATTGAAACATTGAATTGTTGGAAATTTATAAACTTCGACGGGAAGCGAGGTATAATAAATTAACACACGAGGCGGTAGGGATTGTCCCTCAAATGAAACAACAACAGACTGGGAAGGTTTCCAGATCGTGTTTCCATCAGTAGAATCCTTGTAGTTCAGTCGACGTGCTTTTAATACTTTCGGGGTTCCATGAGAATTATTCAAAGCATCAACAATTTCAGCCTCTGGGATATCCGCGGGAATTCCTCGCACAAGACCCATTCTCGAAAGGTTAAATGTAGGGATAAACGATTTATATTTATGATTTGAGAGCGAGTCAATTTTTTTACAAATCCATTTGCGGAAGCGGCAGTGTTAAACTCGATAGATAATTTATATCGCCCTTCCGGTTTAATTGAACCGTTAACAATACCAAGGTTATTATCTTTTGAGTCAAATACGAATTTTCCAAAATCTATAGGATGAATAAGTTTTCCCTGTTCAGCTCTCTGAACACTAACGATAAATGGACCGGAAGCTGAAGCAGGATAAAGTAAGTCAGTACTTTTTGCATTATTGCTAGTTAAAGTACTTGGCTGGATGTTACTATTTGTGTTAAGGTCGTTAGAGGTCGAGGTTTGTTGAATCGGCGGCATAGATTTAACTTTCGATGGAATGTGAAGGCTACGCGATGGTCGTCGTTTACGAGATGGGAGCGTAACAGAAACCTGGCTCGTATTAGATTCCGAATCAGAAAAATCCAATATCGACCCAGGGTCGGGAGGCCTATCCTCGTGTTCCTCCATTATATAAAAAAAACTTAACTTTTAAAAATTAAACTGAAAAAATAATACGCAGTCTATTTCATTGACTGTTCAAACAAAAACGGATTAGCCGTAAGCAGGAATGCAAACAAATAGGTATACGATAAACAAAATTAAATAAAATGTAACAATAATCTCTTATCTGTACGCGGCGCAGGAACGGGCGAACGGCACTAAGCAATAGTAAGGTACACACAACCACTCTTCGTAAAAATCTTCTTATCAGTTAATAATAGCAAATCATACCAAATAAGAGTTTATTTCTGTTTAAATCATTAGGTTATGGGCCCAGATAACCCAGAGGCATTCAGTGAAAGTTTTTTCTAATAAACTAGCAGTGAAAAAAGGACTATTAGTAAAACATAACCTCCGCAGTGAAAACATAGCCTCTACTCGAAAAACAAAATAGTGACTTTCTCGAATCATATTCCAAAGTGTTTTCGTGTTTGAACTCTGTGTTTTCATACATAAAAATGGCAACAAACAGTTCATTGGCATTAATCGAAAAGTTAACCGGCCGTGAAAACTATGCGACATGGCAATTCGCAGTGAAAACCTACCTACAACACGAGGAATTGTGGGATTGTATTAAAACAGCTGACACATTTACAGTGATTGATACGAAAAACGACACAAAAGCAAAAACAAAAATTATTCTTTTTGTCGATCCTATTAATTATGTACACATAGAAGAAGAATATAAGAATAAAAAAAGTACAGCAAAAGGAGTATGGGATAAATTGGCAGCGGCATTTGATGATTCCGGGCTGACACGCCGGGTTGGTCTTCTGCGTGATTTGTGTAATACCTCGCTCAGTGCATGTAAAAGTATTGAAGAATATGTGAGCAAAATAATGTCGACAGCTCACAAGCTCCGCAATATTGGCTTCAAAGTGGACGATGAGTGGCTCGGGACTTTGCTGTTCTCCGGTCTGCCCGACTCATATCAGCCAATGATTATAGCAATTGAAAGCTCTGGCACGAAGATTACTGCAGATTCTGTTAAAGCAAAATTATTGCAAGATGTGAGAAATTATAAAAACAACACAACAGCCTTCGCAGTAAATACAAGGTTTCATAACAATGACAGGAAACAAACCAAGGGTCCGAAATGTTATTCCTGTAACAAATATGGCCACAAGAGCCCTGAATGTAAATCAAAACCCAAAAACAAGGTACAGAAACCTACCTCATCCTATGCTGCTGTGTTTATCGCATCGTCTAATTATGATGACGCCTGGTACATAGACTCGGGCGCCTCAGCTCATATGACGAAGAACAAGAATCTCTTTCAAAAGGAATCAACTCCTGTAATAAAGAACATTAGAGTTGCAGACAATAAAGTGTTATCTGTGCAAAGCTCGGGAGAAGTGAGTTTAGATGTTTATAATGACAAAGGCCAAGAAAATAAGATTCTGTTTACAAATGTTCTACATGTCCATGGACTAGCAACTAACCTGCTATCTGTGAGTCAAATTATTCGAAATGGTGGCCAAGTAAAATTTGATAACTCCGGCTGTGTCATCTTGAACAGCAAGCATCAAATAGTAGCAACTGCAAGTATCGTTAACAACATGTACCGGCTGAACATGCCTGGAGGGCGTGCTCACATGACTAATGTTGAAGAACAAGATGCTTACCTGTGGCACCAAAGAATGGGGCATCTGAATTTTCACAGTTTAATGAAAGTGGCTGAAAATACGAAACATGTAACTTTTCTAAACAAAACAGAAAATCTGACATGTATAACCTGCAAGGAAGGTAAACAGACACGATTACCTTTTAAAAGTGAAGGATCAAAGGTTAGCAAACCCCTAGAATTGATTCACTCTGACATATGTGGGCCATTGGAAACCCAATCTCTTGGTGGTGCAAGATACTTTATAATTTTTCTCGATGACTACTCAAAGAAAATTTTTGTATACTTTCTGGAGGTCTGCCTAGTGAAGGCAATATGGTATGTAAGCTCAACAAGTCTCTGTATGGCTTGAAGCAATCTCCCCGTTGCTGGAATAAGAAGTTTGACTCGATTTTAAAGATATTTGGTTTCGTCAACAGCAAAGCTGATCAATGTGTTTATTTTGGTCAAGTCAACAATAAGAAATGCTACCTTTGCCTGTATGTTAGTGACGGCTTGTTATTTTCTAAAGATGAATCAGTACTAAAAGAAATAACTAATGACTTAAGAACTGTATTTGATGTAAAAATAGTGAATTCAATGAGTAACTTTGTAGGCATGCAAATTGAAATACTCAGCAACGGTATATTCATACATCAAACTAAATATGTGGAACAGATATTTCACAAGTTTAACATGACTGATGCCAACCCCAACAGTGTTCCTGTGGACCCTCATGTAAAGTTACAAAAAGGAGATGGAGACCCAGAAAAGAACATTCCTTACAGAGAAGCTGTGGGTTCCCTCATGCACCTAGCTATAGTTAGTCGACCTGAAATTATGTATGCAGTGAGCCTAGTGAGTCGATTTTTAAATTGTTACAATAAAACACACTGGAATGCCGTGATGAAAATCTTCAAATATCTGAAAGATACACAAGAGTACGGACTGTATTACTCATCCACATCACAGCCACCAGTAGTGACTGGTTATAGTGATGCTGACTATGCCAATGATCCTGATACAAGACGTTCAATCACGGGCTATGTTTTCATCAAAAATGGAGCGGCTGTAACATGGTCTAGCCAAAGACAACAAACAGTTGCCCTGTCAACAACAGTAGCAGAATTTATGGCAGCCTGTGCTGCAACCAAAGAAGCTATGTGGATAAAACAGTTGTTAGGTGATATTGAGGAATATAAACAAGATACAATGTGCTTACATTTAGACAATCAAAGTGCGATCAGTGTTATCAAAAATGTAAACTTCCATAAACGCTGTAAACATATCGACATCAAGTACCACTTTGTTAAAGAAAAATATTATCAAAAAATTATTGATAATAAAAAGGAAAACACTTTGTTTAAAGTCACTTTATTGAAATTTTTAAAGTCTACCGGTTTCGGTACCTCCGTACCAACATCAATAATAAAAGAACACCTAAGATGTCTAACCAGTTCGGGATTTTCAGAATTTGCAGAACATCTAATTAATAAAGAACATACTTTTAACCGTGACACGGGTATTAAAGTCCTACACAAAAATGAGATAGGTTTACGACTTATTAATTTGGAATCGTTGGAAATAAAGAAATCAGTCAATTCAAAGGCTGAAATCATCAATAACCAATTAAATTTAAAATTCAGCCCTATAATAAATATGTTTCCTGGTATCCCTAACTCCCCACCCCCACTTCCCTCCCGCAACTGATACTGTCTCTCTCTGTTTTTCTATCTCTTCCTCTCTCAACTATTTGTTTATATATATATGTGTATTATTCTGTATTTGTTAGTATTTTTATAACAGTCCTGATGATGGTACGGAGGTACCGAAACCGGTAGACTTTAAAAATTTCAATAAAGTGACTTTAAACAAAGTGTTTTCCTTTTTATTATTTAAAATGTCAAGTCACAATGTGTTTGCTTCTTTTGAAAAATTAAAAAATTATTGATCTAAAATTTGTAAGTAGTGATAATCAATATGCAGATATATTTACCAAAGCATTGCCAAATGATAAATATCATTTTTTAAGATCTAAACTTGGAATGCACAATTAAAAACTCTACAAATAATATTATGTAAGAATATTTTGAAAGTTGTATAATATCTTGTTTCAAAGGGTAATTAATATCCAGTTATTTTTGTTTTTTTTTTTAATATTATAAGGCTCGAATTTAGAGGGAGTGATGGATTTAAATTTCCCGCCCTTTTGTAGTAACTCTAACTTGACCTTGTTGTAGGTACATAGAATATATGTACTCCTTTTCTCTTCTGTGACATTGCAAAGCGAGTGTATAACAAATGTACTTCTTATCAGTTAATAAAAGCAAATCATACAAAATAAGAGTTTATTTCTGTTTAAATCATTACATATTAATTGAATTTTATAATATACAAATTAGTGATCATGCAATAATTCAATCGTGGAAATGAAGGTAAATTAAAAGCCCATGTCTTTATACATTGATTATTTCTTAAAATATAATTCTTGGTAAGAAATGGTTTTGTAAAAACTCCTTAAAATGACTATTTAACACACTTTAATAACTAAAATAAACTTTAAATAATAACAAGGTTTAATAGTTACATATGCAACCTATATATAGTTACATATGTAACTTAACCTAGTTTTTGTTTCATCACTTTTCATGTTTTTATAACCATTTTTATATGTTTGTTGAGTTGTCATTTTGATGAGTTATCCGGTCATCAGAAAACACCCTTTCTTTTAAGACATATTTTGGTATTTTATCACCTCAAACAAAGGAAAGTAATTTATTTAACATTAACTTTTCATTGCAATGGCGATGCCATCAGTGAACAGCGAACAACGCCAAATGCGGTTGGTAAAGTTAGACGAAAAGTAACGAAGTGTATGATTACATGAAGGCATTTCGACAACAATTTTCAATAAGTAAAAAATTAAAAAAAATTATAAAAGTTAAATTTTGTCGGTTCTGTTGAGTACGGAGAAAATAGTTTCATTTTAAAATATCTGAGAGACAAATTTTCATCAGTCAAATCAATGGAACTTTTTCCTGTCTGCCCAGGTAGTACGTTCTCGAGCGGTTGAAGTACCTAACGGCTGTGCTTACCAAATAATTCTCTTAGGAACAAGGTGCGATCTCCGCAAGGTTAACAAAAGAGAAAATGTCCCAGAACGCACTAGTAGCTGCTGCTACAATTCTATAGTTTTGACAGTCAATATAGAAGTGTAATTAAATTTTTTGAATAAATAATTAAATTCTTTATTGTACATTTGATATTCGTGTAAGTAGTATGAAATAATTATCCTTTTTACACATAATTCGTACATTTAAGTTTAAAAATAATCAAATCTTTTACAATGCGATTCAAAACAAATTTAAAGAAATCGAAAGGTAATAAATATTTAGACCATAAAAAATGATACATCTTTCATATATTGGAAACACTCTGGTGAAACATCATATCTATAACTAAAATTTATTTTGTAAATAGTTTTCGTGAAGAATGTTAACACAAGGAACAAAGTATCCAGTCAAAGAGTCTCTTCGAGAAAATGCATAATTGCATATGAAACAAACTAGTCTTCACAGTAAGTGTGCAGGTGTTTTTTTCAAATCTCTCTTTCGAGAACATGAATAATTGCAGCCAGAAAACGAAAAAGTTTTTTCTTAGCTGTAAGTCAGCAAGTTTCTCTTCAAGGTACACTGTTGATAACTTGGATAGTTGCACTCGGAACAAGAAAAAATGTTTTTCTCCTCTGTGGGTCAGCATGTGATCCATTAAATGTCAAATATTTCCAATAAGAGGTGTTATTTTGAATAGCCCGCTATTTCGGTAGATGTTACTTTTGAAGCTGTCATTTTTTGAAATTTGACATGTAGAAACTACGCCATTAATAAAAATGGAATGATACACGCTTCAACAACGGGTCCTTGAAATGCGTGAAAATGATCCGGTATTCCATCGAAAAATCATTATGTACTCTTTATAATAATAATAATATTAATTTATTAATTTCTTACACAATTAAAAATAAGGGTTTAATGCATATAAGAAATAAGGTTACATAAATTTTTTACAAAAGATTGTTTTCAAGTATTTATACATAAAAAAAGAAATTTCAAGAAATGAAGAATTTCCAAAAAAATTTCAAGCAGAGGTGAAAGATCTCGTCAATGTGGAGAGACTCTTTCAAGAATCAGAAGAATTTCCCTTCTGAATCTATCCTCACTAACGCCAAATATATCAATCTCGGAGGAGATTTGGTTCAGGAGCAATATACTCCTCCCTACCGGGAGAACCATTGGCAGGTTAGTTCTGCAGGCAGGAAGATAAAATAATCTATGATGACGTTGTCCAAGATAGTCATCTGGAACATAGAGACTCACGCGCTCCAAAATGGCTGAGTTATCAAAATAGCCTCGCAGCAGTCTGAATAAGTGAGTGTCGTCTTGAGTGATGAGGCCCGATTCCACCTCGGTGGCTTCGTCAACAAGCAAAATTGTCGCATCTGGGGCTCGGAAAACCAAAGAGTTATTTTTGAAAAGCCTCTCTATCCTCAACGTGTGACTGTTTGGTGCGGTGTATGGTGCAGTGGAGTCATTGGTAACGGTGAATAGATTGCGCTATCGAGCGATGATTAATGATTTTTTATGGCCGGAATTGGATGGTATTGAACTGGACAACTTTTACTTTCGACAAGACGGCGATACGTGCCACACAAGCAACGAAACGATTGATCTTTTACGATTGAATATCAAAATAACAACTCTTATAGGAAAACCCGTTATATCTTACATATGGGTAAGATGGCCTTGCCTACAAACAGAATATGTGCACTTGGAAAATGATAAAGGTGTGTCGCTACAGTGAGTCAGCATGTGGCTTTTTGATGTGCTTTTTGAGAACATCTACAGATGAACAAGGAACAAGAAAAAGTTTTACTCCGCAGTGAATCAGCTTGCACTTCAGATTGCCTTTAAAAACATTAATATGTGGACTTATGGAACAGAAAACAGGTTTTTCGCCACTGTGAGTCAGCAAGTGGGCCTTAAGATGGGCGTTTTGAACATGAAAAATGTTTTCCTCCACTGTGAGTCAGCATGTGCCTCTTCAGCTGACCCTTTTGATGAAACGTATAGTTGCACACGGGACATGAAAAAGGTTTTTCTCCTCTGTGAATCAGCATGTGTCTCTTTAGTTTATACTGTTGATTACATGCATAGTCACACTCCGAACATGAAAGTGCTTTTTCTCCACTGTGAGTCAGCATGTGGCTCGTTAGGTTGCTCTTTTGATGACACGCATAGTTACACAGGGAACATGAAAAAGGTTTTTCTCCACTGTGAGTGAGCATGTGGATCTTTATTTGACCCTTTCGATGACACGCATAGTCGCACAGGGAACATGAAAAAGGTTTTTCTCCACTGTGAATCAGCATGTGACTATTCAGCTGACCCTTTTGACGACACGCATAGTCGCACTGGGAACATGAAAAAGGTTTTTCTCCACTGTGAATCAGTATGTGTGTCTTCAGGTTACCCTGATGATAACTTGTAAAGTCGCACTCCAAACATGAAATGGGTTTTTTTCCACTGTGAGTCAGCATGTGCCTCTTCAGCTGACCCTTTTGATGAAACGTATAGTTGCACACGGGACATGAAAAAGGTTTTTCTCCTCTGTGAATCAGCATGTGTCTCTTTAGTTTATACTGTTGATTACATGCATAGTCACACTCCGAACATGAAAGTGCTTTTTCTCCACTGTGAGTCAGCATGTGGCTCGTTAGGTTGCTCTTTTGATGACACACATAGTCACACAGGGAACATGAAAAAGGTTTTTCTCCACTGTGAGTGAGCATGTGGATCTTTAGTTGACCCTTTCGATGACACGCATAGTCGCACAGGGAACATGAAAAAGGTTTTTCTCCACTGTGAATCAGCATGTGACTATTCAGCTGACCCTTTCGACGACACGCATAGTCGCACAGGGAACATGAAAAAGGTTTTTCTCCACTGTGAATCAGTATGTGTGTCTTCAGGTTACCCTGATGATAACTTGTAAAGTCGCACTCCAAACATGAAATGGGTTTTTTTCCACTGTGAGTCAGCATGTGACTCTTCAGCTGACCCTTTCGAGAGCACGCATATTTGCACACGGAACATGTTTTTTCTCCACTGTGAATTAGCATGTGTCTCTTTAGTTTATACTGTTGATTACATGCATAGTCACACTCCGAACATGAAAGTGCTTTTTCTCCACTGTGAGTCAGCATGTGACTCTTCAGCTGACCCTTTTGACGACACGCATAGTTGCACACGGAGCATGAAAAAGGTTTTTCTCCACTGTGAATCTGCATGTGTACGTTTGAATTTCGCTTTTGAAAATTTATATCAAAATTTGACTTAGGAGAGAAGGAGTAGTTGCGGTTGAGAGGAGTGAATCCTTTTTCCACAAAATGCGTCCGAAGATCTGGCAACAAATTTTAAAAATAATATGGATGAAAATGATTCATTTAAACTTAGAGTAAATAAAGTAAGTTCGTAGAAACGTAAAAAAAAAATAGGAAATGCCCCTTTTTCAAGTTTACGATGAATATTGGTTTTACCTGCTTCCTTGGATATTCTCCCAAAGCGTTCCAAGCATTCCTCTTTAACATCCGGCAGGTCTATGTCAATTTTCATATAAGTAAGCCCCGCTTCATCTTGTGAGGATCCAAGAACCGCGTTTATGGTATCGGTTTCCACATTCATGCTTCCTGGAATAAAAAAGGAGAATAAATAGAATGTATCTTTGAATGGCCAGCCCTGATCCAAACGGCGCCAGGCGCGAGTTTAATTTTGGCTCCCCTTACAGTCTTAATTAGTATACACCAAGGGTGGATATCAATGTAATCAATAAAATTATGATTTTTAGTTTTTTGTAGCACGGTATTTATCAAAAATAATATCAAGGGCGATGTGTTAAGTTGAGTATTGGACGCCCGAAGCGAACTGCTGCAATTCCGTCCACATAAAGCCAGCCATGTATCTTCGTACCATTGATGTAAAACGAAACATTTTTTCAACTAAAAAACTATAAACTATTTTTTTAAGAATAAAGATAGCATAAAAGCTGGAATTTGGATGAAAGTTTTAAAGGTAAATATCAGATAAAAATGACCACAGACGTCCACTTGAGGGACACATTCAACAAGAAAGAAAAACCCTGCTATAGAACACCTTAAGTAGGAAGTTGTAAGTCAATGGGATAGTGTTTTCTAAATCAATGTTTATAATTTTTAACGTATAAAAAATACGTGTTATTTACATCATGTTCCAATAAAATTAGGGGAAAATAGAGGAACCGACAACATATTTTGAATAGTATTATCATATTAAAATAGTGCTGTATTTTGGTAGTTTCCGGAAAGGACGCATTTTAGGGTATATACCCAATACACCTTTTGAATTATAAGAAAGGATGAAACAAGTATGTGTCCTGTTTGCACGACATTTCAAAACAGACATGGATTCCGGACTTCCGTATTTAAAGTTCTATATTTTACACGTATGCAATGCAACTACTCTCCGCATATTGCAAGAATTCCTTCGAAACAGCTGGGAGGTCGAAAACTAAATCGGAAAATGCAATTTCACCTCCACCTTCTTCCTGGAGCCCTGGTTCCGTCTTGATGGATATAGTATTTGGCTTCAGTAGATCCATGGTCTGATTTGGTAGGGTTTGGTTATTAGTTTAACCCTGAAACAGAATAAAGTTGTAACGGAATTCAGTTTTTTAAATATGGCTTTTCAAGTCGTAGCAAAAATACAAAATAGAAAACCTTGAAGTTATGACAACGGAAGTCCTAGAACGGGAAACTTTCCTAGTTGGACAGGCAAAGCATCCAATATGTAATATGTACTTTCTTTTGATAAATAAATAAATAAATGACAAAGGTTGAGAGAAACGTCGTTTAATTGGGAAAACTCTTTATTTATTTACAGTCTATGTCTACCGCCATTCCGTTGTAATCAACCTATGATTAAACAATTGTTATCCGTATATTTGTTATCAATTTAAAAAATACATTTGAAATACTAATCTTTTAATATTGAGATTAGTTGATGTCATATTGACAGTTTTAAATATTCTGCTGTGACAAAACGACCGATGATTCATTACTAAACTGGAAGAACGGCCGCTACCAAAATGAATAGAAATGAATTAAAGTGTTATTTCTCACCACTAAACATCACTTGCATCGTATAATAAGTTTAACAGGGCGAGATAAACAGAGTGTGGAAACAGGAATAAAGATTGTCGGAGAAGAAAGCACTTGTCAGAAAATATAAAGGTTATGCATAGACAAGAATGAAGTCATAGACAATTAATATAATTTTCTTTAACCCGGCCAATTAAGAAAATTGTAATTTGTACTATAATTTTAATGGGTACGTTAAATATGCCTCTCCTAGTCGTAGTACAGTATATATTAATCATTTACCAACAAAAAATGCATTAATAAAATTATTTTTTATCAAGACATTTAAGAATCGTGGCTCCCTTTTTATCAGAACCAAGAAATTCTTTTTTTCTGATAAAGAATACATTACCAATAATGATCTTCAATTTAATATCTTAATTTATATGTATTAATTTAACTCTTATTAAACGAAATAAAAAATACTGTGTATTTAATTTTAATGTTAAAACAGAGAAATGTCAAAATTCGATAAAGTCGTAAAAACCACATCTTCATATTTTAAATATTAAAATTTAAGAACGGGTTGTTTCGGAGAATTTTAATAATTCTTCAAATTTGAAAGTTAATTTTCATGTTCTGGAAAGATTTTTTCAAAATTCTGTTACTATTTCAGTTTGCTGTCCTAATTCTTGTATGTTCAATAGACCTTTTATGCAAAACTGCGTTATGAATGCCAATATGTTCATTAGCCTATTCGCATTAATGAAGCTAAAAAAACCTATTTTTTGGTTTTTAAGTGACATTTTAAGCATTTTTCGAGTGCCAATATCCACTCACGGAACAATGTTTCAGTTCTTATTTATTCAATCTCCTGGATATTGAACATTCAAACACTCAAAGTTATCAATATAATATTTTTTTAAAGTTCATAGATATTTCTTCAACATCCCGCAAAAGGTTGAGGTCTTGAATGTTCAATCTCCACTGTCAACCAATCAGGAGCCGGCTAGTCAAAATGTGCGGCCGTGTTGATTTTTAGTTGTTTTCTAACAACGAAATTGTTCCACTAAAAATACGTTTAATTGCGAATATATACTGTTATTGAACTAAAAAATGACTTCACCGACTGCAGAATCAATAAACCTTAGTACCTACAGTAGCTCAAATAGAAAGGTTAGTCTTAAAATTATGTCATTTATAGGCTTTTTTCACCATATTTTACATGTACTTCTTGAATTTGATAGGCAAATATACAGGATGCTTCATTTATTATTTATTTATTCAATTATTTATTTACAAACTTAGGACTTTTACCTAAAATGAGTATTAATAAATTATAAAAGTGCATTAAAACTTATTTTTATTCAAGAAATACAACAAAAGAGCCAGGAAATAGAAATGTGCAAAAAGTTGACTGTCCTCATTGTCTGATTGAAAGACATCTACGACACATATTATGTTGTCCGTTATCACTGCTGAGATCGCTGATGAAAACGAAGTCCAAATATTTCAATTTTGAATTCATTCAATTAAAAGTTTCTGATTTTTTTTGTTTTTTTAGTCACATATAAAACAATAAACATATTCTTATGTAGGAACTACAATAAAACCAACTAGGCAAAAGACTAACAACAATAAATGTAATGTTAAATAGCGCACACACATAACCCAAATCTGCTGAAAGTATTTAAAAAAATAATATTTTTCTCACGATAATCAACATAAATAATAAGCTCACGGCAAATAAGACCTTCCGAAAGAAAAAAAATCTTTCTAAAATAAGTAAACTTTAAAAATTACATTTATCAAATGTAACGAATCAATAAAAAAAACAAATTTTCTACTGAAAATTGAACTTCAATAATTTTACGCATCACTCGGGATTTTTTTTATGGAATACCGCACACAGTCTCAACTGCTCCCAACCATCTGGAGCCAGTGAGACTATGGAATCCCCAATTGGGGTATATTAGTATATTGTGAGGCTGAAGGTAGTGTGGAGGGGAAGGAGATAGAGAGGAGAAAGAGAGGAAGGAGGATGAAGGAGAAGAGAGATGGTATGTGAGTATCTATTCAGATCTGATCATCAAACACGGCTAAAGCCATTTCAATTCTTATGGTGGTCTTTACACCATATCTTCCCTTCTGGAACATGCAGCAAATAGACTATATGTTATTTTAAATGAATAATTTGTGAAAATAACATAATATGAATCAAATAATATTTACTTGCGCGCGCCGTATTTGAATCCGCGACCTCCGGATTTCTAGTCAAGAGTACCCCTAGACCACGGAGGCCGTAATACGTACGATGTAAGAATATTTCACATTACGCATGCACCGACAACCGATAGTAATATATTAGCGGAAGGTAACTTTGTACTTGTGCATTGTTTTCAAACTTCCAAAATATTGGATAATTTATATAGAGCAGTTTTTGTGAAAAATCAACTCAAGGACTCTGTTTGTATATATTTTAAAGTAATACTTTAAGTCAACTACTAACTAAGATAAAAGTAAAGTATTTGAAATCTGAAAATCACCCTGTATATACAATTTACCACTAATTGGCTAATTGAACAAAAAGTACCTCAAACTTATGGGAGCCGCATTGTTCAATCTCCAGACGATATGTTCAATATCCAAAATAATCATTCGTCATTTTCAAGCCATGTTCAACGTCCACCTTTAAACTCATAATATGGGCATATTATAGCTTCAATCTTCGAAAATGATCTTTAATAATTTCCTATTACACATATGTATTAACCCTCGGGACCTTCTAAGACCCAAATAGTCCCGAATTCCGTGCGCGCATTATACTCTCCTAAGACTATATTTGTCCCAGAACGACCGCACATTATTAAAATGCATATATCTCTCTTCCTCTCATCTAAAAATTAATTATTTCTTTTATGTCAGAAAGAGAACGAAATAGTGCTTGTTATTGTCTTTAAAATATTGAGGCTATTTTACACAGATATTTTACTATCTTGAATCAAAGTGACCGTTTTGTTTCCCGCCCTTTATTGACAAGTACAATCGTGAAGTGTGTGCGCCTGAATTTACAAAAAAACCGTTTTTAACAAAAAATACGACGAAATGTCTAGGTAAGTAAATTTGTATTTGTTAATCAATATATTATATACGTGTTTATGTTATATTTGATAGGTTTTGATGATTTAAAATGCAATAATTATCCTATAGAAAATTTAAAAAAATGCTAAAATCGCCGCAAACGCATTTTTAAATCCATTTTTAGTAATTGAGTTCCCTGTATTTTATGAATATTTTTATGTAAAAAGTGGAAGCATATATTTACATTTAATATTCACGAAACACAGTAATGACTTTCTATATAATTACAAATTATTGTTCTAAAATGTCAACTCGAATGTCGAAATATGTTTTATGTACCAAATTTCTGAATTGCATAATTTAGTGATGGGGCCAACCGAAATTGAATCGATAATTTATTCGAAGATTTGTGGGTATTAATAATTTATTTTGTAACTGTAATTTTAATTATATTTTTTATAAAGTAAGTATATTATCGTTATTCTGCATAATCTTTATCTAAAATTTCTTTAAATTTAAAATTTAATAATAATCTTTTTTTTTTAAATATCAAACTAAAGTTTATAAGACAAAGTTTTTATGCATAGCACAAAGGATAACAAATTATTATATGCTATATTTAAATGTGTTCGATTCTTGTCAGTTTGAATGGATATTTCAGGCTAATAATGATTGCTTATAATCATTTTTTTATGTACTATCGTAATAATATTAAATATTGATAATGAATTGGAGAAAAAAAATAACTTACAGAAATAATAAATAGGTATCTAACTGTAAAGATTTTTGGTTACCAAAATTCAGCGATAGAATAATACATAAAACTCATTATTGTGACAATTACATTAGGAAATTATGGAATTGCGCAGCGGAGGAAGAGCCACCAACCGAGTTGCTGGAATTTCTCGAAACAGAAACGATAAGTACCATCAGCAAAGAAGATGACGAAGAGACGAGTGAGAAAGAAATCCTCAACCCGGTTGATGATTTCGAAGAGGTATTCATTATTTATTTTATTTCACACTGCACTTGAAATAATGCGGTGAATAATTATATAATAATATATTTGCTTTATTTACAGGCGTCATCATTTTACGCAAGGAATATGGATGTGGGGATGATGGAAGTAGTTTTCCAGACCACAGACGATGGTATGAGTGCCAGTAAAAATATTGCAGTAATAAATACGTAACATAAAGCACAGTTTTTCTTATGAAGATATCGAGAAATGTACTTGCATTATAATAGTTTGATATATTTTCAGAATTGATGACAGATGTCAGTGGCGGCGGTACTAGCCAGGCGGGAGGCAGCCATGTAGAACGTAAATTCATTTATATTTATTTTTGAAGATATGTATATATCGATTCACTACTACCTACCTACTACCGAACTGACGTTTGTCTATCATTTCCTAGTTTACTGAATATAAAAGTATTAAAATTTCAAGTAATAACAAGTGTAAAGTGCTAAATTCACTAAAACGACGATCGCGCTTCGCCTGTGGTTGGAGTTTTTTCGAAATAAAGTGTGTAACGTCACAGAATTGTACAAGTTTGGATTGCCAGGGTAGTGCCCGATTATTGTTTTGTTGAGAGTTTTTTCGGGTGGCTGCCCTGCGGTCCGGCGAAATAACGCGGGTAGGAAGATCGTTGACAATACGAGAGAGGACGATTCCGCGTTGTGCGTTGAGTTTTGCGAGACAAATTTATATTGTACAAAAATGGAAAAGAGCACGCGGATACCATGAACCGATCCTTCGGAGACTTTCCGTGTTTAATTAACCAAACATAAAACAGACGTTTTGACTCCTGCGCGAGATCAGCTGGTTTTTTGTTCGAGTGGTATTGTTCGAAGAGATTAAAATATACATTCAGTTATTTGGATTAAAAAATGGTTTTATTTGTGAGTGGTTTTGAAGCGTAATTCCTTGGAGACTACACTGGATTACCAAGCATGCTGTCGAGGTGACACAAAGATGAATCATCATTGTTCCGTTAAACGTTCAATGGATGCAGATTAATTGAGGATGGCCTCGCGCACTCCATCCGACGAATCTCTTCCCGGCGCAACCTGCTCACCGCTGGCGGACTCTCAAAACACCTTCAGACGTGATAACATGATCAAGGTTCTTCAATGCTTTTACACATTATACCTTCTTGCCTTAGCCCCATCATAGCCCTGGTGATTGATAAGGGTCCATGCTCATCAGACGTGACTACAGACGTGACATTTGGCGCTCCAACATAAATGAAGTTTTAAAACAACTTTAGGTGCTCGTATTTAAGCCTATGGCAAGGGGATATTCTCTATCGTATCAAATTTAAGATTAAAAATTTTAATTTTATAATTTTTAATGTATAAATTCTCTGATAATATGCCTAATGTATAGAAATGATGTGCATTACGGAGTACTTATGTGTGTGCATTGCGTGGTTGCGTTGTGGCTTCGTTCGCTTTACATTGATGTTTTGTTTGGTAGACGGTGTACAATTTTGACGTGAACTAGCTTCGTTCGCTCATGTGATATTTTTTTTTAATTCACTACTGATTGGATATTCGGGCACTGTTATTTTAATCCACTGGCAATACATGAATCTTATGTCAGTTGTCATCTGCTGTTTGTTTGTTTACCGACATAATTTATAAATACGTTTTAGTATTTTAGCAACATACCTTTTTAGAATATATTTAATTCTTTTTGAATTAATTATTCTTTTCGTTTTAGTATTTTGTTTTAGGCAACATACCTTATTTAGAATATATTTAATTCTTTTTGAATTAATTATTCTTTAATGAAATATTCGTGGGTTCGATTTATGCTCTCCTTTACAGGGTGTTTGTTCTTAGCTACGACAATATTTTTCCAAAATAATCATTTTTGATTATTTTCTTTTTTCGATTTTTTTTTTATTGTTTTGCGAAGCTTTACTCCTCGAGCATTTTCATTATGGCAATTTCTAATATAAACGGTGCAACAAAGGAGGAGATGATGCAAATGTCATCTGAAGTGAATATCACTCCAGAGCTTACGTTATCAGCTATGCGGGAACAGGCTCGTATGTATAATAAGAGCTTAAAACAATCCGGTAGTGATTCTTCACAACAAAATGAAGGCAATAGTGATAATGCGAATCAGACTACAAACATAGTTATTAATAATTATTATCAATCTGCAAATACAAATACGTCCGTACATTCTTGGGGTATTAAATTTTCGGGTTCTTCTGATGTTAGGGATTTTATACAACGTGTGGAAGAGTTATCTAGATGCCGTCATATAGAACTGTCATCGGTTGTGATTTCCTTTGCTGATCTTCTTGAGGGGAGAGCTCTCTCTTGGTATCGGACAATTTATAAAGATTCTTTATCTTGGCCTGAGTTGAGAAATCACCTCATAGCACGTTTTGACCGTTGTATTAACCAAACAGAGGCCCTAAAAGCCTTATTCGCAATGAAACAAAAATTTAATCAAAGTGTTGTGGATTACGTCGAGGACATTAAATTAACTAATCTCAGATAAGACGTTCCACTTACGGAGGAACAGTTGGTAGACCTAGTTTCTGATAGTCTGTTACCTAAATACGCCTTGGCTATTGCATATTTTGCAGAAAAGGACTTTAATTCTTTGGTAAATGTGTGTAGAAGATTTGAAAAGCTCTCGGTAGATAAACCCTTACCGCATTTCTATTCTTCTCAAGCAACTTCCTCTTCATCAACACATACTTCATCTTCTTCTTCGAATAATAGAAAAACTTTAAATTGTTTTTATTGTAAGGCGCAAGGTCATACAAAGCAATTTTGTAGGCTATGGAAGTCTGAATCTCAGAGGAATTCTAGTAAACGTAAAGATGACTCCGCTCGCACAAACCCAAAAAACTAGCGTGTGATCCTCTGCGTCCTGCTAGCAAGGATGCCAGGAGATCATCACCCTTAGTTGATAGCTCCAGTAACCGGTTCTTCGGGCGTGACATGGACGCATGCATGCCGATGGCTAGTTCTGGACAGGACATCAGACCTCATGCAAATATTTCTATTCAAAATCTTGTCTTTTCGGGTCTTTTGGACAGTGGTCAGTTGTTTTGGCGGTTCTCTTTACAACTTCTTTATAAGTTTAGGGTTTAGTTTAGATAAGTTAGAAATATAATAATTATAATAAGTTAAATTTTTTTTTTACACTTTATAGGTAGATGAAACCAACGTGATAGTGTGCGAAACTACCAACCCTGCATACTGTTCCGTTTGTTTCGTCAGTGTTTTTATAGTGACTTGCTTTTGAGGCTTGTTCCCTCAAGAGTTTGTGACTAGAATTTCACAAAATATTCTCATTCTTACTATCTCATATATATATTTTTTAAATTCTATTGAATTTTTTTAGGAGATGTCGTTTGTAATGAATGTCGTTTTCTCTGATCCTAGTGATCAGTGGCGCCCATTAATTTAGTTTAGGTCTTAATTCTTTATTATCACTTAAACTTTACTGAGATTTATTCTTATTTACGTTTTGAGTAATTTTCATTTTAAATGAGACGATTCGTCTTCTTACTGTTGTGAGCTTAGTAGTGCGACGCACACGCACACACACACATTGGTACGTTCCGTCAGCATAATGGACATAAGTTTGGTTGTCATTATCCTTTGGTCTGAACCCTTCTTTCACAAGTTTATTGGAGTTTTCTTATATTTTGTCAAGTATCGAAGTTTTATTAGTATCCAAAGAGTCTCCAGGGGACCTGGAAAGAAGGATTCTAATTTTTTTTTTGTGTGTGAAAGAATTGAGCAATTTTTCATACACAAGATTATGTATTTCTATTTTAGTTGTTCAATGTACTAGTTTTATGGTTAAATATATTATATAGTTTATATAGATATAGTTTAATATATATATATATATATATATATATATATATATATATATATATATATATATATATATACGTATATATATACATATATGTTATGGTTAAGGTTTTCACGGGTGTAAGATGTAGAATAATGTTCTCGGTTAACCCGCGTAAAGCAGTCCTTAAAAGGACTTTTTAATTTCTGACGTTTCGGACAGATCTCACTGTCCATCTTCAGAGGCCTTATGTCTTGAATTTCGTCTCAAACTGAACGCTTTCGCGTGTCTGTTCGGTCCAGAAGTCAAGATACAAGTGGGTGCTTATCAATTCTTATGTCTAGGACGAAGTATGCGTGTTGATAGTGATTTGACGGTAGAGGGGGTGGGGGCGGGGTTGGCAATATCAAGCAGTATGCGTGTAGCGACCTGATTGGGTTGCTTTGAACTTGTTGGAAGTGTTTCTGAGAATTTTGGAAATGCCGGTTTTGGGTTATTTTGGTCAATTATAACTTTCCAGGTGTTGGGAATTCTAATTGAGTCATTTCTGGTATTCATATTATTTTTTTGTTTATGAATTTCAATTGCTTCGCCTTAAATTCTTTTTGGCTCATTGTATATGCTAGCTATTGTTGTGGTACTATTAAAGTCCATTTTATGACCTTCATTAAGGACATGTTGCACTATGGATGAAGTTAAGCGTTTATTAGTGACATCCACCTTGTGTTCTGCAATTCTACATGATATTTTTCTGTTACACCGTCCAATATACACCTTTTCACATGCCCCACAAGGTATTTTATAAATACCATGAGACTCAAGTGGAATGTGGTCTTTCGGACTTCTTAATAGAGATGAGATTTTATTTTCCGATTTATAAATTGTTTTGATTTTATTGCTTTTGAGGATACGACTAATTTTATCTGTTGAGCCTTTGATGTATGGGAGAATCACTATAGAAAGGGGGGGTTCTTCTTCCGTTTCAGGATCAGTTTTTTTGCGTCTATTTATGGATTTGTCAATTAAATATTTGGAGAAGCCATTTGCTTGAAGAGCGCTACTAAGAAGATCTAGTTCTTCGTGAATATGATCTTTGTCCGCTAGTCGTTGTGATCGGGTAACTAAGGTATTTATAACTGATGATAGTTGAGATGGATTGTGATTTGAGTTAGCGTTTAAGTATCTATTTGTATGTGTCGGTTTACGATATACGGTATGGCTAAGGCTGCCGTTATTTTTCTTTTTGACTAAAATATCGAGAAATGGGAGACAATCGTTTTCTTCGATTTCCATGGTAAATTTAATATCTTCGTGGATACTGTTCAAATGAATAAGAAAGTTATTTAATTCTTTAATTCCGTGTTGCCAAATAATGAAGGTATCATCTACGTACCGACGCCATAGTGAAGGTTTCAGAGGAGCGCTCTCTAGTGCCTTTATTTCAAAGTACATCATGTAAATATTAGCGATTACCGGGCTAAGGGGGGAACCCATGGGAGCCCCAAGGATTTGTTTATGTATTTGTCCCTTAAACTGAAAGTAGGTATTTTTAAGGCAATGTTCCGTCAAAGTGATAAAATCAGCAGGAACGTCTAGTTTTGTTTTAATTAACTCTATTGCTTCAATGATTGGTATTTTTGAAAACAAAGAGACTACATCGAAGCTAACTAAAATGTCCCCTTTTTTTAGAGTTATATTAGAAATTATTGAAGTAAAGTGCTCAGCATTACGCACGTAAGAATCAGCTTTTTCAACAAAAGGCTGAAAGCGTTGGGCTAGAAATTTTGCTAATTTCTGGGTGGGTGAACCACACGAGCTAACAATAGGCCTGAGGGGTGCGTTAGGTTTATGAATCTTTGGAAGACCATACATTTTTGGACAGCGTGATGACTTTTCTCTCGGGGGGAAGTATCTTCTTGAGTTCATCATCGAGTTCAGAAGCCATGATTTTACTTTTTGTTGTTTTCTCAAGATATGTAGTGGGGTCATTTTTATTTACTTTGTAAACAGGATCAAGTAAAATTTCGCGCATTTTTGAGCTATAATCGCTTGTATTCATTATTACTGTCGCGTTGCCTTTATCTGCCGGTAAGACTATAATTTCTTTATTCAAACGAAGTGCCTTAAGGGCTTTAGATTCTTCTAGTGTAATATTTTTCTTGGGTTGAACGGCTTTTCTAAGAATATGGCAAGTTTCTTGTCGGATTATTTCGGCTTTGTTTAGGGGAAGTTTTGAGATGGATGATTCTACTGCGGTGATAATATCTTCTTTTGGAATTTTTGAAGGTGTTACACTAAAATTATTTATAAAATAACCATTATTATATTAAATATTTATGTTTACCAAATAATTCTCTTAGGAACAAGGTGCGATCTCCGCAGGGTAAACAAAAGAGAAAATTTTCTAGAACGCACTAGTAGCTGCTGCTACAATTCTATAGTTTTGACATTCAATTAAGAAGTGTAATTATATGATTTGAATAAATAATTAAATTCATAAATGTACACATATTCACATATATTTTGATATTCGTGTAAGTAGTATGACATAATTATCTTTTTTTCACATAATTCGTACATTTCAGTTTAAAAGAAATCAAATCTTTTACAATGCGATTCAGAACAAATTTAAATAAATCAAAAGGTAATAAATATTTTGACCATAACAAATGATACATCTTTTATTTACTGGAAACTCTCTGGTGAAACATCATGTCTATAACTAAAAAAAAATTTGTAAATAGTTTTCGTGAAGAATGTTAACACAAGGAACAAAGAAAGTATCCAGTCTAAGAGTCTCTTCGAGAAAATGCATAATTGCATATGAAACAAACTAGTCTTCACTGTAAGTATTCAGGTGTTTTTTCAAACCTCTCTTTTGAGAACATGAATAATTGCAGCCAGAAAACGAAAAAGTTTTTTCTTAGCTGTAAGTCAGCAAGTTTCTCTTCAAGGTACACTGTTGATAACTTGCATAGTTGCACTCGGAACAAGAAAGAATGTTTTTCTCTTCTGTGGGTCAGCATGTGATCCATTAAATGTCAAATATTTCCAATAAGAGGTGTTATTCTTAGTAGCCCGCTATTTCGGTAGATGTTACTTTTGAAGCTGTCATTTTATGACATTTGACAAGAAGAAACTAAGCCATTTATAAAAATGGAATGATACACGCTTCAACAACGGGTCCTTGAAATGCGTGAAAATGATCCGGAATTCCATCGAAAAATCATCTTGAGTGATGAGGCCCGATTCCACCTCGGTGGCTTCGTCAACAAGCAAAATTGTGGCATCTGGGGCTCGGAAAACCCAAGAGTAATTTTTGAAAAGGCTTTCTATCTCTATCCTCAACGTGTGACTGTTTGGTGCGGTTTATGGTCCGGAGGAGTCAGTGGACCTGACTTTTTCGAAAATGAGGCTGGAGCAACAGTAACAGTGAATGGATTGCGCTATCGAGATGTGATTAATGATTTTTTTATGGCAGGAATTGGATGGTATTGAACTGGACAACATTTCCTTTCAACAAAACGGCGCTACGTGCCGCACAAGCAACGAAACCATTGATCTTTTACGATTGAATATCAAAATAACAACTCTTATTGGAAAACCCGTCAAATCTTACATAGAGGTACGATAGCCTTTCCTAGAAACTAAAAATGTGCGATTGGAAAATTAAAAAGGTGTGTCTCTACTGTGAGTCAGCATGTGGCTTTTTGATGTGCTTTTTAGAACATCTATAGATGAAGAAGGAACAAGAACAAGTTTTTCTCTGCAGTGAATCAGCTTGCGCTTCAGATTGCCTTTTCAAACATTAATATGTGGACTTATGGAACATAAAACAGGTTTTTCGCCACTGTGAGTCAGCAAGTGGGCCTTTAGATGAGCGTTTTGAACATGAAAAATGTTTTCCTCCACTGTGAGTCAGCATGTGGCACTTCAGATAACATATATTGTTACAAACGTAACATCAAAGAGGTTTTTGATTATTGGTTTTCATATGGCTCTTCAATTGACCCTTTCTTGAAAAAGGTTTTTCTTCACTGTGAGTCAGCATGTGGCTCGTTAGGTCGCACATTCGATAACATTAATAGTTGCACACGGAACATGAAAAAGGTTTTTCTCCACTCTGAATCAGCACGTGTGTCTTCAGGTTACCTTGATGATAACTTGTAAGGTCGCTATCATGAAAGAGGTTTGTTTACACTGTGAGTCAGCATATGCCTCTTCAGCTGACCCTTTCGACAGCACGCATATTTGCACACGGAACATGAAAAAGGTTTTTCTTCACTGTGAGTCAGCATGTGGCTCGTTAGGTCGCACTTTCGATAACATGCATAGTTTCACACGGAACATGATAAAGGTTTTTCTCCACTGTGAATCAGCATGTGTCTCTTTAGTTTATCCTGTTGATTACATGCATAGTCACAATCCAAACATGAAAGTGCTTTTTTTTCACTGTGAGTCAGCATGTGCCTCTTCAGTTGACTCTTTTGACGACACGCATAGTTGCACACGGAACATGAAAAAAGTTTTTCTTCACTGTGAGTCTGCATGTGTGTCTTCAGGTTACCGTGTTGATAACTTGCATAGTCGCACTCCGAACATGAAAATGCTTTTTCTCCACTGTGAGTCAACATGTGCGTCTTCAGCTGACCCTTTTGACGAAACGCATAGTTGCACACGGGACAAGAAAAAGGTTTTTCTCCACTGTGAGTCAGCATGTGGTTCGTTAGGTTGCTCTTTCGATAGCATGCATAGTTGCACACGGAACATGAAAAAGGTTTTTCTCCACTGTGAGTGAGCATGTGGATCTTTAGTTGACTATTTCGATTACACGCATAGTTGCACAGGGAACAAGAAAAAGGTTTTTCTCCACTGTGAATCAGCATGTGTGTCTTCAGGTCACCCTGATGATAACTTGTTAAGTCGCACTCCAAACATGAAAGAGGTTTTTTTCCACTGTGAGTCAGCATGTGCCTTTTCAGCTGACCCTTTCTACGGCACGCATATTTGCACACGGAACATGAAAAAAGTTTTTCTTCACTGTGAGTCAGCATGTGGCTCGTTAGGTCGCACTTTCGATAACATGCATAGTTGCACACGGAACATGAAAAAGGTTTTTCTCCACTGTGAATCAGCATGTGTCTTTTTAGATTATTCTGATGATTACATGCATAGTCACACTCCAAACATGAAAGAGGTTTTTTTCCACTGTGAGTCAGCATGTGCCTCTTCAGCTGACCCTTTCTACAGCACGCATATTTGCACACGGAACATGAAAAAGGTTTTTCTTCACTGTGAGTCAGCATGTGGCTCGTTAGGTCGCACTTTTGATAACATGCACAGTTGCACACGGAACATGAAAAAGGTTTTTCTCCACTGTGAATCAGCATGTGTCTTTTTAGTTTATTCTGTTGATAACATGCATAGTCACACTCCAAACATGAAAGAGGTTTTTTTCCACTGTGAGTCAGCATGTGCCTCTTCAGCTGACCCTTTCTACAGCACGCATATTTGCACACGGAACATGAAAAAAGTTTTTCTTCACTGTGAGTCAGCATGTGGCTCGTTAAGTCACACTTTCGATAACATGCATAGTTGCACACGGAACATGAAAAAGGTTTTTCTCCACTGTGAATCAGCATGTGTCTTTTTAGTTTATTCTGTTGATTACATGCATAGTCACACTCCGAACATGAAAGTGTTTTTTCTCCACTGTGAGTCAACATGTGCGTCTTCAGCTGACCATTTTGACGAAACGCATAGTTGCACACGGGACAAGAAAAAGGTTTTTCTCCACTGTGAGTCAGCATGTGGTTCGTTAGGTTGCTCTTTCGATAACATGCATAGTTGCACACGGAACATGAAAAAGGTTTTTCTCCACTGTGAGTGAGCATGTGGATCTTTAGTTGACTATTTCGATTACACGCATAGTTGCACAGGGAACAAGAAAAAGGTTTTTCTCCACTGTGAATCAGCATGTGTGTCTTCAGGTCACCCTGATGATAACTTGTAAAGTCGCAGTCCAAACATGAAAGAGGTTTTTTTCCACTGTGAGTCAGCATGTGCCTCTTCAGCTGACTCTTTCTACAGCACGCATATTTGCACACGGAACATGAAAAAAGTTTTTCTTCACTGTGAGTCAGCATGTGGCTCGTTAGGTCGCACTTTTGATAACATGCATAGTTGCACACGGAACATGAAAAAGGTTTTTCTCCACTGTGAATCAGCATGTGTCTCTTTAGTTTATCCTGTTGATTACATGCAAAGTCACACTCCGAACATGAAAGTGCTTTTTCCCCACTGTGAGTCAGCATGTGCCTCTTCAGCTGACGCTTTTGACGACACGCATAGTTGCACACGGAACATGAAAAAGGTTTTTCTCTACTGTGAATCTGCATGTGTACGTTTGAATTTCGCTTTTGAAAATTCATGGCAAAATTTGACTTAGGAGAGAAGGAGTACTTGCGGTTGAGAGGAGTGAATCCTTTTGCCACAAAATGCGTCCGAATATCTGTAAACAAATTTGTAAAATTACGTGGATGAAAATGATTCTGTTAAACTTAGAGTAAATAAGCGAGGTAAATTCGTAGAAACGTAAAAAAAATAGGAAATGCCCAATTTTTCAAGTTTACGATGAATATTGGTTTTACCTGCTTCCTTGCTTATTCTTCCAAAGTGTTCCAAGCATTCCTCTTTAACATCCGGCAGGTCTATGTCAATTTTCATATAAGTAAGCCCCGCTTCATCTTGTGAGGATCCAAGAACCGCGTTTATGGTATCGGTTTCCACATTCATGCTTCCTGGAATAAAAAAGGAGAATAAATAGAATGTATCTTTGAATGGCCAGCCCTGATCCAAACGGCGCCAGGCGCGAGTTTAATTTTGGCTCCCCTTACAGTCTTAATTAGTATACACCAAGGGTGGATATCAATGTAATCAATAAAATTATGATTTTTGGTTTTTTGTAGCACGGTATTTATCAAAAATAATATCAAGGGCGATTTGTTAAGTTGAGTATTTGACGCCCGAAGCGAACTGCTCCAATTGCGTCCACATAAGGCCAGCCATGTATCTTCGTACCATTGATGTAAAACGAAACATTTTTTTAAATTAAAAAAACAATAAACAATTTTTTAACGAATAAAGATACAATAAAAGCTGGAATTTTAAAGGTCAATATCAGATAAAAATGACCACAGACGTCCACTTGAGGGACCGATTCAACACGAAAGAAAAACCCTGCTCTAGTGCACCTTAAGCAGGGAGTTGTAAGTCAATGGAATAGTTTTTTCTAAATCAATATTAATGAATTTTTAACGTTTAAAAAATACGTGTTATTTACATCAAGTTCCAATAAAATTAGGGGAAAATAGAGGAACCGACAACTTATTGTGAATAGTATAATCATGTTAAAATAGTGCTGGATTTTGGTAGTTTCCGGAAAGGACGCATTTTAGGGTAAATACCCAATACACCTTTTGTATTATAAGAGAGGATGAAACAAGTATGTGTCCTGTTTGCACGACATTTCAAAACAGACATGGATTCCGGACATCCGTATTTAAAGTTCTATATTTTACACGTATGCAATCCAACTACTCTCTCCATATTGCAAGAATTCCGTCGTTACAGCTAGGAGGTCAAAATCTAAATCCGAAAACGCAATTTCACCTCCACCTTCTTCCTGAAGCCCTGGTTCCGTCTTGATGGATATGGTATTTGACTTCAGTAGATCCATGGTCTGCTTTGGTAGGATTTGGTAATTAGTTTAACCCTGAAACAAAACAAAGTTGTAACGGAATTCAGTTTTTAAAATTTGGTTTCTCAAGTCGTAGCAAAAATACAAAATAGAAAACCTTGAAGTTATGAAGTTAAAGGTTGAGAGAAACGTCGTTTATCTTGGGAAAACTCTTTATTTATTTACCGTCTATGTCTACCGCCATCCCGTTATAATCTACCTGTGATTTAACCACTGTTATCCGTATATTTTTTATCATTTTAATAAATATATTTGAAATACTAATCTTAAAATAGGTTGATGTCATATTGACAGTTTTAAATATTCTGCTGTGACAAAACGCCCGACGATTCATTAACTAAACTGGAAGAACGGCCGCTACCAAAATGAATAGAAATGAATTTAAGTATTATTTCTTACCACTAAACATCACTTGCATCGTATAATAAGTTTAACAGGGCGGGATAAATAGAGTGTGGAAACAGGAAGAATGAAGAACTTGTCAGAAAATATATAGGTTATGCATAGACAAGAATGAAGTCATAGACTATTAATATAATTTTCATGAACTCGGCCATTTAAGAAAATTTTAATATCTACTTTAATTTTAATGCGTACGATAAATATGCCTAGCCTAGTAGTAGTACAGTAGGTATATATTAATCATTTACCAACAAAAAGGGCATTTATAAAATTATTTTTTATCAAGACATATAAGAATCGTGGCTCCCTTCTTGTCAGAACCAAGAAATTCTTTTTTCTGATAAAGAGTACATTACCAATAATGATCTTCAATTTAATATCCTAATATATCGCACCTCCGGTGCTAAACTGTCACTTATGCAAATAATGTAATTTTTCAGGAGAAGCGTTTGAAAATTCGACATCCTATTATGATGTATAGTTCTTCTTGTCTGAAAAATGAACTGGTAATTATTTAAACTACAACTTTAAACTTCATATCAAAGTAAAAGCAAACGTCTCACAACTTTGTAATAAAAAAATATAAACATTTTAAATTTACAACCCTCCCAGAAGTGACGTTATGGCACTAGAAAACAATTTATCAGGCAATTGTGTCATAACTATCAAAACACGATATCATACTTTTATAAAGTTTTATTAATTAAAAAATCAAAGCAGTTTAACAAACTTTCTTAATTCTACATATAGAACTTAACTATTAATCAGACTTTTTAATCTCAGTCTTCTTACCATTTTACGAACGGTTTTCAGCGACGTTTCATATTAAATCAGTCATTGGTCACGTATTGTACCTATTTAAATACTATAATTACGGAATAATTTCTTTTACTTATTATTATTATTTTAATTAGCACTAATTTTGTACTAATTGGGTACTCTTAAAAAATCAAAAACCTTTAATTTATTGTTACATTCCCAAGAAAATCAGGGAGTCTTTAACACTGCGGTTTCAATAAACTTGTTTTCCTTGCAAGTGGAAATGTGACTTTATAGAATGTTAGAAGTACAAAAAATGAAATGAGATCATTGTAGAAACTTTCATAGTATCTTGGTATGATATTTGCCTCCACTAATTGCAATAAATCACGCTTTTTGCGTTCTCTAATTGGTATTTTTGAAGTATATGCTTGCTTGAAGGGAATTTCATCTATTCTTTGGGCGTTGCCTCTACTTCCGCGTAAATTTTTTCCTCTTGGTTGAATTATAGCTTTTGCTTCCTCCCAATTTTCAGTTTTGTAAGTTGTTAGATATTGGTAATTTTCACAATTCTTTGTGAATTTAATGCATTTAATATCACCAGTTTTGATTACATCTCCGTTTAAATTTTTTGCTATATTGAACTTCATGTTTTCCTCAAGTGACTTCACATCAAAGAAATCATCGTAATTCATTTCTTTTACCACAAATGGTTTACCAGTCTTCTTCGCCCCACGAATCAGTGACATGTATTGGTCGGGTACATTAATAGATCCAGCATTTTTTGCTCTTGTTACAGCTTTTTCAATAACCGAATGCGCTACGTCGCCTTCGTTTTGCGTATGACCTCGAATCAAAAAGTTATGTTGAATGGAATTAATGTCAAACTTACTGACTGCATAATAGTACATCGCAAACACAACCCTGTTCTTTTGTTGGCCACAGCAATTGTCCGAGTAAATAATTATATCGCTGCCATTACTTTCAAGTGCAATCTGCTCCGGGTATACACACACGATCCTATTTCTATGGCTCCTCTATTGCCCAAGCCTTCGTGCCAAAAATAACAGGTTGTTTTTTTTCTTTTTTGCATTAGACACTGTTAAATTATAACAATTTAGTCTCGATTTGTAGTAAAAAGAGCTTGATTTGCCAACAGGACAGGGTAACACTGCTTGTAAGTCATAGATGAAAACAATTGTGTTGGTGTCAGGTTCATGACACTTTTTCATATCCCTGTCTTTTTCAAGTCTACTTAATTTTTTTTCTTCCTGATGTAACTTGAACCTGTCATGTAACATTGTCACAATTGTTAATCGAACGAAAACTTTATACCATAAAACATAAGGATTGGGGAAACAATGTCACTACGTACACAAGTATCTTTATTATTTCAAGAAAAAAATGTCACAACAAACTTTAGTGTTGTTATTGCTCCAAAATCATAAAAATGAATTGTCACAATTACCTTTGTGGAGTTGTAGCTCCAGGAGACTGCTACTCGTGCGGGGTGCCGCGCGCAACTAACCAATCAAACGTTGTTTCTCCCAGTGGAGGTTAGATTTGCACCAAAACCATAACGACATAACTGCCCTCACGCGGAAATTATACGCACTATACAAGCGACGATGACACACCAAGTAAAGAGGTACATTAGTTATTTTTTCTCATACTCAGATCAATTTTGACAAAACTTGCATAAGTGACAGTTTAGCACCGGAGGTGCGATATATGTATAAAATTTAACTCTTATTAAACGAAATAAAAAATACTGTGTATTTCATTTTAATGTTAAAGTCAGAGAAATGTCAAAATTCGATAAAGTCGTAAAAACCACATCTTCATATTTCATATTTTATAGTCTAAGAACGGGTTGTATCGGTGAATTTTAATAATTCTTCAAATTTTAAAGTTAATTTTCATGTTCTGTGAAATATTTTTTCAAAATTCTGTTACTATTATAGTTCTCTCAAGCTACTAGCCTATAAAAATAAAATAACATGATTTCAATAGGACTTTCACAGATCCTTAAAATGAACCTTCAAATTTGATCAATTGTTCAAATTCTCCGAAACAAACCTTTCTTATAAATGATTTCAAATCAAATCCTTTATTTAGAGGATTTCAAATTTCTAGTAATCTTAATTTCTTTTGGTTGTTATATTGTGGCTCTTGACATGGCCCGACTCAAGTATTTGGTTGACTTGATCGTGCCAGGTTTTCCTCGATATAAAAAAATATAGTGTATAACCAAATAAACCTATATAAATAATACGAAATATAGGAACCTAGTTTTTATCGATACTTTTATAAATTTATGACTTTAGTTGACATTTTATTCTCTTTCTGTCTTTAGCACTTTCGTGATTGTGTCTCAAAATAATCTGTCTTTGAATAAACTCTTAAAAATTACCTTTCCTTTAAGGATATCAGATATTCCTTAAAAATATAGTTGTAAATGGCATTCTATTCTCTAAGTCTATATACTCCATCAGGTAAGTGCAAATTAGAGAAAATTCTTGTTTTCATGGATTCGGGGATTTTTCAGCGCTTTTCAGAAAACGGGCGTCCCGACGTTTCCTGATACTTTTATTATTTTCAAACTGTTTTATTAATGTAAACACTTCAAACCGTTCTTTTTATCAAACTAATGTAATAAATAATGTAATGACGTTTATTATTGTGACTTAGTCAACATTTTCCACTGTCAAGCCTGAAGACTTTTGCGGCTGTCGTAGAATCATGATCACACTGGCAAATAATGTAAATTATTCGTTACGATGTAAAAAGCGTTTAAACAATGTGACGCTAACAGATCTTTCATTGCACAGGAGTCACTGTAATGAAACAGATTGCCGAGCAATTTTTTACTTAAACTTTTTATATCCGCACATCATTAGGTAGGTAGCGAGTGACAGGGCAGTGTAAGCACAGCACATCCATAAATCAACTATCTATAGATTGATAACTCCGCCCTCTTTCCATACGTTTGCTTTCGTCAAGTTTTAACCATAGATCTGGCAAATTTGAATACACCACGCATCGCCGACGTCACAGCAAACCATCGACAAAGGATAGAGGAAATTTAAAAAAAAAAGGCGCAACCATAGACAATTTAATTCTGTTTCGGAACCTACCTAAAACCCAATTCATTAGTGTGGTACACGGTACCTACCTACGGGCCGCGAGGTGCGGGGAGCACTTCGCGGTACAGTGTTGCCAATTCAGCTCCTTTAGAGCTAGATCTGGCTCTAAATCGACGTCATCAGCTCCAAAAAAAGTCATTTAGCTTCTTAGCTCGTTTTTCAGATTTTTCAGCTCTTATTCACGTGAAATAATATTAAAAAAAAAATTATATTTGCAATAATATTCCACTCAGTTCGTTGTTTCACTGATTAAGCAACTTAAGCAAAGACTACCGGAAAATTATGAAGTTTTACGGAAAATAGATCAGTTGTCAGTTTCGAACACTTTAAAACAGCTGAAAGAAAGCATCGCACCTCTGATAAACGGAATGGGTATTTCTGCAGACATCATTGCAAAAGCCGAAGTCTCCAATGGTTCAAGATCTCTCTAATACCCTGGAGAAGCACATCAAGCACAGTCAAGTTTTGGGCTGAGGTTCTAAAGTATTGTGATGCCGCTGATGAAAATTCTTTCCACGAAATCAGCTCTTTCGCAGTTTCGGTACTTGCTTTGCCGTAGTCAAACGGAGAAGTGGAACGAGTTTTTAGCCAGTTAAATATAGTCAAAAATAAAACTAGAAATAGACTTGGCAATGACATGGTTAATTCGATTTTAACAATTCGATCGGGGCTCAGGCGACACAACAAATGTTGCGAGGATTATGAACTTCCCCCAAGAGTTCAAAACTAAAAATTGGAACAATGGCTGTATAATATGAAAAAAATCCTGATGAAGCCGGTCCTAGCAGTGCGATGGTACAGGAACTGGAACCGGATGACTGCTTAGATTTTTTAGAGGACTAGTCGCTGCCTAGCAAAAAAAAATTATAAAAAAAAACAATAAAAATATCCTGAAGACTTCGATATTATCAAAAATAATTGTGTTTTTAAAATTATAAAAACAAACAAGTGTATTGTTGAGTGTTTGTTATGAGTTGTTCAAAAGCAGCCAACAAGAAGGGCAAAAGGTAAGTTTTTTTTTGTCAAAAATTCTGCAGTCCGCCCCCGAATTTTTCTTCTCTGAAATTCTCTAACAACCCCCCCCCCCCCATGCTTTATGTCACTTTCAAAATTTTAGCTCCTTTTTGGCTCTTTTTTGGGTTTCGCCTAGCTCTACTTTAAAATTCGAGTTGGCAACACTGTCGCGGTAGTCTGTATTGTCATTCGGTATTCTGTAGTCTCACAGTTAACAAGCAATAAACGATCTCTGTAATTATTTAACCAGCCTTACGTATTTCATCAATCCTGAATCCAAGCCCCCTTTTAAGGTGAATCTACAGGATACTACAGTGGCGACGAGGAAACTTGGTCACTAATTATAATAAAACAGTGGCGAAGTTTAAAAGAATTTACGCGGCAAACGTGTTGTTAAAATTTATGAAATTCGGAGAGTATTCACCTAATGGCGGTGCTCTTTTAAATGTGACGGACGGGGAGTCTCGCAACATTCATAGAACAGGATCGTAGAATCTTTGAAAGATAAGATTGAAAAGAATTCAGCGGGGAGCTGAATTGCGAAACCAGAATCAAAAAAATTTGTTCAAGATAATCACGCGGGAGCGGGGTTATCGTGAAGAGGATAAATATTCAGCGGGGAGCTATATATATATATATTTCAAACCATAAGAAGCCGGGGGCTGAACAACAGCAGCACAGCGGGGAGCTGTATTGGAGCAAGGAGCAGCTGAGAGTGGATCCTTGGGAACTATCGGTCGAGAGCTATTCTTGGAGTACAGCCGAGGTTAAGAAGGAAGATCTGCAACAGGAGGGAGTAGATGACCAGAACCAGAGCTTCAACATCATTGACTTAAGTTAAGTCCGTAGTTTAAGTTTTGTGTTGATAATTTTTTTTAATATTGTTGTAATTTTGCTGTAAAATCATGGCTCAAATCAAACCATTAGAGACCTTCAGTCACAAGACAGATTGTTTCGGGGTTTTCAAAGCAAGATTGGAGAATTACTTCATATTATATGATGAGAAAATTTCTGCCGAAAAGAAACGTGCTATATTCTTGAACGCTTTGGAGGAGGAAACTTTTAAATTATTGATTGAGTTGGTTACTCCTAAAAAAATAAATGATGTCACAGTAGAAATTTTGTGTGAATTTTTGGGTAATTATTGTGAAAATGTTACTACGTTGTTTGAAGAAAGATCAAAATTTTATAATGTAATTAATGAATCGGGAGAAAGTGTTAAAGAATTTGCGGCACGGTTAAAAAGTTTATCCATTATTTGTAAATTCGGTACTAGATTTGAAGATATTTTAGAATATTTATTAATTTGTAAAGTGAGAAACCTTTAAATTAAAGAACGGTTATTCATTGAGGGCGAAAAAAATTCGTTTGAGAAATTAATTTCAATCGCAGCGTGTTTAGAGGCTTCAGAAGCAAATTTTAAAGATGAAAAAGTGTGTTATCAAGTAGCTAGTTCACGTTCAAGATCAAAAAGTCCGAAAAATAATCCATCAGTATCGAAACATCGAAGTGTTTATTTAAATTCGAGGCATAGTAGAAGTTCATCGCGCGATAGTAATAATTTTAAACCGAAATTGAAGCATCTAGATTCGGAACAGAAAAAGTGTTTTAATTGTAATAAATTCGGGCACTTTAAATCAGAGTGCAAGGTTGTGAATAATAAATTTTCGAAGTGTTTTAAATGCGGTCAAAAAGGTCACATTGCTAAATTTTGTAGAAATATTTCGTGCATTAAAAAAAAGATTTTTGTCTCAAGTATTAATAAGAGGATTGAACCGTACATAATTAAATTGAAAATAAATGATATTTCATTCGAGGCAATGATAGATTCAGGAGCGGGAATAAGTGCCATACCCGAACGTATCTATAAATTATATTTTAAACATGTTAATTTAATGCCATTTAATTTACACTTAGCGAGTTACGATAACAAGCCGCTAAAGGCGAGCGGTAAAATAAATTTATTGGTTACATGGAATAATAATCAACAAAATTTTGAATTTGTGGTTATTGAAAATGGTTCGGATTTAATTTTAGGTAGGGATTTTATGGAATTATTTGGGATTAGCATTAGTTTTTTGAATAATTGCACGGTAGTAAATAATTTTGGTGCTAATGAAGAAAGCAATTTAGATGTCGATAAGTTGAAAACACAATTTGGAGACGTATTAACGAATAAATTAGGGAAATTTAATCAATATAGCGTTGAGCTGGAATTAATAGAGGGATTTCACTCAAAAATGTGCAATGCAAGGCAAATACCTTTAGATATTAAAGATAAAGTCGAACATGAAATTAATAGACTTGTTTCAGAGGGAATATTACAATCAGTAGAAACGAGTAGATATGCATCTCCCATTGTTGCAATAATTAAGAAAGATGGATCAGTTAGGATCTGTGGAGATTATAAATTAACAGTTAATCCAGGTGTGGTTGTAAATAAATTTCCAGTACCCGTAATTACGGATTTATTGACACAAATCAGTGGAGCGGTAATGTTTTCTTAATTAGAATTGAAAATGGCATATTCACAATTACAGTTAAGTGAAGGTAGTAGAGATATAACTACCATAGCTACACACATAGGTTTATATAGATATACTCGACTGGTATATGGTTTGAATGCAGCGACAGGTATATTTATGCGGGTTATGCTTAATTCATTGCAAGGTTTAAACGGAACAATTATATTTTGTGATGATATTTTGATTACGGGCAAATCAGTTGCGGAACATAATAAAAATTTAGTAGCAGTTTTGAATAGATTGAAACTTTGTGGTCTCACGGTAAATGAAGAAAAATGTGAATTTTTCAAAACAAGTATTGAATACTTAGGGTACTTTATTTCGAAGGAAGGTTTTAGACCATTAGAAAGTCAAGTTAAAGCAATAATGGAGTCTAGTAGTCCATGTAATATTAACCAGTTAAGAAGTTTCTTAGGTTTAGTTAACTATTATAGAAATTTTATTCCGAATATATCTAGTTTGTTAGGACCTCTATATAAATTATTAAAAAAAGATTCGGAGTGGATTTGGTCAAAGGACTGTGAAAATGCAGTTTTAGAACTTAAAAAAGAAATTTCTTCTGATTGCGTGTTAGTACATTTTGATCCACGTATACCAGTAAAATTAGTAACGGATGCATCCTTAGAGGGATTGGGTGCGACAATTTTACATACTTATTCAAATGGTAGTAGTAGACCTATAGCGTTTGCATCAAGGAAATTGACAGACACAGAGAGTAAATATAGCATTTTAGATTTAGAAGCAACAGCGATAGTGTTTGCATTAAAAAAATTCTTTGTATTTTATACGGTAGGAAATTCAAATTAGAATGCGACAATCAAGCTTTAGTACGAATTTTGTCAGAAAAGAAGGGCATTCCTGTGTTGAGTGCTAATAGATTGCAACGTTACAGTTTAATTTTGACGGGGTTTAACTATGAAATTGAATACGTAGCTTCAGAAAAAAATTGTTCAGATTTTTTATCAAGATTACCAATAGAAGAGACAAATAAATCGGAGGATTTATATATCGAGAAGCTGAGTTCTATTAATTTTCAGGATGTTGAAAAAGAGTTGTTATTTTATGTTTGTGATAACTCTCAGGTTCCATTAAATGTTGATAATTTAAAGGAAACCACTAATAAAGATGACGTATTATCATTGGTAAAACAATATTTACGGCAGGGTTGGCCAAGGAAAATTCCAAAAGATATTGAGTTATGGGCTTTTTGGAAAATTAGAGATGAGTTGTCTTTAGTAGAAGATTGTATTTTTTGGGGACATAAAGCCATCATTCCAAATACTATGAGAAGGGATTTGTTAAATATGTTAAATCATTCACATTTAGGTATAGCTAAAACTAAAGGGTTAGCAAGAGGGTATTTCTAGTGGCCAAAAATGGGCAAAGATTTAGAAAATTTAGTTAGATCATGTAAAGAGTGTCTGGAAAATCAGGCGAATCCACCAAAAACTCCTTTACAACATTGGCCGATTGAGGAAAAGCCGTGGACAAAGATACATATTGATTTTTTTGGTCCGATGGCTAATACAATTTTTTTAATTATAGTAGATGCAAGTACCAAGTGGATAGAATGCATTAATTTAAAACAAGCTAATACGGATAATACTTTAAGGGAATTAAAGAGGATGTTTGCTCAATTTGGTACTGTAGAAACTATTGTATCGGATAACGGGTCTGTTTTCTGTTCAGAAGAATTTAAGCGTTTTTGTAAAGATAAAAAAATCCAGCACATCACTTCTCCTGTGAATCATCCGCAGAGTAATGGGTTAGCTGAAAACGGAGTTAAAACGTGTACATTTAAAAAAAAATATATTTGACATAATGGGGGTTACCGAGAGACGTCGATGATAGGTTAACCAAATTCCTAATTGATTATAGGAATACCCCAAATATCACGACTGGTGTAGAGCCAGCGGTGGCTATGTTAGGACGACGATTAAGGTCCGTGTTTGATTTCATTTCTCCAGTGATTGCGGAAAGGAGGGGGGAGAGGTGTATGTCGGATAAAGTAAAGAGTAAAATATTAGTTAGTAGAGAAAATCAGAAAAAGAGTTATATATCTAAGAAAAGAAATATGAATATATTTGTGGTGGGGAAAAAGGTGATGACTAAGGATTTTAGAGGAAAAAAAGTTGGGTGGTAGGTATCATTAAAAAAAGAATTGGATTTAATACCTACTTAATTTTCATAAAAGACACAGGGCAAATCTGGAAAAGAAATGAGGATCAACTGACACCAATGAGTGTAAGGTGGAATCCTAAAGAGCGTGTAAGAGTGTATAGTGACAATCTAGGCTCTGATATGAGAGTATCAGACCTAAACCTTTCCCATTATTTTCGGAAAGGGGTGTGATGATTTTAATACTCACATGAATGAACGAGACGAACGTGCTCCAAAATTTTTTTTGTTTAGACTGGGAGAAGATTTATTGACAGGCAGGTTTTATAAGTAAACACGTTCCCACGGGAAGGTGGAAAGAAGAGATCGCTGGGACAGTCGATTTTTGAACTTGGGTACGTTGACAGCTCCGAGAAATCGATACAAATCAGAAGTGTTGTGTGAAATTACAGTTAATTAGTGAATTCAGATGGTGTTGGAAAGCTTTGTTGAATATTGAATTAAAGTGAAATATTATTGAGCCGGTGTTTGTGTGAAGTGAAAGTGGTTGTACTCAGTGAGGAAAGAAAATTGGATAATTTGTAGAGCGCCGTTTTGTGAAAAGATCACCTCAGGGGCGCAAGGTGTTGTGCGATCGCGATTGTGTTATAAAGTTGTGTTGATTTAAGCGTGATTTCGTATACAGTTCGAACTAGATTGCTTGTCTTAAAAACATGGAAATAATAATGATAATGATTGCGTTTAAAACAGAGTGAACGTATTTAAAGGCAGGAAGTGTTTGATCGGATTAAGGAGGAATTAACGATTGGCGTGATGGCGTTCTACCCACGGAGACGTAAACCAGAGAATCAACCAAATCATAAAACTCGGGTTCGAATCTTGACAGAGATTAGGGAGGTACAATTGTATCTACAGAATTATTTAATTACCTTTTTTTAGGCGTAGGGAGGGGATCAAAATTGAATAAATTGCAAGGATTTCGCTAAAAGGAGGATGGAATGCCGGTAGGGAGGAGACCGTAAAACTAAACTGATTTAGCTGTTTAGTGTGTAACCAGGTAGACTTCACGCTGAGAGTGGGAGATGGCTAACTGGGTGAGTTTTATATTATTTATTAAATTCCAGAGGACCCTTTTAAAAGACGGATACAACCGAGGTACAGGAACTAAGTTTACGACACCTGCCGCCCAAATAATGTTATCATTAAAAGGAATGTGCTAGGCGAACTGTCAACCAGCTGTGAGCGAGAGACGGGCCAACGACCTTTTCATATGTAGGCCGATAACTTTTGTTTTAGGGGAACGCCTTGGACCGAGGGTCATATCGAGAATTTACCTACCTGCCGATCTGTTATTCTTTTAAAACATTACGAATCAAATCATGACGTTGTCCCTGCGATAGATTGAATCGCCGACGAAACATTAAATACCTATTACAAATTAGGCCAACCAATATAAATTCGCAGTATAATAATACCTATCTACAGAGTACCTACCACAACACTGGCGTACAATTAAAACAGCGAACACTATGAGGGATAGAGGCGTTTAGGCTACGGCAGTGTACAGTCAGTCGAAGGAGAAGTTTTGCTAGCGTATGACCGCCCGAATAGAAAGCGATCGGATGCAACCAGACAGAACAAAATTTAATAATTTTCATCTATTGTTTGACTTTCTAATTTGCAAATTGGGATGCACAAAGACAAATCTAGAGTCAAAAGAGGGAGATGGTAATCTCCGAAATAAAACCACCAACCGAACAACTTTTCTCAACAGGTACCTTTCGAGAGGTAGGCAGCCTCTTTAAATTAAATGCAAAAAATCAAACCAATTGTCCGTTTATACCTACCTGAGAGGATAGGTATTCAATAGAAGTTACCCATACCTAATACACGAGGATGCTAGTATCCTCATGAAATAATTACTGGAACCAAATATTAAAATACAGACAGTCCTCATCCTAAATTTGGCATTTCGAGTAAACTTTACATATATCTCACATGATAATTGGCTGAATGGGTAGGAACACAACCTATCGATAGAAGCAGGCTAAATGTTGACAAGATCGTCGTGTGTTATCTATGTTATTGACCTAGAAAGGGATGTAAATTCCCGACGACGAGGAAGTTACAGCGTTTTCTAGAGGTGGCACGTAACTTAGGACCTTACGTGTCACATTTTCGCGACTAGATTCGTGACAAGGAATGTCATCGTTTTCCCCTTCTACACTCAGTAAAGTAGTTTTTCCTGGAGGTGCATGAGGTTGGGGCAATTCTGAAATTGGTGAGGAGACCTGGTTTTCTTTATTCTGGCGTGACGGTTGCCGATTTGGAACAAGGGGAGACCCGGTCGGTTGTGATATCCAGACACGCAGATATTGATCGCCTTGTTCAAATTATCATCCATCGGTTTTGTTTGGTAAAGAGGAGGAGCCAACTTTAATTTGAAAAAAAATCATTCCCGTTCCTCTCCCTTCCCTCCCAAAGTATATACATGGATGGCGCCGACAACTAACACCATAAATTTATCGTATGTTTATCACATATTTAAAATCTAACACTTTATTATACTCACATAACCCTATGACAGGTAGAATCACGTAGCTAGTTGAAGAGCAGGCGACTCAGAATAATAAGGTTTATGAAATGGCTTTAAAACACAGCGGTAA
This sequence comes from Hesperophylax consimilis, assembly GCF_061612785.1. Classification (NCBI taxonomy): domain Eukaryota; kingdom Metazoa; phylum Arthropoda; class Insecta; order Trichoptera; family Limnephilidae; genus Hesperophylax; species Hesperophylax consimilis. The sequence continues at coordinate 11,301,604 of NC_142852.1, forward strand.
TGGATTCAACTCACTCTATCTCAAAAGAACCGAGGGGTACCACACACATACAAAGATAACTAGGTTTCTATACCGAGAAATAAAAAAGCCAACACAACGTTCGGTGAAACCTTTTTATACTGGACCGTCACGTGAAATGATTACGTTCAAGGCCGTAAACCACGTAGACAAATTATGATGCACACAGTTGAAGGGGTGTGTAATAAAGAGAGGAGCAAAGGCTTGTAAAGACGGCAGGGAGGATATTCCTACCCGGGATATATACATAATCAAAGCCTTATGGAAAAGTTACCTATGGGACTTAAAGAAAATTTATCGTAGAAAGAAGAGAAGGAAAAGTTTGAAAAGTGCAGATCATTACAGGGGCTAATGGGTCTTCTCCTCTGTTTCAGGAATCACCTTGGCAGTCTCCTTGGACTGGAAGGCTGTGGCATAGAAAAAACTAATGTGTAACAACCTATAGATAATGTCTTACTATTATTATAATTCTGCTATATATGATAACTATATAAATGTGTTGTAAACAGGCTCAGGTAAGATGTAAACCTGGTAGGAGTTCTCCTCTTAAGTGGGGGAGAATGTGGTACACGGTACCTACCTACGGGCCGCGAGGTGCGGGGAGGAATTCAGCAGTAGTCTGTATTGTCATTCGGTATTCTGTAGTCTCACAGTTAACAAGCAATAAACGATCTCTGTAATTATTTAACCAGCCTTACGTATTTTATCAATCCTGAATCCAAGCCCCCTTTTAAGGTGAATCTACAGGATACTACAATTAGCCTAAAACATAAGTAAAATGTCACCCAAGACCACAAGGTCCCATCTGACAAAGCCCTGTCCTAAGGCTAGCTTTAGACTCGTAAATTTACGACTTCTAGCCAATGGGCTTATTGCATTTTGAAAATCCAATATGCCCATTGGCTAGAAGTCGTAAATTTACGAAAAAACTTACAAGTCTAAAGCTAGCTTAAGAAAGAAATGACCTTTAAAGTAACTTCCTTTACAGCTCATTTTCTCAGGACAGCGTTTTATCAGAAGGAAGCTGAAAAGCAAACTCATAATTACATGTACAATAATTTTATTTTTTAAATATAAACATGAAATACAATAATATAAGCACAAAACACATTTAGAAGGTGAAATTACTGTATCAATATAAAACTAGCTGTTGGAAATGATAGTTATTTTCTTTCAACATCCAACGGCAATTGAAAAAAATATTGTCAATAAGGCAGTCAACGATTCAACCTACTGTTTTAGCGTCTAATTACATTATTATTTTTTTTGTTTCCCTCCTACTTATCTTATTACTTAAATATTTATACCTTTCATATATAAATAGTAAGTCTATAATATTTTTTAATTAAAAAAACTTTATATGCCTTTAAGATATTTTTAACTTAGGAATAGTACACAAAATAAAGAATGTAACAGTGTAAACAGAAAAGTAAATTTAACAATAGGTTATTGTTTTAACAATACATATTGGCACCTGATAAATAAATAGGTTATAATAATAACAAATAAAAACACCAAATACAAAAGTACAATTTAAAGAAGGTGTTGAGAGAATATTCATTATGATGTCAAGTATGTAATAAAAAAGTAGAACTATATATAAACTAGACATATGAAATAAACAAATTCGACTATTTTTTTATTAACACTAGTCGGTGACTGAAAATGGGCTGCAGACTAATACAGCCAAACTGAATAATGTAAACTCCGCATCAGAGAATAAATATTTGGCTTAAAATTACAAACGATAACAATATTTGACTTGTATATTTATTTTTTCGTTATTATTCTACTACTCATATAGAGATGTCAATAGAAAATAAATTGGCAAGGATACACCACAACAATACAATGGACCTGATTTAATGAGGAGCATGGCAGTACTACGATATTTAAAAGACGCTTATAGGAACAAATTGTGGTCCTAATTGGTTTTAACTTATTAAAATAAATTAGTTATGACAACCATTTCTTCCTATATTTAGCATATTTCAAATGTTGCAGTACTGCCATTTTCTTCATGGAGTCAGGTCCATTGTATGGTAGTGTATCCTTGCCAATTAATTTTCTATTGACATCGGTACACCATGCATTGATTATAAATGGTACAGTAATTTTGATAATGAATTGAATAAAAAAAATTTATGTTCGTTACAATTAAGCCAATCAAAACATATATATTTGGCAATGGTTTCTTCAATAACAGGCACAAGATATAAATTTTCGCAATTATAATTCAGTACATACTCGACGACATAATGAATTTCAAGAGCGTTGATAGCAAATTTCTTAGTGGGATCATATGGGTCACCTATGCAAGATATTTTACATCTATGTTCTGCCATCCCCTGTACAGCAAGAGCAACGCTGCTGGTTGCAGAGAAGACATGACTGGGTCCTTCACTCATTTCTGGAAAAAAATATATCATAGTTCTTGAAGAAATTGAAGTAAAGATTGACATATTAGAGGAACAAAACTAACAATACTATTCCCTTTTAAGTAATATAAAACAGATATGTACCTCCATGTTCTACTGCCATCCCCTGTGCAGCAAGAGCGACACTGCTGGTTGCAAAGAAGACATGACTGGGTCCTGCACTTATTTCTGGAAAAAATATATCATAGTTCTTGAAAAATTGAAGTAAAGATTGACATATTAGAAGAACAAAACTATTCCCTTTTAAGTAATATAAAACAGATATGTACCTTCATTTTCTACTAGCATCCCCTGTGCAGCAACGGGTACGCTGCTGGTTGAGATGTTACGCTGTGAAATAAATATAATTATTAGATTAACTGAATTAACAAAACATATTATTATTATTATAGGCTGATGCAGTATAGAATACCTTTTAGGATGTAGTCATGATACGTGCTGAACACCATTCTCGAAATGGACTCTCAGAGGTTATGGTTGGAAACTTGTGTCGAATAGTCTCGGTCCGTACATCTTTCACACAATACGTTAAGGACTTTATCGGTAGGCACATAAATGTTATTTATCACACATAAATCAACTGTTTCACACAACCAGATATTTGACAATTTTATGATGACAAACAACGGCGTCTGTCAAACTTTTCTTACAGTTTTTTAGAGGAAGTGAAATGGCGGGAAGCATGAGTCGGCCACCTAGCGGCGAGAACACGCATTATACCGTTTGCGAAACCTCTCTTTCTGGCGCACGAGTCTTATGGTAAAGTGAGAAAGAAACAAAAAAAATACGCATCGCCTACGTCACAAACATAGATTTTTACCATGTCTATAATTTGTATTGACGTTTTTAAGCGGAGTTATACCCCCCTGACTGTCACCCCGTCATCCGTTCGGAAGTCCGGTGCCGGCCGCTTAGCCCCTGCCCCCGCTGCGCCCTTTGCCCTGCAATCTAGCAACGCCCGCGAACGAATCCACGAGCGAGCGGTCTTCTATTAAAAAATCATGCGATGGAGGCATGGAGGAATAATCAAGAAGGCGAGTATGCTTTGGAAGCTCTGCATCTCTACAGAAGTAAATAATCTTTTATATTGTGTAAGCAGGTGCATACTTACTTACAAAATTAAGTTTATATATATATATATTTTTTTTTAATTCTAGGGGCGCCCGCCGGCGCCCCTTTGTAACTGGCGCCCCTAGGCACGTGCCTACTTTGCCTTAGGGTTAATCCGCCACTGGGTACAGGATAGTGTGAGAGAGTTGGTATCGACAGCAGCAGTAACGACTGTGTTGTAGAAGTCACATATTTTGTTGATCATGAGTGCTAATTTTGTTAAGGTCTCCCTCACGATGAATGGTGACCACTCGAGAGAGATCATTCCTTTTCGCCAGGATACTGTCATTCCGCACTCATGCGTATTTACAGCCGTTTTTTTTCCGGCGGCACGTGTTTTTGCAAAGAGTATTTTATTTTATAAGAAGTTAGTGGTGGGAGCGCCAAGTCCTAGTAGGCCTGTTGTGAAGCCACGACGAGTCCTTACCGCAGCGATGACATCACCACGGAGACGCTTTGTAGTGAGCTGGACGGCTATGTTGCGTGGCCGGTTGGAGGGCGACGAGTGACTGCGAGCGACGCGGTGCACCGCCACCACAGCGCCACTCGGAACCAGGACGTCAATGTTGGACCCCATTCTCTCAAGTAATGTTAACAAATTCTTATTCAATTTACCTTTTGACTCGGGAATGCCATGAATGTCCAGGTTACATACTCTGCTACGCTGCTCCATTTCATCTTGAGCGTCTCTGATTGATTCCATTTCCTGTCTTGGGCTGGCATTTTCTTCCTGGAGAACAGTTACACACCTCATAATTTTGGTGTACCGGTCCTTCCACTCATTTGACAGCGCGTCCAATTTTTGATGAAATTTTTACGTATGGCATCGCCTTAATTTAAAGAGGAATTTAGTTAACATATATTCCTCTAAAATGTATGTTTTTTGTGACATATAATATGTACTTATATTAAAAGATCCATTGTTTGCCAATGAGTGTAATGTTTATATGTTTCTAATACTATTAGCACACACGACGATGTAAGAATAACTTAAAATTAATTAAAAATGTTTTTAAACCGTAAATAAATGAGAAACAAGTAATTTTTCAGATTAATTCTAAATGAAACTATTTTTGGTAAAGAAAACGATACATAAATGAGCAATGGTTTATTTTTCAGATTAATGAAAGAAGAAACAGATCCTTTTATAAATATATTATCGAAAATAAATTATGGTTTGCTATGTTTAAAACAGTAGGTATAATAAATGACAATGAAATTATAATGAAAAAGAAAAGATAAAAGATTTTATGAGCAACCTGGACTAGATTCTGGCTTAAGATCTGCAATCCCGTAATTCTGTATCCAGCAATCCCGCAGGATTTCTGCAATATATAATCCCGAGGATTGGAGAGATTTGTTTGTGCGGCATTTGCGGAATTGAAATTTACACCAAACTGTTTTGGTTTACTGTTCATGTATGGGTGACAGGACTCTCCATAGGTAGTGCTTATTTTTACGATCTCATTTTTAATCGAAGTCTTCCAAAAATACTTACCACGTTACTTTTAAACATATTTTTATACAATGATTAACTCAGAAGATGATGAAAAGATGACAAAAAAACTTCTTAAATGACTTCCACTGTCACATTTTCTATGTATTTTTATAATATTCTGGTATATATTTTATAATATCCAAATGGCTTTAGCCGTGTTTCGTGACTAGATCTGAATAGCCAGGTACTTCCCCACCTTCCTCTTTCCCTTCCCCACTTACCCTCAGCCTCACAACATCCCCCAATTGGGGATGCCATAGTCTCACTGGCTCCAGACGGGAGCAGTTGGGACTCTTGTGAGGTATTCACTATAAAACAATTCACTATAAAACAGTTCTGAATATTTCAATTAATTGAGGTTAATGAGGGCGTACTGTACAGGGCCCGCAAATACTTGAATAGTACACAACTGCTAACCCTGTACAAATCACAAGGGCGCCCCACGGTTGGATTTGGCAGCCACCTCTGGTGTGAAGCCCGAAAATACCTGAAAAAACCCTCGACTCTGTGCAGAAACGGGCGGTCTGTTGGGGATTTGGGGATGCCATAGTCTCACTGGCTCCAGACGGGAGCAGTTGGGACTCTTGTGAGGTATTCACTATAAAAAAAAATAAATAAAAAAAATAAAGAAAAATAAATATATCACAGGATTTCTAAATGCTATCCCGCAATCCCGCGGGTTTTTTAAGGGGTGAGGGTTTTGCAAACCCTAGTCTGGATCTGCCGGATATTCGATGAAGCAAAAATGGTTGCCACAAACAGAACGAAATAAAATATTTTCAAAGAATAAAAATTGAATTAAAAAAAAAGTCCCTTGACGACCTCAGTTGTCAGATCCTAGACTACAAATCAAGAGAAAATCACAGAAAATAAATATATAACGGTCTCAGCTGGGAATCCAACCCAGGATCTTTGTCTTACCACTCGGCCATTGAAACCTAATTATTATACGTCATTTAGCTGTACTCAGCCAATCGTTGTTGTGGCTCAGTCTGTCTGTACAGATAGCTAAATAAAAGAGCGTGTTTCTTTTACGTTCAATAGATGGCGCTATTTTAAAAAACACACGTTTTTTCCTCTCACAGGTGACATCTACATAGGTATATAAAAACACACGCTTTTTCAAATGCAACGTTGTGTCAAAATTTTAAAGCAATCATTGAATAAATTTCGGAGATTTAAGATTTTGAAGAATCGAACTTCTACATTTTTACGTATATAGATAAGACAAAGATCCTGGGCTTGAATCCAAGTTGAGACCGTTAACTTTTTAATATTTCTGTGTCTTGTTCCGTTTCATGTTTTGTTTAGATTTATCAGTATTATCTTCTTCTTCAATGATTTAAAACGTATAATCCATAAAACCATCAAAGTTATTCCAATAAAATTGAACATTTAATTGAATACAAATAACATGTACATGTTAGGTACATAATCAAATATGAAATGTTACCAAGTGCTAAATATACACGATATTATCAGCGAATGGTTCCATAGTACCTTATCAACTTATCAATATTGATTTTATTCCTTCGATGTATATTTGTTGGGAGTCCAAAGTCAATGTGGCAATAATTATTATTATACGAGTATTAAACGTTGGAAATTTACCAAAAATTAAATATGAAGATTATCGTCTATATGTGTAAATAAAAATACAAATGTTCGTTTGTTCAAAATCTTAAACAAACGAAAGTTCTTCACCGATTGCTTTCAAATTTTGACACAACTTTGTATTCGAAGAAGCGTGTGTTTTTATATATATCTATATTTTATTTTTATTTATTTATTTAAACGCCCATAGGGCTTTTACCTATAATAATGTACATCTTTATTTTTTAGTTATACAGATGACATATAAAAAATTTAAAAAAAATAAAAAAATCAGTGTTAGCAAAATACAGGTTACATAAAAAAAATATCAGAGTTGACAAAATATGTTACATAAAATATAAGAATTTTAAAAATATAGGTATGGATAGAGTAAGTGAAACGAAAAATATAAAATCTTCTAAAATCCACAAAATCAACCATAATTATAATAAGAAAGTATAACAATAGTTTACAAATTAGGTAAAAATAGTTCGCACATACTCCGTTTAAAGTTGGCCAAGTTCAAATTATTGTCAAATACATTTATATTATTTAAGTATTTGTTACCAAGACTGTGTAAACGTTGTATTGGAGAGTGAAAACTATAGTTGGAATGAGATGTATGTATGTAAAATGTTGATATTTGCCTAGTTGTTCGTGTGGGTATGTGTAGATTTATTAAATGCAGGAGTTCACAACAATCGAATTTAGAGTTCAATAATTTTAATAAAAAGGTTAGGTCGTTTATTTTTCTTCTGTTTTCTAATGTCGGAATATTTAAATGATACAATAATGACTGGTAATTTATGTGTTCTAAAGGGATGTTAAGTTTAAAATTGACGAAGCGTAGAAATTTTCTTTGAATTCTTTCAACATTATGAATATGTACATTGTAGAAGGGCGACCAAACTATGGAGTTATGTTCTATCAGGCTTCTAACAAGGGATATGTACAATAGTTTTATGATTTGTAAAGATTCAAAGTTTTTAATTGTTCTTAATATAAAACCTAATGTTTTCATACACTTATTCACAGTTTGTTGAATGTGGGCCGTAAAGTCTAGTTTCTCATCCATTATTATGCCAAGATCTCGCATTTCCTTTACTCTTTCTAAATTTGTTTTATTTATTGAATAGCCAAAAAATTGTGATGTTTTTTTTCTGGAAAAGGTCAAAATTTTGCATTTTTCTACATTTAAATATAAATTGTTTTGTGAACACCAGTTATTTAACATGTCTATATTAGATTGAAGAACTTGACAGTCGTTTAAGGAAGGTATTTCTTTATATAATTTAATATCGTCGGCGAATAGCAGTACATTGACATTTTTAAAGCAGTTGACTATGTCATTTATAAAAACAATAAATAAAATTGGGCCAAGATGACTACCTTGCGGTACGACACTAGTGGCCAAAATTGGTTTAGATAAAAAAGATTTTATTTTAACAAGTAAAGTTTTACCAGATATGTAGCTACTTAACCAGCTTAACATATTCGCTCTGATTCCTATAGCATGAAGTTTTTGGATCAGTACTTTGTGAGGCACTTTATCAAAGGCTTTCGAAAAATCAGTATATATACAGTCAACTTGTTTATTTTTAGAAAAAGACTCCAATATATAGTTTTGAAACAGTAGTAAATTTGTTGTAGTTGATCTACCTCTAATGAAGCCATGCTGTTTGTCATTTATTAACTTTGTTAGTGTGGGATATATTTATTCCAAAACTAAAGATTCAAAGATTTTGGGTAATACAGATTGTATGCATATTGGTCGATAGTTTGAAATGTCAGTCTCGTCACCTTTTTTAAATATTGGAATAATATAGCTGGATTTCCAGTAGACTGGAAAATATCCAGAGGATAGTAGGTGGTTAAATAAAATGGTTAGTGGTTTAGACAATACGGAGGAGCACTGTTTTAGAAAAATTGGCGGGATGGAGTCCGGGCCTGCAGACTTGTTTATGTCTAAGGAACTTAATTTTTTTTTGCAAGATTCTTCGGTGATGTAGCAGTCTGTTAAATGTGTGGTTTTTTTGAATGTGTATGAAGGAATATTTTCTTCTAGTGTTTCATCATCATAAACATTTTTAAAGAAATCAGAAAAAAGATTTACAATGTCTTGCGTATTGTTGGCGTATTTGTCTTCCATGTGCATTTCTGGAGGATAGTCTGTGCTGTCGTTGTTTATTTTTTTAATAAATTTCCAGAGATTGTTCGAGTTTAAGGCTGTGTTCTCGATAGAATTTATATATGTTTTATAACAGATTTTAGAGAGATCTTTGCATTTTTTCCTACTTTCACTGAAATTTGTATAGTCGATTTTCTTCAGAGTTTTTTTGAATTTTTTATGAAGTATTTTTTTTTTGTTGTAGTGAGGCTATTAGTTCTGATGAGAAGTAAGTTGGATATGTATGTTTTTTAGGAGTAAATAGTGGTACATATGATTTGATAGTGGTGGAGAATATTGAATATAGATTTTCTAAGGAATCGTCGGTATTAACGTCAGACAAAAAAGACCAGTCAACATGCGAAAGATGAGAATTTATAGATTCAAAATCTGCTTTTTTGTAGTTGAGAGTTTTTTCAACGGGTTTCGGCTCGACGCCACATATATTTAACTTAATATAAAGATGGGGGTGATGATTATCAACAGGTAACAGAGGATCATTACATTTCTCAATGAACAATTAAGGATAATTTGATATTGCTAGATCTAGTAAGCGATCATTTATGTTGTATATAAAGTTATGTTGTAAAAGATTTAAAAAATTTGTCATATCTAATATCTCACGTGCACGATCATTTTGACTTTCATTAACAATGAAACCACTATCACTTGTTTTCCATTTTAGGTTAGGGAGGTTGTAATCCCCGAGAATAATAATTTTAGAGTTAGGGTATTTGTAGAGTAGATTTTCAACGTCTTCGCTGTGGCTTCGATAGTTTCCGGCATCAGATAGTGGCGGTGTGTATAAAGTTGCAATTATTATCTTTTCTACAGTGGTATCAATTTGTACAAATAGTTGTTCGAGTGTATTATTTTTTGTTTTGAGTTTTGTTGACATCAATTTCTTCTTTATTGCAATTAGTACTCCGCCTCCCCTTGTTTTGGAACTGGATTTAGAGTTTCTATCGCAGCGAAAAATTTTGTAGTTGTTAAGTCCGAGTTCTGTTGATTTTATTTCCGAGTCGAGCCAAGCTTCTGTCAGCACATATACGTCGTAATGGTGTAGCGATATTGTAGAACGTAGTTCATTTAATTTGGTGCGTAGTCCCCGTGCGTTCTGGTAGTATATCTTGAGTTTACATCGTTTTTTGGCGGTGTTTGCACTATTTTAGGGTTTCCGTTTACATATTTTATAGTAATATCATATTCGCCATTTGACTTTCGTTTTTCCAGTTCTTCTCTTAGATTTTTTAGATGTTTTTGTTGAAAAAATGTAGCATCGGGGTATACCCTTGTGTTGTTTTTTAAAAGATGACGTTTATTTAGTAATGTTCTGGATCTATATATTATATAGATGCCACCTGTCACAGTTAAGAACTTTTTTCAGCGCCATCTGTTGGAAGTAAAATCAACACGCGCTATTGTTTCTTTATCTACACAGATGCAGAATGCAGATTGTATAGTAAAAACTTCAAAATTTTCCCTTCAAACAATTGTTCCAAGAAAGTCATATTTTGGACAATGTCTACAATTTATTTATGGCGTTCTAACAATCAAGTAAAAAATGATAACCGTTCTAGCTAAAGACATAGCACTTATGTATTTGCAGTACCCCATTGCAAAACCAGATTAAGGCATATTCATTTCATTGCCCCTCAAATGTACAACACACTAATTACAACTTTTCATGAGATGTTGACCATTATAAAAAACACATCAAATCTTGGCTAAAATACACTGAAAAAGATAGATTTTTTCTTATAAATCAACAGTAATCCGTATTTTTACTTTCCCATGTTTTAGTTTTGATTGCTCAATAGTTACATATTTTTATAAAACTTCTACTTTCTAAAACATCAGTGGGAACTAGATACCATATTAGTATGTCGAGTTTTTTTTTATATCTTCTATCTTCAAATAAAATGTAGGTACACTTTAAACTTAAACCAAATACATGTTTAAATCAAAAATCTACTATAATACATTTCTATTCTATCCAAGACGTTTACCTGGGTTTTTGAGTTTCCAGGAAATCCAAATGGAATAACGATATTTTACTGTTGTGTAAAGTATTATTCCGTTAAACTACAAATAAGCAGTTTGTCAACAGGATGTACATTTTCAATTACAATGTAAATATACATATTATTGTAACTACTTATAAGATATTCAGATTATTATTATTGGCACAGGAAATCTGAAATAACACTAAATCTGCATGCCAATAAATAACGGCTATTAATTGACAGTGATGATTTGTGTAACGTATTTCTACTTATGAGCCACGCATTCAGCATATATCTGAATCTATTTGGGAATTTACGTTGAACATTTTATTACATAAAATATAATATATTTATTGTTATATTTGGGAACAAGCAGCCTTCATTATTTGTGAACCTAGTGTTGTGTTCATATTATTTATTTTATATGCTGAATCAATAGTTTATCCCATAGTAAGACCTGCACACGCAAGATAAGTTTAATAAGTTTCGATCTAGCAATGAAATGTTAAGTCTCTGTGAAAAAAAGTTTTTGAAAATAGTAATTTAACTATAAAATTTTGTAATGATTGTAGGTTATTTAAATAAGTTTAGCTAGAATGTCCCAAAGTGGTTATTCCTTATCGTAGAGCTGATTCAGGGAGTGATAGGTAAATGATAACATATTCACAGGAACGAAACACTTCAGTTTATATAATCTACCCACAATCGCTCTCAGTTTTTTACAAATATTGTTCATTTGAATGTCACTCCCAAATAAATGTATTCAATTACAATTTCAATTTAATCTCATTTGCAGGCTACAAAATGTTTTGATGAATACATGTTAAGTTGTCAGATATTAATTCAGGTGTTATCGAATCTGAGGCGATCAAATGGAGATCATATGTGTATTATTTATTGTTTTTTTTTACTATTTATGGATAGGCTTGCGTCATGTGACCGTTTTATTAGGGAAGATAAGTCTTGTTGCAAACATTTAATAGCAACGGATCATCAGATATGACAAGGGTTGCCACTTGTCCGCTTTTGGACCGGACAGTACGGTTTTTTTAACGGCTGTCCGGTTTAGAATTTCGGAAAACCGGACAATAGAATAGTATGATTTGAGATTTTTGAACAGAGAAAACACGACTGTATTTGATTAAGGAGAAAACACAAATACAAACAGTAATTAACAGATTATTTATTTTTAATTATTTTTAAAAGAAAGACAAACATTCCCGGGTTACGAATAACCTGACAATATTTGAAAATCTCCTACTACCACCACAGTAAGCGGAAAATGTTGCTTGTGTTGTGATGGAGGACTTAGCCAGCCGAAGAATTGAACACACTACGCCTGGGTGGGACCCAAACGCGATGTCAACTCAGCTACCGACCAGATAGTTTTATAAAACAACAATTTGAGAATTTGCCTGCATCCCAACTATTTTTACAGATTGGCTTGGTAGATAACAATTCAAAAATATTTTTTAAATATAAATAGGGAAAAAGTATATAAGTAAATTAATTTGTGTATAGACTAGTGTTTCCCACGGTGGGGCGTACGCCCGACCTGTGGGGCATAACGCCTCAGAGATGAGACAGGTTTAATACTCGTCGGTCATACAAAAAACTGTCTGAGATGTGCAATATTTAAATATACGCAAAATATTACCAAAAATATAATGAAATGTATCTAAAAAGACAGAAACTATGCACGATGTAGACAATATACTGCTTAATTGTTTAATACACAATGTATAAGTATAACGAGGAAATAAATAATTGGTTTCTCAGTAAAGTAAATTTCATATGAATCAAACAACAAAGTAACTGTCAATTTTCTTAGAATAAAATATATAATTGCAAAAAGAACATGATACATGATTTTTTCTAGGCATGAGGGCGTTTTGTAAAATTAAGCTGGATATCCGTGAACAAGAATGATTGCAGTAAGAACATGAGAATGGGTTTTGCTTAGTATGAGGGCGAATGTTTCTTCTTAAGCTTGACTTTTGTGAACATGAATAGTGACATGATATGACACTAAGAAAATGAAAATGGTTTATCCTAAATATGAGTGATAATGTGTGTAATAATTACAGTAAGAATGGTTTTTATTAAGCATGAGTGCTATTCTGTCTGCGTGACTTCTGTGAACGTGAATTATCGCAGTAAGAACATGAAAGAGGTTTATCCTTAGTGTGAATGCAAATATGAGTCATTAAATTTGTCGTTTGAGAACAAGAATAGTCACAGTAAGAACATGAGAATGGTTTTTCCTTAGTATGAATGCGATTTTTTGCCATTAAGCTTGACTTCTGCGAAGTTGAGTCCCTATGGAGGTACAGTATTCAAGTTGAAAACGGACCAGCCTATAGTAAACGTGTTGGGGACGGAAAAGCACCGTCGCAATAGGAGTGGAAAATTCGGATATGCCGACTTACCCTTTGGATTGATCCCCGTAGTATGTCAGAAGTAACTGGTTCCCATACAGAAGTATGTCCTCGTAACGACACGGCTTGGTGTCGTTTTATATTAGATGAACCAACGTAATAATTTTCCCCTAATTCAGTTGTAAATAATTTTTTTAATAAGAATGTAGCGTCGAGATAACAATCCAGTATTGTCTAATTAATAATAAACCGCTCGACCTACTTAGTACCTACTCCCGAGTTACGTACTTGCAGCCGAAATCGTAAACAAAACAAAGCAACCTACCTGCTTCAAGTATCTACTCGCCTACCGGCGACATTACGATCGCAAGTCGGTCTGGCACATTACGACAACTCGCCAAAAGGTTCGAGTCTACCGCCTATGAATAATTGCCGCGCTGCCGAAGATTCCCGAAACACCCAGACTGTGCGAGTGCCTCGGATTTAGTTGCAATATCACCTACCTACTACCGTCGCCGGCAGAACAGTATAAATAAGCCCGACGCAGCGAGCAGCCAGTATTCAGTCTCGACACCGTCGGCCACGTACTATCGCGCTAAGGAATTTGACCCAGATTCGACCGCATTCCATAGTATAGTAAATAGTAATGCGTGAATATTACGACTATAAAATTGATATTTCGATTAAATAATAAACCCTGTATTAGAGTTGAAGAGATATTTTATTTGTACACCTAAGATAACCACAAGAATAAGGTGGTCAACCTTATCAAAAGCTATTTTGAAATCACAGTAACTTGCATCTACCTGATGGCCTCGATCTATGTTACTAGACAAGAAATTAGAGTAAGTAAATTAATCACGGTAGATTTTCCATTGACAAACCCGTGTTATTGGTCTGTAATTTTGGCGGCAAGTTAGGGATATATATAAGCATGGACAAATCTTTCCAACAGTTTAGGGATCACCGAGAGAATGGATATTGGCCTGTATTTTCCATTCGTTGACGCGAATCACCCTTGTGAACCGGTATAATATAGGCCAACTTCCACCTGCCAGAAAAAAACCCATCACTCAGACATATATTAAATATTATTGTAAGCGGCACACACAATGACGACGCAGCAGATCTAAGGAAAAATATTCCATCGTGACGACCACCTTTGTTGATAACTTGCATAATTGCACTCGGAATTAGAAAAGGGGTTTTTTCTCCGCTCTGAGTCAGCATGTGTTCCAACAAATGTCCTATATTGGGGGTAAGGTGGCCTTTCTTAGAATCTGAATATGTGCACTTGGAAAATGAAAAAGGTTTGTCGCCACTATGAGTCAGCGTGTGGCTTTTAAGAATTTCCATAGATGAACAAGGAACAAGAAAAAGTTTCTCCGTAGTGAATCAACGTGCGCTTCAGATTGCCTTTATAAAAACATTAATATGTGAACTTGAAACATAAAAAAGAATTTTTGCCACTGTGAGTCAGCATGTGGGTCTTTAAATGGGCGTTTTGATTAAATGAAATGTTTTACACGGTACATGAAAAAGGTTTTTCTCCACAGTGAGTTAGCATGTAGTATTTCAGACAACATATGCTGACCATTTGCTGTATAGTTGCACACGAAATATTAAAGAGGTTTTTACTACGATGTGAGAGATGGCTCTTCAGTTGGCCCTTTGGATAACATGCATCGTCTCACAAGGAACAAAAAAAAGGTTTTTCTCCATTGTGAGTCAGCATATGGCTTATCAGTCGACCCCTTCGATTACATGCAGAGTTGCACACGGAACATGAAAAAGGTTTTTCTCCACTGTGAGTCAGCATATGGCTAATCAGTTGACCCCTTCGATTACATGCATGGTTGCACACGGAACATGAAAAAAGTTTTTCTCCACTGTGAATCAGCATGTGACTCTTTAAAAGACCCTTATGATTACATGCATAGTTGCACACGGAACATGAAAAAGCTTTTTCTCCACTGTGAATCCGCATGTGTCCGTTTAGTTCGCTTTTTTGATAACATGCATAGTTGCACAAGGAACATGAAAGAGGTTTTTCTCCACTGTGAGTCAGCATATGGCTAATCAGTCGACCCCTTCGATTACATGCATAGTAGCACACGGAACATGAAAAAGGTTTTTCTCCACTGTGAGTCAGCATATGGCTAATCAGTTGATCCTTTCGATTACATGCATAGTTGCACACGGAACATAAAAAAGGTTTTTCTCCACTGTGAATCAGCATGTGCCTCTTCAGTTGATCCTTTCCATAACATGCATAGTTGCACTCCAAACATGAAAACGGTTTTTCTCCACTGTGAATCAGCATGTGCCTCTTCAGCTGACCCTTTCGACCACACGCATAGTTGCATACGGAACATGAAAAAGGTTTTTCTCCACTGTGAGTGAGCATGTGGCTCTTTAAATGACCCTTATGATAACATGCATAGTTGCACACGGAACATGAATTTTTATTTTCTCTTTTTCGTACGTTTATTTCCAAATTTGACTTAGGAAAGGAGTAGTTGCGATGGGGAGGAGTGAATCCTTTTTCGTCAAAATGCGTCTGAAGATCTGTCGACAAATTTGAAAAATGACATGGGTGAAAATGACTCAGTTAAACTTATTTCCTAAACTTAGAGAAAATAAGCGAAGTAAGTTCGTAGAAAGGTTAAAAAAATAGGAGAGTCCGAATCATTCAAGTTTACAGTGAAAAATTGGTTTTACCTGCTGCCTTGGAAATTCTTCCAAAGCGTTCTAAGCATTCCTCTTTAACATCCAGCAGGTCTATGTCAATTTTCATATAAGTAAGCACCGCTTCATCTTGTCGGGGTCCAAGATTCGCATTTATGGTAACTGTCTTCACATTAATGTTTCCTGGAATAAAAAAGGACAATTAATAGAATGAATCTTTGCATGGCCAGCCCTGAACCAAACGGTGCCTGGCGCGAGTTTAATTTTGGCTGCCCTAACAGTCTTAATTAGTACACGCCGAGGCAGGATATCAATGTAATCATTAAAATGATGATTTGTGTTGTTTTGTAGAACGGTATTTATCAAAAATAATATCAAGGGCGATGTGTTAGGTTAAGTATTCGACGCTCGGAGCGAATTGCACCAATTGCGCCCACATAAGGCCAGCCCTGTATCTTCGTCAAATTGTTATAAACGATAATTTTTTTAATTGAAAAATTGAATTTTGATGTCCGATTCGGAGACTGATTCTTCAAGAAGGAAAAACCTTTCTCTAGTAGAGAGTTTGGTTGTTTTCAGTTAATGGAATATTGTTTTTCCAATCAATATTTATGTATTTTTAACGTATAATACGTGTAATTCACATCATATCCCAAATAAAATTAGATGTATATCGAGGAACCGACTTATAATGAATAATATTATAAAGTTTAATGAGTGCTGTATTTTGTATTTTCCGGCAAGTATGCATATTAAGGTAAATCCCCAATACACCTCATGTTTTATAAGAGAGGATGTTGTGCACAAGTGTGTGTCCTGTTTGCACGACATTTCAAGAGACATTTATTCCGGACATCTGAATTTTAAGTTCTATATTTAACACGTATGCAATGCAACAAACTGGCTGTCTGAGAACTCTCCGCATATTGCGAGCATTCCTTCGTTACAGCTGGGTGGTCGAAATCTAAATCTGAAAATGCTATTTCACCTCCATCATCTTCCTGGAGCCCTGGTTCCGTCTTGATGGATATTGTATCTGGCTTCAGTAGATCCATGGTCTGCTATGTTAGAGTTAGGTTATTGGTTTAACCCCAAAAATATATCTGAAACAGAACATTGTTAAAATAAAAATATAAAATTTAAAAGTTTAATTAAAACAGGATACATGATTTTTAGTTTAACTCGTTAAATAATTCCTCCTTACGTACCCTTAAAAATTGAATATAACAACCTGCAAATCCAGATACGGGAGAAATATCTTGGGCTGTGCATTGATAAACACCTAACTTTTAAACAGCATATTAAAGATATTAATGATAAAATCAACCCTTTAATTAGCGTATTTAGCCAGATATCATATCTGTTACCATATAAAATTTAAAAAGGTTAATATTATAGCCTCGTACATTCACATTTTAACTACTTGATTGAAATCTGCATTATTATATTTTTTTTCATGTTCTCCATAAAACGGTTATACACCAATATATCATGGAGAAGATTACAAATTAAAAAGTTTACAGAGGCAGTTTTACTATTTTGTGACATGTGTTATAAGATAGTTACTGAATTGTCTGTAGGTGACATTGAAAATGTCGATGGCCTATGCAGAATCGTTAAGCAGTTGAGTCGCTCTGTTTATTGGCGCGTTCTGATAGGCAGAAGTCCTCGCTTTCGGAGCATATAAGAGTGCATGGGATCTCCCTCGAGTATAACTGTTAGGGACATAAATGTTAACCTCTTCCAGCATAGGCGGATTGTGTATTGTACCAGAGATTAACTTAAAAAAGTGTTTTTCTAAAAATATTTTTCTGCGGGCTTCTAATGTATTGAAATCGAGCATTCCTGATAAGAACAAGGATGAATAAAGGAATGGATAGTATGTATATTCCCTCATATACAGGTAACGCATAAACCTTTATTGTACTTTTTCTATTTCTAAGATATGGTTTTGTTCAGAAGGGGCCCAAATAATGGAGCTGTATTCCAGGATGCTGCGGACAAGTGCTTCATATGTTCTCCGTATTGCAATTCCATTAGTAAATGATCTCGCATAACGAAGAACAAATCCAAGGATTTTGTTGGCGAGGGAGACAATGTCAGATATGTGGGATTTGAAAGAGAGATTTGCTTCGAAGATCACCCCAAGGTCACGAATCTCGTTTTTGCGTGTTAATAAATTTTTATTAATGTGATATGGGAATAGAAATGTATCTTTGGATCTTGTAAATGTAACTTAACTGCATTTCTGGATGCCGAAGGGTAATTTATTTAATTCCGACCATTTGACAAGAGAATCAAGATCATTCTGTAGAAGAATGGAATCGAAACAACTTTTGATAGCTCTGAAAAGTTTGATATCGTCAGCAAAGAGGAGATATTTTGAGCGGTGAATGGTCTTGCCTATATCATTAATGAATAAAAGAAAGAGGAGGGGTTCTAGATTAAATCCCTGGGGAATCCCGGAGTTAGTTTTGTATTCGTGAGAGAACTGGTGTCTGTAACTGACATACTGATGACGATTGTGTGAGTAGCTAGCTACGAAAGAGAAAAAATCCTGAGAGAATCCAATGTCACTCAATTTTATTAGTAAAATATCATGGTCGACTTTATCAAATGCTTTTTCGAAGTCTGTATAAATCACATCGACATGTAAAAAAATTTCATACGATTTATTTATATAGGTGGTGAGATTCATAAGGTTTGTTGAGGGTGATAGAGAGGGGCGAAATCCATGCTGATTCTCGGTGAGTGTATGTTTTGTTTGATTATTATATTTGTGAGTAAATTATGGTTTCTAAAAGTTTTGCGGGTGCTGATAAGACAGCTACAGGTCTGTAATTATCGATTGCCTATTTTTTGCCTTCTTTGTGTATAGGCCGAACTTTTGTTAGTTTCCACATTTCAGGGAAGGTATTATGACGAAGTGAAAGGTTAAAAAGGTGCTTTAGAGGTTGAATTAAATGTTTTGAGTATCTTTTGAGTATGATGGGTGGTATAAAATCTGGACCGACCGAGTATTTAGGTTTTGGCTTGTGAAAAGCGGCAACAATATCATCATCGTTAATTTCGTGAATTTGAACAGGTAAAGCATTGTGTGACGAAGAAGCTATAGAGGAAATGTCAAGTTTGGGAATATTGTCGCTGAATACTGATTGAAAATAATTTGCGAAACCTTCTGCGATTTCAGAATATTCATTGTATTGATTTTCATTAAAGGTCATGTGATTAAGTTTGTCACAGCCGCGGCGTTTATCGTTCGTGTAAGACCAAAATCGAGTGGGGTGTGTTGTAATACTATTCTCTGCATCACGTGTAAAGTCAGTGTAGGCCTTACCAATTAACTGCTTGATTAATTTTCGTGATTTTTTAAAGTTTGTTAAGGCATATTCGGATTTAGTTTTTTTCCAAAGATGGTGCATTTTATTTTTCTCTCGTATGTGATGAATGATCTCTCCAGTAAACCATTTTGGATATTGTTCATTATCTCCGAGCATACATGTGGATCTTTTCATTAAGCATAAGTCAAAAATATTATTGAACTGCTTATAAAACATTTCAGCAGCTAGGTTTACATCGAGGCAGTCATAATGATTCCAGTTATGTTGTTCTAAGTCATTTCTAAGTTTATGATATAAGTTTTCGTTGAAAATCCAACCCATGTTTATGTCCGGAGGCAATATGTCTGATTTTTCTTGTGTTTTTGTTATGTACTCAAGTGTGAATGATAGTGAAGGGTGATTAAGGTCTTCTTTGACAAGTGGAGAATCATGACGACGGACAACAGTATTTTTGGAATGTATGTTGCTTAATACTAAGTCTAACATGCGTGCATTTATGTTATAAACAGTGTTTACTTGTGTCAAATCATAAAAAGAACAAAAATAATCGTAAACATCACTCGGGTTCTTCCGTGACGAAAAGTTAAAATCACAGAAGATAATAATATTTTTAGATTGTAGTTTTGCACTTTCACTGATGATTTTCTCGTAAAATAATTTATATTGTTCCGATTTTGTATTTGGAGGAAAGTATACTACATATATATATATATATATGATGACATTTCTGTGTGAAACTTTCACCCACAAGTCTTCACCTTGGGTTTCAATGTATTCCAGTCTTTCAGCGTGTGAGTGGCTGTCAGCTCGGAGGGCCAGGAGTGTCCCTAATCCGCGACTGCCTCTATCCTTCTTGTTTACTTCGTATAGAATTCCGAATAGCTCGGCGGAATACGTGCCCGAAGTTAGCCACGTTTCAGTAAGAGCAACCAGAAGTGGTTTCTGACACATTACATTGGTCATAAAATCTAAAATTTTATTATTTAAACTTCTGACGATTTGGTAGATTCCACTAATGTTGGTTTTCGTGCGTGTTGGTGTCGGCCATCTGGTTTTGGGTCGTGGCCTCCGAAATGACCATTCGTTGAAGGCCACGTTTTCAGGCCAGATCATGGGGTCCAGGAAAAAATGGAAACTATTTTCCGGAATTCCTACTTTGAAAGAGGCATACCTTTTATGTCTCGTAACGAGTTTCTCTACCGTAAATTCTAGATCGGGTTTCTTCTTTTTTAGAAATGAGGTTATTTGATCAACCGTGTTTGCCCGGTGGAACATGAATGCATGTAAGTGCATATTTTTTGGGATGGCCACCAATGAAACATATAGAAATGAACAACACGTAAAACAAAACAAAGTAATCAAAAAGCTATTTCACTTCAAACCTAGAACATCAACAGAAAAATTATGCATGGAAACAAAACTATTAACATTAAAAAACTTTTTAAGAATATTATACATGTCTCCTTATATGCAAAATAAATAATAAACTCATACATCCAAATACAGAAATCATTAAAACGTACCAATTACACACACACTTTACACGGCAACAAGATAAAATACATTTAAACACCATACATACTCGAAACGGCAAGCAATCCATTGGTTTCGAGGGGAGCAAGATATATAATTGCCTCCCAGACGAAATTAAAAATGAAAAAAGTGAAGGTAAATTTTAAAAAAAGTTGTTCAGTTTTATGCTCAGTCAACAAAACAATGATCGTGAATAAAATCGTAATGTAATATATTAATATGTAATGTATTAGTTTTTTTTAGTTAAATAATTAAAAATGTAATTTTCTTTTATCTAGAATAAAAAAAAACATTAAAAAAAATAAAAAAATAAAATGTGGTTTCGCTTGGAATATCCTGTCAAAATAACGAAGTCGCAGCCAAAACACATATTTGAAAACCTTGAAGATATGACAACAGTTAAGAGAAACGTTGTTTATCGTGGGAAAACTATATTTATATATTTACAATGTTTACCGCCATTCCGCTTTTAACAAAATATATGTTAACAATATATTTTTGGTTGTGTAATTGTAATAAATGCCTTCTAAATACTAATCTAATAATCGGTAGACGTCAAATTGACAGTTTAAACATTATACGGTGAAAAAACGCCCCTATGATTCCCTAACTAAACTGGAATAACGGCAGCTACCAAATAAATAGCGATGAATATAAGAATGAGTAATTACTTTACCAATAACCATCACAGGCGTGGGATAGTAAGTTTAACAACGCGGGATAAACAGAGTTGGGAAACAGGAACAAACGGCTCTCGGAGAAGAAAGCACTTATTAGCACTTGTCAAAAATATTTATAGGTTATGCATAGACAAGAATGAAGTCATAGACAATTATTATAATTTTCATGGCGACCAGATAACTCAAAAAAAACAAAACATTTTCATCGTGTGACTTTTGAACACAACCATATATTCTTAACATTCATATTTATCATATGATAATCAATAAGAAAGGTTATTATTAAGAACGATCGTAACTAAGAATAATGATTTTTAAGAACATTTCTTATTCAGCACAATTTGCGAGTCATTCCACGCGAGTGGTACCAACTGCCAATATATTGGCGGAAAGCAAGTTTAGCTATTACGTATTTCAAAATAAGAACAATTTTATCGATAGCCCATTCTTCTTGGGATGTTATGATATTCAAACCACTTGCAAAGAATTTGGATGTAAGTGACCGTTCTCTAAATGACTTAAAACAATTATTGAATAGACACCTAGCTAAATGCTGACGTATGTAAAATTGTACTGTAATTGGAAAAAGTATTCTGTTGTACATTAAAAAAAAATATATAAAATATGCCAAACAACACTAAACCAACTTTCACCTTGTTTATGGTCACCGTCATGCCTCCGACTACGTCCGACTAAAGCCTTTTCCCCAAAATGTGTTCTTCAATCAATTAGTTTTCTAATTTGTTTAATAAAATGCTTAATTCGGACGATTCGATATTTTTGGCGCGATATAGGGGTATGTCAACATTTTTCACTTCAAATTCGAAATGTTATTACAGCTGTATTTAGAAATGAATAAAACAAAGTTAGTGAACATTTCCTGTGAGAGAAACAATTTGAATATCGTTCCATCTAGGCACCTCACCTGTGCTATTAACGAATTCACATAAATCAAGTCAGTAACCTGGAAATATTTACATTTACCCTAATGACGTACCGAAATGTACAAGACATTTAGTTCAGTTCTGGACATATTAGATATACATTTAAATAACACAGGATATCATTATTTCATAACAAGAACATTAAGATTGATGCATGAAATACCTAAGTAAACTCTACAACTACATATTTTCATTAATTCATTCAAAATCTCGTTACAAAGTATGGACGTTTGAACTACGGTACATACTTTTGCCTAAGGAGTATGGACGGCTATGGACGACGCATAGTTAAATCTCGAATCTGTAAATATGCATCGTATTGCCATCTATGGGCATATTCCTGTAACTTTACACCATCTTACAATATTATCGACACAGATATCGGCCGGTATTTATTTTGCATGACGTCACAGGAACAAATTCGGACATACACAGAAATATTCAACAATTTATTTCGGCGCGTACGTGTTTTTACGTTTTTCTCGCGGATTTCTAATAATTTGTTGGAATATCTGAACATTAGAGTTTGAATTTAATGTATTTTACGTTTGTACCGGACAGCAGGTAAAAGAAAAATAATATTTATCTATTATCACACATTTTACGACGCCGCGCCGAATACTTTATAATGATTATCACCGGACTCGTATCATGTGTCGAATCGGATTTAACCGAAGTAATTAAATTTCGGTTATTTTTTCTAAGTTCCTTAATGCTCTCATACATCCTATTTCGAGATAAGAATACTTGCTGCATATTAACACGTGTAGAAACTGTTGAATATTAACTCAATAAATATGCAAACAACTGGCCCAATCAGTCATTTCTCCGACGACATTCGCAAAGTTGTGTTTCAATTGCAAATCCTTCCCTAAGGTACCGCAGAGAGGAAACCGGCATTTTACAGTCGATTTACAGACTGGCATAGGTGATCACTACAATGTTTTTAATGTAGTATTTTGTCAAACTGTAAATTCCTTAGTTTCGAAACTTTTCTTGTGATCCAACCGTATTAAAATAACTTTTTCGTGGTTTTGTGATATTTTGAGCATTGTGATTCATATTTTTATACGTTTTTATCATTATTATTTGTGTTTTGTGTTTGTGAGCCGGAAATTACAACATTTTTTGTGACTTTTGTGATTCAAAGTGTACTATTAAAACATCAAAAACCTCATGGATTTAGGTGATTCTGAAATCGCCGATATTTGATTTTTATTTTGTCAATAATTGATTTTGTGAACCATACCGTGTAGGTTGCACTTACATTTATTTACTTCTTAATTGGTACACATAAATCAAAAACACTTGTTAAAAAATAATAAATATACTCTACCGCAACATCAACAAAATGTAAAATTTTAAGAAATTGCCAGTAAAAATGTGACAGAATGTACTGCGCAATCTTGTATTCAATCGAAAATCAAAGTCAAGGGTTCACAACCTTTATGAGGTTTAAAGCTACTTTTTACCAAAGACTGCTGAAATAAATTATATTGTGGTAGCGTTTTTATGCGATCGGTAACTTGGGCGCTTAAGACTTACAGCTTCGCAGGACAAAATGACATTTTTTTTTATTGATATTCTACAATTGTAAATGAATTTTTTTTGCGAAAATTTTTGACTGGCGCATTTTTTAACCAATTCGCATAGTAATTTGTATTAAATCTCGTTTTTATTTTAATAGTTTTACATTTAACTGACAATTGGCTCAATTTAAAAAGGTACTTTTTATGATGAAAATTTTTGCAAATCTGTTCCTTAGAAATCCTCTATGAACCGAAAAAAATATCATGCAAGAAGAAAATAATGAGAATGAATTCATCGGGATTTTTAGTGTGACGATTCGCGACCTCTCATTCAAGTTGGTGGGGGGTACTTTCCCCGGGGGGTTGAGGGATTGTGAGTATGGGAGGGGGGACGGGAGGTAAAATCGGGAGGGGGCGGTAGGTTTGCATGTTTTTTAAAATACTACAGTAATACGTGCAGTCGTATGACGCTTAACATTTTTTCTCTGAAATTCGAAAGCGACACACCCTCCTGCCGCATACGAAAATATTGTGACGCATTTGAGGTGGGACATTGGGATGGTTAGATTCGCGGGAGTAGGAAACACTGGTCTTGTGTCTAGTGAGTGGTTTTTATCTATGGATAATTTCGCGAAATTAACGTCATTTTTTCATCGAACCTGAGACAGGTATTGGCAAGTAAGATTGCTTATATTCATCGCTATTCATTTCTGTAGCGGCCGTTATTCCAGTTTAGTTACGGAATCATTTGGCGTTTTGTTGGTAAATAGTCGAACGTTTAAACTGTTGATATTACTTCTACCTATTTTTAGATTAGTATTTTGAAGGCATTTATTAAAATAATCTCAAATAAATGGATTACCGGTATTTTGTTAAAAGCAGAATAGCGATTTATTTTTAGATATACGAGAAGATTTATTATATAAATACCAAATACAGAGTTATCCGATGATTGAGAACGATTATCTCAACCGTTGTCTTAACTTCAAGGTCACAATTTGTATCATTTTTTCCAAATTTGTGTTTTGGCTATGACTTTATTGTTTTGAAAGAATATTCCAACCGTAACCAAATGTTAAAAACTTATTCAAATTAGAGTTCCGTTACAACTATGTCCTGTTTCAGGTATGTTTGTTCGAAGTTAAACCAATTGCCTAACTACCACGGCAGTGCCATGGATCTACAAAATCCAGATACTATATCTACCAAGACGGAACCAGGCCCCAAGAAGAAGGCGAAGGTGAATTGTCGTATGCGGATATAGATTTCGACCACCCAGATGTAAAGATGGAATGTTTACAGTATGCAAAGAGTACTCAGACAGCCAGTTAGTTTCATTGAATATATTAAAATTGTAGGATGTTTAATTTGGATGTTTGGAATCCATGTGCGTTTTGAAATTTCGTGCGAACAGAACAGATTATGCTTATTTACAACACCCTCTCTTGTCGAAACTCATTTACCTTAAAATTAGTCCTTGCCGGAAACTACCTAATTACGGTATTCTTTTAACTTAGTATATTTCTCCAAATAAGCTGTCGATTCCTCAAGTTTTCACCCCGTTTTATTTGGGACATGATGTAAGTATCAAGTGATATTTTAGAGGGTGTAGTGCGGAATAAGGAAGTTCACGCTCCGCAACTTGCACCCTTAAAACACGTGTATTTGTACTTTGATTTACAATAATTGATGCTAGATTCCATCAACTTAAAACAACCGTATTGAAAGAGCTCAAGAGCAGCGCTTTTTATTCCTAAAGCATCGGTCCCTAAGAGACATCGGGGGTCATTCTTATATTTTCTTCATTGACCTTAAACACTTTAAACGAAATCCTGCTTCTAATGGTATCTTTATTCGTTACTTTTTATTAATTTAAGAATATAATATATTTTGTTTTGTATCAATGATCAATTCACGAATTGTTGTATTTTTTACAGGTAGATTTAATTTGGAGACTGTTACCATCAAGGCGGAACCTGGACTCCGAGAAGAAGATGAAAGGGAATGTCCAAATATGGAAATTGATATAGACCTGCCTAATGTTAAAAAGGAATGCTTAGAACGTTTTGAAAGAATTGCCCAGACAGAAGGTAATACCGATTTTCATTGTAAGATTTATCAATTCGTGCTTATCCCATTTTAATAACGTTTTTACGAATTTTCTGCGTAATAGCAAATAATATAAGACTTGTTGAGCCTGTATCCGTTTTTTTTTCAAATTCTTGACAGATCCTGTGGAAAAACGATTATCTTGTCCTCGGTGTTACTACTCCTGTTTCATAAGTCAAATTTCACAAGACACATGCTGACTCACAGTAGAAATAAACCTTTTTCGTTTTCTGACTGCAGTTATTCATTTTCACAAAAGGGAGCTTTGACAAGACACATGCTTACTCACAGCGTAGAAAAACGATTTTTATGTTCCGACTGCAACTATTCATGTTCTCAAAAGGTAACTTTAACCAAACACATGCTGACCCACAGTGGAGAAAAACCTTTTTCATGTTCCCTGTGCAACTATTCATGTTCTCAAAAGAGTAATTTGACAAGACACATGCTTACGCACAGTGGAGAAAAACCTTTTAAATGTTCCGACTGCAATTATTCATGTTCTCGAAAGGGAGCTTTGACAAGTCACATGCTGACCCACAGTGGAGAAAAACCTTTTTCATGTTTTGAGTGCAACTATTCATGTTCTCAAAAGGGAGCTTTGACAAAACACATGCTGACCCACAGTGGAGAAAAACCTTTTTCATGTTCCCATTGCAACTATTCATGTTCTCAAAAGAATTATTTGTCAAGACACATGCTTACCCACATTGGAGAAAAACCTTTTATATGTTCTGACTGCAATTATTCATGTTCTCGAAAGGGAGCTTTGATAATTCACATGCTGACCCACAGTGGAGACAAACCTTTTTCATGTTCCGAATGCCATTATTCATGTACTAAAAAGGGTAGTCTGTCGAGCCACATACTGACCCACAGTGGAGAAAAACCTTTTTTATGTACCCAGTGCAACTTTTCATGTTCTCAAAAAAGTCATTTGACAAGACACTTGCTTACCCACAGTGGAGAAAAACCTTTTAAATGTTCCGACTGCAATTATTCATGTTCTCGAAAGGAAACTTTGACAAGTCACATGCTGACCCACAGTGGAGAAAAACCCTTTTCATGTTCCGAGTGCAACTATTCATGCAGACAAAAGGGTAGTCTGTCGAGCCACATACTCACCCACAATGGAGAAAAACCTTTAAAGTGTTCCGACTGCAATTATTCATGTTCTTGAAAGGGATCTTTGACGAGGCACATGCTGACCCACAGTGGAGAAAAACCTCTTTCCTGTTTCGAGTGCAACTATTCATGTTATCAGAAGGGAGATTTGAAAAGTCACATGCTGACCCACAGCGGAGAAAAACCTTTTTCCTGTTACGAGTGCAACTATTCATGTTCTCGTAAGGCTAGTCTTTCGAGCCACATACTGACACACAGTGGGGAAAAACCTTTTTCATGTTCCCAGTGCAACTATTCCTGTTCTCAAAAGAGTAATTTGACAAGACACATGCTTACCCACAGTGGAGAAAAACCTTTTCTGTGTACCGACTGCAATTATTCATGTTCTCGAAAGGGAGCGTTGACAAGTCACATGCTGACCCACGCTGGAGAAAAATCTTTTTCATGTTCCGAGTGCAAGTATTAATTTTCTCAAAGGGTACATTTGACGACACGCATGCTGACTCACTGTGGATAAAAGCCTTTTTCATGTTACGACTGCAATTATTCGTATTCTTGAATGAGTGATTTTTTTTTTTATTGAATTTTTTTTATGCATACATGGTTACATAAAATATTGAAAAATGTATAAAAAATGTTGATAAAAATGTACATAATTAAAAAAAATCCTACGAAGGCGAAGTCTGAGAGTGGGTATTATAAGTGTTTTTATCTTTATTTTTTTTTTATTACCCTTTATTTTTTTCCCAATTTATATATTTCACAGTACAAGTTTTATAATAATAAGCAAGGGAACCCACTAAGGCGCAGCCTGTGCGTGGGTAATATAAGTTAATACATTAGATTTTTGTATCTAAAAATATATAACAGTAAAAATAAAATAAAAACAGTAAGCATAATAAAGAAAAACGGTAGAGTTATAATTAAAGTTAGTCTAAAAGATTGTACAAGAGGTGCATATTAAAAATAAATCAAAGTAAGAATAAAGATTGTAAGATAATATATATGAATTAAAAGAACACTTAATAAAATAATAATAACTATACAGAAACAAAATAGAAAAAATTAAAAATTAAATGAATAATGCTTCAACATGTGCATTGTACAGCCACAACTTTAATTCTTTTTGGTATTGCGCTAGTTTAGTTGTTACTTGAATTTTTTTTGGTAGTAGATTAAAAGTGCGAGGTCCAATAAAACTACTGTGAGTTTGCATTAGTTTGGTATTGGTGTGTGGGTATAAAATACATGATTTCTTCTAAAGTTGATTTTGGGTTCATATTTTTGAAATTTATTTTGGTTTTTCATGACATATTTCAGGCTTTGAAGTAAAAATAGTTTACGGAGATTGAATAGTTGAGATTCCTTGTACAATTGATCAGTCGAAAATGTCCTCTTTTTATTATATATAACCTTGATAATATGATTTTTTACTATTTGTAGTGGTTTTATAAATGTATCTAGTGCACCACCCCATCCTAATATACCGTAAATCATTTTCAATTTGTCAACATTGAGTAATTCCTTAAGTCTATAAAATATGAACGTCAGATATCTTAATTTAGAAACGGTGTTATTAATTTGTGGTTGCCAGTTTAAATTTGTGTCAATATATATGCCCAAATATTTGATCTTTTCAATTTTTCCAATTTCAAAGCAAGAGGTACATGTTACTTTATTACAGTTAGCATTATGTAGTCTAATTTTAAGGTTATTGGGAGGTTTTTTTTTACTGTTTTTATAAAAAGTTAGGTAAAATGTTTTATTATAGTTTAAGAAAAGTCTATTTTTTATTTTTTATTTATTTATCTATATAAAGTTTTTTACAAGTGGTTTTTCGATGCCTGTCTCACTAGGGTAAACCTGTGTCGAGACAGACATTTAGAACATCGATGTATATACATATAGTTAAGTGAATATCAATAAGGGTAAATACAAAATATAAAAATAATACAACATAATTTCAATCCAATCAAAAGAACGGTTGGGTTAATCCTGTTAAGATTGTGTTCATTACAAATGTGGGAAAATATAAATAGATCATTTTAATTAAGTTTGAATTTGGTCGTGTGTAAATAGTACTTGTTGTCTATGTGCAATTTGGTTTACATATGCTTGCAATAGTGGGACGCCCTGTGATTGCAATCCATTTCTTTATTTCGTGTTTAAATTTTGACATTGTTTCTAATTGTCTGATCGTAGTTAGTAGTGTATTGTATAGTTTGCAAGCTATATTTTTTAAATGTCTTTGTCCGAATGAGGTTTTAGCAAAAGGAGTTTGAAGAAGTTCTTTGTTTTTGGCTCGGGTATTGTGAATAGTTTGTGTTGGTTTGTATAGTGATTTATTGTTCTGGTGTAAGTTGACCAAGATGGATCTTGCATACAGCTGTTTTATGTCCATAACATTGGTAGTATTGAAGATCGTATCAGTGCTGGTAGAAAGAGGAACCTCAAGGATTATTTTAATGATTAATTTTTGTGCTTTTATAATGGGTCAAGGGCACTAGAAGAAGCATTACCCCAAGCTAGAATTCCTTATTCTATGTGTGATTGGCATAGTGAGTAATTTAAAAGTTATTAAGTAATTTTAAAAGTTTAAGGTGAATAAAATTGCGTGTTTGTTTGAAAAAGTATAAAGATTTGCGGATTTTATTCGTGGTGTTATGAATATGTTGTTTCCAATTAAGATTTGTGTCAAAAGTTATACCTAAATATTTAATATTGT
This sequence comes from Hesperophylax consimilis, assembly GCF_061612785.1. Classification (NCBI taxonomy): domain Eukaryota; kingdom Metazoa; phylum Arthropoda; class Insecta; order Trichoptera; family Limnephilidae; genus Hesperophylax; species Hesperophylax consimilis. The sequence continues at coordinate 11,331,486 of NC_142852.1, forward strand.
TTACTTGTTCTAAGCATGGGCAGTCACAATTCCGGTTAAGAGATGATTTTTTGCATTTGTGTATTTTCAAAGTTAGACTTAGGTTTGACTTTGGGATATTTATGAGACTGAATAGTGTGTATTTTGTTTTAGGTATATTAAGAGTTAGTGAATTAGAGTCGAGCCAATGTTTTACCTTTTGCATTCCTTCTTCCGCTTTGGCGTATACGGTAGGCCAGTCTTTTGATTGAAATAGAAGGACTGTGTCATCGGCAAAACTGACAATAGTGGCATCGATATCTAGGTTACACAACTCATTTATATATATTAGGAAGAGCGTTGGACCTATAACACTGCCTTGTGGGACACCAAAACTAATTGGCAAAAATTGACTCTTTGTTATTCCGAGCTTAACGCATTGGGATCTGCCAGATAAGAAGCTGGAGATAAGGTCTAGTTCTTTATTTCTAATACCCATATTGAACATTTTGCGTTCCAATTTGATATGTGAGATTGTATCAAACGCTTTACAGAGGTCGAGAAATACCGATAGACATTTCGAGCCCTTATCTAGGTTGCTAGAAATATGGTCAGTTACTGTGGCTATGGCATCGTTAGTGCTTTTATGTCTTCTGAAGCCAAATTGACGAGGCGATAGAAGGTTTTTGGCTTCAAGGTATTCCATCAGACTATTATTCACGATCTTTTCAAATACTTTTGAAATGGAATTGAGCAACGTAATTGGACGGTAATTGCTGATGTCAAGTTTAGAACCTGTTTTAAAAATTGGGATAATAAGACTTTGTTTTAGAATAGTGGGAAAAAGGCCTTGGCGGAAGCTTATATTAAGAAGATGGGTTATTGGTTGAATTATACCAGGGGCAATTTTTTTAAGTACAGTGTTTGGTATTTCATCTATGCCGGCAGATGAAGTGTTTTTGAGAGAGTTTATTGCTACAGAAACATCTTTCTCTGTAACCGTTTTAAGAACAAAACGTGTTGGGACTTCATCATTGGTAGAGGGGTCTCTAGTGTTAGGTTGTATTGTTATCTGTTGTGATTTTTTTTGCTAATTCTGACCCTATATTTGCAAAATAATGGTTTACATGAGTTGAATCCTGATTGTCTATCATTCATTAAACCAATAAAAAATATGCCTCACAAAGAGTGTGTTTTGTTATATTATCAAATCAAGACGAGGCGTCGAGAAACCAGTATAATTATTATTGGTTTAGCTAAAAGCTATAAAATACATTATTTTCTATTTTCTGGAACACAAATACTTATTTCTCAATATTGTCTATCTGATAAAAAGACTTTTGTAAATAAAATGTGCGTATTAAGTGAGTCCCTATTTTCAATATATTTACAAAAATTTGTTCACATAATAAAGTAAGGAAGTGAGATTTTTTCAGATCTTTGTTTTCTGTACCCACTCGAATGAATTAATTAAAATATACCTATTTATAGACTATGACTTATTATGTATTTGTTGTTTGCACAACCTTACTTAGTGGACAAACATGCTTTCGTCATCTGCCAATCGTTTCATCCTGTTTCTAAGCGCTAATTTTATATAATATCCCTTATATTGTTTACCCCACGCCTTTAAATTTATCATCCCATCAAATGAATGATGTTTGTTGGAATTGGGCGATCATACATGTAAGTTTGAAACATGGTATGAAAGAAGGAAAAAAGGGAGACGAATCACTCTCCATGAAGAAGCACACATCATAATATAGAATTCAAGCACAACACAATCACATGAGTTCCACCGCGATACCTCGAGGTAATAATTGTGGCCACAACATAACGAATGCATAAGTACTTTCAATATAGGTAAAGATTATGCACACCATAAACATCAACCACGTGCTTCCAATTGTGCATTAGATAAAAAAAACTTTCCTTAGATAAAAAAAAACAAATGCAAATGTTTCGGTTTTCAGTTGAAGTTCTTTCATGACATTAGTTGCACTTCTAGTTTCACGTATTAACATAGATTTATGCAACATATTGTTGCGTATGGATTAAATATTATATAGATTAACCAATTCTTAGCGCGCTTCTTACTATACCGATAACTTATGTTGGGTTGGTTTAGTGTAAATACCTAAAGGACTCTTATATGAATTATAAAGTTAATTTTTAATGTTCGATGCAAAACAATGATTCCATTCAAGTTGAAAATAAAATATTTCATTGCTTTGACCAAGCACTAAGCGATGTGCGAAATGTGACGCTACACCCATAATAGGCTAAAATACTGTCAGGTAAGTTTTTAGATTCTCACGGCCAAAAGCATTTTTGTTGTTTGTTTTTGGGGTGTTATGCCGTGTTGCGCTAACTCCTTCTTTAGCCGACGTTTCGGACAGCGTTGCAGCGTTGTTAACACTCCCGTACCGGACGGAGGGAACACACTCACACTAACGAGAGTTTTATGCTATATCTAAGTTGTTTTTCACACCACATACTCTGTAATTTAGGTAATCCTAAAAAAACTATTTGGTTATCGATCTGCATTTAAAAAATATATATTTTATTTCTAGTTTCTTAGATATTAAATAATTTGTACAAAATTACGGCAAAATTCCTGTCCCCTGCCCCGCACCTCAGCTTCACCTCAGCATCGGCTAAAATTCCCCCGTCCCCATCCCTACTACCCGCTCTCCACCGAGAACGATCCAGCGAGCTACGAACTGGACCGTAAAAGTTGCATTTTATGGAAAGGGCTAACTCCCGGTCGCGTACACTGCACTACTGGTGTTTCCTTTTGCGATGCTAAAATGTTCACTTGCCGGACTAAGATCCGCCTGTCTGGCGTGCATCCTGTAAATGTTTCATGTTTAGAGACAACATTAAAATTATGTCTGTCTCTGTTTCTCAAATGGAAAAGAAATCTGTCAGAAAGAGACACATATTTTGTTTACATTTTTAAGTAATTTGAAGGAACTTGAATAAAAACAGAGTTCTATATGGTTAAAAAGTCTATGTTCCTCGGGGTTTTAGTTGCTAATTCTCTAAATTTTCGTGGTAAATAATTCTCTGCAAAACCGGACTAGTTTCACCCTGCTATGGGCATCTTCAGACTGGTAAGTAGTTCATTCATACTTATGAAATGGTGTTTATAAATTAATATCTTTTTCAGGTTGTAAAATATTTATTCTGTACTTTTAATATTAGAATTTATGTAATCAGTCGGCATGTATTTATTGCATTTTCTTACGGAATATTTACCAATGTTTTAAATTAGATCATAAAATTCTATGGTTTTAATTCATTTGTGTGAAAACCGCACAAGAGCCCCAACAGTCCTATCCAGTAGAACTATGGCATCCCCAATTGGGGTATTTTGTGAGGCTGAAGATAGTGGGGATGGGGAGGGGGAGGATATGGGAAAGAAAAAGGTGAAAGTACATGCATATTCAAATTTAATTACCATATAGGCTTAAGTTATTTCAAGCAACGTTTGGATTCTACATGGTGGTCTTTTACTAGGGCAATACTGAAAGCATCTACCGCCCTGCAACTTGATATTATATATATTTTTTCATAAATATTACAGCATCTGTTGTCGAGAGGTAAGACTCTAGACTAGTAAACCGGAGGTCGCGGGTTCCAATCCCGGTGTGCGCAAGTAAATTTTAATATTTATTTTTCGGAATGACTTTATTGAGTAAAACCTCAAATTGTAATATTTAAATATTGAAGACAATATTAGTGATTTCTAAACGAAAATCAGATTTTCGTTTAGAAATCACTAATATTGTCTTCAATATTTAAATTTTAATAGATTACTTTGTGATATTTCACAATTTAGTGACCAGAATTCATTTCGAATGTTGCTTGAAATGACTTTTACCTTGTTTGGTGACCAGATCTGAATAGCCAGGTATTTCCCCACTTTCTTCTTCCCCATCTCCTTACCCTCCCCACTACCTTTAGCCTTACAACATACCAGTAGCGGCTCGTTACTTTTGGGTCTACTATTAATTGAAATATTATCACTCCAGTACACCTAAAAGTTACGAGCCGCCACTCCAACATCCCCCATTTGTGAATGCCATAGTCGCACTGGCTCCAGATGATTGGGAGCAGTTGAGACTGTTGTGGTGTATTTACATAGAAAAATCAAAAACAGGAATATCTGAGGTTACAATTAAAAATAATTTACTCCACGTTTAAGATTTAAAAATACCTTTTTTTCATTATTTTCCAAAAATTCGTTTTATTTCGAACCCTTTGACATACAAACGAACCCATCATTTATGGTAAGGCAAACACTACGATTTAACCCTATATGTAAATGTACTATATAAAATCATAAATTAGGAATTATAACCTTCACTTACATCTAAAAATTCCATAATATTCGAAATAACATCCGTACCGTAAATTCAAGATGTTATTACACCTGTATTTAGAAATGAATAAAACAACGTTAGTGAACATTTCCAGTGAGAGAAACAATTTGAATATCGTTCCATATAGGCACCTCACCTGTGCTATTAAGGAATTCACATAAATCAAGTCAGTAACCTGGAAATATTGACATTTACCCTAATGACGTACCGAAATGTACAAGACACTTAGATCTGTTCTGGACAGATTAGATATACACTTAAATAACACGGTATATCATAATTTCATACAAAGAACAAGATTAGTGCATGAAATACCTAAGTAAATACCACAACTTTGACATATTTTCATTAATTCATTCAAAATCTCGTTACAAAAACTAACTAATGATTTTTCGATTTCTTAATAATTGATTATCAAAATATAATCGTTATCAATTATAAACCTTATCAAATCACCCCCGTTGTGTGGGTTAGTTTTTTTTTTTTTTTTTTTTTTTATTAAATATCAAAATAATATACAAAAATCAAAAAGTCCCAATAAACTACTTTAAAGTAGTTTGTCATTGGGTGCTTTTAACTTAAACAGATTATATCAAATGTATACATTCATATCATGAGAGGTGTAATACAATAAAAATAAAAACAAAAAACAATTAAAGCGTATGCAGTTAGAAATAGTTTGTATTAGAGTCTAGTACAAACTATTTCTTTCAGCTAGCCAATTTTTCAACAAAAAAAATCTTTTTATATTTGTACATTTTTTGATTTCTGCAGGTAACATATTTAAACAATTTGGTATCATGTAGTCTAGCGTTTTTTGTCCATATTTGTTTACATGCTTTGGTACGATTAGTCCTTCATTTAATGTAAAACGAGTATTGTAGGTGTGTTCCAGTCTATTTATGTACATAGGGCTATTTATGTGCTGAAAAATTATTTTATACCACATAATTGCAAGGTAAGAGTACCGAGAGGATTTTCAGATTTTGATAAAGGTATGGAACATTATGCCTTTGTTCATATAAACTTTTATGAGCTAATAATTTAACAAGAGAATTTTGAACTGATTGAACATGATTTATATTTGTTTTAGAGGAAAATCCCCAAGCTGTAATTCCATACCTTATGATAGATTCAGGTAGTGATAAATAAATTATTCGAAGTGTGCATATTGGAACATAAAATTTTAATTTATATAATCTACTAATAATAGATCTCAGTCGTTCACAGACTTTATTTATCTGTAAATCCCATTTGAAAAAACAATCAATAATAACACCTAAATAAACATATTTTTTAACCAGTTCAATATTTTCACATGTACACAACGCAGGGATACCAACATGTAAGCAATCTGAATTGTGTGTTTTAATTTCGGGTATAATAGTATTTACCTTGGCATTTGGTGATCTAATGTGTATCAATTTAGTTTTTTTTGCATTTATGATTAGGCCAGAGTCGTGAGACCATTTTAAAAGTTCAATGTAATCTTTTTGTAAAAGTTCAATACATAATTGCAAATCACTGCAAGAAAACACCAATGCAGTATCATCCGCGTACACAAAGTGTTTTACATGTTTAAAAATAAATTTAATAAAAGATACATAAATTATATATAAAATAGGACCTAATATGGAACCTTGAGAAACACCTGCTAAGATTTTTCTTTTTTTACTTAATGTGTTCAAAAGCTTTATTTGCATGCACCTGTTGTTCAAATAATTTTCAAATAGTTTTAGAAGTTTCCCTCTTATTCCTATGATTTCTAGTATTTTCAACAATTTTTTATGGTTAATAGTGTCAAATGCCTTGGAATAATCTATAAATAAGACTAATACATGATGTTTATTATTTAAATTATTATTTATCAAGCTGGCAAACTTTTGAAGTAGCATTTCAGTGCCCTTTTTTTTGGAATCCATATTGGTTAGTATCAATAATAGAAAAATCTTCCAAATATTTTATTAATTTAATTTGAATGTATTTTTCAAGAATTTTTTCTAGTGATGGCAAAATACTGATTGGTCTATAATTACCCAAAATGGTGTGATCACCTCCTTTATAAATGGGTCTGATAATACTGCATTTTAAATCATCTGGAATTTTTGCTTCAAATAAGATTCTGTTTACAAAATGGGTTATAATTGGACCTAATGTTAATATATGTTTTTTAATATCGCTCATTCTGATATTATCGATTCCAGGAGAAGAGCTTTTAAGTTGTTTCACAATGTTTTCTATATCAGCAATTTTAGCCCTAGGTAGGTACATGCTTTGAGGCATCTCCTCTGGTTCAAAACCAGTTGTCCTGTGATTACATGTATGTAACATATTGCAAACATTGTCAGAGAAATAATCAACAAAGTCATTTGTTACGCTTTCTTCGGTCCGATCTTTCATCAAATATTTGGATGCAACTTGGTCAAAATCATTTTTACATTTCTTTCCTAAAATTTGATTACATTCGTCCCATGTTTTTTTTGAGTCTTGAAATATATTTTTGAATTTATCATTATAGTATGAGGTTTTTAATTTTATAAACAATTTATTTAAAATATTTCGAAAACACTTATATTCTTTTTCATAGTATTTGTTCGTTGGAGCATTTCTCCAACGTTTGTATAAAAAATCTCTTTTTTTAATTTTATAAAGTGCATCAGTAGATATCCATTCATTTATGGCATGCGGTCGGTTTTTTGATTTTTTGCTTATTTCAATTGTGCTTTTTTTATACAAGTCATCAAAATAATTTTTAATTTTCAAATAAATAACAGAACATTCGGTTTCCTTTAGAAGCGATTTCCAATCATAATTACAAATATGTTTATCAACCAGTTTTTGCGAAAGAATTTTAACTTTATTATAATCATTTGAGTTTAAATTATCTACCGAGTTATAGCGCATACTTATAGCTGTTGTGTTGTGATCGGCAATGTTATAGTCACATACACATGCGAAGATTGTACTGGTTAATCCAGCGGGCAGTTTACCGCTTATTCGCACGTAGAAATGATCGATACATGAACTATTTATTTTCTGTTTAACAATTACTTCCCTAGTGACGCCATCTATACATTTTTTCAAATAGTTATTTGTAAGAATATTTTCATAATTTACTATGATAGGATCATTTTTGTTTAATAAATTTAAATTTATGTCGCCGAAAAATATTACACTTTCATTTGATTTAATATTGTTTTCAAACACAGAGGATATTTCTGACAAAAATGATAGCTTATTTAGATTCGGAGGTCGGTATATTGCTAAGACATTTAAAGTGCTCTTATTTGGAAGTGTCAATATTCCAAAAACGTTCTCAAAAAATTTGGTGTCCAGAAATATTTGCGAAAAGGAAAGGTTATTCTTTATATATAACAAGATGCCTCCACCGGATTTTTGTTTTCTACAATAGTGATACGAATTGTATCCGGGAATATCATAAAGATTAACAAGTTCCGAACGAATTGCCGTTTCGCAAAGCATGAGTACGTCAACGTGATTTAAACAGTCTTTAAAATAAACATGAAATAGGTCGAAATATTAACATATTGACCTAATGTTTAGTTGAACAAAATTAAGTTTACTTGTATCACATTTCCTTGAATCTTGCTTTTGAAACCATTCACGCAGGTTATTTACTTTACAAAAATTAATATCATTGTCATCATCTATGAAACTAAAAGACATAATGATTTAAATAAAATATTTCCAAAAACATTCATGGTTAGATTATAGTGTTGTTCAGTATAAGGTAGGTTTAATAATTTGCACCAGTAAATACATACTGTACATTTTCTACATGAAATATATTTGTTTCGTTCATTGAATTTTAATTGATAACTAATTGATAATTAATTGATAACATGATAATTAATGGATAACAATAATTTATTTGTTTCATTCTCCATTTGGTAACGATTTGTAAGTAAGATAGTGTGCGTGAGTTTACGCCGCTAAAACAAGTATTGAAACAGTAGTGCAGATTTAAATGGGAATATTGGTATTGCGGTGTATATAAACTATTATACTCTTTATATAAAATATAATAAAATATTACACTTATAACATTCCGTATAAAAGTAAAAAGTTGAAATACAGTATTTATTAATAGATAATTTAGATGCAAGGCAATGGACATAATAGTATATGTAGAGTAGGTGTATAGAACGTATTTAAATAGTGTAGGCCTATAAACAATGATTATAAAATGTATTTTAATATTCTGGATCTGGTAAAGAAAAGTGTGTAACTTTTGATGTGTTAATTTAATATTAACAAGCATCTTAAAAAAAGAAAACTTACATATCACATACGCATGTAAATAAAATTGATTATCTTCATTAATTATCAAAATACTACAATATAACAAAAGATTCTTATTTAAAATATATTGTTGCATTTTTTTTGATAAGTAAAAATTAATATTCAATATTTTGTTCAGCAATTGCGAGCATTTTTTTATATACCTTACAGTTGTTTTTGTCATTTGCCCTATGATTAACTGGAAATGTCATTTTATATTTTTCATTTTGAGTGCAACAGTTTCTGCAGTTTGGTTGTTTGTCCTTGTTCCCGCATTCGCTGTATGTGTGGTCGAGACCGCAGTAACTGCAAACAGGCTTTTCGTTCTTCTCTCTCTGCAGACATCTTGCAGCACCGTGTCCGAAGCGTAAACAGTGGTAACATTGCATTACAGGATTTGCGTCTTCAACAAAGATTCTTTGGTATCCGATTTTAATTTTATCTTTGTTTAAGAGTATTTTCCGGGTTTCACTCTCTACTTCAACCACATAGTTAGATGTATCATTAAATTTATTTTTAATTATTTTCTTGACGTTGAACACAGGTTTATGTTCCTTATTTTCCGACATAATTTTAATTTCTTCATTTTGTTCGATGATGTCACAAGTGAAATCTTCTTTATCATAATCATTAAATATTCCCTTGAAAATTAAAGTAGGTTTTTTTTTGTTAATTCCTTAGTATCGACATCATTTATTACTTGTGAGATCTCCATTTGTAATTTCTTCGCATCTTCTTTTTTTAAACACTCGATGATGATTCTGTTTCGGGATATTTTTTTGATGCCTTCAATACATATTCCCAGTTTACTAGTTTTAATATGTTTTTGTATTTTTTTTAGAATCGAGTCAGAAGAGTCACTGTTTGTTTTTGGACTAATCATTAGACAATATTTATTTTTTGTTTATTTTGAGGGTAATCATATGTTTTTTCTCTGTTCGCGATTTCTGTTTTATTTTTATCTTCCGACATTTCAATTGCCAGGTGCCCTAATAATGATAAAATGTTTGTGGCTTTATTTGTCACAATAATTTGTTGGTCTTTACTGAACTTTTTACTGGAATCTTGCACTGCGAGAAGTAGTTCACTAACTACCTCCTTTGCTTCTTCCATGAATTTGTGTAGATTGGCCATATTTATTTTTTTTTCACAAACTTACTCCACTTTATACTTTTACAACCAGTAGTACTGCACAAATATTGTTGTCACCAGTTTGACAGTTTCAGAATGTTTAAAATATTTATTTATTTTCAAATGTGGTTTGTAGAAGATATGTTACTAATTGATTATTATTTTTTATTCCAATCGATAGTGCGCACTTTGTTTAATTTAATCATCAGCTTCACTGTTTGTTTTTGCCAAAAATAAACACTTTGCGGAGCACTTAAATTGGGAGCAGAAAAATATGCAGCCTGTCACTAAATGAATGTATGAATATTGTGGGACATAGGACATGGGACAACAGTTCTGCTTCAAAGTCTCAACAAAACAGTTCCATTATTTTACCTGGTTAATTATTGATTTGAAAAGGGTTATAATTAATTTCAATTATATTTTTATTTGTTTTCCGAGTTTCAGTAGAAAAAATTAACAATGTTGTTTGCAACTAAATAATTTTTGAGCTTTAATGTGTTTGTGACATTTGCAAGTAGATTGTTTATTTGTTTTTGACACTTTTATGTAAATATTTTTTATTGTGTATTTATTTGCATGTATCGACACTTGCAGAGAGCCATTTCTTTGTGATTTTCTTTCGACGAGACCAATCCAAGTTACAGTACTGCGCACTTATCTACAACTTACTGTCCCATAACTTTTTCGTCCATTGACATTGTTTTTAAAACCTTCAATAACAAACCTAACAAATCGACAGTCCCGAAAAACAAGAGATAAGATTTTAATGTATTGTATTTTTGCAATAAATCTGTTTAAAGTTTCATTTATGTATTTTAACTGTTGAAATCAAGAAATGTTGTGTTTTATAAATATATTGGCTATTATAAAGAAGGGATTGACTGGACCTGCTTCCAGCACAGGAGAGGAGAGGCAGCCCCCGGTCCCAACTGCCAACAGCCAACGGGTGGGATTTGAACTGCTCAATACGCGATATAACCTTACTGAATATTACATGTTACTTTTGTCTTAGACCGTGAAGATTATTTTATTTTATCATAACCATTTACTTAGCGTTTTATTATTGCTATCAGTATTGAATAAAATATGTTGTGATGAATTTTGTTGTTAGAAAGTAAAACATGTAAATTCAGATGAAACAAACGTTGTTATTATTATTAGTTATAATATTTGTTCTATAACATATTATAGGCAATTATAGGTTATCAAGTAAAGACAATCGATAAGAAAGAGACATAGACAATATCATAGGGTAATCCTCCTCTCACTCATCTCCTTCCCTTTCCAACTACCTTCAGCCTCGCAACATACTCCAATCGAGGTACTGGTTCCAGACAGTTGGGGAACGCATAAAAACTTAAAAAGAAAGATAGTATAAGCACAAAATATTACTTATTATTGCTTTAGTACACAATTCAAACAAAAAAGTAATATTGTTATAATTGTACGAAAATATGTTAAGTGAGTAAAAATGTTTGTCAATTTCGAGATTTGTCTTCTTCATTCAAAATAAATAATAACTTAATGAAAACACAAATCACCATTGCATAAATAATTATAATGATCTAGAAAAACTAAGAACATACAATATTTCCATCAACTAACTTTCCAGCAACTTTATATTAACTGCACTATATACTTAACACAATGGAATCTTTAGAATTATACTATCAAACAGAACAGAATATGTAATATTTACAATAACATATTATTCAATATCGACATCTTCAATTGCGAATTTACTAAATATAAAATGACCTTAAAAGAGTATTTCACTGATGTTTCTTGAATTGATGTTTCTGATGTTTATGTTTCTAGTATTTATATATTTATAATCCTGTTATGGTATGATTTATATGCACAACATTGTCTTCTTATGGTTATGGTTATGATATGATTTATATGCACAATATTGTTTGTATTCTTATGGTTACCAATGTATCGATAATCTTTTATTTTATATAAATTTTAGTTTTTTTTTTCCCCTTTATTTTTGTTGTATTATTTCGTTCTATTATTTTATACAATTCTTTTATTTTATATAATTATAACTTCACATTTCTCATAAATTTAATTATTTCTTCTAATGCTGTCTTACGTAAAGTCACAAGGAGAAAATCCGTAATTGGTTTTATTTTGGCTATTTTACTTATGTACAATCTGTAAAAATATAAACTGTTGATTTCCCAAAAATGAATAAATAAATAAATAAATAAATAAATAAATAAATAAGTTTAACTAACTTTTTACTATCCAGGAAAGCAACATATTTCATTGGCAATGCTTATTTCACCAGGGTATACATCGTTCTAAATTATATCTCAGACGGACACAGACAACGTCTACGATGGACAGTATTTTAACCTTTTCGTCCCGGAGCAAAAAAAATCACATAAGATCCGAAGGGGGGTCACTAGGGTCCCCCAATTTGTTTTGCTTAAAGGATGTTAATGGCATAATATTGCGTAATTTGTTTTAATAATAATTAGGGGGGAGTATATTTAACGTGTTTCAGAAATCATTATCTAAATAATTCCATAAATAAAGTCGTAGTTAATATTGTAATGAATTTAGATAATAATGCGCCTTTTCCCATACAAAACAGGGAAGGCGGGCCGATAACGAGCATAACTCCTCGATTCTGAATCTCGACTGGCGATTGGCGATTACAACATAGCTTGTTTGTTGCACAGGATGGTCCGTAAATGATGGATATATTTATAAATATATATTTTTTAAGTTTTAAAAACCTACCACTACTAAACCAGGTACGGATGTTATTTCGAATATTATGGAATTTTTAGATGTAAGTGAAGGTTATAATTCCTAATTTATGATTTTATATAGTACATTTACATATAGGGTTAAATCGTAGTGTTTGCCTTACCATAAATGATGGGTTCGTTTGTATGTCAAGGGGTTCGAAATAAAACGAATTTTTGGAAAATAATGGAAAAAAGGTATTTTTAAAACTTAAACGTGGAGTAAATTATTTTTAATTGTAACCTCAGATATTCCTGTTTTTGATTTTTCTATGTAAATACACCACAACAGTCTCAACTGCTCCCAATCATCTGGAGCCAGTGCGACTATGGCATTCACAAATGGGGGATGTTGGAGTAGCGGCTCGTTACTTTTGGGTCTACTATTAATTGAAATATTATCACTCTAGTACCTACACCTAAAAGTTACGAGCCGCCACTCCAACATCCCCATTTATGTGAATTCCTTAATAGCACAGGTGAGGTGCCTATATGGAATGATATTCAAATTGTTTCTCTCATTGGAAATGTTCACTAACGTTGTTTTATTCATTTCTAAATACAGGTGTAATAACATCTTGAATTTGAAGTGAAAAATGTTGACATACCCCTATATCGCGCCAAAAATATCGAATCGTCCCAATTAAGCATTTTATTAAACAAATAAGAAAATTAATTGATTGAAGAACACATTTTGGGGAAAAGGCTTTAGTCGGACGTAGTCGGAGGCATGACTGTGACCATAAACAAGGTGACAGTTGGTTTAGTGTTGTTTGGCATATTTTTATTTATATTTTTATTACTGTACAACAGATTTTTTTTTCCAATTACAGTACAATTTTACATATGTCAGCATTTAGCAAAGTGACTATTCAATAATTGTTTTAAGTCATTTAGAGCAGCGTTTCCTAATTTTTTTTCGCCCCGGAACCCTTATCGATCATACTTTTCTAGGCGGAACCCTATTTTTATAAGAAAAAGATAAACTTGTAGTTTGAATACTTTCATGTTTACCATGAAAAGAAAGATCAAAAGTTTTGTGTAAAACTTAATTTAATGTGAAGAGTGATATCTTTTTACATTTTTTGTTAAAATAGCATTGAAATCAGGCTTTATGTCAGACAGCTGAATAAATATGAAGCTGCATCCAGTCTGTTTCTGTATTTGTTTTTTGTGTAAGCGTAAGCCGAAAAACCAGTTTCACATCGGTAAGTGGTCACAAACGGTAACAAAACTGTGATAGCCTTCTCGACGACTTCTGGATATTCGTTTTTAAGTCCAATCCAAAACTCGTCTAGATTAGTTTTTTTTGAATTAAACTTTTGTTGTGAGGAAGAAGAACACATGATATCAATCAAAGCCTCGTTCTCTGTTGCTGTAAGAGTCGACGGTGTCCTGTGAACTAGGAATGGATTATGTACCCAGTCAATGTCCTGCAGGTTTTTTTCAGGAAAATACTGTTCCAGAGATTTGTTGAGGGCCATCAATTGTTCGTAAATGCATTTTTCAACATCTGAGGTTACTTGCAACTCATTTTTTTCCAGAAACTCGTTTAAAATTGTAAAACATTGGTACTGTTTCTATTCAACACATTCTATCCAGAAGACAAGTTTCTTTCTAAGAGAAGAGATTTTGTCGTTTACTGTAAAAGTATTTGTGTTTCTTCCTTGCAATGACTTGCAAATTACATTCAGTTTATCAAATATGTCTGCCAAATACGCCAGTTTCATTAGCCATTTCTCGGCGTGCAATAGTTGAACAAGACCACTCAAAGATGAAGAAAGCGATTCTTTGGAAAAAAATACCACTAGTTCGTTGCGCAATTCAAACAATCTTGATAATACTTTTCCTTTGGAAAGCCATCTTACTTCCGTGTGAAGAAGAAGTGATTGATGCTGACTTCCTATATCTTCACACACTTTAAAAAAAAGTCACAATTGGAGCGGACGTGATTTAACGTAATTCACAATTTGTACGGCTTGATCGAGAACTTTCTTTACCTCGTGTGGTATTTTTTTTACGACAAGGGCATGTCGATGTAAAACGCAGTGACTGCTGCTGCATTTAAGTGCAACATTCTTAATTCTTGTTACAGTACCTTTTATTTTCCCAGTCAAAGCGGCAGCTCCATCGCTACATATATCGACACATTTGTTCCAATGAATGTTATGTACATTTTCGTAATTATCAATGACTTTGAAAATTTCTTCTCCAGTGGTGTTGGTCTCCAAAGGAGCACAAATAAACAAATCCTCTTCAATAGATCCCCCAAAGGAGTATCTTACGAAAACAAGCAGTACTGATAGTCCAGCGACATCTGTACTTTCGTCGAGTTGCATTGCAAACATTTCACCACTTTTCAATCTACAAATCAATTCATCTTCAATGTGGTCAGATATTTTATGGATTCGATCAGATATGACATTATTGGAACTCTGAACTGCTGCAACTTTCTTCGCTGCGTCTTCGCCAAGTACACACTTGACAATTTCTGTCATACAGGGTTTTATTAATGTCTCTGCAATCGTGTGTGGTTTGCCAGCACGAGCAATCCTGTAACTTAACAGGAATGATGCTTCGGTGGCATTCTCGTTATCATTTTTAACAGATTTATGTAAAGCAGCCCCACTGGTTTTATGTGCATCTTTGTATCTTTTAAAAAAGTCTTAGCTTTTGTCTTTTAATTGCGGGTGGTTGGTATTAAGATGTCGTTTTAGCTTTGCAGGTGCCAGAGAGCTATTACATATGATTTTGTTGCAGATAACGCATTGACCATCCGCATTCTCAAGCATTCCTACAGAAATAAATCCAAAGGACAAGTAAGATTCGTCATATTTTCTCTTTTTTGAAGTAGTGTTGTCCTGAGATTGCCCAGCCCTTTTAGTCGTTGGTGTATTTTGTCTATCCTGCTCATGACAATATCCTTCAGTATTTACGATATCCTGGAATGAAATAAAAAAAACATTAGTAATGTGACGACAAGATGCAGTTTGGTGTCGGCTAAAAAGAACAGTCCCACCCCAAATCTTCCTTTGGCACAGTCTGGAATTTGACCCCTTTTTCGGGCGTGATTCGTTTATATCAAAATTAGATTATTATTAATAGGCATTTGCTGTTTAAAAGACTAGAGTCGAACACCCATGCGTCAGTTATACTACATTAAAGTAATTTGTCAGGGTTGTCACGGTTGTCACCAATCAAAATATGAACTGAGCCTAAATGATTACTATTGCTAGGTACGTATAATTTACTTACGGATAAATCAACAGCTTCTTCTGAAACACTTTCATTATTTGCTGACGATGAACTTGATGAAGCACTTATGCCACTTTGTAAGCGCCCTGTTTTGAGCCAGTTATCCATTTTTTGATAAAGATTGAAATTAAAAAAATAACATGAATATGAATAAATCGTTTGTATTTGTTTTGGCACTATCTGCAATTGGTAACAAATAAAAAAAATACTTACCTAAAACGGATATCGTAAGTACAAGATTATAAGAACAGGAATAACAATATCACTGGAATGTCACCTTTGTAAGTTCACACGAATTAAAAAAGAACGAGAACACACAAGTTCTCTCATGTCACAGTCATAGAGTCGAGTGGGCGGGCGATACGGGTCGCGGGCGGCGGGAGGAGGCGACGGCGGTCAAGCGCGCTGGATCTAGCTCCCGTGCGCATTATTTTTTTTGTTAAATACATACGTTAAATCCGGACGGAACGCGGAACCCTTGTGATGCTTCTACAGAACCCCAGGGTTCCGCGGAACACGAAAACGAAAATGGGAGCGCTGATTTAGAGAACAGTCACTTACATCCAAATTCTTTGCAAGTTCGCTTAATATCATAAAATCCCAAGAGAAATGGGCTATCGATAAAATTGTTCCTTATTTTGAAACACATAATAGCTAAACTTGTTTTCCCTCCTATATATTGGTAAATGTTACCACTCGCGTGGAATGACTCGCAAATTGCGATGAATATGAAATGTTCTTAGTTACGATCGTTCTTAATAATAACCGTTCTTATTAATTACCGTGATGATTTATCATATGATCAATATATGTATGTTAACAATTTGTATGTGTTCAAAAGTCACATGATGAAAATGTTTTCTCTTTGAGTTATCTGGTCGCCATGAAAATTATAATAATTGTCTATGACTTCATTCTTGTCTATGCATAACCTATAAATATTTTTGACAAGTGCTTTCTTCTCCGAGAGCCGTTTCTTCCTGTTAAACATACCATCCTACGCCTGTGATGGTTATTGGTAAAGTAAGTACTCATTCTCATATTCATCGCTATTTATTTAATAGCTGCCGTTATTCCAGTTTAGTTAGGTAATCATTGGGCGTTTTGTCACAGTAGAATGTTTAAAGTTTATACTGTCAATTTGACGTCTACCTATTATTAGATTAGCATTTCGAAGGCATTTATTTCAATGATCACAAAAAAATATATTTTTAAGAGATATTTTTTTAAAGCGGAATGGCGGTAAACATTGTAAATATATATATATAATTTTCCCACGATAAACAACGTTTCTCTTAACCGTTGTCATATCTTCAAGGTTTTCAAATATGTGTTTTGGCTACGACTTCGTTATTTTGACAGGATATTCCAAGCGAAACCACATTTTTTAATTTTTTATTCTATATAAAAAAATTACATTTTCTCTTATTTAACTAGAAAAAAACTAATATATTACTCATTAATATATTACACAACGATTTTATTCACGATCATTGTTTTGTTGATTGATCATAAAACTGAAAAACTTTTTTTTTAAATTTACCTACACTTTTTTCATTTTTAATTTCGACTGGGAGGCAATTATGTATGTTTCTCCCCTCGTAACCAATGGATTGCTTGCCGTAATGAATATGTATGGTGTTTTAATGTATTTTATCATGTTGCCGTGTAAAGTGTGTGTGTACTTGGTACGTTTTAATGATTTTTGTATTTGGATGTATGAGTTTATTATTTATTTTTCATATAAGGAGACATGTATTATATTCATAAAAAGTTTCTTAATGTTAATAGTTTTGTTTTCATACATAATTTTTCTGAGGATGTTCTAGGTTTGAAGTGAAATAGCTTTTTGATTACTTTGTTTTGTTTTAGGTGTAGTTCATTTATATATGTTTCATATGCATTTAACCAGATTTCAATCAAGTAGTTTAAATGTGAATTTACGAGGCTGTAATATAGATCTTTTTTAATTTTATTTGGTAACAGATATGATATCCGGCTAAATACGCTAATTAAAGGGGTGATTTTGTCTTTAATATCTTGAATATGCTGTATAAAATTTAGGTGTTTATCAATGCACAGCCCAAGATAATTCTCTCGTATCAATTTTTGCAGATATTATATAGTTATATTCAATTTTAAAGGGTACAATAACTTAACGAGTTGAGCTAAAAATCATGTATCCTGTTTTAATTTAACTTTTAAATTTTATCATTTTATTTTATTTTAACAATGTTCTGTTTCAGATATATTTTTTGGGGTTAAACCAATAACCAAACTCTACCAAAGCAGACCATGGATCTACTGAATCCAGCTACTATATCCATCAAGACGGAACCAGGGCTCCAGGAAGAAGATGGAGGTGAAATTGCATTTTCAGATTTAGATTTCGACCACCCAGCTGTAACGAAGGAATGCTCGCAATATGCGGAGAGTACTCAGACAGCCAGTTTGTTGCATTGCATACGTGTTAAATATAGAACTTAAAATTCGGATGTCCGGAATCAATATCTCTTTTGAAATGTCGTGCAAACAGGACACACACTTGTACACAACATCCTCTCTTATAAAACATGAGGTGTATTGGGTATTTACCTTAATATGCGTCCTTGCCGGAAAATACCAAAATACAGCACTCATTCAACTTTATTATATTAAAATGGATGACTTCTGATATTTTGGAGAAAATTAAAAAAAGGGATTTATTGTTTCGAAGATGGAAAAACTCACCTTCTAATGAAAAATTTGAAAATGATTACAAAATTTTGAGAAATAATGTCATCAAAATAAATTACCAAACGAAAAACTTGTTTTTGTCAAGATAAATTCAAAAGTAATTTTAATGATTCTAAGCAAACGTGGGATGAAATCAATAAAATTTTGGGAAGAAAAACAAAAAGTAATTGCGATGAAGTTATCTCGCGATATGTTTTAAAGGATCAGACAGTGGAAAGTGTAACAAACCAATATGTGAATTATTTCTCAGATAGTATTAACAAAATGTTGCACAGATGTGACTTTAAAGCATCCGATGCTGATCCAGTAGAATAACCTCAAAGCATGTATTTACCCGAGGCAACTATCACAGAGATTAAAAATATTGTTAAAAAACAGAAAAATTCGAATTGTATGGGAATGGTCAGCATTAGAATGTACGACATAAAAAGACATTTATATATTTTAGGACCTGTTTTAACGAACTTTGTCGATAGACTTATTATACAAGGGAAAATGCCTGATCTTAAATGTGCTATTGTTAGACCTATATACAAAGGAGGAAAAAACTCGGAAATAGTAAACTATCGACCTATTAGTATCTTGCCTGCACTTGATAAAATTTTAGAAAAATATGTTTCTTTAAAATTAAACAATTACTTTACTTAAAATTTTGCATTGTAGACAACTAACAATATGGATTTCAAAAGAAAAAAACCACAGAAAAATTATTACAGGACTTTTCGAATTATATACATAATGAATTAAACCATAAAAGACATGTATTAGTACTATTTATCAATAATTCCAAAGCATTTGATACCATTGATCCAAAAAAAATATTAAAAATCTTAGAGGCAATTGGAATTAGAGGAAACCTACTTAATTTGTTTAAAAATTATTTATTTAATAGACATATCTGTGTAAAAATATTAGAAAAACTGAGTGGGAAGAAAAAAATGAGCGCTGGCGTACCTCAGGGTTCAATTTTGGGACCCACGCTTTATTTAATATTTGTATCAACAATGAAAAAACTTTTTTTATATGTAAAACATTTTGTATACGCAGACTGCACTGCTCTTGTTATATCTGATGATCAATTATCTAATGCTATTAAATATATACAGTATGACTTTACGTCCCTGATAAAATGGTCACACGACGCAGGCCTAAGCATAAATACAAAAAAAAACAAATTGATGCACATACGATCTCCCGTGCTTCAGTTCTGAATAGCATGAAATAATATCCCACAATTTTGCATGTATTCATCAAAACATTTTGCAGAACTGTAAATGCGATAGTATTGAACTTGTTAATGAATATGTTTATTTGGGAGTGACTGTTGATTGCAACTTTAAATGGGACTTGCAAATAAACAAAAATTGTAAAAGGCTGAGGGCGATAGTGGGTAAACTGTACAAATTGAAATGTTTCGTTCCTGTGAATATTTTAAAAATAATTTACTTATCACTTGCAGAATCTACTTTACGATATGGAATAACCACATGGGGACACTCTTGCAAAACTAACTTAAATTACCTACAATTAGTACAAAATTCTATGATTAAATTACTAGTTCCAAAACAGATATTTTCACAGAGGCGAAACATATCATTATTGTATCGGAACTTGACTGTCTTACCGGTACAGGCCTTATTGTGGCACAAAATATTGATTCAGCATATATCTGACTCTGAATATAAGAGGAAAGTCGAACATGAACATAATACTAGGTTCACAAAAATGAAGGAATGCTTGTACCAAAACATTACAATAAATACGGACAGCAAACCCTGGAATAAAACATGCCCAAAATATTCAACATGTTACCAAGCAATATATATGCTGAAAACATGGCTACTAAGCAGAGATACTCTGTATTAGTAATATTTTTGATTATGGCAGTGGTTGGTGATAAATATGATGTATAAGTTGTATTGTAATAAGTAATAATATTATGAAAATATGTTATATTATAATTGAATATGAACATCCTGTTGACAAACTGCTTAATTGCGGTTTAATGGGATTGTACTTTGGAGAACAATAAAATAAATTGAATTAATTCACAATAAGTTTTCGGTTCATCGATTCACCTAATTTCATTTGGGACATGATGTAAATAACACGTATTTATTATACGTTAAAAATACATAAATATTGATTGTAAAAACAATATCCCATTGACTGAAAACAATCAAACTCTCTACTACGGGTGCTCTAGAGAAATTTTTTGTTTTTTGAAGAATCGGTCATTGAAGCGGACATCTGAGGTCATTTTTATCTAACATTGACCTCGTTGATCAATGGTATCTTTATTCGTAAAAAAATAGTTTATTGTTTACCAATTTAAAAAAATTCTCGTTTATATCAATTTTACGAATATACAGGGCTGGCTCTATCCTGGCGCAATTGGAGCAGTTCGCTCCGGGCGTCGAGTGCTCAACCTAACACATCGCCTTTGATATTATTTTTGATAAATACCGCGCTACAAAAAAACACAAATCATAATTTTATTGATTACAGTGATATCCTGCTTTGGCTTGTACTAATTGAGACTGTTAGGGCAGTCAAAATTTAACTCGCGCCCGGCGCCGTTTGGTTCAGAGCTGGCCATGGAAAAATACATTCTATTTATTGTCATTTTTATTACAGGAAGCATTAATGTGGAGGCAGTTACCGTAAACGCGGATCTTGGACCCCGAGAAGATGAAGCGGGGCTTACTTATATGACAATTGACATAGACCTGCCGGATGTAAAAGAGGAATGCTTAGAACGCTTTGGAAGAATTACCAAGGCAGCAGGTAAAATCAATTTATCACTGTAAACTTGAACGATTCGGACTCTCCTATTTTTTTTAACCTTTCTACGAACTTACTTCGCTTATTTACTCTAAGTTTAGAAAAAATGTGTTTAACTGAGTCATTTTCACCCATGTTATTTTTCAAATTTGTCGACAGATCTTCAGACGCATTTTGTCGAAAAAGGATTCACTTCTCCCCATCGCGACTACTCCTCCTCTCCTAAGTCAAATTTTGCAATAAACGTACGCACCCATGAAAGAGAAAAATATTTTCACTGTACCGATTGCCACTATTCATCTTCTCGAAAGGGAGATTTAAAGAGCCACATGCTTATTCACACGGGAGAAAAACCTTTTTCATGTTCTGTGTGCAACTATGCATGTAATCAAAAGGGTCATTTAAAGAGCCACATGCTGACTCACAGTGGAGAAAAGCCCTTTTCATGTTCCGCTTGCAACTATGCGTGTTGTCGAAAAGGTCAGCTGAGGAGGCACATGCTGACTCACAGCGGAGAAAAACTTTTTTCATGTTCCGCTTGCAACTATGCATGTAATCAAAGGAGTCAACTGAAGAGCCATATGCTGACTCACAGTGGAGAAAAACCTTTTTCGTGTTCCGCATGCAACTATGCGTGTTGTCAAAAGGGTCACCTGAAGAGCCACATGCTGATTCACAGTGGAGTAAAACCTTTTTCATGTTCCGTGTGCAACTATGCGTGTTGTCGAAAGGGTCAGCTGAAGGGGCACATGCTGACTCACACTAGAGAAAAACTTTTTTCATGTTCCGTTTGCAACTATGCATGTAATCAAAGGGGTCAACTGAAGAGACATGTGCTGACTCACAGTGGAGAAAAACCTTTTTCATGTTCCGTGTGCAACTATGCATGTTATCGAAAGAGAAACCTAATGATCCACATGATGACTCACAGTGGAGAAAAACCATTTTCATGTTCCGTGTGCAACTATGCGTGTTGTCAAAAGGGTTATCTGAAGAGGCATATGCTGACTCACAGTGGAGAAAAACCTTTTTCATGTTCCGCTTGCAACTATGCGTGTTGTCGAAAGGGTCACCTGAAGAGCCACATGCTGATTCACAGTGTATTAAAACCTTTTTCATGTTCTGTGTGCAACTATGCGTGTTGTCGAAAAGGTCAGCTGAGGAGGCACATGCTGACTCACAGCGGAGAAAAACTTTTTTCATGTTCCGTTTGCAACTATGCATGTAATCAAAGGAGTCAACTAAAGAGCCATATGCTGACTCACAGTGGAGAAAAACCTTTTTCATGTTCCGTGTGCAACTATGCATGTTATCGAAAGAGAAACTTAACGTTCCACATGATGACTCACAGTGGAGAAAAACGATTTTCATGTTCCGTGTGCAACTATGCGTGTTGTCAAAAGGGTCATCTGAAGAGGCATATGCTGACTCACAGTGGATAAAAACCTCTCTTATGTTCAGAGTGCGACTATGCATGTTCTCAACAGGGTAACCTGAAGGCACACATGCTGACTCACAGTTGAGAAAAACCTTTTTCATGTTCCCTGTGCAATTATGCGTGTTATCGAAAGGGTCAACTTAAGATCCTCATGCTGACTCACAGTCGAGAAAAACCTTTTTCATGTTCCTTGTGCAACTATGCATGTTATCACAAGAGCAACCTTACGAACAACATGCTGACTCACAGTGGAGGAAAACATTTTTCATGTTCCGTGTGAAAATTTTCATCTTAGCGAAACGCCCATCTAAAGACCCACTTGCTGACTCACAGTGGCGAAAAACTTGTTTTATTTTAAGTCCACATATTAATGTTTTAAAAGGCAATCTGAAGCGCATGCTGACTCACTGCGGAGAAAAACTTTTTCTTGTTCCTTGTTCATCTATGGATGTTCTCAAAAACCACTTCAAAAAGCCACATGCTGACTCACAGTTGCGACACACCCTTTTCATTTTCCAAGTGCACATATTTAGTTTCTAGGAAAGGCCATCTTACCTCTATATAAGATAAATATTTGACATTAGATGCATCACGTGCTGACTCACAGCGGAGAAAAACATTTTTTCTTGTTCCGAGTGCAACTATGCAAGTTATCAATAGTGTACCTTGAAGAGAAACTTGCTGACTCACAGCTAAGAAAACACTTTTTCGTTTTCTGGTTGCAATTATTCATGTTCTCAAAAGAGAGATTTGAAAAAATACCTGCACACTTACAGTGAAGACTAGTTTTTTTCATATGCAATTATGCATTTTCTCGAAGAGACTATTTGACTGGCCCTTATTTTTGTTCCTTGTGTTAACATTCATCTTCAAGAAAATTATTTACACAATAAATTTTAGTTATAGATATGATATGTTTCACCAGAGAGTTTCAAGTATATAAAATATGTATCATTTGTAATGTTCTAAATATTTATTACCTTTCGATTTCTTTAAATTTGTTCTGGATCGAATTGTAAAGGATTTGATTATTTTTTAGAACTTAAATATACTAAGTATGTGTAAAAATGCTAATTATGTCACACCTACTACTTAGACGAATATCAAAATATATATGAATATGTGTACAATAATGAATTTAACTATTTATTCAAATAATATTATTACACTTCTAAATTGTCTGTCAAAACTATAAAATTGTAGGAGCAGCTATTAGTGCGTTCTATAATATTTTCTTTTTTGTTTACCCTGCGGAGATCGCACCTTGTACCTGCGAGAACTATTTGGTAAACTCAGCCGCTAGGTATTTCAACCGCTCGAGAACGTACTACCTGGGCAGACAGGAAAAAGTTCCATTGATTTGACTGATGACGATTTTTCTCTCAGATATTTTAAAATGTAAGTATTTTTCTCCGTACATAACAGAACCGACAAAATTTAACTTTTTTAATTTTTTTTCAATTTTTTACTAATTGAAAATTTTTGTCGAAATGCCTTCATGCAATCATACATTTCGTTACGTTCTTATAGCAGATATAATGCCGTTAAAGCGTTATCAACAAATTCGTAAATTTTTACACTTTGACAATAGTTGTTAAAAGATTATTCTGGTAAAATCTATTGCCAATTGTAGAGAAAATTAGGAGCATTTATAGCATGAATTAAAAATCGAACAAGTTGGGTTTGTAAGGGCTGAAATGCCAATGATCTATGATTTTAATCGAAAAAAATGTAAACTCTTTCACTAAAAAAAAGTTGAAATATTTATGTTTTTATAATTATTAGTAGTAAATACAGATAATTACTTACTCGTTACAATTTTTAATTTGAATCTAACTTTACGAACCGCATTTGTCATTGTTCACAGTAGTTAAAATTTAAACTCAGATATTACCTAAAATTTAAATACATAACTTATTGCTATTTTTTTCAAGACCTCTTTTAGATCCAGAATCCTAATAAC
Source organism: Hesperophylax consimilis (assembly GCF_061612785.1). Taxonomy (NCBI): domain Eukaryota; kingdom Metazoa; phylum Arthropoda; class Insecta; order Trichoptera; family Limnephilidae; genus Hesperophylax; species Hesperophylax consimilis. Next base: position 11,356,206 of record NC_142852.1, read on the forward strand.
ACGGTTAAACTATTAAAATTTCCTTTTTGATATCCTTGCCGACTTAAGAGTTAACAACTAATAGGACAGTAATGTGTTTGTCCTTAGTTTTTAAAGCGATTTTAAGCCTAATGTATAAAGCAATCGTATAAAGGACAGTGTCCAAATCACTTGCACTAAATATTAATTTAGATACCCTTTTTTAATTTTTTTAAAATATTTTATTGTGATTTGTTCTCAAAGTTGCGAACTTCCCACAGTCAACAGGTTGAAGATCTGCTAGCCCTGTAATATATACAATGCCCAATTGTGCGCGCTTTCTTCACAAAACAGTCGTTTTTTTCCTGTTTCCAAACTCTATTCAAACCGCGTTGTTAAACTTATCGTCCCATGCCTGTGATGGTTATTGGTAAGTACTAATGCTTATATTCATCGCTATTCATTTTGGTAACGGTCGTTATTCCGGTTTAGTTAGATAATCATGGGGCGTTTTCTTTGTCACACATCGGAACTTTTAAACTGTCAATTTGACGTATACCTTTTATTAGATAAGTATTTCAAAGGGATTTATTAAAAAAGTCACATAAATACGGATTAACGATATTTTGTTAAAAGCAGAATGGCGGTTAACATGGTAAATAAATATAGATTTATCCGACGATAAAGAAAAGATTCACTAAACCGTTGTCATAACTTCAAGTTCAAAATACCTCACAATTTACATTATTATTTCCCAATATGTTTTTTGGCTACGTTACTTTTGATTGATTTTCGAAGCGGAATCAAATATTAACATCCCGTTCAAATTAGAGTTCTGTTACAACTATGTTCTGTTTCAGGTTTTTTTTGGCTAAATTATTATTTTCTCATATGTGTTTTGGCTACGTTACTTTTGCTTGATTTTATGGTTAAATATTAACATCTCGTTCAAATTAGAGTTCTGTTATAACTATGTTCTGTTTCAGGTATATTTTTTTGGCTAAAATCCAAGGTTCGTAGAAAATATTTTTAACAAGGTAAGCTCATTGTGGGGGTAATCGTGACCTAGATGGAAGCCCATTTCCCACTGGGTGATTTGAATTTACTGTAATAAAAGTGACAGAATCCATTTGCAATGATTTATTTATAATGCGTTGGTAATATTATACTAATTATTATGTTAAAACTAATGCTTGGAATTAAATGGTAAAATCCCAGGAAATTTGCAGTGTTATTTATGCAATGATGATGTAGAATTGCGGTTACTTATTAGCGCCTTGTACATATTGTCTTTGAGGACATTCAAATAGAAAATCTCCATCAGTAAACTATCATGACAAGGATATGACAGGGGAAGTGTTGAGAATAATAGTTTTATTTTTATTTTTATAATAACTCCACACAGGAGGCCCTGAAGAAAATAATTTCCCTCAGGGCCTATGTCATCTTTGGGGATGCTGTGTGGAGGGTCTTTTTGTGGAGAGGAAGGAGTGAACATGGGTCTTGAAGAGTCCCATGTTGTAGGAGGGAGGAAACACAGAGGCCGGCAGTTCGTTCCACAGCCGAGCTGTTGAACTTAAGAACGAATCGTAGAAGCGACCCGTTCTCATGTGACAAATGTCAACCGTGTACAAATGTTGGGCGCGCGTTTGGCGTGTATCCCGACTACGCACCGGTGCCGAAGGGATCAATGACGCTAGTTCCTCAGAGCATCTTCCATTGTAATACCGATAGAACAAGGACAACATACCTACCAGACGCCTGTGCTCTAAAGATTGCAGTCCGTTTGTTAAGATTGGGGAATCTATCAAACGGACCGCCCGTTTTTGCACAGAGTCAAGGGTTTTTTTCAGGTATTTAGGGGCTCCGGACCAGAGATGGCTGCCAATTTCGACAGTAGGGCGCACTTGCGATTTGTACAGGGTCAGCAGTTGTGAACTATTAAAGTATCTGCGGGCCCTGTACAGTACGCCCAGCTTCTGAGAGGCCAACTTTGGCTTCGATGGAGCCCCCGTACCTGAGCTGGTAACTTATAGTTATACCAAGCATATCAATGGAAGGCCTGTTCGGAAGATTGCTTCCGTTGAAGGAGACAAGATTATCATTTGGATCCCTTTTAGACGTAATCAGACAGGATTGGGTCTTTGAAACATTAAATTCGACGAGATTATTTTTACCCCAGGAGGAAATACTCTCGAGATAACCGTCCATTCTCTGCTTTAAAGCCCTCCGAGCCGTTGGAGTTTGTGTGCCCTTTGGGGGCTTGTCAAACAAAAAGCTATCATGAACTGTACTGTCATCCGCGTAGCAATGAATCGGTGCACACGTCAAAAGGTCATTGATGTGCAACAAAAACAAATTCGGAGACAGAACCGATCCCTGTGGGACGCCAGCATTTATAGAGTGCGAGGAAGAGGTGAAGCCGTCAGCAACCGCCTGAATCGACCTATCCCTTAAAAAGTCAGCAATCCACGTACACAGGGATGCGAGAAGTCCGTAAGAAGGCAATTTTTTGACAAGTCCTCGGTGCCAGACCCGGTCAAAGACCTTGGATATGTCTAGTGCGACCGTTTGGGTCTCACCGTGACGTTCCAGGCACCGCCCCCAAACATGCGTCACATACGCGAGAAGATCACCGCACGAGCGGTTCCGCCGGAATCCGTTTTGACGGTCGTTGATAATTTTGTTCTTCTCGAGGTATGTGAACAGTTTGTCGTTGATCACACGTTCCATCACTTTGGACAGAACTGATGTGATCGCTATGGGGCGGTAGTTGGCCGGGTTGGAGCGGTCACCTTTCTTGGGAATAGGGTGAATGACCGCTTTTTTTCAACCAGAGTGCACAGTGCCACACGTCAGGGACATTTTGAAGAGCTTTCTCAAAACTGGAACTATTTCCGCAGCACACCTCTGCAATACCAGAGCAGGTATTCCATCAGGTCCACTAGCTTTGTTAACATCGAGACCCCGTATTACGTGGAGTACATCCCGATGTATTTATATAAAGAGATGTACTTGGTGGTAGATACTCTCAGCATACCAAAATATGTCTCAAAGGAAAGGGTGTTTTCTGATGACCGGATAACTCATCAAAATGACAACTCAACAAACCTATAAAAAAATGTTAAAAGTTATGAAAAGTGATGAAACAAAAACTAGGTTAAATGGGTTACATATGTTACTATTAAACCTTATTTTTATTTAAAGTTTATTTTAGTTATTAAATTGTGTTGAATAGTCATTTTGAGGAGTTCTTACAATACCTACCATTTCTTACCAAGCATTAAATTTTAAGAATTAATCAATGGATAAAGACAGAGGCTTTTACCTTCATTTCTATGATTTAATTATTACATGATCACTAATTTGTATATGATAAAATTCAATTAATATGTTATTATGAAATAGTAATACCTAGTTGCATAAAATATGTTATAAAAATGTCAAATCATTAACCAAAGGATATCTATCTTTAAACGAAACAACGAAATAATATGTTCCTCTACATTACTGAACGGATTTAAACTTGTGACACACATAGTTCAATTTTTAGAAATCTTTTTATCTTTATATCTGTAAAACTTTTTTTTTTTTTTATATTTACTCCACACAGGAGGCCCTGAAGAAAATAATTTCCCTCAGGGCCTATGTCAGAATACTAATAAAGTACCTTGAAAATTTTTCTATTATTGATACCCATCAATATGGTTTTCAAAAAAATAAAAGCACAGATCTACTACTTCAAGAATTTTCAAATAAAATTAATAATGATCTTAACAAAAAAAAACATGTACTTGTATTATTTATTGATAATTCAAAGGCTTTTGATACGATTGATCATAGTAAATTACTTAAAACTCTAGAAAACATTGGAATTACAGGAAACCTACATAAATTATTTGTTAACTACTTTCAAAATAGAAAGATTTGTGTAAAAATTTTTGATCATTTTAGCAAAAAAAAAATTGTTTTCGCAGGCGTACCACAAGGGTCCATACTAGGCCCTACATTGTATATAATATATGTTACTGCAATGAAATTTATATTTTCTCATGCAAAACATTACGTTTATGCTGACGACACTGCATTAGTTATTTCACATGAGGATTTATTAATAGCGAGTACTTTACTACAAATTGACTTTGTTACTCTTCAAAAATGGTCACATGATGTAGGTTTAATAATCAATGCTAAAAAAACGAAGCTTATGCACATCAGATCTCCTCATAATAACATCACCACAACTCCTAAAATTATTTCTCATGACTTTAATTGCATCCATAACTTTGTAATACAACCATGCTCATGCAAAAATATTGAACTTGTTTCAAAATACGTATATCTAGGCTTAACAATTGATTGTAATTTTAAATGGGATATACATATACAAAAAGTGTGCACACGGCTTAGAGCTATAGTGAGCAAACTTTATAGATTGAAGTTTTTTGTTCCACCAAATACCCTTAAAATAATATACCTATCATTGGCGGAATCCCTAATAAGATATGGAATAAATTCATGGGGACATTCAACAAAAACAAATCTTCTTTCAGTCCAAAATGTACAATATTCTTTGGTAAAATTATTATTAAACAAAACTAAATACGAACAAAGAAATGACGTACCAAAGTCATTACTATACAACTCTGTAAATGTATTATCAGTTCGTGCTTTATTGTGGCTTAAAATTGCGAGTCAGCATACCTACATCTCAATCTGAACATAATAAAATAGTGACACATGTTCATAATACAAGACTAATTGCAAACGATGGACTTGTAGTTCCCAGATACCTGAATAAATATGGTCAAAGAACTCTAGAATACCTCGTTCCAATAATTTACAACATGTTACCAAACTCAATAAAAAGCTGTGAATTGACTCACAGAAGGAAATGTATGTTAAAAAAATGGTTGTGTGAAAGAATTTTTTTGTATTAATGTAATTATGTGTATATTTTATGTACTTGTAAAAATTGTATATGTATTTAAAAAGTAATTGTTAAAAGAACCCGTTGACAAACTGATATCAATCAGTTTAACGGGACTTAATTGTAAAAAATGTATTTTTGAAAGTTAATAAATTAAAAAAAAAAAAAAAAAAATTGACACTAATTATAGTACATTCAGATGTGAGGTTATGATTGACGCATGAATTGACACTTTATGTAATTGTAATTTGACAGGAAAAACAGTTTATTTTTTAAGGTTTTTTTAAGACAATTCCAAACTTTGAAAGATTCTGTATGCATACAATGCATCTGTGAGGGTTGTGTATTCGTCTCTAACTCAGTATGAATTTTTCAGAAGTTAGGTTATTTTAATCTTTTGTAATGTGTTGTGCTGTCTGCAGGCCCAGAACGTGCTGCAGAACCACATTAGAATCCACACTGGCGAAAAGCCGTTTGCGTGCCCGGTCTGCCACGACCGCTTCCGCCAGAAGGCTGCGCTTGATACGCACGTGCGCGCCGTGCACCTCAAGCTGGGCGCGCGCAGACGCAGGGTGCCTAACACCAGCACCGTAGCCGAGGGTGGTGTGCTCGAGAAGAACAGCACTGAAGACAAGCAGGAAGTGTAGTGTATCTGCCACTGGGATCTCATGTGTACGCCATTAGGAATACCTTCTTGTGTTCCTTGTCTTATTATGACATTGTATTGTTACCAAGTGTTGTGGCTGTGCAGTACAGACGCAGGGTGCCAACACGAGGGTGGTGTGCTCGAGAAGAACAGCACTGAAGACAAGCAGGAAGTGTAGTGTATCTGCCACTGGGATCTCATGTGTACGCCATTAGGAATACCTTCTTGTGTTCCTTGTCTTATTATGACATTGTATTGTTAGTACGTGTTGTGGCTGTGCAGTACTGGCGCAGTACTGGTGCAGTACTGGTGCAGTACTGGTATCTTGATCATTCCTCCAATAAAAGTCATTTATTTCTTCCAGTCCCCAATTTATTTCATACAAAATTGAAAAAAATATTCACATGTAGCACGCATCAAATAACGCATTTCTTGCGCAGTATTAAAAAAAAATTTCCAAAATGCGTGTTTTATTTTACTGCGTGAAGTTCAGGCGCAAGTATTAAAATGTTTTTCATTCATAATCTATAAAACATAATCATAATTTCCAAAAAAGTGTTTATAAGTGATACAAGCGCTTTACAGAAGGCCGAGAAGATGTTAATGATGATGAGCGTCCTGGAGTTGCAACCACGTCAACAAACCAACAAAACATCCAAACAGTGAACAAAATGGTTTTGAAAAATCGTCGAATCACTATTAGGGAAGTTGCAGAGGATGTTGGCATATCAATCGGCTCATGCCATGCAATGTACTCGGATGTTTTGGGTATGAAACGTGTGGCAGCGAAGTTTGTTCCGAAATTGTGGAAAAACAAATCATGGATTTTGCATCACGATAATGCATCAGCTCACACATTTTGCCACAATTGATGAGATAAAGTCAGACTCGAAGAACGAGCTGATGGCCATACCGAAAAGCGCATTCCAGAAGTGCTTCGAGGATTGCATTATATCTGAGGGGATTACTTTGAAGGGGAGAAAATGTATATTGATGAATAAATAAATATTTTTCGAAAAAATTTGAAATTCACCTTTTCTTTTGAACAAACCTCGTAATTCGTGGTTTTTAAACAAAGCGTTTTATTTTTCATTTAATAGTACATAATTCCATATGCTAAACATCAAAAGTCATTCCACTCGAACAACGAGTGGGTCGAACCTCTCGTTGTTTGAGTGGAATGACGTCGTCGAGAATCGAGGCCCTGAACAAACCACACCCTGTGAACCCGGGCACCCCATGCTAAGTCACCAAATGTAGTGAACCACTTGAGGTGACTATGGTAGAGGTTTTGATGGTAAATATACAGATACACGGCACACAATACATATACGTAAATTTTTGTAAAAACACTTTTGTCAGTTTAATAATGAAAAAAAACTATTTCATTCACTGGAAATGGAAAATAATGCATTTCAATAGCTATTTCGTTAAATTTTAAATTGTTTGTTTCTTTAGCGGCCATTTTTTTAATATGAATACCGCTCAAGAGTCCCAACCGTCTAGAGCCAGTGAGACTATGGCATCCCCAATTGGGGGAGACTGAAGGCAGTAGGGAGGGGAAGAGAAAGGTATGGAAGTACCTGGATATTCAGATCTTATCAAAAAACGCGGCTAAAACCATTTCAAGCATGGTGGTCTTACACCAGGGCGATACTGAGAGTATATTCCACTCGGGAACACGCCGCAAGTATACTATGTATTATTATTATTTGTGAAAAGCAGTGATTTCAATAAGATTTCACAAGATTTACTATTAATCATATACCTACTAGTACGTTGATCTATTATGTATATACATTTATTAAATCAGTTGCCAGCTGTTATCGTGTTACAAAAAATACTTAATCTAATCTTGAATTCGTTGAGGTTTGACTGAAACATGTCTATCTGTGAAGGAAGTTGGTTTAAAAGCGTAGTCATTCTCTTCAGAGACATGAGCATTGGTAGGTTGGTCCTGCCTCTTGGAAAAATAAAAAGTCCTGTGCTGCCTAGCTCTGGTGAAGTTATCGGGGACAAAACATAACACGCTCCAGAACATCAGGATTGCGAATGTGTCTGTTAAGCAGCTTATGTGCTACTAACACCATTGCAAATTTTCTCCTTAACCCCCGATTAACGGATTGCTAGTCGAGAGTCTTACCCCTCGACCTGTTCTCAATGTAAAAGTTACGCTTTATAATATTAAGTTGAATGTTTGTTTTGCGCCCGTACATACGCAATATGAATATTAATAAGTAGTTTTGTCCGTATAAAAAGTACAAATTCAATATTCGATTGAATCACTGATACAATATTTTGATAATGAATTCTTTTACGCATTCCCTTAAAGGTTACTGAAATAGTTGTTTCTAATTGTTATCTAACTTATTCAAAGTGTTTTTAAAATAAAATGGGGCTATTAACCGTGTCCTGCGTATCTGTATATGTACCTAACTGGTGTGTTGGTTATCCAGTGAACTTTGTAGGTTATGTTTGAATTCAGTTGCCCCACACCACTGACTCTATCCAAGGGATATAAGAAGACACGCGGGTGTAGATAGCAGGAATACCGGCTGCACACGTATTCGGACCGTATGAAGTCACCCCCACCAGGTACTTCATGCAGTTGTTGTTCGGGTACGGAGCGAATATTGGACCACCGGAATCGCCCTGTAATATGAAAATATATTATTATACACTAATTGAGGTAAGGACGTGCTGGGCTGGACAAATTACATGCGTACATCTTCTGTGGAAATAGATCCTTCAGAAATACTTATCACACGCAACGCAAAACCATGCTTCCCATCCAACGCCAATCTGCGCTGCTAACACAGTGAAATCCATAACTTTACAATATCTAATCGATGGCTTAACCGCATAAGATTTTATATCAATTTCCCAAGCACAGTCGTGCTGTTGATAGCCCGACAGATATTGATAAAGCAATACCTCAATGAAATGACATTCCTAAATGTCAGACGGCAACATAAAGGCTAAAAATGGCGAAAAAGGCGAAGACAACATAAAGGCATGCCGTGTGGGAGACCTCATTTTCGTGCAAAGGATTTGCGTTTTTTTGCAGTGCCTTCTTGTATTCCCTCAGTGTTGCAATTTCTCGCACAATTTTTTGCATAAATACATATGATATAAGAATTTATTTAAGAGGCGTGCATTCCATACAGGCAAATAAGCACTGCCTATCCAAGATTACCAACATTAAAAGTTCTAGCTACGAATCGCAGCGCCAATTGCGCCTCTACGACCGCACTACTATATGCGACAAAAGTAGCAACTAATTATTCAAATGTGTACCTACTGTTGATGTGTGTATTGGAAGAAAGACTTGTTTTGGTTAGTGTTAAAAAGGCCATGCCTTTGTAGGAATGTAGCAATCAGTGCCATCTGTCAGTACCTCTATTAATTAGTACAATGTTTTATATATCCCGTAGAATTTGGCTTGTAAATATGAATAGTGAAGCGGTTATATTGATATTTGTATTAAGATTTTGAAGTAATAACATTTAATGTTTCTCCTAATGCCCTCCCCGATTAAATACTTTTCGCACGCCGCCGCTTACTAGCAACTAGCAAAGAATAAAAAGGAAGAAGAAGATGTTACCTGACAGGTGTCCCCGCCACTTTCTCCCAAAGCACAGATTTGGGTCTGCTTTAACTCATCATAGGTATCTTCACACTCTTCTTTGGACACAATATTCATTCGAAGTTTCTGTAGCCGGTTAGACTTGACACCACCTGGAAATAATCTTACTGTTGTCATTACTCTATTAAAATAAATCTCCAAATACTTGAGTCGGGCCATGTGTCAGAATAATAAACGGGTATGCATGAGAAGCGAGGATTGTGTGAAGACCGAGTTATTTGGCAGTTTATCCTCTCCGCGTTCCCCTGCTAGAAACGGCTTGACGGTTAGTTAGTTAGGTTAGCGGTCAGGCCGACTGCTGTTGAAGCATCCACGAGAGTACAACATAACACCACATCTGTTTTTATTTTTATTAGGTATATATTTCATTTTATTTGGTTTAACGCCCAGCGGGGCTTTTACACTGATTTTAAAAACAGAATATATCTAGTTCAAGGCATGATATAACAGTAAACTAATAAACTGAATATGAATAAATGGTTAAAGAATTATTTGTCTAATCGAGAGCTTACTGTCTGCATCAAAGGTCAACTGTCCTACAACTTTAAAGCTACAAGCGGCGTGCTACAAGGGCTCACATCTAGGACCCATTCTTTTTCACATATTATAAATGACGTTACAATGACGTTATGTTCACAGATGATATGAAAATTTACCGAATTATTGACAATATAAATGACTGCTTATTAATACAATCAAATCTCATTAGCTTTTCTGATTGGTATATCCAAAATAAATTAACCCTTAATGTAAAAAAGTGTCAAGTCATGAGATTTTATAGAAAGAAAAACCCATTGATGTATGAACCATCAAGTCTTAGGAAATTAGAAGTTTTAAATCAATATTTGACACCACATTAACATTTATCTCCCACATTAACAATATAACCACCAAAGCGATGCAAATATTGGGTTTCATATTAAGAACTACAAAAGATTTCAAAAATTTATAAATATTGTATTCATCCATTGTCAGAAGCCATTGAGAATTCAACTCAAACATTTGGAATCCATTTTACAATATTCATTAAAAATCAATATCAATCAAACAGTGTTATTAAATGAAATTGATTCATCAAACTGACATAATTAATGTAATCAATTAGAATTCTGAGCTTAAAATTTACGTACCTAAGAAATTTGTACTGAACTATTGTTGAGTGAAGTTTGTATAAAGAGGACAAAATAGGTGTTTGTGGAAGAGTCCGTCTAGCATCTTTGGGAATGCTGGGTGGAGGGTGAATTGATCACTTACCGTCACTGGTTAGTCCCCAGCCAGTAGCAGTAAGATTTAACTGGTTGACATTTAGGTTCCTGTTTGTCCACAAGCAAGCCGGAAGGACAAATGTATTGAAACTGAAAATATAAAATAATTTTTATTATTTTTTTTGTTGTAAGCATTGAATAAAACATACTAATTTCGGCTGTCGGTGCATACTTGTATGCGTGAAGTGAATATTCCTGTGTAATGCATAAAATCATTCAAGTTCAATGAACTTTTAATTTTTTTAAATTTACAATCAATAAAGTGGAAGCCGTAGTTATTTAATTTTTTACTTTAAAAGTTTATTTCTTTTGTTTAAATGTTTGACTGATAATAATAATAATAATATTTGGCTAATTTATATAGCGCCATTTTCGTGAGAAATCACCTCAAGGGCGCTGTACAAATATATTTCTTAAATAGTTAATAGGTACTAGAACTACTGACTTATCTATGTATGATACATCTACTATGAACATGGTGGTGACATGTCACCCTGATGCTCGTAAAGTTCTAATAGACAGCGGTTTGTGCTTTCTTGGATGGAATGCCTGTCGCACTCGCGTTTACACAGGAGCCACTAGATGCTTCAAGTGCCAACAGTACGGTCACATCAGTAATAATAATAATAATAATACCTGGATGACTTTTATAGCGCCGTTTTTGTGCAAAAACACCTCAAGGGCGCTGTACAAACTTATAATACATCTCTACAGTGTTATTACTTAACTATTTATGGAGAATTTATACAGTACAATACTTAGTTCCGGAGGGAGTTTATTCCAAGCCTTCGGCCCAGATACACCGAAAGCGCGATCACCAAACTTAGTATTTGGCTTGCGCATAGGTTCTATCAGTCTGCCTACAGCTGCTGATGTTGCTGATCTAAGCGTTGACTGCCTCAGACCAGTGTTTTCCGGGAAGCATAGTTCAGAGATGTAGGGTGGGGCCATTTCATTGATGGATTTAAACACCATCCAGCACAGTTTGTACTGGATTCTTTCAGGGCACTTGAGCCAGTGAAGGTTACGAAGGTGTTCTGAAATGTGCGAATATTTTGAAACCCCCGTTATGAGCAGTGCTGCTGCATTAAACACTGATTGAAGTTTGTCAATTTGATATTTTGGAAGGCTGGCATAAATGCCGTTGTCCTGTAAGTCCTGCAAAAGAAACCTGTCGCCACTGCGCCGCACTGGGACACACTTATGAGGATTGCCCCAAGAAGGCACTTCCCGCTGTCTGTGCAACATGTACCCGCTTTAAGAAACCTGCAGATCACTGATAGGGACTGTCCTGCCCAACTGGCTGCCATTAACATTCAAGTTAAAATGACCGATTATGGCTCTGGCTAATTTTACATATTTCTTCTTTTTAGGAATTACTTCTTCCTTTTTTTTATTTATTTTCATTTGTCTTGTTTTCAGGATTTTTCATGTGATTTACTGTTAACATTTTGTCCATGTATTTTATTTTCAGGAATAGCTACATGATTTGCTTTTCTTTTAGTCTTTTTTCTTAGTCTCTCCTTTTAATTTCATTAATGTATTTCAGGCTTGAACCGAACTCCGTTGTTTGTTTATTTTGTATTGTTTATGATTTTTGATTTCTTTTTGTTTGTCCCCATAAGGGATTGGATCACGGACCTAGTCCCCACATACGCTCACTGAAGCTCCGATAAGTTTGGGACTCTGCCAGACATCTGTGCCACCCCTGAGGGTGGTTGTGGGTCAGAGGGAAGTCTGTGCGGACCTGGGCACCTTCCGTCCTGCCTCCGACCTCCTGACGCTTTTCTCCCCTAGGGTCTTTAGGGTTAATCCCTATCATCCCATTTACTCTCTTCTGGGCACCACCACGAGGTTGGCTTAGGGGCGCGGTATTTAGACCTGCATTTGTCTTCCCAACCACCACCAATCCATCCTCAGGACAGCCAGCTGCGAGGCTTTGAACCACCTTCCTTTTGTTTTCTCTTTATGCTTACAGCTCTTCTGAATTTAGCGACCACACGATACTTTCTTTGTTTTCTACTATTATATACTTCTCTTCTCCTTTTTTATTTTTTAGGTTGCTCACATATCTGTAATTTATGCTCTCTTCTTTCTTTTCTAGTCCCGTCAAACGATTGCGAATTCCATGTTTTGTAATAATGTCCTGTTTTTTCTTTTTCTATGCTTTATTAGTTATTTGTTTTTAGTTGAGAAGTATTATTTGATCATAACACCTACTGTAGTTACTTATCTGTAAGTGCTTGCATACCGCTTCCTAACACTGTATGAGGGGACATTGAAGGTCTAACTTCACTTTTATATATTGTAGAGCCGTTTATTAAAAAAAATTAGATTCTTGCGAGAACTCCGAAGGGGTGACCATAAGTCACCTATACCGGGGTGGGACAGCGGTGGGTCACTTCAATACTGACTTATCTCTAAGACTTATATCTAGTGACTTACGACTAAGGCCTATAACTACTATCTTAACGACATATATACGAGTATTTACATATTAGCAAATTACAACTAAAATTAATATTAACAATCCAATCTTACTAACGCCAGAAGAAGAAGGAAGTTCTATTATATTAGGGTGTTTTTATTGTAAGCTGGATATACATGTTAAAGGAATGAAATTAATGAATAAAATCAATGGTCAATCTTAAACGCATTTAGATGATTCATCTGCCAACAATTAAACCGATTGATTTGTTATGTTCCCGCTGATATTGTCCATTGTCCATTGGCAGGCAAGTCAATAGAAAAATTGAATGAACGGAATCGCTAGATAATGTAACAATTACGGTATAAAAAGGTGAAAAAAAAAATATTTGGATAGAATGACGGATTTATGGAAATGAGTGTCTGAAAAAGTGAGTTTTTAGTTTGGATCTAAATTCTGTTGGGCTGGTTATACATCTCAATTCCATAGGAAGTTTATTCCAAGCCCTTGGGCCGGATACTCCGAATGCACGATCACCAAAATTAGTGTTCGGATTTCGCTTAGGCTCTTTCAACCTTCCAATTGCAGATGATGTCGCTGATCTAAGAGTTGACTGCCGTAGACTAGTATTTTCCGGAATGCATAGCTCAGTAATATACGGTGGCGCCATTTCGTTGATAGCTTTAAACATCATCCAGCATAGCTTGTACTGGATCCTTTCAGGACACTTCAGCCAGTGAAGATTTCGGAGGTGCTCCGAAATGTGCGAAAACTTGGGTACCCCGGGGATAAGCCTTGCTGCGGCGTTGAACACTGATTGTAGTTTATCAGTTTCGCATTTAGGAAGATTTGCATAAATGCCGTTGCAATAGTCAAGACGTGATACTATATATGAGTTCACAAGTAATTAAGTAAGTCATTTAGTTGCCTCTGTGGTGCCATAATTTTTCAAGTTTACTGTAATTCAAAAGGTAAATTTCTTCTGTAGAAAGGCAATGATTATGTGGCAAATAATTTTTTTGTAATTAGCTTCACAAATCCTACAACTATAATATCCCGTGATTTAATAAATCTTATTTTCATCTAAGAAAAAACATTATATAACAGTGTTTATACCCTTATTAATAATTATATTAAATCAGTTCAAATTTTAAAAATTAAAATAATTTTCGGTTCGAAATATTTAATTATAGGACAGGATCGAAGGCAGGAATAGAAATTTGTTCAGAATATCACGAGGTATGGATAAAGACCGCATTGGCCAATGAACTCCCTGCCAATGTGTATTAAGGTGAGTGGTTGGAGGTACCTGGTGGATAAAGATGATATATACCTGACAGAATCCCTGAGTTGTATGAGGGTGATATCGTTGGTTTTCTTGCTGGGATTGTACTTAGGGTGGATGATGAACCTCTCAATGAGGACCTTATCACCATCGTCATCCATTATATTATAGGCACCAACTGTCACATGGTCTGGGCGGCTGTAATACATAACATACATATCTATATAATTCATATATTATAGTTAATAAAAACGGAATTTTACTATTGGATTATGGCGCTGGTTGAATAATTTCCGTTAATTTTGCGGGTGCGGTTAAAACAATAACATTAATAACACAGGATTAAAGGAAGGGGTGGGAAATGCCACAGATTTACTGTGATGGATGCACGAGATGATGGTTTGCGGGTTTTACAAATATGGATAGTTCACTGGCGGTGCGTGAGTATGATATTCGACTATCTGAGAAGTTTTTGTCAACAGGGACGCCTTTTCGTACACTGAGGTTCGTCTGTGGTTGTTAGAGGTTTCATTAAATTGGATTTAGAATTGGAAGACATCTTTTAGGCAACTCAACTACGTATTAAACAAATTAATACTATGTAAACCGGCGCAACAATTATGTTTATGTTTTTTTGTTAATAAATTTCTTGAAAAAAACTGTTAGTTCAGAGAACTGTAGACCTTGCATCCAAAAAATTAAGCATTAGAAATATATTCTATTAGGCTGCTGATAGAAAATTACGAGTCACTGACCAGCGTTCCTTCGTACGCATAGTCCGCCTTAGCGCCTCAACTCCATCCTAGTGCCACCTCAGGAACGTATTAAAACTGCTCACCCTTTTCTCCTGTCTGTTAGGCAATGGGCTGCTGATAGAACGTACGAGTCACTGACCAGTGTTCCTCCGCACGAATAGTCCACTTCATTGCCCGAAGTCCATCCTAGTGCCACCTTAGAAAAATATTTCATTAATTTAAAATGAATTATAATTTCAAACAAATCTTAATTTTGAATGAGGAACATCACGTGTCACTATGTTCGTAATCTCCGAAACCGCCCAAACGATTGCATTGTATATGGTTGGTTTCAGCTTGAAATACAGGATAGTTTTTTCTTTTTTTTTTATTGTGTTTATTTCTTGCTAGAGCAATCCCAATGAGTAACAGAACTCATTTTAGGACAGGAGGAACTTACAATTCATATGTAGGAGGTAGTAGGAACAATTTTACAACGGTATTTTGATATCAAATATAAGTTTCACATTCAATACAGCATAAAAATTAAAAATTAAAATAATGACACGTTAAGTAGAACAAACAACAATAGAAAACAAGTACAGAAAGAAAAAAAAACATGGATAAGATACAACAAGAAATGACAACACAGTTACATATTTTCATTTTTAAATGTAGTTAAAAAATATTCTTTTAAAGCATTGCTTTGCAATTTTTTATTGTGGTGGATGTGTTTGTACATATCTGGAAGCGAATTATATAGTGTATAGGCAATATAGTTCAGTGATTTTAACCCATATTTTGTAGTGTGTGTTTGAGGAATGCGGATTTTATTGTTATTTCGAGTATTGTGGCTGTGGATGTCTTGATTGTAAAGTGGCTTGATGTTGGTGTGAGTTGATTTTTGGGTAATTTGTAGGATGGTGCTTGTGATTTCATATTTAGGAAGGATTGTAATTGGAAGGATACCAGAAACTGAATAGATGTCCCTAACATGAGTGTCCCATGGAAGTTCAAACACATTTCTGAGAGCTCGGTTTTGAGCCACCTGCAGGTCAGCTATCAATTTCTTTGAGGCAAAACCCCAGATACAGCAGAGATAGGAAAGGTGTGAATGTACCATGGCATAGTATACTGAAGTTAGTAAAGGAATGGGTAGTAACCCTTGAAGCCTATATAGTACACCAGTTATAGGGGTAATTTTCTCTTTTATATGATTTATATGGAGATCCCACGTGAGTTGGGAATCTACGATCCGACCCAAATATTTTGTGTTCATTTTCTTTTCGAGGCAGTTGTCTCCAATTTTAATATCGAGGCTGAAATTTTTCTTGTTACCGATAAGTATATAATGGGTTTTTTTACGTTAAGAGTTAGTTTGTTTATTCTCAACCAGTTTGTGAGATGGGAAATATCAGCATTCATCTCCGTTTCAAGCTCCGCTAGGTTCAGTTTATTGTAAAAAATTACCGTATCGTCAGCATAAAGTTGTATAGTTCCTTTAATACCCCACTTTGTTATGTCATTCACGTAGATTAGGAATAGCAACGGTCCAAGAATTGATCCCTGTGGTACTCCACATGTTATTTTACCTAATTCACTCATTTCTCCTCCAAATTCTACTGCCGAAAAGCGATTTGATAAATAAGATCGGAAAAGCTCCAGAGGTGTACCAACAATACCCAAATGCTTCAGTTTTTCGATCAATACGTTATGATCCACCGTGTCAAACGCCTTCTTTAGATCAATAAATATTGCCGCCGTAAAATCACCGTCATCTATATGTTTCTGCAGATTTGATATAAAATCGAAGGCTGCACATTTAGTGTTAGATCGTCGTCTGAAACCATATTGTTTTGACGTGAGAATTTTGTTGTGTTCGAGATATTTCAATAGTCTTTCTTTAATGACACTTTCAAAAATTTTAGAGATAGCTGGAAGTATAGAGATTGGACGATAATTTTGGACATTTTTTTTACATTCATCTTTATGTACAGGAATAATTTTTGCAATTTTTAGTTTATCTGGAAATATACCCTTTGATAGAGAGAGATTTATTAAGTAAACGAGGTCATCCACCAGTTCACCCTTGCAGTTTTTGAGAAGGAGAGAGGTTACACCATCGGAATCAGCTGCTGCTTTAGACTTAAGGTTAGATATGATCCGTAAGATTTCCTTTTTATTTGTCCTGATCATGTTAAAAGATTGTTTTGCTTGAGGTTCCGTGTAGATCGTATTTACATCAGTTTTTGAAGATTTTATGACTGATGCTAAACTTTCCCCAACTGAGAGAAAAAATGTGTTAAATGCAGTTGCAATCTCTTTTGGTCCCTTTACTTCTTTGTCATTTATGACTAGAGATTTACAAGCTATTGTTGGGTTTCGCGAGCTATTTGATAGAATGGAATTGATTGTTTTCCATGTTCGTTGTGGCTTATTAATGTTTTCATTAATCAATTTCGTATAATATTTAGATTTAATGTATCTTCTATAGTTGGTGACAGTATTACGAGCTTTATTTTTTTCTATTGTCAAAGGAATACTTTCTTGATTTTGTTTCCAAAGTTTAAATATACTATTTCGTTTTTTAATAAGTGTATCAAGTTCAGCATCAAACCATGGAGTATTGTTCAGTCTTTTGTCGCCTGTATTTGTTTTTACTTTTGTTTTGCTTGAATTTATAGCATTCTGGAGATAGTCAGCGAAATTATTATAATTTTTGTTTTCATCATCAGACGAATGATCAAATTTACAAGTTTTAAGTGAAGTATTTAATTTTTGATAATTTATTTTGTTAGCATTTGTGAGGTTTATTGCGGATCTGTTATTGGGAAGGTTTTTCAAGGAATTTTCATAATCCAATATAAGTATATTGTGGTCACTAAGGGGATCATCAATGTTTGAAATTGTGCCGGAAACATTTGTCCTATTTGTAATGATGTGATCTATCAACGAGCTAGTGTTATTAGTTACCCTTGTGGGAAACATTGTGTTACATAGATAAAAGTTATATGATTTCAAGGTGTGAATATATCTTCGTGTAGTATCAGTGTCTTTTGAGATATCGATATTGAAATCTCCAAAAAGTAATGTGTCTTGTTTGTTATTGTTTAATATTATTTCGAAAGATTCAAAGAAATCTGTTATATTTGAGTTCGGCCTACGGTAAAAAACATACAAATTTAGAGGTTTAATACTTTTTGACGTGACTGTAATTCCTAGAAAGGTATTTTCGCTGCAGCATTTTTCGATCTTCTTACTGTTGAGTGTATTATGCATGTAGATGGCGACCCCTCCTCCTCGGTCCATCTCGCGGGAAGCAAAGATTCCAGAATAGTCAGCAATATTGAAAAAAGTTTCCTCTCCTTTACGTAGCCAGGTTTCCGTAATCACGAGAATATGTACTGTTTGTGTAATGTTTTTGAGGGTTTCTTCGATTTCGTCTATTTTGTTTCTGATGCTTCTAGCGTTCATGTACATAATACGCATACAGGAATTTATAGTAGTGTATTCTTGTATACTGAAACATTTTTTTTCCTTTATGTTGCCTTTAACAGTGGCCCACGTAGTCTACCCTTTCTCTGAAGCGCTCATCCATTAGCTTCCAGAGTGGGCACTCTGGATTTGTTGCCCGGTGGTTTCTCGTACCTCCACTGCAATTTGAACATGTTGGTTCTTTCGCCTTGTTGGGACATATGTCATATTTATGACATTCGCCACAGTGAAAACAAGTTAGCTTCTCTGTACAGAAGCGTTGGGTGTGACCAAAACCTAGGCACTGATAGCATTGCATCAGCGGTGATTGGTCTTCGACCACAAGCCGTTGGTATCCGACGTTTATTCGTCCAGCGTTTACCAAGGATTTCCAGTTTGTAGGGGACGCTTCTAGGACAACGTTACACAGAAGTTTGTTTCTATGGTTTTTTTTATATTTGATTCTTAAATTTTGTGTGAAATCTATTTCACACCCTTTATTTTGATTTTGAAGTGACTTGAGTAAGTCTTCGTCGGAGGCACCTTTTATCAGTCCTTTTATTATAACAAGCAGATCGAGTTGCTTTCCGTCCGTCACTGTTATCTGTCCATGGAGTCCTTTGCTCAACTCCGCTTTGAAATCATTTTTATCTTGTAGTGAGGCCATCTTAAAAATTAGTTTGTCGTTATTTGTTTTTCGCATACCCGATACACCAATTCCAAGGGATCGAACATCGATGTGCTTCTTAATTAGCTGGTCCAAGTCATCAGAATTTTTTCCCGGGTCATCTGAGCTAATTACTACAGCGTGACTCTGTTGCGTAGTTCTCGGCCTGGCTGTGACATTCGCGTACGTAATATTGTTGTTCAGTTTAGCCTTAATTTCGTTAATGTTAGTGGAGAGCGATTTGATGGATTCGAAAACCATTTCCAATGGTTTCGGTGAAGAAGTACATACTTGCACCGTAGCCTCCAGGTGATCCATAATGCCACTGACATAGTTCATGAGGGATGTCCGCTTTTCTTTGCTTAAAATATTGATGGTTAGCATATTCTTTATTTTTTCTTGGAGAGCCCGAGCCTCATTTAAACGGTCGGTCGCAGACGGCAACAAAACAGCGGACTCATTCGTTTCTGCTTTATCGAGAGTCATACTTATATTGACAGATTTTTTTAAAACTTTAGAACGGAGTTTTGCACGTTACGCCTATTTAACGTCAAACTGATTATCACAAAATGTCAAATTTTACACCCGACAAGTGGCGCTATTGTCGAAATCTAAATTTGTTTTAAATTTTTTCTTCTTTTTCTCATCCAAAAATACACACAACAACAAATTTTACCTTCCCTACATAGAAGGTGGTTTGTGGCAGGACAACGTTTGCTCGGGCCCACTAGTACATGTATTTGATGCGTATACAATTATGTTGAATATTTGGTCTGTCATTCATTCCAACAGTTTAATCCTAAAAAGTTATCGTAGAAGTTTTTAACAACACTACTTATATTTATACCAATATTGTTCGAATACTCACCATGTACGGGAACTCGCCTGGTTTAGCTCCTTTTCCCCCCACTATAAGACTTTCTTGACACGTCTTTGAATGACTTGCGTATTCGTTGCACTCTGAAATTAAAACATGAGTAAGCCTACTCCATACGCAGAGTTTCTTCCGAGAGATGTAAACCAGCTTACTAACTGTAATCACTTATATAGTTACTATAGTTAGTTAGTTAACTTACTTGATTCGCTGATTCGTGACATCTGTTGATTTTTTGGTTGTGGGCAGCAAACGATAGCCGTCCTGTCTAGAAATAAAAATATAAAATATATAGGAGTCATTTGCATCCAGTTTGTATCGACTATAAAATCATATCTATAGATTTTTTTATCGATTATAGATTAATAGAGAAACCACTGTACATTGGTTAGATAATAATTTGAAATAAGTATTTAAAAAAATAATGCATTTTAGTAGCGATTTCATAAAACAAAACGAATAATTTGACATCTTTTCTTCACGCATTGTTTTGACATAATAATTTTACACACGCCCCATTTTGCCTCGAATAAGTATTTGATTTACTTTATCGTGACATGTCTTCCACTGGCGTCCCCGATTCCTTCTATTGTTCACTTCCGCGTCATAATTTCTCCTTGCACCCCTTTATTCGTTCATCACAAACGACTGATCTTACTACAAATAATATTTGTCTTGTGTGTTCCTCGGGAGTCCCTGACTTTTTCTACCATTCACTTCTTGTTGTAGCATAAAGTATACCACATTGTTACTGTCAAAAAAACTACATTATAATGACTTTAATTTGAGTGTATATCATTCCAGTGCCCAGACAATGCGTATTAATGACACAAAGATACATGTCTTCATTGTTACAAACAAACATCGACAAATATACCTTTATAAGACATATTTACAAGAATCATAAAACTTACCACTAAATCCACAATTGGTTGGGGCGATTCCATTTTCAATGTTTCGTTGGACCGAGGGACAGTTGTTGATCACTTTGCATGTTCCGGACACTCTACCACGTTTTATGGTGCAATTATCACCCACTGAAATATTAATAAATATATATAAAGTCATTGCCCTTTTCCTATTTGGGTTGGGGGATCCATCGCCTTGATAAGGCGCCTCCAGGCATCCCTTACCTTTCCTCGCACAGCCTCTGGAGTTATTTATTTAACTTTTTTAATTATATTTTTATGTGATTACCGCACAAGAGTCTCAACTGCTCCCAACCGTCTGGAGCCAAGTCTATAGGTCCCCTAATTATTAAGATATGTTTTGTGGCTGAATGTAGTGGGGAGGGAAAGGAGATCGAAAGAGGAAGATTGGGAAGCACCTACCTGGCTATTCATATTTGATTATCAAATACGGCTAAAGCCATTTCAATCAAAAGTTTCAATAATTCTGACTGTTGGTCTTTCTCCAGGGTGATACTGATAGTATAGTTCACCGCGACCTCCGTATTCATAGCCAAGGATCGTTACCATTCAACATCAACGTTTAACAGTTTTAATAATGAAAATGGGTGAAACATGTTTTTATTCCAACCGCCTGTTAATAAACATATCAAAGCCCATTGTCAATCTATCACATACAAGTTCAAAGTGTTTGTTGAGCCGGAGTTTTATTTAATAAGAGAAAACCCGGAGACACAGCTAAAATAATGATTTCAAAATATTAAATCACTTTGTTCAGTTATATGTATAGGTCGACTGGTTGCAGTTTCACTCTTACACACTCTTGAGTTAATATTTCCATTGACCTGAAGAAGTTTGAGTGTAACTGAAACCGGTCGACATATATAACTCAAATAAAGTGCTTTAAAACAATGTAAAATTTATATAATGTCAAGCCACAAAGTGTTTGCTTTCTTCGATAAAAATAATAATAATTGACTTACCTCTCGCAGAATGCACCAGCGTCACAACTAATGGCATTAATATCCAAACATATTTCAACCTGCAAAGCTGCATTGCACCTGTTATCGAAATTGTATTGTATTTATATGTTTTACTGCTTTCTTACAGATAATCTCTCTTAAGTTAGAGCAATCCAGTTAATAAAAGTCAATTAATGCACAAATAGGTCCTTACAAAAAATAAAATAACCTTCTCAGTCAAAGGATACACAATACTACAAAATATCCGAAATAATATTATGTTAACCCTTTCAGTCCCAGTGTTAATTCAAATTAACACAAACTTTGTGAATTTTTTTACCGTAACTGTAGCGATCTGTAGTTTTCTTATAGTTTGTAGTCTTTTCTGTGGCGTCTATTTTTTTCGCTCGGTTGAAATCCTTATTTCCGCCACAACAACGATTAATATTTTGACATCTGCTGATTGTGAGTTTCATCGAATTTCTACCGTCATTGATTACTTAATTTAAGGTGAGATATCAATATTTTCTACAGGAATTACAAATATTTTAACGCCTTAAGATGTGTTCTATAATAATAACCAGTTTGATTCACTGTTCACAGTCATTTCCCAGAATATTGTAAATGAATTTCAATGTTCATTCAAATTAACACTGGTAGTGACGGACATGTTTTCGACTATTATGGTGAATTTATTATCTTAGATTATTTCTTTATTTATGAATGAATTTTAGTTAAAATGTTATTTGCTTGTACCTTAGAGATTATCACTACATTGTCAATGTGCATTTTTTACATGAAACAGTTATTTTTATTACTTTTGTGTTATGTATATTTTACGTTACTATTTAAAAAATACCCTCTGACGCCCAGTTTTAATCCAAATCAACATAGAAAAATTAAAAAAAAAAAAAAATTAAATGCCAAAAATTTGCAAATAATTTTCTGAGGTATTATCAAGCATTACATATTTTATATGTGTGAAAACAATAATGCGGGAGTGAAAGGGTTAAATAACCAGTCTGCTGATGGCTATTCATATGTAAATCTCACCGCTCTTGGCCTTTAGCGATGGTTGTCCAAATGTTATATTATTTTTAATTTCCTCAAAAAGCTCAATTATTAAACCTGTAAATGTGGGATATACGATGAAATATTAATAGATTCATTGGCTTTAAACCACAGTAAGCAATTTATATGTTTCCTTATTTATATTCCGAGTTACGATTATTGGAATGAGCGCTGCGGAATACAAAACCGAAATCTCCATCGCTCAAGGCATTTATTTTGTAAAAACCTTATCGCTAGAGTGGCACAAAGAGAGGCAAGATACACAAGTGATTCACTAGTCTCAAGTGATACAATGGTCTCAAGTGATACACTAGTCTCAAGTGAACCGCTAGTCTTAAGTGATACACTAGTCTTAAGTGATACACTAGGCTTTTAGATGGTTTAGATTTTGTGTCGGTATTTAGTATTTAGTAATAATAATAATAATATATTTTACATAAAATTATACAATAAACCATGCGGAAACTTTGACTAGCCAACTAGGAATGGATCCTGTTTTAGGCCAGTCAAACTGACAACTTTAGTTCAAATCATAATTTCATATTAAATTGTTTAATTATAAAAAATATTATTTCACAGAAGGAAAAAGTGTTAATACTGAATTCTTGTTAGAAGTGTTAATTAAATATAAAATTTTGTACTTATAAGAATAATCGAAAAGAAAAAATAATATCTTAAAATACAAAATGAGTATCGAATGCTTTTGTTTAACAATAGTTGTATGTTTGGTTATTTAAATCGCTTGCGAAAATTGAGAATCAAAACATTCTTCAAGCGTGATAACAAAATATAATAATTAACATGAATGACGTGTCCCCAGCTTTAGGAGCCGGCAAAGAAACTCAAAAAGTTGCGACTCGAGAAGGATGCAGCAAATGATTAAAAACAAAATTGAATATTTATCTTAAGGAAGTGAATAAAAAGCGACATAAGACAATGGTTGATACCCAAATGTATTTTTTCCATTTCTTTGCTTAATTTTTTAATCCTACTAAGATATTTTCCCTTGGAGCACTTTATGTAAA
Organism: Hesperophylax consimilis; assembly: GCF_061612785.1. Taxonomy (NCBI): domain Eukaryota; kingdom Metazoa; phylum Arthropoda; class Insecta; order Trichoptera; family Limnephilidae; genus Hesperophylax; species Hesperophylax consimilis. Next base: position 11,380,079 of record NC_142852.1, read on the forward strand.
ATAAAACCAAATGGAGCACTTTATGTAAAGTAATTAAAAGCCAGATGGTAATAATAAAAAGACAGATCACCGCTGTAGTTGTAAGGTAGAGCAATGGAAAGGGTAGAGTTATAAGTTTATAATCTAGTTGGGTGGTTAGAAAATAATCAAAAGCATAGATTGATAAAAATAAATTAATAAAAATAAATTTCAACATACACAAAATAACACTAACAGACCAGTTAGACAAGCGTACAAAGAAAACATTAAAACTCCAACAGTAAATTCAACCTTTGGACAAAGACACTACCAATACCATGCTATAAAAGCTTTCAACAGTCTAAAAATTGAAATTAAAATTGAGGATAATAAAAATAAATTCACACACAAAATTACAAAATGGATTAAACAACAAAAAAGACAATATTACCAAAATGTCATAGCATAAAATAAAAATAAAACCTACACGTAACACACAAAACCAACATAAACACACATCACTCACAAACACACAAGATTATTTTCATTGTATTATTTTTTAATTTTAAATGTACTATTCTGTATTTTTATTTTTATTTTTAGTTTTAAATTTATTATTTTCTTTTCAAAATTACTATCTTCTCTTTAAATGTAATATGTAGATTAGATTTTCATATTATAAAATGAAGGCCTCAGCACGGGCAAGCCACCCAGTGAGGCCTACATTACATTACTGGAAGACATAAATTGTAACAAAATAATGTACCAAATAAATAAATAAATAATAAATAAAGAATAGACAATTGTGTTCGTTTTTGTATTGTATGGACTTTAACGAGTTATGTATGAGTGTTTTTGCAATTATGTATATATATTTTTTGTAATGAGATTATCTATTGATCAACATTTCTTCACTTCTGACCCCCCCTAAATCAAGGAGCCAGTCGTTGATCATTTTGCCCAAAACATTTGTACTTTTCGTTTTCCAAGCATTGGGAATAAAATTAAATGATTTTGGTATTAAGTACGAGAATTGCCGTTGCTCAAGGGAAGTCGAGGTTTTTATGGGGACTATTGGATTATTCCTTGAAAGTAGTGTACATATTGATATATCTGCATTAAACTGATTCTGATATAATTGGATTTAAAGTTTTGATTCTGGGAAACAAACCAATGAATGTGTGTCTTCATAATTTGTACTGTTCGTTTAGAGATGTGAATATGTTTAAAATCCCACCGTCTGGAGCCAGTGTGTCTATGACATCCCCTGTTGGAGTATGTTGTTAGGTGAAGATGGCTTTTCAGTTATTGTCACCAACCACGGCTAAAGCCATTTCAATCAACGGTTCAATTCTAAATGGTGTAATTTTTGAGATTACATTTCACCCTGAAACTTGCCGTAAATACACTTCAATGTTATTTTTATAAATTAATTGATTTGAACCAGAAACCTCCGGATTTGTAATCGAGAGATCCTTACCACTATTAAAGTTGGTACTTTAAAAAATGTAAATAATCAAGTAATAAATTATTATTATGGATTAAAAAATCATTTTATTTCCTCAATTATTTTGCGTATATTTTCCTCATTGGAAAGGTTAAATTATTTAAAGGTATGATTTTGTATTTTTTAAACTTATGAATATTTATGAATATTCTCGTGCGTCATTAGAATTGAATTGAAAATTCATTTGCAGAATCATGACAACATAAACGCCCGGTTTTTTATTACGAAACTTTTGTATTGATTATGGACCGGTTTTGTGCAAAATTGTGCTTGAAATTTGCTGAAATATACAGAGAAACTTAAAGATATTTGTTTAGATATTAGTATTTCTTGGAATAACATTATGAATTATTTGGAGGTTATTATACATAGTAATGAGATGATTTTTGGGGAATATTGCTAGATTTTTCGTATATTTTTAAAAATCCCCAAAATGTGTTCATATTAATGTAGCATGGAAAATACCGTAACGAAGATATAAGCTGTCGAAATGTTGATATTTGCAGCCAGCCGAAAACCGTGTGACTTCACTGTACATGACGTACCATGACTGGCGCAGCAGTACTGAAATTCTAATTATGAATTGTGTTTTTAGGTAAAGGTCGCAATCAGGGCTGGCTCTGTGCAGGCGCAATTGGAGCAGTTTGCTCCGGGCGCCGACTTGCCAGGGCGCCAAGGAGCCAAGGCACTGATAACAACTAACACCTTAAACAGCGCCCTTGGAGTTTTTACATGGCTATTATAATATGGTCACCAAACACGGTTAAAGCCATTTCAAGCAACGTTTCATGGCGATACTGAGAGTATCTCCTTCTTCTGATTCGCAAATATACAATAATATATTAATTATTATTTTTTTGGTAAACTAATGTTTTTAAGACAAGATTTTTATGCATAGCACAAAGGGTAACAATTATTTTACAAGCAATAATTATTCGCCTGAAACACGTGTCCCATCGAAGGGATACGGGTTCGAGTCCCGTTTGCGTCATGTATCTTTTATCAGGAGATTTTTCAATGTGGATGAGTGTTTCAGGCGAATAATTATTGCTTGTAAAATAATAATATATTATTTTAAATTAATAAATTGTAAAATAACACAAATTATCAAATAAAATTTACTTGCGCACGCAGAGATTTTAACTCGCGACCTCCGGATTGTTAGTCGAGAGCCTTACCCCTCGACCAAGGAGGCCGTCAAAATGTAATGATTTATGTACAAAATTAATACACATTTTGTAATATTTACCAAAATGTAGTTGAAACAAGATTGAGGAAAAATTCCACAAACTCCTGACTTGGTCGGCTTATAAACTGGTACTGGATTAAGTCAATACACTGCTATTCTTAAAATATCAGCTCGCTCACAAATATAATATTGTTAACACGGCGTCCAGAAACTCGTATTCCAAGCGGGAATTGGTGGATCTACTGTTGGACTCGATTTGGTGGAAAAACTTTTTTTTATTTGAGGTCAAATTAGAAAACCATCGGTTTGTTAATGTCTTTTATAATACGTCGTAGCTTAGACCCAGCTATTTGGTTTAATTTGGGTACCACCAATAATTTGGGAACCATTTATTGGATAACCAACACCCTGCCAAAGGTAACCCCAAGTGGTTCTGTACATATGAGGGAGATCTTTTGACCTCTCCAGCCGACCAGACTCCAGACTCTCTCTCGACCCATCGAGGGATGGATTCAAATATCCGTCACTCCTGGACAAATTGACCCTCAGATTCCTTCCCACCCACTTATTCCTTTTTCCTTCACAGACCTTCCTCTCCTTCCTTTCTTTAAAAGGGCCCTCCGCGCAGCATCCCAAAAGATGACAGAGGCCCTGTGGGATTTTTTTCTTCAGGGCCTCCTGTGTTTAGCCAACGTAAAAAAATGAGACACTTTTACAAATGTAGCGTCGCTTACGCTAGGCGGTTCGTTTTAAAACGAACACTCAGATGATGTGCTGAAAAGTTCCGCAATGGACTACGCTACACACCTTTGCGAACTTTACTCTTGTGCGCAGGTTTTAGTTATTTTATGTGCGCTCTTCGGCGGTCAATATACGACTGATGTATTAGGTTATCCCTTCTGGTGCCGGTAGTAAGGTCACGTGGTTTACCTGCAGCTCGTGGGATTGATACCTACATTCCATGTTATTTATTATATATGTCAGTGATATATTCAATATTTCCAAATATGGAGACATTGTCTCTTACGCTGACGATACAGCTCTACTACTAAAAGCAAACACCTGGTCAGAATTAAATAATATGGCAAATACAGATATCAATGAACTAAAATTATGGTTTGATGAAAACCTGTTGACTTTAAATTCTATTAGCGGCTATTCCACACAGATAAAGTATAAATTAATTATATAGCTTGTGACAGGCGCTGCGAGAACACAATGCATAACGTTAATTCACAATCAACTTACCGGGAGGAGATGGTGAAATCTGCATAGTGAGCATCATCTGTCAGCACTGGAACGTTTAGCGTGGTTGTTAGCACTCGTTATTTAAAGTTAAATTGCGATAAAATACGTAAGGTAATTATTTCGATAAAGACAACCGGCGATCGATATTTGACAGGTCGAACCGTTTTTGTGCAACTGCTCGGCCCACGGCCTCCGTGGATCCAGCTGACATGTGCGAAATTTAAACTATACAGTTTAAATTCTGACGGTACGATTGGTTAGTACACAGCCTGTCAAAAGCAATCAGCGTTACGGAACATTCCGCCCACCAAAATACAACAACGTGTATTTTAAAGAAAATTTAGAAACCAAACGGGCAATGCTGTGGAACGTTGCGTGAATGAAGAACAGTGAAAAGAGATAAGAAAAAATAAGAAAAATATTAATAATAATAATAAAAAAGATAAGAAAAGAAAATAATGCAAATAAGAATAACGAAAATCGATAAGAGAGAATGCGCCGCGGAAGCGAAGATGATTAGTCACATTGACTAGGCAATGGACATAATTTAGTTAATGGTCTCGTGAGAAGAGAACCATTCGATGTACGAACCGTAGCGATTCGCACAACGACGTCGGGGCCTGGGTGACAATGTTCTCGATGTAGAGCGTCTATCACAAGAGAAGTAAGCTTAGATTCGCGAGGAAGTAGGGCAGGATGTTTATACTCGAATTTGAGCCCAGATCGTGATAAACTGCCACCCACCCTGAGCACACCGTGGTCGTCAATGAAGGGATTAAGCCTCCGCATTTGTTTCGACATAAGGTTGCCCTTTTTCAAGCGTGTGATATCATCATTAAAATGTACATGTTGAGTGCGTTTAACTACTGTCAAAAGTGAAGTGTGAATTTCGGCACGGTTTAATGGAAGATACAAACGACGAGATTCTTTATTCTGTAGGTTGTAGATGAATCTAAGACAGTAACCGAGAATGCGTTGGATTTTCCGAATCGAAGAAAATTTAACTAGTAATAGGTCCACCAGATTTTCGTCCTGTTGGACAAATAAAGATCGAACTCGTTCCTCAGAGTGAAGTTCAATTTCGTCGAAATTGCCATCGAACGACGGCCAAGAATCGGATGACTGGATCAGCCACGAAGGCCCCGCCCACCATAACGTGTGATCGATCCGATCGGCTGGGGATTGACCACAAGAAGCGACATCCGCTGGATTATTTCCAGATGACACGTGATGCCAGGAAGTCCCTTCGAGGGCATCTTGAATGTGACTGACACGGTTAGCCACGAAAGTCTTCCAGCGACACGAAAGAGAAAGTAACCAGGCGAGCACGATGGTTGAATCCGACCACGCAAAGGTATTGGAGATCGGAAGCAATGGTACGTATAAATCTTTGACGAATTTTAATAGATCTGCTAGAAGAACTGCCGCACACAGTTCAAGGCGAGGCAATGAAATCTTTTTTGTGGGGGCGACTCGAGACTTGGCGCAAACCAAATATATTTGGACTTTATCGTCAACATCCATGATTCGCAAGTAAACTACCGCGCCATATCCAAGTTCCGAACTATCTGAGAAGCCATGAAGTTGACACGACTCCATCTGAGGGAATGACACCCATCGAGGGATTTTGAACGACTTCAAGAGCGGTAATTGTTTAGTATAACGATCCCATTGACGAACAATGTCAACAGGGGGGGTGTCATCCCACCCAACCTTTAGAACCCACAACTTTGGTACTAGGGATTTGGCGAAAAACGTCAAAGGGCATAGAAAACCGAGAGGGTCAAAAACCCGAGCGACTTCACTGAGGATAGTGCGTTTAGTAAACTCGCGATCGAGGCATAGGACTTCGAATGAAAATGTATCAGGCCGTGGCTCCCACTTTAATCCCAATACCTTGAAAATGTGAGAGTTATCAACATCCATGGACACCAAGTCATTGAGGCAGTATTCCGGAGGCAGATCGGCGAGTAATTCTGGTTTGTTACTAGCCCACTTCCGCAATTCGAATTGACCTCGTTTGAACAGCTCGATAACTTCGGTTTTCGTTTGTTGAGCTTGTTCTAAGCTGTTACAACCGGTGACGATGTCATCTATGTAAATATCCGAAGTTAGCACACGACGCGCTAGCGGTAAATCATAACCTTCATCTTTGGTCAACTGTTTGACAGTACGACAAGCCAAAAATGGGGCAGAGGAGACACCATAGGTTACAGTGTTTAGTTGGTACTCTTGGATGGGTTCCGACGAATGAAAACGCCAAAATATTCTTTGGAAAGCGCGATCTGGTTCTTGAACCAATATTTGGCGATACATTTGTCGTACATCAGCAGTAAACACTACCGATGGTATACGGAATTTCAGCAAAAGCTCCAGCAGGTTCTTTTGAAGCTTTGGACCGATAAGCAAGGTATCATTTAACAAGGATCCGTTAACATCCGTCGCTGAGGCGTCGAAAACGACTCTTAAGTAAATGCTAGCGCCGCCTGGACGAAGAATGCAATGATGAGGTATGTGATACTTTCCCTTGTGCAAATCTTTTCCAGGAACACGAGTCATGTGACCACTGTGTAAATAATCAGTCATGAAAGCAGAATATTGTTCACGTAAGGTTGGATTTGCTATGAGTTTGCGCTCGAGTGAATGGAATCTACGTAAAGCGATCTCACGCGATCCTGGAAAAGAGATATCCCTTCCCCTTTCTCGGAAAGGCAAGGATACGATGTATCTTCCCGAAGATCCGTCCCGTGAGTGGTCAGTGCAGTACATTTGTTCACAAAGTTGTTCCTCATGAGTGAGGTGTGAAGACTGGGGAATGGTGTCTAACTCCCACAGTCGCTGGACCTCTTCGTGGATCCGGTCCTCGTTAGTAACGATGAAAGATTTCGTTTCGTGAGCAGTGTCCGAACCAACTGAACCTAGAAGAAGCCAACCAAATGCAGAATTGAAAGCTGATGGCTGACGTGGACCACCATTCACATTACCAGGTCTCAGAAGAGAAGAGAAAACCTCAGCACCCAGAAGAAGATCAATCGGTCCCGGTTTGTGACAGTCAGGATCGGCAAGAGGCAAGTCTCTCAACTGATGCCACGATGACTTATCTAGACGAACAGTTGGCATGTTGCCACAGATACTAGGCAGCGTAAGTGCCTTGATGTTGAAGAGAACCCGTCCCTTAACACCGATCTCTAATTGAATGACTCCTGACGTGGTTGCGGAAGATTGGCCTAAGCCGCTAACTCTCTGAGAACTGGCTTGACGAGGGATGCCTACGAGCTCCGCAGCACGATCGGTGATGAAGTGAACTTGACTGCCCGAATCGATCAATGCGCGAAAGGTTTGGAAACGGCCGGATGAATCGCGAATGCCAACATTGGCGGTTGACAATAGTACTATGGACTTGTCTCCTAAGTTGGTGAGGACCTGAATTTTAGAGTCGGAAGAAGGCTCCTGGTCCGTAGACGTCGTGGAGTGTTGATACTGATCTTCCAAAGAAGCGTTTTTGTCTCGATGGAGCAAAGTATGATGTTTTTGCTGACATTTTTGACATGTAAACAAAGATTTACAATCTTTAAGATAATGAGAAGAATGAAGACAATTGAAACACCAACGGTGTGATTGAACAAACTGTAGGCGATCCTGAACTGACTTGAGTGCAAATACCTTGCACTTGGAAATGGAGTGGTCTTCCCCGCAACAGGAGCATTTCAGGTAAGTGGTGGAGTTCGAGGACCTATTTGTTTCAGACTGTCCTTTCTTAAGATCGCAAAGAAGCGCTGCAGTTCGTTTTCTGGCAGCCTGATTAAAGTTCCGTGCAAGAGGTTTGTCAATAGTACTGCTATCGCGAGTCGAAAAATGTAAGTCTCGTACAAGAGCTTCGCATTTGTTATAAAGAAACTCTTTGAGTTTCAAATATGAAGGCAGGTCGGTAGGAGACTGCAGTTGTTCGAATGCGCATCTTGTAGGTGAATCTAATATCGACAGAATTAAATAACAAAGCACGAAGTCCCAATTATCTATTGGGAGATCCAATTCTTTTAAAATTGTTAAATCCTCATTAAATACATCGAACACGCGACGAAATTCAAAAGGATCGTTAGGCGGAAAATTTAAATTTAGCATTTCCCGCCAACACGTAAATGCGAGTTCACGCGCGTTACGATAGCGCGCGATTAATCTTTGATATGCTTCAACGTAGTGAGCTCCTTGTACTGGAAATGTCCGAATTAACCCTAAAGCTTCTCCAGATAAACATGAGAACAAATACTGCATGCGTTCGATGTTGGATAAAGATTTGTTTTCATGAATCAGAGCGTTAAACATGTCGTAAAATTCGGGCCATTGCTTGACATTTCCAGAAAATATTGGAATGTTTATTTTTGGTAATTTAACGTTTGTGCACGCATTCGCGGTTTTACAATCGAGAGGCTGACTGGTTAACTCCTGGTAAATTTCGACAATTTGATAATACATCTCGTCAAAGGTTTCGCGAATTTTATCCTCATCAATTTCGTTTGTGTCATCTAAAGCTAATATTTCCGCGTGAGACGTTTCAAATTCAAGAACTATCTTTTCCAGAGTAGTATAATGCGCTAACAGTAAGTTGCACTTAGTTGTATCGTGTAAAGCGCTTTTTGCTATTTCATGTGTCTTGAGTAATCTATTATTCGCTAATGTCCGTTTTCGGCGCAATATTTGAATTGCTGGGGCCATGTTGAATAAACACGATTGGAAACGTACCCAAAAACGAAACGAAAATAAATAATAATAATATAATCTATTATAAATATATGCGCGGTAGGTCGTAAATACTCAAGAGCTAGGTACCTACCTAATTACTGTTCGAATTGATTATTATTCAAAATTTAAGAAACATTCCACAGCACTATCCGTTTTGGCATAGATAGATAGTTCGTTCGAAGAACGAACAGGGGTTGGAATAGCCGCACTTTAAAGGGCTATTCCACACTGATAAAGTATAAATGAATTATATGGCTTGTGACAGGCGATGCGAAAACACAATACATAACGTTAATTCACAATCAACTTACCGGGAGGAGATGGTGAAATCTGCATAGTGAGCATCATCTGTCAGCACTGGAACGTTTAGCGTGGTTGTTAGCACTCGTTATTTTAGATTAAATTGCGATAAAAAATACGTATTATGATTACTCCGATAAGACAACCGGCGATCGATATTTGACAGGACGAACGGTTTTTGTGCAACTGGTTCGGCTCACGGCTCCGTGGTTTTAGCTGACGTGTGCGAACTGAAACTACACAGTTCAAATTCTGACGATACGATTGGTTAGTACACGGCCTGTCAAAAGCAATTGGCGTTACGGAACACTTATTATTCACCATTTTTCATTAAAAAACAAGAAACACCTAAAGAAATAAACATAATTATCCACTCTGTGAAAAAAAAAGAAAGCCACAAATGCAATATGTTATGCACAAATATAGAAAGCAAGACCGATATTAAGTACCTAGGCATAACAATAGACCGACGTTTAAAATGGTCTCCACATATAAATATCCTGAACAACAAAATAAGGAAACTAAAATATATATTTAGATGTTTAAGAGATATTTTAAACGAAAAATTACTTATAACCACATACTTCGCTTTCTATCAATCAATTATACAATACGGCATTATAGGCTGGGGCGGTACATATAAAAATCAAACACAAACAATTTAAATACAACAAAAACTAATAATAAAAACCATATTAAGAAAAAACCCTATTCAATTTCTTCCGAACTTTTATTCAAACATTTTAAGGTCAGAAAATTAAGTGCATTATACTTCTACCATGCAACATTACAAATTTATAAAAACTATATTCAAAATAAAATTGCACCCTTTAAAAATAACAGAAATCTTAGATAAACGAAAATACTTCCTACTCCTAAATGTTAAAAAACAATAGGACAGTTCAACCATGAATATCTCGGAGTTAAATTTTTTAACTCATTACCAGAAAAAAATAGAAACATGAATGCAAATATAAACGAATTCAAAAGCCACCTTAAAAAGAATTCCGAACAGTTGAACTGAATCATATCAAATATAAACCAATATAACAACACCCCCCCATACACACAAGCTCTGCTTATTTATGGGGGTAGGTACATCAAATACTTATATTTTATTATATTATGTAATTAATAACTGTACTATATTGTGTAATGTAATTATTTTTTATTAAAAAAAAAAAAAAAAATGTTAGGGCAAGTCTACCAATATACGACTGACGTATTAGGTGATCCCTCCTGGTGCCGGTAGTAAGGTTGACCTCCAGCTCGTGGGATACATTCCATGTTAGGGCAAGTCTACCAATATACGACTGATGTATTAGGTTATCCCTCCTGGTGCCGGTAGTAAGGTTGACCTCCAGCTCGCGGGATACATTCCATGTTAGGGCAAGTCTACCAATATACGACTGATGTATTAGGTGATCCCTCCTGGTGCCGGTAGTAAGGTCGACCCCCAGCTCGTGGGATACATTCCATGTTAGGGCAAGTCTACCAATATACGACTGATGTATTAGGTTATCCCTCCTGGTGCCGGTAGTAAGGTTGACCTCCAGCTCGCGGGATACATTCCATGTTAGGGCAAGTCTACCAATATACGACTGATGAATTAGGTGATCCCTCCTGGTGCCGGTAGTAAGGTTGACCTCCAGCTCGTGGGATACATTCCATGTTAGGGCAAGTCTACCAATATACGACTGATGTATTAGGTTATCCCTCCTGGTGCCGGTAGTAAGGTTGACCTCCAGCTCGTGGAATACATTCCATGTTAGGGCAAGTCTACCAATATACGACTGATGTATTATGTTATCCTTCCTGGTGCCGGTAGTAAGGTTGACCTCCAGCTCGCGGGATACATTCCATGTTAGGGCAAGTCTACCAATATACGACTGATGTATTAGGTTATCCCTCCTGGTGCCGGTAGTAAGGTTGACCTCCAGCTCGTGGGATACATTCCATGTTAGGGCAAGTCTACCAATATACGACTGATGTATTAGGTTATCCCTCCTGGTGCCAGTAGTAAGGTTGACCTCCAGCTCGTGGGATACATTCCATGTTAGGGCAAGTCTACCAATATACGACTGATGTATTAGGTTATCCCTCCTGGTGCCGGTAGTAAGGTTGACCTCCAGCTCGTGGGATACATTCCATGTTAGGGCAAGTCTACCAATATACGACTGATGTATTAGGTTATCCCTCCTGGTGCCGGTAGTAAGGTTGACCTCCAGCTCGTGGGATACATTCCATGTTAGGGCAAGTCTACCAATATACGACTGATGTATTAGGTTATCCCTCCTGGTGCCGGTAGTAAGGTTGACCTCCAGCTCGTGGGATACATTCCATGTTAGGGCAAGTCTACCAATATACGACTGATGTATTAGGTTATCCCTCCTGGTGCCGGTAGTAAGGTTGACCTCCAGCTCGTGGGATACATTCCATGTTAGGGCAAGTCTACCAATATACGACTGATGTATTAGGTTATCCCTCCTGGTGCCGGTAGTAAGGTTGACCTCCAGCTCGTGGGATACATTCCATGTTAGGGCAAGTCTACCAATATACGACTGATTTATTTTATTTATTTTTTATTTATTTATTTATTTAACGCCCAGAGGGCTTTTACATGTGGGTGGTACAAATTTAATGACAGTTTTGAAACATAAGAAAGAAAAGAAAGAAATAATAAAAATAAAATTACATAAGTATATGCGAGAAACAAAATTAAAAATATCAAGAACATAAATTAAAAAATACAGCGATTTGACTGGTTTACAAAAATATAACTTCCATTTAGGAATAGTATTGAAATAGGTCTTTTACGTAATCCACAAAATTCGCAAAGTTAATATTAAATATATCGACATCACCTAAGTATTGGTTTCCCATAGTGTGAAACCGTTGTATTGGGGAGTTCGCAATGTAATTGCGCTTATGTATTAGGTTATCCCTCCTGGTGCCGGTAGTAAGGTTGACCTCCAGCTCGTGGGATACATTCCATGTTAGGGCAAGTCTACCAATATACGACTGATGTATTAGGTTATCCCTCCTGGTGCCGGTAGTAAGGTTGACCTCTAGCTCGTGGGATACATTCCATGTTAGGGCAAGTCTACCAATATACGACTGATGTATTAGGTTATCCCTCCTGGTGCCGGTAGTAAGGTTGACCTCCAGCTCGTGGGATACATTCCATGTTAGGGCAAGTCTACCAATATACGACTGATGTATTAGGTTATCCCTCCTGGTGCCGGTAGTAAGGTTGACCTCCAGCTCGTGGGATACATTCCATGTTAGGGCAAGTCTACCAATATACGACTGATGTATTAGGTTATCCCTCCTGGTGCCGGTAGTAAGGTTGACCTCCAGCTCGTGGGATACATTCCATGTTAGGGCAAGTCTACCAATATACGACTGATGTATTAGGTTATCCCTCCTGGTGCCGGTAGTAAGGTTGACCTCCAGCTCGTGGGATACATTCCATGTTAGGGCAAGTCTACCAATATACGACTGATGTATTAGGTTATCCCTCCTGGTGCCGGTAGTAAGGTTGACCTCCAGCTCGTGGGATACATTCCATGTTAGGGCAAGTCTACCAATATACGACTGATGTATTAGGTTATCCCTCCTGGTGCCGGTAGTAAGGTTGACCTCCAGCTCGTGGGATACATTCCATGTTAGGGCAAGTCTACCAATATACGACTGATTTATTTTATTTATTTTTTATTTATTTATTTATTTAACGCCCAGAGGGCTTTTACATGTGGGTGGTACAAATTTAATGACAGTTTTGAAACATAAGAAAGAAAAGAAAGAAATAATAAAAATAAAATTACATAAGTATATGCGAGAAACAAAATTAAAAATATCAAGAACATAAATTAAAAAATACAGCGATTTGACTGGTTTACAAAAATATAACTTCCATTTAGGAATAGTATTGAAATAGGTCTTTTACGTAATCCACAAAATTCGCAAAGTTAATATTAAATATATCGACATCACCTAAGTATTGGTTTCCCATAGTGTGAAACCGTTGTATTGGGGAGTTCGCAATGTAATTGCGCTTATGTATTAGGTTATCCCTCCTGGTGCCGGTAGTAAGGTTGACCTCCAGCTCGTGGGATACATTCCATGTTAGGGCAAGTCTACCAATATACGACTGATGTATTAGGTTATCCCTCCTGGTGCCGGTAGTAAGGTTGACCTCTAGCTCGTGGGATACATTCCATGTTAGGGCAAGTCTACCAATATACGACTGATGTATTAGGTTATCCCTCCTGGTGCCGGTAGTAAGGTTGACCTCCAGCTCGTGGGATACATTCCATGTTAGGGCAAGTCTACCAATATACGACTGATGTATTAGGTTATCCCTCCTGGTGCCGGTAGTAAGGTTGACCTCCAGCTCGTGGGATACATTCCATGTTAGGGCGAGTCTACCAATATACGACTGATGTATTAGGTTATCCCTCCTGGTGCCGGTAGTAAGGTTGACCTCCAGCTCGTGGGATACATTCCATGTTAGGGCAAGTCTACCAATATACGACTGATGTATTAGGTTATCTCTCCTGGTGCCGGTAGTAAGGTTGACCTCCAGCTCGTGGGATACATTCCATGTTAGGGCAAGTCTACCAATATACGACTGATGTATTAGGTGATCCCTCCTGGTGCCGGTAGTAAGGTTGACCTCCAGCTCGTGGGATACATTCCATGTTAGGGCAAGTCTACCAATATACGACTGATGTATTAGGTTATCCCTCCTGGTGTCGGTAGTAAGGTTGACCTCCAGCTCGTGGGATATATTCCATGTTAGGGCAAGTCTACCAATATACGACTGATGTATTAGGTTATCCCTCCTGTTGCCGGTAGTAAGGTTGACCTCCAGCTCGTGGGATACATTCCATGTTATAATAATAATAATAATAATAATAATAATGATTTATTGTCTTCTTTTCTTATTAACACATAGATATAATGATATCCTCACTGGGATCTCCCGTGCTGAGGATGTCATTTACATATTATAATTTAATTATAAGAAATTAATATTACAACAAAGTATAATGTAGTATATAGTATATTGTTAGGGCAAGTCTACCAATATACGACTGATGTTTTAGGTTATCCCTCCTGGTGCCGGTAGTAAGGTTGACCTCCAGCTCGTGGGATACATTCCATGTTAGGGCAAGTCTACCAATTTGGATGTCTGTGGTGGCGATTTACGTATTCTTAAAAAAACCTGTATTTTTATCAAATATTTTCGAAGACTGCGAATATTATGAATGAAACCGGTTCGGCAGGTTTCAGATATTATGTCTGGTTAAAACGTATTGGTTTTTAGTAGAGTGAAAATAATACTTCATTATTTCTTCAGGCATATTATTACTTATTCTAATTTTGATAAAGACCATAAATTTCTATTTTAATATTTTACTACTGGAATTTTCTTCACACAATCATTTTCAATACTGAAAATGACATTTAAATTAGAAACGAATTAGAGTTCATTGAACGTGTAGTTAGCGATGGGTGGTGTGAGTCTTCACTGACAAGAGGATTTCTCATTACAGGTGATTAAATCTAGGATTCGGTTTTTGGAATTTTTTATGTGATTATATTGTTTTAATTCGGAGTAATAAATTGTGTCAGTAAGTGAGGAACTAATTGTATTTAAGTTTCCAGGTGTTAAGTGTGAATCATGCATTTCCCATATTATGGTGGGAGAAAATATCATAAAACGTTGTTGGCAAGACAGGAGGTATGTATACAGCACATATGATGAGATTGAGAGAACTTACCGGAATAGATACGAAGATTTGTGCAATCTGATTTTTTCCCAGTCATCGAGACGGGAAGCTGAGAGCTCCTTACGCACTGCTACTAGCACACCGCCTCCGTCCATCTTACCAGTAAGTATACAGTCCCTATCTCGTCGGAACACCGTGTACCGTGAATCAATGAATTCGGCCGTATTTACACTTGCTACAAGCCATATTTCAACTAGAACTATAACACCATAGTTATTCGATGAAATATTAATAAGTAGATCTTGAGTTTTGGTCTTCATACCACCGCAGTTCTGGTAATAAACGGATATAGATGATGTCATTTTATTAGTGTAAGTGTGCCTATCGATTTATTCCACAATCACGAGAGCGGTACATCAATTAGGACGTATGAAGCATCAAAATTATATATGAAACAAAGATAACTTAGTGTAAAATATGTCAACATTGTAAGATGTTAATGAATATGCAAGAGATATGATAGTGCTATACGATTATAGAGGTATTGCGCTGTTAACAAAAATATTAAGTAATTTTCCAAGAAACAGACGAATGAACAAGGGTACAGGATAGTGTGAGAGAGTTGGCATCGACAGCAGCAGTAACGACTGTGTTGTAGAAGTCACATATTTTGTTGATCATGAGTGGTAATTTTGTTAAGGTCTCCCTCCCGACAAATGGTGACCACTCGATAGAGATCATTCCTTTTCGCCAGGATACTGTCATTCCGCACCCATGCGTATTTATAGCCGTTTTCTTTTCCGGCGGCACGTGTTTTTGCGAAGAGTATTTTATTTTTTATTTTCAGGTGTTCATTTACATAGAAGTTAGTGGTGGGAGCGCCAAGTCCTAGTAGGCCTGTTGTGAGGCTGCGGCGAGTCCTTACCGCAGCGATGACATCAGCTGCTCCATTTCATCATGAGCGTCTCTGATTGATTCCATTTCCTGTCTTGGGCTGGCATTTTCTTCCTGGAGAACAGTTACACATCCCATAATTTTGGTGTACCGGTCCTTCCACTCATTTGACAGCGCGCCCAATTTTCGATGAATGGCGTCAACTGCGAGTTTACTTAAAGTGCGCATTGTTTCGAGTTTCGACTCAAAGATGTTGATAAGGGAGTCTGTGTCAATGTTTATTATTGACTGGTGCGTTGCCGACGGTGAGTCCATGGGGCCAGATTCAGTCAATAGAGGTGATGATGGTGTTTTCTTCAGACTGCAAACCATTCTGCCAGATTTAGACATTTTGGTTATGTACCTAATGTTTTTCCATCGCCAAAATGTGCAAACAAAAGTAAAAATAAAATATTTATTTTTATTTAATGCCAGTAGGATTTGAACTGAGGTTATCCGAAACTCTACAAAGTAATGGCGGGCGCTATCACCGCTGGAATAAAAGCCGCATTTGTATTTGGGTTAAAATATTTTAGTAAGAATCGTGTTAGCACTAGGATGTTGTGTATTTATTTAGAACGGTGTAAAAAAATATTTATATTATAATCGTATATTTTTTCTTGGAATCTTTGGGATTCTAACTGGGTTCTTCCAATATCGGTGCAGGTTTAGCGGGCGTTCTCACCACTGGGCTAAAATCCGCATGTGAGGTACCGTGAAATATGTGTAATATGAATTGACTTAGCACAGGTATTATAATAAGTAAATGAATGTTTATTACGGCGACAACACTAACTGTCACTTCACAGAACTTGAACTAATCACTTGAAATAAGATTAAGTACGACCGTTTAGACATAGCTAACGTAGCTGTTCAACAGGAAATCATTTACCGATAGATTGATTGATTATTATGACGTATTCTAGACCCTGAATGAGGGTGATTTTTAAAGAGCGATTTTTTGACGTGCTTTCTGAGTGAATGTTGGTGAAGAAAGCTCGCACGATTGGGCATTTTTTTATTTTTTTATTATACATTATACACTTTACAAATAAGGTAAAAAGTCCCGATAAACTGCTTTTCAGCAGTTTGTCTAACGGGTTCTTTACATTATAAATCTTTTTATATTGAATTTACAGTTACATTTTTAAAATTATTTATTTAATTATTTATTTCACGCCTATTAAGGCTTTTACATACATACATATAAAAAAAATTACGAAATTATACATGAAAATAGTGCAGCCGACTATTTAAAATAATTGCCGAAAAATAACTATAGAGTCAAAATATCACTGAACTTGATCTACACAGCATGCAGGCACAAAACATAATTTTTTTCTGTTTCAGTTGACAAAATTATTATGTGTTAGTCAAATCAAATTAAATACCTTTATTAAAATATTCCACTACTTGATGAAAAAAACTTCAATAGGGTATGCTTATATATTGAAATTGATGTACTAAATATATCAACAACATCGTAGTATTTGTATCCTAGCTGTTGAATCCGTCGCATAGGAGTGTGATATTGGGACGTTTGCTACAATAATAAGGTAGGTACTGTCTTGTAACCGACCTGCTTGGAGTATGAAAAGAGATTACATATAATAAATCAGGGGTTTCAAACATTGAATTAATAATTTTATACAAACAGGTTAAATCGGAAATAATTCTGCGATCAGATAATTTTATTAAATTTAATGAACAAAGTACGTTATCGTAATTTAGGTTTTCTTTAGGAATGCCCATTTTTAAATTTACATATCTTAAAAATTTATTTTGGATTCTTTCAATCGCATGTGAATGAACCTCATAATTTGGGGACCAAACTGTGGAATTGTATTCTACATGACTCCTTACTAGTGACATATATAATGTTTTTACAGTATTTACATAATTGAAATCACTAGATACCCTTAAAATAAATCCCAACATTTTCAAACCTTTAGGTATTGGTTATTATTTCAATATGCTTGATAAAGTTAAGTTTCGTGTCAAACCAAATGCCTAAGTCATTAATTACCGAGACAGATACTAACGTCATATTGTTAATGGAATAATCAAAAAATATTGGATACTTTATTCGATGAAACCTCATAATTTGACATTTGCTTATGTTAAGTTGCAAGCGGTTATCACGACACCATATAATTAATCTTGACAAGTTATTTGACAATATATGGCAATCGTTAATGTTTCTGATTGCTTTGAATAATTTCAGGTCGTCTGCAAACATTAACACTTGAACATCATTGAAAATATACAATACATCATTGACAAATAATAAAAACAAGATTGGACCTAAGTGTGACCACTGGGGAACACCACTCGTAGCAGTGAATTTGTATGAAAATGTACCATAAATTTCAGCAGCCAGTAATCTTTTAGTCAAGTAACTATAAAACCACTTATATAGTGAACCTCCTATACCGAATTTATGGAGTTTATTCAGCAATAACTCATGATTGACTTTATCGAACGCCTTGCTAAAATCGGTATAAATAGAGTCAACTTGACATTTACTAGACATGGAATCAGATATATGGTTTTGATAGGTTAACAAGTTAGGGTAGATTTGCCAGTAGAGAAACCATGTTGTTTAGGAGAAATGACGTGGTTTAATCGGAAAATAATTTTTTTGAAAATAATTTTTTCAAAAACTTTAGAAATCGTTGATAAAAGGCACACCGGTCTGTGATTAATCTCCTCGTGTTTATCGCCTTTTTTAAAATAGGCGTAATGAAGCTGAATTTCCATTTAGTAGGAAAACATCCTGTTCGTAAAGACTGATTAAACAGCAAATATAAAGGATACGCCAGATTGGTAGCACAATTATTCAAAAATACAGGAGGTATTTTATCTGGTCCAGCACTTTTGCTTTGATCTAGTAATTTTAGTTCAGTCAATATATCATTATATTCTATGTGGATAAAAGATAAATTAAGATTATGATCAGTAGTAAAATTTGATACTGTACTAGCAGAAACTGGTGTCTCACATTCATAAACGCTTTAAAAAAAATCAGCAAAAAGGTTAGCAATACTTTGAGTGTCTAGTGATTATATGTAAAAAACAAAAAAATTACAGAAATATACCAAAAGTAAAATGATGAAAAACAAACACATCAATTTTAAAAGTCATGAAAATAACATGTCATTATAAGCTAATACAAATGAATTTTTTCAGTAAGCCAAGTCTTCGAAAGTTCACAAATTGTTGGTTTTGGGTACAGTTTTTAATTTCAGCAGGTAACATATTAATAACAACTGGGAATCATTATAGTTTAACGTTCTTTAGTTGATTTGGGCAATCCGGAACCTTGAACACAAATCACAATAAAATATTTACACAAAATTAAAAAAAAAAAATCGTTTCTAAAATAAAATTTAGTGCAAGCGATTTGGACACTGACCTTTAAACAGTTTCTTCATACACAAGGCTTAAAATCGCATTCAAAACTAAAGGCAAACACATTACTATCCTATTAGTTGTTAACCCTTAACTAGGCAAGGATATCAAAAATGAAATTTTAAAAGTTAAACCGTGTTACTAGGATTCTGGGTCTAAAACAGTTCTTGAAAAAAAATAGCAATAAAATAAATAGGTTTTTAAATTTTCAGTAATATCAGAGTTCAAATGTTAACTACGGTGAAAAACGCCAAATGCGGTTGGTAAAGTTAGATAAAAATGAAAAATTGTAGCCAATAAATAATTATCTATATTTACTACTAATAAGTTTCTGTTTTGTACGGAGACAAATACTCACATTTTAATGTATCTGAGAGGAAAATCGTCAAATCAGTCAAATCAATTGAACTTTTTTCTGTCTGCCCAGGTAGTACGTTCTCGAGCGGTTGAAGTACCTAAGAGATGTGTTAACAAAATAATTCTCGTAAGTTCAAGGTGCGATCTCCACAAGGTAAACAGAAAAGAAAATGTTCTAGAACGCACTAGCAGCTGCTGCTACAAATCTACAGTTTTGAAAGTTAATTTAGAAGTGTAAAAATATTATTTGAAAATAATTAAATACATTACTGTACACATATTCAAATATATTTTTATATTCGTGTTAGTTGTATGACATAATTATCTTTTTTACACATACATTTACATTTAAGTTACACGTACATTTAAGTTTAAAAAAAATCAAATCTTTTCCAATGCGATTCAGAACAAATTCAACGAAATCGCAAGGTTATAAATATTGTGACCATTATAAAATTATATTAATTTTAAATACTGGTAACTCTCTGGTGAAACATATCAGATCGAATACTAGAATTTATTCTGTAAATAGTTTTCGTGAAGGTGAATGTTAACGCAAGGAACAAGAAAAGTGTCCAGTCAAAGAGTCTTTTCGAGAAAATGCATAATTCCATATTAAAATAAACAGTGAGTGCGCACGCGTTTATTTCAATCTCTCTTCAGCCAGAAAACGAGAAAGTTTTTTTTCAGCTGTCAGTCAGTTTTTTCTCTTCAAGGAACACTGTTGATAACTTGCATAGTTGCACTCGGAACAAGAAAAGGGGGTTTTTCTCCGCTCTGAGTCAGCATGTGTTCCAACAAATGTCCTATATGGGGGGTAAGGTGGCCTTTCCTAGAATCTGAATATGTTCACTTGGAAAATGAAAAAGGTTTGTCACCACTGTGAGTCAGCATGTGGCTTTTAAGATGTGCGTTTTGAGAATATCCATAGATGAACAAGGAACAAGAAAAAGTTTTCTCCGTAGTGACTCAACGTGTGCTTCAGATTGCCTTTACAATAACATAAATATGTGCACTTGGAACATAAAACAGGTTTTTCGCCACTGTGAGTCAGCATGTGGGTATTAAGATGGGCGTTTTGATAAAATTAAATGTTTCACACGGGACTTGAAAAAAGTTTATCTCCACCGTAAGTTAGCATGTTGCACTTCAGAAAACATGTATAGTTGCACACGGAATATTAAAGAGGTGTACCTACGATGTGAGAGAGCATTTGGCTCTTCAGTCGGCCCTTTTGATTACATGCATAGTTGCATACGGAACATGAAAAAAGTTTTTCTCTACTGTAAGTCAGCATGTAGAACTTTAGTTGACCCTTACGATAACACACATAGTTGCACAGGGAACATGAAAAAGGTTTTTCTCCACTGTGAGTCAGTATGTGTGCCTTCAGGTTACCCTGGTAAGAACTTGTATAATCGCACTCCAAACATGGAAGAGGTATTTCTCAACTGAGAATCAGCATGTGCCTCTTTAGCTGACCCTTTTTACAACACGCATATTTGCACACGGAACAAGAAAAAGGTTTTTTTCTCCACTGTGAATCGGCATGTGCCTCTTCAGCTGACCCTTTCGACCACACGCATAGTTGCACACGGAACATGAAAAAGGTTTTTCTCCAATGTGAGTGAGCATGTGGCTCATTAAATTACCCTTTGGGAAACACGCGTAGTTGCACACGGATCATGAAAAAGGTTTTTCTCAACTGTGAGTGAGCATGTAGCTCTATCAATGACCCGTTTGACAACACGCATAATTGCACTCCAAACATTAAAACGGTTTTTCTCCACTGTGAATCAGCAGGTGCACTTTAGCTGACCCTGATAGCACGCATAGTTGCACACGGAACATGAAAAAGGTTTTTCTCCACTGTGAGTCAGCATGTGGCTCGTTAGGTCGCTTTTTCGATTACATGCATAGGTGCACACGGAACATGATAAAGGTTTTTCTCCACTGTGGGTCAGCATGTGGCTTGTTAGGTCGCTCTTTCGACAACATGCATAGTTGCACACGGAACATGAAAAAGTTTTTTTCCACTGTGAGTCAGCATGTGGCTCCTTAAATGACCCTTATGATAACTTGCATAGTTGCACACGGAACATAAAAATGGTTTTTCTCCACTGTGAGTCAGCAAGTGTGTCTTCAGGCTACCCTGTTGATAACTTGCATAGTTGCACTCCAAACATGAAAATAGTTTTTATCCACTGTGAATCAGCATGTGGCTCGTTAGGTCGCTTTTTCGATTACATGCATAGGTGCACACGGAACATGAAAAAGGTTTTTCTCCACTGTGAATCAGCATGTGCCTCTTCAGGTGACCCTTTCGACAACACGCATAGTTGCACACAGAACATGAAAAAGGTTTTTCTCCACTGTGAATCAGCATGTGCATCTTCAGCTGACTCTTTTGACAAAACGCATAGTTGCACTCCAAACATGAAAACGGTTTTTCTCCACTGTGAATCAGCATGTGCCTCTTTAGCTGACCCTTTCGATAACACGCATAGTTGCACAGGGGACATGAAAAAGGTTTTTCTCCACTGTGAGTCAGCATGTGGCTCGTTAGGTCGCTCTTTCGATAACATGCATAGTTGCACACGGAACATGAAAAAGGTTTTTTTCCACTGTGAGTCAGCATGTGACTCGGTAGGTCGCTCTTTCGATAACATGTATAGGTGCACACGGAACATGAAAAAGGTTTTTCTCCACTGTGAGTGAGCATGTGGCTCTTTAAATTACCCTTTTGAAAACACGCATAGTTGCACTCGGAACATGAAAAAGGTTTTTTTCCACTGTGAGTCAGCATGTGGCCCATTAGGCGACTCTTTGTATAACATGCATAGTTGCACACGGAACAAGAAAAAGTTTTTTCTCTTTCATGGGTGCTTACGTTTATTGCAAAATTTGACTTAGGAGAGGAGGAGTAGTTGTGATGGGGAGGAGTGATTCCCTTTTCCACAAAATGCGTCTGAAGATCTGTCGACAAATTTGAAAAATAACATGGGTGAAAAAGACTCAGTTAAACTTATTTCCTAAAATTAGAGTTTATAAGCGAAGTAAGTTCGTAGAAAGGTTAAAAAAAATAGGAGAGTCCGAATCGTTCAAGTTAACAGTGAAAAATTGGTTTTACCTGCTGCCTTGGTAATTCTTCCAAAGCGTTCTAAGCATTCCTCTTTAACATCCGGCAGGTCTATGTCAATTTTCATATAAGTAAGCCCCGCTTCATCTTGTCGGGGTACAAGATCCGCG
This sequence comes from Hesperophylax consimilis, assembly GCF_061612785.1. Lineage (NCBI taxonomy): Eukaryota > Metazoa > Arthropoda > Insecta > Trichoptera > Limnephilidae > Hesperophylax > Hesperophylax consimilis. The sequence continues at coordinate 11,402,709 of NC_142852.1, forward strand.
TTTATGGTGACTGTCTTCACATTAATGTTTCCTGGAATAAAAAAGGACAATAAATATAATGAATCTTTGCATGGCCAGCCCTGAACCAAACGGCGCCTGGCGCAAGTTTAATTTTGGCTGCCCTAACAGTCTAAATTAGTATACGCCGAGGCAGGATATCACTGTAATCATTAAAATGATGCTTTGTGTTTTTATGTAGAGCGGTATTTATCAAAAATAATATCAAGGGCGATGTGTTAGGTTAAGTATTCGACGCCCGGAGCGAACTGCACCAATTGCGCCTGCATAGGGCCAGCCCTGTATCTTCGTCAAATTGATATTAACGAGAATTTTTTGAATAGAAAAACAATAAAATATTATTTTACGAATAAATATCATTGATCAACAAGGTAAGATAAAAAGTGACCTCAGATGTCCGCTTCAGGGAACGATTCTTCATGAAAGAAAAAAATTTCTCCAGAGCACCTGTAGTAGAGAAATTGGTTGTTTTCAGTGAATGGAATATTGTTTTCCAATCAATATTAATGTTTTTTAACGTATAATACGTGTAATTCACATCATATCTCAAATAAAATTAGGTGAAAATCGAGGAACCGACAACCTAATATGAATAGTATAAAAAAGTTTAATGAGTGCTGTATTTTGGTATTTTCCGGCAAGTACGCATATTAAGGTAAATTCCCAATACACCTCATGTTTTATAAGAGAGGATATTGTGCACAAGTGTGTGTCCTGTTTGCACGACATTTCAAAAGAGACATTGATTCCGGACATCCGAATTTTAAGTTCTATATTTAACACGTATGCAATGCAACAAACTGGCTGTCTGAGTACTCTCCGCATATTGCGAGCATTCCTTCGTTACAGCTGGGTGGTCGAAATCTAAATCTGAAATTCAATTTCACCTCCATCTTCTTCCTGGAGCCCTGGTTCCGTCTTGATGGATATAGTATCTGGCTTCAGTAGATCCATGGTCTGCTTTGGTAGAGTTTGGTTATTGGTTTAGCCCCGAAAAATATATCTGAAACAGAACATTGTTAAAATAAAGTAAAATGATAAAATTTATAAGTTAAATTAAAACAGGATATATGATTTTTAGCTTAACTCGTTAAATCATTCCTCCTTACGTACCCTTAAAAATTGAACGTAACAACCTGCAAATCCTGATAAGGGAGAATTATCTTGGGGTGTGCATTGATAAATACCCCAAATTTGATACAGCATATTCAAGATATTAAAGACAAAATCACCCCTTTAATTAGCGTACTTGGCCGGATATCATATCTGTTACCAAATAAAATTAAAAAAAGGTCTATATTATAGCCTCGTAAATTCACATTTAAACTACTTGATTGAAATATGGTTAAATGCATATGAAACATATATAAATGAACTACACGTAAAACAAAACAAAGTAATCAAAAAGCTATTTCAGTTCAAAGCTGGAACATCCACAGAAAAAATATGTATGAAAACAAAACTATTAACACTAAGAAACTTTTTATGAATATAATATAATATGTCTCCTTATATGAAAAATAAATAATAAACTCATACATCCAAATACAGAAATCATTAAAACGTACCAAGTACACACACACTTTATACGGCAACAAGATAAAATACATTTAAACACCATACATACTCATTACGGCAAGCAATCCATTGGTTACGAGGGAGCAACATACATAATTGCCTCCCAGACGAAATTAAAAATGAAAAAAGTGTAGGTAAATTTAAAAAAAAGTTGTTCAGTTTTAAGATCAATCAAAAAAACAATGACAGTGAATAAAATGTTTGTGAAATATATTAATGTGTAATGTATTAGTTTTTTCTAGTTAAATAAGTGAAAATGTAATTTTCTTTTATCTAGAATAAAAAAACATAAAAAACAGATGAAAAATAAAATGTGGTTTCGCTTGGAATATCCTGTCAAAATAACGAAGTCGTAGCCAAAACACATATTTGAAAACCTTGAAGATATGACAACGGTTAAGAGAAACGTTGCTTAGCGTGGGAAAACTATATATATATATATATATATATTTACAATCTTTACCGCCATTCCGCTTTTAACAAAATATCTGTTAACCAAATGTTTTTTTTAGATCATTGTAATAAATGCCTTCGAAATGCTAATCTAATAATAGGTAGACGTCAAATTGACAGTTTAAACATTCTACTGTGACAAAACGCCCAATGATTCCCTAACTAAACTGGAATAACGGCAGCTACCAAATAAATAGCGATGAATATAAGAATGAGTACTTACTTTACCAATAACCATCACAGGCGTGGGATAGTATGTTTAACAGGATGAAACGACTCTCGGAGAAGAAAGCACTTGTTAGCACTTGTCAAAAATATTTTTGGGTTATGCATAGACAAGAATGAAGTCATAGACAATTATTATTATTTTCATGGCGACGGTAACTCAAAAAAAAACATTTTCGTCATTTGACTTTTGAACATATACACATTGTTCATACATATTCATCATATGATAATTAATAACGGTAATTCATAAGAACGGTTATTATTAAGAACGATCGTAACTAAGAATAATTATTTTTAAGAACATTTCATATTCAGCACAATTTGCGGGTCATTCCACGCGAGTGAAAGTTAGTTCTGCCTCAAAGTCTCAACAAAACAGTTCCATTATTTTATCTGGTTAATTATTGATGTGATAAGGGTTATTATTAATTTTAATTATATTTTCATTTGTGTTCCGAGTTTCAGCAGAAAAAAAAATAACAATAATGTTTGCAACTAAATAATTTTGAGTTTTAATGTGAACATGTTCGTGATATTTGCAAGTAAATTGTTTATTTGTTTTTGACGTTGTTATGTAAATATTTTCTTTGTGTATTTATTTGCAGATATCGACACTTGCAGAAAGCCATTTCTTTGTGATTCTCTTTCGACGAGACCAATCCAAGTTACGTTACTGCGCACTTGTCTCCTAGAGGTGAGTCCTGTGAGTTCTTTCCGATATTGGGTACAATGAGTACACGTACAAAAAAATACCTGGTAAAATACCCGGTACAAAATACTTCCAAATATTTTATACCTACTTTAAGTATCTGGGGTGCGCCTGTTCTCACATTGCTGGAGGAATGGGGGCGGAGCTACGAAGTTTGCCGAGTGAACACGAAGGCTCAAAGCGGCTCGGAACTACGAAGTTTGCCGAAAACGATCCTGTCAACCACCACTTCATCGCGTTTGTGCACAAAGATGGCAAACTGTACGAGCTGGACGGGCGCAAGTCCTTCCCGATTAACCATGGAGACACGACCCCCGAGACGCTCCTGGAAGACTCTGCCAAGGTCTGCCGCACCTTCATGGAAAGGGATCCCAACAATGTCAACTTCACGGTGGTTGCTCTGAGCGCTGCCGATTTGTCTGAATAAATTATATATCTCCAGGATGACAAGAATCAAGCGTGACTGAATTTACCTCCACCGTATTTACCATTAACATTGAGCCAGTTGATTTTTATTATTTTTATTTATGTGATTCATTATGTATGTACGTAAATCACATTAGTTTTGCCATTATTTAAATGCTATTTTTAAGTTATCGCCATTGTTCAATGTTTGTGGCTTGGATTCAAACTGCTTTCTGCTTGTCATCTTCAAACTCATAATTTTAAAAATCTCAATAATTATATCACTTTGTGCAAGTCACAATAGTTGTAAGGTTTGATGGCTATTCTTAGCTTTTTGTTTTATGTTGTGAAAAAAACTCTTTATTTTGGTTGGATTTCTGCATGATTCTGCTTAGTACTAGGAATATGATGGATATTGTATTTCATGGCATTGTGATACTGGTAAATGATTGTCATACTTAATATTATATTTTTTTACATTTTCTATTACCTAATAAAGTCGCTTTTATGAATATGATTGATTATTTTATTTGTCTTGATATTTTCTGTAAACACTACTTCTTTTGAACAACTTGTAATCTACCGAATAAGTTGAACCACAACTCTGTCTTGGGACACACTTCTTGCTTCTTTCACATTCTTACTTTTATGTTTTTCTGACTCTTGTCATGACCTGATTCAAGTGACTTCCTTCATTTATCCTTTTGACCTGTCCCAACCATAGTATTTAATGGCATCCCTTTTATAAACTTATTCATTAAGCTTACATTAGTTTTACATTCTGTCTGGATCTTCACAAATAGGTAATCAAAATTCGGAAAACAGCCTCAGGGACCTCATTTTATAACTTGAAAAATGGTTAGACAATAGTTAATGTGCAGTCTATCCTCTGATTACACTTTTGGCTCTTTACACAGTAAGTACTGTGATGATGGATTTGTTTATGTAATCATCATAATATTGAATCCTTTTCAATCTAATCTAAACTAATATGTAGTATAAGAAAATTAAATTTCAGTAAGAAGCAGCTTTCCGAATGCACAAAATATTTGATTACAGAATGTTATTTACTCTGCCAAAATCATTTTCAGCAAGCCCACATACTTGATCAGCTATTTCAGTCCTGCTCTGCTGTTTACAAAAAGGTCACCTTAATACAAAATTTTATCCGTTCATTATTCGTGGGGGTAGGCTACAACCAACAACATGCCATTTTAAAAATCAATAATGGAGTTGGAATGAATCATGTTTTCTTGGCTGACAAGCATCATTCTCATTAAAAATTAGTTTGGATTATAGGAGTAGGTAGTAACCAGTTGTCATTGACATTAATATGATGAACTTGTATGTCTTCTTGAAAATATGTGTTAATAAGTTTACCTTAATGTTCTACCTACACATTCGATTGTAAAAGTTTTACTATTTTTTCAAATTTTTGTAAAATGGTCCATGTCCATAACATTATTGTCAATTCTATATCTACCTACAATAAGTTGTTTTATGTGACACGCTTCGTGTACACTCGGCAAACTTCGTAGTTCCGAGCCGCTTTGAGCCTTCGTGTTCACTCGGCAAACTTCGTACTCCGCCCCCATTCCTCCAGCAATGTGAGAACAGGCGCACCCAAGTATCTGGGTACTGGGGACGGAGAGTGACGGGGACCTGAGGCGTGCTGAGGTACAAAATATTCTTAAATATTTTATACCTACCATGGGTATCGGGGGACGGCGAGTCACGGGGACCTTAGGCGTGCTGGGCACTGAGAAGGGAAGTTGAGGGGAAGGGAGGGGAGGAACAAGAAGGAATATTATTACTTACAGGTGTTCTAAATAAATAATGTTTGAGAGTTTTTTTTATATGATTTTTATTTTTTTGTACATTCGTAGCGTAATGTTGTAAGGCGTATTACACTGCCTAACAAAACATATATTAGGTATATGGTCATGAAATTAAATTAACACGCTTTCCTACATTGCTGTCTATAATATCATCTCTACAGGTAACTTACTGTTAACTCAAAACCTGTTTAAAACGCCTCGACATCGGCAGCAGAATTTGGATTTTCTGGTTCATTCTAATCAACGCTAATACTCATTCCTATTCTTCCTGAAAGCATTAAAGCAGTGGATTAATATAGTTATTGGTTTTGCCAATGTTTTCGTTTCAATTGATCGATTCATAACACTTTTTCAACACAGGCATTTGGCCGGTGACATTGTTAATGAATTACATGTAAAATAACAAGTTTTCTCTTCTACTTTCTTTCAACCATTCTGCGTTGCCCTGAATACATCTCAATCGTAAAGATGGTAGACCCTGGTGTGAGATTTGATCAGAGTATGCGCGCACAAGTAGTCAGCAATACCTAGGAAATTACCAGAACACATCATAACCTCACAAAGATCTGTATTCTATTTTCAAGACATAAGATTCTTGTTATTGAATGTTTATGTTAATTTTTTACCTGATAAATTCAATGCAGAAGCCTTTCCGTCGCCTCTACCGCCATATTATTCCTGGAATACTACGGAAGGTTTTAAAAATCAACTATTTCGTGACTTTATCTTCGAATGCGCTGAAAGCAAATTTTAATCTGCGAAGTATTTTTCAATAGTGGAGTTCGGCCACCCTCCACTATCTTGTAGAGGATGTGGAATATCCCAGTGGTACAAAGCCATCTCGCTAGTATCGGATAAACAATTTATTAAAATCTGCCAATAAAATCTCCACAACGGCGCAGTAACTACACAAAGTTCAAGATGTGAAAATGTCAAACACCATGCCATAGACACTCAGCTGTCAACAGTTTTTCCATAGACATTCACCATCAGACGATGGAGATTACCGTGGCTAAATACTCATAACTGTCCTTTTTCCTCGTACACCTTTCTAATAGGAAAGAGCGAAAAGGCATCTGTATTTTAGAGTGCCGAAAGCAAAAATATTTCTTTGTCCCTTTTCCTCTTATAACTTTCTAACCGACTAGAGTGAGAAGTCAGTAATATTTTAAAGGACGAAGTACTTCAAGACCTGTGGTACAAATATTAAACCAAATAGTTTGGAACCAGGTATTTTGGAGATTTGTCACAAGTACAAAGTACGGCATGAATATACCCGGTACTTTTACTGGGTACGATAAATACGCCTCTCCTCTACTCTATAACATTCTGTACCGCTGGTTGTCAGCCGGCTGCAATGGTATATAACACATGGGTGTTATATATCATTGGCCGGCTGGTAGAGTCGCGAAAAAAGGGACTAATAGTAAAAAAGTCTACTTGGGCTAGAAATGATACATAATAACATAACGACAATACTTTAGTGTCATCTTTTTTCTCAAGTGCCTTCACATTTACGTATTTATTTTCTGTAAAATGAAACATGCTGTCACGAACCATAAATCAACTATCTATAGATTTGGTGTGAGAATTGGATTTTGATTTCTAATCTTTATTTTTGGTGTAAATTTATCTTTATTTTAATGTTGTTTTTTGTTTAAATGTATAAATTCGTATATTTTAAAATGGGGGCCTCAGCACGGGTGAACAACCCAGTGAGGCCAACGTTGCTGAATTGAAATGTGAAGTACTGTAGAGTAATGTATCAATAAATAAATTGATAACTCCGCCCTCTTTCCGTACGTTTGGCTCGGTCAAGTTTTAACCTTAGATCTGGCAAATTTGTAGACACCACGCATCGCTGACGTCACACCATACCATCGACAAAGGATAGAAGAAATTTTTAAAAAAGGCGCAATCATAGACAATATAATTCTGCTTCGGAACCTACCGAAAACCCAATTCATTAGCCTAAAACATAAGTAAAATGTCACCCAAGACCACAAGATCCCACCTGACAAAGCCCTGTCCTAAGAAAGAAATTACCTTTAAAGTATCTTCCTTTACAACTCTTTTTCTCAGGACAGCGTTTTATCAGAAGGAAGCTGAAAAACAAACTCAAAATTACATGTACAGTAATTTTATTTTTTAAATATAAACATGAAATACAATAATATACGCACAAAACACATTTAGAAGAAATTACTGTATCAATATATGACTAGCTGTTGGAAATGATAGTTATTTTCTTTCAACATCCAACGCTATTGAAAAAAATAAATAAATCAATAAGGCAGTCAATGATTCAACACACATTATTTTTTTTTTGTTACCCTCTTAATTATCTTATTACTTAAATATTTATACCTTTCATATATAAATAGTAAGTATATACTGTTGCGATACTTTTTAGTTTTAAAAACTTTATATGCCTTTTAGATATTTTTAACTTAGGAATAGTACACAACATAAAGAATGTAACAGTGTAAACAGAAAAGTAAATCAATAGGTTATTGTTTTAACAATACATATTGACACCTGATAAATAAATAGGGTATAATAATAACAAATAAAAACACAAAATACAAGAATATATACGCACAAAATAAATTTAAAGAAGGTGTTGAGAGAATATTCATTATGATGATGTAATAAAAAGGTAGAACTACATATAAACTAGACATATAAAATAAACTAATTTGACTATTTGTTATTAACCACTGAAGCAGCGACCACGCGAAATAAATAATTTTGCCTCGATTGCTCGAGATATCCAGACGATCATTTTTTTTAATTTTTCGCCAACCTTAAAAAAAACATAACTTAGAATTTTTACATGAAGTAATACAAACTTATTATAGTGCTATATAGCCAATGAGTTAACCTGTATTTTGTTGTTGGTTTCTGTTTGTTTATAATCGCGTGAATCCTGCGTATTTTTTACTTCGAAACTGCTGTGACAGGTACTTTTTCGAGTCGACATTAAATATTTTATATTTCTGTATGTTTTCTGTTAATTACTTGATAATAAATGATACATGTCTATGGAAAAAAGACTTGATTTTTAACCGTAAACAACCTTTCAGAGATCGTGGGTGAAAAAATATTTTAAAGAATTTGATCACGGACTGTCCAAATGTCAAGAACTAAATTACTATGTTAAGTATATTTAACACACTGAAATTGTATTAAATTAGAAAGATAATTTCATTGTCTACAATTACCAATAACAATTTTTATAATTTTTGCCTTTTTAACTAATTGAATAGTATAATACAGACAGTCTATTTTACAATGTCAAAATCGAAGCGCCGTTTTTTATACATTTGAGATCTAATACAGGATATTTTACCATGTTTTTATATTGGATAGTAAAACAAGAAACAAGGTTTTTAATAAGATATGTATCAAAGCAAGACATATTACTAATCTTTCAGAAAATACTTTGTAAATTGCTGAAATTCCGTGTTATTTTGACATTTTTTCCTCCAGAATACGTGATCTGACAGCGTTTAAGATCAATACACACGGGCCTTAGCATGAGAATCGATCGAACTTAACGATATCGGATTGCTAAGCGTATCTACCGACCATTTTATAACGACTTCCCTAGCATGAGAACGCTATTGATATCTCTAACGACATCGATAAGGCAATAAATACAAATCGATATACGCTGGCAATACTGGGACGGAATTGTCTATGAATTGGATAGACGTCAGACGTCAAACGTCAGATTTCAAGCTTGATCATTGTAACCGCCGTGTTTTTTTAATATTTTACGATGTCGCAAGCAATGGTAGCTGGGTAAGTTATTTATTTATCTTTTTATGTGAAAGAATTTCCATTATTATCAAAGAGATATACTTACATTCTATTGTGTCAAAATTTTGAAGTTATTTTTACTAATATTTAAATCATACGCAGTATTTTAAGATACCTATTCAAAATGCTGATATTATGATTTCAGGAAGAGAGTAAGGTCGACGACCAGTCAAATGGATCTGCTAACCAGCTATATGGCTGACCATTCGGAGTTGAAGGTTTGTGGGACCTCAGGGTTCCCAAAAAAATAAGGAAATGTGGCGGAACAACTGGCAGAATTGGGTCCTGCTAAGTCAGCCGAGCAGTGGAAAACAGTGAGTATTTGTACCTACCTATACAAACTGGTTGCAGCAAACTTTGCTGACCTTCTAATATAATCTATCATCGAGACACTTGATCTCTCTTTCTGGTTTCAATCCTGGGATTGGTTTGCAGCAATTTTATCCAATCTCCTCTTCCATTCTTCCCTGTCGCTAATTGCATACTTGATATAAGACCGTAAATCACTTTTAACCTGACATTATTTTTACATTTTACAGACATGGCGTGACTTAAAATGCAAGTCGCGCGCCCAAAACGCCGATGCCAAGCGAGCTGCCCTCACGACTGGAAACACTGCCGAGATACCGGTGTTAACTGACCTGACACAGAAGGTCATCAACATCATCGACAGAGCCAGTTCTGAGGGCAGCGGACTTCCAGAAAGCTGTATAGGAGAGGGACCTGAACTCATAATGCAGGATGTTGAGGTCACTAATGTCTTAAAATGTTAATATAATATATTCTGTCAAATTTAGTTGATCTTTCATTATCAATGAAAATTATTTGTGTGTTTTACAGTATTCCGATGAAGTTGGAGAAGGGCCCACAGATTTACAGACGGCGCAGTTAGCTTCCCCTTCTCGCCCGAGCAAGAAGAGGAAGCTAACTGACAAGCCAGATGTGGGGGTTCGGATGGTGATGGCGCAGGAGGCTAATAACGAATCATCCAAGGAGCTTGTGGGAGCTATTAATAAATTCTCCAATATTTTTAAGGTATTTCCTATTTCTCTTCGAATCACTCCCAAATACAGCGCTATACGTGTAAGTTGCCAGATTAAAATATAAAGAAATAGCGTCAATTCATGTTTAGGCCACCGCCAACTTATAAGTGTGGCACTGTACTTTTAAATTAGAATTAAATCTTAGTAGAACAAAATAAAATGCCCAGCTTTGACTTATTTCATTTATTTATTGTACTATTCCCAATGTACTATTTTTCCATTTTCCGCGGTGGAGTTTTTATTGTTCTGTTTGTTTAGATATTCTTTGTGTTAAAAAAAAATAATAAACATGTAAAATCCAGCTTAGCGAGAAATTCAAAATGAAAAAATTAATTTATAATCTTCCTTTTAGTATGTCGACTACCTATTGTTATTTAAATTAAATTAATGAGTTGTTATTTATCATTTCAGAGTTCAATGGATCGATTTGCTGACATTTTTGAGGTATTTCCTGTTCCTTTTTGTAATTATTTGTCAGGGCACCCCGAGACCGGGCAAGATACAGTGTCTACATAGACATGGTGCTTTTCTGGTCTCGTCTCACTGGCACTAATAACTAATTTACTATAGAAGGTAAATTAAGTAAGTAAATTAATGAATTATCATCTCTTGTTTCAGAGATACACGGCAGTGGAACGTGAAAGGGTTTGTTTACTCCAACGACAGTTGGCGAGGTATTTATTTGTTATACATCTATACAGGCTTTTAAAAACATTTAATGTACAAAACTGAACAAATTAAATTAAATATTGCATTATTTAATATGTCACTTGAGAGATTGCGAAGTATGTTCACAAGGGATGGAACACGATTATTAACAATTGTCCTTGGAGATGCAAGCAGTCCAGCTAGGAGGTACGATGAAAGTAGAATGAATGAGATCTCTAATAAAACATTTCTAATTCTAGACAAACTCAACCATCGAAACAACCGTCAACATCATTTGCTAACTCGCCCAACTATACGTTGCAGTTGGAGTCAGAGGATGAATACGATTAGTTAAGTTTTTTTTATAATTTTCAAGGTAATAAGTTTTTTGTATATTTTTTGTGTTAAATCTTTATTTTTATTAACGTTTTGTATGTTCATAATTTTTATGTTTCTTGTGAAAAAGTGAAACTCAACAACAAATGTCATTTTTTTACAATTTAGATACATACAATACAATATTTTAAAGTACTTGTTGTGTAATATTGCATGCAGCACTTTGCATATACATATACTTGATTAGTAGCAGTTCTTCAAACTCTTGCAATGTCTCTGTGAGGCGTGAATTGTTTTTACAATGTAGGTACATACAATACAATGTTTTAAACTACTATTGAAGTACTTGTTGTGAAATATTGCATGCAGCGCTTTGCATATATGAATATGTACTTGATTAGTAGCAGTTCTTCAAACTCTCGCAACGTCTCTGTGAGGCGTGAATTGTTTTTACAATGTAGGTACATACAATACAATGTTTTAAAGTACTTTTGAAGTATATGTTGTGAAATATTGCATGCAGCGCTTTGCATATATGAATATTTACTTGATTAGTAGCAGTTCTTCAAACTCTTGCAATGTCTCTGTGAGGCGTGAATTGTTTTTACAATGTAGGTACATACAATACAATGTTTTAAACTACTATTGAAGTACTTGTTGTGAAATATTGCATGCAGCGCTTTGCATATATGAATATGTACTTGATTAGTAGCATTTCTTCAAACTCTTGCAATGTTTCTGTGAGGCGTGAATTGTTTTTACAGTGTTGGTACATACAATACAATGTTTCAAACTACTATTGAAGTTCTTTTTGTGAAATATTGCATGCAGCGCTTTGCATACATGTATATTTGATTAGTAGCATTTCTTCAAACTCTTGCAATGTTTCTGTGAGGCGTGAATTGTTTTTACAGTGTTGGTACATACAATACAGTGTTTTAAAGTACTATTGAAGTTCTTTTTGAGAAATATTGCATGCAGCGCTTTGCATATATGTATACTTGATTAGTAGCAGTTCTTCAAACTCTTGCAATGTCTCTATGAGGCGTGAATTGTTTTAACAATGTAGGTACATACGATACAATGTTTGAACATGATGAAGCACTATAAGTCAGTTTCCTTGTTTAATATATTATCATTCGTGGGAGAAGTACTTTCGCACTAGTTCGTCTCTCACTCTGCGGGCTGCAACAACCCTGCTGACATCTTCAGGCTGGTGCAGCAGCTCAACCTCTCTTAACTCTACATTATCATTATAATCGTCTGTTAATCTGAAAATAGAGAATAATTTATTAATATTTTGTACTGTTGCCTTACTTTTTTAAATGCATATAGTTCAACAAGGAAACTGACTTATAGTGCTTCATCATGTTGTATAGTATAGCACAAGTAATAATTATTTGACCAGCAGCATCGGGCTCATAATGGAGAACTCTGTCTTTCCTGAGGCAACGGAATATAGCCTTCCATGCCCCAAATAGGCGTTCTACGGAACATCTCGCCTCACAGTGCGCCTTTGTGTATCTGTATTGGGCACTCCCCTCGACTGCATTCAATATTGGTGTCATCAGATAAGGCTCGAGTGTATATCCAGAATCGCCTGATTGAAACAAAACACCCATTATAATAGGTACATATAACTACTAAATTATGATTTTTTTGCCTTTTTTTTAAATGAGTTGTTGAAATACATACCTAGCAAGAAATATGTCCCAATTTTCTGATTGTATAGTCTGTTCATTTCAGTTTTGACTAAACTATTATTCCAAATGAATTGGTCATGGACAGTACCCGGGAAGCGTGTGTTGATGCTCAATATTTTCAACGTAGCATCGCAGACCTGTTTATCAAACATAAAAAACCTTCAATAAAATTTGAAAACAACAATCCGGCTGTTTTATTTCTGAAAAAATATTTACCACTTGAACATTCAGCGAATAAAATCCTTTGTGGTTTTTGTACTGCTCCTCGTGTCTGGAAGGGGTGACGATGGCGATGTGGGTGCAATCGATGCATCCCAGAACATGTGGAAAGTTTAATTTTTCCCTAAAACTACTCTCTACTTGCTTGCGGGCTTCATTTGTAGCCGGAAAATGTATCCATCTTCTGTACAGATGTTCTAAAACTGCTTTCATAAACAGTTTTATGCACTTGCTAACGGTAGTTTGCCCTATCGCCAAGAAGTGATCTTGGCCTACTCCACGTTGGTAGCTCCCTGTAGCAAAGAAGCTGATGGGTGCGAGTACCTGTCAACATCATAAATAATACAACTAATTAATAAACTTCACTTTTGATCATTTTAATCACTTTATTGTGAAAAATTATCATCAGCAATCGAAGCAAATTTATTTATTTCACGTGGTCGTTCCAGTGGTGGATAGATTTATATTGTGTTTTTGTTTTACTAAGATATCAATAATATTTAATACTCTCACTTTAATGTATACTGGAAGTCCTAATGTATTTTTTGACAGTAGAAAAGGAGTTAATTGATCAATGAGATCTCTAGCCATAATACGCGATATTCGAAACAATTGTCTGAATTCCGTCTCTGCAAGTTCGAACGGATTCAATTGATGGATATAGTATTGATGGATATAGTCTTGATGGATATAGTATTTGGCTTCAGTAGATCCATGGTCTGCTTTGGTAGGGTTTGGTTATTAGTTTAACCCTGAAAAAAAAGTTTTAATGGAATTCAGTTTTTAAAATATGGCTTCTCAAGTCGTAGCAAAAATACCCAATAGAAAACCTAGAAGTTATGACAAAGGTTTAGAGAAACGTCGTTTATCTTGGTAAAACTCTTTATTTATTTACCGTCTATGTCTACCACCATTCCGTTATAATCCACCTGTGATTAAACGACTGTTATACGTATATTTGTGATCATTTTAATAAATGCATTTAAAATACTAATCTTATAATAGGTTGATGTCAAATTGACAATTTAAAACATTCTTTGTGACAAAACGCCCTATGATTCACTAACTAAACTGGAAGAACGGCCGCTACCAAAGTAAATAGCAATGAATTTAAATATTATTTCTTACCAATATCCAAATGCATGGGATAATAAGTTTAACAGGGCGGGATAAAAAGAGTGTAGAAACAGGAAGAAAGATCGTCGGAAAAGAAAGCATTTGTCAGAAAATATATAGGTTATGCATAGACAAGAATGAAGTTATGCATAGTATATATACATCATTTTATATGTCCAATAATGATCTTTAATTTAATATCCTTGTATATCACGTATAAATTGAACTCTTATTAAACAAATAAAAAATACTGTGTGTGCCATTTTCCTGTTACAAGCAGAGAAATGTCAAAATTCGATATTGTCGTAAAAAGCACATCTTCATATTTCATATTAGATCATCAAAGAACGGATTGTTTCGGAGAATTTTAATAATTCTTCAATTTTGAAAGATATTTTTTATGTTCTGTGAAAGATATTTTCAATTCCTGTTACTATTTCAGTTCTATTAAGCTTCTAGCCTATAAAGATATAATAACAGCATTGAATAGGACTTTTACTGAACCTTAAAATGAACGTTGAAATTTGATTAATTGTTTAAATTCTCCAAAATAATTGATTTCAAATCTGTTAAGATTTGTTTGGGCTTGATGAAGTTTTCAAATAACAGACGCATGGTTTTTTTTTGTTTTTACTGCACAAAAACTGCATTTCACTTTATTTAATGTTACAAAGAGTTAAATATTTCCCGACTCGGGCAAAACACTTTTACTAATGGTCTGTAGACCATAGTGACTGCTTATTACTATTTTGTAGGAGAGAAGAAGAAAGAATCCAGTCGGCGAGGCCTTTTATAATCTAACCAAGTAAAACACATTGACAAGCTAATTGTAAACAAACACTGTCAAAGAAAGCCAATTGATAAGGCAAAACATCTGTTTTATCTGTTAGCCCTAGTTTTACCTCTGACCGCTAGGTGCTAGACAGGAGCCTGTAAAGTAACTGGTGGGGAACTTTGCTAATGGTTCGTACATTTTAAACATATTGCCCCGCCGAGATGAGAAAAAACTAGTGGTTTTTTTGATATCAACACAACAAACCTTCAACAAATACTAAATTAGTTCATAATAACTAAACTACCTAAACCTGAAGGGATCGGGAATATAATGTATAACAATCAAAAATATAATAACCCTCATACAAATACATAATCCTAAAAATTAATCACATTAATAATCCCATCAAATTAATAAATCCATAACCTGATAAATCATAAAATTGATAAAATTCATAAAATTAATAACATTTACACATTTAGATCACTTAATTAACTAATATTCTAGCTCCCGTATAGAGCAGTTCAAAAACTGAAGCCTGTTTTTTTATATGATTTCATACTTGACTTTTTTACTTTTATTTTATTTTTTTTTTATTTAGAAAAAAAGTAAATATTCACAAGAGATAAAAATATATTATATTTCATATCAGACATCACTTTTTTTGTTTACCCAATTTGTATAGAAATATTCTCGGGTCAAACTGGGGAGCTAGTCTATGTGCTTAATTACTATAATTATATAGATAATAATATGTTTAGTTACAAAAATGGAAAAAAGAATATTAATAATATATAAGAATATAAGAAAAAATAAAAGCTACAATATAAGGAACAGAAATAAGCAACAGAATAAGCAACAGAATATAGCAACAGAATATAGCAACAGAATAGCAACAGAATAGCAACAGAATATATCTGAAAATCATCGATAAAAGTAAGTCAATCTTCTCTGTAAAAATACAAAGAAAGTTTTTTTTTTAATTTAAAATAATTTTTCTCACTTTTTATTGTATCCGGTAAATCGTTAAATAACTTTGGGCCTATATATTCATGATGGTGTTGTGCAGCTGTCGTGTTGCATCTAGGTACGAACATGTTCCCAGATGTTCTAGGTCTTATACTTCGCGTTGAGGACCTTTCAGAATCTTTAAAAACCTTTATAATAGCATTTCTTTGAAATGGTTTTGAAATCGGTAAGACCTTAAATTTTTCAAAAAGTTCGTTGGTTGGAAAAATTCTTGGTTTTTTTAATAATAACTTTGATTTTCATTTTTTGTGTTGTTACTATCGAATACAGATTATTCTTATGGATACCTCCCCACGCGAATATTCCGTACTGCAACACTGACTGTATAAGAGCAAAGTAAACCATTTTAATATTTGAAAGATTTAGGATATTTCTTAATTGTATAAAAATGTAAGTAAGTTTTCTAATTGTTTTTACACAGTTTTAGATATATGTTTCTTAAATTTCATGTTACTTTCTATAGTGATCCCTAGATATTGGACATCTGGGGTTTTCTTCAGGATTTTACAATTATTATCGTTACATTCTCCTCCTTTACACGAACGACTGTGCACTCTCACTCTAATATTGGAATCTGTGACAGGATCATTAAGATAAAAAGGTATATATGATGTTTTTTTCTACATTGAGACTAAGTAAGTTATCATCAAACCATTCCTTCAATATGTTAATGTCAGCATTCGCATCTATATTCACTTCTGTCCATGTTATTCCTTCGATTATGATGACTGTGTCATCCGCCTATTAGATAACACTTCCATTAAGAGGGAGAGTGAACATGTCATTGACATATATAAGGAAAAGTATAGGCCCAATTACTGTGCCTTGTGGAATTCCATATTCAGAAGACAAGGGTTCACTTAGTGAATTATTTAGTTTAAGGTATTGTTCTCTATTTTTTAAGTAACTCTGGAACCAAGATAAATCTTTGTCTTCCAGTCCAATTTTCTCTAGCTTAGCGATCAGCCTAGAATGCGACACACTATCTAAAGCCTTTTTTAGATCGATAAATATTCCCAGACACTTCCGACGTCTATCCAAGTTCCCCATAACTAGAGAAGTCAATTTTGAAATTGCATTATGAGTTCCTAGATTAGGTCTAAATCCATATTGGTTAGAATGCAGAATTTTTTTTTCTTCTAAAAATAGGAATAGTCTCTTTTTCACTATTTTTTCAAATATTTTAGAAATGTTAGATGTCAAAGATATAGGCCGGTAGTTAGTCATTTCCTCTGGGTTTGCCAGATTTAAAAATTGGACTAATAACAGTTTTTTTGTAATTATTTGGAAATCTTCCAACCGAAAAGCTTAAATTAATGATATGCACGATAGGTATTTTTAGAAAATCTTTATGATTTTTTATGATTTCTACTGTTATTCCATCGTATCCCGGCGCTGAGCCACCTCTCAGTGAACTTATTATATTTACAACTTCCGGTTCCGATGTGGGTCCAAGAAGTTGCATTTCATTTGTATCTATTGAATTTCTCTCAAAAGCCTCAGTGGTTTTGCTAGCAGCTAAAGGGTTAATTTGTTGTGCTAAATTTTTTCCTACATTTGCAAAAAAATTATTAAATAAGTTCGCACATTGAGTCGGCTCATCTTTTACGTCTATAGAATTACCGTTGTACGTCAGTCTGTGTATTTCCGACCCTTTCCGTTTCTTATCAATAATTTCATTAATTGTTGACCACATTTTTTTTTCTTCTTCAAATTTTGCAAATTCACTTTGTGGCACCATTTTATTAATAAAATAATTAAAACACTTTGTTTTTACCACGATAATCTTTATTTTTTATATAAAGTCAACATGTTTCGAGAACGATGTTCTCTTCATCAGGACAATTAATGTACTAAAAACTAAATTGTCAAGTATATAGAGACAGGTGTGGGTAGAAAAGGAAGTAGTGGGGGGGGGGGGGTTGAGGGGAGGGGTGAGAGGTGGAAAGGGGAGGTGCTTAGATGATTTTACATTTTACATTTTTTTTTTATCATTTTCTACTTGTGACATTTTTATTTTATAATATTGTTCTTTAGTATTCCTCATTAAATTTGTAAGCGTATTTCGATATTTGACAAAGGTATTTTTTAATATATAATTGAAAGGGTTTTTTTTACAAAGAATAAATAAACGTTGTTTTTCACGCACAGATTTCACCAATCCAGGACTAATCCACAGTTTTATTGGGCGGTATTTAGAAAGTAGCTTCTGTACCTTAGAGACGGTACTCGCTTCTACATGTTTTGTTAAAATTTCCTCGAAAAGGCGAGAGCTCTCTAAAATATCCCGGCTCTTTAATACACAAGCCCAGGATTCCTTAGATATTTTTTCCCGGAGAAGCTCTTTATTTAACACTAGTTTATTATATTCTCTATCTTTTAATTGATTAGTACGACCTATTGCATTATAATATAGTAGGCACATATAGTGGTCTGTTATACCGGTTTTATAAACAATAGACTGAAATCTCTTAGTATTATTACTATTTACCCACATATGGTCAATACAGGAAGGTTTCTGACCGGCGACGTCACGAGTAAAATTGTTAATACATGATTTAAAATTCAATTCAGTTAGCATTTTAATATATTCATCCTTTAGATGAGATCGATGATTTTCAGATATATCCAAATTAATATCACCAAC
Source organism: Hesperophylax consimilis (assembly GCF_061612785.1). Taxonomy (NCBI): domain Eukaryota; kingdom Metazoa; phylum Arthropoda; class Insecta; order Trichoptera; family Limnephilidae; genus Hesperophylax; species Hesperophylax consimilis. The sequence goes on from NC_142852.1 coordinate 11,421,279, forward strand.
TAAAAACGTAAACAAATCCCGTGTTTTGCAAAGAATTTCATTTAGTTGACATATAAACTGCGAAAGGTCTGACAAGTGTGTCCTGTAGATTGCAATTAAATTAATTGTCAGTTTATTTACACATAATACAACACGTAAACAGTTTACCTTGTCAAAAGCAACTTCCTCAATATTCCGTACTATGAATGTATTTTTGATGAATAATAATATACCCGAATTTTTGTTGATTTCGAGTGTTGTCGCAACGCGGCCGTAGTTCGGTATATCGAAGTGAGTATTGGTATTGGAGTGACATTCGGTTAACACTATAACTCCCGGTTTTTTTAAATTAAATCTAATTGCACCAAAAATTCGCAAAATTTTTTTTTGACACTTCTTATATTTATATGCATTATACTAAACAGAGGATCACACTTGTCCAGAACATCGTTGCACTCGTCGCTAGTCTCACAAAAATTTTCGTTTATTTTATACAGCTGGTCAATGTTTTCCGTTATAAAATCTTCCATTTTTAGTAGTCTATTTTTTGACGAGCAATTGTCATCATAAACTGTTTGTATTCACATTTGTCACTGTTCGCACTGTGATAATTGGATTATTTGTAGATCTTCTTTCGTTGTTTGATGCAATTTTTGCATTTTGATGGTTCTTGTTTGTTATTGCAGTCTTGATATTTATGGTTGCCTGCGCAATGTGAGCAGGCTGGGTCTTTTATTTTATTTAAGCATCTTAGGCTCGAATGATTAAATTTAAGACAGTGGTAGCATTGCATAATTGGACTGCAGTCCTCTACCACTTTGTGGTATCCGATATTAACACTATTTTTGTTCAAAATAATTCTTCTCATGGCTCTGCTAGTTTCCACAATGATGTTCGAAAATTCTGTGTTTTTTCTCTTAATTACATTTTTTATCTCCATTTTGTGTAAAGTAGCGTCCGTTTTTTTAATATCTTCATTTTGTAGTAAAATGCTCTCTAATAAATTATTTTCATTAACTATATCATTTTCAACTCCTTTAAATATCATATATGTGGTTTCTTCTTCTTCACCTCTTCTGCCATTATGTTGATAATGTTAGTTTGTTTATTTATTTCTTTTTTCAGTTTTTCTGAGTCCTCTTTCTTGTCACATGTCACAATCAAACGATTATTTGATATTTTCTTGATTCCGCTTACGCCGATACCTAGAGAAGTAACATTAAAATTTTTCTGTAACTTTTTTTTCAGTTCTTCGTGTTCCATGTGTACATCCTTAGTAGATATTATTATTCCATATTTTATAGCCTGAGTCTCTCCTTTTTTTGGATAGTTTCTTGTTGAGAGTTGCTTCTTAATGCTGATGCGTACGTTGCTCTTTCATTTTTGATTTTCAGCATTTCTTTAAGCATCGTATTTTTTTCTTTTAATGTTGCCATGTCAATCGCCATATGTGAAATATTTTCCATGATTGTACTTATTTTTTTGGAGATTTCAATTTTCGTTTCTTTGGTGATTCTTGTTGGACTGTCCTCTAATAATGCGGTCAATTCGCCTATTTCTTTCATAGCTTTGTAAATAAATTCATGTGGATCGATTTCTTCTTCCATCGTTAAAGTTTTTTTCCCCTGGTATCAACGTGTTAGCACTGTTAGTGTACAGCGGCACACGACTATTGCCTGCCCGGTAGCAAACAGAACCATTTTAAATCGTCGTTTTAATCGTTTTTTATATCGTCGTCTTTATTTCGACGTTCTCATTCGCATTTTGTCAATATTATACCTATTGCATCCTGCCTGAACAGATTAAAAAAATTAACTATAATTGAGTTAGTGACGTTTCTTGGTAAAAATTGTATAATTCCTTATTTGAAATAAAAAAAATTACACGAAATATTTTTGGTTTATAATTAAGTGGGTAGGTATTTTAGTATTTAAAAGAAAATGTTGGTTTTGATTAATTTATAATTGAAAATTATAATCATACATTTTTAGACACGAGGTCCACTGTTCATGGAACACAGAACTACAACTAATAATAAATTTAAACAGTTTGAGAATGGATTTAAAAGTCGATGCAGCTGTCACAATAATAATTTTACATAATTAAAAATTAAGTCTTTTTTAAACTAAACTTTCAATAAAAATATATAATTTAATATAACTAAATAGGATTTGTGAGTAAATGTCCCTCGTGCTTGGTTGTTATATTAAAGAAACGCTGACCCTCCTAAAACGCCAAAACCCTATTAATAATTAATTGTATGTCGAATCCAGGAACGTTTCGCAATCAAATGTTTCGATTCTACCCATCACTAGAGACACAGCTCATATCTATCGTTTTCTATGGAATACAATAATACATCTGTCAGTTTTGACACAATCAGACACAATATACACGATATGTCAAGTAATAATCAATAATATACTTCTGTAACAAATCATTAAATATTAGTAACGCCTGCATTGTTTCCATTAAATGCTTAAATTCTTAATGAGGAAGATTGTTTTTGTTTTTTTATTCGCTGAAGCGGTTAATGTTAAACAGTAGATTTGATTGATTCGTGTATGATTCTAACGACAGAATAGTGTTGTTTTCAAACTCCTGTGGTATAAATCTATGTTGCTCTTCCTTCTTTTATTTAAGGCAACGTTTCGGGTAGCCTTGAAGTTTACCATCATCGGGACAGATGTGTAGAAATGATAAAGACCAATCCGTGTTTTAGTTTTTGAACTACAAACCATAAAGATGGCGAACGATGTTGAAACATTGGAATTTCGACTTTGCCAATGTTGCTTGTCTACAGAAGTAGTTGTTTTTTCATCGAAAAGCAATTATGGGATCATTTTTCAGATTATCTCCGGACAAAAGGTATTATCAATGTATTATTTAATCTATTTAAAGATTAATGTATTTAGATAATGATTTGACATTTTCAGAACCCAAAGTATAATGTTTTTGGTTCTTGAGCCTTGTTGCGCCTCCTCCTTCTTTAATCAACGTTTCGGACAGCATTACAGTGTCCATCATCAGATGTAAGCGATTTGACCTTATGTGCAAAGAAATACAGAAAGAAGTTTGTAAAGAATAAGTTCAGAATCGCTTGTGATAAATATTGCTTCAGAAAATACTTTTTATTTGATGTGTGCAGCTTCTCTGATGACTTTGGAATAAATTATACTTTATTTTTCTGCCTGTCATTTTTTGTCAAGATTACGGACGTCACCAGTCAGTAGATTAACTTCACTTATTTGGGACGAAATGTTTGGGGCCAATATGTCCTAATAAAGCGGAATGGACTGTTTTATGCTAAACATGATTCCTTTGTTGATGATTGACTTTGTATGTATGGGTGATTCCAGCTGGATAATGCAGAGTTCCACCTGTGCCGTCAATGTTGTCACGCTATGGGGAAGTTATCTCGGTTCCGCCACATGTCCTTCTGCGCCAGACAACTTCTCCACCAGTTCTACATCAAACACTCGGACAAACAACAGGTAATCTTATTAAAATTAATCACCCCTGAAGTTAGCGCACTTTTCCCCCAGACACCCTGTAAACAATAGGTTAGATTCCCAACTAAACACGTCTTGTTCACAAAAGGTATTCAATACAAGGATTAAGGAAAAACCTTATAACGAGTGATCTCTCGGCGGCTGATAATATCTTGCATCCCATTACGTCAATTTAATTTAATTTACCCCGGACAGATAATTTTTAAAATTTTTTATTAAACTTTTTTAATACTATGTTTTTTTTGTAATTATATAGTTAGCTATTTAATTAATTTATTTAAAATCTCTGGATATAACAACGTGTAAATAAAATTCTTACTTGCCTTTATTTTATTTACCTCAATTGTTTTGATTTATTCAACTCTATTCCTATATTGTTTTTATTATTACACTAAAAATGAAGTCGTAGACTTACAACAAGGAGCAAGCTAGTGTAGGAAGTAGAGAAATATATTAAATATCTTGTGATTTTTCACGCGTCTGTGCTAGCTATTCATATTTTTATACATTTTTATTGTCAACAGGTCAATTTGGAGATCATTACACGAAAAAGAGCAGAATTAAATTTGGGAGTAAGACTTTCACGATCTAACACTCTATGTGTAAGCATATTTGCACAAGAAGTGGATTCCCCAAGTCTGGTACAAATTAGTTCCATTTCACAAAAACCTTTAAAGAACTTTACACAAGATGTGTTGGGAGATACGGAAAGCAAAAATGGAAACCAAATTGAAATTAAAGGAGAAAATTTGAATGTGGAACGTGACATTGAATTTGAAATTGGAATAGAACAAAATAATACTTTATCAGAACATTTTGAAGAAGACGACAGTAATTTTGGTGATTGTGAAAATTCTAAATTTGTTGAAGGTGTTAAAAGTATTGTGAAAAGAGAAATTAAAACTAAACGGAAGACAAAATGTAACAATATTAAAAGACATATTAATGGTATTTTAGTTGCTAAAGGTTTGTAAACTTCACTTAAATTATTACTATTTGTGAGTTAGGCAGAGCCACCTCTGGTCTGGAGCCCTACAAAACATTTGACTATTTTAACAAACAGCAATCCTTAGATTACAGGAGTCAAATCGGGATTCCGTCCTTGTACCTGAATTTTAATTGGAGATGTTCCGAGGAAACATTTTTATACGGTTGTAATTTGTCACATGAGAATGGGTCGTTCTTGAGTTCAACAGCTCTACTCTGGAATGATATGCCAGTCTCTCGTGTTTCCACCCTCCTATGATATGGCACTCCTTACTTTCCTTTAAAAACCCTCAACACAGGATCTCCTAATATAACATATGACTGATTTCCAAAATGTATCTATTCCAGAAGCACCGCAGAAGTCTGGAGTGGATAGAGTTGAAGAGGAGGCTGTAGCCTCTCTGGATCCAGAGAGTCCTGGTAGTCTATCATGTCCAGTGTGCCGCCAGTTATTCTGGCCCCAGAAAGAACTGACTGAACATCTACAGCAACATGTGGGGGAATCCAACAGTTGCTCTGATTGTGGACAAAACTTCAAGCAAGTATGCTTTAGTATTTTTATGCCAGTACTCTCTCAGATTATCCCACAACTACTTTAATCAATAATCCGCCGTAATAATTTTACTACATAGTTGAAAGCACAAAATCAAGCGAAGGAATTTCCTTCAGGGTCTATGTCATCTCTTGGGGATGATTGTGACGGGTCTTCTTAAGAAAAGGAAAGGGTGGAAGTTCTGAGAAGGAAAAAGGTATGAAGGAAGGGTAGGAATCCAGCGGCAGTGCGTCCAGGAGTGACGGACGAATGAATCTATCCCTCCCACTGCGGTGCAAGGTGATGGATGAAGAGAGTCCGGCTGGAGAAGTCAAAGGATCTCCCGCCACGCAACTGATGAGCAGATGTATTCAGACAAACCTCACCCCATGAGCAGTTACCGGCTGTAGCTTGCCACTTGGGGTGACCTATGGCAGAGGGGAAGTTATTGCCTGCTTCGTGAGTTGAATTCCTCATCACAATGACAACACAAGCAATATTTCCGCTCAGTGTGATGGTAGACAGCATTGGAAACAGCGAGTTTGTTAATTTGGAACTTTGGCTCAACAGCCGCTAAGTTTAATTGGAAACAACAGTTGTTGATGCCATTCGAGGTGTGTAAAATGTGAGTTACATTTTTGCAGGCAGGCAGCGAAACACACTTGCGCTGTACACGGAGTAGGTCAAACCTTCTGCTGTGACAAATGTGGGAAAGAATTTTTGAGCAAATCTCCACTGGTTTCTCATTTACGGTAAGTACATTTATGTATTATGTAGAATACGTTTTTCACCGCAGCGGGTGCTTCTATAATGTATTATTTTTGTAGTTTGGAGGCTGATAGTGATATTGATATAAGGATAATTGTAGGAAATTTTATTAACCTCCTGAACGCCAACGCATCCTCAACCCCTCAAGCCTTTGGCATATTGACCCTTATATTTTTTAAAGAAACTGTCGGAAGGTCGTGGAATTTGTGTGGATTTCCGCTTTGCAATAAATTCCAAATAAATTAATTATTTCTGGATGTATCCGGATGGTGAGTACTGTTGTTCAAATACGCTTTCAAATTTTATTATTAGAAATATATATAAATAAAAATGTAAATGTTCATTTGTTCAAAACCTCAAATCTCTGAAATTTCTTCACCGATTGCTTTGAAATTTTGACACAACGTTGCATTCAAATCCGCCTGTGTTTTTACATACCTATATTATGTAGATGTCTCCTTTGACAGGTAAAAACATGCTATTTTGTCAGTAATAACAAAGTTGTTTAGTAATAACGTTCGTTGTAGAAATGTATTATATACTTGTACAGCGCCCTTGAGGTGATTTTGCACAAAAACAGCTTTATAAAAATCTTCCAAATATTATTATTATTATTTTGTGACCTGCGGTAGGTAAAAAAATACTTTGCAATCAGCAAAGTACACAACACCGGAGCTCGAACACCAACAATGACATATTATTATCATTGTTGATTATTTAATGATTTAGATGCCACTGTGCAGCCCCGGGGCCGCCCTTGCCGCCGCCTTCCCCCTCCCGGTCCACTACTGCGTCGAGTGTGACCGCCACTACAAGTCGGCGTATATCTTGCGTCAGCACTTTGGCCGCACCACTCGATCCCAACCTCTACAGGTGAGTGCCGCCTAATACCAGAGTGAGCAGGCAGCATTCTGCCAATGCGCTCATATCTAGTTAAACCACAAGCAGGATTATTAGTTTGGTTTTGCGCACAACACAGCTATTACCCGTGGAGTCAGTTTGTTTGGTCTAAGAAATACTTGTCTTCATTACTCTCATGGTGAGATATATGATCTAAACGGTGCTCGAAAGAGAAAACACAACAAAGCACATTAATTGCAGATTCGAGTGCCTGTCGTGCCCCTCGGTGCGGCGCTTCCGCAGCCCCGCTTTGCTCTCCCAGCACGCGCGCGCCGTGCATGAGCGCGTGGAACAGCTGACGTGCCACAGCTGCGGAGGTAACTATGCCACGCTGGACTCGCTGCAGTCCCACGTCAAGAAGAAACACATGGGCTACAAACCGCCACGCAAGTGGGCGTGTACTTACTGCGATAAAAAATTTAGGGTAAGTTTTATAAATTACTAGCTGACGTGTATCCGGCGTTACTCGGGATTATGAACAGTGGCGGCTCGTGACTTTTGAATGTGATAGAGTGCAATGAGTGCGCCGCACGGATTTCCTGAAAATGTTCTTACAAAAAACCTAATTAACGAAAAAATATAAAAAGTCATTTTCGGCAACATCAATGATGCCAATTTTTTGTAATATTAGCTAATTCTAGTACACCCAAAAGTCACGAGCCGCCACTGGTTATGAATGGTTTAATTGTGAATACCTGACAACTGGGTGCTTTTTGTGGCAGTAAATAGTTGGAGGTGTAATGGTCGCTTTAGTTCCTCCCAAACAGTTGATCGAGGAAAGATTCTCGGCCGTGGCAATTTTTTATTTAAACTTTTGTATTTTTAATTTTAATTTTGACTTTTATTTTAAAAAGTTGTGAGTCTGCACTATGATCCGATCACTTTACACCTGTGACACCTAACAGTTAAGTTAAGGTCCTAACCTAACCTAACATATCCTGGCCTATTTTTTATCACATTCTCTTTTGTCAATGTTCTGTTTTATCTGAGGACTGATTTAGTTCACATTTTTAAGTAATTTGATAGTAAAAAGTAAAAATTTAATAATGTGGAAATAATAATATTAATTTCAATGCAAAACCGACTTGGAGCAATTAGGGTACATTCAGATGTGAGGTTATGATTGACGCATGAATAGACACTAATTATAGTACATTCAGATGTGAGGTTTGATTGACGCATGAATTTATTTTTTATTTTTATTAATTGCCGGAAATCCGGGCGTTTATTGCAATAATGTGATCAATATAACAAATATGAAAGTAACCCGCCTCACTAGAAGATTTCTGTTCTGAGGCGGGTACATATATTTGCTTACACATACACATACATTTATACAAATATATATATCACTATACACATGGAGCATTCCATATATAGTTACATACATATATAGTTACATAAAAACAGGAATTTCGTAGGAACATTGAATTTACAAAATGGTAGCGTCTAAATCACATAATAATAACATATCAAAAAATAGTTTAAACAACAGTATTAGGTATTGATAAACTAGGCATGCGTAAAACATAAGCAGTTTTAACAAGAAATAGTAAATCACTATAAATGTAAATAACACATGTATGTAAATAAGAAATGAGAATTAGACTAAGAAAGGATTGCTAGAAATTTGCTGATGCATGCCCTTTTTTATGTAGTAACTATGTGTTGAAATGTATAAGTAAACTGTTTGGGTGTTTATGAGTGTTGCAGTAAGTGGTTTCTTTTAGGAAGGTGTTGAAGATGTAAGGTGCTAGGAAGGATTCGTGCTTTTTGGCAAAGGTTGAATTAATTTTTGGCACTTGAAGTTGATTCTGTGATTTTGTCCTTGTGTTATGTGGGTGAGTTACGTGGCATGGTGTGGATTTTATGCAGTTTATTTGAATGATCTTTTTTATGAATAGTTTCCTCATATCTAGTATATTATTTGTAATTAGGAGATTTTCCGTTGGATGCATATATGGTTTTTTGAACATAATCCTAATTAATGTTTTATGCATTGTGTTTAGGGGCTTAAAAAACTTGTCGGCGGCTCCCCCCCAGGCTGATAAACCGTACGTTAAAAGCTTTGACATAGCGCGAAGTAAACATTTTTAAATTGTTTTTGTGACATGATATTTCTTATAGTTTTAAAAATATATGATAGTTTACGGATTTTCTTTGTGAGGGAGTTAATGTGAAGTTCCCAGTTTAATTTATGGTCCACTGTTAAGCCTAGATACTTGATGTTGTAAGTATGTTCTATTTTTTCGCAGAGGTGGTATGAGGATTTTGAGGGAGTATATGGGTGTAGGTATAAAGGCGGAAGGGTTTTTGGTTGCCCAGTGATGGTTTTGCTAAAAGTTAGGTATTTTGTTTTGGAGATATCTAAGGTAAGTAAGTTTTTGTCGAGCCAATTTTTTATGTCTGACATACCGGTTTCCGCATTTTTGAAGGCCTTTTCCCAACTTGGACCTTTGACTAAAATTACCGTATCATCTTCATAACTGATTATCTTATAGTCGATAGATGCCATTTTAATCTCAGTAAGTTCGTTTATGTAAATGAGAAATAGAAGGGGACCAAGGACGCTACCTTGAGGGACACCATACTGGATTTCTTCCGGATCACTGTAGCATTTATTCAGTTCTACTATTTGTTTTCTGTTTTTAGTATACCTAATGAACCAGTCGAGGGGCGGTCCGTTGATACCAATTTTTTTTAGTTTCTCTTACAGAATGTCATGAGAGATAGTATCAAAAGCCTTAGCAAGATCTAGAAAGACTCCGATCACCTTGGATCCTTCATCTGTGTTTTTAACAATGTAATTAGTTAATTCAGAGATAGCCTATTCCGAACTCATTTTAGCTCGAAAACCGAATTGGCAATCTGATAGTAAGTTATGTTTATCAAGGTAGATTAATAGTCTTTTTTTCATAGCTTTTTCCAGAACTTTCGATAGTGAATTTAAAAGTGAGATAGTAATTGACACTAATTATAGTACATTCAGATGTGAGGTTATGATTGACGCATGCATTGACACTAATAATAGTACATTCAGATGTGAGGTTATGATTGACGCATGAATTGACACTAATTATAGTACATTCATATGTGAGGTTATGATTGACGCATGCATTGACACTAATTATAGTACATTCAGATGTGAGGTTATGATTGACGCATGCATTGACACTTTATGTAATTGTAATTTGACAGGAAAAACAGTTTATTTTTATGGTTTTTTTAAGACAATTCCTAACTTTGAAAGATGCTGTATGCATACAATGCATCTGTGTGGGTTGTGTTTTCGTCTCAAGATCGGTATGAATTTTTCAGAAGTTAGGTTATGTTAATCTTTTGTAATGTTTTGTGCTTGCAGGCCCAGAACGTGCTGAAGAACCACATTAGAATCCACACTGGCGAGAAGCCGTTTGCGTGCCCGGTCTGCCACGACCGCTTCCGCCAGAAGGCTGCGCTTGATACGCACGTGCGCGCCGTGCACCTCAAGCTGGGCGCGCGCAGACGCAGGGTGCCTAACACCAACACCGCAGCCGAGGGTGGTGTGCTCGAGAAGAACAGCACTGAAGACAAGCAGGAAGTGTAGTGTATCTGCCACTGGGATCTCATGTGTACGCCATTAGGAATACCTTCTTGTGTTCCTTGTCTTATTATGACATTGTATTGTTACCAAGTTTTCTGGCTGTGCAGTACAGACGCAGGGTGCCAACACGAGGGTGGTGTGCTCGAGAAGAACAGCACTGAAGACAAGCAGGAAGTGTAGTGTATCTGCCACTGGGATCTCATGTGTACGCCATTAGGAATACCTTCTTGTGTTCCTTGTCTTATTATGACATTGTATTGTTACCAAGTGTTCTGGCTGTGCAGTACAGACGCAGGGTGCCAACACGAGGGTGGTGTGCTCGAGAAGAACAGCACTGAAGACAAGCAGGAAGTGTAGTGTATCTGCCACTGGGATCTCATGTGTACGCCATTAGGAATACCTTCTTGTGTTCCTTGTCTTATTATGACATTGTATTGTTACCAAGTTTTCTGGCTGTGCAGTACAGACGCAGGGTGCCAACACGAGGGTGGTGTGCTCGAGAAGAACAGCACTGAAGACAAGCAGGAAGTGTAGTGTATCTGCCACTGGGATCTCATGTGTACGCCATTAGGAATACCTTCTTGTGTTCCTTGTCTTATTATGACATTGTATTGTTACCAAGTGTTCTGGCTGTGCAGTACAGACGCAGGGTGCCAACACGAGGGTGGTGTGCTCGAGAAGAACAGCACTGAAGACAAGCAGGAAGTGTAGTGTATCTGCCACTGGGATCTCATGTGTACGCCATTAGGAATACCTTCTTGTGTTCCTTGTCTTATTATGACATTGTATTGTTACCAAGTGTTCTGGCTGTGCAGTACAGACGCAGGGTGCCAACACGAGGGTGGTGTGCTCGAGAAGAACAGCACTGAAGACAAGCAGGAAGTGTAGTGTATCTGCCACTGGGATCTCATGTGTACGCCATTAGGAATACCTTCTTGTGTTCCTTGTCCTATTATTACATTGTATTGTTACCAAGTGTTGTGGCTGTGCAGTACTGGTGCAGTACTGGCGCAGTACTGGCGCAGTACTGGTGCAGTACTGGTGCAGTACTGGTATATTGATCATTCCTCCAATTAGAGTAATTTATTTCTTCGAGTCCCTAATTAATTTCATACAAAACTCAAAAAAATATTTACGTGTAACACGCATCAAATAACGCATTTCTTGCGCAGTAATAAAATTAAAAAATGCCAAAATGCGTGTTTTATTTTACCGTGTGGAGTTCAGGCGCAAGTATTAAAATGTTTTTCATTCATAGGTTTGTTCAAAAGAAAAGCTTAATTTTGAATTTTCGCGGGCTGTGTACATTCGATTATCGAATTTTTTTTGTTATTTTGGTACGCATATGTTTATCATGTGTTAGCATTATCATCCATTTTGGATTAGTGGTTTGTTTTGACAACTGGAAAGGTAAGTCACGTTTTTGTGTGTTCTTCGATTTTTTACTTTTGAAAAAAATGGATCAAAGAATATGTATTAAATTTTGCGTTAAAAATGGAATAAATTGCTCCTACGCACTTAAAATGTTGACTGTGGCATTCTACGAGTCTACTTTGTCTCAAAGAAGTGTTTATAAGTGATACAAGCGCTTTACAGGAGGCCGAGAAGATGTTAATGACGATGAGCATCCTGGAGTTGCAACCACGTCAACAAACCAACAAAACATCCAAACAGTGAACAAAATGGTTTTGGAAAATCGTCGAATCACTATTAGGGAAGTTGCAGAGGATGTTGGCATATCAATCGGCTCATGCCATGCAATGTACTCGGATGTTTTGGGTATGAAACGTGTGGCAGCGAAGTTTGTTCCGAAATTGTGGAAAAACAAATCATGGATTTTGCATCACGATAATGCATCAGCTCACACATTTTGCCACAATTGATGAGATAAAGTCAGAATCGAAGAACGAGCTGATGACCATACCGAAAAGCGCATTCCAGAAGTGCTTCGAGGATTGGAAGAAGCGCTGGCATAATTGCATTATATCTGAGAGGGATTACTATGAAGGGGAGAAAATGTATATTGATGAATAAATAAATATTTTTCGAAAAAATTTGAAATTCACCTTTTCTTTTGAACAAACCTCGTAATTCGTGGTTTTTAAACAAAGCGTTTTATTTTTATTTAATAGTACATAATTCCATATGCCAAACATCAAAAGTCATTCCACTCGAACAACGAGTGGGTCGAACCTCTCGTTGTTTGAGTGGAATGACGTCGTCGAGAATCGAGGCCCTGAACAAACCACACCCTGTGAACCCGGCACCCCATGCTAAGTCACCAAATGTAGTGAACCACTTGAGGTGACTATGGTAGAGGTTTTGATGGTAAATATACAGATACACGGCACACAACTAATTTACGTAAATTATTTTAAAAACACTTTTGTCAGTTTAATAATGAAAAACAACTATTTCATTCACTGGAAATGGAAAATAATGCATTTCAATAGCTATTTCGTTAAAATTTAAATTAATTGTTCCTTTGGCGGCCATTTTTTAAATATGAATACCGCTCAAGAGTCCCAACCGTCTAGAGCCAGTGAGACTATGGCATCCCCAATTGGGGGAGACTGAAGGCAGTAGGGAGGAGGAGAGAAAGGTATGGAAGTACCTGAATATTCAGATCTTATCAACAAACGCGGCAAAAAACCATTTCAAGCATGGTCTCACACGAGGGCGATACTGTGAGTATATTCCACTCTGGAACACGCCGCAAGTATACTATGTATTATTATTATTGGTGAAAAGCAGTGATTTCAATAACATTTCACAATATTTACAATTAATCATATACCTACTAGTACGTTGATCTATTATGTATATACATTTATAAAATCAGTTTTTTTGATGTTTAAAATCAGAGGTTTGACTGAAACATGTCAATCTGTGAAGGAAGTTGGTTTAAAAGCGTAGTCATTCTCCTCAGAGACATGAGCATTGGTAGGTTGGTCCTGCCTCTTGGAAAAATAAAAAGTCCTGAGCTGCCTAGCTCTGGTGAAGTTATCGGGGACAAAACATAATACGCTCCAGAACATCAGGATTGCGAATGTGTCTGTTAGGCAGCTTATGTGCTACTAACACCATTGCAAATTTTCTCCTTAACCCCCGATTAACGGATTGCTAGTCGAGAGTCTTACCCCTCGACCACGTCATTGTTATCAATGTAAAAGTTACGCTTTATAATATTAAGTTGAATGTTTGGTTTGCGCCCGTACATAGTCGCAATATGAATATTAATAACTAGTTTTGTCGGTATAAAAAGTACAAATTCAATATTGGATTCAATCACTGATACAATATTTTGATAATGAATTCTTTTAAGCATTCCCTTAAAGGTTACTGAAATAGTTGTTTCTGATTGCTATCTAACTTATTCAAAGTGTTTTTATAATAAAATGGGGCTATTAACCGTGTCCTGTGTATCTGTATATTTACCTAACTGTTGTGTTGGTTATCCAGTGAACTTTGTAGGTTATGTTTGAATTCAGTTGCCCCACACCACTGACTCTATCCAAGGGATATAAGAAGACACGCGGGTGTAGATAGCAGGAACAGCGGCTGCACACTTCATACCGTATGAAGTCACCCCCACCAGGTACTTCATGCAGTTGTTGTTCGGGTACGGAGCGAATATTGGACCACCGGAATCGCCCTGTAATATGAAAATATATTATTATGCACTAATTGAGGTAAGGACGTGCTGGGCCCACATATCTGGACAACTTACATGCGTACATCTTCTGTGGAAATAGATCCTTCAGAAATACTTATCACACGCAACGCAAAACCATGCTTCCCATCCAACGCGCTGTTCTGGCAGTCTAACACAGTGAAATCCATAACTTTACAATATCTGATCGATGGCTTAACCGCATAAGATATTATATCAATTTCCCAAGCACAGTCGTCCTGTTGATAGCCAGACAGATATTGATAAAGCAATACCTCAATGAATTGACATTCCTAAATGTCAGACGGCAACATAAAGGCTAAAAATACTAATTAATTGGCAATTTAGAATTGAAAAAATATCTTTAATATACAATGGCTGTCGTGTGTACTTTTGACACTAAAAAGGAAATCAATTAATTCATGAGGTCTTTCGTCACAACTATGTAACAGCTTTTGTTTCTCGAAGCTGGAACAGAATCAATTGATCGAATCTTAGATGAATTAATTAAGTCTATAGATTGCGTATTTGATTTCCTTCATTTCTAAAAGCCTAGTTAGTTCACCTCCATTCATTAATAAGTCCATTATTTTGCATAACAAACAACATTATCTTAAAAGTTGTGCATATTGACGGCTTGAAGGCCTTGTGCATCTGTCTGTCGGAATCATATTCTGACAGTGCTCGCAAATATCGCTAACTGGCATAGATGAGGGATTTTGTCAATATCGTATTGATATAGAGTTTAATAAATCTACCCAGATCGGCGTGGGATGTGTGAAAGAAAGATGGCGTTGGTGGGGAGTCTTCCAACCAATTGATTTAAACATTAAGGACATTTGCTGCTCGTTTTGTTGTTAAAATGGGAGATAATTAACTAATAGTTTTAGTAAGAGGTTACAAAGTGATTTGTAATGAAAATTTCATTGAATATTGACAAGTGTGCACGTTGGCCTGGGAACGTAGTAATGCACATATTGCTCAGTGTTCCTTACCTTCAGTCAATAGAAACACTTTCTTCCCACAGAATATGCAAGTATCCGATACTCTACGAATGATTTAAGAGTCTTGGCGACTACCGCCATACATCGGTTCATACACAGTTGCCAACAATCTGTAAACTCGTCAACTTCATATTTCATTATCGCAGACTAAAATGCATTAACTGCAATGCGAGTTGCCTGTAGACTGTCGGATATATTTATTAGCAAATCACTGAAAGATTATGTTGGCTTCTTCCCCTCAGCCTAAAAAGGATATCTCTTGTTTCTTTGGTTTGTGGTCTTCACCAAAATAAATGAATTCCTTAAATGTAAAAGTAATTCTTCTTTGCATTTTTCTTCTTCTTTTGTGTGATGAGGGGTCAGAGGGGGACATCTAGGTCTGCGAGCTAGTCTAGGGTCCATGTGAACCTCATCAATCCCGCCGGGGAATGAATGGAGCGGGCATTCGTTAACCACGTGGTCGGTGGTCTGCACCGCACCACATTCATACATCGCGGACTCTTTAAGGCCCCATCTGTGCATCATGTGGGCACAGCGGCGATTGGAGCACCTTAACCGATTGATGGCGGACCAGGTTTTGCGAGGCAATGAGAACCCAGGCTGTGTCTCGGTGGGGTCCTTTATGAGATGGGCATTTCTCACGTTGACCGTTTGCCACTCAAGTTTTCACTCAAAATCTTCTGGGGTGTGAGGTAATCGGAGGAGCCTGTCTCTCTTTCCGCCCAGAAGGGCTGTCGGGACTTCAAACGGCATGCCGGGTGGGAGACGACATTTTCGTGCAAAGGAATTGCGCTTTTTTGCAGCGCCTTCTTGTATTCCCTCAGTGTTGCAATTTCTCGCACAATTGTTTGCATAAATACATATGATATAAAAATTTATTTTACTCTTTGAAGTACTGTGGTTTCAAAATTTGGCCACCTTGAAAATAAATAATTATGCTAAAACGGCCATCTATTGACAAGTTTTTTAAATGCCATGTGAGACATAGATTCTCTACTATTTAGTTTCCAATAGCGATAATAGGTGGCTTTGCACGGTTTGGTTATGTGTTTGACAATTGCCAGCGAATTGTGGTTTTTTGTGATCTCCGACTTTAAAGTGAAATATAACGGTATGTATTTCGAATTTTTGTCCATTTCTTATGAATTCTAGTGCCCTTGTATTTCATTTGTTGAATTATCAATAAGAAATGTCTATATATATAGTATTTTTTTGTAAAATCGAAATTTTTTGGTGGTTTTGCTTTTCGACCACCGTACTTGAGGTAATTTTTTTAGTCTTACAACATGGTTATTCTGATTTTATAATTTTACAGATACACCATGCCGAAGAAAGGTCTTCGCCAAGAAGAAATCGCAGGAATACTTTTAGAAGAGATACCTTCTGATGATGACAGTTGTTATGGGTGCTCAGACAATGAGGAAGAGGATTTACAGGAGGAGCATCTAGCAAATGTCACAGTTAGCGCCTCTTTGGACGATGATGATGATGAACTGCCTCTATCTTGTGTAAGGAATCAAATCCCGGCGTCTTCTTCATCTAGCACACTCGATCACCCTATAGCAGGCACATCCAGCCCTTCTGGTTCACAATCACCATCTACTTTTGATGTTCATCTTTCGCGTACGCGTAACCGACCAGTATCGTCTTCTCCATCTGCCCAGTATAGTCCTAATATCTCAATGTCCGTTTTGTCATCCACCGCTGCTGTTCCAGGCACAACTGCATCTACACCTGTCATACCTGCGATTATAGTCGTGCTTTAATGGAGCCGTACGTTCAATACCGCCCTCCCTGGTGAATTCCGTGAAGAAACAGGACTACATAATGACTTTCTTACGATGGAAAATCCCACACCTTTGGAAATTTTTCTGAAATTTTGGACTCCTAGTTTGATTGAAAATATCTGCTTCCAGACCAATCTATACGCACAACAAGTCGGGAAAAATCACCAACCCACAACCGTTCAGGAAATTAAAAAATTCATTGCACTAAATTTAGTCATGGGAATTAAAAAATCCCCCAGTTATAGAGACTATTAGTCATCGTCCCCTGATTTACACGACCCCTATATTTCAAGATTTATGACAGTCCATAGGTTTGGCTGGCTGTTGTCAAACCTTCATCTCAACGACAATTCATTGATGCCTGCTAGAGGTCAACTTAATTTCGATAAATTATATAAAATAAGGCCTTTGTTGAACTGCTTGTCAGACACCTTTGATCGAAATTACAAGCCATCAGCTACTTTGGCAATTGACGAGAGCATGGTCAAATTCAAAGGCCGCAGCACATTGAAGCAATACATGCCCAAAAAACCCATTAAAAGAGGCTATAAGATCTGGATGATGTGTGCAGAAAATGGATACAACTTAAAATTTGAAATATACACAGGAAAAATTGGTGACTACGCTGAGTCTAACTTAGGGCCAAGAGTTGTCTTAAATTTTTGTCAATCTATTCAAGGTCGTAACTACACAGTTTACTTTGATAATTATTTTAATTGCTACCCCCTACAAAAACAGCTGAAAGATATGAATATTCGCTCATGTGGAACTGTCCAATCAACCAGAAAATATTTGCCTAAGATGAAGGATGATAAAAACCTAAAAAGAGGTGAATATGACTGGTACGTGAGTGATACAGGAATTTCCATGATAAAATGGAGAGATAGAAGAGCTGTACACCTCCTTTCAAACTTTCACAACCCAAAGGATGCCATGCATGTCAACCGTAAAGAGAAAACTGGTGAGATCACAAGGGTGCCATGTCCATTGGCTCTAAATAATTATAACAACTGCATGAATTATGTGGACAAGTTTGATCAAAAGAAGGCGGTTTACTCGATAAACAGAAAGTCTAAAAAATGGTGGCATCGTTTATTTTTCCACTTTTTAGATGCAACAATTGTAAATTCTTACATTGTTTACACAGAGCTCTGCATGTTGGGTAAGGCTGACAAAGACAATCCATTGAGGCTCAAAGATTTCAGGAGGCAAGTTTACAGAGGACTTTTGGCTGAAAAGGAGCTGAAATGCACTAAAAAGCGTGGGTCCACATCGGAGGTGGTGGAAATTAAGAGACATAAGCCTTACGTGGACCCTGAAATACGTCTGAAAAATAGCGCCCACCGGCCAGAACATACTACTTCACGTCGTTGTGCGAATTGTAGTACAAAAGACAGGCCCATACGTTCCAACTGGATATGTTGTGTTTGCAAAGTACCCCTTTGTGTAAAAAAAGATAAAAACTGTTTTGAAAATTTCCACAATTAGTCATATAAAATGGCCTTTTTTATTTCTAATAAACTTTTGATTTGAACCTAATATTTTTTTCCCATGTGTACTGTGGTATAAAATTTTGACCACCTCATTCCTGAAAAGCCTTCAGTCCAATTTTTTTTTAAATATTTTTTCCTCGTTATTATAAGTTACATCAATTGATTAAAAAAAAAAAGGTAAAAAATAAGAAAAAAAAGTTCGTACCTCAAGGAGTTAAGAGGCGTGCATTCCATACAGGCAAATAAGCACTGCCTATCCAAGATTACTCAAATTAAAAGTTCTAGCTACGAATCACAGCGCCAATTGCGCCTCTACGACCGCACTACTATAATGCGACAAAAGTAGCAACTAATTATTCAAATGTGTACTGTTGATGTGTGTATTCGAAGAAAGACTTGTTTTGGTTAGTGTAAAAAAGGCCATGCCTTTGTAGGAATGTAGCAAGCAGTGCTATCTGTCAGTACCTCTATTAATTAGTACAATGTTTTATATATCCCGTAGAATTTGGCTTGTAAATAAGAATAGTGAAGCGGTTATATTGATATTTCTTTTAAGATGTTGAAGTAATTACAATTAATGTTTCTCCTAATGCCCTCCCCGATTAAATACTTTTCGCACGCCGCCGCTTACTAGCAACGAGTAAATAATAAAAAGCAAGAAGAAGATGTTACCTGACAGGTGTCCCCGCCACTTTCTCCCAAAGCACAGATTTGGGTCTGCTTTAACTCATCATAGGTTTCTTCACACTCTTCTTTGGACACAATATTCATTCGAAGTTTCTGTAGCCGGTTAGACTTGACACCACCTGGAAATAATCTTACTGTTGTCATTACTCTATTAAAATAAATCTCTAAATACTTGAGTCAGGCCATGTGTCAGAATAACAAAAGGGTATGCATGAGAAGCAAGGATTGTGTGCCAAGACCGAGTTATTTAGCAGTTTATCCTCTCCGCGTTCCCCTGCTAGAAACGGCTTGACGGTTAGTTAGTTAGATTAGCGGTCAGGCCGACTGCTGTTGAAGCATTCACGAGAGTACAACATAACAACATTCAGTATATTTTATCTTATTTGGTTTAACGCCCAGCGGGGCTTTTACATGGATTTTAAAAACAGAATATATCGAGTTTAAAGCATGATATAACAGTAAACTGATAAACTGAATATGAATACCTGGTTTAAGAATTATTTGACTAATCGAGAGCTTACTGTCTGCATCAAATGTCAACTGTCCTACAACTTTAAAGCTACAAGCGGCGTGCCCCAGGGCTCAAATCTAGGACCAATTCTTTTTCACATATTTATAAATGACGTTACAAATGTATTTACACGTGTCTTTTTTTTTATGTTCGCAAATGAAATGAAAATTTACCGAATTATTGACAGTATAAATGACTGCTTATTATTACAATCAAATCTCATTAGCTTTTCTGATTGGTGTATCCTAAATAAATTAACCCTTAATGTAAAAAAAGTGTCAAGACATGAGATTTTATAGAAAGAAAAACCCATTGATGTATGAACAATCAAGTCTTAGGAAATTAGAAGTTTTAAATCAATATTTGACAACAAATTAACATGTATCTCCCACATTAACAATATAACCACTAAAGCGATGCAAATATTGGGTTAAAAACTACAAAAGATTTCAAAAATTTATAAATATTGTATTCATCTATTGTCAGAAGCCAATGAGAATTCAACTCAAACATTTGGAATCCATTTTACAATATTCATGAAAAATCAATATCAATCAAACAGTGTTATTTAATGAAATTGATTCATCAAACTGACATAATTAATGTAATCAATTAGAATTCTGAGCTTAAAATTTACGTACCTAAGAAATTTGTACTGAACTATTGTTGAGTGAACTTTGTATAAAGAGGACAAAACAAGTGTTTGGGGAAGAGTCCGTCTATGGCATTTTTGGGAATGCTGGGTGGAGGGTGAATTGATCACTTACCGTCACTGGTTAGTCCCCAGCCAGTAGCAGTAAGATTTAACTGGTTGACATTTAGGTTCCTGTTTGTCCACAAGCAAGCCGGAAGGACAAATGTATTGAAACTGAAAATATAAAATTATTTTTATTATTTTTTTTGTTGTAAGAATTGAATAAAATATACTAATTTCGGTTGTCGGTGCATACTTGTATGCGTGAAGTGAATATTCCTGTGTAATGCATAAAATCATTCAAGTTCAATGGACTTTTATTTTTTTTTAATTTACAATCAATAAAGTGGAAGCCGTAGTTATTTAATTTTTTACTTTAAAAGTTTATTCCTTTCGTTTAAATGTTTAACTGATAATAATAATAATAGTATTTGGCTAATTTATATAGCGCCGTTTTCGTGAGAAATCACCTCAAGGGCGCTGTACAAATATATTTCTTAAATAGTTAATAGGTACTAGAACTACTGACTTATCTCTAAGACTTATATCTAGTGACTTACGACTAAGGCCTATAACTACTATCTTAACGACATATATTTACATATTTAGCAACTTACAACTAAAATTAATATTAACAATCTAATCTTACTAACGCCAGAAGAAGAAGGAAGTTCTATTATATTAGGGTGTTTTTATTGTTAGCTGGATATATATGTTAAATGAATGAAATTAATGAATAAAATCAATCGTCAATCTTAAACGCATTTAGATGATTCATCTGCCAACAATTAAACCGATTGATTTGTTATGTTCCCGCTGATATTGTCCATTGTCAATTGGTAGGCAAGTCAATAGAAAAATTGAATGAACGGAATCGCTAGATAATGTAACAATTACGGTATAAAAAAATGAAAAAAAAAATATTTGGATAGAATGACGGATTTATGGAAATGAGTGTCTGAAAAAGTGAGTTTTTAGTTGGGATCTAAATTCTGTTGGGCTGGTTATACATCTCAATTCTATAGGAAGTTTATTCCAAGCCCTAGGGCCGGATACTCCGAATGCACGATCACCAAACTTAGTGTTCGGATTTCGCTTAGGCTCTTTCAACCTTCCAATTGCAGATGATGTCGCTGATCTAAGAGTTGACTGCCGTAGACTAGTATTTTCCGGAATGCATAGCTCAGTAATATACGGTGGCGCCATTTCGTTGATAGCTTTAAACATCATCCAGCATAGCTTGTACTGGATCCTTTCAGGACACTTCAGCCAGTGAAGATTTCGGAGGTGCTCCGAAATGTGCGAAAACTTGGGTACCCCGGTGATAAGCCTTGCTGCGGCGTTGAACACTGATTGTAGTTTATCAGTTTCGCATTTAGGAAGATTTGCATAAATGCCGTTGCAATAGTCAAGACGTGGTACTATATATGAGTTCACAAGTAATTAAGTAAGTCATTTAGTTGCCTCTGTGGTGCCATAATTTTTCAAGTTTACTGAAATTCAAAAGGTAAATTTCTTCTGTAGAAAGGCAATGATTATGTGGCAAATATTTTTTTTGTAATTAGCTTCACAAATCCTACAACTATAATATCCCGTGATTTAATAAATCTTATTTTCATCTAAGAAAAAACATTATATAACAGTGTTTATACCCTTATTAATAATTATATTAAATCAGTTCCAATTTTAAAAATTAAAATAATTTTCGGTTCGAAATATTAAATTATAGGACAGGATCGAAGGCAGGAATAGAAATTTGTTCAGAATATCACGAGGTATGGATAAAGACCGCATTGGCCAATGAACTCCCTGCCAATGTGTATTAAGGTGAGTGGTTGGAGGTACCTGGTGGATGAAGATGATATATACCTGACAGAATCCCTGAGTTGTATGAGGGTGATATCGTTGGTTTTCTTGCTGGGATTGTACTTAGGGTGGATGATGAACCTCTCAATGAGGACCTTATCACCATCGTCATCCATTATATTATAGGCACCAACTGTCACATGGTCTGGGCGGCTGTAATACATAACATACATATCTATATAATTCATATATTATAGTTAATAAAAACGGAATTTTACTATTGGATTATGGCGCTGGTTGAATAATTTCCGTTAATTTTGCGGGTGCGGTTAAAACAATAACATTAATAACACAGGATTAAAGGAAGGGGGTGGGAAATGCCACAGATTTACTGTGATGGATGCACGAGATGATGGTTTGCGGGTTTTACAAATATGGATAGTTCACTGGCGGTGCGTGAGTATGATATTCGACTATCTGAGAAGTTTTTGTCAACAGGGACGCCTTTTCGTACACTGAGGTTCGTCTGTGGTTGTTAGAGGTTTCAGTAAATTGGATTTAGAATTGGAAGACATCTTTTAGGCAACTCAACTACGTATTAAACAAATTAATACTATGTAAACCGGTGCAACAATTATGTTTATGTTTTTTTGTTAATAAATTTCTTGAAAAAAACTGTTAGTTCAGAGAACTGTAGACCTTGCATCCAAAAAATTAAGCATTAGAAATATATTCTATTAGGCTGCTGATAGAAAATTACGAGTCACTGACCAGCGTTCCTTCGCACGCATAGTCCGCCTTAGCGCCTCAACTCCATCCTAATGCCACCTCAGGAATGTATTAAAACTGCTCACCCTTTTCTCCTGTCTGTTAGGCAATGGGCTGCTGATAGAACGTACGAGTCACTGACCAGTGTTCCTCCGCACGAATAGTCCACTTCATTGCCCGAAGTCCATCCTAGTGCCACCTTAGAAAAATATTTCATTAATTTATAATGAATTATAATTTCAAACAAATCTTAATTTTGAATGAGGAACATCACGTGTCACTGTGTTCGTAATCTCCGAAACCGCCCAAACGATTGCATTGTATATGGTTGGTTTCAGCTTGAAATACTGGATAGTTTTGGACCCGACAAGTGGCGCTATTGTCGAAATCTAAATTTGTTTTAAATTTTTTCTTCTTTTTCTCATCCAAAAATACATACAACCACAAATTTTACCTTCCCTACATAGAAGGTGGTCTGTGGCAGGACAACGTTTGCTTGGGCTCACTAGTACATATATTTGATGCGTATACAATTATGTTGAATATTTGGTCTGTCATTCATTCCAACAGTTTAATCCTAAAAATTTTCGTAGAAGTTTTTAACAATACTACTTATATTTATACCAATATTGTTCGAATACTCACCATGTACGGGAACTCGCCTGGTTTAGCTCCTTTTCCCCCCACTATAAGACTTTCTTGACACGTCTTGGAATGACTTGCGTATTCGTTGCACTCTGAAATTAAAACATGAGTAAGCCTACTCCATACGCAGAGTTTGTTCCGAGAGATGTAAACCAGCTTACTAACTGTAATCACTTATATAGTTACTATAGTTAGTTAGTTAACTTACTTGATTCGCTGATTCGTGATATCTGTTGATTTTTTGGTTGTGGGCAGCAAACGATAGCCGTCCTGTCTAGAAATAAAAATATAAAATATATAGTCATTTGCATCCAGTTTGTATAGACAATAAAATCAACTCTATAGATTTTTTATCGATTATAGATTAATAAAAAAACCACTGTACATTAGTTAGATAATAATTTGAAATAAGTATTTAAGAAAATAATGCATTTTAGTAGCGATTTCATAAAACAAAACGAACAATTTGACATCTTTTCTTCACGCATTGTTTTGACATAATAATTTAACACACGCCCCATTTTGCCTCGAATAAGTATTTGATTCACTAGATCGTGACATGTCTTCTACTAGCGTCCCCGACTCCTTCTATCGTTCACTTCCGCGTCATAATTTCTCCTTGCACCCCTTTATTCGTTCATCACAAACGACTGATCTTACTACAAATAATATTTGTCTTGTGTGTTCCTCGGGAGTCCCTGACTTTTTCTACCATTCACTTCTTGTTGTAGCATAAAGTATACCACATTGTTACTGTCAAAAAAACTACATTATAATGACTTTAATTTGAGTGTATATCATTCCAGTGCCCAGACAATGCGTATTAATGACACAAAGATACATGTCTTCATTGTTACAAACAAACATCGACAAATATACCTTTATAAGACATATTTACAAGAATCATAAAACTTACCACTAAATCCACAATTGGTTGGGGCGATTCCATTTTCAATGTTTCGTTGGACCGAGGGACAGTTGTTGATCACTTTGCATGTTCCGGACACTCTCCCACGTTTTATGGTGCAATTATCACCCACTGAAATATTAATAAATATATATAAAGTCATTGCCCTTTTCCTATTCGGGTTGGGGGATCCATCGCCTTGATAAGGCGCCTCCAGGCATCCCTTACCTTTCCTCGCACAGCCTCTGGAGTTATTTATTTAACTTTTTTAATTATATTTTAATGTGATTACCGCACAAAAGTCTCAACTGCTCCCAACCGTCTGGAGCCAGTAAGTCTATAGGTCCCCTAATTATTAAGAAATGTTTTGTGGCTGAATGTAGTGGGGAGGGAAAGGAGATCGAAAGAGGAAGATTGGGAAGCACCTACCTGGCTATTCATATTTGATTATCAATTACGGGTAAAGCCATTTCAATCAAAGTTTTAATAATTCTGACTGATGGTCTTTCTCCAGGGTGATACTGATAGTATAGTTCACCGCGACCTCCGTATTCATAGCCAAGGATCGTTACCATTCAACATCAACGTGTAACAGTTTTAATAATGAAAATGGGTGAAACATGTTTTTATTCCAACCGCCTGTTAATAAACATATCAAAGCCCATTGTCAATCTATCACATACAAGTTCAAAGTGTTTGTTGAGCCGGAGTTTTATTTAATAAGAGAAAACCCGGAGACACAGCTAAATTAATGATTTCTTAAAATTAAATCACTTTGTTCAGTTATATGTATAGGTCGACCGGTTTCGGTTGCACTCTTACACTCTTGAGTTAATATTTCCATTGTCCTGAAGAAGTTTGAGTGTAACTGAAACCGGTCGACATATATAACTCAAATAAAGTGCTTTAAAACAATGTGAAAGTTATATAATGTCAAGCCACAAAGTGTTTGCTTTCTTCGATAAAAATAATAATAATTGACTTACCTCTAGCAGAATGCACCAGCGTCACAACTAATGGCATTAATATCCAAACATATTTCAACCTGCAAAGCTGCATTGCACCTGTTATCGAAATTGTATGGTATTTATATGTTTTACTGCTTTCTTACAGATATTCTCACTTAAGTTAGAGCAATCCAGTTAGTAAAACTCAATTCATGCACAAGTAGGTCCTTACAAAAAATAAAATAACCTTCTCAGTCAAAGGATACACAATACTACAAAATATCCGAAATAATATTATGTTAAATAACCAGTCTGCTGATGGCTATTCATATGTAAATCTCACCGCTCTTGGCCTTTAGCGATGGTTGTCCAAATTTTATATTATTTTTAATTTCCTCAAACAGCTCAATTATTAAACCTGTAAATGTGGGATATACGATGAAATATAAATAGATTCATTGGCTTTATACCACAGTAAGCAATTTATATGTTTCCTTATTCACATTCAGAGGTAAGATTTTTGGAATGAGCGCTGCGGAATACAAAACCGAAATCTCCATCGCTCAAGGCATTTATTTTGTAAAAACCTTATCGCTAAAGTGGCACAAAGAGAGGCAAGAGACACAAGTGATACACTGGTCTCAAGTGATACACTAGTCTCAAGTGATACACTAGTCTCAAGCGATACACTAGGCTTTGACTATGACGTATGAATAAAAAGCATTTTGGGATAATTGGATTCAGTCAATAGTTTGTGTGTCGGTATTTAGTATTTAGTAATAATAATAATAATATATTTCACATAAAATTATACAATAAACCATGCGGAAAGTTTGACTAGCCAACTAGGAAAGGATCCTGTTTTAGGCCAGTAAAATTGACATGTTTAGTTCAAATCATAATTTCATATTACATTGTATAATTATAAAACATATTATTTTATAGAAGGAAAAAAGTGTTAAGATTGAATTCCTGTTAGAAGCTTTAGTTAAATATAAAATTTTGTACTTATAAGAATAAGCGAATAGAAAAAATAATATCTTAAAATACAAAATTAGTATCGAATGCTTTTGTTTAACAATAGATGTATGTTTGGTTATTTAAATCGCTTGCAAAAATCGAGAATCAAAACATTCTTCAAGCGTGATAACAAAATATAATAATTAACATGAATGACATGTCCCCCAGCTTTAGGAGCCGGCAAAGAAACTCAAAAAGTTGCGACTCGAGAAGGATGCGGCAAATGATTAAAAACAAAATTGAATATTTATCTTAAGGAAGTGAATAAAAAGCGACATAAGACAATGGTTGATACCCAAATGTATTTTTTCCATTTCTTTGCTTAATTTTTTAATCCCACTAAGATATTTTCCCTTGGAGCACTTTATGTAAAATAAAACCGATAAAGTAATTAAAAGCCAGATGGTAATAATAAAAAGACAGATCACCGCAGTAGTTGTAAGGTAGAACAATGGAAAGGGTAGAGTTATAAGTTTATAATCTAGTTGGGTGGTTAGAAAATAATCAAAAGCATAGATTGATAAAGAATAGACAATTGTGTTCGTTTTTGTATTGTATGGACTTTGACGAATTATGTATGAGTGTTTTTGCAATTATGTATATATATATTTTATAATGAGATTATCTATTGATCAACATATTTACACTTTTGACCCTCCCTAAATAAAGGAGCCAGTCGTTGATCATTTTGCCCAAAACATTTGTACTTTTCGTTTTCCAAGCATTGGGAATAAAATTAAATGATTTTGGTCCTAAGTACGAGAATTGCCGTTGCTCAAGGGAAGTCGAGGTTTTTATGGGGACTATTGGATTATTCCTTGAAAGTAGTGTATATATTGATATTTCTGAATTAAACTGATTCTGATATAATTGGATTCAAAGTTTCAATTCTGGGAAACAATCCAATGAATGTGTGTCTTCATAATTTGTACTGTTCGTTTAGAGATGCGAATATGTTTAAAATCCCACCGTCTGGAGCCAGTGAGTCTATGACATCCCCTGTTGGGGTATGTTGTGAGGTGAAGATGGCTTTTCAGTTATTGTCACCAACCACGGCTAAAGCCATTTCAATCAACGGTTCAATTCTAAATGGTGAGATTTCTGAGATTACATTTCACCCTGAAACTTGCCGTAAATACACTTCAAAGTTATTTTTATAAATTAATTGATTTGAACCAGAAACCTCCGGATTCGTAATCGAGAGCCTTACCACTATTAAAGTTGGTACTTTAAAAAATGTAAATAATCAAGTAATAAATTATTATTATGGATTAAAAAATCATTTTATTTCCTCAATTATTTTGCTTATATTTTCCTCATTCGAAAGGTTAAATTTTTTAAAGGTTTGATTTTGTATTTTTTAAACTTATGAATATTTATGAATATTCTCGTGCGTCATTAGAATTGAATTACAAATTCATTTGCAGAATCATGACAACATAAACGCCCGGTTTTTTATTACGAATTTTTTGTATTGATTATGGACCGGCTTTGTGCAAAATTGTGCTTGAAATTTAATGCTGAAATATACAGAGAAACTTAAAGATATTTTTTTAGATATAACTATTTTTTGGAATAACATTTTGAAATACTTTTGGAGTTTATTATACATAGTAATGAGATAAGCTGTCGAAATGTTGATATTTGCAGCCGGCCGATAAGCGTGTGACTTCACTGTACATGACGTACAATGACTGGCGCAGCAGTACTGACATTCTGTTTCGGTATTCGGTATTATGAATTGTGTTTTTAGGTAAAGGTCGCAATCAGGGCTGGCTCTGTGCGGGCGCAATTGGAGCAGTTCGCTCCGGGCGCCGAATTGCCAGGGCGTCAAGGAGCCAAGGCGCTGATAACAACTGACACCTTAAACAGCGCCCTTGGAGTTTTTACATGGCTATTCTAATATGGTCACCAAACACGGTTAAAGCCATTTCAAGCAACGTTTCATATCGATACTGAGAGTATCTGCTACTTCTGTTGCGCAAATATATAATAATATATTATTTTTAATTAATTAATTGTAAAATAACACAAATTATCAAATAAAATTTACTTGCGCACGCAGAGATTTTAACTCGCGACCTCCGGATTGCTAGTCGAGAGCCTTACCCCTCGACCAAGGAGGCCGTCAAAATGTAATGATTTATGTACAAAATTAGTACACATTTTGTAATATTTATCAAAATGTAGTTGAAACAAGTTTGAGGAAAAATTCCACAAACTCCTGACTTGGTCGGCTTATAAACTGGTACTGGATTAAGGCAATACACTGCTCTTCTTAAAATATCAGCTCGCTCACAAATATAATATTGTTAACACGGCGTCCGGAAACTCGTATTCCTAGCGGGAATTGGTGGATCTACTTTTGGACTCGATTTGGTGGAAAAACTTTTTTTTATTTGAGGTCAAATTAGAAAACCATCGGTTTGTTAATGTCTTTTATAATACGTCGTAGCTTAGACCCAGCTATTTGGTTTAATTTGGGTACCACCGCCCCGGGAACCATTTATCAGCCGAATTACTCGAAGACCTAACACATTCTCTCGGAAAAAACAATGATGACAGATATTGAAACATTAAAAAAAACATTAAACGAAAAATGTATTCTACTAAAGAATCTGGAAACACGGGCTGCCGAAAGCGACCATAGAATGCTGGCAGACTCGTTAGAAATATCCGGAGTACCTCTTAAAGCGGATGAATCTATATTGGAAATAGTAAGGTCAATAGCCGAAACAGCGGACATTCAGATCCTTCCGGAAGACATTCTACAGGCCGTCAGACTACATCCAACTACTGCCAAGGCTCAACCAGGGGGACCGTCTGCAGCATCAACGTCAACAAAACAAAGGGACCATCCGAAAATCAAAATTAGATTCAATAATCCTAAATTACGTGAGCTTTTGCTCTCTAAGAAAAGAGAAGTCAAATACAAAACATCCCCAGGGCTACACTCAAAAATCTACATCAGTGAAATCCTGTCACCATATCTAAAGGAACTACTATGGAAAACAAAACAACAAGCCATCACAAAGGGATATGCATTTGTATGGACCAAAGATGGAAAGGTTATGGCGCGGAAAGCCGAGAAAGATAAAATAATTTATATTAAACACTCCGATGATATAATAAAGATGATCTGAATTTACTATCCCAAAATCGTACACATCCATCCGATAATTTTAATCTTACCATGGCTAAACAATTAAAAATATTACACCAAAACATACGCAGTATCTCAAAAATTTTTGACAATTTCACTGTCGTACTTCAACAATTGGAGACAGAATTTGACGTGATAATTCTCACAGAATGTTGGCTAGATAAAATCTTCACACCAATACAATTACCTAATTATACGGTCACTCACTCCAAAAATATTAAAAATCAAAATGACGGTATTGTAATTTACTGCAAAAAACATCTACATTCAACTTTAACGGAGGTAGATATCACAGACGCAAACGGCTTTGAAATAATCATAAATAATGACATATGTATTTTAGCTATGTATCGATCACCTTCTATAAAAAACATATTTCCCTTTCTGAGGTCCCTAGACAGTCAACTTATCAAAATGAAAAAACAAAAAAATATCTGCTTAATAGGAGATATGAATATAAACATTTTAGAAAATAAAAAACATCCACAAAGTGACGATTACTTAAACCTTTTGTTATTCCATGGACTCTTTAGCACCATAAATGAACCCACAAGAGTCAACTTTAAACAAAATAACCTATTACCCACGCAAACTTGTATTGACCACATTATGTTAAAAACAAAAAGATCATACAAATCCACAATCCATCACTCGACAATTACAGACCACTATACACTTATCCTGGAAATAAACACTACAAACAATTCACAAGAAATACACTCCAAAACCACAAAAACCCACAATACAACTGATATTTTAAAATTAAATGACATACTACTTAATAAAAAATGGGAAGAACTCGTAGAAAATAATAAAATTAATGAAGCATGGTCACTTTTTATAGAATGTATTCAAGACGAATTTAAAAAAAATACCATCACGTCCGAAAAAAGTTCTCCAACTAAACATAAACTTCTAAAACCGTGGATATCAAAAGGACTCATAACAAGTTTCAGTAAAAGAGACAAACTCCACAAACAATGCAAATCTAACCCATATGACATCTATCTCATAAATTTCTATAAACGATATCGAAACTTATGCACACGACTTGCACGTATATCGAAAGAAATATATTATAAAAATAAATTAGATAAATGCAACAAGGACCCCAAAAAAATTTGGCAAATCCTAAAAGAAATATCCCACACATCTTCAAAGAAAAGCGATTCCATAACCGAGATTAAAATAGATAACGAGATTATTAAGACATCAGAACAACCACTAAAAGTATGTAATTTTGTGAATAACTATTTCGCTAACGTCGGCAAGGTATTAGCAAACAGAATCACTACAAATGACGATATCCCAGAATTCTCAAACCACTATACACACACTAATGTTTCTTCCTTTAAAATTCCATACATTACCCAAATACAAACACTAAAACTTATAAACGAACTAAAAAACACAAACTCTCAGGGTAGCGACAAAATATCACCGATGACACTAAAAATAATAAAGTCAGCACTTCTTATCCCACTTACTATACTTATAAATCGGTCCATTAAAGAAGGAGTGTTCCCAACTATTTTGAAAACGGGCAAAGTAATTCCAATCCACAAAAAAGGAAACAAGGAAGAAATTAATAATTACAGACCAATTACAATTCTAAACACGCTCTCAAAAATTCTCGAGAAACATATCAAAAACCACCTTTTAATTTTTCTTAACAAAAACAATATACTATCACCAAATCAATTTGGATTCAGGGAAAATATGAGTACCTCACATGCCATAGCCTCAGTAACAGACTTCCTCAAAACAAATATAGATCAGGGTAAAAAATGCCTTGGAATATTCCTAGACCTGGCAAAAGCGTTTGACACAATTCACCACCAAAACCTGTTCAATAAACTTAAATATTTCGGAATCACGGGAACAGAACTCAAATTAATTGAAAGCTACATGGAAAATCGCACCCAATATACCTCAATAGAAAACACATGTAGTGACAAGGAACAAGTATCCTACGGAGTACCACAAGGCAGCGTACTTGGCCCAATCCTATTTCTTATTTATATTAACGATCTTTGTCACCTCGAAATAGACGGGGAAATTATAAGCTTTGCTGATGACACTGTGTTACTTTTTAAGGCCACTGACTGGAACACACTAATCACAAAAGCTGAAGTTGGCCTAAATATTACAAAAAAATGGCTTGACTCTAACTTATTAACTTTAAATATAGATAAGACTAAATTCATAACCTTTAGCATAAACTCGAGAGGCCAACCCGCCAAAAACATCTACCTTAAAATACATTCCTGTCACTCAGCGAGCATCCCATGCAATTGTCCTCCAATCACACAAACCGAAAATATAAAATATCTTGGTATATACTTCGACCGATATTTAAAATGGGACAGACATATTGAATCGGTTAAAGGAAAGATAAATAAGTTGATTTACTTTTTCAAAAACGTGAGAAATATACTGAACATATTTGATATTAAGAATATATACCTCGCAATAGCACAATCTATAATGGAATACGGCATTATTGCCTGGGGCTATGCCAGTAAAAAATACATAGACACACTATTTAAAGCTCAGAAAACCTTAATAAAAGTAATACTTAAAGTACCAATACTAACACCCACTTCAACCATATTTAAACAATTCCCAGTGTTGAAGATTCAAAAACTATATTCAAAACAAATACTTACTTTCCTTTACAAGAACCTAAACACATTTAAAACTTCACAAACTTCTCGCAATACCAGAACAAGACATGCACACCAACTACTAATACCAAAAACCAACACATCCTTTGGACAAAAACACTACAGATTCCAGGCTATAAAACTATTCAATTCACTTCCAACACAATATAAAACATCTAATCTTACAGAATACAAAAAACACATATGGAACTGGCTACAATCCTGTTAATATTTATTTTTTTATATTTAACTTTTTTGGAATAACTATGGAAAAACTACTGTTATAACTATGGAAAAATCGATTTTATATTTTAATTTTTAATGTTTCTCTGTGTAACCAACTCCACTGTATTGTTTTAGAATTATATAACTTTACAATTGAAAAAGTCCTCCACAACACAGGTGAACTCCTAGCGTGGAGGACAATATACTATACCATTGTTTAACAAATATATTAAAGCATAAATAAAAAAAATAAAAAAAAAAAAAAAAAAACCCACAGCCCCGCCATCGGTGACCCCAATGGCCGTTGACCCCAAGTGGTTCTGTACATATCGTCGAGGGAGATCTTTTGACCTCTCCAGCCGACCAGACTCCAGACTCTCTCTCGACCCATCGAGGGATGGATTCAAACGTCCGTCACTTCTGGACAAATTGACCCTCAGATTCCTTCCCACCCACTTGTTCCTTTTTCCTTCTCAGACCTTCCTCTCCTTCCTTTCTTTAAAAGGGCCCTCCGCGCAGCATCCCAAAAGATGACAGAGGCCCTGTGGGATTTTTTTCTTCAGGGCCTCCTGTGTTTAGCCAACGTAAAAAAAAGAGACACTTTTAAAAATGTAGCGTCGCTTACGCTAGGCGGTTCGTTTTAAAACGAACACTCAGATGATGTGCTGAAAAGTTCCACAATGGACTACGCTATACACCTTTGCGAACTTTACTCTTGTGCGCAGGTTTTAGTTATTTTATGTGCGCTCTTCGGCGGTCAATATACGACTGATGTATTAGGTGATCCCTCCTGGTGCCGGTAGTTAAGTTGACCTCCAGCTCGTGGGATACATTCCATGTTAGGGCAAGTCTACCAATATACGACTGATGTATTAGGTGATCCCTTCTGGTGCCGGTAGTAAGGTTTACCTCCAGCTCGTGGGATACATTCCATGTTAGGGCAAGTCTACCAATATACGACTGATGTATTAGGTGATCCCTTCTGGTGCCGGTAGTAAGGTTGACCTCCAGCTCGTGGGATACATTCCATGTTAGGGCAAGTCTACCAATTTGGATGTCTGTGGTGGTGATCTACGTATTCTTAAAAAACCTGTATATTTATCAAATGTTTTCGAAGAATATTATGAATAATATTCTATGAATATATTATGAATATTGCGAATATTATGAATGAAACCGGTTCGGCAGGTTTCAGATATTAAGTTTGGTTAAAACGTATTGGTTATTAGTAGAGTGAAAATAATACTCCATTATTTCTTTAGGGATATTATAACTTATTCTAATTTTGATAAAGTAGATAAATTTCTATTTGAATATTTTAGTGCAGGAATTTTCTTCAAACAATCATTTTCAATACTGAAAATGACATTTAAATTCGAATCGAATTTGAGTTCATTGAACGTGTAAATTTTCACGCAGGAAAAACTAACGCACGTAAATCCAATAAGCACTGTACCATTTACTGTAAAACAATTTGATATTATCGTTATAAACAACGTTAGGTGACTTAGCAGGGTGCCCGGGTTCACGGGGTGGGGTTTGCCTAGGTCTTACTAGGTGCACACACGTCTGCCTACTGACTGTTTGTCGAGAGACTGATTGAGGGAGACCCTTTAATCTGTCTAGCAGAACTATCTCGCCCTGCACCGCAGACAATTGGATTCATAGTCCGTCACTCCTGGTCACACTGATAGTTGCCTACCCACCCTTCATATTCTTTTTCTTCGGAGAATTTACTTTCCTCCTACCCTTAAAAGGAACCTCCACACAGCATCGCCAAAAGACGATGTACTTAATGGTTATTATTTTAAAAAAATCTTGCCTTTTTTATTGTGTAAATATAATGAAATAAAAAAATTCAGTTATTAAAAAAACTCTTTCGATGGGCTTAAATTTGATTTTCAAACAACTGATTTACATTGTAACACAAATATGTCGTTAATAAATTTTAAATTCCGACACAAAAAACGCTTTTTTAAGGACGTTTATTTTTTTAATTTATATTTCACCAAAACATAGAAGTATGGGAAAGATAAAATTTTTAATTATTACCATTAGCACACAAAAAATTGTCAAAGTTGTCTCTGAAATGGTGAAAATTCCACGTTTTAATGGCCTATATTTCCTAATTAAAACACAAATAAATAAATCAACACATATCTGTACTAGATATTTTCTGTACCTACTAGTCTCAAGTGAACCACTAGTCTCAAGTGAACCACTAGTCTCAAGTGAACCACTAGTCTCAAGTGAACCACTATTCTCAAGTGAACCACTAGTCTCAAGTGAACCACTAGTCTCAAGTGAACCACTAGTCTCAAGTGAACCACTAGTCTCAAGTGAACCACTAGTCTCAAGTGAACCACTAGTCTCAAGTGAACCACTAGTCTCAAGTGAACCACTAGTCTCAAGTGAACCACTAGTCTCAAGTGAACCACTAGTCTCAAGTGAACCACTAGTCTCAAGTGAACCACTAGTCTCAAGAAATACACTTTTTGATTAGAAAAATAATTATTCAGTTTGGTCGAGTATTTTGGCCTCAAATCAATAATTAATGATTTTTACATAATTTTTTCTAACCTTTTGTACTTATACTATATCTTTATAGTAATTCTATATTCAGAACTTTTTTACTCACAATACTTTTTATGTTTATATTACATTTAAATAAATAATGTTAAAATAAACATGACTTTGTATTAAGTTCCTGTGTGGTAAGTTTCGAGCTATTTCTAGACTTGTTATACTGAAAGCAAATGTCTGTAATAATAATCACGGACCAGACAAGCCCTGGACTAAGCATTAGTGCCATTCTGTATGTATGGCATTGAAGTCAAATCTAGGTTGTTCTAGTTCAAATCTAGGAAATTGCCTGGCAGCCATCTTGTATGACTAACTTTTGAAATTATTTGATTGATTTAATAACTAAGTATATTTTTTTATCATCTGCATATGCTAGGTAATAAGCATGTAAAAAACATTTGTGAATATCGTATATATATAGGTACACATTAAATAATAATGGCCTAAATGAGAACCTTCAGAACAGAAATCAATAACAAAATCATCTTATTTCCACCAATCATACTTTTAATAAGGACACAGGGGCTAAAATTCTTCGCCGTAAAATAATAAAAGCAATAGATTGGATAACTTAGAAGCCCTTGAAATCAAAAAATCCCTAAATAATAACGCTAGTATATTGAATAACCAAATTAATTTATCGTTTAGTCCCATTCTAGATATATTTCCAGTAAACCGCTTTGATTGCCGGAATTCCCGCAATTACAGTTTCCCCTTTGTTAACCTCCCACTCAAACACCTAAATTATATTTTTTGTTTATATATCTGTCAATATTTTGTATCATAGGTTAGTTTTAATATTCTACTGACGAAGGAAGCGTGCTTCCGAAACCGGTACAGTACAATTAAAATTAATGTGGTCTAAAACAAATTTATATCTTCTATGGTAATCTATTGGATTATTATAGGATTTCCATTTTTTATGAAGTTTTTGTTTCTCTTTGATGATTTTAATTAGAGGAGCTGTATTCCAGTTTGGAATTTTTTTCGGCGTTTGGGTACAAATTGGTTGATGGTATTATTTAAGATGTTATAAAAGTAATCAACTACTTTGTCAATGTCTGCATTCTCCTGAGTAAATGACCAGTCTATCATCAACAGATGTCGGTTGATTAATTCATAGTCGGGTTTTCAAACAGGCAAAGTACTTTAGGAGGAGCGTTGATAATTGGCAGTGTATCGATTTGTAATATAATTTTAAGCAATGGGTGGTGTGAGTCCTCACTGACAAGAGGATTGCTAGTTACAGGTGATTTAATCTAGGATTCGGTT
Source organism: Hesperophylax consimilis (assembly GCF_061612785.1). Lineage (NCBI taxonomy): Eukaryota > Metazoa > Arthropoda > Insecta > Trichoptera > Limnephilidae > Hesperophylax > Hesperophylax consimilis. Next base: position 11,457,391 of record NC_142852.1, read on the forward strand.
ATTGGAATTTTTTATGTGATTATATTTTTTTTAATTCGGAGTAATAAATTGTGTCAGTAAGTGAGGAACTAATTGTATTTAAGTTTCCAGGTGTTAAGTGTGAATCATGCATTTCCCATATTATGGTGGGAGAAAATATCATAAAACGTTGTTGGCAAGACAGGAGGAATGTATACAGCACATATGATGAGATTGAGAGAACTTACCGGAATAGATACGAAGATTTGTGCAATCTGATTTTTTCCAAGTCATCGAGACGGGAAGCTGAGAGCTCCTTACGCACTGCTACTAGCACACCGCCTCCGTCCATCTTACCAGTAAGTATACGGTCCCTATCTCGTCGGAACACCGTGTACCGTGAATCGATGAATTCGGCCGTATTTACACTTGCTACAAGCCATGTTTCAATTAGAACTATAACACCATAGTTATTTGATGAAATATTAATAAGAAGATCCTGAGTTTTGGTCTTCATACCACCGCAGTTCTGGTAATAAACGGATATAGATGATGTCATTTTATTAGTGTAAGTGTGCCTGTCGATTTATTCCACAATCGCGAGAGCGGTACATTAATTAGGACGTATGAAGCATCAAAATTATATATGAAACAAAGATTACTTAGTGTAAAATATGTCAACATTGTAAGATGTTAATGAATATGCAAGATATATGATAGTGCTATATGATTATGGAGGCATTGCGCTGTAAACAAAAATATTAAGTAATTTAAGAAACAGACAAATAAACAATGGTACAGGATAGTGTGAGAGAGTTGGCATTGACAGCAGCAGTAACGAGTGTGTTGTAGAAGCCACATATTTTGTTGATCATGAGTGCTATTTTTGTTAGGGTCTCCCTCACGACGAATGGTAACCACTCGAGAGAGATCATTCCTTTTCGCCAGGATACTGTGATTCCGCACCCATACGTATTTATAGACGTTTTATTTTCCGGTGCACGTGTTTTTACAAAGAGTATTTTATTTTTTATTGTCAGGTGTTCATTTACATAGAAGTTAGTGGTGGGAGCGCCAAGTCCTAGTTGGCCTGTTGTGAGGCCGCGGCGAGTCCTTACTGCAGCGATTACATCACCACGGAGACGCTTTGTCGTTAGCTAGACTACTATGTTGCGTGGCCGGTTGGAGGGCGACGAGTGACCGCGAGCGACGCGGTGCACAGCCACCACAGCGCCACTCAGAACCGGGACGTCAATGATGGACCCCATTCTCTCCAGTAATGATAAAAAAATTCACCTTTTGCCTCGGGAATGCCGTGAATGTCCAGATTACATACACTGCTACGCTGCTCCATTTCGTCTTGAGCGTCTCTGATTGATTCCATTTCCTGTCTTGGGCTGGCATTTTATTCCTGGAGAACAGTTACACATCCCATCATTTTGGTGTACCGGTCCTTCCACTCATTTGACAGCGCGTCCAATTTTTGATGAATGGCGTCACCTGCGAGTTTACTTTCAGTGCGCATTGTTTCGAGTTTCAACCAAAGATGTTGATAAGGGAGTCTGTGTCAATGTTTATTATTGACTGATGCGTTGCCGACGGTGAGTCCATGGGGCCAGATTCAGTCAATAGAGGTGATGATGGTGTTTTCTTCAGACTGCAAACCATTCTGCGAGATTTAGACATTTTGTTAATTTAATGTTTTTCTAAGGCCAAAATATGAAAATAAAAATAAAATAGAAATAATTCTTTTTACTTAATGCCAGAAGGATTCGAACTGAGGTTCTCCGAAACTCTACAAAGTAATGGCGGGCGCTATCACCACTGGGATAAAAGCCGCTTTTGTATTTGGGTAAAATATTTTAGTAAGAATCGTGTTAGCACTAGGATTTTGTAGATTTATTTTGAACGGCATTAAAAAATATTTATATCATAATCGTATTTTTTTCTTGGAATCTTTGGGATTCTAACTTGGGTTCTTCCAATCTCGGTGCAGGTTAAGCGGGCGTTCTCACAACTGGGCTAAAATCCGCATGTGAGGTACCGTGAAATATGTGTATTATGAATTGACTTAGCACAGGTATTATAATAAGTAAATGAATGTTTATTTCGGCGACAACACTAACTGTCACTTCACAGAACTTGAACTAATCACTTGAAATAAGATTAAGTACGACCGTTTAGACATAGCTAACGTAGCTAGTTCGCTTTACTGTTCAACAGGAAATCATTTACCGATACATTGATTGATTATTATGTATTCTAGACCTTGAATGAGGGTGATTTTTAAAGAGCGATTTTTTGACGTGCTTTCTGATTGAACGTTGGTGAAAAAAGCACGCATAATTGGGCATTTTTTATTTTTTTTTATTATACATTATACACTTTACAAATAAGGTGAAAAGTCCCGATAAACTGCTTTTTAGCAGTTTGTCTAACGGGTTCTTTACATTATAAATCTTATTATATTGAATTTACAGTTACATTTTTACAATTATATGTATAAAACAAAAAATATTTCAGAAATATAGCAAGAGTAAAATTATTGTAAACAAACATATCAATTTTAAAAGTCATTAGAATAAAATATCATTGTAAGCTAATACAAATGAATTTTTTTAGTAAGCCAAGGCCTCAGTAAGTTCACCAATTGTTTGTTTGGCATAGTTTTTAATTTCAGCAGGTAACATATTAAGATTGGGATAGGGCAGAATGGTGATTTGCTGGAAAACGGCTCTCTAAAACGGCTTAATACTACCTTTCGTATGTCATTCTCAGACTTCATATTCTTTGTGACCAAATAATGAACTATTATTTTTCAGTCTGCCTATTTTTTTTTGTAGTTGTTGTAGGCATTCGACCATAAAAAATAAAAACATTGATACACCATACAACCCACTTTTAAAACTTGGATCTATGATTATCGCGTTATTAACGGCTTTACACAATATTTTTAATTTAAAATATGTATATAATACACACATCTGTAGAAGTACGGCCTCTTATTATCGTTATGCTATCTGTGGATATTAACAATTAAATAAATACTTCTTCTTGCACCAAATTTTCAACACATTTCACAGTTTTTTTACTTAATCCGGGATGGAAGCCCCCGGTGATGGCGGTGAAACTATAGGCTCCCTGTTTTACGGCGTATATATTTCGAAAATGCCATCAAAATGTTTCATTAATGGGTCTAAAAGTAGAATACCGACTCACTTAAAGAATTGCAATAATCTAAGGAAGCTACAAAAACAGTAAGTACTCTAAAATTATTGTTTTCATTACAAAACGACAGGTTGGTAACTTTGATCTGCTTTGAAATATATAAAATTATTCTAATTTTATATACTGGTAACTCTGGTGAAAAACATCATATCAAATTCTAGAATTTATTCTGTTAATAGTTTTCGTGAGATGAATGTTAAGGCAAGGAACAAGAAAAGTGTCCAGTCAAAGAGTTTCTTAACGCATAATTGCATACGAAAAAAAACTGTGAGTGCGCACGTGTTTTTTCAAATCTCTCTTCAGCCAGGAAACGAAAAAAAAAATTCTCAGCTCTCATTCAGTATTTTCTCTTCAAAGAACACCGTTGATAACTTACATAGTTGCACTCGGAACAAGAAAAGGGTGTTTTTCTCCGCTCTGAGTCAGCATGTGTTCCAACAAATTTCCTATATGGGGGGGGGGTAAGGTGGCCTTTCCTAGAATCTGAATATGTGCACTTGGAAAATGAAAAAGGTTTTTCCTCACTGTGAGTCAGCATGTGGGTCGTTAGGTCGCTCTTTCGATAACATGCATAGTTGAACACGGAACATGAAAAAGGTTTTTCTCCACTGTGAGTTAGCATGTGGATCTTTAGTTGATCCTTTCGATAACACCCATAGTTGCACAGGGAACATGAAAAAGGTTTTTCTTCACTGTGAATCAGCATGTGTCTCTTTAGTTTATCCTGTCGATTACATGCATAATCACACTCCAAACATGAAAGTACTTTTCTCCACTGTGAGTCAGCACGTGCCTCTTCAGCTGACCCTTTTGACGACACGCATAGTTGCACACGGAACGTGAAAAAGGTTTTTCTTCATTGTGAGTCAGCTTGTGGCTCGTTAGGTCGCACTTTTGACAACATGCAGAGTTGCACACGGAACATGAAAAAGGTTTTTCTACACTGTGAATCAGCATGTGTCTCTTTAGTTTATCCTGTCGATTACATGCATAGTCACACTCCAAACATGAAAGTACTTTTTCTCCACTGTGAGTCAGCATGTGCCTCGTTAGGTCGCTCTTTCGATAACATGCATAGTTGCATACGGAACACGAAAAGGGTTTTTTCTCCACTGTGAGTGAGCATGTGGATCATTAGTTGACCTTTTCGATAACACGCATAGTTGCACAGGGAACATGAAAAAGGTTGTTCTCCACTGTGAGTCAGCATGTAGGTCTTTAGGTTAGCCCGATGATTACTTGTAAAGTCGCACTCCAAACATGAAAGAGGTTTTTTTCCACTGTGAGTCAGCATGTGCCTCATCAGCTCACCTTTTTGACAGCACGCATATTTGCACACGGAATATGAAAAAGGTTTTTCTTAACTGAGAGTCGCCATGTGGCTCGTTAGGTCGCACTTTCGATAGCATGCAAAGTTGCACACGGAATATAAAAAAGGTTTTTCTCCACTGTGAATCAGCATATGCCTCTTAAGTTTATCCTGTTGATTACATGCATAGTCACACTCCGAACATGAAAGTGCTTTTTCTCCACTGTGAGTCAGCATGTGCCTCTTCAGCTGACCCTTTTGACGACACGCATAGTTGCACACGGAACATGATAAAGGTTTTTCTCCACTGTGAATCAGCATGTGTCTCTTAAGTTTATCCTGTTGATTACATGTATAGTCACACTCCGAACATGAAAGTGCTTTTTCTCCACTGTGAGTCAGCATGTGCCTCTTCAGCTGACCCTTTTGACGACACGCATAGTTGCACACCAAACATGAAAAAGGTTTTTCTCCACTGTGAGTCAGCATGTGTGTCTTCAGGTTACCACGATGATAACTTGTAAAGTCGCACTCCAAACATGAAAGAGGTTTTTTTCCACTGTGAGTCAGCATGTGCCTCTTCAGCTCACCCTTTCGACAGCACGCATATTTGCACACGGAACACGAAGAAGGTTTTTCTTTACTGTGAGTCAGCATGTGGCTCATTAGGCCGCACTTTCGATAACATGCAAAGTTGCACACGGAACATGAAAAAGGTTTTTCTCCACTGTGAATCAGCATGTGTCTCTTAAGTGTATTCTGTTGATTACATGCATAGTCACACTCCGAACATGAAAGTGCTTTTTTTCCACTGTGAGTCAGCATGTGCCTCTTCAGCTGACTCTTTTGACGACACGCATAGTTGCACACCAAACATGAAAAAGGTTTTTCTCCCCGGTGAATCTGCATGTGTACGTTTGAATTTCGCTTTTGAAAATTCATGGCAAAATTTGTCTTAGGAGACAAGGAGTAGTTGTGGTTGAGAGGAGTGAATCTTTTTTCCACAAAATGCATCCGAAGATCTGTCAACAAATTTGAAAAATAACATGGATGGAAATGATTCAGTTAAACTTAGAGTAAATAAGCGAAGTAAGTTCGTAGAAACGTTAAAAAAAATAGGAAATGACCAATTTTCCAAGTTTACGATGAATATTGGTTTTACCTGCTTCCTTGGTACTTCTTCCAAAGCGTTCCAAGCATTCCTCTTTGACATCCGGCAGGTCTATGTCAATTTTCATATAAGTAAGCGCCGCTTTATCTTGTCGGGGTCCAAGATCCGCGTTTATGGTTACTGTTTCCACATTAATGCTTCCTGGAATAAAAAAGGAGAATAAATATAATTTATCTTTGAATGGCCAGCCATGAACCAAACGGCGCCAGGCGCGAGTTTAATTTTGGCTGCCCTTACAGTATTAATTAGTATACACCAAGGGTGGATATCAATGTAATCAATAAAAGTAAGATTTTTGGTTTTTTGTAGCACGGTATTTATCAAAAATAATATCAAGGGCGATGTGTTAAGTTGAGTATTCGACGCCCGGAGAGAACTGCTCCAATTGCGTCCACATAAGGCCAGCCATGTATCTTCGTACCATTGATGTAAAACGAAACATTTTTTAATTAAAAAAACTAAAAACTATTTTTTAACGAATAAAGATACCATAAAAGCTGGAATTTGGATGAATGTTTTAAAGGTCAATATCAGATAAAAATGACAACAGACGTCCACTTGAGGTACAGATTCAACAAGAAAGAAAAACCCTGCTCTAGAGCACCTTAAGTAGGGAATTGTAAGTCAATGGGATAGTGTTTTCTAAATCAATATTTATGAATTTTCAACGTTTAAAAAATATGTGTTATTTACATCATGTTCCAATAAAATCAGGGGAAAAAAGAGTAACCGACATTTTATTGTGAATAGTATAATAATGTTTAAATAGTGCTGTATTTTGGTAGTTTCCGGAAAGGACGCATTTAAGGGTAAATATCCAATACACTTTTTGTATTATAAGAGAGGATGAAACAAGTATGTGTCCTGTTTGCACGACATTTCAAAACAGACATGGATTCCGGATATCCGTATTTAAAGTTCTATATTTTACACGTATGCAATGCAACTACTCCCCCTATATTGCAAAAATTCCGTAGTGACAGCTGGGAGGTCGAAATCTAAATCCGAAAATACAATTTCACCTCCACCTTCTTCCTGGAGCCCTGGTTCCGTCTCGATGTATATAGTATTTGGCTTCAGTAGATCCATGGTCTGCTTTGGTAGGGTTTGGTTATTAGTTTAACCCTGAAACAGAACAAAGTTGTAACGAAATTCAGTTTTTAAAATTTGGCTTCTCAAGTAGTAACAAAAATACACATTAGAAATCCTTGAAGTTATGACAAAGGTTGAGAGTAACGTCGTTTATCTTGGGAAAACTCTTTATTTATTTACCGTCTATTTGTCTATCGCCATTTCGTTGTCATAAATCTGTAAGTAAACAACTTTAATCCGTGTATTTGTTATCATTTTAATAAATGCATTTGAAATACTAAACTTATAATAGGTTGATGCAAAATTTACAGTATAAAACATTCTGCTGTAACAAAACGCCTAATGATTCACTAACTGAACTGGAAGAACGGCCGCTACCAAAACGAATAGCAATGAATTCAAGTATAATTTCTTACGAATAATCCTCAAATGCATGGTATGATAAGTTTAACAGGGCGGGAACTGTAGAAACAGGAAGAAAAATTGTCGGAGAAGAGAGCACTTGTCAAAAAATATATAGGTTAAGCATAGACAAGAATGAAGTCATAGACAATAATTAAATTTTCATGAACCTAGCCTTTTAACCCATTACCTCCATGATTTTATTTTTATTTTTATAAACTTGAATCATCATTATAAACCGATAGTATAGACTTAAAGCAGAGCCCAAAATCAGTTTTAGAATTTTCCGCCCGCCCACCCTCTCACCGGAGTGTCTAGAAAATTGATGCCTAAACGCAACGCTTGGAGGTAACCCCCCTAAGCAAAATTCACGTCAAGTATGGGTAAAATGCAGGAAACTGTATGATTTATATTGATAATTTAAAATAAATAATTGCCATTGTTTATAATTCAATGAAAATACAATTTTTTAATGGAAAATACACAAAATAACAAAAAATTCAATATTAGAAAAAACCTTCTAGAATGAGGAAAACTAACCAAATCTAACCAAAATATTCTCTAAGTGATACCGTTCGAAGCATTGGAGGGACCCACCACTTTCCCGTCCCGGTATAGATGACTTATTGTCACCCCTTCGGGGCTCTCGCAAGGAAGCTAATTTTTTGGTATAAATGACTACAATTTCATGAATAAGGACTCTAGACCTCCAATGTCCCCGCATACATGGTTAGGTGGCGGTATGCAATCGCCAAACATATACAAGAGGGGAATAATAGTAAAATTTTTAAATATATAATGATGAGCTGGTGGAACAGGTAACTGAAAAGTGATGTACATGTTCGGCCGGCACTGCGTCTCCTAAATTAACAAAAGAAATATACATGTATGTTAATGGTCTGAAGCTGGGATAACAGTAAATGGAGAAGCTGCATCCCTCAGTGCTAGGCTGTCCCCGGGGCGCGGAGCGGAAATCCGATCGAAGTTACTAGGCCTTTTTACCGCGTCCTTAAGCTGGGTACTCGGTGGTGCCTTGAAGACAGTAAGCGGGAAAGGGGGACAACCCAAGATCCCAAGGAGAAAAGCGTCGAGTTCCAGAGGCAGGACGGAAGGTCGTGGGGCTTCGTTCCCTCTTTCTTCAGTTCCGCCCGTGATCCAGGGGGTGGCGCTTTCAAGGAGAGTCAGCCCCCCCTGTCTGTACGTCGCCTGAACGTATGTGGGGACAGGTCTTGACCAACCCCTTTTGGGGATTAGGACGATACATTACAGACAAGGAGTTCAGTTCTGGTCTAAAAGGGTGAAAGCAGAAAATTTATTGTGATGCAATAATTCAACACCAGAAAAAAATTAAAATAAATAAAATGTGCATGATCGTTAAAAAAAAGAGAAAAGTCTGTAGTCTCAGGAGCCATTAATACAAGAGGTAGAGCTAGTGGAAAAAAAAGGAAAGAAGAAACAAAAAAAGGAATAAGGAGCTGAAGAACATACATATTGAGATGAAAGGCAAAAACATATTAAGAAAGAAGAATCAAAAAAAGGAATAAGGAGCTGAAGAACATACATATTGAGATGAAAGGCAAAAACATATTAAGAAAGAAGAATCAAAAAAAGGAATAAGGAGCTGAAGAACATACATATTGAGATGAAAGGCAAAAACATATTAACCTTTCCCTTACTGTGCTAAAAAAATACACGCGTTCCGGTGCTGTGTAGTCAATACACATCTTAAAATAAGCGATTTTAAATCGGAAAAATATGAATATTAATAGCCAATCACTTATGTTTATTATATTTTATGTCAAAAGTGATAATAATTGTAATTTAATAGCTGAAAACATGAAAAAACCATCGGCAGATGCATAAAAAACGTGCGAGGAGTCCTTATCTAACGACGGTCCGTGACCGAATGGCGGCTGATGGGCGCTGGACTCACGCACACAGCTTTGCGTGTTTACGCTGCCAGTCTTGCAGGGGTTTCAAACTTTTTTTTTAAATGAAATAAACAAATGTGTAAAAAGAAATATTATATTGAGAAACTAAACATTAAAAATTCCACATGCATTATATTTAAATATAACAGCAAAATTATGTAAGAACAAAACAATACAGCGAAATTAAAAATAATACAAATTTTAAACCAAATATATCAAATTGTTAATCTAAATTGCATCGCAATTGTGGCAGGAAATATATATTTTTTCTTTTCTGTGGCTTTTGCATACAGATTTTTGACAAATATGACAAACTATGGTGCTTCTTTTTTTTGTGTTGTATGGGCAAAATCTGCAAGTTTTCGACGGTGCTCGGGACACTAGTACATTTCTTGAATCACTCGTAATATCATTCGTAACAGCAGTTGCGGGTGGTGTTTCTTGATAATATGACAAAACTGTCTCGAAAGCATCTTGTTGTTGTTTGTGAAATTTGACCGTGCTGTTTTTTCTTTTCATTACATTGGGCTTAGCCAACTCTAAACCTAGCTGTCTTATGAATAATTTCCTTTTACTTCTATTATTTTTTTTCCACTCTGGATACTTTTGAATCCATAATAAATATGTGTTCAGTGCAGCAATGTCTAACATTTCCATGAACAAGCGAAACGGCCATCTTCTTGTCGACCTTACACACGAATACTCGGAAGTCATTTTGTCCCCTGTGTCAACAGCACCTTTGGTTTTATTGTAATGTAAAATAATATCTGTTTTTTTTGTATCGGTTTGGCTTATTTCATTTCCAAGGAATTGAGTTGATAGCAGCAAAACGGCTTTATTTTGCTGAGGCACATATGACACAAGTGTTTTATTTGATGTAAAACCAAACTGGCCACTATACAATGGCCTTTCTTTTGATGGCAAAAACTCTTTAGGGATTTCCCTCTTATTTTTGCGAAGAGTGCCAGTTATGGTCAGATTTTTAGACAAAAGATTGTCCGCCAGTGGTACTGACGTAAAAAAATTATCTGTGGTTATGCTTCTATTGGTGCCATATTGAGGTTCCACCAATTCCATAACGACACGATTGCCTTGATTTATTTCTCTTTTATTATTTATCATACCGCTGTATATTTGCATGTTACATATACAGGGTGTCCGGAAACTCGTAGTACAAGCGGGAAACTGGTGAATCTACATCACATTTGGAGTCGATTTTGTGGTATATATTTTTTTTATTTGAGCTTTCGCTATCGAGTAAATCGAGTTTGAAGTTGATTTTTTGTTTTTTTTTTTTTAATCAATTTCTTATAAATTATTACTGAAGATCAAAGTACCCAACTAATTAAAACTATTTGAAAGTAAAACAAATGAAGAAACTCGGATTTGAACCATTATTTTGAAATCACCCTTCATTTAACCCGGTGTAGTCATAAAATATTTCTGCTCTGCAGGGTTAAAACATCTGTTATTCAACCCTAAACACCAGAAAAAACTTTAACCCCAAAATAGCCGAAAAATATTTTTTTTTGGTTTTTTTTTTTTTTTGAAAATGCTCAAATCAAAAAACTTTATGTTTTTTGGGGTTCCCCATGTGGTGTAGATTCTCCAGTTTCCCGCTTGTACTACGAGTTTCCGGACACCGTGTATATGCGGTTTTAGCATCTGCAGCGATCCATATTTTGATGCCATACCTGGCTGGCTTTGACTTCATATATACCCGAAATGGACATTTACCTTTAAACGCCGTCAAACGCTCATCCACGGTTATATCAAGCGATGGAGAGTAATTTGATTTACACGCATCTACCAATTTACTGAAAATCGACTTAATTGGCTCTAGCTTGTCTGAAGAAGCTTCAAATCTCTCTCGTCTTGTATCTCTATTATCAAAACGGATCTGACTATCAATATTTATGAACCTGTCTCGAGACATAGCTGCCGTGAAAAACGGCTGACAAAATGGACTTTCACTTGTCCACAACTCATTCAAACTTAGTTTTCGGGTGCGATTTCTGCCGGAAGCAAGCATTATACCGATGAAAGCATATAATTCATCTTCGGATAATTGCTCAATCATATTCCCGGGTAAACGCCTCAATTGACGATTCGTTTCTTGGCATATTTCTGTTACCATATCTGCGCTTATAAATAAAGCAAACATTTCTCTTATTGTGTTAGCTAATAAACTATATTTTTCAGGCCGGAAGTTTCATTGACAATATTGCATTGCCGACGTCTCGATGATGATGGTGGTAATACACTCCATTCGAATCCATGTTTTGAAACTAGTATTTCTCCCTCGTCTTCATTTTCACTAGTCGATTCCGAGTCCGATTCTTCTAAATGTTCAACCAAATCTTCAGTATCTGATATGTCATTGTTCATTTCAAACTCAATATCACTATCATAATCAAGTTATTGCGTTATCTCTTCTTCTGTTAAATTTCTGTCAGTCATTATTCTTCCTGAAAATGGAAGGGTTTTTGTAAATAATGTAAAACGCAGTATTGCTTAGCTGAATATTATAACGAATAAGAAAAAAAATCTAAAATTTGAAATAAATATTCAAAAATAAATCTTAGATCAATGATTAAATGACGAAAGCGCACGGATAAATAGTTACGTAATACACACTTTTCAATACTATAATATAAGGTAATAGTATAACACAGTATTCGGAAATAAATGAAAAAGTACTTACAAAAAATTATTAATTTAATTATCGAACGAAAATAATGAATCACTTTAGTACCCCTGCACAAGTTGGTCACGAGACGAAGCTACACAATGCGGCCGTAGGTATCGATGGTCTAAATAGAAAAATAGAACTGGGGACAAGTGGATTTCTCATGTGCACGCATAGCGAAGTAAAGCGGGACATCAATAGCGTGTCATTTCCTCGCACACTCTTCGCTTTAGCAATGGCACACGGTTGATTGTATTGGTATATTAATTTGTTCCCGATTTCTTACAAAAATCTTTGATTTTTAATTGAATGTGAAAACTGTGTAAAATATTATTTTTTAATTCAGCGCATACATGTATAACGGAGGAATACCTAAAATCTGAACCCAGAATTTATTATATTTATAGAGTGATTAAAAATATTAGAAGCAATGTGTAGTAAATACACACCACAGATGACGAATGGTTAACTTCACGTGAGAATTGAATTTATTTTCGTTTTTAGACAGTATCAATTGTTATGGGTTGCCCATATATATACATACATACCTACATATACACACTAGCGCGGCCAGAAGCCGATCACGCGGTCAAAGCATGTCAACAAAAATATTGCCACGAGCTTACAACCAATAGGAGCAAGAATCCAGAAAGCATTACCTTATATGGAATATGAGACAGTCCACGTGGACTCTGCTTGTACGTATGGGGTCACCGCGTTGACCAATGAACATAGCCATTACCATATACGGCAGTGCCCCTTCTCTTCTGGCCCGCTCGCTGGACAGGCGAAGCGAGACAGGATTCGACAGTCACGCCGGGGATCGCCCTTGAAGTAACACCACGGTTTTCAGGCCGCCAGCTTTTGGCCCCCCGACTCGCGTAGGAGTCCGGAATCTAATCGTTGACTGCCTTTTTGACAATATTTTTTCAATAGCGTTGGATGTTGAAAGAAAAAAACTATCATTTCCAACAGCTAGTTATATATTGATACAGTAATTTCTTCTAAAGTCACCTTTTAAATGTGTTTTGTGCTTATATTATTGTATTTCGTGTTTATATTTAAAAAATAAACTTATTGTACATGTAATTAAGAGTTTGTTTTTCAGCTTCCTTCTGATAAAACGCTGTCCTGGGAAAATGAGCTGTAAAGGAAGATTCTTTAAAGGTCATTTCTGTCTTAGGACAGGGCTTTGTCAGATGGGACCTTGTCGTCTTGGGTGACATTTTACTTATGTTTTAGGCTAATGAATTGGGTTTTCGGTAGGTTCCGAAGCAGAATTATATTTTCTATGGTTGCGCCTTTTTTTTAAATTTCCTTTGTCGATGGTGTGGTGTGACGTCAGCGATGCGTGGTGTCTACAAATTTGTCAGATCTAAGGTTAAAACTTGACCAAACCAAACGTATGGAAAGAGGGCGGAGTTATCAATCTATAGATAGTTGATTTATGTGTCAAAATACAGGGAGCGTTGGCAGACGTCGATCTAAACCGAAACGTCGAGCTGTCAGTTCGAGTTTTCGATTAAGTTCGGGTTTACGACTTGCTAAAGAGTACCAAAATCAGTGAAACGGACGCTTGTGAGAGATACAGAGTCAGCCCCCAGGACCGATGATGAAGACTCTGGATGCAGGCGGTGAAGTGCTGGTCAAGCGCGGGTCAGTGAGTCGACGTCGCTGCTGGTGACCGGACTCGTTGATGTATCAGGTACTGGTGAAGGCCGTGGGTCTTCCGGTGGCCGTCGTCGAATGATAGTTTATATATTCTGGTATAGTGGGAGATTTTATTTGCATCTTAACATAATTCCATATTTTTTTAACATCATTTTGTATATCTGATTCCAATCGAGCAATGTAGAAGTTATGAGTATGACTAGAAATTTTCTTTTGTATTTTGCTAAGTATTGAAAAAGATAGGTAATCTAGGGGATTCTTGTACCGTTTCTAGACACGAAAAACTTAAATTTTTCTTTAGTTATGTTAATTAAAGCCGACGAAAACCATGTTGGGAATTTGGTTGATTTGGTCACTTTCTTTGGAACCAGATCATCTATCAGGGCATCAATAATACCATAAAAATGATGTACCGCAGCATTTACATCCTGTTCACTAACGACAGAGGACCAATCACAGTTTCTGAGAGCATAATAAACTACCTCGTAGTTTACTTTATTGAACATTTTTACTATCTGGGGTTTTAGGATGGTAGCAGGGAGAGGAATATTTACTTCAACTATAATATATTTATGATGTGCATCTTCGATTACTAGTGGCGAGTCAGCCGCGGAGACAATGACTGTAGTACGAGCACGAGATCTAAAATTCGTCCTTGAGTATTATAAATTTCGTTATACTGTGTTAAATTGGAAAACGAAAGGCAGCTAAGGAGGGTAGAGGCACAGAGGTCAATTCTACGTGGCTGATACGTAGAGTTCCAGCTCACATTTGGCATATTATAATCGCCTATTACTAGAAAAATGTTATTTGGAAAGTCAGTAGTTAAGCCAGATATGGTAGTTGTGTGACTATTGATAATAGAGAAACGCTGTGCATTAGACAACTTAGGACTAACTCCTGGTAAGTAAGAGCAACAAATATTAATATTTGAAACGCGATTTTTTTATGTCTTGGTAATAGTGAGATCCATATATCCTCGGCTTCTGATGTACATGACTTTTGCGATCGAACTTTAAAGTCTTTTTTATACCTATAACAACTCCACCTCCTTTAGTTTTACCCGTTCGATTAGTATCTCTGTCATTTCTATATACGTTATACCGGCAATCAAACAGCTCGTCATCGGATATACTGTCAACTAACCACGTCTCGCTAGTTAATATTATGTCGAATTCGTTGATCAGGACGTTTTGATAGAATTCTTTCGTCTTGGATCGGAGGCCACGTGCGTTTTGATAAAAAAAATTATAATGGTGTTATGCATCACGTAAAAGAAAAACTACTATCCAATTTTGATTCCAAGTAAATAGAATAATATGTATAAAAAAATACATATTATTATGTTTACTCAGCACCCAAAAGTCCACTGAGGTGAGCATGGTTTTCGATTTGCGCAGATGTGAGTGTATTATGTTGTAGTATTTTGAGTAAGTTGAGTAGTATGTATATAGAATAGAGTTGAATACAAAAGTGGTATAAGTTGAAAGCAAAAATTATATAAAATCAAATTAAAATTAAGTTTAGAAGAAATCATTGTGTTAAGTTGTTCAATACTGTTAGACCAGAGACGAGGATAGCAGGAGAGGTAACATTCTTTCTTATATAAATTTTTGAGTTTCCTACCCATTTAAAATCATATTTGTTTATATTTTAAAACTCTTTAGCTAATCTTAGTATCAATTTGTTTTTTCTGGTGAGGTGATCATTTATAAAAATTTTACCTCCTGCAACACCTACGCTCTTGCAGTCGACCCCCTTCTTCTTTTTAATAGCCGCAAGCATTTCGTCCTTCTTCCTTTTGGAGATGAATTTAGCCACTACGTTTTGAGGGCGGGCGTCACGGGGAACTGCTGCTATTCCGTCTTGAGAATGTTGGCGAGGTTTGGCTCGACTAATGAATTCAATGTCCTCTTCTTTAATGATTTGTCCAACGTTAGATGCGATTTTTATTAGACTGTCTGTTAGGTTTTTATCCTTATTTTTGGAGAGACCGAAAATTTCAATGTTATTGAGGAGCAGCTGCTGTTCTCTTTCGTTGTTTGTATTGTCCAGATAAGTTACAATTTTTTTAATTCGATTACTTTGACTTCAAGCTTTTCCATTTATTTAGCTTTTCTTCTGAAACCAAAATTTTTTTCGTGTAGTCTTCGATTGTGCTATTATTATGAACGATTGTCTGTTCAAAGGAAGCTAGTTTTGAATTAATTGAGTGGAGCTGGGAGGAGAGTTTCTTGATTTCGCTAAGAAGAATTGAAGAGTCGACAAAGTTGAGATTGCTGGAAGCGGTGATTGTCCTGTTTTGCATTTGGCGCACGTCCATCCTCCGACCCTCCTCAGACATCTTCTTAAAATTTGCAGACGTAATTTTGGCACAGCTGAGATGCATTTGGTTTTTACAACTTATACACCTCGATACAGTCAGACGTTTGTAGTGCCTTGTTACATTGGTTGCAGGTAGGTACTTATAGGTAAATTGATGGCAGCAATATTATCACTGTGATGACTATTTACTTCAAAATCGATTTCTGCAAAGTAATGTCACTAAATCCACTCAACTTCGTTAATTTTAAATTTGTTAAATTTCTTCCAAGCAAACAGAAAGCCTCGTTGTGTGCAAAATGTTCACTAAAACATAATTTATTTAATTAATTTAGGGAGCAGAGTGAAACACAACTGTCACTTCATTGTGGTATTGTTATATGATATTAAATTTATTTACTTTACAAAAAATACAATTCTCAATATTGCACCCCAATGATGATAATATTATAAAGTATTTGAATGACAATATATAATCGATTTATCAAATGGTTTTGAGGACACCTTGTTGACAAATCTTACCTTAAAGTTTAGTAAAATATAATACTGTATGGTGCTAAAACTTGCTGTATTTATATTGTATATATGAAATGTAATGTAACAAAACGCCTTGTCATTGATAGTTATTATAGGATGTTTTGTGCTAAAACTTGCTGTATTTGTATTGTGTATATGCTAATAAAAATGTAACCTATAATAATATATTATTATAGGTTATAGGTTACTATGCCCACTCAACCACCGACCGGTCAGTGGTTGAGTGGGCATAGCGCTTGGGTCTCACCCGAGCGTCGCGTGTTCGATTCCTCGGCTGGCTAAGTCCTCCATCACAACACAACCAACATTTTCGGCTTTCTGTGGTGGTAGTAGGAGATTTTCAAACATTGTTGGGTTATTCGTAACCCGGGAATGTTTGTCTTTCTTTTAAAAAATTTAAAAAAAAAAAAAAAAAAATATTGCTGTATAGGAACCTATATCAACATAAGTAAACCATAGACAAAATGCAAGAAATAATTAACTAAAAAATCTGCCTCAACACAGGTTCGCCTAGTGAGGCAGGTTATGCATAACTTCAAATACAGTATAGTATGCCATATCTATATAACACTCTTAAATACTTATTTACTTTTTTATATTGGAAACTATTATTGTAACATTAGTTTTTCAACAATGTCATCGTTGAAAACTTACATATAGGTATTTTACTTTTCAATAATATATTCTGTAATTTTTTTTGATGAAATAAATAAATTTAATAATTTTAAAAAATTGTCCACGACTCTATTGTCTATGTATAACTTTTTTTAATTGTATTAGGTAATTCACCTTAAAAAGAGTGCTTTGTCTATGTATAACTCATATATATTGTTGACACATGTTTTCTTTACCGTCCATTGTATCATCAGTCACTCGCGCAGTTAAATGTATAATTCCATACTTGTGATAGTTATTAAGTATAGTTACGATAGTTCATATTAGTTAGTTAGTGATAATTCTTATTTTAATTGCTATTCATTTTGGAAGCGACCACTGTTCTTATGACATGCTCAAATGTCTAAAACTTCCTAGTTTAACTTACGCCAATCGGTACCAAAAGCAGAACGCTAATACCGATTTATTTATAAATATAGAGTTATCTGTCTATTGACGACGACTTTTTCAAATGTTTTAACATCGAGGTTAAGGTACAAACGTAATTATATCGTTATTTCCAATAATGCGTTATGTATACTATTTCACTGTTTTTACAGAATATTACAAGCGAAACCAAATGTTTAAAGCACAAACAATGTGGGGTTCCGTCATAACTATGTTCTGTTTTAGGTATATTTGTTTGGGCCGGAACCAATTGCCAAACGCTAACACAGCAGTGCCATGGATCTACCAAATCAAGAGACTGTTTCCATCAAGACGGAACCAGGGCCCCAGGAAGAAGACGGAGATGAAATACCGTATACGGATATAGATTTCGACCTTCCCGATATAAAGAAGGAATGTTTGGAATATGCGGAGAGTACTCAGACAGACGGTTAGTTGCATTGCATACGTATAAAATGTAGAATGTTTAATTCAGATGTTCGGAATCCATGTCCGTTTCGAAATGTCGTGCAGGACAGGATGCATTTACTTTAAAATATATCTTAGCTAAACTAAAGCACTTTTTAACTCACGTATTGCTCACAATAAATTCCCGTTTCTTTGAATTTTCACCTCATCTGTTTTCGACATATATTCGTGTCCATTAACTAAGTATACATAAATATTTATTAAAGAAAATATCATTCCATTGACTTTTAACAACAAATCCGTGTTCTGAAGGTAGTCAAGAGTAAATGGCTTTCCATCTTGAAAGATCGGTCCTTGAAGTGACATCTGACATCTTTATATCTTAAATTAAGCTTAAAGTCTGTTCACCTTTTTCTTGCTCCTGTGTGGTCATCAATGTTATCTTTTGTCGAAAATATTTAATTTTAATTTTAATTAAAAACAAGTTTTTTGTAGATTTACGGTTAATATACTTTGTTGTATTGTTTTTCAGGTTGCTTTAATGTAGAGTCTGTTACCATTAAGGCGGAGCTTGGACCTCGAGAAGAAGATGAAGGGGGATTTAAATACACGAAAATTGACTTAGACCTGCCGGATGTTAAAAAGGAGTGCTTAGAACGCGTTGAAAGAACTGTCAAGACAGCAGGTAAAATGTTTTCCCTTAGTAGTCCAGTTAATCAAAACAAAAAACCAGAATGCTGATTATTTTAAGGTCAACGAAAAAATACTTCAAAAATAATATATGCCGTTATTTTTATTGCATTTCTAAGGCAGTAAGAAAATCTAAATAAAGTGTTTTGATTTGGTTGCTGCAGAAGCTCGCTAGTTCTGAAAAAAGAAAACCAACTCAGCATGTAGGGAGCAAGATGACGATTCAGCTACCTAATATTTTGTTTAAAACCTGTAATTTCGTAGTAAATTCTGACAGCTTACAATACAGACATAAAGGGAAATAATAATAAACACTTGTCGCAATGATTTTCCGTATTTACATAAATTCCTAAAAAAAAACAACCGTGCAGTATTGGAGTGTTCTATTATATGCGGCCTCTGATATGGTATATTCTGCTGCATCATGTCTGAAAATACTGATGAGATATTTTAAGATGAATTCGAATGAATATTTTCTGTAGCTAAAAACTATAATCTATGAATAGTTTTTGTTAGAATTATAATTTTTATTTCTTGACATTGAAAACACTATTTCTTAAAAAATGTTTTATAAAGTAAATCCATATACAACTCGGCGTTTCAATTCAAAAGTATGAATAAGTGCAAAGCACAAATTAGTCACCTGTTCCTGTGGGAACCTATTTTTTTACTTTTATGTGAATTTGGAATGCTTCTCTGCACTTAATAACACACGAAAGTAATAAGTCACATGAAGCCAACTATTAATCCTTTTTTTTAAATTATCGTCAGATCTGAAGATACAACCATTGGAAACCACGGAGTGCTACTATTCATATTCTCATAAGGGAAATTTGACGAGCCACATGCTGACTCACAGTGGCGAAAAACCTTTTTCATGTTCTGAGTGCAATTATACGGCTTCTCTAAAGGGCCTTCTGAAGAGGCACATGTTGACCCACATCGGTGAAAAACCTTTTTTATGTTCTGTGTGCAACTATTCATGCTCTCAAAATAAATATTTGATCAGCCACATGCTAACTCACAGTGGCGAAAAGTCTTTTAAATGTTCCGAGGGCAACTATTCATCTTTCCATAAGAAACATTTGACGAGCCACATGCTGATTCACAGTGGAGAAAAACCTTTTTCATGTTCTTTGTGCAGCGCTTCATTTAATCAAAAGAGCCATCTGAATAGGCACATGCTGACTCACACTAGAGAAAAACCTTTTAAACGCTCTGAGTGCGACTATTCGTGTACTCAAAAGGGACATTTGACGGTACACATGCGAACTCACAGTGGAGAAAAACCTTTTTCATGTTCTTTGTGCAACAATTCATTTTCTCAAAAGAGCAGTCTGACGTGCCATATGCTGACTCACACTGGAGAAAAACCTTTTTCATGTTCTATGTGCAACAACTCATTTTCTCTAAAGAGCAATCTGACGTGCCACATGCTGACTCACACTGGAAAAAAACCTTTTTCATGTTCTTTGTGCAACAAATCATTTACTCAAAAAGGTTATCTGACGACCCACATACTGACTCACACTGGAAAAAAACCTTTTTCATGTTCTGTGTGCAACTATTCATGCTCACAAAAGAAATATTTGACCAGCCACATGCTAACTCACAGTGGCGAAAAGTCTTTTAAATGTTCTGTGTGCAACTATTCATGCTCTCAAAATAAATATTTGACCAGCCACATGCTAACTCATAGTGGCGAAAAGTCTTTTAAATGTTCCGAGTGCAACTATTCATCTTTCCATAAGAAACATTTGACGAGCCACATGCTGATTCACAGTGGAGAAAAACCTTTTTCATGTTCTTTGTGCAACGCTTCATTTAATCAAAAGAGCCATCTGAATAGGCACATGCTGACTCACACTAGAGAAAAACCTTTTAAATGCTCTGAGTGCGACTATTCGTGTACTCAAAAGGGACATTTGACGGTACACATGCGAACTCACAGTGGAGAAAAACCTTTTTCATGTTCTTTGTGCAACAATTCATTTTCTCAAAAGAGCAGTCTGACGTGCCATATGCTGACTCACACTGGAGAAAAACCTTTTTCATGTTCTATGTGCAACAACTCATTTTCTCTAAAGAGCAATCTGACGTGCCACATGCTGACTCACACTGGAGAAAAACCTTTTTCATGTTCTATGTGCAACAATTCATTTTCTCTAAAGAGCAACCTGACGAAACACATGCTCACTCACACTGGAGAAAAACCTTATTCATGTTCTTTGTGCAACAAATTATTTTCTCATAAGAGCAGTCTGACGAGCCACATGCTGACTCACACTGGAGAAAAACCTTTTTCATGTTCTATGTGCATCAATTCATTTTCTCATAAGAGCAACCTGACGAAACACATGCTCACTCACACTGGAGAAAAACCTTTTTCATGTTCTTTGTGCAACAAATTATTTTCTCATAAGAGCAGTCTGACGATCCACATGCTGAATCACACTGGAGAAAAACCTTTTTCATGTTCTTTGTGCAACGCTTCATTTAATCAAAAGAGCCATCTGAATAGGCACATGCTGACTCACACTAGAGAAAAATCTTTTAAATGCTCTGAGTGCGACTATTCGTGTACTCAAAAGGGACATTTGACGGTACACATGCGAACTCACAGTGGTAAAAAACCTTTTTCATGTTCTTTGTGCAACAATTCATTTTCTCAAAAGAGCAGTCTGACGTGCCATATGCTGACTCACACTAGAGAAAAACCTTTTTCATGTTCTATGTGCAACAACTCATTTTCTCTAAAGAGCAATCTGACGTGCCACATGCTGACTCACACTGGAGAAAAACCTTTTTCATGTTCTATGTGCAACAATTCATTTTCTCTAAAGAGCGACCTGACGAAACACATGCTCACTCACACTGGAGAAAAACCTTATTCATGTTCTTTGTGCAGCAAATTATTTTCTTTTAAGAGCAGTCTGACGAGCCACATGCTGACTCACAGTGGAGAAAAACCTTTTTCATGTACTTTGTGCAACAAATTATTTTCTCATAAGAGCAGTCTGACGAGCCATATGCTGACTCACACTGGAGAAAAACCTTTTTCATGTTCTATGTGCAACAATTCATTTTCTCATAAGAGCAACCTGACGAAACACATGCTCACTCACACTGGAGAAAAACCCTTTTCATGTTCTTTGTGCAACAAATTATTTTCTCATAAGAGCAGTCTGACGATCCACATGCTGAATCACACTGGAGAAAAATCTTTTTCATGTTCTATGTGTAACAATTCATTTTCTCAAAAGAGCAACCTGACGAAACACATTCTGAATCACTCTGGAGAGTAACCTTTTAGATATTCCGAGTGCAACTATCCATGGTCTCCAAAAGGAAGTTTGAAGAAATAAACGCTGATGTACAGTGGAGAAAAACTTTTTTCATATTCCGAGTGCAACTATTCAAAAAAGCCAGCTGACGAACCATATGAGGACTCATATGATACATAACCTTTCCAAACATCCATAGGGGATTGGACGGATGACTAAACTCCCGTATTACTTGAATTCTAATGAATCAATCGTGGGAGGACGTACGTTATCAAGTTTTAGCATGCCTCTGTCCTACTATGATACAATTGGTAAGGTGTATTAAATTATACTTGATAAGAGAACCTATTATGTATCTATATTCAATGTCTTAGTAATTTCACCTAGATAAATATATGAGTAAAACTATTTAAAAAGAGGAAAGTTTGTGGAGAGATGAGCAGAATTTTTTGATTCTGTGTTTATGTGTGCACGAATCATAATTGACTGCTTATAATTTTTTTTTGAAAAATTAAGTTTAAATCAAGTTTTAGCATGCCTCTGTCCTACTATGATACAATTGGTAAGGTGTATTAAATTATACTTGATAAGAGAACCTATTATGTATCTATATTCAATGTCTTAGTAATTTCACCTAGATAAATATATGAGTAAAACTATTTAAAAAGAGGAAAGTTTGTGGAGAGATGAGCAGAATTTTTTGATTCTGTGTTTATGTGTGCACGAATCATAATTGACTGCTTATAATTTTTTTTTGAAAAATAAAATAATATAATCATGCCAAAAAAATATGAGTAGTGATTTTTCGTATTAGATTTACGCGAGTGATTTGAAAGTTATTTGCTGAATTAGTGTTGTTGGCTTCTATATAAAGGAGCGTCGTGCGCCTAGTCCACCACGTTGGAACATTTAAACCAATGACGGGTAGCAATTTCGAACTATCCATTTTATTATTTAGAAGTGCAGAAACAATGTCTACTTTGTTACTTTTTTTTGTAAATTTACATTGTAATTTGTAGTTTTGTTGAATTTTTTACGTAAATTTTTCAATTTTTATTATATTAGATAATTATAAACTTTACCGCCGTTTTTTTTTGTTTACCGCCGTTTTTGTGCAAAATCACCTAAAGGGCGCTTTACAAATATATAATACATTTGTACAATTATCTATGTTATAACGAACTATATATGGAGATAATATACAGAACAATCCTTACCTGGTAGATCATTTGAGATTAAATCTACGTATACCTTATATTCTAAATCTACGTATATATTTTATTGTGAAAGCATTCTCCAGAGGACTTCTGACCAATATAGATAACATTTCTGTAGTCCTGGCACTTTTGAATACTTACTTATTCTAGGAAACCTAGCTTCTTCAATACTAAATCAAATATATACTGTAATTTCAAAATAAATGTGATATTAAATCTATCAACATAATAAACTCAATATAATATTCTTATTGTTAAGAATTGATGGAAAATAACAGACGCATAGTTTTTGTTGCACAAAACTGCATTTGTACTTTATTTAATGTTACGAGTTAAAAATATTCCCGACCGGGTAAAACACTTTTAATAACGGTCAGTTGAACATAATGACTGACTGTTACTATTTTTTAAGAGAGAAGAAGTGAGAAATCCACTCGGCGAGGCTTTTTATAACCTAATCAAATAACACAGATTGACAAGCTAATTATCAAAACAAAAGCTAGATACAAACTGTTATGAATAGGTATTGGGCACAATGTTATCAATATGTTAGGATACTTACTTAGCCCATAGATGTGTTTATAGGCTGTTATTGTGTTTGGTTTTTTTAAGTACATTATTGACTGTTATTATGATTGAATAGTGGGTGGCCATGTTTGACTTTGTTGGTCTTTGAAGGCCAACGCGCCAGAGTCCCTTCCAGTGGTTGAACTGGAAAAGAGCTCGCCAAACCGACCTACCGACGGTAGAGCATAATTCTCCATTCAGGGCGGGGAAAAATATATCCCATCTACATGATGTTTGAAAGGAAGTTGCAAGGTTACAGAATGAAAATAATTTGGTTAAAGTTTGGACTGGCCGTAACAAGTTATATTTGATAAATTTCACAGAGAAATACAAAAAGGTGAAAACTTACCCCCATCGACCAGAACGTAGAATCTATCTACCCTGTCTAAAATAATATGAACGTACGTAGCTATGAGGAACGAACACTGAGTGCCGCGAATGGCGGAGTAGATGAATCAGCCATGTAGCTAGAGGACGGCAGCATCAGGATGTGGCTGGCCAACGGCCCAGTGTGGTCCAGCCAAGAGGAGTAGACGACAGCATCGAGATGTGGCTGGCCAACGGCCCAGTGTGGTCCAGCCAAGAGGAGTAAACGACAGCATCAAGATGTGGCTGGCCAACGGCCCAGTGTGGTCCAGCCAAGAGGAGTAGACGGCATCAGGATGTGGCTGGCCAACGGCCCAGTGTGGTCCAGCCAAGTGCCGGTTTCACGGTTAATCCGTAAGTTGCCCTTCCACGAGGCAAGGTGGAACTAAATAATGCTCCGAATCAAAATGCACACGGCGAAAACAGTCTATCGGCAGAAATAATCACCGATCGCTTGGATAAACACTGATTACCCCCATGGCCACACATGGTGAAATACGTTTTCATTATCCACGCCACCCGGGGCGAATTCCACTCGCGGGAAATATAACTAGACTTCTAATCTTGAAGCACAAACTGAACATTTCGGTATTAATCACAAATCCATGAAATAACTTTCGAATAGATCCTCAGACCTCCAGATATAATTTATTGTTAATAAGTTTAATTTGTAGAACTCCATTTTATTTTTTATTTTTTATATATTCAATAATATTGTTATTGGGTTTATAAAAACAGTTTATTTTTAAACAAGTTCTGCTGTGTTATTATTATTACGCGTGACAGCTGTTTCGCCCTCTGAAGGCATTATCAAACTGTGGGTAGCCCACTTACAGACGATACATTTATATTATTTCTAGGTAGGTATTTTGATTTCAATTACTGATTTCTTAATTGATTTTTGAGTAAAATATTAGAAATTATTAATGGTTATTACCCCAGCAAAGTTTCCCCAATTAGTGTAATGTTTAAATTTGATTGAATGTCTTTATGTTAGTTATTCCCAAACGATGACTCATAGGGTTATTTTAATAGCATAATTAAGTACTTCATAGTGCAATCATATTTGCACTAGGTTTGAAGATATCTAGTAGGGGTGAACGAATTATATTTGTTTGTTCATTAATTAGAATAGCTTTCGGATTATTAGAGTTTTTGTTAATTTCTAATTGTTCTAAAAGATTCAGTTTACGGCCTTTATTTTGTACGTGTAACGGAGTTTATTATCATTAAGTGAGTGATTTTCATCTAGGAGATGTTTGGCAAATTGAGATTGCATTTTATTATTATTTTTAAAAGATCTTATATGTTCTTTGAACCTAGTGTTAAAGGACCGGCCCGTTTGTCCAACATAAACAGCGTTGCATTCGTCACACTGGAGTTTATAAATGCCACTATTTTGTAATTTGATAATGCCTTCAGAGGGCGAAACAGCTGTCACGCGTAATAATAATTACACAGCAGAACTTGTTTAAAAATAAACTGTTTTTATAAACCCAATCCAGAAATAATAATTGAACCCCGACCGGACACCCTGTCTCCGCTCTGTCCGGCCGGGAAGTGAAGCCATCTTGAATTTCTTGTCACTTCCTGTTAGAGTTCCAAGTTGCCAGAGCATAAACAATAGACAAGATAAATCACAGATTTGACAGGTTCTTACTTTGTGTAATAATCGTATGTTATTTTCATAACATTACCCCGGTCGCCCCCAACGTGTTTGCCCTCAAACACGAGGAGAACAAAATAAAAGCCTGAGCTAAGAGATACCCTAACTTGGTCTGATGGGTTCCTAAAACATACATGATATAATAACATAAAAAATGAGTTATATAGCAGAAATGTACTAAAAGCAATAGTATGCTTGCAAATGGGTGTGTCACAAAATCAGTCGCGCCCATCATGCGTAAGACATGATGGATGAGTTTGCGGCGCATCCAATTGAAGTTCAGAGTATTAGATATAACAAAATCAGAACTTAGAAATAAAGACCTTAAATCGTACACAATTAGCAGTAAGAAGATACGTGGACGGGGCCCGTAATCACCCGCAGCATGTACGACGCTGGGTGATGTATTCTGACTCTCGTCTGGGACTACCGTAGACGTAGCATCTATAACAGAATAGAACTTAAAATTAGTATACAAATATTATCACTAAAGCATGACATCAAAATACATCAAAACATTAAATATGCACAAAGCATCACTGTTCAGATCCACTTTTTAAATAAGCCAAAGTAGGCTACACTCGTAGATGGTGTACCATCTGCACATTATCACTGATTCTAAATCCATTTTGGAAAAGAAGAGTTACTCTATAGAAGAGTATTCCTATCTAACTCCCTAAACTGGTCTCGTGGGTTTAGTTTTCTGACAGTTATACAATAGAAAACAACATATAAGTTTAATTTACCATTGGTATATGAAATATAGGATAAAACCAACCATTGTAAATGATTGGTGTTAAGAATAGTCTTACAATCATTGCAAGAATGATGCCAAATTATTTAGTAAACAACCATCGTTAAAAATGGTGCCAATAGAATAGTTAGCGACCATCGTAAATAAATGGTGCTTTGAATAGTCTACAACCATTGCTAAAATGGTGCCTATCAATTAAGTATTCGCCTTTTGTCCCCGAGGGTACAATTTGTAAATTGTAGTATTAGTGTAACTAATTACTGAGGTTCTCACAGGAACCAATCAATCACTAACTTATTTTTTAGGATTGATTTTAATTCTTCAAATGATGAAGTTTTGATATTATAAAAATTTATTAATATTAGTTCAGTAGTAACTTGTTTATAGAAACTTAACAATTTTTTTTTTTGTAATAGTAAAGATACTTACATAGACAAATGGGCAATGAGACCTATGTAAGCACAATAGATTTAAAGTCGGAACAACGTGAAATACTGGGCGAATAACTCCATATGTTCTTATTTAAAGTAAAATAATATAAGGGTATATGAACACAGTTCATATGGTATTAAGCTTAGAATACAAGAGGATATGCGGGTTCATATCGTCGTATAATCCAAGTTGACATAAAAAATAAACTTACAAATACATATGAGCTAAGTTGAACTGATCGTGACCAGAAATATAAATGTATTTGTGTTTCGAAGCATCTCACATTTGTATATATATTTTATAATCTACAAAATTTTAACTTATTATTTTAATGAGAAATTATACTCGAGTAATCAACTGGAGTAAAATTAATTTTCCGTAAAGGACGAACT
This sequence comes from Hesperophylax consimilis, assembly GCF_061612785.1. NCBI lineage: Eukaryota > Metazoa > Arthropoda > Insecta > Trichoptera > Limnephilidae > Hesperophylax > Hesperophylax consimilis. The sequence continues at coordinate 11,484,539 of NC_142852.1, forward strand.
TAAAAATATGTATATTTTATAATCTACAAAATTTTAACTTATTATTCTAATGAGAAATTATACTCGAGTAATCAACTGGAGTAAAATTAATTTTCCGTGAAGGACAAACTTAAAAATATATATATTTACTAACAAATATTGGTCAAAGCAATCGGATGATCGGGCCTTAGCATGAGAATCGATCGAACTTAACGATATCGTATTGCTAAGCGTATCTACCGACCATTTTATAACGACTTCCCTAGCATGAGAACACTATTGATATCTCTAACGACATCGATAAGGCAATAAATACAAATCGATATACGCTGGCAATACTGGGACGGAATTGTCTATGAATTGGATAGACGTCAGACGTCAAACGTCAGATTTCAAGCTTGATCATTGTAACCGCCTTGTTTTTTTTAATATTTTACGATGTCGCAAGCAATGGTAGCTGGGTAAGTTATTTATTTATCTTTTTATGTGAAAGAATTTCCATTATTATCAAAGAGATATATGTACTGGACGGGAGTCCGCACAAGACTGTAGATTTAGGCGCCGGGTCCAAACCGTGTCTTCAACCGATGAGAATGCTCCTTTACGGCCGATGATGATGATGATAGTTGTATATTTGATGAAATCTGCCTCCCGCACCCAGGCTTGGTGAATAGTGGGCACTGGGTGTGCTGTTGTCTCTGCTCGCTTCTGGTGTTGGCGGTTTTCCAAAGGAGGGCCGGCTGGTCTTGAAGAGGTAACACCAGAAGATCTTGGAGCAGAAGACTCGGCGAGGTGAGGCAGATGTTGGGCAGGAGTCACTTGTAGATAAATAAAACGCTTGGTTTTGGTGGTAAAGATGAACTGATTTATTTTTAATTATGTGGCTGCTTATATTTAATTAGCCTGACTCGCGCCCGACATTGGGCTAGGAGCCCAAAAGTGGTGGGGGGTTGTACCCGCGCCAACAATGAGTTTATAGCCTCCGACAAACTGTTGCATATTCATTTTGTCGGTAGTACTGGTGATAGTAGTCGCTTAAATTTGAGAGTTAGAAAAGATTTTGAGCGCTTACATGAATGATAATTTCATAGTTTAAATGCATAGTAGTTATAGGAATGTGTATCTTGACAACTAGATTTTTTGTTTGTCAAGATACGACAAAAAATAAGAAATGTTTGTAAAATAAATGTGTAAAAATGATCTCAAGCGATCAAATTTGTAAAACATGTTAAGTTAGTATTTTTCCGAGGTCCCCCGTAACATAGCGCTCAGAAAGAGATAAGATTCACTATGCTACGAGGTTCCTGGATTTTTGTACACGCAAAAAGGGTAAAAAATATTGTTCAAAAATGGGTTTACATATGGGTGAAAAACAGCTTTTTTTTAATATCTCCTCAGCGGTAGTATATCGAAAATAGTGTTTATTTGACTACCGCCGAGGGGATGAACAAGTAAAATATACATATTTGCAATGTTTAAAAATTGATTTTTCTATGTAAAATTTACATAGAAAAAATGCTGGACATTGATCCACGCGGCAGGTAAGCCGGCGATGTGGTATCGAAGCCATTCGGAGTCAAAGTTTTCAAGCCGCTTGGGCCGAAAACTGGACAAAATGACCAGTGGCGGGGAGTGGTGATTTTGCCAGTGGCGTGGAGTAGGGACATTTTATAAAAGTAAACAATTTTTATGAAATTAAATAATATGGTCAACTACGTCCGTTACAATATACTTACATTCTATTGTGTCAAAATTTTGAAGTTATTTTTACTAATATTTCAATCATACGCAGTATTTTAAGATATTCAAAATGCTGATATTATGATTTCAGGAAGAGAGTAAGGTCGACGACCAGTCAAATGGATCTGCTAACCAGCTATATGGCTGACCATTCGGAGTTCGCCGCTGGAAGGTTTGTGGGACCTCGGGGTTCGGAATTTGGCGGAACAACTGGCAGAATTATGTCCTGCTAAGTCAGACGAGCAGTGGAAAACAGTGAGTATTTGTACCTACCTATACAAACTGGTTGCAGCAAACTTTGCTGACCTTCTAATATAATCTATCATCGAGACACTTGATATAAGACGGTAAATCACTTTTAACCTGACATTATTTTTACATTTTATAGACATGGCGTGACATAGCTTCCCCTTCTCGCCCGAGCAAGAAGAGGAAGCTAACTGACAAGCCAGATGTGGGGGTTCGGATGGTGATGGCGCAGGAGGCTAGTAACGAATCATCCAAGGAGCTTGTGGGAGCTATTAATAAATTCTCCAATATTTTTAAGGTATTTCCTATTTCTCTTCGAATCACTCCCAAATACAGCGCTACACGTGTAAGTTGCCAGATTAAAATATAAAGAAATAGCGTCAATCCATGTTTAGGCCACTGCCAACGTATAAGTGTGGCACTGTACTTTTAAATTAGAATTAAATCTTAGTAGAACAAAATAAAATGCCCAGCTTTGACTTAACTAACTAACTAACCATCACGCCGTTTCCCCGCAGGGGTAGGCAGAGAGGACGGACCGCCAAACAACTCGGTCTTGGCACACACTCCTTGCCTCATTTACATTCATACATCGTCTCATACATACTCTTCTATTATTATTAGCTTTGACTTATTTCATTTATTTATTGTACTATTCCCAATGTACTATTTTTCCATTTTGCGCGGTGGAGTTTTTATTGTTCTGTTTGTTTAGATATTCTTTGTGTTAAAAAAAATTAATAAACATGTAAAATACAGCTTGGCGAGAAATTCAAAATGAATAAATTCATTTATAATCTTCCTTTTAGTATGTCGACTACCTATTGTTATCTAAATTAAATTAATGAGTTGTTATTTATCATTTCAGAGTTCAATGGATCGATTTGCTGACATTTTTGAGGTATTTCCTGTTCCTTTTTGTAATTATTTGTCAGGGCACCCCGAGACCGGGCAAGATACAGTGTCTACATAGACATGGTGCTTTTCTGGTCTCGTCTCACTGGCACTAATAACTAATTTACTCTAGAAGGTAAATAAAGTTAGTAAATTAATGAATTATCATCTCTTGTTTCAGAGATACACGGCAGTGGAACGTGAAAGGGTTTGTTTACTCCAACGACAGTTGGCGAGGTATTTATTTGCTATACATCTATACAGGCTTTTAAAAACATTTAATGTACAAAACTGAACAAATTAAATTAAATATTGCATTATTTAATATGTCACTTGAGAGATTGCGAAGTATGTTCACAAGGGATGGAACACGATTATTAACAATTGTCCTTGGAGAGGCAAGCAGTCCAGCTAGGAGGTACGATGAAAGTAGAATGAATGAGATCTCTAATAAAACATTTCTAATTCTAGACAAACTCAACCATCGAAACAACCGTCAACATAATTTGCTAACTCGCCCAACTATACGTTGCAGTTGGAGTCGGAGGATGACTGCGATTAGTTTTTAGGTTTTTTTTAATAATTTTCAAGATAATAAGTTTTTTGTATACTTTGTGTGTTAAATTTTTATTTTTATTAACGTTTTGTATGTTCATAATTTTTATGTTTCTTGTGAAAAAGTGAAACTCAACAACAAATGTCATTTTTTTACAATTTAGATACATACAATACAATATTTTAAAGTACGTGTTGTGTAATATTGCATGCAGCACTTTGCATATACATATACTTGATTAGTAGCAGTTCTTCAAACTCTTGCAATGTCTCTGTGTGGCGTGAATTGTTTTTACAATGTAGGTACATACAATACAATGTTTTAAACTACTATTGAAGTACTTGTTGTGAAATATTGCATGCAGCGCTTTGCATATATGAATATGTACTTGATTAGTAGCAGTTCTTCAAACTCTCGCAACGTCTCTGTGAGGCGTGAATTGTTTTTACAATGTAGGTACATACAATACAGTGTTTTAAAGTACTATTGAAGTTCTTTTTGAGAAATATTGCATGGAGCGCTTTGCATATATGTATACTTGATTAGTAGCAGTTCTTCAAACTCTCGCAACGTCTCTGTGAGGCGTGAATTGTTTTTACAATGTAGGTACATACAATACAGTGTTTTAAAGTACTATTGAAGTTCTTTTTGAGAAATATTGCATGGAGCGCTTTGCATATATGAATATGTACTTGATTAGTAGCAGTTCTTCAAACTCTTGCAATGTCTCTGTGAGGCGTGAATTGTTTTTACAATGTAGGTACATACAATACAATGTTTTAAACTACTATTGAAGTTCTTTTTGTGAAATATTGCATGCAGCGCTTTGCATATATGAATATGTACTTGATTAGTAGCAGTTCTTCAAACTCTCGCAACGTCTCTGTGAGGCGTGAATTGTTTTTACAATGTAGGTACATACAATACAGTGTTTTAAAGTACTATTGAAGTTCTTTTTGAGAAATATTGCATGGAGCGCTTTGCATATATGTATACTTGATTAGTAGCAGTTCTTCAAACTCTCGCAAAGTCTCTGTGAGGCGTGAATTGTTTTTACAATGTAGGTACATACAATACAGTGTTTTAAAGTACTATTGAAGTTCTTTTTGAGAAATATTGCATGGAGCGCTTTGCATATATGAATATGTACTTGATTAGTAGCAGTTCTTCAAACTCTTGCAATGTCTCTGTGAGGCGTGAATTGTTTTTACAATGTAGGTACATACAATACAATGTTTTAAACTACTATTGAAGTTCTTTTTGAGAAATATTGCATAGAGCGCTTTGCATATATGTATACTTGATTAGTAGCAGTTCTTCAAACTCTTGCAATGGCTCTGTGAGGCGTGAATTGTTTTTACAATGTAGGTACATACAATACAGTGTTTTAAAGTACTATTGAAGTTCTTTTTGAGAAATATTGCATAGAGCGCTTTGCATATATGTATACTTGATTAGTAGCAGTTCTTCAAACTCTTGCAATGTCTCTGTGAGGCGTGAATTGTTTTTACAATGTAGGTACATACAATACAGTGTTTTAAAGTACTATTGAAGTTCTTTTTGAGAAATATTGCATGGAGCGCTTTGCATATATGTATACTTGATTAGTAGCAGTTCTTCAAACTCTCGCAACGTCTCTGTGAGGCGTGAATTGTTTTTACAATGTAGGTACATACAATACAGTGTTTTAAAGTACTATTGAAGTTCTTTTTGAGAAATATTGCATAGAGCGCTTTGCATATATGTATACTTGATTAGTAGCAGTTCTTCAAACTCTTGCAATGTCTCTGTGAGGCGTGAATTGTTTTTACAATGTAGGTACATACAATACAGTGTTTTAAAGTACTATTGAAGTTCTTTTTGAGAAATATTGCATAGAGCGCTTTGCATATATGTATACTTGATTAGTAGCAGTTCTTCAAACTCTTGCAATGTCTCTGTGAGGCGTGAATTGTTTTTACAATGTAGGTACATACAATACAGTGTTTTAAAGTACTATTGAAGTTCTTTTTGAGAAATATTGCATAGAGCGCTTTGCATATATGTATACTTGATTAGTAGCAGTTCTTCAAACTCTTGCAATGTCTCTGTGAGGCGTGAATTGTTTTTACAATGTAGGTACATACGATACAATGTTTGAACATGATGAAGCACTATAAGTCAGTTTCCTTGTTTAATATATTATCATTCGTGGGAGAAGTACTTTCGCACTAGTTCGTCTCTCACTCTGCGGGCTGCAACAACCCTGCTGACATCTTCAGGCTGGTGCAGCAGCTCAACCTCTCTTAACTCTACATTATCATTATAATCGTCTGTTAATCTGAAAATAGAGAACAATTTATTAATATTTTGTACTGTTGCCTTACTTTTTTAAATGCATATAGTTCAACAAGGAAACTGACTTATAGTGCTTCATCATGTTGTATAGTATAGCACAAGTAATAATTATTTGACCAGCAGCATCGGGCTCATAATGGAGAACTCTGTCTTTCCTGAGGCAACGGAATATAGCCTTCCATGCCCCAAATAGGCGTTCTACGGAACATCTCGCCTCACAGTGCGCCTTTGTGTATCTGTATTGGGCACTCCCCTCGACTGCATTCAATATTGGTGTCATCAGATAAGGCTCGAGTGTATATCCAGAATCGCCTGATTGAAACAAAACACCCATTATAATAGGTACATATAACTACTAAATTATGATTTTTTTGCCTTTTTTTAAATGAGTTGTTGAAATACATACCTAGCAAGAAATATGTCCCAATTTTCTGATTGTATAGTCTGTTCATTTCAGTTTAGACTAAACTATTATTCCAAATGAATTGGTCATGGACAGTACCCGGGAAGCGTGTGTTGATGCTCAATATTTTCAACGTAGCATCGCAGACCTGTTTATCAAACATAAAAAACCTTCAATAAAATTTGAAAACAACAATCCGGCTGTTTTATTTCTGAAAAAATATTTACCACTTGAACATTCAGCGAATAAAATCCTTTGTGGTTTTTGTACTGCTCCTCGTGTCTGGAAGGGGTGACGATGGCGATGTGGGTGCAATCGATGCATCCCAGAACATGTGGAAAGTTTAATTTTTCCCTAAAACTACTCTCTACTTGCTTGCGGGCTTCATTTGTAGCCGGAAAATGTATCCATCTTCTGTACAGATGTTCTAAAACTGCTTTCATAAACAGTTTTATGCACTTGCTAACGGTAGTTTGCCCTATCGCCAAGAAGTGATCTTGGCCTACTCCACGTTGGTAGCTCCCTGTAGCAAAGAAGCTGATGGGTGCGAGTACCTGTCAACATCATAAATAATACAACTAATTCAACAATACTCTTTTGACAGTACAAACATATTTTGATCTACTCTTGTCAAAATTAAACATTTAAACTAATTACAGTGAATTATTACACATAAATATTATCGAATATTAACAAGCAGCACTTATTTACTAACATAGCAGTATTTAGCATTGGAAGAACTTGTGTACTGTGTCAACAAAAGCAAAAATAAATCATCGACTCCCAACAGTGATAAGCAGTGAACAGTGAATTTTCAAACGTTTCACAATGGATGTACAAAATTTCATCTCCAAAGCAGAAATAGCTGTCAATGCCTTAAATAAAGTACTTTTTGATCCGGCCAACAAATTTAACAAGGATCAAATCTCTAAGATTTCCCCAATTGCATGTGAAATTTTAAGTGCCATAAGTACCATGTCTTCAGCTGTAGCATCCAAAACTGCTAATTTAGAAGGAGAACTGCGTGCATACAAGGATATTAGAGCAAATCCTTCGCAAAACAACTTTAATATTTGCGAGGCAATTTCGGAAATGAATGAACAACAAGTGCGATCTAAAAATATTATTATTTGCAATGTGCCCGAAAGCATTAAAGCGACAGAAGCTGGCAGGATCTTGGATGACCAGGCAGCTGTCACCAGTATAATCGGTGTAATCGACAATTCAGCAAATGAAAATATTTCTAAATTTTATAGAGTTGGAAAATTATTAAATGACAAGCCTAGACCAATAAAAATAGAACTACAAAATTCAACACAATCCAGAAATATTCTAAGCAAACGAAGTCTTCTCAAGAACAATGTCAGAATTTACCCCGACTCAACACCGGCGCAACAAAAATTTCTGAGCGATCTGAGGGTTCAGCTGGAAAAAAGGAAAGAAAATGGTGGAGATGTCACCATAAAATACATTAACTCCACCCCCCGAATCGTGCCGAATCGACCAAAAAACTAGGAAGTTACAAAAACATTCAAGAAATCCCACCTAACCGAACCAGAACCATAAAAATCTATTATCAAAACATCCGCGGACTGCGATCAAAACTCGATGACCTACAAGCAGCTCTACCTTCTCATCATCATGACATCATTATACTTACGGAAACCTGGCTAAACTCGGAAATCAAATCGACTGAACTCGGTCTTACTAACTACAAAGTATTTCGTTGCGACAGAAACGTCAGATCAAGTTCCAAGTCAAGAGGTGGAGGAGTTTTAATTGCAATAAAACAGAAGTTGTCAGCAAGAAAATTAACCACGAAACACAATAACATCGAACATATTTTTGTGCAAATAACGACTCCTCTCGAGAAAATTATATTTGGAACGGCCTATCTACCACCACTTTCTGACCCTCAGTCATATAGAAACCACTGTCAAGACATCGAAACAATTTCATCAAAATATCCTGACTCGAAAATTGTTATTCTTGGGGATTATAACTTACCAAACTTAATATGGAAAGCAAATAACTGTGGTCTCATCATAAACGAAAGTGAAAACGATCGTGCACGTGAAATTTTGGACATGGTAAACTTTCTAAACTTTCATCAACATAATTTTATATATAACAGTAACAATCGCTTATTAGACTTAGCTTTATCAAACTATCCTAAAATGTCTGTTGAACTCTCAAATGATCCACTTCTACCTATAGATAATCATCATCCTCCCCTATACATTAAATTAAATATGATATGTGATAATGAAAGGAAACCTTCACAAAGCGTCCTAAACTTTAAACGAGCCGACTTCGACTCAATTAACTCCTATTTCTCAAATACAGACTGGTCTTTTTTATCCGATGAAAGCGTTGATGAATCGTTAGATAAACTTTATTTATATTTTTCTAATACTATTGAATCCTATGTACCTTTTTACACACCGAGAAGCTATACCTACCCGGTTTGGTTTTCATCAGAGCTTACAGCCTCTCTTCAGCAAAAAAAGAGTCAACACAAAAAATTCAAACAAAGTAAATCCATAAATGATTATATAATCTTTAGCGAAACTAGGAAAAAATGTAAAGATCTTTCCAAACAATGTTACAAAATGTACATAACCTCTGTCGAGGACACTGTCTTTAAATCCAAAAACCTTTGGAAATTTCTTAAAAAAATGAACAATGAAAACACAGACTACCCGCCAATAATGCATATGAATGGAATCAGTGCAAACAATACACAGGATATTGTAAACCTTTTTTCGGACTTCTTCAAAAATGTATATGATGAAGACACTCCAGATGATAAAATACCCGAATACAAATTTAATATGACCACAAACTTAACAAACTGCCAAATCACACAAAAGTGTTGCGAACAAAAATTACTTTCCTTAGACACTGACAAATCCGCTGGCCCAGACAACATTCCACCAATATTCCTCAAAACATGCTCTAATACATTATCTAAACCACTTACATTACTATTTAACCGTCTCTTGTCCCTTGGACATTTTCCAGACCGCTGGAAATCTAGCTTCATTACACCGATCTACAAAAAAGGAGACGATACTGACATAGCTAATTATCGCCCCATTTGTATACAGTCAGTACTGCCAAAGCTTTTTGAATCATTGGTCCTTGATGAAATCTATCCCAAATTAATAAAATTAATTAATCAAAAACAGCACGGTTTTATCAAAGGAAGATCCACCGCAACTAACTTAACGGTATTTCAAAACTTCATTATACAATCATTTGCAGAAAATAAACAAGTCGACTGTATATATACAGACTTTTCGAAGGCATTCGACAAAGTATCCCATAAACTACTAATCCAAAAACTATTTGCTCTAGGAATAAGGGATAACATGCTAAAATGGTTTAGTAGCTATTTGTCAAATCGTAAACTGTTCGTTAAAATAAAATCTTGGATGTCGAAAGCTTTCCGGGCTACCAGTGGCCTACCGCAAGGTAGTCACCTTGGCCCGGTTTTGTTCCTCATTTTCATCAATGATATAACCAATTGCTTCAACGATGTCGAGGTATTGCTCTTTGCAGATGACGTCAAACTATACAAGAAAATAACTGATATAAATCATTGCCATATACTACAGTCAAATATTAGTAACTTTAGAGATTGGTGCGTTCAAAATAATTTATTTTTAAATGTAGTAAAGTGCAAAACCTTGACTTTCTTCAGAAACAAAAATCCTGTTTTATTCGAATATTCCATCAATAACATAGCTTTAGAAAGAGTCACGGAAATGAGAGATCTTGGAATTATTTTGGATGAAAAACTAAGTTTCACCAATCATATCCATCAAATTGTGAACAAAGGTATGAAAACACTAGGCTTTGTATTAAGAACAACTAAAAACTTTAATTCTTTGCAAGCCATTAAACTATTATACGTATCTCTAGTAAGAAGTCTAATTGAATATAACTCAGTAGTTTGGTCTCCATCTTATAAAATTCACATTAACAACATTGAGCGAATACAAAAAAAATTTCTACGTTTTATAAATTTTAAATTAAATATCCCTGTCGAAGACTTAAAATACAATTTCTTACTAAATACTCTAAAAATACATACATTAGAAGATAGACGTAAAATAAACGATTTAACGTTCTTATTCAAAATACTTAACTCTAAATTCGACTGTTGTGAACTCCTGCAACTTATAAACATACATACACCCACAGTAACAACACGACAAAATACAATATTCTACAGCAGCACACATAAGCGTAACTACATTGCCCACTCTCCGATACAACGACTTCACACCATGGGAAATCATTACTTGGGTGATGTTGACATATTCAATACCAACTTGGCAAGTTTTGTGGATCATTTAAAACATTTATTTCAACAATACTCCTAAACAAATCATGTAAACCAACAAATAGCTGTAATTTTCTGTTTTTGTTTCTTGTGTTTGTATGACTTGTTGCATAGCTTTTATCAAATGTAATTTTATTCTTATTTTTTATGTTTGAAAGTATTTGTCAAATTAAAATTATACTACCAACCATGTAAAAGCCCTCTGGGCGTTAAATAATAAATAAAATAAAAAATAATTAATAAACTTCACTTTTGATCATTTTAATCACTTTATTGTGAAAAATTATCATCAGCAATCGAAGCAAATTTATTTATTTCACGTGGTCGTTCCAGTGGTGGATAGATTTATATTGTGTTTTTGTTTTACTAAGATATCAATAATATTTAATACTCTCACTTTAATGTATACTGGAAGTCCTAATGTATTTTTTGACACTAGAAAAGGAGTTAATTGATCAATGAGATCTCTAGCCATAATACGCGATATTCGAAACAATTGTCTGAATTCCGTCTCTGCAAGTTCGAACGGATTCAATTGATCGCGTAAACGACGCCTTTCAATCCTACGATCTTCCCTAACCTGCCTCCTTTCATTGAACCAGAAATTTTGCATAATGAACGACATTATTAAAAAAAATATGTATATCGACAGCCAACCAAAGTTTTAACTGACACTCAAGACCCCACGTTATATTCGGCGGGCTTTTAGCAACCGTCGGTCGGAAGTTATCCTATCGATACATTCTCATGCTCGCAATTTTAACGATTCCGTCGCTACTTTGACCATATACAAGGAATTTTAACAATCGTCGGTTGTTATATTTTGATCGTGCTAGCATATGTCGTTAAGTGCTCATTGATGACGTATTTTAACGATATCGTATTGCTATAGGGCTATATCGACTTCTCATGCTAAGGCCCCTGTTCACGAGTAAAGCTGTTAATAGTCTGTGTGAAACCATTTTCCGCGAGTAGACATAGATAATCGATTGATTGACGGTGGTAGTCAGGGATAGTGTTAATGTTTAAACCTCCCATTATAATTTGCTGTTCAAATTTTTTCGCATTGTTTAAAATTGCTTGCAATGAAAAAGGAAGGGGTCAATATTGATGAAGGAAGGAGATCTGTAAATGGCAAATATGCATATGTTATTATTCAATACTATTTTCATACAGTTTGATTGTGCTAAAGTAATTTCCTCTACATGAGCTTTAATTCCGTCCTTGATGTAGATAACAATTCCACTAGATTTGTTGAGGTTGGTTGTGGTGTGATATTCAGAGTAATTGTGGATTGATTTTACGGTGTAGTATTTATTTAACCAGCATTCGGTTAATATTATAACATCGAAAGATGAATTAAATAGATCAAGAAAAATTGTAAAGTCATCAAGATTTGATATGCTTCTAATATTCTGGTGTATGATTTTTAGACTATATGAGTCCCAGTTATAGTTGTTTAAATTCTCCAGATCTCGAATTATATTCGTATTAATGCTAATTACGGAATCATTGTAATTATCCGAAGGTAACTGAAATATAATTATGATTAAATTTACTATGATGTGTGGTGGTGAACCCGTAGTTCTTTTGCGAAAAGTCAGCAAACAAAAAGTTAAAAACGAAAGTGTAAATTACTGTGTTGTTAATCAGTGTTTTATTAATATATTGTATAGTAGATTGTGAGTTCTGATAATTCGAGTATGATGCGTATTTTACTTCGAGATGAAAGTTGATTCCACTAATTATATTAGATATAAAAGATGTTATAAAAGATGATAGTGTTGGTATGTTTCGTAAAGAGCAATCTAAGCAGTTGATGATTATGTAGATATCTGTCATGAAGGCTGCAAATACAATAAATATGAAAACAATAAAATCAATAAAATGGCCAAATGCAAAGTATGTGCTGATTCTGTAGAGGAGTTGATGCGAAAAAAATGCCAAAAAACAATAATTAAATACCATAACATGCGAAAAATGCAAAGAAGAACCAATACTAGGACATATTTATGTAAATTAAGATTTTTTCCAGATTTACATAGATTTGCTGGGAACATAATCTTACAAAGACTCTCGCTGCTTGTGATACGTACATATGAGTTTGATTGAACAGAGAGAGAGAATAGAGAGAGTGCATTATTATGAGATAATGAGAGAACATTATATAACATGAATGATAATGTTGATACATAGTATTCCAACTTAAAATATATTTTAACCGTAAAGTGCATACTATAGTGTATAATGCTTCTGATTGTAATTGTTAGGTGTGATAAAGGACAATCATTAAATTTAGTAACATGTGAAAAATGCAAAAGTATGATTAAAAATGTGCGTGGGCATTTGTAGCGGGATTTTTTCCCTGATATATAAACATTATGTATACGTCTGTTGTATCCTAATGTTAAATACAATGTGCTAATCACGGATGTCGAAAACTGAATATAGAATATATTACCTTGAATATGTAATATTCTGAAGAGAATTATGAACTGACTCCTAATTGCCCACGGATTGAATGTATTGCCGCACTTCAACGAGCGAATAATTAAATACAAGGTAGATGTACCACTCTCATTTCTAGCTTGTATAAGTAAATGGATCAGAACCCGGTAAGTAATAATGCGGAAAAAATATGTAAATAAAACAGTAGTAAAGGTTTTTGAGAAATACAAAAACATTATTTTGACAGAGCTCGAGCATTTGTAGTTAATGTTAATTCTGTAAATACAAGTGAATATAATAAAAGTTAACCAAAATAAAAAGATTATTGAAGAAAATAGGAGCATCATATAGTGAGTAAATAAGATATTACTACTCTGATTCCTACGAGAACATGCAGAAAGAATAATATTTACACAGTAAACAGATACTTTAAAGAATACTAAAACAGCGTGGTTTTTGTTGCTTAGAGGAAGAGTATGGTTAGAATTTTTAATTGTAAGATTCGCAATTTTTATAATAATTTTGATGTTACTAGGGAAAGCTACTAATGAAAGTAAGAATGAATTATTTTGATAAATATTAGGTATTATGCTTAGGGTGTGTGAATAGTATATAGCGGTAATATTCAAATAAAAACTTGTAGTGAAAGTATTATTTATGGAGATATATAAATTTTTTTTAGAGAGAGTTAAAGAAACGTGAGTTACAGTCAAAGGAGGTAAAGTATAATAAAAATAGTAAATACTGATATAAACAATTTTCACACTGATATTGTTGCTACATGAAAGAACTCCTAAAAAGAGTAAGAATGCATTATTTTCAATTAAAACATTATTATTTTTAAAGACAAAGAAAAAACTCATAAGAAAACTTGCGATGTAGATGATGTTATCCGGATTATTTTTGTTTAGCAGTGCAGTAAATGTTGAGTTACTTTTTATCATCTGTCACAGTTGTTGGCGTTTTTCTCGATCAAGATCAGTGATGTTTTTAATCGTAATAATTTTGGATGTATCCGTTTTTCTTAGCAGAATGCGCCCCGAAGATGACCAAGAGTATTTGTAGTTATTTTCTCTGGCGAATTTTTTAGTTTGGGAGAGTAGGAATTTTCCTTTTTGCGTTAGATGATCGGACACGTAAATCTGTTTTGCTTCTTGAGATAGCCCAGGTTCTGCTGTATTGAGTTTGCTTGAACTGGAGGTAGAGGATTTTTTATAGTCTTTGATTTTGAGTAGGAAGTCATCTCGAGATTTAATACTATTGAACGACACTATTACAGATCTGGGATTTTTTTCGGACAGTTTTGGTCCTAGTCTGTACATTTAATTGATTTCAGATTGTAAAGGTATCGTGGTATCTCCGTAATTTATGATTTTTGATATTTTTTTAAGAGTTTCCATAATATTTTCATTGTTTGCTTCAGGGATGCCTCTGATGTCGATATTGCACATCTGTGTAATGTACTCCAGCCGGTCAATTTTGTCGTCCTGATGAGAAGTAGTATTTTCTAATACAGCGTTTTGTTTTTTTAATTCTAGCATATCAGTAATGACCCTTTCTTGCGAGGATTCAATGTCAGTTAATCGTTTTTTTAGAAGGTCTTGCTGATCCGCTAAAAATTTAAATGAATCAAGGATTTCTTTGTTTTGTGCGATAATCGAATCATATTTTTGTTCCACAAAATCCATTATTGTTTTTTTGAAATTGTTTAATTCTAAAATAAACTTATCTGACGTAAGTATACCGCTTGCGCCATCTACGGTTGAGGAAGGAAATTTCTCTGCGTCTGTTGACTGCTCGATTGCAGATTTAGAAGGTTGAGTTAGCTGTTTGGTAGGTTTGCCGGTAGATGGTTCTTGATCGATTTTTTCATCACAATAATTCATATTCCTGGACTTTTTTTTAGTAAAAGCTTTAGTGCACTTTTTACATTTCCACTGAGAATTACGAGCACCACGTATGTTTTCACCAATCTCTGCACAAACAAGATGATAGCCATTATCACAGACAACACAAGATATGAATTCGGCTGGACTGTCAATATTTTTGTCACAAACGATGCATAGTGTATTCATGTTGAAATAAATTTATAAAAAGTGATTTCGCTGTGAATAAAATTGATTAAATGATGTATAATATTGATAGTTTCAACACAGTTTAGGCAGTTTTGTATTTTTTAACAGCTGGCTCGTTTTAGTACAGAATGACAGATTTATTTTTATTATTTGTTTTTTTTTTTGACAGTTAACATGCAATTTCTTTGTGAAGAAAAAAAGACATGAAAAAATAGCACTTCACAAGATATAAATGCACTGATTTGAAGCGCGGTCTTTGACTTCTAATAGTTTAGATCTTTGAGTTTAGTACACTTCAGTTTTATGTTGATTTTTATTAAATTATAGCAGACGTAAGAATATGTCAACACTAGACTCAGTAGGTAGGTGAAAGTAAGTCAATCCGCATGTTCCGCTGTTAATCTGCATGTCACCGTGAAGGTCGGTTTTTTGATAAAATGCATAGTTTCACAAGGAATATGAAAAAGGTTTTTCTCCACTGTGAGTCAGCATGTGGATCTTAAGGTTGCTCTGGCGATAACTTGCATAGTTGCATACGGAACATGAAAAATGTTTTTCCTCACTGTGAGTCAGCATGTGGCTCGATAGGTCGCTCTTTCGATAACATGCATAGGTGCACAAGGAACATGAAAAAGGTTTTTCTCCACTGTGAGTCAGCATGTGACTCTTCAGCTGACCTTTTTGACGACAAGCATAGTTGCACACGGAACATGAAAAAGGTTTTTCTCCACTATGAGTAAGCATGTGGCTCTTTAGGTTGCTTTTTTGATAGCATGCATAGTTGCACACAGAACATGAAAAAGGTTTTTCTCCACCGTGAGTCAGCATGTGGAACTTTAGTTGACCCTTTCGATAGCACGCATAGTTGCACACGGAACATGAAAAAGGTTTTTCTCCACTGTGAGTCAGCATGTGTGACTTCAGGTTACCCTGATGATAACTTGTATAATCACACTCCAAACATGAAAGAGGTTTTTCTCAACTGTGAGTCAGCATGTGTGACTTCAGGTTACCCTGATGATAACTTGTATAATCACACTCCAAACATGAAAGAGGTTTTTCTCCACTGTGAGTCAGCATGTGCCTATTCAGCTGACCCTTTTGACGACAAGCATAGTTGCACACGGAACATGAAAAAGGTTTTTCTCCACTGTGAGTCAGCATGTGGCTCATGAGGTTCCTCTTTTGATTACATGCATAGTTGCACACGGAACAGGAAAAAGGTTTTTCTCCACTGTGAGTCAGCATGTGGCTCATTAGGTTCCTCTTTTGATTACATGCATAGTTGCACACGGAACAGGAAAAAGGTTTTTCTCCACTGTGAGTCAGCATGTGCCTCTTCAGCTGACCCTTTTGACGAAAAGCATAGTTGCACCCAGAACATGAAAAAGGTTTTTCTCCACTGAGAGTCAGCATGTGGCTCGTTAGGTTGCTCTTTCGATAAAATGCATAGTTGCACACAGAACATGAAAAAGGTTTTTCTCCACCGTGAGTCAGCTTGTGGAATTTCAGGTTACCCTGATGATAACTTGTATAATCACACTCCAAACATGAAAGAGGTTTTTCTCCACTGTGAGTCAGCATGTGCCTATTCAGCTGACCCTTTTGACGACAAGCATAGTTGCACACGGAACATGAAAAAGGTTTTTCTCCACTGTGAGTCAGCATGTGGCTCATTAGGTTCCTCTTTTGATTACATGCATAGTTGCACAGGGAACATAAAAAAGGTTTTTCTCCACAGTGAGTCAGCATGTGGCTCGTTAGGTCGCTCTTTTGATAACATGAATAGGTGCACACGGAACATGAAAAAGGTTTTTCTCCACGGTGAATCATCATGTGTCTCTTTAGTTTACCCTGTTGATAACTTGTATAGTCACACTCCAAACATGAATGAGGTTTTCCTCCACTGTGAATCAGCATGTGCTTCTTCAGCAGACTCTTTTGACGACACGCATAGTTGCACACGGAACATGAAAAAGGTTTTTCTCCACTGTGAGTCAGCATGTGCTTCTTCAGCAGACTCTTTTGACGACACGCATAGTTGCACACGGAACATGAAAAAGGTTTTTTTCCACTGTGAATCAGCATGTGTCTCTTTAAATTTCGCTTTTGAGCATTTGAATAGTTGCACTTGGAACAAGAAAAAGGTTTTTCTCTTACATGGGTGTGAAAGTTCATTGCAAAATTTGACTTAGAGAGAAGGAGTAGTTGCGATGGGGAGAAGTGAATCCTTTTTCCACAAAATGCGTCCGAAGATCTGGTGAACAAATTTGAAAAATAACATGGATGAAAATGATTCAGTTAAACATAGAATAAAAAAGCGAAGTAAGTCCTAGAAACGTTAAAAAAATAGGTGAGGCTATATTATTCAGTTTAAAATTAATAATTGTTTTACCTGCTACCTTGGTAATTCTTCCAAAGCGTTCTAAGCATTCCTCTTTAACATCCGGTAGGTCTATGTCAATTTTCATATAAGTAAGCCCCGCTTCATCTTTTCGGGGTCCAAGATCCGCGTTTATGGTAACTGTTTCCACATTAATGCTTCCTGGAATAAAAAAAGAGTATAAATAGAGTGTATCTTTGCATTGCCAGCCTTGAACTAAAGGGCGCCAGGCGCGAGTTTAATGTCGACTGCCTTAACAGTCTTAATTAGTACACGCCAAGGCAGGATATCACTGTAATCAATAAAATGATGATTTGAGGTTTTTTGTAGCGCGGAATTTACTTAAAATTAATATCAAGGGCGATGTGTTAAGATAAGTATTCGACGCCCGGAGAGAACTGCTCCAATTGCACCCACATAGGGCCAACTATGTATCTTCGTACCAATGATATAAAACGAAACATTTTTATAATCGAATAACTGTAAACTATTTTTTAACGAATAAAGATACCATAGAAGCGGGAATTTGGATGAAAGTTTTAATGGTCAATATCAGATAAAAATGACCTCAGACGTCCGTTTGTGGGACCGATTCAAGAAGAAAGAAAAACCCTGTTTTAGAGCACCTTAAGTAGGGAGTTGTAAGTCAATGGGATGGTGTTTTCTCAATCAATATTTATGAATTTTTAACGTATAAAAAATATGCTTAATTTACATCATGTTTCAATAAAATTAGGGGAAAAAAGAGGAACCGACAACTTATTGTGATTCATATAATGTTAAAATAGTGCTGATTTTGGTAGTTTCCGGCAAGGACGCATTTTAAGTTAAATACCCAATATACCTCATGTATTATAAGAGAAGAAGAAACAAGTATGTTTCCTGTTTGCACGACATTTCAAAACAGACATGGATTCCGGTCATCCGTATTTAAAGTTCTATATTTTACACGTATGCAATGCAACTGGCTGTATGAGTACTCTCCGCATATTACGAGAATTCCTTACAGCTTACGTTACAGCTGGGAGGTCGAAATCTAAATCCGAAAATGAAATTTCACCTCCACATTCTTCCTGGAGCCCTGGTTCCGTCTTGATGGATATAGTATTTGGCTTCAGTAGATCCATGGTCTGCTTTGGTAGGGTTTGGTTATTAGTTTAACCCTGAAAAAAAAGTTTTAATGGAATTCAGTTTTTAAAATATGGCTTCTCAAGTCGTAGCAAAAATACCCAATAGAAAACCTAGAAGTTATGACAAAGGTTTAGAGAAACGTCGTTTATCTTGGTAAAACTCTTTATTTATTTACCGTCTATGTATACCACCATTCCGTTATAATCCACCTGTGATTAAACGACTGTTATACGTATATTTGTGATCATTTTAATAAATGCATTTAAAATACTAATCTTATAATAGGTTGATGTCAAATTGACAATTTAAAACATTCTGATGTGACAAAACGCCCTATGATTCACTAACTAAACTGGAAGAACGGCCGCTACCAAAGTAAATAGCAATGAATTTAAGTATTATTTCTTACCAATATCCAAATGCATGGGATAATAAGTTTAACAGGGCGGGATAAAAAGAGTGTAGAAACAGGAAGAAAGATTGTCGGAAAAGAAAGCACTTGTCAGAAAATATATAGGTTATGCATAGACAAGAATGAAGTCAGAGACAATTAATATAATTTTCATGAACCTGGCCTTTTAAGAACTTGATAATTTCTACTTTTATTTTTACTGGGTACGATAAATACGCCTCTCCTAATAGTAGTACAGTATATATACATCATTTTATATGTCCAATAATGATCTTTAATTTAATATCCTTGTATATCACGTATAAATTGAACTCTTATTAAACAAATAAAAAATACTGTGTGTGCCATTTTCCTGTTACAAGCAGAGAAATGTCAAAATTCGATATTGTCGTAAAAAGCACATCTTCATATTTCATAGAATTTTAATAATTCTTCAATTTTGAAAGATAATTTTTATGTTCTGTGAAAGATATTTTCAATTCCTGTTACTATTTCAGTTCTATTAAGCTTCTAGCCTATAAAGATATAATAACAGCATTGAATAGGACTTTTACTGAACCTTAAAATGAACGTTGAAATTTGATTAATTGTTTAAATTCTCCAAAATAATTGATTTCAAATCTGTTAAGATTTGTTTGGGCTTGATGAAGTTTTCAAATAACAGACGCATGGTTTTTTTTTGTTTTTACTGCACAAAAACTGCATTTCACTTTATTTAATGTTACAAAGAGTTAAATATTTCCCGACTCGGGCAAAACACTTTTACTAATGGTCTGTAGACCATAGTGACTGCTTATTACTATTTTGTAGGAGAGAAGAAGAAAGAATCCAGTCGGCGAGGCCTTTTATAATCTAACCAAGTAAAACACATTGACAAGCTAATTGTAAACAAACACTGTCAAAGAAAGCCAATTGATAAGGCAAAACATCTGTTTTATCTGTTAGCCCTAGTTTTACCTCTGACCGCTATGTGCTAGGCAGGAGCCTATAAAGTAACTGGTGGGGAACTTTGCTAATGGTTCGTACATTTTAAACATATTGCCCCGCCGAGATGAGAAAAAACTAGTGGTTTTTTTGATATCAACACAACAAACCTTCAACAAATACTAAATTAGTTCATAATAACTAAACTACCTAAACCTGAAGGGATCGGGAATATAATGTATAACAATCAAAAATATAATAACCCTCATACAAATACATAATCCTAAAAATTAATCACATTAATAATCCCATCAAATTAATAAATCCATAACCTGATAAATCATAAAATTGATAAAATTCATAAAATTAATAACATTTACACATTTAGATCACTTAATTAACTAATATTCTAGCTCCCGTATAGAGCAGTTCAAAAACTGAAGCCTGTTTTTTTATATGATTTCATACTTGACTTTTTTACTTTTATTTTATTTTTTTTTTATTTAGAAAAAAAGTAAATATTCACAAGAGATAAAAATATATTATATTTCATATCAGACATCACTTTTTTTGTTTACCCAATTTGTATAGAAATATTCTCGGGTCAAACTGGGGAGCTAGTCTATGTGCTTAATTACTATAATTATATAGATAATAATATGTTTAGTTACAAAAATGGAAAAAAGAATATTAATAATATATAAGAATATAAGAAAAAATAAAAGCTACAATATAAGGAACAGAAATAAGCAACAGAATAAGCAACAGAATATAGCAACAGAATATAGCAACAGAATAGCAACAGAATAGCAACAGAATATATCTGAAAATCATCGATAAAAGTAAGTCAATCTTCTCTGTAAAAATACAAAGAAAGTTTTTTTTTTAATTTAAAATAATTTTTCTCACTTTTTATTGTATCCGGTAAATCGTTAAATAACTTTGGGCCTATATATTCATGATGGTGTTGTGCAGCTGTCGTGTTGCATCTAGGTACGAACATGTTCCCAGATGTTCTAGGTCTTATACTTCGCGTTGAGGACCTTTCAGAATCTTTAAAAACCTTTATAATAGCATTTCTTTGAAATGGTTTTGAAATCGGTAAGACCTTAAATTTTTCAAAAAGTTCGTTGGTTGGAAAAATTCTTGGTTTTTTTAATAATAACTTTGATTTTCATTTTTTGTGTTGTTACTATCGAATACAGATTATTCTTATGGATACCTCCCCACGCGAATATTCCGTACTGCAACACTGACTGTATAAGAGCAAAGTAAACCATTTTAATATTTGAAAGATTTAGGATATTTCTTAATTGTATAAAAATGTAAGTAAGTTTTCTAATTGTTTTTACACAGTTTTAGATATATGTTTCTTAAATTTCATGTTACTTTCTATAGTGATCCCTAGATATTGGACATCTGGGGTTTTCTTCAGGATTTTACAATTATTATCGTTACATTCTCCTCCTTTACACGAACGACTGTGCACTCTCACTCTAATATTGGAATCTGTGACAGGATCATTAAGATAAAAAGGTATATATGATGTTTTTTTCTACATTGAGACTAAGTAAGTTATCATCAAACCATTCCTTCAATATGTTAATGTCAGCATTCGCATCTATATTCACTTCTGTCCATGTTATTCCTTCGATTATGATGACTGTGTCATCCGCCTATTAGATAACACTTCCATTAAGAGGGAGAGTGAACATGTCATTGACATATATAAGGAAAAGTATAGGCCCAATTACTGTGCCTTGTGGAATTCCATATTCAGAAGACAAGGGTTCACTTAGTGAATTATTTAGTTTAAGGTATTGTTCTCTATTTTTTAAGTAACTCTGGAACCAAGATAAATCTTTGTCTTCCAGTCCAATTTTCTCTAGCTTAGCGATCAGCCTAGAATGCGACACACTATCTAAAGCCTTTTTTAGATCGATAAATATTCCCAGACACTTCCGACGTCTATCCAAGTTCCCCATAACTAGAGAAGTCAATTTTGAAATTGCATTATGAGTTCCTAGATTAGGTCTAAATCCATATTGGTTAGAATGCAGAATTTTTTTTTCTTCTAAAAATAGGAATAGTCTCTTTTTCACTATTTTTTCAAATATTTTAGAAATGTTAGATGTCAAAGATATAGGCCGGTAGTTAGTCATTTCCTCTGGGTTTGCCAGATTTAAAAATTGGACTAATAACAGTTTTTTTGTAATTATTTGGAAATCTTCCAACCGAAAAGCTTAAATTAATGATATGCACGATAGGTATTTTTAGAAAATCTTTATGATTTTTTATGATTTCTACTGTTATTCCATCGTATCCCGGCGCTGAGCCACCTCTCAGTGAACTTATTATATTTACAACTTCCGGTTCCGATGTGGGTCCAAGAAGTTGCATTTCATTTGTATCTATTGAATTTCTCTCAAAAGCCTCAGTGGTTTTGCTAGCAGCTAAAGGGTTAATTTGTTGTGCTAAATTTTTTCCTACATTTGCAAAAAAATTATTAAATAAGTTCGCACATTGAGTCGGCTCATCTTTTACGTCTATAGAATTACCGTTGTACGTCAGTCTGTGTATTTCCGACCCTTTCCGTTTCTTATCAATAATTTCATTAATTGTTGACCACATTTTTTTTTCTTCTTCAAATTTTGCAAATTCACTTTGTGGCACCATTTTATTAATAAAATAATTAAAACACTTTGTTTTTACCACGATAATCTTTATTTTTTATATAAAGTCAACATGTTTCGAGAACGATGTTCTCTTCATCAGGACAATTAATGTACTAAAAACTAAATTGTCAAGTATATAGAGACAGGTGTGGGTAGAAAAGGAAGTAGTGGGGGGGGGGGGGTTGAGGGGAGGGGTGAGAGGTGGAAAGGGGAGGTGCTTAGATGATTTTACATTTTACATTTTTTTTTTATCATTTTCTACTTGTGACATTTTTATTTTATAATATTGTTCTTTAGTATTCCTCATTAAATTTGTAAGCGTATTTCGATATTTGACAAAGGTATTTTTTAATATATAATTGAAAGGGTTTTTTTTACAAAGAATAAATAAACGTTGTTTTTCACGCACAGATTTCACCAATCCAGGACTAATCCACAGTTTTATTGGGCGGTATTTAGAAAGTAGCTTCTGTACCTTAGAGACGGTACTCGCTTCTACATGTTTTGTTAAAATTTCCTCGAAAAGGCGAGAGCTCTCTAAAATATCCCGGCTCTTTAATACACAAGCCCAGGATTCCTTAGATATTTTTTCCCGGAGAAGCTCTTTATTTAACACTAGTTTATTATATTCTCTATCTTTTAATTGATTAGTACGACCTATTGCATTATAATATAGTAGGCACATATAGTGGTCTGTTATACTGGTTTTATAAACAATAGACTGAAATCTCTTAGTATTATTACTATTTACCCACATATGGTCAATACAGGAAGGTTTCTGACCGGCGACGTCACGAGTAAAATTGTTAATACATGATTTAAAATTCAATTCAGTTAGCATTTTAATATATTCATCCTTTAGATGAGATCGATGATTTTCAGATATATCCAAATTAATATCACCAACTAAAAACGTAAACAAATCCCGTGTTTTGCAAAGAATTTCATTTAGTTGACATATAAACTGCGAAAGGTCTGACAAGTGTGTCCTGTAGATTGCAATTAAATTAATTGTCAGTTTATTTACACATAATACAACACGTAAACAGTTTACCTTGTCAAAAGCAACTTCCTCAATATTCCGTACTATGAATGTATTTTTGATGAATAATAATATACCCGAATTTTTGTTGATTTCGAGTGTTGTCGCAACGCGGCCGTAGTTCGGTATATCGAAGTGAGTATTGGTATTGGAGTGACATTCGGTTAACACTATAACTCCCGGTTTTTTTAAATTAAATCTAATTGCACCAAAAATTCGCAAAATTTTTTTTTGACACTTCTTATATTTATATGCATTATACTAAACAGAGGATCACACTTGTCCAGAACATCGTTGCACTCGTCGCTAGTCTCACAAAAATTTTCGTTTATTTTATACAGCTGGTCAATGTTTTCCGTTATAAAATCTTCCATTTTTAGTAGTCTATTTTTTGACGAGCAATTGTCATCATAAACTGTTTGTATTCACATTTGTCACTGTTCGCACTGTGATTAATTGGATTATTTGTAGATCTTCTTTCGTTGTTTGATGCAATTTTTGCATTTTGATGGTTCTTGTTTGTTATTGCAGTCTTGATATTTATGGTTGCCTGCGCAATGTGAGCAGGCTGGGTCTTTTATTTTATTTAAGCATCTTAGGCTCGAATGATTAAATTTAAGACAGTGGTAGCATTGCATAATTGGACTGCAGTCCTCTACCACTTTGTGGTATCCGATATTAACACTATTTTTGTTCAAAATAATTCTTCTCATGGCTCTGCTAGTTTCCACAATGATGTTCGAAAATTCTGTGTTTTTTCTCTTAATTACATTTTTTATCTCCATTTTGTGTAAAGTAGCGTCCGTTTTTTTAATATCTTCATTTTGTAGTAAAATGCTCTCTAATAAATTATTTTCATTAACTATATCATTTTCAACTCCTTTAAATATCATATATGTGGTTTCTTCTTCTTCACCTCTTCTGCCATTATGTTGATAATGTTAGTTTGTTTATTTATTTCTTTTTTCAGTTTTTCTGAGTCCTCTTTCTTGTCACATGTCACAATCAAACGATTATTTGATATTTTCTTGATTCCGCTTACGCCGATACCTAGAGAAGTAACATTAATATTTTTCTGTAACTTTTTTTTCAGTTCTTCGTGTTCCATGTGTACATCCTTAGTAGATATTATTATTCCATATTTTATAGCCTGAGTCTCTCCTTTTTTTGGATAGTTTCTTGTTGAGAGTTGCTTCTTAATGCTGATGCGTACGTTGCTCTTTCATTTTTGATTTTCAGCATTTCTTTAAGCATCGTATTTTTTTCTTTTAATGTTGCCATGTCAATCGCCATATGTGAAATATTTTCCATGATTGTACTTATTTTTTTGGAGATTTCAATTTTCGTTTCTTTGGTGATTCTTGTTGGACTGTCCTCTAATAATGCGGTCAATTCGCCTATTTCTTTCATAGCTTTGTAAATAAATTCATGTGGATCGATTTCTTCTTCCATCGTTAAAGTTTTTTTCCCCTGGTATCAACGTGTTAGCACTGTTAGTGTACAGCGGCACACGACTATTGCCTGCCCGGTAGCAAACAGAACCATTTTAAATCGTCGTTTTAATCGTTTTTTATATCGTCGTCTTTATTTCGACGTTCTCATTCGCATTTTGTCAATATTATACCTATTGCATCCTGCCTGAACAGATTAAAAAAATTAACTATAATTGAGTTAGTGACGTTTCTTGGTAAAAATTGTATAATTCCTTATTTGAAATAAAAAAAATTACACGAAATATTTTTGGTTTATAATTAAGTGGGTAGGTATTTTAGTATTTAAAAGAAAATGTTGGTTTTGATTAATTTATAATTGAAAATTATAATCATACATTTTTAGACACGAGGTCCACTGTTCATGGAACACAGAACTACAACTAATAATAAATTTAAACAGTTTGAGAATGGATTTAAAAGTCGATGCAGCTGTCACAATAATAATTTTACATAATTAAAAATTAAGTCTTTTTTAAACTAAACTTTCAATAAAAATATATAATTTAATATAACTAAATAGGATTTGTGAGTAAATGTCCCTCGTGCTTGGTTGTTATATTAAAGAAACGCTGACCCTCCTAAAACGCCAAAACCCTATTAATAATTAATTGTATGTCGAATCCAGGAACGTTTCGCAATCAAATGTTTCGATTCTACCCATCACTAGAGACACAGCTCATATCTATCGTTTTCTATGGAATACAATAATACATCTGTCAGTTTTGACACAATCAGACACAATATACACGATATGTCAAGTAATAATCAATAATATACTTCTGTAACAAATCATTAAATATTAGTAACGCCTGCATTGTTTCCATTAAATGCTTAAATTCTTAATGAGGAAGATTGTTTTTGTTTTTTTATTCGCTGAAGCGGTTAATGTTAAACAGTAGATTTGATTGATTCGTGTATGATTCTATCGACAGAATAGTGTTGTTTTCAAACTCCTGTGGTATAAATCTATGTTGCTCTTCCTTCTTTTATTTAAGGCAACGTTTCGGGTAGCCTTGAAGTTTACCATCATCGGGACAGATGTGTAGAAATGATAAAGACCAATCCGTGTTTTAGTTTTTGAACTACAAACCATAAAGATGGCGAACGATGTTGAAACATTGGAATTTCGACTTTGCCAATGTTGCTTGTCTACAGAAGTAGATGTTTTTTCATCGAAAAGCAATTATGGGATCATTTTTCAGATTATCTCCGGACAAAAGGTATTATCAATGTATTATTTAATCTATTTAAAGATTACTGTATTTAGATAATGATTTAACATTTTCAGAACCCAAAGTATAATGTTTTTGGTTCTTGAGCCTTGTTGCGCCTCCTCCTTCTTTAATCAACGTTTCGGACAGCATTACAGTGTCCATCATCAGATGTAAGCCATTTGACCTTATGTGCAAAGAAATACAGAAAGAAGTTTGTGAAGAATAAGTTCAAAATCGCTTGTGATAAATATTGCTTTAGAAAACACTTTTTATTTTATGTGTGCAGCTTCTCTGATGACTTTGGAATAAATTATACTTTATTTTTCTGCCTGTCATTTGTTGTCAAGATCTCAGATGTCACCACAGTCAGTAGATTAACTTCACTTATTTGGGACGAAATGTTTGGGGCCAATGTGTCCCAATAAAGCGGAATGGACTGTTTTATGCTAAACATGATTCCTTTGTTGATGATTGACTTTGTATGTATGGGTGATTCCAGCTGGATAATGCAGAGTTCCACTTGTGCCATCAATGTTGTCACGCTATGGGGAAGTTATCTCGGTTCCGCCACATGTCCTTCTGCGCCAGACAAATTCTCCGCCAGTTCTACATCAAACACTCGGACAAACAACAGGTAATCTTATTAATATTAATCACCCCTGAAGTTAGTGCACTTTTCCCCCAGACACCCTGTAAACAATAGGATAGATTCCCAACTAAACACGTCTTGTTCACAAAAGGTATTCAATACAAGGATTAAGGAAAAACCTTATAACGAGTGATCTCTCGGCGGCTGATAATATCATGCATCCCATTACGTCAATTTAATTTAATTTTCCCCTGGATAGAGAGTTTTTTAAATATTTTTACTATACATTCTTAATACTATATTTTTTTCTAATTATATAGTTAGCTATTTAATTAATTTATTTAAAATCTCTGGATATAACAATGTGTAAATAAAATTCTTTCTTGCCTTTATTTTATTTACCTCTATTGTTTTGATTTATTCAACTCTATTCCTATATTGTTTTTATTATTACACTAAAAATGAAGTTGTAGTCTTACAACAAGGCGCAAGCTAGTGTAGGAAGTAGAGAAATATATTAAATATCCCATGATTTTTCACGCGTCTGTGCTAGCTATTCATATTTTTATTGTCAACAGGTCAATTTGGAGATCATTTCACGAAAAAGAGCAGATTTGAATTTGGGAGTAAAACTTTCACGATCTAACACTCTATGTGTAAGCATATTTGCACAAGAAGTGAATTCCCCAAGTCTGGTGCAAATTAGTTCCATTTCACATGGTGCAAAACCTTCAAAGAACTTTACACAAGATGTGCTGGGAGATACGGAAAGCAAAAATGGAAACCAAATTGAAATTAAAGAAGAAAATTTGAATGTGGAACGTGACATTGAATTTGAAATTGGAATAGAACAAAATAATACTTTATCAGAACATTTTGAAGAAGACGACAGTAATTTTGATGATTGTGAAAACTCTAAATATGTTGAAGGTGTTAAAAGTATTGTCAAAAGAGAAATTAAAACGAAACGGAAGACAAAATGTAAAAACATTAAAAGACAAATTAATGGTATTTTAGATGCTAAAGGTTTGTATACTTTACTTAAATTATTACTATTTGTGAGTTAGGCAGAGCCACCTTTGGTCTGGAGCCCTAAAAAACAATTGACTATTTTAACAAACAGCAATCCTTAGAATACAGGAGTCAAATCGGGATTCCGTCCTTGTACCTGAATTTTAATTGGAGATGTTCCGAGGAAACATTTTTATACGGTTGTAATTTGTCACATGATAATGGGTCGTTCTTGAGTTCAACAGTTCTACTCTGGAATGATATGCCAGTCTCTCGTGTTTCCACCCTCCTATGATATGGCACTCCTTACTTTTCTTTAAAAACCCTCAACACAGGATCTCCTAATAAAACATATGACTGATTTCCAAAATGTATCTATTCCAGAAGTACCGCAGAAGTCTGGAGTGGATAGAGTTGAAGAGCAGGCTGTAGCCTCTCTGGATCCAGAGAGTCCTGGTAGTCTTATCATGTCCAGTGTGCCGCCAGTTATTCTGGCCCCAGAAAGAACTGACTGAACATCTACAGCAACATGTGGGGGAATCCAACAGTTGCTCTGATTGTGGACAAAACTTCAAGCAAGTATACTTGAGTATTTTTATGACAGTACTCTCTCAGATTATCCCACAACTACTCGAATCAATAATCCGCCGTAATAATTTTAGTACATAGTTGAAAGCACAAAATCAAGCGAAGGAATTTCCTTCAGGGTCTATTTCATCTTTTGGGGATGATTGTGACGGGTCTTCTTTAGAAAAGGAAAGGGTGGAAGTTCTCAGAAGGTTAAAGGTATGAAGGATGGGTAGGAATCCAGCGGCAGTGCGTCCAGGAGTGACGGACGAATGAATCTATCCCTCCCACTGCGGTGCGAGGTGATGGATGAAGAGAGTCCGGCTGGAGAAGTCAAAGGATCTCCCGCCACGCAACTGATGTATTCAGACAAACCTCACCCCATGAACAGTTACCGGCTGTAGCTTGCCACTTGGGGTGACCTATGGCAGAGGGGAAGTTATTGCCTGCTTCGTGAGTTGAATTCCTCATCACAATATCTCCGCTCAGTGTGATGGTAGACAGCATTGGAAACAGCGAGTTTGTGCATTTGGAACTTTGGCTCAACGGCCGCTAAGTTTAATTGGAAATAACAGTTGTTGATGCCATTCGAGGTGTGTAAAATGTGAGTTACATTTTTGCAGGCAGGCAGCGAAACACACTTGCGCTGTACACGGAGTAGGTCAAACCTTCTGCTGTGACAAATGTGGGAAAGAATTTTTGAGCAAATCTCCACTGGTTTCTCATTTACGGTAAGTACATTTATGTATTATGTAGAATACGATTTTCACCGCAGCGGGTGCTTCTATAATGTATTCTTTTTGTAGTTTGGAGGCTGATAGTGATATTGATAGAAAGATAATTGTAGGAAATTTTATTAACCTCCTGAACGCCAACGCATCCTCAACCCCTCAAGCCTTTGGCATATTGACCCTATTTCTTAAAGAAACTGTCGGAAGGTCGTGGAATTTGTGTGGATTTCCGCTTTGCAATAAATTCCAAATAAATTAATTATTTCTGGATGTATCCGGAAGGTGAGTTCTGTTGTTCAAATACGCTTTCAAATTTTATTATTAGAAATCTATATAAATAAAAATGTTAATGTTCATTTGTTCAAAACCTTAAATCTCTGAAATTTCTTCACCGATTGCTTTGAAATTTCGACACAACGTTGCATTCAAATCCGCCTGTGTTTTTACATACCTATATTATGTAGATGTCACCTGTGACAGGTAAAAACATGCTATTTTGTCAGTAATAACAAAGTTGTTTAGTAATAACGTTCATTGTAGAAATGTATTATATACTTGTACAGCGCCCTTGAGGTGATTTTGCACAAAAACAGCTTTATAAAAATCTTCCAAATATTATTATTATTATTTTGTGACCTGCGGTAGGTAAAAAAATACTTATTTTGAAAAACAGCGCCATCTTTTAAAAGCATCACACTCTTGTTTCTCTATCTGCACAGATAGGCTGAGCCACAGCAACTAAAACTTTAAACAACAAAAATGTAATTCAAACGTGAAAAAACTTCAAAAATGGCTCACCTTTCGTTTATTCTTTTAAACCCTGATCTAAAATTGGTGAAACGAAAAAAGAAACACATATTTTTCTATACAATTTATTATAAACAATTCTTTCAACTCACTTTTAGTCATTTCATTTAAAAATAATTAATAAAGAATTCATAAATTTTTCTCAAATTGCGGTCGGAACCTTTAATTTCATAGAGGTGTACATTTTAATTCCTCTGCGGTTAACTTATTGATTTGAATACGAAGTGTGGTTTCTCTTTCTAACACCATTTAGATCATATGACAGTAAGGGAGACACAACAATTTCGATGAGACCATACGGAGTGTTCCTAAAGGCGAACAAATTGTCCTGAAAATACGTTTAATTAATCAATTCTCTGAATATAATTAACTATTCTGGGGAAAGTACATATTGTAGATTAAATATTACTTCTATTAATCTATTAACACATTATCTAGTAAGACGGTAAAATTTACAAAAACGTCATTTTGCAAAAAATAACTAAGTTATTACGGAAATAATGTCAGCCAGCTTACGGCAGATGATTGGAAATTTATCACCGGGTTATTTCCAAGGGAACCACTAACTAGGATACTTTTCTTAAAATTCTCATAAAAAAATATCATACTCCTATGCGACGGATTCAACAGCTAGGAAACAAATACTCAGATGTTGTTGATATATTTAGTACATCAATTTCAATATATAAGCATACCCTATTGAAGTTTTTTTTTTCATCGAGTAGTGGAATATTTGAATAAAGGTATTTAATTTGATTTGACTAACATATAATAATTTTGTCAACTGAAATAGAAAAAAATATTTTGGATTTTTTATATGTTGTGCCTGCATTCTGTGTAGATCAAATCAAGTTGAGTGATATTTTGACTTTATATTTATTTTTCTGCAATTGTTTTAATAGTCGTTTCCTGCACTATTTTCATGTATAATTTCGTAAATATTTTTTATATATATGTATGTAAAAGCCTTAATAGGCGTGAAATAAATAAATAAAATAAAATAAATAAAAAAAATTCTGACGAAATCGCACAGTCCTTTCCAATCAGCAAAGTACACAACACCGGAGCTTGAGGGATCTTTTAGCACAGTAAGAGAAGGATTAATGACATATATTATTATCATTGTTGATTATTTAATGATTTAGATGGCACTGTGCAGCCCCGGGGCCCCCCTTGCCGCCGCCTTCCCCCCTCCCGGTCCACTAGTGCGTCGAGTGTGACCGCCACTACAAGTCGGCGTACATCTTGCGTCAGCACTTTGGCCGCACCACTCGATCCCAACCTCTACAGGTGAGTGCCGCCTAATACCAGAGTGAGCAGGCAGCATTCTGCCAATGCGCTCATATCTAGTTAAACCTCTCTCAGGATTATTAGTTTGGTTTTGCGCACAACACAGCTATTACCCGTGGAGTCAGTTTGTTTGGTCTGAGAAATCCTTGTCTTCATTACTCTCATGGTGAGATATATGATCTAAACGGTGTTCGAAAGATAAAACACAACAAAGCACATTAATTGCAGATTCGAGTGCCTGTCGTGCCCCTCGGTGCGGCGCTTCCGCAGCCCCGCTTTGCTCTCCCAGCATGCGCGCACCGTGTATGAGCGCGTGGAACAGCTGACGTGCCACAGCTGCGGAGGTAACTATGCCACGCTGGACTCGCTGCAGTCCCACGTCAAGAAGAAACACATGGGCTACAAACCGCCACGCAAGTGGGCGTGTACTTACTGCGATAAAAAATTTAGGGTGAGTTTTATGAATTACTAGCTGACGTGTATCCGGCGTTACTCGGGATTATGAACAGTGGCGGCTCGTGACTTTTGAATGTGATAGAGTGCAATGTGCGCCGCACGGATTTCCTGAAAATGTTCTTACAAAAAACCTAATTAACGAAAAAATATAAAAAGTCATTTTCGGCAACATCAATGATGCCAATTTTTTGTAATATTAGCTAATTCTAGTACACCCAAAAGTCACGAGCCGCCACTGGTTATGAATGGTTTGAATTGTGAATACCTGACAACTGGGTGCTTTTTGTGGCAATAAATAGTTGGAGGTGTAATGGTCGCTTTAGTTCCTCCCAAACAGTTGATCGAGGAAATATTCTCGGCCGTGGCAATTTTTTATTTAAACTTTTGTATTTTTAATTTTAATTGAGACTTTTATTTTAAAAAGTTGTGAGTCTTCACTATGATCCGATCACTTTACACCTGTGACACCTAACAGTTAAGTTAAGGTTCTAACCTAACCTAACATATCCTGGCCTATTTTTTATCACATTCTCTTTTGTCAATGTTCTGTTTTATCCGATGACCGATTTTGGTCACATTTTTAAGTAATTTGATAGTAAAAAGTAAAAATTCAATAAGGTGAAAATAAAAATACTACTTTCAATGCAACACCGACTTGGAGCAATTATATGTGAGATGTGAGGTTATGATTGACGCATGAATTGACACTAATTATAGTACATTCAGATGTGAGGTTATGATTGACGCATGCATTGACACTAATTATAAGTACATTCATATGTGAGGTTATGATTGACGCATGAATTGACACTAATTATAGTACATTCAGATGTGAGGTTATGATTGACGCATGAATTGGCACTAATTATAGTACATTCAGATGTGAGGTTATGATTGACGCATGAATTGACACTAATTATAGTACATTCAGATGTGAGGTTATGATTGACGCATGAATTGACACTTTATGTAATTGTAATTTGACAGGAAAAACAGTTTATATTTTATGGTTTTTTTAAGACAATTCCAAACTTTGAAAGATGCTGTATGCATACAATGCATCTGTGTGGGTTGTGTTTTCGTCTCAAGATCGGTATGAATTTTTCAGAAGTTAGGTTATGTTAATCTTTTGTAATGTTTTGTGCTTGCAGGCCCAGAACGTGCTGCAAAACCACATTAGAATCCACACTGGCGAGAAGCCGTTTGCGTGCCCGGTCTGCCACGACCGCTTCCGCCAGAAGGCTGCGCTTGATACGCACGTGCGCGCCGTGCACCTCAAGCTGGGCGCGCGCAGACGCAGGGTGCCTAACACCAGCACCGTAGCCGAGGGTGGTGTGCTCGAGAAGAACAGCACTGAAGACAAGCAGGAAGTGTAGTGTATCTGCCACTGGGATATCATCTGTACGCCATTAGGAATACCTTCTTGTGTTCCTTGTCCTATTATTACATTGTATTGTTACCAAGTGTTGTGGCTGTGCAGTACTGGCGCAGTACTGGTATATTGATCATTCCTCCAATAAGAGTCATTTATTTCTTCCAGTCCCCAATTAATTTCATACAAAACTCACAAAAAAATATTCACGTGTAACACGCATCAAATCACGCATTTCTTATGCAGTTATAAAATAAAAAATACCAAAATGCGTGTTTTATTTTACTGTGTGAAGTTCAGGCGCAAGTATTAAAATGTTTTTCATTCATAATCTACAAAACAAAATCATAATTTCCAAAAAAGTGTATAAGTGATACAAGCGCTTTACAAAAGGCCGAGAAGATGTTAATGATGATGAGCGTCCTGGAGTTGCAACCACGTCAACAAACCAACAAAACATCCAAACAGTGAAGAAAATGGTTTTGGAAAATCGTTGAATCACTATTAGGGATTTTTTTTTTTTTTTTTTTTTTTTATTTATTGTTTTTGTGTTTAATTCGTAGAACTCCATTTAATTTTTTTATAAATTTAATTTAGATTAAATTTGATAATATTATTATTAAGTTCTGCAAGTGTTTTAGTTTTTTATTATTGTGACAGCTGTTTCGGCTTACAAGGCCATTTTCAAACTGTGGTTAGTCCACATTGAGACGACGTTTTTATACTATTTCAAATGTAAATTTTGAAGGTGCATACATTGATTTATTACTGGTTACACCGATGACATGATCTATTGTTGGTTAAACCAATCTATGTTTTCCCCTCAGTAAATGGTAATGGGTTCTTAATTATTTACTAATGACTTTATTGCTATGAATTATTTGGGTGCATTATACTGCTTGGGTTTTGTGAAAATACTAAGAAGTGGTGAGTAAATTATTTTCCGTACTTTATTAATTAGTGTTAAATTTGGGTCATTCGTTCGTTTATTGATTTCTAATTGTTCAAGTAAATTTAATCTAATGCCCTTTTTTTCTATATGCAATGGTTTAGGACCCTTGTTGTTAAGTGGGTTATGATTATTCACCAAGAGATGTTCTGCGAATTTTGAGGATGTGTTTTTATTATTATAACATCGTATATGTTCTTGGAATCTAGTTGAGAATGCCCTCCCCGTTTGTCCGATGTAAGTGGCGTTACAATCGGCGTGGTCACATTTTAATTCATATATGCCACTGTTATTGAGTATAGGGATTTTACTTTTAGAGTTTTTAAGGCTTGTTCCTAAATTATTGTTTGTTCGAAAAGCTATATTTAAACCACATTTTTTAATTTCTTTTGCAATTTTTTCAGATATTGGGCCGAGGAATTCGAGACATGCAAATTTTTCTATATTTTTGTTATTTACCGGATATATTAAATTGATTATGATTATGAATCAATTTAATATATCCGGTAAATAACAAAAATATAGAAAAATTTGCATGTCTCGAATTCCTCGGCCCAATATCTGAAAAAATTGCAAAAGAAATTAAAAAATGTGGTTTAAATATAGCTTTTCGAACAAACAATAATTTAGGAACAAGCCTTAAAAACTCTAAAAGTAAAATCCCTATACTCAATAACAGTGGCATATATGAATTAAAATGTGACCACGCCGATTGTAACGCCACTTACATCGGACAAACGGGGAGGGCATTCTCAACTAGATTCCAAGAACATATACGATGTTATAATAATAAAAACACATCCTCAAAATTCGCAGAACATCTCTTGGTGAATAATCATAACCCACTTAACAACAAGGGTCCTAAACCATTGCATATAGAAAAAAAGGGCATTAGATTAAATTTACTTGAACAATTAGAAATCAATAAACGAACGAATGACCCAAATTTAACACTAATTAATAAAGTACGGAAAATAATTTACTCACCACTTCTTAGTATTTTCACAAAACCCAAGCAGTATAATGCACCCAAATAATTCATAGCAATAAAGTCATTAGTAAATAATTAAGAACCCATTACCATTTACTGAGGGGAAAACATAGATTGGTTTAACCAACAATAGATCATGTCATCGGTGTAACCAGTAATAAATCAATGTATGCACCTTCAAAATTTACATTTGAAATAGTATAAAAACGTCGTCTCAATGTGGACTAACCACAGTTTGAAAATGGCCTTGTAAGCCGAAACAGCTGTCACAATAATAAAAAACTAAAACACTTGCAGAACTTAATAATAATATTATCAAATTTAATCTAAATTAAATTTATAAAAAAAAAAAAAAAAAAAAAAACTATTAGGGAAGTTGCAGAGGATGTTGGCATATCAATCGGCTCATGCCATGCAATGTACTCGGATGTTTTGTTATCCAGTGAACTTTGTAGGTTATGTTTGAATTCAGTTGCCCCACACCACTGACTCTATCCAAGGGATATAAGAAGACACGCGGGTGTAGATAGCAGGAATTCCGGCTGCACACGTATTCGGACCGTATGAAGTCACCCCCACCAGGTACTTCATGCAGTTGTTGTTCGGGTACGGAGCGAATATTGGACCACCGGAATCGCCCTGTAATATGAAAATATATTATTATACACTAATTGAGGTAAGGACGTGCTGGGCCCACTTATCTGGACAACTTACATGCGTACATCTTCTGTGGAAATAGATCCTTCAGAAATACTTATCACACGCAACGCAAAACCACGCTTCCCATCCAACGCGCTGTCCTGTCAGTCTAACACAGTGAAATCCATAACTTTACAATATCTGATCGATGGCTTAACCGCGTAAGATTTTATATCAATTTCCCAAGCACAGTCGTGCTGTTGATAGCCAGACAGATATTGATAAATCAATACCTCAATGAATTGACATTCTTAAATGTCAGACGGCAACATAAAGGCTAAAAATACTAATAAATTGGCAATTTAGAATTGAAAAAAATATCTTTAATATACAATGGCTGTCGTGTGTACTTTTGACACTAAAAATGAAATCAATTAATTCATGAGGTCTTTCGTCACAACTATGTAACAGCTTTTGTTTCTCGAAGCTGGAACAGAATCAATTGATCGCATCTCAGATGAATTAATTAAGTCTATAGATTGCGTATTTGATTTCTTTCAGTTCTAAAAGCCTAGTTAGTTCACCTCCATTCATTAATAAGTCTATTATTTTGCATAACAAACAACATTATCTTAAAAGTTGTGCATATTGACGGCTTGAAGGCCCTGTGCATCTGACTGTCGGAATCATATTCTGACAGTGCTCGCAAATATCGCTAACTGGCTTAGATGAGGGATTTTGTCAATATCGTATTGATATAGAGTTTAATAAATCTACCAAGATCGGCGTAGGATGTGTGAAAGAAAGATGGCGTTGGTGGGGAGCCTTCCAACCAATTTATTTATCCATTAAGGACATTTGCTGATCGTTTTGTTGTTAATGGGAGATAATTAACTAATAGTTTTAGTAAGATGTTACAAAGTGATTTGTAAAGTAAATTCCATTGCATATTGACAAGTGTGCACGTTGGCCTGGGAACGTAGTAATGCACATATTGCTCAGTGTTCCTTACCTTCAGTCAATAGAAACACTTTCTTCCCACAGAATATGCAAGTATCCGATACTCTACGATTGATTTAAGAGTCTTGGCGACTACCGCCATACATATACGCCGAGGTTCATACACAGTTGCTAACAATCTGTAAACTCGTCAACTTCAGATTTCATTATCGCAGACTAAAATGCATTAACTGCAATGCGAGTTGCCTGTAGACTGTCGGATATATTTATTAGTAAATCACTGAAAGATTATGTTGGCTTCTTCCCCTCAGCCTAAAAAAGGATATCTCTTGTTTCTTTGGTTTGTGGTCTTCACCAAAATAAATGAATTCCTTAAATGTAAAAGTAATTCTTCTTTGCATTTTTCTTCTTCTTTTGTGTGGTGGGGGGGTCAGAGGGGGACATCTAGGTCTGCGAGCTAGTCTAGGGCCTCAGGCGTCGCCATGTGAACCTCATCAATCCCGCCGGGGAATGAATGGAGCGGTCATTCGTTAACCACGTGGTCGGTGGTCGGCACAGCACCACATTCATACATCGCGGACTCTTTAAGGCCCCATCTGTGCATCATGTGGGCACAGCGGCGATTGGAGCACCTTAACCGATTGATGGCGGACCAGGTTTTGCGAGGCAATGAGAACCCAGGCTGTGTCTCGGTGGGGTCCTTTATGAGATGGGCATTTCTCACGTTGACCGTTTGCCACTCAAGTTTTCACTCAAAATCTTCTGGGGTGTGAGGTAATCGGAGGAGCCTGTCTCTCTTTCCGCCCAGAAGGGCTGTCGGGACTTCAAACGGCATGCCGGGTGGGAGACGACATCTTCGTGCAAAGGAATTGCGCTTTTTTGTAGCGCCTTCTTGTATTCCCTCAGTGTTGCAATTTCTCGCACAATTGTTTGCATAAATACATATGATATAAGAATTTATTTAAGAGGCGTGCATTCCATACAGGCAAATAAGCACTGCCTATCCAAGATTACTAACATTAAAAGTTCTAGCTACGAATCACAGCGCCAATTGCGCCTCTACGACCGCACTACTATATGCGACAAAAGTAGCAACTAATTATTCAAATGTGGACTGTTGATGTGTGTATTCGAAGAAATACTTGTTTTGGTTAGTGTAAAAAAGGCCATGCCTTTGTAGGAATGTAGCAATCAGTGCCATCTGTCAGTACCTCTATTAATTAGTACAATGTTTTATATATCCCGTAGAATTTGGTTTGTAAATATGAATAGTGAAGCGGTTATATTGATATTTGTATTAAGATGTTGAAGTAATAACAATTAATGTTTCTCCTAATGCCCTCCCCGATTAAATACTTTTCGTACGCCGCCGCTTACTATCAACTAGCAAAGAATAAAAAGGAAGGAGAAGATGTTACCTGACAGGTGTCCCCGCCACTTTCTCCCAAAGCACAGATTTGGGTCTGCTTTAACTCATCATAGGTATCTTCACACTCTTCTTTGGACACAATGTTCATTCGAAGTTTCTGTAGCCGGTTAGACTTGACACCACCTGGAAATAATCTTACTGTTGTCTTTAATCTATTAAAATAAATCTCCAAATACTTGAGTCGGGCCATGTGTAAGAATAACAAACGGGTATGCATGAGAAGCGAAGATTGTTTGAAGACCGAGTTATTTGGCAGTTTATCCTCTCCGCGTTCCCCTGCTAGAAACGGCTTGACGGTTAGTTAGTTAGGTTAGCGGTCAGGCCGACTGCTGTTGAAGCATCCACGAGAGTACAACATAACACCACATCTGTTTTTATTTTTATTAGGTTAATATTTCATTTTATTTGGTTTTTAACGCCCAGCGGGGCTTTTACACTGATTTTAAAAACAGAATATATCTAGGTTAAGTTTTTAGATTCTCACGGCCAAAAGCATTTTTGTTGTTTGTTTTTGGGGTGTTATGCCGTGTTGCGCTAACTCCTTCTTTAGCCGACGTTTCGGACAGCGTTGCAGTGTCCATCATCAGGGCAGATCCGGTAGATCCGAAGATGATGGACACTGCAACGCTGTCCGAAACGTCGGCTAAAGAAAGAGTTAGCGCAACACGGCATAACACCCCAAAAACAAACAGCAAAAAAAAGAATATATCTAGTTCAAGGCATGATATAACAGTAAACTAATAAACTGAATATGAATAAATGGTTTAAGAATTATTTGTCTAATCGAGAGCTTACTGTCTGCATCAAAGGTCAACTGTCCTACAACTTTAAAGCTACAAGCGGCGTGCCCCAGGGCTCACATCTAGGACCCATTCTTTTTCACATATTTATAAATGAGGTTACAATGACGTTATGTTCGCAGATGATATGAAAATTTACCGAATTATTGACAATATAAATGACTGCTTATTAATACAATCAAATCTCATTAGCTTTTCTTATCGGTATATCCAAAATAAATTAACCCTTAATGTAAAAAAGTGTCAAGTCATGAGATTTTATAGAAAGAAAAACCCATTGATATATGAACCATCAAGTCTTAGGAAATTAGAAGTTTTAAATCAATATTTGACAACAAATTAACATTTATCTCCCACATTAACAATATAACCACCAAAGCGATGCAAATATTGGGTTTCATATTAAGAACTACAAAAGATTTCAAAAATTTATAAATATTGTATTCATCCATTGTCAGAAGCCATTGAGAATTCAACTCAAACATTTGGAATCCATTTTACAATATTCATTAAAAATCAATATCAATCAAACAGTGTTATTAAATGAAATTGATTCATCAAACTGACATAATTAATGTAATCAATTAGAATTCTGAGCTTAAAATTTACGTACCTAATAAATTTGTACTGAACTATTGTTGAGTGAAGTTTGTATAAAGAGGACAAAAAAGGTGTTTGTGGAAGAGTCCGTCTAGCATCTTTGGGAATGCTGGGTGGAGGGTGAATTGATCACTTACCGTCACTGGTTAGTCCCCAGCCAGTAGCAGTAAGATTTAACTGGTTGACATTTAGGTTCCTGTTTGTCCACAAGCAAGCCGGAAGGACAAATGTATTGAAACTGAAAATATAAAATAATTTTTATTATTTTTTTTGTTGTAAGCATTGAATAAAACATACTAATTTCGGTTGTCGGTGCATACTTGTATGCGTGAAGTGAATATTCCTGTGTAATGCATAAAATCATTCAAGTTCAATGAACTTTTAATTTTTTTAAATTTACAATCAATAAAGTGGAAGCCGTAGTTATTTAATTTTTTACTTTAAAAGTTTATTTCTTTTGTTTAAATGTTTGACTGATAATAATAATAATAATATTTGGCTAATTTATATAGCGCCATTTTCGTGAGAAATCACCTCAAGGGCGCTGTACAAATATATTTATTAAATAGTTAATAGGTACTAGAACTACTGACTTATCTATGTATGATACATCTACTATGAACATGGTGGTGACATGTCACCCTGATGCTCGTAAAGTTCTAATAGACAGCGGTTTGTTCTTTCTTGGATGGAATGCCTGTCGCACTCGCGATTACACAGGAGCCACTAGATGCTTCAAGTGCCAACAGTACGGTCACATCAGTAAGTCCTGCAAAAGAAACCTGTCGCCACTGCGCCGCTGTGGGACACACTTATGAGGATTGCCCCAAGAAGGCACTTCCCGCTGTCTGTGCAACATGTACCCGCTTTAAGAAACCTGCAGATCACTGATAGGGACTGTCCTGCCCAACTGGCTGCCATTAACATTCAAGTTAGAATTACCGATTATGGCTCTGGCTAATTTTACATATTTCTTCTTTTTAGGAACTACTTCTTCTTTTTTTATTTTTATTTTCATTTGTCTTGTTTTCAGGATTTTTCATGTGATTTACTGTTAACATTTTGTCCATGTATTTTATTTTCAGGAATAGCTACATGATTTGCTTTTCTCTTAGTCTTTTTTCTTAGTCTCTCCTTTTAATTTCATTAATGTATTTCAGGCTTGAACCGAACTCCGTTGTTTGTTTATTTTGTATTGTTTATGATTTTTGATTTCTTTTTGTTTGTCCCCATAAGGGGTTGGATCACGGACCTAGTCCCCGCATACGCTCACTGAAGCTCCGATAAGTTTGGGACTCTGCCAGACATCTGTGACACCCCTGAGGTTGGTTGTGGGTCAGAGGGAAGTCTGTGCGGACCTGGGCACCTTCCGTCCTGCCTCCGACCTCCTGACGCTTTTCTCCCCTAGGGTCTTTAGGGTTAATCCCTATCATCCCATTTACTCTCTTCTGGGCACCACCACGAGGTTGGCTTAGGGGCGCGGTATTTAGACCTGCATTTGTCTTCCCAACCACCACCAATCCATCCTCAGGACAGCCAGCTGCGAGGCTTTGAACCACCTTCCTTTTGTTTTCTCTTTATGCTTTCAGCTCTTCTGAATTTAGCGACTACACGATACTTTCTTTTTTTTCTACTATTATATACTTCTCTTCTCCTTTTTTTATTTTTTAGGTTGCTGACATATCTGTAATTTATGCTCCCTTCTTTCTTTTCTAGTCCCGTCAAACGATTGCGAATTCCATGTTTTGTAATAATGTCCTGTTTTTTTCTTTTTCTATGCTTTATTAGTTATTTGTTTTTAGTTGAGAAGTATTATTTGATCATAACACCTACTGTAGTTACTTATCTGTAAGTGCTTGCATACCGCTTCCTAACACTGTATGCGGGGACATTGAAGGTCTAACTTCACATTTATATATTGTAGAGCCGTTTATTAAAAAAAAAATAGATTCTTGCGAGAACTCCGAAGGGGTGACCATAAGTCACCTATACCGGGGTGGGACAGCGGTGGGTCACTTCAATACTGACTTATCTCTAAGACTAATATCTAGTGACTTACGACTAAGGCCTATAACATCTTAACGACATATATACGAGTATTTACATATTAGCAAATTACAACTAAAATTAATATTAACAATCTAATCTTACTAACGCCAGAAGAAGAAGGAAGTTCTATTATATTAGGGTGTTTTTATTGTTAGCTGGATATATATGTTAAAGGAATGAAATTAATGAATAAAATCAATCGTCAATCTTAAACGCATTTAGATGATTCATCTGCCAACAATTAAACCGATTGATTTGTTATGTTCCCGCTGATATTGTCCATTGTCCATTGGCAGGCAAGTCAATAGAAAAATTGAATGAACGGAATCGCTAGATAATGTAACAATTACGGTATAAAAAGGTGAAAAAAAAAATTTGGATAGAATGACGGATTTATGGAAATGAGAGTCTGAAAAAGTGAGTTTTTAGTTTGGATCTAAATTCTGTTGGGCTGGTTATGCATCTCAATTCCATAGGAAGTTTATTCCAAGCCCTAGGGCCGGATACTCCGAATGCACGATCACCAAACTTAGTGTTCGGATTTCGCTTAGGCTCTTTCAACCTTCCAATTGCAGATGATGTCGCTGATCTAAGAGTTGACTGCCATAGACTAGTATTTTCCGGAATGCATAGCTCAGTAATAGACGGTGGCGCCATTTCGTTGATAGCTTTAAACATCATCCAGCATAGCTTGTACTGGATCCTTTCAGGACACTTCAGCCGGTGAAGATTTCGGAGGTGCTCCGAAATGTGCGAAAACTTGGGTACCCCGGTGATAAGCCTTGCTGAGGCGTTGAACACTGATTGTAGTTTATCAGTTTCGCATTTAGGAAGATTTGCATAAATGCCGTTGCAATAGTCAAGACGTGATACTATATATGAGTTCACAAGTAATTAGGTAAGTCATTTAGTTGCCTCTGTGGTGCCATAATTTTTCAAGTTTACTGAAATTCAAAAGGTAAATTTCTTCTGTAGAAAGGCAATGATTATGTGGCAAATAATTTTTTTGTAATTAGCTTCACAAATCCTACAACTATAATATCCCGTGATTTAATAAATCTTATTTTCATCTAATAAAAAACATTAAATAACAGTGTTTATA
Source organism: Hesperophylax consimilis (assembly GCF_061612785.1). Classification (NCBI taxonomy): domain Eukaryota; kingdom Metazoa; phylum Arthropoda; class Insecta; order Trichoptera; family Limnephilidae; genus Hesperophylax; species Hesperophylax consimilis. The sequence continues at coordinate 11,527,187 of NC_142852.1, forward strand.
CCCTTATTAATAATTATATTAAATCAGTTCCAATTTTAAAAATTAAAATAATTTTCGGTTCGAAATATTTAATTATAGGACAGGATCGAAGGCAGGAATAGAAATTTGTTCAGAATATCACGAGGTATGGATAAAGACCGCATTGGCCAATGAACTCCCTCTTTGTCTGCCAATGTGTATTAAGGTGAGTGGTTGGAGGTACCTACCTGGTGGATGAAGATGATATATACCTGACAGAATCCCTGAGTTGTATGAGGGTGATATCGTTGGTTTTCTTGCTGGGATTGTACTTAGGGTGGATGATGAACCTCTCAATGAGGACCTTATCACCATCGTCATCCATTATATTATAGGCACCAACTGTCACATGGTCTGGGCGGCTGTAATACATAACATACATATCTATATAATTCATATATTATAGTTAATAAAAACGGAATTTTACTATTGGATTATGGCGCTGGTTGAATAATTTTCGTTAATTTTGCGGGTGCGGTTAAAACAATAACATTAATAACACAGGATTAAAGGAAGGGGGTGGGAAATGCCACAGATTTACTGTGATGGATGCACGAGATGATGGTTTGCGGGTTTTACAAATATGGAAAGTTCACTGGCGGTGCGTGAGTATGATATTCGACTATCTGAGAAGTTTTTGTCAACAGGGACGCCTTTTCGTACACTGAGGTTCGTCTGTGGTTGTTAGAGGTTTCAGTAAATTGGATTTAGAATTGGAAGACATCTTTTAGGCAACTCAACTACGTATTAAACAAATTAATACTATGTAAGACGGTGCAACAGAGTGGAAGATACTACCAGTATCCCAGAGTGGAAGATACTACCAGTATCGCCCTGGTGTAAGACCACCATTCAGAATTGAAACGTTGCTCCAAATGGCTTTAGCTGTGTTTAGTGACTAGATCTGAATAGCCAGGTACTTCCCCACCTTCCTCTTTCCCTTCCCCACTTACCTTCAGCCTCACAACATCCCCCAATTGGGGATGCCATAGTCTCACTGGCTCCAGACGGGAGCAGTTGGGACTCTTGTGAGGTATTCACTATAAAAAAAAAAAAAAAAAAAAAAAAAAACAATTATGTTTATGTTTTTTTGTTAATAAATTTCTTGAAAAAAACTGTTAGTTCAGAGAACTGTAGACCTTGCATCCAAAAAATTAAGCATTTGAAATATATTCTATTAGGCTGCTGATAGAAAATTACCAGTCACTGAAAAGCGTTCCTTCGCACGCATAGTCCGCCTTAGCGCCTCAACTCCATCCTAGTGCCACTCAGGAACGTATTAAAACTGCTCACCCTTTTCTCCTGTCTGTTAGGCAATGGGCTGCTGATAGAACGTACGAGTCACTGACCAGTGTTCCTCCGCACGAATAGTCCACTTCATTGCCCGAAGTCCATCCTAGTGCCACCTTAGAAAAATATTTCATTAATTTAAAATGAATTATAATTTCAAACAAATCTTAATTTTGAATGAGGAACATCACTTGTCACTGTGTTCGTAATCTCCGAAACCGCCCAAACGATTGCATTGTATATGGTTGGTTTCAGCTTGAAATACAGGATAGTTTTGGACCCGACAAGTGGCGCTATTGTCGAAATCTAAATTTGTTTTAAATTTTTTCTTCTTTTTCTCATCCAAAAATACATACAACCACAAATTTTACCTTCTCTACATAGAAGGTGGTCTGTGGCAGGACAACGTTTGCTCGGGCTCACTAGTACATATATTTGATGCGTAGGTATACAATTATGTTGAATATTTGGTCTGTCATTCATTCCAACAGTTTAATCCTAAAAAATTTTCGTTGAAAATTTTAACAATACTACTTATATTTATACCAATATTGTTCGAATACTCACCATGTACGGGAACTCGCCTGGTTTAGCTCCTTTCCCCCCCACTATAAGACTTTCTTGACACGTCTTGGAATGACTTGCGTATTCGTTGCACTCTGAAATTAAAACATGAGTAAGCCTACTCCATACGCAGAGTTTGTTCCGAGAGATGTAAGCCAGCTTACTAACTGTAATCACTTATATAGTTAGTTAGTTAACTTACTTGATTCGCTGATTCGTGACATCTGTTGATTTTTTGGTTGTGGGCAGCAAACGATAGCCGTCCTGTCTAGAAATAAAAATATAAAATATATAGTCATTTGCATCCAGTTTGTATCGACAATAAAATCAACTCTATAGATTTTTTATCGATTACAGATTAATAGAGAAACCACTGTACATTGGTTAGAAAATAATTTGAAATAAGTATTTAAGAAAATAATGCATTTTAGTAGCGATTTCATAAAACAAAACGAACAATTTGACATCTTTTCTTCACGCATTGTTTTGACATAATAATTTAACACACGCCCCATTTTGCCTCGAATAAGTATTTGATTCACTTGATTGTGACATGTCTTCCACTGGCGTCCCCGACTCCTTCTATCGTTCACTTCCGCGTCATAATTTCTCCTTGCACCCCTTTATTCGTTCATCACAAACGACTGATCTTACAACAAATAATATTTGTCTTGTGTGTTCCTCGGGAGTCCCTGACTTGTTCTACCATTCACTTATTGTGGTAGCATAAAGTATTCCACATTGTTACTGTCAAAAAAACTACATTATAATGACTTCAATTTGAGTGTGTATCTCATTCCAGTGCCCAGACAATGCGTATTAATGAAACAAAGATACATGTCTTCATTGTTACAAACAAACATCGACAAATATACCTTTATAAGACATATTTACAAGAATCATAAAACTTACCACTAAATCCACAATTGGTTGGGGCGATTCCATTTTCAATGTTTCGTTGGACCGAGGGACAGTTGTTGATCACTTTGCATGTTCCGGACACTTTCCCACGTTTTATGGTGCAATTATCACCCACTGAAATATTAATTAAATATATATTAAGTCATTGCCCTTTTCCTATTCGGGTTGGGGGATCTATCGCCTTGATAAGGCGCCTCCAGGCATCCCTTACCTTTCCTCGCACAGCCTCTGAAGTTATTTATTTAACTTTTTTAATTTTATTTTTTTGTGATTACCGCACAAGAGTCTCAACTTCTCCCAACCGTCTGGAGCCAGTAAGTCTATAGGTCCCCTAATTATTAAGATATGTTTTGGGGCTGAATGTAGTGGGGAGGGAAAGGAGATCGAAAGAGCAAGCTTGGGAAGCACCTACCTGGCTATTCATATTTGATTATCAAATACGGCTAAAGCCATTTCAATCAAAAGTTTCAATAATTTTGACTGATGGTCTTTCTCCAGGGTGATACTGATAGTATAGTTCACCGCGACCTCCGTATTCATAGCCAAGGATCGTAACCATTCAACATCAACGTGTAACAGTTTTAATAATGAAAATGGGTGAAACATGTTTTTATTACAACCGCCTGTTAATAAACATATCAAAGCCCATTGTCAATCTATCACATACAAGTTCAAAGTGTTTGAGCTGGAGTATTATTTAATAAGAGAAAACCCGGAGACACAGCTAAATTAATGATTTCAAAAAATTAAATCACTTTGTTCAGTTATATGTATAGGTCGCCTGGTTGCGGTTGCACTCTTACACTCTTGAGTTAATATTTCCATTGAACTGAAGAAGTTTGAGTGTAACTGAAACCGGTCGACATATATAACTCAAATAAAGTGCTTTAAAACAATGTAAAAGTTATATAATGTCAAGCCACAAAGTGTTTGCTTTCTTCGATAAAAATAATAATAATTATTGACTTACCTCTAGCAGAATGCACCAGCGTCACAACTAATGGCATTAATATCCAAACATATTTCAACCTGCAAAGCTGCATTGCACCTGTTATCGAAATTGTATGGTATTTATATGTTTTACTGCTTTCTTACAGATATTCTCACTTAAGTTAGAGCAATCCAGTTAGTAAAACTCAATTCATGCACAAGTAGGTCCTTACAAAAAATAAAATAACCTTCTCAGTCAAAGGATACACAATACTACAAAATATCCGAAATAATATTATGTTAAATAACCAGTCTGCTGATGGCTATTCATATGTAAATCTCACCGCTCTTGGCCTTTAGCGATGGTTGTCCAAATTTTATATTATTTTTAATTTCCTCAAACAGCTCAATTATTAAACCTGTAAATGTGGGATATACGATGAAATATAAATAGATTCATTGGCTTTATACCACAGTAAGCAATTTATATGTTTCCTTATTCACATTCAGAGGTAAGATTTTTGGAATGAGCGCTGCGGAATACAAAACCGAAATCTCCATCGCTCAAGGCATTTATTTTGTAAAAACCTTATCGCTAAAGTGGCACAAAGAGAGGCAAGAGACACAAGTGATACACTGGTCTCAAGTGATACACTAGTCTCAAGTGATACACTAGTCTCAAGCGATACACTAGGCTTTGACTATGACGTATGAATAAAAAGCATTTTGGGATAATTGGATTCAGTCAATAGTTTGTGTGTCGGTATTTAGTATTTAGTAATAATAATAATAATATATTTCACATAAAATTATACAATAAACCATGCGGAAAGTTTGACTAGCCAACTAGGAAAGGATCCTGTTTTAGGCCAGTAAAATTGACATGTTTAGTTCAAATCATAATTTCATATTACATTGTATAATTATAAAACATATTATTTTATAGAAGGAAAAAAGTGTTAAGATTGAATTCCTGTTAGAAGCTTTAGTTAAATATAAAATTTTGTACTTATAAGAATAAGCGAATAGAAAAAATAATATCTTAAAATACAAAATTAGTATCGAATGCTTTTGTTTAACAATAGATGTATGTTTGGTTATTTAAATCGCTTGCAAAAATCGAGAATCAAAACATTCTTCAAGCGTGATAACAAAATATAATAATTAACATGAATGACATGTCCCCCAGCTTTAGGAGCCGGCAAAGAAACTCAAAAAGTTGCGACTCGAGAAGGATGCGGCAAATGATTAAAAACAAAATTGAATATTTATCTTAAGGAAGTGAATAAAAAGCGACATAAGACAATGGTTGATACCCAAATGTATTTTTTCCATTTCTTTGCTTAATTTTTTAATCCCACTAAGATATTTTCCCTTGGAGCACTTTATGTAAAATAAAACCGATAAAGTAATTAAAAGCCAGATGGTAATAATAAAAAGACAGATCACCGCAGTAGTTGTAAGGTAGAACAATGGAAAGGGTAGAGTTATAAGTTTATAATCTAGTTGGGTGGTTAGAAAATAATCAAAAGCATAGATTGATAAAGAATAGACAATTGTGTTCGTTTTTGTATTGTATGGACTTTGACGAATTATGTATGAGTGTTTTTGCAATTATGTATATATATATTTTATAATGAGATTATCTATTGATCAACATATTTACACTTTTGACCCTCCCTAAATAAAGGAGCCAGTCGTTGATCATTTTGCCCAAAACATTTGTACTTTTCGTTTTCCAAGCATTGGGAATAAAATTAAATGATTTTGGTCCTAAGTACGAGAATTGCCGTTGCTCAAGGGAAGTCGAGGTTTTTATGGGGACTATTGGATTATTCCTTGAAAGTAGTGTATATATTGATATTTCTGAATTAAACTGATTCTGATATAATTGGATTCAAAGTTTCAATTCTGGGAAACAATCCAATGAATGTGTGTCTTCATAATTTGTACTGTTCGTTTAGAGATGCGAATATGTTTAAAATCCCACCGTCTGGAGCCAGTGAGTCTATGACATCCCCTGTTGGGGTATGTTGTGAGGTGAAGATGGCTTTTCAGTTATTGTCACCAACCACGGCTAAAGCCATTTCAATCAACGGTTCAATTCTAAATGGTGAGATTTCTGAGATTACATTTCACCCTGAAACTTGCCGTAAATACACTTCAAAGTTATTTTTATAAATTAATTGATTTGAACCAGAAACCTCCGGATTCGTAATCGAGAGCCTTACCACTATTAAAGTTGGTACTTTAAAAAATGTAAATAATCAAGTAATAAATTATTATTATGGATTAAAAAATCATTTTATTTCCTCAATTATTTTGCTTATATTTTCCTCATTCGAAAGGTTAAATTTTTTAAAGGTTTGATTTTGTATTTTTTAAACTTATGAATATTTATGAATATTCTCGTGCGTCATTAGAATTGAATTACAAATTCATTTGCAGAATCATGACAACATAAACGCCCGGTTTTTTATTACGAATTTTTTGTATTGATTATGGACAGGCTTTGTGCAAAATTGTGCTTGAAATTTAATGCTGAAATATACAGAGAAACTTAAAGATATTTTTTTAGATATAACTATTTTTTGGAATAACATTTTGAAATACTTTTGGAGTTTATTATACATAGTAATGAGATAAGCTGTCGAAATGTTGATATTTGCAGCCGGCCGATAAGCGTGTGACTTCACTGTACATGACGTACAATGACTGGCGCAGCAGTACTGACATTCTGTTTCGGTATTCGGTATTATGAATTGTGTTTTTAGGTAAAGGTCGCAATCAGGGCTGGCTTTGTGCGGGCGCAATTGGAGCAGTTCGCTCCGGGCGCCGAATTGCCAGGGCGTCAAGGAGCCAAGGCGCTGATAACAACTGACACCTTAAACAGCGCCCTTGGAGTTTTTACATGGCTATTCTAATATGGTCACCAAACACGGTTAAAGCCATTTCAAGCAACGTTTCATATCGATACTGAGAGTATCTGCTACTTCTGTTGCGCAAATATATAATAATATATTATTTTTAATTAATTAATTGTAAAATAACACAAATTATCAAATAAAATTTACTTGCGCACGCAGAGATTTTAACTCGCGACCTCCGGATTGCTAGTCGAGAGCCTTACCCCTCGACCAAGGAGGCCGTCAAAATGTAATGATTTATGTACAAAATTAGTACACATTTTGTAATATTTATCAAAATGTAGTTGAAACAAGTTTGAGGAAAAATTCCACAAACTCCTGACTTGGTCGGCTTATAAACTGGTACTGGATTAAGGCAATACACTGCTCTTCTTAAAATATCAGCTCGCTCACAAATATAATATTGTTAACACGGCGTCCGGAAACTCGTATTCCTAGCGGGAATTGGTGGATCTACTTTTGGACTCGATTTGGTGGAAAAACTTTTTTTTATTTGAGGTCAAATTAGAAAACTATCGGTTTGTTAATGTCTTTTATAATACGTCGTAGCTTAGACCCAGCTATTTGGTTTAATTTGGGTACCACCGCCCCGGGAACCATTTATCAGCCGAATTACTCGAAGACCTAACACATTCTCTCGGAAAAAACAATGATGACAGATATTGAAACATTAAAAAAAACATTAAACGAAAAATGTATTCTACTAAAGAATCTGGAAACACGGGCTGCCGAAAGCGACCATAGAATGCTGGCAGACTCGTTAGAAATATCCGGAGTACCTCTTAAAGCGGATGAATCTATATTGGAAATAGTAAGGTCAATAGCCGAAACAGCGGACATTCAGATCCTTCCGGAAGACATTCTACAGGCCGTCAGACTACATCCAACTACTGCCAAGGCTCAACCAGGGGGACCGTCTGCAGCATCAACGTCAACAAAACAAAGGGACCATCCGAAAATCAAAATTAGATTCAATAATCCTAAATTACGTGAGCTTTTGCTCTCTAAGAAAAGAGAAGTCAAATACAAAACATCCCCAGGGCTACACTCAAAAATCTACATCAGTGAAATCCTGTCACCATATCTAAAGGAACTACTATGGAAAACAAAACAACAAGCCATCACAAAGGGATATGCATTTGTATGGACCAAAGATGGAAAGGTTATGGCGCGGAAAGCCGAGAAAGATAAAATAATTTATATTAAACACTCCGATGATATAATAAAGATGATCTGAATTTACTATCCCAAAATCGTACACATCCATCCGATAATTTTAATCTTACCATGGCTAAACAATTAAAAATATTACACCAAAACATACGCAGTATCTCAAAAAATTTTGACAATTTCACTGTCGTACTTCAACAATTGGAGACAGAATTTGACGTGATAATTCTCACAGAATGTTGGCTAGATAAAATCTTCACACCAATACAATTACCTAATTATACGGTCACTCACTCCAAAAATATTAAAAATCAAAATGACGGTATTGTAATTTACTGCAAAAAACATCTACATTCAACTTTAACGGAGGTAGATATCACAGACGCAAACGGCTTTGAAATAATCATAAATAATGACATATGTATTTTAGCTATGTATCGATCACCTTCTATAAAAAACATATTTCCCTTTCTGAGGTCCCTAGACAGTCAACTTATCAAAATGAAAAAACAAAAAAATATCTGCTTAATAGGAGATATGAATATAAACATTTTAGAAAATAAAAAACATCCACAAAGTGACGATTACTTAAACCTTTTGTTATTCCATGGACTCTTTAGCACCATAAATGAACCCACAAGAGTCAACTTTAAACAAAATAACCTATTACCCACGCAAACTTGTATTGACCACATTATGTTAAAAACAAAAAGATCATACAAATCCACAATCCATCACTCGACAATTACAGACCACTATACACTTATCCTGGAAATAAACACTACAAACAATTCACAAGAAATACACTCCAAAACCACAAAAACCCACAATACAACTGATATTTTAAAATTAAATGACATACTACTTAATAAAAAATGGGAAGAACTCGTAGAAAATAATAAAATTAATGAAGCATGGTCACTTTTTATAGAATGTATTCAAGACGAATTTAAAAAAAATACCATCACGTCCGAAAAAAGTTCTCCAACTAAACATAAACTTCTAAAACCGTGGATATCAAAAGGACTCATAACAAGTTTCAGTAAAAGAGACAAACTCCACAAACAATGCAAATCTAACCCATATGACATCTATCTCATAAATTTCTATAAACGATATCGAAACTTATGCACACGACTTGCACGTATATCGAAAGAAATATATTATAAAAATAAATTAGATAAATGCAACAAGGACCCCAAAAAAATTTGGCAAATCCTAAAAGAAATATCCCACACATCTTCAAAGAAAAGCGATTCCATAACCGAGATTAAAATAGATAACGAGATTATTAAGACATCAGAACAACCACTAAAAGTATGTAATTTTGTGAATAACTATTTCGCTAACGTCGGCAAGGTATTAGCAAACAGAATCACTACAAATGACGATATCCCAGAATTCTCAAACCACTATACACACACTAATGTTTCTTCCTTTAAAATTCCATACATTACCCAAATACAAACACTAAAACTTATAAACGAACTAAAAAACACAAACTCTCAGGGTAGCGACAAAATATCACCGATGACACTAAAAATAATAAAGTCAGCACTTCTTATCCCACTTACTATACTTATAAATCGGTCCATTAAAGAAGGAGTGTTCCCAACTATTTTGAAAACGGGCAAAGTAATTCCAATCCACAAAAAAGGAAACAAGGAAGAAATTAATAATTACAGACCAATTACAATTCTAAACACGCTCTCAAAAATTCTCGAGAAACATATCAAAAACCACCTTTTAATTTTTCTTAACAAAAACAATATACTATCACCAAATCAATTTGGATTCAGGGAAAATATGAGTACCTCACATGCCATAGCCTCAGTAACAGACTTCCTCAAAACAAATATAGATCAGGGTAAAAAATGCCTTGGAATATTCCTAGACCTGGCAAAAGCGTTTGACACAATTCACCACCAAAACCTGTTCAATAAACTTAAATATTTCGGAATCACGGGAACAGAACTCAAATTAATTGAAAGCTACATGGAAAATCGCACCCAATATACCTCAATAGAAAACACATGTAGTGACAAGGAACAAGTATCCTACGGAGTACCACAAGGCAGCGTACTTGGCCCAATCCTATTTCTTATTTATATTAACGATCTTTGTCACCTCGAAATAGACGGGGAAATTATAAGCTTTGCTGATGACACTGTGTTACTTTTTAAGGCCACTGACTGGAACACACTAATCACAAAAGCTGAAGTTGGCCTAAATATTACAAAAAAATGGCTTGACTCTAACTTATTAACTTTAAATATAGATAAGACTAAATTCATAACCTTTAGCATAAACTCGAGAGGCCAACCCGCCAAAAACATCTACCTTAAAATACATTCCTGTCACTCAGCGAGCATCCCATGCAATTGTCCTCCAATCACACAAACCGAAAATATAAAATATCTTGGTATATACTTCGACCGATATTTAAAATGGGACAGACATATTGAATCGGTTAAAGGAAAGATAAATAAGTTGATTTACTTTTTCAAAAACGTGAGAAATATACTGAACATATTTGATATTAAGAATATATACCTCGCAATAGCACAATCTATAATGGAATACGGCATTATTGCCTGGGGCTATGCCAGTAAAAAATACATAGACACACTATTTAAAGCTCAGAAAACCTTAATAAAAGTAATACTTAAAGTACCAATACTAACACCCACTTCAACCATATTTAAACAATTCCCAGTGTTGAAGATTCAAAAACTATATTCAAAACAAATACTTACTTTCCTTTACAAGAACCTAAACACATTTAAAACTTCACAAACTTCTCGCAATACCAGAACAAGACATGCACACCAACTACTAATACCAAAAACCAACACATCCTTTGGACAAAAACACTACAGATTCCAGGCTATAAAACTATTCAATTCACTTCCAACACAATATAAAACATCTAATCTTACAGAATACAAAAAACACATATGGAACTGGCTACAATCCTGTTAATATTTATTTTTTTATATTTAACTTTTTTGGAATAACTATGGAAAAACTACTGTTATAACTATGGAAAAATCGATTTTATATTTTAATTTTTAATGTTTCTCTGTGTAACCAACTCCACTGTATTGTTTTAGAATTATATAACTTTACAATTGAAAAAGTCCTCCACAACACAGGTGAACTCCTAGCGTGGAGGACAATATACTATACCATTGTTTAACAAATATATTAAAGCATAAATAAAAAAAAAAAAAAAAAAAAAAAAAAACCCACAGCCCCGCCATCGGTGACCCCAATGGCCGTTGACCCCAAGTGGTTCTGTACATATCGTCGAGGGAGATCTTTTGACCTCTCCAGCCGACCAGACTCCAGACTCTCTCTCGACCCATCGAGGGATGGATTCAAACGTCCGTCACTTCTGGACAAATTGACCCTCAGATTCCTTCCCACCCACTTGTTCCTTTTTCCTTCTCAGACCTTCCTCTCCTTCCTTTCTTTAAAAGGGCCCTCCGCGCAGCATCCCAAAAGATGACAGAGGCCCTGTGGGATTTTTTTCTTCAGGGCCTCCTGTGTTTAGCCAACGTAAAAAAAAGAGACACTTTTAAAAATGTAGCGTCGCTTACGCTAGGCGGTTCGTTTTAAAACGAACACTCAGATGATGTGCTGAAAAGTTCCACAATGGACTACGCTATACACCTTTGCGAACTTTACTCTTGTGCGCAGGTTTTAGTTATTTTATGTGCGCTCTTCGGCGGTCAATATACGACTGATGTATTAGGTGATCCCTCCTGGTGCCGGTAGTTAAGTTGACCTCCAGCTCGTGGGATACATTCCATGTTAGGGCAAGTCTACCAATATACGACTGATGTATTAGGTGATCCCTTCTGGTGCCGGTAGTAAGGTTTACCTCCAGCTCGTGGGATACATTCCATGTTAGGGCAAGTCTACCAATATACGACTGATGTATTAGGTGATCCCTTCTGGTGCCGGTAGTAAGGTTGACCTCCAGCTCGTGGGATACATTCCATGTTAGGGCAAGTCTACCAATATACGACTGATGTATTAGGTTATCCCTCCTAGTGCCGGTAGTAAGGTTTACCTCCAGCTCGTGGGATACATTCCATGTTAGGGCAAGTCTACCAATATACGACTGATGTATTAGGTGATCCCTTCTGGTGCCGGTAGTAAGGTTGACCTCCAGCTCGTGGGATACATTCCAAGTTAGGGCAAGTCTACCAATTTGGATGTCTGTGGTGGTGATCTACGTATTCTTAAAAAACCTGTATATTTATCAAATGTTTTCGAAGAATATTATGAATAATATTCTATGAATATATTATGAATATTGCGAATATTATGAATGAAACCGGTTCGGCAGGTTTCAGATATTAAGTTTGGTTAAAACGTATTGGTTATTAGTAGAGTGAAAATAATACTCCATTATTTCTTTAGGGATATTATAACTTATTCTAATTTTGATAAAGTAGATAAATTTCTATTTGAATATTTTAGTACAGGAATTTTCTTCAAACAATCATTTTCAATACTGAAAATGACATTTAAATTCGAATCGAATTTGAGTTCATTGAACGTGTAAATTTTCACGCAGGAAAAACTAACGCACGTAAATCCAATAAGCACTGTACCATTTACTGTAAAACAATTTGATATTATCGTTATAAACAACGTTAGGTGACTTAGCAGGGTGCCCGGGTTCACGGGGTGGGGTTTGCCTAGGTCTTACTAGGTGCACACACGTCTGCCTACTGACTGTTTGTCGAGAGACTGATTGAGGGAGACCCTTTAATCTGTCTAGCAGAACTATCTCGCCCTGCACCGCAGACAATTGGATTCATAGTCCGTCACTCCTGGTCACACTGATAGTTGCCTACCCACCCTTCATATTCTTTTTCTTCGGAGAATTTACTTTCCTCCTACCCTTAAAAGGAACCTCCACACAGCATCGCCAAAAGACGATGTACTTAATGGTTATTATTTTAAAAAAATCTTGCCTTTTTTATTGTGTAAATATAATGAAATAAAAAAATTCAGTTATTAAAAAAACTCTTTCGATGGGCTTAAATTTGATTTTCAAACAACTGATTTACGTTGTAACACAAATATGTCGTTAATAAATTTTAAATTCCGACACAAAAAACGCTTTTTTAAGGACGTTTATTTTTTTAATTTATATTTCACCAAAACATAGAAGTATGGGAAAGATAAAATTTTTAATTATTACCATTAGCACACAAAAAATTGTCAAAGTTGTCTCTGAAATGGTGAAAATTCCACGTTTTAATGGCCTATATTTCCTAATTAAAACACAAATAAATAAATCAACACATATCTGTACTAGATATTTTCTGTACCTACTAGTCTCAAGTGAACCACTAGTCTCAAGTGAACCACTAGTCTCAAGTGAACCACTAGTCTCAAGTGAACCACTAGTCTCAAGTGAACCACTAGTCTCAAGTGAACCACTAGTCTCAAGTGAACCACTAGTCTCAAGTGAACCACTAGTCTCAAGTGAACCACTAGTCTCAAGTGAACCACTAGTCTCAAGAAATACACTTTTTGATTAGAAAAATAATTATTCAGTTTGGTCGAGTATTTTGGCCTCAAATCAATAATTAATGATTTTTACATAATTTTTTCTAACCTTTTGTACTTATACTATATCTTTATAGTAATTCTATATTCAGAACTTTTTTACTCACAATACTTTTTATGTTTATATTACATTTAAATAAATAATGTTAAAATAAACATGACTTTGTATTAAGTTCCTGTGTGGTAAGTTTCGAGCTATTTCTAGACTTGTTATACTGAAAGCAAATGTCTGTAATAATAATCACGGACCAGACAAGCCCTGGACTAAGCATTAGTGCCATTCTGTATGTATGGCATTGAAGTCAAATCTAGGTTGTTCTAGTTCAAATCTAGGAAATTGCCTGGCAGCCATCTTGTATGACTAACTTTTGAAATTATTTGATTGATTTAATAACTAAGTATATTTTTTTATCATCTGCATATGCTAGGTAATAAGCATGTAAAAAACATTTGTGAATATCGTATATATATAGGTACACATTAAATAATAATGGCCTAAATGAGAACCTTCAGAACAGAAATCAATAACAAAATCATCTTATTTCCACCAATCATACTTTTAATAAGGACACAGGGGCTAAAATTCTTCGCCGTAAAATAATAAAAGCAATAGATTGGATAACTTAGAAGCCCTTGAAATCAAAAAATCCCTAAATAATAACGCTAGTATATTGAATAACCAAATTAATTTATCGTTTAGTCCCATTCTAGATATATTTCCAGTAAACCGCTTTGATTGCCGGAATTCCCGCAATTACAGTTTCCCCTTTGACCTCTCACTCAAACACCTAAATTATATTTTTTGTTTATATATCTGTCAATATTTTGTATCATAGGTTAGTTTTAATATTCTACTGACGAAGGAAGCGTGCTTCCGAAACCGGTACAGTACAATTAAAATTAATGTGGTCTAAAACAAATTTATATCTTCTATGGTAATCTATTGGATTATTATAGGATTTCCATTTTTTATGAAGTTTTTGTTTCTCTTTGATGATTTTAATTAGAGGAGCTGTATTCCAGTTTGGAATTTTTTTCGGCGTTTGGGTACAAATTGGTTGATGGTATTATTTAAGATGTTATAAAAGTAATCAACTACTTTGTCAATGTCTGCATTCTCCTGAGTAAATGACCAGTCTATCATCAACAGATGTCGGTTGATTAATTCATAGTCGGGTTTTCAAACAGGCAAAGTACTTTAGGAGGAGCGTTGATAATTGGCAGTGTATCGATTTGTAATATAATTTTAAGCAATGGGTGGTGTGAGTCCTCACTGACAAGAGGATTGCTAGTTACAGGTGATTTAATCTAGGATTCGGTTATTGGAATTTTTTATGTGATTATATTTTTTTTAATTCGGAGTAATAAATTGTGTCAGTAAGTGAGGAACTAATTGTATTTAAGTTTCCAGGTGTTAAGTGTGAATCATGCATTTCCCATATTATGGTGGGAGAAAATATCATAAAACGTTGTTGGCAAGACAGGAGGAATGTATACAGCACATATGATGAGATTGAGAGAACTTACCGGAATAGATACGAAGATTTGTGCAATCTGATTTTTTCCAAGTCATCGAGACGGGAAGCTGAGAGCTCCTTACGCACTGCTACTAGCACACCGCCTCCGTCCATCTTACCAGTAAGTATACGGTCCCTATCTCGTCGGAACACCGTGTACCGTGAATCGATGAATTCGGCCGTATTTACACTTGCTACAAGCCATGTTTCAATTAGAACTATAACACCATAGTTATTTGATGAAATATTAATAAGAAGATCCTGAGTTTTGGTCTTCATACCACCGCAGTTCTGGTAATAAACGGATATAGATGATGTCATTTTATTAGTGTAAGTGTGCCTGTCGATTTATTCCACAATCGCGAGAGCGGTACATTAATTAGGACGTATGAAGCATCAAAATTATATATGAAACAAAGATTACTTAGTGTAAAATATGTCAACATTGTAAGATGTTAATGAATATGCAAGATATATGATAGTGCTATATGATTATGGAGGCATTGCGCTGTAAACAAAAATATTAAGTAATTTAAGAAACAGACAAATAAACAATGGTACAGGATAGTGTGAGAGAGTTGGCATTGACAGCAGCAGTAACGAGTGTGTTGTAGAAGCCACATATTTTGTTGATCATGAGTGCTATTTTTGTTAGGGTCTCCCTCACGACGAATGGTAACCACTCGAGAGAGATCATTCCTTTTCGCCAGGATACTGTGATTCCGCACCCATACGTATTTATAGACGTTTTATTTTCCGGTGCACGTGTTTTTACAAAGAGTATTTTATTTTTTATTGTCAGGTGTTCATTTACATAGAAGTTAGTGGTGGGAGCGCCAAGTCCTAGTTGGCCTGTTGTGAGGCCGCGGCGAGTCCTTACCGCAGCGATTACATCACCACGGAGACGCTTTGTCGTTAACTAGACGACTATGTTGCGTGGCCGGTTGGAGGGCGACGAGTGACCGCGAGCGACGCGGTGCACAGCCACCACAGCGCCACTCAGAACCGGGACGTCAATGATGGACCCCATTCTCTCCAGTAATGATAAAAAAATTCACCTTTTGCCTCGGGAATGCCGTGAATGTCCAGATTACATACACTGCTACGCTGCTCCATTTCGTCTTGAGCGTCTCTGATTGATTCCATTTCCTGTCTTGGGCTGGCATTTTATTCCTGGAGAACAGTTACACATCCCATCATTTTGGTGTACCGGTCCTTCCACTCATTTGACAGCGCGTCCAATTTTTGATGAATGGCGTCAACTGCGAGTTTACTTTCAGTGCGCATTGTTTCGAGTTTCAACCAAAGATGTTGATAAGGGAGTCTGTGTCAATGTTTATTATTGACTGGTGCGTTGCCGACGGTGAGTCCATGGGGCCAGATTCAGTCAATAGAGGTGATGATGGTGTTTTCTTCAGACTGCAAACCATTCTGCCAGATTTAGACATTTTGGTTATGTACCTAATGTTTTTCCATCGCCAAAATGTGCAAACAAAAGTAAAAATAAAATATTTATTTTTATTTAATGCCAGTAGGATTTGAACTGAGGTTATCCGAAACTCTACAAAGTAATGGCGGGCGCTATCACCGCTGGAATAAAAGCCGCATTTGTATTTGGGTTAAAATATTTTAGTAAGAATCGTGTTAGCACTAGGATGTTGTGTATTTATTTAGAACGGTGTAAAAAAATATTTATATTATAATCGTATTTTTTTTCTTGGAATCTTTGGGATTCTAACTGGGTTCTTCCAATCTCGGTGCAGGTTTAGCGGGCGTTCTCACCACTGGGCTAAAATCCGCATGTGAGGTACCGTGAAATATGTGTAATATGAATTGACTTAGCACAGGTATTATAATAAGTAAATGAATGTTTATTACGGCGACAACACTAACTGTCACTTCACAGAACTTGAACTAATCACTTGAAATAAGATTAAGTACGACCGTTTAGACATAGCTAACGTAGCTGTTCAACAGGAAATCATTTACCGATAGATTGATTGATTATTATGACGTATTCTAGACCCTGAATGAGGGTGATTTTTAAAGAGCGATTTTTTGACGTGCTTTCTGAGTGAATGTTGGTGAAGAAAGCTCGCACGATTGGGCATTTTTTTATTTTTTTATTATACATTATACACTTTACAAATAAGGTAAAAAGTCCCGATAAACTGCTTTTCAGCAGTTTGTCTAACGGGTTCTTTACATTATAAATCTTTTTATATTGAATTTACAGTTACATTTTTAAAATTATTTATTTAATTATTTATTTCACGCCTATTAAGGCTTTTACATACATACATATAAAAAAAATTACGAAATTATACATGAAAATAGTGCAGCCGACTATTTAAAATAATTGCCGAAAAATAACTATAGAGTCAAAATATCACTGAACTTGATCTACACAGCATGCAGGCACAAAACATAATTTTTTTCTGTTTCAGTTGACAAAATTATTATGTGTTAGTCAAATCAAATTAAATACCTTTATTAAAATATTCCACTACTTGATGAAAAAAACTTCAATAGGGTATGCTTATATATTGAAATTGATGTACTAAATATATCAACAACATCGTAGTATTTGTATCCTAGCTGTTGAATCCGTCGCATAGGAGTGTGATATTGGGACGTTTGCTACAATAATAAGGTAGGTACTGTCTTGTAACCGACCTGCTTGGAGTATGAAAAGAGATTACATATAATAAATCAGGGGTTTCAAACATTGAATTAATAATTTTATACAAACAGGTTAAATCGGAAATAATTCTGCGATCAGATAATTTTATTAAATTTAATGAACAAAGTACGTTATCGTAATTTAGGTTTTCTTTAGGAATGCCCATTTTTAAATTTACATATCTTAAAAATTTATTTTGGATTCTTTCAATCGCATGTGAATGAACCTCATAATTTGGGGACCAAACTGTGGAATTGTATTCTACATGACTCCTTACTAGTGACATATATAATGTTTTTACAGTATTTACATAATTGAAATCACTAGATACCCTTAAAATAAATCCCAACATTTTCAAACCTTTAGGTATTGGTTATTATTTCAATATGCTTGATAAAGTTAAGTTTCGTGTCAAACCAAATGCCTAAGTCATTAATTACCGAGACAGATACTAACGTCATATTGTTAATGGAATAATCAAAAAATATTGGATACTTTATTCGATGAAACCTCATAATTTGACATTTGCTTATGTTAAGTTGCAAGCGGTTATCACGACACCATATAATTAATCTTGACAAGTTATTTGACAATATATGGCAATCGTTAATGTTTCTGATTGCTTTGAATAATTTCAGGTCGTCTGCAAACATTAACACTTGAACATCATTGAAAATATACAATACATCATTGACAAATAATAAAAACAAGATTGGACCTAAGTGTGACCACTGGGGAACACCACTCGTAGCAGTGAATTTGTATGAAAATGTACCATAAATTTCAGCAGCCAGTAATCTTTTAGTCAAGTAACTATAAAACCACTTATATAGTGAACCTCCTATACCGAATTTATGGAGTTTATTCAGCAATAACTCATGATTGACTTTATCGAACGCCTTGCTAAAATCGGTATAAATAGAGTCAACTTGACATTTACTAGACATGGAATCAGATATATGGTTTTGATAGGTTAACAAGTTAGGGTAGATTTGCCAGTAGAGAAACCATGTTGTTTAGGAGAAATGACGTGGTTTAATCGGAAAATAATTTTTTTGAAAATAATTTTTTCAAAAACTTTAGAAATCGTTGATAAAAGGCACACCGGTCTGTGATTAATCTCCTCGTGTTTATCGCCTTTTTTAAAATAGGCGTAATGAAGCTGAATTTCCATTTAGTAGGAAAACATCCTGTTCGTAGAGACTGATTAAACAGCAAATATAAAGGATACGCCAGATTGGTAGCACAATTATTCAAAAATACAGGAGGTATTTTATCTGGTCCAGCACTTTTGCTTTGATCTAGTAATTTTAGTTCAGTCAATATATCATTATATTCTATGTGGATAAAAGATAAATTAAGATTATGATCAGTAGTAAAATTTGATACTGTACTAGCAGAAACTGGTGTCTCACATTCATAAACGCTTTAAAAAAAATCAGCAAAAAGGTTAGCAATACTTTGAGTGTCTAGTGATTATATGTAAAAAACAAAAAAATTACAGAAATATACCAAAAGTAAAATGATGAAAAACAAACACATCAATTTTAAAAGTCATGAAAATAACATGTCATTATAAGCTAATACAAATGAATTTTTTCAGTAAGCCAAGTCTTCGAAAGTTCACAAATTGTTGGTTTTAGGTACAGTTTTTAATTTCAGCAGGTAACATATTAATAACAACTGGGAATCATTATAGTTTAACGTTCTTTGGTTGATTTGGGCAATCCGGAACCTTGAACACAAATCACAATAAAATATATCACACAAAATTAAAAAAAAAACATCGTTTCTAAAATAAAATTTAGTGCAAGCGATTTGGACACTGACCTTTAAACAGTTTCTTCATACACAAGGCTTAAAATCGCATTCAAAACTAAAGGCAAACACATTACTATCCTATTAGTTGTTAACCCTTAACTAGGCAAGGATATCAAAAATGAAATTTTAAAAGTTAAACCGTGTTACTAGGATTCTGGGTCTAAAACAGTTCTTGAAAAAAAATAGCAATAAAATAAATAGGTTTTTAAATTTTCAGTAATATCAGAGTTCAAATGTTAACTACGGTGAAAAACGCCAAATGCGGTTGGTAAAGTTAGATAAAAATGAAAAATTGTAGCCAATAAATAATTATCTATATTTACTACTAATAAGTTTCTGTTTTGTACGGAGACAAATACTCACATTTTAATGTATCTGAGAGGAAAATCGTCAAATCAGTCAAATCAATTGAACTTTTTTCTGTCTGCCCAGGTAGTACGTTCTCGAGCGGTTGAAGTACCTAAGAGATGTGTTAACAAAATAATTCTCGTAAGTTCAAGGTGCGATCTCCACAAGGTAAACAGAAAAGAAAATGTTCTAGAACGCACTAGCAGCTGCTGCTACAAATCTACAGTTTTGAAAGTTAATTTAGAAGTGTAAAAATATTATTTGAAAATAATTAAATACATTACTGTACACATATTCATATATATTTTTATATTCGTGTTAGTTGTATGACATAATTATCTTTTTTACACATACATTTACATTTAAGTTACACGTACATTTAAGTTTAAAAAAAATCAAATCTTTTCCAATGCGATTCAGAACAAATTCAACGAAATCGCAAGGTTATAAATATTGTGACCATTATAAAATTATATTAATTTTAAAAACTGGTAACTCTCTGGTGAAACATATCAGATCGAATACTAGAATTTATTCTGTAAATAGTTTTCGTGAAGGTGAATGTTAACGCAAGGAACAAGAAAAGTGTCCAGTCAAAGAGTCTTTTCGAGAAAATGCATAATTCCATATTAAAATAAACAGTGAGTGCGCACGCGTTTATTTCAATCTCTCTTCAGCCAGAAAACGAGAAAGTTTTTTTTCAGCTGTCAGTCAGTTTTTTCTCTTCAAGGAACACTGTTGATAACTTGCATAGTTGCACTCGGAATAAGAAAAGGGGGTTTTTCTCCGCTCTGAGTCAGCATGTGTTCCAACAAATGTCCTATATGGGGGGTAAGGTGGCCTTTCCTAGAATCTGAATATGTTCACTTGGAAAATGAAAAAGGTTTGTCACCACTGTGAGTCAGCATGTGGCTTTTAAGATGTGCGTTTTGAGAATATCCATAGATGAACAAGGAACAAGAAAAAGTTTTCTCCGTAGTGACTCAACGTGTGCTTCAGATTGCCTTTACAATAACATAAATATGTGCACTTGGAACATAAAACAGGTTTTTCGCCACTGTGAGTCAGCATGTGGGTATTAAGATGGGCGTTTTGATAAAATTAAATGTTTCACACGGGACTTGAAAAAGGTTTATCTCCACCGTAAGTTAGCATGTTGCACTTCAGAAAACATGTATAGTTGCACACGGAATATTAAAGAGGTGTACCTACGATGTGAGAGAGCATTTGGCTCTTCAGTCGGCCCTTTTGATTACATGCATAGTTGCATACGGAACATGAAAAAAGTTTTTCTCTACTGTAAGTCAGCATGTAGAACTTTAGTTGACCCTTACGATAACACGCATAGTTGCACAGGGAACATGAAAAAGGTTTTTCTCCACTGTGAGTCAGTATGTGTGCCTTCAGGTTACCCTGGTAAGAACTTGTATAATCGCACTCCAAACATGGAAGAGGTATTTCTCAACTGAGAATCAGCATGTGCCTCTTTAGCTGACCCTTTTTACAACACGCATATTTGCACACGGAACAAGAAAAAGGTTTTTTTCTCCACTGTGAATCGGCATGTGCCTCTTCAGCTGACCCTTTCGACCACACGCATAGTTGCACACGGAACATGAAAAAGGTTTTTCTCCAATGTGAGTGAGCATGTGGCTCATTAAATTACCCTTTGGGAAACACGCGTAGTTGCACACGGATCATGAAAAAGGTTTTTCTCAACTGTGAGTGAGCATGTAGCTCTTTCAATGACCCGTTTGACAACACGCATAATTGCACTCCAAACATTAAAACGGTTTTTCTCCACTGTGAATCAGCAGGTGCACTTTAGCTGACCCTGATAGCACGCATAGTTGCACACGGAACATGAAAAAGGTTTTTCTCCACTGTGAGTCAGCATGTGGCTCGTTAGGTCGCTTTTTCGATTACATGCATAGGTGCACACGGAACATGATAAAGGTTTTTCTCCACTGTGGGTCAGCATGTGGCTTGTTAGGTCGCTCTTTCGACAACATGCATAGTTGCACACGGAACATGAAAAAGTTTTTTTCCACTGTGAGTCAGCATGTGGCTCCTTAAATGACCCTTATGATAACTTGCATAGTTGCACACGGAACATAAAAATGGTTTTTCTCCACTGTGAGTCAGCAAGTGTGTCTTCAGGCTACCCTGTTGATAACTTGCATAGTTGCACTCCAAACATGAAAATAGTTTTTATCCACTGTGAATCAGCATGTGGCTCGTTAGGTCGCTTTTTCGATTACATGCATAGGTGCACACGGAACATGATAAAGGTTTTTCTCCACTGTGGGTCAGCATGTGGCTCGTTAGGTCGCTCTTTCGACAACATGCATAGTTGCACACAGAACATGAAAAAGGTTTTTTTCCACTGTGAGTCAGCATGTGGCTCCTTAAATGACCCTTATGATAACTTGCATAGTTGCACCTAGAACATGAAAATGGTTTTTCTCCACTGTGAGTCAGCAAGTGTGTCTTCAGGCTACCCTGTTGATAACTTGCATAGTTGCACTCCAAACATGAAAATAGTTTTTCTCCACTGTGAATCAGCATGTGCCTCTTCAGGTGACTCTTTTGACAACACGCATAGTTGCACACAGAACATGAAAAAGGTTTTTCTCCACTGTGAATCAGCATGTGCATCTTCAGCTGACCCTTTCGATAGCACGCATAGTTGCACACGGAACATGAAAAAGGTTTTTCTCCACTGTGAGTCAGCATGTGGCTCGTTAGGTCGCTTTTTCGATTACATGCATAGGTGCACACGGAACATGATAAAGGTTTTTCTCCACTGTGGGTCAGCATGTGGCTCGTTAGGTCGCTCTTTCGACAACATGCATAGTTGCACACGGAACATGAAAAAGGTTTTTTTCCACTGTGAGTCAGCATGTGGCTCCTTAAATGACCCTTATGATAACTTGCATAGTTGCACACGGAACATGAAAATTGTTTTTCTCCACTGTGAGTCAGCAAGTGTGTCTTCAGGCTACCCTGTTGATAACTTGCATAGTTGCACTCCAAACATGAAAATAGTTTTTCTCCACTGTGAATCAGCATGTGGCTCGTTAGGTCCTTTTTTCGATTACATGCATAGGTGCACACGGAACATGATAAAGGTTTTTCTCCACTGTGGGTCAGCATGTGGCTCGTTAGGTTGCTCTTTCGACAACATGCATAGTTGCACACGGAACATGAAAAAGGTTTTTTTCCACTGTGAGTCAGCATGTGGCTCCATAAATGACCCTTACGATAACTTGCATAGTTGCACACGGAACATGAAAAAGGTTTTTTTCCACTGTGAGTCAGCATGTGGCTCGTTAGGACGCTTTTTCGATTACATGCATAGGTGCACACGGAACATGATAAAGGTTTTTTTCCACTGTGAGTCAGCATGTGGCTCCTTAAATGACCCTTATGATAACTTGCATAGTTGCACAAGGAACATGAAAATGGTTTTTCTCCACTGTGAGTCAGCAAGTGTGTCTTCAGGCTACCCTGTTGATAACTTGCATAGTTGCACTCCAAACATGAAAATAGTTTTTCTCCACTGTGAATCAGCATGTGCCTCTTCAGGTGACCCTTTCGACAACACGCATAGTTGCACACAGAACATGAAAAAGGTTTTTCTCCACTGTGAATCAGCATGTGCATCTTCAGCTGACTCTTTTGACAAAACGCATAGTTGCACTCCAAACATGAAAACGGTTTTTCTCCACTGTGAATCAGCATGTGCCTCTTTAGCTGACCCTTTCGATAACACGCATAGTTGCACAGGGGACATGAAAAAGGTTTTTCTCCACTGTGAGTCAGCATGTGGCTCGTTAGGTCGCTCTTTCGATAACATGCATAGTTGCACACGGAACATGAAAAAGGTTTTTTTCCACTGTGAGTCAGCATGTGACTCGGTAGGTCGCTCTTTCGATAACATGTATAGGTGCACACGGAACATGAAAAAGGTTTTTCTCCACTGTGAGTGAGCATGTGGCTCTTTAAATTACCCTTTTGAAAACACGCATAGTTGCACTCGGAACATGAAAAAGGTTTTTTTCCACTGTGAGTCAGCATGTGGCCCATTAGGCGACTCTTTTTATAACATGCATAGTTGCACACGGAACAAGAAAAAGTTTTTTCTCTTTCATGGGTGCTTACGTTTATTGCAAAATTTGACTTAGGAGAGGAGGAGTAGTTGTGATGGGGAGGAGTGATTCCCTTTTCCACAAAATGCGTCTGAAGATCTGTCGACAAATTTGAAAAATAACATGGGTGAAAAAGACTCAGTTAAACTTATTTCCTAAAATTAGAGTTTATAAGCGAAGTAAGTTCGTAGAAAGGTTAAAAAAAAATAGGAGAGTCCGAATCGTTCAAGTTAACAGTGAAAAATTGGTTTTACCTGCTGCCTTGGTAATTCTTCCAAAGCGTTCTAAGCATTCCTCTTTAACATCCGGCAGGTCTATGTCAATTTTCATATAAGTAAGCCCCGCTTCATCTTGTCGGGGTACAAGATCCGCGTTTATGGTGACTGTCTTCACATTAATGTTTCCTGGAATAAAAAAGGACAATAAATATAATGAATCTTTGCATGGCCAGCCCTGAACCAAACGGCGCCTGGCGCAAGTTTAATTTTGGCTGCCCTAACAGTCTAAATTAGTATACGCCGAGGCAGGATATCACTGTAATCATTAAAATGATGCTTTGTGTTTTTATGTAGAGCGGTATTTATCAAAAATAATATCAAGGGCGATGTGTTAGGTTAAGTATTCGACGCCCGGAGCAATCTGCACCAATTGCGCCTGCATAGGGCCAGCCCTGTATCTTCGTCAAATTGATATTAACGAGAATTTTTTGAATAGAAAAACAATAAAATATTCTTTTACGAATAAATATCATTGATCAACAAGGTAAGATAAAAAGTGACCTCAGATGTCCGCTTCAGGGAACGATTCTTCATGAAAGAAAAAAATTTCTCCAGAGCACCTGTAGTAGAGAAATTGGTTGTTTTCAGTGAATGGAATATTGTTTTCCAATCAATATTAATGTTTTTTAACGTATAATACGTGTAATTCACATCATATCTCAAATAAAATTAGGTGAAAATCTAGGAACCGACAACCTAATATGAATAGTATAAAAAAGTTTAATGAGTGCTGTATTTTGGTATTTTCCGGCAAGTACGCATATTAAGGTAAATTCCCAATACACCTCATGTTTTATAAGAGAGGATATTGTGCACAAGTGTGTGTCCTGTTTGCACGACATTTCAAAAGAGACATTGATTCCGGACATCCGAATTTTAAGTTCTATATTTAACACGTATGCAATGCAACAAACTGGCTGTCTGAGTACTCTCCGCATATTGCGAGCATTCCTTCGTTACAGCTGGGTGGTCGAAATCTAAATCTGAAATTCAATTTCACCTCCATCTTCTTCCTGGAGCCCTGGTTCCGTCTTGATGGATATAGTATCTGGCTTCAGTAGATCCATGGTCTGCTTTGGTAGAGACGCAGAGTAAGGCAAATACCCAATAAACCTCATATTTTATAAGAGAGGATGTTGTGCACAAGTGTGTGTCCTGTTTGCATGACATTTCTAAAGAGACATTGATTCCGGACATCCGAAATTTAAGTTCTATATTTTACATGAATGCAATGCAACAAACTGGCTGTCTGAGTACTCTCCGCATATTGCGAGCATTCCTTCGTTACAGCTGGGTGGTCGAAATCTAAATCTGAAAATGCAATTTCACCTCCATCTTCTTCCTGGAGCCCTGGTTCCGTCTTGATGGATATAGTATCTGGCTTCAGTAGATCCATGGTCTGCTTTGGTAGAGTTTGGTTACTGGTTTAACCCCAAAAAATATATCTGAAACAGAACATTGTTAAAATAAAATAAAATGATAAAATTTAAAATTTAAATTTAAACAAATTCC
Source organism: Hesperophylax consimilis (assembly GCF_061612785.1). Classification (NCBI taxonomy): domain Eukaryota; kingdom Metazoa; phylum Arthropoda; class Insecta; order Trichoptera; family Limnephilidae; genus Hesperophylax; species Hesperophylax consimilis. The sequence continues at coordinate 11,552,909 of NC_142852.1, forward strand.
TCCTTACGTACCCTTAAAAATTGAATATATCAACCTGCAAATCCTGATACGGGAGAATTATCTTGGGCTGTGCATTGATAAACACTTAACTTTTAAAGAGCTTATTCAAGATATTAAAGATAAAATCACCCCTTTAATTAGCGTATTTAGCAGGATATCATATCTGTTACCAAATAAAATTAAAAAAGGCTATATTACAGCCTCGTAAATTCAAATTTAAACTACTTGATTAAAATCTGGTTAAATGCATATGAGACATATATAAATGAACTACACGTAAAACAAAACAAAGTAATCAAAAAGCTATTTCACTTCAAACTAGAACATCCACAGAAAAATTATGTATGAAAATAAAACTATTTACATTAAGAAACTTTTTATGAATATAATACATGTCTCCTTATATGAAAAATAAATAATAAACTCATACATCCAAAGACAGAAATCATTAAAACGTACCAAGTACACACACACTTTACACGGCAACAAGATAAAATACATTTAAACACCATATATACTCATTACGGCAAGCAATCCATTGGTTACGAGGGAAGCAACATACATAATTGCCTCCCAGACGAAATTAAAAATGAAAAAAGTGTAGGTAAATTTAAAAAAAAGTTGTTCAGTTTTATGATCAATCAACAAAACAATGATCGTGAATAAAATCGTTCTGTAATATATTAATGTGTAATGTATTAGTTTTTTCTAGTTAAATAAGTGAAAATGTAATTTACTTTTATCTAGAATAAAAAAAACATTAAAAAAATAAAAAATAAAATGTGGTTTCGCTTGGAATATCCTGTCAAAATAACGAAGTCGTAGCCAAAACACATATTTGAAAACCTTGAAGATATAGCAACGGTTAATAGAAACGTTGTTTATCGTGGGAAAACTATAACTATAACTATATATATATATATATATATATATATATATATATGTTTTTTTTTGTGTTCATTGTAATTAATGCCTTCGAATTGCTAATATAATAATAGGTAGACGTCAAATTGACAGTTTAAACATTCTGCTGACAAGACGCCCAATGATTCCCTGACTAAACTGGAATAACGGCAGCTACCAAATAAATAGCGATGAATATAAGAATGAGTACTTACTTTACCAATAACCATCACAGGCGTGGGATAGTATGTTTAACAGGATGAAACGACTCTCGGAGAAGAAAGCACTTGTTAGCACTTGTCAAAAATATTTTTGGGTTATGCATAGACAAGAATGAAGTCATAGACAATTATTATTATTTTCATGGCGACGGTAACTCAAAAAAAAATATTTTCGTCATTTGACTTTTGAACATATACACATTGTTCATACATATTCATCATATGATAATTAATAACGGTAATTCATAAGAACGGTTATTATTAAGAACGATCGTAACTAAGAATAATTATTTTTAAGAACATTTCATATTCAGCACAATTTGCGGGTCATTCCACGCGAGTGAAAGTTAGTTCTGCCTCAAAGTCTCAACAAAACAGTTCCATTATTTTATCTGGTTAATTATTGATGTGATAAGGGTTATTATTAATTTTAATTATATTTTCATTTGTGTTCCGAGTTTCAGCAGAAAAAAAATAACAATAATGTTTGCAACTAAATAATTTTGAGTTTTAATGTGAACATGTTCGTGATATTTGCAAGTAAATTGTTTATTTGTTTTTGACGTTGTTATGTAAATATTTTCTTTGTGTATTTATTTGCAGATATCGACACTTGCAGAAAGCCATTTCTTTGTGATTCTCTTTCGACGAGACCAATCCAAGTTACGTTACTGCGCACTTGTCTCCTAGAGGTGAGTCCTGTGAGTTCTTTCCGATATTGGGTACAATGAGTACACGTACAAAAAAATACCTAATAAAATACCCGGTACAAAATACTTCCAAATATTTTATACCTACTTTAAGTATCTGGGGTGCGCCTGTTCTCACATTTCTGGAGGAATGGGGGCGGAGCTACGAAGTTTGCCGAGTGAACACGAATGCTCAAAGCGGCTCGGAACTACGAAGTTTGCCGAAAACGATCCTGTCAACCACCACTTCATCGCGTTTGTGCACAAAGATGGCAAACTGTACGAGCTGGACGGGCGCAAGTCCTTCCCGATTAACCATGGAGACACGACCCCCGAGACGCTCCTGGAAGACTCTGCCAAGGTCTGCCGCACCTTCATGGAAAGGGATCCCAACAATGTCAACTTCACGGTGGTTGCTCTGAGCGCTGCCGATTTGTCTGAATAAATTATATATCTTCAGGATGACAAGAATCAAGCGTGACTGAATTTACCTCCACCGTATTTACCATTAACATTGAGCCAGTTGATTTTTATTATTTTTATTTATGTGATTCATTATGTATGTACGTAAATCACATTAGTTTTGCCATTATTTAAATACTATTTTTAAGTTATCGCCATTGTTCAATGTTTGTGGCTTGGATTCAAACTGCTTTCTGCTTGTCATCTTCAAACTCATAATTTTAAAAATCTCAATAATTATATCACTTTGTGCAAGTCACAATAGTTGTAAGGTTTGATGGCTATTCTTAGCTTTTTGTTTTATGTTGTTTTATTTTATTTTTTTATTTTATTTATTTGGGAAAATCAACAGATTATTTACATATATAAGAATAAACTAAATAATATAGATAAAATCCAATAACAGATTTTCACTTAAAATTATAATAATAATAAAAAATATTAAAACAAGAAACTAAGGGTTCTGTACCCGTGGCCTGAGAAATTTACAAAAAATACAAAATTGTAAATAATAAATAAAAAAATAATAACAGATCTAGGAACACAAATAATATACTAATAACCAGCTAAATTTCAAAAATTTAAATTTAACTGATATACTAATAACCAACTAAAATTCAAAACAAAATGTATTGTAAAATTTCAACACAGCAGCAATCAATAACACTACACAATAGCAATAATAACAATATAATAAATGTATACCTACAACTAAATTGAACACATGAGTATAAATTGGAAGGTAAGTAACTGGAAAGGATTCAAAGCAATAACATGATAACTTCAAGTAGAATATTTAAAATTATTTAATGTTAGTTATTACATATCTTTTAAAGGTTCCTAAATTACTTGAGAATATGTCCATATCATTAAAATTCTTATTAAATATACTACAGGCTCTGAATATAAACGCATTTTGTCTTATATTAGTAGAACATTTATGAAGATGAAAAAGTGATTTTTCTCTAGTTCTAACGCTCGGAACTCTAAAATTAATTTCAGACAGAAGGGGAGAACAATCAATAAAGCCATTGATAATTTTATGGAGATATATTATATCTGCGGAGTCTCTTCTAGTTTTTAATGGCTTAAGTCCATAAAGGTCCATCGAGCTGTTTACGTCAAGGTTTGAATTTAGTTTGAAATTTAAATGATGGACAAATTTTCTTTGGATGGCTTCAATGCGATTTATGTAAATATTATATTGAGGATTCCATATGGGAGAAGCGAATTCAAGATGACTGCGAACATAAGAAAAATACAATATTTTAAGTGTTATGATATTATTAAATTCTTTTCCAATACGGAATAAGAATCCTAGCATTCTAAGGGCTTTCTTAACAATCATATCAATATGAGCCTCAAATGTAAGTTTACTGTCAAGTATAACACCTAGATCACGAATTTGTGTAACTTTTTTGAGTAGTTGGCCAGCTATATGATAATTATGGTCAAACTTAATTTTATTTCTAGTGAAGGTAATTACATAACATTTAGAAGTGTTCATGTTGAGACGATTGCGGATACAATAATCATTAAGCCTATACAGATCTTCTTGTAGTTTAAAGCAGTCAATTATAGAATTAATAGGCAGGAGTATTTTCATATCATCAGCGAAAAGTAGAACATTTGCATAATTAAAGCATTTTATAATGTCGTTGATGAAAATTGTAAACAGTAACGGTCCCAGGTGAGATCCTTGGGGCACACCTGAGGGTATATTTACAATCTCAGAGATGAAGCCATTTATTGTTACTCCCTGAGTGCGCCCATTAAGATAGGAGACTAACCATCTATATAAATCCCCATGAATTCCCAAAGCTAGTAATTTGGACAAAAGAAGACTGTGGTCAATTTTATCAAACGCTTTTGAGAAGTCTGTATAGATTACGTCAACTTGGATTTGATCATCCATTGATTTAGTAATATTTTCAATGAAAATGGCAAGATTAGATACAACCGATCTTTTTTTCATAAAGCCATGTTGGTTCACGAGTATTACAGACTCGATGCAGTTATATAGTTGTTCATGAACAATTTTTTCAAAAATTTTACTAAAGATTGGTAATTTAGATATCGGTCGATAGTTCTGGACATCATTTTTAGCCCCAGACTTAAAAACAGGTGTGATGAGAGCACTCTTCCAACGATCAGGAAAGATACCTTCTTTCAATGAGGATTGAAAGAGCAATAATAGGGGCTTCGAGATTACCTTGCTACACATTTTGATAAAGAAAGCCGGAATTTTATCACTACCCGCACCCAGTGAGCTAGAAATAGTATCGATTATTTTTTCTATTTTTTGTTTTGAAACTGATACCGAGGAGATATTATCTTGATTGTCAAAATGATAGTTGGTAGAGTGTACATCGGAAATAGTGTTGTAATTAAAGGTGGAGACGAAATGCTGTGAGAACAGGTTACATATTGCGAAAGGATTTTCAGCAGTCACTTCGCCCAGTTTCATAACATGAGGCAAACCAGAATTATTTCTTTTTCCTTTAACATAAGACCAAAAGTTTTTAGGGTCACGAGATATATTAAGTTCAGCGTTTGTTATAAATTGTTTAAGACATTCTCTAGACAATTTCTTTTGCCTTGATCTAAGGATACAGAATTCATGGTAGTCTAAAGGATTGGACCACCTTTTCCACATTTTAAACACTTTATATTTTTCCTTAGTCAGTTTTATTAGGGCTGGACTAAACCAATAGGGATAAGAATTATTAATATGAACTTCCTTTGACGGGACGTTTAATCGAATGATTTCATATAAAATTGTATAAAAGCGGTCAATAGCAGTATTGGTTGATAGGTTTAAAAATTCTGCATCCCAATCAATACTACTAAGGACGTTATTTATTGTTTCATAGTTAGCTTTCCTAAAAAGATTGATTGTTCGTTTGTTGTCCACCATAGGAGTTTCCAGAGATATGTTAATGTCAACAAGAATGCTTTTATGATGTTTACATTCAGGGATGAGATACTGGTCAGTATTTGATACAATTACAGGGATCGAGCTAAAAACAAGGTCTAGGTATGTATGATTATTATTTGGAAAGGTGCAGTACTGTGATAGATCAGTAAATGAAAGGGTGTCAGATAGTTTGGAAATAATTTCAGATTTAGAGCCATTCGTAATATGCATACTATTACCATTACTTAAAGACCAGTTAATTTGAGGTAAGTTGAAATCACCCGATATGACAAAATGATCATCGTGATGTAGTCCTCGAAGTTCACATAATTTATCCATGAATTCATTTATATTTTGTGAGTGATTGACTCCTGGAGGTATGTAAACACAGCATAAATGAATTTTTATGAAATTATTAATCTTAACAGTCACCCAGATTTCTTCAGCATTCGTGTTAAAATCCTTACGTTCATGAGCTATGAGGTGCTTCTTCAACGCAATCATTACTCCACCTCCTCTTTTTTGCTCATTGCGATCGCGCCTAAATACCAGGTAACGGTTGTCAAATAGCTCTTCACTAGCAATACTGTCTACAAGCCAAGTTTCAGTTATCATAATAATATCATAGTTGTTATTGGTAACATTAAAATAAAATCTATCAGTCTTAGAACGCAGTCCAGTCACATTTTGATAATATACATTCAACATTTTAGTACATTTAGTTGATAATATATATAAAATATAAGATTGATAAAATAGTTGTAAGCATGTTCTAGTAAATTATAAATATTAGAGTGGTGTTGTAGTAACGCAAGCAGAGTAATTGTAGGATAATTTGGATTAAAGTTGGTAGTTTTAAAAGAGTTAGTTGTTAATATTATACAAATAAAGAAAAACCAGTACAAAGGATGATATTTTAAAGTAGGAAAAAAGATAAGGTAGATAGGAAAAATAAATTGATAATAGCTTATAGTCACACGAGACGATGCTAAATCTAAGAAGATTATCAGCAAAAAACCTGAGTCACGTCAGATTCCAATGTCACCTGAATAATGGGACTAGTTTCATTTTTGCGTATAAAAATTTTTCCGTATTTGATCCATCTGAATTTAAAGTTTTTATCCTTGCTTAAGTCTCTCACTGTCTTGAAGAGCGAACGGGTTGCAGCAGTCAGATGCTCGTTGACATAAATTCTGGAGTCCCCGGGAAGCTTCAAATCACTTGAGTTAAGACTGCCTTTCTTCCTTATAGCAGCAAGAAAGTTATCTCTACTGCGGCTGGCTGTGAACTTTACTACAATTGGACGAGTAAATTTAGGATTTTCTCTGGGTAATTCCTTGACCCTTGTACGAGAGATTCCATCAATATCATTTGGGAGAACATCAACACCTGCCTTGGCTCCTAGCAATTTTATGATATCTATTAAATTTTCATTTCTTTTTTCCGGTATGCCAATAATTTCCACGTTATTTTTTAATGAGGTTTGCTCAAGACGGTTTAATTTGGACAATACCAGATTATAATTAGTTTGAAGTTCATTGTTTTTGACTTCGAGGCTATTAATTTTGGAGTGACACTCTCTTAGCGCATCATTCATTGTTTTTAATTGCATGAACACTTTATTAATTTCTTCTTTAATTTCGTCCTTAAACAAAATTAGTAAATTACCAAAGTCTGGCTCTGAACCAGCCTCAGCAGCGGGGCTCTCTACGGCAACATTACGTTTTGACTTAGTACCCGCTTTAGTAGGTAGAACAGACATTATGAATAGGTACTGAACTGTCAAGGTTATGAAACAATGAATTGTAGCACTCTGTAGAGTCAACGAAATCACACGATCACTTACGATGTACAATATACAAGTGAAATAATTAATTACGCAACAACTTTTTGTGGAATTGATCACTTTTATAAGCCCAAATAAACATTAAATTAACAACGATTTTACAGTCGACCACTTGGTTCAAGAGTATTGTTAAGAGTGTGAAAAAAACTCTTTATTTTGGTTGGATTTCTGCATGATTCTGCTTAGTACTAGGAATATGATGGATATTGTATTTCATGGCATTGTGATACTGGTAAATGATTGTCATACTTAATATTATATTTTTTTACATTTTCTATTACCTAATAAAGTCGCTTTTATGAATATGATTGATTATTTTATTTGTCTTGATATTTTCTGTAAACACTACTTCTTTTGAACAACTTGTAATCTACCGAATAAGTTGAACCACAACTCTGTCTTGGGACACACTTCTTGCTTCTTTCACATTCTTACTTTTATGTTTTTCTGACTCTTGTCATGACCTGATTCAAGTGACTTCCTTCATTTATCCTTTTGACCTGTCCCAACCATAGTATTTAATGGCATCCCTTTTATAAACTTATTCATTAAGCTTACATTAGTTTTACATTCTGTCTGGATCTTCACAAATAGGTAATCAAAATTCGGAAAACAGCCTCAGGGACCTCATTTTATAACTTGAAAAATGGTTAGACAATAGTTAATGTGCAGTCTATCCTCTGATTACACTTTTGGCTCTTTACACAGTAAGTACTGTGATGATGGATTTGTTTATGTAATCATCATAATATTGAATCCTTTTCAATCTAATCTAAACTAATATGTAGTATAAGAAAATTAAATTTCAGTAAGAAGCAGCTTTCCGAATGCACAAAATATTTAATTACAGAATGTTATTTACTCTGCCAAAATCATTTTCAGCAAGCCCACATACTTGATCAGCTATTTCAGTCCTGCTCTGCTGTTTACAAAAAGGTCACCTTAATACAAAATTTTATCCGTTCATTATTCGTGGGGGTAGGCTACAACCAACAACATGCCATTTTAAAAATCAATAATGGAGTTGGAATGAATCATGTTTTCTTGGCTGACATGCATCATTCTCATTAAAAATTAGTTTGGATTATAGGAGTAGGTAGTAACCAGTTGTCATTGACATTAATATGATGAACTTGTATGTCTTCTTGAAAATATGTGTTAATAAGTTTACCTTAATGTTCTACCTACACATTCGATTGTAAAAGTTTTACTATTTTTTCAAATTTTTGTAAAATGGTCCATGTCCATAACATTATTGTCAATTCTATATCTACCTACAATAAGTTGTTTTATGTGACACGCTTCGTGTACACTCGGCAAACTTCGTAGTTCCGAGCCGCTTTGAGCCTTCGTGTTCACTCGGCAAACTTCGTACTCCGCCCCCATTCCTCCAGCAATGTGAGAACAGGCGCACCCCCGAGTTTCAGCAGAAAAAAATAACAATGTTGCTTGCAACTAAATAATTTTGAGTTTTAATGTTTTTTTTTTTTTTTTGTTCAGTGAATTTTATGAATTACAATTTTAGTGTTCTTAATAACTCCCACACTAGGCTTATGCCCGTGTTGTGGTAGTCATAATTCTATAAATTACAATAAAACCATATGTTGTAGTAATAAAAAATAAAACATAATATAGAAGGAAAAAAAAATAAACATATTTAAGGAAAATATAAAACAAAATATATGTTTTTTATACATGCAAACATACATACATACACATATATAGATGCTCAGATATATATACATATACATACATGCATAGACATACATACATGCATACATAAATACATTCATATACAAAAAAAAAATATATATATATGCATATATAAATACATTCATACACATCTATATATGAACACACACAAACGTAATGTGTATTCACATATTATATACATAAATATACAGATAGATGGTTAATTTTATTATAATGGTTTAAAAGTTAGGAACTCATGTATTCTTTAAAAAAGGCTCGTCCCCTTTCAAATATCCAGTTTTGGACACGTATAATAAAAAGGGATATAGTATTAGTTGATTTTATGTCCCTGTCCAACGCGTTGTATATTTTAGGGGCGATGAACCAGAATTGTCTTTGAGCGAATGTGGTTCTAGTTTTTGGGACCACGCATCCCAGATTTGATGAAAAGCGGGTGTTTACTTGGTGTTGAGGAGCCACTAGCAAGTCATTTTTTCGTATGTAGCATAAGCTTGTCTTAATGAATAGCTGGCGAATATCTAAGACCCTAATTTTAGTAAATAGTATTTTGGAGGGATAGGTAGGATGACATTTAAATATAATTCTGAGAACTAGTTTTTGTACTGTAATTATTGGATTAATGACGGATTCTGCACAGCCACCCCATCCCAGAATACCATATGTTGCTATCGATTGAAAAAGGGCAAAATATACGCTTTTTAGAGTCGTTAGGTCTAAGATGGATCTAAGAGAGCAGAATATGTGGGAGAGTTTACGAAGTCTTTTTGTTGTTTCTTTTATGTGGGTTTCCCAGCGTAGTTGGTCATGTGAACATGTTCGTGATATTTTCAAGTGAATTGTTTATTTGTTTTAGACGCTGCTATGTAAATATTTTGTTTGTGTATTTATTTGCAGGTATCGACACTTGCAGAGAGCCATTTCTTTGTGATTCTCTTTCGACGAGACCAATCCAAATTACAGTACTGCGCACTTGTCTACAACTTACTGTCACATAACTTTTTAGTCCATTGACATTGTTTAAACCTTTAGTTTAAATGTGAGTATATTCAATAACAAACCTAACAAATCGACAGTCCCGGAAAACCATGCCAGATGTGCATGTATTGTATTTTTGCAATAAAGCTGTTTAAAAGCCCTCTGGGCGTTAAATAAATAAATAAATAAATAAATAAATAATAAATAAATAAATAAAGTTTCATTTGTGTATTTAAACTGTTTTTAAAATCAAGAAATGTTGTGTTGTTAGATATATTGGCTATTTATTTAAATGGAGAAATACATTATCGAAAACAATAAAAATGCAGAAACGAAACTTTTAACACCTCTCCTGCCAAACTTAAAATATGCACATCTGACATTTTTCTTCGGTACCGTCGAAATGTTGGGCGGCAGACCTATTTTCTTTTTTAAAATTGAACATTTTTTGTAACAATAATTTCATTCGGCATTTTATGATATTACCTAGCAAAGAATAAATAATAACATAAGAATTGCCTTGTGGGCGTGTTTCGTGATCCAAATATTTGCCTAATTGGTGCCTATATTTTTCTACAAACATCTTTCGAAATTCAAATGAGATGTAGATCTACTATGTCAGGCTAGTGTAAGAGAGACGGAATGCTAGACGGTTGGGCAACATGTAACACTTGTTTCATTTGGGAGGAACTCGTAATGTTATATTGTTTATTCTATGGTAGGGGAGACCGGGGACAGTAGTACCACGGGTCAGTAGTACCAATGCGAATAACTCCCTTACTATAATAGGTACGTATACTAATGTATCGCCAAGCAATAGCCCGGACAAGCGCGGACAATCGTCAGTAGCCCGCGGGACGCAGTGGGAAGCCTGTCGTTCGCAGTTGGAAAAATAAATTTTTCGAGCCCAAAACGTAAGTTTTTCGATTGCGTTCATACTCTAATATTACACTTACTTTTTTCTGTTTGTTATGATTTTGCTATCTACACATTTTTTTGGATAATTGAGTTTATTTTACGACTGGTTTTGAAGGGTTCGCGAGTAGGAATTAACCAAAAATTTGCGTTTTAATTTAAAATGACCCCTCGGGGATGGTTGTACCATTTTTTTCGGGGGCGATGGTACTGGTACAATCGACCCCGTGGTACAACTAACCCCAAGGTTTTTTTTTAAGATTCTGTTAGTACAGCTCCCAAGTCATACTAAACATGTTTATGTTGGTTAAATTATCGTGTCAATGATCTTATCGAGATAATCGCATTATCGAGATTTTAATAAAACATGTATATCTTTTATTTTCTCAGATGCCGCGAAACAGAAAAAGATTAACGGATCGAGCCTTAAAGGACCTTTTAATATATGAGCAAACATATGAAAAAATCAAAATTGGTAGGTCGATACGTTTCTCAGCTCGGATGTTTGACCTGTGTCACGTGTCACTAATACGATATAAGCAAAAGAGAGAAGCTGCGGATGCCACTGAGTGTCGTCCGGCTGCTGTAACAATGGGATACAAATCTGCCAATAGGGTTTTCTCGGAAGAAATGGAATCCCAATTGAAAAAATATTTAATGAGAGCTGCTGAAATATGCTACGGTTTATCGCCGAAAGAAATACGAAAACTTGCATATGAGTTAACGGTTAAATACAACCTAAAGAGACCTTCTACGTGGGAAGTAAACGCTTTGGCAGGATGAGATTGGTTTTCGGGTTTGACGAAGAGAAACCCAGAGTTGTCGATTCGATGTCCACTAGCAACAAGTTTATCCAGGGCAACGAGCTTCAACGAGAGCAATGTTCGGTCATTTTTCGACAAATTGGAAAAGGTAATGGACCGTGAAAAATTCGAAGCTAAAGACATTTATAATGTTGATGAAACTGGTGTGACTACCGTCTAAAAACCTGACAAGGTAGTTGCCAAAAGAGGAGTGCGGCAAGTAGGAGCCTTAACATCAGGCGAACGTGGAAAACTAGTCACCGTAACTATAGCAGTAAACGCAATAGGAAATTCTATCCCTGCCATGTTTATTTTTCCTCGTATTAAATACCACAGTGCTTTTGTAAGAGATGGTCCAATTGGGTGTATTGGTACAGCGAACGCATCTGGATGAATGCAAGAAGATGACTTTCTCATGTTTTTAAAACACTTCCAGAACCATACCCAATCATCTCTTCAACGCAAAGTATTGCTTCTGTTGCACAACCATTCATCGCACATTTCAATTCGGGCATTTTGTAAGGAAAATGGAATCATAGTGTTATCATTCAAACCCCACTGTTCACATAAGCTACAACCACTTGACCGATCATTATTTGGACTGCTTAAAAAAGCTGTGAATTCTGCCTGCGATGCTTGGATGAGAAGTAATCCAGTGAATACAATGACCATATATCACATCCCGGGAATTGTAGCTACCGCTGTACCGTTATCACTGACCCAAATAAATATCCAGTCTGGGTTCAGATGTACAGGAATCTACCCCTTTAATAGGTGTATTTTTACTGAGTTGTACTACGCACCCTCCTATGTCACCGACAGGCCTATACCAACACCAGTCACAGATTCAAATGAACATAACCAGCAACAAATAATCATTGCATTTCCCAGTGTAATTACTTCCTCGGAAGAGATTGAAATTGAAAGCCTACAAATGCAGGAGCCCTGGGCTGAGACAGAGACCTTTAACATGAATTCATCGCACATAGATCCGCTGACGACACCAATTCTCGAAAATCCGTTAACTGATATTATAAATATTTCAGATTGTATAAGCCTTAACGATTCCATAAATCCATTGACCTAGGTCGGAATGTATGTTCCTTCAACGTCTGCCGCCCCGCAGATGTGCTTTTCTCCGGAGATAGTGAGGCCATTCAACAAAGCTCCGCCTCGAAAAATAACCAACAGAGGTTGAAAGAAGAGAAAGGCTACTATCTATACAGATACGCCCGAAAAGAAGGGATAAGATTAGAAACGGAAGAAAGGGAGAGGAAACACAAGCTTGGAAAGAAAAATAAACTAAAAAATCAACCAGCAAGAAAGCAGCAAAATCAAAATGAAGAATATTTATGTCTGGTGTGCTTAGAATCATTCAGTGCAAGCAAGCCCGGTGAAGAATGGGTTCAATGTATTCAGTGCAAATCCTGGTCCCACGAAGATTGCACACAGCGAGAACCTGGATACATTTGTCATATATGTCAATCTAAGTAATAATTTTTACAATTTGGTTTCTTTTGATTTTTGATAATTTTCTGCTTTATTTATAATGACCATTTTCCATAATATGGTAAGAAGTTGTTTATTATTAAAATTTTTATTGTTTCTTGATTAAGACTATATTATTGTTTCTATAAGTTATTAGGCGACCGATCACTCACCAAGCCAAGCATATTTGTTATTTTTGTTTGTTCGTTTTTAGTTTGTTTATTATGTTGTATTTTCAAAACTAAGTTTATTTGCATATATATATTGAATGGTTACAAGTTTACATTTTCGTATAAATATATATTTTTTTGTAATTTGTTCCTACAAAAAATTAATATGTAAAATTTTTAGCCAATATGTGTTCGTAGTACAATTTTTACTTCCCAAAATATGGTAAGAGGTTATTTGTTATTTCTTTTTTGTGGTTATATAGTTCCTATAAGCTATAAGGTGACCGATCACTCAACAAGCCAGGATTTTTGGTATTTTTTGTTTGTAATAAATGTTATATTTTCAACAATAAGTCGTATTTGAATACGTGTATTTTATGGTTACAAGTTTATATTATAATTATTTTAATTTATATAAGACTTTAACATGTTAACGTTTGAGCCAAATAAGTTATTTGTTCATTTTATACTGTCATAGAAAAATATTAAATATTTTTATCGCAAAATGTATACATATATACATATTGTTTGGGGACAATTGTACCACGGGGACAATGATACCACAATGTTTTCGTAAAAAAAAATAATTATTTTTTTTCCTTTTTCTTGAGTTTAAAACATGCTTTGGTGTTAATATATATTTGTAATGTCATTTTAAAATATTCCAATGGTAAAGGTTCTTGGTAACACTCCAACTGACGAATTCTATAAGAGTTTTCTTGTGGTCAGATAAATTGTATATTACGTTCAATGTAATTGAAATTTTGAAAAGTAATTTTATAAACCAACAAAAAAACTGTTTTTCCTCACCGAATTTATTAAAATTAAACAAATTTATCCATAAATTCTGTGTTTTAATTTAAATTCCGCTACTGGTACAACTAACCCCGGGGTAGGGGTCAGTTGTAGCATTTCCCCCGATCTGTTCATGCGCTTATAGCGTAATTTCTATAAGATTTAGAAAAATCATAGAATAAAAATTTGGTAGACAACTAAATTATCTGCCGTTGAGTATGAGTATTTTTTTCATAAAACACCTAAGACGTAGAAAATGCTGAAAGTCAAATTGGTACAATTGTCCCCGGTCTCCCCTACGTAGTGTTATTCCTTGTTGGCAATCTAACTATAAAGTTTTTTTTTATTTTTTTTTATTTAGGAAGCAAACAGCCGTACAGTAAAAAAATTATAACAATAAACATTCATGTTTATTGTTATAATTTTTTTACTGTACTCATGACGGCCGGCATAGTCCAGTGGTAACGCATTGGACTGCCATTCCGAAGGTCGCGGGTTCGAACCCGGCGTGCGCTTATAAATTTTATTTGATTAATTTGTGTTATTTCACAATTAATTAATTAAAATAATATATAGTATATTTGCGGCACGTTCCAGAGTGGAAGATACTACCAGTATCGCTCTGGTGTAAGACCACCATTCAAAATTGAAACGTTGCTCCAAATGGCTTTAGCCGTGTTTAGTGACTAGATCTGAATAGCCAGGTACTTCCCCACCTTCCTCTTTCCCTTCCCCACTTACCTTCAGCCTCACAACATCCCCCAATTGGGGATGCCATAGTCTCACTGGCTCCAGACGGGAGCAGTTGGGACTCTTGTGAGGTATTCACTATAAGAAAATAAAAAAATAAAAAAAATGTGTTCTAGACCAATTAACCCGGCGACACTCGCTACCGGGTAAAAAATACCACAGAGTACAAAAAATTGGTTGTATTTTTTTTACTACGCGTTCTGGCAACCCAAGATTCTAAGTACCTTCAAGCCGATAGTTCACACGCCCTGACCCCGCGCGGCGGTCAGTTCGCGCAGGGGGGTATTTGAAAATTTATGTTTGTGACGTAGGCGATGCTTTTTTTTGTTTCTCGCTCACTTTACCATAAGACTCGTGCGCCAGAAAGAGAGGGTTCGCAAACGGTGTAATGCGTGTTCTCGCCGCTAGGTGGCCGACTCATGCTTTCCGCCATTTTATTTTTTATTTTTTATGTGACACCTCACAAGAGTGTCCCTGCCTGTGCAGTGTACAGACAGGGGAACTATGTCACCACCTGGTTGGGCGGCGTTGTGAGGCGGAATAAGGTAGGGGCTGTAGGAAGGGATTTGTTAATGCGGGCCTTGAAGAGGCTCGGATTATAGGAGGGAGGAAAAACAAATGCCGGTAGCTCGTTCCACATACGAGCCGACTTACACAAAAACGAGTCGTAAAAACGGCCCGTTCTCATGAAGCCAACGTCAACCGTGAACGGGTGTTCAGTTTGTGTCCGTCGAGTTTCACGCACGTGCACCGGTGCATCAGGAATCAATGCTGCTAGCTCTTTGGAGCAGACTCCATTGAAATACCTGTGGAAAAGACACAGCATGCCTACATTGCGTCTATGCATTAGAGAAGGCAATCGATCTGTTAACAACGGATTGTCAATCAGACGGATGGCTCTCCTTTGCACAGATTCAAGCAGGTTTATCAAGTATTTTGGGGCACCAGCCCAAAGGTGGCTCCCAAATTCAATAGTTGGGCGGACTTGAGACTTGTACAGGGTCAGCAGCTGGTCACTGTTGAAGAATCTCCTAGCCCTGTACAAGACGCCCAACTTTTTGGAGGCCTGATTTACTCGGGCTTCTATGGATCCCCGATACTTGAGCTGGTCTGATGTAGTAACTCCAAGCATTTCGATGGAGTCTTTATTGGGGAGAGTGCTCCCATCAAATTGCACCAGACAGTCATTGATCTCCCTCTTTGCCGAAATCAGACACGCTTGGGTTTTTGAGACGTTGAAACTGACCAAGTTGGCCTTACCCCAGGCACGAACCATCTCGAGGTGGTGGTCAATTTTTTGCTTCATCGGTGCCATTTCACTTCCTCAACTGTAATCAAAGTTTGACGGACGCCGTTGTTTGTCATCATAACATTGTCAAACATTTTTAAATATCTGGTTGTGTGAAACAGTTGATTTATGTGTGAAAATGCCTACCGATAAAGTCCTTAAAACGTGTTGTGTGAAAGGATGTACGGACAGAGACTATTCGATACAAGTTTCCAACCATAACCTCTGAGAGTCCATTTCGAGAATGGTGTTCAGCACGTATCATGACTACATCCTAAAAGGTATTCTATACTGCATCAGCCTATAATAATAATAATATGTTTTGTTAATTGGTTAATGTAATAATTATATTTATTTCAGAGCGTAACATTTCAACCAGCAGCCTACCCGTTGCTGCACAGGGGATGCTAGTAGAAAATGAAGGTGCATATCTGTTTTACATTACTTAAAAAGGAATAGTTTTGTTCGTCTAATATGTCAATCTTTACTTCAATTTCTCAAGAACTATGATATATTTTTTCCAGATATAAGTGCAGGACCCAGTCATGTCTTCTTTGCGACCAGCAGTGTTGCTCTTGCTGCACAGGGGATGGCAGAACATATATGTAAAATATCTTTTATAGGTGACCCATATGATCCCATAAATTCATCAATCCTAGCAAACGAGTACCGTCCCACAGAGAGGTTTTGCCTAAATTATCCCACTAAGAAATTTACTATCAACGCTCTTGAAATTCATTATGTCGTCGAGTATGTACTGAATTATAATTGCGAAAATTTATATCTTGTGCCCGTTATTGAAGAAACCATTGCCAAATATATATGTTTTGATTGGCTTAATTGTAACGAACATAAAAAGAAATTATTCAATTCATTATCAAAATCACTGTACCATTTATAATCAATGCATGGTGTACCGATGTCAATAGAAAATTAATTGGCAAGGATACACGACCATACAATGGACCTGACTCCACGAAGAAAATGGCAGTACTGCGACATTTAAAATATGCTAAATATAGGAAGAAATGGTTGTCATAAATAATTTATTTTAATAAGTTAAAACCAATTAGGACCACAATTTATTCCTATAAGCGTCTTGTAAATATCGTAGTACTGCCATGCTCCTCATTAAATCAGGTCCATTGTATGGTTGTGGTGTATCCTTGCCAATTAATTTTCTATTGACATCTCTATATGAGTAGTAGAATAATAACGAAAAAATAAATATACAAGTCAAATATTGTTATCGTTTGTAATTTTAAGCCAAATATTCTCTGATGCGGAGTTTACATTATTCAGTTTGGCTATATTAGTCTGCAGCCCATTTTCAGTCACCGACTAGTGTTAATAAAAAAAAGTCAAATTAGTTTATTTCATAATGTCTAGTTTATATATAGTTCTACTTTTTTATTACATACTTGACATCATAATGAATATTCTCTCAACACCTTCTTTAAATTTTATTCTTGTATGTGGTGTTTTTATTTGTTATTATTATACCCTATTTATTTATCAGGTGCCAATATGTATTGTTAAAACAATAACCTATTGTTAAATTTACTTTTCTGTTTACACTGTTACATTCTTTATGTTGTGTACTATTCCTATGTTAAAAATATCTAAAAGGCATATAAAGATTTTTAAACTTAAAAGTATTATATACTTACTATTTATATATGAAAGGTATAAATATTTAAGTAATAAGGTAAGTAGGAGGGAAACAAAAATAATAATAATGTAATTAGACGCTAAAACAGTAGGTTGAATCGTTGACTGCCTTATTGACAATATTTTTTTCAATTGCCGTTGTATGTTGAAGGAAAATAACTATCATTTCCAACAGCTAGTTTTATATTGATACAGTAATTTCACCTTTTAAATGTGTTTTGTGCTTATATTATTGTATTTCATGTTTATATTTAATAAATAAAATTATTGTACATGTAATTATGAGTTTGCTTTTCAGCTTCCTTCTGATAAAACGCTGTCCTGAGAAAATGAGCTGTAAAAGAAGTTACTTTAAAGGTCATTTCTTTCTTAGGACAGGGTTTTGTCAGATGGGACCTTGTGGTCTTGGGTGACATTTTACTTATGTTTTAGGCTAATGAATTGGGTTTTAGGTAGGTTCCGAAGCAGAATTAAATTGTCTATGGTTGCGCCTTTTTTTAAATTTCTTCTATCCTATGTCGATGGTGTGCTGTGACGTCGGCGATGCGATGTGTATTCAAATTTGCCAGATCTATGGTTAAAACTTGACGAAAGCAAACGTATGGAAAGAGGGCGGAGTTATCAATCTATAGATAGTTGATTTATGGTGCTAACTAGTGCTTTCTTCTCCGACAGCCGTTTCTTCCTGTTTCCCAACTCTGTTTATCCCGCGTTGTTAAACTTACTATCCCACACCTGTAATGGTTATTGGTAAAGTAAGTACTCATACTTATATTCATCGCTATTTATTTGGTAGCTGCCGTTATTCCAGTTTAGTTAGGGAATCATTTGGCGTTTTGTCACAGTAGAATGTTTTAACTGTCAATTTGACGTCTACCGATTGTTAGATTAGTATTTAGAAGACATTTATTACAATTACACAACAAAAACATATGGTTAACAGATATTTTGTTAAAAGCGGAATGGCGGTAAACATTGTAAATATATAAATATAGTTTTTCCAGATAAACAACGTTTCTCTTAACCGTTGTCATATCTTCAAGGTTTTCAAATAAGTGTTTTGGCTACGAATTCGTTATTTTGACAAGATATTCCAAGCAAAACCACATTTTATTTTTTTAATGTTTTTTTTTATTCTAGTTAAAAGAAAATTACATTTTCACTTACTTAACTAGAAAAAACTAATAGATAACACATTAATATATAACATAACGATTTTATTCACGATCATTGTTTTGTTGATTATGCATAAAAATTAACAACTTTTTTTAAATTGACCTACACTTTTTTCATTTTTAATTTCGTCTGGGAGGCAATTATATATGTTTCTCCCCTCGTAACCAATGGATTGCTTGCCGTAATGAGTATGTATGGTGTTTATATGTATTTTATCGTGTTGCCGTGTAAAGTGTGTGTGTACTTGGTACGTTTTAATGATTTCTGTATTTGTATGCATGAGTTTATTTTTTATTTTGCATATAAGGAGACATGTTTTATATTCATAAAAAGTTTCTTAATGTTAATAGTTTTGTTTCCATACACAATTTTTCTGTTGATCTTCTAGGTTTGAAGTGAAATAGCTTTTTGATTACTTTGTTTTGTTTTACGAGTAGTTCATTTATATATGTTTCATACGCATTTCCCCAGATTTCAATCAAGTAGTTTAAATGTGAATGTACGAGGCTATCATATAGACCTTTTTTAATTTTATTTGGTAATAGATATGATATCCGGCTAAATAGGCTAATTAAAGGGTTGATTTTATCTTTAATATCTGGAATATGCTGTTTAAAAGTTAGGTGTTTATCAATGTATCAGGATTTGCAGGTTGATATATTCAATTTTTAAGGGTACCTAAGGAGGAATGATTTAACGAGTTGACCCTTAAATCAAGTATCCTGCTTTAATTTAACTTTTGGATTTTTATCATTTTATTTTAACAACGTTCTGTTTCAGATATATTCTTGGGGTTATACCAATAACCAAACTCTACCAAAGCAGACCATGGATCTACTGAAACCAGATACTATATCCATCAAGACGGAACCAGGTCTCCGGGAAGAAGATGGAGGTGAACTTGCATTTTTAGATTTAGATTTCAACCACCCAGCTGTAACGAATGAATGCTCGCAATATGCGGAGAGTACTCAGACAGAGGTGTATTGGGTATTTACCTTAATATGCGTCCTTGCCGGAAAATACCAAAATACAGCACTCATTCAACTTGATTATATTAAAATGGATGATTTCTGATATTTTGGAGAAAATTAAAAAAAAAGAGATTTATTGTTTCGAAGATGGAAAAACTCACCTTTTAATGAAAAATTTGAAAATGATTACAAAATTTTGAGAAATAATGTCAACAAAATAATTACCAAACGAAAAACTTGTTTTTGTCAAGATAAATTCAAAAGTAATTTTAATGATTCTAAGCAAACGTGGGATGAAATAAATAAAATTTTGGGAAGAAAAACAAAAAGTAATTGCGATGAAGTTATCTCGCGATATGTTTTAAAGGATCAGACAGTGGAAAGTGCAACAAACCAATACCTATGTGAATTATTTCTCAGATAGTATAAACCAAATGTTGCACAGATGTGACTTTAAAGCATCCAATGCTGATCCAGTAGAATAACCTCAAAGCATGTATTTACCCGAGGCAACTATCAGAGATTAAAAATATTGTTAAAAAAATGAAAAATTCGAAATGTATGGGAATGGTCAGCATTAGAATGTACGACATAAAAAGACATTTAGATATTTTAGGACCTGTTTTAACAAACTTTGTCAATAGACTTATTTTACAAGGGAAAATGCCTGATGACCTTAAAGATGCTATTGTTAGACCTATATACAAAGGAGGAAAAAACTCGGAAATAGTAAACTATCGACCTATTAGTATCTTGCCTGCACTAGATAAAATTTTAGAAAAATATGTTTCTTTAAAATTAAACAATTACTTAGAAAAATTTTGCATTGTAGACAACAAACAATATGGATTTCAAAAGAAAAAAACCACAGAAAAATTATTACAGGACTTTTCGAATTATATACATAATGAATTAAACCATAAAAGACATGTATTAGTACTATTTATCAATAATTCCAAAGCATTTGATACCATTGATCCACAAAAAATATTAAAAATCTTAGAGGCAATTGGAATTAGAGGAAACCTACTTAATTTTTTTTTAAATTATTTATTTAATAGACATATCTGTGTAAAAATATTAGAAAAACTGAGTGGGAAGAAAAAAATGAGCGCTGGCGTACCTCAGGGTTCAATTTTGGGACCCACGCTTTATTTAATATTTGTATCAACAATGAAAAAACTTTTTTATATGTAAAACATTTTGTATACGCAGACTGCACTGCTCTTGTTATTTCTGATGATCAATTATCTAATGCTATTAAATATATACAGTATGACTTTACGTCCCTGATAAAATAGTCACACGAAGCAGGCCTAAGCATAAATACAAAAAAAAAAACAAATTGATGCACTTACAATCTCCCGTGCTTCAGTTCTGAATAAGCATGAAATAATATCCCACAATTTTGCATGTATTCATCAAAACATTTTGCAGAACTGCAAATGCGATAGTATTGAACTTGTTAATGAATATGTTTATTTGGGAGTGACTGTTGATTGCAACTTTAAATGGGACTTGCAAATAAACAAAATTTGTAAAAGGCTGAGGGCGATAGTGGGTAAACTGTACAAATTGAAATGTTTCGTTCCGGTGAATATTTTAAAAATAATTTACTTATCACTTGCAGAATCTACTTTACGGTATGGAATAACCACATGGGGACACTCTTGCAAAACTAACTTAAATTACCTACAATTAGTACAAAATTCTATGATTAAATTACTAGTTCCAAAACAGATATTTTCACAGAGGCGAAACATATCATTATTGTATAGGAACTTGACTGTCTTACCGGTACAGGCCTTATTATGGCACAAAATATTGATTCAGCATATATCTGACTCTGAATATAAGAGGAAAGTCGAACATGAACATAATACTAGGTTCACAAAAATGAAGGAATGCTTGTACCAAAACATTACAATAAATACGGACAGCGAACCCTGGAATAAAACATGCCCAAAATATTCAACATGTTACCAAGCAATATAAAAAAAATGCGAATTACCTCAGAGATTCAGATATATGCTGAAAACATGGCTACTAAGCAGAGATACTCTGTATTAGTAATACTTTTGATTATGGCAGTGGTTGGTGATAAATATGATGTATAAGTTGTATTGTTAAAAGTAATAATATTATGAAAATAAGTTATATTGTAATTGAACATGAACATCCTGTTGACAAACTGCTTAATTGCGGTTTAATGGGATTTTACTTTGGAGAACAATAAAATATATTGAATTAATTCACAATAAGTTTTCGGTTCATCGATTCACCTAATTTCATTTGGGACATGATGTAAATAACACGTATTTATTATACGTTAAAAATACATAAATATTGATTGTAAAAACAATATCCCATTGACTGAAAACAATCAAACTCTCTACTACGGGTGCTCTAGAGATTTTTTTTTGTTTTTTGAAGAATCGGTCATTGAAGCGGACATCTGATGTCATTTTTTTTATCTAACATTGACCTCGTTGATCAATGGTATCTTTATTCGTAAAAAAATAGTTTATTGTTTACCAATTTAAATTTCTTTTCGTTTATATCAATTTTACGAATATACAGGGCTGGCTCTATCCTGGCGCAATTGGAGCAGTTCGCTCCGGGCGTCCAGTGCTCAACCTAACACATCGCCTTTGATATTATTTTTGATAAATACCGCGCTACAAAAAAACACAAATCATAATTTTATTGATTACAGTGATATCCTGCTTTGGCTTGTACTAATTGAGACTGTTAGGGCAGTCAAAATTTAACTCGCGCCTGGCGCCGTTTGGTTCAGGGCTGGCCATGCAAAAATACATTCTATTTATTGTCATTTTTATTACAGGAAGCATTTATGTGGAGGCAGTTACCGTAAACGCGGATCTTGGACCCCGAGAAGATGAAGCGGGGCTTACTTTTATGAAAATTGACATAGACCTGCCGGATGTAAAAGAGGAATGCTTGGAACGCTTTGGAAGAATTACCAAGGCAGCAGGTAAAACCAATTTTTCACTGTAAACTTGAACGATTCGGACTCTCCTATTTTTTTAATCCTTTCTACGAACTTACTTCGCTTATTTACTCTAAGTTTAGAAAAAATGTGTTTAACTGAGTCATTTCCACTCATGTTATTTTTCAAATTTGTCGACAGATCTTCAGACGCATTTTGTCGAAAAGGGATTCACTTCTCCCCATCGCAACTACTCCTCCTCTCCTAAGTCAAATTTTGCAATAAACGTACGCACCCATGAAAGAGAAAAATATTTTCACTGTACCGATTGCCACTATTCATCTTCTCGAAAGGGAGATTTAAAGAGCCACATGCTTATTCACACGGGAGAAAAACCTTTTTCATGTTCTGTGTGCAACTATGCATGTAATCAAAAGAGTCATTTAAAGAGCCACATGCTGACTCAAAGTGGAGAAAAGCCCTTTTCATGTTCCGCTTGCAACTATGCGTGTTGTCGAAAAGGTCAGCTGAGGAGGCACATGCTGACTCACAGCGGAGAAAAACTTTTTTCATGTTCCGCTTGCAACTATGCATGTAATCAAAGGGGTCAACTGAAGAGCCATATGCTGACTCACAGTGGAGAAAAACCTTTTTCGTGTTCCGCATGCAACTATGCGTGTTGTCGAAAGGGTCACCTGAAGAGCCACATGCTGATTCACAGTGGAGTAAAACCTTTTTCATGTTCCGTGTGCAACTATGCGTGTTTTCGAAAGGGTCAGCTGAAGGGGCACATGCTGACTCACAGTAGAGAAAAACTTTTTTCATGTTCCGTTTGCAACTATGCATGTAATCAAAGGGGTCAACTGAAGAGACATGTGCTGACTCACAGTGAAGAAAAACCTTTTTCATGTTCCGTGTGCAACTATGCATGTTATCGAAAGAGAAACCTAACGATCCACATGATGACTCACAGTGGAGAAAAACCATTTTCATGTTCCGTGTGCAACTATGCGTGTTGTCAAAAGGGTTATCTGAAGAGGCATATGCTGACTCACAGTGGAGAAAAACCTTTTTCGTGTTCCACTTGCAACTATGCGTGTTGTCGAAAGGGTCACCTAAAGAGCCACATGCTGATTCACAGTGTAGTAAAACCTTTTTCATGTTCTGTGTGCAACTATGCGTGTTGTTGAAAAGGTCAGCTGAGGAGGCACATGCTGACTCACAGCGGAGAAAAACTTTTTTCATGTTCCGCTTGCAACTATGCATGTAATCAAAGGAGTCAACTGAATAGCCATATGCTGACTCACAGTGGAGAAAAACCTTTTTCGTGTTCCGCATGCAACTATGCGTGTTGTCTAAAGGGTCACCTGAAGAGCCACATGCTGTTTCACAGTTGAGTAAAACCTTTTTCATGTTCCGTGTGCAACTATGCGTGTTGTCGAAAGGATCAGCTGAAGGGGCACATGCTGACTCACAGTAGAGAAAAACTTTTTTCATGTTCCGTTTGCAACTATGCATGTAATCAAAGGGGTCAACTAAAGAGCCATGTGCTGACTTACAGTGGAGAAAAACCTTTTTCATGTTCCGTGTGCAACTATGCATGTGATCGAAAGAGAAACCCAACGTTCCACATGATGACTCACAGTGGAGAAAAACGATTTTAATGTTCCGTGTGCAACTATGCGTGTTGTCAAAAGGGTCATCTGAAGAGGCATATGCTGACTCACAGTGGAGAAAAACCTCTCTTATGTTCAGAGTGCGACTATGCATGTTCTCGACAGGGTAACCTGAAGGCACACATGCTGACTCACAGTTGAGAAAAACCTTTTTCATGTTCCCTGTGCAACTATGCGTGTTATCGAAAGGGTCAACTTAAGATCCACGTGCTGACTCACAGTCGTGAAAAACCTTTTTCATGTTCCTTGTGCAACTATGCATGTTATCACAAGAGCAACCTTACGAACCACATGCTGACTCACAGTGGAGGAAAACATTTTTCATGTTCCGTGTGAAAATTTTCATCTTAGCGAAACGCCCATTGCTGACTCACAGTGGCGAAAAACTTGTTTTATTTTAAGTCCACATATTAATGTTTTAAAAGGCAATCTGAAGCGCATGCTGACTCACTGCGGAGAAAAACTTTTTCTTGTTCCTTGTTCATCTATGGATGTTCTCAAAAAGCACTTCAAAAAGCCACATGCTGACTCACAGTTGCGACACACCCTTTTCATTTTCCAAGTGCACATATTTAGTTTCTAGGAAAGGCCATCTTACCTCTATATAAAATATATATTTGACATTAGATGCATCACGTGCTGACTCACAGCGGAGAAAAACAATTTTTCTTGTTCCGAGTGCAACTATGCATGTTATCAATAGTGTACCTTGAAGAGAAACTTGCTGACTCACAGCTAAGAAAACACTTTTCTGTTTTCAATTATTCATGTTCTCAAAAGAGAGATTTGAAAAAATACCTGCACACTTACAGTGAAGACTAGTTTTTTCATATGCAATTATGCATTTTTTCGAAGAGACTCATTGACTGGCCCCTATTTTTGTTCCTTGTGTTAACATTCATCTTCAAGAAAATTATTTATACAATAAATTTTAGTTATAGATATGTTATGTTTCACCAGAGAGTTTCAAGTATATAAAATATGTATAATTTGTAATGTTCAAAATATTTATTACCTTTCGATTTCTTTAAATTTGTTCTGGATGGAATTGTAAAGGATTTGATTATTTTTTAGAACTTAAATGTACTAAGTATGTGTAAAAAAGATAATTATGTCACACCTACTACTTAGACGAATATCAAAATATATATGAATATGTGTACAATAATGAATTTAACTATTTATTCAAATAATATTATTACACTTTGTTTAAAATGTACAAGCTATTAGCTAAGTGCACAACCATTCATTTTACAGGGCACTGCCTAGCACCTAGCGGTCAGTAGTAAAACTAGGGCCTATGGATAAAACAGGTGTTTTAATTACCATTGGCTTCTATGACCGTATTTGTTTTGATATTTAGATTGTCAATGTGTGTGATTGATTAGGTTATAAAAGGCCTCGCTGAGTGGATTTCTCACTTCTTCTCTCTAAAAACAGTAGTAGGCAGTCATTATGGTCAATTGACCACTTGTAAAAGTGTTTTGTCCGGGTCGGGAATAATTTTTTATCTCGTAACATTAAATAAATTAAAAATGCAGATTGTGCAGTAAAAACGAAAACCATGCGTCTGTTATTTTGAAGACTCCATCAAGCCCCAAAATATTCTCAACATGGTCCTAACGAGCGGATGGATATAATCAGAGGATTTACCAGGAAAAATGAACCAGCACCAAACAAAAGGCTTTTGATGAAAAAATTGATGACGACATTCCAGAAGAAATTCAGATGAGTAACCTTGTGCCTTCATATCTTTTTAATCATTTCCAAGTTCAAACAAGCTATGTTTTACTGTGTATTTTGCTAATATAATAATTTGAAAAGAACAAAAAAACGGCTACCCACAGCATAGATGCAAGTCATTGTGTATTATTATTGTTGGATTTTTAAGGTTAGGTAGCTCAAACATATTATTTGTAAGAATTTGTCAAGGTACGGCTGGATTTGGTTATTTCATTATTTGTGTTTTCAATTATAATACGATTGCGCAGAAAATATTTTAAAGGGAACATTTGTTTTTGGTTTTTACGCAATTAATATGGATAATATGAAATCGCTAATCGCCAAACGAGGGGTTTTAAAAGGAAAACTCATGAGGTTCGGGGATTCAATACATAGTTTATCGGTAAACGAGATCCAAATTAGGTACGAGAAAATTGAAAGTGTATTAAACCAGTTTGAATTAATTCAAGATCAAATAGAATCTCTACCAGATTCTGACGACATCGAGAATAATTCCCAAGGGGAAAGTTTTGAGAACCAATATTATTCGATTTTAGCGAAAGCAAAAGAAATGTTACAATCCGTTGAGCAAAACAAGGTAGCAATAAAACTTCCTAACCTCCAATTAAGGGAATTCAATGGTGATCAAAAAACATGGGTAAACTTCTTAGAGACATTCAAGACACTGGTGCATAATAATAAAACGTTAAATAATGTGCAAAAATTCTATTATCTGTAATCTGCTTAAAGGGGAATGCAGCGAAAGTGATCGCCAATTTCGAAGTATCAGATTTAAATTACGTGTCAGCCTGGGAATTGTTGCAACAAAGATTTGCAAATTTACGAACTACCGTTCATAAGCATATACAAGCTTTGTTTCAACTTAAAGAAATGAGGATCCGGTAGCCATGCGCTATTTAATTGATGAGACTAATGTGAACCTAAAGGCTCTGCAAAATTTAGGCTTAAAAATCGATCAATGGGATGCATTAATTATTTATATAGTTTCTAATAAATTAGACGCAATATCGCGAAAGCATTGGGAACAAACAATATTACAAGAAGAATTACCAACGTTAGGAGAATTTCTCAAGTGTCTAACGTCAAGGGCTCAAGTTTTAGAATTAATGTTACATACAGAATCGAAAAAAAATGTTACCTACCCGAAAACAAATGGCGGCAACAATAACATTCCTAGAAAGGAATCAGTTTTCTTAGCAGCCGCCCACAATAATTGTATATGTTGTCACGATAAAGGACATAAAATTTATTATTGTAAAAAGTTTTTAAAGTTAACTTCAGGAGAGAGAAGTCAAATGATAAAGAGGTGTAGGGCCTGCTTCAAATGTTTGAGGTTAGGGCATACGGCCTCATATTGTAAAATTAATATGCAATGCAAGCTATGTGGTAGCGATAGCCACAACACCTTATTGCATAAGGAGAATCATCCGAGTAATGATTCTGATAAAAATGGTGAAGCCCGCCCTGGAGGCGGCGACCATATGGAAACTGAACGAGTTTCAGTGTCCAACCACTCCACCTTGGTGAAGGCGGAAAAAACTGTGTTATTGTCGACAGCAATCATAGGAGTGTTGGATCGCAATAATGAAATGCATAAAGCAAGGGTATTAATTGATTCAGGAGCCCAATCAAATTTTATGTGCGAAAAGTTCGCAATAAAATTGAATTTGAAGTGTGAAAACATAAACAAACCCGTGTCGGGTATACATAACAACGTGACCCATATAAAGAAACGGGTTGCAATTAAAATGAAATCTTTAAAAACAAATTATAAACAAGATATCACATGTCTAATATTGCAGGAAATAACTACAAATTTACCGCAAGCAACGGTGGCCAGGAAGGATTTCAAGCTTCCTCCGGGATTGGAATTGGCGGATCCAAACTTCAACATAGCAGCACCCATTGATATACTGTTGGGCGCTGAGAGTTTTTGGGAGATCTTGAAGAATGATCGGCTAAGATTGGATACCGGACCTACGCTCCAAAGGACAGAATTAGGATGGATCATCTCGGGCCCGATCAACGCTCACCATAAAAAAAGGCCAGTACCAGAAATCTGTAGTTTATCAATAAATACATTGTCAAATCAAGTTGAAAAATTTTGGAAAATGGAAGAGGTGATGCCTCCAAGTTTTTATAACCACGAGGAGAAGGCTTGTGAAGCCGACTTTGTAGCCACGCACACCCGAGAGAGCGATTGTAGATACGTAGTGAGTTTGCCGCGCCGGCCGTGTGTCAACCAACTTGGTGACTCATTAGGCACAGCGGAAAAAAGATTCAAAGGTTTGGAAAGAAAATTTTTAATGAATCCTGAACTGAAATCTCAGTATGCTCAATTTATGAAAGAATATGAGCAATTAAATCACATGGAGCTATGTGAAAAAACAAAGGACCATTCCTATTTTTTGCCGCATCATGCGGTAATAAAGGGAGCGAGCAGCACTACTAAAGTGCGTGTAGTATTTGACGGATCGGCTAAAACGTCGACCGGTATTTCCCTGAATGATGCATTAATGGTAGGAGCTGTTATTCAAAAAGATTTATACACTCATCTTTTACGTTTTAGGAAACATAGATACGTCATGACGGCGGACATAGAAAAAATGTACCGTCAAATCAACGTACGCCCAGAGGATCGCAGCCTGCAGAAGATTTTATGGCGCGACTCTCCAGAAGAGGAGCTCCGGCATTATAAATTGAAGACAATCACCTACGGTTTGGGACCTTCCTCTTTCCTGGCAACTAGATGTCTACGGCAAATCGGTATGGACAATCGCATTAAATTTCCCGTAGCAAGCCAGGTCATAGAAAACGATTTCTACATGGACGATCTGTTGACCGGAGAGGACGACTTGGACGCATGCGTCAGGTTGAAGCAACAGGTACATGATATTTTACTGTCCGCCGGAATGACCCTGCGGAAGTGGAGATCGAATATTTCGGAATTGTCTTCTGGGTCGGGCCAGGGTGAAATTGCTGGGAAAAGCAATAGTGAACAAATGATCACTAACAATTCCAAAATTGAAAAGATCCTAGGGTTGATCTGGGATAATGAATCAGATTGTTTATCATATGAAATTAAAAGACCGTCAAGTAAGACGGAAAGTAAGCGTCAGATATTGTCGTGCATAGCTTCAACTTTTGACCCATTGGGACTCCTAGGCCCCATAATAGTGGTGGCCAAATTAATTATGCAGAAATTATGGCAATCAAAAGCAGCATGGGACGACACACTACCTGATGAAATTTTACTACCCTGGAGGGCCTATCTAGGTGAACTATCACAACTAAATGTATTACTGGCAGCTAATGTTCAAGAATGGGAGATTTTCGAAAAATTTTCATCGCTAACCAAATTCAAGAGAATTACCGCTTTGGCGTTGAGATTTATAAATAATTGTCGGAATCCTAAAGATAAAATCGGAGGCAATATAACTGTCACCGAACTAGAAGCAGCCTTAAAATGTCTGCTGAAATCATCTCAAGAACATTCCTTTAAAAGAGAATTGAAGGACTTGAAAAATCACAGGATGGTAAACAAAAATAGTAGATTGAAAGCCCTCAACCCTTGTTTATTAGATGGTTTAATTTGTGCAAATGGTAGACTAAAACTAGCTACGTACTTATCACATCAACAAAGGCAAACCTGTAATATTATCGCCTAAACATAAATTAACCGAATTAATCATAAGACATTATCATTATGTGCATTTACATGCCGGGCCACAAGCGCTGTTAGCGGAAATACGCTTGAAATACTGGCCCATACTAGGAAAAAATACTGTTAAACGAGTCTTACATAACTGTATTATATGTTTTAGATACCAACCTCGAGTTTGCCAGCAGATTATGGGAAACTTACCTGTTGAAAGAATCACTCCCAGTCGACCATTTGCGGTGACGGGGCTTGATTATGCTGGACCTATTGACATGAAGAGTGGAGCGCTGAGGAAGTCTCCACTTATCAAATCGTATCTTTGCATATTTGTTTGTTTTTCTACTAAAGCTGTTCATTTAGAACTTGTAACGGATTTGTCAAGCGATACTTTTTTAAATTGCTTAAAGAGATTTATCGCCCGGCGGGGTCAACCTGAAAAAATATTTTCTGACAATGCAACCAGCTTCAGAGGAGCTTCCAACAAGCTTCAAGAGTTGTATGCCAGTCTAAAGCTGAACAATGACAAAATTCATAGGTTTTTAGCAGATAAAGGCATAGTTTGGAATTTCATTCCTCCTAGAGCGCCAAATCACGGCGGGTTGTGGGAAGCTGCAGTTAAATCTACCAAGTTTCATTTATATAGAATTACTAAAAATAATCCATTACAGTTTGAATTATTATATACCTTACTTTGTCAGATAGAGGCTTGTTTGAACTCCCGTCCTTTAACTTCCTTGTCTGATGACGTCAACGACCTACTCCCCCTCACCCCCAACCACTTCCTTATGGGCACTGAGGCTTCTATCATCCCTGAATTAGACGTCCGCGAGCTACCAGAGAACAGACTAAGCCAATATCAAAAATTAAATGCCTTAATTCAAACTTTCTGGTGTAGATGGAAACGAGATTACCTTGCTGAACTACAAAAACGGACCAAATGGCAGGCCAGCAGCCAAGAAGTCATAAAAAAGGATGATCTGGTCATCTTGAAGGAGGACAATCTGCCTCCTGCATTATGGAGAATGGCGCGCATAACAGCAACTCATCCAGGACCTGATGGCGTAGTGAGGGTGGTCACCCTCAAGACGTCCCAAGGCATTTTTGTGCGACCTATCACAAAAATATGTTTGATGCCAATAGAATCAAACCAGGATCTGCATCTCCCGACCCGGCAAACTACAGACCTTCCCAAGGTCACAGCCTAATGTAACCAAGGCTGAACCGATGCTACCACACAGGACTACTGACCATAGAGCATCGCTGTGGTTGACCAACCTATATCCAGAAGCCACTGGGGCTTCCAGTCAACCAGGACCAGGGGTATTCGCTGCCTACCAGGACAGGGCACCCTTAATATGAGACTCAACCCCCTGAGTTAACATGTACCACCCTTGACAGGATGATCACCACTGGACCGAATGCAGAGTGAACGGTCTACACAGTGCAGTGATTACAGTGTTTTTGTGTTCTATTAAAAGAAAAGAGTCAAGTATGAACTCGTATAAAAAAACAGACTTCAGTTTTTGAGCTGCTCTATACGGGAGCTAGAATATTAGTTAATTAAGTGATCTAAATGTGTAAATGTTATTAATTTTATGAATTTTTATCAATTTTATGAATTATCAGGTTATGGATTTATTAATTTTATGGAATAATGTGATTAATTTTATGGATTATGTATTTGTATGAGGGTTATTATATTTTTGATTGTTTTAAATTATATTCCCGATCCCTTCAGGTTTAGGTAGTTTAGTTATAATGAACTATTTTAATATTTGTTGAAAGTTTTTTTGTATTGATATCGAAAAAAAAAACCCACCAGTTTTTTTTTTCTCATCCCGGCGGTGGCAATATGTTTAAAATGTACAAGCTATTAGCTAAGTGCACAACCATTCATTTTACAGGGCACTGCCTAGCACCTAGCGGTCAGTAGTAAAACTAGGGCCTATGGATAAAACAGGTGTTTTAATTACCATTGGCTTCTATGACCGTATTTGTTTTGATATTTAGATTGTCAATGTGTGTGATTGATTAGGTTATAAAAGGCCTCGCTGAGTGGATTTCTCACTTCTTCTCTCTAAAAACAGTAGTAGGCAGTCATTATGGTCAATTGACCACTTGTAAAAGTGTTTTGTCCGGGTCGGGAATAATTTTTTATCTCGTAACATTAAATAAATTAAAAATGCAGATTGTGCAGTAAAAACGAAAACCATGCGTCTGTTATTTTGAAGACTCCATCAAGCCCCAAAATATTCTCAACACACTTCTAAATTGTCTGTCAAAACTATAGAATTATAGGAGCACTAGTGCGTTCTAGAATATTTTCTTTTTTGTTTACCCTACGGAGATCGCACCTTGTACCTACTAGAATTATTTGGTAAACACAGCCGCTAGGTACTTCAACCGCTCGAGAACGTACTACCTGGGCAGACAGGAAAAAGTTCCATTGATTTGACTGATGACGATTTTTCTCTCAGATATTTTAAAATGTAAGTATTTTTCTCCGTACATAAGAGAACCGACATAATTTAACTTTTTAAATTTTTTTCATTTTTTTACTAATTGAAAATTGTTGTCGAAATGTCTTCATGCAATCATACATTTTGTTACGTGCTTAAAGCAGATATGTTATATAATGCTGTTAAAGCGTTTTCAACAAATTCGTAAATGTTTACACTTTGACAATAGTTATTAAGATTATTCTGGTAAAAGCTATTGCCAATTGTAAAGAAAATTAGGAGGAACTGTCTGCGGCACGAGAATGAATTAAGTATTGATCCTGTGTAATGTAGTAAAGCAGGGAACAGAAAACAGTATAGTGGGGTTTGTAAGGGCTGCAATGCCAATGATCTATGATTTTATTCGAAAAAAACGAAAACTTTTTCTTCCCAAAAAAAATTGAAAGATTCTTGTTTCTGTAATTATTAGTAGTAAATACAGATAACTACTTATTCGTTAACGTTTTAATTTTAATCTCACTTTACCAACCGCATTTGACGTTGTTCACGGTAGTTAACTTTTGAATTCTGATATTACTGAAGATTTAAAAACATACTTATTGCTATTTTCTTCAATACCTCTTTTAGACCCAAAATCCTAATAACTCGGTTTATCTATAAACTTTCATTTTTGATATCCTTGCCGAGTTGACAGTTAACAACTTATATGATAGTAATGTGTTTGCCCAAGTTTTTAAAGCAATTTTAACCCTTATGTATAAAGAAATTGTACAAAGGACACTTGTCCAAATCGCTTGAACTAAATATTAATTTAGAAACCATTTTTTTTAATTTTTGTACATGTTTTACTGTGTTTTCTTCTCAAGGTTGCGGACTTCCCACAGTCTACAGGTTGAAGATCTGCTAGCCCTATAATATATACAATGCCCATTTGTTTTCTCAAATTTTTTCACAAAACAGTCGTTTTTTCCTGTTTCCAAACTCTATTCAAACCGCGTTGTTAAACATATCATCCCATGCCTGTGATGGTTATTGGTAAGTACTAATGCATATCGACGGTCCCGAAAAACAATGTCGGATCTGCAAAATCTTAGTTTTGCAGGAGAGCTGTTTAAAGTTTCGTTTCTGCATTTTTACTGTTTTTTGAGTGAAATAAATGTAAAGTTGAAGTGATATTTTGCATTAACCCTTATTTATTTAATTGTTAAAATACAGTATACCAGCTTTTTGCAACATTGTTGTAGTTTTTAAGAAAAATCACTTCAGACTTTTTTTTACGGACAAGAAGTTGTCGTATAGAAACATCCGACATTGTTCTACGGACATAGAATGAAACATGTGTGTCGTATATGTATATCCTACTTTATTCTTTGGAACTCAAACATAAGTTTTTGTCGTATTTACCACCTAATTTTATTGTATATATTTTTTTTGTTTCTAGTATTACCAAAAAAAAGTTTATCTATTTTTTTAGTAATAATTACGTAAAGGAATCCCTTTATAATAAAAGTTATATATAAGAATTTGACACTAAATAAATAAAAACAGGGAAAATAACATATTCAATTTTTTATTCGTTTTTAATGCAACAGAACTGGGAGGATATTTCAATCTCAGTCTGCCATATTACATGAGATATCCACATTATTTATAGAGAAAAAATATAAGAAAAATTAAAAACATAACAGGTTACCTAATCATAACATAAAATTAAAACATCCGTAGTTTTATTTGTTTGTACTAAAAACTCTCATTGTAAAGACAAATGATTTATTTTCTGTGATTGTTGTCGGTTTGACAATCCGACATTGTTTTTGGGAGGCCCGATGAAGTAATTTAAAATCATAGCAGTTCTGTATGAAAACAATAAAAATTTACCTAGTACAACTTCTTTTTCATTCTCATTATCCTGATTTGGATGAATAATGTTATTTGTAATGTCCATTAACTGCTTTATTCGACAATTAATGTTTCTCGACACGTTAGAGCAGCGTTTCCCAATTTTTTTTCGCCCCGGAACCCTTATCGATCATACTTTTCTAGGCGGAACCCTTTTTTTATAAGAAAAAGATAAACTTGTAGTTTGAATACTTTCATGTTTACCATGAAAAGAAAGATCAAAAGTTTTGTGTAAAACTTAATTTAATGTGAAGAGTGATATCTTTTTACATTTTTTGTTAAAATAGCATTGAAATCAGGCTTTATGTCAGACAGCTGAATACGAAGATCTGGAGCTGCATCCAATCTGTTTCTGTATTTGTTTTTGTGTAAGCGTAAGCCGAAAAACCAGTTTCACATCGGTAAGTGGTCACAAACGGTAATAAAACTGTGATAGCCGTCTCGACGACTTCTGGATATTCGTTTTTAAGTCCAATCCAAAACTCGTCTAGATTAGTTTTTTCTGAATTAAACTTTTGTTGTAAGGAAGAAGAACACATGATATCAATCAAAGCCTCGTTCTCTGTTGCTGTAAGAGTCGACGGTGTCCTGTGAACTAAGAATGGATTCTGTACCCAGTCAATGTCCTGCAGGTTTTTTTCAGTAAAATACTGTTCCAGAGATTTGTTGAGGGTCATCAAATGTTCGTAAATGCATTTTTCAACATCTGAGGTTACTTGCAACTCATTTTTTTCCAGAAACTCGTTTAAAAGAGTAAAACATTGGTACTGTTTCTGTTCAACACATTCTATCCAGAAGACAAGTTTCTTTCTAAGAGAAGAGATTTTGTCGTTTACTGTAAAAGTATTTGTGTTTCTTCCTTGCAAAGACTTTCAAATTACATTCAGTTTATCAAATATGTCTGCCAAATACGCCAGTTTCATTAGCCATTGCTCGTCGTGCAATAATTGAACAAGACCACTCATGAAGACCACTCAGATGAAACGCAGTGACTGCTGCTGCATTTAAGTGCAACATTCTTAATTCTTGTTACAGTACCTTTTATTTTGCCAGTCAAATCGGCAGCTCCATCGCTACATACATCGACACATTTGTTCCAATGAATGTTATGTACATTCATGTAATTATCAATGACTTTGAAAATTTCTTCTCCAGTGGTGTTGGTCTCCAAAGGAGCACAAATAAACAAATCCTCTTCAATAGATCCCCCAAAGGAGTATCTTACGAAAACAAGCAGTATTGATAGTCCAGCGACATCTGTACTTTCTTCGAGTTGCATTGCAAACGTTTCACTACTTTTCAATCTACAAATCAATTCATCTTCAATGTGGTCAGATATTTTATGGATTCGATCAGATATGACATTATTGGAACTCTGAACTGCTGCAACTTTCTTCACTGCGTCTTCGCCAAGTACACACTTGACAATTTCTGTTATACAGGGTTTTATTAAAGTCTCTGCAATCGTGTGTGGTTTACCAGCACGAGCAATCCTGTAACTTAACAGGAATGATGCTTCGGTGGCATTCTCGTTATCAGTTTTAACATATTTATGTAAAGCAGCCACACTGGTTTTATGTGCATCTTTGTATCTTTTAAAAAAGTCTAAGCTTTTGTCTTTTAATTGCGGGTGGTTGGTATTAAGATGTCGATTTAGCTTTGCAGGTGCCAGAGAGCTATTACATATTATTTTGTTGCAGATAACGCATTGACCATCCGCATTCTCAAGCATTCCTACAGAAATAAATCCAAAGGACAAGTAAGATTCGTCATATTTCTCTTTTTTGAAGTAGTGTTGTCCTGAGATTGCCCAGCCCTTTTAGTCGTTGGTGTATTTTGTCTATCCTGCTCATGACAATATCCTTCAGTATTTACGATATCCTGGAATCAAATAAAAAACATTAGTAATGCGACGGCAAGATGCAGTTTGGTGTTGGCTAAAAAGAACAGTCCCACCCCAAATCTTCCTTTGGCACAGTCTGGAATTTGACACCTTTTTCGGGCGTGATTCATTTATATCAAAATTAGATGGCATTTGCTGTTTAAAAGGCTAGAGTCGAACACCCATGCGTCAGTTATACTACATTAAAGTAATTTGTCAAGGTTGTCACCAATCAAAATATGTTCATGAACTGGGCCTAAATGATGACTATTGCTAGGTAAGTATAATTTACTTACGGATAAATCAACAGCTTCTTCTGAAATATTTTCATTATTTGCTGACGATGAACTCGATGAAGCACTTATGCCACTTTGTAAGCGCCCTGTTTTGAGCCAGTTATCCATTTTTTGATAAAGGCTGAAATAAAAAAAAATAACATGAATATGAATAAATCGTTTTTATTTGTTTTGGCACTATCTGTAGTTGGTAACAAATAAAAAAATACTTACCTAAAACGGATATCGTTAAGCACAAGATTATAAGAACAGGAATAACAATATCACTGGAATGTCACCTTTGTAAGTTCACACGAATTAAAAAAGAACGAGAACACACACGTTCTCTCATGTCACAGTCATAGACTCGAGTGGGCGGGCGATACGGGTCGCGGGTGGCGGGATGAGGCGACGGCGGTCAAGCGCGCTGGATCTAGCTCCCGTGCGCATTCTTTTTTTTGTTAAATACATACGTTAAATCCGGACGGAACGCGGAACCCTTGTGATGCTTCTACGGAACCCCAGGGTTCCGCGGAACACCTTTTGGGAAACGCTGTAGTAAGGTATATTTAATGTATGTAGCAATAAATTTAATTTAAGTTTGTATTTTAAAATAATTTATGCAGTTAAAATATATAATACGAGTAGTTAATACATGAATATTTACTTATGTGTCATACTTCTACTTACTTTAGTATGTCCGAATCGAAGGCAATTGTAGCACTGCATATTGCTGTCTTCCACCTTAACCCTCTGGAAGCCGATGTTTACTTTCTGTTTGTATAATAGTAATTGTCTCATATTTCCACTTGTTTCTAGAATATAGTTTTTTGAATATTTAGTTTCGAACGATTTTAACATTTTAAGGGAGTTTTTGTCACTATTTATTTTCTCCAGGTCAGGGTTCTGAGCAAGTAGATTAGGCACAATATCGTCATCGTTAATATCTTCATGCAGTCCTTTTAGAATGATCCTAGGTTTTCTCTTCTTTATTTCTTCAGCTTGAATGTTACGGAGATTTTCGTTAATCTCTTTTGACAATGTTAAAGCATCATTTTTTTTTGGGCAGTGAATAATCAGTCTATTCTTGCTTATTTTTTTAACTCCGTTAACTGCAATTTTTAGTTTTGCAACAGAATTTTTTTTCGTGATTATTTTTTCAATGTCTTCTGATGATTTGTTTTTATCGTCAGAAGAAATAATGATTGCAAATTTATTTGTATCTTGAGGTAAATTATTTGACGTTTTAGCTTCGTTACTTATTGGATAACTTCGGTTTCTGTTTTCTTATCCTTTGACGTATTCTTCTGTTTTTGTTAAGAGTAGATCTTTTAAATTGATTATTTCCTGTTGGTCTGATATTTTAGTTTGTTGATTGTATTTTCAAGTTGTAGAAATTGTTTTTCAATCAAATTTTTTATTTAAACATCTTTGATGTTTTTATATACATCACTCTTCAACGTCTCCAA
This sequence comes from Hesperophylax consimilis, assembly GCF_061612785.1. NCBI lineage: Eukaryota > Metazoa > Arthropoda > Insecta > Trichoptera > Limnephilidae > Hesperophylax > Hesperophylax consimilis. Next base: position 11,590,679 of record NC_142852.1, read on the forward strand.
AATTTCGTTTAGCGACATATTGGAGACCTCACTTGCGCGCGCAAAGGGTTAGGGCAAGTAGCACCCAACCCGAGTAACAGATACTAATGACTCGATGCAGCGGTGCAGGCGTGCGGCGTGCGCTCTACTCGAGGTTGAAACGTTGACTTAAAATATACTTGACGTTGACTTATACTATCAAAACGTACGAGGACTTCGGACAAAATTACAGGACCTGAAATCAAACTTACAAACCTTGAACCACAACTTCTACGCCTTCACTGAGACTTAGCTTAATAAAAAAGAAAAAAATTAAATAAAAAAACCCTCAGCAAATCTATATTGTAGTGTGATATGGCTTCATGCAATCATAGCATAATGCCACATCACACACATCACACTTTGTAAGGATCCTTTTGAAAATGTTATTTATGTTGCACCACGCACATTTCACCTTTTTCCCGCTACGGACCTTTCAGGATAGGTCGCAGAGTCTTTCCTTCAGCTATTAGGCCAATGGTCCGCACAGTCGTGTCAATTTGACTACGACAGAACAGCAGAAGGAGTTCATCCGCAACCTCACTCCTGAAGTTTCGGTACAAAATGCGTTTATTTTCCTTGCGGAGCTTTGAGCCGTACAATATATACGCATTCTGCACCGAAACGCTTAGTAGTCTCCTGAAAAGCTTCTTGTACCAGACCAGGTTTCGCTGTCGTTCAATGGGGAAGCCTGACAAAAGCTGATCTTTTCGGTCAACCCCCCCCATTACCTTGTTATAGTCTAGTACGAGTTGAGGTTTGGATTGATCTGCATACCTGTTGGTCTCTCTCGCGATCAGTTCAACGAAATCTGCATCAAAGATTTTAAGAAAGGTTTGCCCATTTCGTCGGTATTGAAAGTTGGTCCTGGCGTGCCTGTGAAAGTCTCCCTTATCCCGTAAGATATCATTAGACCAATCGAAAGAGTAACCTTCAGGCGGCAGAATCGAACGCATTGCCTCACTTTCTACCTGGTCTTGTCTACTAAAGTCTATGGGAGTTAGGTGAAACGTTGATAATATTATGATAAGGTATTGGTGGCATGTATCCTCATCGCTCTCTTCGTGGTCGACGTCACTCGCTTCGTCATCCTCGTCGCTCGATCTGTCCATATCCATTTCTGAAACAACAGAAAACCCAAATTAATTTAATGTGTCTATATTACGATAACCCACTTCCTCTGGTACGGCTTATGACTCGCAATACGATGGTCGCGGGATCAAATCAAATAAATTATATTTGAATAATTAGTGTTATTTTCACACAAAATTCATTTAAAATAATATATATCATATTTGCGACACGTTCCAGAGTGGAAGATACCCATAGTATCGCCCTGGTGTAAGACCCCATTCAGAATTGAAACGTTGCTTGAAATGGCTTTAGCCGTGTTTGGTGACCAGTTCTGAATAGCCAGGGGCTTTTCCACCTCCCTCTTCCACACCTCCTTCCCCTCCCCGCTACCTTCAGCCTCACAACATACCCCGATTGGGGATGCCATAGTCTCACTGGCTCCAGCTGAGGCTCTTGTGAGGTATTCATTTATAAAAATAAATAAAAAGTTAATCAAATACTTGAGGCGGGCAATGTCAGGAGTCAGAATAGCACAGTCAGGTAGGTATGGAATGAAGAAAAGAGTGTGTGTGCCAAGATCGAGTTGCATGGTGGTTCATCCTCTCTGCCTACCGAAATGGCGTGAAGGTAAGTTAGTTAGTTTTATAACTCACGGTTTCCAAGTACAGACTCTTCTAGTACAGCTGCCTCGTCCACGTTACTGTTTCTGCCCATGTCTGACTCTGAAATAAAAGAAAACACAAATTTACAGTAGAATTTTGATATAATGACTTTGCATTTAACGGTCTACTGTTTTAAGTGACGATAATGTAAACTGTAGTAAGGTTTCATAGCTTTTAGTAGGAAAACGTATCCGTTTAAAGTGACCAACTACGTAAAGCGACCTATTTTAATGATAATTTGTCCGGTTACAAAACCCACCTACCAATACAGCCTCGCTTTTGACTAGGAAGCTCGACACAATGAGTCCCGTGAAGCGAAAGTGTTTTTTCAATTTAAGAAAAAAGTGCTGTATTACACCGTTTAGAAGCCGGTGAATCAAATGTAATCCTCGCAAAGAAGTTCGGCATGTCTCATTTCTCACTCTGCAATACCCGTTACAGAAAAAAAAGATGTGTAATGATGCATCCACGTCATAACAACAATACATTTTGTATGTTTGTTATGTGGAATTTTTAAGTACTATGCTTATTTCCTGCCAATATACCAACAGTGAAACTGTGCTAGGGATATCAATATAAAATATAGATAATTGATTTTATATTGAGCCCCTGGTATGACATTTCAAAAAATAAACTCACCGTTCCCAAACGCCGACAATTCTTCGTAGAATGGCACGTCCACCCACAGCTCGCTGTGGTAGCCGGCCTCCGGAGAGAAGAGTTCCCCACACTGGAGTTCCCCACTCCGCGATGTCCCAGGTAACGGCTCGGGAGATGCTGCACGGATAGGCATAATTGGTGCATTGGGAGCCGTTGATTGGGTCTGTGCGGGAGTGGACATCCACGGTGGTGGTACGGGTCGTGGCAACGGTGAAGGCGTCCCTTGTGAAAAGGGACACGTTGTTCTCTCCGGAGATGGAATTCTGAAAACATTTACATAAATCATATAAATTGTTCTCATTCACGTGTGAAACAGTATGTACAGTATGTAAATAAACAATTAAATTAGAACTCTGTAAAATATGCACTGAATGTGCCAAATGCACAGAGCGCTGATCTTACCAACTCTCACTGTAAGAGTGGAACGCTGTCAGGAAAAAACAATAATATTGTATCAAGCATCTAAATACGATTACTTACTTTTGTTTAGTTTTTCTTGGAGGTGCGGTAGGGAGCAAAATGCGCGCCGCCTGCTTCTTGAATTTTCGGCTTTCCAGCTCTAGCCGGAAGGAAGCAGGCAGGGCCCTAACAGCCTTTAGGGCCTTGACGCGATCCTCTCGCACCAGTAGCAAAGCAGGGTCGCTGTTTAAATAAATACAAATATATGATGAGTTCAACGGCCACAGCAAAGTACTTTCATAAAAAAACATTAAAAAATACTAACACTCCAGACGAGGCTGCAATTGCAGCTCTGCGTTGACGTCCACGTGCAGGTAGTCCGGCACCAGCTCGTACCCCACCTCTCCCTCTTCCTCTGCCTCCTCTTGCAGTCAGCACCACTCTATATATTTTAAATTGAAAACACTTAATGTAAGTAATGTAAAATGTAAAATGTTTAAATTTTGTTAAATATTGCACTAATATAAAATTTGAAAATAATTATTGGGTCGTGGAGTGATCCCTTTCCCTGGACGACAGCTGTTACTGCACAAATTTGGTAAAAGTAAACAAAGTAATTAATTATACAACTAAATTACTAAATTTTTATTGTGTGACGAAGGCTTTACACCATTTTACATGTGAAAAAGAGTCAACTTTTTGACATATGACTTAAAATAATTGGTTAGCAAATATCTGTATTAATAATGAACCAATTCAAATAAAACTTATATATATATCTCTTTGTTTTCAATCACTGTGATGGAATATCTATATTTCAAATGCGCGAGTGCAGTATTTAAGACATTATTGTAAATCAAAAACAGATGACGTCTTCAGTTGACGTAATCTTACACAAAAACTTCAACCTAAACAATTTAATACAAACAAACGAATTAAAAACGCATTTCAAAGATAGTTAAGTCAATCATGATTACACAGATATATAATTATGCGTTAAAAACCCAATAAATTAATTACTTACGGCATTTTAGGAAGAGTCCAAAATTTCGTGAATGTTGAAAATTTATAATTATGTTTTTGACAGGACGCCATAAAAAAACCGCGAAAACTCGTTAAATAACACTTCAAAGACAACGGATAAGTTCATAGACAAAGAGAATATATTATCAGCTATTCGATAAAACAAGTAGCTGGCCATATAAACGTTTTAAATAATTACAATAAATATTTTACGAATGGTAGAAAAATCGGTCCATTTTTGGACCGATATCAATCGCAGAAAAATAAAAGTGGTCGATTTTTCGACCGAAATCGTTCCAGTGGATAAACTCCCCCCGAAAAAAGGATTGGAGGTCATTTTTTCTGAAACAAACCCCAAAACATAAGAATAAAAATTAAGCAGCTAAATATCTACATATATGCCAAAATTAATTTGGAAGAAAAAAAAATAGTAATTATTAACTATAACTGTTAATACTAAAAATTGATTAACAATAAATATTTTAAATAATAGGTAACCTATTTCTAAGCATAAGTTTAAACATAGGACTACTCTAAAAACGAAATGACAATTTCAAACTAATTAAAACTATACAAATTAATTATCAGATTAAAATTATTACTTTCGTTCAAATCAAATTCATGCAATTCACTAAGCTATTCTATACTATAATTTAACAACTAAGATAATTCCAATAACCCTGTTCTAACAGAAATCATAACAATAATCAAATATAAAACAAATAATATAGACAACACAACATGGAGCGCTGGTTTCCTGGTCATCCTTCTTAAGGGTTTGTGTTTTTCTATAGTTCATTACCACATTTATAATTAGTTTCTTCAGATGTATTTGTGTAGTTTGAAATTACATATAGCCAGCAGGCTATCTCGGTTTATAAGCGTTCATTTTTAAAGTGATTTTTTTTTTTTTGGTGTATACTTTATTTTGTACATTTTTTATCAAACTCGCAAGTTTTATTGTTATCCACTTTTTTATGCACTGTTTTGACCTTTTATTTATTATTATTTCTTCCTTATCTTCTTTTAATTTATTATTATTTCTTCCTTTTCTTCTTTTAATACACAAAAATTTTATATTGTTTTTATCACGAAACTTTTTATATTGTTTTGCACAAAACCTTTTTTTTTTATTTTGCGCTCACTCAGCGTCTGGTCCGTTGGGTGTCGACATTTTCAGCTCCTCGTTGTCATCTATTGGCAACAGACAGAGCTTTGAAATGGTCCTCTGGATGATGCCTTTCGACGTGATGATGGTCGCCACGCGAACTCTTCCATCAGCGCCAGGATGAACGGCGCTCACACGTCCCAGCCTCCAGTAGCAAGAAGGGACGTTGTCCTCCTTTATTACGACCATGTCGCCAGACCGCATCTGCCTTTGATTCCTATTGGTCCATTTGCTTCTGGTTTGAAGTTTTGCTAGGTACTCCTTCCGCCACCTCGACCAAAAAAATTGTACAATCTGGATTAGTTTTTGGTAATTGTTTAATCGATTGAATGTGATATGTTCCAAATTTTGCTCTGGAATCGCCGCCAAACTAGTTCCTATCAGAAAGTGACCAGGAGTCAAGGGATTAAGGTCATAAGGATCATTTGATAAGGGAGACAGTGGCCTGGAGTTTAAGCAAGATTCAATTTGACACAACACCGTATTAATTTCTTCATAAGTTAATGAAGCGATACTGGTTATTCTTAACTAAACTAAGTGATGCTTAACTGACTTTATCCCAGCCTCCCAGAGCCCCCCAAAGTTCGGCGCACGAGCTGGTATAAATTGCCATTGTATTCCTAATGTGGATAAATAATTAACAATTTTATCATTAGACATATTTAAAAAATTATAAATTTCTCTTGGTTCATTATTAGCCGCTTTAAAATTGGTTGCATTGTCTGAAAACATTTTACTTGGTCTACCACGACGCGAGATAAACCGTTTCAAAGAGTTTAAAAAACTCTCTGCGCTCAAGGACAGCACAGCTTCTAAGTGCACGGCTTTAGTGACCATGCATACGAATAAGCAAATATATGATTTAACGCTATGTGATTTTCTGTGAATACCCGACTTTATTAATATTGGTCCACAGTAGTCCACTCCTGTTATCTGAAATGGCCTACATTCAGTTATTCTTTCAGCTGGTAGGTCGGCCATCAACTGCTGTTCGGATTTGGGATTACATCTATAACAAATTATACATTTTTTTATTATCTTTTTTACAACATTCCTTCCCTTAATCGGCCAAAATTTCATTCTAATCAACGCCAATAATGACTGCGTTCCCGAGTGTAAGTTCAAGTAATGATAGTGTTTTACAATTAGCTCTGTTAATTTATGATGCGAAGGTAAGAAAATTGGGTGCTGCTGGCCTTCGGTTACCATTTTACCTTTGGAGAGCCTTCCCCCCACACGAATTAGATCCCTTTCAATAAAAGGATCTAATGACTTTAGTGCACTATTCCTAGGTATATTACCTCCATTATTTAAAGCTCGAATTTCGTCTCTGAAACAGTATGATTGCGCCCGAGATATTAATTTGTTTACTGAATTTTCCAACTCACTAACTGTCAATTTACTATAGCGGCGCTGCGAAGGGTTTCTACAATTAAAAATAAATCTATTAATGTATGCTGTTATTCTCTGTAATTTGGAAAAATTGGAATATCTATCAAAAATGTCCCAGTCCTGTTTCACAGCAGACAACAGTGCCGAGCTTGTTTTGATCTCTGGTGGATCAATACAAAATGAGTTGGAATTTGGCCAGCACGCTGAATCCAACGTCAGCCAATCTGGACCATGCCACCAAATGCTGGAAATTAATAACTGTGAAATGCCGATTCCTCTGGAAAGCACGTCTGCTGCATTGTCTTCCGACCGTACATGGTTCCATTGCTCCAGCTGACTGGTTTCCTGGCTTTCCGCCACTCTATTAGCAACGAAAGTGTTCCATCTTACCGGCTGATCCCTGATCCAGCACAGTACTATTTGGGAATCACACCAGTATGTAGTAGGTATATCCGGAGTACATAGAGCATCTTTAATATAATTCACTAGTCTTGTCAGTAATACGGCTCCACACAATTCTAACTTGGGTAGAGAAACACTTTTCAAAGGCGCTACCCGTGATTTGGACATTATCAAATTGGAGTACTTCTTACCCAATTTGTCGGTAGACACCATATAAACACAGGCCGAATATGCCTTTTCTGAGGCATCACAAAATCCATGTAGCTGTAAATTTACATGATCTTGACATATTATCTTTCTACCTATTCTTAAATTATTTAATTGAGGCAGTTCATTCACATATGCTTCCCATGTCTTCAACATATCATATGGAATAGGCTCATCCCATTGAACCTTTGTCTGCCACAATTTTTGCATCAATAATTTAGCAATAACAGTAACAGGACCTATTAATCCTAAAGGGTCAAATATGGACGCAATGCATGACAGCATTTGTCGTTTGCTATTAATTGGATTTTTTAATAACTTCACTGTGTATAAGAAATTATCCTGTTGATTATTCCATGACAGGCCCAATATTTTGTTGTCATTTGAATCTGTACTAATAATCATATCTGACATGCTTTCTTCCTTCGAACATAATGAGGGCAAATTCGACCGCCATTTCCTTAAGTTCATTCCAGCGGATGCCATGATAGATATTAATTGTTCTTTAATTAATAAACAGTTTTCTTCAGTTTCATCGCCAGTAATTAAATCATCCACATAAAAATTATTCTTTATAATCTGACTGACCTTGTGGTTTGATGATATATTTTCATTTTCCAGCTGCTGGAGGCATCTAGTTGCCAAAAATGATGACGGCCCCAGACCGTAGGTAACGGTGTTAAGTCTATAATGTTGAATTTCCTCCTCCGGGAAATTTTTCCATACTATACGCTGTAGATCCCTGTCTTCGGGTCGCACCAATATTTGCCTGTACATTTTCTCAATGTCGGCTGTTATCGAGTTCTGGTGTTTTCTGAAACATATCAATTGTGCGGCTAAATCTTTCTGTAAAACAGGTCCTATCATGAGAGCATCGTTTAACGATATACCATTGGATGATTTTGTTGAACCGTCAAATACCACTCGAGTCTTAGTGGTAGTGCTTGATTCTTTCAATACTGCATGATGTGGCAAATAAAAATAACAATCTTCATTAGAAGGTGCTTCGCACCGGGTCATGTGTCCCAAGTCTATATATTCCTGCATGAATTCTTTATATTTTTTTATCAGGTCAGGATTTGAAGAAAATTTCCTTTGCAAATTACAAAGTCTTTTTTCCGCCATAGGCAGCGTTTCTCCCAACTGTTTAACACAGGGGCGCTGTGGTAAGCTTACCATGAAACGACCATCGTCATTCCTTTTATACGTGTCCTTGAAAATCTCCTCGCACGCTTGCTCCTCATGGCTCCGGTGCTTCACCGGTTGGAATTCTTCTAATTTCCAGAAGTTTTCAATCTGTTTATGGATTATATTTAATGATAGTTGACAAGATTTTAGTGGCCTTTTTATTTTTGTTGTGACGATGGGTCCTGACAACAGCCATCCGAATTCAGTTCTCTGTAATATGGGTCCTGAGTCTCCATTTTGAAGTTGATTTTGCTTCATAATTTCCCAAAAGGTTTCCGCTCCGAGTAGCATATCTATGGAGCTTGTTTCATATAAGGCAGGATCCGCTAACTGAAGACCATCAGGTATGTTGGCATCCTTTTTCTGAAAAGAAATTTGCGGCAGATGACTTGTTACTTCTTTCAAAACGAGACATTCTATGTCTCTTTCATACGGTGAATAGTTCGAGAAAATTCTTTAATTTATGCTATTTTTAATATTCAATATTTTGTTTTGGATTCCGGTAATCGGTATGTTTGCCCTTTCGGGTTTTAATTGCAACCTTGTTGCAAATTCTTCTGTTATAAAATTGGACCGAGAACCACTATCCAATAAAACTCTAGCCTTAATCAAATTTCCGTTATTATTCAACACTTTAATAACGGCGGTAGATAACAAAACAAAACTATTAGATATTTTCGTAGAGTGATTTGTAACTAAAGGTTCATTATTTGATGTTGATGGTGAATCCCTATCCTGAGACTTCGAATTATCTGTTTCCTTTTTTAAATGCAACAAAGTATTGTGCGAGTTATTTTCACATATACGACAATTGTATTTACTTTTACATTCTTTTAGCTTATGACCCAAGCACAAACACTTCAAACACGCATTTACTTCACGTATCCTTGTAATTCTATCCTTAGTATTTAATATTAAAATTTTTTTACAATTATAAACCTTATGATCGCCTTTGCAAATAATACATTTTGTCATTTGAGGCGTTAGAAATTATAGCTTCTTTTCGGTATTTGAAAGGAAAAGTTTTATTTTGATTAAATTTTCCTTCAGTAATCCCAGCAAATTCTAAAATCTGAACTCGATCTGATAAATATTTTATAAACTCTTTATATGTGGGTAGATTATCTTTTGTGGCAAATGTTTCCCAATGATGTCGAGTTTCACTATCTAGTTTTTGCGACAATAAATATATTAACATGATATCCCAATTTTCGGTGGGTATATTTAACTTATTTAACGATTTTAAATGTAATTCGGATTCATCGATAAGATTCCTTAATGCTACGGAATTTTCAAATTTTATTTCAGGCAATTTGAATAATGCTTCAACGTGCTAATGTATAATAATTTTAATATTTTGATAGCGAGAAGTTAACATCTCCCATGCAGTAATTAAGTAATGCATTTCTAATTTGGTAGGCGGGAATGGGTACCGCCGCCCTGGGAACCATTTATTGGATTACCAACACCTCTGCCACAGGTCACCCCAAGTGGTTCGCTACGTTTGGTGACTTAGCAGGGGTGCCCGGGTTCATGGGTTAAGGTTTGCCCAGGCCTTGGTGGCGGGTGCGTCGGCCCACCTTCTGCGTGGCGGGCCGGTTGGGAGATGCTGGTTGAGGGAGACCCTTTACAACCGGTTACCGCTGTCCGGGCCGCTCGATAGTACAGGGGCCCGACCCTCAGGCTCACGACTAAGGGTGGGCTGCCCCATCAGCGAGTGAAAAAACCCCGCCACTGCTGTTGTGCCGGTTCGTGACCGGAGGGGACCCAGCAGCAGCGTTTGGGGCGCATTGGATGCCCTCTCCAGCCGGACTCTCCCAGCCTATCGCCTAGCACCGCATTGGGTGGGGTGGAACCAAACGCTCATCACTCCTGGACAGCCTGAACCCCAGATTCCTACCCACCCCTCATACCTTTCCTTTCCAGACCTTTCCTTTCACCTCCTACCCTTATAAAAAAAAAAAAAAAAAAATCATGAACATACAACACAACAATTTTAACATCGTTACAGCGGCGAGTAGCAGGCGTCCCCGGTGCGGGCCAAAACTGTTGGTAAATTTTGCCAACATTCGCGGCCTGCACACAAATTTAAATTCCGTCCATCACCATCTTTTGTCCCAACGTCCCAACCTTCTTTTCCTATCCGAAACTCAGATAGCCGAGCCGCCAGACTCCTCCTATCTGGACTGCCCGGGCTTTACCCTCGCAAGCAAATTCCGACTGAATGGAGGAGTCTGCCTCTATAGTCGAGCTGACGTCAACTGTGTGCGACTATTGAGTCTGGAAAACTCCAGATTCGACGTAATGTGGGTGCGCGTCAATCTTGCCAGTACGGCAAGATTCTACGCATGTCTATACCGCTCACCGAACCATAGCGAATCAGACACTTCCGAGCCCTTCAAACATTTGAGCGATACTATTGATGATCTCTTGCCCCGCTACCCTTCGGCCGAGTTTGTTGTTCTGGGGGACTTCAACGTTCATAACAAACCATGGTTGAAGTTCTCAGGCCCAACGGACTCGGCTGGCCGACAGGCGGAATCCTTTGCCATTTGCTACGGATCAGAGCAATTGGTTCAGGAGCCTACAAGGGTTCCTGATGTCCAGACTCACCGCTCCAATCTGTTAGACCTATTCTTAACTACTGTGCCACACGGTTATAAGATTGACGTCACAGCGCCTCTGGGATCATCTGACCACTGCCTAGTGACGACATCAATCCCCGTTAGCCTCAGACCAACCAATGAGAGGCTGAGGAGAAAAGTGTGGCACTATAGGTCAGCAGATTGGTTCGGTATGCGGGCCCATTTCAACGCTTTTCCGTGGTCAGCTGTTTGTTTTCGGACTTCGGACCCTTCAAGATGTGCCCAGGAGATTGGTGAAGTCATCAAATTGGCGATGGATGGCTTCATACAATCGACTACTAAAGAAACTGGTGTGGGCTCAAAGCCGTGGTTCAGTCGACAATGCTCCGAAGCAGTCCGACGAAAAAACGCGGCTTACCGAGCCTACAACACATCTCGAACGCCCGAAAGCAGATCAGCATACAACAAATCGGCAAAGGAATGCAAGAGAATCATCAATAGGTCAAAATTCGAACACGACCTGCAGATCAGCAAAAAGCTGGCTGCCTGCCCGCATGGCAGCAGAGCATTCTGGTCGCTTGCGGGCTCAATAGGTCGAAATTTTTGCAAACCCAGTTTGCCACCTCTTACCAGACCTGACGGCTCACTAGCAAACACCGCCACCGAAAAGGCTAACTTATTAGGGAAAATTTTTGCGGAAAACTCGACCCTCGACGACGGGGGTGCTGTTCCGCCGTCGGTTCCTCACTGCGGCTTCTATATGAAAAAGCTGAGGATCCGGTATCGGGATGTACTCCACGTCATACGGGGGCTCGATGTTAACAAAGCTAGTGGACCTGATGGAATACCTGCCCTGGTATTGCAGAGGTGTGCTGCAGAAATAGTTCCAGTTTTGACAAAGCTCTTCAAAATGTCCCTGAAGTGTGGCACTGTGCCCTCTGGTTGGAAAAAAGCGGTAATTCACCCTATTCCCAAGAAAGGTGACCGCTCCAACCCGGCCAACTACCGCCCCATAGCGATCACATCAGTTCTGTCCAAAGTGATGGAACGTGTGATCAACGACAAACTGCTCACATACCTCGAGAAGAGCAAAATTATCAACGACCGTCAATACGGATTCCGGCAGAACCGCTCGTGCGGTGATCTTCTCGCGAATGTGACGCATGTTTGGGGGCGGTGCCTGGAACGTCACAGTGAGACCCAAACGGTCGCACTAGACATATCCAAGGCCTTTGACCGGGTCTGGCACCGAGGACTTGTCAACAAATTGCATTCTTACGGACTTCCCGCATCCCTGTGTACGTGGATTGCTGACTTTTTAAGGGATAGGTCGATTCAGGCGGTTGCTGACGGTTTCACCTCTTCCTCGCACTCCATAAATGCTGGCGTCCCACAGGGATCGGTTCTGTCTCCGACTTTGTTTTTGTTGCACATCAATGACCTTTTGACATGTGCAACGATTCATTGTTACGCGGATGACAGTACAGTTCATGATAGCTTTTTGTTTGACAAGCTCCCAAAGGGCACACAAACTCCAACGGCTCGGAGGGCTTTGAAGCAGAGAATGGACGGTTATCTCGAGAGTATTTCCTCCTGGGGTAAAAATAATCTCGTCGAATTAAATGTTTCAAAGACCCAATCCTGTCTGATTACGTCTAAAAGGGATCCAAATGATAATCTAGTCTCCTTCAACGGAAGCAATCTTCCGAACAGGCCTTCCATTGATATGCTTGGTGTAACTATAAGTGACCAGCTCAGGTACGGGGGCTCCATCGAAGCCAGAGTAAAGTTGGCCTCTCAGAAGCTGGGCGTACTGTACAGGGCCCGCAGATACTTTAATAGTACACAACTGCTCACCCTGTACAAATTGCAAGTGCGCCCTACTGTCGAATTTGGCAGCCATCTCTGGTCTGGAGCCCCAAAATACCTGAAAAAAACCCTTGACTCTGTGCAGAAACGGGCGGTCCGTTTGATAGATTCCCCAATCTTAACAAACGGACTGCAATCTTTAGAGCACAGGCGTCAGGTAGGTATGCTGTCCTTGTTCTATCGGTATTACAATGGAAGATGCTCTGAGGAACTAGCGTCATTGATCCCTTTGGCACCGGTGCGTAGTCGGGATACACGCCAAACGCGCGCCCAACATTTGTACACAGTTGACACTTGTCACATGAGAACGGGTCGCTTCTACGATTCGTTCTTAAGTTCAACAGCACGGCTGTGGAACGAACTGCCGGCCTCTGTGTTTCCTCCCTCCTACAACATGGGACTCTTCAAGACCCATGTTCACTCCTTCCTCTCCAAAAAAAGACCCTCCACACAGCATCCCCAAAGATGACATAGGCCCCGAGGGAAATTATTTTCTTCAGGGCCTCCTGTGTGGAGTAAATATAAAAAAAAAAAAAAAGTATGATAGTTCTCCTGGTAATTTGGAAGTGAGGTTAATAATTTAGCTGCGTCACCTTCGAGGCATGATCGCAGATAATACAATTTTTGAATAACTTCTAAATATGGATTATTTTCAACTAAAGCAACAAAAGTATCCCGAAAATTCAACCATTTTTCGTAACTCCCATTAAATTTTGGCAACTCAAGTATAGGCAAACGTATGTTATGTGATGCTGTATTCTGAACTTTATTTAACAATTTATCTTTAGCCTTAGCAACAAGATTATTATATATATTTTCAAATGCTTGCCTTTCTGATTTGGTTAATTCTTCCGGCAAAATTGCTTCTATGTTATCTTGTAATGAGTCGAAAGTGTCTAAAATTGGTTCAAGTTTCTTCAATCTGACTTCAATTTCAGATTGCGACAAATTATCACCGTTTATATATTCATTGAACCTAGTTAATTTCGCCTTGCAAACTCCTCGCTGGTTAATCAAAGTTTTGAGATCCATTTATAAATATCAAGAAAGGAGGTATTCACAGAACGTATTGTCAAATGATAATTACTTGTAATCAATCACTACACGTGCACTGTCCTTGATCACAGAACATTACTAATTAACCGATAAACAATGAATTTCATCTGAATTTTATAAATGCAACAGCTCCATGGCTGTCAAAAAGAAAACAATATGACAATATTGTTATTCCCTCCACAATCTCCACCGCGCATGCGTCAGCTTGCTTCGCGGCTGGGTTGGCATTTTACCGACTCGCGGTAAATTTCGAAATTTAAACTTACGGATTTTCAAATATAACCGCTCGTAATAAATCTTTTAAGAAATTTAAAATACTTGCTTTGTATTCTAACTTCTTTTTATATTGTTGTTACAATTATTATTGCTTACTACAATTTCGATGATGGGTATGAAATCAATTCAAACAACACTTGGTAACAATCAGCCCGATTCAATTTTAAAACAAACAAAGAAATACGGCTGTGTAATAAATCATGCTCTCCTGCCTGGGAAAATAAGGTAGGTATATGGGATATGGTCACTTGCCCGTTTTTCTGAAGATCCCCTCTGATGTTGGATGTTGAAGATGTTTGCTGGTTCTTTTATCATCCGCGATTCAATCGATAATACGGATGCGGCACGAAGGTCCAATGTTTAATTTTGGATCAAGGTAGAAATATAAACCCACTTATTTCGCCAGAAATGTTTATTGCAGAAGAGACTTAAAAATGATAAATCAACCTATTTATTAACCTTTAACAGGGAAGAATCTATGGCGACATCTATGAAAAACTATCCTAACATAAACATCAACTTATTTATTAACTTTTAACAGTCTGTTGGTAAGTATCTACATATAGCGACATCTATGCAAGGCTACACTTAACTCTATTTTCTTACAGTTTCGTTAATTTTTCGCTGGTCCAATTTAACGACCGGTCCAATATTCCATACTCTCCCCTACATTGAAGTCATTTAGATAATGTGTCGACTATGTGGTCTTCATGTATGCATTATATCTATCTATTTAAATAAAAATTCAAATTTTCGTTTGTAACAGGCCTCATTGTAACATACTTTTCTTCCGCATGTGTTCTATACATGTTTAAGAGAAAAAAATATTTTGTAGACTGGTTCACTGAATCATTATTTACTTGTTTGTGAACACCCATATGGGGGTATAATATATATAAATATAAATTCGTAAAATTAATGCATTACTTTAGTGCATTCATGTTATTTATTAATTAATCCTATGTTAGGTTAGCTCACATCGTCGTGTGTGCTACTGTATTAAAAACTACAGTGATTATCAAACAATGGATATTTAAATATTTATGTGTATGTATATATTATATGTCACAAATAAAAAGAAAAAACATCAATATTTGAGGAAAGTATGTTTTCTCAATTCCTCTAAGCTTAACCATTTTCTCAATCTTAATACTTTCTTTGGGGATTTTTTTATACAGTTGGACGGCCTGGTACATGAAAGATTTCTGGGTGCTTGATTATTTTCTTGTTCGCAATCTGATGTTCCTTTCATTTCTTGTCCCGTGACCGTGTATCTCGTGTTTGTAATTTATTTTTCTATTCAGTTCCTTCGACATCATCCCAATTTAATTTTATTTATAAAAATAATAACATTAAAATAAATAGTTTGATTTACCGTCATAAAATTTTGCTCACTCATGTCTCTTATCCGTGTTTATTATGTTTTGCTTGAGTATTATTCGCTTTGCTTTATTTTGCAGTGCATTTTTTCATTTCTTCTTCGTTGCAGAGAAAAAGAATACTTGAACAGTAATTAAAATGACATGTTTCTTTATTTACCTTGTTTCGTATTCTGCCAAGAAATGAAATTGTATGGTCTGCATTATGTGAAAAGTTCAACTTTGAGTTTATAATGAAACTGTATGGTCTGCATTATCTGAAAAGTTCAGCTTTGAGTTTATAATGAAATTGTTTGGTCCGCATTATCTGAAAAGTTCAGCCTTGAGTTTATAATGAGGCCTAGATATTTAATTTCTTCTATTTTTTTAATTATTTCTTCATTAATATAAAACTTTAGTTCGTCGTGCGTTTTTTTCCGCCTATATTCATGTATTTGGACTTAGAGTACTACAAAAATGGCCCCTGATGCTAAATGATTTGAAAACCGAAGCCATCATGAACCGAAAAAAATATTACACCTTACTTCGACATCGAAATGGGAGGACACATCACTGAATGGAAAGATCAAGTCACAAATCTGGGCCTGTCTATGGAGTGGCGCCTCAGCTGGAAATTTCACCAAGCTAGGATGCACGCATTGCACGCGTGCACGCGAAAAGCGATCGGCGCAATTAAGCTATTTTCAACAGACGAAGCCCGCTACTTCCCAGAACCAACCTCCTCATCTACTACTCGCTTATTCGCCCGGTACTGTCCTATGTGATTTCTGTATGGATCAGCATTTCACACTCGGACCACACGAGACTAAACACGCTTCAAAATCTTTGCATCAAAATTACATACAACACGAGACTCAGATCCAACTTGAAGAGACTACACGAACGATAAAAAATACCGACATTATACGAATTTATACACAAACTGACTAGAGTATAATTCAATTATCTGGGCTCCATTGTATAAAATTCACCAACTGAAAATCGAGAGAGAGCAGCATTAATTTCTTAGTTGTATTAATTATAAATTAGGAATTCCTATTGAAGATCTTAATTACGCCTTTTTAGTAAACTTATAACACTTGACCGACTTATCATCAAGGCGCACAATAACTGATTTAGTTTGTCTTTTCAAAGTTGCCATGAGCAAATTGGACGCCATGGATTCAACGAACCTTATTTCGTATCGTGTACCTACTCGTAATACAAGACAGACCGGTCTCTATAATGTTCCAAAGTCTGAATAATTATTTCGAAAATTCGCCAATTGAGAGGCAGAACAGACTAGGTAGTAATAATACTTCTGTTTACCGCCACCAGTCAGTGACCAAATTAAAAAATATATTATATGGTAGAATATTTGTAACTGATCCAGAAAATTACTTTTTTCTTACTTGCACACTTTGTTTTCTGCATTTTTTTTAATATAAATGGAATGTTCCATAAAACACCCATCGGGCGTTATAATTTATAAAAAAGTCCACTATTATATAAAAAAATACCTAAATGATGTTTTTATGTAGCTTATATTATTACTTAGAAATATCGCGTAGGAACGTTAATATATTTTTTTCACTTTCTTCCTATTGTAAATTCCGTATTACCAACCTGTACTATTATTTTTATACCATCTGCACTTTTAAAACTGGTTTATTTATTTTTTTATCTTTTCTTATATTATGTACAATGAATTATGTTAATTTTTTGTCATTCATTTTGGTATTTTCTGTTGACACTATAGTATGCAGTAAAATATGTAAGTATCATGTACAAGTCCATCAGGGTGATTGAATTAATGAATACATAAGTTTACTGTATATTGACATAAAAAACCGACATACGCACTCACACACACCTCAACATGCAAGTCATCATTTAGCGATGTTACTGAAGGCGGTCTCTGTTTCAAGTTGACAGACGACTGTTTCCTCCCGCATAAGGGTTTTCTGCGATTTTCCTTATTCCAAAGGCAAATCTAGAGGAATTCCCAATAATAAGGCGCAGCTGAATTTCCCTTCCAATCACAACATAACACAAACAGACACGTATGTCGTATATGGCCGTGGTTGACTGCTGGTGCTGAAGAGTATGATGCTCCAAACATGCAATTTTTGTAGCGTTTTTAGGTAACAACTTTTTTCCGTACCGAGGAAATACAAGTCCTCCAATCTTATAGTATTTATATATTTTTAAATATTTTACGCCTATTAAGGCTTTTACAAACATAATATATAACAGTATTTAAGAAATTATACTAGAAATAGTGCAGGAAATTACTATTTAAAACACTTGCACAAAAATATAAGGTAAAAATTGTGAGGCTCAATGACGCAGTTCTATTTGTATAAAATTCAGTAAATTTAAAATATTCATCAGTTCATGGTAAATAAGAATCTAGAAAATCTAAATAAAAGACGACGAACATAAAAGACCACGTTTATGGAAATCATAATAATTTTCTATGACTTTTCTCTTGTCTATGCATAACCTAAAAATTATGGTGACGAGTGCTTTCTTCGCCAACAGTCGTTTCTTCCTGTTTCCTGTTTATTTATTCCTGTTTACTTATTCCATGCCTGTGATGGTTATTGGTAAGTACTAATGCCTATTTTCATCGCTATTCATTTTGGTAGCGGCCGTTATTCCAGTTTAGTTAGGGAATCATTGGGCGTCTTGTCAGTAGAATGTTTAAACTGTCAATTTGACGTCTACCTATTATTAGATTAGTTTTTCGAAAGAATTTCTTAAAATATACTGAAATAACAAATATACGCACTACGCGTATGCGGAATGGCGGCAGACACAGTAAATAACTATATAGTTATCCGACGATTTTCTTAACCGTTGTCATAATTTCAAGGTCAAGATAATATCACCATTTACATCATTACTACCAAATATGTGTTTTGATATCACATATTAAAATCTCACTAAAATGAGAGTTCTGTTAAAACTATTTTTTGTTTCAGGTAATTTTTCTGGCCTAAACGAATTTCTAAACGCTACAACAGCAGATCAATGGATATACTAAATCCAGACATTGTTTCCATCAAGACGGAACCAGGACCCCAGGAAGAGGGCGGAGGTGAAATGCCGTATACGGATATTGATTACGACCTCTCAGATGTAAAGAAGGAATGCTTGCAATATGCGGAGAGTACTCGGACAGTCAGTTAGTTGCACGGCATACGTATAAAATGTTGAATTTTAAATTCGGATGTTCGGACTCCATGTCCGTTTGGAAATGCCGTGTTAACAGGACATATTTACGTTCTGGTCGTCTATAAGTTTATTTGATATTTACTTTTATATGTACTTTTGTAGAAAACTTTAAAATTAGAGAACTCTTATAACTTATATATTTCTCACAATACAGTCTTCATTATTCAAGCTTTCACTCAGCCATTGGGTCAAATGGTTCTTCCTAGTTGAAGCATGCATCTGACGATCTGAAGCGGACATCTGGAGTCATTCTTATTCATCAAAGTCACCGTTTTTTTTTCAAAAATCACGCTTTTCAATATTTTTTAATAGGGTATTAAATCCTTAAAGAATTATTATTAAAAAAAACACTTTGTCGTGTATCAAATTGTAGGTATTATTGATTTTTTCAGTTAACATTAATGTGGAGACTGATACCATCAAGGCGGAATTTACTCCCCGAGACGAAGAGGAGAGGGGATTTTCTTATATGGATATTGACATAGATCTGCCTGATGTTAAAAACGAATGCTTAGAAAGCATTCATAGTATTACTGAGACAGCAGGTATATCCGATTTCTTTGTAATATTTAAATTCAATCTTGCTAACTTATTTTTTTAGGTTTTTTTATGAGCCTTCTTTATCCGTATTATTTTTCAAATTTGTCAACAGAGCTGAAGACGCATCTCGTGGAAAAACTATTCGTATGTCCCCATTGTAACTACTCCTGTTCTAGTAAGTCAAATTTCGGAAAACACTTTCGCACCCATGCTGGAGAAAAAACCTTCTCATGTTCTGACTGCAACTATTCATGTTCACGAAAAGGCCATCTATTGAGCCACATGCTGACTCACAGTGGAAAAAAACCTTTTCTATGCTACAAGTGCAGTTATTCATGTGTTCAAAGGGGATGTTTGGCTATACATATGCGGACTCATAGTGGAGAAAAACCTTTTTTATGTTCTAACTGCAACTATTCATGTTCTCAAAAAAGCAATCTGACGACTCACATGCTGACTCACACTGGAGAAAAACGTTTTTCATGTTCCAAGTGCAACTATTCATTTGCTCAAAAAAGCCATCTGACGACTCACATGCTGACTCACAGTGGAGAAAAACATTTTTCATGTGCCGAGTGCAACAATTCATTTTTTCGGAAAGGAGATATGAAAAAGCACATGCTGATTCACGGTGGAGAAAAACCTTTTTCATGTCCTGAGTGCAACTATTCATTTACTCAAAAGGGTAATTTGAAGAGCCACATGCTGACTCACAGTGGAGACAAACCTTTCTCATGTTCCGAGTGCAACTATTTATGTTCTCAAAGGGGCCATCTGACGAGCCATATGCTGACTCACAGTGGAGTAAAACCTTTTTCATGTCTCAAGTGCAATTATTCATGTTCTCGAAAGGCAGATTTGAAGAGACACATGCTGATTCACAAAGGAGAATAAACTTTTTCTTGTTCCTAGTAAACCTTGACATACTATCAAAAAACGGCGGCTGACGTGCCATTTGCTAACCCAGAGTGGAGAAAGACGTTTTTCGCTTTCCAAAAATTTTCGATTATCAGAAAAACGTGCGTATTCATGGTGGATTATTTTTTTGAATTTTGAAACCTTCTGTTATCCTTGAATTGAATTCAATCTGATTCGAGTGGTAAATTATTTATTTTTCTTTTAAACTTAAGTGAAAAATGTAATATATTTATTCAATATTTTAACTTCGTGCTTTTTAACTAAACGATGTTTTGTTTTTGAAATTGAAGTAAGTCTGAAAATTGAATGATAATGTAATTATAATTATAAAAAAATATTTATCTTGTACTTGCAGAAAATTCAATAGATAATATAAAATAAATATCATTAGATCACTTTGCCTTAGTGTTTGTACTTCCAATAGACCACATTGAAAATTTTGCGGTGAATTTTATTTGTTTATATAGGCAAATTCAAACTATTTCTCTAATTTCGTAATTTCGTTTTATATACATTTGTTAAACAGGAACTGTTTAAATTTTCCTAATTATTTACCGCTGATGTGAGTTTTACTAAAAAGTTTATTTACATATATCAACCAAATATTTTTATTATTGTATCGAAAATATAGCTTATATACTAATATAAACTATATTTTCTAAATATAATATAATTTTTTCTAACATATATATATTTTTAAATATATTATCTTGCATATTTAACCAAACCCTTGGGCTCATATAAACTTATTTGTAATTATGGCTTTGCTTTTCCATCGTCAACTTACGCGTAGAAGAACATCTACGATAAAGCATTTTCAGAATTAGCGAGCCATTTGATTGAAACTAACAATCTTTTGATAAAACCTCTGGAACTAAAATATTATATATAAACGGAATTAGGGTAAATTCGTAAATGATTTTGATACCCTTCAATAGTATTATTTTATTTATTAGTCTTCGAAGTTTAAGCAGTTTGTAAACTTGATGACGCATGGTGAATACCCACGATTAATGCATCACATAGATTTTCTCTCCGAAACGCACTACGAAAGTCTCCAATATAGGAGAACATTGACAGCCCATACCTCTTGGAATGCTATAAATTGTTTGTACCGAACAACCACCGTTAGGGTCGACGTATTCCACACGGAAGAACGGACGTTATGGCCCAGCGTAGCATGACAAGAGGCGTGGTGCTGCTAAATGATACCACGAGGTCTCTTGACATTTTCAACATCGGCCTTGAAGACTTCAAAAGTCATTTTAGGCAAGAACTTTAAACATCGGTTATTGTAAAATGTTTCATTAACCCTCCCCCCGTCGCGCCTTTTTTCTAACGCGAGGAGTCGTGCGGGGTCTCTAAGGACCCTAAAAATAATTATGAATTGTTGTTATAGCAAATATTTTATTTTGACTGATTATTGTCAGGTGATAGGGGCTGCATTTAAATAAAAATTAGATATTTGTTTTTAATTTGAAAGCCAAAAAATCAAGAAGGAACATTTTTTTATAATTTTGGATCATACTTATTTTAATAGTAAGCTTTTTAAGCAAATCTTAACAATTATTCTTACTATAACCAAAAAGTAATCAACAAAATACAATATTTATGTTTATGACAAAAATGGATAATTGTTGATTCATAGAGAATTATTTTATGGCAATGAATTTTTTTTCCAGAACCCCGTTTTCCTCTCCTTCATACTTCTCCCCTGTGTCCGGGATTCAGTCAAAAACCAACAGCCGTGACGCGAACTGGACATTATTACCTATAACGCATCGCATAGCAATCAGAAAATCATCACATATGCATCGCAATAAATAAAATTAGTCAAACCAAAACTATAGTGAAATTAGCATCCCAATAAGTGAATGTTCCTCCACCTCTGTAAGTACCTTTATAAAACTATAGTGAAATTAGCATCCCACCAAGTGAATGTTCCTCCACCTCTGTAAGTGCCTTCAACCTTTATAAAACTCATTGCCAAAATAATATATCAACCTAGAATAATTTATTTGTTTATTAAAAGGTTCACAGCTTAAACATTTGATCAATTTGAGCAACATAAATTATTATGTAGAGATATGAACCAGTGCATCGCGTAATTATGATACGTATTTACGCATTTATCCACGATATTGTGTTTCATTGTTAAATACGTGTCGATTTATTTATGTGGATAGGGTAGATGGTTTTGTACAGTAAGATCTCGCATTATTTATTTTATTTAAACGATTTATTGTTATAAAATTATTTATCGTAAAAATGATTAACGAAACGTCAAACGTAGAAATTAAGTTTTCGAAGCTCGTCGAAATTCATTCTTTTCAAGAGCTCAGAGAATATTATAGCATAAAAAATTTAAAGACGACATCGTCAAAAAACGCTTTTTTCGCAAATGCCACATTGTTACCAGAGATTAGGAATACATTTTTGGAAATGGTTAGTAAAATAAACATGCTAAACCGTACAATAAATCCGGAATATATACCCAATTTTCAAATGGAACAATCATTTGATGAACTTTACGCCATTATTCAACTCCCCGCCCGGCAAATGAATAATGAAAATATTTATAGGCAAATTCAAACTATTTCTCTAATTTGGTAATTTCGTTTTATATACATATGTTAAACAGGAACTGTTTAAATTTTCCTAATTATTTACCGCTGATGTGATTTTTACTAAAATGTTTATTTACATATATCAACCAAATATTTGTATTATTGTATCGAAAATATAGCTTATATACTTATATAAGCTATATTTTCAATTTGGTAGGCGGGAATGGGTACCGCCGCCATGGGAACCATTTATTGGATGACCAACACCTCTGCCACAGGTCACCCCAAGTGGTTTGCTACGTTTTGTGACTTAGCAGGGGTGCCCGGGTTCATGGGTTAAGGTTTGCCCAGGTCTTGGTGGCGGGTGCGTCGGCCCACCTTCTGCGTGGCGGGCCGGTTGGGAGATGCTGATGAGGGAGACCCTTTACAACCGGTTACCGCTGTCCGGGCCGCTCGATAGTACAGGGGCCCGACCCTCAGGCTCACGACTAAGGGTGGGCTGCCCCATCAGCGAGTGAAAAAACCCCGCCACTGCTGTTGTGCCGGTTCGTGACCGGAGGGGACCCAGCAGCAGCGTTTGGGGCGCATTGGATGCCCTCTCCAGCCGGACTCTCCCAGCCTATCGCCTAGCACCGCAGTGGGTGGGCTGGAACTAAACGCTCATCACTCCTGGACAGCCTGAACCCCAGATTCCTACCCACCCCTCATACCTTTCCTTTCCAGACCTTCCTTTCACCTCTTCCCTTAAAAAAAAAATTAAATAACAAAAACAAAAATTAACATCGTTACAGCGGCGAGTAGCAGGCGTCCCCAGTGCGGGCCAAAACTGTTGGTAAATTTTGCCAACATTCGCGGCCTGCACACAAATTTAAATTCCATTCATCACCATCTTTTGTCCCAACGTCCCAACCTTCTTTTCCTATCCGAAACTCAGATAGCCGAGCCGCCAGACTCTTCCTGGACTGCCCGGGCTTTACCCTCGCAAGCAAGTTCCGACTCGAAGGAGGAGTCTGCCTCTATAGTCGAGCTGACGTCAACTGTGTACGACTATTGAGTCTGGAAAACTCCAAATTCGACGTAATGTGGGTGCGCGTCAATCTTGCCAGTACGTCAAGATTCTACGCATGTCTATACCGCTCACCGAACCATAGCAAATCAGACACTTCCGAACTCTTCAAACATTTGAGCGATACTATTGATGATCTCTTGCCCCGTTACCCTTCGGCCGAGTTTATTGTTTTGGAGGACTTCAATGTTCATAACGAACCATGGTTAAAGTTCTCAGGCCCAACGGACTCGGCTGGCCGACAGGCGGAATCCTTTGCCATTTGCTACGGATTAGAGCAACTAGTTCAGGAGCCTACAAGGGTTCCTGGTGTCCAGACTCACCGCTCCAATCTGTTAGACCTATTCTTACCTACTGTGCCACACGGTTATAAGATTGACGTCACAGCGCCTCTGGGATCATCCGACCACTGCCTAGTGACGACATCAATCCCCGTTAGCCTCAGACCAACCAATGAGAGGCTGAGGAGAAAAGTGTGGCACTATAGGTCAGCAGATTGGTTCGGTATGCGGGCCCATTTCAACGCTTTTCCGTGGTTAGCTGTTTGTTTTCGGACTTCGGACCCTTCAAGATGTTCCCAGGAGATTGGTGAAGTCATCAAATCGGCGATGGATGGCTTCATACAATCGACTACTAAAGAAACTGGTGTGGGCTCAAAGCCGTGGTTCAGTCGACAATGCTCCGAAGCAGTTCGACGAAAAAACGCGGCTTACCGAGCCTTCAACACATTTCGAACGCCCGAAAGCAGATCAGCATACAACAAATCGGCAAAGGAATGCAAGAGAATCATTTATAGGTCAAAATTCGAACACGACCTGCAGATCAGCAATAAGCTGGCTGCCTGCCCGCATGGCAGCAGAGCATTCTGGTCGCTTGCGGGCTCAATAGGTCGAAATTTTTGTAAACCCAGTATGCCACCTCTTACCAGACCTATCGGCTCACTAGCAAACACCGCCACCGAAAAGGCTAACCTATTAGGGAAAATGTTTGCGGTAAACTCGACCCTCGACGACGGAGGTGCTGTTCTGCCGTCGGTTCCTCACTGCGGCTTCTATATGAAAAAAGCTGAGGATCCGGCATCGGGATGTACTCCGCGTTATACGGAGGCTCGATGTTAACAAAGCTAGTGGACCTGATGGAATACCTGCCCTGGTATTGCAGAGGTGTGCTGCGGAAATAGTTCCAGTTTTGACAAAGCTCTTCAAAATGTCACACGAACTCCAACGGCTCGGAGGGCTTTGAAGCAGAGAATGGACGGTTATCTCGAGAGTATTTCCTCCTGGGGTAAAAACAATCTTGAAAAATTTAATGTTTCAAAGACCCAATCCTGTCTGATTACGTCTAAAAGGGATCCAAATGATAATTTAGTCTCCTTCAACGGAAGCAATCTTCCGAACAGGCCTTCCATTGATATGCTTGGTGTAACTATAAGTGACCAGCTCAGGTACGGGGGCTCCATCGAAGCCAGAGTAAAGTTGGCCTCTCAGAAGCTGGGCGTACTGTACAGGGCCCGCAGATACTTTAATAGTACACAACTGCTGACCCTGTACAAATCGCAAGTGCGCCCTACTGTCGAATTTGGCAGCCATCTCTGGTCCGGAGCCCCTAAATACCTGAAAAAAACCCTTGACTCACTCTTGCGCAAAAACGGGCGGTCCGTTTGATAGATTCTCAAGAGCCGATTCGATAGACCCAATCTTAACAAACGGACTGCAATCTTTAGAGCACAGGCGTTAGGTAGGTATGCTGTCCTTGTTCTATCGGTATTACAATAGAAGATGCTCTGAGAAACATGCGTCATTGATCCCTTCGGCACCGGTGCGTAGTCGGGATACACGCCAAACGCGCGCCCATTATTTGTACACGGTTGACATTTGTCACATGAGAACGGGTCGCTTCTATGATTCGTTCTTAAGTTCAACAGCACGGCTGTGGAACGAACTGCCGGCTTCAGTGTTTCCTCCCTTCTACAACATGGGACTCTTCAAGACCCATGTTCACTCCTTCCTCTCCACAAAAAGACACCTCACACAGCATCCCCAAAGATGACATAGGCCCTGAGGGAAATTATTTTCTTCAGGGCCTCCTGTGTGGAGTTAATATAAAAAATAAAAATAAATACACTTATTAATTGAGCGCAGCGAAATCCTGTTTTAACCAAAAATTTTTGAATTTCATCTTGACGAAAAATTTGTTTTGTATGTTCCTTCTCCGATTCAAGATGGTGCCCGTTTAATGGTTCAATAAAGATTTTTTTTAAATTTGAGATCGTCGTTTTTATTTGGACTTTCTTGCTATCCTTATATTCATTTTTTCATGGGACATTTACTCGTACCTGCCTAAAAAAAATAAAAATAACAATTTTTTTTGAGATATTTTCTTTGAACAAATTTTATTATTCGTTATTTAACGAAGCTCGTCAAAATTCATTTTTTTCAAGAGCTCAGAGAATATTTGATAGCATAACAAATTTAAAGACGACATCGTCAAAAAACGCTTTTTTCGCAAATGCCACATTGTTACCAGAGATTAGGAATACATTTTTGGAAATGTTTAGTAAAATAATCATGCTAAACCGTACAATAAATCCGGAATATATACCCAATTTTCAAATGGAACAATCATTTGATGAACTTTACGCCATTATTCAACTCACCGCTCGGCAAATGAATAATGAAAATATGAATCAGTCGTCATCTACTACTGGAAAATTTATTATGAAACGTTTAAAAATATTATTGACAAAAACACAGATCTCTCTAATGCAGAAAAAGTCCAACATTTAGTCGGTTCATTGTCTGATAAAGCATTGCATATTTGTGTTGGGATTCCAACAACAGCTGATAGTTATGAAATTATTTGGAATGCTTTAATAGAGAAATATGAAGATAATAGAGCACACGCAGCGTATTATTTCGATCAAATTTTAAACATTAAACAAATAACTATTCCAACAGCATCTAATTTAGAAGCGTTTATAGATCAGTTTCATTCGTCAATTTTGGCGTTACAACAGTTAAAATTTCCGAATTTATTACAATATTTCTTTCTTTATATAGGAACTCAAAAATTAGATAAGGAAACAGCTATGGCATTCGAATTGTCAGTGAGGAGATCTGAGACACCTTCTTATGAAAAGTTCGTGATTTTTTTGCGTGAACACGCAAAAATATTACAACGAACATCTGCATTACCGGAATGTAAATCGCAACAGCGCATGGAGAAAAACTCACTTAAGAATCAATATAGGCAAGCATTTGTTAGTGTAACGAACAGCAAAATAAAATAATACGAGTACGCTGTATGTAACCTATCAGATCATACATCAATTTATAAATGCCCAACATTTTTAAAAGCATCTCCTAAGAATAGATTTGAAATTGCTCAAAAACAAAATCTGTGCAGAAATTGTCTTAGTAAAATGCACTTTGCTAATAAATGTAAATCGGATCACCGATGCAAATATTGTAATCAAAATCATCACTCTCTATTACATTTTAATACAACAACATCCGACTCTTCTCACTCTAATGAACAAGATTTAGCGGAAAATTCCGAGCGTGAATTTGAAAATCTATCCGATAATGTCACATTGTCCACTCTGAATAATGGAGATGCAAACGTTTTTTCTCCGAATCAAACCATACTAAAGGACCGCATCCATTAATGTTCTTGATTTTAGGAATAATTATCAGAAAATACGTGTCCTAATCGATAGCGAATCGCAAAACGATTTCATTACAACGGAATGTTGCCAACGTCTTGGATTACATTTATTCCCAAATCGTAATCACGCCACGATTAGAGGAATAGGGGATGTTGCTCAACGCGTTAAAGGAGGTACGAATTTGAGGTTTGAGTCTCGTTACAACAATAAAGTATCTTTCTCCATTCGACCTCCCAGCATCATCGCTAAGTTTTAACGCTTTATCTTATTTAAATGAATTACAAATTGCCGATGACGAATTCCACACCCCAGGGGTTATAGATGCAATCATCGGAGCCAATTTATTTGGCAAAATAATATTACCACGTAAGGTAAAAAGCACACGGTTATTACCAAGTTCCATTGAGACCAGCTTAGGATATATAATAATAGGAAATGCACCTACCATCGATAGTTCTTATTCACTTGGTAACTCATTTCGCACAACAACAGAACCATCGGTTGAAGAACTTATTGCAAAATTCTGGCAATTGGAAGAGGTCACGGAGTGTGAACTGCTTTCGTCGGAGGAAAAAGAATGTGATACAATTTACGATCAATCTACCAGCAGAGATACCTCCGGTAGATATATAGTTGAGCTCCCATTCAAGGATCCTCCAGAAAATCTAGGAGATTCTTATCAAGTAGCCTCACGTCGTTTTCTAAGTCTTGAAAAAAGACTAAACGCATCTCCATCCCCGAGACAAAAGTATAACAACGTAATAATGGATTATCTCGAAAAGGGTTATCTATCCCCTGTTAATCCCGACAGGCTGCTGGAAAGTAGTTATTATATTCCACATCGCTGCATACTACGAGACGATAAAACAACCACTAAACTACGAATAGTTTTAGATGCAAGCTGTAAAACTAGAACTTCGTATTCTTTGAACGATACATTACATTCGGGAAAAAACTTACAAGCTGATTTATTCAAGTTATTAATTAACGTTCGTTTGTACCGTATCATTGATCTCATATTTAAGAACAAAAAAAATTCCCATGAGATTTTGTATCAATCAACCATAACAGATCACTTCTCAGTAGAAATCGGCCTTATGCACCATAATCTAACTACCGGAAAGTCACGTAATAATATAAAAATGAAAAAATTGAGAAACTAACTTCTAAAATTAAATTATAAAATTGGCACTCTACTCTAAATTCCAACGATCTGGACGTTGCTTTCAATACCTTTTCTAAAATCCTCTTGCAATATATTGAGGATGTCACCGAAGAATCCAGTTTTAATAATTAAAATTACTCTACCAACCATGTAAAAGCCCTCTGGGCGTTAAATAAATAAATAAAATAAAAAATAAAATTATTGTTTAGATACAGTTGCTACATGTTTCTTCCGAGTTTTTGTTTGGGCATTCCTTCCATTCGTGATCCTTAGCACAATGTAAGCAGGTCGCGCTTTTGTCTTTGCTCAAACATTTCATTGCAGTGTGTCCAAATTTCAAGCAGTGGTAGCACTGCGTCAGGGGGGTGGCAATTTTTACTCGTACTCTGCTGAATCCTATATTGATTTTTCCTTTTCAATGAGTTAGGACCTCAGTGCTCCGCTGGTTTTCAGTATATAGTTAGTGAGTC
The DNA here is from genome assembly GCF_061612785.1 of Hesperophylax consimilis. NCBI lineage: Eukaryota > Metazoa > Arthropoda > Insecta > Trichoptera > Limnephilidae > Hesperophylax > Hesperophylax consimilis. The sequence continues at coordinate 11,619,649 of NC_142852.1, forward strand.
CATTTTGTAATTTAGGCTTAAACATTTTTATTAGTTTTACAGTGTTTTTTGTATTATTTTCCATAATATCTTTGATACCTTCATTTTGGGTTTTTAAAGCCTCGATTATATCTTCTTTTGTCAGATCTGCCTGTAGATTTTTTATGAAAATTTTGGGGTTTTTCTTTTTTAGTTTTGTTAATTTCATCCGTCAATTTGGACTTTAGTAGGGCAAGATATTATCAGTTTGTTTTGGGCGGCTTTACGAACTCCATTTACTGCAGTGCCTAAATTTGGTAATTTTATTTTTTTGACAATTTTGTCTTTTATTGCGTCTGATGTCATATTTGAATTTTCACTTTTAATAATCAGTGAATATTTCGATTCCAGGTTTTCTTTTAGTCGACTTGCATAGGTTTTTTTTTCCATATTACTTGAATTTTCTTTTTTTTTCTAATTTTTCTATTAGTTTGGTTTGCAGAGAAACGATCTCGTTTCGAAAAAAAAGTTTTTTCGTGCATCCATTTTTCTTTTAGAAGTTTGATGTTTGTTTCCAGATTAGTTTTGGCCTTGAGGTCCTGTTTGATAGAAATATTTGAGATTTCTAGTTTAATTTTTTCTATTATTTGTATTTATTATTTGTCCTTAATGGGTTGGGTTTAGTGACCACAGTCACCTCACTCGTGGCAAAATACTAGTAACGGTGTAACAATACTCTAATATTGTAAAACGAAATTATTTACGTATACGTCCACACACCACCGCTGTGGGCGGAAGAATGTGAAGTGCTAACAACCGTTCTTATTAATTACCGTGATTAATTATCATATGATGAATATGTATGTTAACAATATGTATGTGTTCAAAAGTCACATGATGAAAATGTTTTTTTCTTGAGTTATCTGGCCGCCATGAAAATTATAATCATTGTCTATGACTTCATTCTTGTCTATGCATAACCTATAAATATTTTTGACAAGTGCTAACAAGTGCTTTCATCTCCGAGAGCCGTTTCTTTCCGTTAAACATACTATCCTACGCCTGTGATGGTTATTGGTAAAGTAAGTACTCATACTTATATTCATCGCCATTTATTTGGTAGCTGCCGTTATTCCAGTTTAGTTAGGGAATCATTGGGCGTTTTGTCACAGTAGAATGTTTAAACTGTCAATTTGACGTCTACCTATTATTAGATTAGCATTTCGAAGGCATTTATTACAATGATCTAAAAAAAAACATTTGGTTAACAGATATTTTGTTAAAAGCGGAATGGCGGTAAAGATTGTAAATATATATATATATATATATAGTTTTCCCACGCTAAGCAACGTTTCTCTTAACCGTTGTCATATCTTCAAGGTTTTCAAATATGTGTTTTGGCTACGACTTCGTTATTTTGACAGGATATTCCAAGCGAAACCACATTTTGTTATTTATTTTTTTAATGTTTTTTTTATTCTAGATAAAAGAAAGTTACATTTTCACTTATTTAACTAAAAAAACGGTAATTTTTGGATAGGGCCTGACACGCTTATTACGAATATTTTTTAGAAAAAAACTATATTCGCCTTAGTTACTATAAAAGAAAACTTTTTGCATTTCGGGCGGTGGAAAATTATGAATTTATATTTTCAATTGCGTTAACCAAAAAACACTTCGCGAATCGATGCGGCGGCAATCAGCTGCCATTAGGTACGTCACTGTTATGTTGGTATCCCCGATACATTGCGTAGATACGACTATGGCTAACTTCGTGGAATACAAATGGATTTGTATCACAAACCATGTTACACAAACCTAGCGTAGCCGGTAAACTACTTGAAAACTGGGATGTTTTTCTTGCCTTGACGCGAGCAGGCGTTATTAAGGGGCACTTTCTGTTGTATCACAAACCATGTTACACATACCTCGGTATCCCACGAAGATAGCAACGGTCGTATTTAGCTCTTGTTAATGCATCAGTGATACCAACATAACAGTGCGTTCCTAATGGCGGCGCGTTGTCGCCACATCGATTCGCGAAGTGAATTTTGGTTTTACGCAATTGAAAATCGAAATGTATAATTTTCCGCCGCCCGAAGTGCAAAAAGTTTTCTTTTATAGTAATTAAGGCGAATATAAAGTTTTTTTCTAAAAATTATTCGTAATAAGCGTGTCAGGCCCTATCCAAAATTTACCAAAAAAACTAATACATTATACAACGATTTTATTCACGATCATTGTTTGTTTGATTGATCATAAAACTGAACAACTTTTTTTTAAAATTACCTACACTTTTGCCATTTTTAATTTCGTCTGGGAGGCAATTATGTTTGTTGCTTCCCTCGTAACCAATGGATTGCTTGCCGTAATGAGAATGTATGGTGTTTAAATGTATTTTATCTTGTTGCCGTGTAAAGTGTGTGTGTACGTTTTAATGATTTCTGTATTTAGATGTATGAGTTTATTATTTATTTTGCATATAAGGAGACATGTATTATATTCATAAAAAGTTTCTTAATGTTAATAGTTTTTTCCTTACATAATTTTTTTGTGGATGTTCTGGGTTTGAAGTGAAATAGCTTTTTGATTACTTTGTTTTGTTTTACATGTAGTTCATTTATATATGTTTCATATGTATTTCCCCAGATTTCAATCAAGTAGTTTAAATGTGAATATACGAGACTATAATATAGACCTTTTTAATTTTATTTGGTAACAGATATGATATCCGGCTAAATAGGCTAATTAAAGGGTTGATTATATATTTAATATCTTGAATAAGCTGTTTAAAAGTTAGGTGTTTATCAATGTATCAGGATTTGCAGGTTGTTTTATTCAATTTTTTAGGGTACATAAGGAGGAATGATTTAACGAGATGAGCTAAAAATCATGTATTCTGTTTTAATTTAACTTTTTATTTTATCTTTTTATTTTTCTTAACAATGTTCTGTTTCAGATATATTTTTTGGGGTTAAACCAGTAACCAAACTCTTCCAAAGCAGACCATGGATCTACTGAAGCCAGATACTATATCCATCAAGACGGAACCAGGGCTCCAGGAAGAAGATGGAGGTGAAATTGCATTTTCAGATTTAGATTTCGACCTCCCAGCTGTAACGAAGGAATGCTCACAATATGCGGAGACTACTCAGACAGCCAGTTTGTTGCATTGCATACGTGTAAAATATAGAATTTTAAATTCGGATGTCCGGAATCAATGTCTCTTTTGAAATGTCGTGCAAACAGGACACACACTTGTGCACAACATCCTCTCTTATAAAATATGAGGTTTTTTGGGTATTTACCTTACTCTGCGTCCTTGCCGGAAAATACCAAAATACAGCACTCATTAAACTTTATTATTTTATGCATAATAAGTTGTCGGTTCCTCGATTTACACCGGGATATGATGTGAATTACACGTATTATACGTTAAAAATACATAAATATTGATTGGAAAAACAATATCTCTTTGACCGAAAACAACCAAACTCTCTACTACAGGTGCTCTAGAGAAAGGTTTTTCCTTCCTGAAGAATCGGTCCCTGAAGCGGACATAAAAATGCAATTTTTCAATATAAAAAATTCTCGTTTATAACAATTTGACGAAGATACAGCGCTGGCACTATGTGGGCGTAATTGGTGCATTTCGCTCCGGGCGTCGAATACTTAACCTAACACATCGCCCTTGATATTATTTTTGATAAATACCGCTCTACAAAAAAACACAAATCATCATTTTAATGATTACAGTGATATACTGCCTCGGCGTGTGCTAATTTAGACTCTTAGGGCAGTCAATATTAAACTCGCGCCAGGCGCCGTTTGGTTCAGGGCTGGCGATGCAAAGATTCATTCTATTTATTGTCCTTTTTTATTCCAGGAAGCATAAATGTGGAGACAGTTACCATAAACGCGGATCTAGGACCCCGAAAATTTGAAGCGGGGCTTACTTATATGAAAATTGACATAGACCTGCCGGATGTTAAAGAGGAATGCTTAGAACGCTTTGGAAGAATTACCAAGGAAGCAGGTAAAACCAATTTTTCACTGTAAACTTGAACGACTCGGACTCTCCTATTTTTTTTAACCTTTCTACGAACTTACTTCGCTTATTTACTCTAAGTTTAGGAAATAAGTTTAACTGAGTCTTTTTCACCCATGTTATTTTTCAAATTTGTCGACAGATCTTCAGACGCGTTTTGTGGAAAAGGGATTCACTCCTCCCCGTCACAACTACTCCTCTCCTAAGTCAAATTTTGCAATAAACGTACGCACCCATGTTAGAGAAAAAACTTTTTCATGTTCCGTGTGCAACTATGCATGTTATAAAAAGAGCCGCTTAACGGGCCACATGCTGACTCATGGTGGAAAAAAACCTTTTTCGTGTTCCGAGTGCAACTATGCGTGTTGTCAAAAGGGTAATTTAAGGAGCCACATGCTCACTCACAGTGGAGAAAAACCTTTTTCATGTTCCGTGTGCAACTATGCGTGTGGCCAAAAGGGTCAGTTGAAGAGGCACATGCTGAATCACAGTGGAGAAAAACCTTTTTCCTTTTCCGTGTGCAACTATGCATGTTATCGAAAGAGCGACCTAACAAGCCACATGCTGACTCACAGTGTAGAAAAACCATTTTCATGTTCCGTGTGCAACTATGCGTGTCGTCAAAAGAGTCTGCTGAAGAGGCACATGCTGACTCACAGTGGAAAAAAAGCACTTTCATGTTCGGAGTGTGACTATGCATGTAATCGACAGGATAAACTAAAGACGCACATGCTGACTCACAGTGGAGAAAAACCGTTTTCATGTTTGGAGTGCAACTATGCGTGTTATCAAAAGGATCAGCTGAAGAGGCACACGTTGATTCACAATGGAGAAAAACCTTTTTCATGTTCGGAGTGTGACTATGCATGTAATCGACAAAATAAACTAAAGACGCACATGCTGACTCACAGTGGAGAAAAACCTTTTTTATGTTCCGTGTGCAACTATGCGTGTGGTCGAAAGGGTCAGTTAAAGAGCCACATTCTGACTCACAGTGGAGAAAAACCTTTTTCATGTTCCGTGTGCAACTATGCATGTTATCGAAAGAGCGACCTAACGAGCCACATGCTCACTCACAGTGGAGAAAAACCTTTTTCATGTTCCGTGTGCAACTATGCATGTCGTCAAAAGAGTCTGCTGAAGAGGCACATGCTGACTCACAGTGGAAAAAAAGCACTTTCATGTTCGGAGTGTGACTATGCATGTTATCGACAGGATAAACTAAAGACGCACATGCTGACTCACAGTGGAGAAAAACCTTTTTCATGTTCCGTGTGCAACTATGCGTGTTTTCAAAAGGGTAATTTAAGGAGCCACATGCTCACTCACAGTGTAAAAAAACCTTTTTCATGTTCCGTGTGCAACTATGCGTGTGGTCGAAAGGGTCAGTTGAAGAGGCACATGCTGAATCACAGTGGAGAAAAACCTTTTTCATGTTCCGTGTGCAACTATGCATGTAATCAAAAGGGTCTTTTAAAGAGCCACATGCTGACTCACAGTGGAGAAAAACCTTTTTCATGTTCCGTGTGCAACTATGCATGTTATCGAAAGAGCGACCTAACGAGCCACATGCTCACTCACAGTGGAGAAAAACCTTTTTCATGTTCCGTGTGAAACTATGTGTGTTTTCAAAAGGTTAATTTAAAGAGCCATATGCTCACTCACAGTGGAGAAAAACCTTTTTCATGTTCCGTGTTTGACTATGCGTGTTTTCAAAAGGGTAATTTAAAGAGCCACATGCTCACTCGCCGTGGAGAAAAACCGTTTTCATGTTCGGAGTGCAACTAAGCATGTTGTCAAAAGGGTCAGCTGAAGAGGCACATGCTGATTCACAGTGGAGAAAAACCTTTTTCTTGTTCCGTGTGCAAATATGCGTGTTGTAAAAAGGGTCAGCTAAAGAGAAACATGCTGATTCACAGTGGAGAAAAACCTCTTCCATGTTTGGAGTGCGATTATACAAGTTATTACCAGGGTTACCTGAAGGCACACATGCTGACTCACAGTGTAGAAAAACCTTTTTTCATGTTCCCTGTGCAACTATGCGTGCTATCGTTAGGGTCAACTAAAGTTCCACATGCTGACTCACAGTGGAGAAAACTCTTTTTTGTGTTCCGTATGCAACTATGCATGTTATGCCTGTATTTTTGAATAATTGTGCTACCAATCTGGCGTATCCTTTATATTTGCTGTTTAATCAGTTTTTACGAACAGGATGTTTTCCTACTAAATGGAAATCCAGCTTCCTTACGAATATTAAAAAAAGGGGATAAACACGAGGTGATTTATCACAGACCGGTGTGCATTTTAACAACGATTTCTAAAGTTTTTGAAAAATTTCTTCTCAAAAAATTTATTTTCCGATTAAACTACGTCATTTCTCCTAAACAACATGGTTTCTCTACTGGCAAATCTACCCTAACTTGTTAACCTATCAAAACTATATATCTGATTCTATGTCTAGTAAATGTCAAGTTGACTTTATTTATACCGATTTTAGCAAGGCGTTCGATAAAGTCAATCATGAGTTATTAATAAATAATTATTGAATAAACTCCAAAAATTCGGTATAGGAGGTTCACTATATAAGTGTTTTATAGTTACTTGACTAAAAGATTACTGGCTCTTAAAATTGATGGTACATTTTCATACAAATTCACTGCTACGAGTTGTGTTCCCCAGGGGTCACACTTAGGTCCAATCCTGTTTTTATTATTTGTCAATGATGTATTGTATATGTTCAATGATTTTCAAGTGTTAATGTTTGCAGACAACCTGAAATTATTCAATGCAATCTGAAATATTAACGATTGCCATATATTATCAAATAACTTGTCGAGATTAATTATATGGTGTCGTGATAACCGCTTGCAACTTAACATACTATCCCTATTTATACCCATCAGCCTTCCTTTCCGGAATGCTAGGTATCGATAGTCTTGTCAACAGGCGGAAAGCTGCGTTGCTGATGATGGCCTATAACTTGTTGAACGGTCACATCAACAATCCAGAAATTTTGAATAAAATTTTATTTTACGTCCCTGATAACTTCGCAAGAGCGCGTAGACACAACCCATTCATTCTTCCGAGATGTAGGACTAACTTACCATCAGCAATGCCTCTCGGAAGAATGATAGGCCTTCTTAACTCACTAGCCTCTGACATCGACATTTTCCACCTGCGCATCACTAAATTTAAATTGCTAATTAGGCAATTATGATTGTATAATGTATCTTTGTTAATGGATATTTTTATTCTGTAAATATACATGTAAAATATAAATAAATAAATAAACATAAGAAAATGCCAAATTATGAGGTTTCATCGAATAAAGAATCCAATATTTTTTAATTATTCCATTTACAATATGTCGTTAGTATCTGTCTCGGTAATTAATGACTTAGGCATTTGGTTTGACATGAAACATAACTTTATCAAGCATTTTGAAATAATAACCAATAAAGCTTTGAAAATGTTGGGATTTATTTTAAGGGTATCTAGTGATTTCAATAATGTAAATACTGTAAAAACATTATATGTGTCACTAGTAAGGAGTCATGTAGAATACAATTCCACAGTTTGGTCCCCAAATTATGTGGTTCATTCACATGGGATTGAAAGAATCCAAAATAAATTTTTAAGATATATAAATTTTAAAATGGGCATTCCTAGAGAAAACCTAAATTACGATAACGTACGTTGTTCATTAAATTTAATAAAATTATCTGATCGCAGAATTATTTCCGATTTAACCTGTTTGTATAAAATGATGAATTCAGTGTTTTGATACCCCTGATTTATTATATGTTATCTCTTTTCATACTCCAAGCAGGTCGGTTACAAGACAGTACCTACCATATTATTGTAGCAATTCTATATCAACGTCCCAATATCACACTCCTATGCGACGGATTCAACAGCTAGGAAACAAATACTACGATGTAGTTAATATATTTAGTACATCAATATTTCAATGTGTATGCATACCCTATTGAAGTTTTTTTCATCCAGTAGTGGAATATTTTGATAAAGGTATTTAATTTGATTTAACTAACACATAATAATTTTGTCAACTGAAACAGAAAAAAATTTATGTTTTGTGTCTGCATGCTGTGTAGATCAAGTTCATGAATAAGTTCAAGTTCGTGATATTTTGACTCTATAGTTATTTTTCGGCAATTGTTTTAAATAGTCGTCTGCACTATTTTCATGTATAATTTCATAATTTTTTTATATGTATGTATGTAAAAGCCCTAATAGGCGTGAAATAAATAAATAATTGTAAAAATGTTACTGTAAATTCAATATAAAAAGTTTTATAATGTAAAGAACCCGTTAGACAAACTGCTAAAAAGCAGTTTATCGGGACTTTTTACCTTATTTGTAAAGTGTATAATGAATAATAAAAAAATAAATAAATGCCAAATCGTGCGAGCTTTCTTCACCAACGTTCACTCAGAAAGCACGTCAAAAAATTGCTCATAACAAAAGAGTCCGTGAAGTTAATATTTTTTACGTTGATGTGATCCAAACAGGATTATTTCGTGCGCTGTTCACGAGTAGGTGTATTGATTGTCACTATGAATCCGTTTTCTGTGAACATGCATAGATAGTCGTTGAATTGGAGGTGAAATGGAGATATATTTTTAATATTAAGGTCGCCTATAATGATTTGACGTTCAAATTTATTGGAATTGCTCTATTATCAACAGTTCCGATAATTGGAGTGAATTCTAAAAAGAATCTATGTTCAGAAAGTAAGGTGATCAATATATGGCAAAAATACATAAATTATTATTAAGAACAATTCTAAGGCACCTTGTGATACTAAGAACGGGTTGTTTCGGAGAATTTGAAGAATTCGTCAAATTTCAACGTTCATTTTCAAGTTCTGTGAAAGATTTTTTCAAGTTCTGTTTTTATTTCAGTTTTGTAAAGCAACTAACCTACAATTATATTATAACAGAACTTGAACAGGACTTTCACAGAACCCGAAAATGAACGTTGAAATTTGATGAATTGTTCAAATTCTCCGAAACAACCCGTCCTAAGATTTCTTCGCTTGAATACCGTCTTTGATGGAAAAAACGACCCCACTAGATTTATTTATACTATTTACTGAGTGATATTCCGTGTTTGTTTGTATTATATAAGATGTTTAGTTTTTGTTGATCCAACACTCTGATAAAATTTAAAAAATCAAATGAATGATTGAATTAGAAACCGCTCCAATGATTCTCGTTCAAAACCAAGAGATATAATAATCACCCTCAGCTCTAAACTAATGCGAGATTTATTCCTGGCTAAACTTAAAGAACACATTAAAACCAAAGGCCGAATTACTGCTTCATCCATAGGACTACCACATACTCAGATGGGTCACAGTACACCCATCTATATATCCGACCACCTAACTTCAAGAAAAAAATTCCTCCTGGCTCAAACAAAACAACAGGCAAAAATAAAAAAAAACTATAAATTCACATGGACAAAAAATGGTCAGGTGTATGTTCATAAGTCTGAGGACTCTAAAATCCTTAGAATCTCGTATGAATCGGACATTAAAAAAATGTGACTGGAAGTCTACAAAAAAAATCCATTAACTAATCTACTTATCTGTAATAATTCAATGATTTTTATTTATTTTCTTTTCTCAGTCAGCTTTGCTCACATCACAAATCCATCTATAATTATTAATAATCTTACTAAACTAATCAACTTGCTTCAAATATTTATCGTAACTTGCTCCATAATTCCCCTTTATCTGATCATTTTAAATCACTCAAATATTCTTTTCTATATATATTCTATGTTCTATTCTATATTCTATTCTACAATTATTCCAATTCATCCATTTATTTCCACTGTGCTAATTTATCGAATTATTATACCAAACTTAATTTACTTAAATATTTTTAATTTCTCAATTACTTTATGTCGTATGATACATGTGATACATTCAATTGTTTTAAATTATAAAATAATTTCAACTAAATAAACTCCTTATATTTCCATGATAATCCTAATCCTATCATATCATCAAATAAAATTATCTTACTTAAATCAATTACCTCACTCAACTTCTCTTAATAATGCTATTCAAAATTTGGATAGAACTATTCTAATTAATTTCATAATTTCAAACCACTTGATTCCGTCTATCCTAGTGATTGTTTTTATTCTTGCACTTTTTTCACTTTTCTTAATAATTTTAATTTTGCTAATTCTCTTAAATGTGGTATATTTATTATTTTTTTTACATCCCTTGGTAATTATTATACTATTCATTTTAAAAACTCTACTTCTCCAAATAACTAAAGTCTTCTATAATTCTCTTAACTGTCGCATGAACTATAATTATAACAATTGTTTCAACCATTTCCTATGCATTATTATTTTAAATCGTGATATCTGTCTTAACTATTTTGATTATTGTGTCACTTATTTTTCTTATTTTTCGATGAATTTAAATTGTTTCATTTTTATTTTTATACACATCTGTTTTAATTATTTTGATTATCTCAATGTCTCTTACTTTTCGATGAATTTAAATTATACCAATTTTATTTTTATATATACCTGTTTTAATTTTTTCAATTATCTCAATGTCTCTTATTTTTCGTTGAATTTAAATTGTTCCATTTCTATTTTTATAAATATCTGTTTTAATTTTTTCGATTATCTCAATGTCCTTTATTTGTCGATGAACTTTGAACTTTTATTCCATCTTAATTTGTATATAGACATCTCTTTTAACTATTTTGATTATCTCAATGTCTCATATTTTTTGATGAATTTAAATTGTCCCATTTTTATTTTTACAAATATCTGTTTTAACAATTTAGATTATCTATTTTTCTCTAATTTTACAATGAATTTTAAATTGTTCCCTTTTTATCTTTATAAATATCTGTTTTAACTATTTTGATTATCTCAGTGTCTTTTACTTTTCGATGAACTTAAATTGTTCCATTTTTATTTTTATATATATCTGTTTTAACACTCTTCCTATTGTTCTAATTCTGTTAATTCATATAATTCTACTAAGCACTAGAGTAACTAAACATCTGCAAAAACACATCTTAATTATCAATTTCTATGGTTTATAAAAACTGGTACATAAATTAAATTATATTATAATTTTATCAACTAATTATCAATTATTATTAATATTTAATACCATCTTTATTACTATAAATACATTTAGAAACCATGATTTTAATATTTGTAATGCAATTAAATTTGTATAATTTAATAACTTTTAATTTAATTTAATTTGTATAGTTTTATTACTTACTTATTATTTAATTGTATAATCTAATTAACTTATATTTTTATCTGAATTGCATAACTTTATAACTTATAATTAACTTATTTTATAAATCCAATCTGTAAATATCACCCGCCATAACACAGGGACATCCCTAGCATGGCGGATGAATTATCAAAAATATATAAAAATGTTCAACAAGTTCTTATAATAAATAAATAAATATAATTGATCTAGAAATAGCAGAAAATCATCAATGTTTGACATACTTCTGATATTCTGGTGAATAATCTTAAACTATAAGACTTTCAACTGTAATTATTTAATTTCTTGAGATTGACAATAAAATTCGTGTTGCAAGTTATATCTGTGTCATTTTAGATATAGGGAGGTAATCGAATCATAATTATTCATTATTCATTATTTATTATTATTATTTAGATGAAATGCTAAGCAAAGAATATTTCACTACTATACGGTTTTGATCCATTTCCAGAAACAGTGTAACAAACATAATATAATAGTATTTATGAAAACATGCATGTGATAATAATCGAAGTATTCCCAGGTAAGTGAACACAGAAGTATTAGTGAATAAGTACATGGCAGAATCGGTAGCATAATAATAATATAGTGAATAGCGGAAAGTAGCATACCTCGTGAGTATATTTGGTTCCAATGACTGGGTGAGGATAATCACAGGATATAAAAATGGCAATAATAATAACAAAGCCTTCATCTTATATTTGTTATCGGTATAAGTGTATTGTATTTGAGATAGTCATAGGGAAGCCAGCTTGTTTTCATCTGATGAAGAATTGCGCCTGAACCACTCACTCTCCGCAAATAAATCTGTCCTTCTTTGATCCATGCAAATTGATATCTTTTCTCTTTTGCAACTTGGCGAGTTTTATACCAAATCTGGTTCGCCCGAAAAGTTAATTGCTCAGAAACATAGATTGGCAACCGGGAGCCAGCGAGACCGATGTTTAACGTGTTAAGTTTTTCTTCGGTATTGGGATTATTCTTGTCGAAAGATTTCACATCAGCCAGCAGTTAGTTTCTAGCCAGTTTTACGTTGCGATACCAGTTTCATGACGTTATTTGCAAAGGTGCGAGGATCTGTCGATACTCACTGAAGCTGTCCCTATCCACGCAAATTCCTGATTCGTCCTCGCAGTTTCCTTCCAAGCAGCGGCAGCTCGGGTTGCATCTTTTGTAGCTTTTGTAGCTTCCCACAGACAGTTGTCCGGCTTTGCCACCGTCGAATAACAGCGCTGGTCCACGCAGTAGTCCGGGCATGCATCGTAAACTGTCAGCTCCGGGCACTCGAATTTAGGGGCTGCAATCACAATCATAATGTTAATTACTAAGAAAAAGGAGAAGAAGAAGGAGACGGACAAGTAGAGGGATATAAGATAGTACTCACGACATTCCCTGATATCGACGCACACCCCGTCGAGCCTGTAGAAGTTGAGCTTGCAGTAGCAGGTGGGCGGAGGCGGGTTCATGGGGTCGTAGGCCGGGCAGCTGGTGGCGGCTGCAGTACCAATCAGGTCACAGGTCTCGTAGGGACAGGGCCTACCGTACTTGGAGAACTCCTCGTTGACGCCGCACTCTAAAGTAAATAAATTAAAAGTCGTCAAGTAAGAATTTTGCACATTGTTACTGGAAAAATGTTTTGCAGGAGAAGCAGATGAATATCAAGGTGTCCTGAACGTAGCGTTAAAAAATAATAAAAAAATAAGTCATTTAGGTTATCTTACCACAATCCTGAGGCTTCACGCAGATCCCCTTGGCATTCCTGTAATATCCCTCTGCACAGATACAGCCGGAGCCACAGCTCGGCCTGCAGGCGATGTTGGTAAGACCAAGTGTGGCACAACTTTTCACGCAGGAGTTGTTGCCACACTCGGTCCACACCTCGTGAGGACCCTTGCACGTTTCGGGGTCTGGAAACAAGTATTAAAATCTCGTCCAGTCATTCAGGTAATCTTTCCACAATCCTGAGGCGTCACGCAGATTCCCTTGGCATTCCTGAAATAGTCTTCCACACAGATCTGACACTGCCTGAAGCACAGCTCGGCCTGCAGACGATGTTGGTAAGACCTGTAGTAGTTTTTATATTAACATTGTCTTCATAATGTTTGCAAGTTGATTATCAGTCAGTTCTGGAAGCCATGCGCAGACTATACTAGATTCTATGTTCTTGTTTCATTTGGTAGGGCATTATACGAGTATACTATATAATGCAAGGCTGATGTAAGCGTGATGAGTAAGATTAAGAAAGGGACGCTTAGATGGTTTGGGGATGTAGAGCGAATGAGCGAAGAAAGGAGTGTAATGAGAATATATGACAAAAATGTGAATGGTGAGGCTAACGGGGAAGCCCGAGGAAGATATGGCACGATCAAGTGAATCAGATACTTGAGTCGAGTCATATAGAGTCAGAATAATAGAAGAGTATGTATGAGACAATGTATGAATGTGAATGAGGCTAGGAGTGTGTGTCAAGACCGAGTTATTTGGCGGTCCGTCCTCTCTGTCTACCCCTGCGGGGAAACGGCGTGATGGTTAGTTAGTTATTCAGTTCGCTAGTTTAGTTTCGCAACATAAAATTTAATATTTCTCTCTCCTAAAAATGTATATAAATTTGAAATAACCGTGCATAATTTGGCTTACTGCCCTGGTTGAGTATTTATATTGCGCAGTGGGATATACAGATATGTTTTTTATAAAAATTATTTATGATCCGACCAATAGATCAAGCTGCCAAGTCCTCCATCATTGCACAAGCAAGATGTTTCACTATAATGATGGTAGTAGCAGACATTTAACGCGACTAGCCATGAACTCTTGCGATGGTAGCACTCAAAGATATTAGAAGAACGAGATATGCTATGTTGGCCGCCGGACCGTAGGCGGAGTACTACCTAAGTAGGGTATTTTGAACGGTATCGGGACGTGTACGCACAGAAATCTGTTCTATGTATTAGTGCGGATACCTTAGCGTAAGCGAAGGTGTGCAGTAGTATTGGTAAACAAAACCGGCGACACTGGGCAAAACAATTCCACACAGTATGAACTGCTCATAGCACATCTCGTTCTTCTAATATCTTTGGTAGCACTGGACTTCCAGCAGGATCCCATTTACAAGCGATGGAACCAATTCCTGATGTCATTGATGTATTTTCTTTATTATTATTATTATTATGTACATATATAATTTATTGATGTTCTATGCATTATGAGGAACAAGCAGGATTGCACCTCCCTCCCCGAGATCTGGAGTAAACATGTCAAAATAAAAACATGGGTTTAATTGTCTTTGTTTCAAAATTTTGTTTTATCGATCTTACCACTGCTAGAAGAATCGCATTCCTCTTCATTTGCGTCACCAACTATATTGGCCGAAACAACATTGATGAAAAGGCTAACAACCAATATTGATACAACTGGCTTCATGTTAGTTTGATGTTTCTGTAAAAAAATCATATATTATTTTATAGATGTATAATAATATTCCAAGGTACATCAAACAACTGAACTTTACATATATCTCAACAATAATGGCCGTTTTACACAATGTTTTTTATCATATTTATTTCCATATAATAAGGAAACCATATCGGGAGATATGAATTGGTTCACACGAATATATTTGTTTTACACAATCATTATTTTTATACTAAAGAATGTAGCAGTCTCGCCCGTTAAAGTACCTACCGGACTGACATTCAGCATTCTCAAGTTGCCGTCTTGTTTGGCGTTCGAGTCTGAAGTGTGCATCGTTTGGATTTGGTTCGTCAGTTGTGGCGTGAGTGGTTCATTTATGGTTGTGGCTCGAGTCCCGGAGGCACGAGACGTTCTGAAATACTTGCTGACCTTGGCGGACCCTGAATTTACGTAAGAGGCCCATTAAATTGAGATTGATATATTTTTAGTTTCTTAGGGATTACACTGATAGTTTATAAATTTGTTCAGAATTATCTAATTCTGAGCTGGCGCCCATTTATTTCTTATAGCATCATTTATTCTTTGTAAAAATTTTCAACTGACATGACTTGCATTTTAACTATCGAGAATTTCTATCTCGACACGCTTTGAGATATAACCTTTATATTGAGTCTCTTGTTTCTTTTATTATTACCTAGAGCTATGTGTTTAGAAACCGCATTTTATAAAATAAATCTTATATTTGCTATAAGAGTTTTATTTCTGGTGCAAGCATTTAATCTTCCCACATATATCTTGAGTTCCTTTAGAGAAGTATTAAATACAGGTAAGATTAATTGTTACAAGCAGATCGGAGTCAATCAATATCAATTGTCAATTTTTATCATTGATGCGATTGACAAATTGCTCATTGAGCGTTGGCGTCGGTTGGCGTAGTCAAATGAAGCGATTGAATTTTGGAACTTCCTATTGACGGGAGAATGATTTGTATCTTGATTGTGAGTATAGACATGCGCCACAGACGATTGACAAAGGTTAGTTCAATTGCTCCTTCTATCGAGCCCTTCGTAATTCAGTTTCAATTGTTAGTTTTCAAATGGTTTTGAATTTCAGTGCTTCGTGTTTTAACCCTTGTTATATTAATTTCAAATAAATAAGTAGATAAAGTTATGATACCGTTTAATATTATTAGGGACAATAGAATTTCATTTTGTTTTTAGCATGTCGTGGAAAACATCCAAAAGCATTTTTGGGATTTTCAAAAAAACAAAAACTCGTACAACAGGTCAAAAGTTTACTACTACTCACATTTTGAGAAAATCAACAACTTTATCGAGTTTTTAACTATTTTAAAAATATAAAACTTTTTTACTAAAAGGTGCATGTAATTTTTTTTTTAAATCACAGAATATATTGTATTAACCCTTTCGTCCCGGAAAGAAAAAAATCACATTGGATCCGAAGCGGGGTCACTCAGTCCCCCAATTTGTTTTGCTTATTAAAAGGTGTTAATGACATAATTCGATAAAATTTGTTTTGGTTATAATTAGAGGGAAGTATATATTACATATTTCAGTAGTCATTATCAAAATCGTTTCATAAATAAAGTCATAATTAATGTTCTAATGAATTTAGACCATAACGCATTTGTTTTCAAAGAAAACAGAGAAGGCGGGTACGTAGCAAGCATCGCGCCTCGTTTCCGAATCTCGACTGCCGATTGGCGATTAAGCGTCGACGTGGGTGGCTAGTTTCTTGCATAGGATGGTCTGTAAATGATGAATTTATTTTTTTATTATATATTTTTTAAACAAATCTACCACTACTAAACTGGTTACGGATGTTATTGCGAATATTATAGCATATTTAGATATTAATGAAGGTATTAAATTCTTTATTCTCCTAATTTATGATTTGATATATTATATTTACATTTAGGATCAAATCGTAGTGTTTACCTTACGATAAATGATGGGTTCGTTTGAAGGTATATTACGGGCGTAAAATTGATAGTTAAAAAAATATATATATACATATTTATATATTCAGTTAAAAGTTTTTCATTTTAGGACACTTATATTTTTAACGGTGAACGGTTTTGAACCGCAGATGACATCAAATCAACGCGATCATCTGGGAACGCGTCCTTCTGTCAAGGTTCGAAATAAAACGGATTAAAACAGTGAAAAAACAAGGTATTTTAAAACTGTTATAGTTATATTTTATTGTAACCTCAGAAATACCTGTTTTTGATGTTTTTTCTGTGAATATCCCACAAGAGTCCCAACTGCTCCTAACCATGAATGTGATTTGTTCCGCGGCACACCAAATAAAAATGCCTTAAAAAAGTAAATGTACTTTATTGATATGAATAAAGGAAATCATAATCTATATCTAATCATTTCATGAAATAAATATGAATCTCGAACCAAATTTACAACTTATGTAAAGATGCCATAATAAGCTGCGAAAATATGCAGTTAGATACCGAGATGGAAATTCCGACCCTTATTTCATTAATAAAATCAAACGACTAAATTGCAAAATTTAATATCTAACTAATCACGCCGTTTCCCCGCAGGGGTAGGCAGAGGACGAATCGCCAAAAAAACTCGGTCTTGGTACACACTTCTTGCCTCATTCACATTCATACATCGTCTCATACATACTCTTCTATTATTTTGACTCTTGACATGTCCCGACTCGAGTATCTGATTCACTTGGTCATACCATGTCTTCCTCGAGCGTCCCCGACTTCTGGTACCATTCGCATTTGCATCATATATCCTCCTTACACTTCGATCTTCACTCATTCGCTCTACATGCCCAAACCATCTAAGCGTCCCTTTCTTAATCTTACTCATTACGCTTACATCAGCCTTGCACTCTTTACGGATCTCCACATTCCTCATTCAAATTTAATATCGTATAGAATAAATGTTTTACACCCCTTTAAGAGTATTTAAAAAACACCATTGCCAAAGTTTAAAATGTACTTACCAGTCTGAAGATGTAACAGAGAGAAACTGGTTCGGTCTCACAGATTATAATTATTTACGATAAAGTTAGGAATCATAAACTAAAACACAATTATTGCTAACACACGTTTGCGATAAACTTTTTAAAACCATACTGTACTTTTTTCAAACTCCTTGTTTACACTTTCCTTCAAAATTTGTATATAAAATAAATGTCTTTGTCTGGTCCATGTGTTTTTCATGTGAGAAATAGAGACAGATATAATTTTAATCTTGTTCATAAAATTTGTGACACACACCGGATGTATTCCAGACAGGCCGACATCTTGGCCCGGCAAAAGAACATCTTAGTATAGCAAAAGGACATACGAAATATGCAGTGTAAGCGACCGGAATTTAGCCCTTTCTGTATAACTTCGAAATTAGTAGCTACAGTTAGTATTGTCCATTTATGCCGACGCCCATATTTCAACTAGTGGTCAATCATTTAAGTAATGCAAAAAGGTAAAAAGTAATGGTAGGAAAGCAAACGTGACTCAAATATTACGACACCGCCCTTTCTATTAAAATGCAACTTTTACGGTCGAGTTCGTATCTCGCGGGATCTCGCCACCTGCATAGCTCGGCGAATATTTTTAATGGAAGGGATACGAACGGGGCAACTACAGCAATGTTACTGAGCTGAAGTGAGACGGGAGGGGGAGTAAATTTCCAGAATTTGTTGTAAATTATTTAATATCTAAAGAAATATAAATGCGATATGTTTTTTTCAAATGTAGATCGATAACTGAATAGTTTTTCTAGGATTACCTAAATTAAAAAGTATGTGGTGTAAAAAACAACTGAGATAAAACATAAAACACTCTTTTGTGTACCAGTGTTCCCCCTGTTCGGTGCGCGAGTGTTAAGCTAGAGAAATGCCACCAAATATATATGTTGATTTTTGCGGATATCAATTTTATTTCTGTAGTTGTAATAAATATGCGAATTGTGCAGAAAAGTAAAAATACATATTTTTTGTCATTTGACAAAAGTAATATTGAACTATGGCGTACCTAAGAATGCGGTGCTTAGACCAGTTTTATTCAATTTAAGAAAAAAACATAAATTACATGTACAATACATGTTATTAAAACACTATCTAATAGGTTTTAAATCATATATATAAATAGAAAAACTAATTTGTGTTAATTTGGCTGCTTTTTTTTTTAAATTTTATTGCTATTTATTGTTTAGTTCTTTGGTTGAAATTAGAATTACGAAAATTTTTAATTTCATTTTTATTGGTGGTATTAAGTACCATTAACCCTTATTAGTATGCCAAGACATCCACCGTGGATTTCCTAGAAGTTCACCGCACTTGCCTTGATGTTACGGTATTTTAAGCCTTATAATACTTCTATCATACTATTTTATTAACTTTGCAATGAAATTATGTATATGAACATTCTGTCGTTTATCATTTTGTCACTTGCAAATACATTATCATAATTTGTGATTTTCAAAGTTAGATTACAGTATTTATTTACGGGAAAACCTCAAATGATTTATGTTTATGGTAAAGAACGCTTAATTAGCTGGAAATATATTAAAACTCAATAACATTTTCGCACGTCTTATTTAACTATATTTTATAATAAGAAAAACTTCTCTCTGATTATATAATGTCTTATACTTCTCTATTATTACTCCTCATTACTCCTCATTACTCCTCATTACTCCTTATTACTCCTCTGATTATATCTGATTATTATATGATTACATTACTAAATAGGATAGATAATAACATTTAAACACATTATCTGGTAAGACGTAATAATTTACAAAAAAACATCATTTTGCAAAACATGTAAGTTATT
The DNA here is from genome assembly GCF_061612785.1 of Hesperophylax consimilis. Taxonomy (NCBI): domain Eukaryota; kingdom Metazoa; phylum Arthropoda; class Insecta; order Trichoptera; family Limnephilidae; genus Hesperophylax; species Hesperophylax consimilis. The sequence continues at coordinate 11,639,215 of NC_142852.1, forward strand.
ACGAAAATTGTGTCAGCCGCTGTACGGCGGCTGATTGGCATTTTACCTCTGCCATTCCAAGGTTTAAAGTAAATAAAAGTACACCTAATCTGGCCTATAAATTTGATATGGTTCTATTAAAAACTTACCCAAAGAATGTATAATTATGGATGTATCAATTAACACGACTGCGGCTAATGGAAACACAATCACAATACAAAACATGTGTTTCTGGAAACAAATAGAAAATGAATGGGTAAATATTTGTATACTATTTGTATAGACATCTCACAACTAGGTACTTAGTGTTGTAACAGACAATGACTTATTTAAAAAATATATGTAGGTATTTAATAGGAATAAATCAATCTGTGAATAACAAAGTTTTTAATTTTTACAATAATACATCTATTTTCAATTTTTTTAAGTAGTGGCGCAATTTCTCGGGCCGGTTTTGTTTGGTTTTACTGTGGATTGTGCCATCCTTCCCAGACATTGGCTTTAACTGCGGTGAACATTTAAAATATCCTTTAAAGATTTTCTCCGTGAGTGAAATATAATTTTCAATATTAAAGTTAAATTTAATATTGAAAATTATATATGAAATATTTAAATATTGAAGACAATATTAGTGATTTCTAAACGAAAATCTGAAACAGAAAAATCAGAAAAGGAAACAATCTAAATGAAAAAATAATTCACAAGTATAATTGTATGTTTCCTAAATATGCTTAAATAAAAAAGGGTTTTATAAAACAAAGTAAGTTTTCACTTGAAACTAGTGTTCAAACTTTTGCATGTGTCTCTGTTTATGTAAAAAGCACAGAAGTAATTTAAGGATAAAAGCACAGAAGTAATTTAGTAATTTAGGGATTGGAGATACGAAAAAGCGATGGGGTCAATCTAAGTCGTTATTGCATTTTACCATTTCCTTCAATTATAGGAAATGGTAAAAATTAAAAATTTAAAAATTAAAAGAAAAATAACAAAAACTCTGTGATGAAATTCTCTCTGATGACTTCTGACTTGGTTCTTGGCAAGGAACCGTACATTGGATATTATGATGTTATTGGACTTGGTTAATGTCCAGAAAATTGGAACACGGATAGTACACACTAAAACTATTTGTATCAATTTCAGGAGTAGGGAACCTGCGGCCCGCTAGGCTTCTTGGATAGATATTAATGAGATATTATTGCAAAACCCAGAAAAGGTATAACACATCGTACAGGTTCTTACTTATGCAGTGACGTAACTAGAAAGCAGTTCAGACACAAACAAATAAGTGATTATGAGTGTAATGCCAAGGTAATTTTATATGGAATGGGGTCATATCTACAGATAACATCACAGTTGTGAATTCATCTGCAGACGCATTTAAGAAGGAAACCACTGTCTTGTTTTTTTTTTTGAAATGCTGTTTTGGCCATGTGCTGTAAAAATCGGAGAAAACCACATTCACGTGTTCGGTGTAGTTTTAATCAAAGCTGTGGACTAAAAGATTCAATCTTACGTAGAAAGCAGTTTTCTCTTTCGAACGATGTCTTAAAATTCCAATTGTGGATTAATCTGCTTACGCATTTCGAAGGAAACCGTTCGCATGTTTGGAGTGGAATTTACATTATAGTTTCACACCATATGCTGCAAAATAACGATTATTTAAGATCGTCGACTCTTATGCCGATTTATTTTAATTATAAACCAGTTTTGTGTTCTGAACGCAACTTATATTTCGATTTGCCAAGTCATTAATTTCTAGTAGTAGACTCATTTGTGAACGTGACATTTAGTCACGAATTTTCCGTTTTTTATTCGAAAAGCTAGGTGTTACATACAATAAAAAAACAGTACTTGGCAAAATGAGGTTATAATAAAATATCGGGGATTCCCTGTCTGTTCTCAAGGTAACAAAACTTTCCTGCTGTTTTTCTGTTACTGTTACTTCCTGCACAACATTCCTAACTACAACGTGATGAAACACGATTTAAATTTGCATATGTGAATTCTTGACTTCTATTATTATATTACTTCTGTGCTAGGACTACCAGGAGGTTTGCTTAGTGGTGTCTGCCTCACTCCCGGAAACCAAACTCATTCCAAGTAAAGACTTGATAAATTCTCTCAGTTTGCAGGTGAACAGGGCTCTGGAACTCTAGACGCAATGGAGAATTCTATTCTAGAGAGAGTCACTATCAAGGTCGAACCAGGGATACAAGAAAAGGACGGAGGAGGATTATTGCATGCAGATATAGGAATGAATCACACAGATGTTAAAAGGGAATTCTCGGAGCATTCTGAAAGAATTCACCAAACGACGGCGGGTAAAACCTATTTTCCTAGATGTGTTTTTTTGATCATGAACTCACGTTACCCGTTTTTATCGAAAACGTTATTGTAGCTTTAAAATATTAGCGTATTTGGTGTACACAGTCACAACATGTAGGGGGAGTCCGGGAGAGTTTAGCAGGGGGGAGACAATAGCCACTGCTCAAATAATCTGTGTGAGACTACGTATTGCGACGTTGCCTTGCTTCTTAAATGCCGCGCGCCCCCCCCGTCCCTCTAACGCACTGTCATTCCTTTCGTCAGTGTGGTTTAAAATTGCGAAGTGATAACGTGTTTTCGTGTCCGGTAAGTGATTTATTTCAATTTCAGATATATCATCGGTGTTGTCTTATATTAATTGATTTAAAAAAGTTATCTATTTAAATGGCAAGTGTATTTATCCTAGTAACACCTACAGTAGATAGCTTTTACGGATGTGGCATAGTTTTTATAAAAAATAAATAATAAACCGATTGGCGTGGGGTGGGAGACATTAGCCACGCGTTGGAAGGAGACTTTACCCAGGGTAATCTCTCCCGACACCCCCAGGGTAATCTCTCCCGACACTTCAGGTACACTATAATGTTTTTTTTTTCAGATAAATAAACACCGAAAATGCCCTTCAAGTATAAAAAAAAGATTCAACAAGGAACAGAAGTAAATTAGAAATATCAGTAATAAAAAATGCTTTAGATGACATCGTTAAAGGAAAATCCATTAGAGGTGCTGCTTTGGAATATGGAATTGATCGAAACACATTACGGAATTATCTAAGGGACAGGAACAAATTAACTAAAATAAGTGAAAAAGGAAGCCAGTATAAAACATCTCAAATATTTACAATAGAAGAAGAAAACGCACTTGTTAACTATCTTCTAACTTGTAGCAAAATGAATTATGGCTTGACCAAAAAGGCGGCTATGAAACTAGCATGTGAGTATGCAAAAATTAATTCCAAAAACGTTCCTCAGTCTTGGACCACAAATGACTGCACTGGAAAAGATTGGTTCAGAGGATTTATGCAAAGACATCCTGAACTTAGTTTGAGAACTCCCGAAGCAACCAGTTTGTCCAGATCAACGAGCTTTAACAGAAAAAACCTTACTGATTTCTTCAAAAATCTCGAATACGTTAGGGAGGAATACTAATTTGAAGCTCACAACATCTACAATTGTGATGAAACAGGGTGTACGACCGTACAAGTGTGTCCCAAAGTAATAGCTAGCAAGCATGTGCGTCAAGTAGGACAAGTTACTTCAGCTGAGCGTGGCACTCTTGTGACCGTTTGTTTCGCCGTCAACGCTCTGGGAAATGTTATTCCACCGTTTTTCGTTTTCCCAAGGGTTAAATATAACGAAACTTTTATAAATGGTGGTCCTCCAGGCTCACGGGGCGACTCCTATCCAAGTGGATGGATGACAACCAAAAGTTTCATGAAATATATGCAGCATTTTGTGAAATATTCAAACGCATCTCTTCAAAACCGAGTCTTGCTTATCCTCGACAACCACGAGAGTCATGTCAATATTGAAGTCGTCCAATATGCAAAATTAAATGGAGTAGTCATGTTGACTTTACCACCCCACTGTAGCAATAAGTTACAGCCTTTAGATGTTGCCATATATTCATCTTTCAAGGCAAGATATAACACAGCCATGAATAACTGGATGCTAAGTAACCCAGGGAGAACAGTTACAATTTATAATATACCCAGCTTTGTAAGCACCATTATGTCGCAGGCTTTCAGCCAATCTAATATTTTAAGTGGATTTCGTAAAACCGGAATACATCCCTACAACCCAAATATCTTTACAGATGAAGATTTCTTATGCTCAGCAGTAACAGATAAAGAAATGACTGGTGAACTTCAGGATCTGGAAGCTCCTTCGGCTGATTCATCATTAATAGCTCCCCAACTAGACCCAGATGTCACCATGATCGAATCAGCTTCAACATCAACTGTACAACGTCAGTCAGAGCCTTCGACGATTGCTGATGCAGATGTATTCGATATTGCAGAACAATCAGCAGAGATGGCTTCAACGTCTCAACTTCTGGATATTACAACTGTACATTCCGATTCACCAAAAACAAACACTGTTTTCCCTGAAATTATTAGACCTTTTCCTAAATCTGCTCCTAGAAAAAATATTCGTCGTGGTAGACAGCCCGGAAAAACAAAAATATTGACTAAAACACCAGAAAAACAAGACTTAATTAATAATCATGAACTGAAAAATAAGAAAATGAAAGTAACTAAAACAAACCAAAGAGGTAAAGCAAAAAAGAAAACATTTACAAGACAAATTTTCCAGTCAAGTGACAGTGAGACCGACTTAGAAGATCCCAGATATGACGATAGCTCAGATGACCCATGCGACGAAAATAATTGGTTTTGTTTCGTATGTGGAACGGACGAAAAGATAGCCATGCGACTGTGTGCCATTTGTGGCAAATATGTCCATGAGATGTGTGTCGGACTAACTAAGGATGACAAGGAAAAGTTTATTTGCCATCGTTGTTCTAATTAAGAAAAGGGAAATTGATCAAGTTTATAATAATTTAAATAATAAATGTTGATTCTCTTACACGTAGTTATAAGGTTTTGAATATTTGTTATAAGGTTTTGAATACTTATTGGGGTCATAATAATTATGTCACAACTCAAAATATTTGTGATATCATTAATTTGTGGCTATTGTCAAATTAAAATTATTAAAATACTCAAAGTTCCTCATTTTCACATTGTATTATGTAATACCAAGTGCCTTATCTTAAAAATTACATTTTTTTAAATAAAATAACAGTTTTTTTATTTATTATTTTACCTACTTCTAAGTCCGGGTAATGTCTCCCTACTTGGAGGGTAATTTCTCCCACCCAGGCGGGAGAAATTAGCCAAAATCAATTTTGTGTGAATTCGTTAATAACTGATAAATTATTTAATGTTATACCAAACGTTCTTCAGAGAAAATATAGCTAAATAGTGCAGCTTAAGATACAATTCATAAAAAGTAGCAATATGTAGTTATAGAAAAAAAGTAAAATAAAATAGTTGAGGGCGGGTACACTCTCCCGGACTCCCCCTATCCATTTATTTTAGTAGATTAAATATTTTACAAAGCTCTTTCTAACAAGCTACTTGCAGTAGCATACCGGTTACAAATTCTTATCGTATTAAATTAATATTATCTATGTCTGCATTAATTAAAAAAAATATTGTTTCTCTTCTAGGAGCAGCAAAGCCAATTTATGATATAAATTCAGTTCAACAAAAAAGCAAAGCACAAGGGACAAAAAATTCAAAATCTTTCCCATGCACGGAATGTGATCGAAAACTTACTTCCAAGTCAAACTTAATAACGCACATGCGTACACATACTAAAGAAAAACCATTTTCATGTCCTTACTGTAGGTATGCGTGTTCACAGAAGACAAGCTTAATAACACACATGCGTACTCATACTAAAGAGAAACCATTTTCATGTTCTTTCTGTGATTATTCGTGTCCAGGGAAGTCAAACTTAATAACACATATTCGAACTCATACAAAAGAAAAACCATTTTCATGTTCTTATTGTAGCTATGTATGTTCACAGAAGTCAAGCTTAATAACACACAATATGTCTACTCATACTAAAGAAAAACCATTTTCATGTTCGTACTGCCCTTATGCTTTTTCACAGAAGTCAAACTTAATAAAACACATGCGTACTCATACTAAGAAAAAATCATTAGTGACTGACCGAAAGTAAATTTTCAGCCGATACTGAATTTCAGTATCATAGAGTTAAGTCTTCTCTTCTAGTGTCGACCCAAACTAAAATCAAAACTTGAACCAATAACAGTCAATACATTATGTGCTCATATTAAAGAAAAAACATTTGCATGTACTCACTGTTTTCTTATTATTATTTTATGTGTTGCCATTTAAGTTAAGTCTGTATATGATTACGACTTAAATGGTAATAAAAGTTATTAAAATATTGTAAAAACATATTATTAAAGAATGCGTACAAAAATAACGGCACATGTTAAAACAATAAAACTAAGTTGAACAATAATATTAATGACGAGTTTTGATTTCTTCGTAGGCGGCCCTCCTTTTTAAAAGCCTGTGCACTCCTGCGTTACTGCGGTTTTCGAACCACCTTGAACGTCGTTGAAACCAAACGTGATGGAGTAATTAAAATTCAAAGACTATAATTTATTAATTTATTTACTAGATACGTCATATAAATAATTTAAATACGTATTTTACTGTGCCTGTCTCATAAGTGTGTCGAGACTGAATGAATTCTTCAATAATAGGTATGCTTAATTTCGATGCGTACATTTTTTGATAATTTTGAAGCAAATAATTTGATCAGTTGGTATTTGTAGCAATAATGGGACCAAATAACTATGTTACGACCTTTGTTAGTGATCCTAGTTGTTAAATTTATTTTGATGTATCCATCATCTATTAAGTGCAGAAATCATTAAGGAAGCAGGGAAACAGTGTAGGATCAATGACATTTCCTTGAGGAATTCCGAAGGTGGTTGGGAGATTAGTGATTAATGTTTTCACGGCGTTTCAGGATAATTCATCTATTATAGGATGACAGAAAGCGTAGTACACTTTTTGATGTCGTTTGTGTTGAGGATATTACGGATTATATGTACCTGGCGATTTTCTTTGTAATTTCAATGTTTATTTTTACTACCATTTATTCACTTGCTTAGTGACAGGCAAAAATCAATTAGATTTGTTCCAAAAATCAAGGTAATGGTTTGAGTTGACCACTCTAGGTACGTATTCTGGAAAAATATGAATTTATTTATTATTGTACATTTATGTCATTGGACAATTTTTTTTTAAAGAAAGACAAACATTCTCGGGTTACGAATAACCTGACAATAATTGAAAATCTCCTACTACCACCGCAATAAGCTGAAAATGTTGCTTGTGTTGTGATGGAGGACTTAGCCAGCCGAGTAATTGAACACACTACGCCTGAGTGGGACCCAACGGCGATTTCAACTCGGCCACCGACCGGTCTGAACATGGGTATTGTATACATTATGCACATTGATATGTAATAACACAAGTACAAACTACAAGTTCAGGTCAAAGTACGTCGAGGATAAGCTGTAATGCAGGCCTGAATACATTATGTCCCAGTCCACATTAGTTTCTAACTAGGCAGTGCCTTTTCTAAGAAACTAATCATGACATCAATTTCTTTGGTTATTTAAGTTGTTTCGTAAGTATTAATTATTTTGTAAGTAATATTAATTTTACGTAATAATTTGGTACGTAATATCAAATTGTAAAGATTTATAAGAGTATATTATATTAATTTATTTGGATAAGTAATATTCTAAAGGCCAATTGAGGAAAAATCACGTAAAAAAATATTTTTTTGATTGAGAAGAATTAAAAACAAACACAACTAAGTACTCGCATTGACTTATTATTTCCAAATCTGTCCTGCTGAAATCTGATAACTATTTTGCTATTTTTGGACCAAAGGATGACTATTCCCACAGTTTCAGTTGTGAAGGGGTTTTATTATCAGAGATGTGCTTTATTTCAAATAAATCCATTTCAAATGGAAATGCAAAATGCAAAATGGGTATTTTGCATTTTGCATTTTAAATGCTTTTCTAAAAACCATTTTGCATTTTGCATTTTAAATGCTTTTCTCAATGCATTTTCCAATTTAAATGCTTTTTTGCAACATTCTTCCTGTTATCTCAACTAATCTTTTTATCATAGGCCCCGTATATCAGTCGGTCCTCAACCTCGCTATGAGAGATAATTTACGTCTGTCAAGTTGCTACTTGGTAGGAGCCCTGGCAATTAAGTGATACCATTAAAAAAATACAGATTCAAATAGTGAACACGGGGCCATGATGCTGTAATATTAAATTTTAGATAGCAGTTTCTATTTTTTACGTTGCCAATATAAGTCCCGAGCAATTTTTTTACTCTACTGTTAGGCACATGTTCATCAAATGCAATAGTTGTCTTCCGAGTTCAGCACCAGTTGAATGTCTCTTTTCAAATGGAGGTATAATCATGAGACCTCATAGAAGAAAGATGAGTGATGATGTTTTTGAGAAGCTCGTTCTTCTAAAATCTAATAATGGCTAAGGCTACATAATACCTACATAATATAGAATATATATTGGTTTTCTCAAAGTTGTATTATATTATCTGTGGGTTTTTTAGTGCGCCTGCTTGGAGTTTTTTGTGACAATCTATGGTCAAATAATGGGTGCGCACTAGAAAACAACATTTTAAATTGTCTGATTGTCTCACTGTCGTGTATTTCTTTATTGTTCACTGGTGGATGTCCCCTCACTAGAGAGTTACTACACAAATGATGATGGCCCTATGAATAAATCATTAAAAATGACAATATTTAGTTAATAATAGATTCTATTATATTCCACTCAAATACAATTGTTTTTTACACAGGACATATCAGTATGTATGATTTGTTATTCCACAAGTAGTTCTACATTGATGTCCATTATTAAATGACACAGTTGTTTAAAAATTCTATAATTATTTTGAACCTGAGAAACCATTTTGCATTTTCAATGCATTTTGAAAATAAGTATTTTGCATTTTGCATTTGAAATGCTTTTCTAAAAATCATTTTGCATTTTGCATTTTCAAATGGAAAAGTTTTGACCCATTTCCATTTTGCATTTCAAATGGTTTTGGGTACCCATTTTGCACATCTCTGTTTATTATATACTAGCTGTACCCCGCCACGCGTTGATGTGGCTCAGGCAGTGTATGCAGATAGAGAAACAATAGCGCGTTTTGGTTTTACGTTCAACAGAAGGCACTGTTTTACAACAACAGCTTTTTTAACCTATCACAGGTGACATCTATATAATATATATAAACACATGCGTTTTCAAATACAACGTTGTGACAAAATTCCAAAGCAATCAGTGAAGAACATTCGGAGATTTAAGATTTTGAACAAACGAACATTTACGTTTTTATTTATAAAGATATATTTATCCATAATTATTTTATTATAATATATGTATCCATAATTAGTTGAGTGTTGACTAAGGAAGAGCAGGTTATTATTTCCTAGTCCACGGGAGGGGATATTCATTGAAAGGCAGTCGAAGTAAAGTAGACAAATCAATAATACAATTAATTATTTTGAAGAACCATTTGAGATTAAATTTGTTTACGGTTCTTCTAAAGGAGAAAGAGAAAGTCTCTTCCTTATTCCAGCCTCACAAAAATTATTAGACAAATATTTAAAATAAATACTTACATCTTTTTTAACTGCAAAAGACATATTTTTCTATATTTCGTCTCGATTACCTAACCCAAGATACAGAAAGAAAATACCAGAGAAAGCAGTCATTTTTGGTAAGATAATATTGAGATTAACGAAAGCTTTTTATTTATTTATCTCTTAGGCATGAATGGTGTTCATTACATAAGTCGATAGAAAGGACTATGTTCTGCCATATATTTTATGTAATTATATCACGATAATAAATAAACTTGGTTTAGCTGCTAGTTTGAACAGAGATTCATCGCCTTTGAAGTCCATTTTAAAATTTCTTTTGAGAAAAGTGCATGTCCAGAGTTATGTGGCCTATGCTAGTCATCTGCCAGCCTTCTGATTACTGGATAGAAGTTTGTGTCCAATTTTGAGTTCCATTATACTCCAAATTTTTCCAAATTGATGAGATTTCTGAAATAGAGAGATTGAAATAATTTTAAGTTCGGGTCGCTAACGTCAGGTTCTCTGCTATGAGGGGCAATTGGCGTTATGAGATAATTAATTTAGCATACTATATTCACTAACTCTATTTTATGATGGTGTTAATTAAATCATTTTCTGATTTTTCTGTTTCAAATTTTCATTTAGGAATCGCTAATATTGTCTTAAATAATTTAAAATTACGGTTTGAATTTTTTATGTTTAATTCATAAAAAAAACTAATAATATTGTTGAAATTTCTAGTTAACCCAGCTATTAATCCCAACATGATTAACAAATGAAAGATTTGATTGAAAAGTGATGTCCAAGTCTTAAAGTTGTAAGTCTCAAGAGCATTGTTATCAATATTGTCAGTATAGATCATTTGATTTTTTATTCGAGAAAATCTGACAATTTGAAATTTTGATATATTTGAGTGAAGTCTATTTTCTCTGCATTAAATCAAAAATTTATTGCGAGAATATTACAATGATAGATGTTTAAAATAATTCAAAAAAATTGGAGGTATTGAAATAAGAAGATAATAAGTAAGATAAAAACATCATTAAATAATAATTCCAATACAGATTTAGATAACTTAGAAAGATTAATTAGAACTACGCTAATAAATTTTTATTTCCATCATCCAAATTTAGCTATAGAACGAATAAATTTACCTATAAATTAAGGAGGTAGAGGTATAGTCAAAATAGCTTATTTGAAACATAATCAGGTAGAAATGCTAAGAAATTTTTTCCATAGGAAAGCTCATAGCTCAGAAATGCACAAAATGATTTGCAAGGCAGATAGAAACATTACACCTTTAAATTTATACGACGAGAATGCCGACATTTTTATAAATCTCAACCAGAAATTATAATATTTTACTTATATAATGCACTTGCATAATGTTGATTGACTAGATGATCATTTGTGGAAAAGTGTGTGGAAGGGTTTAGATTTTCCCATGGGAAAGATTTAACACGGACATAAAATCGGAAGATTAATGTATAAACAAGATTGAACCAAAGTATGAACCCTGTGGTACTCCACTAGTTGCATTATTTTTTTCTGACAGTAAACGGTATGCCGTTCAACCTGTCTTTTCTTTAACAGCATTTATTTTTGTTATTATATTAAGTTTAAAAAAAATCATTTAATAACACAATTCCTCTTGTAATGTCATGCTAAGCAAGAACATTTGTTTTGCCATGTGGTATCTTGAACAAGTCGTAGCAACGTTATGTTTGGTTAGTTTGAGTCGTACTTACTTATGGCCACACGGTCTTCTCAATCCAGTCTAGATATTGACTGACTCTAGTGTACACGGCGGGAATGGTGGAACCACATCCAATCCCAAAGGAGGTGATTCCAACCTGGTGATGGATACAGTCCTTCAGCCTATTGGTTGGCAGGTTAATAGTAAGAGGTCCACCGCTGTCTCCCTGAAAGATAAACACTTGACGGTAAACCGATACGATATTACGGACCAAGAGCACCACAAATACTCAACTCACAGTACTCCTCTAATACCATTACACGAAAATATCACACTTTGATTAAATATAACACCAATAAATAGTGTGGTTTTATTTATAAAGTATTCAAAAAATAAAACCTTTACTGACGAAAGAAAAAAAAAAATCTAAATTTATAAAATTTCAATATTTTTAAAATTTCAAAATTTATAAAATATTCAAAATTTATAAAATTTAAATCTAATTTAATTTAAAATACTAAATTTTTGTATTTTTCAAATAGGTAGGTAGGTCCCTAAAATAGTCCACCAAATAAATAGTAGGTGTGTAAAAATGGAAAGAAAATTAGACTAACGCTGCACGTGTCTTTCCCGCCATCAGAATTGCCGGCGCAGAGCTGCTGCGGGATGACACCCTGCTTCATGGTCCTCGTAACTCCGAAGCTCTGACGGCACTGCTGGTTGCTGAAGAAAGACAACTCCACCTCCTGCAAGGTGACCGAGCCACTGCCAGCTGAAATAAGGAAAATCATTAATCGTTTTCTTCTTTCTACCGCCAGTGGCGAAAGCAGCGCTACTGCACTATTTTTATATATTTTTAAATTTGGGGATGCTGAGCGGGGAGGAGAGGAGGTTCTGGGAAATGAAACAGTTGGACGTTGGACGTTTTGAATAGGGGAGTCAAAATATGGCTCGCGCCAGTTGCCATTTGGTTCAGGGCCGGATCTGATGTGAACACCCACACTTACATCCTTACCTTCTTTCCCCATCTCCTTTATCCTCACTACGTACAACTACTGGGGTTGCCATACACCTGGCTACAGACGGTTGGGAGCAGTTGGTACTATTGTGCTGTATTCACATTAAAAAACGTAGACTTAAGGAGTTAAATTAAAGAATTTTAGTAAAGTCTATTAATAAGTGAAGGTTAACTAATCAAAAAACATGTGTAAATTGTTGTAAAGAGTTTGATAAGTGTAACTTTAGTTCACTTCTGTTTAGAGTTGTAAAACATTAACAATATATAATATACCTAGGCTAGTTCTACCCCATCCAATGGCCTTAGCAATTGTCTGCTCCATTGTCTCGTTTTGCCACAAACAGACGGGCCGAACGAAATCTGTCAATCTGTTGAAAAACATACCAAATCAATGTGTGTTGAAAATACTAATCACCAAGGAAGATTAGTGAAAGAAGTTGCATGTTCCATTAAATCAGATGAAAGTTTATGAAAAATGCTGACGAGAATCAATATTTATAATTCAATATCAAAATATATAAATAAATTAAAGACAGTTTCACAGAATTTGAAGATTTCATCAAATTTGTTTTGATTCGTTGTAATAAATACCTGTCATAGTAGTTTTCATTGATAAAACTGTGTTTTATTATTAGTTTACATACCAACTTTAACTTTCCATCGAAAAATAGTGCACAAGTAGGTATATTTTGGCCTACTGGCTGTCATTTACATGTGTACGCCTCTGAGACGTATGTTAAGGCTTTATGTACCTATAAAATAGTTTAGGCTTCTAGGGTTAAAAACGTGATAATAAACTTCATTTCGACATAATAAAAACATTTAGCGTCCCAATGAAAATTGGTATGGATTTAATTATTTTAAATCTGATGGAAAATTTCAACAATTCTTCAAATTTCAAAGTAAATTGTCATGTTCTGTGAAAGATATTTTCAAGTTCTGTTACTATTTCAGTTCTATCAAGCAGCTAACCTATAATGATATAATAACAGAACTTGAATGGGACTTTCACAGAACCCGAAAATGAAAGTTAAAATTTGAAGAAATTTTCAAATTGTCCGAAACAACCCGAATGAAAATGGTAATGAACCCTTACTTGGCTGGTGTGGCTAATCTCAGCAGTGCTATGTCGTGATACTTGCTAGGCGACTTGTACTCTGGGTGAACAATAATGGACTGAATCTGGATATCCTGTAGTTCCGTGTCGTCCTTGGTAAAGTCCAATTCACCAAGGCGGACTATTTCTGGTCTACCGCTGGAAAATATTATAGCAAACGATCTTCTTCAAACACAGAAAACTTATTTTGTGGTGCAATTTTATTTAAAAAAACAAGAAATACTTAGTTTGTATCGCTTTTTAAAAAACAACCGACGTGTTTCGGAAGCAATGTCTACTTCTGCAGAGTTATATTTTTCAAATATGTAAAGTTAAAAAACTGACCTAACAAGTCCAGAGTTTCTGGTAAAAGTGCAGTGGGCTGCAGTAAGAACGTAAAACTCGCTCAACAGAGAACCGCCACATAACCAAGAGAAGCCAGCATTATCCGTTAGCCTCCAACCCATAGCTACCTGTAAATAGGCAAAATAATAATACAACCGTCTGGAGCTAGTGGGACTATGGAATCCACAGTTGCCGTATGTTGTGAGGCTGAGAGTAGTGGGGAGGGGAAGGAGGTTTTGAGAGTTCCTGGCTATTCAGATCTGGTCACCAAACACGGCTACAGCCATTTTAAGCTAAGTTTCAACAATATTACACGTTATTTGAAATGAATAAGTTGTGAAAATAATACATATTTGCTATTCTTATAGAGCCTTACCCCTCGACCACGGAGACGTAAAAAAATGTAGGAAGATAGGAAGATAAGATGATAAGAAGATACGAAGATAAAAGTTAACAATAAGAACATAAGAAGAAAAGAAAATACGAACATAAGAACATGAGAATATCAGAATATAAGAGGATAGAACGATAAGAGGATAATAAGATGAGAGAATAAGATGATTATAAGATAAGAAGATAATAGGATAAGAAGACAAGAAGATAAGAATATAAAAATAAAAGAAAATAAGAAGATAGGAAGAAGATAAGATGATGAGATGATAAGAAGATAAGAAGAAAAGATTTTTTTATTTATTCTTTATTTTAGCTTTCACCCATTAGGGGTGATCTTGGCCATACACAATTTACATAATTTAACATAAATAAACCAAACATAACATGTAATAAACATAACATGTAATAAACATAACATGTAATAAACATAACATGTAATAAACATAACATGTAATAAACATAACATAAGCGGTACAGAGCTGGTAACAGTAGGTTATCACAAAATTCTACAAATAGGAACCTGTGTACAATATAAGTGGGCGCTTTTCGTTATTTAACCGAAGAAAAGAATATAAGAAGATAGGTCGATAAGAGGATTAGATGATTAGAAGATAAGAAGATAAGAGGACAAGAGGATAAAAAGATTAGATATTTTATTAAGAGTTTTGAGTATGTTTTATCTTACAATGTGGGGGAATGCTCCTGGGTCCGTCACTGTGGTTCCTCCTATAACACCGAATACAGGGTCATCTGGTTCCGGACAAAACAGTGCAGAATGCTCCAAGCACTCTAAAAGCAACAAAAAAACAATGTTATGTTTGGTCCTCTATAATCGGGAGAAGCCGACATCAATTCTTAATCGTATCGTAATTCGAATATCCTCTATTTTTCATTTCGAAGTGTTTTTTAATATTATTAAAATTGTATACAAAATAAGATTAAAAAAAACATTTGTTTTCCTTACTCTGTTGACTAATCCGTACGCCATTTTTAGTTCCGAGAGAATTGACGATTCGATCTGCTGTTCCTGGTCTCTTTACATCATCATCGGTACAGCAGAAAGTCAGCCCATCCGCTGTATAAACCAAACAATGTGTAAATACAAACACTCTACGGCTGCCGCCAGTGGGATTATGGCATCCCCTAATAGGGGCGGGAGGGAGTTGGTGGGGGGGGGGGGGGAGAAGATGAGAGGGAGGAATGGTCGCCAAACGCCGCTAAAGCAATATCAAACAAAGATTCTGAAATATTATATCTTACTGTGGTAGTAAAACTCAAATATTTGATTTGAAAATTGGAACTGATTGTTCAGAAAAACGATAAAGTTGGTACTACATACCTGCAATCTGAAAATTATTTTATTTCAACTAATTTAATGAACCTATCGAAGTCCTGTTTTAACTCGACTATTTGCCGTTTGGTGTATCTGTAAATTTGTTTGTTACGTTCCGGAACCGGTTCAACATGGTTGCCGTATTGAATATTACATTTTTATATATTTGGAATATTTTATATGATGGTATAAGCACGGTAAGACGATCTCAAAGACGTTACTTTGGACAAATTGTACAATTCAAAGAAGTGTGGTTTATAATTCTGTACCTATTTACAAATCTTATGATTTCCGAGGAAATTTCTATTTTGATTTATTAAATAAGGGAAAATAAGAAATACACTTGATTTGGACGCAAGTTTTACAAAGGACTGTTCACAGAACTACTACTAGTATTTATGTACTTTGTATATCTTTTGTTTAAATATTTGAAAGATTTCGAATTTTTTCAAGTATATGTAAATTTCTAGTTGTCTCTCTATTATTTTTCAAAAAAACATAATTATAATTATTATAGAGAAAATTGTTAATATTTGTTGTTGAATTCAAGATCAATCAGGTACCTCGCTCAATACATTAACACAGGAGGCCTTGAGGAAGGTCATTTCCCTCAGGGCCTGTCATCTTCGGGGGTGCTGTGTGGTGGGTCTTTTTAAGTAAAGGCAAGAGAGGAAGTTCTAGGGAGGAATATGATAATGAGGAGTGGGTCGGAATCTTGGGGTCAGTGTGTCCGTGAGTGACGTCCGGCTCGCCACTCAACTCACATCCTGCTAAGTCACCAAACATAGCGCACTACTTGGGTATCTACGGAAAAGGTTATCAAATAAATAGCGGCGATCCGCCTACCAATTTATATGCGAAACCGGCTGGTATTATCGATTTTATTTATTTTTCAATTACATACATAACTACAAATCAATTTAAAAATAAAACTCACCTGTACTCTGAGGCAATGGGGTAGAATTAACACTTTTATATAAAGCGACCAAAAAAACAACAGAAAAAAATAATGTTAACATTTTAAAATAGAATTACTTTTTAAATCACTGTCCGAATAATATGTTAAGTTAGCGACGTACTACTGCAACGCTAACCGATGTTACAATGCGCTTTGCTGAAACTGGTTGAGGTCAAAATACTATATACTACCTCTCGTATGGTAAGAACTGCTTATAGGGTCGGACTCAGTAAAGGCGCAGTTGGAAGGCTAAACTAGGGCGCTAAATGGAAAGGCGCGCTGGGAATTGACTGAAAAAGTTGTAGTAGAATTGTTTTTATTTTTACGCTACGGATAATCAAATATTCCTCAAAAGTTCCTGTGTGGGAAGTTTCGATCTATTTCTAGACTTGTTATACTGAAAGCAAATGTCTGTAATAATAATCACGGCCCAGACAAGCCCTGGACTAAGCATTAGTGCCATTCTGTATGTATGGCATTGAAGTCAAATCTAGGGTGAGAGGAAATTGCCTGGCAGCCATCTTGTATGACTAACTTTTGAAATGATTTGTACGCAAGGTGGTGCATAAAAAACTAACTTACCATCACGCCGTTTTTCCGCAGCTGTAGGCAGAGAGGACGGACCGCCAAAAAACTCGGTCAAACCACACACTCCTTGCCTCATTCACATTCATACATCGTCTCATACATACTCTTCTATTATTCTAACTCTTGACATGGCCCGACTCGAGTATCTGATTCACTTGATCGTGCCATGTCCTCCTCAGACGTCCCTGACTTCTGCTACCATTCACATTTGCATCGTATATTCTCCTTACACTCCTTTCTTCGCTCATTGGCTCTACATGCCCTAACCATCTAAGCGTCCCTTTATTGATCTTACTCATTACGCTTACATCAGCCTTGCACTTTTTGCGGATCTCCACATTTCTCAAACGATCGTATATGGTTTTACCACACATACGCCTCATGGATCTCATTTGAACAGCATTCAGTCTACTTTAATCCTTTCTCTGCCAGTTCCATACATCAGGGTAGGTACCAGCACTCCATTGTGGACTGCTAGCTTCGCTTCATTGGACAATGTTTAGTTAGCGCCAACTGCGTTCAGTCCTCCATGAATAGAGTTACCTGCATTTCCCCTTGTTTCAATATCTCTATCAGCCTTCCCATCTCTCTAGAACATACTTCATAAATACACAAACTCATCCACCTGCTCCAAGTATTCCTCGTTCACAATATCATGCATAAGAAAACGTTTAAGTTAAAGCATAATTATCAGGAAAAACTTATAGTAATTTTGAAATTCTTAAGATAAAAATAAAATTCAGTCCACCCTACTACACCGTCCATTATTAGGTAGGTACATGAAAAGATTTAGCAACCTGCGGAGAAGGCCGGTTTACATGAACCGGTTTGTTTATCTAGATGGTTGTATGACCTCTATTTAACAACCAAAAATGACGCACAAATATATGATGCCTTTAGCAAACATGTTATTGCCAAATCAAGCTGCTAAATCCTTAACTAACCAACCGATGATGGTAATTTAATAGGAAGAAATGATATAATACTTGCTGCGAACAATTGGAACCCTAAAGTTCAAACCCTTGACTTCTGGATCAGGATACAAAGATTTTTCATGGATAATGTCATCTTTGGCGATGCTATGTGGAGTGCCTCTTTATCCTGGCATTGTTTCGGGGACCAGATCTGATTACCGTCTCATACCCCTCCCTCTACTAATTACACCAATTGAGGAGACCAGTTTAACTCGTCCGTTTTGTAATTTTTCAAGATGGTAGCCGTGTTGGGTACTGCTTTTTTATCCCGCCAGAGTTCGCATGAGCGTGGATCCTACTAAGATCTGTCAAATCGGAATAATCAATATTATTGTACCTACCAGAATGAAGAAAGTTTAAAAAAATATTAATTATTGTCAAATTGTATTATTCTTATTTCAAATAAGGAAATGGCTCATAAAATATGATATGCATTTCAAAGTAGTTATTGAAGTTTCCACATAGAAAACTAAACTAATGATTTCAGAAGAAATTTTGGTTTTAATTTATTAAATAC
The DNA here is from genome assembly GCF_061612785.1 of Hesperophylax consimilis. Lineage (NCBI taxonomy): Eukaryota > Metazoa > Arthropoda > Insecta > Trichoptera > Limnephilidae > Hesperophylax > Hesperophylax consimilis. The sequence goes on from NC_142852.1 coordinate 11,657,693, forward strand.
TAACTGACGGTATACCCGGCGTTGCTGGGGGTTACCCTTAAGAGGAAGCTACAAGCCAAAAATATGTATACTCTTGGTTTACCTTATATTGTAGGTAATAGGCATTAAAATCGCTTGACAAACGGAGTCTAGAAACGTTCGATTTCAAGCAAAAAAATGTTTTTTTATTTATTTTGCAAATAATTTTATAAGAAAGCAAAAAATTTGATCAAGTGAAACTGTCACAAATAATCTTGGCTATAATACTGTATTTTTTAAAAGTTGTTTCCATTATGCGTTCATACATTTCTATTCAGAAAATATATTTTTTTAGTAGTTTGAATTTATATTTTTTATTGAGTAATTTGTTTTTTTATTTGTACCTAATCTACTCAAGCGAAGCGATAGGAAAACCTTCAATTTATGTAAAACATATTTTTTTGTTTTCATAATGTACACCAATTTGTTATAAAGATTAATCAAAATAGTGATTTGGCATTAAGCGTCGCCTTAAGAGATAGACAAATACCATTTGGGACTTTTCTGTAAACCTTTTTAAGGTATACAATTCTGTAGTACATTATTCTGATGTACCTTATAAGGTTTAGCCAGTGTTAGCAATCTAATGATTTACGACTTTGTTAAAAGCATCGACTTTTCGCTACTTTCGATAAATACAATATAAAATTAATATACACAATAAACCTTCCGGAAAAAATTCTTTAATTGATAGTGAAAACCTAATCAAAATCTGTGGCGTATTTTAGAAGAACTAAGAGCATAAACAGAGAAATTCAAAACATACTTTTTCAGATGCGATGTCTACAACTATTCACAGAACTACAAGTAACGCGGTATTCACTTTGAACTGCATATTTTGACACTTTTTTAGCGCATATAATCCGATATGTAATAATTATCAATATAAAAATGAATTTAATATTTTTTTAGAAGAGTTGGTACAACCCTGATTTCGTAAGTTATTTCACCATAAAACTGAGAAGAATAAGGTTAGATTAATTTATTGCCTTTTTACATCAACAAAGAGACTCTGTACTACTAATACCAAAAAAACCCAAAGTCACGTGTTTATATTTTTTAATTTATTTCTTAGTATTAAAATATGATGGGATTTTCCTATTGCTTAAAATACTCCGAAACAATATTACATTTGAATTTTCGACATTTTTTGTAAAATTTATGACGTTTCATTATGATTTTTAACTGAATATCGCACAAGAGTCCCAACTGCTCCCACCCATCAGAAGCCAGTGAGACTATGGCATCCCCAATTTGAAGTTATGATGCTGAAGGTAGTGGAGAGGGAGAAATGTGGGGAAGTGTCTGGTATCTGGTCACCAAATACGGCTAAAGCCATTTTAAGCAACGTTTAGATTGTAGCGTGCCTCTACACGGGAGGTCCTAAGAAAAATAAATCACTTGTGGCCTGTCATCTTCGGGGTTGCTTGGTGGAGGGTGGTATCTTTGGGGAAAGGAAGGAGTGAACCTGGATCTTGAAAGACCCATGGTATAGGAGCTGTTGAACTCAAGATCAAGTCGTTGAAACGACCCGTTCTCGTGCACCGTTGCCGAAGAGATCTATGACACTAGTTCCTAGGAGCATCGTCCATTGAGATACCGGTAGAACAATGCGACGCCTGTGCTCTAAAGATTTCAGTCCGTTCGTTAAGATAGCGGAATATATCAAACGGGCCGCACGTTTCCGCGCGGGGTCAATGTTTTTCTTTTCAGATATTTTAGAGCTCCAGCCCAGAGGTGGTTGCCAAATTCAACAGTCGGTGTACGATTTATACAAGGTTTTTTTAACAGTTCTTATTCTAGATAAAAGAAAATTACAATGTACTTAATTAACTAGAAATAACTAATGCATTACACATAAATACATAACACATAAATACATTACATATAAATACATTATACATAAATACTTTACACATAAATACATTACATAACGATATTATCCACTCTCAGTGTTTTGTTGATTGAGCATAAAAGTTAACAATTTATTTTTAAATGTGCCTATACGTTTTTGAATTTTGTCTGGAAGGCAATTATATATATTGCCCCCCTCGTAACCAATGGATTGCTTGCCATGGTAAATGCCATAGAAAAAAAAGACGACCAGTACTTCATGGTACCGCGACTGAGCATAAAGGCCTCATAGCCGTTGAAAGGCGCAAGTATATTCATGCCTGGCAATTCGATGTCAACACTACGGTCGAGGATATTGTAAATTTCCTTCTCAATATAAACAAAGAAATTGTTTACGATGTTGTCAAATTGACAGAAAAAGCTGACTACGCCTCTTTCCGGATTGGAGTCCCGGAATCGAAGCTTTCATTTTTTATGGACCCGAACATATGGCCAAATCATGTTGCATTCAATGAGTGGTTTTTTCGGAGAAACGTTGCAACCAATGATAAAACGAAACACTCTAAGAGTGAGAAGTAATTCTAACCTCTCTATCTATTACCAAAACGTTCGAGGGCTAAATACGAAATTGGCAGTATTTAAAAACAACCTATTTGCTCGAGATAGCTTAGATTTAATAGCAATCACTGAATCGTGGCTGAAACCAAGTGTGCATAATTCAGAGCTATTTCCAGAAAATTATGTTGTCTTTCGTCGTGACCGCCTCACACGAGCGGGGGGTGTCGTCCTGGCTGTTCGTGCTGATTCTGTAACCCATGCTGAGAGGATTTCTTCAATGGACCTCCCCGACACTGAATCCCTGTGGGTGAAGCTATCCTTGAAATCTTCAACTGTTTTCGTATGTGTGATATATGTGCCACCTCGTTCTTCAACTTCGTTATACTACAACATGTTCGAAAAAATAGAAAGTAATTATAATCTTCTCAGTGACAAAAATATCTTAATATTAGGTGATTTGAACCTCCCTTCCTGTAACTCCAATATTGTGAACATGTTTAACTATTTTAAATGTTTCTACGGTTTGCAAGAATATAACTTGATATGTAATGATTATAATAACACTCTGGACATAGTTTTATGTAATGCCAAGGATCTTATAAAGTGTGTTGAGAAATGTCATGACCCTATTACAAACGAGGACAAGCACCACCCTGCTTTGTCTATAAGTATTAGTGAAACTCACACAGGTGTTGCAAATTCATGTCTAAACCCAAGTCCAATAGAAGTTCCCTCCTATCATGGAGCTAGAACCATAAACGCATGGAGATTCAACAAAGGAAATTTCCACTTATTATATGAATTGCTTTCTGAATGCTCATGGCAACCGGTCTGCCAAAGTTCAATAGATATAAATGCATTATGTACAAATTTTTACAATTCAATTTACAATATATTCGACAAGTGTATACCCATTTCCACACCTCGCACTACGGCACACAGAGTATATCCTAAGTGGTACACCAATAGTATTATTTCAAATATTAAAATTAAACATATTTTTCATAAGCGATGGAAAAAAACACGTCACAACTTGGACTATGCTAGTTTTTCAGCCTATCGCTCCATCGTAAAACATGAAATCAGTGAAGCTTTTAAAAATCATTTAACTTCAATGGAAGAAAAATTATCTATCGATCCCAAACAGTTTTGGAAGTACATTAAGGATCTAAAAAAATCCAACAACTCATTTAAGTCTATGATTCTTGACGGAGAGGAATTGACTACTGATGATAAAATCGCAAATAGTTTTGCGACTTTTTTTTCATCTGTTTACAAAAATGTCCAACCAACTCTCAATATTGACTCTACCCTTCACACTGTACAGATTGGGCCCTCATTCGACCTGGTCAGTATTTCAGAAAAAGATGTTAAGGAGGCACTCTCAAATTTAAAGAAACCTCACTCCATCGGTCCTGACAATATTCCAACATTTATACTAAAGGGTTGTTCCGACCTTTTAATACCACCATTATGTCATCTCTTCAATGTTTGCCTAAAAAACGGGATTCTCCCAGACATCTGGAGATTAACTAAAATAACCCCTATCTACAAGAAGGGAGATAAACGCGATATCCGGAATTATCGACCAGTTGCCGTTCTATGTTCCATCATGAAAATATTCGAGAAAATTCTACATAAATATATACTTAATCACGTTAATCCAATTCTTGATGACCGTCAATATGGTTTTAGACCCCAGATGTCAGTAACATCAAACCTCTTATGCATCTCAGATTTCTTATCACAAACTCTCGACAATCGGGGACAGGTGGATGTTGCTTATTTCGACCTGGAAAAAGCATTCGACAAGGTTGACATCGACATTCTTCTAAATAAGCTAGCTTCATTTGGTTTTTCCAAAAGACTACTCTGTTTTTTTGCTTCATATTTTCGAAATCGTAGACAGTTTGTTTATTATAAGGGTTCCAGTTCTTTGGAATTCACAGTTTTTTCTGGAGTTCCTCAGGGGTCTATCCTTGGACCACTTCTGTTTCTGATTTTTATCAACGATATTGGTTCAGTCATCACACATTCGCTGTATTTACTATTTGCAGATGACTTGAAACTATATCGTTCAATAAAAAACCATCTTGACTGTATTCTCCTTCAACGTGACATTGACTGCGTCTCAAACTGGGCCAAAATAAATGGCTTGAACTTCAGTACACCCAAGTGCAATATCGTCTCGTATACAAGATCAAAGAAACCGCATTTATTTGAATATACAATCAATGAAATTATTCTCCAACACCTAAATCAAATCAAAGATCTAGGAGTTATTTACGACAGCAAACTAACCTTTCACCAACACATCGATGATTTAATAAGCAGAGGATACAGGCTTCTCGGCTTCGTAATTAGAAACTCATATCCGTTTCGTAACACAAAAACACTGACGTTATTATATAACACACTAGTCCTAAGTGTACTTGAATCAAACTCGATCATCTGGGCTCCACATGAATTAACATACACTTTACGCATTGAAAGAGTCCATAAAAAATTTTTAAGGTTTTTATTCTCGCGGCTCTATGGACGTTACCCTTGGCTTTACCCATCGATTTATATATTAGGCATGACCAATTACCACTCCCTAGAGACACGTAGAGGTATTGCTTTGCTTAAATATTTTTTCCAACTAATAAACGGTCACTTATCTAATAATGAGATACTGGCCCAATTAAATTTTTTTGTACCAGAGTCTCACTCTCGAGGACGTCATCACAATCTTCTATATAGTAGAGCAAGCCGCACTAATTTATTAATGAACTCACCTGTGGGGAGAGCTACGTGCTTTTTGAATGCGGTAGATAAGAAATTAGATTTATTTTTTGTGTCCTATAGCGCATTTACGAGATTTTTGGCATTGCATATACACTGCATAAATGGTACAATTATAACGTCTTAGGCTTTATTACCTGTAATTGTTATAAATAAATGTACAAATTATATATATAAATAAATAAATAAATATAAATAAATAAATAAAGTATGTATGGTGTTTAAATGTGTGTTATCGTGTTGCCGTGTAAAGTGTGTGTACTTGGACGCTTTAATTAGTTTTGTATTTGTATGTATGAGTTTATTATTTATTTTGTAAAGAAGGAGACATGTACAGTATAAATTAAATGTTCTTAATGTTAAAACAGTTTTGTTTCAATATATAACTTTTTAGTGGATGTTCTAGGTTTGAAGTGAAATAGCTTTTTGATTACTTTGTTTTGTGTTACCTGTAGTTTATTTATATATGTTTCATATGCGTTTCCTCAGATTTCTATCAAGTAGTTTAAATGTGAATGTGCGAGGCTGTAATATGGACCCTTTTTAATTTTATTTGGTAACAGATATGATAACCGGCTAAATACGCTAATTAAAGGGGGGATTGTATCTTTAATATCTTGAATATGCTGTTTAGAGTGTTTTTATCAATGCACATCCCAAGATATCTCTCCTGTACCAGAATTTGCAGGTTGCCATATTCAATATGTAAGGGTGCACGAGGAAGAATGATTTTACGGGTTGAGCTAAAAATCAGTTAGCAGTTGTGTATTATTATTAAATGAATACATTGTGAAATAACGCAAATTAAATGAATATATATTTGTTATCATTTAATAATCAAATGTATTGACCTCTCCGGGGCAATGTCAATGTTCTTAGTTATAGTAATGGATTTTCCAATAAGAGGTGTTATTTTGAATAGCCCGGTATTTCGGTAGATGTTACTTTCGAAGCTGTTATTTTTTGACATTTGACAAGCAAAAACTACGCTATCAATAAAAATGGAACGATACACGCTTCAACAACGCACTGAAATTATTAAAATTCACTTGAGTGAATCAAATGCAAATCATCTTGAGTGATGAGGCCCATTTACACCTTAGTGGCTTAGTCAACAAGCAAAATTGTCGCATCTGGGGCTCGGAAAACCCAAGCGTTATTGTTAAAAAGCCTCTTTATCCTCAACGTGTGAGTGTTTGGTGCAGTTTATGGTCCGGCGGAGTCATTGGACCTTACTTTTTCGAAAATGAGGCTGGAGCAACAAATACGGTGAATGGATTGCGCTATCGAGAGATGATTAATGAATTCTTATGGCCGGAATTAGATGGTATTGATCTGGACAACGTTTAATTTCAACAAGACGGCGCTACGTGCCACACAAGCAACGAAACCATTGATCTTTTACGATTGAATATCAAAATAACACCTCTTATTGGAAAACCCTGTACTTATACTTATATTGGTGACATCAGTTTGTTTTCAAATCGCACTTCTTGGGTTTATCAGTTTCTTGTAATTCGATGTCGGGTTTTTCCCAATTCTTCATTAAATAGGTTAGACAAAATAAAAATGAATACTGTAACATCTCTTGAACAAAACACGCACGTACTAATGACATACTTATTAGGATGGAGCGGTCAATGCGGAGTCGAGTTGTTCACTCGATGGGTACTTAGATCAAACTGGCTGGCTCGGCGTGGCTCGGTGTGACTCGGCGTGGCTCGGGGTGGCTCGGCGTGGCTCGTCTCCGTGTTCCTCGCCGTGTGTACAATTTACAAGCAGACGGTAAACTGGGTACCTTTTTATCTGAAGCCGAACAAGAGTACCAACTGCTCCGAGCCGTCTGGAGTCAGAAAGACTAGGGCATCCCCAATTGGCGTGTGTTATGAGGAGGAAGTACCTGGCTATTCAGATATGATCACCAAACACGGCTAAAGCAACAATTTCAAGTAAGGTTTCAATATTTTGAATGGTCGTCTTACACCAGGGCGATACTGGGAGTATCTTCGACTCAGAAACTTGACGCAAATACTAGCTGTGCACCACCACGCGTTGCTGTGGCTCAGTCTGCCTGTGTAGATAGAGAAACAATAACGCGCGTTGCTTTTACGTCCAACAGATTATTTTATTTAAAAAAGAAAAGCATTTGTGTGTAATAGATGGCGCTGTTTTTTAAAAAACAAAACTTGTTTTTACTTGTCACAGGTGACATTTATATAACACAGGTGCATAAAAACAAACGCGTATTCGAATGCAACGTTGTGTCAACATTTCAAAGCAATCGGTGAAGAACCTTCAGAGATTTTTAATAAATAGAAGATATTTTATACTGATATAAATTGTAAAACAACAGTAAATAAATCAAATAAAATTTACTTGCGGCCGGAATTTGAACCCGTGACCTCCGGCTTACTTGTCGAGAGCCTAAACCTGGAACACGGAAGCCGTCAACCTACCCACAGTGTAATATTTGAACCCGTGACGTCCGGCTTACTTGTCGAGAGCCTAAACCTGGAACACGGAAGCCGTCAACCTACCTACAGTGTAATATTTGAACCCGTGACATCCGGCTTACTTGTCGAGAGCCTAAACCTGGAACACGGAAGCCGTCAACCTACCTACAGTGTAATATTTGAACCCGTGACGTCCGGCTTACTTGTCGAGAGCCTAAACCTGGAACACGGAAGCCGTCAACCTACCTACAGTGTAATATTTGAACCCGTGACGTCCGGCTTATTAGTCGAGAGCCTTGACCTCGACCACGTAGTTTATGCAGATTTTATTCACACCACAATTTTTTGTAGGATTCCAAATTTGAAGTTCGTTCGATGCCATAGAGTGTGAGAAATCGGCTTTTAAAATCCGAACCCAAGTCTTGCAACTAGGCCCGTAAAATGATGATTTTTCCAAAAACGGTAGTTTTTTGCAGATTTTCTAATGGATTTCAATTTTTAAGTTCGTTCGGCGCCTACTAGTTAATGCGGTAGCCATTTTTATATTTTTTCACAGACATATGAATATATAGACTAGAAATTAAAGGTGAGGGGTAAAATCAACTGTTGAAGAACGAAGGGGGTAAAGCTGACTGTGATTCGTCAATAAATCAATCTGACAGTATATAGGCATCTCGCATTATAATATCACCATTTAGTTCTTAAAAGTAAAATCTGCTTTTGAATGAATAGACATTCTTACACGTTATGAACAAATTTGCGAAGTCCAAATTTGGCAAAAAAAAAATTCTTCTATTTTCAGAGTCGAATATTTTGTTTACGTATTTAGTTAAGACACTTTTATAAGTGTTCATAATTTAGTTCCCAGTAACCAACGATGCGTACAGATATATCTCGATGTGATAGTATATGTTTCTACAAACTGATCCATATTATACGATGTAATTACGCTTAAAATAATGCTTACATATGGAATGTAATACGGAAATTGGGTTTATTCTCTTTTTCACCTCTATTTTTACAAGTTTTCATAGCTAAGCCACCATTTTGCCGTGTTATTTCGTAAAATGCCTCGACCATAGCTCGACGCTAGTTCGACAACAAGAATGATGACGTCACATTCTCAAGATTCACGGGAAGCCATACGCGAGCCCAGCCGGCTCCAATGGAACCGGTATGGGGAGTGGGGAATAATACGATTTTAATCACTTAGGGCAGGTCTACTAATATTCACATGTATATGTATTTTTTAAATATTATGTTTATGTTCAATCTCAGCCGAATGTTTTTTTCCGATTTTTTGTGTAAGTTTTTTAAATTGAATACAATTTCAATTTTTGTAAGCGGTGAACGATTCATTTATTTATGTGAAACTCTGAGATCTAATACTCTTCTAAAATAATTTAGCAACAACTTCAAAAGTAATGAGAAAAAAAAACTTTACCAATTGTCACTAAGCATCAAATATGTTCTACCGCTCACAGTTTTATTTTAGATCTGAAAAGGTTAAAATGCGTCAAAACGTAAACCCAGCTGCAAAGGTTCTTAAAGTTTGGGTTTAGTTAAGTTTTAAATCTTTAGTAGCCGAAAAAAATTTAAGCAAAGAAAAAATCTAAAACAGATTAAAAAAAAATCGGGTTCTCAATAAATGTGATGTACATTCATCAGCTACCCGCTTGTATGTATTTTTTCTATTTGCACTCAAATAACCAACCTTTTCTTTTTTTCTAAATGTTAATAATTGAATGTACGTAGCAAAGTCCTGTTTTGCATTTTATCTGTCTGTGAATTTGTTTTTAGGATCCGTTTCCAATTCAAGATGGTGTCCGTTTTAATTTTTTAGTAAGGATTATTTTTTTACTTTTTATATCGTCGTCTTTATTTCGACGTTCTCATTCGCATTTTGTCAATATTATACCTATTGCATCCTGCCTGAACAGATTAAAAAAATTAACTATAATTGAGTTAGTGACGATTCTTGGTAAAATTGTATAATTTCTTTTTTGATATAAAAAAGTTAAATTAAATATTTTTGGTTTATAATTAAGTAGGTCGGTATTGTACCTAGTTACAAATCTTATAATTTTTAGAGAAAATGTTGGTTTTGATTAATTTATAATTGAAAATTAGAATCATACTTTTTGAGACACGAGGTCCACTGTTCATAGAACACAGAACTACAACTAATAATAAATTCAAACAGTTTGAGAATGGATTTAAAAGTCGATACAGCTGTCACAATAATAATTTTACACAATTAAAGATGAAGTCTTTTTTAAACTAAACTTTCAATAAAAAATACATAATTTAATATAACTAAAGAGGATTTGTGAGTAAATGTCCCTCGTGCTTGGTTGTTATATTAAAGAAACGCTGACCCTCCTAAAACGCCAAAACCCTATTAATAATTAATTGTATGTCGAATCCGGGAACGTTTCGCAATCAAATGTTTCGATTCTACCCATCACTAGAAACACAGCTCATATCTATCGTTTTCTATGGAATACAATAATACATCTGTCAGTTTTGACTAGGGGCGTATAACTCTCGCATAACCTTGTAACCCTGATGGGAGGAGTTATCCTCAACCCAAATTCTTATAGACAAAACTGTTGTGGCTGAAAGCTCAGATCTCATTGGCTCAGAGCAAAAATTGTAGTTTGATCTCTCGCTCTCTACCATAGCGACTTGTGTAACAGAAAGAGAAGTTAAGCACGTGTTATGCTGCGATAAAAATAAACGGTAATTTCCAAGACGCCATTTCGAAAGTCAAAGTCAGTTGAAGTTTTTAGCGTAAATATTTTGAATTTTGAAAATCGTCTAACCCATCTAAAAATAATGTTGCGTGCTAGAATTCTTCAAGGTGATAAATTAATGCCGTGTTGTGTTAAAGGTTGCTCAGACGGATTCGATAATCGTGCTAGCAAGAAGCAGCAAGAAATACGTTTGTTTGTGGCTGTCATTTCGCAATTGAAAGCAAAAATACGGTACTTTTGGGATTAAAAAAGAATGCTTGGCAACGCTCAGTCATCATTTATAATATCCTGTCTATCTCCACCAACTGAAAGAAGGACCCGAACCGTTGTCAAATACAGGTACTAACCTCTCGTTCTTTGATACAATGTTCCTAATTCCTGAATGTACTTCATTGGCTAATAATTTAATTAATTTTCCTTTTCAGACCTATCCGTATTCCGACGCGATACTATACCACGTATTAGGATGCTAAAACTGCTAAACAAAGCCACGATTACATCAAACAAGGTCATTTAAACCTCTCCAGAATTGCATCATGTAAGTATTCAGATTTAACCAGCATTTTCCATGATGTTTGCTGACGACAAAGCTGAGGAAATTATATGAAACCCTTGCAGGAGAATTTGAATAACTTTTAGTGCTGTGGCAATAATAATTAACACTTAAATTTGTTGAATATGTATTTTGTGTATATATTCTTGTATTTTTGTGCAAGGTCAAATTAAATCCTATTAAGTTGTTGCAGTAAGACTGGGTTCGATTCCTAGTTGAGACCGTTACTTTTTATTTTTCTGTGTCTTGTTCTGTTTCATGTTTTGTTTAGATATATTAGTTTTATCTTCTACTTCAATGATAAATCAATGCTCAATACATCGGTTGTACTGACCCTGTTTTGTATTACTGTCCATTGTCTTTTTGAAAATAAAAAGTATTTTTATGTGTGCATAGCTGTGGGTTTTTTTTATTTTCCTTTTCCTGCATTCCAATATTTTTATTTTTAAAATATAATTTTTGTGGGCTAATGATTGAACGATGTTAGCTGGGTGCAGTTATATTGTCTATGTTTGCACTTTTTTAAATGGCCTTGAGATTTATTTATGGTCCACAATATATTTACCTGTCTGGACCAAACGACCGTTTTATCTGTGGTCGTCTGTGGTTAAGGGTGTGACAAAATGGGGCCATACAAAAAGCCCGAAGATATCGATCTAGAGAGTGGTTTATTTATGAATCGGACAGCCTTGGAGTGAGGTCGAGTCAACAGGAAGGATTCGAGCAACTGCTTCAGACGACAAAATTACGGGAGATGCTGATGGCGGAATTAGCTAGTTTGAAGTAATCGCTGGTCATCACGTCTATCTTAACAAATTTTCCAGTTCTTTCCTAAGAGCTGTACGGCGCCTATCTGTGATTCAGGTCACACATTAATCTTTGTACACAATGTCACATATTTAACTGTAAATTGCTATCATTTAAATTCCTTCCGTGCCCGTAATGCCGCACACACCCTGAAAATATGTTAATCATGTCAATTGAGAGTCTCTTGTTCTTTTTGATTTGAATAAATGTAATTAATCATCATCTTTCTTTTTATTCAAAATCTTTCTGTCACTAAACCTCTTAGCGTTACAATGGCGCCCTAGCGTGGTTTGATTTGAATATAAGTTTACCTGATTGTGTTACAATTGGTGCCAACGTGGTAGTTGGACATTTGTAAAATAACTCATGTTACAATGGCGCCCTAGCGTTGTTTGATTTGAATATAAGTTTACCTGATTGTGTTACAATTGGTGCCAACGTGGTAGTTGGACATTTGTAAAATAACTCATGATACAATGGCGCCAACGTGTCATTTTAAATTAATTTATTACTATGTAAAAGTATCATGTTACAGCGTAACACGTGGACCTGAGGGGCTTTTAAGGTCCGTGGCGTAACTTTACTTTGTAGACAAACGTGTGTTCATCTCGTGCCAATCGTTTGTACCTGTTAATAATTTGCTAATTCGAGATAATATCCCTTAAACTGCTTAAAGCAGGCAGTTAAATTTATCATTTGATACTTGTGATAGTTATTAATAAGTTCTAATGCTGATATTTTCTACTCGAATATTTTGCATGCATTGCTTCACTTACGCCATATCATTACGCATAAGTTGGAGCTGAATTTAATCCATTATTAGACGTTTTGTTTGAAATTGAGTATTACCTATCAATTTGACCTTGAAGTGACAATTTGTGTAACGAAGGAACTGATTAAAATAATCATACATTATAAAATTTGTTGACTTGGGTATACTTACCGTTATTTAATCGTACCTGCAAAATTTGTGCTAAACTCTTTTTTATTTGGTTAGATTGAACTTTATACGAAGGGGACCAAACAGGTGAATTATATTCCACATGACTTTTGACTAATGAAATATAGAAGGTTCTCATAAAATCTAAGGACTTTCAGGTTAAAGCTTTGCAAAGGAAGCCAAGCATCTTTAAGGTCACACCGGTTGTAAAACTTTTCAAAGAATCTGAACTGTCCTCAAAAAGTTTAAGACCTAGAAAATCAGGGAATATATATACCCAGATGCAACACGGCAGCTACAAGACCACTACGAATTTCTAGTCCAAAAACTTTTTAAAAATTTACAGAATGCAATAAAAAGTGGAAGAGCTATTACAACTTTTAGAAAAAACTAAAAGAACTTTTTTTTGTAACTACTGTTGGTAACCTACTATTTTTTTACTCAATCCTGTATAAGTTTAATCAAATAAATTAGCTCCCCAGTTAAAGTCGAGGATATATCTCTACTAACTGGGTAATTCAATTAGTAAATAATAACGTTTTATAACATTTTATTCATAATTTGTTCCTTTTCTTAATATTTTCAATAAAAAATTAATTATAAAAACTGAAATTACTTCAAACGGGCAGATTGTATGACAAACGTAGTAAAGAAAGATACGACATGACATCGAAAACAGCGTTACTGGTGTGACTATAGGTCGGATCCTGGTTAATGATTTTCCTGGCTGCAGACTGCAGGATAAACCACCCTCAGATAGGAGAAGGCTCCGGAAGAATAAGATTTTGGCAGCTCCTTTCCACAACAACGAAAATTCCTTTTTAATGTCAGGATAGTCAGTATCTATTTCTTGCGCGTGTTCCACTGCCACTAAAGTGCCCCCTTCACACTTGATCACATTATCGTCTTCTACTCCCAATCCTGAACTACAATAATGCATCACGAGGTGATGTTGGACTCTATGATTGTCTCTGATTCCGACTTTATGGCACCGATGTCTGTCGTCATAATTTCCATGTCAGATTAATTGCTATCTTATTTTTTTACTTTTTTATATTTAAGTTGGAACTATGAAGTAAAATATATTTTTTTTTAAATAATTCATTACTTTAGTTCTAAAAAGAAACAAATCTTTCGAAATGCTGTTAATACAAATGGCGGAAATTTTTAATTTGATAGGCTTTCATTCCTTGAACTTTATTTCCTTACAAAGATCCTCCTTACAGCGTCACCAAGGATGTCAAAGGCCCTGCCTTGAAGTCACTCACATACCTGAGGGAGGAAAGAATCCATACATGCGTCACTCCTAGACGCACTGACCTCCAGATTTATTTATCTCCGAGAAGTGAACGTTTGCTTTCGAAACATGAAAAAGATTGTTTCCGCAGTGAGTCTAAACGTCGATCCTCATATCTCCATTTCGAGAATACGAATAATTGCAGTCAGAACATGAAAAGCGTCGATTGTCCTTTCGGGCACATAAAAAAGGGTTTTTGTAGTGAAACTTCTTTACGCGCGTCATGCATTTTCGAGGACCGGAGTAAAGCCGACTCATGACCGTCACGAAAAACCGTGATCATTTGGTGGTGGGGGTACGGGACCCCCACCACCACTCACCTTTCACTGTCGTTCTCTCACCGTAGTCGCTTACTGAGGTGAGGGAGCCAATGACGAACGTTCTCTCTCTTCTCTCTTTTCCTCTCTCTCTAGCCAACGACGCCACGCCAGGCATCAGCTGCTTGCTTCGTGTACTGCGCGGTGAGTGTAATACGAGTGAAATACGTAATTGATTGTGGTTTATTCAATTTGGAACAGAGTTTTAGTGTCAAAAATGAGTAGTGACGAGATAGAAGTGAGAAAAACATTCGTGGCACAAGAGGAAATATCCCCTGAAAATCACCAAAGAAGAAGAGAGTCTGATTCACACAGTGATGACATTAACTTAAGGTAAACATAACCAAGAAGAGTGGATAAATATCTCACAAAATAGTATTGTTGTTGTAATAGCATGATAGGATTGTTTAACATATTGGCGAGATTATACTAAAAGAAATATGATGTAGGGATGTCGTGCCTACAACCGAAGCGTGTGTAAACAAGCGTCGATTGGGAATACTAAAAGTTTCACTTCCGTCGTGCGTAGGCTTGCCACACACTGTATTTTTTTTTCCTATGTCGGTCGGCATGTGTTTCCTAAAATGTCCCTTTTGGAAACATGAGTAGTTGTTTTCAACATGAATCAGGTTTTTCTACACTGTGAGTCTGCATGTGTCTCGTCAAATTTCCCTTTTGAGAACATGAATAATTTTACAGTCAAAACACGAAAAAGGTTTTCCTCCAATGTGAGTCAGCATGTGGCTCGTCAGATGTGTCTTTTGAGAATATAAATTGCTGCAATGGGAACACGAAAAGGGTTTTTCTCCAATGTGAGTACGCATGTGTCTCGTCAAATTTCCCTTTAGAGAGCATGAATAATTGCAGACGGAACATGAAAAAGGTTTATCTCCGCTATGAGTTAGCATGTGACTCATCAGATGTTCTTTTCGAAAATATGAATAGTTGCATTCAGAACATGAAAAGGGTTTTCCCCAGTATGAGTGCGTAAGTGCCTTTTGAATTTTGACTTATTAGAATAGGAGTTGTTGCAATGGGGACAAGAGAAACGTTTTTCCACAGGATGCGTCTTCAGATCTGTCAGTAAATTTACAAATCATACGTTTATAAAAGACAGTAAGTACCAAAAAGCTAACAAAATAGGATGGAACGAATTGTTTATTTTAAGAAAAAAAAACTGATTTTACCTGCTGTCTGGGTAATTCTTGCAAAACGTTGTAAGAATTCCTTTTTAACATTCGGAAGGTCTATATTAATTTCATTGTAAGTAAATCCCCCCTTATCTACTTCTGGGGGTCTAAGTTCCGCCTTTATGGGAACGGTCTCCAGAGTAATGCTACCTAGAAACATTTAAAAAAATTAAAATATGCTTATTAGAATATTTACGATGAAATATTTAATTGATTAACGATACAGAAGCGAGAGTCATGTTAATAGACTTGAAGGTTAATTTAAGAAAAAACAATGACTCCATATGTCCACTTCAGAGACCGGTGCTTTAAGAAGGACACTTTCGGTACGATATTTGGTTGGGTAAAGTCAATGGAGTCAAGTTTTCTTACATCAATATTAACGATTTTTTAGTTCACATTACTACGCATAAACTACATCACGTCCCAAATAGGATGAGGTGAAAACTTGAGGAATTGGGAACTTATCGTTGGCAATAGCGGTTTCCTTGGTCGGGGTAAGGCTCTCAACTAGCAATCATGAGGCCACGGGTTCAAATCCCAGCATGCGCCAATAATTGTAAATGATTTATCATGATTGCATTATTTCACAATGTATCCCTTTAAAAGAAACGGAAAATATTCTCAGGATCGTTCGGGTTTCACATTAACAAATAAAACATTGATCAATTAACAAAAAAAACAATGACCAGATATGAATAGCAAGGTTTTTAGCACTTTCCACTTGCATATCTCCTTCCTGTAACCTACAGCCTCACAATTTTATCCAATCGCTCCAAGAGGCTGGGAGCAGATGAGACTCTTGTGCGGTATTTTTCAAAAACAAAATATTATGTTTAAACAGTGTTGTAGTTTGGCTGTTTCGGGCAAAGATACAATAAGAATAAATACCAAATAGGCGTATTTACGGAAAGAGAGGACGTTGTGAACAAGCACATGTCTCGTCTGCCTGACAACTCAAAATATTTTACATAAAATATGCAATGCAACTAACTAGCAGTCCCAGTACTCTCCAAATTATGCAAATATTCCTTCTTTACATCTGGGAGGTCGAAGTTTATATCAGTATGCGGCATTTCACAACCACCTTCTTCCTTGGGATCTGGTTTCGTCTTGATGGAAACAGTCTCTGGATTAAGTAGATCCATAGCACTACTGTAGTAGCGTTAGATAATTAGTTCAATCCCAAACCAATTTACCTGCAACAGAATATAGTTTATAGAACGGAATTCTAATTTGTATGAGCTTTGATTATTTGATTTCACTTGGAATATTCTGTTAAAATCGTTGTCAATGGTCAGATGACTCCATATATATTGTATTATATAAAGATACATCGGTGTTATTGTTCCGTTTTTATCCAAATAAGAAGTCAAGAAGTCCATGTTTTTATAATCCGGTATAATTTTAATCAATGTCTTCGAAATAATATATAAAATGGGAAATATGAAGTCGTGATCTAAATATTCCATAAAAAACCCCAAATGGATTTCTTGCCTTAAGCAATTAGAACTTACCAATAATTATCACAAGTATCAGATGATAAATTAAACAACGGGGGTAAAACGAAGTTTAGAAACGGGAAGGAATGACGGTGAAGAAACAATGTGTCAACAGTAATGGACAGTAATGAAGTCAGAGACAATTTTTTTTTCGTAAAGTTTACAGTAATTCTTTCAAATTAATTTACATATATGGTATGTTGGTATTTTTTTGTAATCATATCACTTGCAAGGGCTCCCGCCAGGGAGTAGCTTGATAGAAGTATAAAATATCTCTCATAGCGATCATAGGGACTGACTGATATACGAACCATACCAAGAAGAATATTATCGTTACAAAGTATTAACTTTCTGCTAATATTAATTATACAAGTGCGACAATATAAGTGATGTCAGTTTATTACAACATTTCTTGAGGGGTGTGGGAGGGAGGGGGGATATAGGTATAGGATAAAGAGACGTAGGACGGGAGTAGATGGGAAGAAAGATTGTGTAGTACCTTTTGGTGAAGGGCAGGACGCATTTACACTATCAAAAAATTGCGACTCTTATCGTTAAAACGAATACTAAATTATTTAATTTTTTATCTAAAATGAACCGTAACTGATTTGAATCCCCTGAAATAGTATCGCTGATAAATTATCGTGTTCCTAGTAGACCAACTAGAATCATATTATTGTAACAATACTTTATTTTTATTTTTATATTAACTCCACACAGGAGGCCCTGAAGAAAATAATTTCCCTTAGGGCCTATGTCATCTTTGGGGATGCTGTGTGGAGGGTCTTTTTGTGGAGAGGAAGGAGTGAACATGTGTCTTGAAGAGTCCCATGTTGTAGGAGGGAGGAAACACAGAGGCCGCAGTTCGTTCCACAGCCGAGCTGTTGAACTTAAGAACGAATCGTAGAAGCGACCCGTTCTCATGTGACAAGTGTCAACTGTGTACAAATGTTGGGCACGCGTTTGGCGTGTATCCCGACTACGCACCGGTGCCGAAGGGATCAATGACGCTAGTTCCTCAGAGCATATTCCATTGTAATACCGATAGAACAAGGACAGCATACCTTCCTGACGCCTGTGCTCTAAAGATTGCAGTCCGCTTGTTAAGATTGGGGAATCTATCAAGCGGACCGCCCGTTTTTGCACAGAGTCTAGGGTTTTTTTTCAGGTATTTAGGGGCTCCGGACCAGAGATGGCTGCCAAATTCGACAGTAGGGCGCACTTGCGATTTGTACAGGGTCAGCAGTTGTGTATTATTAAAGTATCTGCGGGCCCTGTACAGTACGCCCAGCTTCTGAGAGGCCAACTTTACTCTGGCTTCGATGGAGCCCCCGTACCTGAGCTGGTCACTTATAGTTATACCAAGCATATCAATGGAAGGCCTGTTCGGAAGATTGCTTCCGTTGAAGGAGACTAGATTATCATTTGGATCCCTTTTAGACGTAATCAGATAGGATTGGGTCTTTGAAACATTAAATTCGACGAGATTATTTTTACCCCAGGAGGAAATACTCTCGAGATAACCGTCCATTCTCTGCTTCAAAGCCCTCCGAGCCGTTGGAGTTTGTGTGCCCTTTGGGGGCTTGACAAACAAAAAGCAATCATGAACTGTACTGTCATCCGCGTAACAATGAATCGGTGCACATGTCAAAAGGTCATTGATGTGCAACAAAAACAAAGTCGGAGACAGAACCGATCCCTGTGGGACGCCAGCATTTATAGAGTGCGATGAAGAGGTGAAACCATCAGCAACCGCCTGAATCGACCTATCCCTTAAAAAGTCAGCAATCCACGTACACAGGGATGCGGGAAGTCCGTAAGAATGCAATTTGTTGACAAGTCCTCGGTTGCCGACCCGGTCAAAGGCCTTGGATATGTCTAGTGCGACCGTTTGGGTCTCACCGTGACGTTCCAGGCACCGCCCCCAAACATGCGTCACATACGCGAGAAGATCACCGTACGAGCGGTTCCGCCGGAATCCGTATTGACGGTCGTTGATAATTTTGTTCTTATCGAGGTATGTGAGCAGTTTGTCGTTGATCACACGTTCCATCACTTTGGACAGAACTGATGTGATCGCTATGGGGCGGTAGTTGGCCGGGTTGGAGCGGTCACCTTTCTTGGGAATAGGGTGAATGACCACTTTTTTCCAACCAGAGGGCACAGTGCCACACTTCAGGGACATTTTGAAGAGCTTTGTCAAAACTGGAACTATTTCCGCAGCACACCTCTGCAATACCAGGGCAGGTATTCCATCAGGTCCACTAGCTTTGTTAACATCGAGCCCCCGTATGACGTGGAGTACATCCCGATGCCGGATCCTCAGCTTTTTCATATAGAAGCCGCAGTGAGGAACCGACGGCGGAACAGCACCTCCGTCGTCGAGGGTCGAGTTTTCCGCAAACATTTTCCCTAATAGGTTAGCCTTTTCGATGGCGGTGTTTGCTAGTGAGCCGTCAGGTCTGGTAAGAGGTGGCAAACTGGGTTTGCAAAAATTCCGACCTATTGAGCCCGCAAGCGACCAGAATGCTCTGCTGCCATGCGGGCAGGCAGCCAGCTTTTTGCTGATCTGCAGGTCGTATTCCAATTTTGACCTATTAATGATTCTCTTGCATTCCTTTGCCGATTTGTTGTATGCTGATCTGCTTTCGGGCGTTCGAGATGTGTTGTAGGCTCGGTAAGCCGCGTTTTTTCGTCCAACTGCTTCGGAGCATTGTCGACTGAACCACGACTTTGAGTCCACATCAGTTTCTTTAGTAGTCGATTGTATGAAGCCATCCATCGCCGATTTGATGACTTCACCAATCTCCTGGGCACATCTTGAAGGGTCCGAAGTCCGAAAACAAACAGCTGACCACGGAAAAGCGTTGAAATACTGCCACTAATGCTCAACAATTTTTTTAATATATCGCCTGCGTAGATAAAAAAATGATGATTTTGATATCAATGATGAATGAAGTCTGTTATCATATAAAAGATGCACAAAAATATGTTTTTCGTTTGCAAGAATCAAAAGATAATTAATAAAGCGTACTTTATTCACAATATGTATTTTATGAAATTGTTGATTAAATCAGCGTAACATTTTTTATTTGGAAAACAACAGTTTATAGATGTACATGTGTAATTTACCTGAGAAATTAATGATTGATTACATTACTACACTAAAACATTATAGTTTTAATAATTATACAGAACAGCTAATACATTTTATTTAAAATTACAACAAGAATTACCCCATTTTTTTTTATTTTTTTATTTGGTACATTATTTTGTTACAATTTATGTCTTCCAGTAATGTAATGTAGGCCTCACTGGGTGGCTTGCCCGTGCTGAGGCCTTCATTTTATAATATGAAAATCTAATCTACATATTACATTTAAAGAGAAATGTAATTAGTAATGTACTTTGGTTTATTTGGAAAAAGAATAAATTTTAAACACATTTTTAATTCACTTTAAAGGTGAACTTACGTAGGTAGTACATCAAGTTGAATATATGTTTATAATTCACTAACAATACCCTGGCTTTACATTTTTATCACGAAGAACTTTGACAAGCAATATTTTAGACACGAAATTATATAATTTAACTAATTTCGGCGACCATGTCGTTTCCCGCGTGGCCTTGAGCGAAATGTCAAACTCTAAGCCAATGAAATCTGTTATTTTTTTCTAAAAGAAAACGGAGTTGGGCGTGTCGGTTTCAAGGCCAGACCCATAAATAAACCACTAACTATCATCGACTTCCTCGGGCTTTTTGTACGTAGCATATTTATCTATTTAACCATAAATTGGTGAAGAAAAAAAATTGCGCGCAACAAAAATACGTCGCACACCCTCGACGAGGATAAAGGAAACTAAAAAAAGGCGCGACCATAGACAATATAATTCTCATTCGTAGACTACCCCATTCATTATCCTAAAATATTATTTTTAAAAAAATGTTTAAAATGTCGAAATATTTCATCACAACATGAAAAATCTATAAAGCATAGTCCTGTCCTGCAAAAATGAGCTTTAAGTATCCTTCTTTACTGCTCAATTTCTCAGGACAGCGCAAGTCAGGTAGAATCTTGTTCCAAGATGAACAATCAATCTGTCTCAAAAATTATTTAACCTTTAACTATGGACGTGAAAAAAAAATCACACTCCCATGGACGTCGGGTCACACAGACCCCTTCATAAAATTCTTCTAATTTTCAAACCTGGACCAATCTGACTTTAGCAAGGAGTTTATATGTATAAAGTATTTATAAATAAAAGATCGAGTAATAAAAATAATCAACTTTTATTCATATTTTAATAATAATCTCCAAATTTAACAAACCTAGTCATTTTTCAGTCTTAATTGACTTGAGATCATATTAAGGCTCCTTAATTATAGTAGGTATTACAAAAATCAAAACCAATATTTTTTCCTAGCTAACAAAAGAAACAGTAACAAAAAGTCATAAAAAAAACTTCTGAAAGAAATAAAATAAAAATTCTCACAGGGATCAAACTTATGTAAAATTACTGGCACTCAGAACATAGAGGCTTGGAACACTGAAGACAAACTGGCTTCTTGCAGTTAATACAGGCATGGGTTGTCTTTCTAGAGAGCTTTGATGGGCAAAATCTACATCTTTTACGATTTTAAGGACCAACTTCTTCAGCCTGTATTGCCGCTGGGGGCACATCTGCACCTAATATTCGTGTAATTGTCAACCTCAATTCTCTAGGCAACTTTGTGTATAAAACTCGTCTTTGACCATGTGGCAGGACTAGAGACCGCGCTAAAGTTTAAAAAAAATCACCTCTTTCTATTTTATTTTCCTGTTCCTGATTGAACAAGACATAAACAATTACTCCACTTAAATCTAGAGCAAATTAAAAAAGATTATAATACTAAAATGTAAGAAAATTATAGTAGACGGGTCACATAGGCCCGAGTATATTTGTATGGAAATTATAGTCAACGGGTCTCCCAGGCCCTGTTCAAATTTTAAATGATTATTACTCACGTAATAAGAGCCGGATGACGCGACCTTCTCCGTCCTTGGTCATAACACAACTAAAACTGAAGCTACTGAGACGCGCGGGGATGGCACGCGCGGGGAAGGTGTTTATTCTGAGAAATTGAAGAAGGGGTTGGGCCTCTGAGACCCGACGTCCATAGTTAAAGGTTAAGATTACTTGAAATTTGAAATAAATAAAGAATTATATTTGAAATCAATTATAGGGAAGGATTATGATAGAGAATTTGAACAATTGATCAAATTTCAAGGTTCATTTTAAGGTTCTGTGAAAGTCTTATACAAATTCTGTTTTCATCACCGACATATGAATATTAATAGACGAGAAGTTAAAGGCGAGGGGTTAAACCATGAGTTACGGAACGCAGAGAAGAAAGCTGACTGTGATTCGTCAATAAATCAATCTGACAGTAAATAGGCATCTCGCATTATAATATCACCATTTAGTTCTTAAAAGTAAAATCTGCTTTTGAATGAATGGACATTTTTATATGGGAGCGCAAATTACTCGCCACGTTATGAACAAATTTGCGAAGTCCAAATTCGGCAAAATAAATTTCTTCTATTTTCAGAGTCATGAATAATTTTCATGAATAAATGTTCATAATTTACTTCCCAGCAACCAACCATAAGCACACTTGAGAATCGCTATATTCGACCAATGTTGGAGGGTTGTCACAATCGCTCTGTTCCTATTAATAATAAAATAATGAAATCTTCAAGAAAATATATAACATTTCACTTTTAAGAAGATAATAGAAATGTAAAACAACTAAAAAAACAAATGAAATTTTATACACACAGCTTTTACCAGCGATTCTTAAGAGTATTAATTTGGAGTAAATGTTTGGACATCTTTGGACATTTTGCCGTCCGATGACACTTTTTCAATTAAAAACAAAAACATGTTTTTCTATCACACATCGCCACTCGGTATAACCTAGCGCATTACGTGATATGCACTCCTTCTCGTTCCAGCAGTACCGTACTTACGAAACAACCGCGTACCTAACACGTGGTCCGTTGCGACGTGTGATAGTATTATCCAAAGATAATATATGATCGGTGGTGACGTGCGATAAAAAAATATTATATTTTTAATTTTAATAGAAAAAAATATCATCGGACAGCAAAATGACACATACATTTTTCATTCCAAAAATGCTCACTGTATCTACATTTTACTTCCAAACATACCAATTTTTCACAATTGATAACCAACCATTTATCCTATATTAAGTGTTGTTTATAAGTTGTGGAAAATTCAAAATTCGTTTAGTGATAACGCCATTAAAGTGGAATAAATTTAAAAATGATTGGTTTATTATCCTTTACTAATACGACGGAGTTCCAAATGATACTATTATTTGTTTTTATCAAAGCGCAAAAGGCGAAGGCACACCCCTGATTTTTGTGCACGGCTTTGTGTTTCGCGTCCATCGCCTGATAGTATATGTTTCTAAAACCGATCCATATTATACGATGTGAATAAGCTTAAAATAAAGTAAAATAATGCTTATACATGGAATGTAATACGACAAGTGGGTTTATTCTCTTTTTCATATCTATTTTTACAAGTTTTCATAGCACAAGCCACATTTTGCCGTGTTATTTCGTAAAATGAACCGATGCCAAATGCCTCGACCATAGTTCGCACAAGAATGATGACGTCACGTTTTCTAAATTTACGGGAGGCCATACGTGAGCACAGCCGGCTCCAATGGAACCGGTATGGGGAGTGGGGAATAATACGCTTTTAATCACTTAAGGCTCGTTCGCATTGGTCGAGTAGTTTAGTCAAGTAGCTCGCTACTCGCCATTTGACTGACCAAAAAGCGTTCGCATTGGTCGAGTAGATTTCACGAGTGAAGTGTCAAATTGTAAGATGAACGGGCTGCAACGCAACAAAGTAAATAGGCTAATTAAGCTGATTGTAATGGATATTTTAGAAGAGGTGGAGGAAGAAATTAGTGAGACGAAAGTGAAAAAACTATGGATACGAAAATGGATTAATAGAAGAGATGCATTAGGAGCTACAAATTCTCTTCTGAAGGAAATGGCATTTGAAGATCCGAAAGAATACTTCGCGACTTTGAGAATGACTGAAAGCTGTTTTAATTTCCTTCTAATGAAAGTGCAGTCACAAATTCAACGCACGGATACCCTTTTCAGAAGTGCAATTCCCGCAAAAACCAAATTACAGGCAGTTCTCTACTTTTTTGCTACAGGATGTAGTTTAAGGACAATCACACATCTCTTTCGACTTGGAAAATCAACTGTTTCGGAATTCATTATAGAAGTTTGTGAAGCTATCTATGAATCATTAAAGGAATTTATCAAGGTAAGATTAAGAGCTGTTTCACACAGCTACAAATATAGTAGATGGCTTATTTCAGCATATCATTCGCCATAAATTCCCAATGGAACGACCACTGAAATAGCCACTAAAATAGGCCATCCCGCTATAATTATAGCTGTATCTAAAACGGTTCTAAATAAATTATAAATATAATTTGAGAAACATTTATTAATTTTCACATGGTTTAAATATTAAAATTTACATTAAAGTTATTCGATGTCATGGTTTTCATGTGTTTCAATTTCATATGTGTCTTCTGGGGGCTCATCTAAATAAATTACATCATCATAATACGAAGTATTACTACATGGAGAGTCTTGCGAATCATTTGATACTGGTGTGACTATCCTGGTGAATCTATTTTGCTCAGTTGAATTTTGAAGGTGTTGGCGTCGAATTCTGTTCATGTACAGTTGAATATATTCCTGGGTTTCAAGTGCCAATAGCAAGGGCAAAGATTTCAGTTGTAAGCCGACGTGTCTGCCGAAGACCTCAAACTCGTCTTCTTCTGTAGAGTTGGCAACCTCAGTTATCTCCTTTAGTTGACTCACCATACTCGAAAGTTGGGAAAGCCGCTTTTTTTTTGTAGGGGGTTTAGATACGGGTTCACGAAAAGAATTCATAGTAATTCTGCTTTCCTCAGTATCTGTATCCGTGTGTATAATGTCTTCCTGAAAATAAAGTAGAATGTTGTTTATATCGAATGTATACATTATTATAAATCTTTTTTCAGGTTCCCGCCACCACAGACTGGAATATCATTGAGAACGGATTTCGAAAAGAATGGAACTTTCCTGGATGCTGTAGAGCAATCGACGGCAAACATGTCGTCATTAAAGCACCTCCTGAATCAGGAAGTTTATACTACAATTATAAAGAGACAAACAGCATTGTCTTAATGGCAGTTGTAGATCATAAATATTGCTTCAGTTATATAGATATTGGATGTAATGGGCGGGTTTCTGATGGAGGCGTATTTCGAAACTGTAGTTTGTATCAAGCATTAGAAAACGGTATTCTGCCAGAAGGGCATGTACTAGTTGGAGATAATGCATTTCCCTTGAAAGAATACCTTTTAAAACCTTTCCCAGGAAATCGATTAACATCAAAGCAAAAAAATTTTAATTATCGATTGTCTCGGGCCAGAAGAATAGTTGAAAATGCTTTCGGTATACTAGCTGCCAGATTCAGAGTGTTTGAGAAACCGATGCCCTACAGTCCTGAGAAGGTTGTTTGCATTGTAAAGGCGTGTTGCGCTTTACATAATTGGCTCAGAGAGACAAAATTACAGAACAAGCAGTTGGAATATACAGTAGACAAAGACAATTTTGATTCAGGAACTGTTATCCTTGGTAATTGGAGGGTGGAGCCAGAGCCTCAAGGATTGGAACCACTACCAAGTTGTCTGTCCAATCGTTCATCCCGAAGGTCTATAGATCTTCGAGAAAGATATGCAGATTACTTTGTGAACGATGGATCGGTACCTTGGCAGACAAGAATGGTACATTAAAAACTGATGTATAAACGATAGAATAGAATTGAAATGTACTTGCCAAGTTGCTTTCACTTTCTGTTAACATTGTATTAATGTTTCTGAGGGATCCATCTAATAGATTGAACCATTTGACTGATGGTGAATATACTGCGTCAGTTCCGGCACCGGAGGGTTTTGACTCCTTTATTTTTTTTTTAACTCCTGTGAGTAGGTAGATCTGAAAAGAAATTATTAATGATTAATGACTCTGCTACTACTTTAACATAAATTTATAATAATACAGGCACTTGTAATATACCATATAAATAAAAAAAACTTCACTAACCTGATGCTTTTAATTTTCGCTCTTATCTCCCTATCACCAAATCCAGGAATATTCATCCCTTTTTCTAATTCAGCGTATGCTGATTCCCTGATTTGTTTGATCTTATATCGGGGCGACTTTATATTCCACAAGCATTCGTGTTGTAAATACAACGTCACGAATTTGACAGTAGCGTTTTCGCTCCAACGACAAGACATTTTGGCGTGTTTTGACGGCTACTAATGCTATACTCGCTATACTGATCACTGACTAATGCAGCCAGTGACAATAGACCATCGATAAACTCTATAAATCTGCCATAGACACATGATGAGGGACGCCACTCGCCCGAAAAAATAGAACAGAATGGATTGACTTGACTAAATCGCTGACTAAACTACTCTACTAAATTTATGGTGTTCGCACGTGTCCAGTTACTAAATTACTCGCTACTTGACTAAACTACTCGACCAATGCGAAATGGCCTTTAGGGCAGATCTACTAATATTCATATGGGGTAAACGGTACTATCTCTGGCACCCCCCCATTGATTGGCACTCCTGAATTGAAACAGTAATATTAGTGGCTACGGCGAGAAATATATACCAATTTTAGATGTATTGTGTTCCCACACTATCCTATTTTTAGATGGGCATAATTTATTTCATACATAGGGCTACATTTTTCAACTGTCAACTGATCCGTGGACGCGGGTAGTGCTCATCACGTTTTATCAAAATTTCTTATTGTTTTCATAAGGTAAGTCTTCCATTATATTGATAATTATTTCAAGTTTTTACAAGATATTGATATATTTTAGAGTATTGTGTTGTAAATAAAGGCCAAAGGTGAGTTTCTTTGCCATCCTTATTTAGTTTAAGCGCCTGGATAAGATAATTGCCAGGTGCCAATGATTGTGTGTTACATTTGTATGGAGGTCTATTCATTGGCATGCATGTCAATCACTGTACTTTCATATAATAATTGATAAATTGTGTTTTTTTAGACAATTGATATGTAGTTTTGCTTAAATTCAGCAGTAAAATTTAGAACATACATTTGTTTAATTAAAGTATTATTATTAGCAGTGCCAATCACTATAACCTGCACATGCCAATCACTATACTGATAGGTGTGCCAATATTTACACTGCCAATGATACACACTCTAAAGTTTACACCATTAATTGATTTAAAATTATTTATTAAAGTTAGTTTTGTTTGTGTTTTTTACAGATATCAAATTAAAATGCCTAAAGTTCCTGCTAGTTTAAAGTATTTCAAAAAATACAAGGAGAATTACATTCAGAAGGCTTTAGATGCTGTGAAAAGTGGTATGTCGAAAAAAGCCGCTTCTAAACAATTCAACATTCCACGGTCTACTTTTCAATTTAGATTAAGTGAAAAATATGTTAAGACAAGACCCGGACCAGCAACAGTTTTAACAGGAGAAGAAGAGTCTATCCTCGTTCGGTGGATTAGTACAAGCAGTCAGAAAGGTTTCCCACCAAGAAAAGAAGATATTCTGGAGAGCGTGCGATATTTTCTCAATAAAAATCCTCGACAAAATGCATTTATTAACAACAACCCTGGGGAAGGATGGTATAAATTATTTTTTACGGAGACATCCTGAAATTTGTACCCGAACTGCTGAGGCAGTAACTTCAGCGAGCTCGGTTGTTTCAGAAGCAAACATAAGACGCTGGTTTCAACAAATCTACGACTACTTACATGAAAACGATTTAACTGAAATATTAAATGATCCAAAACGTATATTTAACGGTGACGAAACTAATTTCCAGTTATGTCCCAAAAATTCTAAGGTTCTGGCTATGAAGGGTACAAGGAATGTTTACGAAGTAGAACACGCACCAAGTAAATAAGTTTTGACTAGTAAAGAGTGACTTGATATTGAGGAGGCAAAAATGAATGCAAAAAATAAATTGGTCTTAGAAAAAGCGGCTAGAAAAACTCAAAGAGAACAAAATTCCAAAGTTAAAGCTGAAAGTTCTAAACTGATTAACAAATCAAGAAAAATATCGCAAAAAAAGAATAATAATACTGCAATTGAAAATTTGCCCGTTCAAAAGCCAAATGAATGTTTGAATTTTGAAGATACTCTTCCACCAAAGATAAACAAGAATGGTTCGACTTCAACACAATTTCATTCCAAAACTTCTTGTACCCTCGTGCAAAAACCTACAAAATTACAAATAATTACTTTTACTGAAAAGGAAAAATCAATAGGAAAGGAAAATGAACCATCAACATCGAATAATATTTTCCAAACCAACAGTGCAAGCGTACATAAATCTGTTGAACCTAAAATAAAAATCATTTCATGGGTGACACTCAAAAAACGATTTAAAATTATAGTTAAAAAACCCATTTCTGGAAATGACAATAATATTAAGTCTACCAGATGACACGAAAAATCTTTC
This sequence comes from Hesperophylax consimilis, assembly GCF_061612785.1. NCBI lineage: Eukaryota > Metazoa > Arthropoda > Insecta > Trichoptera > Limnephilidae > Hesperophylax > Hesperophylax consimilis. The sequence continues at coordinate 11,686,337 of NC_142852.1, forward strand.
GGAAAGCGAAATTATTGAAGCTTTGCTAAAAGAAGATTGAAATTTCTTAAAAGAAGTATGTAATACCCACCTACCGCAGTTTTTTTTAATATTTGAAAAATATAATTTTTTAGTAAAATTTATCCTCTTTGTGAATTGTATCCTCTTTCAATAAAGTTTACTGAAAAAAAAATGTTTTCTTTACAAAAATAATATATAACACAAAGTGCCAATGATTATACTTCTTGCAATGCCAATTAATGTATCGTGGGTGCCAATGATTGTACTTTTTATATGTTTGCGATTTGATTCACTATAGTGAGAAACGCAAGCAAAATTAAAGACAGGCAACATTGAAAATGTGCACTCAATTGTTGAACAAGTCAACTGTAATAAATATATTTTAAAAAACTTGCAATGATAACACAAAATCAGGTAACAAGTTGGAAGTTTACCATAAAGTGCCAACCATTGTACTCCTTACCCTGTCTATGGTTTTCATATATTTATGGGCTAATAGCTTGACAAAACTGAAATAGTAACAGAAATTGATAAAATCTAGCACAGAACATGAAAATTAACTTTCAAATTTGAAGAATTATGAAAATTCTTGAAACTCCCCGTTTTTAAATTACTGAATATGATATTATATGAAGATAGGCTTTTTACGACAGCATCGAATTTTGACATTTCTCTGCTTTACAGGAAAATGAAACACTCAGTATTTTTTATTTCGTTTAAAAGTTTAATTTATACAAATATATATATAATAAGGATATTCAATTAAAGATATTTATTGGACATGCATTCTTTATCAGAAAAAAGGATTTCTTAGTCCTGATAAGAAGGGCGCCACGATTCTTTTATGTTTTGCACAAAATATAATTTTATAAATGCATTTTTTTGTAAGAAAATGATTAATGTATACTGTACTACTATTAAGAGAGGCGTATTTATCGTACCCAGAAAAATTAAAGTAGCAATTATCAGGTTCTTAAAAGGCTAGGTTCATGAAAATTTTATTATTGTCTATGACTTCATTCTTGTCTATGCTTAACCCATATATTTTTTGACAAGTGCTCTCTTCTCCGACAATTTTTCTTCCTGTTTCTACAGTCTGTTTATCCCGCCCTGTTAAACTTATTATACCATGCATTTGAGGGTTATTGGTAAGAAATAATACTTAAATTCATTGCTATTCATTTTGGTAGCGGCCGTTCTTAGTTCAGTTAGTGAAACATTAGGCGTTTTGTTACAGCAGAATGTTTTATACTGTAAATTTTGCATCAACCTATTATACTATTAGTATTTCAAATGCATTTATTAAAATGATTACAGATACACGGATTAAAGTTGTAAACTTACAGATGGATTACAACGGAATGGCGGTAGACATAGACGGTAAATAAATAAAGAGTTTTCCCAAGATAAACGACGTTTCTCTCAACCTTTGTTATAACTTCAAGGTTTTCTAATGTGTATTTTTGCTACGACTTGAAAAGCCAAATTTTAAAAACTGAATTCCGTTACAACTTTGTTTTGTTTCAGGGTTAAACTAATTACCAAATCCTACCAAAGCAAACCATGGATCTACTGAAGTCAAATACCATATCCATCAAGACGGAACCAGGGCTTCAGGAAGAAGGTGGAGGTGAAATTGCATTTTCGGATTTAGATTTCGACCTCCTAGCTGTAACGACGGAATTCTTGCAATATGGAGATAGTAGTTGCATTGCATACGTGTAAAATATAGAACTTTAAATACGGATGTCCTGAATCCATGTCTGTTTTGAAATGTCGTGCAAACAGGACACATACTTGTTTCATCCTCTCTTATAATACAAAAGGTGTATTGGGTATTTACCCTAAAATGCGTCCTTTCCGAAAACTACCAAAATACAGCACTATTTTAACATGATTATACTATTCACAATAAGTTGTCGGTTCCTCTATTTTCCCCTAATTTTATTGGAACTTGATGTAAATAACACGTATTTTTTAAACGTTAAAAATTCATTAATATTGATTTAGAAAAAACATTTCCATTGACTTACAACTCCCTGCTTAAGGTGCTCTAGAGCAGGGTTTTTCTTTCGTGTTGAATCGGTCCCTCAAGTGGACGTCTGTGGTCATTTTTATCTGATATTGACCTTTAAAACTCTTATGCAAATTCCAGCTTTTATGGTATCTTTATTCGTTAAAAAATAGTTTATAGTTTTTTAATTAAAAAAAATGTTTCGTTTTACATCAATGGTACGAAGATACATGGCTAGCCTTATGTGGACGCAATTGGAGCAGTTCGCTTCGGGCGTCGAATACTCAACTTAACACATCGATCTTGATAAATACCGTGCCACAAAAAACCAAAAATCATAATTTTATTGATTACATTGATATCCACCCTTAGTGTATACTTATTAAGACTGTAAGGGCAGCCAAAATTAAACTCGCGCCGTGTGGTTCAGGGCTGGCCATTCAAAGATACATTCTATTTATTCTCCTTTTTTATTCCAGGAAGCATTAATGTGAAAACAGTTACCATAAACGCGGATCTTGGATCCCCACAAGATGAAGCGGGGCTTACTTATATGAAAATTGACATAGACCTGCCGGACGTTAAAGAGGAATGCTTGGAACGCTTTGGAAGAATAACCAAGGAAGCAGGTAAAACCAATATTCATCGCAAACTTGAAAAATTGGGCATATCCTATTTTTTTTTGTAAGAACTTACTTCGCTTATTTATTCTAAGTTTAACTGAATCATTTTCATCCATGTTATTTTTCAAATTTGTTGACAGATCTTCGGACGCATTCTGTAGAAAAAGGATTCACTCCTCTCAACCGCAACTACTCCTTCTCTCCTAAGTCAAATTTTGCAATAAACGTACGCACCCATGAAAGAGATAAATATTTTCACTGTACCGATTGCCACTATTCATCTTCTCGAAAGGGAGATTTAAAGAGCCACATGCTTATTCACACGGGAGAAAAACCTTTTTCATGTTCTGTGTGCAACTATGCGTGTTGTCGAAAAGGTCAGCTGAGGAGGCATATGCTGACTCACAGTGGAGAAAAACCTTTTTCATGTTCCGTGTGCAACTATGCGTGTCGTCAAAAGAGTCAGCTGAAGAGGCATATGCTGACTCACAGTGGAGAAAAACCTTTATCATGTTCCGTGTGCAACTATGCATGTTATCGAAAGTGCGACCTAACGAGCCACATGCTGACTCACAGTGAAGAAAAACCTTTTTCATGTTCCGTGTGCAAATATGCGTGCTGTCGAAAGAGTCAGCTGAAGAAGCACATGCTGACTCACAGTGGAGAAAAAGCACTTTCATGTTCGGAGTGTGACTATGCATGTAATCAACAGAATAAAAAAAGACACATGCTGATTCACAGTGGAGAAAAATCTTTTTCATGTTCCGTGTGCAACTATGCGTGTTATCGAAAGTGCGACCTAACGAGCCACATGCTGACTCACAGTGAAGAAAAACCTTTTTCATGTTCCATGTGCAAATATGCGTGCTGTCGAAAGAGTCAGCTGAAGAGGCACATGCTGACTCACAGTGGAAAAAAACCTCTTTCATGTTTGGAGTGCGACTTTACAAGTTATCATCAGGGTAACCTGAAGACACACATGCTGATTCACAGTGGAGAAAAACCTTTTTCTTGTTCCCTGTGCAACTATGCGTGTAATCGAAATGGTCAACTAAAGATCCACATGCTCACTCACAGTGGAGAAAAACCTTTTTCATGTTCCGTGTGCAACTATGCATGTTATCGAAAGAGCAACCTAACGAGCCACATGCTGACTCACAGTGGAGAAAAAGCATTTTCATGTTCAGAGTGCGACTATGCAAGTTATCAACACGGTAACCTGAAGACACACATGCAGACTCACAGTGAAGAAAAACTTTTTTCATGTTCCGTGTGCAACTATGCGTGTCGTCAAAAGAGTCAACTGAAGGGGCACATGCTGACTCACAGTGAAAAAAAAGCACTTTCATGTTTGGATTGTGACTATGCATGTAATAGACAGGATAAACTAAAGAGACACATGCTGATTCACAGTGGAGAAAAACCTTTTTCATGTTCCATGTGCAACTATGCATGTTATCGAATGTACGACCTAACGAGACACATGCTGACTCATAGTGAAGAAAAACCTTTTTCATGTTCCGTGTGCAAATATGCGTGCTGTCGAAAGAGTCAGCTGAAGAGTCACATGCTGACTCACAGTAGAGAAAAAGCACTTTCATGTTCGGAGTGTGACTATGCATGTAATCAACAGAATAAAAAAAGACACATGCTGATTCACAGTGGAGAAAAACCTTTTTCATGTTCCGTATGCAACTATGCATGTTATCGAAAGTGCAACCTAACGAGCCACATGCTGACTCACAGTGAAGAAAAACCTTTTTCATGTTCCGTGTGCAAATATGCGTGCTGTCGAAAGGGTCAGCTGAAGAGGCACATGCTGACTCACAGTGTAAAAAAACTTCTTTCATGATAGCGACCTTACAAGTTATCATCAAGGTAACCTGAAGACACACGTGCTGATTCACAGTGGAGAAAAACCTTTTTCATGTTCCGTGTGCAACTATGCATGTTATCGAATGTGCGACCTAACGAGCCACATGCTGACTCACAGTGAAGAAAAACCTTTTTCAAGAAAGGGTCAATTGAAGAGCCATATGAAAACCAAAAATCAAAAACCTCTTTGATGTTACGTTTGTAACAATATATGTTATCTGAAGTGCCACATGCTGACTCTCAGTCGAGGAAAACATTTTTCATGTTCAAAACGCCCATCTAAAGGCCCACTTGCTGACTAACAGTGGCGAAAAACCTGTTTTATGTTCCATAAGTCCACATATTAATGTTTTAAAAGGCAATCTGAAGCGCAAGCTGATTCACTGCAGAGAAAACTTGTTCTTGTTCCTTCTTCATCTATAGATGTTCTAAAAAGCATATCAAAAAGCCACATGCTGACTCACAGTAGAGACACATCTTTTTTATTTTCCAATCGCACATTTTTAGTTTCTAGGAAAGGCTATCGTACCTCTATGTAAGATTTGACGGGTTTTCCAATAAGAGTTGTTATTTTGATATTTAATCGTAAAAGATCAATGGTTTCGTTGCTTGTGCGGCACGTAGCGCCGTCTTGTTGAAAGTAAACGTTGTCCAGTTCAATACCATCCAATTCCTGCCATAAAAAATCATTAATCACATCTCGATAGCGCAATCCATTCACCTTTACTGTTGCTGCAGCCTCATTTTCGAAAAAATAAGGTCCAATGACTCCACCGGACCATAAACCGCACCAAACAGTCACACGTTGAGGTTAGAGATAGAGAGGCTTTTCAAAAATAACTCTTGGGTTTTTCGAGCCCCAGATGCGACAATTTTGCTTGTTGACGAAGCCACCGAGGTGGAAACGGGCCTCATCACTCAAGATGATTTTTCGATGGAATTCCGGATCATTTTCACGCATTTCAAGGACCCGTTGTATAAGCGTGTATCATTCCATATTTATTAATGGCATGATTCATATAAAAAACAATTAAAAAATGTGTACTTCGCGCCTTGTCAAAGCCTTTTAACGTACGGTTTATCAGCCTGGGGGGGAGCCGCTGACAAGTTTTATAAGCCCCTCAACACAACGCATAAAACATTAATTAGGATTATGTTCAAAAAACCTTATATGCATCCAACGGAAAATCTACTAATTACAAATAATTTACTAGATATTAGGAAACTATATTAGATATTAAAAAAATTGTTCAAATAAACTGCATAAAATCCTCACCATGCCACGTAACTCACCCACATAACACAAGGGCAAAATCACATAATCAACTTCAAGTGCCAAAAATTAATTCAACCTTTGCCAAAAAGCACGATTCCTTCCTAGCACCTTACATCTTCAACACCTTCCTAAAAGAAACCACTTACTGCAACACTCATAAACACCCAAACAGTTTACTTAAAAATTTCAACACATGGTTACTACATAAAAAAGAGCATGCATCAGCAAATTACTAGCAATCCCTTCTTAGTCTAATTCTCATTCCTTATTTACAAACATGTGTTATGTACATTTTTAGTGATTTACTCTTTCTTATTAAAACTGCTTATGTTTTACGCATTCCTAATATCTAATACTGTTGTTTAAAACTATTCTTTGATATGTTATTAATATAAGATTAAGATTTAGATTTTGTAAATTTAGAGTTCCTACGAAACTCCTGTCTTCTTTTTTTTTCTTAACTACTTATGAATGTAACTATTTATGGAATGCTCCATGTATATATTGATATATGTCTATATTTGTATAAAAAATGTATGTGTAAGTATGTGTAAACAAATATATGTACCCGCCTCGGAACAGAAACCTTCTAGTGAGGCGGGTTACTTTCACATTTGTTATATTAAACATGTAATTGCAATAAACGCCCGGGTTTCCGGCAATTAAAAAAAAAAAAAAAAATAGTTTCTACTTGTCAAATGTCAAAAAATGACAGCTTCAAAAGTAACATCTACCGAAATAGCGGGCTATTCAAAATAACTCCTCTAATTGGAAATATTGGACATTTGATGAATCACATGCTGACCCACAGAGGAGAAAAACAATTTTTCTTGTTCCGAGTGCAACTATACAAGTTATCAACAGTGTACCTTGAAGAGAAACTTGCTTACTTACAGCTAAGAAAAAACTTTTTCGTTTTCTGGCTGCAATTATTCATGTTCTCAAAAGAGAGATTTGAAAAAACACCTGCACACTTACTGTGAAGACTAGTTTGTTTCATATGCAATTATGTATTTTCTCGAAGAGACTCTTTGACTGGATACTTTCTTTCTTCCTTGTGTTAACATTCTTCACGAAAACTATTTACAAAGTAAACTTATAGTTATAGACATAATGTTTCACCAGAGAGTTTGTATATAAAAGATGTATCATTTTTATGGTCAAAATATTTATAACCTTTCGATTTCTTTAAATTTGTTCTGAATCACATTGTAAAAGGTTTGATTCTTTTTTCACTTAAATGTACGAATTATGTGAAAAAAAGATATTTATGTCATACTACTTACACGAATATCAAAAATATGTGAATATGTGTACAGTAATGAATTTAATTATTTATTCAAATAATATAATTACACTTCTAAATTGACTGTCAAAACTATAGAATTGTAGCAGCAGCTACAGCCGTGTAGTCTACAAAACAAAGATGAACTATTTGCAAAATGATGGAGTAGCTATCTATATAAAGCAAAACATTCAGGTAACTGTTGAGGAAATTTCTCTCCCCAATGCCAACTGCTTAAAAATGCAATTTTCCAATACAATATGTTTAATAGCTATATATCGGTCTCCATCTCAGACTAATATAGATAACTTTCTCGATTCATTGGATGAATTACTTGAATCTGTATCCTTGCAATATAAGGAGATTATATTATGTGGGGACTAAATGGATACTCTAGATTTGAAGAACATAAAAACACAAAAATATCTATCACTTCTAGCATTTCATGGTATTAAGCCCATAATAAACTCACCAACAAGAGTAACTCCAAACAAATCAAGCTGTATTGATCATATTATGGCGAAATCAAAATGAAAACCACACGGAGCAGCTTTTACTACTGGCATAATGGACCATTTTGCAATGTTGATGAAGTTTATGAGCTTAACTCTTAAAAATATTTCAAATAGTAATGGAAAACCAAAACTTATTGTTGACAACAACCTCTTGAATACCAAATTAAAGGAGGAATCCTGGGATACAGTACTATCAACGAACGACGTCAATCTGGCAACAGATAGAGCTAAGAGCGATCACGACCAGAGAATTGCGAAAAAGCTGGCTGAGTGCCCCACTGGTAGCCGTGCTTTCTAGTCACTCGCTAGCTCGATCGGAAGAAATTTCCGCAGAACCACTTTCCCACCGCTGACCAAGCCTGATGGTCGGCTGGCCAACTCGGCTCGCGAGAAAGCTGAATTATTAGGCAAAATTTTCGCGGAAAACTCAACTCTTCAAGATAACGGAGAGACTCCCCCTTCCATTCCACACTGCGGTTTTCAAATGGAGGAACCGAAGATCCGGAACAGAGAGGTTCTCCGAGTCTTGAACGAGCTGAAAGTCGACAAAGCCAGTGGGCCGGACGGAATACCTGCCTTGGTCCTCAAGAGGTGTTCTGCAAAAATTACTCCAGTGCTCGCGAAATTATTTAGGCTCTCTCTCAAAGGTGGAGAGGTGCCAGATCTTTCGAAAAGGGCAATCGTCCACCCAATCCCAAAAAAGGAGGACCGCTCCAACCCTTCTAACTACCGCCCCAAAGCCATCACTTCCATACTCTCGAAGGTATTAGAAAGGGTGGTTAACAACAAATTGCTCACATATCTCGAGAATAACAATAACCTAAGCGATCGGCAATATGGATTTCGTCAAAACCGATCGTGTGGCGATCTACTCGGATATGTGACGCATATTTGGGGGCGGTTCATGGAACGTTTTGGTGAAACTCAAACCGTTGGGTTGGATATCTCCAAAGCCTTTGACAGAGTCTGGCAACGGGCGCTTATCAGGAAGTTACCATCGTATGGGATCCACCCAACCCTGCATAGTTGGATTGCAGACTTTCTGAGGGGAAGAACGATTCAAACCGTGGTTGACGGCTCTTCTTCCTCACCGCACCAAATCAATGCGGGGGTGCCACAAAGACCTGTGCTGTCTCCGACGCTGTTTTTATTGCACATCAACGATCTCGTTGAATGTGCACCAATTCACTGCTACGCTGATGACAGCACCGTTCACGTGGGTTATCTTTTTGACAGGCCCCCTTCCACCTATGATGTCCGAACAGCTCGGGAAGTTTTGAATCAAAAAATTGACCACCACCTCGAGATGGTTCGTGCCTGGGGTAAGGCCAACTTGGTCAGTTTCAACGTCTCAAAAACCCAAGCGTGTCTGATTTCGGCAAAGAGGGAGATCAATAAGAGATAAATAGGTTTGTGTCACCGCTAACGCACGTAACGCATTGTTGACGTTATCCGTAAATAAATATAGTTTTTGCTAATATAATAAATTTATCGTAGTAAACTATAGTGTAAAGTGATTAAATAACATTGCCCTTTGGCACTAACTAACTAGCTTTGTGAACATTCCCCTCAATCTAAAAATATCGCGAATGTGAAATACGCTTGTCATCGTGATACCTTAAAACTTAAACAAAACAACAACAAAAAAACTAATCTCGTGCTGCATTCAACACAATTCTTTGCGAATCTCACCATTCAACTAGTTAAAATCACAGTGCAAAATATAGTGAACTATAGTGAAAAAATAATAGTGAAAAAAAAAACAACATAACAACATATTATTAAACTTAAGAACTTACAATAAAAATCCTCTGTCACCAACCTAGAAATATAAGAGTAATATCCACCGTCGTTCGAAAAGGGCGAATAGCTCCGTGGTCTAAAGCACCATAACCCAAGGCGACGCCCATGGTTCGATCCTCACACCGGCGAAATTATAAACGAACTTTTTATTTTTATTTTTTATAAATCTAATTTTTACTATTATTTTTTGATAATAACAAGCTATTTTCATAAAAATAAATTTATTTTAATAATAATAATACCTGCCAATAAATAAATAAAAAAATAATTTTAACACCTATCAGCACAAAAATAAATATGGAGAACTTCACCTGCAGCAAGTGTCCAGAACCTATAATTACAAAGGAATCGACGTTTTGGTGCTCTTCCTGTGAAGAGAGTCTTCACTTTGCCTGCGGCGGCATAACTGAGGGTCAGTACCGGAAGCTCTCCCAAGAAAAACGAGCCAACACCAAATGCAGCGGATGCAAGACGGAACCTCGTCGAACGGCGCGATCAACTTCCACATCGAGTAAAGAGATCGCACCGCCTCCTGCCAACGTCAGCAAAACAGGACTAAGTCCAGGGGAAACTCTTCTAATGGAGGAGCTCCGACAAATCAAGATGGAACTCCAAGATTTCAAGGGCATCCAAACAAAAGTGGCAGTATTATATGATGAATTCAAAGAATTCAAGAATTCATTGACCTTTTTTAACTCAAAAATGGAGGGATTTGAGGATGAATTGAAAAAGACAATCCTCAAAATGAAAACAATAGATTCAGTCCAAAAGAAAAACATGGAACTTGAAGCAAAAGTTACAATGCTCGAGTTTAAACTAGACGATCAAGAACGCCAACAAAAAAATTACGCTGCCGAAATAAGAGGAATCCCTGAGGCTGAAGGTGAAAAGTTACAAAACATTATTTTCAACATAAATCAAGAAATACGCACAACCACCACTAAAAATGACATCGAAACAACCTTTAGAGCTCCTGGTAGGCAAGCTCCAACAAAAACCCGGCCAATAATTGTGCGGTTCAAAGACATTCACTTAAGAGATGAATTCTTAAATTGTGTAAAAAAATACAATTTGAACGCTACCTCGAACGAAGACAAACTCAACACGAGCTCCTTAGGCCTCTCCGGACCGCGCACTCCAGTTTATATATCGGAACACCTAACGTCGACAAATAAACGCTTACTCTACCTGGCGAAGAAGACGGCTACGGAAAAAAAGCTAGCTTACGTATGGGTTAAAGCGGGAAAGGTCTACGTACGCCAAACATCAGAATCGCGAGCTATACACATTACATCTGAAAATATTCTTCTCACACTATGACTCACCAATACAAGCATACACATAATATTTTACTCAAACACCACACACACATCTGTACATTTACAAATCTTATCATTGTGGGTATACTTGCATTATATGGCTACTCCAACTAAAATTGCGACAGAGATAATAGAACGCAATATTTATCCTCTAAAATGGCCTCAACACTGAATATTGATTTTGAAATATCATGTAATGTAGAACACACTTTCACCAATACTACAGATTTTAAAGCAACCGTCGCCGAAAATAACTCCCTAAACATAATTTCTCAAAATATTAGAAGCATTCAAAAAAACTTTGACAATTTTGCAGTATTTTTACAAGACCTTAACACTCATTTCGATATTATCATTTTAAGCGAATGTTGGATAGACGAAACTTTCACTGACATTAACATATTAGGATATACGACTTTCCACACAACTACTAAACTGAACCAAAATGATGGGATCGTTATCTTTATTAAGGACTCGCTGAACTCTTCTCTATCAGAAATAAAATTAACAGAAGCAAATTGCGTCAAAATATCTCTAGGATCAGATTTATCTATTTTGGCTATTTATAGGCCCCCATGCTACAAAAATATATCACCTTTCCTAAACTCTTTACAACAACTCATGGAAAACAATAAAAATACTCAACAACTCATCTTAGCAGGAGACATAAATATAAACCTTCTTAACTGTAAACCCAAAACTAACGAATATCTAAGTCTACTAGCTCACTATGGCCTTCAGTCAACAATAAATTCTTCGACAAGAACCTCACTAGAGTCAAAATCCTGTATTGATCATATTTTTGTTAAAACAAAAAATAAAACCATCTCATCCACTATTCATTCCACCGTTACCGACCACTTCACCACCACACTTGGTATGCGATTGAAAAATGAAATAAAACGTAAAATATATACAAATATGTCACAGCATATCATAGATTTCAAAGCACTTAGCTCTGATATAAGTCACGAATCTTGGATTACAACTCTAAAAGAAACGGATCCAAATAAAGCGCTAAATGAATTTCTATTAACACTGAATACGTTTACCACTAAACACACTATAATAAAAACACGTAAAAACACTACTCACAAAACACTTCAAATTAAACCATGGATTACAGCAGGTCTAGTAAAAAGTATACACAGACGGAATATAATGCATGCAAGAGTAAACAAAAACCCAATGGACAGTAAACTAAAACACAATTATTTATTATACAGAAACCTATGTAATAGACTAGTAAAGCAGGCGAAACATGAGTTCTACAGGAAAGAAATAGATAATGCCGGAGGAGACACAAAAAAGATATGGAGAGTTATCAAAGATGCCGCTTATTCAAAACCTAAGAACAGTACTTCTATTAATAAATTGTTAGTCGATGGGGAAATCTGTTTAACACAAAACGAACCCAAAAAAATTGCAAATCACATTAATTATCATTTTTCCAACGTTGGCTTAGATTTAGCGGAAAAAATACTTACAAAGAACCACACGACAGAAGAGCTACTTGTCAAAGAAAGTTCCTCCTTGCGACCAAATCATTCCTTTAACATTTATAAAATAAATAAAAAAGAAATTAACGAACTCATTCTTTCTCTCAAAACTCATTGTGCACCTGGCCCGGACAACATATCTAACCAAATCCTGATTAATTTACGAGAATATATCGATATACCTCTCCTACATATATTTAATCAAAGTTTCTTCCAATGTGTTGTACCTGACAAACTTAAAATTGCCAGTATTACCCCGATCCATAAATCTGGAGACAAAACGTTAATCTCCAACTACAGACCTATTTCACTACTTAACTCTCTATCAAAACTCCTAGAAAAAGCAATGAAAAAAAGACTGCTATCCTACCTCGATAAACACAACCTTCTATCAAGTCATCAATTCGGTTTTCGGGCAAAAATGGGCACAGAACAGGCAATTTCTGAATTAACCAACTTCATTGTAAAACATGTAGATAAGGGATCTAAAGTAATTGGAGTTTTTCTAGATCTGGCTAAAGCCTTTGACACCATCTCTCATGATATGCTATACGAAAAACTTAAAAATATTGGCATCAATGGAAAACCGCTCAAATGGTTCATCAGTTATACAAAAAATAGGAAACAAATAGTTGAACTTAATAAATGCTTGAGTGACACAGCAGAAATAAAGTACGGAGTGCCTCAGGGCAGTGTTTTAGGCCCTATTCTTTTTCTTATCTATATTAATGGTCTCACTGATATTAAAATTCCAACACTCTGCTATAATGTGATCAGCTACGCAGATGATACTGTACTTCTTTTTAAAGAGCAATCTTGGGAAAAGGCATTTAAGAGCGCCGAATTTGGTATGAGGGAGATAAAAAAATGGCTCGACAAAAATCTTCTTACCCTAAACACCTCGAAAACCAAATTTCTAACATTCAGTAAAACAAATATTGGGCAACCAAAAACCGTCCCGCTTTTACACCTGTATCCATGTACTACATCACAAACCAAAAACTGCGACTGCGAAAAAATTGAACATTCGGATAATATTAAGTATCTTGGTTTAACAGTGGATTGCAAACTAAAATGGGAACTTCACATAATTTCACTTGCAATGAGAATCCGGAAACAAATATACATTTTTAAAACGATTAGAAACATTATGTCACTTAAACTACTAAAAAATGTCTACTTTTCCCTTTGTCAAAGCATTTTAATTTATGGTATATCGGCATGGGGTGGTGCCGCAGACACATACATCAAGCTACTTAATACAGCTCATAAAGCACTTATTAGAACTATGTTCAAAAAACCATATCTTTATCCCACTGAAAATCTTTTAATTAAAAATAAAATACTTGATATCAGGAAGCTATTCATAAAAAAAATTATCCATACAAATTGCATAAAATCGTCACCTTCACACATATCTCACTCCCAGAACACTAGAGCTAAATCTAACAATCATTTACAAGTGCCAATAATTAAATCCACTCTTGCTAAAAAACATGAATCTTACCTCGCACCTTCCATATTCAATATTTTCTTAAAAGAAACACAACATACAACTCAAATCAACAGAAAATGTACATATAAAGACTTTAATACGTGGCTAATGAACAAAAAAAGAAATTGCATTAACAAGTTACTCGCAAACCTTCCATGCTAATTTTTATATGACATATTAAAATGTTCAATTAGTGTTACATATGAATGTAATAATTTATATTTAGTTTATTTTACCTAGGTAATCTTTTTATTTTTTAATTTACGTTTCTTTTTCCTGTATTTTGTATTTTTATTTATTTACTTTGTATTTTTATTCACTTTTTTTATTTATTAATGATATATGTAATAGTAGATACTGCTACCCGGCTTAGAACAGAAATTGTCTAGTGAGTCGGGTAGCGCACATAATTTGTAAACAAATATTGATATCAATAAACGCCCGGGTTACCGGCAATAAAAAAAAAAAAAAAAAAAAAAAAAAATGACTGTCTGGTGCAATTTGATGGGAGCACTCTCCCCATTGAAATAAAGACTCCATTGAAATGCTTGGAGTTACTATATCAGACCAGCTCAAGTATCGGGGATCCATAGAAGCCCGAGTAAATCATGCCTCCAAAAAGTTGGGCGTCTTGTACAGGGCTATGAGATTCTTCAACAGCGACCAGCTGCTGACCCTGTACAAGTCTCAAGTCCGCTCAACTATTGAATTTGGGAGCCACCTTTGGGCTGGTGCCCCAAAATACTTGATAAACCTGCTTGAATCTGTGCAAAGGAGAGCGATCCGTCTGATTGACAATCCGTTTTTAACAGACTGATTGCCTTCTCTAATGCATAGACGCAATGTAGGCATGCTGTGTCTGTTCTACAGGTATTTCAATGGAGCCTGCTCCAAGGAGCTAGCAGCATTGATTCCTGATGCACCGGTGCACGTGCGCGAAACTCGACGGACACGAACTGAACACCCGTTCACGGTTGACGTTGGCTTCATGAGAACGGGTCGTTTTTACGACTCGTTTTTATGTCAGTCGGCTCGTATGTGGAACGAGCTACCGGCATCTGTTTTTCCTCCCTCCTATAATCCGAGCTTCTTCAAGGCCGGCATTAACAAATCCCTTCCTACAGCCCCTACCTTATTCCGCCTCACAACGCCCCCCAACCGGGTGGTGACATAGTTTCCCTGTCTGTACACTGCACAGGCAGGGACACTCTTGTGAGGTGTCACATAAAAAAATAAAATAAAAACAAATAAAAAAGATAATTTAATTAAATGTTCGAAAACTCATATGAAAAGTTGTAAAACCATGGATAAATGTTGGAATAATCAAATGCCTCAGAACACTTGATAAATCGCACAATAAATGTAGAAGAGAAATCTATAACAAAGAACTGTTGGAATACTACAAAAGATATCGGAATTGGTGTACAAAGATAATACAAACAACAAAACAAGCACACTACAGAAGAAAATTGGATGAAGTCAATGATAACATTAAACAACAGTGGAAGATTATAAAGGAGGCTATCAACCTACAAAAGGAACAAACTACCATAAAAAAATTGAAAATTATTAATATTATTACTTTAATGGAAGAGAGTCCAAATACAATTACTAATCATATAAATAACTTCTTCAGTGACATTGACGAAATCTGAACATCACGCTACAGGGGACAATTTTTATTTTAAACCAACTAGCATTTCTGAAGTCACAAATGTGATAAATGATTTAAAAATGTCCATCTCGTGCGGAATTGATTCTTTAAGTGTTATGGTGTATAAAATGCATGTATCCGAATTAGCTGGTCCCATGTCTCACCTTGTAAATATTAGCTTCGAGAGTGGGATATTCCCTTCTCATTGTAAGAAAGTCATAGTGATTCTCTTTTTTAGAGGTGGAGATCGTCTAGATGTCAACGTCAATAATTGCAGACATATATCCTTACTCAATACTCGTTCAAAATTAATAGAGAGATTGGCTAAGTCGAGATTGGTATCATTCTTAGAAACATAAAATATACTCTCTAGCAATCAGTTTGGTTTCAGAGAGAATATAGGAACAAGTGATGCAGTGTTGAGGGTATTGTCCAAAGTCACTAGTGCGTTAGACTATGGAAACAAAGCTTCGGCTGTGTTCTTAGATCTATCAAAGGCATTTGATACGGTGTCCCATGGATTACTCCTTAAAAACTTATTTTCTCTTGGCATTTATAGTACAGCATTAGGCTGGTTCACATCCTATATAAGTGATAGAACGCAACAAGTAGAGATACATAATCGTTTAAGCAATACCAATCTCTTTTGGGGTTCCGCAAGGTAGTGTGCTTGGACCAATATTGTTTTTAATCTACATTAATGAATTGTGTAATTTAGATATTCCAGGTAACATTGTTTGTTTCGCAGACAATACTGCTTTAATATTTGAGGGTTAAACCTGGAGAGGTGCTTTTAAGAAATGTGACTTAGGATTAAAAGCAGAAAAGCGTTGGCTGAATGATAACATCTTAACTTTGAATACAATAAAAACTAAATATGTGATATTTAGTATATCATCAAAAAGTCAGCTTTCTGACACTCATAATCTAACTATACATAATTGTCTGCTAAATTGCAATTGTAAATTGCAACCCTTGGAAAGTGTAGATTGTATCATGTATCTAGGTGTAATGATTGATACATTTTTAAGATGGAATGACTATATCGATATGTTAAAAAAGAATATCAGGAGACTTACATTTATTTTTAAAGAACTGCGACACATATTGGACAAAGATAAATTAAAAACTGTCTATTTTGCCTTAGTCCAATCTCGACTTTCTTATAACCTTAGCTTTTTGCCCTTTGCAGGCAACAAATGGGTAAAAATGTGGTGCGTAGTGTAGTGTTTGAATGTAGATGAGGCAAGGGTGTGGGACTACAAAATTAAAGAAAAAAATTGATATTTTCAGAAAAAAGTGCAAAGGAGCTTACTGATCATTTTTTCACCGAGCCATTCCGATTCTGTAAGTCAAAACGCGTAATTTGATACCCATATCCTATGTACGGTTTTTGTCACCGACATTCTTCAAAAGTCCCAGCGAGTTTTATTTTGGAAAAAGAATTGCTCAATTAACACGCAAAATTTAAAAACTTAAAAAAATTTATTATGTATGTTTGCATATAAATGAAACAATGAGTGTGTGACCAAAAATGTATTCAAATATATGTATGTTTCGAAAGAAATGGATATTTTTAGAAAAAAATGTGCCAAGGAGCTTACTGATCATTTTTACACGGAGCCGTTCGGGTTGTGTAGGTCGAGACGCGTAATTTGATACCCATATCGTATGTACGGTTTTTGTCACCGGCACTCTTGAAAAATCACAGGGAGTTTTATTTTGGAAAAAGAATTGCTCAATTAACACACAAAATTTTTAATTTTTTAAATAAAACAATGTTTATATATGTATGTTTGCATATGAATGAAACAATGAGTGTGTGACCACAAATGTATTAAAATATATGTTTGTTTGGAAAGAAATGAATATTTTGAGAAAAAACGTGCCAAGGAGCTAACTGATCATTTTTTCACTGAGCCATTCGTGTTGTGTAGGTCGAGACGCGTAATTTGATACCCATATTGTATGTACGGTCACCAACACTCTTGAAAAGTCCAAGGGAGTTTTATTTTGGAAAAAAACATTGCTTTGTAAACACGCAAAATGTAAAAACTTTTAATTGAAAAATTTATATTAAAAAAAAAATAACAATTAAATAAACCGTTTTTAATAGTAAATTATTTTCCCAAACTTATGTGCTCCTGGTAGATAACAGCGTCCTCGAGGTAATTTTTGGCAGAAATGGCTTTAAAAGTATTATCATTATGGAGGAAAAAAGTTGAAATTTCAAACTTAATTTAATTTTAAAAAAATTTTACCTAAAAAATATTTTCATAACGCAATTAGGTACCTACTCGTTAAAAAATAAAGAGATAAAAACTTTAAATATGAATGGCTCCCGGGGCGACGGTACCCATGCCCGCCTCCCAAATTAAAATGATTATATTACAAACACTCAAACTGAAAAAATTTTTGATAAAAAAAATGTTTATTTTACAAAACAATTAACATCGCTTCACCCTATTAACTTCTGCGTTCCTGGTATAAATTATAAATGTGCGTGACGCTATTGATGTAGTTTTTCACTACGGGGCGACGGTACCCGTGCCAAATTATTTTTACCAAACTTAATTTTATTTCGTTCAAATTTAGCGATTTTAATGATAAACTGCCAAAGTAAGTACCAACACAGATTTTATCGTTTCTTTGAATTCTCCACCCTAAAATAATAATACAACACTTCGCTGCTAGTCTATGATTGGCTGATTTCTGATTGGCCAAAAGCCCGACTGTTTTAAAGTGGCATTTTTTTGTTAAAATAGCTAATGTCAAACTTTAGCCGGTTATTGTGATACATTTTGAACCGAGCGCCATTTGTAGGACGGCCGATTAACGTTCCTAAACCTTCCGACGATGATTTTTTTGGAATATTTTAACCGTAGCCTCCATTTTTTCGACGGAATTCAATCATCAGGTTGACCATGTAAATTTGATAAAAAAAGCGAACCACGTGGTTTTGAGTGACCACGTGACTATTTTTTTCCAATGATACCATTATGCAAACATTTCCACTTAAATTAAACCTCTTTCCCTAAAAATTTTAAAACTAACTAACTTTAATCTTAAAACTTTTTGTGAAATTTAAAAAAAAATCAACGATACCTGATTAAATCAGACCCGACGCTCGATCAAAATCAATCGTCTTTTTAATTTACGTTTGGGTAATGCGAAAAACGAAACATTTTCGAGCAAAAGGCGCACAAAATTTTTTTTAAATAATTTCAATAAAAATATAAATGGTGAAGGAGAAAAAGTTTAACAGATCGATGGCGATCGATGAAAACGAAACATTGAGAAAATTCACCAAAATTTGGCCGTTTCGAAACCTCGCGTGTGGCAACACTCACAACACTTGAAGCTGTGCTGATTAAACGGCCGCAAATCACCTTTTTGTGTGTGAGGCCATCCCGGCGGCCGAAGAGTGTACTGCGTCACTTTCGTATGGCGCGCCGCGAGCGCTTCCAGTTTCCGCCGCCAGAGGTTCCTCGAATTTTCGTCGACATCTTGCCCGAACGAATCTAATAGTAAACATTTCCATACAAACTCCGGATTACTCGCTTTTTCGGTAGAGTCTATCATTTTCATTTTGTATTGATTGTAGTTCTATGTTATACCATTTATTTGTTCTTCTTATTTTACTAGTTTGGATTGGTATTAGCTAGCCAATTACTTCTTGAAAGATATTTATTAATGATTTAGACTTTTCATTAAATTCTATTTGATGAAGTTCATCTATATCACCCAGAAGTTCAATTAACCTTTTACTGTTATATTTTTTATAATTTCTGTATTTTATTAATTTGCTGGTTTTCGTATTAGTTCTTTTTGTGTTATTTGTAATGTGGATAAGGTTATGGTTGGTTATTTTTGGCTTATCTAGAACTTTTACATTCAAATCTAATCTGTTGGATATGACAAGGTCAATTAACGTCCAGAATTTATCTATTTATCTTGTCTCATTTTTAATAAGTTGTTTCATTCCCGATGCTTGGATAATTTTTTTCAATCTTTTAGGATACCTATGTATTCTTCAAATTTTTTAAATTTATAAAAGTCACCAGTTAGGATATTAGTTCTCTTTAAATGATAGAAAGTCTTTGGTACTTGCATTTGGAGAATGGTAAATTACTCCATAGCTAGTATCCAGCAGTTCTTTACGTATTGTATGTGAGAAACAACTTCATTTAATATGTCTTTTTTAATAAAAATTATTGCTCCCTCTGTATGTCTACTGTAGGAATCACAGCGTATTGTTGTATATCCTTGAAAAATAACTTCACTGTCTTCAATATCGTATGTTATGTGAGTCTCGCTTAACATTACAAGTGTAGGATCATTTCGTTCAATCAATATCTGGATTTCTTCATCATTCGATATCAGACTCTGAATATTTAAATATATGATTCCTTGCAGTTGGTTGCTTTTTATAAAAAAATAACCTTTTTCTTCTCCAATTCCAATTTTCTTTTGTGCACTGGACATTCAAAGCTCCACACCGGGTAATTTGAATCTAGGTTTATCTTTAACTTGTTTTTTAGTATTTGTACAATTATTACACTTTTTTGTTCCTCAATAGCCGTGCATTCTTCGCTTTTATGACTACCTGTAGATTTAGGGCATACAAATGAGTCTTTTTTACATTCGCTCCCTTTGTGGTTGAACCCGTAGCATTTATAGCAGCGTTTAATGTCAAATATTCTGACCCTTTCCCATCCAATATTTATTTTTTGCATTCGCAACATTATTCCATCTGTTTGTGTATCTACTTCCAAATTTATTATATTCTTCTCCTGTTTTTAATGTCTTGTTTTTTATTACAGTTACTTCCATTTTTTGTGGTTCTTCTGGAAACTCATTCTGAATTTTTATGTTCTGAACGATTCCTTTTTCATCCATTTTATGTGTTACTCCAACGATTTTTATTGATGAGAATCTTTTATCCGGGATCTTCGTTGTATATTTTTCACAAAACGTTATTTTATGTCTTCCTGTAGTTTTTCAATAGGTAAATTGACTATTTCTACAAGTAACAATAATTTTACCATCTTTATCCTCCATCACTCCTGTTTCAATTGGATCCATTTTGTTTTTTAATATCCTCTTCGGTTTTTTCCGTGGTCTTGTTACAACTTTACTTAGGGGAGTCTAATATTAACACGATAATTTCATTCGTCATTCTACCGTGGTAGTGTGTAGACGTGTTTATAGAAAGACAATACATTATTAGAGAATTGTCACATTTATCTAAGTTTTGCCGGGAGCGAGGTGTTCCGCGAGGCGGTCACAAGCTTAACCCATTATGGACGTGCTGTCGATAATAGAAAACATAAAATTAGAAATCTCAAATATTTCTACGGTAAAGGACTCGAAAGCTAAAAATAATCTGGAATTAAATATAAAACTATTAGAAGAAAAATGGACTCAGGAAAAAATATCTTTTCAAAACGAGATTGTTTGTCTCCAGTCAAAACTAATTGAAAAATTAGAAAAAAAAAATCGAGAATACGAGTAATTTTGAAAAAAAAACATACGCAAGTTGTCTCAAAGTAATCCCGGAATCCAAATTCTCATTGATCATCAAAGGTGAAGATTCGAACATGACATCGGATGCTATTAAAGAACAAATCGTAAAGAAAATTAAAATAGCAAACTTGGGTATCGCAGTGAACGGAATACGAAAAGCCTCGCAAAATAAATTAATTATATCTTGTCCTTCAAAAGAACATGCAGAGAAATTGACAGATGAAATCAATAAAACCCTTAAAAAAAACATGGTTGCAGAGGAATTAAGAAAGAAAAATCCAAAAATATTCATAAGAAATCTTCAAGTAGATTTAACTGAAGAGGACATAATTGAGGCAATAAAAACACAAAACGATGGAATAAAAGATATCATGAAAGGAAACAAAGGATAAAATATGGGATGTGCAATAGGGCGGAACGAAATTTTTTTTTTTCTAATTCTGATTTGGAATAGTTGTATTAAGTTGCCAATTGCCATCAATTACCTCAATTAAAAATATAAAAAATATCAGACAACGGTAAGAGCCCCCGCCAAGACATCGAACATTTACAAAAACGACAGTTTAGGGGATATTTGCGCGGCCTAGAAAATAGTACAGAATTTATTAAAATAGGTTTATTTTATTTAAAAACATATTCAAATATAGTTAACTAGCTATTGCAATCAAATATTTCTTTATTTTAATAAGTATAGCCTCTGTTACAGCGCCAAAGTATTGGCGCTGTAACAGAGGTGAAAAGTGCGGGACGAAGCGGAGAGCGGCACCTGACAATCTACGAAATGCAGTGTTTTGTTTAAACTACTGTCGATAATTGTCTCAGGTGAAAGGTCGCGCGTCAATTATATTCACGAGTACTTATTGATAAACGTTTTTTAAGTGAATTAAACTGATTTCTAGAAGACAAAATTTAAAATGTCCGATATTTGGTGTAAGTGCAGAGTTGAAAGAGAATATCCTACCTACGTATGAAAATGTGATGAAATTCTACGAATGGGTTAGACAAGACTTAAAAGTAAGGAATAACACAACAAAAGAACCTACGTATTTGGAAATTGCCGTAGTAGTTTGAACGAAAATTGAAGAATTGTGGATAAAATCTTCGATTCCAATTGTCACACACAAAATAATCTTACAGTTACTAAAAAGTTATCACTCGAAGTGTTATAATTTGAAAAAGTCTTTGAAGAAACTTAATTAAGGAAGAAAAGTTAGAAGAGTTCATAGTACAGAGTAGAAAGATTTTTGACATAGCTGCAAGTAAATGTCAAGAATTTGTAAGCTGTACTTGTTTGAGAGAAAAAAAAAGTTCCAAAAGAGGAACAAATGTTTTAAGAAGACCAACGCACTAACTGACTAATGGCTTTAGGAAGAACTGATCTTATCCATAGTAAAAAATTGCTGAATAGAAGATTACGTACTCTCATACAAGAAATGAGGCATAATAGATAGGATGAAACTAAGAACAATAAGGCAAAATGAGACGCGAGCAAATTTTAACCGAAGAAAGAATAACAGAAATTTCTTCATTATATTTCGATGGAAGGAAAGACAAGACGGCTAAAACTGTTTTCAAAAGATCGAGGAGGCTTAGAGTGATTGTACAAGAGGAACATATTTCGATTATAAAAGAACCAGGTACTGTTTATGTTGGGTATGGGGTTCCAACATCGGGCAGTGCAAGAAATATTGAAAGAGCTATCCACAGATTTTTAACGACTGAAAAGATATCACTAGATGGTGGCTGTTGGCTGTGATGGAAAAAACACAAATACAGGGAAAACAGACTATCTCGACCATTGCAATGGATAATTTGTCTCTTACACTCCAATGAGTTACCATTAAGGCATTTGTTTACCTATTTGGATGGCCCTACTGCAGGACCTAAATCATTTGCAGGTCAAATTGGTAAAGCATTAGAGATATGCGAGACGCTGCCGTTGGCTAACTTTGAGAAGATAGAAGGTGAACTACCTCCACAAATATCCACAGATCTCAGTACAGACCAGAAATATTTACAAGAAATTACTACTGCTGTCATAAATGGATCCTGGTCTTCTGGATTTATTAAAGAGAAGCCCAGGTAAACTGCCCGCTGGTTGACAAGAGCTAATCGCATACTGCATTTGTATATTTATACAGAAAATCCACAACAAAATCTTGTGACTTTAGCAACGTTTGTCGTATCCGCTCCTGTCTGGTTTACTAGCAAAACACATTCATCCTGCAAAGATGGTTCAAATCATTTATGGAAGCTCATTAAGAGCACTAGGTATTTGTCCAATGAGTTTTTAGTGATAGTGGACCCTGTTATAATTTGTAATAGTTACTTCGCTCATCCAGAAAACTTATTGTTGAGTATGATAACAGATTCATGTAAGCACATTAGAGAACTCGCTGCAAGACGCATTTTAAAGGCTCGTCAAGTTAATAAAAAATCTGTTTCGCGCATTTTTGAGGTGCCAAAAGTGAATTTAAATGCATGTTCTTACATAGACATGATTGACTGGCAACAAAATATATACGAACCCTCAATACTGATGAATATTTCCGATGATCAGTTACAAGATCTTATTGAAAATGGAGAAGATACATTGTTGAAGTTTATGAGACTGACTTGCCATACCCAGGCTGTGGAAAGATTTGTAAAAGTTGTGACAGAAGCAGTTCTAAGTGCATTCGACAAGATAAGACGAGAGGGATTCATAAAATCTAAATTAGCATCTCGAAAACTCATGCCAAAGTTTGAACCTAAAAATGGTTTTTTGCTATAAAAAATGATTTTATTCATACCAACATAACTTTCTTAATCTGTGTTTAATTTTGAAATAAATGTTTTTATTAATTAAAATCTACTTCTATTTTATCATTTCATGCATAACATATTATATTTACTTATTATTTTGTTTAAAGGGTGTTTAATACAAAACGTCTATAAAAACTTAAAAAATAAAATTTCAAGTCTCTGGCGGGACCTCAAGATGTCGAGCTAGAAGTTCCAAATTGAGAACTGTTATTTAGAATTACATAAAGCAACTTTTCCCTGGTATTCCAATTCGAATTTCGAAAAAAAAAATTTTTTCATACAAAAGTGTTCCACCCTAATGTGCAAGGTGCTTTTATGAGTGGAAGGGGGTGCATGGACCAGATCTTCTCATTGCGTATGCTCACTGAGAAGTTTCTGGCAAAAAACCAGAAACTTTTCTGTGCCTTTGTAGATTTACAAAAAGCATACGACCGAGTCGACAGGAAAAAGCTATGGAAGGTGTTGTCCAAGTATGGAGTGAATACGAATCTGACTCAGGCAATTGCGTCTCTGTATGAGGAAAGCGTTGCATGTGTTAGGGTAAACGGTGGTTTTACGGGGTGGTTTGATATCACAAAAGGTGTTAAACAAGGCTGCGTCATGTCACCGTGGTTATTCAATCTATACATGGATAATTGTATGCAAGAATTGAAAGAGGTGGGATTGGGCGCGAATTTGAATAATTTGAAAGTATGTTGCCTGTTGTATGCTGATGATGCGGTGCTGATTGCTAATAGTATAGATGATCTACAGTCTCTCGTGTCTAGGATGAACGAAGTATGCATGAAGAATGAGTTAATGATGAATGTAAGTAAGTCTAAAGTAATGGTGTTTGAAAGAGAGAGTACGAAAACAGTGTGCAATATAATTGTGAATGGGGAATACTTAGAGCAGGTGGATGAGTTTGTGTATTTAGGAAGTATGTTTACGAGAGATGGGAAGGCTGAGATATCGAAAGAAGGGTAAATGCAGGTAATTCCGTTAATGGAGGACTAAACGCCGTAGGCGCTAACAAAAAATTGTCCAAAGAAGCGAAGTTAGCAGTCCACAACGGAGTGCTGGTACCTACCTTGATGTATGGAAGTGAGGCATGGAACTGGCAAAGAAAGGATGAAAGTAGATTAAATGCTGTTGAAATGAGATCCCTGAGGCGTATGTGTGGTAAAACCATGTTTGATCGTGTGAGGAATGTGGAGATCCGCAAAGAGTGCAAGGCTGATGTAAGCGTAATGAGTAAGATTAAGAAAGGGACGCTTAGATGGTTTGGGCATGTAGAGCGAATGAGCGAAGATAGGAGTGTAAGGAGGATATATGATGCAAATGTGAATGGTAGCAGAAGTCGGGGACGCCCGAGGAAGACATGGCACGATCAAGTGAATCAGATACTCGAGTCGGGCCATGTCAAGAGTTAGAATAATAGAAGAGTATGTATGAGACGATGTATGAATGTGAATGAGGCAAGGAGTGTGTGCCAAGACCGAGTTGTTTGGCGGTCCGTCCTCTCTGCCTACCCCTGCGGGGAAACGGCGTGATGGTTAGTTAGTTAGTTAGTTAGTTATGAATAGCGATACTAAAAACACGATTAAACTAATAAAAATGTTTAAACCAAAAAACCAAAATGGACTCACTAATTATATATTTGAAACCAGCGGAGCAGTAAGGTCATACCTCATGGAAAAGGAAAAAATTAACATTGGTTTTAGCAGAGTACGAGTGGAAGATGCCAGCCCCTTGACGCAATGCTACCATTGTCTCAAATTTGGTCACACTGCATTAAAATGTTTTAATAAGGACAAACGTGCGACGTGTTTACATTGCGCAAAAGATCACGAATGGAAGGAATGCCCTAACAAAAACACTGAAGAAAAATGTAGTAACTGTGCACATCAGAACACCTTATTCAAGATGACCCTAAATACCAATCACAAAGCTAATAATACTAATTGTTCTTACTACAAAAAGATGATGCATATCGCTCAAAGTCGTATAGACTATGATTAGGTATGTATTATAATTCTAAAAAACAATTACAATGCTAATCACAATTTTTTCATTTTTTAACTTCATATTATCACTTTCATTTATGCATCGTAATGTATATAATTTATTGAGACATAAATATTTCATATCCTTGCAGAAAAATTTTGCCATTTATGTTACAATGCATTATCCCATTGCCACAGTGTTAAACGCTAGTATACTGAAATCTATGATTATATTGATGTTCGCGCACTCTTCGTGTATTCGTATGTGTAGAATAAGTTCAATATGTAATTATTGGTGCCAATTAGTAAACCTACCTTGTTCTGTACAAAACTATAATCTAACCTGGAACATATCGGAAATACTTACTGCTATATTGTTATGTATCTATCGGATTTATATTTATAAATCCCAATACATGTTTATATATTATTGCTGCCAGTTAAAATATTATTCTATATGGGTGACTTGAACTGTGATTTTGATACAGCAGAAATAGATTATGAACGCACGTCAATTTTTGAAAACTGGGCTACAAAAAAACATGTGTTAGGAAATAATAAAATAACTGCCCTCAACTTAAATATACGATCTTTATCTAAATATTGGGACACTTTACTATTAATTGTTTCTAGTTCTTTGAGAAACATCGACTTAATCTCGCTATGCGAAACGTCTATTAATGAAAATAATATAAATCTTTATAAATTACCGGGATTTAATTCGTACCATTTTTGTCGAAAAAAAAGATCGGGTGGCGGTATTATTGTGTACGTGAAAGATCACCTTACATTTGAAAAAATAAATATTATGACTAATAATTTTGAATGCGTTTACGGAACCATTTCAGTAAACAAACATATTCGCTTACATCTTTTAGCAATATATAGACCGCCTAATACAAAAAAAAAATATTTCTTGATGAGCTGGAGACAATATTGGGAAATATTGATATAAAAGAATACGTATTGGTTCTAGGTGATACGAATATTAACTTATTAAATGTACACGAACCCATAACTATGCAATATGAAAACCTCATGTCTCATTTTGGAATGACCAGATGTATAAATGATGTGACTAGAGAAGCGATATTGACTAACTATGTAACGGCTTCATGTTTAGACCATATTTACGTAAGAGTGAAGGAGACGACCGAAATCAGTTCATGCGTATGCGATTCAATAATAGCTGACCACTACCTAACTGCAGCTAGTATTAACTTCTGTTACTATGATAAATGTACCGTCGACAAATCGCACCAAGAGTATTACACTGCACTATCGGACAAAAGGATTGATTTATTGATCGAAATCACCGATTGGAATGCAATGTTAAAATTGTCTGAACCAAACATTATTTATGCAGAATTAAAATCGATTTTTAAAAATATTTATGAAAAAAGTACCTTTACAAAATTAAAAACAAAAAAATTTCGAAATAACCAAAAAACTTGGATGAATGACAGTCTCGCTGAAAGTATTCTAATACGAGATGCCATGTGGAAAAAGTGGAAAAACACGCCTAATAATAAAAAATATGAAATCGCTTTCAAAAAATATAGAAATAAACTTAATAAACAAATATTAAACACAAAAAAGGCATACTATAATAACAAATTTAATCACTGTTTCAAGGACATTAAAAAAACATGGAATGAAATTAATACAATTTTGGGTAGGAAAAATAAATCTGGTTGCGATGAAGTCTTATCTAAATATTTCCTAAAGTCACAATCTTCTGATGCAGTGGCAGAAAATTTTGCTAACTTTTTTGATGAAGGAGTTAATAAGTTGTTACATGAATGTGATTTCCGAGCGTCTAATCACTTGCAAGAATCTCTACCGCATTCAATGTACTTACCTAGAGCTAATGCTAAGCAAATTGAATATATTATCGGAGGTATGAAAAATTCAAAGTCACCGGGCATAGATCTAATTCGTATGTTTGATTTAAAAAAACATGTCAAATTACTTAGCCCTGTTATTGCTCACTTTATCAACAGAAAAATCGATACGAGCCTCATCCCCGATGAATTAAAAAATAGCATTGTAAGACCTATTTTCAAAAATGGAGATCACTCCGAAATTAACAATTACAGGCCAATTTCTATTCTCCCGGCACTAGAAAAAATTTTAGAAAAATATATTTCGATAAATTTAGATAAATATTTGAATAATTTGAATATTATAGATGAATGCCAGTACGGGTTCCAGAAAAAAAAAAGTTGTGATAAATTGCTGGAAAAATTTTCTGATTTTATAAATTCTCAACTTAATTCTAAAAAACATTTACTGGTGCTTTTTATTGACTACTCAAAAGCTTTTGACACTCTCAGCCATATACAATTAATTAAGGTTCTTGAAAACATTGGAATCCGGGGTAAACTCCTCTCATTTTTTAAAAACTACTTAACTAATAGAAAAATGAACGTAAAGATTTTAAATGATATGAGTAAAGGAAGAAATATTAAATCAGGAGTACCGCAAGGATCAATTTTAGGTCCAAAATTGTACATTATATATGTTATTGTTATGTCAAAACTCTTTAAAAAGGCCTTTAGATTCATTTTTGCTGACGATACTGCACTTGTAGTATCCAATGAAAATCCTATCATAGCTATTCAACAATTGCAAAGTGACTTTAACGAGCTACTTAAATGGGCTCATGATGTTGGTTTAATTATTAATGTTAAAAAAACAAAATGTATGTATGTAAAATCACCAAGCCTGGGAATATGGAATATACCCAAAATAATTGCTCATAATTCTGAATGTATTCATAGAAAAATTGAAAATATTTGCCACTGTGAAACAATTGACTTTACTAACGAATATACTTATCTGGGACTAATTGTAGACAATAAATTTAAATGGGATAAACAAGTGGCTAAAATCTGTAACCAGCTCCGATCTTTTGCAAGTAATTTTTATATAAACTGAAATTTGTTTTGCCTCATTGTACTCTTAAAATAATTTATTTTTCTATGGTCGAATCCATACTCAGATATGGCATACGAACTTGGGGGCACTCAAGCAATATTTATATTAAATATATACAAAACTTGCAAATTGCTATAATAAAAAAAATTGTACCACCGAATATCTACAGACAAAGAAGTAATCTAAAACTACTGTATGGTTCTGAGGGCCTACTTCCAATAAAGGGTCTTCTTTGGTACATTATTATAATGGATAATGAGGGAGATAGCAAATATAAAAAGCAACCGGTGCATAATCACACAACAAGATTCACTGAAAATAAGGGCCTCATTATTCCAAGAGTAACAAATAAGTATGGAAGCCGAACGCTTAAATATTTAATACCAGAGATTTTCAATAAATTTAATAATTCTTTTAAACCTCAGAATAATGAGAGACCCTGCCCCAAAAACACTAAGCGTTGGCTAATAAGCGACGAATCAATGTATCTCTGAACTTTCTTATTGATGTATTCCTGAAAATCTCAACGTACCTGCCTAAATAATTTGTATATAGGTAGGTACTTTGATATATATTATTTTGTGATATTGTTTATTGTATAATTTTGTGTCATACATGTATTAAAAATTAAAAATGTTTATATATAGTATTTGTAGAACCTACAGACAAGCCGTCATGTGTGACAGCTTTGTGGGACTGCATAAAACTTGTATCTTTAAAAGTTTATAATAAATAATTAAAAAAAAAAAAAAAAAAATCATGTAAAAAAGGATGAACTAGTTAAAAAAAAGAAAAAAGAAGTTACGTAGCTACAAAATTTTTAACATTTATTAAAAAATGTATAAAGTTAAGGGTTAGTTTAAATCTAGGCTTAATACTATTCTTAATTCCAATTCTTAAAATTAATTGACGGTTTCCTTAATTCAAATTAATTGTTAATTCAATGACTTTGAAAAGTTGTTTCGCGTTACGAAATAAACCAAAAAAAAATTGTTCAGGCACTTCCCTTTACGATGATTCTGGATTCTACACGTTCGCACTTATCATTGACAACACAAGCGGCAACTTGGGCTGGTTCCGAAGGGCGGAATCAGTTCAGCCTGGGCCAAGTCTCCAAAGGGTGGAGTCGGCAGGCAGCGACTCCTGATAGGGCAGCTTCCTGGGCGGAAGTCTGGCGACCACTCTGGCTTCCTGGGCGGAAGTTCGCGGGGTTACGGTAAGAGCCTGGGCGACCGCTCCAAGGGGGGGGGGGCAGGAGGTTCCTCGGCGGAGGAGAGATGGTAACTGCTTGTTGAATCGTCTCGGTCTTTGGCTGCGCGATCCGGTGACATTCGCACCCCTGTCGTGGGGACCTAAACTGTAGTGGTTCCGCTTTACACCACTTTGTTACTTTGTTCGGGTCCATGGCGCTGGCATCGCCACTCTTACCGCTGATGTAACTGGTTGGCTCATTCTGATCTCCCGATCAACTTAATGTTCAAAATCTTGATTAATATTAGGATCTTAATATTATGCACACATACATTTAATTGATATCTGGTGCCAATAAAATCTTAATCTAAGTTTTCAATTATACTCTTATATCTAGATTAATAGCTATGGTTAAACATTTCTAAGATACATAATTATAAAACCGTCGATTTACTCAAGAAAGGCGAGCCCAACAGAAGTGCAAGCAGTGCAAAAAGGATACTCGTTCAGCCGCCCCAAGTGCTACTATTTTAACGGAGACCACCAGTGATACCGCAACTTTGGAACCATCAAAAAAAGTGACCAACAAAGCTTCAACGCCCACCTCCCAACTATCAACTAATCTAGAAGAAATGCAAGAGTTAGTCATTTATAAAACGACTAATCTGGAAAAAAAAACAAAATGATATTTTGGACCAAAATAATAAAATTCCAGAAAATATACAATTCATGAGTGCGCAGTATGAGGTCTTGCCAGAATTCGTAACATGGAGCAACAGAATGATGAGCTCACGAAGAAGAACGCCGTTTTGGAAGCCAGAATTACTGTCCTGGAGAATGGTCTAGAATTTCAGGAGCGTGCCCTCAAAGCAAATAATGCCGAAATAAGAGGCATTCCTGAAATCAAAGGGAGAAATTACAAGACGTAATGTTCAACATCTGCCAGACTACAAAATCCTCGATTCAAACTAAAGATATCGACTCCATCTATCGGTCAGCTAAAAAAAAAAAAAAACAGAATCATCCGAGAGAAATAATTATCAAATTAAAGACGAATCTAGCTAGAGATCAGCTGCTAGCAGATAAGAAAAATTACAATAAAAATCAACAAAATACCGAAGACAAACTTATCACATTGAACATTGGAATTGCCGGTCCTCGCTCGCCCATCTACGTTTCCGAACAACTGACCTTTCGATCAAAGCAGCTCTGGTTTAAGACACGCCAATATGCCAAGGAACGTATGTTTCGATTCGCGTGGGTTAAAGGAGGCAACATATTTATTAGAAAAGAGGCGGGAACAAATGCTATTCTCATTTCCGATGAATCAAAATTGTCAGCACTATGATAAAACTGTACCAATTTCGCTCTCGAGGTATATTTCGTCTCGCTTGTTAACTATTATATTTAGTCGTTGTTCCCGCTTCATCAAGTCTATTGCTTTCCACTGCCTGCTAGGAACTTGTATTATCACCAGCTTCATAGTTATTTTAGGTGTCAATAAATCTAAATTAGAAATTGTATTAATACTTATATTATGCGAAAGTTTATCACAGCACCACACTAATCTAAAATATAATAACTATGTTACGCAATACTACATTTATTTAAAATATACTAACTATGTTTCGTTTACCATATGATAATTATAATGATTCAGATATAAATTATAACACAAATGTTATTTATGATTTAAATAATATAAACAAAAACAATTGGGGCTCATATAGTCTAAAAATCATACATCAGAATATCAGAAGCATTTCAAAAATCGATGATTTTTTATTATTTCTAGATCAATTTAATTACTCATTCGATGTTATAATTTTGTCGGAATGTTGGATAAATAAAGAATACACCTCCAAAATTATACACAATTACTCTGAATACCACACTAACATAAGTTTAAATAATTCTAGTGGGATAGTTGTTTACATCAGAGACGGAATACAAGCACAAGTAGATGAAATTTTATTATCACAAGCAAACTGTCTGAAAATTGTTTTGAATAACAACTTATGTATCTTTGCAATCTACAGATCACCCGTTTTCCAAAATATCGACACTTTCTTGAGCTCACTTCAAGCAATCATCAATAGTTCAAAAAAAATAGAACGTCAAATCATCATAAGCGATCTCAATATTAATACTATTCCCGAATAACACCGTCAATATAACGATTATGTATGCCTGCTTACTGAAAATGGATTCATTCAGACAATTATTAGCCCTACTCGAGAACAGGGCATGAGTATATCTTGCCTAGACCATATCAATGTTAAAAATGTTAACCTAATCGACTCATGTTTTTCACACTACAATTTCAGACCATTACATCACAGCTCTCTGTCTTAAAAACAAACCTCCCACTGATGCTAAAATTAAATATGTCCCTCGAACAAATTACAATAACTTACTCTAAGACTTGCGATCAGAAAACTGGCAAAACCAAACTTCTAAACCAAATTGATACTGACTCAGCAATGAATGAATTTATCACAAAATTACATTCATATATATCTAAACACACTAGTCACATACACATAACAAATAATCAAGTAAAACTCACACCTTGGATCTCCCCTGGCCTTGTCAAATCTATTCACAGAAGGAATCAATTACACGAAAAGGCGAAAAGATGTCCTGAAAATATTTAAGTACAAGCTCATTATAAAAAGTATAGGAATTTATGTAAACATTTGATTAAATCGACTAAAGAAAATTATTATAAAAAAAATATTTACGAAAATAACTGTACGCCAAAACGTCTGTGGGAAGCTTTTCGTAATATATCTAAAACAAAAATCAATAAATCTTCAGAAATTAAATCGTTGTACATTAATAATATAAACTGTTCAGACCCAAAAATTATGGCAAATTTTGCCAATAATTATTTCACTTCAGTGGGAGTCACTCTTGCGAAAAAAATTCTTGATAAACTTAATACTACTGAAATTGATCTCGCTAAGTTTACTACCTCTAATTTCGGTCATAAAATAGACATTATCCAAACAACGACAAACGAAGTCATGAAAATAATTGACGATCTTAAGTCATCAAATGCTTGTGGTCCTGATAAAGTCTCATCAAATCTGTTAAAACTTATTAAATCCTCAATTGCAATACCGATCGCGTTCATTTCGAATCTA
Organism: Hesperophylax consimilis; assembly: GCF_061612785.1. Classification (NCBI taxonomy): domain Eukaryota; kingdom Metazoa; phylum Arthropoda; class Insecta; order Trichoptera; family Limnephilidae; genus Hesperophylax; species Hesperophylax consimilis. The sequence continues at coordinate 11,719,291 of NC_142852.1, forward strand.
AGCTTTAAATCAGGAATATTCCCCAATCATTTAAAACATTCAGTAGTTATATTGCTTCACAAAAATGGTGACAAATCGCATGTACATAATTACCGGCCAGTTTCTTTGCTAAATTCGGTCTCGAAAATTATTGAGAAAATTATAAAAAATCGCCTTAGCACATATCTGGAAGATAATAACATTATTTCTAATAGACAATACGGCTTCCGACCAGGGGCTCTATTCTGGAAGCGTCGTCGCTCGTAATCGCCGTCGAAAGTACGTCCGTTGGTCGACTTGGTTATTCTTGAGCTTGGTCGAAGGAAGATTCTTAGACGCCAAACGTCAAAAGTCATTCCACATAACAACAAGTGGGGTAAACCAGTCGAAACGGGCAGCGAGCGGTAGGTTGTTAGCGTATCTATGCAATTAGCTGTCAAAATCTGGCATTATTGTTTTCTCGCGCGAACTTTCGCACCCGCAAAGACATCGTCTATTTTTGTAAAGCCATTTTGCAATTTATAATGGCTGATTTACCAGCGATGTTGGCTGTGATTCACGATGTTGAGCAAGCTGAAGCAGCTGCTTTGAGACCTGCACGAACGTTTCGTCAGATGGTAGATTCCTTCGCCAATACGACCGATGAAGCCTTCATAAGGAATTTTAGGCTCAACAAAGCCTTAGTGCGTCGGCTGATAGTCCTTGTGTCTCCATTTATTCCACCCCCATCCCGTTCTTCAGCTATAGATGTCGAAACCAAGGTGAGTACAAAAATGATTTAAAATAAACTTGTAATGGTTTCACACGAAAATTAACTTGCCAATTAATCTGTTGCAACTTTGTTTTGCAGGTGTTAGCAGCATTAAATTATTTTGCCACGGGGAGTTACCAGTTGCCCGTGGGTTGTAATCTGCACGTTGCAATTTCGCAACCCTCCATGTCATGTGCACAGGATGAAGTAGTAAATGCCCTAAACAAACCCGAAATTTTCAACCAATGGGTAAAATTTCCCCCTAATATGACCACTGACTTACAGACTGAAACAAACGACATACAACCTCCACCAGTAAATAAAAAACGGCACCTCCGGTACATTTGGTGTGCCGACCGCAACAGGGTTGAAAAGAGAACAATTTTTATTTGTGAAACCTGTGAGGTACCACTCTGCGTAGAACCATGCTTTAAATATTACCCTGCCTTTAGTTTCGCAGGTATGGTGTATTTAGAGCGGCGACCTTGTTGTGCGCAGAAAGGAATCTTATTAGTTTATCAAATGTAAATAAATCTGACTGAATACTCATATTGTGTGGACAGGGTTACAGTGTTTTGTGCTTGTCGTGACTGATCATCTATTGTTGATTGTTATCATCTGGATGGCTAATTGTGCATATATTTCCCTCCCCCAGGCGGCCCAGTACCTGCTTTGCACATTATAATGCTATGTTTTCGTCACTCGACCGCCCGTCGTTGTTCTATTGAGGAAAACTTTGCTACTGCGGAGATTTGAATTACTTAGTCTGTTTAATGCGTGTTTCTTATCAACGTTGTATTCAATTATCTTTAGCACTGCTGCCTGCAATTCACCTGCTATCAACCCTCAAGTAGTTTTGTTTGACGTATGTACATTAGAACGATCACGGTCCTTAGCATGGTCACGGTTTCACTAGTTACTTTTCCGAATCTAGCGACATAATGTTTATATATTTCTGAAAATAAATAATTAGTTTCATCTTGTTACAGGCTTGTTTTTTAAATTTTTGGTTTAGTATTTTTTAGTATTCGGGCATTTGTTGTGGGTTCGCTTTTATAAGTTTCTTCTTTTGATGGCAAGTGTTGTTAACATTGTGTCAAAAATTTTGGGATTAAACATGTCTTAGTTGTCGGCTGCTTTTGGTGTCATATGTTCTTTTCACAAAATACGAACTCAATCAATTTTTTTATTACTGTTGTGATCATTCATGTAGGCTTAGATGATGGAGACACGAACCTTTTTTGATCTGCTACGATAACATTATTTTTTTTCTTTTCTTATGGCTCGAATAAGTCATACTTTTTTTAATTCTGGTATCCTTCGCACAGGACGTCCCGATGGTTATGTTAGCTATTTCGTTGTGGTCTTATTATTATGAATGTACCTATTTTTAACGTGTTTATTTTCTTGTTGTTTTATCTCCATTTATTTAAATTAAGCTTTGCTATAATATGGCATTAACAAAGATTTAACTGTTCTAAAATGGGGAATGTCTTCACATTTAATTAATTTTATGTTTGTTTTATTATAATTAACGAACTCATTGCAAAGTGAGTATGATAATTACAATTTACCCAATAAATACAATACTAGACTCCATGCTCCATTCAATATAGTTGCCTTCGCACTAATTTTTATATACAGTTCTTAGATATTGTATCGTGTGGGGAATGAAACTTGCTCTGTCGATATATTTCACTCTAAAAACATTGCTTCCAAAGCAAATATATATGAAGATATGCGATAATTCTTAAGTGTTTCCGATTTTTTTTACATATTATGTTATTTACAAGATTATTTTTCGTTCTACTTATAGTCTGTATAGAAAATAATTTAATATATATTAAAGTAATAATAAATTACTCGTGCGCATAAATATTTTTATTAGAAGTTTAATTTTGTACCCCAATAAACAAAGCGAAACCGGTATGTCATGTAAATCAATTCCATGGTTTTTATATTGTTTTATTTAATTGTAAAAAACGAACGCGGGACAAAAAGCCCCGCAGGGGAATTTCGAATCGGTTCGTAATTCGTCTATTTGAGTTGAACTGCACATCCCTAATATTTACAAAATGTCAGTTATATTTGCGTGCGGGAACGTTAGGAATCGAGTTTTTTGCGTGTTTTAATTTCAAAATTTATAGTATAAATTGGTGGTTATACCGTTTTGTTTAAACAAATTGATCAATTATGTTATATTAACCAGTAAATTTCAAGTTCTACGTTGATTTTATCGTCACGATTTGGGAGAAACAGAATTTTTTGAGGTTATGTGTAACACTAATTTTAAATTGAAAAATATTCATTTAATTTTACAGGAAATAAACAGAAGTGATATTAATTTAATATATAAATGCTTTAGGCATATGAGCATCGTAAATATTTTTAGAATCAGATTATGCAATCAATGGTTAACGGAGGTAAAAGTTTGAATAATTTGGGTGATTGAAAATATATGAAATAAAAATATCATAGTTCAACCCTCAATTTTAAAATAAAATTATATGAAAGCTTTAAAAAGTGAATTGGTAGTTTAATTTTAAAAAAGTGTTGAGTGATGGAACGTGTTTTCAAAATTCCGAGTTTCGTAAATTTTAATACTTTTTTAAATGAAAATACACGGGTAAGTTTTTTGTAAGCCTGTTGGCATTTTTGATATCAAAATTTATTTATTTAGAAATAAATATGTTGACTTGTAATACACACATCTCAAAGAGTATTTTATCTAGTTTATAGAACAGTTTTTTTTTTTGGCAAAGAGTTACCAAATAACAGTTTTATCTGAATGATTGTAAAATTCAGTAAAATATTGAATCTATGGAAAAAATGGAAGGTTCGAGAAGCTTCGATCCGTGCAAATCAACAATGTCTCAAGAGAAAAACATTACCAACGGTAATTTTCAACAACATTTTGCATTAATTAAATAATTCGTACTAAATAAGTTTTATTTTAATAAAAAAACTATATTTCTAAAATTCCGGGTCTACTGTTTTTGAAAGGTGGCAGCCCTTAGTGTTCATCAGTTGTTTGGTCTCCAATTTAGAAAATCCACATAAACAAAATTGAAGCAATTCAAAACGAATTCCTAAAATATATTTGTTACAAGTCATTTGTAAGATTTAATAATTATACGGAGGCAGCTTTATACTTTAAAATTGATTCACTGAGTGTACGGAGGCATCATAATTATTAGGCATTATTCCTGTATAAAGTAGTTAAAATAATATTCCATGCCCAGAGTTGCTAAACAAGATGCCATTCAATGTACCTGCGCGTTCAACACGCTCTTGTGTCCTATTCAGGGTTGATCAAAGCAAAACGAATAATGTTTATGTCTCTATTGTTAATATCTCTATTATGATTTAATTTATATCTACAACCTCTCTCCATGACTATAAATGTATTGTTTCGTAAATTTTTAGTTTTATATAATCTTTTGATTGGTATAATTTTTTTAAATAATATTCCTTTCTCACAAATTTAAATTATATTGTCTCAGTTAAAGTCACAAGGAGGAAATCCATAATTGGTTTTATTTTACTAAATAACACTTATGTACAAAGTGATTAAATGTACACTGTCAATTTCCCAAATGAATAAATAAATAAAAAAAACATTAATATGAGACTTATGGAAGATGAAAAAGGTATTTTTGTTATGTGTTTTTGGGGTTTTATGCCGTGTTGCACTAACTCCTTCTTTAGCCAACGTTTCGGACAGCATTGCAGTGTTCATTATCAGGGCAGATGTGTTATTTGAGGTTGTGGTGAAATGTGAGCTTATGTATGAGGATGGGATCCCGTGTTACCAGCTCCAACCCTCTGAGCAAACATAAACGTATAATTTTTTTTTTTTAAACGTTGGCTAAAGAAGAAGTTCCGCAACACGGAATAATCCCCCAAAAACAAATAACAAAAATACTTTTGGCAGTGAAAAAAATCTTAAATCATATGAAAAAGGTATTTCTCCACTGTGAATCCGTATCTATTCGTGAAGGTCGGATTTTTGATAAAATGCATAGTTTCACAAGAAACATGAAAAAGGATTCTCAACTGTGAGTCGGCATGTGTCCCGTCAATTTGCTCTTTTTATAACATGCATAGTTGCACACGGAACATGAAAAAGGTTTTTCTCCACTGTGAGTTGTAAATAATGTTGTAAATAATTAAGAACTCATTACCATTTACTGAGGGGAAAACATAGATTGGTTTGACTAACCATAGATCAAGTCATCGGTTTAACCAGTAATAAATCAATGTATGCACCTTCAAAATTTACATTTGAAATAGTATAAATACGTCGTCTCAATGTGGACTAACCACAGTTTGAAAATGGCCTTCTAAGCCGAAACAGCTGTCACAATAATAAAAAACTAAAACACTTGCAGAACTTAATAATAATATTATAAAATTTAATCTAAATTAAATTTATAAAAAAAAAAATTAAATGGAGTTCTACGAATTAAACACAAAAACAATAAATAAAAAAAGGTTATTCTCCATTGTGAGTCAGATGTCGAACTTTAGTTGACTCTTTCGATAACACGCATAGTTGCACAGGGGACATGAAAAAGGTTTTTCTCCACTGTGAATCAACATGTGTCTCTTAAGTTTACTTTGGTGATAACTTGCATAATCACACTCCAAACATAAAAGTGGTTTTTCTCCACTGTGAATCAGCATGTGTCTCTTTAGTTTACCCTGTTAATAACTTGCATAGTCGCACTCTGAACATAAAAGTGGTTTTCTCCACTGTGAGTCAGCATGTGTGTCTTCAGGTTACCCTGTTAACAACATGCATAGTCGCACTCTGAAAATGGAAGAGGCTTTTTTCCATTGTGAGTCAGCATGTGCCTCTTCAGCTGACCCTTCTGACAACATGAAAAAGGTTTTTCTCCACTGTGAATCCGCATGTGTCCGTTAAGGTCTCTTTTTTGATAACATACATAGTTGCACACTGAACATGAAAAAGGTTTTTCTCCACTGTGAGTCACCATGTGCATCTTCAGCTGACCCTTCTGACAGCACGCATAGCTGCACACGGAACATGAAAAAGGTTATTCTCTACTGTGAGTCAGCATGTGGCGCGTAAGTTGGCTCTTTTGATAACATGCATAGTTGCACACTGAACATGAAAAAGGTTTTTCTCCACTGTGAGTTAGCATGTGCATCTTCAGCTGACCCTTCTGACAACACGCATAGCTGCACACGGAACATGAAAAAGGTTTTTCTCCACTGTGAGTCAGCATGTGGCTCGTTAGGTGGCTCTTTTGATAACATGCATAGTTGCACACTGAAGAGGAAAAAGGTTTTTCTTGATTGTGAGTTAGCATGTGCATCTTCAGCTGACCCTTCTGACAACACGCATAGCTGCACACGGAACATGAAAAAAGTTTTTCTCCAGTGTGAGTCAGCATGTGGCGAGTTAGGTAGCTCTTTTGATAACATGCATAGTTGCACACTGAACATGAAAAAGGTTTTTCTCCACTGTGAGTCAGCATGTGGCTGGTTAGGTGGCTCTTTTGTTGACATGCATAGTTGCACACTGAACATGAAAAAGGTTTTTCTCCACTGTGAGTCAGCATGTGCCTCTTCAGATGACCCTTATGACAACACGCATAGCTGCACACGGAACATGAAAAAGGTTTTTCTCCACTGTGAATCCGCATGTGTCCGTTAAGGTCGCTTTTTCGATAACATGCATAGTTGCACACTGAACATGAAAAAGGTTTTTCTCCACTGTGAGTCAGCATGTGCCTCTTCAGCTGACTCTTCTGACAACACGCATAGCTGCACACGGAACATGAAAAGAGTTTTTCTCCACTGTGAGTCAGCATGTGTCCGTTGAGATTGCTTTTTTGATAACATGCATAGTTGCACAAGGAACATGTAAAAGGTTTTTTTCCACTGTGAGTCAGCATGTGTCTCTTCAGCTGACCCTTCTGACAACACGCATAGCTGCACACGGAACACGAAAAAAGTTTTTCTCCAGTGTGAGTCAGCATGTGGCGAGTTAGGTAGCTCTTTTGATAACATGCATAGTTGCACACTGAACATGAAAAAGGTTTTTCTCCACTGTGAGTCAGCATGTGGCTGGTTAGGTGGCTCTTTTGTTGACATGCATAGTTGCACACTGAACATGAAAAAGGTTTTTCTCCACTGTGAGTCAGCATGTGCCTCTTCAGATGACCCTTATGACAACACGCATAGCTGCACACGGAACATGAAAAAGGTTTTTCTCCACTGTGAATCCGCATGTGTCCCTTAAGGTCGCTTTTTCGATAACATGCATAGTTGCACACTGAACATGAAAAAGGTTTTTCTCCACTGTGAGTCAGCATGTGCCTCTTCAGCTGACTCTTCTGACAACACGCATAGCTGCACACGGAACATGAAAAGGGTTTTTCTCCACTGTGAGTCAGCATGTGTCCGTTGAGATTGCTTTTTTGATAACATGCATAGTTGCACAAGGAACATGTAAAAGGTTTTTTTCCACTGTGAGTCAGCATGTGTCTCTTTAAATTTCGCTTTTGAGCATTTGAATAGTTGCACTTGAAACAAGAAAAAGATTTTTCTATTACATGGGAGCTTACGTTCATGGCAAAATTTGACTTGGGAGAGAAGCAGTAGTTGCGATGGGGAGGAGTGTATCCTTTTTCCACAAAATGCGTCTGAAGATCTGTAGACAAATTTGAAAAATAACATCGATGAAAATGACTCGGTGAAACTTATTTCCTAAACTTAGATTAAATAAGCTAAGTTAGTTCCTAGAAACGTTAAAAAACATAGGAGAGGCAGAATTGTTCAGTTTACAAAAATTGGTTTTACCTGCTGCCTTGGTTATTCTCCCAAAGCGTTCTAAGCATTCCTCTTTAACATCCAGCAGGTCTATGTCAATTTTCATATGAGTAAGCCCCGCTTCAACTTGTCGGGGTCCGAGATCCGCGTTTATGGTAACTCTATCCACATTAATGCTTCCTGGAATAAAAAAGGACAATAAATAGAATGAATTTTTGCATGACCAGCCCCAAACCAATTTTGGCTGCCCTAACAGTCTAAATTAGTACACGCCAAGGCAGGATATCACTGTAATCGATAAAATGATGATTTGTGTTTTTTTGTAACGCGGTATTTATCAAAAATAATATAAAGGGCCATGTGTTAGGTTAAATATTCGACGCCCGGAGCAAACTGCTCCAATTGTACCCACATGGGGGCAGCCCTGTATCTTCGTACCATTGATATGAAACGAAACATTTTTTTAATTGAAAAAAAAAATGCTATTTTTTTACGAATAAAGATACCATTGATCAACAATGTAGAAATGGGGATTTGGATGGAAGATTTAAAGGTCAATATCAGATAAAAATGACCTTAGACGTCTGCTTGAGGGAACTTCTTCAAGTAATAAAAACCCTGCTCTAGGGCACCATAAGTAGAGAGTTTTAAGTCAATGGGAAAGTGTTTTCTGAATCAATATTTATGAATTTGTAGCGATCGATACTGCTAGAGTATTCGAGAAAGCCGACCGGTTTAAAACGCATGGTCTGAGAATGTACGAGACATTTTATGCAACAAATTTCATCGCGTAATGTAAATAGGTACCAGCTACATGTCTAAGCGACGTCCAAGCGAACTACATACGACAATACTTTGCGATTGAATTATGATTGAACTATGAACATTTCGCGCACTTGCTTGAAGGTTCTAGGCTATTGCCTAGGCATAATTCCAGCGCCATCGAAACTACCAGAAGAATCTCGCTGAAGCGAGGGACCCGTAGTTTACCAGCGGTCTCGCGTATTTACCACCGCCGCCGGCGTTGTCTATATAAGTAGGCCCAACGCAGCGAGTAGTCAGTCATTTTTAACCAGTCAGCCAGCGTATTACGCCGCGTTTGTAAACTTAATCTAATTATTCACCCGCATTCCGCGCCAAAATAATATAGTGCCTTCTCGTATTAATCCTGTAAAACAAACGCGTTATTGTGTGTAGTAATTGCTATTTGTGCATTCTTAAATAAACGCTCAAACTGGATAAATCGAGACGTTTATTTAGTACACCAAGTTGCCCAAAAAATTTTAACGTATAAAAAATACGTGTTATTTACTTTATGTCCAAAATAAAATTAGCTAAAAATCGAGGAGTCGACAACTTATTGTAAATAATATAATACATTTAAAAGAGTGCTGTACTATGATGGTTTCCGGCAAGGACGCATTTTAAGGTATATACTATATACACCACATGAATTACAAGAGAGGATGTTGTGAAAAAGTATTTGTCCTGTTTGCACGACATTTCAAATCAGAGATGGATTCCGGACATCTGAATTTAAGGATCTATATTTTACACTTATGCAATGCAACTAACTGGCTGTTTGAGTACTCTCCGCATATTGCAAGCATTCCTTCTTTACAGCTGGGAGGTTGAAATCTAAATCCGAAAATTTAATTTCACCTCCATCTTCTTCCTGCAGCACTGGTTCCGTCTTGATGGATATAGTATCTGGCTTCAGTAGATCCATGGTCTGCTTTGGTAGGGCTTAGTAATTTGTTTAACCCCAAACAAATATATCTGAAACAGATCAAAGTTGTAACGGAATTCAAATATAAATCAGTTTTTTAAATTTGGATTCTCAAGTCGTAGCAAAAATACATATTAGAAAACCTCGAAGTTTTGACAAAGGTTGAGAGAGACGTCGTTTATCTTGGATAAATTCTTTATTTATTTACTGTTATGTATACCGCCATTCCGTTGTAATCATGTAATCATCAATGTAACAAGTATATTTGTTGTAATTTTTAAAAATGCATTTGAAATTCTAATCTAATAATAGGTAGATGTCAAATTGACAGTTTAAACATTCTGCTCTGACAAAACGCCCGATGATTCCCTAACTAAACTGGAATAACGGCCGCAACCAAAATGAATAGCGATGAATTTAACTATTATTACTAACCAAGAACCATCACATGCATGGGATAATAAGTTTGACAGGGCGGGATAAACAGAGTGTAGAAATAGGAAGAAAGACTGTCAGAGAAGAAAGCACATGTCAAAAAATATATAGGTTATGCATAGACAATAATAAAGTCATAGACAGTTAATATAATTTTCATGAAGCTGGGCTTTTAAGAACATTACAATTTCTTTCGACTTGCGTCTTGTAAATATTATAGCGCTAGCAGATCTTTAATCTATTAACTGTGAGAAATCTGTGACCCTTAAAAAAAACACAACAAGAAAAACGAAATCAAATCGTTTCTAATCGAATATTTAGGTCAAGCAATTCTGATTTTGTCCATTGTACATTTCTTTTACATATTTGGGTCAAAATTCCTTAAATAATTCTATTCATCAAAACACTCACTTGAGTCAAGTTAGAGAAGGGGTTTTCATAAAAGTTTTCTGTGAAAGGTAATTCCCTACGAAAATTTCCGATATTTGCTTCCACAAAGTAATTTTTCAAATCCATGTAGGGGCAGTTATTAGAGTATTTTTAAAGGAAGTAATTCCCATCAATATTTAATCAACTCCATAGGGGGGTGGGGGGGTTGTAAAATAACTCACAAGTATTTTATTCTTGGTCCCAATATAAACTACTTATGAGTGTTTTGGAACAAGGTATTTTATAGATTTGTCCAAAGTACAATCTACTACATGAAAATACCCGGTTCTTTTACTTAACTGGCTACGATTCAAACGCCTTTCCTCGTAGTGGTTCAATTTTAATTTATCATTTTCCAACAAAAAAATGCATTAATAAAATTATATTTTATGCAAAGAATCGTGGCTTCCTTTTTATCAGAAATAAGAAATTCTCTTTTCCAATAAAGAATTTATGACCAATAATGGTCTTTAATTTAATTTCTTAATATATATGAATGAATGTAATTCTAAGTAAACGAAATAAAAAATTCTGTGTTCTTCAATTTTCTGTTAAAAGCAGAGAAATTTCAAAATTCGATTTCGACGTAAAAAGCACGTCTTCATATTTCATATTTAATAACCTAAATGACGGGTTGTTTAGAAGAATTTTTATAATTCTACAAATTTCAAAATATATTTTCATGTTCTGTACAAAAATTTTATCAAGTTCTGTTATTATTTCAGTTCTGTCAAGTTACTAGCCTATTACTATATAGTAACAGAATTTGAATAGGACTTTCACAGAACTCGAAAATGAACGTTCAAATTCTCCGTAACAACCCTTTCCGATGTATGATTTTAAATCAAATCCTTTATTTAAAGAGTTTCAAATTTCAAGTCATCGTAGATTATTTTAATACAGATTGATTGTTCATCTTGGAGCAAGATTTTACATGACTTGTGCTGTCCTGAAAAAACAAGTAGTAAAGAAAGATACTTTAAGCTCGCTTTTGCAGGATAGCACTTTGTTTAAAAAATCTTTCTTGTTGTGATGGAATATTTCGACATTTTAAAGATTTTTATTTTTTAAATAATATTTTAGTTCATTGAATGGGGTAGGCTACGATTGAATATTATATTGTCTATGGTCGCGCATTTTTTTAGTTTTCTCTATCCTCGTCGATGGTGTGTGACGTATTTTTGTTGCACGCAATATTTTTTCTAAATATACCTATGACCAATTTGCTAAGTACAAAAAGCCCGAAGTTTCCGGTCTAGTGAGTGGTTTATTTATGTGTCTGGACTTGAAACACATCTGAAACCGACACGCCCAACACCGATTTCTTTTAGAAAAAAATAACAGATTTCATTGGCTTAGAGTTTGACATTTCGCTCGAGGCCACGCGACACGGTTGCCGAAATTAGTTAAATTATATTATTTCGTGTCTAAAATATTGCTTGTTAAAGTTCTTTGTGATTAAAATAAAAAGCAAGTGTAGTGATAGCGACTTACAAACATATATTCAACTCGATGTACTACCTACGTAAGTTCACCTTTAAAGTGAATTAAAGTGTGTTTAAAATTTATTATTTTTCCAAATAAACCAAAGTAAATGCATTATTGGGTAATTTTTGTTGTTTATTTTAAATAATATATATTAGCTGTTCTGTATAATTATTAAAGTTTAATGTGTTAGTGTAGTAAAGTAATCAATCATTAATTTCTCAGGTAAATTACACATATACATCTATAAACTGTTGTTTTCCAAATAAAAAAGGTAACGATGATTTAATCTACAATATCATAAAATACATATAGTGAATTAAGTATGCTTTATTAATTATCTTTTCATTCTTGCATACGAAAAACATATTTTTTTAGGCATCTTTTATATGATAACAGACTTCATTCATCATTGATATGAAAATCATCATTTCTTTATCTACGCAGGCGATATATTAGAAAATTTTGTTCAGCATTAGTGGCAGGATTGTTGCAATAATATGATTCTAGTTGATCTACTAGGAACACGATAATTTATCGGCGATACTATTTCCGGGTGATTCAAATCAGTTACTGTTCATTTTAAATAAAAAAATCAAATAAGTAAATATTCGTTTTAACGATAAGAGTAGCAATTTTTCGATAGTGTAAATGCGTCCTGTCCATCACCAAAAGAGACCACACTAGAGGTGAGGCGTATTTATTGTACCCAGTAAAAGTACCGGGTATTTCCATGCGATACTTTGTACTTGTGACAGATCTCCAACATTGTGACAGATCTCCAAAATACCTGGTTCCAAAATACTCATGAGTATTTTATACCGGGACTAAATGAATATCTTTAATAGGTACTTTTTCCAGGTATTTTTGATAGGTATTTTTGATGGGTATTTTTATTGGGTATTTTTAAAGGTATTTTTGACGGGTATATTTCATGTGTATTTGCGACCGGAAAACTGTGAGGAATTTTTCGAAATGATGGAATTCCGTAGCTACCCCCCCCCCATGTGGGGAAACACATATGATGTTTTTGGCTTGGCTGTGCGGAATTTTTTTGAAGTTCTGTAACAACCACACCCCCATGGATTTCAAATATTTCGTGGGGAGTACTCATTTTGAAATTTTTTTGTGGGGAATTATGTTTATTCTCATTTTAAATTATGTATACAGAAATTCTCTAACAACCCCCCCACCCCACGGATTTTGAATAATGAAAGGGGGAATCATTCTCAAGTATAATGTTTGTGGGTAATATGTGGGCAGAATTTATGCGATTAGAATTACTCATTCTGAATCAATCCTCAGGTCGGGATTAAATACTTCTGAGTATTTTGTCACCGGTATTTTTACCAGGTATTTTCCTGAACCTGTACTCATTGTACCCAGGAACGAAAAGTACTCATAGGACCCACCTCTAGACCACACAATCTTCCTTCCCATCTACTCCCGTCCTACGTCTCTTTATCCTATACCTATATCCCCCATCCCTCCCACACCCCTCATCATATCTTGTAATAAACTGATATCACTTATATTGTCGCACTTTTATAATTAATATAAGCAGAATGTTAATATTTACAAAAGATTATTATTATTATTCTTTGTATGGCCCGTATATCAGTCAGTCCCTATCATCGCTATGAGAGATATTTTATACTTCTATCAAGTTACTCCCTGGCGGGAGCCCTTGCAAGTGATATGATTACAAAAAATACCAAAATAATATATATAAATTAATTTTAAAGAATTACTGTCCAGTTTACGAAACAAAAAATTTCTCTGACGTCATTACTGTCCCTTATTGTTGACACATTGTTTCTTCACCGTCGTTCCTTCCCGTTTCCGAACTCCGTTTTACCCACATTATTTAATTAATCATCTGATACTTGTGATAATTATTGGTAAGTTCTAATGCTTAAGGAAAGTAATCCATTTGGGGTTTTTTTAAGGAATATTTAGACTATCACGACGTCATATTTCGTATAGTATATATTATTTCGAAGACATTGATTAAAATCATACCGGATTATAAAAACATGGACTTTGTGACTTCTTATTTGGATAAAATGGAACAATAATACCAATGTATCTTTATATACGGAGTCATCTGACCATTGACAACGATTTTAACAGAATATTCCAAGTGAAATCAAATAATCAAAGCTCATACAAATTAGAATTCCGTTACAACTAGGTTCTGTTTCAGGTAAATTGGTTTGGGATTGAAGTAATTATCAAACGCTACCACAGCAGTGCTATGGATCTACTTAATCCAGAGACTGTTTCCATCAAGACGGAACCAGAGCCCAAGGAAGAAGGTGGATGTGAAATGCCGCATACTGATATAAACTTCGACCTCCCAGATGTAAAGAAGGAATATTTGCATAATTTGGAGAGTACTGGGACTGCTCGTTAGTTGCATTGCGTATTTTATCTAAAATATTTTGATTTGTCAGGTAGACGAGGTATGTGCTTGTTCACAACTTCCTCTCTTTCCGTAAATACGCCTATTTGGTATTTATTGTTATTGTACCTTTGCCGGAAACAGCCAAACTACAACACTGTTTAAACATAATATTTTGTTTTTGAAAAATACCGCACAAGAATCTCAACTGCTCCCAGCCTCTTGGAGCAATTGGATAAAATTGTGAGGTTGTAGGTTACAGGAAGGAGATATGCAAGTGGAAGGTGCAAAGAACCTTGCTATTCATATCTGGTCACTGTTTTATTTGTTAATTGATCAATGTTTTATTTGTTAATGTGAAACCAGGACGATACTGAGAATATTTTCCGTATCTTTTTAAGGGATACATTGTGAAATATCGCAATCATGATAAATCATTTAAAATTATTGGCGCACGCCGGGATTTGAACCCGTGGCCTCATGATTGCTAGTCGAGAGCCTTACGCCGACCAAGGAAATCGCTATGGCCAACGATAAGTTCCCAATTCCTCAAGTTTTCACCTCATCCTATTTGCGACGTGATGTCGGTTATGTGTAGTTATATGAATTAAAAATTCGTTAATATTGATGTAAGAAAACTTGACTCCATTGACTTTACCCAACCAAACTTCGCACCGAAAGTGTCCTTCTTGAAACACCGGTCCTTGTGGACATATGGAGTCATTGTTTTTTCTTAATTTAAACTTCAAGTCTGTTAACCTTACTCTCGCTTCTGTATCGTTAATCAATTAAATATTCTTATAACTTTATTTTAAATTTTTTTAAATGTTTCTAGGTAGCATTACTGTGGAGACAGTTCCCATAAAGGTGGAACTTGGACCCCCAGAAGTACATATGGGGGGATTTCCTTACAAAAAAATGGACATAGACCTTCCGGATGTTAAAAAGGAATGCTTACAACGCTTTGAAAGAATTACCCAGACAGCAGGTAAAATCAGTTTTTTCTCTTAAAATAAACAATTTGTTCTATCCTATTTTGTAAGCTTTTTTGGTACTTACTGTCTTTTATAAACGTATTATTTGTGAATTTACCGACAGATCTGAAGACGCATCCTGTGGAAAAACGATTCTCTTGTCCCCATTGTAACAACTCATATTCTCATAAGTCAAAATTCAAGAGTCACTTACGCACTCATACTGGTGAAAAACCCTTTTCATGTTCTGAATGCAACTATTCATATTTTCGAAAGGAACATCTGATTCACAGTGGAGGAAAACCTTTTTCGTGTTCCGACTGTAATTATTCATGTTCTCAAAAGGGAAATTTGACGAGACACATGCAGACTCACAGTGGAGAAAAACCTTATTCATGTTGAAAACAACTACTCATATTCTCAAAAGGGACATTTTAGGAAACACATGTCGACGGACATAGGAAAAAACCCTTTTTTATATGCCCGAAAGGACCATGGACTCTTTTCATGTTCTGACTGCAATTATTCGTTATTATTTTTTTGGTAAACTAATGTTTTAAGACAAGATTTTTTTATGCATAGCACAAAGGGTAACAATTATTTTACTCGCAATAATTATTCGCCTGAAATACTCATCCACATTGAACAATCATCCACATTGTATTGTAGTATTTCTCCTAAAATTGTATAAAAAACCAAATTAAAACAAATTATTATTGCGATGCCGGTCGGTAAGTCAACATTGAAGTTAACTGCGCAACATTCAGTATTGCCAGGATCAAAATATGTTTTGTAGTTTCGTTAATTTTACGCTGGTCCAATTTAACGACTGTCCAATATTCCATACTCTCCCCTACATTGAAGTCATTTAGAGAATGTGTCGACCATGTGGTCTTCATGTGTGCATTATATCTATCTATTTAAATAAAAATTCAAATTTTCGTTTGTAACAGACCTCATTGTAACATACTTTTCTTCCGCATGGGTTCTGTATATGTTTAAGAGAAAAAAAATATTTTGTATACTAGTTCACTGAATCATTATTTACTTGTTTGTTAACACCCATATGGGGGTATAATATATATAAATATAAATTCGTAAAATTAATGCATTACTTTAGTGCATTCATGTTATTTATTAATTAATCCTATGTTAGGTTAGCTCACATCGTCGTGTGTGCTGCTGTATTAAAAACTACAGTGATTATCAAACAATGGATCTTTAAATATTTATGTGTATGTATATATTATATGTCACAAATAAAAAGAAAAAACATCAATATTTGAGGAAAGTATGTTTTCTCAATTCCTCTAAACTTAATCATTTCCTCAATCTTAGTATTTTCTTTGGGGATTTTGTTATACCTACATTTGGACGGCCTGGTACATGAGAGGGTGCTTGATTTTTTCTTGTTGGCAATCTGATGTTCCTTTCATTTCTCGTCCCGTGACCGTGTATCTCGTGGTTGTAATTCATTTTTCTATTCAGTTCCTTCGACATCATCACTATTTAATTTTATATATAAAAATAATAACATTAAAATAAATAGTTTGATTTACCGTCATAAAATTTTGCTCACTCATGTCTCTTATCCGTGTATATTATGTTTTGCTTGAGTATTATTCGCTTTACTTTATTTTGCATTGCATTTTTTCATTTCTTCTTCGTTGCAGAGAAAAAGAATACTTGAACAGTAATTAAAATGACATGTTTCTTTATTTACCTTGTTTCGTATTCTGCCAAGGAATGAAATTGTATGGTCTGCATTATCTGAAAAGTTCAGCTTTGAGTTTATAATGAAATTGTATGGTCTGCATTATCTGAAAAGTTCAACTTTGAGTTTATAATGAAATTGTTTGGTCCGCATTATCTGAAAAGTTCAGCTTTGAGTTTATAATGAAATTTTATGGTCCGCATTATCTGAAAAGTTCAACTTTGAGTTTATAATGAAATTGTATGGTCCGCATTATCTTAACCCATTACCTCCATGACGATGTCTATAGTCATCAAAAAATAGATGAAAAGTATGATTTTTTTTTCACTGTGAATAAAGCTAAATCCCACCAAATTGTTATGCAGCATTTACAGATTGGTATGTTAGCTTTCAATAATTAAAATAATTTAATAAATTTTATTGATTATTCTATTTTTAATATTTTTTTTACTAAAGCCCTGAAAATAGACCCATTTTGAAAAAAAAAAAAATTTAAAACGGAAAAAATAAAACATGTGTGAATCACATATTGTTATCAAAAGATGAAATAGTCGACAAAACTGTTTCAACATAGTATTATATGCATAAGATGACCGCTGGATGTCACTGAAATCAGGTGATGCCTGCGCGCAACGTTTGGAGGTTAGCTGTGACAGTGTTTTCATATGTTTTTGGTTAGCTTGCCTTCAAATAATACGGTTTTGTTGTGTTTTTATGGGTGATTTTTATTAAAAATAATAGTTAGTCTGCAGTTTTCGGGTATTTTTAAACAGAGAATGTTGATGAACAGACGGACGAAGAGCTGATTGACGATGATTTGATGGCATATCACGACTTGACTGGAATCAGCCTTCGACATCCTCTCGTGCGAGTCGTAATACCTTGCGATTATCTATTTCAAATGCACCACCAGCCAAAAAATTAAAACTGTTGCGTTCCTGAACCGCTGAATGTGGTGCATAAAGATATGTACGAAAAGCTGAAATCTTATAATGCTTTTCAAGTGTTTTTATTATTCTTTGATGACGAAGTGATTCAGTTTATTCTTGAGAGGATGATCAAATACGCTCGATTTAAAACCAATACCGAATTCCAGTAAGATATATACGAATTGAAGCGTTTTCTTGGTTTCTGTGTTGACCGGCTAGAATACATTGCCATCTACCACAGATTATTATTCGTCTGACCCGACCTTGGGTGTAAGCGTCATCAAGAAAGGAACCAACGTCCACATTTCGAGCTTATAAAGCGCTATATACATTTTTGCGATAACAACAATCTAGATATAACCGACAGAATGGCTAAGGTACAATAATGACTAACGTTCCATCTTTATTTGTATTTGATGTTTTTGCACACAAACTTTCCATCGACGAGCAAATGGTGCCATATTTCGGTCGACATTATTGCAAGATGTACATTAAGAATAAGCCAATCAAAGTTGGCTACGAGATTTGGTGTCTTGCTTCCTCCGAAGGCTACCTGTTGCCAAGCAATGCCATATTCCTGAGCATCTGATACATATGACCCCGTATTAGGTCAAAGATTATCCTTCGTACTGTCTATGATGGAAAATATAGAGTTCCCCGCAAGCCATTATTCATTATCAAGTTATTTATGGACAATTTCTTCACATCTTACCATTTGATGTGTATCCTGAAGAATAAGAGAATGTGCGCTACTGGCATATGTAAGCCAGTTCGCTTTCCTAACCTTGAAGCTTCAGGCAAGTTGAAGACAGGAAAGTAATTGCCTAAAGGTAACATTTTCTTCTATATTTCCCTTGCGCATAGCGAACATTTACCTAGCAGGTGAATTTGATGCGGTGTTAGACGTAGAAAGCCAAATCCTCGAATGCCGTCTGTTAGGACAACCGTGAAGTAACAGTGGCCACGAACTATGATCGAATGGAGCCAGTATGTCAAGTGCAGAGTTGGCAGAAATTGAAGAAAGACAAAAAAGGCAAAGTTTTGAAGGAATAATGCAAAAAAAATCGTTTGCCCAGCGTGCCAACACGAAATTATAATTTGGGAATGGGTGGGGTAGACCTCCATGATAATGGTATACAAAATTATCGGGTCAACATTCGGTCAAAGAAGTGGTACTGGCCTTTATTTGCATCTTGCCTGAGCAGCACTCTTTTAAATGGATGGAAGTTGCTATACTTCTTTAGGAGGTACGAGCATAATATGGGAAACCAGATGACTAGGCGACAGAGAAAACCTTCCCAGAAGGCATTCCGTGTGGAGGTTACCCGTACTCTATTATTGTCTTTTCCAAATCAGGTCAATGCCGAATTCGGAGATTCTCGTGTGAAGGAAGATGGAAATCGTGTGCGTCGAATGCAAGAATTTCATTTGACATATCGTAGCGAATCTCAAATTCGTTGTGCTCTATGTAAAAAAAATCCAGCAGTCTATCGATGCCGGGCCTGCAACCGCGCCCTTCATTTTGACTGCTTCGAACGGTATCACTTAGAGAAAAATTTGGTTAGATTTGGTTAGTTTTCCTCATTCTAGAAGGTTTTTTCCAATATATTGAATTTTTTGTTGTTTTGTGTATTTTCCATTGATAAATTGTATTTTCATTCAATTATAAACAATGGCAATTATTTATTTAAAATTATCAATATAAATCTTACAGTTTACTGCATTTTACCCATACTTGACATAAATTTTGCTTAGGGGGGTTACCTCCAAGCGTTGCGTTTAGGCATCAATTTTCTAGACGCTCCGGTGAGAGGGTGGGCGGGCGGAAAATTCTAAAAATAATTTTGGACTCTCCTTTAAGTCTATACTATCGGGTTATAATGATGATTCAAGTTTAAAAAAATAAAATAAAAATCATGGAGGTAATGGGTTAAAAGTTCAGCTTTGAGTTTATAATGAAATTGTATGGTCCGCATTATCTGAAAAGTTCAGCTTTGAGTTTATAATGAGGCCTAGATATTTAATTTCTTCCATTTATTTAAATTATTTCTTCATTAATATAAAACTTTAGTTCGTCGTGCGTTTTTTTCCGCCTATATTCATGTATTTGGACTTAGAGTACTACAAAAATGCCCCTGATGCTAAATGATTTGAAAACCGAAGCTATCATGAAACTAAAAAAATATTACACCTTACTTCGACATCGAAATGGGAGGACACATCATTGAATGGAAAGATCAAGTCACAAATCTTGGCCTGTCTATGGACTGGCGCCTCAGCTGGAAATTTCACCAAGCTAGGATGCACGCATTGCACGCGTGCACGCGAAAAGCGATCTGTTAAGCTATTTTCAACAGACGAAGCCCGCTACTTCCCAGAACCAAACTCCTCATCTACTACTCGCTTATTCGCCCGGTACTGTCCTATGTGATTTCTGTATGGATCAGCATTTCACACTCGGACCACACGAGACTAAAGACGCTTCAAAATCTTTGCATCAAAATTACATACAACACGAGACTCAGATCCAACTTGAAGAGACTACACGAACGATAAAAAATACCGACATTATACGAATTTACACACAAACTGACTAGAGTATAATTCAATTATCTGGGCTCCATTGTATAAAATTCACCAACTAAAAATCGAGAGAGAGCAGCATTAATTTCTTAGTTGTATTAATTATAAATTAGGAATTCCTATCGAAGATCTTAATTAGGTACACCTTTTTAGAAAACTTATTACACTTGACCGACTTATCATCAAGGCGCACAATAACTGATTTAGTTTGTCTTTTCAAAGTTGCCATGACCAAATTGGACACCATGGATTCAACGAACCTTATTTCGTATCGTGAACCCACTCGTAATACAAGACAGACTGGTCTCTATAATGTTCCAAAGTCTGAATAATTATTTCGAAAATTCGCCAATTGAGAGGCTACACAGACTAGGTAATAATAATACTCAGTGAACAAACTAAAAAATATAGGTATATGGTAGAATATTTGTAACTGATCCAGAAAATGACTTTTTTCATACTTGCACACTTTGTTTTCTGCAATTTTTTTATACATATAAATGGAATGTTCCATAAAACACCCAATCGAGCGTTATAATTTATATAAGTCTACCATTATAAAAAAAATACCTAAATGATGTTTTTATGTAGCTTATATTATTATTTAGAAATATCGCGTAGGAACGTTAACATATTTTTTTCACTTTCTTCTTATTGTAAATTCCGTATTACCAACCTGTACTATTATTTTTATACTATCTGCACTTTTAAAACTGGTTTATTTATTTTTATATCTTTTCTTATATTATGTTTCTTATACAATGTATTATGTTAATTTTTGTCATTCATTTTGGTATTTTCTGTTGACACTATAGTATGCAGTAAAATATGTAAGTATCATGTACAAGTCCATCAGGGTGATTGAATTAATGAATACATAAGTTTACTGTATATTGACATAAAAAACCGACATACGCACTCACACACACCTCAACATGCAGGTCATCATTTAGCGATGTTACTGAAGGCGGTCTCTGTTTCAAGTTGACAGACGACTGTTTCCTCCCGCATAAGGTTTTCTGCGTTTTTCCTTATTCCAAAGGCAAATTCAGAGGAATTCCTAGTAATAAGGCGCAGCTGAATTTCCCTTCCAATCACAACATAACACAAACAGACACGTTTGTTGCATATGGCCGTGGTTGGCTGCTGGTGATGCTGGTGCTGAAGAGTATGAAGCCTGGTACACACGCAAAGCTCACATCAAAAGTTAATGTACAGCGCATCATCTTTTCTACCGACACACGACGCTATCAAATATTTCTTCCTATGGTAGGAGAGGGGGTCAGTTGAATTCGAGAGCGGCCGAGGAACATAATTTCATATATCAAAGTGACAACTTTACTTACTGACAGCTTGAGCACGTCTTTTATGTTTCTAAATTTACTAGCACACATGACGATATAAGTTCAGAACCACACTTATAGCGCGTTATCTTTTTACGTGTGTCGGGTCTGTATGGGATTGTATGGCGAGCGCTATTGAGCTTTATATTATCTGTTGATGTGCGCTTTGCGTGTGTACCAGGCTTTAACGCGCTATAAGTGTGGTTCTGAGCTTCGCTAACCGAATTTATTTTACGTAACCGCTCCCGACGCGATATTTGAAAAGTTATGCGTCCCCCTCTCCGCCGTAAAAAGGAGAGGGGGTCATTTTAATTACGGAGCTACCAACTAAGTTCCGTGTTCCCTTTGACAGCCATGACATAAGCAGCCTAATAATGCATTTCTTATTTATTATATTAGCTCATATCGTCATGTGTGCTAGTAAATTTAGAAACATAAAAAAAAAACTTTATTTGGCAAACATACTTAACATATATTTAAAATATAAATATAATCAATATTTGAATTTGAAGTAAACAAATTTTCGCCCTTTCAAAATTAATCATATTTTTAATCTCAGTATGTTTATATTGTAATATCATTCGGTTTTTTGATAAAGTTGGGCGGCCTGATACCTACATAGAGAAGCTTCTAGTTTGTTCGTTTGTTGATTGTTTTCAATTGTTTTCCTGGGTAATCTGGTTTGCTCTCGTCAGCTCTCGTGCTCTCTTCTCGTTCCCTGCCCTGGTGTTGGTCCTTGCCGCCTTTGCCTTCGACATTTTTGGAAATCGACGTGAGCTTATTTTACAATAATTTATTATATGTCGCTTTCGTCGATCGGCGTGCGAACTGCGAATTTCCTGATTCGACGGAGAGGTTATGTCAGGTTATGTGAAAATGCGCTATTTACGCGCAGGTTGTTTAAAATCTAAAAAGTTTATAAATAGCATTTATAATTATGTAGTTAATGTGCAGAAGTGTTCATCACGTAAAAATGGAAAATTACACGGTCTTCAATTGCAACATTTCGTTACGTGATTGTACCTAGGTAATGTCGAACAACGACGTACACAATATCGTTTCTCAAAACCTAATATTGCGTTGAAAATGGAAAGTACTGACGTTGAGCTGTCCAACAGATCCAGCAATAGGCGACAAGTATCATCCATTTCGAAAACGTGCTCAAGCTGTCAGTAAGTAAAGTTGTCACTTTGACAGATGAAATTATGTTCCCCGGCCGCTCTCGAATTCAACTGACCCCCTCTCCTACCATAGGAAGAAATATTTGATAGCGTCGTGTGTCGGTAGAAAAGATGATGCGCTGTACATTAACTTTTGATTTGAGCTTTGCATGTGTACCAGGCTTTATGCTCCATACATGCAATTTTTGTAGAGTTTTTAGGTAACAACTTTTTTCCGTACCGAGGAAATACAAGTCCTCCAATCCTATAATATTTATATTTTTTTATGTATTTTACGCCTATTAAGGCTTTTATATACACAATCTATAACAATATTTACGAAATTATACTAGAAAATAGTGCAGGAAATTACTATTTAAAACACTTGCACAAAAATATATGGTAAAAATTGTGAGGCTCAATGACACAGTTCTATTTGTATAAAGAACAGTAAATTTAAATGATTCATCAGTTCATGGTAAATAATAATCTTGAAAATCAAAATAAAAGACGACGAACATAAAAGACCACGTTCATGGAAATCACAATAATTTTCTATGACTTTTCTCTTGTCTATGCATAACCTAAAAATTATTGTGACGAGTGCTTTCTTCGCCAACAGTCGTTTCTTCCTGTTTCCTGTTTATTTATTCCTGTTTACTTATTCCATGCCTGTGATGGTTATTGGTAAGTAATAATGCCTATTTTCATCGCTATTCATTTTGGTAGCGGCCGTTATTCCAGTTTAGGGAAAAAATTCGGTTTATGGGTGAAATTCCTAAAAATTAAAACTAGTTATTTTTATACTAACTTTGGGCCGGGGAATCCGAATCTGGAAGAATTAGGTGGCGGCAAGCAATATTAACTGAATTACACGACTTTAAAATTTCGACGCACAAAAAATTTAACTGGCCATTTTGAACGCTTTCTGACAATAAAACTAGTTATCTTTATACTAACTTTGGGACGGGGAATCCGAATCCGAAAGAATTAGGTTGGGGCAAGCAATATAAACTGAAATATACGACTTAAAAATTTTAGATGCAAACAATATACAACGGCATTGCCGATGCGTTTTTTGACAGTAAATCCATAGAAAAATAACCAAAGATATATAAAATTAAGTGTTGCTAGTAAGCAATAATATCAATAACGTAAAATAACATGTTTATAATTTCAGTAATATTTCATATTCAAACAGTTAGATTTAGGTTTATTATCACGAAAGGTGAGTTTTTATGTCGGGGGAGACGATAAAATATGCATTTTATATTTTACTCTCAAAAATATTTATCCCTAAAACTAAATTTAAAAACTAAAGAAACGAAAGTGCCCCCTTCGTAGCGCCTACTCGCGTCAAGGCAAGAAAACATCCCAGTTTTCAAGTAGTTTAGCGGCTACGCTAGGTTTGTGTAACATGGTTTGTGATAGAAAAGAAAGTGCCCCTGTCGTAGCGCCTACTCGCGTCAAGGCAAGAAAACATCCCAGTTTTCAAGTAGTTTAGCGGCTACGCTAGGTTTGTGTAACATGGTTTGTGATAGAAAAGAAAGTGCCCCCTTCGTAGCGCCTACTCGCGTCAAGGCAAGAAAACATCCCAGTTTTCAAATAGTTTAGCGGCTACGCTAGGTTTGTGTAACATGGTTTGTGATAGAAAAGAAAGTGCCCCTGTCGTAGCGCCTACTCGCGTCAAGGCAAGAAAACATCCCAGTTTTCAAGTAGTTTAGCGGCTACGCTAGGTTTGTGTAACATGGTTTGTGATTGAAAAGAAAGTGCCCCCTTCGTAGCGCCTACTCGCGTCAAGGCAGGAAAACATCCCAGTTTTCAAGTAGTTTAGCGGCTACGCTAGGTTTGTGTAACATGGTTTGTGATAGAAAAGAAAGTGCCCCCTTCGTAGCGCCTACTCGCGTCAAGGCAAGAAAACATCCCAGTTTTCAAGTAGTTTAGCGGCTACGCTAGGTTTGTGTAACATGATTTGTGATACAAAAGTGAATAAAATGTATCTGAATACTTTACGTAAATGAAATAATGTTAGCAAAATTAAAATATAAAATGCATATTTTATCGTCTCCCCCGACATAAAAACTCACCTTTCGTGATAATAAACCTAAATCTAACTGTTTGAATATGAAATATTACTGAAATTATAAACATGTTATTTTACGTTATTGACATTATTGCTTACTAGCAACACTTAATTTTATATATCTTTGGTTATTTTTCTATGGATTTACTGTCAAAAAAACGCATCGGCAATGCCGTTGTATATTGTTTGCATCTAAAATTTTTAAGTCGTATATTTCAGTTTATATTGCTTGCCCCAACCTAATTCTTTCGGATTCGGATTCCCCGTCCCAAAGTTAGTATAAAGATAACTAGTTTTATTGTCAGAAAGCGTTCAAAATGGCCAGTTAAATTTTTTGTGCGTCGAAATTTTAAAGTCGTGTAATTCAGTTAATATTGCTTGCCGCCACCTAATTCTTCCAGATTCGGATTCCCCGGCCCAAAGTTAGTATAAAAATAACTAGTTTTAATTTTTAGGAATTTCACCCATAAACCGAAGCTTACCCCAGTTTAGTTAGGGAATCATTGGGCGTTTTGTCAGCAGAATGTTTAAACTGTCAATTTGACTTCTACCTGTGATGAGATTAGTTTTTCGAAGGCATTTCTTAAAATATACTGAAATAAAAAATATACGCGCTACGCGTATGCGGAATGGCGGCAGACACAGTAAATAACTATATAGTTATCCGACGATTTTCTTAACCGTTGTCATTATTTCAAGGTCAAGATAATATCACCATTTACATCATTACTACCAGTGGCGGCTCGAGCACATTTTCGGTGGTGGGGACCGTCATTTTTTATGTGTAGATACTGACATTTCATTGCCAGAAAATGGGAGTACGAGATCCAATATAAATATATACACGAATAGGTTTTTTACTGCAACAAAAACACTAGCACATAACCAAGATTTTTTAGAAAACCACTCTGGATTAAAATTTAACTTTTTACGAGCTTTAACAACATGAAACTCGATTACAATGTCCCTAGGTTGGTGAGCACCTAGGCGTTTCACTTCTACTTTTTCGTCAAATGTTAACGTACTGAATTTATTTTTCAGTAAAAAGTCGACTTCATTCATTTTTTCGAATAATTTCTAACAAAAATTATTATTAGATAAGAAGATAAGTCACGCACCTAACCAGAAACACCAAATATTCATAAATATTACGTTTAATAAAAAATAACACAAGTTAATCGTAGATACTTCAGTTTAAAGCGCTTTTACCACGAGAACGGCGCTATAGAAATAAGAAATGATCCGATCAATCGATATCAATACTATTATTTTACTTAAACATCACAAACGATTATAACACGACTAACGCATATTCTGACCCGTGCATAACTGACCTAACTGACCTACTTCAATTATTAGAACTAAAACAAACGATCACAAGGGGATTTTCAAGTCTGTCCCCTGAGATTTCGTTAGAAGATTCAAATACGCATGCGCAAATTCTTAAAATTTTATACAAGAGTATTCGTACAAGTAGAATAATCATTTTAGTGGGAATAAATCCCTGGGGTTGTCCCCCAACTGCGCAGAACGTTCTGCGCATAACTGGACGCTAGCTAGTTCGGGCTCGTCGGTCGCGTGTCGCGTTGGTATTAGTTAGTATGCTGCAAGGAACGGAGGAGGCTAGTCGCACGTTCGTCGGAAGAAACTTTTCAAATTTCGAGCTTAAAAATTACCCTAATGAATTTTTAGTTGAAATTTCTGCAACTGTTAATTACTTTCATGTAAAGAATGCATTAATTATTTTTTGCGAACTGAAAGAATTGTCATTTTTTTCTTGGTAGATTTCTGGAATATCTGTAGTGGGGACTGTCCCCACGGTCCCCTTGTGAAGAACCGCCACTGATTACTACCAAATATGTGTTTTGATATCACATATTAAAATCTCACTAAAATGAGAGTTCTGTTAAAACTATTTTTTGTTTCAGGTAATATTTCTGGCCTAAACGAATTTCCAAACGCTACAACAGCAGTCCCATGGATCTACTAAATCCAGACATTGTTTCCATCAAGACGGAACCAGGACCCCAGGAAGAAGGCGGAGGTGCAATGCCGTATACGGATATTGATTACGACCTCTCAGATGTAAA
The DNA here is from genome assembly GCF_061612785.1 of Hesperophylax consimilis. Lineage (NCBI taxonomy): Eukaryota > Metazoa > Arthropoda > Insecta > Trichoptera > Limnephilidae > Hesperophylax > Hesperophylax consimilis. The sequence continues at coordinate 11,746,180 of NC_142852.1, forward strand.
GAAGGAATGCTTGCAATATGCGGAGAGTACTCGGACAGTCAGTTAGTTGCACGGCATACGTATAAAATGTTGAATTTTAATTTCGGATGTTCGGACTCCATGTCCGTTTGGAAATGCCGTGTTAACAGGACATATTTACGTTCTGGTCGTTTATAAGTTTATTTTTATTTACTTCTATATGCACTTTTGTAGAAAACTTTAAAATTAGAGAACTCTTATAACTTATATATTTCTCACAATACAGTCTTCATTATTCAAGCTTTCACTCAGCCATTGGGTCAAATGGTTCTTCCTAGTTGAAGCATGCATCTGACGATCTGAAGCGGACATCTGGAGTCATTCTTATTCATCAAAGTCACCGTTTTTTTTTAAAAAATCACGCTTTTCAATATTTTTTAATGGGGTATTAAATCCTTAAAGAATTATTTAAAAAAAAAAACACTTTGTCGTGTATCAAATTGTAGGTATTATTGATTTTTTCAGTTAACATTAATGTGGAGACTGATACCATCAAGGCGGAATTTACTCCCCGAGACGAAGAGGAGAGGGGATTTTCTTATATGGATATTGGCATAGACCTGCCTGATGTTAAAAACGAATGCTTAGAAAGCATTCATACTATTACCGAGACAGCAGGTATAACCGATTTCTTTGTAATATTTAAATTCAATCGTGCTAACTTATTTTTTGAGGTTTTTTTATGAGCCTTCTTTATTCGTATTATTTTTCAAATTTGTCAACAGAGCTGAAGACGCATCTCGTGGAAAAACTATTCGTATGTCCCCATTGTAACTACTCCTGTTCTAGTAAGTCAAATTTCGGAAAACACTTTCGCACCCATGCTGGAGAAAAAACTTTCTCATGTTCCTACTGCAACTATTCATGTTCACGAAAAGGCCATATATTGAGCCACATGCTGACTCACAGTGGAAAAAAAACCTTTTCTATGCTACAAGTGCAGTTATTCATGTGTTCAAAGGGGATGTTTGGCTATCTCATAGTGGAGAAAACCCTTTTTTATGTTCTAACTGCAACTATTCATGTTCTCAAAAAAGCAATCTGACGACTCACGTGCTGACTCACACTGGAGAAAAACGTTTTTTATGTGCCAAGTGCAACAATTCATTTTTTCGGAAAGGAGATATGAAGAAACACATGCTGATTCACGGTGGAGAAAAACCTTTTTCATGTCCTGAGTGCAACTATTCATTTACTCAAAAGGGTAATTTGAAGAGCCACATGCTGACTCACAGTGGAGACAAACCTTTCTCATGTTCTGAGTGCAACTATTTATGTTCTCAAAGGGGCCATCTGACGAGCCATATGCTGACTCACAGTGGAGTAAAACCTTTTTCATGTCTCAAGTGCAATTATTCATGTTCTCGAAAGGGAGATTTGAAGAGACACATGTTGATTCACAAAGGAGAATAAACTTTTTCTTGTTCCTAGTAAACCTTGACATATTATCACAAAACGGCGGCTGACGCGCCATTTGCTAGCCCAGAGTGGAGAAAGACGTTTTTCGCTTTCCGAAAATTTTCGATTATCAGAAAAACGTCCGTATTCATGGTGGATAATTTTTTTGAATTGTGAAACCTTCTGTTATTCTTGAATTCAATCTGATTCGAGTGGTAAATTATTATTTTTTTTTCTTTTAAAACTTAAGTGAAAAATGTAATATATTTATTCAATATTTTAACTTCTTGCTTTTTAACTGAACGATGTTTTATTTTTGAAATTGAAGTTAGTCTGAAAATTGAATGATAATGTAATTATAATAAAAAAAAAAAAATTATCTTGTACTTGCAGAAAAGTCAATTGATAATATAAAATAAATATCATTAGATCACTTTGCCTTAGTGTTTATACTTCCAATAGACCACATTGAAAATTTTGCGGTGAATTTTATTTTTTAATGTAGGCAAATTCAAACTATTTCTCTAATTTGGTAATTTCGTTTTATATACATTTGTTAAACAGGAACTGTTTAAATTTTCCTAATAATTTACCGCTGATGTGATTTTTACTAAAAAGTTTATTTACATATATCAATCAAATATTTTTATTATTGTATCGAAAATATAGCTTATATACACTTATTAATTTACAGACAGTTTACAAAAGTACCTTACACAGTATATACGCATCTTAATCGCTCCGAACTAACATTAAAAATATATGATTTTTAACCCATGAAATAGAAAGTAAAAAGTTTTTGCGGTGTTTGAAGTGTTTACAGTGAAGGATTTCAATTCAATTTAACTCAAAAGTGACTTGTGTACTGAGAAACATTAAAAAACATTTGTGATCCAATGATAAAGTGAAGTAACAATCAAAAAATGACAGCTCAATGTATTTTACCAGCTACGATTAAAATTTGTCTAGCGAAATACATCAAATTCTATTGATATAAAATTAGCTAACAATAATTAAATTATCATACGAAGTGTATTTGAATCAGTGAAATAGGACTCATCTCTCTAAAAAAAAATTAAAAAATTAACAGCAATCAATGAACACAACAATAAACAACTATTTTTATTTTCTTTGCTGCTCGGTTCCTATTATAATCTGATAAATCCACGCATCGCCTTGCGCCGTTCGTGGGTCAGTGGTATAAACAGCCGGACGAGTTTATGCAGACATTCCGGTGAAGTCGGATCGAATCCTACTGAAACCCATAGAAAAAGTTATTTTATAAATAAATTCGTACATTTTTATTTTTAAATTTAAAATATCCGATCATCGAACCTTTCTTCAAAATGAATAAGCAAAAGAAACCTCAAAAAAAGGCGCCATCTAGCGACTCAGAAGAAGAAGACACAATGACTAATAAAATGATCAAATGCATTGAAAAAAAATTTAATGAATTAACCAGTCAACTTATGAAATCTTTTAATGAACAAATAAAAGAACTTAAGAAGTCCGTTGAATTTTGTTGCGAGAAACTAGACGAATATGAAGAAAAAAACAAAAATAAAGAAATATTGATTAAACAACTCCAGGTAGAAAATAAAGAAATTAAACTACAAATTAATAAAATGGAGCAAAATGAAATAATAAACAACGTCGAAATACAGGGTGTTCCTTTTAAGGAAAATGAAAATATTAAAAAAGTGTTTAATAAAATACTAGAAACACTCAAATGCGATATAGAAACTATTAAAGTGGCAAATATTTACAGAATCAAAAATAAAAACCCGAACAAAAATCCTCCCATAGTAGTTTCTCTACAAAACAAAGATAGTAAAGACGTAATCATAACACATAAAAAAATATATGGTATTTTAAATGCAAAAAACATCAATTTTGAAGAAAACAGCACAATATATATTAACGAACAACTGACCCAACACAATAAACACCTACTTTACCTAGCCAAATCGTCAAGGCTTGGGTATAAATTTATTTGGGCAAAGAACGGAAAAATTTGGATGAGAAAAAATGAAAAATCTCCAATCATACTAATAAGAAGCTCAGAAGACATCCCCTCCGAATAAATAATAATAACACCACATAGCAAACACCAATCAACCTTTAACATGGCTGAAGAAAACCACATACATGAAAATTATAAATGTACCAACCCATATGAACTAAATCTACTTTTTAAAAATGTTAATTTCTCTATCTTAAACATGAATATTAGAAGTTTACGGAAACACTTCGATGAGCTCTGTATCCTTATTAATAACCTAGATTTTTCTCCTAGCATAATTGTTTTGACTGAAACGCAAATGAAAAATGTTATTCCATATAACTTATCAGATTATACCACAATTTCCTCTGCCTGTAAGCATACTGGTCATGATGGAGTCACTGTCTTCTTTCATAATACTCTGAAAAATGTTGCCACTGAATTTATTGAATTTAAGTCAGCCAATGCAATAAAATTAACCTTTTTTCAAAACAACTATAAATATCATGTACTAGCCATATACAGATCTCCATCATTAAATGATCTTTTATTTGTAAAAGAATTAAAATCTTTTGTTAGAAATCTTGACAGAAACAATTTTACTTTTTCCATTTTGACAGGTGACATTAATATAAATATTAATGATAACAATATAAATGTAAATTGTCAAAATGAGTATCTAGATTGTTTATCAAGCTCTGGATATATGTCATATATTAGCTCACCAACTAGAGTAACCTTAAGTAACTCTGCATGTTTAGACCACATATTTGTCAAGTCGCACAAGGCGACCAATATTATCTCTTCAATTCTTGAAACTAATATCACAGATCATTACCCGACCTTTTATGGACACCATTTCAAAAATACACCTTTAAACCAAAATTCTGTAACTCTAGAAAAAGTAGACATTGATTATAAAACTTTAAACTCTTTACTTCAGTCAGAAAACTGGGAAAATGTTATATCAATAGAAAACTCACATTTAGCATTAGAGAATTTCTATAATACTCTTAGAGATTATATTCTAAAAAGTGAAAGTAAAATAGTTGTCACTAACAGAAAATATAAAAAAATTAAACCTTGGATTACAGTTGGATTAATTATATCAATTAAACAAAGGGATAAATTATATAGAGAAATGATAAAATATCAAATGGATTGCCAAAATAATAATCTCAGAACAATGCCTTATCTGAAAACAAAATATATAATGTACCGAAACTTACTAAATAGACTGATACGAAACTGCAAAAAGAAATACTATTGCGAACAAATTGAAAATGCTAAAAATAATACTAAAAAAACTTGGAATATTATAAATGAAATTGCCAACAAAAAAATTATGTCTTCAAATATTGTAAATGAGGTTAAAATAAATAATGAAATAATAACTAACAAATCGACCATTGCAGAATGTTTTAATAACTTCTTTACAAATATAGTAGACGAGGTACTTCAATCTTCCGGCATTTATGTTAATCATGATTATATGGAGACATCTCCTCAATTAGACTCTAATAACGATTCAATTAACTCAATAGAATATTTTTCTCCTATTACATTTAATGAAATTGAAAAATATATTGATAACCTAAAACCATCCAACTCTAAGGGAAATGATGGCCTATCATGTGATACATTAAAAAAATAAAACAACATGTATTAACGCCATTACAACATATCTTTAATATATGCCTCAAAGATGGTCATTTTCCAGAACAGTTTAAAATCTCCACTATAATACCTATTCATAAATCTGGGGATACGCATAAATTAGACAATTACAGACCAATATCCCTTGTTTCAAACCTATCAAAAATATTCGAAAAATGCATCAAATTTAGAGTCATTGAACACTTAGAAAAATATAAAATTCTATCGAAAAACCAATACGGCTTTCGTAAAGATCTAAGCACTGAGGATGCCATATATGAATTGACAAAAAATATTTATACATCTATCGATAAAAAAAAGAAATGTCTTGCCATATTCCTAGATTTAAGAAAAGCTTTCGACACCGTTAATCATAATTTACTCATTAAAAAAATAACTCAACTGGGCTTCAAAAAACACACACTAAAATTACTATCAAACTATCTTAAAGACAGAACACAAAAAACAAAAATTGGGAATAATTATAGTTCAGAAACACAGATAAAAAACGGAGTTCCGCAGGGAACTGTTCTTGGCCCGATTTTATTCTTAATTTATATTAATGATTTATGTAATTTTGTAATCCCTGGTAAAATTGTTTCTTACGCCGATGACACGGCAATAATAGTGGATGGTAATAATTGGACAGAAACTTTTTCGAATGCAACTGTATGTATTTCACTTGTTTCAAAATGGTTAAAATACAACAAACTTGTCTTAAACTACAGCAAAACATTTTACTTACCTTTTTATAAAAACATCAAAAACAAACCAAAAGACAACCTTAAAATTAGAATCCATAATACAACTTGCAATCAAGAAATGTGCTTCCTGTGCAACGAACTCGCTAATGTCAAAAATATAAAATATTTAGGAGTATCAATAGATATTAATCTTAATTGGAAATCTCATATTAATCAAACCACTTCTAAACTAAGATATCTAACCTACATATTTTATAGACTCAAGGAAATATTAAACGCTGAAAAATTGAAAATGATCTACTTCTCCCTGGTGCAATCTGCAATCACTTATGGCATAATAGGATGGGGTGGTGCACCTGATACATTTATTAAGCCTCTACAAATAATTCAAAAACACATAATTAAAGTCATATATAACAAAAATAAAACATTTTCGACCGACCTATTATACAAGGAATCTAAATTATTTAACATTCGTAAATTATTTATATTACAAACTATGAAATATCTATTTAAAAACAAAAACAATTTCAAAATAAATGAAAACAGAATGAGCAAAAGAACAAATAATATATTTTACACCCCCCAAACCAATACTAAATTAATGCAGACGCATAGCAGTTTCATTGGTCCTCGTACATTTAACCTTCTACCACTACAAACTCAAATGATAAATAAAAAGATAGAATATATTAAAGAGGTAAAATTATGGCTGATTGACGCAGATATTGAAACGCTTTTACTATAAATTTATTTATCCTTTCTACAACTCACTTGCTGAAACTTCATAAATTATTGTACACAATGTTTTTCTCTTTACTTTTTATAATAACTACAAACAAAAAAAAAACTTTTTCTACTAATGTATATTATACTTTAGGTACTTGAAATATAGTAATCGATTTATATTACCCACACTCAGGCAGTCAGTGCCTTAGTGGGTTTTCATTTCTTTTGTAAACTATTTGGTATTATATATTATGTTATTTTATACTATCTATTAATATGTATAATATGTGTAAAGAAATGAAAATAAATAAAGTTATAAAAAAAAAAAAAAAAAAAAAAAATTGAGCGTAGCGAAATCCTGTTTTAACCAAACATTTTTGAATTTCATCTTGACGAAAAATTTGTTTTGTATGTTCAGTCTCCGATTCAACATGGTGCCTGTTTAACGGTTCAATAGAGTTTTTTATTTGAGTTCGTCGTTTTTATTTGGACTTTCTTGCTATCCTAATATTCATTTTTTCATGGGACATTTACTCGTACCTGCCTAAAAAAAATAAAAATAACAATTTTCGTTGAGATATTTTCTTTGGACAAATTGTATTATTCGTTATTTAAAATAAAATAAAAATCATACACTGAATATTTATTTTAAAATTAAGTAGCTTTGTATGTGTCCCTACTTTAAAACCTTATGATTTGGTCGGAAATTTTGTTATAAATTAAAATGAGAGAAAATAAGATATATACGTTTTAGGACACCAAATCTACACTGTTCACAGAATTCAAATTGTTCCTTAGAAGTAAGTAGAGTGCAATACAATATTGTTAGCCGTGTCATCGTTTGTTTTGCTGTGTTATTTTTTTTGTGATTTTTATTTAATTAGGGTGGAGTTGAGTTCTTAAAAATGTAATCTTTTTAGTGTTTCGGGATACTCCTTTATTTCGGTTTTTTTTGTTTTATTTTTTTTAACGCATTTATTTATTTAAATAGATCATCTTGTATATTTAACCAACCCCTCGGGCTCATATAAACGTATTTGTTATTATGGCTTTGCTTTTCCATCGTCAACTTACGCGTAGAAGAACAACTACGATAAAGCATTTTCAGAATTCGCGAACCATTTGATTGAAACTAACAATCTTTTGATAAAACCTCTGGAACTAAAATATTATATATAAACGGAATTGGATTTGGAATTAGGGTAAATTCGTAAATGATTTTGATACCCTTCAAATAGTATTATTTTATTTATTAGTCTTCAAAGTTTAAGCAGTTTGTAAACTTGATGTACATATAAATAAATATATGAACGTAATATTATTACTACTTATAAATTAATTCTCTACCTTAAAGGATAAAGTACTGAAGTCCACATTGGATATTTATTCAGGAAAGTAATTTTTTGTGTTCTGGATGTTTGAAACTTTATGACTTTTTTACTTTATTCAACAATTAAGATCTGTGAATGATGAAACCATAATTTTATTCATGTTTTACCATAGTTAAACAAACATGTCAATAATTGATGAATATTAAATAAATAAATGGACATCCGTGTTTTATGCTCTAACACATTACTGCCGAAGAACACAAAATACAAAACATCCTATAGATAAAACAAAGTAGTCACAGAGAATTTTTTTACGAAATCACAAAATATTTTATTGACGGTACCAAAGTACTCCCATAAGGGAAAAATGGATAGCAAAAAATATGAAGAAAAACTTATCATTTAATTATGTTCATAAGAACATTAGCATAGCTTGAGTCTAGGGCTATAATAAAACAACAAATAAACACACACATGAGGGGGCTCGGAACTCATGCCCAGTTTAGGGATCATTTGATCCCAAACTTACTTTTTCAGATCATAAAGTGGGATTGGTATAATCTTGTTATAAACTTCTTGGATTTATGATAGGTAAAGTAAACAATTCTCCAAGCCCGAAGCAATGACATCGATGTTCAACTGCCTTATACGATCTAAATTAGAATACGCTTCTGCTGTCTGGGCCCCATACCAGCAAAAATACATAGAACTATTGGAAAAAAATAATTTATTTTTCTAAGAGTCTTTATATGAGAACGCATGGTGAATATCCACGATTTATGCATCACATAGATTTTCTCTCCGAAACGCACTACGAAAGTCTCCAATCTAGGAGAACATTGATAGCCCATACCTCTTGGGATGCTATAAATTGTTTGTACCGAACAACCACCGCCAGGGTCGACGTATTCCACACGGAAGAACGGACGTTATGGACCAGCGTAGCATGACAAGAGGCGTGGTGCTGCTATTGGATTTGTGATTATGATCTGTACGGACGTGTTTTTTTCCGTGCGAATTTAAAAATATTTTTGCCAGCTATTTTAGACGTAAGAGTGTTCTAGAATGGCAGATCTAACGCTCCGTGATTTAATGAATATCATCACCGAGCAGACAGTCCTCATTAAAGACGTATTACGGCGTATAATTAGTCTTGAAAAAAGTGTTTCAAACTCAGTTTGCAATGACAGTGCACAAAATGTCAGTGATTCGTCTTCGGAAGTTCCGAAATTGAACGATTGCGCAAAGGGTCCGCCCACCGCACCCGAAGGTGCGTCCACCGCCAAAACCCCGCGCCCCCCTCGGCCCAACAACGAACTCCCGCCTCGCAATGCACGCTTAAAGCCGGGAATACACATGCCTGTAGCTGGCACACTTGCATGCCAGCTCCTTGCACATGCCAGCTACTATCATGTGTATACGCTAACTTGCATGCCTGTACCTGCCTTGCCAGTAGATTGCACAACATTTGATTTACTGGCATGCAAGTTGAGGGAGGGGACGAGGGGGGCTATGAAACCGGCATGTGTGAACGTCGTGACAAGTACGGGCATGCCAGTAGCTGACCTGTTGTTCGCCGCGGCCTTTTCTCTCATTAAATTAGCCACACATTGTACTGCCAATTGCAATACGATGATATTTAATTCACTTCGAATGTTTTCCATTGCCAAAAAGCTTGAGACTACTCAGTCTCAGAGTGATTTGAGACACGTACTGTCTAGTGACTGGCATGTGTATACGTCTTGCAAATACAGGCATGCAAGGACGCAACTGGCATGCAAGTTTAACTTGCATGTGTATTCTCATTGGGCCAGTAGCTTGCACATGCCAGTAGCTTGCATGCAAGCTACTGGTCCATTTTACAGGCATGTGTACCTATCGCCGCCTTTACGCTGCCGCTGCCCGCACCTCTCCTGCCCCTCGCACCTCTCGTGTCCCCCGCGCCCGGCCCGTCCGGCATGCGAGACCTACTATTATCCACTATTGTTGATGAAAATCAACGAGTTGTAAATGTACCCGCCGCACCTGCCATAAATAAACCGTCTGGCAGAGTTACCCGCTCGCAAGTTAAGGGATCGAATTCGGCCGAACTCCATATTGGCACAAAGGGTAAGGAGAAAAGGACAAGGATTCCTGCCAGCCAAAAGGACTGCCAGCAACCTGAAACAGTTACATCCTTGGCAGGAACATCTGTTGGAACTTCTGATGGCCAGGAACCAACTAAGGAGACACAGCCCTCGAGCATGCAGACCTCGGCAGGGCCATCATGCTCGACGGAATCTCTGGCTAATTTTGACCAACCCTGGACTGTTGTTGGTCGCAAGAAACGGCCTGCTACTACTATAAGAGGAAATCTAAAGGATGAAAATACCCATTCGTACTTCCACCTGTACCCGTTACATCCAGATACTTCGAGTAGTGATTTATCTGCATATTTACAAACTATTGTAAGTACCGCCTCATTTAAAGTGAATAAAATAAAATCTAAAGGAGAATACTCCTCATTTAAGATAGGCATTCCTATTTCCATTAAAAGTGAGGTACTCAAACCGGAAAATTGGCCCAAATATTCGTATTTGAAAGAATGGGAAAATAAAGTGAATACCCCGCGGCTTCCTGGTTTCAAACCCAGTTGACATACAAATAATTTACATTTTTTTTACCAAAACGTTCGAGGAATGAAAAGTAAATGCGCTTCATTTTTTTCTAATGTTTTGGCAAACAATTATGACGTAATTGGACTCACTGAGACGTGGCTAAACTCAAGTGTGTTCAACCCAGAGCTCTTCGATGACAGTTTCATAGTATTTAGAAAATACAGAGATTGTGGTAGTGGTCGTAGGCAGGGAGGAGGCTGTCTATTAGCCGCGAAGAGCGAGAATGGCCTTATTAAGGCAGAGCACTTACCTGCTCTAGAAACTGTCAACGAGGACTTATGGGTTAAAATTACATTTAATTCTTGTGTAACTTATGTATGTATTGTGTACTTTCCACCTGCGTCAAACTTTGACACATATCAGTTGTTTTTCAACAAAATACATCAAAATGTAGATGTTATTGGTGGAAAAAATGTAATTGTGCTAGGAGATTTCAACCTACACTCATCAAGAGGTAGCAAGGATATTGAAAACGACCTGAATTTTTTATGCGCCGTTTTCGGTCTCTCCCAATTCAATAACATTCTAAATATAAATTCAAGAGTGTTAGACTTAATTTATTGCAATACAGCCATACATGTTATTCATAGCACTTCTCCTCTTTTAACCGAAGATCAACATCATCCCGCATTAGAATTTATTTTTTCATGTAAAAACAACATCAAGGCTACAACAATTCCTAAAAATGACAAGCGTGCTTTTTGTGGATGGAATTTTGAACAAGGTGATGTTGATAAGTTATATAATATGATAAGCCAATTAGATTGGCAAGAACTTTATAATTATTGCACTATAAATGAGGCTGTACACCATTTTTATGCTAGTATTTATAGTATTTTTGATGCCTGTTTTCCCAGAAAACCTCCCAGTAGAGGTGGTCGTCGATATCCGAAATGGTTCTGTCGAGATACCATCGCGAGCATTAAAGTGAAACATGCTCTCCATAAAAAGTGGAAGGCTTCTGGCTGTCGATGTGACTATGATCTGTTCAGTGCGCATAGAGCCGTGGTCAGGCGCAACATTCACACTGCTTTCCAATCATATATAAATTCCATTGAACACGATATCAAACATAATCCAAAGATGTTCTGGGACTATGTCAAATCACTACGTAAAGATGGTGGTATTCAAGACACCATGATGCATCATGATCGGGAAGTTCGAGGAGTGGGTGTAGCTAACGCATTTGCAATACACTTCCAATCCGTGTATAGTAATGAGTCTCCATTTCTAAATATTAATACCGCTGCAAAGTCGAATGTAAAGGGAGCCCAAAATATCGATATTGGTCAAATTGATGAATCGGATATAGAATCTTCCATTCGGAAACTGAAAAATACACATTCACTTGGTCCAGATTTTCTTCCGGTATTCTTCTTAAAAGGTTGTGCCGAGTTTTTAAAACTGCCACTAAGCTTCTTATTTAACCTTTCACTAGAAACTGGTGTATTTCCTGATTTGTGGAAAATATCAAAAATTTGTCCGATTTATAAAAGCGGCATAAAGATTTCTGTGGAAAATTACAGACCGGTAGCAATACTATCTGCACCGGCTAAATTGTTCGAATCGATTCTTCATAAATTCACACTACCACAAGTTGAACCGTTTCTAATTTCTGAACAGCATGGATTTAGAAAAGGTCGATCGACAGAAACCAACCTATTGGTGTTTACGGATTACGTATCTAAATCATTAGACAAAGGCCATCAAGTAGATTGTTCATACAATGATTTTTCAAAGGCCTTCGATACTGTAAATCACGACGTTTTACTCAATAAACTGGCTACAATAGGATTCTCCATAAGACTACTTACTTTTTTTGCTAGCTATCTTGCAGACAGGAAACAGTTTGTGTCTCATGGACTATTCCAATCTAACCATTTCTTTGTACGATCGGGGGTACCCCAAGGCAGTAATTTAGGCCCACTCCTCTTTTCCATATTTATAAACGATATTTCAGAAGTAATTCTGCATTCTAGGTTTCTTCTCTTTGCTGATGACTTAAAACTTTTCTTAGAAATACTAAATTTAGAAGACTGCAATCAACTCCAGTCAGACATTAATAGAATTGTTGAATGGAGTAAAATAAATCGGATTGAGTTTAATGTTTCTAAATGTTTAATTTTGTCATTCACTAGGGCGAGTCATACCTGGTATTACCGGTATACAATGGACGCCCGAAGTTTAAAACGTGTCTCGACAATGAAGGATCTTGGAATCATGTTTGATAGTAGACTGACATTTCATGCTCATATTGAGGCGGCATGTAGCACTTCACTTAGAATTCTGGGCTTTGTTCTACGCACTGCAAGGAATTTCAGAGATAACCGGGTACTTATAGTTTTATTTAATTCCTTAGTAAGGAGTAGACTTGAAAGTGGGTCGGTGATTTGGAGTCCACACCAGGTAAAGTATTCTCTCATGTTGGAGAGAGTTCAGAAGAAATTCTTGAGATTTCTCTACATGAGGGAGTATGGCTACTACCCGTGGCTCTATCCCACTGACTTTCTTTTGGGTATGCTCGGAATGAACTATCTACGGGTCAGGAGAGATGTGCGCATTGCTACACATTTCTTTAGACTGATTCGTGGATGGTTTGAAAACTCGGTCATCATGGAGAGCATTCATTTCTATGTTCCCGATGGTTATCTACGTCACCGACAACATAGACTATTTTATCTCCCGGCCTGCAGAACTAACTTGCCAATGGTCATGCCTGTGGGGAGAGCAATCTTTCTGTTAAACAGAATAAATTTGGATATCGACATGTTTGCCATCAATGAAGCTTCCTTTAAAAGGCAAGCTCTATTATCACTGGTATAGTTAATATACACACTGTAAATATGAATCTTTTAATTCTTACTATTAAAAATTATTTTAAAAACGCTTTGAAATGAACAATTTTGTAATGTTTTTAAAATTAATAAACAAATTGAATTGAATTGAATTGAATTGAATTAAATGATACCACGACGTCTCTTGACATTTTCAACATCGGCCTTGAAGACTTCAAAAGTCATTTTAGGCAAGAACTTTAAATATCGGTTATTGTAAAATGTTTCATTAGCCCTCCCCCCGTCGCGCCTTTTTTCTAACGCGAGGAGTCGTGCCTCTAAGGACCCTAAAAATAATTATGAATTGTTGTTATAGCAAATATTTTATATTTTATTTTGACTGATTATAGTCAGGTGATAGGGGCTGCATTTAAATAAAAATTAGATATTTGTTTTTAATTTGAAAGCCAAAAAATCAAGAAGGAACATTTTTTTATAATTTTGGATCATACTTATTTTAATAGTAAGCTTTTTAAGCAAATCTTAACAATTATTCTTACTATAAAAAAAAAGTAATCAACAAAATACAATATTTATGTTTATGCCAAAAATGGCTAATTGTTGATTCATAGAGAATTATTTCATGGCAATGAATTTTTTTTCCAGAACCCCGTTTTCCTCTCCTTTATACTTCTCCCCTGTGTCCGGGATTCAGTCAAAAACCAACAGCCGTGACGCGAACTGGACATTATTACCTATAACGCATCGCATAGCAATCAGAAAATCATCACATATGCATCGCAATAAATAAAATTAGTCAAACCAAAACTATAGTGAAATTAGCATCTCAACAAGTGAATGTTCCTCCACCTCTGTAAGTACCTTTATACCTTTATAAAACTATAGTGAAATTATCATCCCAACAAGTGAATGTTCCTCCACCTCTGTAAGTACCTTTATACCTTTATAAAACTATAGTGAAATTAGCATCCCAACAAGTGAATGTTCCTCCACCTCTGTAAGTACCTTTATACCTTTATAAAACTATAGTGAAATTAGCATCCCAACAAGTGAATGTTCCTCCACCTCTGTAAGTACCTTTATACCTTTATAAAACTATAGTAAAATTATCATCCCAACAAGTGAATGTTCCTCCACCTCTGTAAGTACCTTTATACCTTTATAAAACTATAGTGAAATTAGCATCCCAACAAGTGAATGTTCCTCCACCTCTGTAAGTACCTTTATACCTTTATAAAACTATAGTGAAATTAGCATCCCAACAAGTGAATGTCCTCCACCTCTGTAAGTACCTTTATACCTTTATAAAACTATAGTGAAATTAGCATCCCAACAAGTGAATGTTCCTCCACCTCTGTAAGTACCTTTATACCTTTATAAAACTATAGTGAAATTAGCATCCCAACAAGTGAATGTTCCTCCACCTCTGTAAGTACCTTTATACCTTTATAAAACTATAGTGAAATTAGCATCCCAACAAGTGAATGTTCCTCCACCTCTGTAAGTACCTTAATACCTTTATAAAACTATAGTGAAATTAGCATCCCAACAAGTGAATGTTCCTCCACCTCTGTAAGTACCTTTATACCTTTATAAAACTATAGTGAAATTAGCATACCAACAAGTGAATGTTCCTCCACCTCTGTAAGTACCTTTATATATTTATAAAACTATAGTGAAATTAGCATCCCAACAAGTGAATGTTCCTCCACCTCTGTAAGTACCTTTATACCTTTATAAAACTATAGTGAAATTAGCATCCCAACAAGTGAATGTTCCTCCACCTCTGTAAGTACCTTTATACCTTTATAAAACTATAGTGAAATTAGCATCCCAACAAGTGAATGTTCCTCCACCTCTGTAAGTACCTTTATACCTTTATAAAACTATAGTGAAATTAGCATCCCAACAAGTGAATGTTCCTCCACCTCTGTAAGTACCTTTATACCTTTATAAAACTATAGTGAAATTAGCATCCCAACAAGTGAATGTTCCTCCACCTATGTAAGTACCTTTATACCTTTATAAAACTATAGTGAAATTAGCATCCCAACAAGTGAATGTTCCTCCACCTCTGTAAGTACCTTTATACCTTTATAAAACTATAGTGAAATTAGCATCCCAACAAGTGAATGTTCCTCCACCTCTGTAAGTACCTTTATACCTTTATAAAACTATAGTGAAATTAGCATCCCAACAAGTGAATGTTCCTCCACCTCTGTAAGTACCTTTATACCTTTATAAAACTATAGTGAAATTAGCATCCCAACAAGTGAATGTTCCTCCACCTCTGTAAGTACCTTTATACCTTTATAAAACTATAGTGAAATTAGCATCCCAACAAGTGAATGTTCCTCCACCTATGTAAGTACCTTTATACCTTTATAAAACTATAGTGAAATTAGCATCCCAACAAGTGAATGTTCCTCCACCTCTGTAAGTACCTTTATACCTTTATAAAACTATAGTGAAATTAGCATCCCAACAAGTGAATGTTCCTCCACCTCTGTAAGTACCTTTATACCTTTATAAAACTATAGTGAAATTAGCATCCCAACAAGTGAATGTTCCTCCACCTCTGTAAGTACCTTTATATATTTATAAAACTATAGTGAAATTATCATCCCAACAAGTGAATGTTCCTCCACCTCTGTAAGTACCTTTATACCTTTATAAAACTATAGTGAAATTAGCATCCCAACAAGTGAATGTTCCTCCACCTCTGTAAGTACCTTTATACCTTTATAAAACTATAGTGAAATTAGCATCCCAACAAGTGAATGTTCCTCCACCTCTGTAAGTACCTTTATACCTTTATAAAACTATAGTGAAATTAGCATCCCAACAAGTGAATGTTCCTCCACCTCTGTAAGTACCTTTATACCTTTATAAAACTATAGTGAAATTAGCATCCCAACAAGTGAATGTTCCTCCACCTCTGTAAGTACCTTTATATATTTATAAAACTATAGTGAAATTAGCATCCCAACAAGTGAATGTTCCTCCACCTCTGTAAGTACCTTTATACCTTTATAAAACTATAGTGAAATTAGCATCCCAACAAGTGAATGTTCCTCCACCTCTGTAAGTACCTTTATACCTTTATAAAACTATAGTGAAATTAGTATCCCAACAAGTGTATGTTCCTCCACCTCTGTAAGTACCTTTATACCTTTATAAAACTATAGTGAAATTAGCATCCCAACAAGTGAATGTTCCTCCACCTCTGTAAGTGCCTTCAACCTTTATAAAACTCATTGCCAAAATAATTTATCAACCTAGATTAATTGATTTGTTTATTAAAAGGTCCACAGCTTAAACATTTGATCAATTTGAGCAACATAAATTATTATGTAGAGATATGAACTAGCGCATCGCGTAATTATGATACGTATTTACGCATTTATCCACGATATTGTGTTTCATTGTTAAATTCGTGTCGATTTATTTATGTGGATAGGGTATATGGTTTTGTACAGTAAGATCTCGCATTATTTATTTTATTTAAACGATTTATTGTTATAAAATTATTTATCGTACAAATGATTAACGAAACGTCAAACGTAGAAATTAAGTTTTCGAAGCTCGTCGAAATTCATTCTTTTCAAGAGCTCAGAGAATATTATAGCATAAAAAATTTAAAGACGACATCGTCAAAAAACGCTTTTTTCGCAAATGCCACATTGTTACCAGAGATTAGGAATACATTTTTGGAAATGGTTAGTAAAATAAACATGCTAAACCGTACAATAAATCCGGAATATATACCCAATTTTCAAATGGAACAATCATTTGATGAACTTTACGCCATTATTCAACTCCCCGCCCGGCAAATGAATAATGAAAATATTTATAGGCAAATTTAAACTATTTCTCTAATTTGGTAATTTCGTTTTATATACATATGTTAAACAGGAACTGTTTAAATTTTCCTAATTATTTACCGCTGATGTGATTTTTACTAAAATGTTTATTTACATATATCAACCAAATATTTGTATTATTGTATCGAAAATATAGCTTATATACTTATATAAGCTATATTTTCTATATTCTCAATTAGGCGGGAATGGGTACCGCCGCCCTGGGAACCATTTATTGGATGACCAACACCTCTGCCACAGGTCACCTCAAGTGGTTCGCTACGTTTGGTGACTTAGAAGGGGTGCCCGGGTTCATGGGTTAAGGTTTGCCCAGGTCTTGGTGGCGGGTGCGTCGGCCCACCTTCTGCGTGGCGGGCCGGTTGGGAGATGCTGGTTGAGGGAGACTCTTTACAACCGGTTACCGTTGTCCGGGCCGCTCGATAGTACAGGGGCCCGACCCTCAGGCTCACGACTAAGGGTGGGCTGCCCCATCAGCGAGTGAAAAAACCCCGCCACTGCTGTTTTGCCGGTTCGTGACCGGAGGGGACCCAGCAGCAGCGTTTGGGGCGCATTGGATGCCCTCTCCAGCCGGACTCTCCCAGCCTATCGCCTAGCACCGCAGTGGGTGGGCTGGAACTAAACGCTCATCACTCCTGGACAGCCTGAACCCCAGATTCCTACCCACCCCTCATACCTTTCCTTTCCAGACCTTCCTTTCACCTCTTCCCTTTAAAAAAAAAAAATTAAAATCACAAAAAAAAAAATTAACATCGTTACAGCGGCGAGTAGCAGGCGTCCCCGGTGCGGGCCAAAACTGTAAATTTTGCCAACATTCGCGGCCTGCACACAAATTTAAATTCCATTCATCACCATCTTTTGTCCCAACGTCCCAACCTTCTTTTCCTATCCGAAACTCAGATAGCCGAGCCGCCAGACTCTTCCTATCTGGACTGCCCGGGCTTTACCCTCGCAAGCAAGTTCCGACTCAAAGGAGGAGTCTGCCTCTATAGTCGAGCTGACGTCAACTGTGTACGACTATTGAGTCTGGAAAACTCCAAATTCGACGTAATGTGGGTGCGCGTCCTTCTTGCCAGTACGGCAAGATTCTACGCATGTCTATACCGCTCACCGAACCATAGCAAATCAGACACTTCCGAACTCTTCAAACATTTGAGCGATACTATTGATGATCTCTTGCCCCGTTACCCTTCGGCCGAGTTTATTGTTTTGGAGGACTTCAATGTTCATAACGAACCATGGTTAAAGTTCTCAGGCCCAACGGACTCGGCTGGCCGACAGGCGGAATCCTTTGCCATTTGCTACGGATTAGAGCAACTACTTCAGGAGCCTACAAGGGTTCTTGGTGTCTAGACTCACCAGCAAACACCGCCACCGAAAAGGCTAACCTATTAGGGAAAATGTTTGCGGTAAACTCGACCCTCGACGACGGAGGTGCTGTTCTGCCGTCGGTTCCTCACTGCGGCTTCTATATGAAAAAGCTGAGGATCCGGCATCGGGATGTACTCCGCGTTATACGGAGGCTCGATGTTAACAAAGCTAGTGGACCTGATGGAATACCTGCCCTGGTATTGCAGAGGTGTGCTGCGGAAATAGTTCCAGTTTTGACAAAGCTCTTCAAAATGTCACACGAACTCCAACGGCTCGGAGGGCTTTGAAGCAGAGAATGGACGGTTATCTCGAGAGTATTTCCTCCTGGGGTAAAAACAATCTTGAAAAATTTAATGTTTCAAAGACCCAATCCTGTCTGATTACGTCTAAAAGGGATCCAAATGATAATTTAGTCTCCTTCAACGGAAGCAATCTTCCGAACAGCCCTTCCATTGATATGCTTGGTGTAACTATAAGTGACCAGCTCAGGTACGGGGGCTCCATCAAAGCCAGAGTAAAGCTGACCTCTCAGAAGCTGGGCGTACTGTACAGGGCCCGCAGATACTTTAATAGTACACAACTGCTGACCCTGTACAAATCGCAAGTGCACCCTACTGTCGAATTTGGCAGCCATCTCTGGTCCGGAGCCCCTAAATACCTGAAAAAAACCCTTGACTCATTCTTGTGCAAAAACGGGCGGTCCGTTTGATAGATTCTCAAGACCCGATTCGATAGACCCAATCTTAACAAACGGACTGCAATCTTTAGAGCACAGGCGTTAGGTAGGTATGCTGTCCTTGTTCTATCGGTATTACAATGGAAGATGCTCTGAGAAACATGCGTCATTGATCCCTTCGGCACCGGTGCGTAGTCGGGATACACGCCAAACGCGCGCGCCCAACATTTGTACACGGTTGACATTTGTCACATGAGAACGGGTCGCTTCTACGATTCGTTCTTAAGTTCAACAGCTCGGCTGTGGAACGAACTGCCGGCTTCTGTGTTTCCTCCCTTCTACAACATGGGACTCTTCAAGACCCATGTTCACTCCTTCCTCTCCACAAAAAGACACCTCACACAGCATCCCCAAAGATGACATAGGCCCTGAGGGAAATTATTTTCTTCAAGGCCTCCTGTGTGGAGTTAATATAAAAAATAAAAATAAATACACTTATTAATTGAGCGCAGCGAAATCCTGTTTTAACCAAACATTTTTGAATTTCATCTTGACGAAAAATTTGTTTTGTATGTTCCTTCTCCGATTCAAGATGGTGCCCGTTTAATGGTTCAATAAAGATTTTTTTTAAATTTGAGATCGTCGTTTTTATTTGGACTTTCTTGCTATCCTTATATTCATTTTTTCATGGGACATTTACTCGTACCTGCCTAAAAAAAATAAAAATAACAATTTTTTTTGAGAAATTTGTTTTGGACAAATTTTATTATTCGTTATTTAACGAAGCTCGTCAAAATTCATTCTTGTCAAGAGCTCAGAGAATATTTGATAGCATTACAAATTTTAACTTGGTCGCATCTGTCAAATCTGCAACAGTGAATTTCGCTCCCCAATATATCTAACGAAACAAGAAGAATTTGCTAATCCTCGCATCTTCAAGTGTGTAAAAGTTTAAATCAGTTTATGAATTCATAATTCAATCAATTTGTTTTGTACATTGGAGTGCTTGCTGTTAAATATCGTGATTTAAAACATAACAAAATCCAACACCGTAAGCAACACAGATAGTTTTTGACATTAACTTGTGATTGGTCAATACTGTTGTAATCTGCCTCGTGGTTGGTTAATAGTGTTGTCATCTGCCTCGTGATTGGTCAATAGTGTTGTCACTTTTGACGACTTTTAAAAACATCAACATGAAAAACACAAGGGCGAAGCAAAGTTCAGATGCGTGCTCTACAAAAACCGATCAGAATATCAATGTCGAACCACTCAATAAAGATGACTTTCAGCAATACACCAAGTACATCGATGATAAACTCGAAAAACTGACGGCAGCTCTGGAACATAACCTAATTCAAAAATTTAGTGATATAATTACAAGTCAAGTGACAATGGAATTGAACTCAATAAAAGAAAAATTTGTCATGCTCGACGAAATAAAGACCTCACTGGATTTCCTATCTACAGAATATGATCGCTTATGCAAAGAAGCCAAAGAAAATTCCGCAACAATAAATAAATTATGTGTCGATAACCAACGTCTCCAAACAAACAATGATATTCTTACGAAGAAAATTGATTCTCTTGAACAATTTAATCGGAAAAATAATATAGAAATACAAATGGTTCCTGAGAAATCTAATGAAAATCCAGTGAACCTGTTTAAAAAACTTTGTTCAGCAGTTTCATTCCCAATTCGGACAGAAGAGATATTAGCTTGTCATCGTGTCCCTCAATCAAACAAAAGCTCCATTCGACCTAAAAATATTGTAGTGGAACTACCTAGCAGCTATACCCGAGATGCTTTACTGTCTGCAGTAAAAAACTACAATAAAAAATACCCAAATTGCAAACTCAACAGTGAACATCTGGAGATTACTGGAAAAACCCCTGTATATGTATCGGAACAACTTACTCCCAACAATAAAGAACTTCACGCCGCAGTACGTCACGCAGCCAAGGAAAAAAACATTAAATTCATTTGGGTACGGAATGGGAAAATATTTATTCGAAAAAATGAGAATTCCCCGGCAATATGGGCAAGTAGCAAAGACGTGTTAGAGAAAATCTAATTTCTGCATACATATACACATTTCTACATCCCTCTGACAATCACAATGAAAATGTCTTTATATTATCAGAATATAAGAGGCATGAGAAGCAAATTAGATCAAATCTCTATAAACACTCTCTCCTCAAACTATGATGTTATTTGTTTAACTGAGACATGGCTAAATTCCTCAATTCAAGATGCAGAGATATTGGATAAACGATACAATATTTTCAGACAAGACCGAGAAAAACTAACATCCAGAAAGAAAGACGGAGGGGGAGTTTTAATAGCTATCAAGAAAAACATTGTAGCCTATCAAATATATGATGAACCCTCTAATATTGAACATATTTGGGTAAGAATTAAATCAAACGGATCAAATAAAAAATTTATAAATATTTGTATAGCTTATCTTCCACCAGATATTGCAACTGACGTATTTACTAATTTCATCAACAAGTGCCAAGATATCTGTATTAAATCACACATCAATTCTCATACATTAATACTGGGAGACTTTAATATCCCTTCCATTGAATGGTCAGTTAACGCCAACAATGATAATAATTATGTTGAATCATTTGGTAATCAAAAATCTTTATTGTTATTAGAATTTATACATTTCTCTAACTTACATCAGTATAACTATACAAAAAATGTTAACGGTAGAATACTTGATCTAGCTCTCTCTGATTTTACGCTTAATGTTCAACCTGCCCTCGCTCTTTCTAAAATTGACGTGCACCATCCACCAATTGAAATAGATCTAACTATTAATACAATGCACAATCTTAATGATAACGTTGAACGTCCTTTATTCAATTTCAAGAAAACTGATTATCTCAATTGTACCAAAGAATTATCCCTAATCGACTGGACCCCAATGGAAACACTAAATTGCAACGAGTCTCTTCAATTCCTATATAATAGCATCTGGCCAATTATAGAGAAACACACACCAAAAAAAGTGAATAAAAACAAATATCCTATCTGGTATTCCAGTGTTGTTATCCATCAAATCAAAGAAAAAGACAAACTTAGAAAAAAATTCAAAAAGTTTGGGAATCCTAGAGACTATGATAGTTTCACAATCCTACGGTCAAGGGTCAAAACTGGAATTCACAAATGCTTCCAATCTTATATTAATTCTATCGAAGACACTTTACATCATAATACAAAACCACTATGGACTTATGCAAAATCAAAAGGTATGACTCACTTAATTCCTAAAATAATGCACTTAAATGAAACTGTAGCAAACAATGGTCATGAAATTAGTGAACTTTTCTCAAATTACTTCTGCTCTGTTTTTAATACAAATGATGTATCAAATCAACATGTAAATTGTGATTCTCAAGAAAGTACCTACGCGCTCAGTCATGTCGAAATTTCAAAGACTGAAATATTCAACGCTATGAAATCACTAAACTCAAACAAAGGCCCAGGTCCAGATGCCATTCCACCATTATTTATATCAAACTGTGCCAAATCTCTTGTTTATCCTCTTCATGTTATATTTCGTAAATCTCTTAAAGAAGGTGTTTTTCCTGATCTTTGGAAAATAGCATGTATCACTCCTATCTTCAAATCTGGGAATAAAAGCGACATCTCTAATTATCGCCCAATAAGTATACTCTCATGTTTTGGGAAAATTTTCGAATCCTTAATCTATAAAAGCATTTTTACACATTTTAAACATATTTTAAGTTCTGTTCAGCATGGATTCGTATGCAAAAGATCCACTACTACAAATTTAATCGAATATGTAGATTTTTTATGTACCAATTTTGACAAAAGAACACAAGTAGATGCAGTCTATACTGATTTCCGAAAGGCTTTCGATAAAGTCAGTCATCCTCTTCTGATCCAAAAACTAAAAAGAACAGGTTTCCATGGCAACCTCCTGAGATGGATTATATCTTATATCTCTAACAGGAGTCAATATGTACAAGTTAATAGTTATGAGTCCTCTCCCAAACTTGTCACATCTGGTGTCCCTCAAGGATCCCATTTAGGACCACTACTCTTTATTATATTCATAAATGATCTAACGGCAAAACTTTTTTGTAAATGTTTACTATATGCGGATGACTTAAAAATTTTTCATCCCGTGAATTCACAAGAAGACTGCAAAACTTTGCAAAAAGACCTCCTCACATTGTCTCAATGGTGTATAGATAATAACATGGAATTAAACATTAGCAAATGTAATATCATCTCCTTCACGAGAAATGTCCGTAAAATTGATTTCCCTTACACGATCTGTGATGAAATCCTAAAACGAGTAGACTCCATTAGAGATCTGGGAATCTTACTTGACTCGAAGCTAACCTTCAGAAACCATTACCAAAACATTGTCAATCAGGCTAATAAGATGCTCGGTTTCATCACCAGAGTCACTAAATCTTTTAAGAACACCAGTAGCTTCAGAATCTTGTACTACTCATATGTAAGAAGCATCTTAGAGTACGGCTCTGTAATTTGGTCACCACATTATGCAATTCATAGCAGGAAAGTGGAGTCCGTTCAAAAAAAATACTTAAGAATACTAGCTTACAAATCTGGAGTACATCGTAATCTCAGTAACTATGCTGAAAGACTTACTCACTTTAAAGAAGTCTCACTCGCCAAAAGAAGAAACATATCAGATATAATCTCTCTGTTTAAAATCATTAACAATGTGTATGATTCATCTTTAATTAATCAAATTAACCTTAATATAAGACCGAAATCCACAAGAAACCCTGTAACCTTTTGGATAGATACTTGTCGTAGTAATACAAGTTTTTTCAAACCAACATCGAGAATGACTCGATTGTATAATAGATACTGCAATCTTCTAGATTTAGATATATTTTCAAACTCAATTAATACCTTCAGAAAGAACTTACACATACTTATATCTGATGATCTCCTCACTTAGAGCCATTTTATTATTTCATTTTCTTTACCAATCACCTACTTATGCATTAGCTCCACTATATATGATTCGTGCGCGCATATGTGTATATATGTTTGCATACAATATGCGTACAGTGTACACACTTATGAGTGTGTTTGTATTTAAATGTGTATGTACGCATCTATGTATGTGTGTATATATGTATGTATGTGTATTTATATGTGTATTTAGATGTATGCATGTGTATATATATATGTATAATATATTAATAAGTATGTAAGTTTCTTACTAATAATTGATTTCGATCCTCCTTGTTTTTATATACACTCTTGTAATTAAATTTATTATTACTGTAACTAACCAATTACTATGACACAAATAATATTGAGATGAATGTTGTGCTCACCTATAATTAGAAACATCATTATAACCATGTATAAATGTAAATTACTGTTCAAATTATGTGATGTATTCTGTTGGCGAGCCAATAAATAAATAAATAAATAAATAAATAAATGTTTTTTAAATGAAAGAGTTTTCGTTTAATTCGAATAAAATCATAGATAATATTGGAATTTCAGCTTTTACAAACCCCACTTTAAAAATTAAAAAAAAATCTAAGGTTAAAATTTGTCGGTTCTGTTTTGTAGGGAGAAAAATACTTACATTTTAATGTATCTGAGAGGAAAATCGTCAAATCAGTCATATCAATGGAATTTTTTTCTGTCTGCCTAGGACCCTAGGTAGTACGTTCTCAAGCGGTTGAAGTACCTAGCAGATGTGTTAACCAAATAATTCTCAGGGGGTACAAGGTGAGATTTCCACAGGGTTAACAGAAAAGAAAATTCTTATTTATTTTTGGTAAGCTAAATGTTTTTAAGACAAGATTTTTTATGCATAGCACAAAGGGTAACAATTATTTTACAAGCAATAATTATTCGCCTGAAACACTCATCCACATTGAAAAATCTCCCGATAAAAGATACATGACGCCAACGGGACTCGAACCCGTGTCCTTTCGATTTCCGGTCGACAGCTCTGACCACTGAGCTATGGCGGCTTATCTCTTATCCGCGAAATAATTCAATATGTACTAGTGTTTCAACAATTACTGCTTGTTACATTTATTCACCTGAAAACAACCAACTTTATTTTATGTGAGAAAGGCATTGTAAGTGCTAACTCTCTCACTAGATGGCGTCGAGACAAATTGTCTACATTCTTAGGTGAAATACTTTAACTTGTCCAATATTAATTATTATTTATTTTTGGTAAACTAAATGTTTTTAAGTTGGTTGTTTTCAGGTGAAAAAATGAAACAAGCAGTAATTGTTAAAACACTAGTATATATTTAATTATTTCGCGGATAGGAGATAAGCCGCCATAGCTCAGTGGTCAGAGCTGTCGACAGGAAATCGAACGGACACGGGTTCGAGTCCC
This sequence comes from Hesperophylax consimilis, assembly GCF_061612785.1. Lineage (NCBI taxonomy): Eukaryota > Metazoa > Arthropoda > Insecta > Trichoptera > Limnephilidae > Hesperophylax > Hesperophylax consimilis. The sequence goes on from NC_142852.1 coordinate 11,771,796, forward strand.
GTTTGCGTCATGTATCTTATCAGGAGATTTTTCAATGTGGATGAGTGTTTTAGGCGAATAATTATTGCTTGTAAAATAATTGTTAGAAAAGAAAATGTTCTAGAACGGACTAGTAGCTGCTGCTACAGTTCTACAGTTTTGACAGTGAATTTAGAAGTGTAAAAATATTATTTTAACAATAATTAAATACATTACTGTACACATATTCATATATAATTTGATATTCGTGGTAGTAGTATGACATAATTATCTTTTTTACACGTACATTCACATGTAAGTTACACGTACATTTAAGTTTAAAAATAAATCAAATCTTTTACAATGCGATTCAGAACAAATTCAAAGAAATCAAAAAAGGTTATAAATATTGTGACCATTATAAAATTATACTAATTTTATATACTGGTAACTCTCTGGTGAAACATATCGTATCTAATACTAGAATTTTTTCTGTAAATAGTTTTCATGAAGGTGAATGTTAACGCAAGGAACAAGAAAAATGTCCAGTCAAAGAGTCTTTTCGAGAAAACGCATAATTACATACGAAAAAACTGTGAGTGCGCACGCGTTTTTTCAAATCTCTCTTCAGCCAGAAAACGAAAAAGTTTTTTCTCAGCTGTCATTCAGTTTGTTCTCTTCAAGGTTTATTGTCTCCAGGATTCTGGCTTCGTCTTCCGTGAGGTCTTCTTCAAGAGACGGTCCTCCACCTGTGCCCCTCGCAAACCGAACTAACTTGGCCTGCTTACTTTGAGTTTTGGCTTTTAAGTATTGCCAACACTGAAACATAAGAAAGTTAAAGGTTAATAATGTATTCAACACAACCTTTTCAAAGTATTAACATTCTGCTAATATTAATTATAAAAGTGCGACAGTATAAGTGATGTCAGTTTATTACAAGATATAATGAGTGGTGTGGGAGGGATTAGGGATAAAGGTATAGGATAAAGAGACGTAGGACGGGAGTAGATGGGAAGGAAGATTGTGTGGTCCCTTTTGGTGATGGGCAGGACGCATTTACACTATCGAAAAATTGCGACTCTTATCGTTAAAACGAATACTAAATTATTTAATTTTTTATTAAAAATGAACAGTAACTGATTTGAATCCCCTGAATTAGTATCGCTGATAAATTATCGTGTTCCTAGTAGACCAACTAGAATCATATTATAATCATAGTATTGTAACAATACTGCCACTAATGCTCAACAAAGTTTTTTAATATATCGCCTGCGTACCTAGATAAAGAAATGATGATTTTGATATCAATGATGAATGAAGTCTGTTGTCATTTATAAAAGATGCACAAAAATATGTTTTTCGTTTGCAAGAATAAAAAGATAATTAATAAAGCATACTTTATTCACTATATGTATTTTATGATATTGTTGATTATATCACCGTAACATTTTTTATTTGGAAAACAACAGTTTATAGATATATATGTGTAATTTCTTCTTCTTCTTCTTCGATGGCGCTACAGCCCATATCGAGCTTTGGCCTCCTGCAACTGTCGCCTCCAACTCCTCCTGTCCTTAGCGGCTGACTTCCAGTTTGTCACCTGTAGAAGCTGTGCTGCATCCCCTCTTACCTCATCTTCCCACCTCAGTCTGGGTCTTCCCACTTTTCTCTTTCCACCTGGGTGACTAGTCAGAATTCTTTTTGGGACGCGTGTATCCGGCATTCTCTGTACATGCCCAGCCCATCTCAGCCTGAGGAGTCTCATGTGTGCAGAGATGCTAGTGGCCTTATATATATCGTACAATTCTATATTGTGCCGGATACGCCACTGTTCGCCCTCTTTCACGGGTCCACATATTCTTCTCAGCACCTTTCTTTCAAAAGTATCCAGCATTTCAGCCATCTTTACCGTCAGTGTCAGCGCCTCACATCCATATGCCAGTACAGTTCTTACAATGGTCTTATATATGGTTATTTTGGTTTTTCTGTGGACACTACGTGACTTAAACACTGGTAGCAAAGAGAAGTATGTTTTGTTGGCTGCTGTGATTCTCCTTTTGATTTCTGCTGGATCCTCATTGTTCTCTGTCAGGCTGCAGCCCAGGTAGGTGAATTGATCGACCACTTCGTATGAGTAGTTGTTTTTAAATAGTGCACTACTTCTTCTTCTGTGTGAAGGGTTCCTGCTCTGTACCATCATTTTTGTTTTGTCAACATTAACTCGCAGTCCTACTTCCCGCGCCGCTGTTTTTAAAGGGTCGAAGACCTCCTTAATGGCTGAAATTGATCTTCCAACAATGTTGATGTCATCCGCATATCCGACAACTTGACTGCTCGTGAAACAAATATTGGAGCCAGTGTCTATTAGTGTTTTTCGTATTACATGTTCGAGCACAATGTTGAAGAGAGTGGGAGCCAGACTGTCCCCCTGTTTAAGTCCTGTGATACTGTAAATTCTTCCGACAATTTTCCGTCTATTTTGACCTGACATCTTGAGTCTGACATTGTGGCTTTTATGAGCCTAACCAATTTAGGTGGAATCTGGAATTGTAGTAGTATGTCATATAGACACTCCCGATCTATGCTATCATATGCTTGCTTGAAATCAATGAATAGTTGGTGTATGTCTATGTCAAATTCCCAGCACTTTGCCAAGATCTGTCTGACGGTGAACAGTTGGTCTGTTGTGGATCTACCGGTGCGGAAGCCTGCCCGATACTCTCCCAGTAGGTTTTCTGCATATTTATCAATTCTTTGTTTCAGTATCATGGTGTAAATTTTATATGCTGTGCATAGAAGTGATATGCCTCTATGATTTTCGCATAATTTGTAACCTTTCTTGTGAACTGGGCATATTATGCTTATTTGCCATTCCTCTGGGATTTTTTCCAGTGTCCATATTTTAGTTATTAAATTGAGTAGCAGATTTCTCAGATGCTCATTTCCATATTTGAAAAACTCTGCCGGGAGGTTGTCTTTCCCAGGTGATTTGTTGTTTTTAAGTTTCTTTAGTGCAGCATTTATTTCTTGCATTGTTGGTGGATTCGCTGATTCTTCATTACTTGATTCAGTGGGGATGTTGGTAGGGTGACTTCTCAGGTCGCTATTAGGGTTGAGAAGTTTATAGAAGTAGTTTTTCCACACTGTTTTTATTCGTTCCTTATCTGATATAATTGATCCATCAGCGTCTTTGCATAGTGTTGTATTCGGTTTGAAACCCTTCTTGAAGAAGTTTACTCCCCTATATGCTTATCTAGGATTATTATTGACAAAGTCCTGTTCCATTTTTAGCAGTATATCATTCAAGAATTTTCTTTTCTTTTCCCGTATCAGCTTATTCGTTTCTTTTCTCGCTTGTTCGTACGCCTGTCTTTTGTTTCTTGATGACGTTTCCAAGTACTTCTTTCTGAGTATATTCTTTTCAGCTATCTTTCTTTCACACTCTTCATCAAACCACGGGTTCCTGGGCTGTCTGGGCATGTTTCCGACACTTGATTCCTCTGCTCTTACAATTGCTTCTTTTATATCATTCCAATCTTTTTCGAGTGATTCTTGGGAGTTCTGCTCAGTGATCTGATCTGGTAGGCTATTTACAAGGGCGTTGTAATACTGCTCTTTGCCTTCTGGTGTTTTTATAGCTTCCGTATTGATTTTTGGAAAAGTTGGTGATTTTCGTATCCTGTTTGCAATTCGGCTCCTATAGGTGGCCACCACCATGTAGTGGTCTGAATCACAGTTGGCACCCCTATACGTCCTTACGTTTGTGATGCTCGTCGTCCCCCTTCTTTCTATCAGGACATGATCAATTTGGCTATGGTGTCTACCATCTGGCGACGTCCAGGTCCGTTTGTGTATGTCTTTTCTTGGGAATTGAGTCAAAGCCACGATTTGGTTTCTTGATTCTGCGAAATCAATCACTCGGGTTCCGTTATTATTAGCGTGCTTGTGTAGACTGTTCATTTCTGTAATGTGTTGGAGCAGAGGATCCTGTCCTATCTTGGCGTTAAAGTCCCCAATTACCATCTTCATGTCGTTCGATGGTAATGTGTCGTAGACCTGTTCGAGCTTCTGATAGTATGTATCTTTCATTATGTCCTCTTTATCTTCCGTTTCAGCATGTACGTTGATCAATGTTACATTGAGAAATTTCGTTTTTATGCGTAAGCTGCACATTCTTTCATTAATGGGTTTAAAGTCTAATATGCATTTTCCCATTTTCCGGTCCACAATGAAGGCCACTCCGAATTTATGATGTCTTTCATTTCCACTATGCAGTATCGTATGCGTTCTTGTGTCAAACGGCTCAGATCCTATCCATCTGGTTTCTTGCACCGCCATTATGTCAATTTTATATTTCTCCCTAGTGATCTCTCCTAGGGCTCCACTTCTATACAGCGTCCTTGCGTTCCAGGTAGCTATTTTCAAGTCCTTATTTCGTTTGCCGGGTTTTTCCTAAGTTCAATTGTTGTCCGAAGCTCTGTGTTAGGATTCGTAATAGCGTTGCTTTTACAGGGAGAGGTTATTAGCCTCTCGCCCGACCCCCTACCAGGAGGGCCAGGGTTTTCTGTAGGGGTTTCCATCCCTTAGCTGGGGGGTTCCGGTTTTATGGCGCCGGAGATTCGCCATTCATCCTCTCCTATCTGTTATGGCTGATGGTATTGCCATTGGCCACATTGCCCAGGGCTCGCGGGGCTTAAGAGACCACTCGTGGACCCTAGGAGTAGGACTATTGATAGTGTTGCTGATGGAATGCAACAGTGGCGTTACACGGTATTTGATGAGTAAGACACATTTCCCAGCAGAAAATGCGTCTCCGTGACCCTACCAAACTTTGAGCCCCTGTGTAATTTACCTGAGAAATTAATGATTGATTACATTACTACACTAACACATTTTAGCTTTAGTAATTATACAGAACAGCTAATACATTTTATTTAAAATTACAACAAGAATTACCCCATTAGACATGTACTTTGGTTTATTTTGAAAAAGAATAAATTTTAAACACATTTTTAATTCACTTTAAAGGTGAACTTACGTAGGTAGTACATCAAGTTGAATATATGTTTGTAATTCGCTAATACTACTCTGGCCTTACATTTTTATCCCAAAGAACTTTAACAAGCAATATTTTAGACACGAAATGATATAATTTAACTAATTTCGGCAACCATGTCGTTTCCCGCGTGGCCTCGAGTGAAATGTCAAACTCTAATCCAATGAGATCTGTTATTTTTTTCTAAAAGAAAACGGAGTTGGGCGTGTCGGTTTCAAGGCCAGACCCATAAATAAACCACTAACTATCATCGACATCCTCGGGCTTTATGTACATAGCATATTGGTCCTCTATTTAACCATAAATATGTGAAGAAAAAAAATTGCGCACAACAAAAATACGTCACACACCCTCGACGAGGATAAAGGAAACTAAAAAAAGGCGCGACCATAGTCAATATAATTCTCATTCGCAGCCTACCCCATTCATTATCCTGAAATATTATTTAAAAAAAAATGTTTAAAATTCCGAAATATTCCATCACAACATGAAAAATGTATATGACATAGTCCTGTCCTGCAAAAATGAGCTTTAAGTATCCTTCTTTACTGCTCATTTTCTCAGGACAGCGCAAGTCAGGTAGAATCTTGTTCCAAGATGAACAATCAATCTGTCTCAAAAATAATTTAAGATTACTTTAAATTCGAAATAATTAAAGAATTATATTTGAAATCAATTATCGGGAAGGATTATGATAGAGAATTTGAACAATTGATCAAATTTAAAGGTTCATTTTAAGGTTCTGTGAAAGTCTTATTCAAATTCTGTTTTCATATATTTATGGGCTAGTAGCTTAACAAAACTGAAATAGTAACAGAAATTGAAAAAATCTAGCACAGAACATGAAAATTAACTTTCAAATTTGAAGAATTATGAAAATCCCCGAAACAACCCGTTTTTAAATTACTTAATATGATATATGAAGATGGTCTTTTTACGACAGCATCGAATTTTGACATTTCTCTGCTTTACAGGAAAAAGAAACACTCAGTATTTTTTATTTCGTTTAAGAGTTTAATTTATACATATATATAAGGATATTAAATTAAAGATAATTATTGGACAATATATGAATAATATATACTGTACTACTATTAAGAGAGGCGTATTTATCGTACCCAGAAAAATTATAGTAGAAATTATCTGGTTCATAAAAGGCTAGGATCATGAAAATTTAATTATTGTCTATGACTTCATTCTTGTATATGCTTAACCTGTATATTTTTTGATTGTCGGAGAAGTGCTCTCTTCTCCGACAATTTTTCTTCCTGTTTCTACAGTCTGTTTATCCCGCCCTGTTAAACTTATTATACCATGCATTTGAGGGTTATTGGTAAGAATTAATACTATAATTCATTGCTATTCATTTTGGTAGCGGCCGTTCTTAGTTCAGTTAGTGAATCATTAGGCGTTTTGTTACAGCAGAATGTTTTATACTGTAAATTCTGCATCAACGTATTATAAGATTAGTATTTCAAATGCATTTATTAAAATGATAACAAATACACGGATTAAAGTTGTATACTTACAGATGGATTACAACGGAATGGCGGTAGACATAGACGGTAAATAAATAAAGAGTTTTCCCAAGATAAACGACGTTTCTCTCAACCTTTGTTATAACTTCAAGGTTTTCTAATGTGTATTTTTGCTACGACTTGAGAAGCCAAATTTTAAAAACTGAATTCCGTTACAACTTTGCTCTGTTTCAGGGTTAAACTAATTACCAAACCGTACCAAAGCAGACCATGGATCTACTGAAGCCAAATACTATATCTATCAAGACGGAACCAGGGCTCCAGGAAGAAGGTGGAGGTGAAATTGCATTTTCGGATTTAGATTTCGACCTCCCAGCTGTAACGACGGAATTCTTGCAATATGCGGAGAGTAGTTGCATTGTATATGTGTAAAATATAGAACTTTATATACGGATGTCCGGAATCCATGTCTGTTTTGAAATGTCGTGCAAACAGGACACATACTTGTTTCATCCTCTCTTTTAATTTAAAAGGTGTATTGGGTATTTACCCTAAAATGCGCCCTTTCCGGAAACTACCAAAATACAGCACTATTTTAACATGATTATACTATTCACAATAAGTTGTCGGATCCTCTATTTTGCCCTAATTTTATTGGAACATGATGTAAATAACACACATTTTTTAAACGTTAAAAATTCATAAATATTGATTTAGAAAACACTATCTTATTGACTTACAACTCCCTACTTAAGGTGCTTTAAAGCAGGGGTTTTCTTTCTTGTTGAATCTGTCCCTCAAGTGGACGTCTGTGGTCATTTTTATCTGATATTGACCCTTAAAACTTTCATCCAAATACCAGCTTTTATGGTTTCTTTATTCGTTAAAAAATAGTTTATAGTTTTTTTTAATTAAAAAATGTTTCGTTTTACATCAATGGTACGAAGATACATGGCTGGCCTTATGTGGAAGCAATTGGAGCAGTTCGCTTCGGGCGTCCAATACTCAACATAACACATCGATCTTGATATTATTTTTGATAAATACCGTGCTACAAAAAACCAAAAATCATAATTTTATTGATTACATTGATATCCACCCTTGGTGTATACTAATTAAGACTGTAAGGGCAGCCAAAATTAAACTCGCGCCTGACGCCGCGCGTTTGGTTCAGGGCTGGCCATTCAAAGATTAATTCTATTTATTCTTCTTTTTTATTCCAGGAAGCATTAATGTGGAAACAGTTACCATTAACGCGGATCTTGGATCCCCGCAAGATGAAGCGGGGCTTACTTATATGAAAATAGACATAGACCTGCCGGATGTTAAAGAGGAATGCTTGGAACGCATTGGAAGAATTACCAAGGAAGCAGGTAAAAAAAATTGGTCATTTCCTATTTTTTTTAAACGTTCCTACGAACTTACTTCGCTTATTTACTCTAAGTTTAACTGAATCATTTTCATCCATGTTATTTTTCAAATTTGTTGACAGATCTTCGGACGCATTTTGTGGAAAAAGGATTCACTCCTCTCAACCACAATTACTCCTTCTCTCCTAAGACAAATTTTGCCTTGAATTTTCAAAAGGGAAATTCAAAAGTACACATGCAGATTCATAGTGGAGAAAAACCTTTTTCATGTTTGGTGTGCAACTATGCGTGTTACCGAAAGGATCAACTAAAGATCCACAAGCTCACTCACAGTGGAGAAAAACCTTTTTCATGTTCCGTGTGCAACTATGCATGTTATCGAAAGAGCGACCTAACGAGCCACATGCTGACTCGCAGTGAGGAAAAACCTTTTTCATGTTTCGTGTGCAAATATGCGTGCTGTCGAAAGGGTCAGCTAAAGAGGCACATGCTGACTCACAGTGGAGAAAAACATTTTTCATGTTCCGTGTGCAACTATGCGTGTTATCGAAAGGGTCATCTAAAGATCCACATGCTCACTCACAGTGGAGAAAAACCTTTTTCATGTTCCGTGTGCAACTATGCATGTTATCGAAAGAGCGACCTAACGAGCCACATGCTGACTCACAGTGAGGAAAAACCTTTTTCATTTTCCCTGTGCAACTATGGTGCTATCGAAAGGGTCAACTAAAGATCCACGTGCTCACTCACACTGGAGAAATACCTTTTTCATGTTCTGTGGGCAACTATGTATGTTATCGAAAGAGTGACCTAACGGGCCACATGCTGACTCACTGTGGAGAATTTTTTTACGTGTTCCGTGTGCAACTATGCGTATCGTCAAAAGGGTCAGCTGAAGAGGCACATGCAGACTCACAGTGGAGAAAAATATTTTTCATGTTCCATGTGCAACTATACGTGTTATCGAAAGGGTCGATTGAAGAGCCATATGAAAACCAAAAATCAAATACCTCTTCGATGTTACGTGTTTAAAAATACATGTTATCTGAAGTGCCACATGTAAGTAAGTAAGTTTAAAAATACATGTTATGTGAGGTGCCACAGTGACTCACAGTGGAGGAAAACATTTTTCATGTTCAAAAAGCCCATCTTAAGGCCCACTTGCTGACTCACAGTGGCGAAAAACCTGTTTTTTTTTTAAGTCCACATATTAAAGTTTTAAAAGGCAATCTGAAGCGCAAGCTGATTCACTGCGGATAAAAACTTTTTCTTGTTCCTCGTTCATCTATGGATATTCTCAAAAAGCACATCAAAAAGCCACATGCCGACTCACAGTGGCGACACACCTTTTTAATTTTCCTAGTGCACATATTCAGTTTCTAGGAAAGGCTATCTTACCCCTATGTACGATATAACGGGTTTTCCAATATGTGTTGATATTTTGATATTCAATCGTAAAAGATCAATGGTTTCGTTGCTTGTGTGGCACGTAGCGCCGTCTTGTTGAAAGTAAACGTTGTCCAGTTCAATACCATCCAATTCCGGCCATAAAAAATCATTAATCATCTCTCGATGGCGGAATCCATTCACCGTTACTGTTGCTCCAGCCTCATTCGTAAAATTAAGGTCCAATGACTCCGCCGCACCATAAACCGCACCAAACAGTCACACGTTGAGGATAGAGATAGAGAGGCTTGTAGCAGTTATTTCTAGCCCGCTACAGAGTCATAGCAACAATCAGTTCCCATCTCTAGTTTACGGCTGTTTTAAAGGATGGCAACTTCGCCACAATGAGAGACGGGTTGGCGGTCAGCACAGCCACTTCCACGCGTCAGTATTCAACAGGCAGCGGTTCCAGAGCGTTGTGGAGCAGAGAAGACACGAGCCACCTCATGGGCCGACATGACATATAATTTACGAGCTACAATGACGACGCAGATTAGTTATTTTTTTACCTTGGTCATCCATCGCTCTACATATAAAACATTAGCTTTGCCGGATGGCACTGCTTGGCGCCCTTTTTACCATTTATCAGTTTAGTTAAGTTTTTAATGTCACAAACCTTGTAGTCATCTCTCAATGTAACTTTAAATTTCCAACTGTGCATTCAAACCTTCGGTTGATGCACACCCCTGAGATATTTGCTATTGATTAAAGAGTTCTTATGTTATTTAAAGATGTAGAAATAAATATAGTATCTTGGAATCATTTCCTCCTTTCTTTTATTTTCTACACTTTGTTACCACAAAACCTGAGATATCGGCGCGCAACTTGCCCTTCACCTTTAATATCTCGTTTCAATACCGCCCAACGTGGTAATAATCTCGTTTCAATGGCGCTCCAACGTGTTTAGACCCGGTTGGCATTTAATTTTTTTTTTTTCGATCTCGTTGACATTGAGGGTTGGCAGTAATTTTTGAGCGTGTGACATTTTTAACTGGCTTGATAAAGGTTATTTTTATGTCGGCTCATGGGGGTCTTTCTCTGTTTTGCAACGTCTCGGTCGTGTTTCTATTTTAAAAATTGTTTTCTTGATAATTATTTTAAGATAATTACTATAATTATTTCTAATATACTTTTGGCCGTGAATACTCTGCGAGATGTGGTGGGTATCTCGTATATTTTTAATTTTGTGGTAATGTTGATCCAGATTCCCACATCTGATTTATAGTATTGGTATATGTGATGATTCACCTGGCTCTTTCTTTAAAATTCTTTTTAAAAAAAAAATTAATTAATTAAATTATTTAATTTAATTTTTCATCATATGATTAATTGGTGATATTAAATTCTATGCCAATTGGTACTCCGGGATTCATAGCGAATTTCGTCAATTGTTTAATTTTATTATTTGTTCTGTTATAATGTTTCACCTTGATAAAATTATATTCAGATGGGTACTCCGTCCACGGACGTGACTATTAGCGTCACTATGCTTACTTTTGAGTTTCTAGGTATTCAGGTGCACCTACTGACAATGCGTTTAGACGAGACGCAGTTTACAATATTCCGATGCTAAAATGGGTAAAATTTTATGCCGCTCCATATTTTGGCCGCGCGCCACATTTTGCAGAATTATAATATTTATGGATGCGTATTGCAAGGAATTCGCTCCGTGGCGCTAGGTTAGTGAAATATTATATTCACCGCTATTATTATTGCATTCATGACTCATCATTTTGCACGCGAAATGCGTCGTAATTTTATTTAGCTGATTACTTTCACTTTTATTACTTTTTGCATGGATTTGATCGCGTATATTTTAAAAAAATTGTTAAATTCAAATAATAAATTTATATGTTACATTTTTCGCCTTTTGTGTCCAACTCTTCGGAGGATTTATTTGGTACATTTGCTCGAAATTCTGTACGTTAATTTTGTTAAATACTTAACTTAATAATTTTTGTCACAAAATACTTAACTTCATAATAATTTCTTTGAAATTTTAATGTTACATTTTACCATCCTAATAATAATAATTCATAAGTTATTATATTAATTTCACAATGTTTGCTGTTGTTTAAATAATAATTATCCACGGTAGAAATTTTTTTCTCATCAAAATTTAGTGTCAGAATTTTTAGTGTTGAACATTAATTTTGTTGACTCCAATGTTGTATTTCATTGTATTGTCACGGGTTTTGCAATCCAGCTTGTAATGAGGGATCATTGTATTCCGATCGCGACTGAACGGCGACTTTATAATAATAATCTACTTTAACTACGTAGTGGTAAAATTTTTTCAGTAAATTTCCGATTTTATTTTGTAGTGAATATTAATAAATTATACACTTACATTCATTTTGAGATTCTTCTTGGAACTAGCTTTCATAATTTATAATACGATAATTAAGAATGAAATAATTAATTTATAATTATTTTTCATAAAATATTTTTGGAATTTTAATTTTTTTTTACATCTAATTTTTTTTAAATTCTCGATCTTAAATTTTAAATTTTTCAATTTTATTTACTGTTTAATTGGTGAGTTGTGTTATCTATCTCACATTGAGGATATATTAGATCTCAATTCACGCCTTTTGAATGTTATCGGATTTTGGAATTTTAATTTTTTACATTTAATTTTGTTTTAAATTCTTTATTTTTAAATTTTAAATTTTTCATTTTTCTTTACTGTTTAATTGGTGAGTCTTGTTATCTATCTCACATTGAGGATATATTAGATCTCAATTCACGCTCTTTGAATGTTATCGGACTTTGGAATTTTTATTAATTAATAAATTTTAATTCTTTTCATGTCATTATTTACAACTTCGTTTAAGAGGATCTCATGGTTATATTTTAGGTCTCTTTTGTGGTTTTATACCGCGCTTTTGTTTAAATTCTTTGTTTTGGTAATAATTTCGCGAAATTATTTTTTTTGTTTTACATTAATTATAATATTACTACCGCCATCTTTGGTATTTCTGCGCTAACTTTTAACTTCGTGATATTTTCAACTTCTTGGGTTTGTGTTCTTGATGGATTTTTTTTCAACGTTACTTTATTGTTCTTATGAACATTTTAATATTTTGAGGTGACTAATAGTTTTTAATTATATTTTTTCAATATATAAAGTGTTATTTCTTTATGATACTCAGAAAAAAATTACATTTTTCAAAGCTTTGAAATAATTGTAAGCGATTTTTATATATTTTTGACGTTTTCGTAAAATGTATATTAAGAAACGCATATATTTACGTATTACAACTCAATGCGATAGTGAATATCATAATCTTTCCAGAACATTTTTTAGAATGAGGCTACGTTTCCCAAAACGTGAGTTATGAAGCTTTTAGCAAAACTCGTAAATAACACAAAAATTATCACGTTTTGACAGTTCTCAAGGGAACACATAGTAGATAAAAGTCTTTGTCTGAGAGGTTAAAATTCTATTTATTGAATTATTTTTTTTGCAACATTACAATCAACCGGTAGTCAGAGCTGCTTTTACATTTCCGAAACGGTTCAGTGGGCTCGCTTTACAAGAATTCATCTTTTAACAATATAATGTTTTGTTCTGAATTCTTATCATTTTTTTTTAGCAAGGTGAACATTATGTCCTGTGTTGTGTTGTCGTTGAATGTACTTGTGATTATTTATTATGATAATTGAGGATTTGTTTCTCACATTTATTGAGGATTTGTTTCTCACATTTATGGTTGAGTCTGCATTTTGCGCTCTAATATACCATAACTGGGGCTTGTTATGTTATAACACCCATGTTACAAGCTTTTAGCTTTAACATTTACCATGATAGCTTATCAGCTTAAAATAGGTACAAACCATGATAGCTTATCAACTTATAATAGATACACACCATGATAGCTTAATCAGCTCATAATAGATACATTCTCTTGATAGCTTATCGGCTTATAATAGATACAAACCATGATAGCTGATCGGCTGATAACAGATATATTTTATGTGATTATTTATTATGTCATGTATATGTTTACGTATTTCATGTTTTGTGTTATGTTTCGTCGATTTTAAACGGTATTCCTCAGTCTCTGACTGGTTCGCTCCGTGACGGAGGAATATGTGCATGAAAATGAAATAATTAATAGATTAATTTCTAAATAATTTTTATTTACTTTTGGCATACTCTTCAATATTTACCTATTACAAGAAAATTTATTGATTTTGATTTTCTATTTAATATTCACTTCTACTCTACTGCCATCTATTGTCAAGTAGTGCAAAACTTTTAATTACCATTGCTTTGGTTTGAACTGCCATCTGTTGACAAGATGAGCCGAATTTTTAATAACAAATTCTGATTTCAGTTTGAACAATCATCTTCAACTTGCTGCCTATTCTATATCTATTGACAAGATGTGCGTAACCTTTTAAATACAAAGGCGTATTTTGGTTTGAATATTAACTTTTATTATCTACGGGTACACTGTGAATTGTGATATATTTGCATAATTCATTTTCAATTTTAAATTTTTCGTTTATGAAAATTGTTTTACTTATTTATTATCATTATATCAGTCATCATGACGTTTAAGTATTATAGGTTTTTTGACCTTTTTATTTATTTTTATAATATTATTGTCAAAGTACAATTCTGTGATAACTTTTTTTTACAACACAGTTTGTTAAAATCTTTTAAAAAAAAAATTTGTACAACATAGTCTTGCTGAAGTTTTTAAATGTTTTAGTGAATCTAAATCTTTTGTGTTCAGAACAATGCTTCTTTTATGTACACTATTTCTTTGATAAGGGCCTGCCAATTTGCTCAATATTTCTATTTTTTTTTATTTCAACGGTGACCAAGGGTTGGTTAGGATTAGACTTCTTCAATCATCAAGAAAACTTCTCCATACTACGTCAACTGAAGACATCCGGACCATACTCTTCTCTCGTCATCTCCATGCTGGGTCAACTGAAGACTTCCCGACCTTACGCTTCCGTCTTCATATCTATGCTGCGTCCAACTGTTATTACCTGGAGCACATTCTTTCTTCGTCATCTGCTGGCCATTACTCTGGATACTGAAATTTCAACATCAGAACTTTAACCATTCCAATGCTGCCTTCCTCGGGGTTCAACCGTTCCAGACCATGCTGAACTTCAGGAACATTTTTTAAAACGGAACTTTTTCAATTCTGAAGACTCTTACTACCCGCCAAGACCGCACTACACATTTCTGCTGCTGGAGGGTGAATCGACTTTGTCAGGAGGTGTCAGGCGTACCTCAGACTTATAGCCATAAGTCCTTTGGCTGAGGGGGCATTGTAGCAGTTATTTCTAGCCCGCTACAGAGTCATAGCAACAATCAGTTCCCATCTCTAGTTTACGGCTGTTTTAAAGGATGGCAACTTCGCCACAATGAGAGACGGGTTGGCGGTCAGCACAGCCACTTCCACGCGTCAGTATTCAACAGGCAGCGGTTCCAGAGCGTTGTGGAGCAGAGAAGACACGAGCCACCTCATGGGCCGACATGACATATAATTTACGAGCTACAATGACGACGCAGATTAGTTATTTTTTTACCTTGGTCATCCATCGCTCTACATATAAAACATTAGCTTTGCCGGATGGCACTGCTTGGCGCCCTTTTTACCATTTATCAGTTTAGTTAAGTTTTTAATGTCACAAACCTTGTAGTCATCTCTCAATGTAACTTTAAATTTCCAACTGTGCATTCAAACCTTCGGTTGATGCACACCCCTGAGATATTTGCTATTGATTAAAGAGTTCTTATGTTATTTAAAGATGTAGAAATAAATATAGTATCTTGGAATCATTTCCTCCTTTCTTTTATTTTCTACACTTTGTTACCACAAAACCTGAGATAATCGGCGCGCAACTTGCCCTTCACCTTTAATATCTCGTTTCAGGCTTTTTAAAAATAACTCTTTGGTTTTCCGAGCCCCAGATGCGACAATTTTGTTTGTTGACGAAGCCACCGAGGTGGAATCGGGCCTCATCACTCAAGATGATTTTTCGATGTAATTCCGGATCATTTTCACGCATTTCAAGGACCCGTTGTTGAAGCGTGTATCATTCCATTTTTATAAATGGCGTAATTTTTACTTGTCAAATGTCAAAAAATGACAGCTTCAAAAGTAACATCTACCGAAATAGCGGGCTATTCATAATAACACCTCTTATTGGAAATATTTGACATTTAATGGATCACATGCTGACCCACAGAGGAGAAAAACATTTTTTCTTGTTCCGAGTGCAACTATACAAGTTATCAACAGTGTACCTTGAAGAGAAACTTGCTTACTTACAGCTAAGAAAAAACTTTTTCGTTTTCTGGCTGCAATTATTCATGTTCTCAAAAGAGAGATTTGAAAAAACACCTGCACACTTACAGTGAAGACTAGTTTGTTTCATATGCAATTATGCATTTTCTCGAAGAGACTCTTAGACTGGATACTTTCTTTGTTCCTTGTGTTAACATTCTTCACGAAAACTATTTACAATTTTTTTTTAATTATAGACATGATGTTTCACCAGAGAGTCTCCAGTAAATAAAAGATGTATCATTTGTTATGGTCAAAATATTTATTACCTTTTGATTTCTTTAAATTTGTTCTGAATCGCATTGTAAAAGATTTGATTTCTTTTAAACTTAAATGTACGAAATATGTTAAAAAAAGATAATTATGTCATACTACTTACAAGAATATCAAAATATATGTGAATATGTGTACAGTAATGAATTTAATTATTTATTCAAATCATATAATTACACTTCTAAATTGACTGTCAAAACTATAGAATTGTAGCAGCAGCTACTTTTTTTTTTTTTTTTTTTTTTACAGTAATACCGCACAAGAGTCCCAACTGCTCCCGTCTGGAGCCAGTGAGACTATGGCATCCCCAATTGGGGTATGTTGTGAGGCTGAGGGTATTGGGGAGGGGAGGGAGATGGGGAAGAGGAAGGTGGGGAAGTACCTGGCTATTCAGATCTGGTCACCAAACACGGCTAAAGCCATTTCAAGCAACGTTTCAATTCTGAATGGTGGTCTTACACCAGGGCGATACTGAGAGTATCTTCCACTCTGGAACGTGCCGCAAATATACTATATATTATTTTTAATTAATTAATTGTGAAATAACACAAATTAATCAAATAAAATTTATTTGCGCACTCCGGGTTCGAACCCGCGACCTTCGGATCTGTAGTCAAAAGCGTATACCACTAGACCACGCCGGCCGTCAAACTACTAGTGCGTTCTAGAAAATTTTCTCTTTTCTTTACCTTGCGGAGATCGCACCTTATACCTAAGAGAATTATTTGGTAAACACAACCACTAGGTACTTCAACCGCTCGAGAACGTACTACCTGGGAAGACAGGAAAAAGGTCCATTGATTTGACTGATGACGATTTGTCTCTCAGATATTTTAAAATGTAACTATTTTCTCCGTACACAACAGAACCGACAAAATTTAACTTTTATAATTTTTACTTATTGAAAATTGTTGTCGAAATGCCTTCATGCAATCATACATTTCGTTACTTTTCGTCTAACTTTACCAACCGCATTTGGCGTTGTTCGCCGTTCACTGATGGCATCGCCATTGCAATGAAAAGTTAATGTTAAATAAATTACTTTCCTTTGTTTGAGGTGATATAATAACAAAATATGTCTTAAAGGAAAGGGTGTTTTCTGCATCAACGATGACCGGATAACACATCAAAATGACAACTCAACAAACATATAAAAATGGTTATAAAGTTATGAAAAGTGATGAAACAAAAACTAGGTTTAATAAGTTACATATGTAACTATATATAGGTTGCACATGTAACTATAAAACCTAGTTATTTATTAAAGTTGATTTTAGTTATTAAAGTGTATTGAATAGTCATTTTAAGGAGTTTTTTACAAAACCATTTCTTACCAAGCATTATATTGTAAGAAATAATCAATTTATAAAGACATGGGCTTTTCAATTAACCTTCATTTCAATGATTGAATTATTACATGATCACTAATTTGTTAATTATAAAATTCAATTAATATGTTATTTTGAAATAATAATACCTAGTTCTTCAAAATATGTTATAATAATGCCATTAATCATTAATCAAAGGATCTCTATCTTTAAACAAAAAACGAAATAATATGTTCCTCTACATCACTGAACGGATTTAAACTTATGACTCACATAGTTCAATTTTAAGAAATCTTCTTGAAATTAATGTATATTGCCTACTTACAATACAGAAAATAGGAATAAATGTAACACCCATCTGTACATGGGATTTCATCAACATATTTAAAATTGTAAATATTATAGTTTTAACTACAAATCAAAGATCTAATAAATCTTATTATTCTTAATTCAACTTTATACTGTATACTTACATTGTACTTTTAACTTTATTTTTATTTCATGTTAATGGCACATGTCGTGCCGTTAGTATTTAAACAAAATAATTTTAACCTTTCCTTATCTGTGGTACGTATTTACTACACATTGCTTCTAATAACTTTAATAACTCTATGAATATAATAAATTCTGGCTTCAAATCTTAGGTATTCCTCCGTTATACATTTATGCACTTAATTAAAAAATAATATTTTACACAGTTTTCAAATTAAATTGAAAATGAGAAAATTTTGTTAAAAATCGGGAACAAATACACCAATGCAATCAACCGTGTGACACTGCTACGCGAAGAGTGTGCGAGGAAATAACACGATATTGATGTACCGCTTTAATTCGCTATGCGGGAAAATGAGACATCCACACGTCTGCAGTTGTTTTTGAATTTAGACCATCGATACCTACGACCGCACAGCTGTGTTTGTGCCAGCCGCCAGCCGCTAGCCAGTTGGCCGCGAACCGAATATTTGATATAAAATATAATAAACATAATCGATTAACTATGAATGTTCATATTTTTCTGATACCCTTGGGACCTTCTAAGACCCGAACAGTCACAAATGCCGCGCGCGCATTAAACTCTCCTACGACCATATTTATCGCAGAACGACCGCACATTATTAAAATGAATATGTCTCTCTTCCTCTCATCTAAAAATTAATAATTTCTTTTATGTCAAAAAGAGAACGAAATAGTGCTTGTTATTGTCTTTGAAATATTGGAGCTATTTACATAGATATTTTACTATCTTGAATCAAAGTGACCGTTTTGTTTCCCGCCGTTTATTCACAAGTTCAATCGTGAAGTGTGTGCGCCTGAATTTACAAAAAACCGTTTTTAACAAAAAATACGACGAAATGTCTAGGTAAGTAAACTTGTATTTGTTAATCAATATAATATATACGTGTTTATGTTATATTTGGTAGGTTTTGATGATTGAAAATGCAATAATTATCCTATAGAAAATTAAAAAAATGCTAAAATCGCCTCAAACGCATTTTTAAATCCATTTTTAGTAATTGAGTTCCCTGTATATTAAGAATATTTTTATGTAAAAAGTGGAAGCATATATTTACATTCAATATTCACGAAACACAGTAATGACTTTTTATATAATTACAAAGTATTGTTCTAAAATGTCAACTCGAATGTCGAAATATGTTTTATCATTCAAATTTTTCAATTGCATAATTTAGTGTTGGGGCCAACCAAAATTGAATTGATAATTTATTCGAAGATTTGTGGGTATTAATTATTTATTTTGTAACTGTAATTTTAATAATATTTTTTATAAAGTATATTATCGTTATTGTCCATAATAAAGAAATTTAAAATTAAATAATAATTTTTTTTTTTTTAAATATCAAACTAAAGTTTATAAGACAAGGTTTTTATGCATAGCACAAAGGATAACAAATTATTATGTGCTATATTTAAACGTAATCGAGTCTTGTCGGCGGCCATATTTTTTTCTCGTAATCAGTTTGAATGGATATTTCAGGCTAATAATGATTGCTTATAATCATTTTTTTAAAATACTATCGTAATAATATTAAATATTGATAATGAATTGGAGAAAAAAATAATATACAGAAATAATAAATAGGTATCTAACTGTAAAGATTTTTGGTTACCAAAATTCAGCGATAGAATAATACATAAAACTCACTATTGTGACAATTACATTAGGAAATTATGGAATTGCGCAACGGAGGAAGAGCCACCAACCGAGTTGCTGGAATTTCTCGAAACAGAAATGATAAGTACCAGCAGCAAAGAAGATAACGAAGAGACAAGTGAGAAAGAAATCCTCAACCCGGTTGATGATTTCGAAGAGGTATTCATTATTTCACACTGCACTTGAAATAATGCGGTGAATAATTATATAATAATATCTTTGCTTTATTTACAGGCGTCATAATTTTACGCAAGGAATATGGATGTGGGGATGATGGAAGTAGTTTTTTAAACCACGGACGATGGTATGAGTGCTAGTAAAAATATTGTAGTAATAAATACGTAACATAAAGCACAGTTTTTCTTATGAAGATATCGAGAAATGTACTTGCATTCTAATAGTTTCATATATTTTCAGAATTGATGACAGATGGCGGCGGTACTAGCCAGGCGGGGGGCAGCAATGTAGAACGTAAATTCATTTATATTTATTTTTGAAGATATGTATATATCGATTCACTACTACCTACCTACTACCGAACTGACGTTTGTCTATCATCTCCTAGTTTACTGAATATAAAAGTATTAAAATTTCAAGTTATAACAAGTGTAAAGTGCTAAATTCACTAAAACGACGATCGCGCTTCGCCTGTGGTTGGAGTTTTTTCGAAATAAAGTGTGTACCGTCAAAGAATTGTACAAGTTTGGATTGCCAGGGTAGTGCCCGATTATTGTTTTGTTGAGAGTTTTTTCGGGTGGCTGCCCTGCGGTCCGGCGAAATAACGCGGGTAGGAAGATCGTTGATAATACGAGAGAGGACGATTCCGCGTTGTGCGTTGAGTTTTGCGAGACAAATTAATATTGTAGAAAAATGGAAAAGAGCACGCGGATACCATGAACCGATCCTTCGGAGACTTTCCGTGTTTAATTAACCAAACATAAAACAGACGTTGTGACTACTGCGCGAGATCAGCCGGTTTTTTGTTCGAGTGGTATTGTTCGAAGAGATTAAAATATACAATCAGTTATTTGGATTAAAAAATGGTTTTATTTGGGAGTGGTTTTGAAGCGTAATTCCTTGGAGACTACACTGGATTACCAAGCATGCTGTCGAGGTGACACAAAGATGAAGCATCATTGTTCCGTTAAACGTTCAATGGATGCAGATTAATTGAGGATGGCCTCGCGCACTCCATCCGACGAATCTCTTCCCGGCGCAACCTGCTCAACGCTGGCGGACTCTCAAAACACCTTCAGACGTGATAACATGATCAAGGTTCTTCAATGCTTTTACACATTATACCTTTTTGCCTTAGCCCCATCATAGCCCTGGTGATTGACAAGGGTCCATGCTCATCAGACGTGACTACAGACGTGACATTTGGCCCTCCAACATAAATGAAGTTTTGAAACAACTTTAGGTGCTCGTATTTAAGCCTATGGCAAGGGGATATTCTCTATCGTATCAAATTTAAGATTAAAAATTGTAATTTTATAATTTTTAATGTATAAATTCTTTGATAATATGCTTAATGTATAGATATGATGTGCATTACGGAGTACTTATGTGTGTGCATTGCGTGCTTGCGTTGTGGCTTCGTTCGCTTTACATTGATGTTTTGTTCGGTAGACGGTGTACAATTTTGACGTGAACTAGCTTCGTTCGCTCATGTGATATTTTTTTTAATTCACTACTGAATGGATATTCGGGCACTGTTATTTTAATCCACTGGCAATACATGAATCTTATGTCAGTTGTCATCTGCTGTTTGTTTGTTTACCGACATAATTTTTTAAATACGTTTTAGTATTTTAGCAACATACCTTTTTAGAATATATTTAATTCTTTTTGAATTAATTATTCTTTTCGTTTTAGTATTTTGTTTTAGGTAACATACCTTATCTAGAATATATTTAATTCTTTTTGAATTAATTATTCTTTAATGAAATATTCGTGGGTTCGATTTATACTCTCGTTTACAGGGTGTTTGTTCTTAGCTACGACAATATTTTTCCAAAATAATCATTTTTGATCAATGTATGTATCGGACAATTTATAAAGATTCTTTATCTTGGCCTGAGTTGAGAAATCACCTCATAGCACGTTTTGACCGTTGTATTAACCAAACAGAGGCCCTAAAAGCCTTATTCGCAATGAAACAAAAATTTAATCAAAGTGTTGTGGATTACGTCGAGGAAATTAAATTAACTAATCTCAGATAAGACGTTCCACTTACGGAGGAACAGTTGGTAGACCTAGTTTCTGATAGTCTGTTACCTAAATACGCCTTGGCTATCGCATATTTTGCAGAAAAGGACTTAAATTCTTTGGTAAATGTGTGTAGGAGATTTGAAAAGCTCTCGGTAGATAAACCC
The DNA here is from genome assembly GCF_061612785.1 of Hesperophylax consimilis. Lineage (NCBI taxonomy): Eukaryota > Metazoa > Arthropoda > Insecta > Trichoptera > Limnephilidae > Hesperophylax > Hesperophylax consimilis. The sequence goes on from NC_142852.1 coordinate 11,793,573, forward strand.
TTACCGCATTTCGATTCTTCTCAAGCAACTTCCTCTTCATCAACACATACTTCAACTTCTTCTTCGAATAATAGAAAAACTTTAAATTGTTTTTATTGTAAGGCGCAAGGTCATACAAAACAATTTTGTAGGCTATAGAAGTCTGAATCTCAGAGGAATTCTAGTAAACGTAAAGATGACTCCGCTCGCACAAACCCAAAAAACTAGCGTGTGATCCTCTGCGTCCTGCTAGCAAGGATGCCAGGAGATCATCACCCTTAGTTGATAGCTCCAGTAACCGGTTCTTCGGGCGTGACATGGACGCATGCATGCCGATGGCTAGTTCTGGACAGGACTTCAGACCTCATGCAAATATTTCTATTCAAAATCTTGTCTTTTCGGGTCTTTTGGACAGTGGTCAGTTGTTTTAGCGGTTCTCTTTACAACTTCTTTATTAGTTTAGGGTTTAGTTTAGATAAGTTAGAAATATAATAATAATAATAAGTTAAATTTTTTTTTTACACTTTATAGGTAGATGAAACCAACGTGATAGTGTGCGAAACTACCAACCCTGCATACTGTTCCGTTTGTTTCGTCAGTGTTTTTATAGTGACTTGCTTTTGAGGCTTGTTCCCTCAAGAGTTTGTGACTAGAATTTCACAAAATTTTCTCATTCTTACTATCTCATATATATATTTTTTAAATTCTATTTAATTTTTTTTAGGAGATGTCGTTTGTGATGAATGTCGTTTTCTCTGATCCTAGTGATCAGTGGCGCCCATTAATTTAGTTTAGGTCTTAATTCTTTATTATCACTTAAACTTTACTGAGATTTATTCTTATTTACGTTTTGAGTAATTTTCATTTTAAATGAGACGATTCGTCTTCTTACTGTTGTGAGCTTAGTAGTGCGACGCATACGCGCACACACACACACACATTGGTACGTTCCGTCAGCATAATGGACATAAGTTTGGTTGTCATTATCCTTTGGTCTGAACCCTTCTTTCACAAGTTTATTGGAGTTTTCTTATATTTTGTCAAGTATCGAAGTTTTATTAGTATCCAAAGAGTTTCCAGGGGACTTGGAAAGAAGGATTCTAATTTTTTTTTGTGTGTGAAAGAATTGAGCAATTTTTCATACACAAGGTTATGTATTTCTATTTTAGTTCTTCAATGTACTAGTTTTATGGTTAAATATATTTAGTTTAATATATATATTTTGAAGTCGTAGTTTCTTAAGGAAATTCTCAAATTGTGTTGTTTCAAACAAAGGGGAGTACATACTGCTTTGGCGTGCTTACCTATTAAATAATTCGGTCTGGATATTATCACTTTACCTCTGCTACGTAAGAGTGTGTCTTTGTACAGTTTTATTAGTCATAAGTACAACTTGGTTAGTTATAAGTAATATATGCATAAGTATCTCATTGCTAGTACCAGTGTTATGCTGTACATTTTGTAGTACAAGTGTCGATCTCTTGAATTGTGCTCGTACACCTCGTAACCTGTGTCAATTATCTAAAGCACATAGTTGAACACCAATTATATTTTGTTTGTCCAAGAAATTTCGACTCTTTGCTTACGTGGTAAGTGAAATGTTTGTTAGAATGCCATCTAGGTTACTTCCTTAGTCATATTTCTTGAGCAAGCAATGTTCATTCGAAGAGAATATGCTAGGCATTTTGAAAAAGTAAACCTAATCTAACCACCTTTTGATAGACAGGTATTTATTTGTGTTTTCATAAAACCTGAGCAAAATTTTTGAGGAATAGGTATTTTTTTAATATGTAAACCCTGATTCAACCACGATAGACAGGTTTATCTTCTGATTGTAAAACCTCATCTAAAATTCTTGGCATTACGTTATGTAAACCCTGCTCTGAACATTTTTTTACATCAATTTTGTAATTGATTTTGTGAAGATCTCTTAGAGATTTAGTGGATTTTATTTTTTATTTTGTTAAGTTCTATTGTTTCAAGTTTTTATCTTAGAATGGTAAATTTGTTTTATATAACTATAAGGAGAGAAAGAGAGTTAAGGTAGTTATTTTATTTATTTTCTGTTAAAAATATATATGTGTTTTTGTTTTCTTCTTCAAAGAATAAAGTGGGAGCTTGAGTTCTCCATACTCACTGGTGTCTCAGAGAGATTGTCTCTCGATAAGTGAGAAAGTGTTTGCGAATCTCATATTAGAGATATAAAAGTGAAGGTACAATCCTCATGTAAATATTAATAATAATAACGGTTGTACAACTTTTTTGCAGTTTTCTCTTTCCGTTTTCTTGGTTTATAACTCGTTATTTATTTATTTATTGTTTGGAACATTTACATAGTGTTAACAATTATTACATTTATATTATTTCGGTGGGAATGTGCACAGATATTAACACCCCAATTAAAAATGTTCACAGCATACGTAAACAAGGTTTAGTCGATATTTGGACATATCAAACCATAATAATAATTGCTCTATATATTCCTGCTGATCTATAGTTATAGTCTTACATTCTTTGTTTACACTAATTCGCATGCCTAAGTAACGTCTAACAGGACCTAAATCTTTTAATTTAAATTGAGAACTTAATACATTTTTTAATTTTTCTGTTTTCTATTAGAAAAAATTAAGAAATCGTCAACATATATAGCTACAATAATCTTGAAATTCTCATAAAAAAATGTAAACAAGCATGGTTCAAATTTACTTATTTTAAAACCAAAGTTCAGCAAACAATCTTTCACTTTTTCATAACAGACTAAAGCAGACTGTTTCAGTCCGTATATAGCTCTTTTTAATTTCAAGACCTTTCTAATTTGCTTATTTACAAAACCTTCTGGAATTGAAATGTAAATATTTTCTTTTAAATTTCCATTTAAAAAAGCTGTTGTCACATCTAGATGTGTTATAAAACTTTAGATACCCCCATTGAGAGTAAGTTGAACATAGAAAAGGCTGAAAATTGTGTAGTAAACATTCCATATCAAAAGCTAATTGGAAGCCTTATGTATTTGGCAGTTTTGACTAGACCAGACTTGTCGTATGCCCTTAGTTATCTCAGCCAGTTCAATAACAGTTATAATGAAACTCATTTTAGTTATGCTAAACGAATATTAAATTATTTACAAAAGACAAAACACTATTGTTTAACATATTGTAAGGAAAATGTAGAGCTGACAGGTTTTGTTGATGCAGACTGGGCTAGTGATAGTCTGGATCGTAAGTCTTATACTGGGTTCTGTTTTGTAATGGGTGGTTCTGTGATTTCCTGGCAAAGTAAAAAAAAAAGACTGTCTCCTTATCCAGTACTGAGGCAGAATATGTTGCTCTCTCAGAGGCATCTAGAGAAGCTGTTTATTTCAGAAATCTTATGTATGAACTTACTGGTAAAAAATGTGTAATTAAATTGAATTGTGATAATCAAAGTGCATTAAAATTAGCAACAAGTCATCAGGCACATGCTAGATCAAAACATATTGATGTTCGGTATCATTATGTTAGAGATGCACTTAAAAATAAATAAATTAATATTGACTTGTTAACCAAGGGTCTTTTGTCAACTAAGCATTATAACTTCATGCACATGCTGGGAATTAAACTTAAATAAAACAATATCTATGTATTCTGTTTCAAAATTCACATTTATTTTGTTAAGTGGGAGTATTAGAATAATGGTAACAAAATTATCAAATGTGTTTAGTGGCGCCATCTATATTGAAACAATGTGTAACATTTCAAATAAATTTCAAGAACAATAAAGATTATTCTTTTGTCTATTGCGAAAAGCAACGTGTTTTTCAACAACAGCAAAAGTATGCAGTTGTCTTCTGGTGTATAATTCCTTCTCTGAGTAAGTAATTCTCCATCTCACCGCTACAAAATTCACCACCATTATCTGTGCGTAATATTTTTATTTTTGTTTTCTGACTATTTTCAGTCATTGCTTTAAAATTCTTAAATATCTTGAAGACTTCATTTTTATTTTTGTGGAAGTATATGAAGGTCATACGACTGTGATCATCAATGAACAAGACAAAATACCTAGCACCACCTATGGACTTCGTTTCCATAGGACCACATACATTTGCATGTATTGTATGTAGTATTTCTGTACTTATTTTTCCAACATGATGAAATGATAAACTCATTTGTTTACCTTTGCAATATAAAAAGTGAAGTGGTACTTTAATTTTAAAAAGTGTTGAGTGATGGAACGTGTTTTCAAAATTCCGAGTTTCGTAAATTTTAATACTTTTTTTAATGAAAATACACGGGTAAGTTTTTTTTAAGCCTGTTGGCATTTTTGATATCAAAATTTATTAATTTAGAAATAAATATGTTGACTTGTAATACACACATCTCAAAGAGTATTTTATCTAGTTTTCAGAACAGTTTTTGTTTTGGCAAAGAGTTACCAAATAACAGTTTTATCTGAATGATTGTAAAATTCAGTAAAATATTGAATCTATGGAAAAAATGGAAGGTTTCGGAAGCTCCGATCCGTGCAAATCAACAATGTCTCAAGGGAAAAATATTACCAATGGTAATTTTCCACAACATTTTGCATTAATTAAGTAATTCGTACTAAACAAGTTTTATTTTAATAAAAAAAATATATTTCTAAAATTCGGGGTCTACTGTTTTTGAAAGGTGGCAGCCCTTAGTGTGCATCAGTTGTTTGGTCTCCAATTTAGAAAATCCACATAAACAAAATCGAAGCAATTCAAAACGAAATCCTAAAATATATTTGTTACGAGTCATTTGTAAGATTTAATAATTATGCAGAGGCAGCTTCATACTTTAAAATTGATTCACTGAGTCTACGGAGGCATAATAATTATTAGGCACTATTCCTGTATAAAGTAGTTAAAATAATATTCCATGCCCAGAGTTGCTAAACAAAATTCCATTCAATGTACCTGCGCGTTCAACACACTCTTGTGTCCTATTCAGGGTTGATCAAAGCAAAACGAATAAAGTTTATGTCTCTATTGTTTATATCTCTATTATGATTTAATTTATATCTACAACCTCTCTCCATGGCTATAAATGTATTGTTTCGTAAATTTTTCGTTTTATATAATCTTTTGATTGGTATAATTTTTTTAATTAATATTCCTTTCTCACAAATTTAAATTATGTTGTCTCAGTTAAAGTCACAAGGAGGAAATCCATAATTGGTTTTATTTTACTAAATAACACTTATGTACAAAGTGATTAAATGTAAACTGTCGATTTCTAAAATGAATAAATAAATAAAAACCATTAATTTGTGACTTATGAAACATGAAAAAGGTATTTTTGTTATTTGTTTTTGGGGTATTATGCCGTGTTGCGCTAACTCCTTCTTGAGCCAACGTTTCGAACAGCATTGCAGTGTCCATCATCAGGGCAGATGTGTTATTTGAGGTTGTGGTGAAATGTGAGCTTATGAATGAGGATGTGATACCGAGTTGCCAGCTCCAACCCTCTGAGCTAACATAATCTTATAATTTTTTTTTTAAACGTTGGCTAAAGAAGAAGTTAGCGCAACACGGCATAATCCCCCCAAAACAAATAACAATAGTACTTTTGGTTGTGAAAAAAATCTTAAATCATATGAAAAAGGTATTTCTCCACTGTGAATCCGTATCCATTCGTGAAGGTCGGATTTTTGATAAAATGCATAGTTTCACAAAAAACATGAAAAAAGATTATCTCTACTGTGAGTCAGCATGTGTACCGTTAATTTGCTCTATTTATAACATGCATAGTTGCACACGGAACATGAAAAAGGTTTTTCTCCACTGTTAATCCGCATGTGTACGTTAAGGTCGCTTTTTTGATAACGTGTATAGTTGCACAAGGAACATGAAAAAGGTTAAATACCACTGTAAGTCCGCTTGCGTGTCTTCAGGTAACCCTGTTAACAACATGCATAGTCGCACTCTGAACATCAGAAAGGTTTTTTCCTCTTGAGTCAGCATATGCCTCTTCAGCTGACCGTTTTGATGACACGCATATTTGCACACGGAACATGAAAAAGGTTTTTCTCCATTGTGAGTCAGCATGTCGAACTTTAGTTGACTCTTTCGAAAACACGCATAGTTTTTTACTGCACTTTAGTTTACCCTCGTTTTAACTTGCATGGTCACACTCCGAACATAAAAGTGGTTTTTCTCCACTGTGTATCAGCATGTGTCTCTTCAGCTGACCTTTTTTACAGCACGCATATTTGCACACGGAACATGAAAAAGGTTTTTATCCACTGTGAGTCAGCATGTGGCTGGTTAGGTCGCTCTTTCGATAACATGCATAGGTGCACACGGAACATGAAAAAGGTTTTTCTCCACTGTGAATCAGCATGTGTCTCTTCAGCTGACCCTTCTGACAACACGCATGGCTGCACACGGAACATTAAAAAGGTTTTTCTCCACTGTGAGTCAGCATGTAGCTCGTTATGTGGCTCTTTTGATAATTAGCATAGTTGCACAATGAACATAAAAAAGGTTTTTCTCCACTGTGAGTCAGCATGTGCCTCTTCAGCTGACCCTTCTGACAACACGCATGGCTGCACACGGAACATTAAAAAGGTTTTTCTCCACTGTGAGTCAGCATGTAGCTCGTTATGTGGCTCTTTTGATAATTAGCATAGTTGCACACTGAACATGAAAAAGGTTTTTCTCCACTGTGAGTCAGCATGTGAATGGTTAGGTGGCTCTTTTGATAAAATGCATAGTTAAACACTGAACATGAAAAAGGTTTGTTTCCACTGTGAGTCAGCATGTGCCTCTTCAGGTGACCTTTCTGACAACACGCATAGCTGCACACGGAACATGAAAAAGGTTTTTCTCCACTGTGAATCCGCATGTGTCCGTCAAGGTCGCTTTTTTGATAACATGCATAGTTGCACACTGAACATAAAAAAGCTTTTTCTCCACTGTGAGTCAGCATGTGCCTCTTCAGCTGACCATTCTGACAACACGCATGGCTGCACACGGAATATTAAAAAGGTTTTTCTCCACTGTGAGTCAGCATGTGCCTCTTTAGCTGACCCTTCTGACAATACGCATAGCTGTACACGGAACATGAAAAGGGTTTTTCTCCACTGTGAGTCAGCATGTGGCTCGTTAGGTGGCTCTTTTGATAAGATGCATATTTGCACACTGAACATGAAAAAGGTTTTTCTCCACAGTGAGTCAACATGTGCATCTTTAGCTGACCCTTCTGACAACACGCATAGCTGCACACGGAACATGAAAAAGGTTTTTCTCCACTGTGAGTCAGCATGTGTCTCGTTAAGTTGCTCTTTTGATAACATGCATAGTTGCACACTGAACATGAAAAAGGTTTTTCTCCACTGTGAGTCAGCATGTGCCTCTTCAGTTGACTCTTGTGACAACACGCATAGCTGCACACTGAACATGAAAAAGGTTTTTCTCCACTGTGAGTCAGCATGTGCCTCTTCAGCTGACCCTTCTGACAATACGCATAGCTGCACACGGAACATGAAAAAGGTTTTTCTCCACTGTGAGTCAACATGTGCCTCTTCAGCTGACCCTTCTGACAATACGCATAGCTGCACACGGAACATGAAAAAGGTTTTTCTCCACTGTGAGTCAGCATGTGGCTGATTAGGTGGCTCTTTTGATAACATGCATAGTTGCACACTGAGCATGAAAAAGGTTTTTCTCCACTGTGAGTCAGCATGTGCCTCTTCAGCTGACCCTTCTGACAATACGCATAGCTGCACACGGAACATGAAAAAGGTTTTTCTCCACTGTGAGTCAACATGTGCCTCTTCAGCTGACCCTTCTGACAATACGCATAGCTGCACACGGAACATGAAAAAGGTTTTTCTCCACTGTGAGTCAGCATGTGGCTCGTTAAGTGGCTCTTTCGATAACAAGCATAGTTGCACACTGAACATGAAAAAGGTTTTTCTCCACTGTGAGTCAGCATGTGCCTCTTCAGCTGACCCTTCTGACAATACGCATAGCTGCACACGGAACATGAAAAAGGTTTTTCTCCACTGTGAGTCAGCATGTGGCTCGTTAAGTGGCTCTTTCGATAACATGCATAGTTGCACACTGAACATGAAAAAGGTTTTTCTCCACTGTGAGTCAGAATGTGTCTCTTCAGTTGACCCTTCTGACAACACGCATAGCTGCACACGGAACATGAAAAGGGTTTTTCTCCACTGTGAGTCAGCATGTGTCTCTTTAAATTTCGCTTTTGAGCATTTGAATAGTTGCACTTGGAACAAGAAAAAGGTTTTTCTCTTACATGGGAGCTTACGTTTATTGACTTGGGAGAGAAGGAGTTGTTGCGATGGGGAAGAGTATATCCTTTTTCCACAAAATGCGTCTGAAGATCTGTCGACAAATTTGAAAAATAACATTGAAGAAAATGACTCGGTTAAACTTATTTCCTAAGCTTAGAGTAAATAAGCGAAGTAAGTTCCTAGAAACGTTAAAAAAATAGGAGAGGCCGTATTGTTCAAGTTTACAATGAAAATTGGTTTTACCTGCTGCCTTGGTAATTCTCCCAAAGCGTTCTAAGCATTCCTCTTTAACATCCTGCAGGTCTATGTCAATTTTCATATAAGTAAGTCCCGCTTCAACTTGTCGGGGTAAGAGATCCGCGTTTATGGTAACTGTCTCCACATTTATGCTTCCTGGAACAAAAAAATAAATTGTATTTTTGCATGGCCAGCCTCGAACCAAACGTCGCCTGGCGCGAGTTTAATTTTGGCTGCCCTCACAGTATAAATTAGTACACGCCAAGGCAGGATATCACTGTAATCGATAAAATGATGATTTGTGTTTTTTTGTAACGCTGTATTTATCAGAAATAATATAAAGGGCCATGTGTTAAATATTAGGCTAAATATTCCACGCCGGAGCAAACTGCTCCAATTGTACCCACATGGGGGCAGCCCTGTATCTTCTTACCATTGATATAAAACGAAAAAAAATTAATTGGAAAAATTTACTATTTTTTTTTATACCAATGATCAACAATGTAGAAGCGGGAATTTGGATGGAAAATTTAAAGGTTAATATCAGATAAAAATGACCTCAGACGTCCGCTTGAGGGAAATTCTTTAAGATATAAAAACGCTGCTCTAGAGCACCGTAAGTAGAGAGTTTTAAGTCAATGGGATAGTGTTTTCTCAATCGATATTTATGAATTTGTAGCGACCAATACTGCTAGAGTATTCCAGAAAGCCGACCAGTTTAAAACGCATGGGCTGAGAATGGACGAAACATTTTATTTTTTATCACCTACGACAATAATTTGCGAGTTGGACTATGTATATTTCGCACATTCTCTAGAAGGTTCTAGCCTATTGCCTAGGCATAATTCCAGCGCCATCTAAACTACCAGAAGAATCTCGCTGAAGCGAGTGACCCGTAGTTTACCAGCGGTCTCGTGTATTTAGTACCGCCGCCTGCTGGGCTATATAAGTAGGTCCAACGCAGCGAGTAGTTAGTCTTTTTTACCCAGTTCCCGAAATTAAGGTTCTATATTTTACGAGTATGCAATACAACTAACTGGCTGTTTGAGAAGTATCAGCATATTGCAAGCATTCCTTCTTTACAGCTGGGAGGTCGAAATCTAAATTCGAAAATGGAATTTCACCTCCACCTTCTTCCTGGAGCCCTGGTTCCGTCTTGATGGATATGGTATCTGGCTTCAGTAGATCCATGGTCTGCTTTGGTAGAGTTTGGTATTTTGTTTAACCCCAAACAAATATATCTGAAACAGATAAAAGTTGTAACGGAATTCTAATATAAATCAGTTTTTAAAATTTGGCTTCTTAAGTCTTAAGAAGCCAAAAGTACACATTAAAAAACCTTGAAGTTTTGACAATGGTTGAGAAAGACGTCGTTTTATATTGGGTAAATCTTTTATTTATTAACTGTTATGTCTACCGCCATTCCGTTGTAATCCATCTGTAATAAAACATCTGTAATACGTATATTTGTTGTAATTTTAAAAAAATGCATTTGTAATTATAATCTAATAATATGTAGATGTCAAATTGACAGTTTAAACATTCTGCTGTGACAAAACGCCCAATGATTCCCTAACTAAACTGGAAGAACGGCCGCTACCAAAATAAATACGATGAATTAAAGTATTATTACTTACCAATAACAATCACATGCATGGGATAATAAGTTTAACAGGGCGGGATAAACAAAGTTTAGAAACAGGAAGAAAGACTGTCGGAGAAGAAAGCACATGTCAAAAAATATATAGGTTATGCATAGACAAGAATGAAGTCATAGACAATTAATATAGTTTTCATGAACCTGGCCTTTAAGAACATTACAATTTCTTTCGACTTGCGTCTTGTAAATATTATAGCGCTAGCATATCTTCAATCTATTAACAGTGAGAAATCCATGACCCTAAAAAAAAACACAACAAGAAAAACGAAATCAAATCGTTTCTAATCGAATATTTAGGTCAAGCAATTCTGATTTTGTCCATTGTACATTTCTTTTACACATATGGGTCAAAATTCCTTTAAAATTCATCAAAACACTCACTTGAGTCAAGTTAGAGAAGGGGTTTCCATAAAAGTTTTCTGTGAAAGGTAATTCCCCACAAAAATTTCCGATATTTGCTTCCCCACAGTAATTTTTCAAATCCATGTAGGGGCAGTTATTTAAAAAATTCTGAAGGAAGTACTTTACGCCAATATTTATTCGACTCCATGGGGGGGGGGGGTTGTAAATAGCTCATAAGTATTTAATTCTTGGTCCCAGTTTAAACTACTTTTGGGTTTTTTGGAACAAGGTATTATATTGATTTGTACAAAGTACCACATGAAAATGCCCGGTTCTTTACTGGCTACGATAAAAACTCCTCTCCTAGTAGTAGTTCAATATATGTTTATCATTTTCCAAGAAAAAAAATGAATGAATAAAATTATATTTTAATCAAAACATAAAAGAATCGTGACTCCCTTTTTAGCAGGACAAAGAAATTCTATTTTCCGATAAAGAATTCATGGCTTATAATGATCTTGAATTTAATTTCTTAATATAAATTTATAAATGTAATTTTATTCTAAGTAAACGAAATAAAAAAATTTGTGTTCTTCAATTTTCTGTTAAAAGTAGAGAAATTACATAATTCGATTACGTCGTAAAAAGCACGTCTTCATATTTCATATTTGATAATCGAAATGACGGGTTGTTTGGAAGAATTTTTATTATTCTACAAATTTCAAAATTAATTTTCATGTTCTATGAAAGATTTTTTTCAAGTTCTGTTATTATTTCAGTTCTGTCAAGCTACTAAATTATGAATTCATACTTACAGAATTTGAATAGGACTTTCACAGAACCCGAACATGAACGTTGAAAATGATTTCTCAGTAACAACCCTTTCCGATGAATGATAAATCAAATCCTTTATTTAAAGAGTTTCAAATTTCAAGTCATCGTAGATTATTTTTTAGACAGATTGATTGTTCATCTTGGAGCAAGATTTTACATTACTTGCGCTGTCCTGAAAAAATGAGCACTAAAGAAAGATACTGCTCGTTTTTGCAGGACAGCACTTTGTCTTAACCCTAAAAAGATAATCATATTGTGTAGCACGGAAAAGATACTCATGCGTAAAATTGACGCATATGTTTTATGCAGCTGCAGGTCGAGGTTTATTTATTTATTTCAATAAATTTTATGTGATTATTTATTAACACATATTTAAGAATATTTATATTAAAGATAGTTTACTTATACTCCTTTATTTATTAAAAAAAAAACTTTATACTTGTTCTATAAATCAACGAAATTTTCGAACACTTACTCTTTCATATGAAACTTATTTTTTACTACAATAATCAGCATTTTTTAGTACAAAAGCAACAATTAGCATTTCTTATATATATTAGAAACATATTATATGGTTATATAAAAATCAGTTACAAACAGCTTTGGCACAAATCATCAAAGTAACGTAATATATAATCATGCGTAATTTTGACTCACGCGTTCGTTATATTTCAAAACAGGTGACACTTACCTTATCGACACTTACACTACATGACAGCTCTCAGCGACAAATAAGATGTCCTAAACGCACAGCTATGGATTCGCGCTATTTAGAAAGAGAGAGCGATATTTCGCAAACGCATAATAAAAAAGTCTAAACAAGAGAAATTTCTGCAAATATCTACAAAACTCGGTGTAGAATTTATTCTATTCTACCGATACTTGAAGGAAAGTGTTGCAAAAGTGATTCCAAAACTGTATTTTAAAATTGAAAATCATCACTTCGGAAATCAATTAAAGTGAACTAAAAAACAATAACAATAATAATAAACATCTAGTGAAATAACTAGCTTTAAGTGAAATCTAAACGAATTTTAATGTGAATTAAACATAAAAACAGTGTTTTTGAGTTAATTTAAACTGTACACAGATGTAAATATTATTGACAGTTTTTATTGACATCTTAATATAGGACATAAATCTTAACTGCTCCTATCTGTGAGATAGTGTAGATGATAGAGTCGTTCGCTAGCCAAGCCGATGTTAAATAAAAATTAGAAACTTTAATTTGTTTTTAAAAATAAAATAAGAATTTTTTTTTTTTCATAAATAATGCATCGCCCAAAGAAACGTCCGCTGGACATAACGTTGTCTCCAAATGCCGAACAACATGGAGGAAAGTGCGCTTATAGTGAGGACTTGGAAGAGGGTTCTGAAACGTCATCCCATTGCCCAGACAGCAGTGAAACAAAGTTTCCGAGCGTCTCTGGAGTGGACGTTCTAAACGAAGCCCACGCTCATCTGACGGCCCTTCAAGAAGTCTTGGCCGAGAAACAGCAACTGAAGATCTCTAGAAATGTCTCTGAAGTTTTCAGAGCCGTTTCCCAGCTGCTGTTGGAGCGCGAGACCATGCGCGCTGATTTGGCGACAGTGACCGCCCAACTCAAAATGGCGGAAATTAAAATTCGTCATGAAAAAGACGAAAAAAAGTACCTGGAACAGAAAATAATTCAACTGGAATCTGACCTCGGACCCGTGATGCGAAGAGTAGCTGTAGCAACGGAGGCTAGCTTGTCATTTGCTGATATTGTCCGAAAGCAGACAAATGTTGCTGACCAACCCCCACCAATTACCCAATCAGGACATCGCGTCGGAGCACCAAGGCCCGCGATCTGCATCTTCCCTACAAACGCAGATGCCACTGAGGATAGTGAAGGAACTAAAAAAATTATTCAGAACATTATTCGGCCATCTGAGTTGGGCATTCGCATTACCGGAGTACGTAAGATCAGAAATAAAGGTGTCCTTCTTAACACAGCTACCGCAAGTGCACAAGAAAAGTTGTTAAACGCACCGTGTTTTGAAAACTCAGGCACACTTAAGGCTCGACTTCCCACCAAACGACTCCCGAGGCTAATATTTCTTAATGTACCGAGGGACCTAACGGACGTGGAATTCTTAAGGATCGCTCTCACGGGTATTCCCAATGTACAAGACATCGAAGGAATAATATCAACCTGCAAGCTGAGTCACCTGGCCGGCGCTCGCTCTGGAACCACCTGTCATCGGGTTTATGAGATGCCCGCTACAATACGAAAACTGCTGGTGGAACAGGAGAAGGTGTTCGTCAATTGGACTGTGTGCCGTGTCAGAGACTTTATTGGACTAACCGTATGTACTAAGTGCCAAATGATAGGACACTCATATAAGTACTGCAGAGACACTCTTAGATGTGGACACTGTGCTGAAGAGAACCACACCAACGAATCCTGCCCAAATGCCGCTTCCAAACCAGTCTGCGCTACGTGCACTAGATTTGGAAAGCCCGCTATGCACTCGACTGGAGACAAGGACAACTGCCCGGCCTACAAAGCTGCACTGAAAAAGGACCTTGCTACGATCGACTATGGCGTACAATAATTATTATTTTGAGGAGGACAATGAGGTAAATTTTTGCAAAACCAGTGATCTTCAAAAATGGATTGAGGACAGAACACACATTTATAATAAAGATTGCAACAAAGAACAATTAAATATTGTACAACTGAACTTAAGGTCCATTTACAAATACTGGGACACTCTTAACATCTATCTTAATACCTGCTGGAAACATATACATATTTTGATGTTATGTGAAACAGCAATTACAAATGACCTTACTTGTCTCTACGAAGTTCCTGGTTTCAAAGCTTATAACTATTGTAGAACAAAAAAAACAGGAGGTGGTATACTGCTCTATGTTAGAGATGAAATCACTTTTCTACAAAAATCACTAGAAACAAAATATTTTGAAAGTATATTTGGCATCATAACTTTACCCAATAATGTAACAATGAACATTTTAGCAATATACCGCCCTCCAAATCATAGCAAATCATTGTTTCTGAATGAAATCTCATACATCTTATCAAATATTATTAACCCCATGGAAAATATGTTGTTTCTTGGAGATGTTAATTTAGATTTATTAAACCCTCTACACCCAGTTATTATGTCTTACGAAAACATATTATCTAGCCATCATTTAATAAAGTGTATCAACGATGTGACAAGGGAAGCATTAGTAGCCGGAAATGTTACACGCACATGCATAGATCACATTTTTATAAGGTTCAACAGCAGGCAGCAACAAGCTGACGTATTTTCTTCTTGTATTTGTGATTTTACTATAGCGGATCACTTCGCGACAGCTCTTAACATCACGTATAGTAGCGCAATTACAAAAACCAAACATCGCGGGGAAAGTATTTCAATAATATCCCAAAAACGAATTGATAAAAACATACGTAGTTTTAATTGGAACGCCCTGCTTGCTGAAGAAAATTGCGTTGACATATACAATAAACTCAAAAACATTTTTAACGACCTATATGAAAAAAGTAAAATCACTTTTTATCCAAAACCCAAAAAAAGACCACATGCAATAAAATTATGGATAACGGATGATATTTTGGAAAAAATTAAAATAAGAGACTCCATGTACAGAAGATGGAAAAATTCACCTACTAATAAAACCTACGAAAAACAATACAAATCAACCCGAAATACTGTTTCCAAATTAATCATAAAAAGTAAAACTACGTATTTTAATGAAACATTTAAAAGGTATTTCAGCAATTCTAAAAAAACTTGGGATCAAATTAATAAATTATTGGGACGTAAAACAAAAACAAACTGCGATGAAATTATCTCAAAGTACATGTTGAATAATAGCGGGCAAACAGAGGAAATAATTGTAAATAGATTCGCTGAGCAGTTTACCAATAGTATCAGCTCGATGTTACACAAATGTGACTACAAAGCGTCCAACATAGCCCCCGTTGATTTGCCGCATAGCATGTACTTGCCCAGAGCGACCTGTGAAGATATACGCAGGATAGTCAGTCAACTAAATAATTCCAAGTCGCCAGGGATTGATAATATTAGAATGTTCGACATTAAAAAACATATAACTATTCTATGTCTGATAATTACTCATTTAATTAATAAAATCTTATCTCAAGCAGTTATACCGAATGAGCTTAAATGTAGCATTATTAGGCCAATATACAAAGGGGGAAAGCACACTGAAATGGAAAATTACAGACCTATCAGTATATTGCCAGCAATTGAAAAAATTCTAGAAAAATACATCTCCGTAAATTTAATAAAATACCTAGAAAGTTTCTCCATTATTGATCGAAACCAATACGGATTTCAAAAAAATAAAAGCACAGAAATTTTACTACAGGACTTTTCCAATTACGTAAATCAAGAACTCAATGATAAAAAACATATTCTTGTATTATTCATAGACAACTCTAAAGCGTTTGATACTATTGATCCGAAAAAACTATTACAGATATTGGAGGCGATAGGAATTAGGGGAAAATTACTAAAACTTCTCAAAAACTATTTAACCAATCGACAAATTAAAGTTAAACTCTTTCAAACTTACAGCAAAGCTAAATATATGTCAACAGGAGTCCCGCAGGGGTCAATTCTCGGGCCAACATTATACATAATATTTGTTTCACTCATGAATAAAATTTTCACCTTTGTTAAGCATTACGTTTATGCTGATGATACGGCGCTAGTCATTTCGCATGAAGATTTATCTATTGCAATAAAACTCATGCAGCACGATTTCTTTTCTTTACAGAAATGGTCACATGATGCCGGCCTAATAATAAATTCCAAAAAGACTAAATTGATGCATATACGATCTCCACATGCCAAATACACCATCACGCCTATAATAAAGTCGCATACATCTGAGTGTATACACAATTCTTCACAGTCCTGTAAATGTGGAACCATTGAACTGGTACAAACTTATGTATATTTGGGGATAACTGTAGATGCGCATATGAAATGGGATACACACGTTAGCAACATATGCAAACGCCTACGAGCTATTGCGGGGCGAATTTACAAAATTAAATATTTTATGCCTATAAGTACGTTAAAAATAATCTATTTGTCACTAGCGGAATCTACAATCAGATACGGAATAACGTCATGGGGAAACTCCTGCAAGACAAATATAGGTTACATCCAATCAATTCAAAACTCCATGACTAAGCTTTTGGTAAACAAACGTATTTATGCACAAAGAAGAGATATAAAATTATTATATGAGTCAGTTAACGTATTATCTGTTCGAGGAATATTATGGTTAAAAATTATATGTCAAAACATAACGTCAGATTCAATATACAAAGAAAAAGTAGATCATGCATATGACACAAGATTCAATAGAAATGAAGGTATGTCCATTCCAAAAATTATAAATAAATACGGACAACGGACTTTCTCTTATCTTGTGCCTACCATATTTAATAAGATTCCAATACACATAAAAATTCAATCAAATTGCACCCCCGAATTAAAAAATAAAATTAAAAAATGGTTAATAGATCAAGCTTTTTTATACTGATATTGTTTATATATTGTCCTCTTCCCGTAGTATGTTGATCCAGTAAGAAGTTGTTAGACTAAGTTGATCCACCTTTAACACAAGGGCGGATCCAGCTTTGGCGCCAGGGGGGGTCACGTAGTCGTGGTCAAGTTTTTTTTTTTTTTTTTAAAGAAAGACAAACATTCCCGGGTTACGAATAACCCAACAATAACTCCTACCACCACCACAGAAAGCCGAAAATGCTTGCTTGTGTTGTGATGGAGGACTTAGGTCCGGTCAGTTACAGTTACAAGAAGTTATAATTTAATTTTGATAATAATATATACAAGTAAAAAGTAGGTATTGTTGGATATGGTAACACTAGGTATATCATTAAGTTTGTCTTTTGCTCCGCAAGCCCGGGCGGCGTAGGCTCGTGTAATGTCAATTGTCAACCAATACAGTACAGATTACAATTGTTAATCGTGTTCTTATTTCACCACAATATAACATGGTGTCAGGTATGTCTTCAACATAGTATTGTGTGTAGGAATCTTGCAACTTTTTGAATTTCCTTTTCCTCGTTGTAGTTATTCGCCATCACATATAAAAGAAATGATTGCTTAAAACGTTTCCACTCGCCAACCATATCCGTAGCATTCTGCATTTGCAGAATTTGACTCGACATTATTATTGTAACACTTTGCTTGTCACGACAAAATAGACAGATAATAACTGTGGTGAACGTATGTCTGTCTGAGACAGCATGACCGAGACGTATAAAAAGGCGTGTCTGTGGTAACTCGTCCTCTCTTTGCAATAACATCTCGAATACTGTCCATTAGTATAAATACTAAATAAACCAAATAATATGGAGTATCAAACCGTATATTATTTACAAATTAACTGAGTGATCGGCACGGCAGATCACCACAGTTGGCGCAGCCGAAAAAGGAAGCTGAACGGCCGCAAAATTCTTCCTGGAGGAAGAACCGTAGCCGCAGCTGAAAGAACTACAGTTGGAGCAGCCGAAAAAGGAAGCTGAACAGCTATTAAATTCTTCCTGGAGGAAGAACTACAGTTGGAGCAGCCGAAAAAGGAAGCTGATCAGCCATCAAATTCTTCCTGGAGGAAGAACCACAGTAGGCGCAGCTGAAAGAACCATAGTTTGGTTATAATCCCACCGAGCACCGCGGAAGGGATTATTGTCGCATAAAAAAATAAATAATTTGGGGGCAGCTTCACGGACAGTATCGGACATTGAAGGAGCATCAAGGCAAGGAACTGGTGAGAAGATTCAAGGCGCTGAGCTCAAGGAATCAGCAGCCGAGAAACCGGATGAAAAACGGATCCAGGCAGCTTGTACCGGGACCCGACACGGGAAGGCGTGGCGGTGGTGACCGGACGAGAAGGACGACCAGGAATCCGGACGGAGCCAGAAGACGGTCGGACGCGGAAGGGCGGCGATCGGCGGCAGCATCAATCAGCAGATTCGTGAGTTGAGTGCTGTTTGTTGTTTTTTCTGATTATTGGTAATCTGTGTGGAAATGGAGGGAGTGGGTTTACCCAGATTTTGTCACCTTAGGGACGGGCTGGAGACTTTCGTGCTACAGTTTGAGCAGTTGATCCTCGTCAATGATGACAAATTTAAATCCGAGGATAAAAAGAGGGCGGTTTTAATTTCCCACCTACACACAGACACGATTAATCTACTGATAGATTTATGTTTTCCAAAAAAAATAACAGATTTATCGGTTGAAAATATATTTTTGTTATTAGGAAACCACATTGGTGTTTCAAAGAATGTGTTTAAGGAACGTGGAAATTTTTTTGCAGCGAAACAAAAAGTCGGGGAATCTATAAATGATTATATAGCTAGGTTACGTTGTCTAACAAGATTCTGCAAATTTGAAAGCAGACTGGAAGAAAACTTAAAAGATATTTTTGTGACTGGTTTATTAGAAGGTCGTATTAAAGAAAAAATGTTTTTAGATGCAGAGAAGCTGACTTTAAAAAGTACATTAGAGTGCGCATCGGGAATGGATTCATTTCATAAAAATATTACGTGTATTAAATCCGAGAGTGTCGGGCTCATTTCTAGAAGTAAGAAAAATTTTAATAGTAGTGCGGGTAGGAATTATTCTACTTCACCGGCGCAGGCGAAAGACAAAAATGTTACAATTCCCAGAAAGAAATCAGTAGAACGTATACAACAGTTGAAGTGCAAATATTGTAATTTAAATAATCATGATTCCAGTAATTGTAGATTAAAAAACGTGACGTGTTTTAATTGCAAAAACAAGGGACATTTTAGTAAAAATTGTCGCGAAAAAAAACGGGAGGAAGTTTCATCTGTGTTTGTGAATTCAAGTGAAATAAATTCAAGGTTAACAAGAAATACCGATCCCATTTATTTATCGTTAAAAGTTAATAACGGTATCATCATAAAAGGATTATTTGACACGGGTGCAGGAATATCGATCCTATCGGATAAAGATTATTGGGAACATTTTAAAGATGTAAAATTAAAGCCGAAGAATTTAACCCTGAAGGGTTACAATAATTGTAAGTTACAGTTACTTGGATGTTTAATTTTATCAATTAATTTCAATGGTATTACTAAAATAATGGAATTTTGTGTTGTAAAGGATGGTTCAACCACTGTGCTAGGTAGAGACTTCGTAAAGGAATTTAACATTGGTTTTACGGGTTTCGAGACGGTTTCTTCACAGTTGAAAAGTGAAATACTCACGCATAATATTCATGACGTAAACAATAATAGTATCGATACGTTAGTGCGTAAATATCCGGAGGTATTTTCAAGTAAACTAGGTAGATTCAATAAATTTAAAGTTCATTTAAAATTGAAAGAAAATGCAGAACCAAAATTCTGCAATCCGAGAAGTATTCCTTTCGCTTTGAAAGCGAAAGTTGAAACGGAATTGAACCGTTTACAGGAAGAGGGAATTTTAGTTCCGATTAGTTATAGCAAGTTTGCATCTCCTATCGTGCCCGTAGTTAAAAGCGATGGAAGCATTAGAATTTGCGGGGATTATAAATGTACTGTGAATCCACAATTGATTGTTGACAAATATCCCATGCCGAAGATAGAAGTTTTATTATCACAAATTTCGGGCGGAATAATATTTTCAAAAATTGATTTACGTCAAGCTTATTTACAGTTGGAACTAGACGAAGAAAGTATGGAATATACTACGATTTCTACACATTTAGGGTTATTTAAATTCACTAGGCTAGTGTTTGGGATTAACAGTGCACCGGCAATATTCTGTAGAACTATAGCTTCATGTCTACAAGGTTTGAAGAAAACAGCGGTTTTCCTGGATGATATTATGGTTACAGGAGAAACGATAGAGGAACATAATGCTAATTTAAATGCAGTTCTTAATAGGTTAAAAGATTGCGGTTTGTGCGTAAATATTCAAAAGTGCAATTTTAACGCTTCATCGGTATGTTTCTTAGGGTTTGAAATCTCGAAGGAAGGGATTAAACCTATGGAAGATAAAACGAACGCAATTAGTAAAGTCGCGCAACCAAAAGATTTATCAGAGCTACGCAGTTTTTTAGGAATGGTAAATTTTTACCGATCTTTTGTGCCAAATATGTCTATGTTATTAGATCCTTTGCACAAATTATTGAAAAAAAATACGAATTTTGATTTTAATCAAGATTGCGTAAAAGTTTTTAGTAAAATAAAATTAATTTTATGTGATAATCGAGTGTTGGCACATTACGATCCAAATGTTACTTTGAAGGTAGTTACGGACGCCTCAACGAAAGGTTTGGGTGCAACATTGTTACATGTGTATGAAAATAATTTACAAAGACCTATTTCTTTTG
The DNA here is from genome assembly GCF_061612785.1 of Hesperophylax consimilis. Taxonomy (NCBI): domain Eukaryota; kingdom Metazoa; phylum Arthropoda; class Insecta; order Trichoptera; family Limnephilidae; genus Hesperophylax; species Hesperophylax consimilis. The sequence goes on from NC_142852.1 coordinate 11,814,287, forward strand.
TTTCTCGTAAACTGACAGAAGCGGAAAAGAAATATTCAATTTTAGACCTCGAGGCTTGTGCAATTGTGTTTGCTTTTAAGAAGTTTTTCGAGTACATTTACGGAAGGGAATTTATTCTAGAAATAGATAATGAACCTTTATGTAGAATTTTTGGTGAGAAAAAAGGAATTCCTGTTTTAACTTGTAATAGATTACAACGTTATGGTGTAATTCTCTCATCTTTCAATTATAAAGTTCAATACGTAAAATCAACATTAAATTGTTCGGATTACTTATCTCGCGTACCTGTAGGAGATCCTGTTGAGGAAAATAATAACTTTGATTCAAGAATTTTGTGTTTATTCAAAAATAATAGCGAGATGCCAATAGATGTTGAGGAAGTTAAAGCAGAATCTAATACGGATAAATTATTATTAGAGATAAAAAATTATCTTAGAACAGGGTGGCCAAATAAAGTCAATAAGGATGATTGCAAATGGATTTATTGGATAAAAAGGAACGATTTATCAATAATTGATGATTGTATTTTCTGGAACCATAGGTTAGTAATTCCAATAAGTTTAAGGGATAAGATATTAAGCTTATTGCATAGATCTCATCTAGGGATTGCCAAGATGAAAGGGCTAGCTAGAGGCTATTTTTGGTGGCCAGGGATAGACAGTCAAATTGAATTTTTAGTTAGAGAGTGTGGAAGTTGTGCGGAAATTCAACCATCACAACCTAAGAGTGAGTTAACTCCATGGCCGATAACGGAAGAAATTTGGAGTAGGGTTCATATAGATTACGTAGGGCCTATCGGAAATAAATATTTTTTGGTAATCATAGATTCAACCTCAAAATGGTTGGATTGCGTGGAAGTAAATTCACCTAACTCAGATAATACCATTAAAATCTTAAAGAGATTATTCAGTTATTTCGGTAGTGTACAAACCTTAGTTTCTGATAATGGAGCAGCATTCATGTCAGCAGACTTTAAACAGTTTTGCGAGTTAAATGGCATTAAACATTTAACAACACCTATAAATCATCCTCAATCAAATGGATTGGCAGAGAATGCAGTCAAATCGTGTAAAAATTTTTTAAAGAAAATATTATTAGAAAAAAAATTTCAGTCAGGTTATTATGAGAAGTTAGAATGTTTTCTCACAGATTATAGGAATGCACCACACTGTACAACAGGGTTAGAGCCAGCAGTTCTAATGTTTGGTAGAAGGTTAAGGTCAAATTTGAATAATTTTATACCTAGAGGGGGGAAGGTAAAGGAAAATGTGATTGATAAAGATACCAAAATGAAAATGTCAAAATGTCAGGAAAATCAGAAATTCTATTATAAAAGGAATAACAAAGTATCTACGAATTTTAAGATTAATCAGAAAGTTATGGTTAGAGATTTTAGAGACCAAAACAATGATAAGTGGGTACCAGGGAAAGTATATAAACGTTTGGAAATAAACTATATTTAATTGAGGTTAAATTGAATGATAAAATCATGTACTGGAAAAGACATTTTGATCAATTATCCAAACTGTGTGTATCATGGAAAAAGAACCCTAGTATTTTAATCCCTGAGTCTGAGACGAGGAGGCTATCGTTCGATGAGTACGATGTCTCCGACTTTGTTTCGGATGACAATCTAATGGGTGACCCTCTTTTTCCTTCCAGCTCCAGTGAACCCGTGGCGTCAACGTCGGGGAACTGGAAGGAGCGCCTTCGACCAAGGACAGAGAAATCATAATAAGCAGCAGTCAACTCCCGAATCAACATGGTTATAAATAAAAAAAAAAGAAAATGTTGTAAAATAATAATTAAATATGTGTATGTATGTTTTATAATTATTATTATGATAATCATGTTGTGTTACTGTCTGCTGATTTAAGTGTGGAGGGATGTGGTGAACGTATGTCTGTCGGTATGAAAGAGACAGGCATATCTGAGTGAGACAGCATGACCGAGACGTATAAAAAGGCGTGTCTGTGGTAACGCGTCCTCTCTTTGCAATAACATCTCGAATACTGTCCATTAGTATAAATACTAAATAAACCAAATAATATGGAGTATCAAACCGTATATTATTTACAAATTAACTGAGTGATCGGCACGGCAGATCACCACAATAACAGCTTGTTGACCGTTATTTCTTTGCTTCCTGGTAAAGAATTTGAATCGTTCCACTGTAATATTCACTGTAGGTATGAAGTGTCTATCCAGTCTATCGAAGAGTAGAATAATGCCTTCCAGCGTGCTCTTCTCAATAGTGAGGCCGAATGAATTAAAAATTTGAACTCCTTAAAGACCAATCGTGTGCAGCAAATGTTATTAATAAATGTAAGTACTGTACTTCCATATTTAAGAGGAATATAAACGCTGGAAATATTTCGATTCTTGTGCTTTATAAATTTTAAAACCGAGCGCCTTGCACCGTCATATTTTGGCCTGATTTGCACGAGGCAAGTAATTTGAAATAAATATTGTTGCCATGACGCGGTGCTTGCAATACGTAAGAAGCGCCCAGCGAGATCTCCGTTCGCCGATGCTTCCATACGCTTGTTAATACCTTGTTACCTGGTGGATGAATACCGTCCATTCTATTTTGCCAGCAGCGGCCGAGCCGGCAGCGTAGTCAATATTATCGACAATCCTCAAACTATGGGGAACGCTAATAAAAGTAAATATTTATAAAATTTGAATTGATTTTATTTATTTACAATCCAAACAAAAATATTCTGAAAGTGAATTATTAATAGGTACATATAAATATTAATAAAAAGAAACTTGATTAAGTTAAATATAATATGTATATATATTAACAAAATGTAACTAATACGTTCTTTTACAAAACTAGGTATATGTACTTTTATCAAATTTACATACACTTTATCAAATTTCCACATCTAAAATTTTTGTAAAATTTATTTACAAATAAATTTTTTGGAAACAAATCAACAAACCAATCTCAATATTAGAAATGATGATGGAACAACTCACAGCTAGGTTTAAATATATTCTACAATAGATGCATCAATTTATGGATACATACACTTAAAAAAAAGGTTAAAATAAATAACTTGCATCTAGCTATTCTGAATTTATCCTAAAAGAGCATAATTAAAACAAATACAATAGATATCGCGGGTTCGAACCCCGGCAAACAAATCTCAGTATTAGACATTTTCAAGGAACAGCTCACATATATTTAAAAATTATTCTTATTAAATATTAACTCTGATCTACCAATACTGAATTTAAGCAATATATTCGTCAACCTAAAATTTCTCAAATGAAAATATTCTACATTAGATACATCAATTTATGGATACATAGAATTTAAAAAAAAACGGTGAAAATTAATAACTTGCATCTACCTATGCTGAATTTATTCCAAAAAGAGCATAATTAAAACGAATACAATATATATTATTTTAAAACAAAAAGTAAAATTTCGACGGCCTCCATGGTAGAGGGGAAAGGCTGCCAGCTAGCGATCCGGAGATCGCGGCTTCAAACCCGGCAAACAAATATTAGTATTAGACATTATCAAGGAACTGCTCCCAGCTACATATATTAATAAAAATAAACTTAATAAAGAAATAATACAATGCATTTCTAAAAAAAATTACTAACGTTTTCGTAATCTTAGTAAAAAAATCTATCCACACTTTTAGCCTTCATTTTAATTGATTCTGAAGAATTTGTTACAAATATTAAAAATGTGTCCACTTCCGAAGTTATTAATTCATCATTTAGAAAAATAAAATCTGGTACTTACCGCTAAGTCCGCTAACTTTATAGTTATACACGGGTTATAAAGTTTTAAAATCGTTGAACGTAAAATATGTTAATTGTAAGGTATTGTTTTATTAATCTAAAATATAAATAACTTGCATCCCTCGTGCGGCATAATTTTATTTTTTTTAAATTCAATTATAATTTCGCCGAAATAAATTAAAATGTTAGCCTTGGGCAAAACCTCGATGAACGAGGTTGTGTCTCGCCTTAAGAATTGCTTTAGGAAGTATAGGAAGGCTGGTAATTCGCGCGGGCGCGTTAGACCTGTCCAGACCTGTCAAAAAACTTCCGAAAGAATAAGTTCTGTAACTTACTAAAATTACGTTAAGTGACTTTTGGTGTCGTTTACATTGGGAATTTGGCCAAACTCGCCTTCAAAAGCGATTTACAGGAAAAAAACTTACGAGTCTTAGAACATTAACAAATAACATTTGAGTTTAAACACACATACACTGGCATAATGAAGAAACTGATTAGATTACTTACCATTTCTTGTAATGAATTGAATTTGCAGCAACAATTTTTAAGAACATTATTACTTATATTGGAACTTATTTTTTTTAACTTAGTAAACAAATAAAAGTAAACACTTTATTAATAAAGTTTAGTCGTTCCGATTGAGGTTAGGTTTTGCTAGACGCTAGACGTTAGTCGAAACAAAGCGCGCGCAAGCGTCACACGTGGTTACACGAAATGTGTCATAATAATATGAAAGGTGGCGGCCGAAGCGCGCGCCGATGGCGGTGCGCGGTGACGCGGTAACATTCGAATTTTCAATGCGTTCGTTCCCGAATAATGCGTTTGCCGTCAAACAAAGCATTATATTAAATTAATTAAATATTGAAAGTACTTAAATAAAATTTATATTGTGACAAAAAATATATAAAAACATTATGTTTAACAATTTTAATTAGTGGTCCACCTAGGTCCTGGATGGGCCCAGGACCTAGGTAGTCATGACCCCCCCTGGGCTGGGGCCCAGGGGGGGGGTCATGACCACCGTGACCCCCCCCTGGATCCGCCACTGCTTTAACACCAAATAACTTGGCTATTATGGAATACATCTGTATGAACTGACAACAGTGGTACAATAATTATCAATGTTGCCAGTTTGCCAGAAAAACCATTTGATATACTGTTAATAAAATTTTCAAATTTTGTATGGAAATCGGATGCATAATTTATGTTGATCTACCCAAATTGGCATACTTATGTTGATCTCATATATATTGATCTATTCCCGTAGTATGTTGATCCAGGTAAGAAGTTATTAGACAAAGTTGATCTGTGTCCCTATATATGGTTTTACTAAATGAACCAATCAAGGGGCAATCGGTGGACTGTTCATCACAAGGTTTTATGTGATTCCGTAATCTTTTGTGATATTGAACCCAAAGTATTAGTCTCTAGAGTCGAATATCGCATGAAATGACTGTGAGATGGTACCGTTTCAAATCAAAATGACGTGTGTTGCTTGAATTGTTTATAAGAAATTTATGCGTATTTAGATTGAAACGAAAATTTCGCAAAAACAAATCCATAAAAAAATCATAACTTAGCAGGGGTACACGGGTTCATAGGGTGAGGTTTGTCTAAGTCCTGGCGGCGGATGCGTTTGCCCATCTACTGCGTGGCGGGCCGGATCGAAAAAGAAACTGGTTGAGGGATACCTTTCGACCATAAAAATCCAATATGGCGGCAAAAGGAATAATGTTACGTAGGAAACTTTGAACCTGTATCTTTTACCATCTCTCCTGATTACGCTTCGTGACTTAGTAGGGGAGGCCGGGTTCTTGGTTATAATGGGTAATTAATGGATGATTGGACGTGGTTGGAGCTAACTAAAAACTGTCCAAAGAAGAGAAGCTAGCAGTCCACAATGGAGTGCTGGTACCTACCCTAATATATGGAAATGAGGCATGGAATTGGCAGAAGAAGGCTGAAAGTAGACAGAATACTGTAGAAATGAGATCCCTGAGGCATATGTGCGGTAAAATCATGTATGACGAAATGTGCGTATGCTGTGTCTATTCTACAGGTATTTTATTAGAGCCTGTTAAAAGGAGAAGCAGCATTGATCCCCGGTGCACCGTGCACGTGCTTTATACCCGACGGACACGAGCGGAACACAGGTTCACAGTAAAGTTGATGTTATCTATATATGAACGGGTCGTTTCTCCGACTCGTTTTACCGTAAGTCGGCTCGCATGTGGAACGAGCTATCAGCATCTGTTTTTCCTCCTCCATATAATCCGGGCCTCTTTAAGACCCGCATTAATAAATTCATTCCTACAGACCCTACCTTAACCCGCCCCATAACGCTGCCCAACTGGGTGGCGACATAGTTTCTCTGTATTTAACGTGTAAAGACAGGGGCGCTCTAGTGAGATGTGTCACATAAAAAAGTCATACCTCCGAATTTGAATATGGAGACATACAAAATGATCTATATTATAAGTTATAACCAATGAATTCACCCAATTTTTATCGATTATCACTTTTTATTAGGATTTAAAAAAAATCGTAAACTTTATAATCGCATAACTCTTGAAAAGAAAGTTCCGATGATTGGCATAAATCATTCAAATCGAATAAACATTATTTTTTAAATATTAATATTCTGTATAAATTATTGTCACATCTTACCGGAAATCGTTATATTTTAAAGTTCTCTAAATAAAATTAAATCTTCTTATTTAAAAGAATTATCTCACATTTAATATTATTTAAACAATATGACCGGAAGCGGCATCTTTCAGTGAAATAAAATAATGCAAAAACTAAAAAAACACCACAAGGTGGTTACAAATGCAATTATATTTAATCAATTTTTTCGATTATATTTTATGTGAAGAATTTTTCACAGAGGCCCAATGAATATTATACAATGAAATCACTTGCTTCATCGGTAGAGGAGACCAAAGCTAATTGAACCAATTTGACTTTAACATTTTCTACGTCTTGCATATAAAGTTTACGATAAAAATACTTATAATCAACGTCAGACAATTTAACTGCCCACCAAATTCGTTTTATTTTTTTAATCTCATATAAATTAAGCTACATACTCATAAACCAATTGAGTGAAATGCTGCAATGACCCCGACCCCGGGGTCATTGCAGCATTAACGGAATGTTGATTGAAATGTAGAATTTAGGCACATAGTTGTCCAATTTCAATAACTTCGATGACGAAAAGCAGTTTTTATAATTAGTTTAAACTTACTCTTCAAAATTTCAATTATTTTTAACGTAATACACTATATATCCTCAAGAAAATCTGTTTAATCACGAACCGTAACTACTTGATGTAATAAAAAAAGAAAAACAAATATATGTTAATATCATAGTTTGCTTTAATCTCGATAAAAACAGAAGAAGAAAAAGTTTTTTATTATGAATGAGATAAAACTTTACCCCAAACAACGTGTAAATATATTAATTAAAATCAAAATATAAACTTCACATTAGGAAAGAGGACAACGAACAAATAAGTACATTGACTAAGTGTTACGGACGGACATGCACTTGAGCAAGACTTGGGAGCTGTACTCACAGAAACTTTAAAAAAACTTGGGTTTATTTGTAGTACGGGGTCAATTATTATTATTATGTAATGAGCAGGCAGCATTCTGCTGATGCGCTCATATCTGATTTCACAACAAGTTTGACAGTAATTGAGTTGTACTGGTATAATTATCCCCCGAAAACATTAAAACGGAAACAATATAAACTACTTTTTTAAAAGAAAGACATACATTCCCGGGTTTCGAATAACCTGGCAATATTTGAAAATCTCCTACTACCACCACAGTCAGCTGAAAATGTTGCTTGTGTTGTGATGGAGGACTTAGCCAGCCCAGGAATTGAACACACTACGCCGCGCCTGGGTGGGACCCAAACGCGATGTCAACTCGGCCACCGACCGGTCTCAAATATGACAGAGATCGCTCCAGTGGATAAGTAATAAAACGTAGTTTATAGGCAGTTTATAAAAAAAAATTTGTCTAAAGAAACAGATACATTTTTAAAACAGTAATAAATAAAGTACATTCTGGAATCGTTAAAAGTCGTTTTGAAATATTTAGCCGTGTTAAGTAATCAATAGTACCTATCCGGAAACGCGGTGGCAAAACGTGGAATTCCATAGCCGTTTTTAATTTATTAAAAATATTTATAAAATCAAAGACAAAACAATTAAATGTATTCTAATCAGGGTGTTGTTATAACAAAAGAACGCCGGCCGGGATATATCCGCGGGCGGCCACGCAGCTGCATTATCTTAACAACGAAGTTTAGGTCTGATCAAATTCACAATAAAGTATTATTTTTTAACGAAATTAGTTTTAATACAGAGAATATCCAAATAAACCTTTTTTGTGAATAAAAACATATCGGCTTCTTTGTCTGGATGTGGTGTGATTTGATTTATATTTTTTTATGAAACATTAATATGAAGCATCGAGGAATTATCAAAATTTAAATAAAAAATATTGAAGTGTTTTACGCTGTCCTCTAGCTGGTATTAGTATAACACACACGTGTTTGGTTCTACACAAACTGTGAAAAAAATCAGCTTCTCATTGGGTGGTCATGTAAAATGAATGTTATTCATTGATGTATTAATGTCTAATATTAGTCTACTATTATAATATTGCTATTGTTACAATAATATTGCAATTTTGCCATTTTGCCGTGCTAAAAACACTTTATTCAACTTCTCGAAATTAGATGTATATTTGTAGGAAATATAATTGGCATCTGATTATAATATTTACAATATTGTTTTCATTTTAAAAAGAATTTTTGAATACCACACCAGAGTCTCAACTGCTCCCGTCTGGAGCCAGTGAGACTATGGCATCCCCAGTTGGGGTTGTTGTGAGACTGGAGGTATTGTGGACCTCGAAGGAGATGACGTAGAGGAAGGTGGGAAAGTACCTGGCTATTCAGATCCGGTTACCAAACACTAATTGTAAAATAGTACAAATTAATTTGAGTAAAATTTATTTGAGCCCGCGACCTTCGGATTGCTAGTCGAGAGCCTTACCCCTCAATAACGGAGGCCGAGATTTAGGTACGTTTTAAATTATGTTTTGCATTTGAAAGTAGACGTTTATTACAAGTTGGGAGGAGGGTATGTGTACCGCCGCCCCGGGAACCATTTATTGGATAACCCACACTTCTGCCATAGGTCACCCCAAGTTGTTGGATATGTTTGGTGACTTAGCAGGAGTGCCCGAGTTTATGGGGTGAGGTGTGTTGGGAGCTTGGCGGCGGATGCGCCTGCCTAATAACTGCGTGGTGGGCCGGATCGATTAGTCCTCTTCCAACGAATGGCCTTGCAACGCAGTAGGAGAGTTAGATTCTTATGTATATCACTCGAACACACTGAACCCCAGATTACTACCCACCCATCAAACCTATTTACTTCCCAGAACTCACTCTCCTTCCTTTCCTTCAAAATTCCCCCAACACAGCATTCACAAAGATGACATAGGCCCTGAGGGTTACGATTTTCCTCAGGGCCTCCTGTGTGGATATGATGTAAAAAATATAAGAAATAAACAACAATCTAGCTAAACGTTGGCGGTGACCTATGGTAGGGGTGTTGGTTATCTAATAAATGGTTCCCGGGGCGGCGGTACACATAATTGTAATAATTCTCAAGGGCTCTGATGTACAGACATTATGGCTCCTGTTGATTAACGAACATATACTAAAACATCGTTGGTTGGAATCGTAGCTTGAAATGAATTTAGCCATGTTTAGTAATAAACAAATTAGAATAAATTTTTAGCAAACATAATTTAAAATTTGAAAAATTTAATTCTCACCAATCTAATCACCGCAATTTTAATAGGCACATATTATGGATATTACGATTTGTTTCAACTTAATCATTACAAGAAACTTACGTCGGGAGAGATGGTAAAAGATACATTAAAAATAAAATTTTATTCCATCAAAGTTTAAAATTTCTCTTATAAAATTACCCAGACAAACCTCACCCCATGAACCCGGGCACCCCTGCTAAGTCACGAAACGTAGTAAATGATGTATTAAATTTACAATTTTTGTTTAATCAAGTTCAAAAGATTTTTTTAGCATGGATTTGACGTTTGCGAAAGTTCCATTTCAATATTAATACTCGTGAGGCAGTCTATCCTCTGTAAGTATAAAGTCATTTTCATAGAATATGGATGTACTAACAGGATCTAAGTACGACAACGCGCGCGAAATTGGCGGTTAAGTTACAACGCATGCAAGCCGTCAAGTTTGTCAGAAATATATAGATCAACAAAATAAATCGTATAAAATGTATATACGACCGAAAAATGGGCGTAGCTTACAGCTAAATCTCGATGACACAAGTTGATCTATAGGGATTTACATATGTATGCCAGCTTGGGTAATGGATCAACATATCCGAGGTGGATCAACAAATGCAAACGGATCAACATATACCTGGCGTACCGTCGCGCGAGATCAACATAGTACGAGAGGGGATAAATATATATATACTCGCGAGGACCCCTAATGCATTTATATTATCACCGCTTGCAGGCCAGTTTGCCAATATCTTTTTGGGCAACGAATAAAACAAGCAAGTGTAAATATGTAAAATAATCACAAGCGTTTACGTCTACCGTCTTTAAGAAATTAAAGTAATCGCTGTTTTCGATAGTATATATACTAGTATTAAAAATGATATTAGGATTAAATTTCAAACTAGGATCAGGAAAATTTTAAAATGCAATCTATCTGCTAAAAATTTAGTAAAAGCAATAAATACTTGGGCAATACCTCTATTAACGTACTCATTTGGCATAATTAAATGGTCTAATACAGATTTAGATAACTTAGAAAGATTAATTAGAACTACGCTAACAAAGTTTAATTGCCATCATCCAAATTCAGCTATAGAACGAGTTAATTTACCTAGAAATTTAGGAGGTAGAGGTATAGTCAAAATAACTTCTTTAAAACATAATCAGGTAGAAATGCTAAGAACTTTTTTCCATAGGAAAGCTCATAGCTCAGAAATGCACAAAATAATTTGCAAGGCAGATAGAAATATTACACCTTTAAATTTATACGATGAGAATGCCAACATTTTTATAAATCCCAACCAGGAATTATTAGATTCCTGGTCAAATAAAATTTTACACGCAAAACACTTCAATTATCTCAACCAAACATATGTTGACAAATTTTCGTCAAACAAATGGTTGAGTATTGGAGGGTTGAGCGCAGAAATAGAAGGATTTATGCTTGCCATTCAGGATAGAGTCATTAATACTAAAAATTATAGAAAGCATATAATCAAAGATACAAATCAAATTGATGATTTATGTAGAAAATGTTTGGCTTTTCCGGAAACTATAGAACATATTATATCTGGATGTTCTATATTAGCACCGTCCGAGTATACATTTAGGCACAATCAAGTTTTAAAAATAATTCACCAAAATTTGGTAATTAAACATAACTTGATTGACTGCCGTAATATAGTACCATACTATGAATACGAACCAAATTCATTTTTAGAAAACGAATTTTATAAAATATATTATGATAAAACTATACTAACAGACCGAACGATTAGTCATAATAGACCCGATATAGTTTTACATGACAAAATTAAAAAAATAACTTATATCATTGATGTCGCTATTCCAAATTCCTGTAACATTCAAAAATCTGTTAATGAAAAAATTAGAAAATACACAGATTTAGGAAACGAAATAAAAAGAATTTGGCATTCTCAGACTATAAAAATATTACCATTCGTTATTTCGGCTACTGGCATTATACCTAGCTCTCTCATTAAAAATTTAGGCGTATTAGATCTATCAAAAAATTTATATACAAAGATGCAAAAGTCGGTCATTTTGAATACATGTAGGATAACGAAATTTTTTTTAAATATTTATGTTGAGGGATCAGTAGGATTTATAGGCCCTGTTAGAAGTACTACCGAGCCGAACCCTCTGATATGAAAATATCTGGAGTCGGTGAATTTTTTTTTCCCATTTGATCTCTGGTGAGTTGACGTGTTGTTGTTCTTGTATTGTTTTGTATTTATTTTACTTATATAATGCACTTGCATAATGTTGACTGACTAGCTGATCATTTGTGGAAAAGTGAGTGGAAGGGTTTAGTTTTTCCTATGGGGAAGATAACCCGGACAACAAAATCGGAAGCATAAAAAAAATATATATGTGATAACATAAATGCATTAGGGGTCCTCGCGAGTACCCGGCTAGCATATTACTACCCGGGTACCCGACGCCCCTTGGATAAATAAAAAAATACGTGAACTATGGGCAACTTGATTAGGGTTCTGATGGAAAATTTTAAATAAAATGAAATTATTCATTAATTTTATTTTATTTTTTAAATTCATTTTTTTTTATATAGGGGGGTACCCGGGTATTCTGTTACTCGGGTAAAGACCCCTAAAATGCATTATATTAACTGCTATAAAATATTATACACTAGATGGACATAGGTACCCACTAGCTGAATCTGTGAGAAAACTTTAAAATTAATTAGGGAAAATCGGTAAAAAAGTTCACTTCGAAAATAAAGTATCTGAAAGTATGTGAGGTGTCAGATACTAGTAAAAATGTATCTAGATACAGTTATAGAAATATAGCTAGATACAGATACACAAAAAATGTATCTAAATACTACACAACACTGGTTAGATGCAAGGTTATACAAATACCGTTTTGGACAATACACATTTTTTAGAAGGAAATGTGATGGAAACATGTGGGACTTCCCATCGCTTACTAAAACACATTTTCAACATTCTTATCTATTGAATTTTACTGTAAGGCCAATGATAGATGTCAGCACAGTACCGTGGCCGGACGCATGATTCCCAGGGCCTCAACACTGCAAAATAGAAGGTGTGAAGCATACTTCCCTGTGCCCTTCAGGAAATCAGATATTTTTTTGTTGAAAATATTTTATATTTTTTACTGCCTACCAAACCAATAATTCCTGTTTTTGTAGGGTTCTGTTATTTTTATTTATAGTAAAACGTTGTGGCTAGTTTTCAGATTCTGAAACAAGTGAAGGCAGCCCTTCAATCCACCAGCCCACCTAAATGTGTGCTACGTTATTACGTCTCGGCAACCGGAGAAGCGAGCCACAACCACAGCAGAGACGCGGCCAAGATAACCCAACAAATTCATCCTGACCTGATACAGGAGATCAACAGGCTTGTTGAAGCTGGAGTTTCCTCAGTACGAGATATGTCTCTATTGTTGGAGCAATTTATTAAACATCAATTTCAGGATGGGGCAGAACCTGATCGGCTCAATTCAGGGTTTATCTGTCATGTTTTTAAAGGGGTTTGTTCCCTCAATGTTTATATTTCCTTTCTGTGGTGTAATGTATTATTTTCCATTAATAAAATAAATATCAATTAATTGCCCAACTTCCTTCATTGCTCACTTATCCTTCAACATGCTAGATGGCATCCAAATTTTCACATAGACTCCAAATAATGCTAGTTTTACTTTCTAATAGGTGTACTGTTTTGTAATGTAAAAAGATTGGATAATTTGTGTGTATATAGGCCTAGTACGAATCTGTACAAAAGTTGAACATAGACCACAAGTCTTTTATTGTCCAAAAGTTAATTATATTTGCAGGAATTAGAATGTGGTTGTCATACCAAACAGTCTTTATTAAGGCTTTGGAATCGACTTTATGATATTGGCCCTATAGTAATGTAATCTAACCAAATGAAATCAAGGTGCAAGAATCGTATGAAACGAAAGATGACAATTAGCTATCGGCTGCTCGGCAATATTCGGAAATGCTCGGCCGTGACGTCACAAAAAAAATCTGAGCGGAAAACCAATTTCAAATAAAGCGCCGAAACACCCCTTCGGATATGTTGGCCACGCCCCCTGTCGACTAGTCGCTGTGCATATAGCGACTCCCGTACTAGACAGTAATGAAGTCATAGACAATTTTTTTTTCGTAAAGTTGAAAGTTTTTCTTTCAAATTAATTTACATATGGAATGTTGGTATTTTTTGTAATCATATCACTTGCAAGGGCTCCCGCCAGGGAGTAACTTGATGGAAGCATAAAATATCTTTCATAGCGATAATAGGGACTGACTGATATACGGGCCATACCAAGAAGAATATAATCGTTACAAAGTATCAACATTCTGCTAATATCAATTATACAAGTGCGACAATATAAATGATGTCAGTTTATTACAACATACTTAGGTATAGGACATAAATAAATCACTCTCTAGATCGATATCTTCGGGCTTTTTGTATTAAACAGAATTATACAGTACTTAACCACAAATATACAAGCAGTACTTACCGTGCGGAAAAGAGCAGTAGACAAGGTAGAAAAAACTCAAGGTCATCTAAAAATAAGATGTAACCATAGACAATATAATTGCTATCGGCCTACTCCATTCATTCAATAGCCCTAAAAATAATTTTAAAATAAAAATGTCCTTGAAGCAGAAAATGTCGAAATGTTTTCCAAGGGTAAGGTTCATCTGACTAAGAAAATAAACTTTTACAGTGTATTTCCTTAAGATGAAACTTGTTAATCTGAGAAGAAGAAACCCAAAATGACAAGAAATTTGCAACAACACAGAAGAAAATTTCCAAAACATGATTGTCCGACAGTACGACGATGAATTCCGACATTTTTCTGACTATTTTGTGTTCCTAAAGGCCCGTTTATAATAGGAATAAGCGGTAAGAATAGGCCGGTGCCGTAATCCGTTATCCGTAATATTTTAGATCATCGTTTATAATTGAAATAGGAATAGAATAGAATACGTCCATAGAAGTGACTATGCCGCTGTCACTTGTCTATGTCAACTGTCAACCGAGAGTATATTCTTCCTACATCTTATAAAAGTAATATTGTTTTATATAAATAAATATTGAAACGATGGATTCATCAGATATTGTTGCATGTGGAATATTTTTGTCAATTCTGGGGCTAGCATACGCTGCAATAGGAGACACACAGTTGACGAAAAAAATAAGGAAAAAACGACGTTGGAGTGTGCGTCCCATTAATCATAAAAGGAAGAAAACAGGACATTTTCATAATTTGTTTAAAGACATGGCGACAGTAGACAACGATCAAATTAAAAAATATACAAGAATGTCGCAGACCAATTTCTATAAATTGTTAGGACTTCTACTACACAAATATTATTGTTCGATTGTCAAATACATAAATAAACCACTCTTGTCAAATAGTGGATACCATAGAGCAAGGCTGCCCAACCCCAGGCCAAACCAACCAATGTGGCCCGCGTGAACCATTTTCAAAAAACCCGCCAATTTGAAAAAGTGTTGCCAACGAAGGCTACTCAGAACGAGAATCAGCGACGAAAAAATCTAACCTGTTGAACTTACTTTTTAAACAAAAATTGATATAATATTTTTTGCGTTCGAAATGGAATCTTGTAGCCACCCCCCCCCCATGGAATTCGAAAAATTGTTGTGGGGAATCACATATGATGTTTTTGGGTGCCGTAACAAACCCCCCCCCCATGGATTTCAAATTGTTTGTGGGGAGCACTCATTTTGTGGGGAATTATGTTCTATAGAAATTCAGTGGCCCGCCAGTGATTCCAAATCGTCAATTTCGCCCAACTGTCAAAAAGGTTGGGCAGCCTTGCCATAGAGTATCGATCGAAAATACATAAATCTCGGTGTATATTTCAGCTTTCTGTAATCCGTAACTGTAATAGATAAAGTTGGACCATCTTTTCGGTTATGGAAAAAAATAAGAGATTATTGCCATCTATTATAAACGGATACACAGGTTTCCTATATTCCAACTTCTACGGCCTAGGGCTTTACGGCTTATTCTTACCGCTTATTCCTATTATAAACGGGCCTTAACTCATGGTTAGGTACATATCTTTAAAAATCTTTAATTTCACCAAAACAATAAGATACTACAGGATAACACTAATCAATAACATGAATAAGTTGGTCGATATAAAAAATAACATTTATACTTTGTGGAGGAAGACATATGCCAAGTATGAAGCATTGTTTAACAAAAAACCTAACGAATAACCTAAAAACTGTCAATTCACTTTAAACTTGAACTTACGTAGATAGGTTGAATATATGTTTGTAACTCGCTAACACTATTCTGACTTTTATTGTATTTATATCACGAAGAACTTTAACACGCAATATTTTCGACGTGAAATGATAGTATTTCGGCAGCAAATGACAACCCGCGTGTATAAATAAACCACACTCATTTTGTTTGAACTATTTGAAAACAGTCAAACGCCAAAATTCCGTCATCTCTTATTGTTACACGAGTCATTATGGTAGAGAGCGAGAGATCAAACCAATCCTTCTGCTCTAACCAATGAGATCTGAGCTTTTAGCCATATTATTCGTTTTCTATAAGAATAATGAGGTGGGCGTGGCGGTTTCAAATGGGTTTCAAGGCCAAAGCTGAGTGAAATGCCCCTGGTATAGGATAAAAAGACGTAGGACGGGAGTAGATGGGAGGGAAGATTGTGTGGTCCCTTTTGGTGATGAGCAGGACGCATTTACACTATCGAAAAATTGCGACTCTTATCGTTAAAACGAATACTTAATTATTATTTTTTATTTTAAATGAACAGTAATTGATTTGAGTCCTCTGAAATAGTATCGCTGATAAATTATCTTGTTCCTAGTAGACCAACTAGAATCATGTTTTACTCATATCATTGTAACAATACTGCCACTAATGCTGAACAAAATTTTCTAGTATATCTCCTGCGTAGATAAAGAAATGATGATTTTTATATAAATGATTGCAGATGCATGAAAAATATGTTTTTCATATGCAAGAATCAAAAGATAATTAATAAAGCATATAATATTCACTATATGTATTTTATGATATTGTTAATTAAATCACCGTAACATTTTTTATTTTGAAAACAACAGTTTATAGATGTATATGTGTAATTTACCTGAGAAATTAATGATTGATTACATTACTACACTAACACATTATAGCTTTAATAATTATACAAAAAAGCCTATACATTTTATTTAAAATTACAACAAGAATTACCCCATTATGCATGTACTTTGGTTTATTTGGAAAAATAATAAATTTTAAACACATTTTTAATTCACTTTAAAGGTGAACTTACTTAGGAAGTACATCAAGTTGAATAAATGTTTGTAATTCAGTAACTCAACACTGGCTTTATATTTTTATCACAAAGAACTTTAACAAGCAATATTTAAGACACGAAATTATGTATGTAATTTAACTAATTTCGGCGACCATGTCGTTTCCCGCGTGGCCTTGAGCGAAATGTCAAACTCTAAGCCAATGAGATCTGTTATTTTTTTCTAAAAGAAAACGGAGTTGGGCGTGTCGGTTTCAAGGCCAGACCCATAAATAAACCACTAACTATCATCGACATCCTCGAGCTTTTTGTACGTAGCATATTGGTCCTCTATTTAACCATAATATGTGAAGAAAAAAATTGGCGCGCAACGAAAATACGTCACACTCCCTCAACGAGGATAAAGAAAACTAAAAAAGGCGCGACCATAGACAATATAATTCTCATTCGTAGACTACCCCATTCATTATCCTCAAATATTATTTTAAAAAAATGTTTAAAATGTCGAAATATTCCATCGCAACATGAAAAATCTATATGATAAAGTCCTTTACTGCAAAAATGAGCTAAAAGTATGCTTCTTTACTGCTCATTTTCTCAGAACAACGCAAGTCAGGTAAAATCTTGTTCCAAGATGAACAATCAATCAAAATTTGAAATCCTATAAATAAAGGATTTGATTTGAAATCATTTATAAGAAAGGGTTGTTTCGGAGAATTTGAACAATTGATCAAATTTCAAGGTTCATTTTAAGGTTTTGCGAAAGTCCTATTCAAATTATGTCATTATATCATTATAAGCTTGATACGTCCCTAGGTATATACGTGACTTGAATTCACAGAAAGACCAAAGCGAACACGTGCTCCCGCATCTGTCTTTGTAATTTTACACGCAGATGGAGGCGGCAGTTCGAATTATTAGATCTTAAGTATTTACTGAATAGTTTCACCGGTCCCGCAATAAAAAATAGAAAGCCTACTTGGAAATACACCCATTAGTCGGCAGATTTAGCTCTATACCCTCATCAAGTCGTAATCCGAAATGGGTGTATTGTTAAACCAGCGACCCGGCAATAAAAACCTTCGCCCAAGGCTAGGCTATATTGTAATTGTTTGAAAGCTTTGTACAAATGTCATTTTAGCATCTTTTAAAATAAAAATAACGACTACGGTGAGAATGTCGATGCCAGCGCCACGGACTCAAGCAACGTACCGAAGTGGTGTAAAGCGGAACCAATTTAGTTCCAGCACCACACGACAGGCGCATTACGGTCGCCGGATTGCGCAGCTCAACATTTTCCGCAACCAGGACAGTCAACAGTACCCAGTCAGAGAGTCATCATCTCGCCTCCCCTTGGGGCGGCCGCCGAGGCGCCTCTGCCCAGGAGGCTGCCCTCTCGGCGGTCACGATCTCGCCTAGTTCTCGACAGTTCACATTTCCGCACTCGACAGTCACGCTCTCGCCTCTCAGGAGTCACCATCTCGCGTCCGCCGAGAAACCTCTTGCCCTCCCCCTTGTAGCGGTCACCGAGGCTCCTCCCGTAACCCCGCGAACTTCCGCCCAGGAAGCCAGAGTGGTCGCCAGACTTCCGCCCAGGAAGCTGCCCTCCCAGAAATCGCTGCCTGCCGACTCCGCCCTCCGGAGCCTTGGCCCAGGCTGAACTGATTCCGCCCTTCGGAACCAACCCAAGTTGCTGCTTTTGTGTATCAGTGATAAGTGCGAACTTGGAGTACGTGGTTCCAGAATCATCGTAAAGGGAAGTGCCTAAACAATTTTTGCATATTTATCTCGTAACGTGACCCAACTTTTAAGACATTGAATGAACAATAATGTAGGATTAAGAAAAAGGACAATTAATTTTGAGACTTACAATTTAAAACTCTCATTAAGCTAGATTAAGACTAACCCTTCTTTATACATTTTTTTAAATAAATTTTAATCGTGTTCGAACTGAAGTAACTTCTTTTTTTTGTACTCGTTCCTCCTTATCTTTTACATGAATAATATTAATTATTAACTTCCCTTAAGTAGAGTTGTAACAAGCTAGTAGCTTTAAAGAACTGAAATAGTAACAGAATTTTGAAAAAATCTTTCCAAAACATGAAAATTAACTTTCAAATTTGAAGAATTATTTAAATTCTCCGAAACAACCCGTTTTTAGATAATAAAATATGAAATATGAAGATGTGGTTTTTACGACTTTATTGAATTTTGACATTTCTCTGACTTAAACATTAAAATGAAATACAGAGTATTTTTTATTTCGTTTTATAAGAGTCAAATTTATACATATATTAGAATATTTAAATGAAGATCATTATTGGTAATGTTTTCTTTATCAGAAAAAAGAATTTCTTGGTTCTGATAATAAGAGAGTCACGATTCTTATACGTCTTGATAAAAAATAATTTTTTTAATGCATTTTTTGAGGGTAAATGATTAATATATACTGTACTACTACTAGGAGAGGCATATTTATCGTACCCATTAAAATTAAAGTAGAAATTACAATGTTCTTAAATGGCCGGGTTCATGAAAATTATATTAATTGTCTATGACTTCATTCTTGTCTATGCATAACCTTATATTTTCTGACAAGTGCTTTCTTCTCCGACAATCTTTCTTCCTTTTTCCACACTCTGTTTATCCCGTCCTGTTAAACTTATTATAGGATGCAAGTAATGTTTATTGGTAATAAATAATGCTTAATTTCATTTCTGTTCATTTTGGTAGCGGCCGTTCTTCCAGTTTAGTTAGTGAATCATCGGGCGTTTTGTCACAGCAGAATATTTAAAACTGTCAATATGACATCAACCTATTAAAAGATTAGTATTTCAAATGTATTTATTAAAATGATAATAAATATACTTTAAACAGTCGTTTAATCACAGGTAGATTACAACGGAATGGCGGTAGACATAGAGGTTAAATAAATAAAGAGTTTTCCCAAGATAAACGACGTTTCTCTCAACCTTTGTCATAACTTCAAAGTTTTTTTTTATTTTGTATTTTTGCTACGATTTTAGAAGCGAAATTTTAAAAACTGAATTCCGTTACAACTTTGTTCTGTTTCAGGGTTAAACTAATTACCAAACCCTACCAAAGCAGACCATGGATCTACTGAAGCCAAATACTATATCCATCAAGACGGAACCAGGGCTCCAGGACGAAGGTGGAGGTGAAATTGCATTTTCGGATTTAAATTTCGACCTCCCAGCTGTAACGAAGGAATTCTTGCAATATGCGGAGAGTACTCATACAGCCAGTTCCATTGAATACGTGTAAAATATAGAACTTTAAATACGGATGTCTGGAATCCATGTCTGTTTTGAAAAGTCGTGCAAACAGGACACATACTTGTTTCTTTTTCTCTTATAATAAATGAGGTGAATTGGGTATTTACCCTAAAATGCGTCCTTGCCGGAAACTACCAAAATACAGCACTATCTTAATATAAATATACAGTTCACAATAAGTTGTCTGTTCCTCTATTTTCTCCTGATTTTATTGGAACTTGATGTAAATTACACGTATTAAAAAATCATTAATATTGATTGATAACACATTTTCTCATTGACTTACAATTCCCGACTTAAGGTGCTCTAAAACAGGGTTTTTTCTCTTGTTGAATCGGTCCCTCAAGCGGACGTCTGAGGTCATTTTTATCTGAAATTGAACTTTAAAACTTTCATCCAAATTCCCGCTTCTATGGTTTCTTTATTCGTTAAAAAATAGTTTTCAGTTTATCGATTAAAAACGTGTTTCTTTTTATATCAATGGTACGAAAATACATGGCTGGCTCTATGTGGGCGCAATTGGAGCAAATCGCTCCGGGCGTCGAATACTCAACTTAACACATCGCCCTTGATATTATTTTTGATAAATCGCGCTACAAAAAACCACAAATCATCATTTTATTGATTACAGTGATATCCTGCCTTGGCGTGTACTAGTTTAGACTGTAAGGGCAGCCAAAATTAAACTCGCTCCTGGCGCCGCTTGGTTCAAGATACATTCTATTTATACCCCTTTTTTATTCCAGGAAGCATTAATGTGGAAACAATTCCAATAAACGCGGATATTGGACCCCGACAAGATGAAGCGGGGCTTACTTATATGAAAATTGATATAGACCTGCCGGATGTTAAAGAGGAATGTTTGGAACGCTTTGAAAGAATTACTGAGGCAGCAGGTAAAACCAATTTTTCACTATAAACTTGAACGATTCGGACTCTCCTATTTTTTTTAACCTTTCTACGAACTTACTTCGTTTATTTACTCTAATTTTATAAAATTAGTTTAACTGAGTCATTTTTACCCATGTCATTTTTCAAATTTGTCAACAGATCTTCAGACGCAATTTGTGGAAAACGGATTCACTCCTCCCCATCACAACTACTCCTCCTGTCCTAAGTCAAATTTTGCAATAAACGTACACAACCATGTAAGAGAAAAACCTTTTTCATGTTCCTTGTGCAACTATGCATGTAATCATAAGGGTCATTTAAAGAGCCACATGCTGACTCACAGTGGAAAAAAACCTTTTTCATGTTCCGTTTGCAACTATGCATGTTATCGAAAGAGCGACCTAACGAGCCACATGCTGACTCACAGTGGAGAAAAACCTTTTTCATGTTCCCTGTGCAACTATGCGTGTTATCGAAAGGGGCAACTAAAGATCCACATGCTGACTCACAGTGGAGAAAAACCTTTTTCATGTTCGGAGTGCAACTATACAAGTTATCAACAGGGTCACCTGAAAATACACATGCTGACTCACAGTGGAGAAAAACCTTTTTCATGTTCGGAGTGCAACTATACAAGTTATCAAAAGGGTCACCTGAAGCTACACATACTGACTCACAGTGGAGAAAAACCTTTTTCATGTTTGGAGTGCGACTATACAAGTTATCAAAAGGGTCACCTGAAGATACACATGCTGACTCACAGTGGAGAAAAACCTTTTTCATGCTCCGTATGCAACTATGCATGTTTTCGAAAGAGCGACCTAACGAGCCACATGCTGACTCACAGTGGAGAAAAACCTTTTTCATGTTCCGTATGCAACTATGCATGTTATCGAAAGAGTGTCCTAACGAGCCACATGCTGACTCACAGTGGAGAAAAACCTCTTTCATGTTCCCTGTGCAACTATGCGTGTTATAGAAAAGGTCAACTAAAGATCCACATGCTGACTCACAGTGGAGAAAAACCTTTCTCATGCTCCGTATGCAACTATGCATGTTATCGAAAGAGAGACCTAACGAGCCATATGCTGACTCACAGTGGAGAAAAAGCTTTTTCATGTTCCGTGTGCAAATATGCTAGTTGTCAAAAGAGTCAGCTGAAAACGCATATGCTGACTCACAGTGGAGATAAACCTTTTTCATGTTCAGAGTGTGACTATGCATGTTGTCAAAAGGGTAACCTGAAGACACATATGCTGACTCACAGTGGAGAAAAACCTTTTTCATGTTCCCTGTGCAACTACGCGTGCTATCGAAAGGGTCAACTAAAGATCCATATGCTGACTCACAGTGGAGAAAAACCTTTTTCATGTTCCTTGTGCAACTATGCATGTTTTCACAGGAGCAACCTAACGAACCACATGTTGACTCACAGTGGAGGAAAACATTTTTCATGTTCCGTGTGAAACATTTAATTTTAGCAAAACGCCCATCTAAAGACCCACTTGCTGACTAACAGTGGCGCAAAACCTGTTTTATTTTCTATAAGTCCACATTTTAATGTTTTAAAAGGAAATCTGAAGCGCATGCTGACTCACTGCGGAGATAAAATTTTTCTTGTTCCTTGTCCATCTTTGAATGTTCTCAAAAAGCACATCAAAAAGCCACATGCTGACTCACAGTAGCGACACACCTTAATCATTTTCCAAGTGCACATATTTAGTTTCTAGGAAAGGCTTTCTTACCTCTTTATAAGATATTTATTGGACATTAGATGGATCACATGCTGACTCACAGCGGAGAAAAACAATTTTTCTTGTTCCGAGTGCAATTATGCAAGTTATCAACAGTAAACCTTAAAGAGAAACTTGCTTACTTACAGCTAAGAAAAAACTTTTTCGTTTTCTGGCTGCAATTATTCATGTTCTCAAAAGAGAGATTTGAAAATACACCTGCACACTTACAGTGAAGACTAGTTTGTTTCATATGCAATTATGCATTTTCTCGAAGAGACTCTTTGACTGGCCCCTTTTTTTGTTCCTTGTGTTAACATTCATCTTCACGAAAACTATTTACACAATTAATTTTAGTTATAGACATGATGTTTCACCAGAGAGTTCCAGTAAATAAAATATGTATCATTTTTAATGGTCAAAATTTTTATTATTGTAGAATGCAATCACTTTGTGGTTTTATTTATTCATTTAAATAAAATACTTTTTGTTTAAATAACGAGTTTCTAGTAATAATTTGTACCCTGAAGATAATTGAGTAAAGCGAAACCGGTCGGTTCTAAAAATTTTCAAAAACTCGTGGTTTTAAAACCAAAAGTATTTTATTTTACAATGAAAGATATAAATTTGTTTTAGACCACTTTAATTTTAATTGTACTGTACCGGTTTCGGAAGCACCCTTCCTTCGTCAGGAGAATATTAAAACTAACCTATGATACAAAATATTGACATTTATACACAAAAAATATAATTTAGGTGTTTGAGTGGGAGGTTAACAAAGGGGGACGGGTAATTGGGTGAATTCCAGCAATAACAGAGCGGTTTACTGGAAACATATCTAGAATGGGTCTAAACGATAAATTAATTTGGTTATTCAATATACTAGCGTTATTATTTTGGGATTTTTTGATTTCAAGAGCTTCTAAGTTATCCAATCTTTTGCTTTTATTATTACGGTGAAGAATTTTAACCCCTGTGTCCTTATTAAAAGTATGATTGGTGGAAATAAGATGATGGGCAAACTCTGAAAAATTATTGTTATATACATCTTAAATATTCCGTGATTCTAATATTTATATTTCTGGTTGTCTTACCTAAGTAGAATGATGTACAATCATTGCAACATAGTTGGTAAATGCCTGAGTGGCTCAATTTATGATCTTTATCTTTAGTATTTTTTAATAATTTACCTAAGGAGTTATCAGTATAGAACGCGGGTTTAATGTGGGAAGGTAATTTTTTTGTACTAACTGAAGAAAAAATGGATATATATAAGATTCTACGCCATTGAAAGGGATTAGTGATTTTATTATTTTTTTCGGTTGTACCAAATAAAAAATTATTAGTTGAAATGAGCTTAAGTTTCTTATTCAGGATTTTATCAATTAAGTGTGTGGAGTAACCATTATTAAGAGCAATTTGTTTAATTTTAGATAGTTCAATTGTGAAATTAACAGATGATAAGGGGATTTTTACTCGTCGGTGTACCATCGAAGATAAGCAGAATGTTTATGTGTTACCGGATGGTTTGACGTGCTATGCATGGTTGTATCCGTTTATTTGGATTTGAAGATAAATGTTAAAATCAATTTTATTATTTACTGAAGTTAGCGTTAAATCTAAAAAATTATCGATGCATTACTGCCTATCTCTAAAGTGAATTGGATATTTTTATGGAATGAATTTATAAGAAGAAGGAATTTAGTTAGTTTCCGCTCTGTCCCAGTCCAAATACAGAAAATATCGTCAACGTATCTCTTCCAGGTAAGAACATTCTATAAGAGTTTCGATTTACAATTAACAATCTTATTTTCTAGTTTATTCAAAAAAATGTCTGCTAACAGGGGACTCGTTGGACTACCCATGGGTAACCCTTGATTCTGTAGGTAGACACTGTTGTTATATTGGAAATAGTTTTGGTTAAGGCACATATTTAATAGACGAGATAGTTCATCAATCAAATCTTTATCCAAATTAGAGGAATTTATAATATCTGTAATTACTTCTTTACAATTAGTTTTTGGAACATTTGGAAACAAATTAACGACATCAAAAGAAATTAATTTAGCATTATTAGGGATAACCAAGTCCTTAAGTGCATCTACCAACTCAAATGAGTTCGTAATGGTATATTAAGGGGAAAACACATTTGTATTATTGAAAACATTTGTCACATGAGACGCTATTATGAAGTTCGAAGAAGCACAACATGCAATTTTAATAAGGACACAGGGGTTAAAATTCTTCACCGTAATAATAAAAGCAAAATATTGGATAACTTAGAAGCTCTTGAAATCAAAAAATCCCTAAATAATAACGCTAGTAAATAGAATAACCAAATTAATTTATCGTTTAGTCCCATTCTAGATATATTTCCAGTAAACCGCTCTGTTATTGCTGGAATTCCCCCAATTACCCGTCCCTCTTTGTTAACCTCCCACTCAAACACCTAAATTATATTTTTTGTGTATATATCTGTCAATATTTTGTATCATAGGTTAGTTTAAATACTCTCCTGACGAAGGAAGGGTGCTTCCGAAACCGGTACAGTACAATTAAAATTAAAGTGGTCTAAAACAAGTGTATATCTTTTATTGTAAATTATGACGAGCCACAACGTAAATGCTTATTACAAATATGTATTTTATTTTATTTCGTCAAAATATTTATTACCTTTCGATTTTTTAAATTTGTTCAGAATCGCATTGTAAAAGATTTGATTTTTTTTAAATTTAAATGTACGAAGTACGTGTAAAAAAGATAATTATGTAATACTACTTACACGAATATCAAAATTTAACAACATTTTGCAACTTAACCTAGGATCGTGTTCTTGTGTTCTTTGAAATGTCCAGCCCAGTTCAACCCTTGCCTGATGAGTGCAGCCATCGGCGGAAAAAACGAATCATGATGTCCTCAACGTCCTCATCATACAAAATAGCCTCGGAACTGATTTCTCCAGTGTCTGAAAACGAGGAATCTGACGTCGAATCTGATTATTCAGACGTATCTGAAAAGGAGACCCATAGTATCCCAGTGTCCTCAGTGCAGATACTAAACGACACACAAGCCAGTCTTAGAGCACTCCAAGATGTCCTTGCGGAAAAGCAGTCTAGAGTGTCAAAGGACCAACAGCTACGGATAAGCGGATACATATCTGAAGTTTTCCGATCAGTATCACAGCTGCTGTTAGAAAGAGAGGCTTTCAAAGCTGATCTGGCAACAGCCAATGCCAACTTAATGGTGGCAAAAGGAGAAACTACCATTGAAAAAGCCGAAAACCAACATAGGCTTCAAAAAATCTTGCAGCTGGAGTCGGATCTGGGACCGGTGATGCGCAGAGTAGCTGATGCCACGGAGGCAAGCCTTTCATTTGCGGACATAGTCAAAAATGATCCTCAGAAGATGGCACCACCATCCACCAATCAACCGCTCAGGACCTAAAGTTGGGACCCCCAAACCAGCTGTATGCATCTTCCCAAAGTTGGACTCAAAGGTACAAAGCAGCTTCTAAAGGACGTGTTGCGACCATCAAATCTTGGGATACGCGTTACGGGTATGAGGAATATCCGAAACAAAGGAGTTGTGATCCATACTGCCACTAAAGAAGATCAAGAAAAATTTTTGAAAATCCCTTGCCTAACTAACTCTGACACTCTGAGTGCCAGATTACCTACAAAACGGCATCCACGAGTGATTTTTTTCAACGTTCCTCGTGATTTAACAGACGAGTGCTTCCTGAAAAGTGCCTTAGCAGGAGTACAGAACAAAGCAGACCTAGAGTCCACAATCAAAAATTGTAAGCTTAGTCACCTAGCTGGCGCTCGAACAGGAACAACTTGCCACAGAGTCTACGAGGTTCCTGCTCGCACACGACATGTGTTGGTGGAGCAAGAGAAGGTTTTTGTGGACTGGAATGTGTGCCGTGTCCGTGATTTTATTGGCCTTACAATATGCTCCAAGTGCCAATTGATTGGACATTCTTTCAAGTTTTGCAAGGACAAGCAAAGATGTGGACACTGTGCAGCCGAAGGTCACGCCAGGATAAACTGCCCAAAAGCTGCCGCCGAGCCAGTTTGTGCTACCTGTACCAGGTTTGGGAAGCCCGCAGCACATCCGACTGGAGACAAGGACACATGCCCGGCTTACAAAGCTGCCCTTTCCAAGGACTTTGCCACTATTGATTACGGCTGATAATTATGTTCAAGAAGATGACGAGGTAGAATTCGATAATACTAATGATTTACAGGATTGGCTAAATGTTCATAGTAACTATAGTATGGAAAATATTAATATTGTTCAGTTGAATATTAGATCGATTTATAAATACTGGAATACTCTGAATGTCTACTTAAATTCTTGTTGGAAACATATTCATGCGTTAATGTTATGTGAAACGGCTATAACATCAGAGCTAGTCTGTCTGTATAATATTCCTGGATTTAAATGTTACAATTATTGCCGAAGTAAAAAATCGGGTGGAGGTATATTGTTGTACGTTCGAGATTGTTGTATTGTGGTGAACGAATATTATAACACGTTTGTATTTGATATGTTATTTATTAAACCAGCCCAGCTGGCGATCTGTTGACAAGTGGTGACAGCTAGGGTTTGTGTAGCACAGACAATATATTAGGAAATGGCCATAGATAACATTATACTGATAACACCAACATCCCTCTTTTCCTAATAAAGAAAAACAAGTCAAGACAAGATGAACATTACAAATATAAATTTTTCTTTTCAAATAAACATAATTCATGACATAGTAATAAACTGTAAGTGAAATACAATTACCAAATTTAATTATAATCAGATGGATTATATCTATCAGGTTTATTAACAATTCTGCCCGAACGAGTTCGAATGCTTGCCTCATTGTTTGTCAGCTCATCAGAAGTTGTAGGACCTGGATAGAACGGGATGGAATGAAAATCATTGTCAAAACGTACACCTTTCTCCGATGAACTATTTCCATTCAGCGGTGATGATGATTCCTGACGTGATCTGTCTAAATTTAAGTGTTTCCTATTCCTGCGATATCTTGAACCATCGGGAGTTTCAACAATATATGACCTTGGGCATCCTTTAACAATTTCTACTACAGTAGCTGGTGACCATGAACTTGACACATCTTTTTTAAAAACTACTTTATCGCCTATCTTCAACTCAGACAAGTTCCGAACCTTTTTGTCAAAATATTTTTTCATTTTGTTTTGACGACCCTTAAATTTATCTTCATATTCTTTAAATCGCACGACTTTTGGTCTAAGTTGACTGGATGTTACGGGTAAATTACATCTAAGTTGACGTGACATTAAGAGGCTTGCAGGGGATGGAAAATTATTTTTTGGACTATTTCTGTAATGTAACATAGCAAGATACGGATCAGTTTTGGATTCAAGGCATTTTCTTAAAATATTCTTTACTATTTTTACTGAACTCTCAGCTTGACCATTTGACTGAGGATAGTTTGGACTAGTGGTGATATGTTCAATATCCCACTCATATAAAAAGTTTTTAAAAATGGCTGATTGAAATGGTGGTCCATTATCACTAACAAGCGTTAACGGTATCCCATGACGTGAAAATATAGATTTTAAGTGTGTGACTACAGTTTCCGCGTTATAATTGTGTAACATTGAATTTTCGATGTATTTTGAATAATAATCAGTAACAATGAGATAATTTGAGTTGTTGAAATGCATTAAATCTACACCTACCTTTTCCCAGGGAAAATTAGTGATACCATGGGGCAAAAGAGGCTGTGACGGGTTATTAGGTTTAAATTTAGTACAAATCTGACATTGATCGACAATGTTTTTAATATCAGAGTTAATATTCGGCCAAAAACTCATATTTCTGACTAGACTTTTTGCTTTTGACATACCTAAGTGACCTTTATGTATATCTTTTAAAATTTCAGGACGTAAAATTGACGGTATAATTAAACTAGGTCCCTTAAATACCAGATCATTGACAACATGAATTTCTGCTTGAAAATTCCAGTATGGTTTAACGCAGGGTTCAATTACATTTTTATTTGACGGCCAACCGGTTTTATAATATTTCATTAAAGTTAATAAAGACTGATCTTGTTTCGTCGCCTCAGTGATTAATTTCAGTTTTTCTTCTGAAACTGCCAGACTTGACATCAGTAAATTGATATGTATGTCAATTTCTTTTTCCGCATCTGTTATTTCTGTATCAGGTAACGGCGCTCTAGATAACGTATCGGCAATATACATAAATTTACCAGGTACATATCTGACGTCTAAATGGTAGCATTGTAGAGACATCATCATTCGTTGTAAACTTGCGGGAACTTCAGAAAGTGATTTCTTAAAAAGTGTGACTAGTGGTTTATGATCTGTTTCAACATTTACTACGTGGCCATAAATATACTGATGGAATTTTTGACAACCGAATAAAATTGCATATAATTACTTCTCTATCTGTGCATAATTTTGCTGACTGGACGTTAGTGTTTTTGACGCATAAGCAATCGGTCTACTTTCCTGCAAAATAACTGCGCCCACTGCGCTCTGCGAAGAATCTACTGATAATTTTAACGGTTTTTTAATGTCAAAATTAATAAGTACTGGAGATGAACTTATAATTTTCTTTAAATTGACAAAGGACTGATCGTGATTGGCATCCCATTGCCAGCTGACGTCTTTCTTTAGCAAAGTCCTTAAAAGTTCTGTTTCTTTTGACAAATCTTTGATAAAAGATCCCAAGTAATTAATCATACCTAAAAACCGTTGTAAGTCTTTTTTACAAGTGGGAGTAAGTAATTCTCGAATAGCTCTAATCTTTGACTCATCTGGCCTGATCCCTTGACTGCTAAAGATATGACCTAGAAAAGTAACTTCCTGTAAGCCAAAGTGACATTTATTTAGATTGAATTTTAAATTTACTTCTCTGGCTCTTTTAAAAACATTTTCTAATCTCCTTTCATGAGATTCAAGATTCTCTCCCCATACTAAAATATCGTCAACGAAAACTATCACCCCTTCTAGATCAGCAAATATTTCCGTCATTATTCTAGAGAAGAATTCGGGAGCTGAATTAATTCCATACGGAAGTCTTAAAAATTGATACCTGCCGAAAGGTGTTTGGAAAGTGCATAAATCTGAACTTTCACTATCTAAGCGTATCATCCAAAAACCTGAAAATGCGTCTAGATTTGAAAAAAACTTCGCTCCTTTAATTTTAAACCTAATTTCGTCCATTGAAGGTGTTGGATAATGCGTTCTGCAAATAGCCCTATTTAAATTTCGTGGATCTAGACAAATGCGTAACTGTGAATTTTTTTTTTCTACGACAACTATGGAACTCACCCACGGTGTTGGTTTTGTAACCTTGACAATGACCTTCATTTCCTCCATTCTATCTAATTCTTCTTTTAATTTATCGTGCAGCTTGAATGGAATCTTTCTTGGTGCATCGATTTTAGGATGAACATCAGATCGAACTGTTAGATGACATTCGTGAGGTAAGCATCCGAGACCCTGAAAAACATCGTTAAATTTCTTTATTAAATTGTTCGAATTATACATTGACAAATCATTGTTGGGAATATTTTCAGAATTATTCGTGTTAGAATACACACGTTTTATTATTCCCATTGCATTGCAAGTAGCTAGCCCTAATATAGTTTGACATGATTTCAACTCAGTGATGACAAAGGGAATGGACATATTTTTATCATTATTATAAAAACAATTTAACTTACAAATTCCTTTTGTAGGAATGTTAGTACCACCGAATGAATTTATTTTAAATGCTGTTTCTGTGATAATTTTTTCTGACAAACCAAGTTTATTAAAATTTGTAAAAGACATAACATTTACATTGGCACCGGTATCTATAAGACATGAAATTATAACATTATTTATTCTTAAATTAATGTGCCATGAATTCAATGTTGAATTAATATTGTTACAATTTAATGTATCAATTGTATAGTCGTGGTTGGGTATTTTACTTTGTGACAATGTATTAACATTAATTTTCCTACCTTTCAATTTCCTATTAAAACAAAATTTCGAATAATGCCCAATCTTGAGACAATTAAAGCATTTAGCTAATGATGCCGAGCAGTTTGTGCGGTGAATTTGTCCACATTTGGTACAGACTCCGCCCTGACTTCCGGATTGACCTCTGGATAGACTGCTCGGACTTCCCGATGGACTTCTGGAATGATTGCTCGGACTTCCAGATTGACTTCTGGAATGGCTTCTGGCTGATAGTGAAGATGAAGAAGGGCTTCGTAGAACTTGTTGTATAATATTCCCCTCAAGACTTCTTGTGTTTTCCCTCGATACAACAATCGCTCTTGACAAATTAATCGCTTTTTCCAAGTTTAACGACGTTTCTTGTAAAAGTCTTTCTTTCAAGTAGTAAAGATTTCGATTTAGGTTACATATGAATATGTCCTTTATTAAGGATGTTTGTAGATTGCCGAAATCACAAGTTTGACTTAGATTTTGTAGCGAAGCAATAAAATCTTCGACTGTTTCACTGTCGCCTTGTTTCCTCGTGAAGAATTTAAATCGTTCCACTGTCACATTTATCGTGGGTATGAAGTGTTTATCGTAAAGGAGTAAAATACCGTCGAGCGTACTTTTCTCAATTGTGAGGCCAAATGAGTTAAAAATTTCTACCCCTTTCGGGCCAATCGTGTGTAGAAGCCTGGCCACTTTTTGAATTTCCTTTTCTTCATTAAAATTATTAGCCATCATATAAATAAGGAATGATTGCTTAAATTTCTTCCATTCACCCGCTGTTCCGTAACGCCAATTGCTTTGACAGGCCATGTACTAACCAATCGTATCGTCAGAATTTGAACTGTGTCGTTTGAGTTCGCACAAGTCAGCTAAAACGACGGTAAGCCGTGAGCCGTGCCAGTTGAAAAATGACCGTTCGCCCCGCATAATCTCGATCGCCGGTTGTCAAATCGGAATAATCCTAAGACGTATTTTATCGCAATTTACTTTAAAACAACAAGTGCTAAAGAACCACCAGTTCAGTTCCAGTGCTGACAGATGAGGCTGATGCAGATTTCACCATCATTTCACCGGTAAGTTGCTTGTGAAGTAACGTTACGCATTGTGTTTCCGCATTCGCCTGTCAAAACCATATAATTAATTTATTTGTTATCTGTGTGGAATAGCCCTTGAGTCGGCTATTCCAACCCCTGTTCGTTTTTCGAACATTTTTGGTGCCGAAACTAGGGAACTTTAAGATTATAATCTATCTATGCCAAAACGGATATATGCTGTGGAATGTTTCTTGAATGTTTACGTTGAGTATTTACGACCTACCGCGCATATAATTATAATAGATTAAATTATTATCATTTATTTCGTTTATTTACGACCATAGTATTTACGATTTCATAGTATTTACGACCTACCGCGTATATAATTATAATAGATTAAATTATTATCATTTATTTCGTTTCGTTTTTAGGTACGTTTCCAATCGCGTTTATTCAACATGGCCCCAGCCATTCAAACATTGCGCCGGAAACGGACATTAGCGAATAATAGGTTAGTCAAGACACATGAAATAGCAAAAAGCGCTTTGCACGATGCAACTAAGTGCAACTTATTGTTAGCGCATTATACTACTCTGGAAAAGATAGTTCTTGAATTTGAAACGTCTCACGCGGAAATATTAGCTTTAGATGACACAAACGAAATTGATGAGGATAAAATTCGTGAAACCTTTGACGAGATGTATTATCAAATTGTCGAAATTTACCAGGAGTTAACCAGTCAGCCTCTCGATTGTAAGACCGCGAATGCGTGCACAAACGTTAAATTACCAAAAATAAACATTCCAATATTTTCTGGAAATGTCAAGCAATGGCCCGAATTTTACGACATGTTTAACGCTCTGATTCATGAAAACAAATCTTTATCCAACATCGAACGCATGCAGTATTTGTTCTCATGTTTATCTGGAGAAGCTTTAGGGTTAATTCGGACATTTCCAGTACAAGGAGCTCACTACGTTGAAGCATATCAAAGATTAATCGCGCGCTATCGTAACGCGCGTGAACTCGCCTTTACGTGTTGGCGGGAAATGCTAAATTTAAATTTTCCGCCCAACGATCCTTTTGAATTCCGTCGCGTGTTCGATATATTTAACGAGGATTTAACAATTTTAAAGGAATTGGATCTCCCAACGGACAATTGGGACTTCGTTCTTTGTTATTTAATTCTATCGAAATTAGATTCACCTACAAGATGCGCATTCGAACAACTGCAATCTCCTACCGAGCTGCCTTCATATTTGAAACTCAAAGAGTTTCTTTACAACAAATGCGAAGCTCTTGTACGAGACTTACATTTTTCGACTCGCGATAGCAGTACTATTGACAAACCTCTTGCACGGAACTTTAATCAGGCTGCCAAAAAACGCACTTCAGCGCTTCTTTGCGATCTTAAGAAAGGACAGTCTGAAACAAATAGGTCCTCGACCTCCACCACTTACCTGAAGTGCTCCTGTTGCGGGGAAGACCACTCCATTTCCAAGTGCAAGGTATTTGCACTCAAGTCAGTTCAGGATCGCCTACAGTTTGCTCAATCACACCGTTGGCGTTTCAATTGTCTTCATTCTTCTCATTATCTCAAAGATTGTAAATCTTTGTTTACATGTCAAAAATGTCAGCAAAAACACCATACTTTGCTCCATCGAGACGAAAATGCTTCTTTGGAAGATCAGCATCAACACCCCACGACGTCTACGGACCCGGAGACTTCTTCTTCCGACTCTAAAATTCAGGTCCTCACCAATTTAGGAGACAAGTCCATAGTACTATTGTCAACAGCCAATGTTGGCATTCGCGATTCATCCGGCCGTTTCCAAACCTTTCGCGCATTGATCGATTCGGGCAGTCAAGCTCACTTCATCACCGATCGTGCTGCGGAGCTCGTAGGCATCCCTCGTCAAGCCAGTTCTCAGAGAGTTAGCGGCTTAGGCCAATCTTCCGCAACCACGTCAGGAGTCATTCAATTAGAGATCGGTGTTAAGGGACGGGTTCTCTTCAATATCAAGGCACTTACGCTGCCTAGTATCTGTGGCAACATGCCAACTGTTCGTCTAGATAAGTCATCGTGGCATCAGTTGAGAGACTTGCCTCTTGCCGATCCTGACTGTCACAAACCGGGACCGATTGATCTTCTTCTGGGTGCTGAGGTTTTCTCTTCTCTTCTGAGACCTGGTAATGTGAATGGTGGTCCACCTCAGCCATCAGCTTTCAATTCTGCATTCGGTTGGCTTCTTCTAGGTTCAGTTGGTTCGGACACTGCTCACGAAACGAAATCTTTCATCGTTACTAACGAGGACCGGCTCCACGAAAAGGTCCAGCGACTGTGGGAGTTAGACACCATTCCCCAGTCTTCACACCTCACTCCTGAGTAACAACTTTGTGAACAAATGTACTGCACTGACCACTCACGGGACGGATCTTCGGGAAGATACATCGTATCCTTGCCTTTCCGAGAAAGGGGAAGGGATATCTCTTTCCCAGGGTCGCATGAGATCGTTTTACGTAGATTCCATCCCCTCGAGCGCGAACTCATAGCAAATCCAACCTTACGTGAACAATATTCTGCTTTCATGACTGATTATTTACACATTGGTCCCATGACTCGTGTCCCTGGAAAAGATTTGCACAAGGGAAAGTATCACATACCTCATCATTGCACTCTTCGTCCAAGCAGCGCTAGCACTAAGTTAAGAGTGGTTTTCGACGCCTCAGCGACGGATGTGAACGGATCCTCGTTAAATGATACCTTGCTTATCGGTCCAAAGCTTCAAAAGAACCTGCTGGAGCTTTTGCTAAAATTCCGTATACCATCGGTAGTGTTTACTGCTGATGTACGACGAATGTATCGCCAAATATTGGTTCAAGAACCAGATCGTGCTTTCCAAAGAATATTTTGGCGTTTTCATTCGTCGGAACCCATCCAAGAGTACCAACTAAACACTGTAACCTATGGTGTCTCCTCCGCTCCATTTTTAGCCTGTCGTACTTTCAAACAGTTGACCAAATATGAAGGTTATGATTTACTGCTAGCGCGTCGTGTGCTAACTTCGGATATTTACATAGATGACATCGTCACCGGTTGTAACAGCTTGGAACAAGCTCAACAAACGAAAACCGAAGTTATCGAGATGTTCAAACGAGGTCAATTCGAATTGCGGAAGTGGGCTAGTAACAAACCAGAATTACTCGCCGATCTGCCTCCGGAATACTGCCTCAATTACTTGGTGTCCATGGATGTTGACAACTCTCACATTCTCAAGGTATTGGGATTAAAGTGGGAGCCACGACATGATACATTTTCATTCGAAGTCCTGTGCCTCGATCGCGAGTGCACTAAACGCACTATCCTCAGTGAAGTCGCTCGGGTTTTTGACCCTCTCGTTTTTCTATGCCCTTTGACGTTTTTCGCCAAATCCCTAGTACCAAAGTTGTGGGTTCTAAAGGTTTGGTGGGATGACACCCCCCCTGTTAAAATTGTTCGTCAATGGGATCGTTATACTAAACAATTACCGCTCTTGAAGTCGTTCGAAATCCCTCGATGGGTGTCATTCCCTCACATGGAGTCGTGTCAACTTCATGGTTTCTCAGATAGTTCGGAACTTGGATATGGCGCGGTAGTTTACTTGCGAATCATGGATGTTAACGATAAAGTCCAAATATATTTGGTTTGCGCCAAGTCTCGAGTCACCCCCACAAAAAAGATTTCATTGCCTCGCCTTGAACTGTGTGCGGCAGTTCTTCTAGCAGATCTATTAAAATTCGTCAAAGATTTATACGTACCATTGCTTCCGATCTCCAATACCTTTGCGTGGTCGGATTCAACCATCGTGCTCGCCTGGTTACGTTCTCTTTCGTGTCGCTGGAAGACTTTCGTGGCTAACCGTGTCAGTCACATTCAAGATGCCCTCGAAGGGACTTCCTGGCATCACATGTCATCTGGAGATAATCCAGCGGATGTCGCTTCTCGTGGTCAATCTCCAGCCGATCTGATCGATAACACGTTATGGTGGGCGGGGCCTTCGTGGCTGATCCAGTCATCCGATTCTTGGCCGTTGTTCGATGGCAATTTCGACGAAATTGAACTTCACTCTGAGGAACGAGTTCGATCTTTATTTGTCCAACAGGACGAAAATCTGGTGGACCTATTACTAGTTAAATTTTCTTCGATTCGGAAGATCCAACCCATTCTCGGTTACTGTCTTAGATTCATATACAACCTACAGAATAAAGAATCTCGTCGTTTGTATCTTCCATTAAACCGTGCCGAAATTCACACTTCACTTTTGACAGTAGTTAAAGGCACTCAACATGTACATTTTAATCACACGCTTGAAAGAGGGCAACCTTATGTCCAAACAAATGCGGAAGCTTAATCCCTTCATTGACGACCACGGTGTGCTCAGGGTGGGTGGCAGGTTATTTCAATCTGGGCTCGAATTCGAGTATAAACATCCTGCCCTATTTCCTCGCGAATCTAAGCTTACTTCTCTTGTGATAGACGCTCTACATCGAGAACATTGTCATCCAGGCCCCGACGGCGTTGTTCGCATCGCTACGGTTCGTACATCGAATGGTTCTCTTCTCACGAGACCATTAACCAAATTATGTCCATTGCCTAGTCAATGTGACTAATCATCTTCGCTTCCGCGGCGCATTCTTTCTTATCATTTTCATTATTATTATTAATATATATTTTTTTTTCTTTTTCTTCTCTCTTTTCACTGTTTCTTCGTTCACGCAACGTTCCACAGCATTGCCCGTTTTGTTTCTAAATTTTCTTTAAAATACACGTTGTTGTATTTTGGTGGGCGGAATGTTCCGTAACGCCAATTGCTTTTGACAGGCCGTGTACTAACCCATCGTATCGTCAGAATTTGAACTGTGTAGTTTAAGTTCGCACAAGTCAGCTAAAACGACGGAAAGCCGTGAGCCGAGCCAGTTGCAAGAACACCGTTTGTCCTGTCAAATATCGATCCCCGGTTGTGTTATCAGAATAATCATAATACGTATTTATTATCGCAATTTAATCTAAAATAACGAGTGATAACGAACGACAATCCCGTTCCAGTGTTGACAGATGAGGCTTATGCAGATTTCACCATCATTTCACCGGTAAGTTGATTGTGAAGTAACGTTACGCATTGTGTTTCCGCATTCGCCTGTCAAAGCCATATAATTAATTTATACTTTATCTGTGTGGAATAGCCCTGTAAAGGGCGGCTATTCCAACCCCTGTTCGTTCTTCTATTTACAAGAATATCGTGTATTATTTAAAATAGCAGAAAAAAAATCACTTATTTGATAACTTCCTTGTGGCTGTACCTCTAATAGAAAGATGTGTAAAGAGAAAATAAATTCAATTTATAGCCATATTAAACGATGATTGCTAATGCAAATATTAGAAAATATTATATAATGGCATTCTAATTCAAGTTGAGTATTTACTTTCCTCACACATTTATTTGTCACAATTAAAACCATTGAATGACATTGTAACAATAATCGCAGTGACAGCAGTTCGTGTTTACACTTTGCTCTTGCAAAAAAACTAAAAAAAACCTCCGAATTCGTGTGCAAACAGTATTTATATGGAAAATTTAATTGCCAAAAAAGTTTATTTGATAAAACAGTAATAAAATAATACTATTCTAGCGGATTCTAAACATTTTTATCGAAAGTTTTAAAACAACCTAAGATTGTGTGTTTGTTCTCATTGAAATGTCCATCCCACCGATGCCTGATGAATGCTGCCATCGGCGTAAAAAAAGAATGCTGGATAAGATGACGTCCCCATCACAAAAAAAGGCCTTGGAAATGATTTCTCCAGTGGTTGAAGATGAGGAATCTGACGGAGCATCGGACTATTCCGACGTGTCTGAAAATGAGAGTGAAATCCCAGTGTCCTCAGTCCAGATACTGAACGACACTGAAGCAAGTCTAAGAGCACTCCAAGATGTCCTTGCTGAAAAGCAGTCAAGAGTCTCAAAGGATCAACAACTGCGGATAAGCGCATATGTATCCGCTGTATTCAGATCAGTTTCACAGCTGTTATTAGAACGAGAGGGCTTCAAAGCTGATCTGGCAACAGTCAATGCCAAATTAATAGTGGCAAAGGGAGAGATCGCGATTGAAAAAGCAGAAAACCAACACAGGTTAGAAAAAATATTGCAGTTGGAGTCGGATCTAGGACCAGTGATGCGTAGAGTAGCCGATGCCACGGAAGCAAGCCTATCGTTTGCCGATATTGTGAAAAATGGCCCACAGAAGATGATACCATCAATCAACCGCTCAGGACTTAACGTTGGGACCCCCAAACCTGCTGTATGCATCTTCCCAAAGCTGGATTCTACAAAAGATAGCGACGATACGAAACAGCTACTAAAAGATACATTACGACCATCAGAACTTGGAATCCGTGTGACGGGCATTAGGAGTATCCGAAACAAAGGCGTTGTAATCCATACTGCAACACAAGAAGATCAGGATAAAATACTGAAAACCCCATGTCTAGCAAACTCGGACACTCTAAGCGCTCGATTACCAACAAAACGGCTTCCAAGGGTGATTTTCTTCAACGTTCCTCGTGACCTAACGGACGAGTGCTTCCTAAAAAATGCCTTAGCAGGAGCCCAGGACAAAGCAGGCCTAGATTTCGCAGTAAAAAGTTGCAAGCTAAGTCACCTTGCTGGCGCTCGAACTGGATCAACTTGCCACCGGGTCTTCGAGGTTCCTGCCCACATTCGTCACGTGCTGGTGGAGCAGGGGAAAGTCTTTGTGGACTGGAATGTGTGCCGTGTTCGTGACTTCATTGGACTTACAGTGTGCTCCAAGTGCCAAATGATCGGACATTCCTTCAAGTTTTGCAAGGACCAGCAAAGATGTGGACACTGCGCAGGCGAAGGTCACGCCCGGATAAACTGCCCAAAAGCCGCCGCCGAGCCTGTCTGCGCCACCTGTACAAGATTTGGGAAGCCCGCTGCACATCCGACTGGAGACAAGGACTCCTGCCCGGCCTACAAGGCTGCCCTTGCCAAGGACTTTGCAACTATTGATTATGGCGTCTAATTACATTGAAGAAGATGACGAGGTAGATTACGAAAATACTCATAATTTCTGTGATTGGCTAAAGTTTCATAGCAACTACAATATGGAAAATATTAATATTGTTCAGTTGAATGTTAGATCGATTTATAAATACTGGGATACTTTGAATGTCTACTTAACCCTAGAAGCCTTATCTACGCCTGCGAGGCGTACACAAAATCTTAAATTCTATTTCTCTTTCTAACTGTTGAAGTTAGCGCCTCGTGCTCTTTAACCAACCCAGTGGCCGACGGGAGCTCGCCGATGGTACCTGTATCGCTAAGATAAGTCCAGCCATTTTTGAGTTTTTGAGGTATAGTACGCCTGCGAGACGTATGTTTAGGCTTTGTGTAACTTTTAACTAAGATTATGTGTTTTTACTTTGGTGAATTTTTCGTCCATTTTATGTTTATTTTGGCATTGTTTCAGATACCGACATGTCATGGTCTAATGTATTAAACAACAACGATATTTTTAAAATCTTAGACCAAGAAGATAGTCTTTCTCTGGCAGAATCAGCCTCTGAAGACGAGGACAGCCAGTTTGTGGACGACATTCAAAGAAGATGAGAATAACTATGTAAATGAAGAGGCTTTCCCTTTACAAGAATCTGCTCCCACTGAAGAAGCAGACTCAAAATTGCAGAAGCTGACCTAGCATCTGATTCTGCTCATGCTTCGCAATCTGCCAACTCAGGGCGAATTTATCGTGTTCCTGCAAATACTCTTCGCAGTAAGAATGGACGCGGGATGTTTGGTCAATTAATAAGGGTCAATCATGTCACAGAACTTCAGCTATGAGAAATGTCCGCACCTTTCGAGGACCAGCTCAAATTACAAATCAAATCTAGTGGTCACTTTCCAATCAAATAGGCGGGAAATCCACGATTAATTGAAGAATTCGAGATCTCGACCTGTTGGCAGTTCTACGTTTTGTTTTGATGGCCCTCTGACACTTCTATCGTACAAACCAAAACCTGCAAGTATGTTTTACCGTTTATCTTCTTGTGATGAAAATGCAATAATTAATAATTCAAGTGGCAAACCAGACATGATTCATTTCTACAACCAAACAAAAGAAAGAGTAGATTTATTTGATCAAATGTGCTCCTCAATGACGTGCAGCCGCAAAACTAATAGATGGTCAATGGGTGTATTCTATGGCATCTTAAACATGGCTTTTGTCAATTCTGCTGTAATTTATGGCCACAACATGATCAAATAAACTCTCAAACCAAAAGAGAATTTATTAAACAACTCAGCACAGATCCGGTCAAGCCTTGGATTCAGACTTGAAGCTCCGACTAAAAAATATTAGCCAAATTCTCGCAAAACCTACTGATTCAGGTAATAAAATTCAGGTAGGAGAACAAGAGCCCGAAAATCGTAAATACTGCCTTTTTGCTGCTAAAAAAAAGAGAATGTCGAAATTAGTGTGCTGTAAGTGCAAAAAGTCGATATTTTCTGAGCACAAAGTTGATGTCTCTGTAGATTGCTTTAAAAATATATCTAGTAATTAAAAGCATGATTATTTTTAATGTTTGCCCTAAGAATAAGAAATTAATCCTAAAAAAATATATGAATATTTAAAAAAAACATATGTTCAAGTTGTTTTTTAAGAAGATGATTTTTTTGTTTGAATATAAGCATAATGTTTTGATTCGTTGTAATAAATACCTGCGATAGTAGTTTTCATTGATAAAACTGTGTTTTATTATTAGTTTACACACCGACCTTAACTTTCTATCGAAAAATAGGGCACAAGTAGGTATATTTTGGCCTACTGGCTTTCATTAACATGTGTACGCTTCTGAGACGTATGTTAAGGCTTTATGTACCTATAAAATAGATTAGGCTTCTAGGGTTAAATACTTGTTGGAAGCATATTCATGTGTTAATGTTATGTGAAACGGCTATAACACCGAATCTTGTCTGTCTGTATAATATTCCTGGATTTAATTGTTACAACTATTGCCGAACTAAAAAATCTGGAGGAGGTATATTGCTATATGTTCGAAATGAATTCACATTTCAACAGAAAACAATAGAAACAAATCATTTTGAATGTGTGCTTGGCTCTATGACACTTCCAAACAAGAGTATTTTAAACATCATAGCAATATACCGCCCCCCCAACTCTAGCCAACCACAATTTTTTAATGAAATATCTGCCATTCTGCATACTATAAGCCCCAAAGAAAATGTTTTACTTATAGGAGATATTAATCTAGACTTGTTAAATTGTCAAAACCCTATTATTATGGCATATGAAAATATAATGTCGGATAATTATTTAATCAAATGTATTTGTGACGTAACTAGAGAAGCAGTTTTAGCAGGAAAAGTTACTCGTACTTGTTTAGACCACATATTTGTCCGATTTAACAGTGGATGTAAACAAAGCGATTCTCTTTCCTCATGTGTATGTAATAATATTACTAAAGCGGATCACTTTTTAACTGCAGTTAATATTAAATACAGTGCAAGGAAAGAAGCCCCAGAACACGGGGAAAGAATTTCGTTTTTATCGCAAAACAAAATCGACAAAAACATTCATAATTTTAAGTGGCACTCCTTGCTTGAGGAACAAGATTGCAATATAGTATATAGTAAAATTAAAAACAACTTTAAGAATTTATATGAACAGAGTAAAATCGTTATGAATTATAAACCCAAAAAAAGACCTCTGTCAATAAAACCTTGGATAACTTCTAATATCTTAGAAAACATTTAAAAAAAAGATTCATTGTACAGAAGGTGGAAGAATTTTCCTAGCAATCAATTCTTTGAATTGGAATATAAAACTTTCAGAAATAAGGTGACAAAAGAAATTATTAAATGTAAGTCTACCTTTTTTAACAATAAATTCAAAAATTATTTTGGAAATACAAAAAAAACTTGGGATTAAATAAATAAATTATTAGGACGCAAGTCCAAAAGTAGTTGTGACGAAATAATCTCGAAATATATGTTAAATACGAATAATGAAGAAACCGTAGCAGATAAGTTTGTTGAATATTTTACAAATAGTGTTAGCTCTATGATACATAAATGTGATTATTTAGCATCGACCGTCAGGCCGAATGAAGTGCAACATAGTATGTACCTACCCAGAGCTACCTGCCAAGAAATCAATATTATTGTTAGCAAATTAAACAATTCAAAGTCACCAGGGATTGACAACATTCGAATGTTTGACATTAAGACACATATTAATATTTTAGGGCCTGTTATAACACACTTTATCAATTTAATTTTATCGCAAGCAGTAATACCAGATGAACTAAAAAGTAGCATCATTAGGCCAATTTACAAAGGGGGCAAACATACAGATATTCAAAATTATAGGCCAATAAGCATATTGCCAGCCCTAGAAAAAATACTTGAAAAATACATTTCCATAAAACTTAATAAATATCTAGAATCTTTCTCTTTGTTGGATCCCAACCAATATGGATTTCAAAAGAAAAAAAGTACGGAAATGCTGCTTCAGGAATTTTCAAATCACATAAATTATGAATTAAATCTAAAAAAACAAGTGTTGGTTTTATTCATAGATAACTCTAAGGCATTTGATACCATTGATACAAATAAACTATTAGAAACACTGGAGGCAATAGGAATTAGAGGAAAGCTGCTAGTTTTATTAAAAAATTTACTAACTGATCGACAAATAAGAGTAAAAATTCTTAAAAAATTTAGCAAAAGAAAATATATCTCAACAGGTGTTGCACAGGGGTCAATTCTAGGGCTAACCCTTTATATTATTTATGTCTCAATTATGAGAAAATTGTTTTCATTTGCTAAACATTTTGTATATGCAGACGATACGGCGCTCGTAATATCGCACGAAGATCTGGTTACTGCAATGAACCTTATGCAACATGATTTTATTGCCCTACTGAAATGGTCGCATGATGCAGGCCTCTTTATAAACGCCAAAAAAACTAAAATTATGCACATCAGATCTCCACACGCCAGATGTAATGTAATTCCTTCATTATATACACACACATTTGACTGCATACATAAAAATGTTGCACAGCCCTGTTCATGTGAAACCATTGATTTTGTCAAAAGTTATGTATATTTGGGTGTTACTATTGACTGCTACATGAAATGGGATGTACAAATTGCTAATGTTTGTAAACGTCTACGAGCTATTGTGGGTAGGATTTATAAAATAAAATATTTCGTGCCTATAAGTACTTTAAAGTTAATCTACTTATCTCTGGCTGAATCCACTATACGTTATGGAATTACTTCTTGGGGACATTCTTGTAAAACTAATATAAGCTATATACAAACATTACAAAACTCCATTATAAAATTGTTAATCCATAAATATGACAATCAACACAGAAGTAACATTAAATTAATATACAAGTCTCTGAATATTTTACCTGTCAGAGGATTATTGTTTTATAATATTGTAAGTCAACATGTTATATGGTCTGATTCATTGTATAGGGAAAGAGTTTGCCATAAACATAACACAAGATTCACTCAAAATGAAGGACTGGTAGTTCCGAAATGTACTAATAAATATGGTGAAAGAACTTTAAACTATATAGTACCCAAAATGTTTAACTTATTACCAATGACAATTAAAAATAATAACATGTATACTGCTAATGTTAAATATAATCTAAGGAAATGGTTATTGGATAATAATGATCTATACTGATGCCCCTGAAATGGAATTCATATTCTTAGAAAATGGAAAAACAATTATTTTGTAATACCTGACTACCTACCTCTATTTATGAAACTATTGATGTACTTGTTGATAATACTAATTTGTTC
Source organism: Hesperophylax consimilis (assembly GCF_061612785.1). Classification (NCBI taxonomy): domain Eukaryota; kingdom Metazoa; phylum Arthropoda; class Insecta; order Trichoptera; family Limnephilidae; genus Hesperophylax; species Hesperophylax consimilis. Next base: position 11,858,121 of record NC_142852.1, read on the forward strand.
ATACATTTATTTTTACTTGCTTATTTTATAAGGCTTTTATGTTTTATGTTGATAATACTAATTTGTGTAATAAACATTTATTTTTACTTGCTTATTATATAAGGCTTTTATGCTGCTATTTAAACTTTTCTGCAATGTAACCAATTTATGTAATTATGTACCGTTCAAATTGTATCTTATGAATGTATAAATGTTGTCTCTATGTCCCTGCTGACAAACTACATAAGTAGTTTAGCGGGTTTAAATGTGAATAAATAAAAAAAATAAAAAACACACATTAAAAATACTAAAACTTTTATTTTTCAACAAAACATATTTAAATTAACAATTTTCATTTAAAAAAACGGAATAAAAGCTGTTACAGTAATGGCCTCGTTAAATTAATGATACCAAGAAAAATAATTGATAAGTTTTATTCTAGAACACACATCACTGGTAACAAAAAACAACGACCCTCGAATTCCTTAATTATTTCATGGTTGTTATTGATCCGTTATTTAGAGAGAGAAGAGGAAGAAAATGGGCTTGCAAGCCTATTTATAACCTTATTAATTTGAATGTATTGGTATATATAATCACAATTATTGCCCTTAGGGGAGACATCTGTCGGATATTTCAATTACTCAATACAGATACAGGTGGCATTTTCGTTTGGTTTGATTCTTGGCTAAAGTCTGAACATGCTGCCAGGGCACGGAAGAATTTATTTTTTTTACACATAAACAAAAAATAATTTTTTAAAAATAACCATAAACAAAATAATTTGAAAATTATAAACAAAAATAATTATAAACAAGCAAGCAAGAAAAATTATAAACAAAAATAATTTGAAAAATAAACATAATATAAATATGGACAAATTAATTTGAAAAACAATCATGAGATGAATATGAACAAAAAGTTCTAAAATAAGAGAATCATAATATGAACAAGTTAATTCGATGTTCCTAGGTCATCCTTCAGGTAGGTTGCTAATTCTTCTCCTTTTTATGACTGCTAGCAAAAATTTGATGGTCCAAGGTCATCCTTCAGGTGGTTTGTTGATTTTTCTCTTGTTTATGACTGCAGGAACTTATTTATTCAGTCCGGGGGGTACATCGGGCGTCCCTGTAGCAATGCTTGAATGGGTAATAAACATATTTTGCTGATAGGTCTCTTCAATGTTCCTTGTGCGGTTTTGAGGGTAACCACCCGCACTTTCCCGTCAGCTCCAGGGTGAGTAGCTAGGATCCTGGCTAGTTTCCACATATTAGGCGGCAGGTTGTCCTCCTTTAGTATGACCATGTCGTCCCTTTCAACAGTCCTGAGGCCCTTGTCTTCCTTCCATTTGGTACGTCTTTGTAATTCTGCAAGATATTCCAGTTTCCACCTGCACCAAAATGTTTGAATCAGTGCATTTAATTTTTGATATTGATTCAATCGATTATATTGTATCTCCCGAACATCCTTCTCAGAGATAGAAGCTATCCCTCCGCCAATCAGGAAATGATTTGGAGTCAAAGGATTCAGGTCAGTCGGATCGTTGGACAGAGGAGTGAGCGGACGTGAATTTAAACAGCATTCTACCTGACACAATAAAGTATATAATTGTTCAAAGGTTAAACTTGAATTATCGGTTATTCTTTTTAAATGATATTTGGCGGATTTCACTGCTGCTTCCCAGAGTCCAGCGAAATTCGGTGACCGTGGTGGAATAAATCCCCACAGTATTGACAAATCAGCTAAATATTTTTGAATCTTGTCATCAGATTTCTTTAACTTATCATACAATTCTCTCAGTTGATTATATGCTCCCTTAAAATTGGTCGCATTATCTGAATATATTTTAAAGGGTTTGCCCCTCCGCGCAATGAAACGTTTTAAACAATTTAAAAAGTTGTCAGTGGTGAGGTCCGTTACCAGTTCCAAATGCACAGCTTTCGTTGAGAAACAAACAAAAATGCATAAATAAGATTTCACCAATGGAGCCTTCCTGGTGATACCGCTTTTCATCATGATAGGACCTGCGTAATCAATCCCGGTAACCTCGAACGGCCTGCTAGGTGTTATTCTGTTTTCCGGCAAGTCACCCATGATAACTTGACTGGTTACTGGATTTTTTCTGAAACATACTATACATTTATGTAATATTTGCTTAACAGTGGTTTTTCCGGCAATCGGCCAGAACTGTAATCTCACTAGAGATAACAAAGTTTGTGTCCCTGCATGTAAATGTACATAATGAAGATGTCGAATAATTAATTCTGTTAACTTATTATTTTTTGGTAAAATTATTGGGTGTCGTTGCTGGTATGATAAATGTTTCGCCTTTGTTAGCCTGCCCCCGACACAAATTAATCCATTATTTATAAATGGATTAAGCGACAAAATAACGCTACGTTTATCCAGTGAACATTTATTACTCAAAGCCCTGAACTCATCCTTAAAATGGTAGCGTTGAATTATTGCTATTAGACGATGCAATGTATTGTCCAGCTCCGGCACGCTTAACCTCCCGGTTAATTTACAGTTTTTTGTGTTACAATTATTAAAGAAACGCAATATATATGCAGTTACTCTCTTTAGCTTGTTGAGAGAGGAAAATTTTGAAAATATGTCCCACTCCGTGACATTAGTAGACACGCATACCGCCTTGGTTTTTATCTCTGGAGGATTTATACAGGAATTTTCTGGCTTCGGCCAGCGATCGGCCTCTCTTATTAGCCAATCTGGACCCTTCCACCAAATATCTGCTTGTAATAGTTTGTTTGCTGTAACTCCTCTTGATAAAATATCAGCGGCGTTTTCCTGCGATGAAACATGTCGCCAATGGGCGGGATCGCCGGCCTCTTGTATCTCGGCAACCCTGTTGGCCACAAAGGTATTCCATCTAGCTGGCTGTCCTCTTATCCAGCATAGTGCGATGGTAGAGTCACACCAGTAGTATGTATCCACCTCAACCATGTTGAGCGCTTCTTTGATGTTTTTTAATAATTTCGTTAACAGCACCGCACCACAAAGTTCCAATTTTGGCAGGGATATGCTTTTTAATGGCGCTATCCTGGACCTGGAAGATATTAACTGAGAGTGCATCTTACCCTCGGCGTCCCTGGATACTAGATACGCACAGGCTCCGTAGGCCTTTTCCGATGCGTCGCAAAAACCATGGATTTGTAGGCTGTTTTGACCCCACAAGATTCTTCTCTTTATTTTCAACAGGTTTATTTGAGATAAATTTTTCATGTAATTTTCCCAATCTTTTAATATTCCCTCGGGTATTTCTTCATCCCAGGAAGTCTTAGATATCCATAATCTCTGCATAATTAGTTTTGCTACAACCGTTACTGGTCCTAGCAGTCGTAAAGGATCGAACGTTGAGGCGATACTTGACAATATCCGCCGTTTGCTTTGTACGGTACATACTGGTTTTTTCACTACATATGAAAAGTAATCAAACTCACTGTTCCAGATTAATCCTAGTATTTTTTCTTCTTGGGGTTCTTTAGATATTACTGAAAACAGAATTTACTAAAATACGTAACCAAATAACTATACAAAAACAAAACTCTAAAAAACAACACTATAGCAGACTATTTAAAAAATGTGAAAATAATACCAAAAAAACTTGGAACCTAATTAACAACATCATCAAGAATCAAACAAACACGCAAAGCAAACCATGTAAAAAACTAAAGAGAGATAATGAAATTATCACAGAAAAGATCAAGATATGCGAATGCTTTAATAACTTTTTTTTTTTTTTTTTTTGTAATTATTTTTTATTTTTAATAATATGTTTACATGGTGCTATGTTTCATTTTACATCTTGTATTTTTTTACTACTCTTCCATTGAAAGCATTTGCTTGTGTATGGAAGGGGAGTGTACAAAAATGTTGTTGTTAGTTGGTACTTAAATAATTCTTTTTACATAAATGTATGTTTGCTGTAGTATTTTAACTACTTTTGTAATGTTGGTGCCTCTTTAGCTGGTAATATAATTAACAAATACACCCATGAACTGGATGAAAAAATTACATTAAAGTATGAAAGTACGGAGTCAATATACCTACAACCCGCAACTGAACCCGAAATACTAGCCATTATAAAATCCCTAAAATCAAATGCGAGTGCTGGTCATGACCAATTAAAATGTGTAACAGTACAAAAACTTGCCCCGCTATTAACACCTATACTAACTAAACTGATTATCCTGAGCCTAAAAGAAGGTCAATTTCCGAACAGTTGTAAAATCGCAAGGGTTATCCCAATATATAAAGGGAGCTCGAAAACTCAAACATCAAACTACAGGCCTATTTCTGTCCTACCAATTCTATCAAAAATATACGAAAGAGTAATATACGATAGGCTAAACAACTTTCTGAAAAAAAAATCATTTCTATATGCCAAACAATACGGTTTCAGAAAAAAGTCTAACACGCTTTCTGCAACTAATGATCTTATAAATAAACTTAGAGCTAGCATAGATAATAGAAACTATGTCATAGCAATTCTTGTAGACCTTCAAAAAGCCTTTGACACCGTAAGTCATGAAATACTGATTAAAAAAATAGAAAAAACAGGAGTAACTGGTCCAGCTATCAAATTAATTAAATCATATCTATCAAACAGAAAACAATATGTTAGCATAGAAGATAATAACAGTCAGTTAGAGAGTATAAACTATGGAGTTCCGCAAGGATCTATACTGGGGCCCCTCCTATTCCAAATATATATAAATGACATCTGCCAGTTGAAACTACATGGTGAAATATTTCTATACGCAGATGACACTGCAATATTTTACTTCGGAAAAAACTTTGAAACTCTATTAGAACAATCTCAAGAGGATCTTAATATTCTAAACAGTTGGCTAATAAAAAATATATTAACAATAAATATTAATAAAACCGGCTACATGATTCTAAGCTCACCTAAAATAATAATACCGTCGCATAAACCTCTACAAATAGAAGAAAGGGACTTGCTTATTCTAGACAGCGAAAAATACCTTGGCTTACATATTGATAAACATCTGACATTTAAACAACACGTAGAAAAATTAAAAGCAAAAATCATCCCACTAATTGGTGTATTTGGTAGAATTGCCCATCTCCTACCAACGGAGGTAAAGAGGGGCTTATATTTTAGTTTAATCCAGTCCCATCTAAATTATTTAATAGAAATATGGGGAAACACATACATTACATACCTAAATGATTTACAAACAATACAGAACAAAGTTATTAAAAAACTCTTCAATTATAACCCGGACACTCCCACAAAAAAATTGTATCAGGAAATGAAACTTTTGAAAATAAGAAAATTGTACGAATACAACATAAATATGCCTCCTAATCTACAAAATCCAAAATGGACTTATACACACAAACACAACATTTAAACAAACGTCACAAGTACACGAACATTATACTAGGCAACATAACAAATTGTACACACATGCTGTAAGGACTGAAAGTGGCAAAAGAGGCATTGGCCACGAGGGTGTACAAATATACAATCTCCTTCCAGATAAACTTAAAACGGAGAATATAAATGTATTTAAGAAAAAACTTTTTAATCTTAAGTTATTAGAACAATATTAGAATATTATTTATTTAATGTTATATATTTAAGTTAAGAAAGTGAAATGTAAATTTCTTTTAACTTAATAAATAAATAAATAAAAAAGATATCAATCCTTGCATATCTTGACCTGGTTCGGAAGATAATTCTGCCACGTTCGATCTCCATTTTCTTAGATTCATCCCTGCAGATTTTAGTAAACTGATTACCTGTTGTTTTAGAAGGTGGCACGATTCAACGTCATTTCCTCCCGTTAATAGGTCGTCCATGTAAAAGTCGTTTTCAATGACATTGCTTGCTATAGGAAATGAAAGCCTATTTTCAATACCTATTTGCTTCAGGCATCTTGTCGCCAGGAAAGATGACGGTCCTAATCCATAAGTCACTGTCCTTAGCTTGTAATGCTTCAAATCCTCATCCTGTGAAAAGCGCCAAACAATTTTCTGTAGATTGCGGTCGCTTTCCTGCACGTTTATCTGACGGTACATTTTCTCTATGTCCGCAGTTATGACTACAGGATGTTTTCTGAAATGTAAAATATGCATATTTAAATCCTTTTGTATGTTAGGTCCGACCATCAGAGCATCATAAAGGGAAATACCAGAAGATGTTTTTGCCGATCCATCGAACACCACGCGAACTTTAGTAGTGGTGCTTGACTCCTTCATCACCGCATGATGTGGTAAAAAATATGATCTCGCATCGCATTCGGATTTTCGGCACTCTTCCATATGACCCAATTGTAAATATTCTCTCATAAACATGCTATATTGACATTTCAATTCTTTATTGGTGGAAAATTTTCTTTCCAATTTATGAAACCTTTTTTCAGCCATTGACAAAGAACTCCCTAGTTGGTCTATACAAGGGCGGGTTGGTAAGGCTACCGTAAATCTGCCCTCCGTGTCTCTACTATGACACTCTGTAAAGTTGACTTCGCAAGCCTTTTCTTCAAAATTCTGAGGTTTCATGGCATCCACCTCCTCTAGTTTCCAGAATCTTTCCATCTGGTTACCTATTTTATTAATGGCTAGATTACAATTAATTGATACTGGCCTTGTTTTAGTGATGATGTCGATCGCTCCGGAAACAATCCAACCGAGTTCAGTCCTTTGAATAGTTGGCCCGCCCTCCGTTAAGCGTATTCGATCATTATTCATTATTTCCCAAAAAACTTCCGCACCCAACAGGATGTCAATTGGAGACGTGACATTGAAATCCTTATCCGCTAGTTGCAAGCCAGATGGGATCTTCAACTCTTGTTTCCTGAAGGTCATTTGGGGTAGGTCGGTTGTTATAGCCTGCAATACTAAACAAGAAATTTTCTTATTATAATCACTATTCACTGCTAACATGTCAATTGTAACTCTTCGATTGATATGTGTGATGCGATTTTGTATTCCAGACACCGGCGTATTTATTTTTTCTGTTTTTAATTTTAATTTTTTTGCAAAACTCTCTCTTATGAAATTCGATTGGGCGCCTGAATCCAATAATACCCTCGCTTTGTGTAAACGGTTGTCGCTACCTACGATATTCACGATCGCTGTAGATAATAAAATTATCTTTTCATTTTTATTTAACACCGTATGATTCGCCACTGATGTCGAGCTGTGTGCCTCTTCATTTGTGTTGTGTATAAAGCTTCGGGCTTTTAGACACAGATGGCAGTGCTCTTAGTTTTAGCCTCCGACGACAGAGGGCGTCTCAGCTTCAGGTTAGGTTTCATTTGGAATCCCTCTGGCAGACCGAATCTAGCTAGTTCCGATAAAGGTTGACCAACGCGGTTGTATTGTACACGCGATATTCTGAATAAACCAGTTAATAACAAGTAACCTATCTTATTATATCTTCCATCCAAGGAGTGTTGGAAGTCTGTGGCAAGAAGTCCACGGCTGACTACCCTGAAGGGTAGAACATCACAGCTGGCGCAGTCGAAGGATAACTGGAGAATTTTTTTTTGTTGTCACACGGCAGCAAAATTTTGTCAACCGGGAGCGTGAGGGCTAAGTCACGGGGTGACTTCCAATTGTGTTTTCCTTCGTGGAGAAGGGAGACAAGATCGACGATTTCTGTTCTAGGAATTAAGAGGCAATTTACCAGAGGACCATTTTAAGAAAGGAAAATAATCCATTGCCAAGGCGAGCGGTGGAGCTAATTTGGAACAATAAAACATTGCCAGGACGTGCGGTGTTTGCAGCATCTATCTATTGCCAAGGCGAGCGGTGGATAATAACAACTTTTGAAGGAATTTCTGGAAGATTGGCGGCGGAGAGAAGAGTTCCTGAGTTAAGTAGTTGTTTTTTTTGTTGGAGGTTATTGTTCCGGGTTTTGTTTTTTTTTCTTGTGTGTTTTTATTGTGGTCTGTGCTTCGTGTAGATATGGAATCGGGAAGAATTCCGAGTTTTAATCATCTCGAGGGAGATTGGTTCGTGTTTAAGCTTCGTCTAGAACAGTTTTTCGTTATAAATGATGAGATTAACGCGGATAAAAAAAGGGCGTTTCTGTTAAATCTTTTGGAGCCGGATACACTCTCTTTATTGATAAATTTGTGTTTTCCACTTAGTGTTACGGACGTATCGTTTGAAAAATTATGGGCACTTCTTGAAAAACATTGCAATAAAAAGCGTTCAGTATTCAAAGAACGCGAAGTATTTTTTTCAGCAAGACAAGAGGCGGGCGAATCCATTAAAGATTTTGGGGTTAGATTACGGTCTTTGTCAACTTATTGTGAGTTTGAAGCTAGGTTGGAGAAAAATTTAGTAGATATGTTTGCCATTGGATTATCACCGGGTCGCATTAAAGACAAGATTTACTTGGAAGGGCTGAAATTGTCACTTAGCGAACTAGAGGAAATAGCTAATAGTATGTCAGTTTTAGACGTTCCAAATAATTCAGTTAAATCAGAGGTTAACATCATCAGTAAGAATACTAGCAGTAGGCATTTTTCTAAGGGAAATAAACAAAGGTTTGCCGCGAGTTCATCTGTAAACAAACCGACGTATACAGTACCATCGGGTGCGAAAACCCAGTGCCGAATTTGCAAGAAAACGGGTCATTGTACTAATTCATGCAAATTTCGCAATGCGAGATGCTACAAATGCAATGAAGTAGGTCATCTGCAAAAATATTGTGTGAATAATAACTTTTCAAATAGTGTAAATCCAATTGTTGAGGATTTTTGTTGTAATAATCATGTGATAGCTTCAATAAAACCGTTCACAGCAGACATTATAATTAACGACAAGCATTTTAGAGCGATGGTCGATTCGGGATCTTCGTTAAGTGTAATGCAGGAAGAAATCTTTAAGCGTCATTTTGGTTCATTAAAATTATTGGCGGATAACCGAATCATTACTGGGTACGCAGGGAATCCTTTGAAAGTTATTGGCAAAGTTATTTTGGATGTGAAGTTCAAAAATAAAAACAATAATGTTACATTTATAATTGTTGCGGGAGGTTCAGATCTAATTGTAGGTAGAGATTTCATGGATATTTTTGGGTTAGAAATCGCTTCAGTTCAAAATACAATTAATTCGGTGGACCCTGAAGAGGAATATAAGGATAATTTTATTCGTGAATTTCCGGATCGATCGGAAGACGATCTAGGTTCCGATTTCATAGGCTATATAGAAAAGTGTGAACACTTAGATGTAAAGCGTATAATCGCAGCGACAGTCTCAGACCCAGAAATTCAAGGAATTTTAGGGCATCTTCGTAGAGGGTGGCCCAAGTGGGTAAATCGCGATAGTTTTTTATGGAAATTCTGGATTAAAAGGAATGAATTATCTATTGAAAATGATTGTTTGTTTTGGCAACATAGAATTATAATTCCAAGTTCGCTTCAGAATATAGTTTTAGATTTGTTACACAGATCGCATTTGGGCATTGTAAAAATGAAGGGATTAGCCAAAGGTTATTTTTGGTGGCCGTCAATGAACAAGGACTTAGAGAAAATCGTTCAAAGTTGCAAAGATTGTGCAGCAGTTAGGCCGTTACCACCTAAGAGTCATTTATCAGTCTGGCCTAATTCAGGATCAGCATGGAAGAGGCTGCATCTGGATTATTGTTTTTTTTTTTTTTTTTTTATATTTACTCCACACAGGAGGCCCTGAAGAAAATATTTCCCTCAGGGCCTATGTCATCTTTGGGGATGCTGTGTGGAGGGTCTTTTTGTGGAGAGGAAGGAGTGAACATGGGTCTTGAAGAGTCCCATGTTGTAGGAGGGAGGAAACACAGAGGCCGGCAGTTCGTTCCACAGCCGAGCTGTTGAACTTAAGAACGAATCGTAGAAGCGACCCGTTCTCATGTGACAAGTGTCAACTGTGTACAAATGTTGGGCGCGCGTTTGGCGTGTATCCCGACTACGCACCGGTGCCGAAGGGATCAATGACGCTAGTTCCTCAGAGCATCTTCCATTGTAATACCGATAGAACAAGGACAGCATACCTACCTGACGCCTGTGCTCTAAAGATTGCAGTCCGTTTGTTAAGATTGGGGAATCTATCAAACGGACCGCCCGTTTCTGCACAGAGTCAAGGGTTTTTTTCAGGTATTTAGGGGCTCCAGACCAGAGATGGCTGCCAAATTCGACCGTAGGGCGCACTTGCGATTTGTACAGGGTGAGCAGTTGTGTACTATTAAAGTATCTGCGGGCCCTGTACAGTACGCCCAGCTTCTGAGAGGCCAACTTTACTCTGGCTTCGATGGAGCCCCCGTACCTGAGCTGGTCACTTATAGTTACACCAAGCATATCAATGGAAGGCCTGTTCGGAAGATTGCTTCCGTTGAAGGAGACTAGATTATCATTTGGATCCCTTTTAGACGTAATCAGACAGGATTGGGTCTTTGAAACATTAAATTCGACGAGATTATTTTTACCCCAGGAGGAAATACTCTCGAGAAAACCGTCCATTCTCTGCTTCAAAGCCCTCCGAGCCGTTGGAGTTTGTGTGCCCTTTGGGGGCTTATCAAACAAAAAGCTATCATGAACTGTACTGTCATCCGCGTAACAATGAATCGGTGCACATGTCAAAAGGTCATTGATGTGCAACAAAAACAAAGTCGGAGACAGAACCGATCCCTGTGGGACGCCAGCATTTATGGAGTGCGAGGAAGAGGTGAAACCGTCAGCAACCGCCTGAATCGACCTATCCCTTAAAAAGTTAGCAATCCACGTACACAGGGATGCGGGAAGTCCGTAAGAATGCAATTTGTTGACAAGTCCTCGGTGCCAGACCCGGTCAAAGGCCTTGGATATGTCTAGTGCGACCGTTTGGGTCTCACCGTGACGTTCCAGGCACCGCCCCCAAACATGCGTCACATACGCGAGAAGATCACCGCACGAGCGGTTCCGCCGGAATCCGTATTGACGGTCGTTGATAATTTTGTTCTTCTCGAGGTATGTGAGCAGTTTGTCGTTGATCACACGTTCCATCACTTTGGACAGAACTGATGTGATCGCTATGGGGCGGTAGTTGGCCGGGTTGGAGCGGTCACCTTTCTTGGGAATAGGGTGAATTACCGCTTTTTTCCAACCAGAGGGCACAGTGCCACACTTCAGGGACATTTTGAAGAGCTTTGTCAAAACCGGAACTATTTCCGCAGCACACCTCTGCAATACCAGGGCAGGTATTCCATCAGGTCCACTAGCTTTGTTAACATCGAGCCCCCGTATGACGTGGAGTACATCCCGATGCCGGATCCTCAGCTTTTTCATATAGAAGCCGCAGTGAGGAACCGACGGCGGAACAGCACCCCCGTCGTCGAGGGTCGAGTTTTCCGCAAACATTTTCCCTAATAAGTTAGCCTTTTCGGTGGCGGTGTTTGCTAGTGAGCCGTCAGGTCTGGTAAGAGGTGGCAAACTGGGTTTGCAAAAATTTCGACCTATTGAGCCCGCAAGCGACCAGAATGCTCTGCTGCCATGCGGGCAGGCAGCCAGCTTTTTGCTGGTCTGCAGGTCGTGTTCGAATTTTGACCTATTAATGATTCTCTTGCATTCCTTTGCCGATTTGTTGTATGCTAATCTGCTTTCGGGCGTTCGAGATGTGTTGTAGGCTCGGTAAGCCGCGTTTTTTCGTCGAACTGCTTCGGAGCATTGTCGACTGAACCACGGCTTTGAGCCCACACCAGTTTCTTTAGTAGTCGATTGAATGAAGCCATCCATCGCCGATTTGATGACTTCACCAATCTCCTGGGCACATCTTGAAGGGTCCGAAGTCCGAAAACAAACAGCTGACCACGGAAAAGCGTTGAAATGGGCCCGCATACCGAACCAATCTGCTGACCTATAGTGCCACACTTTTCTCCTCAGTCTCTCATTGGTTGGTCTGAAGCTAACAGGGATTGATGTCGTCACTAGGCAGTGGTCAGATTATTGTGGGCCAATTTCGGGGAAAATGTTTTTAGTTATTTGCGACGCTTTCTCAAAATGGGTAGATTGCGTGGAAATACCGAAAGCAGACTCAAGTCATACGATTAATGAGTTGAAGAGAATTTTTTCAAATTTTGGGTACCCGGACTGTATTGTAACTGATAATGGAACCGTTTTTACTAGTCAGGAGTTCAAAGATTTCTTAGAGTATAATAATATTGAGTTTTTAACAACGCCAGTGCGTCATCCCCAAAGCAATGGGCAGGCAGAAAACTCGGTAAAAACAGTGAAGAATTTTTTAAAGAAAATTCTTGTTAATAACGTATTTAAGTCAAATTATAAAGATAGATTATATGAATTTTTAAGTGATTATAGAAATATTCCACATTCCACAACTGGAATTGAACCCTCAGTGCTAATGTTTGGTAGGAGATTAAAATCAACCTTTAGTAGCCTTTTACCTAAAAGTTTTGAAGGAAACGTAGCAACCTCGACAGAGAATTTAGCGAATGCGAATATTAATAAAAGTCAAGAAAATCAGTTTAGGAATTTCGGTGGGGTTGTTTGTAGAAGTTTTCAGATAGGTCAGAAGTGTTTAGCGAGAGACTTCAGACAAGTGAATAAATGTTCTTGGGCAAAAGGAATTGTTGAAAAAAGACTGGGAAAAAAACTGTATATTATTAAAATTGTGGGGACACAGATGTCGTGGAAAAGGCATATTGATCAACTGAGAGGATGTCCGCAGCATAGAGAGGAAGAGGCAGAGAGTGAACCTTTCGCGTCTGATATGACGAAATGCTGGGCAGATGAGGTTGACACGTCACTCCTTTTGAGAGATTTTAACCGGAGTTCTCTTGATTTCAGGTCTCCAGCGAGAAACAGAAGCCCACCACAAAATGAACCAGCACCATGGGCGGGACGACTTCGTCCCAGACGTCTTTGAAATGACCTCCAGGGAAAGAATCAGCTACTTATAGAGTCAACATCTTTTTGGAGTAGAGTCAGTGCTTAATGAATTATTTAATTTTGTGTGTAATGATATATTTTCAAATATTTAGTTCTTGATTTTAATAATATTGATTTTAGTGACATCTGTTTGCGATTGTATAGATTCGTGATTTTAAAAATAATACTGTAACAATGAAATATAGTAGACAGGTTTCTAGTTAGCAGGGGGAAGATGTTGTGTATAAAGCTTCGGGCTTTTAGACACAGATGGCAGTGCTCTTAGTTTTAGCCTCCGACGACAGAGGGCGTCTCAGCTTCAGGTTAGGTTTCATTTGGAATCCCTCTGGCAGACCGAATCTAGCTAGTTCCGATTAAGGTTGACCAACGCGGTTGTATTGTACACGCGATATTCTGAATAAACCAGTTAATAACAAGTAACCTATCTTATTATATCTTCCATCCAAGGAGTGTTGGAAGTCTGTGGCAAGAAGTCCACGGCTGACTACCCTGAAGGGTAGAACATCACAATTTGTGTTTTCACTATTTAATTCATTAACATGTATCAAAGTATTATGTTGATCACTTGCACAGATTTTACATTTGAATTTATTTTTGCAATCTTGTGTAAAATGTCCTACCCTCAAACATTTGAAACAGGCTCGGGCCTTTCTTAAAAATTCTAATCTTCCTTGGATATTTAATTTGAGAAATTTTTTACAATAATACACTGGATGATTTTCTTTACATAGGATGCATCCGTGTTTGGTTGCTATCAATGAGACAGACAAATCTTTCTTGCGATCATCACGTGTTGTAACATTCTTGTAGGTAGGCCTTTTTTCTTGCAAATTTGTGAACTCCAGTACCTCAACACGTTTGGTTAGACATGTAATAAATTCTTTCAACGTTGGGAGTGCACCATCTATTGGCTGCTCTTCCCAAAATCTACGAGTTGATCCATCCAATTTATTAGATATTAAATATATCATAATCGCGTCCCAGGAATCAACATGTAATCCTAGATTTTTTAACGCTTCTAAATTTATATTAGCCTGATCAATAATATGCCTTAACGCGACTGGACATTCTTGTTTCATATCTTTTAACTGAAATAAAGATGCAACATGCCTATGAACTATTATTTTTTTATTCGCGTAACGTTCCTGCAGTATCTGCCACGCAGATTCGTAATTGTCGTGCGATATGGTCAAGGAGGCAATCAATTTAGCTGCGTCTTTTTTAAGGCACGATTGTAAATAAAAGAATTTTTGAGAATTGTTTAACGTATTATTTTCATGAATCAATGCTTTAAAGGTCTCAGCGAATTTAGCATAGTCAGTAATTTCACCATGAAATTCAATAAGTTTCAAAGTTGGTAATTTAATTTCACATTTTTCATGATTTACTGAATTCAATAAACCTTTTGCTAATGCAAGTACAGAGAAATATTGATTTTCAAAGGATTCACGTTGACTTACGTGTTCTGCCTCGTCATCCGAAAGTTCTTCGATTTGAGATTGAATTTTTTCAAAGTCATCTAACAATTTTTCGACCTTTTGATAACGTAATTCTAGTTCCGTTTTATCGAGTGTCTTTAAAATATCATTAAACCTTGTCAATTTCGCTTTCAAAACTCCACGCTTGTTGATTAACTGCTTTAACTTTTCCATCGTAAATGGTAAATAATAAACAATTTAACTTTTAACCTCAAACAACTGACAGTTTACGAATGAAAACACGGCGGTGTTAGTAAAAATGCTTGTCAGTGCCAGGGCTGACAACCTTTTAAATCGGAACAACCACTCACCACTGACAACTTTTTAAATCAGAAATTCGCTGAAATTATTTTGTAGCGAGATTTAATTTACCCGGTAAATTTGAACATTCGCGTGAATTATTTTTAATTAAATAAATCCAATGACAAAACTCTTACAATTGAAATGCTCATTTAACAATAATCGTATCAATTTGCAATGTAGGTAGCTATTAAAATTTTATGCAACTGAAAAATCAGAAACAAAAATAATTTTTTTTTTAATCTTTGTTGCATATTTAAATATTTCATTTGGGATAATTTGAAATAGGAAGGATTCGGGATTTGGTCACAGTTTTGATAGGATGGCGTTGGGATACTTATCTGATGATGATCTGCATCTTCTTGGTTTTTTGCTGGTTCATATTTCGGCTCTTTCTGGTGCACGATGCGGCTCGATTGGACCATATGTTACAGTAATGGCCTCGTTAAATTAATGATACCAAGAAAAATAATTGATAAGTTTTATTCTAGAACACACATCACTGGTAACAAAAAACAACGACCCTCGAATTCCTTAATTATTTCATGGTTGTTATTGATCCGTTATTTAGAGAGAGAAGAGGAAGAAAATGGGCTTGCAAGCCTATTTATAACCTTATTAATTTGAATGTATTGGTATATATAATCACAATTATTGCCCTTAGGGGAGACATCTGTCGGATATTTCAATTACTCAATACAGATACAGGTGGCATTTTCGTTTGGTTTGATTCTTGGCTAAAGTCTGAACAAAAGCAATATTCTAAATACGAAAATACAAAAATGATTCGACGATTAATAAAATTTATATACATACACAAAACACCAAATGGATTTATTATTACAAATTCTGGATCTAATGTTTCGAATTCCAAGTCGCCATCATCACTGATCTCACTGTTCGAACTGTTAAGTAGCTTTTCGATCTCATTATTAGATAAATAATTCATTGCCTTCGTACGCTACGAAAAAAAATATCAAAACAAAGTCACAAACAAAAATCACAATACTCGAAATGTGCCCGAATGGTTGACAACATCTGCGCGGGACTGTGAGAGACAAAGACGGAAGGACAGAGCAAGAGATATGCTGTTTCGTCAGCTGCTCGAATTCAACTGAGAAGAAATGGAGTTTTTGCGTGTTTTTATTCACAATTATTCTAATAACTTTTTTAAAACCTGTCCGATTTTAATCATTTTTGAGTCGAAATGTGGGTAAATATTTTATGAAAGAATAGACAAAAGGAAATTAGCCTAAACGAGATATTTGCGGCAAAATCTTTTATTTAAAAAACACTGGGTCAAACCAGACCCATCACCGGAGTCTAGGTGTTAAAAAAGGCTAAAATATATTAAGAATTTTGGTCATATGTCAACGGTAATAATTATTTAAAAATTGCTTATCTGAGTGTCGTATTTCGTCCGACTTTGGGGGCGTCTACTTAGTCACTGAAGCAAATATGTGTCTATCTATTGAATTCTAACGGTAAAGTCAAACTTTTTTCTATAAGTAACTGAAAGAATAATGGTGAATCCTTATCAAGTTCTTAAAATATGACCCAGCAACCAAACTGTTGCGTTTTTGCAACGTCAGCGAAATATGGGTTAAAGTGAATAAAATAAAATCTAAAGGAGAATACGCCTCATTTAAGATAGGCATTCCTATTTCCATTAAAAGTGAGGTGCTCAAACCAGAAAATTGGCCCAAATATTCCTATTTGAAAGAATGGGAAAATAATGTGAATACCCCGCGGCTTCCTGGTTTCAAACCCAGTTAACATACAAATAATTAACATTACTTTTACCGAAACGTTCGAGGAATGAAGAGTAAATGGGCTTTATTTTTTTCTCTTGTTTTGGCAAACAATTAAGACGTAATTGGACTCACTGAGACGTGGCTAAACTCAAGTGTGCTCAACCCAGAGCTCTTCGATGACAGTTTCATAGTATTTAGAAAAGATAGAGACTCTGGTAGTGGCCGTAGGCAGGGAGGAGGCTGTCTATTAGCCGTGAATGGCCTTATTAAGGCAGAGCACTTACCTGCTCTAGAAACTGTCAACGAGGAATTATGGGTTAATATTACATTTAATTCGTGTGTAACTTTTGTATGTATTGTGTACTTTCCACCTGCGTCAAACTTTGACACATATCAGTTGTTTTTCAACAAAATACATCAAAATGTAGATGTTATTGGTGGAAAAAATGTAATTGTGCTCGGAGATTTCAACCTACACTCATCAAGAGGTAGCGGGGATATTGAAAACGACCTGATTTTTTTATGCGCCGTTTTCGGTCTCTCCCAATTCAATAACATTCTAAATATAAATTCAAGAGTGTAAGATGAAATTTATTGCAATACAGCCATGCATGTTATTCATAGCACTTCTCTTTTAACCGAAGATCAACATCATCCCGATTAGAATTTATTTTTTCATGCAAAAACAACATCAAGGCTACAAGAATTCTGAATTTTGAGCAGGGTGATGTTGATAAGTTATATAATATGATTAGCTAATTAGATTGGCAAGAACTTTTAAATTATTGCACTATAAATGAGGCGGTGCACCATTTTATGCTAGTATTTGTAGTATTTTTGATGCCTGTTTTCCCAGAAAAGCTCCCAGTAGAAGTGGTCTGAAATGGTTCTGTCGAGAAACCATCGCGAGCATTAGGGTGAAACATGCTCTCCATAAGAAATGGAAGGCTTCTGGCTGTCGATGTGACTATGATCTGTTCAGTGCGCATAGAGCCGTGGTCAGACGCAACATTCGCACTGCTTTCTAATCATATATAAATTCCATTGAACACGATATCAAACATGATCTTAAGATGTTCTGGGACTACGTCAAATCGCCAAGTAAAGATGGTGGTATCCAAGACACCATGATGCATCGTGATCGGGAAGTTCGAGAGGTGGATGTAGCTAACGCATTTGCAACACACTTCCAATCCGTGTATAGTAATGAGCCTCCAATTCTAAATATTAATACTGCTGCAAAGTCGAATGTAAAGGGAGCCCAAAATATCGATATTGGTCAAATTGATGAATCGGATATAAAATCTTCCGTAATTGAAACCGGTAGAGTGAAAATAAAACTATCGTGGTCAAAAACAAATTTATGTGTTTTTATTATAAATATAAAATCTTCCATTTGGAAACTGAAAAATACACATTCACTTGGTCCAGATTTTCTTACGGTATTCTTCTTAAAAGGTTGTGCCGAGTTTTTAAAACTGCCACTAAGCTTCTTATTTATCCTTTCCCTGAAAACTGGTGTATTTCCTGCTTTGTGGAAAATATCAAAAATTTGTCCGATTTATAAAAGCGGCATAAAGATTTCTGGGGAAAATTTCAGACCGGTGGCAATACTATCTGCACCCTCTAAATTTTTAGAATCGATTCTTCATAAATTTACACTACCACAAGTTGAACCGTTTCTAATTTCTGAACAGCATTGATTTAGAAAAGGTCGATCGACAGAAACCAACCTATTGGTGTTTACGGATTTCGTATCTAAATCATTAGACAAAGGCCATCAAGTAGATTGTTCATACAATGATTTTTCAAAGGCCTTCGATACTGTAAATCACGACGTTTTACTCAATAAACTGTCTACAATAGGATTCTCCATAAGACTACTTACATTTTGACAGGAAACAGTTTGTGTCTCACGGACTAATCCAATCTAAACATTTCTTTGTACGATCGGGGTTACCCCAAGGCAGTAATTTAGGCCCACTCCTCTTTTCCATATTTATAAACGATATTTCAGAAGTAATTCTGCATTCTAGATTTCTTCTCTTTGCTGATGAATTAAAACTTTTCTTAGAAATACTAACTTTAGAAGACTGCAATCAACTCCAGTCAGACATTGTTAGAATTGTTGAATGGAGTAAAATAAATCGGATTGAGTTTAATGTTTCTAAATGTTTAATTTTGTTATTCAATAGGGCGAGTAATACCTAGTATTACCGGTATACAATGGACGCCCGAAGTTTAAAACGTGTCTCGACAATGAAGGATCTTGGAATCATGTTTGATAGTAGGCTGACATTATAAGGGGATTTAATCCCTCAATAGGAACCATGATGATGTAAATGAAGTAATAAAAAGAGATATGAATTACAACATTTTCATTTATTTCCACAGCGTACAAAAACCAGAGCAAAACTAGAGAACTCTAAATTTACATAATTGAATTTTTAATCTCAGGGCGTGTGCGTGAGATCGAAGATCTTGCGCAACGGATTTTTTTAAAACATAGGTAGCAATGATAAATGGTGTAACTAAAAATGATCAAAATTAGTAACATAAACGTGTGTGACAAAGTATTCTAACCTGTTATAAAGAGATGAGGGCGCCAAACATCATTTTACATGATGTTAAATTTAGTTGAGAAAAGCAACGACCAGCAAAACGATTATAATATGCCGCGTCATTCTTCACCAGAAGATCGATGTCACGAAATGTTCGTCCAATGTCGTTTGTAGCGTTCGCTGTGTCTTCCTGAGATGCGCCGGTCCCCGGCGGTGGCTGATTTGGTACTGCCAGACCGGGCCCGCTCGAGTTGCCGTCTCCTATCTTCTTGCCAGAGTTCAGTGTTTACATACTCCGAATAATCTTGAAATGTAGCGGTTAGTAAGGAACTGCTACAATGCCCCCTCAGCCAAAAGACTTATGCCCATAAGTCTGAGGTTCGCCTGACACCTCGTGGCCAACTGGCCTTGGAACCACTCCTGCAGTAGAAATCAGCAGTTTTTTTTTTATTTTTTTTATTAAATATCAAAATAATATACAAAAATCA
Organism: Hesperophylax consimilis; assembly: GCF_061612785.1. Classification (NCBI taxonomy): domain Eukaryota; kingdom Metazoa; phylum Arthropoda; class Insecta; order Trichoptera; family Limnephilidae; genus Hesperophylax; species Hesperophylax consimilis. The sequence continues at coordinate 11,877,604 of NC_142852.1, forward strand.
AAAAGTCCCAATAAACTACTTTAAAGTAGTTTGTCATTGGGTGCTTTTAACTTAAACAGATTATATCAAATGTATACATTCATATCATGAGAGGTGTAATACAATAAAAATAAAAACAAAAAAAAATTAAAGCGTATGCAGTTAGAAATAGTTTGTATTAGAGTCTAGTACAAACTATTTCTTTCAGCTAGCCAATTTTTCAACAAAAAATTTCTTTTTATATTTGTACATTTTTTGATTTCTGCAGGTAACATATTTAAACTATTTGGTATCATGTAGTCTAGCGTTCTTTGTCCATATTTGTTTACATGCTTTGGTACGATTAGTCCTTCATTTAATGTAAAACGAGTATTGTAAGTGTGTTTCAGTCTATTTATGTACATAGGGCTATTTATGTGCTGAAAAATTATTTTATACCACATAATTGCTCTTACCGAGAGGATTTTCAGGATTTCAGGATTTTCAGTTGCGTAAAGGAGGGCAGCAAGGGGCTTCAAAAATGACGATATGACTTTCCGACGTCCATGTGGTAGAGCACCTCAGGCTCCAAGTTGTCCAAACAAGCCCGTCCATTTCAGTATCAGAAGGTTGCCAGAGAAGGACAGCAAAGACGGACAGCATACGAAGATGATTAGTGATACTTCAGTCGCACCAGCACGGAGATGAAGAAGAAGCAGAGCAATCCAGATGATCCTGATGAGCGCATCATGTAGTAAGTTCAGGGAAGATGATGATTGACTTGTTCAGTAGCACAGCACGGAGATGAAGAAGAAGCAGAGCAATCCAGATGATCCCGATGAGCGCATCATGTAGTAGTATGAGCGGAAGCAGAAGAAATCTTCGTGAAAATGTTCGATGTCTAGCCTACCCAAACTGGTCATTGATGAAAGAAGCTAAAATTCATTAAAATAGCAAGCCCTTTACAAGGAAATAAGGTGCACACCTTACAAGCAAGAATTATAACATATTTACTAAATGAAAAGGGTGATGCTCAAGTTGAAAACCTGATTAAAAACTCTAACAAACTGTTTTGTACTAAAAAATGACAGTTGTCAATAGGCGAGGTAACCAACAATGAAAAATAAATTCCAAGGCCCAAAAAAAACATAATAGTAAAACGTCATGATGACAAATGCAATTAATATTCAAAAGGAAAATTTACTTAAATAAGAAGAATTTATAGTAATTTCGAAGATACCAGCTAAATAATGTATAACCATACAAGTGAAAGAAGCTAATAATCAAACCAAAAGCAATGGTAATAAAAGTTTTGTACTACTTGACAATAGATGGCAGTAGTGTAGAAATGAATATTAGATAGAAAATCAATAATAAATCTTCTTGTTAAAAAAATATTGAATAAGAATACAGAATTTATAGAGAAATTATAAAGAAATTAATCTAATCATTATATTATTTTCACGCACATATTCTTCCGTCACAGAGCGAACCAGTGAGTGACTGAAGAATACCGTAGAAAATTGACGAAACACCTGATTCGTTCCTTACTTTTCTGAGCTCTAGAAAAGCAGGGAAGGAATCAAATTACGAAGAAAAATGTTAGAACATGCACTACAATTAAATATGTAAAACATAAAACCCATTACAGAACCAACCACCATAGATCTGTGAATATGATAATGGCTTACCGACTATTGATATTGAAATTTTCATAAAAAATCAACAAAAATATCTTAATTGTAAGCCTGATGAGGGCTATCATGTGCTAAGGAGCCTAAGCCATCATAACACCACAACAACTCTCAAAAGAAGTGCTGAAAAGACAACATCTTTATAGAAGGTATATTTCCTTCAACATACTAAATCACAACAGTAGAGCTGGTAAGCTAATGTGTGAAAACCAAAAGCTCGAAGCTCATAAGCTTATGATAAGGTCATTCAACAAGACATGACAGTTTAATAAGTAAAGTAGAGCGCAAAATATGCACAAGATAAACATTGAGACTGAGAATAACAGTGGTAACCATTGATCATAAAAGTGAGAGCAAATCCTATTAAGACAAATAGATGTATATGATAATTTCAGACAAAACACAAATTGCAGTAGATAAAAATCATTAGAAATAACGACATAGTAGCATAATAAACAGATTGAAAGAGGAATAGAATTCTCCAGGGAAAAGAAAACCATTTCTCCCAATCAACAAAGTATCAAAAAGAAAATAAGCTTCCTTTACCCACGTGATCAGTGTAGGTACCAGAAACCCGTTCACTTTTTCCCTTGTAAATAATAATAAAAACAATTAATTTTCTGTCCTAATTAAATCTTTAATATGGAATGTTCCAATAGGCTTTCCCTTCATATCTGCCAGTTTATAAACGACGGCCGAGACCTTATCAATAATTTTGCTCCTTAAAAATTTGAGAGCAAGTTTAGCGGAGAAATGCTTAGAAGCATCCGATAACACGAAGGAACGTCTCCAAACAATATCACCAACTTTGAATTCAACATTCCTTCTACGAAGGTCATAATGAACCTTATTCCGTTCGTAAGATTGACGTAAACACGTCCTAACTTGGCAAAAAATGTCATTTAGCTCAGAAACATCTTGAGCCCACGTGTCACGTTTCGAGAATGTTAAATCTTCCGAAGAAAAATCAGGTGATTTGTAATCTTTGCCTGAAATAATGGCTTCCCTGCCGAAATTTAAAAAGAAAGGAGTGTAACCCGTTACCTCATGTACAGCAGTGTTAATAGCAAGCTATATTTCAGGTAAATGGTTTGCCCAGGTTCGATGATCCGTTCCCACGTACGAACTTAAGGCTGTAACTAAAACTCTGTTAATTCTCTCTACAGGATTATTCTGTGGATGGTATCTACAGTTAAAAAACATGTGACGTACATGATATCTGTCAACTAAATGTTTCAATTCTTTCGAAATGTATTGGGGACCATTGTCTGCGATGATGCAATCAGGAACGCCAAATTTTAGGAAAATTTCATCCTCTATAATAGCAGAGACATTTTTCCCATTCGCACTTCTCAGCGGAAATTTTTTTGTAAATTTAGTGAAGAAATCAGCGACAACTAATAGATATTTATATCCTTTCTTGTAGGAGCTGGGAAGAGGTCCCAATAAATCCGTCGAGATAACCTGCCAAGGACGCTGGACCAACTTAGGATCTCCCATAAGACCGGGCACAGCCTGATTTGAACTTTTCTGCCCTAAACAAGTGTGACATCTAGATACAAATTTTCTTACGTCTGAGGACATTCTAGGCCAGTAAAATTTCAAACAAATCCTATTCAGAGTTTTCATAATCCCAAAATGGGCGGATGTTGGAGGTACGTGATGTAACGCAATCAACTCTTGTCTTTGATCCTTAGGAACAACTTCCTTCCAATCATTAGGCTTATGCAGGGCTTCCATACTCTGCACATGCTTATATAAAACTCCATCTACAAGTTTCCACTTGAAAAATAACTCAGGTTTAGCTAAAACGTCATGACACATTTTATTGTACCACCGATCAGTACTAATAATGGGTGATTGAACAATAGACGATATTACTAAAGGATCGCGAGATAAAGCATCCGGGACAACATTTTCCTTCCCTTTCCTGTGTTCAATAATAAAGTTAAATAGCTGCAGTCTGACAGCCCACCGAGCTAATCTTCCAGAAGGTGATTTTAAGTTTACTAGCCACTTCAGACTATAATGATCCGTAATTACCTTTACAGGAATGGGTGACCCTTCAATGTAACCCCTGAATTTCTCCAAAGCAAAAATTAGTGCATTAAGTTCTTTCTCAGTAGTAGAGTGGTTCCTTTCCTGAGCCGATAACGATCTACTAATGAAGGAAATAGGCTGTTCCCTGTTTTGTTCATCTAATTGAGAGAGTACTGCGCCTAAACCTTCGTTTGATGCATCACAAGAAATTGTAAAAGGTTTAGTAAAATCTGGGCAAGCTAAAACCGGAGCCGCAACTAGAGTTTCCTTTAATTTAGAGAATGCAGCCTGCGCTTGATTATTCCAAGAAAATTTTTTACCAATGAACTCTTTTTTGGTTAAGTTGTGTAACGGAGCAGCAATAATATAAAAGTTCAAAATAAAACGCTTGTACCATGATATAATACCAATGAAACGTCTCAAACTCTTTTGTGAGGTAGGTACAGGAAAATCAACCACAGCTTTTACTTTGTCTGGATCAGTTCTCAGACCATTACTATCTATGACATAACCGAGATATTTAAGCGATTCTCTACAGAATACTGACTTTTCAATGTTAATCGTGAGACCCGCCTCGAACAGTTTACGTTTTACCAGTTTAAGTAACGCTAAATGCTCTTCAAAAGTACTGGAAATTACAATAATATCATCCAAATAAAAGAAAACTTTACCATCAAATTCTGGGCCAAAGATTTTACTCATGAGACGCATCATTCGCGAACTGGCTCCATGAAGACCGAAAGGCATAGAAGTAAATTGAAAAAGACCCCTTTTGGGAATAGTGAAAGCCGTTTTTTCCCTTGAACTACGTTCTAGAGGAATTTGATAAAAAGCATCTTTTAGATCAATAGTGGATAGAAAACGAGCTCCCCCCAAGCTGTCTAAAATATTTGAAATATATGGTAAAGGAAATGCGTCTCTCTTAGAGATAGAGTTAATTCTTCTGGAATCTAAACAAAGGCGGTAAGTGCCATTTTTCTTTGGTACGAGTAAAATGGGACTGTTCCAAGCACTACTGCTCGGTTCAACGACACCGTCTCCAACATTCTATCAAGCTCCTTGTGCACAACCGGGAGCAGGTGAGGTGAAATCGGATAGTAACGCTGTTTTACAGGTGTACTATTACCAGTGTCTATGACGTGTTCCTCTAAATGCGTACGACCAAGTTTGTCACCAGAAATGGAAATATACTCTTTAACTACATTATCAAGTAAATTTTGTTGATATATGGATAAGTGTTGTTTGTCCACAATACCTCTGACTTCAGAAGTAACCCGAGGAGCAGATTTAACTACCTTCGTATTCATAAAATTAAGAATATCCGGACAAATGTTAAAAGATTTCCAAAAATCAATACCGAGAATTACATCCGTCTTTATATCTGGCATGACAACAAAAATAAACTCTTTTACAACATTATTACATGTTATAGGAAGTGAGATTTTCAAATTACAACAAACGGAATGACCCGTCGCAGAAGTTAGAGAGAATGCATTATTGAGCTTAGCCAACCTGGCACCAAGTTTTAAAAGTTTTAAATGAAAATTATTACCGAGAATGGAAACATGTGAGCCTGAGTCCAACAGGCCAGAAAAAACAGATCCCAGTGTAGAAAAGGATACGAAAGGACGGCCGTCCCTGTCAGCCTTCCCTTCGCAACCTGATGTTCCTAAATTTCTGTAGAAATTCCTGACTACCGAAAGCCATTCTTGCCACGCCGGATCGAGAGCAGTGATGCTGGAAGACGTCTCCGCCAGCGGCACAGCTAACGTCCGGCTCTCGCGTTTTTTGACCTAACGCAAGTGCAGTCAGGTGTCTTGACGCCTGGACATCCACAGCGGAAGCAATGAATCTCCTCCCTGGAATTTACGTTATAACGTTTGAAAGACATGTTTTTATGAGAAGAATTCGCATGCCTGAAAGAATTAGGTTTAGAAGGAGCATTTGTATTTGGTGGCGCCTTTTCGCTAGCAGTTGAAGGGGTTTGGGGGGACTTTGAACCTTTCCTCTGGTCAGAACGACTGTCTGCCAATTCAATTAATTTGCCCAATCTTTTTAGGGTAGTGATGTCCGGAATGGAGTTTAATGCAAGTTTCTGAATATATCTGGGAAGCATATTGCACTGGAGAATTTCCAAAATTTCTACATCAGGCAATTTCTTGTTTAATCTTTTATTTAAGATGAGAACATTAGTGATAAAGGTACCAAGTGAATCATTAGGTGCTTGCATAGTTGATCTCAACTGTGCAAGGAGTTTACGGTCATAATCAAGAATTTCATATTCCTCCTTGAGGCCTCCCACAAGGTCATCTCAGGATTCAAAAAGAGAGCGATTGACCCTCAGCCAATCAAGAGCAATACCATCAAAAAGTTCAAACGCGCCTAAAAAAAGATTGTGCTTACTTACAGAGCGAGACAGGGCGAGTTCTTCAACGCGTTCAAGAAACTTCCTAATGCAAGTAGTGCCATCGTACTTGATATTCCATAAATGCAGTGGAACCAACGGAGATGTGGGAACAATAATGTCTGAGTCCTTGACGGAAGACATGGCGGATTCTTTTACTAGACTCCTTGTATCAGGCATTGTGACTAGATGTACCTAAAGATTAATTGGAAAAAAAAAATAACAAGGCACCATTAATCACGTCCGAAGACGGCAATAATAAAAAGTAAAATTCCCAAAAGAGGAAAAATGGGTGTAAAATTATTTGTACCTACACATCTAATGGACAAAAGTTCAGAAATGGACATACACCAATACTATAATCTAGATGTGGGAATCTGGAACAACATTACAACAATAATAAAAATAAAATATACAGGACACCCACCAGTACCGCAGAGTATTCACGGCCAAAATTATTTTAAAATAATTATAGTATAATTATGGTTATATCAAAATATTAAGAAAGCAAATATTAAGATAAAAATGCGGCCGGAACGTCGCGAAACAGAGAAAGACCCCATGAGCCGACATAAGAATAACCTTCATCAAGCTAGTTAAAAAAAATGCCACCTGCAAAAATTATTGTCAACTCTCAATGCCAACGAGACCGAAATAAATAAATTAAATGCCAATCGGGTTTAACCACGTGGGTGCGCCATTGAAACGAGATTATAAAGGTGAAGGGCATGAATACCTCAGGATAAGTTGTAACAATAGTGCAGTAAATAAAAGAAGGAGAAAATGCATTCCTTAATACAACATTTATTTCTACATCTTATAATTAACATGAGAACTCTTTTAATTAATGACAAATAACTCAGGCGTGTGCATCAGCCGAAGGCTGAATGCACGATTGGAAATTTTAAAATTGCATTGAGAGCGACAAATGGATGGTAACATTTAATGTAAAAACTAACCTGATGATAAGTAATAATGGGCGCCAAGCGATGCGGTATGCAAAGCTATTATTTATATGCAGAACGAAGGATGACCAAAGGCAAATTATTAAACTGCGGCGTCATCACCGTTCGTAAATTTTGTCAGCTCATGGCGGGGTTCGTGTCCTCCCTGCTAAGCGATGTTCCAGAAGCGCAGCCACATAAATGAACCACTCACTAGATCAATATTTTCGGGTTTTTAGTACTGAGCCCATGGGTCCTAATGTTTGCCATAGATAAAAGTCTGTAACTGAAAAATATACGTCACTACTACACATACTCACCATCGACTAGGATAGAAACTATAAAAAAGGCGTAACCATAGACAATATAATTCTCATTCGAAGCCAATCCCATTCACTAGCCTAAAATTTTGTTCTGAGATGAACAATCAACCTGTCGTAAAAATAAACTAAAATGACTTAAAATCCTCGAATTTTGATATTTCTCTGCTTTTAACAGAAAAATGAAAAACACAGAAGATTTTTGTATTTCGTAATAAATTCTAATCTATCAATCCGTATTGACCATTTGCGAAAAAGACTAGGGTACTCCTTAAAACTCGGAAACCGATGTCGAATCGATGTATTGTCCGTACATCCTTTCACATCGCACTTAACATTTTTTGACATTTTCATGTTTTGACAGCGGCCTATAAACATGCATGAAGTTCGCACTGGTTTGTGGAAAATATACGTCACAGATACACAGCCATAGAGATTTACCGTGTCTTTTTTTCTGACCCACTTTTTTCTCGGAGTTATACCCCCCTGCGCAGCCAGTTGAATACTCAATTGTCGAGCTGCGCGTCTTGACCGCGAGCCCGTCCCTCCTTGTCGCGGAGTTGCCATAGTTGCAGAGTTGCCATAGCTAGCAGCTGTAAATTAGAGATGGGCACTGAATGTTGCTAAGACTCTGTAGCGGGCAGGAAATGACTGCTACAAAGAGAATTCATTAAACAACTCAGCACAGATTCGCTCAAGCCTTGGATTCAGACATGAAGCTCCGACTTAAAAATATAAGCAAAATTCTCGCAAAACCTATTGATTCAGGTAATAAACTTCAAGCAGGAGAACTAAAAAACGTAAAGACTGCGCTTTTTGCTGTTAAAAAAAAGACAATGTCGAAATTTGTGTGCTGTAAGTGCAAAAAGTCAGTATTTTCTGAGCACAAAGTTGATGTCTGTGTAGATTGCTCTAAGATTATAGCTAGTAATTATAAGATTGATTACTTTTAATTTTTGCTCTAAGAATAAGAAAATAATCTTAAAAAAATATATGATTATTTTAAAAAAACATATGTTCAAGTTGATTTTTAAGAAGATGATTTTTTTGTTTAAATATAAGCATAATGTTTTGATTTGTTGTAATAAACACCTGTGATAGTAGTTTTCATTGATAAAACTGTGTTTTATTATTACTTTACATACCAACCTTAACTTTCCATTGAAAAATAGGGCACAAGTAGGTATATTTTGGCCTACTGGCTGTTATTTACATGTGTACGTCTCTGAGACGTATGTTAAGACTTTATGTACCTATAAAATAGATTAGGCTTCTAGAGTTAAAGTAAACATTCAATAAAAAATATATAGTGTAATATAACTAAAGAGGATTTGTGAGTAAATGTCCCTCGTGCTTAGTTGTTATATTAAAGAAACGTTGACCCTCCTAAAACGCCAAAAACCCTATTAATAATTAATTGTATGTCGAATCCGGGAACGTTTCGCAATCAAATGTTTCGATTCTACCCATCACTAGAAACACAGCTCATATCTATCGTTTTCTATGGAATACAATAATACATCTGTCAGTTTTGACTCAATATACACGATATGTCAAGCAATAATCAATAATATTCTTCTATAACAAATTATTTAATAATAATAACGCCTGCATTGTTTCCATTAAATGCTTAAATTCTTAATGAGGAAGATTGTTTTTGTTTTTTTATTCGCCGAAGCGGTTAATGTTAAACGCTTTAAAAAGTATTGATTGATTCGTGTATGATTCTAACGACTTAAAGAATAGCGTTGTTTTCAAACTCCTGTGGTATAAATCTGTCTTGCTCTTCCTTCTTTATTTAAGGCAACGTTTCGGGAAGCCTTGAAGTGTACCATCATCGGGACAGATGTGTAGAAATGATAAAGACCGATCCGTGTTTTAGTTTTTGAACTACAAACCATAAAGATGGCAAACGATGTGGAAACATTAGATTTTCGACTTTGCCAATGTTGCTTGTCTACAGAAGTAGATGTTTTTTCATCGAAAAGCAATTATGGGATAATTTTTTAGATTCTCTCCGGACAAAAGGTATTATCAATGTATAATTTAATCTATTTAAACATTACTGTATTATAAAGATTTGACATTTTCAGAGCAGTATAATGGTGATTATGTTTTTGGTTCTTGAGCCTTGTTGCGCATCCTCCTTCTTTAGTCAACCTTTCGGACAGCATTACAGTGTCCATCATCAGATGTAAGCGATTTCACCTTATGTGCAAAGAAATAGAGATATTTGTGAAGAATAAGTACAAAATCGCTTGTGATAAATATTGCTTCAGAAAATACTTTTTATTTGATGTGTGCAGCTTCTCTAATGACTTTGGAATAAATTATACTTTATTTGTTTGCCTGTTGTTTTGTTGTCAAGATTACGGATGTCACCACAGTCAGTAGATTAACTTCACTTATTTGGGACGAAATGTTTGGGGCCAATGTGTCCCAATAAAGCGTAATGGACTGTTTTATGCTAAACATGATTCCTTTGTTGATGATTGACTTTGTATGTATGGGTGATTCCAGCTGGATAATGCAGAGTTCCACTTGTGCCGTCAATGTTGTCACGCTATGGGGAAGTTATCTCGGTTCCGCCACATGTCCTTCTGCGCCAGACAAATTCTCCGCCAGTTCTACATCAAACACTCGGACAAACAACAGGTAATCTTATTATTTATTTAATAATATCTCTTGTTGAAATGACTGCGTTAAGTGGTCATGATGTTTAACCGCAAGAGAAGACAGAGAGGACAGATAACTCTGTCTCGGTATACTCCTTGCTTACCTAACCTTACCCAACATTAACATTTAACCTCAAGTAACTCACAATGTTTCCCGCACGGATAGGCAACTCATTCACATTAATACATATTTCCTCTGAATCTGAACATGTCCTGACTTAAGTATTTAAATCACTCGTTAGTGCCATGTCTTCCATCTCCTTCCTTCGTTCATTTCCTCCAAATGTCCAAACCATCTAAGCAACCTTTTCTTACTCTTATTCGTTCCTTTTACACCAGCTGACCAATCTTTCCGTATCTCTGCATTTGCATAAATAGTTTGTGCCTGGCGCAAGTAAACATTTTGGCGTCCACTGTCAAAACCAGTCTAGCCTAGGTAGGTTAGCCACTGTTATCAATAATGTTCGGATAATTTGTATTTTTGTGTAGCGCCGTTTTTATGTAAAATAATCTCAATGGCGTTGCGTTAGGACTTGGCGATTTGGTGCCCGAAGCAAACTGCTCCAATTGCGCCCGCATTCGGCTGGCCCTGTAGATGGTTTTACCATACCTACGCCTCAGAGATCTGACTTCGGGAGGTGATTCTAAATAATGGTAGAAGTAAAAAAGAAAAATAACGTTTTTCGAAATTTTCATTTTCCCATAAAAAAATATTTTCCCATAGAAGAATATTTATTTTCCCATGCAAACAAAAAGGTTATTCATCTTTTTTACTTCTAAAATCATGTAGAATCATCCCCTGAAGTTAGCGCACTTTTCCCCCCAGACACCCTGTAAACAATAGGCTAGATTCCGAACTAAACACGTCTTGTTCACAAAAGGTATTCAATACAAGGATTAAAGAAAAACCTTATAACAAGTGATCTCTCGGCGGCTGATAATATCTTGCATCCCATTACGTCAATTTAATTTTATTTACCCCGGACAGATAATTTTTCAAATATTTTTATTAATCTTTTTTAATACTATGTTTTTTTCTTATTATATAGTTATCTATTTAATTAATTTATTTAAAATCTCTGGATATAACAATGTGTAAATAAAATTCTTACTTGCCTTTATTTTATTTACCTCTATTGTTTTGATTTATTCAACTCTATTCCTATATTGTTTTTATTATTACACTAAAAATGAAGTCGTAGACTTACAACAAGGCGCAAGCTAGTGTAGGAAGTAGAGAAATATATTAAATATCCCGTGATTTTTCACGCGTCTGTGCTAGCTATTCATATTTTTATACATTTTTATTGTCAACAGGTCAATTTGGAGATCCTTACACAAAAAAGAGCAGAATTGAATTTGGGAGTAAAACTTTCACGATCTAACACTCTATGTGTAAGCATATTAGCACAAGAAGTGGATTCCCCAAGTCTATTCTCTGTCCACGATAAGAACGACCTGTTGGAGTACCAAATTAGGTTCGTTCTGCGCATACCACCCCCCCGCTCCTTTCCTTCACCATCGCTCGGCTATCTCCGGCAATCTTCGCTGACAATTCGTTAGTCGTTAGTGCCTGCGCTTAGAGAAATTAACCCATTCAGACCCTGCTATAAAATGGATGTTCAGTCGATATGTCCGAATTCATTATCACCAATTACGAAAAACAAAAAAGGACAGGTAAACATTATTTATGTGTTATTTGTATGACTATTCGATTTACAACAATGCATTTTTATAATTCAAGGATATAGATAGGTAATATATGTATATAAATTTGTGAATGTTGGTGTTGATCGGTTTTTTTTTATGTTTATAGGTGGTGCACAAACCTCAACGGACAATGATTATAAATATGTAAAAAAGGAAGACGTATAAAAGTTGGCCACAAAAATAAATGAAACATTCGGCGAAAACATAAACGCTGAAGAAACAAAGAAGAGAAAACCAATAATGATCGTAAAAAGATTAAAATCGAATTTGTCAGAAGATGAAATTGTCTTAGGCATAACTCAGCAAAATGAGGGGCTACGAAATATCCAAAAAGATGATTTCAAACTCATAAAAGAAATCTCTAAAACTCAAAAAATTCGACCAACAAAAGACGTCCTAACAAGACATGTCAAACTACTTACTACAAACGTCAGGAGCCATCAGAAAAATACTTGTTAACATTGGAAAAATCAACATAAAATACCAAAGAGTCCCGATTGAAGATCTTAACCCCCTTTCGCAGTGTTATCATTGCCTGAAGTATGGAAACACAGCATTGATGCCTGAACAGAACGCAACCTCATACCTGCCCCCATTGTGCAAAAGACCACACCCTAGCAAAATGCACAGAAATAAACAATATACCAATCTGTTACAACTGTTTCAGGAATAATAGAAAATTCAAAGCATATATATCGGACGACCACCGTGCTGATAGCATCAATTGCACATAGATACAAAAAATGGTTTAAATCGCCTAACAGAAAAAAGAATATTAATAAAATTGCACACCTACTTATTAGCGATAAAAAAACACAAAGGCTCTCAACAAGACCGTTTTCCAACAGTGAAACAAACAAAGATGATTCACGGCTACTTATGAATTTCAATATAATTATTTCTTCGATATGGATAACTTTGTGGTAAATACTATAGATAAAACCTTATCAATGGACAAAAGAATATATACATCGGTGAACGAAACAAACAACATTTTAGCGATAAATTCAGAAGTTAGCCTAACCATATTTTATATGAATGTAAGGAGCATCGAACGGCATTTAGACGAACTCGTGGTAACAATAAAATCACTTAACAGACTAGATATATGTAACAGACTGCATAATATTAACAGACACGCATTCATCGAGCGATAAAACCGAGGAAAAAATCCAGATACAAGTAAGATGCTCCCCGTATACCTTAACGAGGCAATAATAAATACATGTTCAAACGTAAAATACTTGGAGCACATTATTAATCAAGACCTATCGGACGATGGCGATATCGAACGACAAAGGAGAAGCCTAAGCATACTGTCTAATATGATTGCCTGCAGGTTCTGCAAATGCAGCAATACCGTTAAAAAATACTGTTCAACGCATTCTGTACTGGCCTGTATACGTGTGAGACATGTCACTACCAAACTTGCTTGAACGAACGACTCCGAATTCAATATAATGACGCCTGTAGAATCATATTTGGATACCGAAGATACAGCAGCGCATCGACAATGTTCAGAAAATTATTACTAAATAGATTTGCCGTCCTGATGAGACACCGGGTAACTGGAGCCAGGATGCGGCTAGTGGCCTCCGCCAACACGTTGGTGACTGCAGCCTACCAGCACCAAACGCCACTATTGAATGAGCGCTGGGCCCAAGCTCACTCAAGACCACGCCCTGCATAGTTGTTAATTACTTTGTTTTTAATGAGTTTTTATTATTCACAATGTACATTTGTTACGTATAATTTTTTTATAAAATTAGCGACCGGTTTCGACACGTCCGTGTCATTAACTAGCTATTTTAAAACAAAATTTTTAAGTGCAGAAATATGGGGTTTTATTTAGTTTGGTTCTTTGGTGGGAGGGATTTGAGGGAGGGGGAGGGGGTTGAGAGGGAAACGGATGGAGGAGTCAACATAACGGGGAACATTGTCAATAGAGGTGATTTGCAAGGTGCTATTATTTTATTTACTATATTAATGCTTGAATTAATTTTATTGTTGATTTCTAATGTTTCTAATGCGCACAAATTAAAATATTTATTAATGTTAGAATGTTTAAACTTAGTTTTATCCCGGTTGAAGCTATGGCCTGTCTATATCAAATGATTAGCGAACTCGGAGAAATTATTATTTTTTAAACATAGTTCGTGTTCCCTAATTCTGGTTTTGAAATTTCTTGTAGTCATACCTACATACTGCGAGTTACAATCATTACACTCTAAAGTGTATATCCCATTTTTATCTAATTTATTTGAAACATCCTTGTTATTAATTAAGTTTTTTACTTTAGAATTAGTGTAAAAAGCTGTCGAAATATTAACTGGTAACATGCCGGATATTTTTAAGGATAAGTCGCCTGTATAAAGAAGTTTTTTTATATATTAGATTTTTACTAGATTGAGTGTTATTATCTCCACTATAAATGTACTTTTTTAGAAAATATTTTGGTTTGTTTCTTATTAACTAAACGATTAATTATGTAAGGTTTATATCCGTTGTTTAGAGCTATTTGTTTTATAATGTTAATTTCATTATTGAAATTCTCCATATTTAAAGGGACATTAATGGCTCGATGTATCATTGAGTTGAAGGAGGCGAGTTTATGGGACAAAGTATGAATTGAAGTAGAAGGTATAACACAGTCAGTGTGTGTAGGTTTTCTATAGATGTTAAAAACACACTTATTATTATCTAAGCTGGACGTGTCGAAACCGGTCGCTAATTTTATAAAAAAATTTACACGTAACAAATGTACATTCTGAATAATAAAAACTCATTAAAAACAAAAAACTCAATAAAAACAAAAAATTTAAAAACAAAGATCTAGAAATTGTTACATAGTGAATGCCAAAGAAATACAAAAAATTACTTTGTTGTTAATTTATTCTTCGTCATATATTTCTTAAATTTCACATACCTACTGTACAAAAAATATGTACATATATATATATGGAAAGTGTGGGATTACACTAACCTCCCCACATCATGGAATTTTTATTTTTTTATTATTATAATTTATAATATTTTGGGTTACACATACTATGCAACAAATACCCAAATTAATAAAAACAGCGGAATCGCAATATTTATTTCAAATAAATATGTTGTGACTTTTGACAGAGAAATCCACATGCACAATGTCAACATTTTAAATATGGAAATCAATTTCCAAAAGTACACCTTTAGCATATTCGCTATCTATAGAACCAATGCCTCAATATTACCAACCAAAGTGGATGAACTAAAACACATTCTTCCTGCGAACAGAAATAATAAAACCATCATTGTCGGACATATTCACCTCAATATCGAAAATGATTACTCATCGTATGACAAAGATAATTATCGAAATAGAGAATTTAATAATATATCGTGTATTAATTCATTTACTAGAATTATCCCGGGTCAACGACCTTCGTGCATAGATCATGTGTTTACAAATATTCAAGATTTAAAAAATATAGTATCTGCAGTCATACAAACGACAGTCATCAGATCATTTCGGGTGCATTTTTACGTATAATTACAAACAAAAATGTTAACCAATACCAACCCTAACTCCGGAGAATGACAACGGCCGATGCAAAACGCTCAACATAAATGCCCTAGTACATAATCTAGATAAAGAGAAATGACACGACATCTTCAATTGTAATGATACGAATAAATGATTCGAACTATTTGAAAAAACCTATCAACGCACGTAAGTACTGCACAATTCATTGTTTCCAGAAAAAAATCATCAACATTTAAACCGGTGAAGCCATGGATAACTTTTGGATTAATTGTATCAATCAGACACAAAGAAGCACTAAACAAAAAATTTATCCAACAACCTACAAATGAAATACTAAAGAATCACCTAAAAGCATACAAAAACAAACTTACTTATTTAATAAAAAACACACAAGAAAACTATTTTCGACTAAAATTAGAAGAAACAAAGAGCGATTCAAAAAAAGTCTGGCATGTTATAAATGAAATCATAGTCAAGAAAAAACATAAAAAAAGTGAAATACATAGAAAGATAGCAAAGAAAATCCTTTAGATGCCGCTAATATATTCATCAAATTCTTTGCAAATGTAGGCAAAAACCTTGCAAATCAAATTAAAAAGTACCGTTTAATGACGAACAGAACCTTTACATTAATATCTCAAACAAAATTAACATGTTTCACCTTACTTCAGCCTGAAGATCGTCACCAGGTTTCGATGGAAATACTGTCGAAACACTAAAATCTACCAAAGAATATATCTCAAAACCCTTAACACATTTAATCAACATTAGTCTCCAAAGCGGAATATTCCCAACTATATATACATAAACAAACCATCATCACTCCAATTCACAAATCTGGCAACCCAGAAGGAGTGACAAATTATCGTCCAATATCGCTGATCTCAAACATTGCGAAAAACTTTGTAAAAATTATCAAAAAAAGATTTACTGAATTTATTGACAAAAATGACGTAATTCACGGCAACCAATATGGATTTATGAAAAATAGTAGAACCCAAGATGCAATTGCCAAATTATCGAAAATAATTCAGGACACATTAGACAAATCTTTCAAATGTTCATAGATCAAAAAGCTTTCGATAGTATTTCTCATGATAAACTTATTAAAAAATTGAATTGTGTTGGGATAAACGATAAAGCTCTAAAATGGATAAAATGTTATTTATTTGAACGATACTAGGTAGTCAAGATAAACAACTCACTTTGTCTACCGCTAAAAAATAATTTCGGGATACCGCAAGGCACAGTCCTAGGCCCCTACTATTTATAATTCATGTCAACGATATTTTCAAACTACCACTTAACGCAAACATAATATCATATGCCGACGACACAGCTATTAAGGCCCGTTTATAATAGGAATAAGCGGTAAGAATAAGCCGGTGCCGTAATCCGTAATCCGTAATATTTAAGATCGTCGTTTATAATTGAAATAGGAATAGAATAGAATACGTCCATAGAAGTGACTATGCCGCTGTCACTTGTCTATGTCAACTGTCAACCATCTGTCAACCGAGAGTATATTCTTCCTCCATCTTATAAAAGTAATATTGTTTTATATAAATAAATATTGAAACGATGGATTCATCAGATATTGTTGCATGCGGAATGTTTTTGTCAATTCTGGGACTAGCATACGCTGCAATAGGAGACACACAGTTGACGAAAAAAATAAGGAAAAAACGGCGTTGGAGTGTGCGTCCCATTAATCATAAAAGGAAGAAAACAGGACATTTCCATAATTTGTTTAAAGACATGGCGACAGTAGACAACGATCAATTTAAGAAATATACAAGAATGTCGCAGACCAATTTCTATAAATTGTTAGGACTTCTACAACACAAATTAGTAAAGCGAAGCAGACGTGAGCCTTTAAGTCCGGAACATAGACTAGTTATCACATTATTGTAAGTGATAATATCTTTTAATATTTATAATGTTGAGAATTATATTTATTCATTTTGATGTAAAAAATAATGTACTTATATTATTTTAGCCATTTGTCTCAAGGCTGCAGTCTGCAAGTAGTTGCATGGTCCTTTATGATTGGAAAAACCACTGCACATGTAATAATAAAGGAAACTTGCGAGGCAATATGGGATGTTCTTAGTCCCATATATTGCAAACAACCGACAGTCGAAGAATGGAGAGAAAAAGCCAACGAATTTTATAAGCAATGGAATCTCCCTAACTGCTGCGGTGCAATCGATGGTAAACATATTACAATTCAGGCACCTAAAAATTCAGGAACTGCTTTTTTTAATTATAAAAAAACATTCAGCATAGTCCTCTTGGCTGTTTGTGATGCTGACTACATATTCACACTTTTAGACATCGGAGCATATGGCTCGCAAAGTGATGGTGGAGTATTCTCGGAGTCAGCCTTCGGCCGAGGTTTGGACTCCGGTAAAATAAAATTACCAGCAGGTACACCATTACCGAACACAAATATTGATTTTCCGTATTACTTTGTTGGAGACGAGGCTTTTCCTCTAAAACCATACATTTTAAGACCTTTTCCGGGAAGGAATTTAAATCAAGAAAAACGAATCTTTAATTACAGATTATCAAGAGCAAGGAGAACAATAGAAAATTATTTTGGCATTTTAGCATCTAGGTGGAGAATCTTGAGAAATAGTATCATTGCCGAAGTTGATAATGTAGAAAGGATTACCGCTGCCACAATATGTTTACACAATTTTCTGCGAATCTCTGAAAAAAATGCCGAACAACTAGTGTATTGCCCTTCAAATTTTTGTGACACTGTTAGAGATAATGGTCAAATTTCAGAAGGCTTATTTCGAGAAGAACAAAGTGATGTGGTTTTCAAAGGATAGGACGCATGGGTGCGAATAATCCATCAAGATCAATGATCGCTCTACGTGACAGCATGGCACATTATCTTTTGCATGAAGGGGCAGTTCCTTGGCAGTGGGCACATATTTCAAGAGGATCCAGACCAGAGTGATATCGAGATTTAGTAAGTTTTTAATGCGTTTACACTCTAGTAAACTGAAGTCTCAATAAATGGAAACTCAATGTATCCTTAATGTAAGACAGATCAGACATCGCCTTTGTAATTATTATTATTTTTTTAATAATAAATGTTAATTAAAAAAAAATAGCAATTTTTATTGTCTTTTATTTATTTATTTTTTTTTTCACTTGAAGAAAAATTGTACAGATCGTGTTTAGAAAAAAAATACAATTTATGTAAAATTATATATATATAAATTTCCAATTATTCTGAGTAATACATATTATGCAATATGTATTACTCAGAATATTTGGAAATTACTTGCATAATTTCTATTTTGCACTTTATCAAATTAGTTTTTTTCTATATTTTTCATATCAGCATATAGTGAATTGCAAAAGTTTTGCAATGAATTTTCTTCTACACTCAAAGTGTTTTTGTCCGTTACAAATTTTTTGAAAACTTCTACGGCTTCATCCATTTTGGCTTGGACGGATGCTATGTTGGGATTTTGTTCATTTAATGGTGTGGATCTGGAGCGCGGGCGTTTTGTTGCTCTCGGAGTGCAGCCTACAGATTCTATGGTCTCGTCCATTGGTATGACACCAAAACCCTCAAGCGTAACTGAAAATGTAATTAGTATTATTACTATGTTTATAATCGAGACAAATCATTATAGATGGAAGAATCACTCATCAGCTGTATAAAATCATTCTCAATTTTACTTTATACATTCAAACATAAACATAATTGCTACAACCGAAAGTGTCTGATGATAGTATCTATAAAGCCATATTATAAAATTTTTAAATAAAATCACAAACCAGTTTGTTCGTCCAGATTTTCCACATATTCTTTTGATGTTCCATCAAGGAACTGAATGTCATCGTATGTAAGTGATTCATCACAAAAATCTGGAGAATCATTTTCAGTATCATTGTTTGGTAACTCGACGTTACCAAATGTTTTCCGTCGTTTTACATATTCGTATAAAAATGATAAATTTTTCATTAGTGGCCATTCTTTGTGACCTGATGCTCCTGATCCAGATCGTTCAAATTTGCATCGTTCTTTTGCAAATCGACTCCGCAAGGCAATCCATCGCAATCTACATTCAGAACCTAGAAGCAATAATTATAATTGTTTGTACAACTGTATTCCATCCAGATTATTTTATATAAAATTGTATGTGACGTGTATTCAGCCCACTTAAACTAATTGAAACTTATACGTTAAAGTATCAATTGATTCACATTTAAAAAGATAAGGAGCTAGAGAGCCTTCCCTAACAAAATAACCTAACTTTTTATGTGCGCATACAAAACGGTAAAAAATGTGTAAATCTCTGATGTTAGTAATAATATATAGAAGTATTAATATTTATCAAACATATTGTATTACACTCACTTGATGCTTTCAATTTGTTACCAATAAATAACCAGGAGTTTTCAACGACATTTCGGTCTTTATAATCTTTTTCTTTCTTGTCATATAAATGACGAAATTGCTCGACCCAAGAAATCAATTCTGCGTCATTTATATCCATTATTTTTATCACTTTCGTCTTCAGCAAATTTATATATAAAATTCGGTAAAATATCTAACTCCGCGTAAATACTTGTTCACAAAATTATTGTTCGATTCGATTGTCAAATACATGAATAAACCTGAATTTAACCACTCTTGTCAAATAGTAGATCCATAGAGTATCGATCGAAAATACATAAATCTCGGTATATATCTCAGCTTTCTGTAATCCGTAACCGCAAAAGTTAAAGTTGGACCATCTTTTCGGTTATGGAAAAAATAAGAGATTATTGCCATCTATTATAAACGGATACACAGGTTTCCCATCTTCCAACTTCTACGGCCTAGGGCCTTACGGCTTATTCTTACCGCTTATTCCTATTATAAACGGGCCTTTATAGTGAATGGGATCGACTGGAATGTAGTAAACGAACAAGCAAATAATAGCATGAACACATTGAAACAATGGTTTGATACTTCTGTCATTGAACACTAACAAGACATACTATATACATTTCTCAATTAACAAACTACAAATACTCCAATAACACTAAAATAATTATTCACAATAACAAATGTAATAAAAACACATGTATCCAAAGCTGTTCAATATTGAACTCAGTATCAGAAATTAAATATCTCGGGGTGATAATAGAACAAAATATGAAGTGGAAAAGACATATCTGTGAATTGGTTGAGCGTATCAGAAAGTGTGTATATATAATCATAAAATTAAGAAATATTTAAGAAGAAGTAACCTAAAAAGAGTATACTACGCACTAATCTAGTCGTTTATTCAATACGGAATTATTGGATGAGGGGGTCATACAATAAGATTCTAACCCCGATCAAAGTGGTCCAGAAGCTAATCCTTAAAGCAATCCCCAAGAAACATCAAAATTCCAAAATGTAATACCAAACAAATGCAAAACAACTATTTAGGAATACAGTATCTCAACAACCTTCCGATTGAAATGAAGAAAAGAATGGATATTAACATACAAACTGAAACTGAAGTTACACTTTCAGAAATAATTAACTGAATAATTGCTTGTTTTTCCCTTTATTGATATTTATTATCAGTATATACTCTTCTCCACTGTATTAAGTTGTTGTCTCTTTATATATTGTTCCTATTATATATATATATATATATACTTACCTATAGCATAATGGTATTCTATTTTTCTTATAATTAGTGTTACTCTCTTACCAAGCACAATAACCAGTTTCTTCATTGGTGAGATTGTAAACTTCAATATATTTTGTAACCATATATACTCATATAAAATCCTGTACCCACTTATATATATAAAATAAAATAAATAAAAATAAAAAGTTGACTTACTACAGTTTAGTTGCGGGAATGTAAAGTATGTTAGTTGTATGACGTTATCGCATGGAAATGATTTAAGTTCATTACTACTTTTATGTTTACGGTATAACTTTTATTATTGTAATCAAGGACCGATCGTGGGTAATCTCTGCTTATCTGAAATTGAAATCTATGATAGGTAACTACTATTTTATTGATATTTATGCAAGACCGCTTAAGAATATTGTGAGTATTATTTATCGTTTTATTAAATCTTTTATGGATTTGTAAATTTATAAACAGATGCGAGTTAAAATTATTATGATTACGTACCCAGAATGCTGTTATATTAAACCAACTACCTATTCATTATTATAATTTACTTGAAAAGTACAAATTGTATGCATAATTATCTGAGTAAGACAAAGCATACTCATATGTAAAGCATTAAAATGAATCATCAACATAAAAAGTTTTTTTTTCAACTTTGAGGATTTAAAAAAAAAATCGCAAGTTGCCCCACAATACGAAGTATGTCAAAAAATACAAATAAATAGTGGTATATCTGTGTGTAAGAATATAATGGCCAACCTTATGATTCCAGAGAAAGCCTCATTTTTAATATCAGTGCCATACAATTTTTTCATAAAAAATGATAACTCCTTCATTTGTACACGCAATTGGTTCATACGAAATTTTAAAGCATAGTAATGATCAGCAGAATCCATTTCTAGCCAATAAAATACCCTTGAAAATTCAAGTCTCTATGTCTATGAAAGGCGATTTTCAGCCCACTTTGTGTCGCCATGTACCACTCGTTCGAGAAGGTATCGCGAGTAGGTAGGATTGCGGCTTTGCTGTCATTATAGATAGGTAGATGAGGCGTACATTTGCCGTCTTACTGGTAGGTTCCAATGTGAGGCGCGTTGCATTTATTGCATTTCTAGAACCAACTCGTGTTTCTTTTAGATTTATTGGTATTATCTTCTTCTTAAATGATATATTACATATTAAAAGAAAAGTTATCCAGTTAAAATGTTATATTTTCACTGTTTTTATTTATGTATCCTGTATCTTCTTAACTCCTGTACTTACATTATTTTTTTTTATTTGTCTTTTTAATTTATGACAAAGATGTAATTTACCAGGTTAGTATAAAGATTCTACATGATAGTACAAGTAAAAAATTTAAAAACTTTTTTCGGAATTCAAACGTTTTATGGTAGTTTTTAGGTAAAACATTAAAAATTGGTGAGAGAAAATAAATCTTCTCAGAAAAAATATTTTTATAAGGAAAAAACGTTTGAATACTACATATAGAATCACCTTCCGTAGTTATCGCACTTTACCTCCAGACACCCGGTATACTCGTAATAAATATATGGAAAAGTTCTCTGGGCGCTAAAACAAATAAAAAAATACATGCGATTTGAGATTTTCACGGCCAAATGTATAAAAGTGGTTTATTTTAATCATGCCGTGTTGCGCTACCTCCTTCTTTAGCCAACGTTAACAGCGTCCATCATCAGGTAGATGTGTAAAACATCATAAGAAGGAGGTAGCGCAAGACGGCATAGTACCCCAAAAAATAACCTCTAAAATAAATGAACGTATCAAAAATGAGAAATATATTAAAAGGAGAAAGAGGGTCGTTTAAGGGAAAGATCTTAGTGATGTTGGGTCTTAAAGAGACCCACGTTGTAGGATGGTGGAAACAAATAATCATTTCTCAGCCGAGCTGTTGAATACAAGAGGGGTAGAAACGCATAGAAGTGATACGTTCTCATGTGACATATTTTATTTTTATGTGAATTGATAAGGAGATTGAATAAAAGGCTGACGTGGTAAGTTGCGAAATCATTAGTTTCCTATCATTTGTCGAGCAATGTTCAGGGTACTCTTTCTTTTCTCCGCCGTCTTGGTTGCAGTTTTCGGTAAGTTTATTCAAAATTATGACAAATTAATCTGCCATTTTCATTCGCTTTCTTTTGATTAAAAAATTTTGCCTTGGATTTTTTTATAATGTTTTGGTCAGTAAAAGATTTGAAAATTTCTGTTGTTTGGCGTCCTTATGGGAACTTTTAGGATGATATTTAAAATACCCTCCTGAACTTTAGATCGTTGCTTCATGTTCTTGAAGTAGCAGAACCCCATCCTAGTATACCATATTCGATACGAGAGTGGCATAGGGCAAACAAATGTTTTTTATGCCGTTTTGAGTGTTTTTATTTGTGTCACTTGATCGTGCCTTGTTTTCTTCAGGGTTCCTCAACCTGTTCAACCATTCACTTCCAAGTCATATCTTCTCCTAGCACCTCTTTCTTCGTTCATCACTCACATCTCATTTTACCACAAATAATTATTTGATTCATGTCTTCCTCGGGAATCTTCGGATTTTTCTGCCATTTGCTTCATACAATATCACGAAATTTATATTGTTTCTGTTAACTGCATTATTTGGACTTTAATTCGACTACGTAACTCATTCTAGTGCTGAGATAACGTGTTAAGTCGATCTCGAGCGTCCCAGAATTCTTCAACCATTGAAACCACTGTTTGAACAGTCCTGGCGCTAATAAGAAGAAATGTTCAGTTAAATTGGTATAGAAGATTTATAGTCTATGGGGGACAATCCAAAAAACCTCGATTTTTGTACATAATATAGATTTATTTATGACTCTTGTGTTTTTACACAGAAGTGAGTAATAAGCAGTGGTTTTATGGTTTGAAATTGAATAAATTTAAATAATTCAATCATTTTCAGAAATAATATTTTACCATTTTGTGTTTTGTTAAAAATGTGGATATTATTTTAATGTTAGTTTTTAAACTATGTAAGCGAGGAATCGTCGAGTTTGCTACATAATTTGTTTGTGAAAAGAGACAATTAAATAGGTCCTTATGCATAGTGTGTCAAATGGGTTCTCTTATATTGACTAGACTCGCAACAGTCTAGCGTTTAATTTATAATTATAAAAAGGAAGCTTTAGTCGCTTTTCCTTCATCGATCCTCAAATATTTGTATATTTTTGGTATTAAATAAAAAGAGTGTAATAAGAGAAACATAATAAATACAAAACAATACAAGAACAACACGTCAACTCACCAGAGATCAAATGGGAAAATAATTCACCGACTCCAGATATTTTCAAATCGGAGGTTTCGGCTCGATAGAACTTCTAATTAGACCTATAAATCCTACTGACCCCTCAGTATAAATATTTAAAAAATCTTTCGTAATATTAATAATATAATGATATACATATTTGTATTATAACACATAAACTATTATTGTGTTTTGTAAAAAAACGTAACTGCTGTTCTGCAGGTTTTATTTTAATATCTTATCTTAATTAATGGAAAAATAGTTAAGAGTTATCTTAGTTAGAACTTATTAATACTACATTGACAGAAAAATTAAAATTTTTATTTGTATTAACTTACGGTTTTCCTAGTAAAAAGTTATGGACTAACGTTCAGGACAAAATAATTTAAATAATTAAAAATAAATATAAAATATAATGGCGTACCTACAATAAGGAGATTAAGGTTGAATTCAGTGTGGACTCTAATATTATAAACTATTAGGCAGTTATGGGTACCGCCGCCCTGGGAACCATTTATTGGATAACCAACGCCTCTGGCAAAGTTTGGTCCACGTGGTTCGCTATATGTAGTGACTTTGTTGGCAGAGGTGCCCGGGTTCATGCGGTACGGTTTGTGGGAGTGTTGGATTCTTAAGTCCGTCACTTCTGGACACACTGATCCCTAGATTCCTATCCACCCCTTGTACCGCCGCCCTGGGAACCATTTATTGGATAACCAACGCCTCAGGCAAAGTTTGGTCCACGTGGTTCGCTATATGTAGTGACTTTGTTGGCAGAGGTGCCCGGGTTCATGCGGTACGGTTTGTGGGAGGGTTGGATTCTTAAGTCCGTCACTTCTGGACACACTGATCCCTAGATTCCTATCCACCCCTTATACCGTGCCCTTCCCAGAACTTCCTCTCTTTATAATACACTCCACACACCATCATTATTTTCCTCGGGGCCGTATGACGGTCTTCGTGTTTATTTATCATTCATTAATAACGCCCTATCGGGCTTTTACATAGGAAATTGACAGTTAATGCATTTAAGTGAAACATAATACATGGATAATTATCATACCATAACTAAATAAAAAAAATAAAAAATCAAATGCTAATAATACTAAGATTAACATAAAATCCAAATAAATGTAAAAAAGGAAAAGTTTCATGTATAAAGTACGTACGTACATTGTACATTCATATATGCATATAATTATTCATGTTTTTTGCAAAACCAGTAAGACTAAAAACAGTAAAATAATTTACTCGTCAGGTAAATAGAAAATAAATAAATTTAATATACTGATATGTATTATAAAACAAATGTTTAAAAAAAGAAGAAAAATAATGTCTGTTGTATCTCTAGAAAAAAAACTAATAAATAAGGCAAAATACCAACGCCGTAATTACTATCGAATTAAAATAATAGTACTTGAAATAGTAAAGTAAATCAAAATATAATATACATTTTAACTATGACCGTAAATGCATACAGACATTAATATGCGTCCAAAAAAATAAATAACAAATAAACTAAGAGGTGTGTGGAAGGTATAGAGACAAGAGTATTTTATAAAAGCTAATAAATAAAACAAGTTCTACCTACCAATCTACCTACCAATTCTACCTACTGAGTCTAGTGTTGACATATTCTTACGTCTGCTATAATTTAATAAAAATCAACATAAAACTGAAGTGTACTAAACTCAAAGATCCAAACTATTAGAAATCAAAGACCGCGCTTCAAATCAGTGCATTTATATCTTGTGAAGTGCTATTTTTTCATGTTTTTTGTCTTCACAAAGAAATTGCATGTTAACTGTCAAAAAAAAAACCAAATAATAAAAATAAATCTGTCATTCTGTACTAAAACGAGCCAGCTGTTAAAAAATACAAAAGTGCCTAAACTGTGTTGAAACTATCAATATTAAACATCATTCAATCAATTTTATTCACAGCGAAATCACTTTTTATAAATTTATTTCAACATGAATACACTATGCATCGTTTGCGACAAAAATATTGACAGTCCAGCCGAATTCATATCTTGTGTTGTCTGTGATAATGGCTATCATCTTGTTTGTGCAGAGATTGGTGAAAACATACGTGGTGCTCCTAATTCTCAGTGGAAATGTAAAAAATGCTCTAAAGCTTTTACTAAAAAAAAGACCAGGAATATGAATTATTGTGATGAAAAAATCGATCAAGAACCATCTACCGGCAAACCTACCAAACATCTAACTCAACAGTCAACAGACGCAGAGAAATTTCCTTCATCAACCGCAGATGGCGCAAGCGGTATACTTACGTCAGATAAGTTTATTTTAGAATTAAACAATTTCAAAAAAACAATAATGGATTTTGTGGAACAAAAATATGATTCGATTATCGCACAAAACAAAGAAATCCTTGATTCATTTAAATTTTTAGCGGATCAGCAAGACCTTCTAAAAAAACGAATAACTGACATCGAATCCTCGCAAGAAAGGGTCATTACTGATATGCTAGAATTAAAAAAAACAAAACGCTGTATTAGAAAATACTACTTCTCATCAGGACGACAAAATTGACCGGCTGGAGTACATTACACAGATGTGCAATATCGACATCAGAGGCATCCCTGAAGCAAACAATGAAAATATTATGGAAACTCTTAAAAAAATATCAAAAATCATAAATTACGGAGATACCACGATACCTTTACAATCTGAAATCAATAAAATGTACAGACTAGGACCAAAACTGTCCGAAAAAAATCCCAGATCTGTAATAGTGTCGTTCAATAGTATTAAATCTCGAGATGACTTCCTACTCAAAATCAAAGACTATAAAAAATCCTCTACCTCCAGTTCAAGCAAACTCAATACAGCAGATCTAGGGCTATCTCAAGAAGCAAAACGGATTTACGTGTCAGATCATCTAACGCAAAAAGGAAAATTCCTACTCTCCCAAACTAAAAAATTCGCCAGATAAAATAACTACAAATACTCTTGGTCATCATCGGGGCGCATTCTGCTAAGACATACGGATACATCCAAAATTATTACGATTAAAAACATCACTGATCTTGATCGAGAAAAACGCCAACAACTGTGACAGATGATAAAAAGTACCTCAACATTTACTGCACTGCTAAACAAAAATAATCCGGATAATATCATATTCATCGCAAGTTTTCTCATGAGTTTTTTCTTTGTCTTTAAAAATAATAATGTTTTAATTGAAAATAATGCATTCTTACTCTTTTTAGGAGTTCTTTCATGTAGCAACAATATCAGTGTGAAAATTGTTTATATCAGTATTCACTATTTTTATTATAATTTACCTCCTTTGACTGTAACTCACGTTTCTTTAGCACTCTCTAAAAAAAATTTATATATCTCCATAAATAATACTTTCACTACAAGTTTTTATTTGAATATTACCGCTATATACTTTTCACACACCCTAAGCATAATACCTAATATTTATCAAAATAATTCATTCTTACTTTCATTAGTAGCTTTCCCTAGTAACATCAAAATTATTATAAAAATTGCGAATCTTACAATTAAAAATTCTAACCATACTCTTCCTCTAAGCAACAAAAACCACGCTGTTTTAGTATTCTTTAAAATATCTGTTTACTGTGTAAATATTATTCTTCCTGCATGTTCTCGTAGGAATCAGAGTAGTAATATCTTATTTACTCACTATATGATGCTCTTATTTTCTTCAATAATATTTTTATTTTGGCTAACTTTTATTATATTCACTTGTATTTACAGAATTTACATTAACTACAAATGCTCGAGCTCTGTCAAAATAATGTTTTTGTATTTCTCAAAAACCTTTACTACTGTTTTATTTACATATTTTATTCGCACATTTTTAATCATACTTTTGCATTTTTCACATGTTACTAAATTTAATTATTGTCCTTTATCACACCTAACAATTACAATCAGAAGCATTATACACTATAGTATGCACTTTACGGTTAAAATATATTTTAAGTTGGAATACTATGTATCAACATTATTCATGTTATATAATGTTCTTTCATTATGTCATAATAATACACTCTCTCTATTCTCTCTCTCTGTGCTTCAATCAAACTCATATGTACGTATCACAAGCAGCGAGAATCTTTGTAAGATTATGTTCCCAACAAATCTATGTAAATCTGGAAAACATCTTAATTTACATAAATATGTCCTAGTATTGGTTCTTCTTTGCATTTTTTGCATGTTATGGTATTTAATTATTGTTTTTTGGCATTTTTTTTCGCATCAACTCCTCTACAGAATCAGCACATACTTTACATTTGGCCATTTTATTGATTTTATTGTTTTCATATTTATTGTATTTGCAGCCTTCATGACAGATATCTACATAATCATCAACTGCTTAGATTGCTCTATACGAAACATACCAACACCATCATCTTTTATAACATCTTTTATATCTAATATAATTAGTGGAATCAACTTTCATCTCGAAGTAAAATACGCATCATACTCGAATTATCAGAACTCACAATATACTATACAATATATTAATAAAACACTGATTAACAACACAGTAATTTACACTTTCGTTTTTAACTTTTTGTTTGCAGACTTTTCGCAAAAGAACTACGGGTTCACCACCACACATCATAGTAAAATTAATCATAATTATGTTTCAGTTACCTTCGGATAATTACAATGACTCTGTAATTAGCATTATATATGAATATAATTCGAGATCTGGAGAATTTAAACAACTATAACTGGGACTCATATAGTCTAAAAATCATACACCAGAATATTAGAAGCATATCAAATCTCGATGACTTTACAATTTTTCTGGATCAATTTAATTCATCTTTCGATGTTATAATATTAACCGAATGCTGGTTAAATAAATACTACACCGTAAAATCAATCCACAATTACTCTGAATATCACACCACAACCAACCTCAACAAATCCAGTGGAATTGTTATCTACATCAAGGACGGAATTAAAGCTCATGTAGA
The DNA here is from genome assembly GCF_061612785.1 of Hesperophylax consimilis. Lineage (NCBI taxonomy): Eukaryota > Metazoa > Arthropoda > Insecta > Trichoptera > Limnephilidae > Hesperophylax > Hesperophylax consimilis. The sequence continues at coordinate 11,906,790 of NC_142852.1, forward strand.
GGAAATTACTTTAGCACAATCAAACTGTATGAAAATAGTATTGAATAATAACATAATATGCATATTTGCCATTTCCAGATCTCCTTCCTTCATCAATATTGACCCCTTCCTTTCTTCATTGCAAGCAATTTTAAACAATGCGAAAAAATTTGAACAGCAAATTATAATGGGAGATTTAAACATTAACACTATCCCTGACTACCACCGTCAATCAATCGATTATCTATGTCTACTCACGGAAAATGGTTTCACACAGACTATTAACAGCTTTACTCGTGAACAGGGCTCGAGTAAATCCTGTCTTGATCACATCAATGTAAAAAATATTAACTTTATTGACACTTTTGTTATACACTCAACTATTTCAGACCACTATACAACATCTCTTTGTCTTAAAAACAAGCCTCCCACTTCTTCGAAAATTAAATACGTTGCTAAAACTAATTTCAACAAGTTAATTGAGGACTTGAGCGCAGAAAACTGGCTAAATGTTCTAGATAAATCAGATACTGACTTAGCAATGAAAGGATTTATTATCAAACTACACGAGTATATATCAAAACACACAAGTAATATAACCGTATCTAATAAACAAATTAAATTCACACCATGGATCACCCTGGGGCTAGTTAAATCGATTCACAGAAGAAATCATCTTCATGAAAAGGCAAAAACATATCCTGAGAATTTGATATTACAATGTTATTATACAAAATATAGGAATTTGTGTAAGAAATTAATTACATCGGCGAAAGAAAATTATTATAAAAAACTCATTTACGAAAACAACTGCAATCCAAAACGTTTTTGGGATACCTTTCGCAACATAACCAAATCCAAAATCAATAAATCTTCTGAAATAAAATCGCTATACATTAACACATCAAACTCTGAAGTCCCCAAAGATATGGCAAACTTTGCAAACAGTTACTTTTCATCTGTGGGTGACACACTTGCGAAAAAAATTCTCGATAAGTGTAAGAAATCAGAAACCGCTCTCGCCAATTTAACTATCCCTAGGATCGGTCACAAAATAGACTCAATCACAACTTCAACTAACGAAGTCATGAAGATAATTGACGACCTTAAGTCATCAAAAGCATGTGGTCCCGATAAGATTTCATCAAATCTTCTAAAAATCATTAAAGTATACATAGCCATACCGATTGCGTTCATTGCGAATCTAAGCTTTAAATCAGGGAAATTCCCTAACCATTTAAAGCAGTCAATCGTCATTTTACTGCATAAAAGTGGGGACAAATCACTGATACATAATTACCGGCCTGTTTCCTTGCTCAACTCTGTCTCTAAAATTATGGAGAAAATTGTAAAGAACCGTCTCATCCTTTATCTCGAAAATAACAACATCCTTTCTAGTAGACAATGCGGCTTTCGCAAAGGTTTAAGCACTGAAAACGCCATCGCTAATTTGACAAAAAACATCTCTAATAATCTAGATAAAGGTAATAAATGCATTGCACTTTTTTTAGATCTAGCTAAAGCGTTCGACACTATCTCGCACAAAATTCTGCTGAATAAACTACAGCGAATTGGGATACAGGGTCAAATTTTCAAGTGGTTTGTTAGTTACCTAGAAAACAGGAGCCAAAGAGTGGATATTAACGGTACTCTAAGTGATCCAGCCAATATTAAATATGGCGTACCGCAAGGAAGTACACTAGGTCCCATATTGTTTAATGTTTATATAAATGACTTATGTAATACTTCATTTGCAGACCACATTATTTCAATTCAATTCAATTCAATTTGTTTATTAATTTCAAAAACATTACAAAATTGTTAATTTTAAAGCGTTTTTAAAATATTTTTTATAATAAGAATTAAAAGATTAATATTTACAGTGTGTATATCAACTATACCAGTGATAATAAAGCTTGCCTTTTAAAGGAAGCTTCATTGATGGCAAACATGTCGATATCCGAATTGATTCTGTTCAACAGCAAGATTGCTCTCCCCACAGGCATGACCATTGGCAAGTTAGTTCTGCAGGCTGGGAGATAAAATAGTCTATGTTGTCGGTGACGTAGATAACCATCGGGAACATAGAAATGAATGTTCTCCATGATGACCGAGTTTTCAAACCATCCACGAATCAGTCTAAAGAAATGTGTAGCAATGCGCACATCTCTCCTGACCCGTAGATAGTTCATTCCGAGCATACCCAAAAGAAAGTCAGTGGGATAGAGCCACGGGTAGTAGCCATACTATGTAGAGAAATCTCAAGAATTTCTTCTGAACTCTCTCCAACATGAGAGAATACTTTACCTGGTGTGGACTCCAAATCACCGACCCACTTTCAAGTCTACTCCTTACTAAGGAATTAAGTAAAACTATAAGCACCCGGTTATCTCTGAAATTCCTTGCAGTGCGTAGAACAAAGCCCAGAATTCTAAGTGAAGTGCTACATGCCGCCTCAATATGAGCATGAAATGTCAGTCTACTATCAAACATGATTCCAAGATCCTTCATTGTCGAGACACGTTTTAAACTTCGGGCGTCCATTTTATACCGGTAATACCAGGTATGACTCGCCCTAGTGAATGACAAAATTAAACATTTAGAAACATTAAACTCAATCCGATTTATTTTACTCCATTCAACAATTCTATTAATGTCTGACTGGAGTTGATTGCAGTCTTCTAAATTTAGTATTTCTAAGAAAAGTTTCAAGTCATCAGCAAAGAGAAGAAACCTAGAATGCAGAATTACTTCTGAAATATCGTTTATAAATATGGAAAAGAGGAGTGGGCCTAAATTACTGCCTTGGGGTACCCCCGATCGTACAAAGAAATGGTTGGATTGGAATAGTCCATGAGACACAAACTGTTTCCTGTCTGCAAGATAGCTAGCAAAAAAAGTAAGTAGTCTTATGGAGAATCCTATTGTAGCCAGTTTATTGAGTAAAACGTCGTGATTTACAGTATCGAAGGCCTTTGAAAAATCATTGTATGAACAATCTACTTGATGGCCTTTGTCTAATGATTTAGATACGTAATCCGTAAACACCAATAGGTTGGTTTCTGTCGATCGACCTTTTCTAAATCCATGTTGTTCAGAAATTAGAAACGGTTCAACTTGTGGTAGTGCGAATTTATGAAGAATCGATTCGAACAATTTAGCCGGTGCAGATAGTATTGCTACCGGTCTGTAATTTTCCACAGAAATCTTTATGCCGCTTTTATAAATCGGACAAATTTTTGATATTTTCCACAAATCAGGAAATACACCAGTTTCTAGGGAAAGGTTAAATAAGAAGCTTAGTGGCAGTTTTAAAAACTCGGCACAACCTTTTAAGAAGAATACCGGAAGAAAATCTGGACCAAGTGAATGTGTATTTTTCAGTTTCCGAATTGAAGATTCTATATCCGATTCATCAATTTGACCAATATCGATATTTTGGGCTCCCTTTACATTCAACTTTGCAGCGGTATTGATATTTAGAAATGGAGACTCATTACTATACACGGATTGGAAGTGTGTTGCAAATGCGTTAGCTACATCCACTCCTCGAACTTCCCGATCACGATGCATCATGGTGTCTTGAATACCACCATCTTTACGTAGTGATTTGACGTAGTCCCAGAACATCTTTGGATCATGTTTGATATCGTGTTCAATGGAATTTATATATGATTGGAAAGCAGTTTGAATGTTGCGCCTGACCACGGCTCTATGCGCACTGAACAGATCATAGTCACATCGACAGCCAGAAGCCTTCCACTTTTTATGGAGAGCATGTTTCACTTTAATGCTCGCGATGGTATCTCGACAGAACCATTTCGGATATCGACGACCACCTCTACTGGGAGGTTTTCTGGGAAAACAGGCATCAAAAATACTATAAATACTAGCATAAAAATGGTGTACAGCCTCATTTATAGTGCAATAATTATAAAGTTCTTGCCAATTTAATTGGCTTATCATATTATATAACTTATCAACATCACCTCGTTCAAAATTCCATCCACAAAAAGCACGCTTGTCATTTTTAGGAATTGTTGTAGCCTTGATGTTGTTTTTGCATGAAAAAATAAATTCTAATGCGGGATGATGTTGATCTTCGGTTAAAAGAGGAGAAGTGCTATGAATAACATGTATGGCTGTATTGCAATAAATTAAATCTAACACTCTTGAATTTATATTTAGAATGTTATTGAATTGGGAGAGACCGAAAACGGCGCATAAAAAATTCAGGTCGTTTTCAATATCCTTGCTACCTCTTGATGAGTGTAGGTTGAAATCTCCTAGCACAATTACATTTTTTCCACCAATAACATCTACATTTTGATGTATTTTGTTGAAAAACAACTGATATGTGTCAAAGTTTGACGCAGGTGGAAAGTACACAATACATACATAAGTTACACACGAATTAAATGTAATTTTAACCCATAAGTCCTCGTTGACAGTTTCCAGAGCAGGTAAGTGCTCTGCCTTAATAAGGCCATTCTCGCTCTTCGCGGCTAATAGACAGCCTCCTCCCTGCCTACGGCCACTACCACAATCTCTGTCTTTTCTAAATACTATGAAACTGTCATCAAAGAGCTCTGGGTTGAACACACTTGAGTTTAGCCACGTCTCAGTGAGTCCAATTATGTCATAATTGTTTGCCAAAACATTAGAAAAAAATGAAGCGCATTTACTTTTCATTCCTCGAACGTTTTGGTAAAAAAAATGTAAATTATTTGTATGTCAACTGGGTTTGAAACCAGGAAGCCGCGGGGTATTCACTTTGTTTTCCCATTCTTTCAAATACGAATATTTGGGCCAATTTTCCGGTTTGAGTACCTCACTTTTAATGGACATAGGAATGCCTATCTTAAATGAGGCGTATTCTCCTTTAGATTTTATTTTATTCACTTTAAATGAGGCGGTACTCACAATAGATTGTAAATATGCAGATAAATCACTATTACATTTGCTGACGATACAGTACTTTTATTCGAAGGCAAAACCTGGAATGAGTATTGCATTAAAGCTGAATTTGGCATAAACAAAGTTAAATAGTGGCTAGATAGTAATCTCCTCACTCTAAACTCGGATAAAACGAAATTCATCTGCTTCAGTTCAACTCAAGCGGGTCAACCACAAGAAATTATTAACATTAGAATTTTTTTTTTTTTTACAGTATTACCGCACAAGAGTCCCAACTGCTCCCGTCTGGAGCCAGTGAGACTATGGCATCCCCAATTGGGGTATGTTGTGAGGCTGAGGGTATTGGGGAGGGGAGGGAGATGGGGAAGAGGAAGGTGGGGAAGTACCTGGCTATTCAGATCTGGTCACCAAACACGGCTAAAGCCATTTCAAGCAACGTTTCAATTCTGAATGGTGGTCTTACACCAGGGCGATACTGAGAGTATCTTCCACTCTGGAACGTGCCGCAAATATACTATATATTATTTTAAATGAATTAATTGTGAAATAACACAAATTAATCAAATAAAATTTATTTGCGCACGCCGGGTTCGAACCCGCGACCTTCGGATCTGTAGTCGAAAGCGTATACCACTAGACCACGCCGGCCGTCAGAATACACCATTGTTACGACACTATTACATGTAAATGCAATACCTTAGAATGTGTGGACAATATAAGATACCTAGGAATTATCATTGATAAATTCCTGAGATGGGACAAACACATAGCCTTTACTTCCACAAAGGTCAGGAAACTTACACATCTGTTTATAGCAATAAGAAATATTCTATGTCTAAATGATTTGAAACGAATTTACTTTGCAATGTGCAATTCCATACTAGACTATGCTTCCTTAGGTTGGGGAGGTTGTGCTAAAACCATACTCGATCCCTTAGCTAAATCCCAGAAATCGCTTATAAGAGTCATACTGAAAAAACCTTTCAGGTACCCCAGCGATTCATTGTTCGCAGAGTTTCGTGTTCTTGATGTAAGACAATTATATATGAGGAAAATCATATTACATACTCAAAAACAGAGGCACTACTTAGCTTCCGTTAACCACTGTCATAATACAAGACATGCAAAAAAAAACCCAACAGTTCCGCCCACCACTTCCTCATCTTTAGCACAGAGACAATTCTCATACTTAGGCCCTAAACTGCTCAATCTCATACCCGATGCATGGAAGGCAAAGAGTACTAATATTCTGCGTATGCAGGTAAACAATTGGCTTCTGGTCTTGGGGAGAGCTGAATGCGAGAATATGCTAAAAAACAGTAATTAAATTGTAAATTTCGTTTTCTTTACATTTTTCTTTACATTTTAACTTATATTGGTATTATATTAGCATTACAGGAACTGTATTTTTACATAAAGAAAGTTCGAAAATTGTTCAATTCTTCGTGATATTTTTCCTTAAAGGAAAAGTTCCTTCTTTACTTTCATTTTTTATTTTTTGTTATTTTTCATTTCCTTGTTTTATCTATTAATATTTCTTTAGTTTATTATATCAGCTAAACAATAGTAAAAAAAAAAAAATGTCGTGGTATAACTGAAAGTATACTAGATTATGAATATACATTTGTATTACTTTACCAACAGAATTTCTTCAATTCAGTTTCATTTTCAAATTCATGTTCTTGTTTTTATCTATTAATATTTCTTTAGTTTATTATGTCAGCTAAACAATAGTAAAATATGTCGTGATATAACTGAAAGTATTCTAGAATATGAATATACATATGTATTTTTTTTTAACAACACAATAGTCAACACTATAATTTACTATAATTTTACATGTAAAAACATTATCATATTGGAATGTCCTAAAACGGGCAATCGCCTAGTTGGACATTTCATTAATTGTATTATGTAATATTTACAAACAAACAATAAATAAATAAATAATTTTAATAACTAGCAATTAGGTCTGAAATTAGTTGCCTTTTGAAACTCACAAAATTATTAACACCAAATATATCAATAAGTTCAAAGTATTTGTTTTCAAGGTGATGAACTCTTAGATTGGTGAATACAATGAGTAGTTAGTATTGAGGTTATTGTTACATTTAAAAGAGTCTTTGCTTTGAGTTTGTCTGGTAGGTACATTCATATAAATTAATTCCAATAATTCAGGGCTGTCAATTAGAGATTTGATAATTTTGAATAAAAATAATATATCAGTTAGAATTCTTCTATCTGATAGTTTGAGAAATATGGTTTCGGTACGTTTGTTATTATAATTTATAAATTCGATGGAAATATTAATTTTAAAATTGATGTACCGAAGAAATTTATTTTGTACCTTTTCTAAGGCATGAGAATGGACTTTGTAGAACGGTGTCCATACTGTTGAAGTATATTCTAATTTACTTCGTACTAATGAACAATATAGAAGTTTTAAAGTTAAAACATTTTAAACTTTGCCCCCATTCTCAAAATAAAACCGAACATTCTCATTGCATCGCTTGTAGTTTCATCGATGTGTAAGTTAAACTGCAGACTTTCGTGGAATAAGACACCGAGATCTGGAATCTGTGAAACTCCAAGAAGATTTAATGAAATAAGAACAGAGGATTTTTACGTTTGTAAAAACTAATAATCTGGCATTTACTAATATTTAGTTGCAAATCATTTTCTGAACACCAAGCAAATAGTTTATTCAGGTTCAACTGCAAAACAGCGCGATCATTATCATCTTTAATTATTCTGTAGATCTTCAGATCATCGGCAAATAATTAATAAATATTTGACTTTACTAAAAATATTTGCTATGTCATTGACGAACAAACAAAATATTATTGGGCCCAAATGAGATCCTTGCGGTACTCCACTTGATGCCGCAAATTTGTAAGAAGTGAATGAATCCTAAAGGATCAGGAAACACACCTGATGAGAGTGACTTCATAAATAACTTATGTATGGGATGTGACAATGAGTGCATACAATTAATTAGTAATCTAGGTGGAACTTTATCGAGTCCTGCGGATTTGCGGGAATCGAGACTCTTCAGCTTATTATATATTTATTTATTTATTTGGAAAAGTTGACAGCAAATCTTTAATTATATAATGATACAACAATAATATTATTAATTATGCCAATTACGAACTCTGATGAATAGTTAATGGTGTTACAATGGTGTACAATGGTATAGAGATGTTCTCTTAAATTAATTTCTTGTTTAGTTAGAAAATATTAAAATAAAGGAGGGTGGGGGGGAGGAGGGGGAAATATATGATAAGGATTAAGAGGCAAAGGACGGGAATATATAGGAATTGAACTTTTAGTTTGAGTTTTGTTGATTATTGAGTTTTTGTTTTATGTCGCGTAAAGTCGAGTTAAATATGTCAATATGGTAATAACTTAAGTTAAAAGAGTGTGTGGATCTGTAGATAAATGAGTTTTGTTTGGAATTGGTCTTACAATGAGGGAGATTAAAAGTAAGCGACTGTCTGCTGTTGCGATTGGGAACATGGAATAATAGGCGTTGAAGAAGATCAGGACTATCGATTAAATTGTGTGTAATTTTGAATAACATTACCGAATCTGCTATATTTCTTCGGAAAGTTAACGTCTGTATATTGAAGAACTTTGCAGAGTCTTCATTACTAATATGAGATCGAAAAGAGCGGAAATTAAGGTACCTTAAAAATCTATTTTGAACACTTTCAATTCTATTTTTATGTATTGCATAGCCTGGGTTCCACACTTGTGATGAGTATTCAAGGATACTACGAACGTATGAGAAATAGATATTAGATATAACGTCCTCTATAGTTACTGTACAGTCAGAAATATCAAGATTCTCAACCAAATTAGAACAAGAGTACTTACTGTCTACACTTTTACTAACATATACACCTCCAAAAAACTCAGCAAACAGACAGTTTCCTGTAGATTTTGTGATTGTTTACAATCGAACGACGCAGTACTAGGTCTATAAGTTCCAGTTTCTTTTTGGGATTTAGTTCGAGGGAAAAGGCTCTCGACTGGCCAGCTGGAGGTCGCGGGTTAAAATCCCGCTGTGCACGAGCTAATTTTATTCGTTTAATTTCTGTTATTTCTGCACGTTTGAGAGTGAAAGATACTCTCAGTATCGCCCTCGTGTAAAATCACCATTCAGAATTGATAGGATGCTTGAAATGGCTTTGGCCGTGTTTGGTGATCAGATCTGAATTGTCAGGACTTTCCTCTACCGCGTCTCCTTTCCTTCTTTCAGCATCACAACATACACGAATTGGGGACGCCATAGTCTCACTGGCTCTAGACTGCTGGAAGCAGTTGTACGGTTTAACATAAAAAAAAAACTAAAAAAGGAGATAATTTAAAAAAATATACATTAAACTAAAATGGATGTGTATTTCTAGCTGCTGACAATGAAATCCAATGGCGTGTGGTCGGAGGAACAGATGCAGAAGTCGATGAGTTTCCCTACATGGCGTCCTTGAGGGACATCAATAACCAGTTTTTTTGCGGAGGCTCCATTGTGAACGCACACACCGTCCTCACAGCTGCACATTGCGTTCAAAGGTAAGCAAACCTTCTTATATATACATGGACCTACGTCATATTTGTCGATCTCATTTTGTATTTATTTCATATCTCATAATTAAAAATATATAGTTGCCAATAATATGTAAGAAAATAGTTGCAAGATAATTTTGTTATTCTGAATTTGAAATATGAGATCGACAATTTCGACGTAAAATAATAGGGTCCCGATGTCCGAGTCGTTAAAGGCCTTGTTCCGGTAGATCACGTGTTTAATGTTACTTAAACTTGAACTAAACCACAGTATAACACAATTAAAAATATTTATGAAAGAACTGTTGAAATACAAAATATATAATGAATACCTACTGTTGCTCAATCATATTTATAAATTATTTACATTTACTTAATAGAGCTGAATTAATTTAGCTGTAAATGTGTCTAAATTAAAGACGAAAATATCGGCGACAACTATTAAGTCCTTGCTATTATCCTGGAGTAACAGACATATGAATTAATAAAAGCCCAGCTGTAGAGGTATAAAGATCTACCTCGGGATAAGTAACCAAACGTAGCGAACTACTTGGGGTGACCTATGGCAGAATGGTTCCCTGGGCGGCGGTCCAACAGCCGCCAAGCTGATGAATTAATGATCGTCGTTGGAAGCATATACCTGAACTCCGGAGGCCATCCTTACCACCAGCGAGCCTATCACCACCAGCACTAGCGTCGGCTTCATCGCTCTGCCTACCAGCTCTACTGGCGGCGGAGTCCAAGTCACGCTAACTGGATGGGGACATACCAAGGTGAGTTTTGTTCGAGCACACAGCTCTTCAACTAATTACATACTTTTCTATAATTCTGACTATTAATCTCAAGTGCCATGTCTTCCTCAGGCGTCCGCAACTTCTTCTACCTTTAAAATTCACTCCTTTATTCGTTCATTGTATTATTCGTTTATATTTCACAAACAATGCAATTCTTATTACTATAAGCGAGCAGCGGAAAGTGGGCGGCGAACTGCGTGAAGCCATCATTTTATTTCTACAGAAAGCAGCAAGCGAACTTCGCGCGCTAGACAGGGTACGGGAGGTTGGTTTTGGGATTACAAAAAAAAACAATAATACCTACTAATACAGCGGTCTTGCATGTATGTCTAAATGAGTATGTATTTTGAACAATATATTTTACATTAAATTCTTTGGAATTCGTTACAAGGTGCTTTTTTTATAGCCGAGTCTCATTTTTATGAACTAGTGCAATTTCATGACCCAGGACTGTTTTATAGATTTCATAAGATATATAATAAATCTCAAAGGACAAACCTTTTCAATGACTAAGGTACAAACTGTAAGTCGAAGTATCGAAATCATTCCATCGGCTGTTACAAAAGCGTTTTGAATCATCACAAGTTAGTGCTTCCTCACGAATCGGCGTCTCAAAACTAAACTAGCTCGCAAGATGTGGGAGGGCAACAGCCCTTTCTTGTGTATCAACGTTGCTAGAGTCAACACGTGCGATGCACTTTCCTCTCGGGTTGCGCGGAAATTAAATTAATTTAAAACGTGTCGATATTAGAGCTTTTGACAAGAATTGTAGGATGGACTCCTGGCTGGATCCTACTGCGAATCTGCTACCCTTCATGTGCTTTGATAACAATTCAGTGCCGAGTTTCTGTTTATAATTCACCAGAAGAGAGAGAGGATAGGAGAGATTAGGTATAGAATGCATGTACCCGTATTGTAATTCATGAACCCGTATGTATAAGCTTGAAATCATTTGTGTACATCTCCTTTGTTTTGAGCCCTACCATAATATACACTTGATAAAATCACTATGTTTTTATTAACATATATGAAGTAATCAGAACAAGATAGCTGTTCCCTGGCCTGGGACAACTCAATATGGTGCTTTGAGCTAGCCGTGAATTGTCTTAGGTTTGGCTGGCACTCAAACCTACTTCCCGTCTTATTTTGCCCTGCCATTGTGTAGCAGGAGTACTCTATTTTAAATAACTAATGTAGCACCCTTACACTGGGGCCTAAACATATCACCGCGAAGCGATCGAAAACATATGATGAAGTTGATGTTAAAATTAATTGCTGCACTGGGGTAATTCCGAAAACGGAGAGATCTGTTGAAAACTCACAGCGTGAATTCACTTCCAACTATTATTTGAAAATATCAAGTATTGGTTTTAATACACGTGATGACGTGTTTACTAGAATATTCCGTCTTCCATCACAAATCACAGAGCAAGCAGGTTTTTGCAGACCAACAGGGAGATCGGACCATTTCTAGAGTAGATCTTTAAAATCATCATGTGATTGTTCCGTTGTTAATAAAATTCAGTGAGTTTTACCATTGTTTTTATTGAACAGACCTTGAAAACTAAAAGAATGATTTACATTATTTTTCATCGTTGTGGTGGCTTAAATGTTTTGTTGTATTTTCAGGAGCCTGGATCACCCTCCAACATCCTCCAGAAGATCACTCTTCTCACCATCTCTGATGAAGACTGTAAAAACAAGTCCACTAGTCTCATCGTAGACGAGACTAACGTGTGCACACTCACTAAGGTTGGCGAGGGACCTTGCAGAGTAAGCCATACATTTATACATTATTTAAGTCTAGAGGCAAAATGGCGGATAACTAATACATTTTCTTTAAGTATGTAACTTCCCATTTATGAGGGGTATTTTTCAGTCTGCTCGTGCGCAGGATCGGAACTGCTCGTGCGCAGGATCTAATTGCATACGCTGCCGCCGCTTACCAAAACAATTTGAATATTACGAAAAAAAGTGATAAATTAATTATTCATGAACTTCTAACATTTCTTCAAAACAAAATCGATGTCTTAGACGAACTAACCGCGGTCCAAATATGCTCCAATCATTTCTCAAAAGACGAAGTGGAGGCTGCGAAAGACATTCTGTGCAGTGAAACAGTTGAACGCAGGATTATGAGGAAAGGCGAAGGTAGGAAGTGTAAGAATTTATATGATATCATTAAAATACTGAAGGAAACATATAATGAAGCTCTACCGACATTTGTGGCTCAGAATCTACACAAACTACCGCCTGTCAATTTCGATCACGTAGATGTAACTTGTCTCCTAAAAGATATAATGGCATTAAAGGGTGAACTAACCACAATTCAGTCTCAAATGTTGCACAAATGAAGTGTTGCGCTCTGAAATGGCTCTCTTAAGGAATGAACTGAAAATAAATAAACATAACCGTATTCCAAATCAAGACGTAAACACATCGCCGTCCTTGAACACATTGAAGGTCACCATACCGGTAGCGGTAGATAAGAACCGCTCAAACTCACGGTCGCCAACTAATGAATTACATTTCGACAACAATGCGCACTGCAATAATGTGATAACCCCGCCCGGCTCTCTCGCATTAGCTGCCCCACCTGTCATGCACTCTCCTCAATCATGGAATAAAGTAGCGGCGTCTAGCTCTCTCACACAACAACAAAAAGTCATACTACAGACATCACAGGTACATCAACCGGGAATGGATGAATCAGCCAAAGTTGCTCACCCATCCTTCATATTCGGGAAAGAACTCTCTCATTTCTACACCGAAAATAACTACAGTTGTATCGATATTGAAAGACTACCGAATGACACATATACATATATTAGCGATGCACACAATACCACTTCCTGGCTCGATCACTGTATATGCACTTATAATCTAAAGAACAAAATAGATAGTCTGAAAATACACTATGATACCGACTGTTCCCATCACCGGCCGACATCTTGCGTAATCGCTACTGAAAAATTACCTGCACTTATATTTAATAATCCACAACAGCCTAATAACATAATATGGACAAGGAATAATAATAAGAAAATCAGTGGGTATACGTCTGTAGCAGAAACATTACTTAGTGTAATCTATCAAAGACACTCCGAATCCATTTGTAATTCGGATTCTATATGTGACAATTTCGACCATATACAAAACATGGTTAATATATACACAGACATTGTTGAAGCCCTAAGTAAGGCTGCCAATATTGTATTTTATCGGGAGAACGATCAAAGTAAACCAAAATACATCGTGACATTTCTGGGTGGAATCAACAAGTTAAGGAACACTACGAAAATTCCAGATCGGCGTTGATGGACTGGATTAAAAATCGGAGACCATTACATGGTCCCATTGCGGATGAAAAAAGAACGAAAAAGGAAGGAGTTCAAAATAGCTCTTCAACACTGTCAAAGCTCTTCTGAACAAACAAAGATGGATGATATCGTAAAATCTCTTGACATAAAGCAGTTTGCCCAATTCTGGAAGAAAAGCAATAACCTGATCAAACCAAAAACTCGAATCGCCAGCCAAATTGATGGGTCCACAAACACGAAGGAAATTGCTTATACTTTTAGAAGAACCTTTGCAGATATTTCCGGAAATGAAGTACCGTCTGTCCCCGATATTATGGAATATGATGGACAAAACGTTTAGCTCTCTGAAAGAAGTATAATGAAGGCCATAACAGGCACTGAGGCTGGTAAGTCTCCGGGACATGATAATCTAAGTATTGAACACATAAAATACGAAGGTAGATACATACCCAAACTATTAAACATACTGTTCAACGCAATACTTAAACACATCCTTCTACCGGGCGCAATGACGAAAACGATTATAACTCCAATCCTGAAATCGGGAGAGCCTGACATGACTAACTCCAGCAATTACCGGCCAATATCTTTAGCAACTATAACTGCAAGATTATTTGAAAAGGTATTAAATAAGATACATGATAAACTAATGTCTTAAGATAACCAGATGGGATTTAAATGTAGATTATCCACTAATATGGCAAGATATACTGCAAAGCAAATAATAGAATTCTATAAGAAACGAAAAACTACCGTATACGAGTGCTTCTTAGACCTAAGTAAAGCCTTCGACAGGGTCTGTCGTAAAACATTATGGGATAAATTGAAAGCTATGAATATACCTACCTTATTTATAAAGACACTATCCCGATGGCACTCTTATTGGCACTATTTGCGGTCAAGAGTAAGGCAAGTAGGGTGTATGTCCCCCATTCTATTTAATGTATACATGGACGAGTTATAAAGTCGCCTGGACATCAGAGCGGGCTGTCGTGTTAACAGTATATGTATGAATCATATAAGCTACGCGGAAGACATGATCCTCCTAGCTCCGTCGATCGAGGGATTAAGATTACTCCTAAACACTTGTGAAGAATATGGAAAACAGCATAATATGATGTACAACCCGAAGAAGACGGAATTGATTGCGTTCCACCACGGAAAAAAATTCAGATACAAGTAAGATGCTTCATTTGCTGAAGTAAGGACACACAGTATTAAGATGCCTGAACAAAACGCAACCTCCTACCTGCCCCCATTGTGCAAAAGACCACACCCTAGCAAAATGCAGAGAAATAAACAATATACCAATCTGTTACAACTGTTCCAGGAATAATAGAAAATTCAAAGCAAATATATCGGACGACCACCGTGCTGATAGCATTAACTGCACATACATACAAAAAATGGTTTAAATCGCCAAAGAGAGAAAAGAATATGAATAAAATTGCACACCTACTTATTAGAGATAAAAAAACACAAAGGCTCTCAACAAGCCCGTTTTCCAACAGTGAAACAAACAAAGATGATTCACGGCTACTAATGAATTTCAATATAATTATTTCCTCGATATGGATAACTTTGTGGTAAATACTATTGATAAAACCATATCAAAGGACAAAAGAATATATACATCGGTGAACGAAACAAACAACATTTTAGCGATAAATTCCGAAGTTAGCCTAACCACATTTCATATGAATGTAAGGAGCATCGAACGGCATTTAGATAAACTCCTGGTAACAATAAAATCACTTAACAGACTATAGACATATGTAACAGACTGCATAATATTAACAGAGACGCATTCATCGAGCGATATAATCGAGGAAAAAATCCAGATACAAGTAAGATGCTCCCCGTATACCTTTAAGAGGCAAGAATAAATACATGTTCAAACGTAAAATACTTGGGGCACATTAATCAAGACCTATCGGACGATGGCGATATCGAACGACAAAGGAGAAGCCTAAACATAGTGTCTAATATAATTGCCCGCAGATTTTGCAAATGCAGCAATACCGTTAAAAAAATACTGTTCAACGCATTCTGTACTGGCCAGTATACGTGTGAGAAATGGTGTCACTACCGAACTTGCTCGATGGAACGTCTCCGAATTCAATATAATGATGCCTGTAGAATCATATTTGGATACCGAAGATACAGCAGCGCATCAACAATGTTCACGGAACTAGGACTGAATGGATTTGCCGGCCTGATGAGACACCGGGTCGCTGGAGCCAGGATGCGGCTAATGGCCTCCGCCAACACGTTGGTGACCGCAGCCTACCAGCACCAAGCGCCACTCCTGAGTGAGCGCTGGGCCCAAGCGCACTCAAGACCACGCCCTGCACAGTACTCTGTTGATAATTTATTCTTCTTTATATATTTTTGCATTTTTCATATATCTCTTCTCTGTTGTTAATTTATTCTTCTTTATATATTTTTGCTAAAGAATATTACTGTATGTTGCATAGTTATTGTTCAAAAAATATGTATTTCTATATGGGACGTGTGGGATTGCACTAACCTTCCCACATCCTAGAATAAATATGAGCAATATAATATTTTAACTTCCGATTTTATGTCCGGGTTAAATCTTCCCCATAGGAAAAACTAAACCCTTCCACACACTTTTCCACAAATGATCATCTAGTCAATCAACATTGTGCAAGTGCATTATATAAGTAAATAAATAAAAAAAACAGTACAAGAACAACACGTCAACTCACCAGAGATCAAATGGGAAAATATATCACCGACTCCAGATATTTTCATATCAGAGGGTTCGGCTCGGTAGAACTCCTAACAGGACCTATAAATCCTACTGATCCCTCAACATAAATATTTTAAAAATGTTTCGTTATCCTACATGTATTGAAAATGACCGAATTTTGCATCTTTATATATAAATTTTTTGATAGATCTAATACGCCTAAATTTTGAATGAGAGAGCTAGGTGTAATGCCAGTAGCCGAAATAACGAATGGTAATATTTTTATAATCTGAGAATGCCAAATTATTTTTATCTCATTTCCTAAATCTGAGTATTTTCTTATTTTTTCATTAACAGATTTTTTAATATTACAAGAATTTGGAATAGCGACATCTATGAAATAAGTTATTTTTTAAATTTAATTATTATTATTTTGCAAAACTTACCTATAACAATTTTGTTTTCATGTTGTCTTTGTCAACGGTATTCATAGTTTGTGAAAATACCGAAGGAAAATACGCCACCTGTGTACGAGATTTCCAAATCTTGGGTAAATTTTAGTGAATATAGGCGGGTTTGATATATTCGGCAGATTTAAAAAAAATTCTCTAGGTTCAATTTTTAATTTTTAAGAATTTTACATATTTCGTTAGATTTTCTTTGAAAATTCCCACTCGGTTTTGGTACATGCTCCTTGCTTCATTTACATTCATACATAGTCTCATACATACTGTTTGATGCCCGAATGGAAATTAAAAATGAACTGTTTCTTATATTCGCGTCATATATTCTCCTTACACTCGTTTCTTCATTCATTCGCTCATGCCCAAACGATGAAAGCATCCTTTTCTTAATTTTACTCACTACGATTTTCACCACATATACGCCTCATTACATTTAGCGCCAACCGCGTTCAATCCTCCATTACTAGAGTTTACGATTTTTCAATATCCCAATCGGCGTTTCCATCTCTCGTAAGCATAATTCCCGAATACACGAACTCATCCATCCACCTTCCCAAGTATTCATCATTCATAACTACATTGTACACTCTTTTCGTTCTTTATCTTTCAAGCACCATGACTTAAGACTTATATACAATAATTTTAACTCATTCTTCATACATACTTGGTTCATCCTACTCACGAGAGACCGTAGATCTTCCATGCTATCAATAATATATAATTTCATATATGCTATAATTTCAAGCCCAATCCCACCTCTTCTAATTGGTGAACATAATTTCCATACGATTTCAATTCTATTTAACATACAAACTCACCCACCTGCTCCATATATTCATCAAATAGTTAATGTTCAATTATTACATTAATTGAATAGACGAGTAGGTACTCCCAATTTTTATGCCGGCATCTTATTTTGATCACTATTAATTCCTTGAATGTAAAAATCCTCTTTGTTTTTACTAAATAAAATATTTTTATTTATAGGGAGACTCTGGTGGCCCACTCGTCGATGGAAATGTCTTGGTCGGTATTGAATCCAGGGTAGTTCCTTGTGCCGTGGGTCGGCCTGATGTTTACGTCAGGGTCAGCTCCTATTTATCTTGGATCAACAACAACACTCAATATTTTTCGTTTACTGTTATGGTAGTAGGCGAAGTTATTTATAACCCGGGAATGTTTGTTTTTCTTTTGAAAACAATGAAACATTTTAAGGTTCATTTATTTTAAACAGTTTATTTTTATTTATTTATTTATAATTACATGTTACATGATTAATACATTTATTTAGAGAAGATATATTAGAACACCATACTAGGCAGCTACCTGTTTCATGGTGCCCAATGGAGGAATGGTTACTTTGAATTAAAATCTAGTGTAAACATATTTTGATAGAATTATAAATATAATTTGAAAATTAGTAAAAAGATGTTTTCAATAACTCACAAAAATTGCCAAAGTTTTCTATAAAATAAACACAAACATAAATATGTACAAATACTTTGTCACAACTTACAAAATAAATCAAAACAGCGGAATCATTGTTTTTGTAAAATCTATTCATGAGAATATTTCCGTTAATGAAATTCATATCGATCTTGTAAATTGTCTTCATATTCGAATTATTATAAAACACACGTTTTACGATATAATAGCATTATATAGAACACATAACTCGAGCATTAGTAATTTCACCGAGAATCTGAAATCTATTATAAATACTAATTGTTCTCAAAATGCATTTGTTGTAGGCGATGTTAATATTGATATGTCTAATGAATTTGAAAACAATAGAAATAGTGAAAAAACTGAATATATCAACACATTAACGGAACTAAATTTTAAACCATGTATATAAAAATATACGAGAGAATTTCATGGACAAAGGCCATCATGCATAGATCATATCTGGTGTAATTCTAATGAAACTGAAAAAATAACAACAATTATTTGGAAAAATAACATTACTGATCATCACACGTGTATTGTAGCTTTTAAAACTGACAAAATAGATGTGAATAATTACTCCCGCAATAATTTTCCAAAAACTATTATTAATTAAGAAAAATTACAACAAAACCTTAATATTGAAAATTGGGAAACTGTTCTATCCTCTAATAACACCGACTTATGTTCACAAAATTTTGAAGCAATCTTGAATAACACATCAAATCTTCCTCTTCCATTATAAAATACTCTCCCAAAACTAAATTAAAAAAATTAAAACCATGGATCACTCAAGGAATCATAATTTCAATTAGACATAAAGAAAAAAATTATAAAGAACATAAAAAGTTTCCAGAAAACTATAAACTATACTAATATTTTAAAAAAATCAGAAATAAACTATGCCACATTATTCGGAAAACCAAAGAAGATTTCTATAAAGAAAAAATCAATATTGCTGGCAACAATAATAAAAAGATATGGCAAACTATAAATGAAATTATCAATAAAAAACCAAAAAAATCTAACATAAAAAAAATCACAGACATTGATAATAAACTTTACGATGTAAACACGGATCCAACGGAATGTGCAAATATTTTTAACAGTTATTTTGGGTCAGTTGGTGAAAAATTAGCACTCAAAATAAAAAAAAACACTGATAATAATGAAAAATTAGCACTTAAAATAAATAACACTGATAATAAAGATCTACCGTCACCATCCAATAATTGTAACAACTTGAGTCAATTTCAACGAACTAATGTTGATGAAATTAAACAAATTGTTAATGAATTAAAAGGTTATTCTTCCCCTGGTTTTGACAATATTTCTGTACAAATACTTTAAAAAAATTCTGACTCACTCTGTAAACCATTGGCTCACATCATAAATACAAGTTTTGAAAATGGCAACTTTCCCTTTACCTACAAAAAAACTATTATTTCCCCAATTTTAAAATCTGGGGACCCCAATCTAAGTAGTAACTATAGGCCGATTTCTCTCACCTCAAACATTTCCAAAACAAATATTTAAATTTGTAAAAGAAAATAATATTTTAAATGCACATCAATATGGTTTTAGAGAAAATATGAGCACTCAAGATGCTATCGTTAAGAAAAGCATTTGATAGTATATCACACTCTAATCTTATCTCGAAACTAGCGAAAATTGGTATAACTAACAATGCTTTAACGTGGATCGAAAATTACCTATTTAATAGAGAGCAATTTGTAAAGTTAAAGGGCTCTCTGAGTGATTCGCAGACCACAAATTTTGGCATCCCGCAGAGAACTGTACTAGGTCCAATTCTTTTCATCATTTATGTTAACGATATTTTTAAACTCTCAATTATGTCTAAACTTATTTCATACGCTGACGACACAGCAATTTTAACTGAGGGATTAACTTGGAATGAAACCCAAAGAACAGCAGAGTTAGAGATAAACATACTAAAAAAATGGTTCGATATAAATTTGTTAACACTTAATACTGAAAAAACTTTTATAATACCTTTCACCATTAATAAAAATTCATTCCCTGATAATTTAAAGATAAGTATACACTCATGTAATTGTAATAGAATTTCAAATTTATGTAAACCTGACTGCCCTGTACTTACTGTTAAAACGAATGTAAAATATCTAGGTGTAATTTATTATAGATAGTAACATAAAGTGGAAATTACAAATCAATGCAATAGTAGAAAGGTTAAGAAAATTATTGTACATTTTTCTTAGAATACGAAACATACTAAATTTTAAATTATTAAGAACCATCTATTTTTCACTAATTCAATCAGTATTACAATACGGAATTGTTGGTTGGGTGGAGCATTCAAAACTTCTCTCTTACCTTTAGAAATCATCCAAAGAATATTAGTAAAAATAATTTTGAAAAAACCGTATGATTACCCCACAATTAGATTATTTCAAGAATTTAAAGTCCCTTCTCTTCATATTATTTATAAAAAAATAACTCTTTTTCAAATACATAAAGATTGTTTCAACATTGACAACTTAATAACTTTTTCGAACAGCAATAGACAAAGTATTCTTGGCTCTATAACTATCCCGCGCTGTAACACCACCACAGCCCAACAATTTTATAAATATTTTGGTGTCAAATGGTTTAATCAATTACCTCTTAACTTAAGATTGGAAATGAATTATAAAAAAATTCAAAAGCTCAATAAAAACACTATATCAATAGCATATTAAAATCGTTTATACTTAAAAATACAATATAATCTCTCAATTATTATTATATTGAAATCCTTTTCTCTTATTTCTTATTCTTATCTCTTTCCTTCTTTTACATCCTTTTTTCTTTTCTATTTGATAAAATTTTGTGACATATAAAATTTTTATTTTGTTATATTAAAAAATAAAAATTCTTTTCATTATCTTTACACTCTCTGAAAAATATTTTAAATTACTATTTACACGCGTTTCTCCGTCTTTTTAACACGAGCATTTGCTCTAAAAAAGGTGTATCACGATGTACTGTAATAAAAAGAAAATAAACTTAATGTAATGTAATAACATGTAATTGTAAATTTAATATTAAATAAAAATTAAATATAAAAAAATATATATATATATTATTTTATATATATATATATATTTTACATACACATACATACATGTATATATATTTTACATATACATATATACATTATATACATATATACATGTAGCGCGCAGTATTTGATCCGATGCACGGATCCGAATACTTTCTCCGTCACACGCATAGCAACGTCTCGCTCGGCAACTTTCAGCTCACCACTCGTACAGGAAGACAACCCATTGGCCGAGCTACCCCCACCCCTCCGTCATCGGCCAGCACTACCCTGCCCAAAAGGGTATATAACGCCGTGCAGGCCTATATGGAGTCAGAGTATCCAGTCTCATGGTTAAACTAAGCAACAGAATCCTAGTGGTCGTTGCCCAGTTAAACCCTCCCCAGTACCAAGTCGAGAGAACCCCCGGGTCCTCCTTGGGAATTCAAGTAACAGCTCCCTCGGGGATATTACTTGTCAGGAAAACCTCAACCCAACTAAGAGACCACGGGTCCTCTGTTGAGATTATTACGCTAAGTGTTTAGTGAGAACGTTAGTGATTATTGTTTAAACTCTAAATGACTTTACTTTGTGCTACAACTTTCCTGTGCTCTGTTTTTTACTATAAGCTGTGGACCCTGTGTGTAAGAGAAATAAACTGACCAACGCTGAAAGACTATTTTCTTACAAAACCCTGACACATATATAATTATAAGTATAATATTACCAATGCATTATAAATAAATCATTGCAAATGGATTCTGTAACTTTTATTACAGTACATTCAAATCTCCCAGTGGAAAATGGGCTTCCATGTAGGTCACGATGAGCTAACCTTGTTAAATAAATTTTCTAAGAACCTTGGATTTTAGCTGTTGTAATATGGCAATGAAATAACATTCAGTTGTTAACACTACATGCACAGGAAGTAGGTGTCAAAAGTATAAGTCTCTGTAATGGCTGTAATGTGTGCTCTGTTACAATAAAAGTTATTTTGGTTATTAAAGATCACCATCTATTATTTATCAAGACTACAGGTTATGGGCCCAGGCACATGTGAAAAGAGGAAAAACATCTTGTTATTATTGAAGGCAATCAGAGCATGTTAAAATTGGAGGGGTCAAGAAACTGGAATGTGTGGAAATTCCAGACTGCAGTATTGTTACTTGGACAAGGATGGCTGGATATAGTGGAAGGTCGGAGTACAAAACCTGAAGAAAGTGCACAGAAAATTATTTGGGAAAACAAGTATGCAAAGGCTCAGTCTTTAATAGTCACAAGGATGACAAATGTTATGTTACACATTATATCATGTTCTACTTCAGCGGAAATGTGGAAGAAGTTGCAGAGTGTGTATGAACAAAAAACGGAGACAAGCATTCATATTGTACAACAGCGATTTTTTCAGTACAAATATGAAAAAGGAACAGAAATGTCTGCATTTTTAACAAAAACACAAGAATTACAGAACCAGTTAAAACAATTGGGAGAAGAAATTTCTCAGAAATTTCTTATAACTAAAATACTCATGTCGCTGCCAGAAGAATATAAACATTTTGTTTCGGCTTGGGAATCTGCCCCTGATGACAAAAAAACCTTGGAAAACTTAGTGACCAGGTTGTTGATGGAGGAAGAAAGATTTATTGGTAAGAATGATGAACTTCAACAAACCCCATCATCGTCAGCTTTCGTAATGAAAAATAAAAAAAATGGAAAGTGTTTTAAGTGTGGAGAAATCGGACATTTCCAGAGCGAATGTAGGAAAAATAAAAATAACAATGAAGAAAACAAAAATAACACGTGTTATTATTGTGGCCAGTTTGGACATTATAAATCCAGTGCTGGTTTAATAAAAATAAAGACTCAAGTAAATACAACACAAAGAAAAGTAATGCGTTTGTCTTATTAAATAAAATTTACGACAATTATCAAGATTCTAAGTGGCTCGTAGACACCGGTGCGGATGAACATATGTGTTGTGATAAAGCCTTATTTACAAATTTAACAGACATTTTGAATAAATCAGTGATAGTCGGTAATGGCGAGTCAATTAGTGTGTTGGGCTGTGGCCAGATGGCGGTACAGGTGCAAAACAACACGGAATGGGTTGACACTACCATAGACAACGCGCTATTCGTACCAGATTTGAAAGTTATGGTGCTGCCACACGCAAAGCTCACATCAACAGATAATATAAAGCACAATAGCGCTCGCCATACAATCCCATACAGACCCGACACACGTAAAAAGATAACGCGCTATAAG
Source organism: Hesperophylax consimilis (assembly GCF_061612785.1). Taxonomy (NCBI): domain Eukaryota; kingdom Metazoa; phylum Arthropoda; class Insecta; order Trichoptera; family Limnephilidae; genus Hesperophylax; species Hesperophylax consimilis. The sequence goes on from NC_142852.1 coordinate 11,930,321, forward strand.
TGTGGTTCTGAACTTCGCTAACCGAATTTATTTTACGTAACCGCTCCCGACGCGATATTTGAAAAGTTATGCGTCCCCCTCTCCGCCGTAAAAAGGAGAGGGGGTCATTTTAATTGCGGAGCTACCGACTAAGTTCCGTGTTCCCTTTGACAGCCATGACATAAGCAGCCTAATAATGCATTTCTTATTTATTATGTTAGCTCATATCGTCATGTGTGCTAGTAAATTTAGAAACATAAAAAAAAACTTTATTTGGCAAACATACTTAACATATATTTAAAATATAAATATAATCAATATTTGAATTTGAAGTAAACAAATTTTCGCCCTTTCAAAATTAATCATATTTTTAACTCAGTATGTTTATATGGTAATATCATTCGGTTTTTTGATAAAGTTAGACGGCCTGATACCTACATAGAGAAGCTTCTAGTTTGTTCGTTTGTTGATTGTTTTCAATTGTTTTCCTGGGTAATCTGGTTTGCTCTCGTCAGCTCTCGTGCTCTCTTCTCGTTCCCTGCCCTGGTGTTGGTCCTTGCCGCCTTTGCCTTCGACATTTTTGGAAATCGACTTGAGCTTATTTTACAATAATTTATTATATGTCGCTTTCGTCGATCGGCGTGCGAACTGCGAATTTCCTGATTCGACGGAGAGGTTATGTCAGGTTATGTGAAAATGCGCTATTTACGCGCAGATTGTTTAAAATCTAAAAAGTTTATAAATAGCATTTATAATTATATAGTTGGCGGCATCATCATCAGAGGATGAGCTGTCCAACAGATTCAGCAATAGGCGACAAGTATCATCCATTTCGAAAACGTGCTCAAGCTGTCAGTAAGTAAAGTTGTCACTTTGACAGATGAAATTATGTTCCTCGGCCGCTCTCGAATTCAACTGACCCCCTCTCCTACCATAGGAAGAAATATTTGATAGCGTCGTGTGTCGGTAGAAAAGATGATGCGCTGTACATTAACTTTTGATGTGAGCTTTGCGTGTGGCAGCAGCCTCAATCTGTTCTCTGTCAATCGCGCTATTAAAAAGGTTATGTTATGATGACAGATGACAAGTCTTGCAAATTTTACAAGGATGGAGATATTTGTGCCGTAGCGAAACGAGACGGAAGCGGTTATTATATGGATTTACGTTTTAAATGCAATACTGCAATTGTGACAAAATCAGAACTGAATGATTTTAGTTTATGGCACGAAAAATTAGCTCATCAAAATTTTGAGTATGTCAAGGAAGTTTTACAGAAAAACAACATCGATTCACAACAAACATTAGTTCCGGAATGTGAAAGTTGTTTACAAGGAAAAATTCACCGATTGCCGTTTGCAAAAAGTAATTACACCAGCAAGAAGACATTTGAAGTAATTCACGCGGATACGTGTGGCCCAATGGAAGAAATGTCATTAGGGGGGTCGAAGTACTTTGTTCTGTTTAAAGATGACTACTCGAATTTTAGATATATTTATTTTGTTCAAAATAAATACGACATCAAGAATTGTATTGAAGATTTTCTAAATAAAACTGAAAATATAACTGGAAATAAGGTTAAAATCTTTCGAAGTGACAATGGACTGGAATTTATAAACAAAGAAGTGAAAGAAATGTTCTCAAAGCGTGGCATAACCTATCAAACGACTGTTTCATATACTCCAGAGCAAAATGGAAAGGCTGAAAGAGAAAATAGGACTCTAGTGGAGGCTGCAATGCTATATGCAAAAAGTTTACCAAAAAACTATGGGCAGAAGCTGTAAATACTGCAGTTTTCGTACTTAATAGGACTGGAAAAAAAAAAAGTAAACGGAAAATCTCCCTTTGAAGTATGGACAAACAGACACTTTGACATCCGTCAATTGAAAGTGTTTGGTACACCTGTATATGCGCACATTCCTAAAGAAAGATTAAGAAAATGGGACAAAAGGGGTGAGAAAGGACTAATGGTTGGTTACAGCGAAGATGTGAAAGGGTACAGGATATATTTTTCACATAAGAATACCATAGAAACAAAAAGGGATGTAATTTTCTTAGAAAATGAAAATAAACTCCAGGAATCAATTGAGATAATATCTTTAGAAGACAAACCATCACAAAAGACTGAAAAAATGGTAAATGAAGGAATTAGAACATTGGAAGATGAAGGTGGTATGAAAATCTCTACTGAAGAAGATATGCTATATGAAACCAAATCGGAAAGTGATAATGAACCATGTGTTGATGAGTTAAGTTCAAATGTGAAGATAATCCACTAGCACCCTACTGTGAGAGATCAAAAAGAACAAGGAAACAAACTTCTTTCTATAAATGAAACAATGTACACATTAATGTTGATCCTGATCCGATGACGTACAAAGACGCTGTGAGTAGGGTTGATGCTTCCAAGTGGCAGGAGGCCATTGAGAGAGAGCTGCAAACACTGAGAGAAAACAATACGTGGGAAGTGTACAATGAGCCAGTGGATCCAAGTAAGGTTGTTGGTAGCAAATGGGTATTCAAAATTAAAGTTCCAAATCAATATAAAGTCCGGTTGGTTGCTAGGGGGTTTGAACCAGATAAGTTGTTTATTTATCAATACTACATTAGCCAAAACAAATATATCTGAAACCTGAGATTTGAACGGGTTTTTAATATTTGATTCGCTTCGAAAATCAAGCAAAAATAACGTAGCCAAAATAATAGTAAGAATAAAACATTTATTTGTCAAAAGATAAACTTTACATATTTTTTAATATAAATTCTATTGACAAAAAGGTCACTGCTCAGCTGAGCATTGACCTTTAGCATAGCTATGCATTCCGGATCTCTCCGGGAATGCAGCTGGTTTTCAGCAGTGCCTCCAATATAATAATAATAATATATACATATTTAGGTATAATAATGAACAATGAAAAAATATTAACAATAAAAAATCAAATCAACACAAAAAAATAAAAAATAAAAATAGATATAGTAGGTATACAATTGTGCAAATTAATTATATACTAGCTTTTTGCCCGTTGCAGGCAACTTATGGGTAAAAATACTTTTGAATGTATGATTTGGCGTTGAATGCAGGTGGGGCGAGAGGTGTGTGCCTATTTTTATATTTAAGATGTGATGTAATGCGTAGAAATGTGGTGCGTGGTGTAATGTTTGAATGTGAATGAAGCCAGGAGTGTGGTATTACAAAATTTTAAAAAAGAAATGTATATTTGGAGAAAAATTGTGCCAAGGAGCTTACTGATCATTTTTTCACCGAGCCGTTCGTGTTGTGTAGGTTCAGACGCATAATTTCATACCCATATCGTATGTACGGTTTTTGTCACCGACACTCTTGAAAAGTCCCAGGGAGTTTTATTTGGAAAAAGCATTGCTCAATTAACACGCAAAATTTAAAAACTTTTAAATAAAAAAATGTGGTAAAGATTACGAATTCCGCTTCACGGTAAAACGCAATATTTCACTTTCAAATAAATGGATTTAGCTTTATTCATTCAAAACATGATTTATTTTGTCAGGGGGGATGGAAAAATACGCACTTTTCATTATAATTTGGTTTATTAAGTCACTTACGCGATATGTCAATTAGTATGTGGCACCGTTTACCTAGCCAGTGCGCGGGTTAGGTACAGTACCTACCTACGAACTAATTCAGTTAAAGAAAATAAAATCTTGAAAATATTAAATTAATATATATAACCTAACCTAATCTAACTGTGATTTTCTATAGCAAAAAAATGCCCCTTTAATAACGCCTGCTCGCGTCCCCTTTAGAGTTACATCCCAGTTTTCAAGTAGTTTGTGGGCTACGCTATTCTCTGTCCACGATAAGAACGACCTGTTGGAGTACCAAATTAGGTTCGTTCTGCGCATACCACCCCCCCGCTCCTTTCCTTCGCCATCGCTCGGCTATCTCCGGCAATCTTCGCTGACAATTCGTTATTCGTTAGTGCCTGCGCTTAGAGAAATTAACCCATTCAGACCCTGCTATAAAATGGATGTTCAGCCGATATGTCCGAATTCATTATCACCAATTACGAAAAACAAAAAAGGACAGGTAAACATTATTTATGTGTTATTTGTATGACTATTCGATTTACAACAATGCATTTTTATAATTCAAGGATATAGATAGGTAATATATGTATAAAATTTGTGAATGTTGGTGTTGATCGGTTTTTTTTTATGTTTATAGTTGGTGCACAAACCTCAACGGACAATGATAGTAAATATGTATCGAAAAAAATTTCGGAATATCGATCACATTGTTGATGAACTAGAGGACAATAATGATAATTCGTTAGCTTTTGAAATTTCAAATGAATCATCTGAGGAAAATTTTTTTTTTTTTTAATGGCAATGATGATATTTTCAACTTTGGATTGATTTCTTAGCCGATTTGATAAATCTGATGCCTAATAAAGTACAATATGTATTGTAATACTATCATCATCATTATTTGAATGTATTAAAATGTTTTAATTTTTTATTTTATTTATCGGTAGGAAAATAAATTAAATAATTAATTTGTTAAAAAAGTGGGTCTAAATGTGTTAACGCTCGTCCTTTTAGGAGTGGGGCGAAGGGGCGGAGACATGCGTGTCCACGGGTTGTTCTAAAGTTGGACCGAGAATAGGTTTGTATAGACTGGTTTGTGATTTGATTCTAATACCTTTTCCCATGTTCTAATATAACCTAACCTCAAAAACACGCAAAATTTAAAAACTTTTAAAAATGTAATATGTATGTTTGCATATAAATGAAACAATGAGTGTGTGACCACAAATGTATTAAAATATATGTATGGTTAGAAAGAAATGGATATTTTGAGAAAAAAAGTGCCAAGGAGCTAACTGATCATTTTTTCACCGAGCCTTTCGGATTCTGTAAGTCAAGACGCATAATTTGATACCCATATCGTATGTACGTGTACGACACGTGTCGTCTGCACAAGAAAAAACTGTAAAATATAAGCACCGGCACACATTTACCTTTGTCTTTTGTAATGATTCAAATAAAGCACTTGAGGTATTTCATTTGAACCATTATTATATTAAGACTAAGTGTCACAGTCAACACGTAAATTTTTGCTCCACACAAATTAATAATTATATTAAAATTAAGAGCTTAAAGTAGTGTTTTTCACCCACGAGTACTTTACCATAATCAAAAATTAACATTGTGTACCAACAGTTGCAGCTGCCTAACCGGTAATTCTTTATTATTAATTAAAATTTCAACTGTCACTGGATTCCATTAGACACACACATACAAAGCCGATTAGAAGGAAGAATACTAATACAATCAAAGTTTCGAAGAGTACAAGTGAAACGCCCACCCACTTCTCGCCATAGACAACGCATGAACAGGGTTGTCACTGCATCTTATATAAATTATTAATATACAAAATCCAATTGCAAGATGAGTACCACTGATGCACTATCATATATCAACAAGGCTAAGGAGGAAATTAGTGCTTTATATAGTAATATTACTGATCCGGCACTTAAACTAACTAAAGATCAGATGACTAAATTACTAAACAAACTTTCCAACCTCTCTGGCACCATGCTGGATGTTGGTGTCAAAGTTGGAATCCTCGAGGGACAGGTTAAGTCATATGAACACATGGTCTCCTCAAAATTGATAGAATCAACCTCACAACATGAATCTTCATATTTACCAAATTTAACAATGTGCGAAGCTGCTGACGAGCTCGAGGAGAGGAAAAAACGTTCGAAAAACATTATTATTTTCAACTTTCCTGAAAGCTTGGCCTGCTCTCAAATTGACAAAATTACAGATGACACGACAAAAATATCAAATACACTAACGGCCATAAACTCAACCATCACCAAGGCCAACATCACAACCTTTCGTCTGGGGATAAAAAAAAACGGACAAACCCAGACCTCTAAAAGTGATGCTTGACAATCCCACCCAAGCCATTGATATTTTGCGAAAAAAAAATAGCATAACAGAGTACCCTGGCATTAAAATTTATTCCGACCAAACTCCAGCCCAAAGAAATTATCTCGCCAATTTACGATTAACCCTAGACCAAAGAACCCGAGACGGTGAAATAGGTCTCACAATCAAATATAAGAACAATAAACCTGTTATTGTAAATACAAAAAACTCCCCACGAAACTAACATTTTACTACCAAAATGTTAGAGGTTTGCGTACCAAGCTCAACACCCTAAGGTGTAATATTCCAACGATAAATAACGATGTGTACTGCCTAACAGAAACCTGGCTTCATGAAAATATATCTTCCCCTGAATTAGGCTTCACCAACTACGATGTTTACCGGCTGGATCGTGAAAATATTATTGGCGGCGGGGTTTTAATATCGATCAGAAAGATGTTCCATTCAAAACTATTAAAACTAAAAAATAAAAACATTGAACAAATAGCTATATTAGTGAAACTCAAAGCAACAAAAATAATAATTGTGTGTGTGTATATCCCCCCCCAAGTTAGTGCTGATGTGTATTGTAAACATTGTGATGAAATTGAATCTTTGAAATTGAAATATCCTGATGCAAAATTAATAATTTTTGGGGATTTTAATCTCCCAAATGTAAACTGGGTACAACCCACCGAGTCTTCAAATCCTATTTCTGCTAAAGCCCAATTAATCATTGATATCATCAACTTTCTCAACCTAAAACAATTAAATCATGTTAAAAATATAAATGACAGAATTCTTGACCTTGTCATATCAAACATAAATAATAGTAATGTCAGCGAATCGCGTGAATCAATAGTATCCATTGACTCTCATCATCCCCCTTTACAAGCGACCATTTATTTGGCACCCATTGAACTCCTTAGTCCCCAACCTCCCGTTCACGAACTAAACTACAAGAAAGCCGATTATAATCAAGTGCGGTTATATCTTTCTTCGCTCAATTGGTCCCGCATTTTTATGTCTACAAACGTAGAAGAAGCAACAAATGTGTTCAACTCAAACCTTTATGATACTATTGAAAATTGCATACCAACTTCTATTGTAAAACGTAACGACTGTTACCCAAAATGGGTTAGTACTGAACTAAAAAAACTCATTCAATGTAAAAAAATTGCCCACATTAACTTTAAATCCGATAACTCCACTGACTGCTATAAAATTTTTTCTGTTTTACGAAATAAATGTAAAAGTCTATCTAAAAAATGCTATTCAGATTATATTACAGATGTAGAGCAGACTATCAAGTCAAATCCAAAACATTTTTGGAATTATGTGAATTCTCTTAAAGACAACAACGGCTGTCCTCGATCAATGTATTCAGGGCGAAAACATGCTGACAGTGATCAAGAAATAGTTGACCTCTTTGCTGATCATTTCTCAAGTGTTTATGAACAGAAAAATGATAATGTAACTATACCTGAATTTAAATACACCAATGTAACTGACATATCAACATGCCACATTTCTCTGGATGATGTTAATACAAAGATCAGATCTCTAGATTGTAAGAAGGGGTCAGGTTCTGACAAAATTCCACCGGTATTCATAAAGGAATGCGCTCAGTTTATAGCAGCTCCACTTCAACACATATTCAATCTGTCACTTCAAACTGGAATATATCCTGATCCTTGGAAACTTAATCACTTGACACCTGTATTTAAATCAGGTGATAAAAATTGTGTTTTAAATTATAGACCAATTTGCATACTGTCTACCACCCCGAAAATGTTTGAAAGTATTGTCTTAGATAAAATTGCTGTTAAGTTTAGGCATATTATTACTCCAGAACAGCATGGTTTTGTGACCGGTCGGTCTACCACAACCAATCTTCTATTGTATGAACACTATATCTGTGAAGCTTTCACGTCTCGTGCACAAGTAGATTCAATATATACTGACTTTTCAAAAGCCTTTGATAAGTTAAATATTAATATCCTTCTCGCGAAACTGCAAGCCCTTGGTATACATGGATCATTCCTAAAATGGTTGAATAGTTACCTCTGTAACCGCGAACTGATGGTAAAATTAAATAATAAAGTCTCATATAAATTTAAAGTAACATCTGGAGTTCCTCAAGGCTCTCATCTGGGCCCACTTCTCTTCGTATTGTTTATAAATGATTTATCTTTATGTTTCGAAAATGTCAAATTCATTCTATTTGCAGATGACCTAAAGCTTTTTAAGATTATAAAATGTTTAAATGATGCACTTATCCTTCAGCATAATATAGATAGACTTGCTAGCTGGTGTGAAATAAACAAATTATTCCTAAACGTAAAAAAGTGTTTCCACATGTGTTTTTACCGTTCACGGACTCCAATAACCATATCGTATTCAATTAACGATAATGAAATTGCATTAGTACCATTTATCAAAGACCTTGGTGTTATTTTTGACAGAAAACTTACCTTTGATCGTCACTGTGAAACAATTTCCAATAAGGCCATGCAAATTCTAGGTTTTGTAATGCGTAACACAAGGACTTTTCAAAACATTGAGTCAATTAAATTACTCTACTGCTCTCTTGTGAGATCGCACCTAGAATATGCATCTCCTGTATGGTCTCCGATTTATACCTGTAACTTACACCGCTTGGAGAAAGTACAAAGAAAATTTCTTCGATACGTTCAATTCAAATTGAGACAGCCTGTAATTGATATCTGCTATAATACATTAATGTCTGGTCTAAATCTACCACTTCTTTCTACCCGGCGAACTATTAATGACATTCTTATACTTTTTAAATTACTGAACAATCTCATAGACTGCCCTCAAATGTTAAGTGTTATAAATTTTCGTGTCCCTGTTAAATCAACTCGACTCCACCATCTTTTCCACAGTGACAATCATAGCACTAACTATTTGTATCATTCACCGTTGGCGCGTTTTCACCGCACTGCCAACACGTATACAGACCTTTTTGATATTTTCAAAACCTCACCGTCTTGCATCAAGGCAAAAATACTTGGTTATGAATGTAATTGATATGTTTGTGAAATGTTAAATGTCTGTTTGTACTGCATCATACTGACTGTTGTGTTCTTCTTTATGTGTAACATATATATGGTGTTCTATACATATACATTCCACATATATACATATATGTGAAATGTATATGTATAGCATCAATAAAAACTGCTTGTGGATGTATTATTTTAATGAAAAATGCTATTTCTAATTGTCAAGTCTCTTACAGCCCTGAACTGTGTACTTATAATCCCATGTTTCACATTACTGTAAAAGCCTTTTATGGCGTTTAATAAATAAATAAATAAATAAATAATTACAGAGTTATTTAAAATATCATAAAAATGCAGGGAATATCGACTCTTGTAGTATGTTTGCATAAACGAATGCGTCTTGAGAAAGACGATATATTCGAAATTTGTAATTTGCATATTGAAAAGAACGCCTTTATAAAAGCGGTTGGTTTTTATTGCGGGTAAAACTCCTTGTATTCGTCCAAGGTCAGTCAGTAACGGCTCTGTGACATCGGGGCCAGTGAGCAGGACCGCACGCTGGATGGACGGCTCTCCGGGACTGGCTGGCAGGCGGGCTGGCTCAGTCGGCAACGTTCAATTCCCTCGATCCAGGGAATATCGACTCTTGTATGTTTGCATAAATGAATGCGTCTTGAGAAAGACGATATATTCGACATTTGCAATTTGCTAATCTTTGAAAGCGTCTTGAAAAAGACGATTGGTTTTTATTGCGGGTGCAACTTCTTGTATCCCTCCAGGCTCAGTCGGTAACGGCTCTGCGGGGCGCTAGCTGGTTCAGTAGGCAGTGGCAGATCCCCTCTCCGAGGCTGGCTGTTGGGAAGGCTCAGTTACATAAGGCTTAAAATCGCTTTGAAAACTAAAGGCAAACACATTACTATCCTATTAGTCGTTAACCCTTAAGTACGCAACGATATCAAAAATGAAATTTTAATATTTAAACCGCGTTAATAGGTTTCTGGGTCTAAAAGAGTTCTTGAAAAAGGTAACAATAAATTATGTTTTTAAATTTTCAGTAATGACAGAGTTCAAATGTTAACTATGGTACACAAAGTTAAGTAAGATATAAATGAAAAATTGTAGCGAATAAGTAGTTATCTGTATTTACTTATTTACAGAGTCTCCATCCTCTATCTTCGCCGAATGTCACAGCGGTGCTGCCAAGGTCTGGAATCCATGAGAGGACATAGTATCAGCGCTCTATTAGCAGCAGACACATACCTGGACGGATGACGAACCTCGTGCTGGCACTGTTGGTGGACGCGGTGCACTCTCTCGCTGCAGCAGCTGGTCCAGTTTCCTCACCACCTAGGATTCTTGCAGCAGATTCTCCATCTTCGTGTGACCTGTTTCTGTACTTCATTTTATTTAACTTAATTTCAATTTCAATTTGTAATATTTATATATTTTTTTATATCTGCATTAACTGTAAAGCGCCCCTGAGGTGATATCTCAGAAAAGCTGCGTTATACAAATCATCCAATAAATAAATAAATACTCAAATAATCAAATAATTACAAAAACAAGAATATTTCAACTTTGTTTTAAATGAAAGAGTTTTCGTTTTTTCGAATAAAATCATAGAATAATTGGCATTGCAGCCTTTACAAACCCCAGTTGTCCGATTTTTAGTTCATGTAATACTGTTTTCTGTTCCCTGCTTTACTACACTACACAGGATCAATAGTTAATTAATTTTCACTCTCGTGCCGCAGTTCCTCCTAATTTTCTTTACAATTGGCAATATATTTTACCAGAATAATCTTAATAACTATTGTCAAAGTGTAAAAATTTACGAATTTGTTGATTACGCTTTAACGGCATTATATCTGCTCAAGCAAGATTAAGCACGTAACGAAATGTATGATTGCATGAAGCATTTCGACAGCAATTTTCAATTAGTAAATTTTTTTTTAAAATTCTTAATAAAATGTTCTAGAACGCACTAGCAGCTGCTGCTACAGTTCTACAGTTTTGACAGTGAATGTAGGAGTGTAAAAATATTATTTGAAAAAATAATTAAATATATAACTGTACACATATTCACATATATTTTGATATTCGTGATAGAAGCATGACATAATTATCTTTTTACACATACATTTACATTTAAGTTACACGTTCATTTAAGATTAAAAAAATCAAATCTTTTGCAATGCGATTTCGAACAAATTCAAAGAAATCGAAAGGTTATAAATATTTTGATCATTATAAAATTATACTAATTTTATATACTGGAAACCCTCTGGTGAAACATATCATATCTCTATTCTATTACTAGAATTAATTCTGTAAATAGTTTTCGTGAAGGTGAATGTTAACGCAAGGAACAAGAAAAGTGTCCATTCAAAGACTTTTTTCAAGAAAATGCATAATTCCATATAAAAAAATTAGGTTAGTGCGGACGTGTTTTTTCATTTCTCTCTTATGAGAACATGAATAATTGCAGCCAGAAAACGAAATAGTTTTTTCTCAACTGCAAGTCAGCAAGTTTCTCTTCAAGGTACACTATTGGTAAATTGCATAGTTGCACTCAGAACAAAAAAAGGGTTTTTTCTCCGCTGTGAGTCAGCATGTGTTTCAACAAATGTCCTATATGAGGGGTAAGGTGACCTTTCCTAGAAACTGAATATGTGAACTTGGAAAATAAAAAAGGTTTGTCGCCACTGTGACTCACCATGTGGCTTTTTAAATGTGCGTTTTGAGAATATCCATAGATAATCAAGGAACAAAAAAAAATTCTCTCTAGGGAGTAAACATGTGCTTCAGATAGCTTTTATAATAACATTTATATGTGCAATTGGAACATAACACAGGTTTTTCGTCACTGTGAGTTAGCATGTGGGTCTTTAGGTAGGCGTTTTGATAAAATGAAATGTTTCACACGGAACATCTTCTTTCGTATGGTGGGGGGTCAGAGGGGGACATCTAGATCTGCGAGCCATTTTAGGGCCTCAGGCGTCGCCATGTGAACCTCATCAATCCCGCCGGGGAATGAATGGAGCGGGCATTCGTTGACCACATGTTCGGTAGTCTGCACCGCACCACATTCACACATCGCCGACTCTTTAAGGCCCCATCTGTGCATCATGTGGGCACAGCGGCTATGGGAGCACATTAACCTATTGATGGCGGACCAGGTTTTGCGAGGCAGTGAGAACCCAGGCTGTCTCTCGGTGGGGTCATGTATGAGATGGGCATTTCCCACGTTGGCCGTTTGCCACTCAAGTTTCCACCTATCTTCTGGGGTGAGAGGTAGTCGGAGGAGCCTCTCTCCTTCCGCCCAGAAGGGCTTTCGGGACTGCAAGCGGCATGCCGGGTGGGAGACGACATCTTCGTGTAGAGGTATTGCGCTTTTTTGCAGCGCCTTCTTGTATTCCCTCAGTGTTGCAATTTCTCGCCTGATGTTTGGCGGGGTTATGTTTGCAAGTACGGGGAGCCAAGGGAGAGGAGTAGATTTTAAAGTCCCGCTGATGGTTCGCATTGTGGCATTAAGCTGAACGTCTACCATGGAAGTGTGGGCGCTTCTAGCCCATACTGGAGCACAGTATTCAGCCGTTGAGAAAACCAGGGCAATGGATGCTGTTCTGAGCGTGTTGGCGTCGCATCCCCAGCTAGTTCCAGCTAGCTTATTAACTAAGTTAAGCCTTGTCCTGGTTTTTTTACCCACTGTTTCCATGTGTTGCCGGTAGTTCAAGCTCCTGTCCAAAGTAACTCCAAGATAGCGGGAGTGGGGGTCATGGTAAATATTTTTTCCATCAAACTGAACACAGAGTTTGGCATCCGCTTGTGAATTGCTAAGATGAAAAGCTGTCGCAACTGTTTTCGACCCATTTGGCTTTAGTCGCCAATTGAGGAAATATTCTTCCAAAGCCTTTAGGTCAGAATTGAGGATATCTTCTGCTGCTTTAAGGGTTTTGGCTTGAGCTGTGACGGCGATGTCATCTGCGTAAGCAAATTTTCTGCCTTCAGTGTGAGGGAGGTCTCGAGTGTAGATGTTAAATAGCGATGGGGCCAGCACTGAGCCCTGGGCAAGGCCATTATTGAGGGGTATTTTTTTGCTTTTTCGCCCTCCTAGAAAAACCCTGCAGGTACGGCCAGTTAGCAGTTGCTCAATGAGTCGTACTGTGTTGCCATCCTCTATGGTGTCGTACAGTTTAACAAGGAGGCCTTTGTGCCACACCGTGTCGTAGGCCGCAGAGAGATCAATGAACGCTGCCGCAGTCTTCAGCCGTTTCTGGAAACCAGATTCAATGTGTGTTGTCAGTGCTAACACCTGATCGCAGCAGTAACGGCCTGGTCTGAAGCCAACGGAACATGAAAAATATTTTTCTTTACCGTGAATTAGCACTTCAGATAACATGTATGGTTGCACAAGGAACATTAATGAGGTTTTCCTACGATGTAAGACAGCATATGGCTCTTCAGTTGGCTCTGTTGATAAAATGCATACTTGCACTCCAAACATGAAGAGGTTTTTCTCCACTGTGAGTCAACATGTGCCTCTTCAAGAGACCCTTTCGACAACACGCATAGTTGCACACGGAACATGAAAAAGGTTTTTCTACACTGTGAGTCAGCATGTGACTCTTCAAATAATCCTTTCGATTGCATGCATAGTTGCACAAGGAACATTTAAAAGGTTTTTTTCCACTGTGAGTCAGCATGTGGCTCTTCAGTTGACTCTTCTGATTACACGCATAGTTGCAAGCGGAACATGAAAAAGGTTTTTCTCCACTGTGAGCCAGCATGTGTCTCGTTAGGTGGCTCTTTCGATAAAATGCATAGTTGCACACGGAACATGAAAAAGGTTTTTCTACACTGTGAGTCAGCATGTGACTCTTCAAATAATCCTTTCGATTGCATGCATAGTTGCACAAGGAACATTTAAAAGGTTTTTCTCCACTGTGAGTCAGCATGTGGATCTTTAGGTTGCTCTTGCGATAACTTGCATAGTTGCACACGGAACATGAAAAAGGTTTTTCTCCACTGTGAGTCAGCATGTGTCTATTTAGTTTACTCTGTTGATTACTTGCATAGTCGCACTCCGAACATAAAAGTGGTTTTTCTCCACTGTGAGTCAGCATGTGTCTATTTAGTTTACTCTGTTGATTACTTGCATAGTCGCACTCCGAACATAAAAGTGGTTTTTCTCCACTGTGAGTCAGCATGTGTCTCGTTAGGTTGCTCTTTCGATAAAATGCATAGTTGCACACTGAACATGAAAAAGGTTTTTCTGCACTGTGAGTCAGCATGTGGCTCTTCAGTTGACTCTTCTGATTACACGCATAGTTGCAAGCGGAACATGAAAAAGGTTTTTCTCCACTGTGAATCAGCATGTGGCTCTTCAGCTGACCCTTCCGACAACACGAATAGCTGCACACGGAACATGAAAAAGTTCTTTCTCCACTGTGAGTCAGCATGTGACTCTTCAGATGATCCTTTCGATTGCATGCATAGTTGCACAAGGAACATGTAAAAGGTTTTTTTCCACTGTGAGTCAGCATGTGGCTCTTCAGTTGACTCTTCTGATTACACGCATAGTTGCAAGCGGAACATGAAAAAGGTTTTTCTCCACTGTGAGTCAGCATGTGGCTCGTTAGGTGGGTCTTTTGATAACATTCATAGTTGCACACTGAACATGAAAAAGGTTTTTCTCCACTGTGAGTTAGCATGTGCATCTTCAGCTGACCCTTCTGACAACACGCATAGCTGCACACGGAACATGAAAAAGGTCTTTCTCCACTGTGAGTCAGCATGTGCCTCTTTAAATTTCGCTTTTGAGCATTTGAATAGGTGCACTTGGAACAAGAAAAAGGTTTTTCTCTTACATTGGTGCTTACGTTCATTGCAAAATTTGACTTAGGAGAGAAGGAGTAGTTGCGATGGGGAGGAGTGTATCCATTTTCCACAAAATGCGTCTGAAGATCTGTCGACAAATTTGAAAAATAACTTGGATGAAAATGACTCGGTTAAACTTATTTCCTAAACTAAGAGTAAATAAGCGAAGTAAGTTCGTAGAAACTTTTAAAATATAGGCGTGGCCGATTTGTTCAAGTTTACAATGAAAATTGGTTTTACCTGCTGCCTTGGTAATTCTCCCAAAGCGTTCTAAGCATTCCTCTTTAACATTCGGCAGGTCTATGTCAATTTTCATATAAGTAAGCCCCGCTTCAACTTGTCGGGGTCCGAGATCCGCGTTTATGGTAACTGTCTCCACATTTATGCTTCCTGGAATAAAAAAGGACAATAAATAGAATGTATCTTTGCATGGCCAGCCCCGAACCAAACGGCGCCTGGCGCGAGTTTAATTGTGGCTGCCCTAACAGTCTAAATTAGTACACGCCAAGGCAAGATATCACTCTAATCAATGAAATGATGATTTGTGTTTTTTTTTAACGCGATATTTATCAAAATTAATACAAAGGGCCATGTGTTAGGTTAAATATTCGACACCCGGAGCAAACTGCTCCAATCGTACCCACATGGGGTAGCCCTGTATCTTCGTATCTTGAAAAAAAAAAATTACGAATAAAGATACCATTGATCAACAATGGAGAAACGGGAGTTTGGATGGAAGTTTTAAAGGTCAATATCAGATTCAAATGACCTCAGACGTCTGCTTGAGGGAACTTCTTCAAGAATTAAAAACCCTGCTCTAGAACACCGTAAGTAGAGAGTTTTAAGTCAGTGGGATAGTGTTTTCTCAATCAATATTTGTGAATTTGTAGCGATCGATACTGCTAGAGTATTCGAGAAAGCCGACCGGTTTAAAACGCATGGACTGAGAATGTACGAGACAGTTTATGCAACAAATTTCATCGCGTAATGTAAATAGGTACCAGCTACCTGTCTAAGAGCTACCTATTCGCGACGTCCAAGCGAGCTACCTACGACAATACTTTGCGAGTTGGACTATGTACATTGCGCGCATTCGCTAGAAGGTTCTAGCCTATTGCCTAGGCACAAATCTAGCGCCATAGAAACTACCAGAAGAATCTCGCTGAAGCGATGGACCCGTAGTTTACCAGCTGTCTCGTGTATTTACCACCGCCGCCGGCTGGGCTATATAAGTAGGCCCAACGCAGCGAGTAGTCAGTCACATTAACCCAGTCAGCCAACGTATAACGCCGCGTTTGTAACCTTGATCTAATTATTCACCCGCATTCCGCGCCAAAAATAATATAGTGCCTCCTCGTATTTATCCTGTAAAATAAACGCGTTATTGTGTGTATTAATTGCTTTTTGTGCACTTTTAAATAAACGCTCCAACTGAATAAATCGAGAGTTTATTTAGTGCACCAAGTTAACCACAAATTTTTAACGTATAAAAAATCCGTGTTATTTACTTTTACTTACCGTCCAAAATAAAATTAGCTGAAAATCGAGGAGTCGACAACTTATTGTAAATAATATCATACATTTAAAAGAGTGCTGTATTTTGATGGTTTCCGGCAAGGACGCATTTTAAGGTAAATACTATATACATCACATGAATTACAAGACAGGATGTTGTGAAAAAGTATTTGTCCTGTTTGCACGACGTTTCAATTCAGAGATGGATTCCGGACGTCCGAATTTAAGGTTCTATATTTTATACGTATGAAATGCAATTGACTGGCTGTTTGAGTACTCTCCACATATTGCAAGCATTCCTTCGTAACAGCTGGAAGGTCGAAATCTAAATCTGAAAATGCAATTTCACCTCCACCTTCTTCCTGGAGCCCTGGTTCCGTCTTGATGGATATAGTATCTGGCTTCAGTAGATCCATGGTCTGCTTTGGTAGAGTTTGGTAATTTGTTTAACCCCAAACAAATATATCTGAAACAGAACAAAGTTTTAACGGACTTCGAAAATAAATCAGTTTTTTTAAATTTGGATTCTCAAGTCGTAGCAAAAATACAAATTAGAAAACCTTGAAACCTTGTTTTGACAAAGGTTGAGAGGGACGTCGTTTATCGTGGGTAAATTCTTTATTTGTTTACTGTTATGTCTACCGCCATTCCGTTGTAATCCACCTGAAATAAAACATCCGTAATACGTATATTTGTTGTAATTTTTAAAAATGCATTTGAAATTCCAATCTAATAATAGGTACATGTCAAATTGACAGTTTAAACATTCTGCTCTGACAAAACGTCCAATGATTCCCTAACTAAACTGGAAGAACGGCCGCTTCCAAAATGAATAGCAATGAATTTTAATATTATTACTTACCAATAAGCATCAAATGCATGGGATAATAAGTTTAACAGGGCGGGATAAACAGAGTTTAGAAACAGGAAGAAAGACTGTCGGAGAAGAAAGCACATGTCAAAAAATATATAGGTTATGCATAGACAAGAATGGAGTCATAGACAATTAATATAATTTTCATGAACATGGCCTTTACTTCCGTATTGTAAATATTATAGCTCCATCAGCAGACAACCTGCTCGCATGCGATAATTATCTACGTTTTCTATGGTTTTTCTATCATCGAGTAACAGGGGGGGTCGACTCCGACCTAAATTTTGGTCCTAGAATGGTGGCGCTTTATGTGACGTCATAGCAATATTTAAAATGCCAATATCCAATAGGAACACTTTGAACGCCATAGAAGAACTGAGTTGTATAAAATGGGATATCTGTGGTAACAAAAGTCAAAACACCACATGTTTATGGTTATGTTCATGGTTCTTCGCCGACGTAAATATTTGTGAAAAGTGAAAGTAGATTTGTTAAAATGCCTCGCTAATTTCGCTGTAGTGTCGAAAGCTGTGAGGATGTTGTTTCAGTGCGACACGACAATAACGAGAGTCTGTTTCGGGAATGGGCGTGGAGAATTGGCAGAATAGATTATATTTATTACCCGATTTTGGCAAATTATGCACATGTTTGTAGTTCGCATTTTGCAAAAAAATTAAAAACGACTTGTGGCTCGTTGAAAAAAGATGCTTTGCCGACCCTTAATCTTCCAGATATCGGAATATATCGGGATTTACCTGGTGCACAAGGGACCCGGGATGTTAACCAAAATGCAGGTGCGAATCTCCCTCTGTTTGTTTAATGTTTCTAATGTAACTTATCATTAACTTTATTTATTATTAGAGAGATAGAATGAAATAATAGACGTTGATTTGAGTCGTTATTATGATAAAGATATTCATTCAATAGAATTATTATTTCTTCAAAGCCAGCAACTGAATTACAGATATAATATTCTATGTTTTGTTTGAGTAATGTGATGTTTATTTATTTCAGAAGCTAATGTCTTCCCTGAACCCGGCAGCGGGCTCATTGCTGCCAAAATGGACGTAGAAGCGTATACCTTCATACGCTTCTATATACAACTGTTTTATTTTTCTCTAAAGGAAATAATATTCTAATATTCTGTTTTGGTGTGTTAACATTTTATTGTCATTTAAAATGTGTTTTGTGTTTACACAAGCTTGTATGTCCCTTTTTTGTGTTATCTGTGTTTGAGTAATAAAATAATTCATGCAATTATGAGTTTTTCATTTTTAAATAATATTTTAGGCTAATAAATTGGGACCGTATTTATATTGTCTATGGTAGTACCGTTTTTTTTTTACTTTCCTCTATCTTTGGTCGATGGTTTGTGACGTCGTGACAACTATTCCCTTCTCATGCCCTTCTCCACCCTTCTCTTTCTTTTTATCTTAGTTCCAAAAAAATCCGTCGGACGAAATATGTTCAGTACTAAAAGCACGAAGATGACGATCTAGGTGTAGGTTCATTTATGTCGAGTAATTATCAACTAATTTTCGATAGAAAGCGTATTTTGGAATTTCTAATAGATAATTATCTATTACAAAGCAGTAGATAATTGGACTATTGGTTTTAGTAGTAGTTCAACTGTCAAAAAGTGTTACTTGTAGGGTTTGCGTGTGTCGTATTTTTGTTAATTATTGTAAAAATGGTGAGTTTTGAAGATTTGACGCACATACAAGCGATCGAAGACATGGAACATGCCGAATATTTAACTGAAAGGCCACCAAGAAAACTTTTTTCAAGAAATGATGCATTTAGTCTGAGTAATGAACTGTTCATAAAAAAATTTCGACTATCTAAACAATTGGTGCTCAAATTAATTGATCTATTGTCGCCTTTGATGAAAGAACCGTATAAAATCAAGTCTGTAGATGAACGAAGGTAAAAACGATTAATGATCCCCGTTATATGCAAACAAATCATTTTTTGTACTCAATCAGTTGTTTTTTTTCAGATTTTAATTGCGTTGAATTTTTTGGCACAGGATCTTACCAACATCCTATCCTGTTGGGTCAAATTTAAATATGGCAGTATCGCAATCTACTGTATCAAAATCTATTTGTTAAGTAGTGAATGCTTTAAATCATCCTACCATTTTTGACAAATGGGTGCGATTCCCATCTACATTAGCTGAGTTAGAAGCAATTAGGAATGTGTAAGTTATTATTTGAACCGTATTGAAATTTTAAAGTCCTGTACATTTTTTTCAAAGTATGTATATAGTTTGAACATTATTATTTCAGATTTTATAATGAACATGGATATCCCGGAGTTGTAGGATGTGTGGATTGTACACATGTGGCAATAGTTCCACCTTCAAACATATCCTCTGATGAACGATCATATGTGAATAGGAAACAATATCATTCCATTAATGTACAGTTGGTAAGTAATTGAGTTTTCCTTAATTGCTAGAAACATAATTATTAGTGATATATCAAATGAATATAATAAATCTCACACCATCGAAAATGTACTTTTTTTAGATATGTGATGCACGGCTCAAAATCATACATGTTAATGCAGTGTTGGAAGTGCTGGAAGCACACATGACTCGCTCATTTGGAGGAATTCTAGCATTGAACCTTTATTAGAGATGTTATATAGAAGAGGCCACCGAGGATTTTATGTGATATTTTATCTAATCATCTTTCGTCATTTACTTGAAAATAGAACAAAGTTAAGGTCTTCAAAACAAGTTATATTTCCCCAGCATTCATCATTAGATATGTACCTATACGTCTAATGAGTTTCTGATATGTATGTTCCACTGTTATATTAAAATAAAGAGCATTGATAATTTTTCACCTATAAATGTATATGTATTTTTACAACAATATCATTATTCATATTCCTATTTTTAGGTGACTCTGGATACTATTTGCGGCCGACCCCAATTGCAAATGTGCAACCTCACTCAGTCAAAGATCACCATAATACTGTGTTTAGAAAAGTACGTTCAGTGATCGAAAGGTGCAACGGTGTGTTGAAAATGTGCTTGTTAAAGCATAGGTGCCTGCATTATAAGCCTGAAAAGGCATCTCAAATAATTAATGCATGTGTCGTCTTGCACAATATGTGCATTGATAATAATGAACCATGATGAACCAGAATGAATTCATGATGAGCACATCGATTATGATTTCGGTGATATCAGTACAACCGACAATGTTGGAGGGAGTTCAACAAATGTTGATTTGCTTGCTGGAAGGGCTCTTCAGCGTCAAATTGTAAATAATTATTTTAGAAGGTGATTTAGAAACTATTAAAGATTTATTTTATTGCTGTTTATTATAGGCACATCATAGGTTTATTGTTTGTTGAATTTACATTCGTATTATTTTTTTTAATTGCTGCTTCGTTCTGTTTTTTTCTTCTATTTTTATTAAATTAGTTTTATGTTTCTGAATAACTATCTGTGAACATTAATGATTGGTCTGTTTTTTTGTCATCGTCTTATGTATATTGTATTGCTAAGACTGTTTATTTTCCTCAAATTAATAAATAAATACAAATATGTATGTATACATATTATTAAATAAATAGTAAAAAAAACAATATTTGACAGTGTTCCTATAAGTTGCCCGAGAATAAAATATATTAAAATTTGTAGTACCTTTATTTTTTATTAATCACCTTACTTTACTTTCATTCCAACATACATAGTGGTACATTCATTTGTATAACATGTGGTACGATGCATTTTAGTAAGCATGTGTGTGTGTGTGTTACAATGCAATAATTGATATCAAATATCTCAGGAGATTTGGTAATAATTAAAATAAATATTTTATTTATTTATTACAAAATCCTTTTTACAATTATAACAATTTTTGACAATAAAATATAAAAGTATACAATATTAAGTTTAAAAGTTGAGTAATCGGTATACTATTTTATTGCATTTTTGTTTAATTTGTGGATTATGCTATTCTACTAGGCTATGCCTGTCCCAGAGTAGCGTTATAGAACGCAATTCTATTTTATTGTATTTGTCATAGTATTTACTTTTATAGAACCTACATAATATGTTAAAATATTTTTATTAGTTCCCAGTATGCAATCGATTGAAATGTATTAAATAAAGGGACATAAGGACGTAAGGACGCCAACTACTAATATTTTTAATCTGTTTGATGTTCCAAGTTTAGGAAAAATCTATGCTAAAAATATTCTAGTTCATCACTTAAAAAATAAACCAGAGGCAAACCCCTCTCACGATCATAAAACCAGAGCCAAGCAAATAGACATGCTAAATATTCCTAAATGTAATTCTACCTTTGGACAAAGAAACTCTGAATGTTTAGCAATAAAATTATATAATAAACTCCCTCTCAACATAAAACAAAGGAAAACGAAAAATAACTACATTAAGGACATCAAATCTTGGCTTAAAGAAATATCGGAAGAAGAACTAGCTAATATATTTAAAACATCATCTTAGTCGCTGAAAACGTATACTAACATATATATAGTCCCCCTCAGCACAGGATCTCCCAGTGAGGAGGACTTCAATGATCTGTTTTAATTTTATATATATATTTTATTTCATGTGCCATACAAAAATGTACCTAATTATTTAAAAAAATAACTAAATAAAAAAAAGTTATTTTATTAATACAGTTTCTTTTGTGTACTTAAGTGTTTCATTTCTTTTACCGTTGGAAATGATCAATTTTTTTGGTATATGACCTAACTTAACTTATGGAAAATAGCAAAAAGTTAATGGTATTACTTTTTGCTATTTTCCATAAGTTGTACAATTTTTTTCAAGTATAGATTAGTTTGCCTTACTAATCTATTTTTTTTAGCCACAACTAATTGCTGCTTTTGTATCTCAAGCTTCTCCCTTTTGATCTTCATGTTCTCTTCAGAATATTTTTTTTTGCTACCATAATGCTCCTTACTCTTTTTTTAAATAATTTGGTGTTGATTGTCCCAAGATGCAATCTACTTCAATATCACTTTGATCATCACCTATGGGACTGTTCACAATTCTAACATGATCTATGGAAACCTCTGTATTGTCAACTGCATTAAAATCATTGGAATTGTGTAGTGTTGTGACTACATCTGTATCATCTATCCCCATATTAAACGTCGCTATAGATTCGGAGACACCCACGTGTCCCTGTATCGATGCTGGGTTTATTGTCTACAGGATTCTGGCTTCGTCTTCCGTGAGGTCTTCTTCAAGAGACGGTCTTCCACCTGTGCCCCTCGCAAACCGAACTAACTTGGCCTGTTTATTTTTAGTTTTGGCTTTTAAGTATTGCCAACACTGAAAAATAAGAAAGTTAAAGGTTAATAATGTATTCAACACAACCTTTTCAAAGTATTAACATTCTGCTAATATTATTTATAAAAGTGCGACAATATAAGTGATGTCAGTTTATTACAAGATATGATGAGGGGTGTGGGAGGGATGGGGGATATAGGTATAGGATAAAGAGACGTAGGACGGGAGTAGATGGGAAGGAAGATTGTGTGGTCTTTTTTGGTGATGTGCAGGACGCATTTACACTATCGAAAAATTGCGACTCTTATCGTTAAAACGAATACTAAATTATTAATTTTTTTATTAAAAATGAACAGTAACTGATTTGAATCCCCTGAAATAGTATCGCTGATAAATTATCATGTTCCTAGTAGACCAACTAGAATCATATTATACTCATATTATTGTAACAATACTGCCACTAATGCTCAACAATTTTTTTTAATATATCGCCTGCGTAGATAAAGAAATGATTTTGAAATCAATGATGAATGAAGTCTGTTATCATTTATAAAAGATGCACAGAAATATGTTTTTCGTTAGCAAGAATCAAAAGATAATTAATAAAGCGTACTTTATTCACTATTTGTATTTTATGATATTGTTGATTAAATCACCGTAACAATATTTTATTTGGAAAACAACAGTTTGTAGATGTATATGTGTAATTTACCTGAGAAATTAATGATTGATTACATTACTACACTAACACATTTTAGCTTTAATAATTATACAGAACAGCTAATGCATTTTATTTAAAATTACAACAAGAATTACCCCATTAGACATGTAATTTGGTTTATTTGGAAAAATAATAAATTTTAAACACATTTTTAATTAACTTTAAATGTGAACTTACGTAGGTAGTACATCAAGTTGAATACATATTTGTAATTCGCTAACACTACACTGGCTTTACATTTTTATCCCAAAGAACTTTAACAAGCAATATTTTAGACACGAAATGATATAATTTAACTAATTTCGGAGACCGTGTCGCGTGGCCTCGAGCGAAATGTGAAACTCTAAGCCAATGAGATCTGTTATTTATTTCTAAAAGAAAACGGAGTTGGGCGTGTCGGTTTCAAGGCCAGACCCATAAATAAACCACTAACTATCATCGACATCCTCGGGCTTTATGTACGTAGCATATTGGTCCTCTATTTAACCATAAATATGTGAAGAAAAAAATTTGCGCGCAAATAAAAATACGTCACACACCCTCGACGAGGATAAAGGAAACTAAAAAAAGGCGCGACCATAGACAATATTTATTTATTTATTTATTGTAAGAAGCAAACAGCAATTTTATACAGGATAAGTTATACAAGAGGTTAAATATGAGGTAAGCCAAAATAGTTTCTTATGCTAATGTTGGTTAATGTGATATAATACAAAATTGTAATTGGTTATAACCATTACCTGAAAATGGAATTAACAAAAAATAAAAAATAAGAATCATATAAATATATTATAAGGAAGAAGGAATAGGAAAGGGCAAGAGGCAGAGGAAGATGGGATGGGGACAGGAGACGCTCATGTTATACCTTTTCTATAACTGTGCATTGATTTAATTAACATTTGTGGTCGTACGCTTGACTTCGTTTCGGTATTTCACAAGAGTATTATTAAGAATATCGATATTGTTAAATTGCGTGTTATATTGCGCGCATATACGGGGGATTGGAGAATTTTTTCTAAGGTTGGTTCTGCACGTGGGCAAATGAAAAAAATAGTTTTGTCTGGTTGGCCTTGTAGGTATGTGAATTGTTAAATAATTTACGAGTTCAGGAGAGTCCAGGCCGTTATTCAGAATTTTGTATAAAAACATTTGATCAGATATTAATCTACGTGTTTGAAGTGGAGTAAAGTTGTGAAATTTTAAGGATTCGGTGTTATTTGCAAAGAGTAATTTAAATTTATAATTTATGTGTTTAAAAAATTTGTTTTGCACACTTTCGATTCTCTCAAGATGGCATTGGTAGAACGGTGCCCAAATTAGTGTGCAGTATTCTAAGTGGGGGCGGATATACGTGGTGTAAAGGGAATACATAGTTTTAATAATGCGAAAAGGTTTAGATATCCGAATTATAAATCCCAACATTTTATTGGCTTTGTTGATTACTTCGTTAACCACTCGGAACATTAGAACGTCAAAAGACGTAAATATGATAATAGCGGTCAAGACATTAGTACGTCTTTTCACGTAAGCGCGCGAGATTTTACAAAAATCGATTTATTTCCATCACTAGTATACGGATTGCCATGATTTAAAAAACAGAGTATCGATAATGAATAACGCTACGCGTCTGCATTCAAAAATATCTATGGAATCTTGAGGTGCATTATCTGAGTCGATTGAATCTGTCAGTTTGTTCGTTCGTAATTTATTGCGTTTTTAAATAATTTATTAAAAATATTTTAGTTTGGACGGTTAATATTTTGAGGTGACCAATAGTTTTTAATTATATTTCTTCAATATATAAAGTGTTATTTCTTTATGATACTCAGAAAAAAGTACATTTTTCACAGCTTTGAAATAATGGTCAGCGATTTTTACATATTTTTGACGTTTTCAGAAAATGTATATTTAGAAACGCAAATATTTACGTATAACAAAACAATGCGATAGTGAATTTCATAATCTTTCCAAAACATTTTTTAGAATGAAGCTACGTTTCCCAAGACGTGAGTTATGATGCTTTTAGCAAAAGTCGTGAATAACACAAAAATTTCCGCGTTTTGACAGTTCTCAAAGGAACACATAGCATACAAATGCCTTTGTCTGAGAGGTTAATGTGTTTGATAAAATTTAGTTTTACATCCAGTACTACCCCAAGGTCACGGATTGATTCTATTTCATTGATATGTGTATCATGAAAGTTATAATTAAAATAAATTTTATTTTTGTTGCGCGTAAAAGATAATTTGTTGCACTTAGAAATGTTTATGATTAATTTGTTTAATTTACAGTATGCAAAAAGACGATTTAGGTCTTCTTGAAGTTTTATGCAGTCATTGATAGATTTGACTACTAAGTAAATTTTTTTGTCATCTGCATATGCAAGGTAGTTAGCATGTAAAAAACATTTATAAATATCAAATATATATACATTAAACAGTAATGGTCCCAGATGGGAACCCTGCGGTACGCCAGAGGGCACAGTTAAGAAACTAGACTTAGTTCCCTCAACTGATACGCACTGTAGTCTTTTCTGCAGATATGAAGTTAGCCACCTAAGTAAGTTGCCATGGATTCCTAATTGGTGTAATTTTTTAACGAGGATAGAGTGGTTAACTTTATCGAAAGCTTTCGAGTAATCTGTGTAGATAACATCAACTTGGTGTCCATTATCCATATTGCTTGTTAAGTATTCAGTAAAGTTGACTAAGTTTGTTATTACTGACCTTTTTTGTAAAAAAACATGTTGTTGATTTTGTATGCTGCGGACAATATATTTATTTTGGGAGGTGGTCAATGGGTACCGCCGCCCCGAGAACCATACTCTGGGTTACCAACACCTCTGCCACAGGTCACCTGAAGTGGTTCGCTACGTTTGGTGACTTAGCAGGGGTGCCCGGGCTCATGGAGGGTTGTGCGTTCTGGATCACACTGATGAATGGGTCGGCCTACTTACTGCGGGGCGGGCCGGGCTGGGAGAGGCCGGTTGAGGGAGATCCAGTAAACCGGTTATCGCTGTCCGGGCCGCTGGATAGTACAGGGGCCCGACCCTTGGGCTCACGACCAAGGGTGGGCTGCCCCATCAGCCAGTGAAAAAACCCTGCCGCTGATGTTGTGCCGGTTCGTGACCGGAGAGGACCCAGCATCCAGCGTTTGGGGCGCACTGGGCGACCTCCACAGCCGGACTCTCCTGCCCATTGCCTAGAACCGCAGTCAGAAGAACATACCTTACATTTGGTGTATCCAGTTGCTTCACTCTCCAACTCCCCACCCAACCTTTATAACCTAATCCTTCCCAACCCATCCTAAATCCCACAAACAAATAAAACAAACTTAACAACTATGAACTCACAACAACAAATTAATATAAACTCAGCGACAGCGAACAGTAGGAGTCCTCAGTGTGGACCGAGGATGAAGGTGAATTTCGCTAACATTCGCGGTCTGCACACCAACCTAACTCCCATCCACCACCACCTTCTCTCACAAAATCCCCATCTCCTCTTCCTTACGGAAACACAGATTGCCGAGCCCCCAGATACCTCCTATCTGAACTGCCCAGGATATCATCTGGAAAGCCTTTTCAGGCCAAAAGGAGGTGTCTGCCTTTACAGCCGTGCTGACATCAGCTGCGCTCGTCTCGCAAATATCGAGAGCGCAAAACACGAAGAGTAATGGGTACGTGTGGATCTCACCGGTATGATGAGAATTTATGCGTGCCTATATCGCTCACCAAACCTTGCCGAATCAGACACTGTTGAGTTTTTTAAATACTTGAGTGACACTGTAGATATTCTCTTGCCCCGTTACCCATCGGCCGAGTTTGTAATCCTGGGGGACTTCAATGTTCATAATGAACAATGGCTGAAGTTCTCGGGCCCAACAAACTCTGCCGGTAGATCAGCGGAATCCTTTGCTCTTATCCATGGACTAAGCCAACTCGTCGAATCTCCGACCGGAATACCAGACATCCGATCACATCGAGCCAACCTACTCGATTTGTTTCTCACTAGTGAGCCACTCGGGTACAGAGTGGAGGTGACAGCGCCCTTAGGATCCTCTGACCACTGCCTGATTACCACCTCTGTCCCATCCTCCATGAACCGTCAACCCGACAAACATGTAAAGAGGAAGGTATGGCAATACATGGCAGCAAAATGGGATGGCATGCGGTCTTTCTTCGGCGCCTTTCCTTGGAGTACTGTATGCTTTAGCTCCGAGGACCCATCAATTTGTGCACGCGAGGTAGGAGAAGTAATCACATCAGCAATGGATTGCTACATTCCCTTCTCCGTCAAATCCTCTGGAGCGGGCACAAAACCATGGTTTGACCATCGCTGTGCTGAAGCTGTCAGACTCAAAAATACGGCTTTTAATGCACTCCGGAAGATTAGCTCCATGAATAACCTTTCGGAATACCGAAAACGGGCAAGGGATTGTAAGAGAGTTCTAAATAGAGCTAAGAGCAATCACGACCAGAGAATTGCGAAAAAGCTGGCTGACTGCCCCACTGGTAGCCGTGCTTTCTGGTCACTCGCTAGCTCGATCGGAAGAAATTTCTGCAGAACCACTTTCCCACCCTGACCAAGCCTGATGGTCGGCTGGCTAACTCGGCCCGCGAGAAGGCTGAATTATTAGGCAAAATTTTCGCGGAAAACTCAACTCTTCAAGATAACGGAGAGACTCCCCCTTCCATTCCGCACTGCGGTTTTCAAATGGAGGAACCGAAGATCCGGAACAGAGAGGTTCTCCGAGTCTTGAACGAGCTGAAAGTCGACAAAGCCAGTGGGCCGGACGGAATACCTGCCTTGATCCTCAAGAGGTGCTCTGCAGAAATGACTCCAGTGCTCGCGAAATTATTTAGGCTCTCTCTCAAAGGTGGAAAGGTGCCAGATCTTTGGAAAAAGGCAATCGTCCACCCAATCCCAAAAAAGGGGGACCGTTCCGACCCTTCTAACTACCACCCCATAGCCATCACTTCCATACTCTCGAAGGTATTAGAAAGGGTGGTTAACAACAAATTGCTCACATATCTCGAGAATAACAATATCCTACGCGATCGGCAATATGGATTTCGTCGAAACCGATCGTGTGGCGATCTACTCGGATATGTAACGCATATTTGGGGGCGGTACATGGAACGTTTTGGTGAAACCCAAACCGTTGGGTTGGATATCTCCAAAGCCTTTGACAGAGTCTGGCACCGGGCGCTTATCGGGAAGTTACCATCGTATGGGATCCACCCAACCCTGCATAGTTGGATTGCGGACTTTCTGAGGGGAAGAACAATTCAAACCGTGGTTGACGGCTCTTCTTCCTCACCGCACCAAATCAATGCGGGGGTGCCACAAGGATCTGTGCTGTCTCCGACGCTGTTTTTATTGCACATCAACGATCTCGTTGAATGTGCACCAATTCACTGCTACGCTGATGACAGCACCGTTCACGAGGGTTATCTTTTTGACAGGCCCCCTTCCACCTATGATGTCCGAACAGCTCGGGAAGTTTTGAAGCGAAAAATTGACCACCATCTAGAGATGGTTCGTGCCTGGGGTAAGGCCAACTTGGTCAGTTTCAACGTCTCAAAAACCCAAGCGTGTCTGATTTCGGCAAAGAGGGAGATCAATGACTATCTGGTGCAATTTGATGGGAGCACTCTCCCCAATAAAGACTCCATTGAAATGCTTGGAGTTACTATATCAGACCAGCTCAAGTATCGGGGATCCATAGAAGCCCGAGTAAATCAGGCCTCCAAAAAGTTGGGCGTCTTGTACAGGGCTAGGAGATTCTTCAACAGTGACCAGCTGCTGACCCTGTACAAGTCTCAAGTCCGCCCAACTATTGAATTTGGGAGCCACCTTTGGGCTGGTGCCCCAAAATACTTGATAAACCTGCTTGAGTCTGTGCAAAGGAGAGCGATCCGTCTGATTGACAATCCGTTGTTAACAGACCGATTGCCTTCTCTAATGCATAGACGCAATGTAGGCATGCTGTGTCTGTTCTACAGGTATTTCAATGGAGCCTGCTCCAAGGAGCTAGCAGCATTGATTCCTGATGCACCGGTGCACGTGCGCGAAACTCGACGGACACGAACTGAACACCTGTTCACGGTTGACGTTGGCTTCATGAGAACGGGCCGTTTTTACGACTCGTTTTTATGTAAGTCGGCTCGTATGTGGAACGAGCTACCGGCATCTGTTTTTCCTCCCTCCTATAATCCGAGCCTCTTCAAGGCCCGCATTAACAAATCCCTTCCTACAGCCCCTACCTTACTCCGCCTCACAACGCCACCCAACCGGGTGGTGACATAGTTCCCCTGTCTGTGCACTGCACAGGCAGGGACACTCTTGTGAGGTGTCACATAAAAAAAAAAAAAAAAAAAAAAAATAGTTATATAAATTTGATCGTAC
The DNA here is from genome assembly GCF_061612785.1 of Hesperophylax consimilis. Classification (NCBI taxonomy): domain Eukaryota; kingdom Metazoa; phylum Arthropoda; class Insecta; order Trichoptera; family Limnephilidae; genus Hesperophylax; species Hesperophylax consimilis. The sequence continues at coordinate 11,959,923 of NC_142852.1, forward strand.
ACAATACGCTCAAAGAGTTTACTAAGTACTGTGAGTATTGAGATTCGGCGATAGTTTGCAATGTTACTTTTTGAACCAGTTTTATGGATGGGGATTATAATGGCTTCTTTGAATTTTGTAGGAAATATTCATTTTTTTAAAGACATGTTAAATAAGTTAGTTAAAGGAAATGCAAGATTTTTGGCACATTTTGAGATAAAATATGGCGAGATACCATCACTGCCCGCACCCTTTGTAACATCCAATTCATTCAAGTATTTATTGACCAATGAGTTGTTTATTTGTACGTCCCCGTTCGGGTTATCAATATTAACGCAGGTAGAATTATCTATATTACTGGGATCATCCGTGCCCTCATCGCTTACGTAAGTAGATTGGAAGTTTTTACAGAACAGTTGGCACACTTGATGAGCACCGGTGCCTGACTCGTCTTTTAGGTTCATGATTTGTGGTATGCCATTTGTCCTATTTTTGTTCTTAGCGTAATTCCAGAGATTTTTATTGTTAGTTGGAATACTAGAGTCAACTGAATTTATATATTGGGTGTAACAATGTTTCTGTAAGTGTTTTTGTTGTATTCGTTTGATAGAAAACTCTATGTAATCTACTGGATTATTATTTGATTTCCATTTTTTGTGTAGTCTTTGTTTCTCATTTATGATTTTGATTAGGGGAGGTGAGTACCAGTTAGGAAAATTTTTCTTTTTGATGAAACGTTTAGGGACAAACTGGTTAATGGTGTTATTTAAAATGTCATAAAAAGTATAAATTGCTTCGTCAACGTCAGCATTATCGTGAGTGAAAGACCAGTCTGTTTTAGACGGGTGTTGGTTTATTAAATCATAATCAGCTTTATCATACCGATAAATTTCTTTTGGAGGAGCATTGATAGTTGGAAGTGTGTCTAATTGTAGTATGATTTTGAGCGATGGATGGTGTAAATCCTCTTTGACAAGAGGGTTGTATGCTTGATATACAAGGCATTCCTCATTACAGATAACTAAATCTAGTATACGTTTATTGGCATTTTTGATGGAATTGTATTGGTTCAGTTCAGAGTAATGGATTGTGTCAGTAAGTAAGGAAGTAATTGAATTTAAATTTTCAGGTGTTAAGTGTGAATTTCTATCTTTTGGTTTCCATGTTATGGTGGGCATATTAAAGTCTCCAATTACGAGAATAATATCATCTGGGTTTTGATCTTTGACGTTAGCAAGCAAACAAAGGAATGAACTGAGAGCATTTTCATATCCATGTCCCTGTGGTAAGTATAGACAAGAAACATGGATGGTACGTTTTGAAGTATAGTTAGACGGGGGAATGGTTACCCAGATGCATTCAGCATTACAGACCAAGTCTTCGCGAGGGTATGCGTTAAGATTGTTATGAGTTATGATCATGACTCCACCGCCTCGACGAGAATCTGATTGGGTACTAATGCTATTAATTGTAATGTTATTTGTCCTATCCCGTCTAAAAATACTGTAAAATTCAGTTGGTGCCAGTTCCGGATCTAAAATAGAATCAATAAGCCAAGACTCAGATATACCGAAAATGAAGCAATCGTCATTCAAAAGAATATTATTGTGAAAAATCTCAGTTTTAGTTCGTAATCCTCTACAGTTTTGGTATATAATATTTAACATTGTAATTTAGTAGAGTAATAGTTGGGTACAATTTGGTTATAATATATGAGTATAACTGAAGAGTAGTGTATTATGAATGACATGTACGATATTAAATTGATAGAATAATGTACAAAAGTGAGCATCAAGTACAGGAGGAGGGGGGATAGCGAGATAAAGATGGGTAAGGAGAGTGTAGGAGTGTATCTTCTATATTGGGTAGTATATACATTCCTTATTGTAAATATACAAAAATATATATAATTCTCATTCGCAGCCTACCCCATTCATTATCCTAAAATATTATTTTTAAAAAAAAATGTTTAAATTGTCGAAATATTCCATCACAATATGAAAAATGTATATGACATAGTCCTGTCCTGCAAAAACGAGCTTTAAGTATCCTTCTTTACTTCTCATTTTCTCAGGACAGCGCAAGTTAGGTAGAATCTTGTTCCAAGATGAACAATCAATCTGTCTTAAAAATAATTTAAGATTACTTGAAATTTGAAATCAATAAAGAATTATATTTGAAATCAATTATAGGGAAGGATTATGATAGAGAATTTGAACAATTGATCAAATTTCAAGGTTCATTTTAAGGTTCTGTGAAAGTCTTATACAAATTCTGTTTTTATATATTTATGGGCTAGTAGCTTGACAAAACTGAAATAGTAACAGAAATTGAAAAAATCTAGCACAGAACATGAAAATTAACTTTAAAATTTGAAGAGTTATGAAAATTCTCCGAAACAACCCGTTTTTAAATTACTTAATATGATATATGAAGATGAGCTTTTCGACAGCATCGAATTTTGACATTTCTCTGCTTTACAGGAAAATGAAACACTCAGTATTTTTTATTTCGTTTAAGGGTTTAATTTATACATATATATATAAGGATATTAAATTAAAGATAATTATTGGACATGTATTCTCTATCAGAAAAAAGAATTTCCTAGTCCTGATAAGAAGGGCGCCACGATTCTTTTTTTTTTGCACAAAATATAATTTTATTAATGCATTTTTTTGTTAGAAAAAGATTAATTTATTTATTTATTTTTCATGTTCTCCGTAAAACGGTTATTCACCAATACATTATGGAGAAGATTACAAATTAGGCAAAAAGTATAGCAAAACACATAAAAAGGTCAGTTTCACTACTTTGTGACATACGTCAAAAGATAATTGTTAAACTGCCTGTAGGTTACGTTAAAAATGTCGATGGTCAATGCAGACTCGTTGAGCAGTTCAGTCGCTCTGTTGACTGGGGCGTTCTGATAGACAGAAGTTCTCGCTTTTGGAGCATAAAAAAGGGTATGGGACCTTCCACGAGTATACTTGTCTGGGACATATAAGTTAATCTCTTTCAAAATAGGTGGATTATGTATAGTTCCAGAGATTATCTTAAAAAAATGTTTTCCTAAAAATATTTTTCGGCGGGCTTCTAATGTATTAAGATCGAGCATTCCTGCTAAGAATAAGGATGGATACAGGAAAGGGTAGTACTTATATTCCCTCATATATAGGTAACGCATGAATTTCTTTTGCACTTTTTCTATTTCGAGAATATGGTTTTGCTCAGAAGGGGCCCAAATAATGGAGCTATATTCCAAGATACTGCGAACAAGTGCTTTATACGTTCTTCGGATTGCGATTCCGTTGATAAATGATCTTGAATTACGAAGAACAAATCCAAGCATTTTGTTGGCACGGGAGACAATATCAGATATATGGGATTCGAAAGAGAGATTTGCTTCAAAAATTACGCCAAGGTCTCGAATCTCATTTTTACGTGTTAATTCATGTTTATTAATGTGGTAGGGGAACAGGAATGTATCTTTGGACCTTGTAAATGTAACGACACTGCATTTCTGAATACTGAAGGGTAAGTTGTTCAGTTCCGACCATTTGACAAGAGAATCAAGATCGTTCTGCAGAAGAATGGAATCGATGTAACTTTATCGTACTATTATCGTACCCAGAAAAATTAAAGTAGAAATTATCTGGTTCTTCAAAGGCTAGGTTCATGAAAATTTAATTATTGTCTATGACTTCATTCTTGTCTATGCTTAACCTGTTTATTTTTTGACAAGTGCTCTCTTCTCCGACAATTTTTCTTCCTGTTTCTACAGTCTGTTTATCCCGCCCTGTTAAACTTATTATACCATGCATTTGAGGGTTATTGGTAAGAAATAATACTAAAATTCATTGCTATTCATTTTGGTAGCGGCCGTTCTTAGTTCAGTTAGTGAATCATTAGGCGTTTTGTTACAGCAGAATGTTTTATACTGTAAATTCTGCATCAATGTATTATAAGATTAGTATTTCAAATGCATTTATTAAAATGATAACAAATACATGGATTGAAGTTGTATACTTACAGATGGATTACAACGGAATGGCGGTAGACATAGACGGTAAATAAATAAAGAGTTTTCCCAAGATAAACGACGTTTCTCTCAACCTTTGTTATAACTTCAAGGTTTTCTAATGTGTATTTTTGCTACGACTTGAGAAGCCAAATTTTAAAAACTGAATTCCGTTACAACTTTGCTCTGTTTCAGGGTTAAACTAATTACCAAACCGTACCAAAGCAGACCATGGATCTACTGAAGCCAAATACTATATCCATCAAGACGGAACCAGGGCTCCAGGAAGAAGGTGGAGGTGAAATTGCATTTTCCGATTTAGATTTCGACCTCCCAGCTGTAACGACGGAATTCTTGCAATATGCGGAGGGTAGTTGCATTGTATACGTGTAAAATATAGAACTTTATATACGGATGTCCGGAATCCATGTCTGTTTTGAAATGTCGTGCAAACAGGACACATACTTGTTTCATCCTCTCTTATAATTTAAAAGGTGTATTGGGTATTTACCCTAAAATGCGCCCTTTCTGGAAACTACCAAAATACAGCACTATTTAAACATGGTTTTACTATTCACATTATGTTGTCGGTTCCTCTATTTTGCCCTAATTTTATTGGAACATGATGTCAATAACACATATTTTTTAAACGTTAAAAATTCATAAATATTGATTTAGAAAACACTATCCTATTGACTTAAAACTCCCTACTTAAGGTGCTCCAGAGCAAGGTTTGTCTTTCTTGTTGAATCTGTCCCTCAAGTGGACGTCTGTGGTAATTTTTATCTGATATTGACCCTTAAAACTTTCATCCAAATTCCAGCTTTTATGGTTTCTTTATTCGCTAAAAAATAGTTTATAGTTTTTTTAATTAAAAAATGTTTCGTTTTACATCAATGTATGAAGATACATGGCTGGCCATATGTGGACGCAATTGGAGCAGTTCGCTTCGGGCGTCGAATACTCAACTTAACACATCGCCCTTGATATTATTTTTTATAAATACCGTGCTACAAAAAACCAAAAATCATAATTCTATGGATAACATTGATATCCACCCTTGGTGTATACTAATTAAGACTGTAAGGGCAGCCAAAATTAAACTCGCGCCTGACGCCGTTTGGTTCAGGCCTGGCCATTCAAAGATATTTTCTATTTATTCTCCTTTTTTATTCCAGGAAGCATTAATGTGGAAACAGTTACCATTAATGCGGATCTTGGATCCCCACAAGATGAAGCGGGGCTTACTTATATGAAAATTGACATAGACCTGCCGGATGTTAAAGAGGAATGCTTGGAACGTATTGGAAGAATTACCAAGGAAGCAGGTAAAACTTGAAAAATTGGTCATTTCCTATTTTTTTTAACGTTTCTACGAACTTACTTCGCTTATTTACTCTAAGTTTAACTGAATCATTATCATCCATGTTATTTTTCAAATTTGTTGACAGATCTTCGGACGCATTTTGTGGAAAAATGATTCACTCCTCTAAACCACAATTACTCCCTCTCTCCTAAGACAAATTTTGCCATGAGTTTTCAAAAGCGAAATTCAAACGTACACATGCAGATTTACAGTGGAGAAAAACCTTTTTCATGTTTCCTGTGCAGCTATGCGTGTTATCGAAAGTATCAACTAAAGATCCACATGCTCACTCACAGTGGAGAAAAACCTTTTTCATGTTCCGGGTGCAACTACGCATGTTATCGAAAAAGCAACCTAACGAGCCACATGCTGACTCACAGTGGAGAAAAAACCTTTTTCATGTTCCCTGTGCAACTATGCGTGTTATCGAAAGGCCCGTTGCAGACAATCAGTGATACTGAACCTTTGGAGCAGATTAAAAAAGTTACGGATATTAGTTCAGCGCTCGCCGCTCAGACACCGACAAATCTTAAAGATATTCAAGATCTAGTCATGAACAAGACGTCCAATCTGGAAAAAACACAAAATGATATTCTAGATCAGAATAACAAAATACTTGAAAGTATTCAATTTATGAGTTCTCAATATGAGGATTTCATGGCTAGAATCCGTGACATCGAACTAAAAAATGATGAACTCACTAAAAAGAACTCAACCCTGGAAGCTAGGATTTATGTCTTGGAAAAATGTGTGGACATGCAGGAAAGGGAACTCAAAGCGAACAACAAGAGGCATCCCAGAAATCAAAGGAGAAAATCTGCAAGACGTTTTTTTTCACGAAGTCCTTCACTGATACAAAGGACATTGATGCCATTCATCGCGCAGCAAAAAAAAACAACAAGAGTCATCCGAGAGAAATCATTGTTAAATTCAAAACGAACATAGCAAGAGAAAACCTGTTAACAGACGTAAAAACTTTCAACAAAAACAAACAGAATCCAGAAGACAAATTGAACACCTCAAACATCGGTATAGCTGGTTCCTGCTCGCCGATCTTCATTTCAGAACAACTAACATTTCGCGGTAAACAGCTGTGGTACAAGACACGAACAGCGGCGAAGGAGAAACAATATCGCTTTTTTTGGATTAAACGGGGGCAAATTTATCTTCGTAAAAACGAGGGAACTAATGCCATTGTTATCTCAGACGAAAGCAAATTGGCTGCGCTTTAATAAATTTGAATTAATGGCTATTCTTTCGAGGTATGTCTTGACCCGTGCATTTATGTCTCGCTCTATATTTCTCCATATTTGTTTCATTTCCTACCCTTCTGGAATTCATTTGTTATGTTATGTTCACATGGGCATAGCGCTTGGGTCTCACCCGAGCGTCGCGTGTTCGATTCCTCAGCTGGCTAAGTCCTCCATCACAACACAAGCAACATTTTCGGCTTTCTGTGGTGGTAGTAGGAGATTTTCAAACATTGTTGGGTTATTCGTAACCCGGGAATGTTTGTCTTTCTTTAAAAAAAAAAAAAAAAAAAATGCATGTTATGCAGTTCCTGCTACCTTATTTTTATTATTATTATTGTTTTGTCTTCTTGCTATCTCTTTCATAGTACTATATCTAATTACATTATTTATACTATATTATTATATATTACTCACATTTGTATAATTTACTACCGTTTTCTAATTCATTCGATATCAAGCAATTCTTGCCACCATTTTGTTTTTACTTCTTGCTATCTCATTAATAGTACTACATCTAACTACAACATTTGTACTATATTATTTATATTAAGCACATTTACCATTTTAACTACATTTGGAATCGCATTTAATTATATATTACTCGGGAACCAACTTCTATACAACACACAACCAACACATACTTATGATTCAATTAAATTATGATACCGGAAATGATTCCGGCATAGATCTTAACATGAATGTCATTGATGATATGAACAATCTAAATAACTATAAATGGTGTGCTTACGGCGTTAAAATTATACACAAAAATATAAGAAGCATTTCTAATATTGACGATTTTTTAATTTTTCTGGATCAATTCAATTACCAATTCGACGTTATTATTTTATCGGAATGCTGGCTTAGTAAAGATTACACCTCAAAAGTTATTCACAATTACTCTGAACACCACACAAACATATATCTTAATAAGTCTAGCGGGATCGTTGTATACATCAGAGACGGACTTCAATCTCAAGTTGATGAAATTTTCTTATCACAAGCCAACTGCCTGAAAATTGTATTGAATAATAATCTATGTATTTTTGCAATATACAGATCACCCTCTTTTCAAAATATTGACACTTTTCTGAATTCACTCCAATTAATTATCAACAGCTCAAAAAATATAGAACGGCAAATAATTATAGGCGACCTCAACATATATACAATTACCGAATACCACCGCCAATCCAACGATTACCTATGTTTGCTAACTGAAAATGGGTTCATTCAGACAATTATTAGCCCTACTCGTGAGCAGGGCATGAGTAAATCTTGTCTTGAACACATCAACGTCAAAAAAATTAACCATGTTGACTCATTTGTCATTCACTCTATAATCTCAGATCACTATACAACAGCACTCTGCCTTAAAAACAAACCTCCTAATCCTGCTAAAATTAAACATGTTGCAAGAATAAACTATAATAACTTAATTGAAGACTTCAGCTCAGAAAACTGGCAAAATGTTCTAGACCAAACTGATGCCGACTCATCGATGAATGAATTTATCACTAAATTACATTCATATATTTCTAAACATACAAGCAATAAACTTATACCACATAAACAAATAAAACTTACGCCATGGATCACCCCTGGCCTTATCAAATCTATTAACATTAGGAACCAACTTCATAAAAAGGCGAATAGGTGCCCTGAAAATATTATAGTACAAGCTCATTACAAAAATTATAGGAACTTTTGCAAAAAACTAATAAAATCGGCCAAAGAAAATTATTATAAAAAAATAATTTACGAAAATAACTGTACTCCAAAACGTTTATGGGAAGCATTTCGCAATATAACTAAAACAAAAATAAATAAATCTTCCGATATTAAATCACTGAATATCAATAACGCGAACACTTCAGACCCAAAAATCATTGCGAATTTTGCCAATAATTATTTCACGTCAGTGGGAGTCACACTTGCGAAAAAAATTCTCAACAATCTTAATACAACAGAATCCGATCTCGCTAAGTTAAAAATCTCTAATTTCGGTCATAAATTAGACAACATCCAAACAACTTCAAACGAAGTCATAAATATAATTGACGAACTTAAGTCATCGAATGCTTGTGGTCCTGATAACGTTTCATCAATTCTGCTAAAAATTACTAAATCCTTCATAGCAACTCCAATCGCGTATATTTCCAATCTAAGCTTCAATTCAGGAAAATTTCCAAATCATTTAAAACACTCTATTGTTATACTGCTTCGCAAAAATGGAGATAAATCGCAGATACACAATTACCGGCCAATTTCTTTGCTCAATTCAATCTCGAAAATTGTAAAGAATCGTCTAAGTCATTACCTTGAAAAAAACAATATCCTTTCCAATAGACAGTATGGCTTCAGACCAGGATTGAGCACTGAAAATGCCATTACAAACCTGACGAAAATCATCTCCAACAATATAGATAGAGGAAGAAAATGCATTGCGCTCTTCTTGGATCTAGCCAAAGCGTTCGATACTATCTCACACAAAATTCTCTTGAAAAAACTACAGCGCATCGGCATTCAGGGTCAGCTACTTAAGTGGTTAGGTAGTTATATAGAAAATAGGAGCCAAAGAGTTAATATTAACGATACTCTAAGCGATCCGGCTGATATAAACTTTGGTGTACCTCAAGGAAGCACTCTAGGACCATTTTTATTCAATATCTATATAAATGAATAATTATGTAACAGTTCATTTGCCGATCATATTATCACCTTTGCCGATGACATAGTATTATTATTTGAAGGCAAAAATTGGAATGAAGTTCATAGTAATGCAGAAATTGGTATTAACAAGGTAAAACAATGGCTAGATAATAATCTTCTCACTCTCAATACTGACAAAACTAAATTCATTTGCTTCAGTGCAACTCAAGCGGGACAACCAAGAGAAACTCAAAGAATTATTATACACCATTGCAATGACCCAAACACTTGCAATTGCAATATCTTAGAGTATGTGGATAGCATAAAATATCTAGGAATTATTGTAGACAAGAATCTGAGATGGAATGAAGATATCTATTCAATCTCCACAAAGGTCAGAAAACTCACGCATCTTTTCATGGCGATTAGAAATATTCTATGCGCAAAAGATCTAAAACTAATGTACTATGGCATGTGCAACTCTTTACTTGAATATGCATCTTTAGGATGGGGAGGATGTACCAAATCAATTCTGGACCCCTTAGCCAAAGCACAGAAATCACTACTAAGGGTCATACTTAAAAAACCATTTAGATACCCCAGTAATGATTTATTCAAAGAGATAGGAGTTCTGGATGTGAGGCAACTATTTATAAGAAAAGTTATATTATACACAAAAAAATATCGTCACCTCTTCCCCTCCGTAGAACATTATCACAACACCCGACATGCAGGGAGGAATCCAATAGTTCCACTTGCTACTATGACATCCCTTGCTCAAAGACAATATTCTTACCTAGGTCCAAAAATGTTCAACCTTATACCCGGTTCTTGGAAATTGAAAAGTGGAAGCGTCCTGCGTAAATTAGTCAATGATTGGATTCTAAACTTAGGGAGAGTCGAAAGTGAACGTATGCTGTATGACTGTTAAACAAAATCACCAAACTTTCCTGATCACTAGACCAAAATTCCTACCACACTTCATTGAGTTCTGATATTGCTCCGCAATGTTTCGACATCCATTCTGATGTTTTTATACCTTCTGATGTTTTTCAACCCAAGATTTATGGTTATGCGCCCCTGAAGCCTGTCTGCTCATTAGGTACATCACTACTGTAAAGCGTATCACATTTGTACGTCGCACACTAACTCTGTGTGAAACTTGGTACCTACTACGGTAATGATTTATAATAAATACATAACACAATATGGCGTACGAAGTAATGCACCAATTTCACCAAAGTAGCACTAAATCAGGTACTATGTATTTATATTCATAGTTTATGTTTCATAGTTTATATTTCTATCTATATATATAGTTATTGTTTTTACATTTTAGCAGTAGTTCAAGAAATGAGCGCGGTGTATATTCGTATTGTCGTATAATATAATTTGTTCTGAATTCATGTTTTAATTCAGTGAAAACAATCATGCACATAATTTATTACACATTCTAGTTACAACGCTTACCTCATACTCTGTAAATTTTAATATTTTATGTTACCAGGTTAATTCGGTAAATCCGATTATAATATATGCTACCAGATTATTTTTTTCTACTTCTCACAAAACAATGTATGTGTACTTATATTTATTATATACATTTTCTTTATTACACAACTTAGTTTCAGAGAAAAATGAAACTTTTTTTTGGTTTTTGTTATGTAATTATGTACATTTCAGTAATAATATGAACTAAACATGTCAATTTGTCTGTCCTAGAACGGGAAACTTTCCTAGTTGGACAGGCAAAGCATCCAATATGTAATATGTACTTTCTTTTGATAAATAAATAAATAAAATAAATACGATTCTTACTCTTTTTCATAGCATAATTCCTATACACCCCGAGATATTTCAGTGTAAGTAATTACATGGTCGTTTTGAAATGTCGTTCGAGGCCTTTCTTCTGATGCCAGATGGCCCAGGCTCCGGCACAGGCTCCGGCACAGGCTCCGGCTCAGGCGTCGTGGGGAGTGCCGTTTCTATGTTGGGAATAATTTCTATCTGTAAAAAGTAATAAACTACCTATTTAGTTTTCCCATCCATATTAAAATTGAACTGTGCATGAATATGATCTGAAATGTACAAAGTGGAAAGGAGTCTCCTCTCCAGGTAGGTAGGTACTCCATCAATGAGTTCTGGCCCAATAATGGCCAGAATTATCTCCTCGAGTGGGGTGAGAGGTGGTACTCTGCTCACTCCTCCTCCAGTTTGGCACAATAAGTAAATGAACATCACGCAAATGAGGTGACTATTAAAAAACTGACAAAGGCAAAAATACACACTAACCTGGTGAATATAATATAATAACATAATGAGTAGTGTCATTAGGTGAAAAGAAATCTACAAATAAATGTCATTTGTACGTATAAAACACTGTTCATTTAAAGCAAATTTGAGGTTATAAAGTCCTTTACTTCTTGGAAAGGTTTTGATACCTTACGAAATACATTTACCAACGTAAAAAAATACAGAATAAACATGGAAATTATAAATAATTGTACAACTTACGGTCATTTTTGCTTATTGAGTGATAAATGAATCAATTGGTCAAAATGCGTCAATGGGTGATATAAATTACAATTAACATTCAGCGGAAACGTCAAAATTCAACGTGCTAATAAATATGCCAATAGACAATTTTGGCATTTCTGTATAGAGTTATGTGAGATGCAAACGTATCCGACGCCAGACGACGGTAAAATAAACCAAACTTAATCCATGTCATTGCAGAGTACTGTTATAAGTCCGATGTGATAAATTTGGCAAAACAGAAACGTTTTCGTTTGTGAAATCGAAAGTTACCGAGTAAGCCCCCTGTTAAAAATAAATACTTAAAACGAATGGAAGGATTTACCCAGCCAGCAGGTAATATCGATTACATTGTTTCATTTAATAATTGTAGATATCTTATAAACATTTATTGTTTTTACAAAATTATCTGCTTTATCCGTATTCATTTCCAGACTTATCGAAAGAGAAGCATCCTGCGAAAAAACGATTTGCCTCCCCATTGTGACTTCTTTTGCGATTATAAGTCACGGTTAAAACCGCACTTGCGCATTCATAGGTACTGGAGAAAAACCTCTTTCGTGTCCCGACTGCCACTATTTTTCAAAATGGAGATTTGAAGAAACGCATGCTGACCCACAGTCGAGAAAAACCTTTTTCATATTCCGACTGCAACTACTCATGTTCTCAAAAGGGATCTTTGACTATACGCTGTCTTAGTTATTGTATGTTCAATAGACCTTTTTTGCAAAACTGAGTTATGAATGCCAATATGTACATTAGCCTATTGCGCATTAATGAAGCTAAAAAAAAACATATTTTTTGGTTTTCAAGTGACATTTTAAGCATTTTTCGAGTGCCAATATCCACTCACGTAACAATGTTTCAGTTCTTATTTGTTCAATCTCCTGGATATTTAACATTCAAAAACTCAAAATTATGAATATAATATATTTTTTAGTTCATAGATATTTGTTCAACATCCCGCAGAAGGTTGAGGTCTTGAATGTTCAATCTCCACTGTCAACCAATCAGGAGCCGGCTAGTTAAAATGTGCGGCCATGTTGATTTTTAGTTGTTTTCTTACAACGAAATTGTTCCACTAAAAATACGTTTAATTGCTAATATATACTGTTATTGAACTAAAAAATGACTTCACCGACTCCAAAATCAATAAACCTTAGAACAGTAGCTCAAGTAGAAAGTTAAGTCTTAAAATTATGTCATTTATAGGCTTTTTCACCATATTTTATATGTACTTCTTGAATTTGCTAGGCAAATATACAGGATGCTTCATTTATTGTTTATTTATTCAATTATTTATTAACAAACTTAGGACTTTTACCTAAAATTAGTATTAATAAATTATATTAGTGCATTAAAACTTATTTTTATTCAAGAAATACAAAAAAAGAGCCAGGAAATGGAAATGTGCAAAAAGTCGACTGTCCTCATAGTCTGATTGAAAGACATCTACGACACATATTTAGTCCGTTATCACTGCTGAGATCGCTGATGAAAACGAAGTCCAAATATTTCAATTTTGAATTCATTCAATTAAAAGTTTCTGATTTTTTGTTTTTTTTAGTCACATAAAAACAATAAACATATTCTTATATAGGAACTACAATAAAACCAACTAGGCCCGCCACTAACAACAATAAATGTAATGTTAAATAGCGCACACCCATAACCCAAATCGCGGGATATTATAATTTTAGGATTTTAACCCATTACCTCCATGACGATGTCTATAGGCATTAAAAAAATAGATGAAAAGTATGATTTTTTTTCAATGTGAATAAAGCTAAATCCCACCAAGTTGTTATGCAGCATTTACAGATTGTTATGTTAGCTTTCAATAATTAACATAATTTAATAAATTTTATTAATTATTCTATTTTTAATATTTTTTTTACTAAAGCCCTGAAAATAGATCCGTTTGAAAAAAAAAATTAAAACGGAAAAAAAACAAAAACATGTGTGAATCACATATTGTTATCAAAAGATGAAATAGTCGACAACACTGTTTCAACATAGTATTATTTGCATAAGATGACCGCTGGATGTCACTGAAATCAGGTGATGCCTGCGCGCAACGTTTGGAGGTTAGCTGTGACAGTGTTTTAATATGTTTTTGGTTAGCTTGCCTTCAAATCATACGGTTTTCCTGTGTTTTTATGGGTGATTTTTACTAAAAATAATAGTTAGTCTGCAGTTTTCGGATATTTTTAAACAGAGAATGTTGATGAACAGACGGACGAAGAGCTGATTGACGATGATTTGATGGCATATCACGACTTGACTGGAATCAGCCTTCGACATCCTCTGGAGCGAGTCGTAATAGGTACCTTGCGAATATCTATTTCAAATGCACCACCAGCCAAAAAATTAAAACTACAGTAAACTGTTGCATTCCTGAACCGCTGAATGTGGTGCATAAAGATATGTACGAAAAGCTGAAGTCTTATAATGCTGTTCAAGTGTTTTCATTATTCTTTGATGACGAAGTGATTCAGTTTACTCTTTAGAGGATGATCAAATACGCTCAATTTAAAACCAATACTGAATTCCAGTAAGATATGTACGAATTGAAGCGTTTTCTTGGTTTCTGTGTTGACCGGCTACAATACATTGCCATCTACCACAGATTATTATTCGTCTGACCCGACCTTGGGTGTAAGCGTCATCAAAAAAGGAACCAACGTCCACATTTAGAGCTTATAAAGCGCTAGATACATGTTTGCGATAACAACAATCTAGATATAACCGACAGAATGGTTAAGGTATGATAATGACTAACGTTCCGTTTTTATTTGTATTTGATGTTTTTGCACACAAAATTTCCATCGACGATCAAATGGTGCCATATTTCGGTCGACATTATTGCAAGATGACCGGTTTTGACCGTTTGACCGTTTGACCGGTCGGTGGCCGAGACGACATCGCGCTTGGGTACCACTCGAGCGTAGTGTGTTCAATTCCTCGGCTGGCTAAGTCCTCCATTACAACACAAGCAACATTTTCAGCTTACTGTGGTTGTAGTAGGAGATTTTCAAATATTGTCAGTAATATTAAATTAAATGTGCTTTAAGAATAAGCCAATCGAAGTTGGCTACGAGATTTGGTGTCTTGCTTCATCCGAAGGCTACCTGTTTCCAAGCAATGCCATATTTCTGAGCATCTGATACATATGACCCCATTAGGTCAAAGATTATCCTTCGTACTGTCTATGATGGAATATATAGAGTTCCCCGCACGCCATGAGTTATTTATGGACAATTTCTTCACATCTCACCATTTGATGTGTATCCTGAAGGATAAGAGAATGTGCGCTACTGGCATATGTAAGCCAGTTCGCTTCCCTAACCTTGAAGCTTCAGGCAAGTTGAAGACAGGAAAGTAATTGCCTAAAGGTAACATTTTCTTCTATATTTCCCTTGCGCATAGCGAACATTTACCTAGCAGGTGAATTTGATGCGGTGGTAGAAGGTAGGTGGTAGGTGGCCACGAACTATGATCGAATGGAGCCAGTAAGTCAAGTGCAGAGTTGGCAGAAATTGAAGAAAGACAAAAAAGGCAAAGTTTTGAAGGAAGCATGCAAAAAAAATCGGTTGCCCAGCGTGCCAACACGAAATTATAATTTGGGAATGGGTAGGGTAGACCTCCATGATAATGGTGTACAAAATTATCGGGTCAACATTCGGTCAAAGAAGTGGTACTGGCCTTTATTTGCATCTTGCCTGAGCAGCACTCTTTTAAATGGATGGAAGTTGCTATGCTTCTTTAGGAAGTACGAGCATGATATGGGAAACCAGATGACTAGGCGACAGAGAAAACCTTCCCAGAAGGCATTCCGTGTGGAGGTTACCCGTACTCTTTTATTGTCTTTTCCAAATCAGGTCAATGCCGAATTCGGAGATTCTTGTGTGAAGGAAGAAGGCCATGATGCAGAAGATGGGAATTGTGTGCGTCAAATGCAATAATTTTATTTGACATATCGTGGCGAATCTCGAATTCGTTGTGCTCTATGTAAAAAAAATCCAGCAGTCTATCGATGCCAGGCCTGCAACCGCGCCCTTCATTTTGACTGCTTCGAACGGTATCACTTAGAGAATAATTTGGTTAGATTTGGTTAGTTTTCCTCAATCTAGAAGGTTTTTCTAATATTGATTTTTTTGTTATTTTGCGTATTTTCCATTAATAAATTGTATTTTCATTGAATTATAAACAATGGCAATTATTTATTTTAAATTATTAATATAAATCATACTGTTTACTGCATTTTACCCATAGTTGACGTAAATTTTGCTTAGGGGGGTTACCTCCAAGCGTTGCGTTTAGGCATCAATTTTCTAGACGCTCCGGTGAGAGGGTGGGCGGGCGGAAAATTTTAAAACTTATTTTGGGCTCTCCTTTAAGTCTATACTATCGGGTTATAATGATGATTCAAGTTTATAAAAATAAAAATAAAATCATGGAGGTAATGGGTTAATATAGTCTCATACATACTGTTTGATATAGTCTCATACATACTGTTTGATATAGTCTCATACATACTGTTTAATATAGTCTCATACATACTGTTTGATATAGTCTCATACATACTGTTTGATATAGTCTCATACATACTGTTTAATATAGTCTCATACATACTGTTTGATATAGTCTCATACATACTGTTTGATATAGTCTCATACATACTGTTTGATATAGTCTCATACATACTGTTTGATATAGTTTCATACATACTGTTTGATATAGTCTCATACATACTGTTTGATATAGTCTCATACATACTGTTTAATATAGTCTCATACATACTGTTTGATATAGTCTCATACATACTGTTTGATATAGTCTCATACATACTGTTTGATATAGTCTCATACATACTGTTTGATATAGTTTCATACATACTGTTTGATATAGTCTCATACATACTGTTTGATATAGTCTCATTCATACTGTTTGATATAGTCTCATACATACTGTTTGATATAGTCTCATACACACTGTTTGATATAGTCTCATACATACTGTTTGATATAGTCTCATACATACTGTTTGATATAGTCTCATACATACTGTTTGATATAGTCTCATACATACTGTTTGAAATAGTCTCATACATACTGTTTGATGCCCGAATGGAAATTAAAAATGGACTGTTTTTCACATTCGCGTCATATATTCTCCTTACACTCGTTTCTTCATTCATTTGCTCGTGCCCAAACGATGAAAGCATTGTTTTCTTAATTTTACTCACTACGATTTTCACCACATATACGCCTCATTACATTTAGCGCCAACCGCGTTCAATCCTCCATTACTAGAGTTTACCATTTTTCAATATCCCAATCGGCGTTTCCATCTCTCGTAAGCATAATTCCCGAATACACGAACTCATCCATCCACCTTCTTCAAGTATTCATCATTCACATCTACATTGTACACTGTTTTCGTTCTTTATCTTTCAAGCACCATGACTTAAGACTTATATACAATAATTTTAACTCATTCTTCATACATACTTGGTTCATCCTACTCACGAGAGACCGTAGATCTTCCATGCTATCAATAATATATAATTTCATATATGCTTTAATTTCAAGCCCAATCCCACCTCTTCTAATTGGTGAACATAATTTCCATACGATTTAAATTCCATTTAACATACAAACTCAACCACCTGCTCCATATATTCATCAAATAGTTAATGTTCAATTATTACATTAATTGAATAGACGAGTAGGTACTCCCAATTTTTATGCCGGCATCTTATTTTGATCACTATTAATTCCTTGAATGTAAAAATCCTCTTTGTTTTTACTAAAGAAAATATTTTTATTTATAGGGAGACTCCGGTGGCCCACTCGTCGATGGAAATGTCTTGGTCGGTATTGAATCCAGGGTAGTTCCTTGTGCCGTGGGTCGGCCTGATGTTTACGTCAGGGTCAGCTCCTATTTATCTTGGATCAACAACAACACTCAATCTTAACTATTTATTTGCACAACTTTTCTTCACAGTCAAAATTTTCCGTTTACTGTTATGGTAGTAGGCGAAGTTATTTATAAAACGGGAATGTTTGTTTTTCTTTTGAAAATAATGAAACATTTTAAGGTTCATTTATTTTAAACAGTTTATTTTTATTTATTTATTTATAAGTTCATGTTACATGATTAATACATTTATTTAGAGAAGATACATTAGAGCACCATACTAGGCAGCTACCTGTTTCATGGTGCCCAATGGAGGAATGGTTACTTTGAATTAAAGTCTAGTGTAAAAATATTTTGGTAGAATTATAAATAAAATTTGAAAATTAGTAAAAAGATGTTTTCAATAACTCACAAAAATTGCCAAAGTTTTCTATAAAATAAACACAAATATATAAAGTAGTACACATATGTACATACATACATTCTCATGCACACGCAAATATAAATACCTACATACATGCATATACATATATACATACATAAAACATATACCTACATACATGTATCTTCTTTCTCACACATGTAAACAATATATAAACCTCTATCTGAGTACGCGAAGCAGGTTACCGACACTATCCCACTCACTCATCAAGAAATCCCCAAGCGCCTTCCTGAAACTGTCGTATTTGGCAATTGACTTTATTTCTTTTGGTAAATTGTTGAAGATTTTTCCATACAAACGTAGTCCCCATTTATCTTTCTGGATTTTAACCCTAGAGCAAATATTTTTTTAACATAAAATAGATATCGGCGACTTGCGTGTCGGTGCGTTTTGTTTTTTTTTTAAATTGCTTCTTATAGAAGTTATGACCTTCCAAAAATCAATAAAATTGCCTGATTTAAACGCAGTCAAAAGACGTTCAGTCTACAAACTAGTCAATATATTTTGAAAAAAAGCAAAACAGTCCGACAAAGAATAGTTTCTCCGTATTCTGTTCGAGTTGTTTCTTGTTCGATGGAGATAATTCTTTGAGAAATTCCTATTTTTTCATTTCAAACAATTCAGGTGGCATATCTGGTTCTAATTTTAATTGACCATAATTTTCATCGGGCCCTGTAACATTTTTTCTCTTTTCTGTCGTGTTTTCGTTAAACCTTAGTTTTCTTTTTCGACACCTCTCGCTGCCTTAGTTCTTGTATGTTCAATAGACCATTTAGCAAATTTTACAGGAGACGTTTTTTTTGACTTCATGACTTCAGAAAACAATGTGTGACAATATATAAACCTTTCTGGCAGACTTTTTCAAGTTTTTAAACTTGTTTCTAAGCTGTTTTGTGGATCTATAACGGTTTGCGGGACAGGAGGCGTTATATTTAGTTGTCAATAGTTCCCATGTCTGGTCCTTCTCTTTAAAATGCACAGCATCACTTTTTTTATTCAAAAGAATATTCTGTTGGGCCTCCACGAGCTCTCTCAGCAAAATGACATCTTCGGCGCTAAAGTTTGAAGATCTCTCTCTGAAAGTAAAGTTCGTCGTATTGAGAAGAAAATAATAGGTAAATATTCGGAATCGCTGGACAAGGATTATATGAAATATTTTTAAATAAAACCTTCTGATTTACCTTAATTACTATAAAAAGAATCTGACTGCATTTGGGATATTTTTAATTTAAGCATTTTAATTTTTAATTACGTAAATCGAAAATTCACTTTCGTTGTATGGGATGACAGCTGGAATGATTTCTGTTGATGACATTTTTCTCTGGTTGGTATTCCTGATACGAGTAGCTAGAATTTTAATCATTTCAGAATGCAAATTCTAGTTAGGTACTGTTTTGGCCAAACTCGAAAAATAAAATATTTTTATGTTACTTGTGGCGACGAGAATAATCCTGATTTTTATCGATGAGGTCACCAGAGGATTGGACTTTTGTTACGCATACATCGACGACATCCTCATTGCCTCATCATCAGAGGAGGAACGCATGAACCACCTCAAGACCTTGTTCCAGCGCCTGCAAGAATATGGGGTGGTCGTCAACGCCAGCAAATGCCATTTTGGATTGCCTGAAGTAAAATTCTTGGGGTACCTGGTGTCTGGTGAAGGCACTACACCCCTGCCAGAGAAAGTCGACGCAATAAAAAATTACAGTCGGCCTGAAACGGTGAAGGATTTACGACGCTTTCTGGGAGCTCTCAACTTTTACAGGAGGTTTCTCCCCAATGCAGCAGAGACGCAAGCACCGCTCAATGATTTCCTCACTGGAAAACAGAAAGGCAAGCAGCCCATTTCCTGGACAGCAGCAACCTTGGAAGCCTTTGACAAGTGCAAGGAAGCCCTTGCTCAGGCGACCTTACTAGCTCACCCAAAGTGTGAAGCCCCACTATCCATAGTCAGCGACGCTTCTGACACCACAGCTGGCGCCGCACTCCAGCAGCTCATCGCAGGTCACTGGGAACCGCTGGGTTTCTTTTCAAAGAAATTTAGCGCGGCTGAAAGAAAATACGGCGCTTACCTCGCTGTGAAACACTTCAGACACATGGTAGAGGGCAGGACGTTCACCATATTTACGGATCACAAACCCATCACTTTCGCCTTTCACCAGAAGGCTGATAAATGCTCCCCAAGGCAGTTCCGACACCTTGACTTCATTAGCCAGTTCACCACGGATATTCGCCACGTAGCGGGCAAGGATAATATCGTCGCAGATGCCCTCTCCCGGGTCGAGTCAGTCGACGCTCCCCTGGACTATGCAGCACTGGCAGCTGATCAGGTGAACGACACGGAACTAGAGCAATGCTTAAAGTTCTTCTAGATTCGCCGGCAGGACGTACGTGTTTTTCGCCGCGCGCCGTAATTTTAATTTATTAAATAATTTACAAGTTTACAAGTTTATCCTAATGGATATCAACGAGGAAACGAATGCGCTTCGTTTGCTAACGATGGCCATCGAAGTTCTCTCTGTTAAAGTGGACAATTTAACTAGTGAGTTGAATGTTGTTAAAAATATTCTAAAAACGTCACCACTAATTGTCGGTAGTTTGTACAATAGTGAAACTGCGGTTGCAGGTACATGTGTGCACAAGATTCCCGTTCACGCTACAGGCGACACACTCGGCCCGCCAGCGCCCCTCGTCACCGCCACCTCACCGCCCCCGCTCGCTACTACCGCAGACAATACAACTGCAACTGCCGCCGGGGCCGGTGTCTCCGTTCCGTTCCCCCCGCACGGCGCCCCGTCTACTAAGCCGACTCGTACCTCAGATGACCCTACAAGTTTGGCCGTTGGAAAAATAATAACCCGCTCGCAGGCTGCAAAAGCCTCCCAAAGAGGGAAAAAAACGAGTAACGCTTCAGACAAGGGACAATCTTCTTCCGCTTATGCTTCATCCCGAAGTACTCCTGATGTGACACCCGTTGCGTCTACCTCCACAGCGCCTACCTCCACGCCATCTGATAGTGATGCGCTGCCCCCGGCCGGCGGAACTGATGTGGATGCACCGCCTCCGCCCGATGGAGCTAAAGCAGATGCACCGCCCTTACGTCAAACTCCAGGAAGTCAACCTTGGACTTTGATTAATCGTAATCGTAAACAGCGTCCCATCACCGTACGAGGTAGTCAAAAGGACCAGGAGGAAGTGAAATACTTCCATCTTTACCCCTTGCATCCAGAGACTACAGTAGATGACTTAACATCGCACCTCAAAACAATAAGTAAATCTGTCAGTATCTCCTCATTTAAGATAACAAAAATCAAAACGAGGGGAGAATATGCGTCATTTAAAATCGGTGTACCCGGGTCAGCGGTGGCAGAATTACTGCAATCTAAGCATTGGCCTAAGCATTCGTTCTTAAAAGAATGGGTCAATAAGGTAATTACACCACGGCTACCAAATTTTAAACCTAGTTGACAGTACAATAGTTTTCATTTCTTTTACCAAAACGTTAGGGGACTGAAAACTAAATGTTCTCTATTTTATTCTAACGTTTTGGTAAACAATTACGATGTAATAGGGCTCACTGAGACTTGACTGAACTCCAGTGTGTGCAACCAGGAGTTATTCGATGACAGCTTTCAAGTGTACAGAAAAGACAGAGATAGTGGTAGTGGCCACAGACAAGGCGGAGGCTGCCTTTTGGCTGTCAAAACTAAGTTTAAGGCCGAACACATGCCTGATCTGGAAGCTGACATCGAAGACTTGTGGATAAAAATTACAATCGATTTGTTTGTTACTTTTATATGTGTAATATATTTTCCACCGGCATCAACGCTGGAAACATATCAACTATTCTTCGACAAGTTTCACGAAAACGTGGATCTTCTCGGAGGAAGGAATATTATTGTTTTGGGAGATTTCAACATCCATTCAGCGCGTAGCGGCAAGGATGTTGAAAATGACCTCAAATTTTTATGCGAAGTGTTTGGGCTCACCCAGAATAATGGTATTCCCAATTCTGAGTTGAGGATGTTGGATCTCGTTTTGTGTAACATTGAATTAAATGTCATACATAGCGATTCTCCCCTCGTATATGAGGACAAATATCACCCCGCATTAGAGTTCCGGTATTCTTGTAAAAAGCCTCCGAAGACTACCAAATTACCTAAAACTACAGACGGCACTTTGCGGGGATGGATTTTTGGTAGGGGTGATTTTGTCAAACTTTATCAGATGATGAGCCAATTGGATTGGCATGAACTTTCTAAATTCGATACCGTTAATGAGACGCTACACCATTTTTATTCATGTATATATAATGTATTTGACGCTTGCTTCCCTAGGAAACCTCCCAACAGAGGTGGACGTAGATATCCGAAGTGGTTCACTAGAGATACCATCAGGAGCATTGAGAAAAAACATGCTCACCATAAAAAATGGAAAGCTACTGGTGACCAAAATGAGTATGAAATGTTCAGTAATCTCAGAGCAGTTGTTAGAAGAAATGTTCATATAGCATTCCGAACGTATGTCGACTCAATAGAGAGTGATATCAAGCATGATCCCAAGGCATTTTGGGACTACGTAAAATCACTGCGCAAGGATGGTGGTATAACAGACATCATGATGCATGGTGATCGGGAAGTTAGAGGAGCGGATGTAGCCAATGCATTTGCAACCCATTTCCAATCAGTGTACAGTAATGAGCCTCCATTACTAAATCCCATTTCTGCTTCCAAGTTGAATGTGAAGGGAGCCCAAAACATTGATATAAGTCATATAGACGAATCAGATGTTAAATCTTCAATTAATAACATGAAACATACACATTCACTTGGGCCAGACTTTCTTCCAGTATTTTTTTTAAAAGGATGTGTTGAATTTTTAAAAATGCCACTAAGTTTTATATTCAACCTATCTTTAGATACTGGTATATTTCCTGATTCCTGGAAAGTCTCAAAAATTTGTCCCATTTTCAAAAGTGGATCCAAGACATCTGTCGAAAATTTCAGGCCAGTGGCAATACTTTCCGCCCCGGCTAAGTTATTCGAATCGATAATTCATAAACATGTGCTGTTTCAAGTAGAGCCTTTCTTAATATCGGAACAGCATGGGTTTAGAAAAGGTCGATCAACAGATACTAACCTACTGGTACTCACAGATTATGTTTCCAAATCTTTAGATAAGGGCTACCAAGTAGATTGCTCATATAATGATTTCTCGAAGGCATTTGATACCGTAAACCATGACATATTATTAAATAAATTGTCAACTATAGGTTTTTCTTTACGGTTTCTCATATTCTTTGCAAGCTATTTTACTGGAAGAAAGCAATTTGTATCTCATGGAATATTCATGTCAAAATTATTCCTTGTACTCTCAGGCGTTCCACAGGGCTCTAATTTAGGACCGCTCCTCTTTCTAATTTTTATTAACGATATCACAGAAAATATTCTGCATTCCAGGTCACTTCTTTTTGCTGATGACCTAAAACTATTCTTGGAAATTAAAACTTTAGAAGACTGCATTCGACTCCAATCGGACATTAATAGAATTGTTGACTGGAGTAAACGGAATCGGATCGAATTCAATATTTCTAAATGTTTCATTCTTTCTTTCACAAGGGCACGTCATACTTGGTTTTACCGGTATACCATGAATGCCCGAAGTTTAAAACGTGTCTCCACTATGAAAGATCTTGGCATCATGTTTGATAGTAGGCTGACATTTCATGCTCATATCGAAATGACGTGTAGTGCTTCACTGAAAATGCTGGGCTTCGTCCTACGCACTGCGATGAATTTTAGAGACACCCGGGTTCTCCAAGTGCTATACATTGCGTTGGTTAGGAGTAGGCTTGAGAGTGGGTCGGTGGTTTGGAGCCCACATCAGGTGAAGTATTCCCTCATGTTGGAGAGAGTGCAGAAGAAATTTCTGAGATTCCTCTACCTGAGGGAGTATGGCTACTACCCGTGGCTCTATCCTACTGACTTTCTCTTGGGCATGCTCGGTATGAACCATCTACGGGTCAGAAGAGATGTGCATATTGTATCACACTTCTTCAAACTGATTCGTGGATGGTTAGTAAATCCGACTATCATGGAGAGTATTAGTCTCTATGTTCCTGATGGTTATCTCCGTCACCGACAGCATAGACTGTTTTATCTCCCGGCCTGCAGGACTAACTTGCCAATGGTCATGCCGGTGGGGAGAGCAGTCTTGCTGTTGAACAGAATTAATTCGGATATCGACATATTTAGCATCGGTGAAGCTGCCTTTAAAAGGCAAGCTCTATTGATGCTGGTATAGTTTATACACCGCTAACTATTATGTAATACAATTTTACAAATATACTTAAAAACGAAATAAAATGTAATTTTGTAATGTTTTTAAAGGAATAAACAAATTGAATTGAATTGAATTGAAAAAGGGAAGTTCTAGCCTACAACTTAAGAAAGTGCGCATTCCCGGCATCAACACGGACTTGTACTGCGATATGTCTACAAATACAGCGAGACCTTTCGTCACCAAAAAGTTTCGGCTTGCAGCATTTAATGCAGTCCATCAGCTGGCTCACCCAGGCGTCAAAACAACGGTTAAGCTCATAACTGAACGTTATGTCTGGCCGGCCATCAAGGCGGACGCGGGTAAATTTGCACGCAACTGCCTACAGTGCCAACGCAGTAAGGTGTCACGTCACGTGTCAGCACCCTTAGGAACTTTTCCCAGACCATCGGCCAGATTCGAGCATGTGCACATAGATATCATCATCATGCCCTCATCTGAAGGATGCCGATACTGCCTCACCTGCGTAGACAGGTTTACAAGATGGCCAGAGGCTTTCCCGATTAGGGACCAGGAAGCAGCAACTGTGGCGCGTGCTTTCTACCAGGGGTGGATTACCAGGTTCGGTACTCCGCTCCGAATTACAACTGATCAAGGAAGACAGTTTGAGTCAAGGCTGTTCAGGGAGTTAAACTGCCTGGCAGGTACGACTCAAATACGTACCACGGCTTACCACCCTGCGGCTAACGGCATGGTTGAGAGGCTACACCCCCAGCTTAAGGCAGCGATTAAATGCCATCAAAATGACCGCTGGACTGAGGCGCTTCCCACAATTTTGATGGGAATCAGGGCAGCTTGGAGGGATGACCTCGCTGCCACTTCAGCCGAACTGGTGTACGGAGAGCCACTCCGCCTACCTGGAGAATTCCTCGTTGCTCGGCCAGCGAACGACGTCAGTACCAGCGATTTCCTCAAAGAGCTGAGGCAATATTTTAACAACCTAAGACCGGTTGAAGGTTCCCGACATGGCGAAAGGAAATGTTTCATTTTTAAAGACCTTCCCGCAGCTACCCATGTGTTTCTAAGGGACGACACCGTAAAAAGCCCGCTTCAGCAACCCTACACTGGCCCTCACCAAGTGGTACGCCGGAACGAAGGAACGTTCACCATTTTAAACAGAGGCAAAGAGGTAACGGTGACTATAGACCGCCTCAAACCTGCGTACATTGCCCAGGAAACTAAGGAAACTACGCAAGGAATAAGTTCAACCCTTCCTTTGCCCGCTACCAACCCGGATCGCACTCATACGACCACACATTCCGGTAGGCGTGTTCGTTTCCCGGACTACTTTAACGCCTAAAGGCACGTTCAACCCAAAACGCTATCCTACGCTTTTTTGATGACGAGGATCATGCACCCGACCATCTCCGCACAAGCGCGGATAATAGTGCCACCATTGTTATCTGAGTGTATCATCAGCCTGTGTTGTGTACTTGTGTTTCACAAAAAATTTTTTTTTTTGAAGTGTCACAATTTAAAAGACGTTCGTCTCCGAGCTATTTCTTCTATCGCAGCCCTCAGCAAAGCTGCTGGGAGGGGGGTGTCTGTGGCGACGAGAATAATCCAGATTAAATAATTAATAATAAACCGCTCGACCTACTTAGGTACGTACTCGCAGTCGAAATCGTAAACAAAGCAACCTACCTGTTTCAAGTATCTACTCGCGACAATACTCGTGCAATCAGTCTCGGATACTACGAGAACTCGCCAGAAGGTTCGAGCCTACGGCCTAGGCATAATTGCCAAGCCGTCGAAAGTTCGCGAATGATCCAGATCGAGCGAGTGTCTTCGATTTAGTTGCCATCCATCTACCCACTGCTACCGTCGGCCGTCTAGTATAAATAGGCCCGACGCAGCGAGCATATTATCAGTGTTCAGTAACTACTATCGTTCGGCTGCACCTACCTACGATTTACTACGGCTTAGTCTCGCGCGCATTCCTAGTATTTGTACACAACAAACGCCAAATATTGTGATTGTAAAATCAGCTGACAATTTATCAATAAACGCTATACTGAGTGAGAGATCTTTTCATTTATACACCACGATAACCACATACTTAAAAAACTTAAATTATTTATATTTAGGTATCATTATAATTATTGTTTTATTTAACCTAAACTATAGTAACCTAACCTATAATAATCAAACCTAAACTAACCTATATCCTAACCTAACCCATAATAATCCAACCTAACCTATAATAATCCAACCTTACCTAACCTAACCTATATCCTAATAATAATCGAACCTAACCTATAATAATCGAACCTAACCTATAATTACCTAACCTAACCTAACCTAAATCCTAATAATAAACCAACCTAACCTATAATAATCCAACCTAACCTAACCTAACCTATAATAATCCAACCTAACCTATATCCTAATAATAATCATACCTAACCTATAATAATCCAACCTAACCTATAATATCCAATCTATCCTAACCTAAATCCTAATAATAAACCAACCCAACCTATAACAATCCAACCTAACCTATAATAACATCACCTTTTTTAATTTTTCTATTTTATAAAACATACCTAAATATCTTTATTTTATTTTTCGAATTTGGCTAAAATAGTACCTACCTAGTATTTGCACATGGTAAAAAATATAGCCACTCGTATCAGGAATACAAACAAAAGAAAATTTTATCAACAGAAACCATTCCAGCTGTCCCATACAACAAGAGTGAATTTTCGATTTACGTAATTTAAAATTAAAATGCTAAAATTAAAAATATCCCAAATGCAGTCAGATTACTTTTATAGTAATTAAGGTAAGTCAGAAGGTTTTATTTAAAAATATTTCA
The DNA here is from genome assembly GCF_061612785.1 of Hesperophylax consimilis. Lineage (NCBI taxonomy): Eukaryota > Metazoa > Arthropoda > Insecta > Trichoptera > Limnephilidae > Hesperophylax > Hesperophylax consimilis. The sequence continues at coordinate 11,987,250 of NC_142852.1, forward strand.
TGTAATCCTTGTCCAGCGATTCCGAATAATTACCAAATAATATAACAAGTCGAATAAAATACACATACGACAATAATAAAACCTACTTACTTTGTGATTTTTTCCATTTTTATTATGTTTTCAACTGAGCTGCGAAATAACCTCAAAACTTCGTAAACGTCAAAGATGCGTCAAAGACAATGATAAAGCGCGTTGAACTGCAGTGTTGACATGCGTAAAAATAATTATGTGTTTATTTTTATTAACAAACATCAAATAAAAGGAAAATTCGAAGCCATTTCGATGGCAACACTGGTAACTTTAAACTAACTGTTTTAATGTTGGTGCAACTCAATTTTGTTGAATTTTAGCTTAACTTTAGTTAGGGCTTAAACTCAGTTTAAATATTTAACTTTAAACCTTACTTTAATTATTTTCGATGCAATTGGCCCTAAATACCACATAATAAAATATTTCTCAAAATATAAACCGGTATTACCTTATTCGCTTTCAAAAGAATATCGGAAATACATACATTTTGTAAATGATTATTTAAATCAAATGCAAATTTATGTAATTATTCTGAATCTCTGGCCGCGGATAAAACGAAATATAAAAAAAAAACCTTTTGATGTACCTTAATTACTATAAAGGGAAATTGACTGCATTTGGGAAAATTAAAATTATTAATTACGTTAAATGATCATTCGCTTTCGTTGTATGCGATAACAACCGGAATAATTTCTGTTGATGACATTTTCTTTTGTTGGTATTCCTGAAACCAGTGGCTAGAATTTTTACCATTAACTCAATGCAAATTCTAAGAAAGGTTAGGATAAGTTATGTTGGGTTATTAACCACTGGAACGATTTCGGTCGAAAAATCGACCACTTTTATTTTTCTGCGATTGATATCGGTCCAAAAATGGACCGATTTTTCTACCATTCGTAAAATATTTATTGTAATTATTTAAAACGTTTCCATGGCCAGCTACTTGTTTTATCGAATAGCTGATAATATATTCTCTTTGTCTATGAACTTATCCGTTGTCTTTGAAGTGTTATTTAACGAGTTTTCGCGGTTTTTTTATGGCGTCCTGTCAAAAACAAAATTATAAATTTTCAACATTCACGAAATTTTGGACTCTTCCTAAAATGCCGTAAGTAATTAATTTATTGGGTTTTTAACGCATAATTATATATCTGTGTAATCATGATTGACTTATCTATCTTTGAAATGCGTTTTTAATTCGTTTGTTTGTATTATATTGTTTTGGTTGAAGTTTTTGTGTAAGATTACGTCAACTGAAGACGTCATCTGTTTTTGATTTACAATAATGTCTTAAATACTGCACTCGCGCATTTGAAATATAGATATTCCATCACAGTGATTCAAAACAAAGAGATATATATAAGTTTTATTTGAATTGGTTCATTATTAATACAGATATTTGCTAACCAATTATTTTAAGTCATATGTCAAAAAGTTGACTCTTTTTCACATGTAAAATGGTGTAAAGCCTTCGTCACACAATAAAAATTTAGTAATTTAGTTGTATAATTAATTAATTTGTTTACTTTTACCAAATTTGTGCAGAAACAGCTGTCGTCCAGGGAAAGGGATCACTCCACAACCCAATAATTATTTTCAAATTTTATATTAGTGCAATATTTAACAAAATTTAAACATTTAAGTACTTACATTAAGTGTTTTCAATTTAAAATTTATAGAGCGGTGCTGACTGCAAGAGGAGGCAGAGGAAAAGGGAGACGTGGGGTACGAGCTGGTGCCGGACTACCTGCACGTGGACGTCAACGCAGAGCTGCAATTGCAGCCTCGTCTGGAGTGTTAGTATTTTTTAATGTTTTTTTATGAAAGTACTTTGCTGTGGCCGTTGAACTCATCATATATTTGTATTTATTTAAACAGCGACCCTGCTTTGCTACTGGTGCGAGAGGATCGCGTCAAGGCCCTAAAGGCTGTTAGGGCCCTGCCTGCTTCCTTCCGGCTAGAGCTGGAAAGCCGAAAATTCAAGAAGCAGGCGGCGCGCATTTTGCTCCCTACCGCACCTCCAAGAAAAACTAAACAAAAGTAAGTAATCGTATTTAGATGCTTGGTACAATATTATTGTTTTTTCCTGACAGCGTTCCACTCTTACAGTGAGAGTTGGTAAGTTCAGCGCTCTGTGCATTTGGCACATTCAGTGCATATTTTACAGAGTTCTTATTTTATTGTTTATTTACATACTGTACTTACTGTTTCACACGTGAATGAGAACAATTTTCTATGATTTATGTAAATGTTTTCAGAATTCCATCTCCGGAGAGAACAACGTGTCCCTTTTCACAAGGGACGCCTTCACCGTTGCCACGACCCGTACCACCACCGTGGATGTCCACTCCCGCACAGACCCAATCAACGGCTCCCAATGCACCAATTATGCCTATCCGTGCAGCATCTCCCGAGCCGTTACCTGGGACATCGCGGAGTGGGGAACTCTTCTCTCCGGAAGCCGGCTATCACAGCGAGCTGTGGGTGGACGTACCATTCTACGAAGAATTGTCGGCGTTTGGGAACGGTGAGTTTATTTTTTGAAATGTCATACCAGGGGCTCAATATAAAATCAATTATCTATATTTTATATTGATATCCCTAGCACAGTTTCACTGTTGGTATATTGGCAGGAAATAAGCATAGTACTTAAAAATTCCACATAACAAACATACAAAATGTATTGTTGTTATGTCGTGGATGCATCATTACACATCTTTTTTCTGTAACGGGTATTGCAGAGTGAGAAATAAGACATGCCGAACTTCTTTGCGAGGATTACATTTGATTCACCGGCTTCTAAACGGTGTAATACAGCATTTTTTTCTTAAATTGAAAAAACACTTTCGCTTCACGGGACTCATTGTGTTGCGAGGCTGTATTGGTAGGTGGGTTTTGTAACCGGACAAATTATCATTAAAATAGGTCGCTTTACGTAGTTGGTCACTTTAAACGGATACGTTTTCCTACTAAAAGCTATGAAACCTTACTAGAGTTTACATTATCGTCACTTAAAACAGTAGACCGTTAAATGCAAAGTCATTATATCCAAATTCTACTGTAAATTTGTGTTTTCTTTTATTTCAGAGTCAGACATGGGCAGAAAAAGTAACGTGGACGAGGCAGCTGTACTAGAAGAGTCTGTACTTGGAAACCGTGAGTTATAAAACTAACTAACTTATCTTCACGCCATTTCGGTAGGCAGAGAGGATGAACCACCATGCAACTCGATCTTGGCACACACACTCTTTTCTTCATTCCATACCTACCTGACTGTGCTATTCTGACTCCTGACATTGCCCGCCTCAAGTATTTGATTAACTTTTTATATTTTTTTTTATATGAATACCTCACAAGAGCCTCAGCTGGAGCCAGTGAGACTATGGCATCCCCAATTGGGGGATGTTGTGAGGCTGAAGGTAAGTGGGGAAGGGAAAGAGGAAGATGGGGAAGTACCTGGCTATTCAGATCTAGTCACTAAACACGGCTAAAGCCATTTGGAGCAACGTTTCAATTCTGAATGGTGGTCTTACACCAGGGCGATACTGGTAGTATCTTCCACTCTGGAACGTGCCGCAAATATACTATATATTATTTTAATTATTATTTTAATTAATTAATTGTGAAATAACACAAATCAATCAAATAAAATTTATTTGCGCACGCCGGGTTCGAACCGGCGACCTTCGGAATGGCAGTCCAATGCGTTACCACTGGACTATGCCGGCCGTCAAAAGCCATTTCAAGCAACGTTTCAATTCTGAATGGGGTCTTACACCAGGGCGATACTATGGGTATCTTCCACTCTGGAACGTGCCGCAAATATAATATATATTATTTTAAATGAATTTTGTGTGAAAATAACACTAATTATTCAAATATAATTTATTTGATTTGATCCCGCGACCATCGTATTGCGAGTCATAAGCCGTACCAGAGGCAGTGGGTTATCGTAATATAGACACATTAAATTAATTTGGGTTTTCTGTTGTTTCAGAAATGGACAGATCGAGCGACGAGGATGACGAAGCGAGTGACGTCGACCACGAAGAGAGCGATGAGGATACCTTCTGCATGCCGCCAATACCTTATCATAATATTATCAACGTTTCACCTAACTCCGCTATGGCCATAGACTTTAGTAGACAAGACCAGGTAGATAGTGAGGCAATGCGTTTGATTCTGCCGCCTGAAGGTTACTCTTTCGATTGGTCTAATGATATCTTACGTTTTACTGGGATAAGGGAGACTTTCACAGGCACGCCGGGACCAACTTTCAATACCGACGAAATGGGCAAACCTGTGGATGCCTTTCTTAAAATCTTTGATGCAGATTTCGTTGAACTGATCGCGAGAGAGACCAACAGGTATGCAGATCAATGGATTGCGAAAAAACAATTTAAGCGTCATGCGCGTACCAATAAATGGGCTCCCACGAATAAAGAGGAAATGTATGTATTCTTGGCAATTTTAATGTATCAAGGTATTAGTCTTTTCCAGATCTAGTCACTAAACATAACTAAGCCAATTCAAGCAATGTTCAATTCTGAATGGTGGTCCCTCACCAGAGCGATACTCAGAATCTCACTCTATAGCGAGGCACAATGATATTATTATGTATTGATTTTCTTAAATTATGAATAAACCAATAAACTGAATACATTTTTATTATGACAAAGTGTGTAAACAATGTTTAAATCAAAATACTGCTCTTTCATTGTAACCATACAACTGTAATATTGATTTAAAAGGATATTAGGGCTTAATAAATAAATCAATTATTGGTTCCATCAATTATTTTCCCCTCATCCATTTTTTTTCGATACCTTTGCGTTTAGATATAAAATTATCACTATGATTTTATTTGCCATTCTACGGTCATACAAAGGTTTGATATATATATACAAATTTATCATCATTTTACATATTCCGATATACCCTATGTAGATTGACCTTAAGATAGCTGTCAGTAGTGATTTTTCGTCAAATATTGGTGAATTTCATCAACTTTCAAAGTATCCCCCTGAAATATTGGCAATGTTTATATCTATGATGTATATCTCATTTTAAGCCTTATTTCCTCGTTTTGCACGTTATATAAAAACATGGTTACAAATCTCCAGTTCTAATTTACAATTATTTAAAAAGTAGCACCATGATTTTGACATCGTGAAATAGGCTCTCTGTATAATTCATCAAATGAATAAAATAAAGCCAACACGGCGACTATGCTTATTAATAATTGTAGACAGTTAATGTATCTTCCTAACGTAATACCAGTTTTTGTGGTAAATTTATTATATAGTATAATACAGTGATTTCAATTTTGACACGTCACGCACTCAAATTTTAAAAAATTATTTTCTAACCAAACTTTTGAAGAGAGCATAACGTACAAAAAATTATTTTCCCATTATATTCTTGCATCTGTGGTTATCAAACAGGCCATAGAGAACATAAAAACGTAGAAAATATTCTATAAAGATATTTAAAACTGCCACTGGCGGCAATTTCAAATCACAAAAACGCTAATTTCGCGCATTCATAAAGTTTAAGATTTTTTAATAATTTATCTATCAATTCTAAAAATATAGAATAATTATAAAAATATAGGTGAATTCATTGGCTGTATAGCACTACAATCAGTTTTATGTCTCCGTATTAAAATTCGGAGGTTTGATTTTTTTAATGTTGGCGGAAAATATTCAAATTCGTCGCCAAAAAACCGCGAGCAATCGGAGAAAAAAGTTTTTTGACGCGCGATCGTTCGAGTGGTTAATGGTTAAGTTTGATAGGTAAGGCTAGATTAGGTTAGGTTTAGTTGGGTTGAGTTAGGTTAGATTAGTATAGGTTAGGTAAAGTTAGGTTGAGTTATTATTTATTTTGTAAGAAACAAACAGCTTTTATAAAACCTAAACCGAACTAAAAAAATACCTTACAAGTGATCCGTTATTCAAATAGTAGCACGAAACCAGAGTGATCTGTGAGTTTATAGTGTCCTAACACTTCATGCTGACATTCCTAAACAAACGTCACTCAGCCACAATAACAACACAGATAACGCAGCAAATCCACAAAGAGTAGTAGAGCCAGTTTCCAACCTTCTTTATACAAAGAACACAACAAAAAGAAATGTCTGCCGACAAAAACCTTCGAAGCAAAGGACAAACGCCCGCGACAACGAGCTTGGCTACAGATGTATCTTCACAAATTGACATACTTATGGAGAAAATGGAAAAAAAATGGTAACAAAACTGGAAGCTTTTAAATCGGCAATTATAAAAAAAATTGACGATGAAAACTTAGAGAGTAAACACTCGAGAGATTTCATCAGCCGTCAATATGACGATCTAATTGCTAAAATGGAAACCATCACTAAATTGGTTTTCGAAGTAGAGTCACTAAGGAATACACTCGTCGAAAAGAACAAACAAATAAAGTGTCTGGAAGTCAGATTGGCGGAAGTTGATCAAAGATCACTAGAAGATGCACTGGAGTTTGCCGGCCTCTTTCCAAAAAATGACGAGCAGCCCTCTGATGCTATAAAACGGGTGGCTTCAATTGCAGGAGTGGATATAAAAGGAAATGATATAGTGAAAGTGAGGAGGATACCTGGTAAACGACCGGGAGTCCCCCCAAAAATACATATTAAACTAAACAATAGACAAAAGAGATACCAACTTCTTACAAACAGGAAACTTTTAAGCTCAGCCACCGCGCAGGATCCAGAAAGTCAACGAATCTACATCAGCGAAATTCTCAGTCCTCATTACAAAGACCTTCTATGGAGAACGAAATCAAAGGCGAAAGAAAGGAGATATAATTATGTGTGGTACAAAGATTCAAAAATTATGATTAGAAAAAAAGAAGGAGAAAAAATCATCTACATCAAACACGGTGATGATCTGTTAAAAATGGTTTAGATGCTTCTGGAGAGCTCCAACGTCGGTTATTTATTGGCCCGATCACCCTTCATAATCAAACGGTAAGGAGAAACTTTACATTTATTGTTTCGAGCTACAACAATAATTATCCACTTCGGTAATTCTCTATCTGCAACCAGGGTGAAACTCCCAGTAACTGCCACGGACAGTGGAGCTCCCATAAACATATAATTTTTTTTTTTAATTTTCGTATAATTATTATATCAACATGCCTTTCTCAATGGAATTTTTTGATGAGGAATTACACAACCAAAACCTTTCTTACGCAACTTCAGATACTAACATGTGTAAACGCCTGATTGGAAACTCTGCCAATACAAAAATTATGCACCAAAACATAAGATCTATAAATAAAAACTTTGACGAACTCTTAATTCAACTTCACCACATAGATATTGTTTTCGACAAAATCATTCTGACCGAGTGCTGGTTGTCAAACACATATACACCTAAAATCATAAAAAATTACACATCACACAATATAACTATGTTTGATAATCAGAACGATGGGATTGTTGTTTACACAAAAAATAATCAAAACTTCACAGTAACCGAACTAAAAATTCAGGATGCAAGTTGCACAAAAATAGAATACACCAATGATACAGTTATCCTCGCTATATACCGCTCGCCATCGACTCGTAACATCACGCCATTTCTAAACAGTCTTAGTTGCACACTTTCAAATCTTTCCAATACCAAAAATATCATAATGATGGGCGATCTAAATATTAACATACTACCGAGCAACCAACACCACCAAAGCCAAGACTATATCAACATGCTAGAATTTCATGGATTAGTGAGTACCGTTAACTCACCAACAAGAACGACAAATGGATCTATATCATGCATTGACCACATTATGGTAAAGTCAAAAAAACCATCTAAAAGTATCGTCTACAAATCAACTATCACGGACCATTATTCAACTATCTTTGCACTACAAACAGCTATCCAAATAAATAAATATAGCCTGCCTTTAGCATACAATAAAATCAACTTTCAAAATATAATAACCAATTTAAAGAACAAATCATGGCAAGAACTCTTCCAAATTAAACAATCGGAGGACGCATGGGTATACTTTATTAACTATTTGAAAAACGAATTACACTACCATACCCTGACGATGACCAAAAATATAAGTAACAAATTGAAACCCTTGAAACCATGGATTGACCACTCCATTATAAATTGCATTCACAAAAGAAACACGCTACACAAAAAAACCAAAGAAAATCCGTATGACCAACTAACATTCAACTATTATAAAAAATATAGAAACATGTGCTGTAACGTCATCAGAAAAGCAAAAGAAATTTACTACTCAGAAAGAATTAAAGAAAGTAACAATAATCCCAAAATATTATGGGAAATACTTAGAAAAGCCACAAACTCGCAAACTACAAAAGAGAAACAGAGCATAAATAAACTTTCTATTGATGGACATATTGTTGAAACCACAAAAAATCCTAAGCTCGTTGCTGATCATGTAAACAATTTTTTTATTAATATCGGTCCAAATCTTGCTTCTCAAATTGCCCAGAACGGAATCACCCAATCTACCGACACAGTGGTTCAAACAAATAACATAAATACAAAATTTCTATTCCAAACTGTGTCACAGGAAGTCAAAACAATTAATTCTCTAAAAAACACTTCTTCTGCTGGACCAGACGAAATTTCAACCAAAATCCTTAAAACGCTGTCTTCGGAGATAACATTGCCACTAGAATACCTTATAAACCTAAGTATTACACAGGGCTACTTCCCCTCTAACGTAAAACAAAGTATCGTAATTCCCATCTACAAATCTGGAAACAAGTCAGATATCAATAACTATAGACCAATTACTTTACTAAATAGCTTGTCTAAAGTTTTTGAAAACCTTATTAATACACAACTTTTAAAATTCATCGAGAGCCATAAAATACTTTCAAAAAATCAAGATGGTTTTCAAAAAAACAAAAGTACCTCAGATGCCATTGCCAGGGTGACAGACTTCATTGCAAAAAGTCTTGATAAAGGAAATAAATGTATTTCAATCTTTTTAGACCTCTCTAAGGCTTTTGATACAATATCACACTTTAAACTTATTAAAAAACTTGAAAAAATCGGCATCACGGACAAAGAGCTAAACTTCTTTAAAAGCTACCTAAATGGACGCAAACAACAGGTTAAAATACATAATACCCTCAGTAACCAGCGCTCAACTGACTATGGAATTTCACAAGGAAGCGTATTGGGACCAACTCTGTTCTTACTGTATATAAACAACTTTTGCAACCTTGAAATTGAGGGAAGCATTATTAGCTTTGCCGACGATACTGTCTTACTGTTTGAAGGCAACAATTGGTCAGCTGTATTTAAAAAAGCTGAAAAAATATTAACTTAGTTAAAAAATGGTTAGATATAAACACGCTTACCCTTAACACGAAAAAAACAAAATATATCACTTCAAGCATCAATACTGCAGGCCAACCTAATGATGATTACTCCATAAAAATACATAACTGTACGAATTCCAATGTATGCAATGAGTGCCTCTGTATAGAGCGAACTCCACAGATGAAGTACCTCGGCCTCACCATTGACCCACACCTCAAATGAAATATACATACTCAGATCATTGCGAATAAAATTAGGAAAACAATACATTTCTTCAGATCCGCAAGGAACTTCCTTAACTTACAAATTCTAAAAACGATTTATTTTGCATTAACCCAATCTATCATTGAGTATGGTATCATTGCATGGGGAGGGGGTACTTCATCAGCTCTAGATCCTGTTGAAAAGGCGCAGAAAAAAATTATGAAAATCATTCTCAAACTTCCTCAAACTGCAAACAGTAACTTAATTTTCAACATAATGAGAGTATTTGATGTTCGACAGATCTATGTAAAAACTATCCTGATACATCTCTTTAAAAACAAACACGTGCTTTACGAAAAAAAAACTAACTTTAGATTTACGCGTTATTCGAACAAAGACATGTTGCAAGTTCCAGCACTTTCTTCCACCTTTGGTCAACGTAGCTTTGGCTACTTTGCCACAAAGATTTTCAACATGCTCCCGGAAAATATTAAAGAGAGTCAAACACGGAAAGAGTTTAAAAAAAATGTTAAAATGTGGATTTATTCAAATGATCGAGCCTACACTGGTGCCCTCACCCAAACGCCTTGTCATTGACAGTTATTGCAGTATGTACGGTGCTAAAACTTACTATATACGTATTGTGTAAATGCAAACAATAATGAAAAGTAACCAAATGCCTTGTCACAGTGAGTTATTATAGTATGTATTGTGTTTAAACTTATTCTATCTGTATCTTCAATATGTAAACAATAATGTAACCTAAAATAATGGATTGCTGTATGGGAACCCATATTAAACATTTACATATTAGCAAACCATAGACAAAATGGAGAAATAATTAACTAAAAATTCTGCCTCAATACAGGTTCGCCTAGTGAGGCAGGTTATGCACAACCTAAAATATAGTATATTATGACATTTATATATAACACTCTTACATTCATATATATTTTTTCTTATATTAGAAACTGCCGTATTATTGTAACATTATTCTTTCAATAATTTCATTGTTTCTAACTGACATATAATTATACAACTTACTAATGATATATTATATAATTATATTCTGTCATTTTTTGATGAAATAAATAAATTTTTAAAAAAATAAATATACAATGATAGATATAAATAAACAAGTTAACTGAAGTCAAGCAACAAAAGTTTCTTATGCTAAAGTTCATTGGAAATGAAGTTTTAATATCTTAAAATTAATTTGGTGTTAAAGGAAGGGAAGAGGAAGATTTTTTTTTATTTTTTTATTTTTATTTAAAGAAATCAAGACAAAAAAAATACATATTACAGTAAATAATAAAGTAAAAATACAGAAAAAATAGAAAAGTTCCAATAAACTACTTTTCGGTAGTTTGTCGATGGCAACTTTTCACATAAAAAATATTTAAAAAAGATAAAAACTTATGTTACTTAATGACAACAGTGATAACAATAAAAATAACAATTTGTTTTAAAAATATAAAAACATATACACAACAGTGATAGTATCTACCTATAGTTTGTATTAGACTCTAATACAAACTATTTCTTTCAGCGAGCCAATTTTTCAACATAATATTTGTTCTTACATTTGTACATTTTTTTATTTCAGCAGGTAACATATTTAAGCACCTAGGTATCATGTAGTCCAGTGTTCTTTGTCCATATTTGTTTAAATGCTTAGGTACAATTAGTCCTTCATTTAACGTAAAACGAGTATTGTAAGTGTGGTCCAGTCTATTTATGTATATAGGGCTATTCATATGCTGAAATATAATTTTATACCACAGAATTGATCTTACTGAGAAAATTTTAAGATTCTGATAAAGGTATGGAACATTATGCCTTTGTTCGTATAAACTTTTATGAGCTAATAATTTAACTAGTGAATTTTGAACTGATTGAACATGGTTTATATTTGTTTTACATGAAAGCCCCCAAGCTGTGATTCCATACCTTATAATAGATTCAGCTAGTGATAAATAAATTATTCTAAGTGTACGTATTGGAACATAGAATTTTAATTTATATAATCTATTAACAATAGATCTCAGACGTTCACATACTTTATTTATTTGTAAGTACCATTTGAAAAAACAATCAATAATAATACCTAAATATACATACTCTGTGACCAGTTCAATATTTTCACATGTACATATTGCAGGAATACCAACATGTAAGCAATTTGAAGTGTGTGTCTTTATTTCAGGTGTAATAATATTTGCCTTAGTATTGGGTGATCTAATATGTATCAATTTAGTTTTTTTGGCATTTATAATTAAACCAGAGTCGTGAGACCATTTCAAGAGTTCAATGTAATCTTTTTGTAATAGTTCAATACATAATTGCAAATCACTGCGAGAAATCACCAATGCAGTATCGTCCGCATATACAAAGTGTTTTACATGTTTAAAAATGTACTTAATAAAAGATACATAAATAATATATAAAATTGGTCCCAATATGGAACCTTGAGGAACGCCTGCTAATATTTTCCTTTGTTTACTTAAAGGCATATAATAGGCAAGGCAGATTTCCGAAACTACCAAAATATGTTTATTATTACATCGCTAGGTGGCAGTAAGGATGCCTTCACCGATGTACAATATTCAACATTATACGTGAGTTATAAAGAGACATATAGATATTCAAGTAAAAAAACAAACCAATAACAAAATGTGGCTTGTTTATGGAACTTACTATTTTGGTAGAGTATTTAGTATGATCTTTTTTACAAATGTTTCATCATTTGCTTGTTATTGTAAATCATATTAGGTTTGAAAAGCTGACAATAGGTTTTTAAGTTCGCGATATTATGCGAAAGGAGGAAAGCAACCGTAAGCGGCGTTTTGCACCGTTAGCGGTTGCTTGGTTCCTTTCGTGGTCGCGTTTCGTTAGGGACTGAAGTGTAGGTAGGAGTGAGCGCTATTCCATTATAAACGGTGTTTGGGATCTCATGGTTCAAGTAATCCATTAAATTATTATCAATAAATTTTACATGTTATCAATGTTATCATGTTATACATTTTATTGTTACTGTATTTGTAATGTTAAAGTGTTGCTTTGCTTGATTCTCCGTAATGGCAATCTTGTATTATTCTTCTTATATATTGACCTCGAGAAATAAAATAAAGTTTTTTTTTATAATTTTTATTTTTTAATTTTTCTGTGTTATTTAGTACAACTCAACAACAATATTTTTTTACCATGGCAGTAGCTGTCGTGCAAGGCCGCAGAAAACCATGACAAAACTGCAGCGACACTCACTCTTTATTTTAATAAAACAAATATAATAATGAGAGTTTATTCCAGAATGTACAAAAATAGTACAAATATTGACAAAATAACAATGCATTCATACATAGAATGGAACAGAAAAGAAACAAAAAATATAGTATATGATAATAAATGTTCATGGGGGATATTTGACAGGCTCCTGTTTCTTTTGAAGGCCATCAGGGGGGACTCCATCCAGGCAACCATGGCAGTGATGATGGTATTCTTCGACTGGCGTAGTCTGCGCCATAAGCTTCCCCTGCGGTGGAACAAAGGTTTATTTTAATATACACAGGATGTTAAGGGACGTACTCGACTTAATTTAACCAGTGATTCCTGACATTATTTAGAGAAAAAATGTAAATAAAATTTTGTTCTCCTGTGACTTTTTCAAAATGTCACCGGAAATGTCACATCGAACATCGAAAATGTCACCGGTGACCGTAAATTCATTTACAGTTTTTACTGCAAATAATATCAGGATTTACTGGTTAAAGTAACTCAAGTACGTCCCTCAACACCCTGTGTATATGTTTAATACATTAAATAAAAGGAACTTCAAGGAAGGGTTCTTCAGAGTGAGCTCTTCAGGAAGTTTTCTAAAATCGTATCAGAATCTAAAATTTGAACAATATTTACATTAGTTTCAATAACACGTAACAGATTTTTCTTGCATTTTTTAAGTTTTTCTGTTCGAATTTGTGTCGCTGCTTTTCGTTTTTTCTCCAACGCGGATATAATATACTGTGGGTCACGAATGGGCATTGATCTTTTAAATCTAGGATCTATGATTTCTGGTAATAAACAATCCATAAAGAAAGTACTTAATCTGCTTTCCATCTTTTCTCCCCAAAATTTGTCATCTCGTTTTATTATTTCTATCTTTAATGGAATTGCTTCACCCAACCAGACGGCAAAAATACATACAGACTTATTGGGAATGTGAAGTTGACCCTGTACTTGATAATACCAGTTGTGATTTGTATTTGTAAAAAAAAATTTTTTGTTTTTATCTTCCTTTCAGAACGTAATTTTTTTTTTTGCTATTGCTTCTTCAAATAGCATCCCACTAGCAGAAATCGGACATTTAATTTCTAATATTGTACTATCATTTACCAAACCATCTGGAGTGGCTCCTAAGAATGGGAAAATTTCATCAATAAATAAGCCACAGTCATCGACCACAATATTTTCTTGAATGCAAAGTTGCCTTTTTGCAACTTGCTCATGGTCTCTACCATATTGCACAGATTTTATATTATCTAGAGAGCGGCCGTATAATATTGATTTAACTAAATTAGCACAACTGATGGTTTGACTTCGTTTACAGATATTACCAAATAAAGAAGCTGTTAACATGTTTCTTCTGCGTTGCAGCCACTCCCCGCTATCAGACTGCAAGACAGTTCGTCTTTCAACTGCCTTCTTTTCACTTTTTGAAATGTCGAGTAGCTTTAAGAATTCTGCCTTAGCACATCCATATGCATCATGTTCCATATCCATTTTTTCGCACAATTCGCCATAATGGATATCAGGTGCTCCTGATTTTGTAAGTAAATGTCTCCCTTGTTTTTTTCGTAAAGATCTTTTATCGTTTGTTTTAGAAGCCATTCTTCTTTTTTTTCTTTTCAATTCTAATCGTTTCAAAAAATTACTAGGGCTCCTGTTGAAAATCTGCTTATGTAAAGAATAATACGGTCGCTTGGAATTGAAAGAAACTACTGCAGCTGCACAACGACCCATATATGACTGTTTTAAAGAATAATTAATTCGTTTTCCACCAATAAATTTTGCAATAACTCCATTGAAACTCTCAACAATATTACTGTCTAAGCAATGTACTAGACTCCGGGCATTGTTGACAAGACGAGAATTAGCTTCCATAATTTTTGAAAATATAATATTGTTTTGTAACTTTGGAACGTGATTGTGGTCTAATGTTTTATTTGGATCAATTTTAAATTTGCAGAAGTACAGTAAACAATCTTTATGTTCACCGAAAACATGTTTGGGTCCATTTAATAAATCTTTCCTTAAATCGATAATTTTTTGGTCTAATGTACTATTTGATTGCATCCTGTAATTTGCAGCTCCAACTACCGCCTTCCTAAGACGAAGTTTGTTGGTTGAAACAAATTTTCTAAATTCCAAAGGAAAGCCGGTATCTTTCGTAATTTTTTTCAATTTGATTGCTTTAGTTTCGAATTAAGTGGTTAGAGCATTCTATTTTCTGTACTGTAATATTGGGATATGGGTGACTACTTCTGATTCTGGCGTAAGTGCTGGAGTCTCCATCGGCAATGAGGGTTGAATATATAAGACCGTACATACTTACCGATTGTTGAAATCCGTCTAAAATTGCTTCAGCTTCCATTCCGCTTGAAGAACCAACATAATTTTTGAAGCATGTGTGCTCGGGCACAGGAATTTTCAAATTTATAGCTCTTGCGCAGTTTGTACAGTACTTATTTTTAACTGCCATGTAAATAATTTTTTTTGTGCGGTAACCGATTATCGTAGCAGCTCCTGAGAGGGCGGAGTAGTTGGTTTTATAAGATCGTTTAGACCAACATGCATCAGCTACTACAGTGATCATTGGCGTCCCGTTTTCATCAACATCGCCGCTTTGAATAGCCAGTTTTTTTTCTTCATCGGCTGCCGCAGCCATACTGGTAAATTTGGTTTTCTCCCACCATTCACAAACCTTCTTATGGCATTTTCCATATCTAGCAATAGATAAGGACGGAACTTCAAGGGTAGCACATAGTTCTTCCATGCCCGAATAACCCGATCCTATGCTCATTATTCCCGACACAAAAGATTCGTTGATGCCAATGCCTTCTTGTATGCTTTCGGACGTTTTAAGTTTAAAATGTTTACCACATAACACACATTTTAAATTAAAAGTAGAGTTCAAACCATTTCTATTTTCTGAGGTAAATCGTAAATGCTTTAAATTGCAGTTAAAAAGGGAATCATGTTGACTAATACTCAATTCAATTTGGTAGGCGGGAATGGGTACCGCCGCCCTGGGAACCATTTATTGGATGACCAACACCTCTGCCACAGGTCACCCCAAGTGGTTCGCTACGTTTGGTGACTTAGCAGGGGTGCCCGGGTTCATGGGTTAAGGTTTGCCCAGGTCTTGGTGGCGGGTGCGTCGGCCCACCTTCTGCGTGGCGGGCCGGTTGGGAGATGCTGGTTGAGGGAGACCCTTTACAACCGGTTACCGCTGTCCGGGCCGCTCGATAGTACAGGGGCCCGACCCTCAGGCTCACGACTAAGGGTGGGCTGCCCCATCAGCGAGTGAAAAAACCCCGCCACTGCTGTTGTGCCGGTTCGTGACCGGAGGGGACACAGCAGCAGCGTTTGGGGCGCATTGGATGCCCTCTCCAGCCGGACTCTCCCAGCCTATCGCCTAGCACCGCAGTGGGTGGGCTGGAACCAAACGCTCATCACTCCTGGACAGCCTGAACCCCATATTCCTACACACCCCTCATACCTTTCCATTCCAGACCTTCCTTTCACTTCATACCCTTAAAAACAAAAAAAAAAACAAAAAAAAAACAAAAAAAAAATTAAAATCATGAATATACATAAAAACAAACTTAACATCTTTACAGCGGCGAGTAGCAGGCGTCCCCGGTGCGGGTCAAAACTGTTGGTAAATTTTGCCAACATTCGCGGCCTGCACACAAATTTAAATTCCGTCCATCACCATCTTTTGTCCCAACGTCCCAACCTTCTTTTCCTATCCGAAACTCAGATAGCCGAGCCGCCAGACTCCTCTTATCTGGACTGCCCGGGCTTTACCCTCGCAAGCAAATTCCGACTGAAAGGAGGAGTCTGCCTCTATAGTCGAGCTGACGTCAACTGTGTGCGACTATTGAGTCTGGAAAACTCCAGATTCGACGTAATGTGGGTGCGCGTCAATCTTGCCAGTACGGCAAGATTCTACGCATGTCTATACCGCTCACCGAACCATAGCGAATCAGACACTTCCGAGCTCTTCAAACATTTGAGCGATACTATTGATGATCTCTTGCCCCGCTACCCTTCGGCCGAGTTTGTTGTTCTGGGGGACTTCAACGTTCATAACGAACCATGGTTGAAGTTCTCAGGCCCAACGGACTCGGCTGGCCGACAGGCGGAATCCTTTGCCATTTGCTACGGATTAGAGCAATTGGTTCAGGAGCCTACAAGGGTTCCTGATGTCCAGACTCACCGCTCCAATCTGTTAGACCTATTCTTAACTACTGTGCCACACGGTTATAAGATTGACGTCACAGCGCCTCTGGGATCATCTGACCACTGCCTAGTGACGACATCAATCCCCGTTAGCCTCAGACCAACCAATGAGAGGCTGAGGAGAAAAGTGTGGCACTATAGGTCAGCAGATTGGTTCGGTATGCGGGCCCATTTCAATGCTTTTCCGTGGTCAGCTGTTTGTTTTCGGACTTCGGACCCTTCAAGATGTGCCCAGGAGATTGGTGAAGTCATCAAATCGGCGATGGATGGCTTCATACAATCGACTACTAAAGAAACTGGTGTGGGCTCAAAGCCGTGGTTCAGTCGACAATGCTCCGAAGCAGTTCGACGAAAAAACGCGGCTTACTGAGCCTACAACACATCTCGAACGCCCGAAAGCAGATCAGCATACAACAAATCGGCAAAGGAATGCAAGAGAATCATCAATAGGTCAAAATTCGAACACGACCTGCAGATCAGCAAAAAGCTGGCTGCCTGCCCGCATGGCAGCAGAGCATTCTGGTCGCTTGCGGGCTCAATAGGTCGAAATTTTTGCAAACCCAGTTTGCCACCTCTTACCAGACCTGACGGCTCACTAGCAAACACCGCCACCGAAAAGGCAAACCTTTTAGGGAAAATGTTTGCGGAAAACTCGACCCTCGACGACGGGGGTGCTGTTCCGCCGTCGGTTCCTCACTGCGGCTTCTACATGAAAAAGCTGAGGATCCGGCATCGGGATGTACTCCACGTCATACGGGGGCTCAATGTTAACAAAGCTAGTGGACCTGATGGAATACCTGCCCTGGTATTGCAGAGGTGTGCTGCGGAAATAGTTCCAGTTTTGACAAAGCTCTTCAAAATGTCCCTGAAGTGTGGCACTGTGCCCTCTGGTTGGAAAAAAGCGGTAATTCACCCTATTCCCAAGAAAGGTGACCGCTCCAACCCGGCCAACTACCGCCCCATAGCGATCACATCAGTTCTGTCCAAAGTGATGGAACGTGTGATCAACGACAAACTGCTCACATACCTCGAGAAGAACAAAATTATCAACGACCGTCAATACGGATTCCGGCGGAACCGCTCGTGCGGTGATCTTCTCGCGTATGTGACGCATGTTTGGGGGCGGTGCCTGGAACGTCACGGTGAGACCCAAACGGTCGCACTAGACATATCCAAGGCCTTTGACCGGGTCTGGCACCGAGGACTTGTCAACAAATTGCATTCTTACGGACTTCCCGCATCCCTGTGTACGTGGATTGCTGACTTTTTAAGGGATAGGTCGATTCAGGCGGTTGCTGACGGTTTCACCTCTTCCTCGCACTCCATAAATGCTGGCGTCCCACAGGGATCGGTTCTGTCTCCAACTATGTTTTTGTTGCACATCAATGACCTTTTGACATGTGCACCGATTCATTGTTACGCGGATGACAGTACAGTTCATGATAGCTTTTTGTTTGACAAGCCCCCAAAGGGCACACAAACTCCAACGGCTCGGAGGGCTTTGAAGCAGAGAATGGACGGTTATCTCGAGAGTATTTCCTCCTGGGGTAAAAATAATCTCGTCGAATTTAATGTTTCAAAGACCCAATCCTGTCTGATTACGTCTAAAAGGGATCCAAATGATAATCTAGTCTCCTTCAACGGAAGCAATCTTCCGAACAGGCCTTCCATTGATATGCTTGGTGTAACTATAAGTGACCAGCTCAGGTACGGGGGCTCCATCGAAGCTAGAGTAAAGTTGGCCTCTCAGAAGCTGGGCGTACTGTACAGGGCCCGCAGATACTTTAATAGTACACAACTGCTCACCCTGTACAAATCGCAAGTGCGCCCTACTGTCGAATTTGGCAGCCATCTCTGGTCTGGAGCCCCAAAATACCTGAAAAAAACCCTTGACTCTGTGCAGAAACGGGCGGTCCGTTTGATAGATTCCCCAATCTTAACAAACGGACTGCAATCTTTAGAGCACAGGCGTCAGGTAGGTATGCTGTCCTTGTTCTATCGGTATTACAATGGAAGATGCTCTGAAGAACTAGCGTCATTGATCCCTTCGGCACCGGTGCGTAGTCGGGATACTCGCCAAACGCGCGCCCAACATTTGTACACAGTTGACACTTGTCACATGAGAACGGGTCGCTTCTACGATTCGTTCTTAAGTTCAACAGCTCGGCTGTGGAACGAACTGCCGGCCTCTGTGTTTCCTCCCTCCTACAACATGGGACTCTTCAAGACCCATGTTCACTCCTTCCTCTCCACAAAAAGACCCTCCACACAGCATCCCCAAAGATGACATAGGCCCTGAGGGAAATTATTTTCTTCAGGGCCTCCTGTGTGGAGTAAATATAAAAAAAAAAAAAAAAAAAAAAAAAATACATTGGAGTTGTTTAAAAAAATAATGAAATTGTACTACTCTCCGCCCTTCTATGCAAATATCATCGCTTTCTTCTATCGCCTTTTCAATAACAAGCTCTTGCTCTGATTCTTCACAGCTCCATCCTTGGTCATTGGTCACAGGTTTTTTCCCCAAAAAATTGCTGTCTTTTTGGTCCTGAACATAAAATAAAATTTTAGTAAAATACAAACCTATTATTACGATGTTGGGAACACGCGTCATAGAAATCATAAAAATTCTCGCCTTTCGACAATATACTTCATGAGGGCTAAAGCAGGTGCATGTAATAAGTGTTCCGATATATCAGGAATATAGGTAGAGATGGCAAAATTTCGTTTTAACTAAAAACGCGAAAAAATATTTATGGTTCGAAAATAGGGTATTTATCAGTTTTCTTTGCGTTTCAAGGCATTTGAAAGTGTTTCCAGTGATTTCTATTTCGCGAATTAACGCGAAAAACGTGATTTTGGCCGTATTTCAGCTAAATTATTCTATTTAGCGAAATAGGCGCGAATTTCCCGAAAATACCGGGTATTGACTGACAGGCGTACGAGAATGAAGGAGCCCACTATTGAAACGTGCGCAATGCTATCATTCAATCAGTAAAGTGCCTTTTCCATTGTTTTTTGTATTTACCTGTATTTCAAATATGCCTACTTTATTTCATTTTTGGAAGCCTGTCCTACCTCTTTTTACAATTTTGTTACTATTTTATGTGTAAATATTTAATATTTTTAATTTATACTGTACGCTGAATTTAAACGCTTTCCGAGAATATAGCGTATTTCGTAAGTCAAAGAACCAAACAAATTGGAGAAGCTGATACAGTAATATTTAGTCCAGTACAACTAAAGAATAATTGAGAAAAATGCATAAGGAAGGTAGTTTCATGTGAATGTGCAGGGAAAAGTATTATGCCTACTTTATTTAATTTTTGGAAGCCTTTCCTACGATTTTTTATAATTTTGTTACTATTTTATGTGTAAATATTTAATATTTTTATACTGTAGGCTAAAATAGCTTTTTGACATTACACAATTTGTGTGAAATAAATTACGCCTATTGATGTTAATCGCAATCTGCATTTGTTGTGTTTGTGTTCGACCCGTACTTAGAGTTTCCTTCCTTATAATTTAATATTAAAAAATAATTATTTATAATCTTTCACATGGAAATATGTACTTGCAAATGAAGGTTAAACATATATTTTACCAAAAATACTTAAAATATGCGCTAAAAACATTCACGAAATACATTTTTTTCTATTTTGCTACAAAACGCTAAATTATGCCTCAAAATGCTATAAAACCCTAAATTTCCAATTGTTAATGCTAAAAAATCTGAAAATTAATGCTAAATTTTGCCATCTCTAAATATAGGTAAATAGGCTATGAGAAATCGTCTTTTCAAACTTTGACACCTCATATCTCAGAACAAGTTAAATGAAGTTAGAACCCTATCCAAATGAGGTGACGAATAGTAAATGCGAGATATTTGAAGTATATAAGTACCTTTTCGACAGTAGTGGCTGATGAACCAATAAGAATATCCTCGTGGTCTAAATCTTCCAAGTTTGGTCCTTTGTGTACAATATTTACAGTAGACTCATTTGGTTCTATCGTATGTTGGTGTTTTTACTGTATTTTTTCCTAAATAAAAAAGCAAAAAAAAAATTATATTATGATGAAAAAGTCCAGAAAATGCCTTGGAATAATCGATAAATAAGACTAATACATGATTTTTACTATTTAATTCATTATTTATTAGGCTGGCAAACTTCTGAATTAGCATTTCAGTGCTAATTAGAATTTTTTAAATTTCTTAAATTTTTTGAATTTTTTTCTTTCCTCTTCCAATGAAAATAGGAAGAGGAAAGGAGATGCTCGAAATATTAATAATCGATCGTACGCATTACTTCATATCGATATTTCTTTACGTTATTTACAAAAATGTCAATGCTGTAAAATGTTGTATTATATTGTGCACATATGCGAGGAATTAGGGACTTTTTTCGAATGTTTGTTATTCACGAGGGTAGATAAAATAAATCAGATTGTCGGGTGATCTAGAAGGAATATGAAGATTTATTAAATTGGTAAGTTCTGGTGAGTCCAGACCATTATTTAGGATTTTAAACAATAAGATTCGACCAAAAATTAGACGTCGTGTTTGGATGGAGTTAAAATTATGAAATTTAATGGATTCGGTATAATTTGAGAACTGTAAATTTAGTTTATGTGTTTAAAACATTTTTTTGAATTCTTTCTATTCTTTCAATATGGGCTTGGTATAAAAGAGTCCAGATCGGTGTACAGTGTTCCAGGTGCGGACGAATATATGAGGTGTAAAGGGAATATAGAGTGTTTATGTTGTGGTTTTATGTATTTATTATTCGCATAGCAAGGGTTTTGCTATGCGAATTATAAATCCCAGCATTTTATTGGTTCTGTTAATGATGTCATCAGTGTGTCGGATAAAGTTTAATTTAACATCCAGTGTTACCCCAAGGTCCCTGGTATATTTTACTTCATTGATGTGTGTTCCGTTTAGTGTGTATACAAAGGATATTTTATTTTTATTACGTGTAAATGTTAATTTATTGCATTTTGTGATGTTAATAACAAGTTTGTTTGATTCGCAATAGACAAAAAGACGATCGATGTCCTCTTGAAGTTTAATGCAGTCGTTGATTGATTTAATAACTAAGTATATTTTTTATCATCTGCATATGCTAGGTAATTAGCATGTAAAAAACATTTGTGAATATCGTATATTTACACATTAAATAATAATGGGCCTTAATGAGAACCTATAGCATAAATAAACCACTCTCTAGATCGATATCTTCGGGCTTTTTGTATGGCGCCATTTTGTCACCCCCTTAACCACAGACGACCACAGATAAAACGGTCGTTTGGTCCAGACAGGTAAATATATCGTGGACCATAAATAAATCTCAAGGCCATTTAAAAAAAGTGTAACCATAAACAATATAACTACACCCAGCGAACATCGTTCATTCAATAGCCCACAAAAATTATATTTTATAAATAAAAATATTGGAATGCAGGAAAAGGAAAATAAAAAAACCCACAGCTATGCACACATAAAAATACTTTTTATTTTCAAAAAGACAATGGACAGTAATACAAAACAGGGTCAGTACAACCGATGTATTGAGCATTGATTTATCATTGAAGTAGAAGATAAAACTAATATATCTAAACAAAACATGAAACAGAACAAGACACAGAAAAATAAAAAGTAACGGTCTCAACTAGGAATCGAACCCAGGATTTGTCTTACTGCAACAACTTAATAGGATTTAATTTGACCGTTATTACCGTTATTATTACCGTTAATTTTTATCGGAGCATAAAGCATGCTTAGCTTCTCTTTCTGTTACACAAGTCGCTATGGTAGAGAGCGAGAGATCAAACTACAATTTTTGCTCTAAGCCAATGAGATCTGAGCTTTCATCCACAACAGCTTTGTCTATAAGAATTTGGGTATTGAATAGCTCCTCCCATCAGGGTTACAAGGTCATGCGGGAGTTATACGCCCCTGACCTATAGGTTAGGTAAAGTAAGTTTAGGTAAGGTTAGGTTAGGAAATTTCATGTTAGGTTAGGTTAGGTAAAGTTTGGTTATTAAAGGTTAGGTTAGGAGATTATAGGTTTGGTAAGGTTGGGTTAGGTAGGGTTATTACAGGTTGGGTTATCATAGGTTTGATTAAATAAAATAATAATAATACTTTAATAAATAGTTTAAGGCGATCCACTACGACGTGTAACATTTTGAATCAAACCGCTAACAATAACCCCCCTTATGCAGATGGCGATTAGGTTTAAATTCCCGTTCAACGCCATCCGTCTTTTTTGTGATAAATAGACAGGAACAAATATTTAATTGTTTTACGATCATTTTATAAAGAACTTTATTTGCTACATTATACAGTAAAACCGTAACCGAAAATGCGTTCGTAAGTAGGAGATTATGAATTTGAAAAAGCAGTTTTTATAGGCATAGTACATTATTTTTTCCAGGCTTATTAAAAAAATTATCTAGGTTTTAATTTATCTAGGTATTCATTTAAATTATCTAATTATCGAAAATTGGTTAAGGTATTATCACCCTTGGAAATTTAGTGCCCGAAGTGGACTGCTCCAATTGCGCCCGCACAGGGTCGGCCTTGCCTCTCATTCTTTATTTTATTACTTGACATAATCAATATTTTTCAACACGTTGAATATGTATTTTGTGTATATATTTTTATATTTTTGTGCAAGGTCAAATTAAATCCTATTAAGTTGTTGCAGTAAGACAAATCTTGGGTTCGATTCTTAGTTGAGATCGTTACTTTTTATTTTTCTGTGTCTTGTTCTGTTTCATGTTTTGTTTAGATATATTAGTATTATCTTTTAATTCAATGATAAATTAATGCTCAATACATCGGTTGTACTGACCCTGTTTTGTATTACTGTCCAATGTCTTTTTGAAAATAATTTTTTTTTTGATGTGTACATTAGCTGTGGGTTTTTTTATTTTCCTTTTCCTGCATTCCAAAATTTTTATTTTTAAAATATAATTTGTTTGGGCTAGTGAATGAACGATGTTAGCTGGGTGCAGTTATATTGTATATGTTTGCACTTTTTTAAATGGCCTTGAGATTTCTTTATGGTCCATGATATATTAACCTGTCTGGACCAAACGACCGTTTTATCTGTGGTCGTCTGTGGTTAAGGGGGTGACAAAATGGGGCCATACAAAAAAAAGCCCGAAGATATCGATCTAGAGCAGCGTTTCCCAAAAGGTGTTCCGCGGAACCCTGGGGTTCCGTAGAAGCATCACAAGGGTTCCGCGTTCCGTCCGCATTTAACGTACTATAACAAAAAAAATAATGCGCACGGGAGCTAGATCCAGCGCGCTTGACCGCCGTCGCCTCCTGCCTCCACCCGCGACCCGTATCGCCCGACGCAAGCTCAGTCGAGTCTATGACTGTGACATGAGGGAACGTGTGTATTCTCGTTCTTTTTTAATTCGTGTGAACTTACAAAGGTGACATTCCAGTGATATTGTTATTCCTGTTCTTATAATCTTGTACTTACGATATCCGTTTTAGGTAAGTATTTTTTTTATTTGTTACCAATTGCATATAGTGCCAAAACAAATAAAAACGATTTATTCTTATTCATGTTATTTTTTTTTTATTTCAGCCTTTATTAAAAAATGGATAACTGGTTCAAAACAGGGCGCTTACAAAGTGGCTCAAGTGCTTCATCAAGTTCATCGTCAGCAAATAATGAAAGTATTTCAGAAGAAGCTGTTGATTTATCCGTAAGTAAATTATACTTACCTAGCAATAATAATCATTTAGGCCCAGTTCATGAACATATTTTGATTGGTGACAACCGTGACAACCCTGACAAATTACTTTAATGTAGTATAACTGACGCATGGATGTTCGACTCTAGCCTTTTAAACAGCAAATGCCATCTAATTTTATTATAAATGAATCACGCCCGAAAAAGGGGTCAAATTCCAGACTGTGCCAAAGAAGGATTTGGGGTGGGACTATTCTTTTTAGCCAACACCAAACTGCATCTTGCCGTCACATTACTTATGTTTTTTATTTCATTCCAGGAAATTGTAAATACTGAAGGATATTGTTCTGAGCAGGACAGACAAAATACACCAACGACTAAAAGGGCTGGGCAATCTCAGGACAACACTACTTCAAAAAAGAGAAAATATGACGAATTTTACTTATCCTTTGGATTTATTTCTGTAGGAATGCTTGTGAATCCGGATGGTCAATGCGTTATCTGCAACAAAATCATGTGTAATAGCTCTTTGGCACCTGCAAAGCTAAAACGACATCTTAATACCAACCACCCGCAATTAAAAGACAAAAGCTTAGACTTTTTTAAAAGATACAAAGATGCACATAAAACCAGTGTGGCTGCTTTACATAAATATGTTAAAACTGATAACGAGAATGCCACCGAAGCATCATTCCTGTTAAGTTACAGGATTGTTCGTGCTGGCAAACCACACACAATTGCAGAGACTTTAATAAAACCCTGTATGACAGAAATTTCCAAGTGTGTACTTGGCGAAGACGCAGCAAAGAAATTTGCAGCAGTTCAGAGTTTCAATAATGTCATATCTGATCGAATCCATAAAATATCTGACCACATTGAAGATGAATTGATTTGTAGATTGAAAAGTAGTGAAATGTTTGCAATGCAACTCGACGAAAGTACAGATGTCGCTGGACCATCAATACTGCTTGTTTTCGTAAGATACCCCTTCGGGGGATCTATTGAAGAGGATTTGTTTATTTGTGCTCCTTTGGAGACCAACACCACTGGAGAAGAAATTTTCAAAGTCATTGATAATTACATGAATGTACATAACATTCATTGGAACAAATGTGTCGATGTATGTAGCGATGGAGCTGCCGCTTTGACTGGCAAAATAAAAGGTACTGTAACAAGAATTAAAAATGTTGCACCTAAATGCAGCAGCAGTCACTGCGTTTTACATCGACATGCCCTTGTCTTAAAAAAAATACCACACGAGGTAAAGAAAGTTCTCGATCAAGCCGTACAAATTGTGAATTACGTTAAATCACGTCCGCTCCAATTGAGACTTTTTAAAAAAGTGTGTGAAGATATAGGAAGTCAGCATCAATCACTTCTTCTTCACACGAGAGTAAGATGGTTTTCCAAAGGAAAAGTATTATCAAGATTGTTTGAATTGCGCAACGAACTAGTGGTATTTTTTTCCAAAGAATCGCTTTCTTCATCTTTGAGTGGTCTTGTACAACTATTGAACGACGAGCAATGGCTAATGAATCTGCCGTATTTGGCAGATATATTTGATAAACTGAATGTAATTTGTAAGTCATTGCAAGGAAGAAACACAAATACTTTTACAGTAAACGACAAAATCTCTTCTCTTAGAAAGAAACTTGTCTTCTGGATAGAATGTGTTGAACAGAAAAAGTACCAATTTTTTACTCTTTTAAACGAGTTTCTGGAAAAAAATGAGTTGCAAGTAACCTCAGATGTTGAAAAATGCATTTACGAACATTTGATGGCCCTCAACAAATCTCTGGAAGAGTATTTTCCTGAAAAAAACCTGCAGGACATTGACTGGGTACATAATCCATTCCTAGTTCACAGGACACCGTCGACTCTTACAGCAACAGAGAACGAGGCTTTGATTGATATCATGTGTTCTTCTTCCTTACAGCAAAAGTTTAATTCAGAAAAAACTAATCTGGATGAGTTTTGGATTGGACTTAAAAACGAATATCCAGAAGTCGTCGAGAAGGCTATCACAGTTTTGTTACCGTTTGTGACCACTTACCGATGTGAAACTGGTTTTTCGGCTTATGCTTACACAAAAAAACAAATACAGAAACAGACTGGATGCAGCTCCAGATCTTCGTATTCAGCTGTCTGACATAAAGCCTGATTTCAATGCTATTTTAACAAAAAATGTAAAAAGATACCACTCTTCACATTAAAATAAAGTTTTACACAAAACTTTTGATCTTTCTTTTCATGGTAAACATGAAAGTATTCAAACTACAAGTTTATCTTTTTCTTATAAAAATAGGGTTCCGCCTAGAAAAGTATGATCGATAAGGGTTCCGGGGCGAAAAAAAATTGGGAAACGCTGATCTAGAGAGTGGTTTATTTATGTGGTAGACAATGGTTGGCTGTCAAATTTATCACTTGTTTCGGGTCTTCAGGTTACGTCACGAGCTCACGAGCGGCCGAATGCATTTTTATTTTCAGCAACTTCCTGTATGAGCCAACCTTATAAAATACATATTCTACGAAAACATGATGTTATAGTACACAAGACTAATATTATTGGAATGAATTGACGAGATCGGTTTTTTGAAATTTATTTAATTTTATTTTATTTATTTATTTAACCCCCAGAGGGCTTTTGCACAGTGTTGCCAACTCAACTACTTCAAAATATGCTAGAGTGATGGGAAAAATATGCCAGAAATATGCCAAATTCCTTTAAAAAATGCCAAAAAAAAGCCAACATAAATTAAACTTAGCATTTATTGAGAAATACAGTGATGGGAAAAATATGCCAGAAAAATGCTTAATTACTTTAAAAAATGCCAAAAAAAGCTATCATAAATTTAACTTATAACATAAAATATCAATATTAACTTATAAAATATGAATATCATCATCTTCATCATCTTCTTCTTCATTAACAGCAGCTGATGTGGAAGGCTGAGAGACGGAGTCGTAACTTTATTTGGTCCCAATGCAGCGTAGTACTTCGTCAGGAACAGTGTAAGAATAACAACACTTTACTGCTCTCTTTTGGCCAAATCTCACGTACAAAATGGCATTCAGGGTTCTCACTACCAAACGATTTCGACGTTTTGATTTGACACATTTGCACAGACTCATTTGGCTAAATACACGTTCAATGTCCGCATTTGAATGTCATCATTATGTCAGTTTGCAATGTTAAAATAGACATTGCAAACTGACATAAATCACCGAAGGGGTTATTATTAACTGCATCTTTATATTGCATGACTTCATTCCAAAACTCTACAGTGGAAGTCAAGGATTCAAATTTAATGTGAACTATGTTTCTCCGTTGAGACACCAGTTTTTCAACCGATGTCATTTTTGTTAGCTAAAAAATGGTTTTTATGATTTTCATGATTCTGTAAAAATAAGACAAATAAAATATGCTATATGCTAAAAGCATAATAATTATTCTAAACATGGAGTAATTATGCCAAATTAAGCATATAATATGCTAACTTGGCAACACTGCTTTTACATGGTTGGTAGTATAATTTTAAGTTGAAATAAATGTTTTAAATGATCCACCAAACTTGCCAAGTTGGTATTGAATATGTCAACATCACCCAAGTAATGATATCCCATGGTGTGAAGTCGTTGTATCGGAGAGTGGGCAATGTAGTTACGCTTATGTGTGCTGCTGTAGAATATTGTATTTTGTCAAATTTTATTGTTAAATTATAAAAATAATTGTCTATGACTTTACTGTCTACGTTGAACTCATATATATTTTGACACATGCTTTTTTTAACGTCCATTGTTTCATCCAGTCACCCGCGCAGTTTAACGCATAATCCCATACTTGTGATAGTTATTAAGTATAGTTACGATAGTTGATATTAGTTAGTGATAATTTTTATTTTCATTGCTCTTCATTTTGGTAGCGACCACTGTTCTTATGTCATGCTCAAATGTCTAAAACTACCTATCTAGTTTAACTTGCGCCAATCGGTACCCAAAGCGGATCGGTAATTCCTATTTATTTATAAATATAGAGTTATCTGACCATTAACGACGACTTTTTCAACCGTTTTCAAATGTTTTAACTTCAAGGTCAAGGTACACACGTAATTATATCCTAATTTCCAATAATGTTTTATGAATACTATTTCTTGGTTTTTACAGAATATTACAAGCCAAACCAAATTTTCACGGCAGATACAAAGTAGGGTTCCGTCTCAACTATGTTCTTTTTCAGGTATATTTGTTTGGCTGGAACAAATTACCAAACGCTACCACAGCAGTAGCATGGATCTACCAAATCAAGAGACTGTTTCCATCAAGACGGATCCAGGGCCCCAGGAAGAAGGCGGAGATGAAATACCGTATACAGATATAAATTTCGATCTTCCAGATATAAAGAAGGAATGTTTGCAATATGCGGAAAGTACTCAGACAGACGGTTAGTTGCATTGCATACATATAAAATGTAGAATATTAAATTCGGATATTCGGAATCCATGTTCGTTTCGAAATGTCGTGCAAACAGGACGTATTTACTTTAAAATAAATCTTTGCTATAACTGCTAAACTACAAAACTCTTTTATCTCAAGTATTGCTCACACTAAACCCTCATCTGTTTTTGACATATATTCGTGTCTATTTACTAAATATTTATGAAAGAAAATATCATTCCATTGACTTATAATAATAAAAGCGTGTTCTGAAATTAGTCAAGAGTAAATGTTTTCCTTCTTGAAACATCAGTCCTTGAAGTAACATCTGGCATCTTTATGTTTTCCTATATTAAGCTTAAAATATTTTCACCTTATTCTTGCTCCTGTGTGGTCAATCAATGTTATCTTTTGTCGTAAATATTTTACTTTAATTTAATTTTTTTTAATTTTAATTAAAAACAAGTTTTTGTGTAAGTAGATTGACGGTTAATATACTTTGTTGCATTGTCTTTCAGGTTGCTTTAATATAGAGTCTGTTACCATCAAGGCGGAGCTTGGACCTCGAGAAGAAGATGAAGGGGGATTTCCATATACGGAAATTGACATAGACCTGCCGGATGTTAAAAAGGAGTGCTTAGAACGCTTTGAAAGAATTGTCCAGACAGCAGGTAAAATGTTTTTTCATTCTTAGTAGTCCAGTTAATCTAGACGAAAAAACCTGAATGCTGATGTTTTCTGGTAACAAGTACCTCCAAAGGAAGTTCTAAGCCATTATGTCGCCGAAACTTAAACATTAATTCCAAAATGGAACTCCTTATAAAACTACCTAAAAATAATTGTGAGATGAATTGATGAATTGTGGTTTAAAAAAATTATTAGATTTTTATCTTTTTTTGAAGCTTTAATTTTTCTTTTTATTTTAAGGACAACGAAAAAGTATCCAAACATAGTATTTGCCATTATTATTACTGCATTTCTAAGGCAGTAAGAAAATAACTTAAATTTTCTGGAGGACTGAATTTGTGAAAAAAGATGTTTTCGATATACAGCTTATGAATATCGCAATAAATAAATACTCGAATGGAGCGCAAAAGTGAAATCTAAATGGTCGAGTGTGTTTGATTTGGTTGCTGCAGAAGTAATTTCGTAGTAAATACTGACAGTTTATAATACAGATATAAAGGGAAATAATAATAAACATTTGTCGCATTGATTTCCCGTATTCACATAAATTCCTGAAAAAAAAAACAACCGAGCAGTATTGGAGTGTCCTGTTATATGCGGCCTCTGAAATGGTTTATCTTGCAGCAACACATTTGAAGATGAATGTGATGCCCGGTGAATGAATATTTTCTGTAGCTAAAAAATATGATCTATGAAAAGTCTTGGTTAGAATAATAATTTTTAATTCTTAACGTTACATTGCAAACACTATTTATTAATAAAATTATTTTATAAAGTAAATCTATATAAAATTCGGCGTTTCAATTCAAAAGTATAAATAAGTGCAAGGCACAAATTAGTCACCTGTTCCTGTGGGAACCTATTTTTTTACTTTTACTTGAGTTCTTTTCTGACACGAAAGTCATAAGTCACATGAAGCTTACTATTAATCCTTTTTTTTTCAAAATTATCGTTAGATCTGAAGACACAACCAGTGAAAACTACGAAGTGCTACTATTCATATTCTCAAAAGGGAAATTTGACGAGCCACATGCTGATTCACAGTGACAAAAAACCTTTTTCATGTTCTAAGTGTAATTATACGTCAAATCTCAAGAACCTTCTGACGAGGCACATGCTGACTCACAGTGGCAAAAAACCTTTTTCATGTTCTGAGTGCAAATATACGTCGAATCTTAAGAACCTTCTGACGAGGCACATTTTGACCCACATCGGTGAAAAACCTTTTTCATGCTCTGTGTGCAATTATTCATGCTCTCGAAAGGATAATTTGATTAGCCACATACGGACTCACACTGGAGATAAACCTTTTTCATGTTTGGAGTGCAACTATTCATGTTCTCAAAAAAGCTATCTAAAAAAACACATGCTGACTCACACGAGAGAAAAACCTTTTTCATGTTTGGAGTGCAACTATTCATGTTTTCAAAAAAGGTATCTCAAGAATCACATTCATACTCACACTGAAGAAAAACCTTTATCATGTTTGGAGTGCAACTATTCATGCTCTCGAAAGGGAACTTTGACGATCCACATGCTGACTCACACTGGAGAAAAACCTTCTTCATGTTTGGAGTGCAACTATTCATGTTCTCGAAAAGGCTCTCTAAAGATACACATGCTGACTCACACTGAAGAAAAACCTTTTTCATGTTCTTTTTGCAATAGCTCATTTTTTCAAAAGGGAAATTTGACGAGACATATGCTGACTCACGCTGGAGAAAAACCTTTTTCATGTTCCTTGTGCAATAACTCATTTTCGCGAAAGGGAATTTTGATAAACCACATGCTGACTCACACTGGAGAAAAACCTTTTTCATGTTTGGAGTGCAACTATTCATGCTCTCAAAAGGGAACTTTGACCATCCACATGCTGACTCACACTGGAGAAAAACCATTTTCATGTTTGGAGTGCAACTATTCATGTACTCGAAAAGGCTCTCTAAAGATACACATGCTGACTCACACTGAAGAAAAACCTTTTTCATGTTTGGAGTGCAATTATTCATGCTTTCGAAAGGGAACTTTGACGATCCACATGCTGACTCACACTGGAGAAAAACCTTTTTCTTGTTTGGAGTGCAACTATTCATGTTCTCAAAAAGGCTCTCTAAAGAGACACATGCGGACTCACACGGGAGAAAAACCTTTTTCATGTTCTTTGTGCAATAACTCATATTCGCAAAAAGGAAATTTGATAAACCACATGCTGACTCACACTAGAAAAAAAGCTTTTTCATGTTTTTTGTGCAATAGATCATTTTTTCATAAGGG
This sequence comes from Hesperophylax consimilis, assembly GCF_061612785.1. Classification (NCBI taxonomy): domain Eukaryota; kingdom Metazoa; phylum Arthropoda; class Insecta; order Trichoptera; family Limnephilidae; genus Hesperophylax; species Hesperophylax consimilis. The sequence goes on from NC_142852.1 coordinate 12,019,447, forward strand.
AAAATTGACGAGACATATGCTGACTCACAGTGGCGAAAACACTTTTTCGTCTTCCAAATAATTCTGTGCAAGTGCAATTATACATGTACTAAAATAAATATTTGACGTGCCACGTGCTAACTCACGCGGGAGAAAAACTTTTTTCATATTCTTTGTGCAATTATACATATTCTCAAAACGGAAATTTGTTGAGACACATACTGACTTAAAAAAGTTTTAATTTATAGAAGTGCAACTCTTCATTTATTCGATAAATTGAATCACGCGCATTTTCACTGTCCAGAAAAACCTTTTTCATGTTTCAAGCCATATCTGAAGTGGCACATGCCGACTCACACTGGAGAAAAAACTTTATATATTCCGAGTGTAACTTATCATGTTTTCGAATTGAAAATATGAAAAAACACTCACCAACTCACAGTGGAGAAAAACCTTTTTCATTTTGCAATGCAACCACTCATGTCGTCAAAAGCTAGGTTTAACGAGCCACATGCTGATTCACAGTGGAGAAAGACGTTTTAAATGTTCCGAGTGCAACTATTCACCCTCTCAAAAGTGTTATTGGCCTGATCTGTTTTTTGCCGAACAGAACTATTCATCTCCTCAAAAGGGAAGTATTACGGTATAAAAACTTTATAAATGTCCTATGTTTAGTTTTTTCATGATCTTTGTTCATTTTATAGAAATATATATTATACGAGATATTTGCTGACTCACCGTCGATAATAAAGAAATCATGTTTTTTATTTTCTTATTATTCTCACAAAGAACATTCCAATACTACAGTGACATTTCCAAAAATAAGAAACCGATTTATATCACGTGGCAACTTCGAAATCCCACAATTTAAAATGTGTGCTTCTCAACACCATTACACTTATCAAGGTTTAATTTTTTTTAGTGCACTCCCACATATAATCAAAATTATTAATTCTTTAAATCACAAATAAAATAACTACTTGATCAACCCAATGATAATTATAAGATTTAATTTCATACAACGATGTTTTACGTAATTTTTGATGAAATGTTCATATTGATCAAATGCAAATTTTAATATTTCATACTTAGTAATAATAAATTATTTCATTTCATCATTAATTAACAAAAAAATATATAAATATACTTTTCTTTTTTTAATATATCCTCTTGAAATATTATATCAGAATTCTAACTAACCAATTGCTTATTGTCGCAATTTATTGTGTACCTACTCATGCAATATTATCAGCTCTGCTTTATTCCAACCGAATAGAATAACTTTATGTACTTACCACCTACCTCCTACTTATTAATCGAAATTTAATTATATTATATTGATCTTACAACATCCATATTCTTAAATTTATTTAAATTTAATGTGTATCTAATTAAGTAACTGCTATATTGGTATATTTCATTATCTATACTTTTGTTTTCATGCTATATTAATTTGTTTTTTCTTACTTTATAAATAAAAACTTTCTTTCTTTTCTTTACCTTATGTATACTGTAATGGCAATACTCCCAAACTTTTTTTTCTCTATGGAATTGGGTAGTTACGTTAAAAAGTTAACATTTTATTGTGATTAGTTTTTAAAACCACATGCTTTTCTTCCGTATATCTGTAAATAAAAAAAAAATGTTTAAGCAACTACATCCTGATGAAACACATGCTGAATCAAAGTGAAGAAAATTTTCAAAAATTTTATGTTTGGTAACTATTGTTACTAATTATTCTTGTTCTTATGGGGATGTTAATATTAAAATCCTCATGACCTATGCTTCTCTTACTACTTTCAGTCATTACTGTATTTGTGTACAATTTACTATATTGTCTAATATAGTGTTCGTGTGACGTGTTTTATAAATATTTTGTTCGTGTGTACTTGTACATTTTGTATTTTGTAGTTTAAAAGTCATATGTTTCTCGTATATTCATACAATTTTCTAATTTTTAATTAGTTAATTTCTTTGAATAGTATTTTCGTGGAGCATCTAGATTATAGTTGATAAGTTTTATTAGTAATTTCATTCTGTAATATTTGCTTATCGTTTAGGTTATTAATGTGTGTTTTTCTTCATATGTATTTGTCAGATAATTTAAGTGGGACTGTATTATGTTAAAGTATAAGCCCATTTTTACTCTGTTAGTAGAAGGTTAGAGATTCTTCCAAATAAATCATTTAGTTGAATGATATTTTATTTCAGCTTTTCTATGCGCTGTTTAAAGGTCAAGTGTTTGTCACTTTTTAGGCCCAGTTATATTTCACATCTGGAATATGAAGGTTTCTTTCTTCTGTTTGTAATTGTTTATGTAACGACGTCATACTTTTAGATGACCTTAAGAAAACCGTGTAACCCAGTGTTTCCCAGCCTTCTTTATGTCATGCCCCACCATAGTCTTTTCAAAAGTCGAATGCCCCACCGGCATCTTTTTTAATTAAACAGCAGGTAAATTTTCAAATCATATTGTAATATGTTTGTAAACATATGAAACCCTAATGAAATTAAATAAAACCTTTTCTAATACATATATTATAACTGAAATTAAATTTCTGTACCTATCCATGTGCACAGAAGTCAAGCTTAATGGCAAAAATTCGCATTTATACTAAGGAAAAACCTTTCTCATGGCCTTACTGTAACTATTCATATTCACAAAAGACAAATTTAATGACTCACATTTGCATTCACACTAAGGATAAACCATTTTCATGTTCTTACTGCGATAATTCATGTTCACAGAAGTCACGTTTAATGAAACACAATAGCACACAGAAAAACCATTCTTACTGTAATTATTACACACATTATCACCCATATTTAGGATAAACCATTCTCAAATTCTCAGTGTAACTATTCATGTTCACAAAAGTCAAGCTTAAGAAGACACATTCGCACTCGTACTAAGCAAAACCCACTCTCATGTTCTTACTGCGATCATTCATGTTCACGGATATCCAGATAGCTTATTGTTACAAATTCGCACTCATGCTTGGGAGAAATCATGTATCATTTGTAATTATATATTTTATTTTAGGAAAATGAACAGTTACTTGGTTGTTTAATACATGTTTAATTTACTTTACTGAAAAACCAATTATAGATTTCTTCGTTATACTTATACATTGTGTATAACATAATTAAGCAGTATATTGTCTACATCCTGCAAAGTTTCTGTCTTTTTGGATACTTGTTGAAATTGCAACGGGTTTCATTATATTTTAAGTAAAATTTAGCGTATATTTCAATTTTGCACATCTCAGACATTTTTTTGTATGACCGACGAGTATTCCCCTTTATATGTGGAATGCCTACCTGTCTCATCTCTGAAGCATGGTGCCCCACCTCTGAGGCGTTATGCCCCACCGGTGGGGCGTACGCCCCACCGTGGGAAACACTGGGTTTAACCGTTTTTTTAGATATTAACCTATATTAGCATATCTGATATGATATTTTTAAAAAGCCGGTTTTTCAATATGTTAAGATCGATTTCAGATTTTTATAATAAAATTTCACAGTTTTTACTTTCGTAAAATATCGCAGTGTCATCTGCGTATAAGAAGAATTCGTCATTTAGTCAATTGACAGATATCATTTTTGTACATTCGGAATATGAGTGGCCCCAGTAAGGATCGTTGAGGAACTCCATAGTTATCTCCCATTTTAACATATTATTTAACGTCGAACAATTATTTCGTTTTTGTATTTTTTTATATTAATTGTTTACCATCGACTTTTTATTAAAATTAAATGTGTGAAGATGCAAAATGTGGTCTAGAATCTTTTCTGTCTAAGAATCGTTAATTATTATTTTTTTAAATTATATCAACGTATATTATATTCCGTGAATATTGGATTTATTTTAGTTAAACTGATATATTGTTTATATTTAGAAATAAGTCATTTATTTGTCACAAATATTTAAAAGATCTAAGTTAATTTGTAAAACAGACAGTCGTCTGCGAATAATTTGAACTGGACTCCTTCAAATATAGAAACTGTCATCCACAAGCATTTTTTGCTTTAATTTTTATTTCTTTCCCACAAACTTAATTCTCTTTTACCTATGTTTTCCACTACACTATACTACAACGGCAAAGTAACGTGTATACTGTCGCAGTTCTTACTTTATAAGCCTAATGGACTTAAATAATTACACAAATATATATGACAGTGACAATGTACCAGAGTATGTAGCTGACTTTGAAACAATTGTTCAATTGTGTGCAGTAATTACGAAAGGAATCTCTCGTTTTCCTAGTGTTTATTGTTGTAAAGATCATTTCCAATTTAAGTGTTTGTTTTATCAACCTTAGACATGCAGACATATTTTCAGCTTCACCACGCTATAAGTCCATTTCAAAAAATATTAATATAATATAATACATATTAATTTAATGTGATATGGTCTCATAAAAATCATTAGATCTCGCTTACCAGCATAGTTATTAATATGAACTGAACGGGGTTAGAAAGAAAAAAAACAAGCTTTTTATTCGAATATCGTCGCCCCAGTGCTTAATTGTCCAAACGACCATTTAAGCGAAAATGACTTTTTAACGCAATATTGTTAAGGATCAAATTACGCGTCGTTCGATGAAGGAAAAATAGTTTTATCAGTCTGCTACAATTAATTATAAGCATTTTAAAATTTCAATGTCCACAACAATATTCTAAAAGTGAGTCCTTGTTTGGCCAATCTCCTTATTAGGCCAAACTCCTAGAGTCGAGAATTAAAATTGCGTGCTAGTTTGTTCAAACTCCACCAACCGACCAATTACAGCACTATGCGAGGATCACGTGATGCCGCCATCTTATGTTTTTACATTCCAACGGTGTTTGTTTTATGGTGTTACGCGGAAGTAAAAAAGCATTTAAATATATACCAAGGAGTTTTTGATTGACAAAACAACAGGAAAATGTCAATAACTAATTACAAAAGTGCATACATACGCAGCAGTGCGGAAATAGAGCGGTAAGTGTTAGTTTTAAATATCTCTATCAATGCCAAATTGGTTTTGTTTTTTACATTGCAATGAACTTTGTTATACAGCGTGTTCACTTTTCTGTTTTCGCTAAGACTTTACTTTTTGCAAGTTTTTTCTGTCAAAATTGGTTTTGTTGACTGACGATTCATAGTATTTCAATTCAAACCGTTGGGTTGGATATCTCCAAAGCATTTGACAGAGTCTGGCACCGGGCGCTTGTAGGGAAGTTACCATCGTATGGGATCCACCCAACCCTGCATAGTTGGACTGCGGACTTTCTGAGGGGAAGAACAATTCAAACCGTGGTTGATGGCTCCTCTTCCTCACCGCACCAAATCAATGCGGGGGTGCCACAAGGATCTGTGCTGTCACCGACGCTGTTTTTGTTGCACATCATCGATCTCGTTGAATGTGCACCAATTCACTGCTACGCTGATGACAGCACAGTTCACGAGGGTTATCTTTTTGACAGGCTTCCTTCCACCTATGATGTCCGAACAGCTCGAGAAGTTTTGAAGTAAAAACGAGATGGTTCGTGCCTGGGGTAAGGCCAACTTGGTCAGTTTCAACGTCTCAAAAACCCAAGCGTGTCTGATTTCGGCAAATAGGGAGATCAATATACTTCGCATCCACCTTCTTAATTTGATGACCTTTCTTTAAAGAAAGGTAATAAAGTCTCCATCATGAGAGTATATGACGACGCTATCGTTGATATCTTCAATATGTCGTTGATATATTGAAGATAAAGTCTGGTGCAATTTGATGGGAGCACTCTCCCCAATAAAGACTCCATTGAAATGCTTGGAGTTAGTATATCAGACCGGCTCAAGTATCGGGGATCCATAGAAACCCAAGTAAATCAGGCTTCCAAGAAGCTGGACGTCTTGTACACGGCTAGGAGATTCTTGTGAATCAACAGTGACCAGCTGCTAACCCTGTACAAGTCTCATGTCCGCCCAGCAGTTGAATTTGGGAGCCACCTCTGGGCTGGTGCCCCAAAATACTTAATTAACCTACATGAATCTGTGCAAAGGAGGGCGATCCGTCTGATTGAAAATCCGTTGTTAACAGACCGATTGCCTTCTCTAATGCATAGACGCAATGTGGGTGTCTGTTCTGTCTGTTCTACAGGTATTTCAATGGGCCTGCTCCAAGGAGCTAGCAGCATTGATCCCTGATGCACCGGTGCAAGTGCGCGAAACTCGACGGACACGAGCGGAACACCCGTTTACGGTTGACGTTAGCTTCATGAGAACGGGTCGTTTTTACCACTCGTTTTTTGTAAGTCGGCTCGTATGTGGAACGAGCTACCGGCATCTCTCTCCTATAATCCGAGCCTCTCCAAGGCCCGCATTAATAAATCTCTTCATACAGCCCCTACCTTAACCCGCCTCACAACGCCGCCCAACCGGGTGGTTACATAGTTCCCCTGACTGTACACTGGCAGGGACGCTCTTGTGAGGTGTCACATAAAAAAAAATCTGATCGTAAGAGATTCAGCTTACTGCGGTAATCTTCAGACTGGTACAGATATTCCTTAAACTGTGCTTTATATACATTAATTTTAGGGAGGGGGATTAAAAGGGGTGGAATGCAATGATTTTATTCAAATTATATGGATATCCCATTTTCGTTGCTATGTCGTAACAACGAAGACGGAAGTCTAAAGATGGTTGATAGGCTAAACCCGGTCACCGTCAGAAATAAAAAAAAGTTGGACATTGTTTAATATATTATTATCATGGAAGTAAATTATTATAATGGAACTGTCGAGTACCTGGCACGCGTTTCAATGCCACTCAAAGAAAGATTTGTCCCGCATCCCACGAACCCTCCCCCCTCACGGATTACCCTCACCCTTCCCTCTTTCAGTCCCTACTGCTAAGCTACAAGAAATAATGCACACATTTTTATAACAACTCGATCGCCACCTATTATAACTATCTGAATGCAAATTTCATAACGCCAGAGTTCACCTTTATGTATGGAAACCTTCGCCAGCGTGCGCAAAGCAACTCACCAAAGTTTCATCGCAATCGGATGAATGATATAGGAAATAATAAGAGAATCTTTATACAAATTTCACAACGCCATAGTTCAATATAGGTAATATAGGGAAACCTTCGCGGGCATGCGCACAACTCAAAGTTACAAAGTTTTATCGCAGTCGGTAGAGTGGTATGGGAAATAAGATGTGAATTTGTATATACTTTTCATAACGCCAGATTTATGTATAGAAAACACTTTTATGTATAGAAAAGGTATAGGAAATAAGAAGGAACAAACAAAGAAAAAATCACTATTATAAATATATATATTCCACCACGAATTGTCAGTATCCAAAATAGAAATATTGAAAATAAACTCATCCTGTATATAACTAAAGGTGGTCGTTTGAACAGACAAGCACGGAAAGTTCTATGCAAAAGTTGCCCTATCTCCAATTCCAGTTTGTTCAATCTCCTTTTACAAAATTCTGGTGGTGCGTTTTTGTTCAATCTCCATTTTAAAATGTAAAGAAAGTATCAAAAACTATCCTTAGTCAATTTACAAAGAATTACTTAAACTGATCAGACCTTTAGCTTGACGGAAATATCTTCATCTTAAACACCTGTCATAATGTTTCATTGAAATAATCAGAGAAAACCTCCTCCTGTTAAATTTGCAAATGGTCGTTTGGACAATTAAGCACTGAGGTGACGCTATGTCACCTCGATTGGAGTATGTTGCGAGGCTGAAGGTAGTTGGAAAGGGAAGGAGATGAGGAAGAGAAGGATGGGTAGGTACCTCACAATCCAAATCTGTTCATCAAACACGGCTTACCCTATGATATTGTCTATGTCTGTTTCTTATCGATTGCCTTTACTTGATAACCTCTTAATCTCTATAATATGTTATAGAACAAAGATTATAACTAATAATAATAACAAAGTTTGTTTAATTCATCTGAATTTACAATACGCAGTACAATACGCACGCAACACGCGACGCACGTCTTCTGTCATCGGCTCTCGATAGTATTCATTTTAATCGTTCGTTCTAGTCTATTTACAAAATGGAAGAGTTTGGTGATATCATTCAGTCCCTGATTAAAACGGTCGATGTTTTGAGTGGCAAAATCGAGGGTTTCGGTAGCGAACTGACCACGATTCGTTCAATTTTAAGTGACGGTAGTGCTAAAATTGTGTGCCCTTCATGCCAGTACTCGTACAACGTAACTGCAGGTACTCCCCAGGTACTAGCGCCGGCGCCAGACTTAAATGTGTGTGTGCGCTCAGCGTACGGCAATATCACTAAGCAGCTGTCTGGGACACCTCCACCGCCCGGCCCCCCCGGCCCCGCCTCCGCTCCTGCTATTACCTTAGCCGCTCTAGCCGGCCAGACTCACCTTCACGTTAGCGGCGTCCAGCCGCTCACTACCCGCAAAATGACCACAAGATCCACTGCTAAAAAAGGAAAACCGGAGGAAGATCTACATTCCGCTTCCACATCTGCTGCAGCGGCATCTTCTCCTCCACAACCACAGAGTAAAATACAGCCTGTTGTGCCCAAGCTGCCAACCCAGCCAATAACATCGTATAGCGATGCCCTCGTCAACGGTAGACGACGATCTCGGCCAATCTGTAAAGGGACAGGGTCTATCGACGACAGCTTGGTCACTATTCCCAAAAACCTACATCTACATGTATTCATGTTTCACCCGAATACCACAGAAGAAAATATATCTTCATTCTTAAAAAAGAAGAAGCCGGATTTAATTTACACTGTCGAAAAACTGGTTACGAGGCATGAACGTTATGCTGCCTTCAAAATAGGCATACCGGAAAATTACTTCCACTTTTTCCTGGACCCCACGATCTGGCCTGAAAACGTGGCCTTCAACGAATGGTCATTTCGGAGACCACGACCCCAAACTAGGACGGTCGACACGACGTCCGAAAAAGATAGACATTAGTGGAGTATACCAGAACTTTCGAAGTCTGAATAATAAAATTATCGACTTCATGACAAACGTAATGTGCCAGAAACCACTTCTGATTGCTCTTACCGAAACTTGGCTAACTTTAAGCACCTTTTCGTCGGAGCTATTCGAAAACCTATACCACGTCTACAGGAAGGATAGAGGCAGTCGCGGAGGAGGGACTCTCCTAGCCCTCGGAGCTGACAGCCACTCACACGCGGAAAGAATGGACTGCATAGAAACCCAAGGTGAAGACTTGTGGGTGAAAGTATCGCATAGAAATGTCATCATTTATATATGTGTTGTATATTTTCCTCCAAATACAACATCTGAACAGTATCAATTATTTTACGACAAAACTATAAGTGAAAGTGTAAAGTTACAATCAAAAAATATTATTATTTTCGGTGATTTTAACTTTCCCTCAGGGAAAAACCCAATTGACGTTTTCGATTACTTTTGTTCTTTTTATAATTAAACACAATTCAACACTGTTTATAACATAAATGCACACATGTTAGACCTAGTATTAAGTAATGTAAATTCTAAAAATGCTGTTATCTGCCGCCATGACTCCCCATTAGTCAGAGAGAATATTCATCACCCTTCACTTTCATTCACATTCGATTACACAACTCAATCACATATACAAACAGACACATTACCTCCAGACATAAACATGGGTTGGATTTTCCACGAAAGCTCAGATAACACACTTAAGAATGCCTTAGAACAACATCACTGGAATCATTACGATTGCCTTGACGTAAATCTAGCTGTCGAAATGTTTTATGAACAGCTCAATAATATTTTCAACATTTGTTTTAAGAAAAGATCTACACGTATGCTCAAAGATGTTAGACAATATCCGAAATGGTTTAATGGGGAAATCATTCACCTCATACGAGAAAAAACTAAAATGCACTATCTTTGGAAAAAAACAAAATCTGAACATGCCTTAGCTAACTTTAAAACTTTGCGAAAATCAATCAAACGGTTAATTGGTCAGGCCTACACTGACTTTACACGTGAGGCCGAGAACAGTATAATAACAGACCCAACTCGATTTTGGTCTTACACTAACGATAAACGCCGCGGCTTTGACAAACTTAACCACATGGACTACAAAGACAATAAATATGATGGATCGTCTGAGATCGCCGCAGGTTTCGCACACTATTTTCAATCAGTATTTAGCGACAATATCCCCAAACTTGACATATCCTCTATAGCTTCATCGTCATTTAACTCTTCACCTGTACAAATTCATGAAATTAACGATGACGATATTATTACAGCTTTCCATAAGCTAAAACCTAAATACTCCGTCGGCCCAGATTGTATTCCACCTATAATCCTCAAAAGATATGCAAGTTATTTTGTTCAACCTCTAAAACATATTTTTAACCTATCACTTCGCAAAAATATCTTTCCGGAAATGTGGAAACTAACGAAAGTAACGCCTATACATAAAAAAGGAAAAAAGTCAGAAATAGATAATTACAGACCTGTAGCTGTGTTGTCAGCACCCGCAAAACTTTTAGAAACCATAATTTATTCACAGATATATAACCAAACAAAACACGCACTCACCGAAAATCAGCACGGATTTCGTCCCACACTGTCACCTTCAACGAATCTTATGAATCTCATTACCTATATTAATAATTCATTTGAAAATTTTGTACCTGTTGATGTGATTTATACAGACTTCGAGAAAGCATTTGATAAAGTCGACCATGATATTTTATTAAAAAAATTAAGTGACATCGGATTCTCTCAGAATTTCCTCGCTTTTGTGGCTAGCTACTTACGCAATCGTCGTCAGTATGTCAGTTACGGACACCATATCTCTCACGAATACAAAACTAACTCCGGGATTCCCCAGGGATCGAATCTAGGACCCCTTCTCTTTCTCTTATTCATCAATGACATTGGCAACACTATAAACCACTCAAAATATCTCCTTTTTGCTGACGATATAAAACTTTTCAAAGCAATCAAAAGTTACATCGATTCCATTCTTCTGCAGAACGATCTTGATTCTCTTGTCAAATGGTCGGAACTGAACAACTTACCCTTCAGTATTCAGAAATGCAGTGTCGTTACATTTACAAGGTCCAAAGATACATTCCTGTTCCCCTACCACATTAATAAACATGAATTAACACGTAAAAATGAGATTCGAGACCTTGGCGTAATTTTTGAAGCAAATCTCTCTTTCAAATCCCATATATCTGATATTGTCTCCCGTGCCAACAAAATGCTTGGATTTGTTCTTCGTAATTCAAGATCATTTACCAACGGAATCGCAATCCGAAAAACGTATGAAGCACTTGTTCGCAGTATCTTGGAATATAGCTCCATTATTTGGGCCCCTTCTGAGCAAAACCATATTCTCGAAATAGAAAAAGTACAAAAGATATTCATGCGTTACCTATATATGAGGGAATATATGTACTACCCTTTCCTGTATCCATCCTTATTCTTAGCAGGAATGCTCGATCTTAATACATTAGAAGCCCGCCGAAAAATATTTTTAGAAAAACATTTTTTTAAGATAATCTCTGGAACTATACATAATCCACCTATTTTGAAAGAGATTAACTTATATGTCCCAAACAAGTATACTCGTGGAAGGTCCCATACCCTTTTTTATGCTCCAAAAGCGAGGACTTCTGCCTATCAGAACGCCCCAGTCAACAGAGCGACTGAACTGCTCAACGAGTCTGCATTGACCATCGACATTTTTAACGTAACCTACAGGCAGTTTAACAATTATCTTTTGATGTATGTCACAAAGTAGTGAAACTGACCTTTTTATGTGTTTTGCTATACTTTTTGTCTAATTTGTAATCTTCTCCATAATGTATTGGTGAATAACCGTTTTACGGAGAACATGAAAAAATAAATAAATAAATAAACATGTTTTACTTTCTAACTATATAATTCATCACAACATAATTTATTCAATACTGATAGCAATAACAAAACGCTAAGTAAATGGTTATGATAAAATATAATAATCTTCACGGTCTAAGACAAAAGTAACATGTAATATTCAGTAAGGTTATATCGCGTATTGAGCAGTTCAAATCCCACCCGTTGGCTGTTGGCAGTTGGGACCGGGGGCTGCCTCTCCTCTCCTGTGCTGGAAGCAGGTCCAGTCAATCCCTTCTTTACCGGCCGATACGCACGGCAGTTGGAGGAGTTTCCCTGTCGGCCGACAGAGCGCATCTCTGGCGGCATAAGAGCGAACCAAATGACTGTGGCGCCAATATTTGAATATGCAGCTAACAATACATTATAAGACATGGATATTAGCCACCGGTTGGTGTCTGAGTTGACGTCGCGCTTGAGTTCCGCCCTCTAGGTACATTATAAGATATGATCTTTAATCTATACATTAGAATATTTAATCTTTACTCTAAACATTATTAAATATAAATTTTAATCTAAACAATATAAGATATAATCTTCACTCTATACGTGATAAGAAATAATCTTTACTTTATAAATTTTACGATATGATCCTTAATCTAATTTAATCTTATCCTATAAATGTATGTATACATATATACATTTATATATTTTTTCTATACTTTCCACTCCAGTATGCCTTACAACGTAATTCAATTCATCTCAATCTCAATGAGACGGTATGTAGCACTTCACTGAGAATTCTGGACTTTTTTCTACGCATTGCAGGGAATTATAAACAAAATCGAAGCAATTCAAAACAAATTCCTAAAATATCTTTGTTGCAAGTCATTTTTTAAGAATTAATAATTATGAAGAGGTAGCTTCATACTTTAAAATTGATTCACTGAGTGTGCGGAGGCTTCATAAGGATGCACTTTTCCTGTATAAAATAGTTAACAATGATATTCAATGCCCAGAGTAGCTAAATAAGATTCCATTCAATGTACTTGCACGTTCAAGACGCACTTGTGTCCTGTTCAGGATTGATTAATGCAAAATGAACTCTAAGCAGAATTCTTGCCTGAACAGACTATGCAATAATTACAATAGCGTTTTATCCAAGGTTGATATTTTCAGTTGTGATCTAACCAAATACAAGAGGTCCATAAAAGAATGTTTCTCTGATGTCAATTTTTATTTTTTTTAACTCTTTTTGAATTTTTAAATTTATTTATTTAAATTTACATAGTAGAAACATATTTCAAACAAAAGTTAACATGTTTTCCTATACAAGAGTCAAAAACTCGTGTGTAAAGGGAAAAAATAAAAACTTAACATACGTATGTAAATAGAATTAAAAAAATCATAAAAATATGTTTTTTTTATGTAATAATATATAAAGTTATATAGTGAGATGTCATCGTCATTCTGATTCGCTATATTATTTAAGGTAGTAAAAATTATTTTATTTTTAATTTTTTTATATTCCGGTTCTAACCTTATCTCTGTCGTAATTTGATTAAACCACACCAGTCCAGTGTACGTGTAATAGTGTTGTGCCAAACTGGAGTGCATTAATGGAGTGCATAAGCGACCCATTGTATTTTGCCTATTGCTCTCAACACGAACCATGTCATGGTGTGACTTTTTATACAGATCTTTGTGGATTTGAAGCACAGTATTTTTTGTATGTATTTTTTAGTGCTGGGACTTGAAAGTCTTGTGAGGTTGGGTAGTCTGATGGTTGTTTTACAGCCTTTGAGTGATTTCCAGCTGTAAAAGTGATGATTTTTAAGCTCCCCCCCATGCAACGATACCATACTGTATTATTGAATGGGCTAGAGCAGAGGTTCCCAAACTTTTTTGTGTCGTAGACCCCTTGCCATGTTTTTCTGTTTTTGGTAGACCCCCTACTTACCTGATATTGATTTTTTGTAATTTTCTAACTGTGGTGAAGTTTAGTGTTAAAAACTTTAAGTAAAAACACATGTTCAGTTTTATACATTTATTAATTGATTTTAAATTAAAACTACTCAAAATAAAATTTTGTATCGGTTATATAAAATAAACGTAACATAAAATAAACTAACCAATAAGTAAATGTTTTTAGTTTGAAGGATGAACCTGATGCTTTAATAATAAATTATCAACATTTGGCGTCAATTTTGTAAAGTTTAACCTTAAGTCTCCTCGGCTAATGATGTCCAGTCTGTTTCTTTTTTCGTTAGGAGATTGGTAACAGCGCTGAACCCCCTTTCCACTAGGTATGACGATGGAAAGGAAATTAAAAATTTCCTCGCTATATTCCATAATACGGGATAAGTAACGGGTATGTTTTTTTGCAGCCATATGTGCTGATATCCGTGCTTAAACTGAACCTTAAGTTCTTCGTTTGTACTTATTTCAGTCAGTTCCTCTTGTTTTATGACATTCGTTTCTTCTATGTCACCATATGTGTTAATTATCCACGGTGGTATTACCATAGTCAAAACATCCTCAAACCTTGTTTCAAAATCTGAATAGAGGGCATTTAAATGTTGAACGTAGGTTGAAACGTCGTCTTCCTGGCAGTTTGTCTGTGACAAATTGGGGAACTGGGAAAATTCGCCCCGTCCAATTTTTGCTTCATTAGTTTAACTCTGGCAAGAAACGCTCATAAGATGGACTTTATTTTAATCAAATTTAGACTGTCGCCTTGTAACTGCAAATTAACCATATTAAATTTTGTAAACAAATCTGTTAAATAGGCGATGTCTGTTTTTCACTTCATTAAATTGTCTTTTAAAATTTTATCTTTAGTATCCAGAAATTCTAAAATAGTCTCAAAAAGTGCAAAAAATCTTGTCAAACATAAGCCTTTCGACAGCCAGCGTACTTCAGTGTGAAGGAGTAATTGATGAAAGTGTTCGTCATTTTCTTAACACAACTGCGCAAATAACCGCGTATTCAACGCGTTGCTTCGGATTCGGTTTACTGCATCAATGACTAATTGAAGAGATTCATGTAATCTAACACTCAAATTTTTAGCAACTAAATGTTGTCGATGGATGACACAATGTATTGCTAACACCCCTGGCACATTTTGTTTTAAATAGCTTATAAATCCACGATAATGTCCAACCATGGCAGGTGCTACATCTGTAGCTACTGACATTATATTGATAAAGGGATTGCTTTTTCAATGAAGTAATCCTTCAAAATATGAAATATTGATTCACCTTTAGTGTCAGTTAAGTGTAAGTAAATAGGTACTATCAGTGTATGTTGAGATCCACTATCGTGGACCCCCATTTTCATTTCATGGACCCCCAATTTTTTTTTTCGCTGACGTAGACCCCTTGCAGGTTGTCATAGACCCCTGGGGGTCGATATAGACCACTTTGGGAATCACTGGGCTAGAGCGTAGTAAATATTTTTAGGAATTTTTAAGTCAAGTAAATTTCTTAGACTAATAAATATGTAAATGAGTTTTCTTCTATCCATTATTACACCTAAATATTTAATTTCATTTTTATTTGCTATGCATAAACAGTCATTATTTTGGCAAGTAATTTTTTTTTAATGTGCATTTTTTTAATGTGCTTTTTTGATGTATTTTAATATTTAAGGTAGCAAAAGGTTTTTTTTTGTTAAAACTAAAAATTATATAATATGTTTTTTTTTAAATTTAATGATAATAATTTTTTATTAAACCATTCTTTTAACGTATTGATATCATTGTTAGCAATTATTTCAAGTTCATTCAAAAATTCGCTTGAAATATAATTGCAGTATCATCTGCATATGAAATGAGTTTTCCTGTTAAAGGTAATTCAAAGATATTATTAACATATAATATGAATAGAAAAGGGCCCAAAATGGTGCCTTGTGGTATTCCAAAGTCACTTGTATTCTGTTCACTGAGAGTGTTATTTATTTTTACATATTGATTTCTATAGTTCAGGAAACTTCCTATCCTCATTTAAGCATTCTCTATAATTCCTATTTTGTTAAGCTTGTACAGTAATTTTTTGTGACTTATGTCTCTATTTTTTATATTTCTATTATGATTTGATTTATATCTACAACCTCTCTCCATGGCTATAAATGTATTGTTTTTTTACATTTTTCGTTTTATATAATCTTTTGTTTTATATGATTTAAGATTTTCACTGCCAAAAGTATTTTTGTTATTTGTTTTGGGGGTGTTTTGCCGTGTTGCGCTAACTCCCTTTTTAGCCATCGTTTCGGACAGCATTGCAGTGCTGCACTGAAATGCTGTCCACCACAAAAACAAAACACAAAAAAAACTTTTGTTCTGTATAAATTTTTGAATTCATATTCCTTTCTTACAAAATTAAAATTTACTTATTCCTTATTATGCTGCCTCAGTAGAGGTATTGACACAATGAGGAAATCCATAATTGGTTGAATTCTTGCTATATAATATTTATGTACAAACTGAAATAAATGTAAACTGTCGATTTCCCGAAAATCAATAAATAAATTAATAATGGGCTTGACTAAAAGAAACAACACTCAGAATGGCGAACCTTGGGAAGTGGCGGTGTGTGGGTAGTGAGGTGATTTTACTGAACCGCACTCCTGACCCGGACCCAAGATGAACATGTTCACCGCTTTCATTCACAATACCATACCAGTGACAACGCACCCATTTGCTGGATTAGTTAGTGGGGGCATTAGATTACCAATATATTATCATATGATTTTTTTTATTTATCTTCATTTTACTATGAACCCTTGGAGTATCTTTTCCAGAACTGTTGATGTTGTTGGGTTCCTGTTTGGTAACCACCATTGTTCTTGTCATTGGTTCTCCCAAACAGAACACTGAGTTACGCGGCATGCTCCGTTCGAAATGTGATTGTTGTGTTGTTTGGGCTACTTCTGCTTGCAGATATAATACCTATAGCAATTACATGCATAATTACATCTCAAATTAATTTTCTACATAAAATATAATATCTAGGACCTAATGTAAAAGCTAAGGAGGGTATAATGATTTCATAAATTAATTCTTTTACATAATATTGACACAGGGATGATTTTTAAGGAACCTAAGAGAAAATTAATTAATAATTACGAGCTACACGGACATGGAATAAGGAAAGGTAAACTTTATAGTTAGATTGTCAACATGGAATAACACTACGTACCATAGAATAAACAATATAACATAACGAGTTCCTCCCAAATGAAACAAGTGTTACATGTTGCCCAACCTCCTAGCATTCCGTCTCTCTTACAATAGCCTGACATAGTAGATCTCCATCTCATTTGAATTTTAAAAGATGTTTGTAGGAAAATATAGGCACCGATTATGTAAACATTTGGATCACGAAACACGCCCCCAAGGCACTAATTTTGTTATTATTTATTTTATGCTAGGTAATATCATGCCGAATGAAATTATTGCAAAAAAAAATGTTCCATGTAAATAAATAGCCAATATATCTAACAACACAACATTTTTTGATTTCAAAAACAGTTAAAATACATAAATGAAACTTTAAACAGCTTTATTGCAAAAATACAATACTTGCACATCTGACATTGTTTTTCGGGACTGTCGATTTGTTAGGTTTGTTATTGAATATACTCACATTTAAACAAAAGGTTTTAAAAACAATGTCAATGGACGAAAAAGTTATGAGACAGTAAGTTGTAGACAAGTGCGCAGTACTGTAACTTGGATTGGTCTCGTCGAAAGAAAATCACAAAGAAATGGCTCTCTGCAAGTGTCGATACCTGCAAATAAATACACAAACAAAATATTTACATAACAGCGTCAAAAACAAATAAACAATTTACTTGCAAATATCACGAACATGTTGACATAAAAACTCAAAATTATTTAGTTGCAAACAACATTGAGGAATGGGCTATCGATAAAATTGTTTTTATTTGTAATACCTACATAATAGCTAAACTTGCTTTCCGCCAATATATTGGCAGTTACTACCACTCACGTGGAATGACTCGCAAATTGTGCTTGTTACAACTCTACTTCAGGGAAGTTAATAATTAATATTATTCATGTAAAAGAAAAGGAGGAACGAGTAAAAAAAGAAACAAGTTACTTAAGTTCGAACACGATTAAAATTTATTTAAAAAAATGTATAAAGAAGGGTTAGTCTTAATCTAGGCTTAATGATAGTTCTTAAAATTAATTCTTAAAACTAATTGTCCTTTTTCCTTATCCTAAGTTATCTTCATTCACTGTCTTAAAAGTTGGGTCACGTTACGAGATAATTATGCAAAAATTGTGCAGACACTTCCCTTTACGATGATTCTGGAATCACGGATCTCCACGTTCGCACTTATCGCCGACGCACACAAGCGGCAACTTGGGTTGGATCCGAAGGGCGGAAGTTGTTCAACCTGGGCCAAGGCTCCGAAGGGCGGAGTCGGCAGGCAGCGAATTCCGAGTGGGCAGCTTCTGGGTAGGAAAATCCTCGGCACCGCTCCAAGGGGGAGAGCAGGAAGTTTCTCGGCGGAGGCGAGACGGTAACTTTTGCTAGGGCAGCTCCCTGGTCGGAAGAGCCTCGGTGCCGCTCCAAAGGGGGAGAGCAGGAAGTTTCTCGGCGGAGGCGAGACGGTAACTTCTGCTAGGGCAGTTCCCTGGTCGGCAGCTGCCTCGGCGCCGCTCCAAGAGGGAGAGCAGGTTGATGACTCCCAAGATGATGACTGTCGAGTGCGGAAATGTAAAGTGTCGAGAACTAGGCGAGATCGTGACCGCCAAGAGGGCAGCCTCCTGGGCGGAGGCGCCTCGGCGACCGCCCCAAGGGGGGGCGAGATGATGACTCTCGAAAGGCGAGATTGTGACTGTCGAGAGGGCAGCCTCCTGGGCGGAGGCCCCTCGGCGACCGCCCCAAGGGGGGCGAGATGATGACTGTCTGACTGGGTACTCTTGACTCGGGACTGTTGGTTGCGGAATCTGTCTTCAGCTGTTGAGGCTAGATCGTGACCGCCGAGAGGGCAGCCTCCTGGGCGGAGGCGCCTCGGCGGCCGCCCCAAGGGGAGGCGAGATGATCACTCTCTGACTGGGTACTGGATACTGTTTTTGGTTGCGGAATGTGTTGAGCTGCGCAATCCGGCGACCGTAGCGCACCTGTCGTGGGGTGCTGGAACTAAAGTGGTTCCGCTTTACACCACTTCGGTGCGTTGTCTTGAGTCCATGGCGCTGGCATCGACATTCTCACCGTAGTCGTTATTATTATTTTAAAAGATGCTAAAATGACATTTGTACAAAGCTTTCAAACAATTACAATATGGCCTAGCCTTGGGCGAAGGTTTTTATTGCCGGGTCGCTGGTTTAACAATACACCCATTTCGGATTACGACTTGATGAGGGTCTAGAGCTAAATCTGCCGACTAATGGGTTTATTTCCAAGTTGGCCTTCTATTTTTTTTATTGCGGGACCGGTGAAACTATTCAGTAAATACTTAAGGTCTAATAATTCGAACTGCCGCCTCCATCTGCGTGTAAAATCACAGAGACAAATGCTGGAGCACGTGTTCGCTTTGGTCTTTCTGTGAATTCAAGTCATGTATATACCTAGGGACATATCATGCTCAATATGAAATGTTCTTAAAAATCATTATTCTTAGTTACGATCGTTCTTAATAATAACCGTTCTTATTAATTACCGTGATTAATTATCATATGATGAATATGTATGTTAACAATATGGTTTTGTTTAAAAGTCACATGATGAAAATGTTTTTTTTTTAGTTATCTGGTCACCATGAAAATTATAATAATTGTCTATGACTTCATTCTTGTCTATGCATAACCTATAAATATTTTTGACAGGTGCTTTCTTCTCCGACAGTCGTTTCTTCCTGTTAAACATACTATCCCACGCCTGTGATGGTTATTGGTAAAGTAAGTACTCATTCTTATATTCATCGCTATTTATTTGGTAGCTGCCGTTATTCCAGTTTAGTCAGGGAATCATTGGGCGTCTTGTCAGCAGAATGTTTAAACTGTCAATTTGACGTCTACCTATTATATATTATTATGGTATTATATATATATATATATATATATATATATATAATACCTAAATAATATAACAACTATAATAAATGCTACCGGACAGCAAAGTGACCATAACATATTTTACTCCAAATGTGCTAAGGAATAGCTGGTTTAAGTTTGTCGGGTTAGTGCCGATACACCCTTATAGTTATAGTTATAGTTTTCCCACGATAAACAACGTTTCTATTAACCGTTGCTATATCTTCAAGGTTTTCAAATATGTGTTTTGGCTACGACTTCGTTATTTTGACAGGATATTCCAAGCGAAACCACATTTTATTTTTTATTATTTTAATGTTTTTTTTATTCTAGATAAAAGTAAATTACATTTTCACTTATTTAACTAGAAAAAACTAATACATTACACATTAATATATTACAGAACGATTTTATTCACGATCATTGTTTTGTTGATTGATCATAAAACTGAACAACTTTTTTTTAAATTTACCTACACTTTTTTCATTTTTAATTTCGTCTGGGAGGCAATTATGTATGTTGCTTCCCTCGTAACCAATGGATTGCTTGCCGTAATGAGTATATATGGTGTTTAAATGTATTTTATCTTGTTGCCGTGTAAAGTGTGTGTGTACTTGGTACGTTTTAATGATTTCTGTCTTTGGATGTATGAGTTTATTATTTATTTTTCATATAAGGAGACATGTATTATATTCATAAAAAGTTTCTTAATGTAAATAGTTTTATTTTCATACATAATTTTTCTGTGGATGTTCTAGTTTGAAGTGAAATAGCTTTTTGATTACTTTGTTTTGTTTTACGTGTAGTTCATTTATATATGTCTCATATGCATTTAACCAGATTTTAATAAAGTAGTTTAAATTTGAATTTACGAGGCTGTAATATAGCCTTTTTTATTTTATTTGGTAACAGATATGATATCCTGCTAAATACGCTAATTAAAGGGGTGATTTTATCTTTAATATCTTGAATAAGCTCTTTAAAAGTTAAGTGTTTATCAATGCACAGCCCAAGATAATTCTCCCGTATCAGGATTTGCAGGTTGATATATTCAATTTTTAAGGGTACGTAAGGAGGAATTTGTTTAAATTTAAATTTTAAATTTTATCATTTTATTTTATTTTAACAATGTTCTGTTTCAGATATATTTTTTGGGGTTAAACCAGTAACCAAACTCTACCAAAGCAGACCATGGATCTACTGAAGCCAGATACTATATCCATCAAGACGGAACCAGGGCTCCAGGAAGAAGATGGAGGTGAAATTGCATTTTCAGATTTAGATTTCGACCACCCAGCTGTAACGAAGGAATGCTCGCAATATGCGGAGAGTACTCAGACAGCCAGTTTGTTGCATTGCATTCATGTAAAATATAGAACTTAAATTTCGGATGTCCGGAATCAATGTCTCTTTAGAAATGTCATGCAAACAGGACACACACTTGTGCACAACATCCTCTCTTATAAAATATGAGGTTTATTGGGTATTTGCCTTACTCTGCGTCCTTGCCGGAAAATACCAAAATACAGCACTCATTAAAATTTGTTATATTATTCATAATAAGTTGTCGGTTCCTCGATTAACATCGGGATATGATGTGAATTACACGTATTATACGTTAAAAATACATACATATTGATTGGAAAAAACAATATCTCTTTGACCGAAAACAACCAAACTCTCCACTACAGGTGCACTAGAGAAAGGTTTTTCCTTCTTGAAGAATCGGTCCCTGAAGCGGACATCAAAATGCAATTTTTCAATTAAGAAATTCTCGTTTATAACAATTTGACGAAGATACAGCGCTGGCACTATGTGGGCGCAATTGGTGCAATTCGCTCCGGGCGTCGAATACTTAACCTAACACATCGCCCTTGATATTATTTTTGATAAATACCGCTCTACAAACAAACACAAATCATCATTTTAATGATTACAGTAATATACTGCCTCAGCGTGTACTAATTTAGACTGTTAGGGCAGTCAAAATTAAACTCGCGCCAGGCGCCGTTTGGTTCAGGGCTGGCCATGCAAAGATTCATTATATTTATTGTCCTTTTTTTATTCCAGGAAACATTAATGTGAAGACAGTCACCATAAACGCGGATCTTGGACCCCGACAAGATGAAGCGGCGCTCACTTATATGAAAATTGACATAGACCTGCTGGATGTAAAAGAGGAATGCTTAGAACGCTTTGGAAGAATTACCAAGGAAGCAGGTAAAACCAACTTTTCACTGTAAACTTGAACGATTCGAACTATTTTTCCTATTTTTTTATCCTGTCTACGAACTTACTTCGCTTATTTACTCTAAATTTAGGAAATAAGTTTAACTAAGTCTTTTTCACCCATGTTATTTTTCAAATTTGTCGACAGATCTTCAGACGCATTTTGTGGAAAAGGGATTCACTCCTCCCCATCACAACTACTCCCCCTCTCCTAAGTCAAATTTTGCAATAAACGTACGCACCAATGTGAAAGAAAAAACTTTTTCTTGTTCCAAGTGCAACTATTCAAATGCTCAAAATAGACAGTTAAAGAGGCACATGCTGACCCACAGTAGAGAAAAACCTTTTTCATGTTCCGTGTGCACCTATGCGTGTTGTCGAGAGGGTCAGCTGAAGAGGCACATGCTGATTCACAGTGGGGAAAAACCTTTTTCATGTTTGGAGTGCAACTATGCAAGTTATCGAAAGGGTAACCTGAAGAAACACTTGCTGACTCACAGTGGAGAAAAACCATTTTCTTGTTCCGTGTGCAACTATGCATGTTATGAAAAGGGTCAGCTGAAGAAGCACATGCTGATTCACAGTGGAGAAAAACCTTTTTCATGTTCCGAGTGCACCTATTCATGTTATCAAAAGAGCGACCTATCGAGCCACATGCTGACTCACAGTGGAGAAAAACCTTTTTCTTGTTCCGTGTGCAAATATGCGTGTTGTAGAAAGGGTCAGCTGAAGAAGCACATGCTGATTCACAGTGGAGAAAAACCTTTTTCATGTTTCGAGTGCACCTATTCATGTTATCAAAAGAGCGAACTATCGAGCCACATGCTGACTCACAGTGGAGAAAAACCTTTTTCTTGTTCCGTGTGCAAATATGCGTGTTGTAGAAAGGATCAGCTGAAGAGGCACATGCTGATTCACAGTGGAGAAAAACCTCTTTCATGTTTGGAGTGCGATTATACAAGTTATAACCAGGGTTACCTGAAGGCACACATGCTGACTCACAGTAGAGAAAAACCTTTTTCATGTCCCCTGTGCAACTATACGTGTTATCGAAAGGGTCAACTAAAGTTCCACATGCTGACTCACAGTGGAGAAAAACCTTTTTCATGTTCCGTGTGCAACTATGCATGTAATCATAAGGGTAATTTAAAGAGGCACATGCTGATTCATAGTGGAGAAAAACCATTTTCTTGTTCCGTGTGCAACTATGCATGTTATGAAAAAGATCAGCTGAAGAGGCACATGCTGACTCACAGTGGAGAAAAATCTTTTTCTTGTTCCGTGTGCAAATATGCGTGTTGTCGAAAGGGTCAGCTGAAGAGGCACATGCTGGTTCACAGTGGAGAAAAACCTCTTTCATGTTTGGAGTGCGATTATAAAAGTTATAACCAGGGTTACCTGAAGGCACACATGCTGACTCACAGTGGAGAAAAACCTTTTTCATGTCCCCTGTGCAACTATACGTGCTATCGAAAGGGTCAACTAAAGTTCCATATGCTGACTCACAGTGGAGAAAAACCTTTTTCATGTTCCGTGTGCAAATATGCTTGTTGTAGAAAGGGTCAGCTGAAGAGGCACATGCTGATTCACAGTGGAGAAAAACCTCTTTCATGTTTGGAGTGCGATTATAAAAGTTATAACCAGGGTTACCTGAAGGCACACATGCTGACTCACAGTGGAGAAAAACTTTTTTCATGTCCCCTGTGCAACTATGCGTTTTGTCGAAAGGGTCAGCTGAAGAGGCACATGCTGATTCACAGTGGAGAAAAACCTTTTTCATGTTTGGAGTGCAACTATGCAAGTTATCGAAAGGGTAACCTGAAGACACACATGCTGACTCACAGTGGAGAAAAATCTTTTTCTTGTTCCGTGTGCAAATAAGCTTGTTGTAGAAAGGGTCAGCTGAAGAGGCACATGCTGATTCACAGTGGAGAAAAACCTTTTTCATGTTTGGAGTGCAACTATGCAAGTTATCAAAAGAGCGACCTAACGAGACACATGCTGACTCACAGTGGAGAAAAACCTTTTTCTTCTTCCGTGTGCAAATATGCGTGTTGTAGAAAGGGTCAGCTGAAGAGGCACATGCTGATTCACAGTTGAGAAAAACCTCTTTCACGTTTGGAGTGCGACTATACAAGTTATAACCGGGGTTACCTGAAGGCACACATGCTGACTCACAGTGGAGAAAAACCTTTTTCATGTTCCGTGTGCAACTATGCGTTTTGTCGAAAGGGTCAGCTGAAGAGGCACATGCTGATTCACAGTGGAGAAATACCTTTTTCATGTTTGGAGTGCAACTATGCAAGTTATCAAAAGAGCGACCTAACGAGACACATGCTGACTCACGGTGGAGAAAAACCTTTTTCTTGTTCCGTGTGCAAATATGCGTGTTGTAGAAAGGGTCAGCTGAAGAGGCACATGCTGATTCACAGTTGAGAAAAACCTCTTTCATGTTTGGAGTGCGACTATACAAGTTATAACCAGGGTTACCTGAAGGCACACATGCTGACTCACAGTGGAGAAAAACCTTTTTCATGTCCCGTGTGAAACATTTCATTTCATCAAAACACCCATCTTAAGGCCAACATGCTGTCTCACAGTGGCGAAAAAACTGTTTTATGTTCCAAGTGCACATATTTATGTTATTATAAAGGCAATCTGAAGCGCACGTTGAGTCACTACGGTGATTTTTTTTCTTTTTCCTTGTTCACCTATGGATATTCTCAAAACGCACATCTAAAAAGCCACATTCTGACTCACAGTGGCGACAAACCTTTTTCATTTTCCAAGTGCACATATTCAGATTCTAGGAAAGGCCACCTTATCCCCCATATAGGACATTTGTTGGAACACATGCTGACCCAGAGCCGAGAATAACCCCCTTTTCTTGTTCCTAGTGCAACTATGCAAGTTATCAACAGTGTTCCTTAAAGTGAAAATACTGAATGACAGCTGTGAAAAACTTTTTCGTTTTCTGGCTGACGAGAGATTTTAAAAAACCCGTGCGCACTCACAGTTTTTTTCATATGTAATTAAGCGTTTTCTCGAAAAGACTGTTTGACTGGACACTTTTCTTGTTCCTTGCATTAACATTTACCTTCACGAAAACTATTTACCGAATAAATTCTAGTTACAGGTATGATATGTTTCACCAGAGAGTTTCCAGTATATAAAATTAGTATAATTTGGTCAAAATATTTATAAGCTTGCGATTTCTTTTAATTTGTTCTGAATCGCTTTGTGTGATATCTGTATGAAAGTGTGTAAGTGCGAGCTAGATAGCATGCTTGCGAGAGCTTTATAAAGCGATGCATACAAGGATCGTCCTATTTTGTTACAAGCAGCTCCCTAATAAATATCAGTACATAGATCAAGTATCATTATTGTGTAAGACCTTCACCCTCTTCAATACACCATACATTACACGTTGTAAAAGATTTGATTTTTTTTTAAACTTAAATGTATGTGTATAAAAGATAATTATGTCATACTACTAACACGAATATCAAAATATATATGATTATGTGTACAGTAATGTATTTAATTATTTCTTCGAATAATATTTTTACACTTCTAAATTCACTTTCAAAACTGTAAAATTGTAAGAGCAGCTACTAGTGCGTTCTAGAATATTTTCTTTTTTGTTTACCCTGTGGAGATCGCACCTTGTACCTACTAGAATTATTTTGTAAACACAGCCACTAGGTACTTCAACTGCTCGAGAACGTACTACCTGGGTAGACAGGAAAAAGTTCTATTGATTTGACTGATTTGACGATTTTCCTCTCAGATATATTAAAATGTAATTATTTTTCTCCGTACAAAACAGAACCGACAAATTTTAACCTTCCTTTTTTTTTTTTAAAGTGGGGTTTGTAAAGGCTGCAATGCCAATATAATCTGTTTTATTCGAAAAAAACGAAAACTTTTTCATTTAAAAAAAAAAGTTTAAATGTTCTTGTTTTTGAAATTATTAGCAGTCAATTCAGATAACTACTTATTGGCTACAATTTTTCATTTAAATCGGACTTTACCTACCGCATTTAGCGTTGTTTACCGTAGTTAACATTTGAACTCTGATATTACTGAATATTTACAAACATATCTTAACCCTCCGTCAGGCGCACCTATGGGCGAACCGAAATTGGGCGCACCCGGCCTGAGAGGCCACCCATATATTTTTAGCCGCCATCTTCCACTATATTAATTCTAATACAAAATACTTATCGGGTAATCTTTACTAGGATCTATAGAATGGAATTAAACCAAATATAACACAAAATAACCAGTTTATTAAACATTGCCAACCATAAACTAAAATAATCAAACCAAGCAATTTTTCGAAAACACTGTTCAAAATAATTGGTCAAACCGAGCTCCATAAAAGTAATAAAAGTTTTAAAGTAATAAAAATTTAAAGGTAAGGTAGGTGGTAGTCTCTATTGACTACAGCCGTAGCCAGATACGGACGATAAGGTTCCCAAATCAGCAGCCGAAAAACAAGTTTGGCACAGCGCGTTTACGTGGAGTAAACAGATCGGTTGATGACAACCTAAACATTCGTAATTCGTCATCCTCCTAAATCCTAATTCAAACACGCATATTCCACACTTTCGCCTTTAGGGAGGTGGTGTATGGCATGTGGGTTTTTTTTTCTCGTGAGGGAAAAACCCTTTCAAGCAAATTTTCAACTGAATCGGCATTCCACTTGTATTCAGACTTCGCCGAGCTAGTTGTCCGATATCGCTCTCATCACCTAAATCTTCAACCAAAGCTTCATCTTCAGAAGCATCATCACCGAGAAGAAACTTCACCATATCATCAACATCATTGCGTTGAGAGAGATCAAATTTTCTAGCCATTTCGGCAGAAACATATGTATATAAAATACCAGAAAAGAGAAAAACTGAAATTATAATTCAATCGGGCGCACCCTGCCTGAAAGGCCAGGGTCCAATATATTTTTTTATTTTTTTTTATTTAGTAGCTATATTATACATTTTTTTTACATTTTTATAAGAATATATATATAAAAAATAGATGTTGATTATATTCATAGTCCTCCTCACTAGGAGATCCTGTGCTGAGGGGGACTAGGTTTTGGATAAGTTATTCAGCGACTTCTATGGTATGACTCCATGTTTTGGGTAAGGATTTCCAGAAACTTCTACGACGATGTTTTAAATATGCTAGTAGGTTCTTTTTCCGGTAATTCCTTAAGCCAAGATTTAATGTTCTTAATGCAGTTGTTTTTTGTTTTGATTTGTTTGATACTAAGTGGGAGTTTGTTATATACCTTTACTGCTAAAAATTCAGAGCTTCTTTGTCCAAAGGTAGAGTTACACTTTGGTATAGTTAGTATCTCTGTTTGTTTGGCTCTGGTTTTATGAGTATGTGAGGTGTTTTCCTGAGAATTATTTTTGAGGTGTTGTACCAAAATGTTTTTGGCATAGATTTTCTGTATGCTTGGAACGTCAAATTGTTTAAAAATTTCTGTTGTTGACGTCCTTATAGGAACCTTTAGTATGGTCTTTATGATGCAATTCTGAGTTACCTTCAGCTGTTTTATATGTTTTGATACTGCTGAGCCCCATCCTATTATTCCATATTCCAATTTGGAGTGGCATAAAGCATAGTAAACTCTCTTTAAATCCCTAGCTGACAAAATGTTCCGTAATTTTTTGAAGAAGTAGATGAGTTTAGTTAACTTTTTTGAAGTTCAATCAATGTGTGAATCCCAGTGTAGTTTATCGTCAATTTCAATACCAAGATATTTTATGCTTTTGGTTTGAGTTATAATCGAGCAGGAACATTGAGGAAATTTTTTTTGACATTCATGTAGTTTGAGTATATGCTAATTCATTGGTTGTCCTCTTTTGTTTTTGGAGAAAATTAAATATTTGGTTTTATTCACATTTAATGTAAGGGAGTTTGCTTTAAGCCAGTTTTGAAGAACAGTTAGGCCATGTTCAGCCTCCTTATATGTGCTTGTCCAATCTTGTTCATGGAATAAAATTACAGTGTCATCTGCAAAGCTCATTATGTTTCCTTTGATGGGAAGATTCATAAGGTCATTTATGTAAATTAGAAATAGTAAAGGTCCTAATACGCTTCCCTGGGGGACACCGTACTTAATTGGTAGAGTTTTGCTCCTTCTTTTACCAATTTGTACAAATTGTTCTCTTCCCGTTAAGTAACTTCTAAGTAGGTTTAGGGTTGTTTCGGTTATTCCATTTTTTTTTAGTTTTAAATACAGTATTTCGTGGTCAATGGTATCGAAAGCTTTTTGAAGATCAATGAAAACTGCTAGGCATTTTTTGCCTTCATCCAATTTTCTAATAATTGTATTTGTTACATTAGCTATAGCGTCACAAGTACCCAGGTTTTCCCTAAAACCATACTGCGTAGATGATAATATTTTATTAGAATCCAAAAATGTAAGCATTTGTTTTTTTATAACTTTTTCTAATATTTTTGATAGTGTAGTTAAAATACTAATTGGTCGATAGTTTGATACATCATTTTTGGGACCGTTTTTTATATATTGGAATGATCGTAGCAATTTTAAGACAAGCAGGAAAAATACCATTTGATATTGACAGATTTATAAGATACGTCAGTGGGTGGATTAACTCATTTTGTAGATATTTAATTGATTTGCTTGATATCAGTTCATTTCCCGATGAAGTATTTATATTTAGGGAGGCTATAATATTTCTTATTTCATCACTTGTTATCTTGACAATATTGAGGCTGTTTTCTTGATTTACATCGTCAATCTTCACTGTATTTTCGATAGTACTAATTGAATTTTGTTTAATTTTATTTGCTCAGTTTGAGCCTATATTGCAAAAATAGTTGTTTATAAAGTCAAGAAGTTTGTCCGGGTGTTCTGTAAAAGATGTGGGAATCTCATCAATGTTTAATTCCTTAATGCTATTGTCATTATGTGAGGCTTTAGCATTAGTTATTTCATTTATGATCTGCCAGAGTTTACGTGAATCATTATTACATTCATCAATTTTGTTTTTATAGAATGTTTCTTTAGCATAACGTATTACATTTTTACATGTATTACGATATCTTTTGTAGAATCGAAGTGTTAGGATATCATAAGGGTTGTTTTTGACTTTTTTGTGCAGTTCATCTCTTTTTCTGATTGAGTTTATAATATTCTGACTAATCCAAGGTTTAATGTGTAAATTTTTATGAGATAACTTTTTTTCTATGGTTTTGGTGTTTGATAGGATAATGTTCTGTTAAACTTCTATAAAATAACTCCAAGCAGTATCAGTATCATCTTTTTCCAGAAGACTTGTCCAGTCATTCATTGTTAACTCGCATTTGACGTTTTCCCAATTTGTTTCAGACTTTGTTAGGAGTGATTTCTTTTTTTGGTTTACATATGTATTTTTTTTTGTAATAGATAGATTTATTGTATAATGGTCTGTCAGTGTGGTAGTACAAATAATGGCTTGAGTTTTTCTATTAGTTTTACAAAAGATATGATCAATGCAAGTTTTGCTTTCATTATATACACGTGTTGGTTCATCAATTAGGCTTTTATATCCATGGTATGCTAGTGTTTGCATATAATCAAATTTTTTTGGATGGCCATTTTCAAGAATATCAATATTTATATCACCGATGATAAATACATCTTTAGTTCTTTTTAGTAGACTTAGTTGATTAGATAAGGAGTTGAGGAATGGTTCTAGATTTTGTGTAGAAGGAGATCTATAAATTGCGAGTATTGTTGTGTCATTACCGATTGATATACTTAGACAGTTTGCATTATTGATACAGATCTCTCTGACATCAGCTTCTATATCTTCTTTAATATATACGATGACACCATCATTTTTTGTGTTGTTCATTATTGTAGAGTAAGGGACATAATTACCAATTTGTAGGGGGTAGTATTTATCAGTTAGCCAACATCCAGTAAGAATAATAATATCCCATTTTAAATTTAAACTTTTCATCAATATTTGTAGTTCGTCAAAGTTTTTATTGATACTTCTAATATTCTGGTGCATTATGTTAAAATTATTGTTTATGGATGATATGTTTGGTATGTTTGTTGTTAGTGCGTTATTCATTTTCTCAATTTAAATTATTAAGTGGATTAAGTAATGTTGTTCATATTATTCACTAAATTTTTTTCACCATATCATCAAGGTGCCTAATGTAGATAATTTTATCATCTTGTTTTTTGCGTATCATAACTTTACCCTGTTTGTACCATACATATTGGTAATTTTTTTCTTTTGATAATTGTTTTGTTTTCCATAGGATTTCTTTATGATACGGGCTTAATTCTTCCCCGATGAAGATGCGAGATGTCGCCAGATCCTTGATTTCATTATAATTTATTTCCTTTTTCTTATCAAGGAGGGAATCTCTTTTTCTTTTATCGGAAAAGGTCACAAGAAGTTTAGGAGGGGCTTCATTTCGTCTGTCTGAGACTCTCGTGACGTCAGTTATATCAGTGTGTAAGAGGTGGATTCCTGCTGCGGCAGCAACTTTTTTAACAATTTCCAAAGGTTGTTCGCGGTTTTGTTGTGGAATTCCTGCTATTTCCAAACTATTAGATTTTGATAACGTTTCCAAATCAGAAAGTCGGATTTCAAGTTTTTTAATTATCATATTTTTTTCCATTTGGTCTTTTTTATATTTTCAAAATCTGTTTGAATCGCTCGATTTAAATTATTTGAGACCTCAATTTTTTTTTAACATCTCATCGTATTGAGCACTGATAAAATCAATACTTTTAGTAGTTTCTGTAGTTTGTAAATCAATTTTTGTAAATATATCTCTTTTCAGGGTTTCAAATTTTTTATCAATGTATTCAATAATCTTATCCATGTTCAATTTATCTTCCGAAATTATTGGGGTTTTGCTACGTGTGCTAGACATCACTATTTTAGTAAGTTCACAAATGCCCCTCTTTAATTATGCTTGATGAAAAATTCTGTGGTGTTATGGAAAAGGGAGATGAGTCAGTAAAATTGCGAAATGGAGTTAAATATGCCAGAAGAATCCTAATTTTTTTCTCTACACGGAAAAGAAAGATGAGTCCGCTCAAAAAATTAGTTTCCGAGTTATTAGCCGTTGTCATACAGAGACGAGTCATATTTTAAATAAATTAACACGCACTTGGAGATAACTCAAGTTGTCTCTGTATAACGAAATATATATTTTTAAATATTGACACGGAAAACAGAGTTAACTTTAATAATCGCTGTTTTCTGTGTTATCTATGGTTCATTCTGTGCTTTATGGTTACATGACGCCGCGGCTTGTTACATTTGACAGTTGTTGTTTCACTGGCGATTTGAATCATTCTTTCGGTCGCATTATCATTTTCTGTTGTTTATTATATATTTATATTTGGTACCGTGTGTTTTGAGGAGTTTTAAAGATGTTTAGTAAGCGAACGAGGTCAATAATAGCGCTTTCGAATGCAAATTCATCGCATGGTAAGATTTTTATATTATTTCTTCATGTTCTTTTGTGGTATTATGTTTGTATTAGATTCATCTCACTAAATTATTGACTAATTTATGAAATCCTATTAAATTTCAGATGTCACAAACGGACTTTTAGATGTTTCTACTGCTTCAAGTAGTTTAAATGGTGACCAAATCAGTGTCGCGAATAAGATGCAAGATATTATATTGTATGAAGACATGTCAGATGATGACAGCGTGGCCAGACAAATGACAAATAGTAACCAGATCAGTGTTATAAATAACATGCAAAATATTATATTGCATGAAGACATGCCAAATGATGACAGCGTTCCTACTCCAGGTAAATCATTTAAATGATATTAGCCTAAAAGTTTGTTTTTGAAATACTCGTATAGTTGATGGTTTATTCCAAAAACACTTATTTGATGTATTCATTCAAACCATAAAGTAAGGTAAATTAATCAGTATTTCTTATTAAAGGAATATAATTATGTACCTACTTTAATTAAGTAACTGAATGCATTATTTGTTCATATGAAGCAATTACTTGGTGACGTGAAATCATAATTTAAAATAAAACAATGACTTGGTAAACACCATTTTTATTTATATACTTAATGCCAACTGGGTTTCGCTACAACCGTAGCTTCTTCAGGGCAGAAGTTACCCCTCAGGGGTAGGCAGAGAGCACGGACCACCAAACAACTCGGTCTTGGCACACATTCCATGCCTCGTTCACATTCATACAATGTCTCATACATGCTCTTCTATTATTCTGACTCTTGACATGGCCTGACTCAAGTATCTGATTCACTTGGTCGTGCCATGTATTTCTTAAAGCTATAGTATATAA
This sequence comes from Hesperophylax consimilis, assembly GCF_061612785.1. Classification (NCBI taxonomy): domain Eukaryota; kingdom Metazoa; phylum Arthropoda; class Insecta; order Trichoptera; family Limnephilidae; genus Hesperophylax; species Hesperophylax consimilis. Next base: position 12,051,884 of record NC_142852.1, read on the forward strand.
AGCTGTAGATATTATAAATACTGATTTTATTTTATAGGTCCGTCTTCCAGTTATCCTCTCCAAGACTTACAGACGATAGTTCCAGATTATTCAAGTGATTTTAGCAACAGTGATATGGATGTAAGCTATAAACCCCCCAGTTCCAGTAATTCCAGCTACGATGGACCCAGTCCCTTCAACAATGCACTCCTTGGTGAAGCAACTACTGAAACTGAAGACACGCACCCTGGAAACCGAGGAAAATCTCTTTATTTATTAAGGAAAGAGATTAAAGAAAAACGTAATCGAGGTCTAAAATACAAATCTAAAACTGGGAAATTGGTCAAGGGTCGAGAAACGGAACGCTTAAGTGCTTGCCGTAAAAAATGCATGGATAAAGTGTCTTTTGAATATCAAAGTATATTATTTCATGAATACTGGGCACTAGGAACCTTCGACAAAAGAATTACGTTTATCTCATCCCTCATCACCGATGGGCCTAAGAAAACTATGCGGGTTAGAAATGTACCACCGAAGAAGAGGGAAATTAATCATAAATATCATATACGAGTTAACGGTGCCATTATCGAAATATGCAAAGGTTGCTTTAAAAAGATTTTTTGTGAAACAAACAAATTCATATGTACCGTCATTAAAAAGAGATGTACATCTGTTTCTGGGCTCCCGGTTTCTGACAAACGGGGAAGCAGTGTGCCTTCTACCAAGATATCGGATGACCGCATTCATCAAATTAAAAATCACATAAGAGAGTATCCTGCCTACGAGTCACATCAATCTAGAAGGGATACCTCTAAGAAGTATTTGCCCATTGGACTCACTTTAACCAAAATGTATTTTATGTATAAGGAAAAAGTAGAGGATCCGGTTTCCAGATCAATGTTCTCAAATGTGTTTCGTACAATGGGCTTATCATTTAAAAAACCTTCTCTGGATACGTGCAGTACGTGCGATTCGTATTCGATTCAGATGAAACTTGTACAAGAACCTGATTTATCAGTACTGAAGGCAAAATACGAAGCCCACAAGCAGGAAGCAGATTATGCATATTCTGCCAAGGCAAAAAATAAAGAAGAGTCGTCAGAGAGCAGAAGGACCTATTGCTTTGATTTGCAGCAGTGCCTCCCAACTCCCCTGCTACGTTCAAACATTGCCTTTTATAAACGTTCCTTGTGGACGTTTAATTTAACCATTTACGACTGCTTCTCAAATGAAACAACGTGTTACATATGGCATGAATGTGAAGGTGGTCGAGGGGCTAATCAAATAGCGTCATGTTTGTATGATTTCATTCTTGCGATTCCACCACAAATAAATGAATTAATATTTTATTCAGATACCTGTGGTTGGCAAAATAAAAACAGCCATGTTGTTGCAATGTTTTTATGTGCTCTTCAAGCAAGACCAAACATAATCATACATCATAAATTTTTAGTCCCAGGCCACACTCACATGGAATGTGATTCCATTCATGCTATAATTGAGAGGAAAAAAAAAGCAACCGACATGAATATTCATTTACCAAGAGATTGGTACAATCTTGTAAGAACTGCTGGAAAAAAGAAATCGTTTACAGTAAAAATCATGACAAATGAACATTTTTTAAACTTTGCTGGGCTATACAAGCGTTCATTGCAGCTGAAACAAACTGATGATGAAGGTAATCGATTTTTATTCCACGATATAAAATGGTTCATGTATAAAAACACAACCCCAGGAACTATACATTTTAAAAGGACTTTGCATATTGAAGACCCATTTAAAACTATTTCTTTTAAACGTAGGGGTAATGCAATCACCATTTTGAGCCCTGGAAAATGCTACAGTGGTCTTATTCCAATAAGCGAGGAAAAGAAAAAGGACATACTAAGTGTTTTTCATTTAGTGGATCCTGATTGCCATGATTTTTATAAAAAATTACCAGATGCTAGCAACGTTCCGAATGTTGATCCAGACGGATATGAAGATGCCGGTGAATGAGTCCCCCAAATTATACCAATTAGAAATCTGTTGTATGTTTTGTTTATATTGGATGAGTATTACATGTCATTATAACAGGATACTTTTTTTTACTTTGCAATATCATTGTAAATTTATGTTAAAAATGTCGTTTTTTAACTAAATAAAATTATTCCAATACAAATTTCTGTGTCAATGATTATAAGTGCATCCTTCTTAAATAGGTAAATGATTTTTCCTTTATTAAGTTGAAAAATAACAGAAAAAAATAAGAAACATTTAAGACATAACTCATGTTTTATTCAAAATTAGGTCCAAACGTGACACGGAAAAGAGGAATGAGTCACGTAAAATTGTTAAAAATAGGTTTTTTCCAAATTTTTCAAATACTCTTCTGTAGAATAAATATTTTCATTAATTATTGCATAAAAATATATTCCTAATTACAATTCTCAGATCTGGCAAAAAATCGAGAATACAAAATTGGCTCCCCTGTAAAATTGACTATTATTGACTCGTCTCCCTTTTCCAAAACACCACAGAATTGATGGTGGCAATCACTATTTAATATTTGTTTTATTGCATAGACAAAGTCACTCAACTTGACATTTAATATTTTTTTACTTTAATTAGTTTTTGCGCAAAAATCACTCACACTTTGAAATCTTAACTAAAACTTTTGATCCCACAAAACGTAGAAGGTTTAAACTTTAATTTAATCTATTTATTGTGGCTACAACCCCTATTAATTTTTCGGCTAGTTTATAAGGGACTCGGAAATTTCAGATCTTAGCACTATAGTTAATACAGTTATAGTTAATACAGCACTTAATTTTCAAGGTACTGATAAATTTCATACAGAACAGGCATAATTGAGTATAATGAACAACTGCACATAAAAATATCCTTAAAAACTCAAAATTCAAAACTTTCAAAATTGTGACGCAATCGGGCGCAGGCGGCTTGTGAAGCCAGGGAAGGTGTAAGTGAGCTGCGTAAAGACCGACGACTGACTAAAGACGGGCACCGTGTGAGGTTCCTAAAGTTAGGCGAGTAAAATGAGGGAAGAGGCGGGGGGCCGTCTTTGAGAATTGGAGAGGGAAAAAATGTCTTTCGCTGGCCTTTGAGGCCGGCTGCGCCCGACGGAGGGTTAATGCTTTTTTTTTCAAGACCTCTTTTAGACCCACAATCCTAATAACACGGTTTAACTATTAAAATTTCATTTTTGATATCCTTGCCTAGTTTAGGGTTAGCAACTAATAGGATAGTAATGTGTTTGCCCATAGTTTTGAAAGCGATTTTTAGGCCTTATGTATAAAGGTCAGTTTCCAAACCACTTGCAATAAATTTTATTTTAGAAACAATTATTTTTAATTTTGAAAACATATTTTATTGTGATTTGTGTTCAAGGTTCTGGATTTCCCACAGTCAACAGTTTAAAGATCTGCTGGCCCGAATATTTATAAATAAAGAACTTAACATTATATGATTCCCAGTTGTTATTTCCTGCTGAAATTAAAAACTGTGCCTAAAACAAACAATTGGTGAACTTACTGAAGACTTGGCTTACTGGAAATATTAGCACACAATGATATATTATTCTAAAGGCTTTTAAAATTTGATATTGATGTTTTTCATAATTTTACTTTTGCTATATTTCTGTATTTTTTTTGTTTTATACATATATTGTTAAAAATGTAATTGTTAATTCAATATAAAAAGATTTTATTTTTATTAATGTATATTTTATTTAGTTATAAAATTTTACATCTTTTACCTAATATATTATATTATACTACTAAAATATTATTTACTACTTACATACTAAAATTTGGACTTCACAACATTGAGACATAATCCACGAAAAACTACAAGACTTTTAGCTTCCTTAACAATTACCGGGAGTTCATTGAACATTTTAAAACCTTTATAATAAATATTGTTTTGTGTTCCGGATAAATGTGTTTTAGGAAGAATTAAAATTTAAAAAAAAACTTTTTCACTTTGTTCCACTTATTTATTATTACCAGGACCGGTTTCATCCTACTACGGACATTTTCAGACTGGTAGTTGAAACTCTTATGCTACTGATTTTATACAAACTTAGGCAGGGGTACACAACATTGTTTATATTTATTTATTTATTTATTTATTTAAACGCCCATTGGGCTTTTACATACATTGTTATTAGTGTTATTACATTAAATATGTGACATTTAAAAGTTTACGTACATATATAAATAAAATAGTTATTATATCTGTAGTACATAAATGTTTTACAAATAATACAGAATACCATTATGGAGAACAGTTTTTTTTTTTTTTTTACTTACTTAGAAAAATAAATGGATTGAAATTAATCAGCATTTATAGGGACTTAAAATCATATTCGAATTGTTATTTAAATTACAATATTAATTTGTAAAGTTAAAACATAATATATTAAAGTTAAAAAGTCATAAAAGAAAAGAGTGAAAAAATAGAAGCAAAAAAATGGGTTTTTTACTATGGAGTGGAGAAGTCATACATTTCAGCAAAGTGTTTATGTAGATTTCGTTTAAGCACTGCTACGGAATCTCTAAATATATCAACAACATTACCAAATTTATTACCAAAATTTTGTATTCGATTTAACGATATGTGCGCATGATAATTAGATTTGAAATTGTCACAGAAAAAGGTGGAATTTTGTCTCGTATTTTTGGAAGGTACAAATAATTTTATTGTGGCAAGAATTTCAGGGCTGTCGATTCTATAATTAATAATTTTATTTAGTAGAACAAGGTCGGAGATAATTCGCCTATCTGATAGCGTAATCAAATTTAGTTGATGCATGAGTTGGATATAATTTATATTTTGGATTGGAATATTTAGTTTAAAGTTAATAAATCTTAAAAATTTGTGTTGTACCCTTTCAATATTGTTGGAATGTATTTTATAAAACGGGGACCAAATAGGCGAATAATATATATGATGAATGATTCTATTTTGTTAATTTGAGGTAGGTTTTATGAGTTATTTTGTTAATTTAGGGTACATTAGGTGATTATAAAGTTTATTTTTACAAATTATGAATGATGTTACAAAGCAAGTAGATATTTATAGTTCATATGAATATAAAAGAATTTATATAATTAAAAAGGTTTGTGATTTCTGATATTTTATTTTTGTAATGTTGGGATATTCCCTCCTTGATGCTTAGGGCTTATTGTCAAATATTGATAGCACTTAAGTAATTATTATTATTAGGGTTCCCCACATATTTGGGTTATTACATCTTTAAATTGCATACTTAAATTATACCACTGCTCTCTGAAGTAAAATTATTCTAAGTGAATTATAATGGGTAAATTAATGGTGATTGATCATTATGTTCCAGCTGTTTATTCATAACATATTTACGATCTATTTTCTTCGTTAAGCGATTGATTTCTAGTGACTCTAATCTGTCTAATTTTTGTCCTTTGTTGCAAACATGAAGGATTTTTACATCTCTATCTTTGTCAAAAGTATGTTGGTTTTCTAGTAGATGCAAGGCAACGTTCGATAAATCTCCTTTTTGATTAACCCAACTAGCGAAATGTTATTTTATACGGGTTGATACTGCTCTTCCTGTTTGTCCTACGTAATACGCGGGGCAATTCGAGCAGTTCACCTGGTAGACTCCAGAGTTTTCCAGATTACCTCTTTTATCTTTATTGTTTGTAAATATTTTACCCAAAGAATTTACATTATAAAAGGCTGTCTTACATTTTTTATCACTGTCTATTAATTTTGAAATTTTATTTGATATTTTGCCAAGGTACGGTATTTTAGTCCATTGTTTTGTTTCTATTTCCTTGTCCGGCGTAAGGCCATATGTAATTGAAGCTACGGTGAGTTTTTTATTCTTCTTCTTTATTAGATTATCAATTATTATGTTATCGTAACCATTATTTTCTGCAATAGTTTTGATAACTTTTAATTCATTATTGTAATTTATGTCGTTTATTGGTACATGTAATAGTCTATGGATTAAAGAATGGAATACCGACAATTTATGTTTTAGGAAGCCTTAAATCGTTGCAGTTTCTCTTAGGATATAAATGAACTGTACTATTAATTCTAACATTCTTTGACATAATTAAAGTCAGGAAACATTTTATTTTTTAACTCATAAATAAACACTAAGGTATTATAATCTAATCGTTGCCACACACTTAAAAGATTGAGTTGACGTTGCATGGTTTTTATTCTGGTATACCTGCTACAACACAGTATTGACCTCATGCCTCTGTTCTGGATTACTTGATAGTACAGTCTGCAACCTGGCAGGCAACGGACGCGTGTAACTGTACGTTAGTCGCACTAACACGTTGAGACCCGAATACAAAACAGGATAAATAAAACGTTGCGATGGAGGAAGAAGTTGATCCGCATGACTACATATCCAAAGCTAAGAAAGAAATTGCTGAAATGACCGCATTATTCGATGAATCAAGAATCACAAAAGAAACAAAAATAGAAATCTCGAAAAAAATTAGCTTTATTATGGAAAATATTTCGCATATGGCGATAGACCTAGCAAAACTGAAAGAAAAAAATACAATGCTGAAGGAAATGCTAAAAACTAAAAATGAAAGAGTAACGTACGCGTCAGCAGTAAAAACCAACTATCACCAAGAAGAGATTGAAGAAAAAAACTTTCCAATTATAATAACTTCATTAAATACGAACCAAAATCAAGACCAACTTAAGGAAACAATACAAAATAAAATTAAAATATCTGCTCTGGGCATCGGAGTAAACAGCATGAAAAAAATAACTAACAACAGATTAATTATAACCTAAAAAAGAAGATGCAACCAAACTGAAAAATGAAATAAACAAAATATCAAAAAAAGACATTACGGCAGAAGAAATACAAAGAAAAAAACCGTGTGTAATATTCAAAGGAATACAAACAAATTACACAAAAGAAGAATTTTTAACAGACTTAAGACTCCAAAATGATGACATTAAAATAATGACAGATCAAAATCCTGATATATTTCAGGTGAAAGCTATCACCGACAACAAAAGAAATAAGTCCCACAATATAATTGTCGAAACAAATGGAAACATGAGAGATTACCTTATAAGAAAAAAACGTGTCAACTTAGGATTCTTGAGGATATATGTTGAAGACTGCTACCCTTTAACGCAATGCTACCATTGTCTAAGATTTGGCCATACTGCACATAAATGCCTAGATAAAATAAAGGATCCAAGATGTATGCACTGCGCCGGGGACCACCAATACCGGGAATGCAAATCTCTGGACTGCCCCCCCAAATGTGCCAACTGCTGGGATTCTAATCAAAAGAAACAAAAAAATTTCCCTACGGATCACCTACCAAATAGTATAGCATGTAAGTTTAGAAATTATATGTTAAAAGTTGCCAAACAAAAAATTGATTACAATGCAGAATAAATTAACTATTTTAATTAAAATCAATAATTTAAATATTCAGCCTGACGGCATAGTGTTAAACAAGCCATTTACAAATCATGAGTCACTGCCGATTGCTTATCAACGGCGGCACTCTTATTTTAAATATATTCAGACGACAATAAACAAAAATAATAATAGAGGTGTTGCAGTACTCATTCTGACGAAATTCATTATTGTTAATATTTTAGATTACCCAATAATTCTTACAAACTGCATTAAAATTGAAATAAATATAAAAATGACATTAGTAAACCTACCTTTCAATCATTACTCAAATAAATACTTAGGTATAGTAACCAGAGAGGTTGTAATAAATTATCATATTAATAGCACAGAATTTGAACTAATTATTTTATAAAACATTGCTTTAAGTAATTATCTAGAAGAAGATAATGAAGTAGATTTTTTAAGAACTAACGATCTACAACAGTGGATAAATATTAAAAAAAGTGATGTAGGGGAATTAATTTGTATTCATGTAAATATCAGATCATTATGTAAGAATTGGGATGTTTTGCATGTTTATTTAAGAAATTGTTGGGAGCGTATAGATATTTTAATGATTAGCGAAACAAATATACAAGCTGACCAAATTAATATGTATGAGATTCCGGGCTATTCAAATTACAACTATTGTCGTAATAATAAATCAGGTGGGGGCATATCGCTATATATAAGAAACAGTATGGTATTTAAACAATCACCACTAGAATCAAATTATTTTGAAAATGTTTTTGGTATAATTACTCTTCCAAATAAACAAAGTTTGAGTATATTAGCGATATATCGACCACCGAATCTTAACAAACTATCTTTTATCAGGGAAATTGAATCTATTCTGACGGATTTCATAGGCCTTCGAGACAATGTTTTGTTCTTTGGGGACACTAATATAAACTTGATGAATTTTAATGATCCTGTAGTAAACTCATATGAAAATATTCTTGCAAGCAATTATTTGATCAAATGCATAGACGGTGTGACGCGTGAAGCAATTGTTAGCGGGCGCATAACACAATCATGCATAGATCATATATACGTTAGGTACAGTAACGGGCTTAAAAAAGTGGACTCGCTATCAGCGTGTGTATTCGAGATTTCCATAGCAGATCACTATATGACAGCCGTTAATATTAAATATGATGTGCAAAAAGAACCATTAAAAAACATGAAAAAGATAACAATTTTGTCCCAAAAACATATTGATAATCACATCCGAGAAATACATTGGAATTCTTTACTTAATGAACAAGAAAGTACCTTTTTGTATCATCAAATTAAAAATAATTTCATTAATTTATATGAAAAAAGTACTGTGTCATTTTTTGAAAAACCAACCAAAAGACCACATGCGATCAAAAAATGGATAACTACAGATATTTTAGAGTTAATAAAAAAAAGGGATTTATTGTTTCGAAGATGGAAAAATTCTCCTTGTAATAAAACTTATGAAAATGAATACAGGTACATGCGAAATAATGTCAACAAATTAATTACTAAAAGAAAAAATTGTTATTTTAAAGATAAATTCAAACGTAGTTTCAATAATACTAAGCAAACATGGGATGAAATAAATAAATTGTTGGGAAGAAAAACTAAAAGTAATTGTGATGAAGTCATCTCACGATATGTGTTAAAGGAACAAACGGTGGAGAGTGTAACAAACCAATATGTAAATTATTTCTCAGATAGTATAAGCCAAATGTTGCACAGATGTGATTTTAAGGCATCCAATGTTAATCAAATAGAATTACCTCACAGTATGTATTTACCAAAGGCAACTCTCACTGAGATAAAAAATATTGTTAAGAAAATGAAAAATTCAAAATCCTTGGGAATGGACAACATAAGAATGTACGACATAAAAAGACATATAGATATTTTAGGACCTATTATAACGCACTTAGTTAATAGACTTATTATAGAAGCTGAATTGCCAAATGATCTTAAATGTGCTATTATTAGACCTATATACAAAGGAGGAAAGCACTCAGAAATAGGAAACTATCGACCTATCAGTATAATGCCTGCACTTGAAAAAATTGTTGAAAAATATATTTCCTTAAAATTAAATAAATACTTAGAAAAATTTGACATTATAGACCAAAAACAATATGGCTTTCAAAAGAAAAAAAGCACAGAGCATTTATTACAGGATTTTTCAAATTATATTAATAATGAATTAAACCATAAAAGACATGTTTTAGTACTATTTATAGATAACTCCAAAGCGTTTGATACAATTGACCCACAAAAATTATTAAAAATCTTAGAAGCAATTGGAATTAGAGGTAACCTACTTAATTTGTTTAAAAATTATTTATCTAATAGACATATATGTGTAAAAATATTAGAAAAAATGAGTGGGAGGAAAAAAATCTGTGCTGGAGTCCCGCAGGGGTCGATTTTGGGTCCAACCCTTTATATTATATTTGTATCAATAATGAAAAAATTATTTAAATATGTAAGACACTTTGTATATGCTGACGACACTGCTCTTGTCATATCTGATGAACAATTATCCATTGCGATTAAATATATGCAACATGACTTTACGTCCCTGATAAAATGGTCACATGACGCAGGTCTAATCATTAATACCAAGAAAACTAAATTGATGCACATACGGTCTCCACATGCTTCATTTCAGATCATGCCTAAAATAATTTCACATAACTTTATATGTATTCATCAAAACATTCTACAGCCATGTATGTGTGAAAGTATTGAACTGGTAAATGAATACGTTTATTTGGGGGTGACTGTTGATTGTCATTTCAAATGGGATACACAAATAAACAAAACTTGCAAGCGGCTGAGAGCGATAGTGGGTAGGATATACAAACTGAAATGTTTCGTTCCGGTGAATATTTTAAAAATTATTTACCTATCACTCGCAGAATCAACTTTACGGTATGGTTTAACTACTTGGGGTCACTCTTGTAAAACTAATTTAAACCACCTGCAATCTGTACAAAATTCTATGGTGAAGTTATTAGCCCAAAAACATATTTTTTCACAGAGACGAAACATATCATTGTTGTATCGGAATTTAACAATATTACCGGTGCAGGCCTTATTATGGTACAAAATATTGATTCAACATATATCTGAGTCTGATTATAAAAGAAAAGTGGAACATGAATATAATACAAGGTTTACGAAGAATGAAGGAATGCTTGTTCCAAAATATAATAATAAATACGGACGGCGAACCCTAGAATTTAACGTGCCAAAAATGCTTAACATGTTACCCATTAATATAAAAAATTGCGATTCCACAAATAGATTAAGATATATACTGAAACAATGGTTACTAAATAGAGATAGTTTATATTAATTTATGTGTGTTAATTGTATAGTTATAGTAATAATATTATGTGTGTATGTATGTAATTGATCATTGACATCCTGTTGACAAACTGCTTTATTGAAGTTTAACGGGATTGTAACTTGAAAACCAATAAAAAAAAAATAAAAAAAAAAACTTCCATTCTCTTAATTTGGGTTTTGTTACTTAGAAATATTACACTTGTACAATAATTCAAATGGGATGCTATAGTGGTATTGTTCGATGAACGAACAAGGGTTGGGAAAGCCGTACTTTAAAGGGCTATTCCATACAAGACATGTGTTTTGTATTTATGTTACAGGTGTTTGGAGGGAAATCTATCATGCCGCGAAGCAAAGAAGGAAAGAAAAGAGCTCCGGTAGACGAAGTTTATTTGAAAAGGGCTATTGAGGCTTTAATCTCAAATGACCCAGAGAAGAAAATGTCCTACAGGTAGGCTACAAAAGTGTTTGGAATAAGTAAAACTACCCTACTGAGATATGTAACTAAATTTAAAAGTGCGGATAATCCCAATGAATCAGCGTACTCTTCACCTAAGTACGCGGTAAAGCAGGTATTTACAGAAGAAGAAAAAAATGGCCTAGTGCAGTAAGGATTGACGATAAAGGGTGTGAGACTCTTTGCTTTTGAATATGCTAGGGCCAATAAGAAAAAAATGCCTGAAAATTGGAGTGAGGAAGAAATTGCCGGTGAAGAATGGAAGAGGGGGTTTTTAAAGAGGCACACAGACTTGTCAGTTCGAAAACCAGAGGCGACAAGCTTGAGTCGCATGAAAAGCTTCAACAGAACCAATGTCGGGCTTTTTTTAACAATATAAAATACGCCCATAGAAAGTATGGTCCTATTACACCTGACAAAATTTGGAATTTGGACGAAACGGGCCTCAGCACAGTCCAACAGCAATCTAAAATAATTGCCCCAAAGGGGGTAAAACAGATAGGCAGTGCTACGTCGGCAGAAAGAGGGTCCTTAGTGACAATGATCGCTGCTGTAAATGCAATTGGCAACTCATTGCCCCCTATGCTAATTTTTCCCCGTGTTCATTTCAAAGATAGAATGCTGTTTGGGGGGCCAGCAGGTTGTATTGGGGCCGCCAATCCTTCTGGATGGTCAACTGAAGTGACCTTCATTAAATTTTTGGACCACTTTTTGAACATTGTCAAGAGCTCAAAGGATGATCGTGTCTTTCTACTTTTAGATAATCATGAGACCCATCTTACTCCAGTAGTCCTCGATAAAGCATCAGACGCAGGCATTGTGATTGTTACTTATCCCCCCCATACTTCACACAGGCTACAGCCTTTAGACCTGTCGTGTACGGTCCTCTGAAGACTTACTACAATCAAGCTGTTGAAGCATGGCTGCTTAACAACAAGGGAAAGGCCTTTGATATATATAGCGTTGCAGAAGCCCTAGGCACGGCTTATCCAAGAGCATTCACTCCAAGTAATGTGATGTCTGGATTTAGGAAATCAGGAATATTTCCATTCGATGAAGCGGTTTTCACTGACGAAGATTTCCTGTGCTCTTACGTGACTGATAGACCTATGGATGCTCCAAGCTCAGAACCGTTCTCTTCAAGCTCTATCCTCGTGACCTTTCCTAACGTTGAACCGTCCAACTCAGCAACCACTTCGTGTGCGTTCTTAGACCCTGTACCATCTAGTTCATCATCAGTCGTTTCTTGTCCTCCACTATCATGCACATCATCAGTTCCTCAGCCTTCATGTGCAACTGTATTTACAACATCAAATACGCCCACACATGAAAAAGCACCAAAACCATTCCTTACCCCTGGAGAGGTTCGATCTTATCCGAAGGCGGAGCAACGTAAGAAGAAGAAGCAAGGTAGACGACAAGGGAGAACCATGATTGCTACGGAGACGCCAGAAAAAAACGCAATTAAGGAACAAAAGTTCAAAAGAGTTAAGACAAAAGAGGTTGTGAATAAGTGTTTCAAAAGATCTTGGATCCTTTGAGACTAACTAACAGAAGAAAATGAAGAAAAAATCAATAAAAATTAAGCCAAGAAGATGAAGTTAATTAAACAGGAATCCAGCTCCTCCTCTGATTCAGATAAGACGTTAAGCCTTGTTTCCACTGATAATGAGGATAGCGACGAAGAAGAATGCTTGTATTGTGGTTCTTCAAAGTTGAGCGATAAAAATGGAGAAGAGAAGAGTGGTGCAAATGCACTTCATGTGGCCGTTGGGTGCACTACTTGTGCGCCGAAATTGGAATGGAAAGTGTATTTGTGTGACTTTTGTGAAAAAAGACAGAAATAAACCTTAGTGTCTCCGATTAATGAGTGATAAACCATGTTTTTTTTTTACATAACTTCATGTTTGTTTTATATAATTTCATGTAAAACCATGTGAAACCTAAAACATTCATTTATATGAAGAGTTCTTTATAAACCTTAGTTTATTATACCTAGTCCAAGGTACATGAGGTATGTTCCAAGGTACACGACCATCTTGTACCTTGGACCACTTTTCAAAGGGTATGAATGATATTTTTTGTGGTCTATGGAAGAATTATGACAAATATACCCATTCTATATTGTGCGGGAAAGTTGGAACTTTAATTACAGATGGATTAAGTTTCAAAATTCTGATTGTTTCTTGGCCAAAAAAGCAAAAATGTAAAAAGTGGGCTAAGGTACAACAGTCTCCCCTACCTATAGATATTATCTTTGAAAATAAAATTTTGGAACTTAAAAACTATAAATCGGTAGAAATTGGGTCTGCGGGGCTAAAAAGCTTGAATCAATCGTAGATATATTGCTCGTAGATATAGAGCGCAAAAACCCATATGATGACAAACTAAAAAATAATTACCTGCTATATAGAAACCTTTGTAATAAATTAATCAAACAAGCCAAATACAAGTACTACAAAAAAGAAATAAAATCCGCCAAAAATGATCCCAAAAAAATCTGGAAAATCGTCAAAGATATTACTTTCTCCAATCCGAAAAAAGACTCGAAGATCAAAGTACTGTTAATAAATGGAAACAAAACCCTTACAAAAAATGAACATACTAAAATAGCTAATTTTATTAACTCCCAATTTGCAAAAGTCGAATCTAACTTGGCTGAAAAAATTCTTCTAAAAAACGGCACAACAGAAGACTCTTTAACCAAACTATCCTCTACCATACAACCAAATCATTCGTTTTATGCTCACAAAATAAGTACAAAGGAAATCTCGAATTTAATTATTTCTCTCAAACCAAATTGCGCTGTGGGCCCAGATAACCTCTCCAATCATATACTGATTAGTCTCCAAGAACATATACTTATACCACTTCAACATATTTTCAACCAAAGTTTCAGCCTCTGCATTGTCCCCGATCACCTAAAAATAGGTTGTATTACTCCAATACATAAATCGGGAGACAAAACGCTGATCTTAAATTACAGACCAATCACTCTGCTAAATTCGCTATCGAAACTACTAGAAAAACTATGAAAAAAAGACTACTCGCTTACCTTGATAAACACAAACTGATCTCCACCCGTCAATTCGGGTTTCGAGCGAAAATGGGAACAGAAGACGCCTTATCGGAACTAACCACCTACATAGTGAAAAACCTAGATGGCGGTTCAAAGGTGTTAGGAGTGTTCTTAGACCTAGCAAAAGCTTTCGACACCATCTCACACAAATTACTCCAACAAAAACTCAAAAACATTGGCATAACAGGTCCACCACTAAAATGGTTCATTAGCTACATTGAAAATAGACAACAAATTGTAAAAATAAATAATCAAGAAAGTGACAAAGTAGGCAACAGGTATGGAGTACCCCAAGGCAGCGTCTTGGGTCCCATACTGTTTCTCATCTACATTAACAGTCTAACTGAGATAAGCCTAGGGAACATAGAGTACAAAGTAATCAGTTATGCAGATGACACTGTAATTTTATTCAAAGCCCAATCATGGGAAAACGTCTTCAAACACACGGAAACAGGGATGACTGAAGTAAATAGATCGCTAATAAATAATCTACTGACACTAAATATTTCTAAACCTAATACTTTACTTTCAGTAAAACATTAGCTGGTCAGCCAGATAGTCGCCCACAACTTCATCTTCACCCCTGCACAGTTACCTCATTAACTAACTCACGCTGTGTTTGTGACAAAATTGATTATGCGCAAAATATTAAATATCTCGGTTTAACTGTTGACAATAACTTAAAATGGGATCTCCAAATCAACCTAATTACAAAAAAAAAATACGGAAACTCTCTTACATCTTCAAAATAATTCGAAACATTATGTCACCTCAGCTAAAAAATATATATTTTGCACTCTGTCAAAGTATTCTTATGTATGGTATTTCAGTATGGGGAGCAGCAGCAGAGATTCATCTCAAATCACTCAAAATTAATTATAAAACAATAATCAGAATTATGTTTAGAAAGCCTTATCAACATCCGACAGAACAGCTAATGATCAACAATAACCTATTAGACATAAATAAACTATTCATAAAGAAGATCATCTACAAAAACTGCATAAAAATATCACCACACTTCATAACTCACTCGCAAAACACAAGAGCAAACACACACAATCAATTACAAGTACCATATATCAAATCAAATTTTGCAAAAAAACATGAATCTTACTTGGCACCACATATATTCAATAAGTTTGTAGCCCAAACAAAGACCTACGTCGCATCTAATAATTTGAATTGGGTATTCAAAAGATTTTTAAACTGGTTGAATGTCAAAGAAAGAAGAGAGATAAGTAATATTCTTAATATCTAAAATTATATCTTTTTTCTACTCTGTTATTAAATTCTGATTTTCCTCTTATTTTATTATTATTATTTTTACTATAATATATATATATATATTTTTTTTTTTACCACTTATTTGTTTTTATGTAATTAGAAATTGTTAGTTACCAGCCTCAGAACAGACTTTGTCTAGTGAGGAGGGTAAGGAGAAAAATCATGTATGTACATAACTAATAATAAATAAACGCCCGGGTTGCCGGCACTGAAATTGAAAATTGAAAGATCACCGCGGGAGTTCTACCTTACAACTCCTGCGGTGATCTGTCTTTTTATTATTACTATCTGGCTTTTATTTACTTTACCGGTTTTATTTTATTTTAAGAGCTAAATTATGATATGAACTAAACTTGTCAATTTGACTGGCCTAAAACAGAATTCATTCCTAGTTGGCTTGTCAAAGTTTCCGCGTGTTTTTATTGTATGATTTTTATGTGAAATAAATGTATTATTATTATTTTTTCCGACTTTATGTCCGGGTTAAATTTTCCCCACAGAAAAAACTAAACCCTCCCACACACTTTTCCACAGATGATCATCTAGTCCAGAGGTCGGCAAACTTATTTGCCAAAGAGCCAAATATGTACATTACAACGATTTATAAAAAAAAATAAGAGCCAATTATAAAAGCATTATAATAATCAGTTAAGTATTTTAATATTAAGTACTACACTATTACGTAATTATGATGTATTACCTATTCAAATATTAAGTTGAGATATAATTATTTTATTTCAAACAAATAAACAGGCAAAATGAGAAATTTCTTACAATCAAACTGATCAGTTTTGTAAGATTAAAGTATCGTAAAATATTGTACAAAGAAAAATTTAAAAAACAGATTAAAAATAATATATATAAAACCATGACAATGACAATCATAATAAGTACTTAATGCGAACGATGCCCCATGCATCTCCTTCGAAAGTTTGAGTAAGTCAGGTTTCTATGTTGTTGTTCTTAATTTTAGGCACGATTCCAGGTTGTCATCAATAAGACGACTTCTCAGTTTACTCTTGATAAAGTTCATGCTTGAAAAGATTGTTCGCATGAATATGTAGAACCGAAGAGGAATAGTACAGAAAAAGCGAGTTTTTTCAACTGGTCATAAGAGTTGGGAATACTATTCAAAGCGTTGAATATGATCATGTCTTCCTTCTCTAGGTCTTTCAAGGTAGACCACTTGGGTTGTGAACTAAGCTCACATTTTTTCTTCTCCAGTATTTATAAATCAACACAAAGACGTTCAAATTTAGAGCTCCATATTTAGTAGTGCTTGTCAATGAAAGAATTATTTTCTTGGCGATGCTTCAGCAGACTCGGAAAGTGAAACAATGTTTCCCTTGCAAAATCTTTAACAAAGAGGGATAATTTGTTTTCAAATGAAACGACTTCTTCTAACATCGAAAAAATTGTATTTCCTTTCCCTTGTAGTTAATGATTAAGTTAATTTAGATGAGACGTAACGTCTACCGTGAAATAAAAGTTTTGAATCCACTTATCGTCTGTTAGTTCTGAAAAGTTAACACCCTTCTAAAGGAGAAATGCTTTGATTTCTGTAAACAGCAATTCGAAACGCTTTAAAACGTTCCCTCTTGATAACCAACGTACCTTGTTATGAATCAAAAGATCACCGTACTCACTCTCCATTTCAACTAAAAATTCTTTGAATTGGCTATGATTAAGAGCTTTAGCTAAAATGGAGTTAACAATCGTAATCACCAATTCCATAACTTTACAAATTTCTTTTGGAAATGTCTTATTATTTTTTCTTTCAAAAGAACAACAAACCCCTTTCTGTGGTCGGTCTTACTTTTGGCACCGTCTGTTGAAATCGACACAATTTTTTCGAGAGAAATTTGATGTTTATCCACACATCCAATTACAGCGTTTGCGATATCCTCTCCACGCGTCTGACCTTTGAGTGGCAATAATCCTAAAAGTTCTTCTTTAGGACCTGTATGAGAAATAAATCTTACAAAAAGCGAATCTTGCGCTGTATCATTTATGTTACAAGACTCGTCAACTACTATTGATAAAGCCTAAACCAATTTTAGATCTTCGATTTGCTGGATGGTTATATTCGAAGACATTTTAAGTGTTCTATATTTCACTGTTTTGGCAGACAACGGAACTCTTTATTTTTTTTTTAATTTCTGCCTTGTTCTTAAAATCCCGATATAGTTCTTCGGATGCCTTTACAAAACAACTTTTAATGTATTCGCCGTCTGTGTACGGTTTCCCTCTCTTAGCAATCTCTCGACTAACAACAAAACTTGCCATATTAACATTACTGAAAGATTGCATCCAGTTGTTGAATACAGAAGTTAATGTCTCTTGAGTCTTCTGGAGTTCCTCAACTGCTTTCTTCCTTGCATTACCGACAGGATATTTATTGCTAAATGAAGTGTGTTTATTTTAAAATGTTTCCCCAAATTTTACTTCTTGTTATGCGCCAATTTTTCCTTACAAATAAGACATGTCGGAAGGCCATCTAAGTTTTGAATAAACGCAAAAGTCTCGGTCCACTCTACTCTAAATTCACGGTTTTCATCTTCCGTTTTTCTTTGCTTCTTTTTGGTAGCCATGTGAAATAGGGGACCTATAAAAAAATCCCAAAAATATTTTTTTCCGTCACCAATACTAAATAACTATCATATTATAATATAATTTTTTTCCGACACCAACACTAAATAAATAACATTATAATTAAATGATTATCATATACATATATCAAATAAATATTAAATTAATTATCTAAATACCCTTAAAATGTGCAGCAGGATGGAAAAAAACCCTTGTAACACGTGCACGACAAACGCGACTGGCGAGGTGACTGCCATGTGACTGCTATCCAACGCCAACCAGACTTATTGAAACGCGAGAAGAGTCTCCCTCGCACCGCGCACCCCACAGGCGTCACCCGCCGATACCATCGGCGCGTCTTGCGCGCCTTTCCGTGAACTTTTGCGCGGGAGCCGCACTTAAGAGGCTAAAGAGCCGCATGCGGCTCCGGAGCCGCACTTTACCGACCTCTGATCTAGTCAATCCACATTATGTAAGTGCATTATATAAGTATAATAAATACAAAACAATACAATATCAATACGTCAACTCACCAGAGATCATAATAATAATAATAATAATTATTGTAAGAAACTGAAAAAGCCGTTTTTATTTATTTTATTAATACAAGACTTAGAGGGTACATATGGTTTTTGTGATATTTCACCCTCCATGCTAGGGATGACCCTGTGTTATGGAGGGGGAATTTTACAGTTCTTGAGAGAATAACATTAACTAAGCAAGTAAGTATAAATAGAAGATCTACAATCGTAATGGTTATTAAATGCAATGAAAGTATGAGATTTATTTGTTTGATTATAACTATGTAGATAATAATAATGGTGGAATGGATTACATGTATAATCAGAGTTACGCAAGTAAGGAACGTAAGCGTTGGTGTTGAGGGTAAGTGGTGTACATATGACTTGTTGTGGTTATGAGCACTGATGTGTGGGGGGTTAGTTTAACTTGAGGTTATAGCTATGATGTTTTTGTATTTATGGATGAACCTGGTAAAATTATAGGAATTATTTGAGTAAGTGGTGCCATAGGTTTTTAAAGATGATAATGGTAGTGTGAAATTTTTACAGTCTCCATACATAGTTCTGTCATAACAGAGTTCAATGACATTTTTATTGGTGTAGGTGGTGACTTTCTGGTAGTTAGGGTCAAATTCAATTGTATTTATGAAAAAAGTACCTTTACAAAATTAAAAACAATAAAATTTCGAAATAACTAAAAAACTTGGATGAATGACAGTCTCGCTGAAAGTATTCTAATACGAGATGCCATGTGGAAAAAGTGTAAAAACACGCCTAATAATAAAAAATATGAAATCGCTTTCAAAAAATATAGAAATAAACTTAATAAACAAATATTAAACACAAAAAAGGCATACTATAATAACAAATTTAATCACTGTTTCAAGGACATTAAAAAAACATGGAATGAAATTAATACAATTTTGGGTAGGAAAAATAAATCTGGTTGCGATGAAGTCTTATCTAAATATTTTCTAAAGTCACAATCTTCTGATGCAGTGGCAGAAAATTTTGCTAACTTTTTTGATGAAGGAGTTAATAAGTTGTTACATGAATGTGATTTCCGAGCGTCTAATCACTTGCAAGAATCCCTACCGCATTCAATGTACTTACCTAGAGCTAATGCTAAGCAAATTGAATATATTATCGGAGGTATGAAAAATTCAAAGTCACCGGGGATAGATCTAATTCGTATGTTTGATTTAAAAAAACATGTCAAATTACTTAGCCCTGTTATTGCTCACTTTATCAACAGAATAATCGATACCAGCCTCATCCCCGATGAATTAAAAAATAGCATTGTAAGACCTATTTTCAAAAATGGAGATCACTCCGAAATTAACAATTACAGGCCAATTTCTATTCTCCCGGCACTAGAAAAAATTTAAGAAAAATATATTTCGATAAATTTAGATAAATATTTGAATAATTTGAATATTATAGATGAATGCCAGTACGGGTTCCAGAAAAAAAAAAGTTGTGATAAATTGCTGGAAAAATTTTCTGATTTTATAAATTCTCAACTTAATTCTAAAAAACATGTACTGGTGCTTTTTATTGACTACTCAAAAGCTTTTGACACTCTCAGCCATATACAATTAATTAAGGTTCTTGAAAACATTGGAATCCGGGGTAAACTCCTCTCATTTTTTAAAAACTACTTAACTAATAGAAAAATGAACGTAAAAATTTTAAATGATATGAGTAAAGGCAGACATATTAAATCAGGAGTACCGCAAGGATCAATTTTAGGTCCAAAATTGTATATTATATATGTTATTGTTATGTCAAAACTCTTTAAAAAGGCCTTTAGATTCATTTTTGCTGACGATACTGCACTTGTAGTATCCAATGAAAATCCTATCATAGCTATTCAACAATTGCAAAGTGACTTTAACGAGCTACTTAAATGGGCTCATGATGTTGGTTTAATTATTAATGTTAAAAAAACAAAATGTATGTATGTAAAATCACCAACCCTGGGAATATGGAATATACCCAAAATAATTGCTCATAATTCTGAATGTATTCATAGAAAAATTGAAAATATTTGCCACTGTAAAACAATTGACTTTACTAACGAATATACTTATCTGGGACTAATAGTAGACAATAAATTTAAATGGGATAAACAAGTGGCTAAAATCTGTAACCAGCTCCGATCTTTTGCAAGTAATTTTTATAAACTGAAATTTGTTTTGCCTCATTGTACTCTTAAAATAATTTATTTTTCTATGGTCGAATCCATACTCAGATATGGCATACGAACTTGGGGGCACTCAAGCAATATTTATATTAAATATATACAAAACTTACAATAATAAAAAAAATTGTACCACCGAATATCTACAGACAAAGAAGTAATCTAAAACTACTGTATGGTTCTGAGGGCCTACTTCCAATAAAGGGTCTTCTTTCGTACATTATTATAATGGATAATGAGGGAGATAGCAAATACAAAAAGCAACCGGTGCATAATCACACAACAAGATTCACTGAAAATAAGGGCCTCATTATTCCAAGAGTAACAAATAAGTATGGAAGCCGAACGCTTAAATATTTAATACCAGAGATTTTCAATAAATTTAATAATTCTTTTAAACCTCAGAATAATGAGAGACCCTGCCCCAAAAACACTAAGCGTTGGCTAATAAGCGACGAATCAATGTATCTCTGAACTTTATTATTGATGTATTCCTGAACATCTCAACGTACCTGCCTAAATAATTTGTATATAGGTAGGTACTTTGAGATATATTATTTTGTGATATTGTTTATTGTATAATTTTGTGTCATACATTTATTAAAAATTAAAAATGTTTATATATATTATTTGTAGAACCTACAGACAAGCTGTCATGTGTGACAGCTTTGTGGGACTGCATAAAACTTGTATCTTTAAAAATTTATAATAAATAAAAAAAATAAAAAAATAAAAAAAATGTATTTATTTATACTGGGTTTTACAGATGATCACACTTACGTGAGAACAATCCACTTATAAAAACTCAGTTATTGTACAATTACAAAAATCTACAATTAAATAAAGATACAAAAAATTAAATACAGATACATACAATTAAGTACAGATACATACAAATTGAAAACAAAAACATCAAAAAATAAAAATAAAATACATAATCATATACAAGCTCGCTCAAGTAACACATTACATTATACATTATTACAAGTGGTAAGAGGCATAAGAAATACGAGAGGTATGCATAGAGAGAAAATTGACACAATGAATTAGCTAATATTTTTTAATAGCGCCAGAACTTTTTTTCTGAATCCGTACAAATTATCGACGAAAATATCTATTTCAGCACACTCTATCTTGTTATATAGTCGACACATCTGGGTCAGAGGGCTAAAGTAGGCGATATTATTTATAAATCTATTCAGGTGAAAAATATTATGGCGTCTTAAACAATGCGAATTGGGGACATTTATTTTAATATTGCTAAGACATAATGTAGTATCAAGTTGACCGTGAATAATTTTATGTAAACATATGAGATCAGTCAATTGCCTTCTAGTTTTAAGTGTATCAATCTTGAAGTAATCACGACGTACGTCATATGTTCTAAGATGGTCATGCAATCCACATTTGAAGGATAACATTCTTAGCATTTTTTTTTAATGGATTCTACAATATTTTCATATTTGCAGTAATGTGGATTCCAAATAGATCTTCCATATTCAAGTTTACTTCTAATTAAGGCATTGTAAAGAGTTAGAATTGATTGAGGATCTTGGAAAGGTTTACATATTCAATGAATAAATCCCATCATTTTTAATGATTTGCACTTAATGTCGTTAATGTGTACATCAAATATGAATTTTGAATCAAGAGTGATTCCTAGATCTCTTATTGAAGATACTTTTTTGAGAATAATATTATTAATAACATAAGAAAAATCCTTTATAATTCTATTTCTAGTGAAGTTTAAAATGTAACATTTTTCAACATTTAAGTGCATATCATTGACAGTACACCAGTTATTAAGTGTGTCGAGGTCGTTTTGAAGCAGTTGATGATCGGAAACAGACTTGATTTTACGAAAAATTTTAAGATCATCGGCGAAAAAAGCATAATCACAATTTAATTTCGAGCCAATGTCATTTATGAATATAAGAAAAAGCAGGGGGCCAAGATTTGAACCCTGTGGTACACTGGAAGTTAATGTTAGCTCAGAGGGTTGGAGCTGGCAACACGGTATCACAACCTCACACATAAGCTCACATTATAACACAACCTCAAATAACACATCTGCCCTGATGATGGACACTGCAATGCTGTCCGAAATGTTGGCTAAAGAAGGAGTTAGCGCAACACGGCATAACACCCCAAAAAAAATAACAAAAATACTTTTGGCCGTGAAAATCTTAAATCATATTTCACCTATACCGAATTTATGGAGTTTATTCAGCAATAACTCATGATTGACTTTATCGAACGCCTTGCTAAAATCGGTATAAATAGAGTCAACTTGACATTTACTAGACATGGAATCAGATATATAGTTTTGATGGATTAACAAATTAGTAAGGGTAGATTTTAAGTAGAGAAACCATGTTGTTTAGGAGAAATGAATAATAAATAAAATAACTTTTTTAAGAAGAATTTTTTTAAAAACTTTAGGAATTGTTGATAATAGGCACACCGATCTGTAATTAATCACCTCGTGTTTATCGCCTTTTTTAAAAATAGGCGTAAGAAAGCTGAATTTCCATTTAGTAGGAAAACATCCTGTTCGTAAAGACTGATTAAATAGCAAATATAGAGGATACGCCAGATTGGTAGCACAATTATTCAAAAATACAGGAGGTATTTTATCTGGTCCACCACTTTTGCTTTGATCTAGTAGTTTTAGTTCAGTAAATATATCATTATATTCTATGTGGATAAAAGATAAATTAAGATTATGATCAGAAGTAAAATTTGGTACTGTACTAGCAGAAACTGGTGTCTCACATTCATAAACGCTTTTAAAAATATCAGCAAAAAAGGTCAGCAATACTTTGAGTGTCTAGTGATTATATGTAAAAAACAAAAAAATTACAGAAATATACCAAAAGTAAAATGATGAAAAACAAACATATTAATTTTAAAAGTCATTAGAATAACATGTCATTGTAAGCTAATACAAATGAATTCTTTCAGTAAGCCAAGTCTTCGAAAGTTCATCAATTGTTTGTTTTGGGCACAGTAATTTCAGCAGGAAACATATTAATAACAACTGGGAATCATATAGTTTAAAGTTCTTTAGTTGACTTTGGGAAATCCGGAAACTTGAACACAAATCACAATAAAATATTTACACAAAATTAAAAAAAACATTGTTTCTAAAATAAATTTAGTGCAAGCGATTTGGACACTGACCTTTATACAGTTTCTTTATACATAAGGCTTAAAATCGCTTTCGAAACTAAAGGCAAACACATTACTATCCTATTAGTTGATAACCCTTAACTAGGCAAGGATATCAAAAATGAAATTTTAAAAGTTAAACCGTGTTATTAGAATTCTGGGTCTAAAACAGTTCTTGAAAAAAATAGCAATAAAATAAATAGGTTTTTAAATTTTCAGTAATATCAGAGTTCAAATGTTAACTACGGTGAATAACGATAAATGAGGTTATTAATGTTAGATTTAAATGAAAAATTGGACCCAATAAGAAATTATCTGTATTAACTACTAATAAGTTTCTGTTTTGTACGGAGAAAAATATTTACATTTTAATGTATCTGAGAGGAAAATCGTCAAATCAGTCAAATCAATGGAACTTTTTTGTCTGCCCAGGTAGTACGTTCTCTAGCGGTTGAAGTACCTAGTAGATGTGTTAACCAAATAATTCTCGTAGGTATAAGGTGTGATCTCCACAAGGTAAACAGAAAAGAAAATGTTCTAGAACGCACTAGCAGCTGCTGCTACAGTTCTACAGTTTTGAAAGTGAATTTAGAAGTGTAAAAATATTATTTGAAAATAATTAAATACATTACTGTACACATATTCATATATATTTTTATATTCGTGTTAGTAGTATGACATAAAAATCTTTTTTACACATACATTTACATTTAAGTTACACGTACATTAAAGATTTAAAAAAAAAAAAAAAAATCTTTTCCAATGCGATTCAGAACAAATTCAACGAAATCGCAAGGTTATAAATATTGTGACTATTATAAAATTATATTAATTTTATATACTGGTGACTCTCTGGTGAAACATATCAGATCTAATACTAGAATTTATTCTGTAAAGAGTTTTCGTGAAGGTTAATGTTAACGCAAGGAACAAGAAAAGTGTCCAGTCAAAGAGTCTTTTCGAGAAAATAAATAATTCCATACGAAAAAAAACAGTGAGTGCGCACGCGTTTTTTGCAATCTCTCTTCAGCCAGAAAAAGGGAAAGTTTTTTTTCAGCTGTCAGTCAGTTTTTTCTCTTCAAGGAACACTGTTGATAACTTGCATAGTTGAACTCGGAATTGGAAAACGGGGTTTTTCTCCGCTCTGAGTCTGCATGTGTTCCAACAAATGTCCTGTATGGGGGGTAAGGTAGCCTTTCCTAGAGTCTGAATATGTGCACTTGGAAAATGAAAAAGGTTTGTTGCTACTGTGAGTTAGCATGTGGCTTTTAAGATGTGCGTTTTGAGAACATCCATAGATGAACAAGGAATAAGAAAAAGTTTTCTCCGTAGTGACTCAACGTGCGCTTCAGATTGCCTTTACAATAACATAAATATGTGCACTTGGAACATAAAACAGGTTTTACACCACTGTGAGTCAGCATGTGGGTATTAAGATGGGCGTTTTGATAAAATTAAATGTTTCACACGGGACTTGAAAAAGGTTTTTCTCCACCGTGAGTTAGCATGTTGCACTTCAGAAAACATGTATAGTTGCACACGGAATATTAAAGAGGTTTACCTACGGTGTGAGAGAGCATATGGCTCTTCAGTTGGCCCTTTTGATAACATGCATATTTGCATACGGAACACGAAAAAGGTTTTTCTCCACTGTGGGTCAGCATGTGGCTCGTTAGGTCGCTCTTTCGACAACATCCATAGTTGCACACGGAACATGAAAAAGATTTTTCTCCACTGTGAGTCAGCAAGTGAATCGTTAGGGTGCTCTTTCGATAACATGCATAGTTGCATACGGAACATGAAAAAGGTTTTTCTCCACTGTGAGTCAGCATGTGGATCTTTAGATGATCTGTTCGATAACACGCATAGTTGCACAGGGAACATGAAAAAGGTTTTTCTCCACTGTGAGTCAGCATGTGGATCTTTAGTTTACCCTGTTGATAACATGCATAGTTGCATACGGAGCATGAAAAGGGTTTTTCTCCACTGTGAGTCAGCATGTGGAGCTTTAGTTCACCTCTTCGATAATACGCATAGTTGCACAGGGAACATGGAAAAGGTTTTTCTCCACTGTGAGTCAGCATGTGGCTGTTCAATTGACCCTTCTGATAAGACGCATAGTTGCAAGCGGAACATGAAAAAGGTTTTTCTCCACTGTGAATCAGCATGTGCCTATTCAGCTGACCCTTCTGATTACACGCATAGTTGCAAGCGGAACATGGAAAAAGTTTTTCTCCACTGTGAGTCAGCATGTGGCTCTTCAGATGATCCTTTCGATAACATGCATAGTTGCACCTGGAACATGAAAAAGGTTTTTCTCCACTGTGAGTCAGCATGTGTCTCTTTAAATTTCGCTTTTGAGCATTTGAATAGTTGCACTTGGAACAAGAAAAAGGTTTTTCTTTAACATGAGTGCTAACTTTCATTTCAAAATTTGACTTAGGAGAGAAGGAGTAGTTACGATGTGGAGGAGTGTATCCCTTTTCCACAAAATGCGTCTGAAGATCTGTCGACAAAAGTGAAAAAAAACATTGATGAAAATTACTCGGTTAAACTTATTTCCTAAACTTAGAGAAAATAAGCGAAGTTAGTTCTTAGAAACGATAAGAAAATAGGAGTGGCCGAATTGTTCAAGTTTACAATGAAAATTGGTTTTACCTGCTGCCTTGGTAATTCTCCCAAAGCGTTCCAAGCATTCCTCTTTAATATCCGGCAGGTCTATGTCAATTTTCATATAAGTAAGCCCCGCTTCAACTTGTCGGGGTCCGAGATCCGCGTTTATGGTAACTGTCTTCACATTAATGCTTCCTGGAATAAAAAAGGAAAATAAATAGTATGTATCTTTGCATGGCCAGCCCTGAACAAAACGGCGCCTGGCGCGAGTATTTTAATTACCAGGACGCTAACCTAACCTAACAGTCTAAATTAGTACACGCCAAGGCAGGATATCACTGTAATCATTTAAATGATGATTTGTGTCTTTTTGTAGCGCGGTATTTATCAGAAATAATATGAAGGGCCATGTGTTAGGTGAAATATTCGACGCCCGGAGCAAACTGCTCTAATTGCACCCACATGGGGCCAGCCCTGGATCTTCGTACCTTTGATATAAAACGAAAAAAAAAATTAATTGAAAAAAATTAACAATTTTTTTATGAGTAAAACCATTGATCAACAATGTAGAAGCGGAAATTTGGATGGAAGTTTTAAATGTCAATATCAGAAAAAAATGACCTCAGACGTCCGCTTGAGGGAACTTCTTCAAGAAATAAAAACCTTGCTCTAGAGCACCGTAAGTAGAGAGTTTTAAGTCAATGGGATAGTGTTTTCTCAATCAATATTTATAAATTTGTAGCGATCGATACTGCTAGAGTATTCCAGAAAGCCGACCGGTTTAAAACGCAGGGGCTGAGCAACAAATTTCATCGCGTAATATAAATAGGCACCAGCTACCTGTCTAAGAGCTACCTATTCGCGACATCCAAGCGAGCAACCTACGACAATACTTTGCGAGTTGAACTATGTACATTTCGCGCATTCGCTAGAAGGTTCTAGCCTATTGCCTAGGTATAATTCCAGCGCCATCGAAACTACCAGAAGAATCTCGCTGAAGCGAGGGACCCGTAGTTTACCAGCGGTCTCGCGTACTTACCACCGCCGCCGGCTGGGCTATATAAGTAGGCCCAACGCAGCGAGTAGTAAGTCATTTTTACCCAGCTTCAGAATTTTAGGTTCTATATTTTACACGTATGCAATGCAACTAACTGGCTGTTTGAGTACTCTCCGCATATTGCAAGCATTCCTTCTTTACAGCTGGGAGGCAAAAATCTAAATCCAAAAATGCGATTTCATCTCCACCTTCTTCCTGGAGCCCTGGTTCCGTCTTGATGGATATAGTATCTGGCTTCAGTAGATCCATGGTCTGCTTTGGTAGAGTTTGGAAATTAGTTTAACACTAAACAAATATATCTGAAACAGAACAAAGTTGTAACGAAATTCAATTAAATCAGGTCAGATTTTAAAATTTGGCTTCTAAAGTCGTAGCAAAAATACACATTAGAAAACCTTGAAGTTTAGAGACGTCGTTTATCTTGGGTAAATTCTTTATTTATTTACTGTTATGTCTACCGTAAGTGGTGGGAGCCTCAAATGTTGTTACCGCCATTCCGTTGTTATCCACCTGTAATAGAACATCTGTAATACGTATATTTATTGTAATTTTTTTAAATGCATTTGAAATTCTAATCAAATAATAGGTAGATGTCAAATTGAGAGTTTAAACATTCTGCTGTGACAAAACGCCCAATGATTCCCTAACTAAGCTGGAAGAACGGCCGCAAAATGAATAGCGATGAATTTAAGTATTATTACCTACCAATAACCATCACATGCATGGGATAATAAGTTTAACAGGGCAGAAGAAAGACTGTCGGAGAAGAAAGCACAATGCACATGTCAAAAAATATATAGTTTATGCATAGACAAGAATGATGTCATAGACAAGAATGATGTCATAGACAATTAATAAAATTTCATGAACCTGGCCTTTTAAGAACATTACAATTTCTTTCGACTTGCGTCTTGTAAATATTATAGCTCTAGCAGATCTTCAATCTATTAACTGTGAGAAATCCGTGACCTTTACAAAAAACACAGCATGAAAAAATAAATAAAATCGTTTCTTATCGAAAATTTAGGTCAAGCGATATTGATTTTGTACATTTTACATTTCTTTTGCACATGTGGGTCAAAATCCCTTTAAAATTCATCATAACACTCACTTTAGGCGAGTTAGAAAATGGGTTTCCATAAAAGTTTTCTGTGAAATGTAATTCCCCACAAAGATTTCCGATACTTGCTTCCCCATAGTAATTTTTCATATCCTTGTAGAGGCAGTAATTAAAAAATTTCTGAAGGAAGTAATTCCTCTCAATATTTATTCGACTCCATGGGAGTGGGGGTTATAAAATAACTCATAAGTATTTAATTCTTGGTCCCAGTATAATTTACTTATGAGTTTTGTGGAACAAGGTATTTTGTGGATTTGTCCAAAGTACAAAGTACCTCATGAAAATACCCGATTCTTTTACTGGCTATGATAAAAACGCCTCTCCTAGTAGTAGTTCAATATATATTTATCATTTTCCAACAAAAAAATGCATTAATAAAATTATATTTTATCAAAAAAATATAACAATCGTGACTCTCTTTTTATCAGGACGAAGAAATTCTCTTTTCCGATAAAGAATTCAATGACCAATAATGATCTAGAATTTAATTTCTTAATATAAATGTATAAATTTAATTCCAACGAAATAAAAAATTCTGTTTTATTCAATTTTCTGTTAAAAGCAGAGAAATTTCAAAGTTCGATTTTGTCGTAAAAAGCACGTCTTTATATTTCATATTTGATAATTTAATGAGGTGTTGCTTTGAATAATTCTTATAATTCTGCAAATTTCAAAGTTAATTTTCATGTTCTGTGAAAGATTTTTTTCAAGTTCTGTTATTATTTCAGTTTTGTCAAGCTACTAGCCTATTAATATATATTAACAGAATTTGAATAGGACTTTCACAGAACCCGAAAATGAACGTTCAAATTCTCCGTAAAAACCCTTTCCGATGAATGGTTTTAAATCAAATCCTTTATTTAAAGAGTTTCAAATTTCAAGTCATCGTAGATTATTTTTAAGACAGATTGATTGTTCATCTTGGAGCAAGATTTTACAAGACTTGCGCTGTCCTGAAAAAATGTGCATTAAAGAAAGGTACTTAAAGCTCGTTTTTGCATGACAGCACTTTTTCTTAAAGATCTTTCTTGTTGTTATGGAATATTTCGACTTTTTTATTTTTTAAATTATATTTTAGTCCATTGAATGGGGTAGGCTACGAATGAATATTATATTGTCTATGGTCGCGCCTTTTTTAGTTTCCTCTATCCTCGTAGATGGTGTGTGACCTACTTTTGTTGCACGCAATTTTTTTTTCTAAATATTGACATATTTATGGTTAAATATGTATTATCAATTTGCTACGTACAAAAGCCCGACGATGTCGATTTAGTGAGTGGTTTATTTATGGGTCTGGACTTGAAACTAATTTGAAACCGACGCCCAATTCCGTTTTATTTTAGAAAAAAATAATAGATTTCATCTGCGTAGAGTTTGACATTTCACTCGAAGCCACGCGGGAAACGACACGGTCGCCGAAATTAGTTAAATTATATAATTTCGTGTCTACAATATTGCTCATTAAAGTTCGTCGTAATAAACATAAAAAGCCAGTGAAGTGTTAGTGAGTTACAAACATATATTCAACATGATGTACTACCTACGTAAGTTCACGTTTAAAGTGAGTTAAAAATGTATTCTTATCCCAAATAATCCTAGGTACTTGCATTATGTGGTGACTCTTGTTGTTATTTGAAATTAAATGTAGTAGCTGTACTGTATTATTATTATATATAATGTGTTAGTGTAGTAATGAAATCAATAATTAATTTCTCAGATAAATAACACATGTACTTCTATAAACCAACAATATTATTAACTGTTGTTTTCCAAATAAAAAAGGTACCGTGATTTAATCAACAATATCATAAATTACATACAGGGTGTATCGGCACTAACCCGACAAACTTTAACCAGCTATTCCTTAGCACATTTGGAGTAAAAAATGTTATGTACACTTTGCTGTCCGGTAACATTTTTTTTCTTTTAAAAACAAAAAATAAATAAAATTTCCACACTCCGCTACTGCCCACAGTATAGGGGTAAAATAATTGGCAACGCCGCGCTACTGTCATCTCTTTCACACATATTCTGTCTCAAGTCCCGTGTGGTTCCCGCCACCCCGTCTCGTATCAGTGGTCAGTGCTGTTTTGGGAGTTCGCATGTCATCAAGTTTCTAGTTTCGTTTTTGTTTTGTTATCTAAGTTTTTACTGTTGAAATATGCCCCTCAATTATCCACCTGCCGAGCAAGCAGATATTGTTTTTGTTTATGGATTTTGCAATGGAAATTCACGAGCAGCCGTAAGGGAGTATCGCATGAGGTTTCCTGGAAGACGCGTCCCACACCATGCTACCTTTGTCCAGGTTTGTACCCTATCAATTGTTTATTGAAACTATTTACATTCATTGATAATGCCAAAAAGCGCTTTTGAAATTTAAACTGGGAACATTAAAAACATAACAAGGGGCCACCAACTTTAAAAATGTAAATTGTACTTTAGGTGATTTGTGTTCAGTGGTCACTAAACGGCGTTTTAAAAAGTTAATTAATTTTAATCTCTAATAAATGCATCATTCACTGCAATTGAATTCACTCCCTTTCTCACCATGGGATTATTTAAATTACTTGAATTCAATTTCACCCCTGTGAATCCAAGATATCAACCGTACCTAGTTAAGAAAATTATAATTTAAAACACTTTGTTATACATTTTACTATAAAAAAATGAAATAAATGAAGAGAAAACGTAAGTTTTCTGATATGTGCCTAAAATAAGTGTTCTTTAAAAATAAAATGAGTGAAAAAGCCCGCGATTGTTTATTTGACATTATTACTGAGCTGAATAATAAAAGCAGTTGTTATTTGTTGTTTTGTTTCAGATGTATCAACAATTGCGTGACTGTGGCATCGGACGGATTGAAGGCGCCGGCGGAGGACACAACATCGTTCCTGTGGCAGTTGAGGAGAGAATCCTGAACTTAATTACCGAAGACCCCACGCTGTCCGTGCGTCGGGTCGCTCTGATGATAGGACACAGGGAACACATGGCGGTATGGAGAGTTCTGAAGAAGCACGGGCTCAAACCTTTTCACTATAGGCGCTGCCAAGGCCTCATGGAGAATGACCACTTTTCCAGAGTCGTGTACTGCAGAAGAATGCTGCATAATGTCATAAGAGATGCAGACTTCATGAAAAACATATTGTTTACCGACGAAGCACAGTTCACTAAAACAGGAGTGCTAAATGTGCACAACTTGCACCATTGGGCTGAACAAAACCCCAAGCTTGTTCGGGAGTCGTCGAGCCAGGACAGATTTTCCATCAACATGTGGGCAGGAATCCTGGGAAATCAAATACTCGGTCCAATCGAGTTGCCTCCCAGACTAAATGGACCGATGTATTTGGAGTTCTTACAAGTGCAACTGGGCGAGATTCTGGAAGATGTGAACCTCGAATTACTACGGAGAATGTGGTTCCAGCACGATGGAGCCCCACCACACTATTCGATTGCCGTGCGGAACTACTTGGATGTCGAGTTTCCTGGTCGTTGGATAGGCCGTGGAAGTCCGGCCATTGCTTGGCCACCAAGATCACCCGACCTGACCCCCCTGGATTACTACCTGTGGGGGGCTCTCAAGGAAAAAGTGTATGCTAAGCCAATAGCCTCAAGAGAGCAACTGCTCGAACGAGTGATGGAAGCCGCTGCAGAAATTAAAGCAAATCCTGCAAACTTAAATAATCAAAATATAACAAGACTACACGCTTGCATCGAAAATAATGGTAGTCACTTCGAACAAATGCTCCAATAAAAAAATTAACATAAACTACATGTCCGCATTTTCATTTATTATTTATTGGTAAAATTCTCACAATGTCATTCATTTACACATCAATATTACCTACATATCAATATTTAATAAAATCTGTAGAAGAGTATGCCCGTCGGCATTCAACAAGTTTTTCGACAAGTGTGTCGAAAAGCGTCTTCTCTCTTTCCTACACACTAAATATTAATGGTTAAAAATGAGACGACTGATGCTTGTAAGCGCGCCAATACGTAAAAACAACGAAACTCGAATAAGAATTGCCAGGTGGGTTTTTTAATCGCTTTAATCTGACTTTAAACAATAATTAAACACGTAAAAATTATTTAATATAATATTACAGTACAGTACTTTGAACCTTCGCAATAAATTTATTTGATTTTAAGTTTAGTTTGTAGAACTCCATTTCAATTTAGAGATTTTTTTTATTTTAACAGTCTTATTAAAAAATTTATAAAAACAGTGTGTTTATAAACAAGTTCTGCTAGTTGTAATTATTATTACGCGTGACAGCTGTTTCACCTTCTGACGGCATTATCAAACTTTGGTAAAGCCACTTACAGACGACGTAAGTGATAACTTTCTTTTTTTATTATTCTGGCTTTATTGATTTCCGAGTAAATTGTCGTAAATTATTATTTGCTAATCCCAATATTATTTGCTAATGCTAATAATTAAGTGAAATTTTAAACAATGCAATAATAGGATTATTGCATTGTTAATTTCACTTAATGTCGTTGGTATTTCCAACTGATGACTCAGGGGTTTATTTCCCTGAATAATTAAGTATTTTGGGGTCTAATTATTATGCATTTCATTACATCCGATAATTTAAACAATTTTTATGTTGAATTGGGGTAAGTTTTATGGCTAAGGGAAGGAGTGGAAGGTGAGGAAGTACCTGGATATTCAGATCTGGTCACCAAATACGGCTAGTCATTTCAAGCAACGTTTAAATTCTAAACCTGGATATTCAGATCTGGTCACCAAATACGGCTAGTCATTTCAAGCAACGTTTAAATTCTGAACCTGGATATTCAGATCTGGTCACCAAATACGGCTAGTCATTTCAAGTAACGTTTAAATTCTAAACCTGGATATTCAGATCTGGTCACCAAATACGGCTAGTCATTTCAAGCAACGTTTAAATTCTGAACCTGGATATTCAGATCTGGTCACCAAATACGGCTAGTCATTTCAAGCAACGTTTAAATTCTAAACCTGGATATTCAGATCTGGTCACCAAATACGGCTAGTCATTTCAAGCAACGTTTAAATTCTGAACCTGGATATTCAGATCTGGTCACCAAATACGGCTAGTCATTTCAAGCAACGTTTAAATTCTAAACCTGGATATTCAGATCTGGTCACCAAATACGGCTAGTCATTTCAAGCAACGTTTAAATTCTGAACCTGGATATTCAGATCTGGTCACCAAATACGGCTAGTCATTTCAAGCAACGTTTAAATTCTGAATTAATTAATCAATTACGAAAAAGCGTGGGGTTAAGAATATTTTTTTTAAATTATAGTTGTAATTTATTGTCGATTTTTTAAAAAAATTGCGATATTTTAAATAAAATTTAATAATTATTGTTTAAATAAATTAGCAATCTGGCAGCATTCATTTGCAGGTGGTCAATCCAATGCAGTCATGACGTTTGTGTGAGTGCTTTCCTTTGTCTCAGTGTGTTGCGCAGCAGTTTTATATGAACCGTTTTTTGATTCATCGGGATTGTTTTTAAAACTATACATTCTTTGTACCTTCAAATTAGTGGAAATAAACTTAAGTGTGTCAAGCTGCTCGTTATATTCCGGTAATTCTGGAAGGCTTTTAACATAAGCAATAATATTCATAAATCACATTCCGCGAAGTTGTAAATAACTAAATTTATTAAAAAATATACGTTGTAGGATAGCCTAGCAAGTAACATTTTGACAGAGCACTTACGGTGATTTAAAAAACAACGGCGCTGTTCAAATAATCCAATTATTATTATTGATAAGTACCTAAGTGAGGAAAATTGTTTTTAAAAGTGCTCAGAATTATTGGACTTCGATTATAAATTCAGGAAATCTACTAATTAGTTTCTTAGTTTCAAAATTAGACTATTTAATACGTGAAACGCGTAAGAGGTGAAACCAAAGCATTCCAGAGGTGAAACAATTTAGATACAAAAATAAAACTGATGTGTACAATACAAGAAGACAATCAGTGATTCGCATACGAAAAATGTGAATAATCATTATTGTTAAATAAAATATTTCTTTTCTGGTACTGGATTATGTAATACGGGCTTCGTTCGCAGCAACACGCGAGAGTTGCGATGTTGCTTTCAAATTTTGACAAAGGATAAAACAGTGGTGACATGTGGTGAAAATATGTTTAATTAATTTTTTATTAAAAAAAAACGTTACCGGACAGCAAAGTGCACATAACATTTTTTACTCCAAATGTGCTAAGGAATAGCTGGTTAAAGTTTGTCGGGTTAGTGCCGATACACCCTGTATAGTGAATAAAGTGTGCTTAATTAATTATCTTTTTATTTTTGCATACGTAAAACATATTTTTTTATGCATTTTAAAAATGATATCAGACTTCCTTCATCATCGATATCAAAATAATCATTTCCCGATCGGCGCAGGTGATATATTAAAAAATGTTGTTTGGCATTACTGGCAGTATTGTTACAATAATATGAGTCGAGTTGGTCTACTTCGTACATGATTATTTATCAGCGAGACTAGTTTAGGGGATCCAAATCAGTTACTGTTCATTTTAAATTTAATATAATATAATATTCGTCTTTCTCTTAACGATAAGAGTCCCAATTTTTCGATAGTGTAAATGTGTCCTGCCCATCACCCAAAGGGTAGACACAATCTTCCTTCAAATCTACTTCAGTCCTGCTTTTCTTTATCCTATACCTATACCCCTCATCCCTCCTACACTCCTCAACATATCTTGTAATAAAATGACAACACTAATATTGTCGCACTGGAATAATTAATATAAGCCGATTATATTCTTCTTAGTATGGCCCGTATATCAGTCAACCCCTATCATCGCTATGAGAGAATATTCTATACTTCAAGTTTTTCCATGGCGGAAGCACTTGCAAGTGATATTACTACAAAAAAATACCAACATACTGGGCCTATATGTTAATTAATTTGAAAGATATATTGTCAACTTTACGAATAAAAATTGTCTATGACTTCATTACTGTTCATTATTGTTGACACATGCTTTCTCAGCTTTCTTCACCGTCAGGCATTTCTTCCTGTTTCCAAACTCCGTTTTACCCACGTTGTTTAATTTGTCATCTCATTCTTGTGATAGTTATTGGTGAGTTCTAATGCTTTAGAAAAGGAATCCATTTGGGGTTTTTAAGAAACATTTAGACAATCAAGACGTCATATTTCCTATTTTTATTATATAATTTTAAAGACATTGATAAAAATTATACCGGATTTTTTTTATTTTATTTTATTTTTTTATTTTTATTTTTTTTTTTTTTTATTAACCAATATACATATAATACATAATTAAACAATATATATAATATATAATATTAGTGGTAACAATACCTCCCTAATTGAGAAATTCTCGTGTTTAGGGAGGGAGCACTATCAAATTGACAGTACTATACATACTTATCAGTTGTTACAATTTGGATGCATGAAGAATTACTTTTTTATATATAATAAAAATATAAGTAGCAATTGTTTTTTTTTGTACATAATGAAAAATTATTTTTATACATAATGAAAATTATAAGATGGCATTTATTTTGTACTTAATGGACACATTTTGGTTGGCACATCGTAACACATACTTAAAAATTATTTAATAGTAAAATGTTTTTTGAGTTTTTGTTTAAAAATTTCATAATTCCTCGCGGATTGTATTTCTATAGGGAGTTCGTTAAAGCATTTTATTGCTGAGTATGTGTAATGATGTTGGGCTGTTGTAGTATTAAGTTTAGGGATTATTATTTGTCCTAAGGTTCTCGGTCTGGTGCTAAATGACTTTATTGTTAGTTTGTCTTTATGGATTTGTAGTAATGCGTTTTTTTGATAAATTTTATTTATTGTTAATACTTTGAATTCATCGAATAATTTTTGGGTTGAATAGTCTAATTGTTTCTTAAGAATAATTTTGATGAGTCTTCTATGTACTATTTCAAGTGGGGTTAAGTTGGTTTTATACGCTCCTCCCCATCCTATTATTCCGTATTGCAGAACTGATTGGGCTAATGCATAGTAAACCTTTAGTAGCAAAGATTTATGTAATATATTTCTTAGTTTGAGGAATACGTAATAAAGTTTACGTATTCTATTTACAGTTTGCGCAATATGTTCAGTCCATTTAATATGTTGGTCTATAATTATGCCTAAATATTTAATATTACTTTTTTTTGAGATTTTTGAGCATTTAGGTGAATAGCAGTTGTCAGTATAATTATTACAAGAGTTATGGATAGTTATATTGGAATTTATTGTTGGGTGTATTTTGTCTGATAATGTGAAAGTCATGAAATAGGTTTTGTCAGAGTTTAAGGAGAGGTAATTGTCATCCAACCATTGTTTTAAGTTGTTTATTTCTACGTTCGCAGTTTGATAGGCTTCTTCCCAAGTTTTTTTTCTATGATTAAAACTGTGTCGTCGGCGAAAGATATGATTTTTCCATTTTTTGGTACTGTAAGCATTTCATTCACGTAAATGATAAACAATATTGGGCCTAGAACTGTCTAGATTATAAAATATATAATATATACCTAGATTATAAATTATTGGGCCTAGAACTGTCTAGATTATAAAATATATAATATATACCTAGATTATAAAATTATGTCCCACCAGGGGTTGTAGAGCCAAAAGTGATAAAATTATGGACTTCTTGACTTATTATTTGGATAAAAACGGAACGATAATACCGATGTATCTTTATATATGGAGTCATCTGATCATTGACAACGATTTTGACAGAATATTCCAAGTGAAACAAAATATTCAAACCTCATACAAATAAGAATTCCGTAACAACAATGTTCTGTTTCAGGTATATTTGTTTGGGCTTGAACTAATAACCAAACGCTACCACAGCAGTGACATGGATTTATTAAAGTCAGATACTGTTTCCATCAATACGGAACCCAAGGAAGAAGGTGGATGTGAAATGCCGCGTACTGATATAATTTTTGACCTCCCAGATGTAAAGAAGGAATGTTTGCACAATTTAGAGAGTACTCAGATAGCCAGTTAGTTGCATTGCATATTTTATAAAAATATTTCGATATTCGCAATGCGAATCGGATTTGAATTGTCAGGCAGACGAGACATGTGCTTGTTCACAACGTCCTCTCTTTCCATAAATACGCCTATTTGGTATTTGCTGTACATTTATCTTTGCCGGAAACAGCCAAACTACAACACTCTTTGAAAATAATTTTTTTTTTCTGAATACCGCGCAAGAGTCCCAACTGCTCCCAGCCTCGTGGAGCAATTGGATATGTTATAAGGCTGAAGATAGTAGGAAGGAGAAAGGCAAGTGGAAGGTGGGAAGATCCTGGCTATTCAGATCTGGTCACCAAACCCGGCCCAAGCCATTTCAATCGATGTTTTAGGTGTTAATGTAAATATTCTAATAATAAGTTTACTTTTTTTTTGTAAATGTTATTTGAAAATCGATGGTCAATGTACGTACTGATTTCTAGGTAGCATTTATGTGGAGACAGTTCCCATAAATACGGAACTTGGACCCCGAGAAGTAGATAAGGGGGGATTTCCTCATATAGAAATTGATATAGACCTTCCTGATGTTAATAAGGAATGCTTACAACGCTTTGAAAGAATTACCCAGACAGCAGGTAAAATCAGTTTTTTTCTTAAATTAACTAATTTGTGTCATCCTATTTTGTATGCATTTTCGGTACTGTTTAATAAATGTATAATTTGTAAATTTACCAACAGATCTGAAGACACATCCTGTGGAAAAACGATTCTCTTGTCCCCATTGTAACAATTCTTATTCTCACAAGTCAAATTTCAAAAGGCACTTACGCACTCATACTGGGGAAAAACCCTTTTCATGTTCTGAATGCAACTATTCATATTCTCGAAAGGAACATCTGATGAACCACATGCTAACTCATAGCGGAAATAAACCCTTTTCATGTTCCCACTGCAATTACTCATGTTCTCGAAAGGAAAATTTGACGAGACACATGCTAACTCACAGTGGAGAAAAACCCTATTCGTGTTCCCATTGCAGCAATTTATATTCTCAAAAGTCTCATCTGACGAGCCACATGCTGACTCACAGTGGAGGAAAACCTTTTTCATGTTCCGACTGTAATTATACATGTTCTCAAAAGGGAAATTTGACGAGACACATGCAGACTCATAGTGCACAAAAACCTTATTCATGTTGATTACAACTACCCATATTCTCAAATGGACATTTTAGGAAACAATTGCCTACCCACAGAGGAGAAAAACCTTCTTCTTGTGCCTGTATGGACCATCTAACGAGCCATATATTGGAGGAAAACCTTTTTCATGTTCT
Organism: Hesperophylax consimilis; assembly: GCF_061612785.1. NCBI lineage: Eukaryota > Metazoa > Arthropoda > Insecta > Trichoptera > Limnephilidae > Hesperophylax > Hesperophylax consimilis. Next base: position 12,091,080 of record NC_142852.1, read on the forward strand.
GACTGCAATTATTCGTATTCTCAAATGGAGATTTGAGGAACCACGTTTGGACATAATCTTTTTCATGTACCGAATGCAATTGTTCATTTCTCATAGAGTAAGGTATCTGGAGGTCAGTTTGTCTACGAGTGACGGATGTTCAATTCAATTCAATTTATTTATTCATTTCATAAACATTAAAAAATTGTTAATTAATTAATTTCAATGCGTTTTTAAAATATTTTTATAATAAGAATTCTAAGATTAATATAAACAGTGTGTTTATCAACTAAACCAGCGATAATAGAGCTTGCCTTTAAAATGAAGCTTCATTGATGCAAAAAATGACGATATCCGAATTGATTCTGTTCAACAGCAAGATTGTTCTCCCCACAGGCATGACCATTGGCAAGTTAGTTCTGCAGGCCGGGAGATAAAATAGTCTATGTTGTCGGTGACGTAGATAACCATCGGGCACATAGAAATGAATGCTCTCCAGGATGACCGAGTTTTCAAACCATCCACGAATCAGTCTAAAGAAATGTGTAGCAATGCGCACATCTCTCCTGACCCGTAGATAGTTCATTCCGAGCATACCCAAAAGAAAGTCAGTGGGATAGAGCCACAGGTAGTAGGCATACTCCCTCGTGTAGAGAAATCTCAAGAATTTCTTCTGAACTCTCTCCAACATGAGAGAATACTTTACCTGGTGTGGACTCCAAATCACCGACCCACTTTTAAGCCTACTCCTTACTAAGGAATTAAAATAAAATATAAGCACCCGGTTATCTCTAAAATTCCTTGCAGTGCGTAGAACAAAGTCCAGAATTCTAAGTGAAGTGCTACATGCCACCTCAATATGAGCATGAAATGTTGTAGCAGTTCCTTACTACCCGCTACATTTCAAGATTATTCGGAGTATGTAAACACTGAACTCTGGCAAGAAGATAGGAGACGGCAACTCGAGCGGGCCCGGTCTGGCAGTACCAAATCAGCCACCGCCGGGGACCGGCGCTTCTCAGGAAGACACAGCGAACGCTACAAACGACATTGGACGAACATTTCGTGACATCGATCTTCTGGTGAAGAATGACGCGGCATATTATAATCGTTTTGCTGGTCGTTGCTTTTCTCAACTAAATTTAACATCATGTAAAGTGATGTTTGGCGCCCTCATCTCTTTATAACAGGTTAGAATACTTTGTCACACACGTTTATGTTACTAATTTTGATCATTTTTAGTCACACCATTTATCATTGCTACCTATGTTTTAAAAAAATCCGTTGCGCAAGATCTTCGATCTCACGCACACGCCCTGAGATTAAAAATTCAATTATGTAAATTTAGAGTTTTCTAGTTTTGCTCTGGTTTTTGTACGCTGTGGAAATAAATGAAAATGTTGTAATTCATATCTCTTTTTATTAATTCATTTACATCATCATGGTTCCTATTGAGGGATTAAATCCCCTTATAATGGCGCTCCAACGTGATCTTCTCGGATATTTATTTTAACATTTTAATTAGGTTAGCATTTTGGCTTGGCATTTTTTTCGTGTGTGACATAGTATTTGGCCTGTTCTTCGTGTTTTATAATGTGGTTTGGAGTGTGTCTTCCTGGATTGCGTCGTCCCCTAGCTGAGTTTCTTTAAGAAATTGAAGACAATTTTTAAAATTTTATTATTGCTTTTAACCTTTTAAAATTATTTATTGTCCTTTGGTACTCTGCGAGATTGATGGGTATCTCGTATATTTTTATATTGTTGTAATGTCGATCCAGATTCCCACATCTGATTTATAGTATTGGTGCATGTCCTTTCTGAACTTTTGTCCATTAGATGTTTAGGTACAAATAATTTTACACCCATTTTTCCTCTTTTGGGAATTTTTTCTTTTTATTATTGCCGTCTTTGGACGTGATTAATGTTGCCTTGTTGTTTTCTTTTTTTCCAATTAATCTTTAGGTACATCTAGTCACAATGCCTGATACAAGGAGTCAAGTAAAAGAATCCGCCATGTCTTCCGTCAAGGACTCAGACAAACAAACTGTTTATAAATGATATTCTAAATATATTTGATGAAGATATTAATGCATTACTTTTCGCAGATGATTTAAAAATATTTAAAATAATCAAAAGCGCTGAAGATTGTATCTGTCTACAAGATAATTTGAACAGGTTAATTAATTGGTGTTCTCTTAACAAACTTCATCTGAACATAAATAAGTGTTATTCAATAATATTTTACAGAATAAATCAACCAATTATTCATTCATATAAACTCAATAACTCAATCCTTACCTCTGTCGAAGAAATTAATGACCTGGGGATAACTTTCGACTCTAAATTAAACTTTATATCGCATATAAATAATATTAATAATAAAGGAATGAAAATGCTAGGCTTCATTCTTCGAAATTCCAGAGGTTTCAAGAATATTTCAACACTAAAATTTTTGTATACATCCCTGGTTCGTAGTCAAGTCGAATATAACTCCTCGATCTGGTCCCCCCACTACAAATTACATTCAGATTCAATCGAAAAAATTCAACATAAATTCCTAAGACACATTAATTTTAAACTCGGTATTCCCATTGAAAATATAAACTATAATTACTTGATGAAAAATCTAAATTTATTAAAACTCTCCGATCGAAGAATTATATCCGACTTAATATTTATGTTCAAAATTGTAAATGGTAGTATAGACAGTCCTGATTTAATTAACCTCATTGAATTTCATATACCCACGAGAGCTACTCGTTCTAAAATTTTGTTTAAATGCAACAATATCAGGACTGAGTATTCCAAACACTCGCTTGTACCTAGGTTGCAAGTTAGTTATAGATACGCAGATGTGGCAGATCTATTTAACTGCACGCAAGGTAGGTACAAGAGACTATGCTATCAAATCTTTTCAATCAATATTAATTTAAATTAATTCTACCTTATTTGCACTATAGAAACTTATGTACTTGTATCTCTTGTTTACTTACTCTCTAATGTCATTTCACAATCAAATGCCACATATATTTGTAATTCTTTTTTTTTTAAATATTTCTACGTTTTTAACTGTGACATGTTATCATTGTTTATGGTATATTTATACCGTTGATATTAAATAAATTATTGTTCCCACATCTCCGTTGGTTCCACTGCATTTATGGAATATCAAGTACGATGGCACTACTTGTATTAGGAAGTTTCTTGAACGTGTTGAAGAACTCGCCCTGTCTCGCTCTGTAAGTAAGCACAATCTTTTTTTAGGCGCGTTTGAACTTTTTGATGGTATTGCCCTTGATTGGCTGAGGGTCAATCGCTCTCTTTTCGAATCCTGGGATGACCTTGTGATAGGCCTCAAGGAGGAATATGAAATTCTCGATTATGACCGTAGACTCCTTGCACAGTTGAGGTCAACTATGCAAGCACCAAATGATTCACTTGGTACCTTTATCACTGATGTTCTCATCTTAAATAAAAGATTAAACAAGAAATTGCCTGATGAGGAAATTTTGGAAATTCTCCAGTGCAATATGCTTCCCAGATATATTCAAAAACTTGCCTTAAACTCCATTCCGGACATCGCTACACTCAAAAGATTGGGCAAATTAATTGAATTGGCAGACAGTCGTTCTGACCAGAGGAAAGGTTCAAAGTCCCCTCAAACCCCTTCAACTGCAAGCGAAAAGGCGCCAGTAAATACAAATGCTCCTTCTAAACCTAATTCTTTCAGGCATGCGAATTCTTCTCATAAAAACATGTCTTTCAAACGTTATAACGTAAATTCCAGGGAGGAGATTCATTGCTTCCGCTGTGGATGTCCAGGCGTCAAGACACCTGACTGCACTTGCGTTAGGTCAAAAAACGCGAGAGCCGGACGTTAGCTGTGCCGCTGGCGGAGACGTCTTCCAGCATCACTGCTCTCGATCCGGCGTGGCAAGAATGGCTTTCGGTAGTCAGGAATTTCTACAAAAATTTAGGAGCATCAGGTGACGGAGGGAAGGCTGACAGGGACGGCCGTCCTTTCGTATCCTTTTCTACACTCGGAACTGTTTTTTCTGGCCTTTTGGACTCAGGCTCTCATGTTTCCATTCTCGGTAATAATTTTCATTTAAAACTTTTAAAACTTGGTGCCAGGTTGGCTAAGCTCAATAATTCATTTTCTTTAACCTCTGCGACGGGTCATTCCGTTTGCTGTAACTTGAAAATCTCGCTTCCTATAACATGTAATAATGTTGTAAAAGAGTTTATTTTTGTTGTCATGCCAGATATAAAGACGGATGTTATTCTCGGTATTGATTTTTGGAAATCTTTTAACATTTGTCCGGATATTTTTAATTTTATGAATACGAAGGTAGTTAAATCTGCTCCTCGGGTTACTTCTGAAGTCAGAGGTATTGTGGACAAACAACACTTATCCATATATCAGCAAAATTTACTTGATAATGTAGTTAAAGAGTATATTTCAATCTCTGGTGACAAACTTGGCCGTACGCATTTAGAGGAACACGTTATAGACACTGGTAATAGTATACCTGTAAAACAACGTTACTATCCGATTTCACCTCACCTGCTCCCGGTTGTGCACAAGGAACTTGATAGAATGTTGAAGATGGGTGTCGTTGAACCGAGCAGTAGTGCTTGGAACAGTCCCATCTTACTAGTACCAAAGAAAAATGGCACTTACCGCCTTTGCTTAGATTCCAGAAGAATTAATTCGATCTCTAAGAGAGACGCATTTCCTTTACCATACATTTCAAATATTTTAAACAGCTTGGGGGGAGCTCGTTTTCTATCCACTATTGATCTAAAAGATGCGTTTTATCAAATTCCACTAGAACGTAGTTCAAGGGAAAAAACGGCTTTCACTATTCCTAAAAGGGGTCTTTTTCAATTTACTTCTATGCCTTTCGGTCTTCATGGAGCCAGTTCGAGAATGATGCGGCTCATGAGTAAAATCTTTGGCCCAGAATTTGATGGTAAAGTCTTCTTTTATTTAGACGATATTATTGTAATTTCCAGCACTTTTGAAGAGCATTTAGCATTACTTAAACTAGTAAAACGTAAACTGTTCGAGGAGGGTCTCACGATTAACATTGAAAAGTCAGTATTCTGTAGAGAATCTCTTAAATATCTTGGTTATTTAATAGATAGTAATGGTCTGAGAACTGACCCAGACAAAGTAAAGGCTGTGGTTGATTTTCCTGTACCTACCTCACAAAAGAGTCTGAGACGTTTCATTGGTATTATATCATGGTACAAGCGTTTTATTTTGAACTTTTCTATTATTGCTGCTCCGTTACACAACTTAACCAAAAAAGAGTTCATTGGTAAAAAATTTTCTTGGAATAATCAAGCGCAGGCGGCGTTCTCTAAATTAAAGGAAACTCTAGTCGCGGCTCCGGTTTTAGCATGCCCAGATTTTAATAAACCGTTTACCATTTCTTGTGATGCATCAAACGAAGGTTTAGGCGCAGTACTATCTCAATTAGATGAACAAAACAGGGAACACCCTATTTCCTTCATTAGTAGATCGTTATCGGCTCAGGAAAGGAACCACTCTACTACTGAGAAAGAACTTAATGCGTTAATTTTTGCTTTGGAGAAATTCAGGGGTTACATTGAAGGGTCACCCATTCCTGTAAAGGTAATTACGGATCATTATAGTCTGAAGTGGCTAGTAAACTTAAAATCACCTTCTGGAAGATTAGCTCGGTGGGCTGTCAGATTGCAGCAATTTAACTTTATTATTGAACACAGGAAAGGGAAGGAAAATGTTATGCCAGATGCTTTATCTCGCGATCCTTTAGTTATTTCATCTATTGTTCAATCTCCCATTATTAGTACTGATCGGTGGTACAATAAAATGTATCGTGACGTTTTAGCTAAACCTGAGTTATTTTCTAAGTGGAAACTTGTAGAGGGAGTTTTATATAAGCATGTGCAGAGTATGGAAGCCCTGCATAAACCTAATGATTGGAAGGAAGTTGTTCCTAAGGATCAAAGACAAGAGTTGATTGCGTTACATCACGTACCTCCTACATCCGCCCATTTTGGGATTATGAAAACTCTGAATAGGATTTGTTTGAAATTTTACTGGCCTAGAATGTCCTCAGACGTAAGGAAATTTGTATCTAGATGTCAAATTTGTTTAGGACAGAAAAGTTCAAATCAGGCTGCACCCGGTCTTATGGGAGATCCTAAGTTGGTCCAGCGTCCTTGGCAGGTTATCTCGACAGATTTATTGGGACCTCTTCCCAGCTCCTACAAGAAAGGTTATAAATATCTATTAGTTGTCGCTGATTTCTTCACTAAATTTACAAATTTTTTTCCGCTGAGAAGTGCGAATGGGAAAAATGTCTCTGCTATTATAGAGGATGAAATTTTCCTAAAATTTGGCGTTCCTGATTGCATCATCGCAGACAATGGTCCCCAATACATTTCGAAAGAATTGAAACATTTAGTTGACAGATATCATGTACGTCACATGTTTTTTAACTGTAGATATCATCCACAGAATAATCCTGTAGAGAGAATTAACAGAGTTTTAGTTACAGCCTTAAGTTCGTACGTGGGAACGGATCATCGAACTTGGGCAAATCATTTACCTGAAATAGAGCTTGCTATTAACACTGCTGTACATGAGGTAACGGGTTACACCCCTTTCTTTTTAAATTTCGGCAGGGAAGCCATTATTTCAGGCAAAGATTACAAATCACCTGATTTTTCTTCGGAAGATTTAACATTCTCGAAACGTGACACATGGGCTCAAGATGTTTCTGAGCTTAATGACATTTTCTGCCAAGTTAGGACGTGTTTACGTCAATCTTACGAACGGAATAAAGTTCATTATGACCTTCGTAGAAGGAATGTGGAATTCAAAGTTGGTGATATTGTTTGGAGACGCTCTTTCGTGTTGTCCGATGCTTCTAAGCATTTCTCCGCTAAACTTGCTCCCAAATTTTTAAGAAGCAAAATTATTGATAAGGTCTCGGCCGTCGTTTACAAACTGGCATTTGCTTGAGAGTTTATTTGATCATTTTGTGGCCATAAATTACAACAGAATTGACAAAAAAGCCATATTTAAGATGTCATATAAAACAGCCATTGACCATTTATTAGTTTTACGGCTGCAGGACAGTGAGGCGCACATTTGATCAAATGAATCTACTCCTCCTTTTCTTTGGTTCTAGAAATGAATCATGTCTGGTTTGCCACTTGAATTATTAATTATTGCATTTTCAACACAAAAAGATAAAAGGTAAACCATATTTGCAGGTTTTGGCTTGTACGATAGAAGTGTCAGAGGGCCATCAAAACAAAACGTAGAACTGCCAACAGGTCGATATCTCGAGTTCTTCAATTTTTCGTGCATTTCCCGCTTATTTGATCGAATAGTGCCCACTAGGTTTAATTTGTAATTTGAGCTGGTTCTCGAGAGGTGCGAACTTTATTCATAGCTTAAGTTTTGTGATATGATTGACCCTTATTTGTTGACTAAACATCCCGCATCCATTCTTACCACGAAGAGTATTTTCAGGAACACGATGAATTCGCCCTGAGTTGGCAGATTTTGAAGCATGAGCAGAATCAGATGCTAGGTCAGATTCTGCAATTTTGAATCTGCTTCTTCAGTGGGAGCAGATACTTGTAAAGGAAAAGCCTCTTCAGTTACATAGTTATTCTCATATTCACTTTGAATGTCGTCCAAACTGGCTGTCCTCATGTTCAGAAGCTGATTCTCACAGAGAAAGACTATCTTCTTACTCAAAGATTTTCAAAATGTCGTTACTGTTTAATATATTAGACCATGACATGTTGGCATCTGAAACAATGCCAAAATAAACATAAAATGGACGAAAAATTAACGAAAGTAAAAACAGATAATCTTAGTTAAAAGTTACACAAAGCCTAAACATACGTCTCGCAGGCGTATTATACCTCAAAAACTCAAAAATGGCTGGACTTACCTTAGTGATACAAGTACCATCGGCTAGCTCCCGTCGGCCACTGGGTTGGTTAAAGAGTACGAGGCGCTAACTTCAATCGTTAGGAAGAGAAATAGAATTTAATATTGTGTGCACGCCTCGCAGGCGTAGATAAGGCTTCTAGGGTTAAAAAAGACTTCATGTTTAATTTTTAATAATGTCAAATTATTATTGTGACAGCTGCATCGACTTTTAAATCCACTCTCAAACTGTTTGAAATTTAAAGTAATCAAGTAAAAATAATTCTTACTAAAAAATTAAAACGGACATCAAATTGGAAACGGTTCGTAAAAAGAAAATTTACAGACAGATAAAATGCAAAACAGGACTTTGCTACGTACAGTCAATTATTAACATTTATAAATCAAAGAAAAGGTTGGTAATTTGAGTGCAAATAGAAAAAATACATACAAGCGGGTAGCTGATGAATGTACATCATATACATAGAGAACCCGATTTTTTTTCAATCTGTTTTTGATTTTTTCTTTGCTTAAATTTTTTTTGGCTACTAAAGATTTAAAACTTAACTAAACCAAAACTTTAAGAACCTTTGCAGCTGAGTTTACGTTTTGACGCATTTTAACTTTGTCAGATCTAAAGTAAAACTGTTAGGGGTAGAAAATATTTGATGCTTAGTGACAATTAGTAGAGTATTTAATTTTTTTCCTCATTACTTTAGAAGTTATTGCCAAATTATTTTGGAAGAGTATTAGATCTCAGAGGGCGTGTTTCAAATAAATAGATAAATCGTTCACTGCTTACAAAACTTGACAATGTATTCAATTTAAAAAACTAACATAAAAAATACCTTCGAAACTTACAAAAAAAATCGGAAAAAAACATTTGGCTGAGATTGAACATTAACATAAAATTTCAAAAATATAAAAATGGCTACCGCCTCAACAAGTAAAATACAACTAAAAAGATCACGCAAATCCGGTTATAACCAGCAATTGAAGAAGGAAAACCGCCAATTATCGTTCGCTATAGATATGGGAAAATTATTAAATCCACGTATTTTCAAACATACTTCCTTTCTGAAAACGTTAAAAAACATAAAGCAGCTGATATTCATCCCTTAATATTAATCCCTAAATCTGACCCAAATAAATAACTAAATCTGTCTTAAATGTTAATTCCTAAATCTGACCTTAATATCAATCCCTTAATCTGACCTAAATATTAATCCCTAAATCTGACCTTAATATTAATCACTAAATCTGTCCTAAATGTTAATCCCTAAAACTGACCTAAATACAGGGTGCGCCAGAGAAACTTACTTATTTGAAAGTTCAATAAAAACAAAAGCACTGTAGTTATTGTTGTAATTCTTTTTTTATTTGTAAATGCAATGTACCAAGTTTTTTTAATACTGTCTTAAAAATTACATCTTTTTAATGGCGACCCTCATCGCGCATACACTGGTTAAGTCGTTTTTTGAAGTTCTCGTCCACTCTTCTCAGCATATCAATCGGAATATTGGCAATAGCATCGCGAATGTTGTTCTTCAGGTGATCTATGGTCCGTGGTCGATCGACATAAACAAGGGATTTCAAATAACCCCATAAAAAAAATCACATGGAGTCAAATCCGGAGAGCGCGCCGGCCATGGGCGATCGACTCGGAGAGAGATGAGGCGGTTGGGGAAATGTTGTCGCAGCAAATTCATGCCCGCTGCTCTCTAGACCACAGCATAATGGCAACCATATGGCAACTGACGAGAATGGGAAACAAACTTGGGGACGTCCCCCTCCAGATGCGCCCCCTTCCGCTTCTCTACCTGCCCAACTCGAGGGTCGGGAATTTTTTCAAATAAGTAAGTTTCTCTGGCGCACCCTGTATTAATCACTAAGGGCGGCTAGCACCATAAGTTAAATTTGATTTAAATATAATTTTAAACACATTATTTGATTTAAGTCGACTTGGCGTCTTGCACCACAAAATTTAAGTCGTTAAATGCGTTTAAAGAACTGTCAAAGTTAAATACCCAAAATGGGCTGTTTAACCGAGTTAACCCTCCGTCAGGCGCACCTATGGGCGAACCGAAATCGGGCGCACCCGGCCTGAGAGGCCACCTATATATTTTTAGCCCACACCTTCCACTATATTAATTCTAATACAAAATACTTGTCGGTTAGTCTTTACTAGGATCTATAGAATGGAATTAAACCAAATATAATACAGAATAACCAGTTTATTAAACATTACCAACCATAAACTAAAATAATCAAACTAAACAATTTTTAGAAAACACTGTTCAAAATAATTGGTCAAACCGAGCTCCATAAAAGTAATAAAAGTTTTAAAGTAATGAAAATTTAAAGGTCAGGTAGGTGGTAGTCTCTATTGACTATAGCCGTAGCCAGATACGGACGATGAGGTTCCCAAATCAGCATCCGAAAAACAAGTTTGGCACAGCGCGTTTACGTGGAGTAAACAGATCGGTTGATGACAACCTAAACATTCGTAATTCGTCATCCTCCTAAATCCTGATTCTAATACGCATATTCCACACTTTCGCCTTTTGGGAGGTGTTGTAGGGGATGTGGGTTTTTTTTCTCGTGAGGAAAAAACCTTTTCAAGTGAATTTTAACTGAAATGGCATTCCACTTGTATTCAGACTTCGCCGAGCTAGTTGTCCGATATCGCTCTCATCGCCTAAATCTTCAACCAAAGCTGGATCTTCAGAAGCACCATAATCGAGAAGAAACTTCACCATATCATCAACATCATTGCGTTGAGAGAGATCATATTTTCTAGCCATTTCGGCAGAAACATATGTATATAAAATGCCTACAACTGAAATTATAATTCAATCGGGCGCACTCTGCCTGAAAGGCCAGGGTCCAATACAGCACTTATTTCTCAAGTTACTGATAAACTTCTTACAGAACAGGCATAATTGAGTATAATGAACAACTGCAAATAAAAATATCCTGAAAAAGTCACCTTCAAAATTGTGATGCAATCGGGCGCAGGCGGCCTGTGAAGCCAGGGAAGGTGTAAGTGAGCTGCGTAAAGACCGACGACTGACTAAAGACGGGCGCCGTGTGAGGTTCCTTAAGTTAGGCGAGTAAAATGAGGGAAAGGGCGGGGTGCCGCCTTTGAGAATTGGAGAGGGAAAAAATGTATTTTGATGGCCTCAGGAGGCCGGCTGCGCCCGACGGAGGGTTAAAGCACCGGTCTCTGAAGTGGACATATGGAGTCATTGTTTTTTCTTAAATTAACCTTCAAGTCTCTTAACCTAACTCTCGCTTCTGTATCGTTAATCAATTAAATATTTCATCGTAAATATTCTTATAAGTTTATTTTAATTTTTTTAAATGTTTCTAGGTAGCATTACTGTGGAGACAGTTCCCATAAAGGCGAAACTTGGACCCTCAGAAGTAGATAAGGGGTGATTTCCTTTCAAAGAAATTGACATAGACCTTCCGGATGTTAAAAAGGAATGAAAAAAACATACACTTAGTAGGACACCACTTTATTTTTGAATCAATAACGATAGCCAACCGGGTTTCGCTTGTACCAAGTTTCATCAGGGCTAAATATCAACTAAAGCTAATTAGATACAGGCACATATATATAGGTAAATGAAAAGAATGAGTGAAAGAGATACAAAACAGATAGAAAGAGATGCAAATAGAAAATGTGGAGACAAATTATTAAGGACGAGGAGGAGGGAGGGGGGGGGAAAGAACAGTTTCAGCGGCGGAATAAATTTAATATGGGACTATCAGATAAATTAATTGGGTTATTTATTATATTTAAATTATTATTAACTGCTTTTTTTATTTCAAGGGCTTCTAAGTTGTTTAATCTAATTCCAGATCCATTTTTATACAATATTTTAGTTCCAGAGATTTTATCGAATGAATGATTAGATTCTATTAAATGATTTGCGAATTCTGAAAAGGCATTATTGTTTAAACATCGTTTTTGCAATTTTCGCAACGAATTATCCATCATTAAACAAATTGCTTTAAACAACGGGTATGATACAAAACTAATTGGACTAGTAATTTAATCATAGAATTTTTTACTAATTGTAGGTAATTTAAGTTAGTTTTGCAAGAGTGTCCCCATGTGGTTATATCATATCGAAAGTAGATTCTGCAAGTGATAAGTAAATTATTTTTAAAATATTCACAGGAACGAAACATTTCAATTTGTTCAGTTTACCCACTATCGCCCTCGGCCTTTTACAAATTTTGTTTATTTGCAAGTCCCATTTGTTGCCCACAAGTTGCAATCAACAGTCACTCCCAAATAAACATATTCATTAACAAGTTCAATACTATCGCATTTGCAGTTCTGCAAAATTTTTTGATGAATACATGCAAAATTGTGGGATATTATTTCAGGCTTATTCAGAACTGAAGCATGTGGAGATCGTATGTGCATCAATTTGGTTTTTTTGGTATTTATGCTTAGGCCTGCGTCGTGTGACCAATTTATCAGGGACGTAAAGTCATACTGCATATATTTAATAGCATTAGATAATTGATCATCAGATAAAACCAGTGTTGCCAAGTTAGCATATTATATGCTAAATTTGGCATAATTACTTCATGTTTGGCATAACTATTATGCTTTTAGCATATAGCATATTTATTTGGCTTATTTTTACAGAAACTTGAAAATAATAAAAAACAATTTTTTAACTAACAAAAATGATATCGATAACTTTGTCGGTCTCCCCACCTCACTTGCACTATGGACAACACTTTTTCGGGCGTTTGTTGATTCTCTATACTATAGGATACAAAAAAAACTGATGTCTCATTGGAGAAACATAGTTCACATCAAATGGGAATCCTTGACTTCCACTATAGAGTTTTGGAATGAAGTCATGCAATATAAAGATGTAGCTAATAATAACCCCTTAGGTGATTTATGTCAGTTTGCAATGTCTATTTTAACATTGCCGCATTCAAATGCGGACATTGAACGTGTATTTAGCCAAATGAGTCTGGTCAAAACAAAACTCAGAAATCGTTTGGAGGTGAGAACCCTGAATGCCATTTTGTACGTGAGATTTGGCCTAAAGAAAGCAGGAAAGTGCTGTTATTCTTACATTGTTCCTGACAAAGTACTACGCTGCATTGGGACCAAAGAAAGTTACGACTCCGTCTCTCAGCCTTCCACATTAGCTGTTGTTAATGAAAAAGATGAAGATGAATATGAAGCTGAAGATATTGATATTTTATTTCACTGATTTTATTTCTAAGTTAAATTTATGTTTGTTGGCTTTTTTTTGGCATTTTTTAAAGGAATTTAGCACATTTCTGGCATATTTTCCCCATCACTCTAGCATATTTTGAAGTAGTTGAGTTGGCAACACTGGATATAACAAGAGCGGTGTCGTCTGCAATGTTTTACATATAAAAAAAGTTTTTTCATTATTGATACAAATATTATATAAAGCGTGGGTCTCAAAATTGAACCCTGAGGTACGCCAGCACTCATTTTTTTCTTCCCACTCACTTTTTCTAATATTTTTACACAGATATGTCTATTAAATTAATAATTTTTAAACAAATAAAGTAGGTTTCCTCTAATTCCAATTGCCTGTAAGATTTTTAATATTTTTTGTGGTATCAAATGCTTTGGAATTATCGATAAATAGTACTAATACATGTCTTTTATGGTTTAATTCACTATGTATATAATTCGAGAAGTCTTGTAATAATTTTTCTGTGGTTTTTTTCTTTTGAAATCCATATTGTTTGTTGTCTACAGTTGGTTTAGCGTTTACTGTACAAAATAATATTTTTTCCAATTACATTACAGTACAATTTTACATACGTCAGCATTTAGCTAGGTGACCATTCCATAATTGTTTTAAGTCATTTAGAGAACAGTCACTTACATCCAAATTCTTTGCAAGTTCGTTTAATATCATAACATAACAAGAGAAATGGGCTATCGATAAAATTTTTTCTAATTTTGAAATACATAAGAGCTAAACTTGCTTTCCGCCTATATATTGGTAGTTGGTACCACTCGCGTGGAATGACTCGCAAATTGTGCTGAATATGAAATGTTCTTAAAAATCATTATTCTTAGTTACGATCATTCTTAATAATAACCGTTCTTATTAATTACAGTGATTAATTATCATATGATGAATATGTATGTTAAAAATATGTATGTGTTCAAAAGTCACATGATGAAAATGTTTTTTTCTTCGAGTTATCTGGTCGCCATGAAAATTATAATAATTGTCTATGACATCATTCTTGTCTATGCATAACCTATAAATATTTTTAACAAGTGCTTTCTTCTCCGAGAGCCGTTTCTTCCTGTTAAACATACTATCCCACGCCTGTGATGGTTATTGGTAAAGTAAGTACTCATTCTTATATTCATCGCTATTTATTTGGTAGCTGCCGTTATTCCAGTTTAGTTAGGGAATCATTGGGCGTTTTGTCACAGTAGAATGTTTAAACTGTCAATTTGACGTCTACCTATTATTAGATTAGCATTTCGAAGGCATTTATTACAATGATCACAAAAAAACAAATGGTTAACAGATATTTTGTTAAAAGCGGAATGGCGGTAAACATTATATAATTTTCCCACGATAAACAACGTTTCTCTTAACCGTTGTCATATCAAGTTTTTCAAATATGTGTTTTGGCTACGACTTTACGTTATTTTGACAGGATATTCCAAGCGAAACCACATTATATTTATTTTTTTATTCTAGATAAAAGAAAATTACATTTTAACTTATTTAACTAGAAAAATCTAATACATTACACATTAATATATTACCAACGATTTTATTCACGATCATTGTTTTGTTGATAGATCATAAAACTGAACAACTTTTTCTTAAATTAACCTACACTTTTTTTCATTTATAATTTCGTCTGGGAGGCAATTATGTATGTTGCTCCCCTCGTAACCAATGGATTGCTTGCCGTAATGAGTATGTATGGTGTTTATATGTATTTTATCTTCTTACCGTGTAAAGTGTGTGTGTACTTGGTACTTTTTAATGATTTCTGTGTTTGGATGTATTAGTTTATTATTTATTTTTCATATAAGAAAACATGCATTATATTCATAAAAAGTTTCTTAATGTTAATAGTTTTGTTTTCATACATAATTTTTCTGTGGATGTTCTAGTTTTGAAGTGAAATAGCTTTTTGATTACTTTGTTTTGTTTTACGAGTAGTTCATTTATATCTGTTTCATTTGCATTTAACCAGATTTCAATCAAATAGTTTAAATGTGAATGTACGAGGCTATAATATAGACCTTTTTTATTTTTATTCGGTAACAGATATGATATCCGGCTAAATACGCTTATTAAAGGGGTGATTTTGTCTTTAATATCTTGAATATGCTGTATAAAATTTAGGTGTTTATCAATGCACAGCCCAAGATAATTCTCCCGTATCAGGATTTGCAGATTGTTATATTCAAATTTTAAGGGTACATAACGAGGAATGATTTAACGAGTTGAGCTAAAAATCATGTATCCTGTTTTAATTTAACTTTTTAATTTTGTTATTTTATTTTATTTTAACAATGTTCTGTTTCAGATATATTTTTTGGGGTTAAACCAATAACCAAACTCTACCAAAGCAGACCATGGATCTACTGAAGCCAGATACTATATCCATCAAGACGGAACCAGGGCTCCAGGAAGAAGATGGACGTGAAATAGCATTTTCAGATTTAGATTTCGACCACCCAGCTGTAACGAAGGAATGCTCGCAATATGCGGAGAGTACTCAGACAGCCAGTTTGTTGCATTGCATACGTGTTAAATATAGATCTTTAAATTCGGAATCAATGTCTCTTTTGGAATGTCGTGCAAACAAGACACACGCTTGTGCACAACATCCTTTCTTATAAAACATGAGGTGTATTGGGTATTTACCTTAAAATGGTCCTGACCGGAAAATATCAAAATACAGCACTCATTAAACTTTATTATAATATTCATAATAAGTTGTCGGTTTCTCGATTTTCACCTAATTTTATTTGAAATATGATGTGAATTACACGTATTATACGTTAAAATACATAAATATTGATTGTAAAAACAATATCTCATTGACCGAAAACAACCAAACTCTCTACTACAGGTGCTCTAGAGAAAGGTTTTTCCTTCTAGAAGAATCGTCCCTGAAGCGGATATATGCGGTCATTTTTTATCTGACATTGACATTGTTGATCAATGGTGTTTATTCGTAAAAGAATAGTTTATTGTTTTTCAATTAAAATATTTTTTATCAGAAGATTTTTCAATGTGGATGAGTGTTTCAGGCTAATAATTATTGCTTATAAAAATAATAGTTACCCTTTGTGCTGCATAAAAAATCTTGTCTTAAAACATTAGTTTACCCAAAAAAAAAAAAAAAATTTGACAAATTCTAGCATTTTCACCAAAAAATGTAGACAATTTGTCTCGACGCCATCTAGTGGGAGAGTAAGCACTTACAATGCCTTTCTCATATAAAATAAAGTTGGTTGTTTAAAGTGAGAAAATGTAACAAGCAGTAATTGTTGAATGAAACACTAGTATATATTGAATTATTTTTCGGATAAGAGATAAGCCGCCATAGCCCAGTGGACAGAGCTGTACACCGGAAATCGAAAGGACACGGGTTCAAGTCCCGTTGGCGTCATGTATCTTTTTTCAGGAGATTTTCGATGTTGATGAGTGTTTCAGGCTAATAATTATTGCTTATAAAAATTAAAAAAATTCTCGTTAATATCAATTTGACGAAGATACAAGGCTGGCCCTATGCGGGCGCAATTAGTGCAGTTCGCTCCGGGCGTCGAATACTTAACCTAACACATCGCCCTTGATATTATTTTTGATAAATACTGCTCTACAAAAATCATCATTTTAATGATTACAGTGATATACTGCCTTGGCGTGTACTAATTTAGACCGTAAGGGCAGCCAAAATTAAGCTCGAGCCAGGCGCCGTTTGGTTTGGGGCTGGCCATGCAAAGATTCATTCATATATTTATTGTCTTTTTTTATTCCAGGAAACATTAATGTGAAGACAGTTACAATAAACGCGGATCTTGGACCCCGACAAGATGAAGCGGCGCTTACTTATATGAAAATTGACATAGACGTGCCGGATGTAAAAGAGGAATGCTTAGAACGCTTTGGAAGAATTACCAAGGAAGCAGGTAAAACCAATTTTTAACTGTAAACTTGAACGACTCCGACTCTCCTATTTCTTTTAACCTTTCTACGAACTTACATACTTCGCTTATTTACTCTAAGTTTAGGAAATAAGTCTTTTTTTCACCAATGCTATTTTTCAAATTTGTCGACAGATCTTCAGACGCATTTTGTGGAAAAGGGATTCACTCCTCCCCATCACAACTACTCTTCTCCTAAGTCAAATTTTGCAATAAACGTACGCACCCATGTTAGAGAAAAAACTTTTTCATGTTCCGTGTGCAACTATGCATGTGGTCGAAAGAGTCAGCTGAAGAGGCACATGCTGAATCACAGTGGAGAAAAACCTTTTTCATGTTCCGTGTGCAACTATGCATGTTATAAAAAGAGCCGCCTAACGAGCCACATGCTGACTCATAGTGGAAAAAAACGTTTTTCATGTTCCGAGTGCAACTATGCCAGTAATTATAAGGGTAATTTAAAGAGCCACATGCTGACTCACAGTGGAAAAAAACGTTTTTCATGTTCCGAGTGCAACTATGCCAGTAATCATAAGGGTAATTTAAAGAGGCACATGCTGAATCACACTGGAAAAAATCCTTTTTCATGTTCCGTGTGCAACTATGCATGTTATCAAAAAAACGAATTTAACGGACACATGCGGATTCACAGTAGAGAAAAACCTTTTTCATGTTCCGAGTGCAACTATGCGTGTTGTCAAAAGGGTCAGCTGAAGAGGCACATGCTGATTCACAGTGGAGAAAAACCTTTTTCATGTTTGGAGTGCAACTTTGAAAGTTATCAACAGAGTAACCTGAAGAGACACTTGCTGACTCACAGTGTAGAAAAACCTTTTTCACGGTCGGAGTGCAACTATGCATGTTATCACCAGGGTAACCTGAAGAGACACTTGCTGACTCACAGTGGAGAAAAACCTTTTTCATGTTCCTTGTGCAACTATGCATGTTATCAAAAGGGCCAAATAAAGAGCCATATGCTCTCTCACATCGTGGAAAAACCTCTTTAATATTACGTGTGCAACTATACATGTTATCTGAAGTGCAACATTCTAACTCACGGTGGAGAAAAACCTTTTTCATGTCCCGTGTGAAACATTTCATTTTACCAAAACACCCATCTAAAGACCCACATGCCGACTCACATTGGCGAAAAACCTGTTTTATGTTCCAAGTGCACATATAAATGTTATTATAAAGGCAATCTGTAGCGCACGGTGAGACACTACGGAGAAAACTTTTTCTTGTTCCTTGTTAATCTATGGATATTCTCAAAACGCACATCTAAAAATCCACATACTGACTCACAGTGGCGACAAACGTTTTTCATTTTCCAAGTGCACATATTCAGATTCTAGGAAAGGCCACCTTACCCCCCATATAGGACATTTGTTGGAACACATGCTGACTCAGAGCGGAAAAAAAACCCCGTTTTCTTATTCCGAGTGCAACTATGCAAGTTATCAACAGTGTTCCTTGAAGAGAAAAAACTGATTGACAGCTGAGAATTTTTTTTTCGTTTTCTGGCTGAAGAGATATTTTAAAAAACGCGTGCCCACTCACAGTTTTTTTTCGTATGCAATTATGCGTTTTTTCGAAAAGACTCTCAGCTGTATGTTTCCGGATTTCGGACCCTTCAAGATGTGCCCAGGAGATTGGTGAAGTCATCAAATCGGCGACGGATGACTTCATACAATCGACCACTAAAGAAACTGGTGTGGGCTCAAAGCCGTGGTTCAGTCGACAATGCTCCGAAGCAGTTCGACGAAAAAACGCGGCTTACCGAGCCTACAACACATCTCGAACGCTCAAAAGCAGATCAGCGTTCAACAAATCGGCAAAGGAATGCAAGAAAATCATTAATAGGTCTAAATTCGAATACGACCTGCAGATCATCAAAAAGCTGGCTGCCTGCCCGCATGGCAGCAGAGCATTCTGGTCGCTTGCGGGCTCAATAGGTCGGAATTTTCGCAAACCCAGTTTGCCACCTCTTACCAGACCCGACGGCTCACTAGCAAACACCGCCACCGAAAAGGCTAACCTATTAGGGAAAATGTTTGCGGAAAACTCGACCCTCGACGACGGTGGTGCTGTTCCGCCGTCGGTTCCTCACTGCGGCTTCTATATGAAAAAGCTGAGGATCCGGCATCGGGATGTACTCCACGTCATACGGGGGCTCGATGTTAACAAAGCTAGTGGACCTGATGGAATACCTGCCCTGGTATTGCAGAGGTGTGCTGCGGAAATAGTTCCAGTTTTGACAAAGCTCTTCAAAATGTCCCTGAAGTGTGGCACTGTGCCCTCTGGTTGGAAAGAAGCGGTCATTCACCCTATTCCCAAGAAAGGTGACCGCTCCAACCCGGCCAACTTCCGCCCCATAGCGAACACATTAGTTCTGTCCAAAGTGATGGCACGTGTGATCAACGACAAACTGATCACATACCTCGAGAAGAACAAAATTATCAACGACCGTCAATACGGATTCCGGTGGAACCGCTCGTGCGGTGATCTTCTCGCGTATGTGACGCATGTTTGGGGGCGGTGCCTGGAACGTCACGGTGAGACCCAAACGGTCGCACTAGACATGTCCAAGGCCTTTGACCGGGTCTGGCACAGAGGACTTGTCAACAAATTGCCTTCTTACGGACTTCCCGCATCCCTGTGTACGTGGATTGCTGACTTTTTAAGTGATAGAACGATTCAGGCGGTTGCTGACGGTTTCACCTCTTCCTCACACTCCATAAATGCTGGCGTCCCACAGGGATCGGTTCTGTCTCCGACTTTGTTTTTGTTGCACATCAATGACCTTTTGACATGTGCACCGATTCATTGTTACGCGGATGACAGTACAGTTCATGATAGCTTTTTGTTTGACAAGCTCCCAAAGGGCACACAAACTCCAACGGCTCGGAGGGCTTTGAAGCAGAGAATGGACGGTTATCTCGAGAGTATTTCCTTCTGGGGTAAAAATAATCTCGTCGAATTTAATGTTTCAAAGACCCAATCCTGTGTCATTACGTCTAAAAGGTATCCAAATGATAATCTAGTCTCCTTCAACGGAAACAATCTTCCGAACAGGCCTTCCATTGATATGCTTGGTGTAACTATAAGTGACCAGCTCAGGTACGGGGGCTCCATCGAAGCCAGAGTAAAGTAGGCCTCTCAGAAGCTGGGCGTACTGTACATGGCCCGCAGATACTTTAATAGTACACAACTGCTGACCCTGTACAAATCGCAAGTGCGCCCTACTGTCGAATTTGGCAGCCATCTCTGGTCCGGAGCCCCTAAATACCTGAAAAAATCCTTGACTCTGTGCAAAAACGGGCGGTCCGTTTGATAGATGCCCCAATCTTAACAAACGGACTGCAATCTTTAGAGCACAGGCGGCAGGTAGGTATGCTGTCCTTGTTCTATCGGTATTACAATGGAAGATGCTCTAAGGAACTAGCGCCATTGATCCCTTCGGCACCGGTGCGTAGTCGGGATACACGCCAAACGCGCGCCTTACATTTGTACACGGTTGACATTTGTCACATGAGAACGGGTCGCTTCTACGATTCGTTCTTAAGTTCAACAGCTCGGCTGTGGAACGAGCTGCCCCCCTCTGTGTTTCATCCCTCCTACAACATGGGACTCTTCAAGACCCATGTTCACTCCTTCCTCTCCACAAAAAGACCCTCCACACAGCATCTCCAAAGATGACATAGGCCCTGAGGGAAATTATTTTCTTCAGGGCCTCCTGTGTGGAGTTAATATAAAAAAAAATTAAAAAAAAACTCTTTGTTCACTTCGGGTATGCTCGGATATGTTGGCCACGCCCCACATTGGGGCGACTTCATGTAACGCGTTGGCTGAAATTCAGAAAATCAAATGTTCTTTACAATGAAGCATGTATGCTAGTTTTGAATTTCATTAAGTGTTGCATAATTACCCCGAAGCGTTTCGCCCTAATCGCGATACTGATGGGAAGAGATCAGTTTGAACTTGACCTTTGTGCGGGTGACTGTGTCAGTTTTCGAAAGCGCGTAAATTTCAATACTTTTCAAGTTTATAAAAAGCAAAATCTATCAAGTGTACAGATCCAATTCAATATGGATACGATGTCTTATGGTATGTAATTTAATTATATTATAGTAGTTATTGATACCCTCATACTATATGTCATAAATTTAAATTAAAACAAACACCTATTTGTATGAAATATTTTCTTGTGAATATATTAAACATAGAGGTATTTAGTTTAGAGTTCCACAAGATCCCGTCATATTTTAATTGTTTTTCTATAGTTTCGTATCTTAGCTACAAGATTTAATTATAAGTAGTTGCAAGTATGCACAATTTTTTTAAATTATAGTACTTGAAAGTGAGGACTATCATTTTTCATAAAAAACTACAACTAGTCTAATAATCAATGTGTTTTGTTTTAGATACAATTTCTGACGTGGTTCTAACGAGATTCGAATTATACATGATTATGAAGAATTCTGGCGCTAAGAAATTTGACGAAAAAGTAAAATTCCTGGAAAAACACCTCTTAGAACTTACTAATTGTCAACTCTTTAATCAAAAATAACTTTTTTAATGAAATAGCTGCATTCTGTTCTAAATTGAAAACCAAATGGTTGAAGTGTCACAGAATCCATGATTTCTTTTTATTAAATAATAATTTTTATAATAAAAGAATGGCTCGAAAGCCTCCTTATGTTTAAGAATTATAAACCTTTACCAGAAATAGTAAAAACGAAAAGAGGTCGACCCACACTGTCATTTGATATGTCGTCTGAGCGTACGAAACGTCATAAAACTATACTATTGCGATCTAAAACATCTAGTACTGAGTTAGCCTTTGCTACCCACATGAGTTTTCGGTTGGCAGGTAAAGCAGCAGCATCGACTGTAGTCAAAGACGTCACGTTAAGTACGCCGACCAGAGCAAATAAGTACAGAAAAGCTTTTACCGATACAACCCAAAACAAAAAGGTATTGAGTGGTGATGAAGCACTCGCTTTGATTGCTTAGATGCCAAACTTAGTCGCTACCAATACAATTTAATAAGAGAAAAGGATAAAGAGGTATTTCCTTCATACAAAATTGTACAAGGAGCTAAGAAAAAATGTTACCCATTAAGTGAATTCATAACGGTCACGGAATCTTCAGCGGAATTGAAATTGCAACAATTGCTGGATCACACTGCTGAGCGTTTAATACAAGTTCAGCAGCCGGAAAATGAAGACAATTTCAAAAGAAGTACTGAAAATGCTAAAGACACCAGACCCTAATACGACTACCAGGAATGATTCGATAGTTGAATCAAGTAGTGATGACGATAGTATATTGTCACAAGATGATGAAAACGATTTATTATGTGTATAACTGTCAATAAATAGCACGAGAAATAAAGTGAGCATTTTGACTGATTTAATTTATCTTATATTATTCAATTTTATATTTTTGTACAAAGTATGCGTGACTTTTCGAACATTTTTTTTTCACTTATTTTTATCAACATGTCTATACGGAACTAAAAATCGAAAAAGATTTGATGTCATTGCAACCACTGATTTGATGCCAACTTTCGGGGTCATCGGCCCCATTGTGCGCCCCCTGTCGATTAGTCGCTGTGCATATAGCGACTCCCACTAATTATTAGATGAGTATTTCAAAGGCATTTATTTAAAAAGTCACTAAAATACGGATTAACGATATTTTGTTAAAAGCTGAATGGCGGTTGACATGGTAAATAAATATAAAGTTATCCGACGATAAACATTCTCTAAACCGTTGTCATAACTTCAAGTTCAAAATACCTCAGAATTTACATTATTATTTCCCAATATGTGTTTTGGCTACGTTACTTTTGCCTGATTTTCGAAGCGAAATCAAATACATCCCGTTCAAATTAGAGTTCTGTTTCAGGTATATATTTTTTGGCTAAAATCCAAGGTTCGTAGAAAATGTAATTACCAAGGTAAGCTCATCGTGGGGGTAATCGTGACCTAGATGGAAGCCCATTTTCCACTGGGTGAATTGAATTTACTGAAATAAAAGTGACAGAATCCATTTGCAATGATTTATTTATAATGCGTTGGTAATATTATACTAATTATTATGTTAAAACTAATGCTCGGAATTAAATGGTAAAATCCCAGGAATATTTGCATATAAATATAAAATATTCAATTGATAAAATTGTACCAGAAAAACAAACTAAGAACCAATCAAAAAATAAATGGTACCACAATAAACTTAGAAGCATGCAAAAGGAAAGAGACAGATTGTGTAAAATAGCAAAAATAACGAGGAGCTGGGACAGCTGGGAAAACTTCAAAATCTATTAAAACAGGTATACCAATCAATTAAAAAGCATAAAAAATGAATACTACAGAACTAAAATAGAGGAAGAAAGGGGAGATCAGAAGAAAATGTGGAAAACAATAAAATCGTTACTGAAAAATGAAAATAACAGTATTGCATATGAAGACATAATATTCCCCCCTGGAACAGATGGGTTAAATATAGCCAATAAATTTAACAATATTTTATAAAAAGTATTTAAAATAATAACGAGAGTATTCCGAAAATTGTCTATAATGTTCATGATGAAATTGAAGAAAGAAATATAGAATTGGAATTTAAAAAAAATAACAAAGGAGGAATTAAAAGTTATTCTGAAACAAATGAATACAAAACCCAGTCCTGATGAAATAACAATACAATTAATAATTCAATCATTACCAATCTTTGAGAATCACTTACTTAATTTTATAAATGAATCTATCACCTTAGGAAAGTTCCCTCAATCATGGAAAATATCAAGAGTCATCCCAATAACGAAAATAAAAAATACAAAAAAATGTGAAGAATATAGACCAGTGAACACGCTCCCTAAGTATGAGCAAATACTTGAACATATAATAAAAAAACAACTTGTTGATTTTATAGAAAAATGGAATATATTATGTAAAGAACAGTGTGGATTTAGAAATAACCAATCTTGTGAAATGGCTCTCAATCTAGTTCTGGAGGACTGGAAACAAGACTCAGATAAAAATAAATATGTGATCGTGGTTTTCCTGGACTTTCAGAGAGCTTTTGAAACGATAGATAGAGATATAATTATTAAAAAACAATCTAAAAATTGAATAAAAGGAAAGGCATTGAAATGGTTCAAAGATTATTTAAGTAATAGATATCAAACCACAAAAGTGGGTGAGACAATATCCGAACCAATAAAGATTACATTGGGAGTACCACAAGGGTCGGTTCTCGGACCTATTATTTTTATAATGTACATTAATGATATGGTAAAAGTATTGAAACATTGTAAAATAAGATTATTTGCAGACGACGCACTGATATATATAAGAGGAGAAGATTATGAACTCATAATGAACCATATAAATGAAGACCTACATAATATATCAATATGGCTGAAGAAAAATAAACTTAAATTGAATGAAAACAAAACTAAATTCATGAACATTGGAAAACGAGTAACGCAAAAAAAGACATATTGATAGACGGTGAAGTATTGAAAGAAGTATTTGAATTGCAATATTTGGGGGTAATAATTGACTCTAAATTAACTTTTGCTCAAAATACAAAACAAATTATTAAAAAGATCGCCAAAAAAATTTCACTGTTGGGAAGAATAAGAAGATTCCTTAACACAGTTTCCAGTAAAAATGTGTACAACGCTATTATTGTACCACACATAAATTACTGTAGCAGCATCATATTCTTATCCAACGACGGTTTAATGAAACAAATGACAATTCTACAAAATAGAGCAATGAGAACCATATTGAAGAAAAATAGATACACAAAAATTAAGAACATGTTGAAGGAGTTAAATATCTTGTCATTTAAACAAATTATTTACTTTGATACCATATTTTTAATCTACAAGATAATCAATGGCCATACGTCTAGTGAATTCCTAAGAAAAATTGATAAAATACAGAACAAACACACACATGAGACGAGGAAAAGAAATGAATTGAGACTCTCCTTCAGGAAAAAAACACGGAGTCAAAAGTCATTGATATCTGGAGCGTTGAAGATATTTGGAGAGCAACCAGAAGAAATAAAATCAGAAGAAAACATAAAAACATTTAAAATTAAATTAAGAAAATATGTGATTGATTCATTTTAAATGTGTTACTATAATTATATGTATATGATATTATTATATGTATATCATATTAAATATAGAATTTAAAGACGTAAATAAATATTACAACATTATTGCAATTTATCGCACGCATACATCGATAGTACCTCAATTTATAGATGAATTAAAAAATATTTTGTTAAATTTTAGAAATAAAAATACCATTATTGTTGGAGATCTGAATTTAAATATCGCAAACGACTATTCTAGTAAAGATAAAGACACATATCTAAATATGTTAGCAGAACTCAATTATTTATCGTGCATAAATTCTTATACTAGAAATGTTAAAGGTCAACGCCCCTCATGCTTAGATCACATTTTTACAAATATTCCTGATATCAAAAATATAAAATCAGCTGTCATTCATACATCTATCACTGATCATTATTCATGTATTTTTAACTATAAATTAAGCAATCCAACTTTGCCATTATTCAAACAAAATAATTACTCAAAAAAAGTACTTAATATGGATACATTAAAACACCAATTAGAATCAGAAAATTGGAATAAATTATTACAATGCAATGATGTCAATATATGTTGTAAAATGTTTGAAGAAAAAATAGCTAAATGCATAAATGACTCGACAAATAATAATATAATAACCAAATCCAAAGTGTCGAACTTGAAACCTATAAAACCATGGATTACTCATGGTTTAGTAGTATCTGTACGACATAAGCAAGCTCTTTACAAATTAACTACTCAACAACCAAATAATAAAAATTTACTAAATCATTTTAAAGCATATAAAAACAAACTTTCATATATTATAAAAAAAACAAAACAAAAGTATTATAAACAAAAGTTGAATCAGGCTGAAAATGATAGTAAAAGAGTGTGGACAGTTATAAATGAAATAATTGACAAGAAAAAAAACAAAAATAACGACATCGCTACTATATTTCATGACAACATGAAAACATGTTGTAAAGAAAATCCCTCAATAGCTGCAAACATATTTAACACCTTCTTTGCGAATGTAGGGGAAAATCTTGCCAATCTCATTCATACTGACCCAAATATAACATTTCCAGACTGTAGTATTGATACTGACAATAATATAGCAACATTCCAAGTCACCACAGAGAACGAAATAATATCAATTATAAACGGTATGCAAGGAGGTTCTGCCCCGGGTTTTGATGGAATAACAGTTAATATTTTAAAAAATATTAAAAATCAAATTTCTAAACCGTTAAAACACATAATAAATGTAAGTTTCCAAAGCGGAGTGTTTCCATCAATCTACAAACAAACTACCATTACTCCAATATTTAAATCTGGTAACCCAGAAGAAGTTAGCAATTACCGACCCATATCAGTAATCTCGAACATAGCAAAAATTTTTGAAAAGATAGTTAAAAAAAGGATATACCAATTTCTAAAATGTAATAAATTAATTAATGAAAATCAGTTCGGTTTTATGGAAGGTAGAAGCACTCTGGATGCAATTGCAAAATTAACTAGTCTTGTTCATAATTCATTAGATAAATCATTAAAATGCATTGGAATTTTCATAGATCTTAAAAAAGCTTTTGATAGCATATCACACGACAAACTTATAAGTAAATTAAGAAACATTGGTTTAAGTGGTACAGCTATAGAATGGATAAAAAGCTACCTTTTCAAACGCCCTCAAGTCGTAAAAATCAACGATGTACTTAGTCAACAAAAAACAAGTCACTTCGGCATACCTCAAAGTACAGTCCTGGGACCGTTACTGTTTATCATTTATGTAAATGACATATTCAATCAAAGATTAAATGGAAAAATAATATCTTATGCTGATGACACTGTCATAATAATTGAAGGTACTGATTGGAATAATGTTAATAACTTAGCAAATACTGATATTAATATATTGAAAAATTGGTTCGATAAAAACCTCCTCTCATTAAATACTGAAAAAACAAAATGTATCCCATTCTCTATCAACAAATTTAAATCAATACCAGAATTAAAAATTATAATACATCAACTTAAATGTAACAGAACTAATTGCAATCAAGAATGTTCTATACTTAGTCTAACTTCTGAAATTAAATATCTTTGTATATATATAGATCAACATTTTAAATGGAAAAAACAAATTTGTGAACTTGTCAAAAGAATTAGAAAATGTATTTATATATTTATAAGACTTAGAAATATTCTAAGACTAGAAAACCTAAAAAGAGTGTACTATGCAATTGTACAATCTATATTACAATATGGTATTATTGGCTGGGGAGGAACTTATAACAATATATTAAATCCACTTAAAATAGTTCAAAGATTGATAATTAAAGTAATATTGAAAAAACCATCCAAATTTTCTACTGAGATTCTCTTTTCAATATTCAATGTACCCACAATAGACAATATATATAAAAAAATATTCAATTCTACAAATTTATAAAGAAATACAGTTAATTAACTTAAAATTCAATTCATCAGTAAGATATCAAAAAACTATCAAAATCCCAAAACTTAATACAAAGCACACACAAAATACCTATCTCTATCTAGGTATAACATATTTTAACATCCTTCCATTATATCTGAAAAATATTGAAGATATTCAGGAATTTAAAATAAAATTAAAAAAATTACCTAAAACTACTATAAAAGTCCATATCTTACTCTTATTATTATTTCCTTCAAATCTTGAAACTGTATTATTGATAAATCTTGCCTATTTCTTACTTATCCCTTTGGTTTTGCAAATATATTATTTACTTACTTACATGATTCCATATAATTGAGCTTGGATTCACTCACCAAACACAAGAGCCTTGTCTCTTTATGGTGAGGAAAAGCTATGATTATTTACCTTGATAACACTGTATAATATGTATAATTGTATATTTATTGTAAAAAACATACAAATATTAAATAAAAAAAATAAAAATAAATGTATATAAGGATTGTATTAGGACATAGATAACTATGTACCTACTTAAAATACCACAATAAACAATAAACTTACATATACATTTCATAAAAGTAATTCAGTTTACATAATTCACAGATAATATACCAATTGAAATTTAGACAAAATACGGTAGGAATCAGGCAAGCGAAGCTAACGAGTCCGGGTTGCGCATCACCACTACATGCGCAGAGTGTTCATCTTTACGAACAAGAATTTTACCATTACGGAACCACACGAATTTATAATTAGCTTTTTTCGCTTTAATCCTCGTGGCTGCATGCAGGACCTTGTTTGCTGGTGTGAGGTGTTCGCGGACGTATAACGGTGATTTGATGCCGTCGATGCCTAGATGCGTTGAGTTTAGCTTGGAGTACATGTTTTTCTTGTTGTAGCTGACGACTGCAGCCAGGACTTCATCCCTTGCCCTCACGCTCGGGAGCTTCACGACGATTGACTTGGGCCTTCTGGAATCTGGTTTGATCTTGGAGACTCGATTATGGATCAATGGGGCGGGAAATCACGGTTCTAAGTTGTTTTACGATCGATATCAGGTTCTCAGATTTTTCTCAGGTACGCACTGGATCTCGACGTTGGTTTCCCTGGCTGTCTGTTCCATTTGGAACAAGCGCGCGTTAAGATCGCGCACTTCTGTGTTCAGCTTAACATTCACAGCTTGTAGACGTTTTATTGTTCCCAAAGAATCAATGGGAAGATCAAACCCGAAAACCGCTATTAGAACGCCGTGGTGGTCGAGTGAGTTGACTTTGCTGAAGGGCGAAGTCAAGAGGGCTTTCAGGGCACTCGGATCCCTTAAGAGGACTGGGGGCACGCAAGAGATGATTATCTTAAGACACGTGTCAGTAGGGCTAGGAAAACCTTCAAATTGGCTATCCTTTCAGCAAAACGAACTGCTTGGCATAATTGGGTTAAACAAGTGGGTAACGCCAACCCGTGGGAAATCCACAGCGCAATCGAAAAAACGGGAAAAGGATCTGACCGGTATTTGACTAGCATCATATCGGATAATCCCGATGGGAACTCTGAGAGTACCGATGTGACCAGCACTCTTAATACCTTGCTGGACAAATTAGTTCCATTAGACTCAGTAACCGGGGAAAACGACCACCACAAACAGATAAGAGCTCTGTCACGGCTTCCACCTAGGATCCTCGACCATGAGGACAGAATGTTAAAAATCTCTAAGGCCGAAATTGACGTTATAATCAAGGGTTTGGGTCCGAAGAAGGCACCAGGGCACGATCGTCTTAATGGTATAATAGCGAAGAACGTCTGGATCCATGCCAAGGAAGAGTTGTTCCAGGTTATGGAGACATGTCTTCGTAGAGGAGTTTTCCCTACGGAATGGAAGAGAGGTGTGCTCAAGATTATCCCAAAGGGTAACGATAAACTAAGAACGGACGTTAAGGCTTACCGTCCGATTACCATCCTGCATGTATTTAGCAAAATCTTGGAAACACTCATCAGTAATCGGTTGCAGCAAACTCTTTCCCCAGCATGTGAGCGGCAATTTGGCTTTGTCCCTGGGAAATCTACCGAGCATGCCATCATGTATGCGCTCGAATGGGTGAAGGTCTGTCCAAAGAGGTACGTAATTGGAATCTTCTTAGATATCACTGGTGCCTTCGATCATGCGTGGTGGCCGATGTTGATTACTAAAATTAAAAATAGAGGTTGCCCTCAAGACCTTTTCAAAATCAACTGTGACTATTTAAACGACCGTACAATAGAGATCGTTTATGGGGATCAAAAAAAAGTCCGGAAGGTTGATAAGGGATGCCCGCAAGGCTCCATTTTGGGACCTAAATACTGGAATATTGATTTTGACGACTCCTCCAGGTTACCCTTACCTGAAGGATGCACATCGGTCGACTACGCTGATGATAAATTGTATTTGGTCTCGGGGGACAGTAGAAGGGAAGTGGAAGGAAAGGCTGAAGAAGGTTTGCGTGCAATCCTAAGCTGGGGTGTGAGAAACAAGTTGAATTTTGCCCCCCAAAAGACCGTGGGACTCTTGATGAAAGGTTTCCTCAGTAGAAGAAGAAACCCTTCCATCAAAATGGGAGCCTCTACTATTCACTTTGCAGACTCAGTCAAATATCTAGGTGTCACTCTAGATCGATCGTCCTCCTTCTTAACTCACGTTAAAGAGGTCTCCAGCAAGGCCCAGGCCCTTTTCTTTAAGCTGAGAAGAATCTCTACAGCTGAGTGGGGGTTGCGTTCCCCTGCCCTGCGACTACTTTATAGGGGTATTTACGTTGCGCAAGTCTCGTATGCCGCCTCTGTGTGGGAGCACCGTTTGGGGAATTCGCTTATACTCTCGGCTCTCAAGAGGGGTCAGCGAACCCCCTTGCTGGCGCTCTGCGGTGCATACAGAACCGTTGCTTCGGACGCTTTGCCCGTGTTGGCCGGTATTTTACCAATCGATCTGGAAATTAGGGAAGTGTTAACAAAAAAGAAGCTCTCCAGAGGACTACCTGCTACACATCTCGGCGTAATTCTTACGCCGGGTGGGGTAGGGACTCTCCCTGGTCTACTGAAACAAATGAGTGACTTATCACTCAACGAGTGGCAGTCTCGATGGAATAGGTCGAAAATGGGAAGATGGACCTTCTCCTTCTTCCCATCAGTTAAAATCAGAATGGAAGGAGCTTTCATCAAATTGGACCACATGACCCAAATATTATCAGGACATGGTGAGTTCAGGGGGAGACTACACAGACTCTCCCTGTCCCCACACCCGAACT
This sequence comes from Hesperophylax consimilis, assembly GCF_061612785.1. Classification (NCBI taxonomy): domain Eukaryota; kingdom Metazoa; phylum Arthropoda; class Insecta; order Trichoptera; family Limnephilidae; genus Hesperophylax; species Hesperophylax consimilis. The sequence continues at coordinate 12,122,082 of NC_142852.1, forward strand.
GCGCGTGTGGTAGTTCCGATCAAACCGCTGAGCACATTCTGTGGCACTGTGAGATTATGACGGAATCAAGAGATGAATTATTGGCCGGTTTGGAAGTAACAACGAGACCAGTTTGGAATTCTAATCTCGTGTCGAACATGGTGAATTTCGAGTGCTTGAGGAAGTACACAAAAATCTGGGTCGAGAGATGGTCTGATCTTAGAGTCGAGAATTGAGATTAAAATCAGTAGCTTTTAATGCCAGGTGTTGCTCCTGGCCTCATCGGACTACAGGACTATATTACTGTAAACATACCGCCATATGTAAATTTTGTAAAAATCTTTTGATATAGTTATTATTAGATTTTCCTGTTTATTTTTGCTAATTTTATTGGCATTATGTATATCTCTTTCATGTATAATTATTGTTTATAATGATCTACCTTGTTTTTCGAGGATGACCTGTAAATAACGCGAAAGTATAAATCTATTCCGCAATTTTCTTCTTTTATTGTGTTTTGTATTATTGTTTTTACAGAGTTAAGTGCTTGCTGGTAGCAGAACTGAACTGATTTCTTTTTTTTGTTCTGTCCGGTGTACCCCAACTCTGGGGTGGCATAAGACCTCGTCCGTGCATACCCATCTTGGACGACCATTTTGGGATTGGTGCCGTCGCCTGCCATCAGTGCCTCCCCTGAGGCCAGGAACGGGACTGAGGATGGGCTGATCGTTAATTTGTGACCTTCCGCCCCGCCTCCAGGTTCTCCGTCGCTTTCTCCTCATGGTCTTTGGGATCTTCCCAACCCCAACTTACATCTTTCGTCGAGGCACAACCGGTTTCCTGGCTTAGGGGCGCGGAACCTGATCCTCGTGAAACATATCCAATGCCCTGCTTTCTCTCCCTAGGACTGCCTGGGAGCGGGTGACGACACCCCCTCACAAAAAATGAGGTGTACATTTCACCATTTTCTTTTGTCTCATAATTTTTCATTATTGCAGGTGGCTGTAAATTGTTATTTTTACCCGTTATTGTTGATTCCTTGTACATATGACCTGTTAAACTAACCAAATAGAGTAGATTTTACCAACAGGTTACTAATACGCAGCACTTGCATACTGCGAATAACATTGTATGCATGGACATTTTGGAGGTCTAGTTTTGAAATTTTAAATGTAGACTCGTTATATCAAAAATTAGCGTCCTTGAGAGAGCTCTGAAGGGGTACCATCAGTACCTAAAACAGGGCGGGGAAGTGGTGGGCCTCCTCCAGAATGTTCCCAAAGAATCAGATAACATTTTACTTAAGGTTTTCGTACTCGGTGGAAATGAAGCCGATGGAGTCTTTTATGTCTGGCAGAATATTTAGTTTGGTATTAATTGTTTCGTATATTTCTCGAAAGTTTTTGTCGATATAAGTAATGATTTTACTGTCATCTTCCTCGGCGTCACTAGATGACGTTGATTTATTTTGTGCATTCCTCTGTCGACTCATGTTTAGAGGAATTTAAATATTTATTTTGAATATGTAGCTGTAATCTCACAGTATCGCGACTGATGCACAGAGGGAGAATAAATACAACAAAAATCTGTTGGTTGGTTTGAGAATCGAACTGGCGCCGTCACTATAACGAACTGAATAGAAAATCGACCGCTTAACAATCTGAGCTACGGCCTGGTTGAGAGATAGTGTCAATTTAAATCTTTATATGTAGGTATGTATTTCAGTTTGTGACAGTGATAAGGCTACGGCCTGGTTGAGAGATAGTGTCAATTTAGATCTGAATAATGTATGTATTTCAGTTTGTGACAGTGATAAGGCTACGGCCTGGTTGAGATATAGTGTCAATTTAGATCTTTATACTGTATGTATTTCAGTTTGTGACAGTGATAAGGCTACGGCCTGGTTGAGAGATAGTGTCCATTTAGATCTTTATAATGTATGTATTTCAGTTTGTGACAGTGATAAGGCTACGGCCTGGTTGAGAGAAAGTGTCAATTTAGATCTTTATAATGTATGTATTTCAGTTTGTGACAGTGATAAGGCTACGGCCTGGTTGAGAGATAGTGTCAATTTAGATCTTTATATGTATGTATTTCAGTTTGTGACAGTGATAAGGCTACGGCCTGGTTGAGATATAGTGTCAATTTAGATCTTTATAATGTATGTATTTCAGTTTGTGACAGTGATAAGGCTACGGCCTGGTTGAGATATAGTGTCAATTTAGATCTTTATAATGTATGTATTTCAGTTTGTGACAGTGATAAGGCTACGGCCTGGTTGAGAGATAGTGTCAATTTAGATCTTTATAATGTATGTATTTCAGTTTGTGACAGTGATAAGGCTATTTTGAAAATAACTTTGTTTTTACTGCACTTAACTCACTGTCAAGTTACTGATAGTTTTAACTTTTATAATTATTAAATAACGAGTATGATTGTTAAGTAATTTGGCGATCTGTTACATTAAACATAAAGTCACTAATCACTTTTGATATAATTTAGGCACTTGGCACACTTTGCTTTGACAGCTTCTGATTATTTTTATTTCATACACTTTTAATGGAATGTAATGCAGAATTTGGCTATTATTAATCTAGCAGGTTGTTAATATTTAAAGTCTGTACCGTTTCATCATTTTTATATTGTAGTTTGTTTACTTTTGACTACAATTTATTAATTTTTTTTCGGAGCTAAGTACGTAAGTTATTACGGAGCTAATTGTTACATTGAATGTAATAATATGTAAATGATAAAGTAGTTTTTCGATTATACCAATGCTCAAAAACATTTACCTAGATTGAAAGCGCTTATAAATTCGTTGTGTTGTGGCTACAACGATTACCACGAGGTATCGCGGTGGAACTCTTGTGATTGTGTTGTGCTTGAACTAACTACTTTATGATGTGTGCTTTTTCGTGGTCTGTGATTGGCCTACCTTGTTTTCTTCTTACACGTTTGATCACTCAATTCCAACAGACATCATTCAGTTCATTTCAATTCATTTATAGTTCATTATTCATGTTTACCTGAAGCTGTAATTCGGAAACGCGTTCGGATGCAACATATGGGATGATACATTTAACTGTGTGGGTTAAACCGTATAAGGGATATTGTGTAAAATTTGCGCGTAGAAACAGAATGAAACGATTGGCAGATGACAAAAGAAAGTTTGTCCACAATGTTAGGTTGTGTAAATAACAAAGATAATAATAAGTCAGAGTTTATAAATATATTTTAGTTAATTCATTCGCATAGGTAGAGAAAACAAAGATCTGAAAAATGTCACTTCTTCACTTGATTTTTGTAAATATATAGAAAATAGGGACTCACTTAATACGGACATTTTATGTCGACGCTCGTATTTTTACGTATCTACGAAGAGAACGTACATAAGAAGAACGTATTTCAGTTTCCGGAAATATAAAATAAATTATTTCATAGCGGCTTAGCTAAATACTATATTTTGCTTTAGGAAAATGAAACACTTTTTTCTCATCAGTGAGTAATCACGTGTTTCTTCCAATCTTCCTTTCGAGAACACGAATAGTTGCACTTGGAACACGAAAAAGGTTTTTATTCTATGTAGGTAAGCATGGGGCTCGCAAGAAGACCATTTTAAGAACATGAATAATTACACTCGAAACGTGAGAAAAGTTTTTCTACACTGTGAAACACTATGTGGCACGTCAAATTTGTCTTTCGTGAAAATGATTAACCGCAATCGGAATATGAAGAAGGTTTTTCGTAATTGTGAGTCAGCATGTGTCTCGTCAAATGACTCTTTCGAGAACATGAATAGTTGCACTCAGAACATGAAAAAGGTTTTTCTCCATTGTGAAACAGCAAGGGTTTCGTCAAATGACTCTTTCGAGAACTGGAGTAGTTGAACTCAGAACATGAAAAAGGTTGTTTTTTTTCTCCACTGTGAGTAAGCATATGTCTCGTCAATTGACCCCTTTGAGAACATGAATAGTTGCACTCGGAACATGAAAAAAGTTTTTCTACACTGTGAGTTAGTATGTGTCTTGTCAAATCATTACTTCGTGAACATGAATAGTTGCACGCGGAACAAGAAAAAGGTTTTTCGCCACTGTGGGTCACCATGTGGCTGGTCAAATTTGTCTTTCGTGAACATGCATAGTTGCACTCATGACATGAAAAAGGTTTTTCTCCACTGTGGGTCAGCATGTGTCTCGTCAAATCACCCCTTTGAGAACATGAATAGTTGCACTCGGAACAAGAAAAAGGTCTTTCGCCACTGTGTGTCATCATGTGTCTCGTCAAATTACTCCTTTGAGAAAATGAATAAATGCACTCGGAACATGAAAATAGTTTTTCTCCACTGTGTGTCAGCATGTGTCTCTTTAAATTTACCTTAAGAGAACATGAATAGTTGCACTCATGACATGAAAAAGGTTTTTCTCCATTGTGGGTCAGCATGTGTCTTGTCAAGTTTGACTTACGAGAGAAGGAGTAGTTACAATGAGGACAAGATGATCGTTTTTCCACAGGATGTGTCTTCAAAACTGGCAATAAAAAAAGAAAAAAGGTTTAATACTCAATAAGTTTTATTACTTACAAAAAGTGTAGATAAGCACACTAAATTCCTAAAAACGTTGATAAAATAGGATAGCACGAATTGATAAATCATACAATGAAAATCAGTTTTACCTGCTGTCTGGGAAATTCTTTCAAAACGTTCTAAGCATTCCCTTTTAATATCAGGCAGGTCTATGTCAATTTCCACATTTGGACCTCTTTCATCTTCTTCTCCGGGTCCTGGTTCCAGCTTGATGGGAACAGTTACCGCATTAAAGCTACCTAGAAAAACAAAATTATAATTCATACATTGATCATTGATACGAAACGAAACGTATTTTTAAATAAAACGAATAAAGATACCATCGATTAAACGCGTAGAAGCGGAATTTTGTAAAAAATTATTTAAGGTCAATTGACGGTAAAATAAAAACACAAACACACTCACTGACCAATAAGGTGAATTATCTGGGCAACAAGTATGGAGGTACTACTGAAATATTTACTGACTGCTGAATACTACAAATTAGAGTGGCGTTGTTAGTGTAGTTTTAGTGTATTGTCTTATATGTAGTGTGGTTTTAATTTTATTTTTTTTTGTTGCTCTTACGTTTTACTTATATTGTTAAATATTAAGTTTAAAAAAATATATATTTTTCAAAATATTCTATTATTCTTTTAATCACAAATTTATATTTTTGAATTCATAAATATACGTTGTACGTGCTTTATGATGGATTACATCTATATACTCTTATGATTTCCAATATAATACATATATTCTCAAATGTACACTGCTTCTTGTATCAATTTATGTAAAAGCCTTTTTAGGCGTATGACTCCAGATGTCCCCAGGGAACGATGTTTCAAGAAGGAAAAGCGGTGCTCTTGAGCGCTTTCAATACGGTTTTTTTTAAGTCGATGGAATGTAGCATCAATAAATGTAAAGTTCAAATACACGTTTGTTAAAAGTATTCTACTTCCTTATTTCACACTAATTTTCGTATTTTAATATAAAGTATTTTAAATAAAGAAGTTCCCGAACTGCACCACGTAAAATAACACTTGAAACTTACCTCATATCCCAAATAAAACGAGGTGAAAACTTGAGGAATCAACAACCTATTTGGAGCAATATAATTAAGTTAAAAGAGTACTCTAATTTGGCAGATTCCAGCAAGGACGAATTTTAAGATAAATTCCAAATATACTCATGTACGACAATAGAGGGTATTGTGCACAAGCATAGTCTGTCCTGTTCTCACGACATTTCAAAATGGACTTGGTTTCCGAATATCCAAATTAAACATCCTACATTTTCAATAAATTCAATGAAACTAACTAGCTGACCGACTACAATCCGCATATTGCGAACATTCCCTTTTTAGATCTGGGAGGTCGAAATCCATATCCATATACGACATTTCACCTCCGCCTTCTTCTTGGGGCTCTGGTTCCGTCTTGATAGATATAGTCTCTGGATTTAGTAGATCCATTGCATTGCTGTGGTAGCGTTTGGTAATTGGTTTGACCTCAAACAAATATACCTGAAACAGAACATAGTGTTAACGGCACACTAATTAAATGACTTTTTAAAATTTGGTCACGATTGGAATATTCTGTCGAACAATGAAGTCGTAGCCAAGACACTTATTTAGAATAAAATTATACAAATTGTGACTTTTAAGTTATAACAAAGGTTGAGAGAATCGTTTGGAATATAAACAATCCTTCTTACTGATAACTATCACAATTTTGGATTAAGTTAAACAAAGTTTAGTTACAGGAAGTAACCACTGTCGGTTTAGAAAACATGCGTCAACAAAATTTGCAGGTTATGCATAGACAATAATGTTTTCATAGACAATAATTATAATTCCATGAATCTAGTATTTCAGGTTCATAGTAATTTCATTCAAATTGCGTTTTATTTACTGCAGGGAATGCAGATCTTTAATTTAATGTGATTTAAGAAAAAATGATATTCAATCCGCTCAATCGTCCATAGATGTATAATTTCCTAAGTACTATACTAGTGTTTTAAAAAAAAAATCGATAATCCGAGAATTCTTTATATCTAGTGTTGAGTAAGACACAATATCAGAATGAGTTTGAATAAGGTTATCAATTTCCGAAATGAGGTGTCGAAGTATCCAACCTCAAATGAGGTGAGGTGTCACAATATGTTCTTATACGTCAGGAGGGGTTCATTGAATTTCAGAGAAAAACAATTGGGTCGTCTGGTTCCCACAATAAAAAATAAATAAAATAAAATATCAGAATTACTAACCATGAAAAAAAACGATTTCAATGAACTAAATGCATTATGTTGTCATAAATGCATCACCACTGGATATCGGTCGATTTAGTAGTTCATCGTTTGTAGTGATGAGATGGATCGAAACATTAACATGATCAAAACATTTATATGATCGCAACAAATCGAGTGATTAATCGATTTAATTGCTCTGACTTCATCGGGAGTACTAGCTGTGGACAGAGCCAGATTTAGATGGGGTGGAGTGAGGGGGGGGGGCACATAGGCAAAGCATGGTACATAGGTATGGCAACATTTTGGTAGTTGGGTCCAATGATATATAACACCCATAGTGGACTAGATCGCCAACCTGGCGGCCATTGCCGTAGGAATTTGAAGCCATCTTGAAAGAGTCAGATTACGGCGGGAAATCAAAATACATGCATTCTATCGTACATTAAGAACATATTTTTATGTTGTATATTATCAGTTATAATATACTACATTATATTATTATTACTATATTATTATATTCATGTAGTATATTATCAGTTATAATATACTACATGAATATACATTAAATAATATTAAATAATTACCAGTATCACATATTCGTGACTTGGGTATCACATATTAGATGAAAACTTGTCATTCATTGAACACATCAACTATATATCTAATAAAGCTTTAAAGATGCTTGGCTTCCTTTGCAGAACTTTAACTAATATTAACTTAATTTTAAGTCCATAGATTGTATGAGAACCCTCTATATTTCATTAGTCAGAAGTCAATTGGAGTATAATTCACCTATTTGGTCACCTTTATATAAAGTTCACTTCAATAATATAGAAAGAGTTCAGGTAAGTTTTTTAGATTCTCACGGCCAAAAGCATTTTTGTTGTTTGTTTTTGGGGTGTTATGCCGTGTTGCGCTAACTCCTTCTTTCTCACATCTTCGGATCTACCGGATCTGCCCTGATGATGGACACCGCAACGCTGTCCGAAACGTCGGCTAAAGAAGGAGTTAGCGCAACACGGCATAACACCCCAAAAACAAACAACAAAAAAGGAAAGAGTTCAGCACAAATTTTTTAGGTACGTAAATTTGCGGAATTCCTATTGATTACATTAATTATGTCAGTTTGATGAATCAATTGCATCTAATAACACTGTCTGACAGGAGAATTATTTCAGACCTGGTTGTGTTACACAGAGTCATTAACAACTTAATTGATAGTCCTGCCATCCTTGCCACTATTAAACTACATGTGCCGACTAGGAATACAAGACAAAATATGACATTTTTCTGTAATACATACTCGACCAACTATCAGACACACTCACTGACCAATAGGATGCATGATCTGGGCAACAAGTATGGGGGCGCTATTGATTTATTTATTGACTCCATATATAGAATTAAGCATAATCTACACCAACACTTTGTTGAATCCTACAAATTAGAGTAGCGTTGGTAAATTAGTTTTAATGTTTTGTCTTATATGTAGTGTTGTTGTAATTTATTTTTTACTTTATGTTACTCTTACGCTGAGATGTGCTTTATTTCAAATAAATCCATTTCAAATGGAAATGCAAAATGCAAATGGGTATTTTCCATTTTGCATTTTAAATGCTTTTCTAAAAACCATTTTGCATTTTAAATGCTTTTCTCAATGCATTTTCCATTTTAAATGCTTTTTTGCAACATTCTTCCTACTATCTCCACTCATCTTTTTTTCATACGCCGCAAATATCAGTCGGTCCTCAACCTCGCTATGAGAGATAATTTACATTTGTCAAGTTGCTCCTTGGTAGGAGCCCTGGCAATTGAGTGATACCATGACAAAAAATACCGATTCAAATAGGTACTGAACATGGGGCCATGACGCTGTAATATTAAATGTTAGATAGCAGTTTCTATGTTTTTACGATGGCAACATTAGTCCCGCGCAAATTTTTTGTGGTTTCATAATCTGTAGTTGATTTATGGTCGTGGTGTTTTTGAATTTACCATCATGTAATATGTTTGTTCTACATTGATGTCCATTATTAAATGACAAAATTGTTTAAAAATTCTATAATTATTATAATTGTTTGACCTAAGAAACCATTTTGCATTTTCAATGCATTTTGAAAATAGGTATTTTGCATTTTGCATTTGAAATGCTTTTCTAAAACCCATTTTGCATTTTGCATTTTCAAATGGAAAAGTTTTGACCTATATCCATTTTGCATTTCAAATGGTTTTGGGTACCCATTTTGCACATCTCTGCTCTTACGTTTTACTAATATTGCTTCATATTTTTAATATTTTCTTATTATACTTGTAATCACAATTTTATAAGTGTGTATTTTGTACCTTCTTTAAAATGGATTATATCTATTTACTGTCAATATCTCCTGTATAATACATACTCTCTTATGTACACTGCATCATGTATCACTTCTATGTAAAAGCCTTTTTAGGCGTATATGTATATATATATATATATAAATAAATATTTGTTTAAACATCTTTTTATGAAATGTATACTACATTTCTAATTAAATTCTAATTTTCTCTTCTTGTCGCGTCTGTTGGTGCAACCCCATGCTGCACACGCCACAACCATGGTTCAAACAATCCAAAATATTTAATAAACTTGATAAACTTGCAATCAATTCTCCATTGTACACAAGCAGGCAAATCACGGCTCACCTTTACAAGATGGCGGATGGGCTCTTCAAATCACTACGGGCGCTGCTATACGGGAGGTAGGGTGATTGGCGATCTAGTCTACTATGGGTGTTATATACCTATCTATGGTTGGGTCTTCATTCTGACAATGATGCTGTGAGTGGTTTATTTATGATAATGCTTATTGGTTACTTGCAGATAGCAATGATCTAATATTATAATAATGATGTGAATGACAACGAATTTTTAGAATTTCATATGACGTTAAATTACAATATCTACATTTATACTAAATAAATAATACCAATAAGTTTCGTACCTTCTTCAAATTATAAGGAAATACTATAAATAAAATACATACATAACCTTAAGATTCTTTATAAAGCGCCCTCGGGGTGCTTTTTCAGTACCTACTATGAAAATGATGAATTTTAGTTTATCAATAACCTTCCCTACTTATTATTAGACAGAATGCCATTTTGTACACACACTTGATATGTCCCTAGGTATGTACGTGACTTGAATTCACAGAACGACCAAATTGAACACGTACGCTCGCTTATGTTCTTCGTAATTTTACACGCAGATGGAGGCGGCAGTTCGTATTGTTAGACTTAAAAAAATAGTTGTATAGATTGGCCAGCAACCGTCATAAAAATTAGAAAGCCAACCAAGGAATATATCTATTAGTCCGCAGATTTAGCTCTAGACCCTCATAAAGTTAGTAATTTGAAATGGGAAAATTTTAAGCCGGCGACCCTAAAGCAATAAAAACCTTCGGCCAAGGCTGGGCTATATTGCGAATAATTGAAGGTCTATTATAATTATGTATTTTGGAAATATTTAACCATAACTATTAATCTAGATATAAAAGTATAATTGAAAACATAGATCAAATTTATTGGCAACCAGATATCAATTAAATGTATGTATGCATATATATATTTTTTTAAATTTATTAACATTCAAAACCTGCTAAACTACTTATGTAGTTTGTCAGCAGGTACATAATGACAACATTTTTGCAATAACATGGCACAATGGTAAAACAGTATGTAGGTATGTATAATGTTGATGATAAATAAAATTAAAAATAAATGACAAGTTGGTAAAATTACAGAATTGTATAAATATAAATATGTAAGAAGCAGTATAAGCCTCATATAACAAAAACAAGCACAAATGAATTTAATATGAACAAATGAAAATAATCAAGTGAATATAATCAACAAGTACTTTTATGGTTTTAATATACATAAGGTAATACAAATTTATAACGATTTTCCATTTCCCTAGAATGAGAATTCCAATTAGGAAAACAAGGTCTTCAGTAGCGCATCAATATAAATCCTCAGTATCTAATAGCCATTTCCTTAGATTATATTTGACTTTGGCTGTAAAAACGTTTATATTTTTAATTGTCATTGGTAGTTTATTAAATATTCTAGGTACAATAAAGTTTAGGGTTCTTTCACCGTATTTATTGGTACATTTCGGGAACACCAGTCCTTCATTTTGGGTGAATCTTGTATTATGTTTATGGAAAACTCTTTCCCTATACAAGGAATCAGACAATATAAGATGTTGACTTACAATATTATAAAACAATAATCCTCTGACAGGTAAAACATTCAGAGACTTGTATATTAATTTAGTGTCGTTTCTGTGTGCATTGGTATATTTATGGATTAACAATTTTGTAAGAGAGTTTTGTAATGCTTGGATATAACTTATATTAGTTTTACAAGAATGTCCCCAAGAAGTGATTCCATAACGGATTGTGGATTCAGCCAGAGATAGATAGATTAATTTTAAAGTACTTACAGGCACAAAATATTTTATTTTATAAATTCTACCCACAATAGACCGTAGACGTTTACAAACATTAGTAATGTGTACATCCCATTTCATGTGGCAGTCAATAGAAACACCCAAATATACATAATTTTTGACAAAATCGATGGTTTCACATGAACAGGGTTGTGCAACATTTCTGTGTAAGCAGTCAAAAGTATGTGTATATAACGAAGGGATTAAATTGTATCTCGCGTGTGGTGATCTTATGTGCATAATTTTAGTTTTTTTGGCATTTATTATGAGACCCGCGTCATGAGACCATTTTAGGAGAGCAATAAAATCAAGCTGCATAAGGTTCATTGCAGTATTCAAATCCTCGTGTGATATTACGAGTGCCGTATCGTCTGCGTACACAAAATGTTTAACGAAAGAAAATAATTTACTCATAATTGAGACGTATATAATATACAGGGTTGGCCCTAAAATTGACCCTTGTGCAACACCTGTCGAAATATATTTTCTTTTGCTAAATTTTTTTAGAATTTTTACTGTTATTTGTCGATCTGATAATAAATTTTTTAACAAAACTAGTAGCTTTCCTCGTATTCCTATTGCATCCATTGTTTCTAAAAGTTTATTTGTATCAATGGTATCAAACGCCTTCGAGTTATCTATGAATAAAACCAACACATGTTTTTTTAAATTTAATTCATGATTTACGTGATTTGAAAATTCCTGAAGCAACATTTCCGTACTTTTTTTCTTTTGAAAACCATACTGGTTGGGATCTAGCAAGGAGAAGGATTCTAAATATTTGTTAAGTTTTGTTGAAATGTATTTTTCAAGTATTTTTTCTAGGGCTGGCAAAATGCTAATTGGCCTATAATTTTGTACAACTGTATGTTTGCCGCCTTTGTAAATCGGTCTAATGATACTACTTTTAAGTTCATCTGGAATCACTGCTTGTTTTAAAATTATATTGATAAAATGAGTTATAACAGGCCCTAAAATATGAATATATTTCTTAATGTCAAACATTCGAATGTTGTCAATCCCTGGTGACTTTGAATTGTTTAGTTTGCTAACAATGATATTAATTTCTTCGCAGGTAGCTCTTGGTAGGTACATACTATGTTGAACTTCTGTCGGTCTGACGGTCGAAGCTATATAATCACATTTATGTATCATAGAGCTAACACTGCTCGTAAAATATTCAACAAAATTATTTGCTACGGTTTCTTCATTTTGCGTGTTTAACATATATTTTGAGATTATTTCGTCACAACTACTTTTAGACTTGCGTCCTAATATTTTATTTACTTCATCCCAAGTTTTTTTGGTATTTGCGAAATAATTTTTAAATTTATTGTTAAAAAAGATAGACTTACATTTAATGATTTCTTTTGTAACCTTATTTCTGTAAGTTTTATATTCTAATTCAAAGAATTTATTGGTAGGAGTATTTTTCCACCTTCTGTACAGTAAATCTTTTTTTGGGTTTATAATACATAACGATTTTACTTTGTTCATACAAATCCTGAAAATTATTTTTAATTTTAGTGTATAACATATTGCAATCTTGTTCCTCAAGCAAGGTATGCCACTTAAAATTATAAATATTTTTGTCAATTTTGTTTTGGGATAAGATCGATATTTTTTCCCCGTGTTCTACGACTTTTGGCCTTTCAATATATTTAATATTAACTGCAGTTAAAAAATGATCCGCTATGTTAATATTATTACATGCACATGAAGAAAGAGTATTGCTTTGTTGACATCCGCTATTAAAACGTACAAATATGTGGTCTAAACAGGAACGAGTAATTTTTCCTGCTAGAACCGCTTCCCTAGTTACGTTACAAATGCATTTGGTTAAATAATTGTCAGACATTATATTTTCATAGGACATAATACGTGGGTTTTGATAATTTAAAAGGTCTAGGTTAACATCTCCTATAAGTACAATATTTTCTCTGGGTCTTATATTCGACAGAATGGAAGATATTTCATTGAGAAATTGAACTTTGTTGGAGTTGGGGGGGGCGGTATATTGCTATGATGTTTAAAATATTCTTGTTTGGAAGTGTCATAGAGCCAAGCACACGTTCAAAATGATTCGTTTCTATTGACTTCTGTTGAAATGTGAGTTCATCTCGAACGTACAACAATATACCTCCACCCGATTTTTTACTTCGGCAATAATTGTAACATTTAAATCCAGGAATATTATACAGACAGACTAGCTCTGATGTTATAGCCGTTTCACATAACATTAACGCATGAATATGTTTCCAACAAGAATTTAAGTAGACATTCAGAGTATTCCAGTATTTATAAATCGATCTAATATTCAACTGAACAATATTAATATTTTCCATACTATAGTTACTATGAACATTTAGCCAATCCTGGAAATCATTAGCATTATCGAATTCTACCTCGTCATCTTCTTCAACATAATTATCGGCCGTAATCAATAGTGGCAAAGTCCTTGGAAAGGGCAGCTTTGTAAGCCGGGCATGTGTCCTTGTCTCCAGTCGGATGTGCTGCGGGCTTCCCAAACCTGGTACAGGTAGCACAAACTGGCTCGGCGGCAGCTTTTGGGCAGTTTATCCTGGCGTGACCTTCGGCTGCACAGTGTCCACATCTTTGCTTGTCCTTGCAAAACTTGAAAGAATGTCCAATCAATTGGCACTTGGAGCATATTGTAAGGCCAATAAAATCACGGACACGGCACACATTCCAGTCCACAAAAACCTTCTCTTGCTCCACCAACACATGTCGTGTGCGAGCAGGAACCTCGTAGACTCTGTGGCAAGTTGTTCCTGTTCGAGCGCCAGCTAGGTGACTAAGCTTACAATTTTTGATTGTGGACTCTAGGTCTGCTTTGTCCTGTACTCCTGCTAAGGCACTTTTCAGGAAGCACTCGTCTGTTAAATCACGAGGAACGTTGAAAAAAATCACTCGTGGATGCCGTTTTGTAGGTAATCTGGCACTCAGAGTGTCCGAGTTAGTTAGGCAAGGGGTTTTCAAAAAATTTTCTTGATCTTTAGTGGCAGTATGGATCACAACTCCTTTGTTTCGGATATTCCTCATACCCGTAACGCGTATCCCAAGATTTGATGGTCGCAACACGTCCTTTAGAAGCTGCTTTGTACCTTCACTGTCTTTTACAGAGTCCAACTTTGAAAAGATGCATACAGCTGGTTTGGGGGTCCCAACTTTAGGTCCTGAGCGGTTGATTGGTGGTGCCGTCTTCTGAGGATCATTTTTGACCATGTCCGCAAATGAAAGGCTTGCCTCCGTGGCATCAGCTACTCTGCGCATCACCGGTCCCAGATCCGACTCCAGCTGCAAGATTTTTTGAAGCCTATGTTGGTTTTCGGCTTTTTCAATGGTAGTTTCTCCTTTTGCCACCATTAAGTTGGCATTGGCTGTTGCCAGATCAGCTTTGAAAGCCTCTCTTTCTAACAGCAGCTGTGATACTGATCGGAAAACTTCAGATATGTATCCGCTTATCCGTAGCTGTTGGTCCTTTGACACTCTAGACTGCTTTTCCGCAAGGACATCTTGGAGTGCTCTAAGACTGGCTTGTGTGTCGTTTAGTATCTGCACTGAGGACACTGGGATACTATGGGTCTCCTTTTCAGATACGTCTGAATAATCAGATTCGCCGTCAGATTCCTCGTTTTCAGACACTGGAGAAATCAGTTCCGAGGCTATTTTGTATGATGAGGACGTTGAGGACATCATGATTCGTTTTTTCCGCCGATGGCTGCACTCATCAGGTAAGGGTTGCACTGGGCTGGACATTTCAAAGAACACAAGAACACGATCCTAGGTTAAGTTGCAAAATGTTGTTAAATTTTGATATTCGTGTAAGTAGTATTACATAATTATTTTTTTTACACGTACTTCGTACATTTAAATTTAAAAAAAATCAAATCTTTTACAATGCGAGTCTGAACAAATTTAAAAAATCGAAAGGTAATAAATATTTTGACGAAATAAAATAAAATACATATTTGTAATAAGCATTTACGTTGTGGCTCGTCATAATTTACAATAAAAAATATACACTTGTTTTAGACCACTTTAATTTTAATTGTACTGTACCGGTTTCGGAAGCACCCTTCCTTCGTCAGGAGAATATTTAAACTAACCTATGATACAAAATATTGACAGATATATACACAAAAAATATAATTTAGGTGTTTTTTTTTTTTTTTTTTTTTATTTTTTTTTTTTATTTTTTATTTATCAACTTTCAAAAATACATTTTTTACAATTAAGTCCCGTTAAACTGATTGATATCAGTTTGTCAACGGGTTCTTTTAACAATTACTTCTTAAATACATATACAATTTTAACAAGTACATAAAATATACACATAATTACATTAATACAAAAAAATTCTTTCACATAACCATTTTTTTAACATACATTTCCTTCTGTGAGTCAATTCACAGCTTTTTATTGAGTTTGGTAACATGTTGTAAATTATTGGAACGAGGTATTCTAGAGTTCTTTGACCATATTTATTCAGGTATCTGGGAACTACAAGTCCATCGTTTGCAATTAGTCTTGTATTATGAACATGTGTCACTATTTTATTATGTTCAGATTGAGATGTATGCTGACTCGCAATTTTAAGCCACAATAAAGCACGAACAGATAATACATTTACAGAGTTGTATAGTAATGACTTTGGTACGTCATTTCTTTGTTCGTATTTAGTTCTGTTTAATAATAATTTTACCAAAGAATATTGTACATTTTGGACTGAAAGAAGATTTGTTTTTGTTGAATGTCCCCATGAAGTTATTCCGTATCTTATTAGGGATTCCGCCAATGATAGGTATACTATTTTAAGGGTATTTGGTGGAACAAAAAACTTTAATCTATAAAGTTTGCTCACTATAGCTCTAAGCCGTGTGCACACTTTTTGTATATGTATATCCCATTTAAAATAACAATCAATTGTTAAGCCTAGATATACGTATTTTGAAACAAGTTCAATATTTTTGCATGAGCATGGTTGTATTACAAAGTTATGAATGCAATTAAAGTCATGAGAAATAATTTTAGGAGTTATGGTGATGTTATTATGAGGAGATCTGATGTGCATAAGCTTCGTTTTTTTAGCATTGATTATTAAACCTACATCATGTGACCATTTTTGAAGAGTGACAAAGTCAATTTGAAGTAAATTACTCGCTATTAATAAATCCTCATGTGAAATAACTAATGCAGTGTCGTCAGCATAAACGTAATGTTTTACATGAGAAAAAATAAATTTCATTGCAGTAACATATATTATATACAAGGTAGGGCCTAGTATGGACCCTTGTGGTACGCCTGCGAAAACAATATTTTTTTTGCTAAAATGATCAAAAATTTTTACACAAATCTTTCTATTTTGAAAGTAGTTAACAAATAATTTATGTAGGTTTCCTGTAATTCCAATGTTTTCTAGAGTTTTAAGTAATTTACTATGATCAATCGTATCAAAAGCCTTTGAATTATCAATAAATAATACGAGTACATGTTTTCTTTTGTTAAGATCATTATTAATTTTATTTGAAAATTCTTGAAGTAGTAGATCTGTGCTTTTATTTTTTTGGAAACCATATTGATGGGTATCAATAATAGAAAATTTTTCAAGGTACTTTATTAGTTTTACAGATATATATTTTTCTAGGATCTTTTCAATTGCAGGTAAAATACTGATCGGTCTATAGTTTTCAATTTCACTGTGTTTACCACCTTTGTAGATAGGTCGGATTATGCTACATTTAAGATCTTCAGGTATAATTGCCTCCGATAAAATCATATTAATTAATAGAGTTAAAATAGGTCCTAAGATATTAAAGTGTTTTTTAATGTCAGACATTCTAATTTTATCTATCCCCGGCGATTGAGTACACAGAATAAGGACACAGGGGTTGAAATTCTTCACCGTAATAATAAAAGCAAAAGATTGGATAACTTAGAAGCTCTTGAAATCAAAAAATCCCTAAATAATAAGGCTAGTATATTGAATAACCAAATTAATTTATCGTTTAGTCCCATTCTAGATATATTTCCAGTAAACCACTCTGTTATTGGTGGAATTCCCCCAATTACCCGTCCCCCTTTGTTAACCTCCCACTCAAACACCTAATTTATATTTTTTGTGTATATATCTGTCAAAATTTTGTATCATAGGTTAGTTTTAATATTCTCCTGAGGAAGGAATTGTGCTTCCGAAACCGGTACAGTACAATTGTAATTAAAGTGGTCTAAAACAAATTTATATCTTTAATTGTAAAATAAAATACTTTTGGTTTTAAAACCACGGGTTTTTGATAATTTTTAGAACCGACCGGTTTCGCATTACTCAAGCATCTTCAGGCTACAAATTATTACTAGAAACTCGTTGTTATTTAAACAAAAAGTATTTTATTTTATTTTATTCAATATGTCAAACCACAAAGTGATTGCATTCTACAATAATAAATATTTTGACGATTAAAAATGATACATATTTTATATACTGGAAACTCTCTGGTGAGACATCATATCTATAACTAAAATTAATTGTGTATATAGATTTCGTGAAGATGAATGTTAACACAAGGAACAAAAAAAGGGGGCAGTCAAAGAGTCTCTTCGAGAAAATGCATAATTGCATATGAAACAAACTAGTCTTCACTGTAAGGGTGCAGGTGTATTTTCAAATCTCTCTTTTGAGAACATGAATAATTGCAGCCAGAAAACGAAAAAGTTTTTCTTAGCTGTAAGTCAGCAAGTTTCTCTTCAAGGTACACTGTTGATAACTTGCGTAGTTGCACTCGGAATAAGAAAAAATGTTTTTCTCCTCTGTGGATCAGCACGTGATCCATCTAATGTCCAATAAATATCTTATAAAGAGGTAAGATGGCCTTTCCTAGAAACAAAATATGTGCACTTGAAAAATGAAAAAGGTGTGTCGCCACTGTGAGTCAGCATGTGGCTTTTTGATGTGCTTTTTGAGAACATTCAAAGATGGACAAGGAACAAGAAAAATTTTATCTCCGCAGTGAGTCAGCATGCGCTTCAGATTTCCTTTTAAAACATTAAAATGTGGACTTATAGAAAATAAAACAGGTTTTGCGCCACTGTTAGTCAGCAAGTGGGTCTTTAGATGGGCGTTTTGCTAAAATTAAATGTTTCACACGGAACATGAAAAATGTTTTCCTCCACTGTGAGTCAACATGTGGTTCGTTAGGTTGCTCCTGTGAAAACATGCATAGTTGCACAAGGAACATGAAAAAGGTTTTTCTCCACTGTGAGTCAGCATGTGGATCTTTAGTTGACCCTTTCGATAGCACGCGTAGTTGCACAGGGAACATGAAAAAGGTTTTTCTCCACTGTGAGTCAGCATATGTGTCTTCAGGTTACCCTTTTGACAACATGCATAGTCACACTCTGAACATGAAAAAGGTTTATCTCCACTGTGAGTCAGCATATGCGTTTTCAGCTGACTCTTTTGACAACTTGCATATTTGCACACGGAACATGAAAAAGCTTTTTCTCCACTGTGAGTCAGCATATGGCTCGTTAGGTCTCTCTTTCGATAACATGCATAGTTGCATACGGAGCACGAGAAAGGTTTTGCTCCACTGTGAGTCAGCATGTGGATCTTTAGTTGACCTTTTCTATAACACGCATAGTTGCACAGGGAACATGAAAGAGGTTTTTCTCCACTGTGAGTCAGCATGTGGCTCGTTAGGACACTCTTTCGATAACATGCATAGTTGCATACGGAACATGAAAAAGGTTTTTCTCCACTGTGAGTCAGCATGTGTCTCGTTAGGTCGCTCTTTCGAAAACATGCATAGTTGCATACGGAGCATGAAAAAGGTTTTTCTCCACTGTGAGTCAGCATGTGTATCTTCAGGTGACCCTTTTGATAACTTGTATAGTCGCACTCCAAACATGAAAAAGGTTTTTCTCCACTGTGAGTCAGTATGTGTAGCTTCAGGTGACCCTTTTGATAACTTGTATAGTTGCACTCCGAACATGAAAAAGGTTTTTCTCCAGTGTGAGTCTGCATGTGTATTTTCAGGTGACCCTGTTGATAACTTGTATAGTTGCACTCCGAACATGAAAAAGGTTTTTCTCCACTGTGAGTCAGCATGTGGATCTTTAGTTGCCCCTTTCGATAACACGCATAGTTGCACAGGGAACATGAAAAAGGTTTTTCTCCACTGTGAGTCAGCATGTGGCTCGTTAGGTCGCTCTTTCGATAACATGCATAGTTGCAAACGGAACATGAAAAAGGTTTTTTTCCACTGTGAGTCAGCATGTGGCTCTTTAAATGACCCTTATGATTACATGCATAGTTGCACAAGGAACATGAAAAAGGTTTTTCTCTTACATGGTTGCGTACGTTTATTGCAAAATTTGACTTAGGACAGGAGGAGTAGTTGTGATGGGGAGGAGTGAATCCGTTTTCCACAAATTGCGTCTGAAGATCTGTCGACAAATTTGAAAAATGACATGGGTAAAAATGACTCAGTTAAACTAATTTTATAAAGTTAGAGTAAATAAGCGAAGTAAGTTCGTAGAAAGGTTAAAAAAAATAGGAGAGTCCGAATCGTTCAATTTATAGTGAAAAATTGGTTTTACCTGCTGCCTCAGTAATTCTTTCAAAGCGTTCCAAACATTCCTCTTTAACATCCGGCAGGTCTATATCAATTTTCATATAAGTAAGCCCCGCTTCATCTTGTCGGGGTCCAATATCCGCGTTTATTGGAACTGTTTCCACATTAATGCTTCCTGGAATAAAAAAGGGGTATAAAAAGAATGTATCTTGAACCAAGCGGCGCCAGGAGCGAGTTTAATTTTGGCTGCCCTAACAGTCTAAACTAGTACACGCCAAGGCAGGATATCACTGTAATCAATAAAATGATGATTTGTGGTTTTTTGTAGCGCGATTTATCAAAAATAATATCAAGGGCGATGTGTTAAGTTGAGTATTCGACGCCCGGAGCGAATTGCTCCAATTGCGCCCACATAGAGCCAGCCATGTATTTTCGTACCATTGATATAAAAAGAAACACGTTTTTAATCGATAAACTGAAAACTATTTTTTAACGAATAAAGAAACCATAGAAGCGGGAATTTGGATGAATGTTTTAAAGTTCAATTTCAGATAAAAATGACCTCAGACGTCCGCTTGAGGGACCGATTCAACAAGAAAAAAAACCTTGTTTTAGAGCACTTTAAGTCGGGAATTGTAAGTCAATGAGATAATGTGTTCTCAATCAATATTAATGATTTTTTAATACGTGTAATTTACATCAAGTTCCAATAAAATCAGGAGAAAATAGAGGAACCGACAACTTATTGTGAACTGTATATTTATATTAAGATAGTGCTGTATTTTGGTAGTTTCCGGCAAGGACGCATTTTAGGGTAAATACCCAATTCACCTCATTTATTATAAGAGAGAAAGAAACAAGTATGTGTCCTGTTTGCACGACTTTTCAAAACAGACATGGATTCCAGACATCCGTATTTAAAGTTCTATATTTTACACGTATTCAATGCAACTGGCTGTATGAGTACTCTCCGCATAGTGCAAGAATTCCTTCGTTACAGCTGGGAGGTCGAAATCTAAATCCGAAAATGCAATTTCACCTCCACCTTCGTCCTGGAGCCCTGGTTCCGTCTTGATGGATATAGTATTTGGCTTCAGTAGATCCATGGTCTGCTTTGGTAGGGTTTGGTAATTAGTTTAACCCTGAAACAGAACAAAGTTGTAACGGAATTCAGTTTTTAAAATTTCGCTTCTAAAAACGTAGCAAAAATACAAAATAAAAATAAAACTTTGAAGTTATGACAAAGGTTGAGAGAAGCGTCGTTTATCTTGGGAAACTCTTTATTTATTTAACCTCTATGTCTACCGCCATTCCGTTGTAATCTACCTGTGATTAAACGACTGTTTAAAGTATATTTGTTATCATTTTAATAAATACATTTGAAATACTAATCTTTTAATAGGTTGATGTCATATTGACAGTTTTAAATATTCTGCTGTGACAAAACGCCCGATGATTCATTAACTAAACTGGAAGAACGGCCGCTACCAAAATGAACAGAAATGAAATTAAGCATTATTTATTACCAATAAACATCACTTGCATCCTATAATAAGTTTAACAGGACGGGATAAACAGAGTGTGGAAAAAGGAAGAAAGATTGTCGGAGAAGAAAGCACTTGTCAGAAAATATAAGGTTATGCATAGACAAGAATGAAGTCATAGACAATTAATATAATTTTCATGAACCCGGCCATTTAAGAACATTGTAATTTCTACTTTAATTTTAATGGGTACGATAAATATGCCTCTCCTAGTAGTAGTACAGTATATATTAATCATTTACCCTCAAAAAATGCATTAAAAAAAATATTTTTTATCAAGACATATAAGAATCGTGGCTCTCTTATTATCAGAACCAAGAAATTCTTTTTTCTGATAAAGAAAACATTACCAATAATGATCTTCATTTAAATATCGTAATATATGTATAAATTTAACTCTTATAAAACAAAATAAAAAATACTCTGTATTTCATTTTAATGTTAAAGTAAGAGAAATGTCAAAATTCAATAAAGTCGTAAGAACCACATGTTCATATTTCATATTTTATTATCTAAAAACGGGTTGTTTCGGAGAATTTAAATAATTCTTCAAATTTGAAAGTTAATTTTCATGTTTTGGAAAGATTTTTTCAAAATTCTGTTACTATTTCAGTTCTTTAAAGCTACTAGCTTATAATGATATAATGACATAATTTGAATAGGACTTTCACAAAACCTTAAAATGAACCTTGAAATTTGATCAATTGTTCAAATTTTCCGAAACAACCATTTCTTATAAATGATTTCAAATCAAATCCTTTATTTATAGGATTTCAAATTTTGATTGATTGTTCATCTTGGAACAAAATTTTATCTGACTTGCGTTGTTCTGAGAAAATGAGCAGTAAAGAAGCATACTTTTAGCTCATTTTTGCAGTAAAGGACTTTGTCATATAGATTTTTCATGTTGCGATGGAATATTTCGACATTTTAAACATTTTTTAAAAATAATATTTGAGGATAATGAATGGGGTAATCTACGAATGAGAATTATATTGTCTATGGTCGCGCCTTTTTTAGTTTTCTTTATCCTCGTTGAGGGAGTGTGACGTATTTTCGTTGCGCGCAAATTTTTTTCTTCACATATTATGGTTAAATAGAGGACAGATATGCTACGTACAAAAAGCTCGAGGATGTCGATGATAGTTAGTGGTTTATTTATGCGTCTGGCTTTGAAACCGACACGCCCAACTCCGTTTTCTTTTAGAAAAAAATAACAGATCTCAATGGCTTGGAGTTTGACATTTCGCTCAAGGCCACGCGGGAAACGACATGGTCGCCGAAATTAGTTAAATTACATATATTATTTCGTGTCTTAAATATTGCTTGTTAAAGTTCTTTGTGATAAAAATGTAAAGCCAGTGTTGTGTTACTGAATTACAAACATTTATTCAACTTGATGTACTTCCTAAGTAAGTTCACCTTTAAAGTGAATTAAAAATGTGTTTAAAATTTATTATTTTTCCAAATAAACCAAAGTACATGCATAATGGGGTAATTCTTGTTGTAATTTTAAATAAAATGTATAAGCTTTTCTGTATAATTATTAAAGCTATAATGTGTTAGTGTAGTAATGTAATCAATCATTAATTTCTCAGGTAAATTACACATATACATCTATAAACTGTTGTTTTCAAAATAAAAAATGTTACGGTGATTTAATTAACAATATCATAAAATACATATAGTGAATATTATATGCTTTATTAATTATCTTTTGATTCTTGCATACGAAAAACATATTTTTTATGCATCTGCAATCATTTATATAAAAATCATCATTTCTTTATCTACGCAGGAGATATACTAGAAAATTTTGTTCAGCATTAGTGGCAGGATTGTTACAATGATATGAGTAAAACATGATTCTAGTTGGTCTACTAGGAACTAGATAATTTATCAGCGATACTATTTCAGAGGACTCAAATCAATTACTGTTCATTTAAAATAAAAAATAATAATTTAGTATTCGTTTTAACGATAAGAGTCGCAATTTTTCGATAGTGTAAATGCGTCCTGCACATCACCAAAAGGGACCACACAATCTTCCTTCCCATCTACTCCCGTCCTAGGTACGTCTTTTTATCCTATACCAGGGGCATTTCACTCAGCTTTGGCCTTGAAACCCATTTGAAACCGCCACGCCCACCTCATTATTCTTATAGAAAACGAATAATATGGCTAAAAGCTCAGATCTCATTGGTTAGAGCAGAAGGATTGGTTTGATCTCTCGCTCTCTACCATAATGACTCGTGTAACAATAAGGCCCTGTCCGCACAGCGTTTTAAATTCGCGCGTTTTAAATTCGCGCGAATTATATTCCGCGATCGGAATTACAACTAGTACGCACTGCGAATAAAAGATTTTTGACAGTATAATATAGTTCTCGGCTAAGACGCACGTGTAAATGGATAACAGAACTAAAATTTTAATGTATCTAATTCTACGGCGGCGGCGTAACAGAAAAAGATGTCACGAACATTGGATTCACCCATTTACAGCATTGAGACCTATGAAAGGATTTTTCTTTATAAAACATCAAGAGCTGCGAAAATACAATAAAAAGTTTTTTGGGTATTACAGAATGACAAAAAAATCATTTGATAATTTACTACTACTAGTTGGTCCGGCTATTACCCATCAAGATTCGAATTGGAGAAAAGCAATTTCAGCTGAAGAGAGACTCTCGATAACTCTAAGGTAAGATATTCATATTACGTACAGTCAACAGCACATCAGGCTACCAAAAAATGACAATTTTTCTCAATCGACTATGTGCCTTACTACAAACAAGTTAATACAATCGTTTGAAGACATTCGGTTGAAGACGTTTTGACAGTTTTGGGTAGTCTGAAGTGCCGTTGACCGTACCTATATTTCTGTAACATTCCAATGAATATTTAATAACCGACAGAGGTTAATAAAACAATAATTAGTCATATAGCATCATTTTTTTATTTTATTTATTTATTTTAACCAATACATTTTAACCAATATGATATTAACCAATATCTATACATAATATATAATATTAGTGGTAACCATACCTCCCTAATTGAGAAATTCTCGTGTTTAGAGAGGGAGCACTATCAGATTGACAGTACTGTACATACTTTTAACAGTTGTTACAATTTGGATGTATGTAGAACTACTTTTTTTATACATAAAAAATAATAAATTGGCATTTTTTTGGTACATAATGAAACATAATGTGAATTTTCATACATAGAGAAATTATAAGTTGGCATTTTTTTGTTCATAATGGAAATATAAGTTGGCACATCGTTACACATACTTAAATCTAGTTAATAGTAAAATGTTTTTTAAGTTTTTGTTTAAAAAAAAAAATTTACATAAATTTTACATATATAAAGAAAATTACTTAGGTAACAAAAATTAACATAAAAAAAATATTTAACAAAAATTAACTTTCATTTAAATAAAACATAATTTTTCATATCAAAACCACTCCCCTCTACTACGTATGAAGATCGACTATTTGGAAAATTTGAATCGAGAGAGAGCGCATATTGGGTTGGAGATTGATCAGGCTGAGATTGAGGAATGACAGTTGGATTACGAGATGGCTCGTATTGGGTTTGAGGAAATAGATCAGGTGGAGTTTCAGGAACTTCAGTTGGATTACGAGATGGCGTGTATTGGGTTTGAGGAGATGGTTCAGGTGAAGTTTCAGAAACGACAGTTTGATTACGAGACGTGTAATGGGTTTGAGGAGATGGATCACGCTGATATTGAAGAACGACAGTTGGATTACGAGATGGCATGTATTGGGTTTGAGGGGATGGATCACGCTGAGACTGAGAAATAAAAATTGGATTACGAGATGAAATTTGGGGAGAAGGAGATTGACGGATAGTATTTGGATAGGGTGACGGCATATTTCGAAGGGAAAAGTAGTAGTGATACTAATGACATCGTTAATTTGTTTGCCGACTTCTTCAAAAATGTTTACGATAATGATATCCCAAATGTTCAACTTCCACCCTTTCATCCAAAGGAATCGGTCCACATTCCCGCTTTACATATAAATGTTCCTGATGTTATACGCAAAATAAAAACACTCGACTTAAAGAAAAAAGCGGGTCCTGACAAAATTAGTCCTGCCTTTCTAATTAACTGTGCATCAATAATAGCCAATCCACTATGTCATATATTTAACCAATCATTAAATTCTGGCTGCTTCCCCGACCTATGGAAAAATTGCTATCTAACACCTGTATTTAAAAAAGGCGATATTCATGATGTCACTAATTACCGACCCATTTGCATGCTCTCAACTATCCCCAAACTGTTTGAAAAACTTATCCTCGATAAAATCTCCATACATATTAACAACATCATTGTAACTAATCAACATGGATTTATGCCAGGCAGATCCACACTAACAAATCTCTCCTTATATGAAAATTTTATAGCATGTTCACTCGAAAACAAAACCCAAGTCGACTCAATATATACAGACTTTGTAAAAGCGTTTGACAAAGTTAACCACAAAATTCTTCTCAATAAACTTAGTCAACTCGGAATTGGGGGTAAACAATTGGAATGGATAAATAGCTACTTAACAAATAGAAATCTACAAGTAAAAAATAATTCTAACCTTTCACACAAATTCATAGCTACTAGCGGTGTACCCCAAGGGTCACATTTAGGCCCAATACTGTTTCTCCCTTTCATAAACGATATTGTTACTGTATTTGATAAAAATGTTGAAGTGCTACTTTTTGCCGATGACCTTAAACTATTTAAAATTATAAAAACAATAAATGACTGTATTCACATTCAAATAAATTTAAATAAACTTCAAGATTGGTGCAAAACTAACAAACTTTATCTCAATATTAGTAAATGCCACATTATAAGATTTTTCAGAACAACACAACCCCTTAACTATCAATACAAAATTAACAATGTTTCTCTCGCCTCTGTAAGTGAAATTAACGATCTCGGCATTATTTTCGATTCAAAATTTAACTTTCTTTCACATGTTGAAACAGTCACCAACAAAGGATTAAAAATGCTCGGCTTCATTCTCCGAAATGGCAGAGACTTTAAAAATATTTCAACACTAAAAATCTTATATTCCTCACTTGTTCGAAGTCAAATCGATTATAATTCTCCTATTTGGTGTCCTTACTTTAAAATCCACTCCGACTCTATTGAAAAAATTCAGCATAAATTCCTAAGATACATTAACTATAAACTCGGTCTACCCGTAGAATCAATAAATTACAATCACTTAATGAAAGAATTAAACTTACCTAAACTCTCAGATAGAAGACTTATTTCCGATTTGACTTTTATTTTTAAAATTGTCAATGGTATTATAGACAGCCCTGATATATTAAGCCTAATTACCTTCCATATACCCACTAGAACCACTCGATCCAAAATTCTTTTTAATTTCAATAACAATATCAGGACTGAGTCATTTAGAAACTCGCTTATACCTAGATTGCATGCAGTTGGCAATGCTTTCTCAGAAGTAGTAGATGTGTTCAACTGCACGGAATATAGTTATAAGAAGGCTATAATAACATACCTCTGTCGTAATTATCAATGTTATTAGGCATAATTATTATTATTTATTATTTTATTATTTATTTATTAACGCCCTATTGGGCTTTTACATAGTAAGTTGACAGTATATGTATATAAGTGTAACATGTACATGGATAAAATAGCTAAATATAATTTACTCATAAGGTAATTAGAAAATAATATGGTAAAGTAAATCAAAGTATGAAGGCTTGACCTTTTTTTTTAAAGCTAATAAATACTACAAGTTAATACTTAGCAAAAAGGTCTAAAATTAGTTGCCTTTTGAAACTCTCAAAGTTATTAACACCAAATATGTCGATAAGTTTACAATATTTGTTTGCAAGGTGATGAATTCTTGGAATTGGTGAGTACAAAGAGTAGTTAGTATTGAGGTTATTGTTACATTTAAAAGTGTCTATGCTTCGAGTTTGTCTGGCAGGTACATTCATATAAATTAATTCCAATAATTCAGGGCTGTCAATGAGAGATTTGATAATTTTGAATAAAAATAATATATCAGTTAGAACTCTTCTATCCGATAGTTTGAGAAGTCTGGTTTCGGTACGTAAGTTATTATAATTTATAAATTCGATGGGAATATTCATTTTAAAATTGATGTACCGAAGAAATTTATTTTGTACCTTTTCTAAGGCTTGAGAATGGACTTTGTAGAACGGTGACCACACTGTTGAATTATATTCTATTTTACTTCGTACTAATGAGCAATATAAATGTTTTAAAGTTAACACATTTTTAAACTTTGCCCCCATTCTCAAAATAAAACCGAGCATTCTCATTGCATCGCTAGTAGTTTCATCGATGTGTAAGTTAAACTGTAGACTTTCGTGGAATAAGATACCGAGATCAAGAATCTGTGAAACTCGAAGAAGATTAGCGCCATTAATGAAATAAGAAAAATGAAGAGGATTTTTACCTTTGTAAAAACTAATAATCTGGCATTTACTAATATTTAGTTGCAAATCATTTTCTGAACACCAAGCAAATAGTTTATTCAGATTCGACTGCAAAATAACGCGATCATTATCATCTTTAATTATTCTGTAGATCTTCAAATCATCAGCAAATAACAGAACTTTGACTTTGCTAAAAATATTTACTATGTCATTGATGAACAAACAAAATAATATTGGGCCCAGATGAGATCCCTGCGGTACTCCACTTGATGCCGCAAATTTGTAAGAAGTGAATGAATCAACCTTTACAGCTAAGTACCTTCCCAACAGATAACTCTTAAACCATTCAAACATGCTCCCTCTCACTCCCAACAATTTTAATTTACGTATTAAGATTCTGTGGTTTACTTTATCAAATGCTTTACTGAAGTCAGTATATATGGAGTCAGTTTGATATGATGTGATAAAGCCATTAACGATATCATTAGTGTATAATATTAAATTGGAAAGCGTTGATCTTCCTTTAATAAATCCATGTTGAATTGGTGAGATTACTCGTTTAAATTGAGATATCAACTTGTCTAGTACTAGGCTTTCGAAAAGTTTGGGTAAAGTAGACATTATGCATATTGGCCTATAATTTGTTACTTCGCTCTTATTTCCTTTTTTGAAAATAGGCGTCAAATGACTAAACTTCCAAAGGTCAGGAAACACACCTGATGAGAGTGACTTCATAAATAACTTATGTATGGGATGTGACAATGAATGCATACAATTAACTAGGAATCTAGGTGGAACTTTATCGGGTCCTGAGGATTTGCGGGAATCGAGACTCTTCAGCTTAGACATAACGTCCTCTATAGTTACTGTACAGTCAGATATATCAAGGTTTTCAACCAAATTAGAACAAGAGTACTTACTGTCTACACTATTACTAACATATACACCACCAAAAAACTCAGCAAACAGATTAACAGTTTCCTGTAAATTTTGTGATTGTTTACAATCGAATGACATAGTACTAGGTATATAAGTTCCATTTTCTTTTTGGGATTTAATATATTTCCAAAAGAAATTTGAGTCCTCTATGAGAGAGCTTTCGACAACACTCATGTAACTGTTATAACATTTAGTAGAGAGCTTATTACATTCTGCCCTCATTTTTGGAAAGGCAGTATAATCGATAGCCAGGCGACTTTGTTTGAACCTCTTGTGCGATATTTTTTTGACGTAAATTAAGTCAATCAGTTCTTTTGAGAACCATTTCGGAAATTCAGTTTCCCTATAAACTGTCAAAGGTACAAAATTTTTGATTGCAGAATTAACAATGGAGTAAAATTTTACAAGCTGTACATTAATATCAGCATCAGTATCTAAAAATGACCAGTCACTCTGTTTAAGAAAGTTAGAAATTTGAACATAGTCTGCTTTTTTGAAATTGCGAGTTTCTTCTATCTTTTTTACAGTGGGAATTGGTTTAAGATTAGACATACATATTTCTAGTGGCGGATGGTAAACATCGACGGGCAAAAGTATTTCTGTACTTCTCACAACACATATATCAGACACATTAGACAAGACCAAGTCCAATGTACGGCCACCTATATTATGAACACAATTACACTGAGTTAGTCCCAAGAACAGGGCCATATCTCTAACTTCACGAATTTTAACATTGGAACAATAATTGTCAGTACTTATATTACACCAGTCGTAATGTGGCAGGTTGTAATCACCAACTAGAAGTAATTTTGTATGAGGGTATTGGGCGCAAATTGATTCAACCTCTTCACAGTGATTGCTGTAGCATTGAACGTCAGAATTTGGAGGTAGGTACGCACATCCCACTATTATTTTTCCGCCAGAAGTGTTCACTTTGACAAAAATTTGCTCGATGCTTGGGTTCTTCGTGGATATTTTTGAGGAACTGAGATTTTTTGAGATAGCAATGGCTACACCACCCCCTCGTGTTTTGGCACTTGTTTTAGAATTTCTGTCCGTGCGGTATATATTAAAATTAGGGAAGCCTAATTCAGCAGATTTAATTCCCGAGTCAAGCCATGTTTCGGATAAAAAGAAAATATCACTGCTGATGGTTGCTGCCGATGCTACCAAAATGGGAAGTTTGGTGCGGATCCCTCTCACATTTTGATAATAGCACTTTATTATTTGCTGTCGTAGTTTTTTGGTACACAGTTTATATAATACCATTCTATTCATAAGTTATCACAGAACCTAAACTATGCAGTTACATCAGATATCAGACAGAAGAGTGCTATCTAATAATTTTATATACTTAATCAAAACTATAATTTTTCCCAAAATTGTTATGAGATGTCTTACTGACAGCCCTGATTCAATAGAGCTAACTCTTAGTTCTCAGCAAATTCAACCAAATTCAATATTGAAGGTAACAATAACCTCAATACTAAACTACTGTACGGATTGAAAATAAAAATGCTATTGTACCTATGTATACCAGATGTTATTCTTGTTTAATTTTCAACATAATTTCTCAGTAATTATTCTGTTTAACATAATACTGTTTCGCTCCTGTGAACCACTGTAAACATAACTCATGTATATTGTAAAAGCCTTTTACGGCGTCTAAATAAATAAATAATAAATAATAATAATAAATATTTGGATTGTAAAATGAATAGGATGGTGATGAAGATCGATGCTGAGACAGAGTGGAACTGGCTCTAGGTGGCATAAAATTTTCTTGTGAATATTTGGTTGCTCTGTTAAGTGCATTGAGAATTTCAATTTTAGCGTAATGTTTTTGCTCTGTTGAAAGATTTTTGAGCATTGGTATGATCATTTCACAAAATGAAACATCCTCGTCGTATGTCTTATTTTGCAATAATTTCAATAATTCATCATCGCTATTATTCTGAATTCTGGTCTTTTTACGCATGCTCGCTTTATTTCTTCTATTTCGTGTAACTTCTGTGTCAGTGTCCTCGTCGGATGGATTAGTATGGTTTTCGGCATTGCTGTTGGTGCTTTCTGTATCTCTAATATTATTTGTCGTATCTCTGATTGATTTTTGACTGGATAAAAATGAAAGTGAACTCATGTGTATGTATGGTCGTTTTTTCTTCTTTGCGGCTTGACCGGAAACTACCGCTTTATCCGCTGCTACCTCTTTGAAGTACGTATCTTTAAGATTTTTCCATTTTTTTTGTACATCAGCTCCTGTCAAAGAAAATAAATGATTTTATTTTAAAGTAATTTAATTGTTACAACATTGTACAAAGGCACTACATATTAGGTACTACAGAAATCTCTTCCTGTAGGCCTGAGAGAGGAAATGTTACGTGTGTGCTGGTTAATATACTAACATAAACCGTAATTACATATACCTAAATACATACATACTCAATTAAAACGTACATACACATATATATATATATATTTATCCCCTCTCGTACT
The DNA here is from genome assembly GCF_061612785.1 of Hesperophylax consimilis. Taxonomy (NCBI): domain Eukaryota; kingdom Metazoa; phylum Arthropoda; class Insecta; order Trichoptera; family Limnephilidae; genus Hesperophylax; species Hesperophylax consimilis. Next base: position 12,153,415 of record NC_142852.1, read on the forward strand.
ATGTTGATCTCGCGCGACGGTACGCCAGGTATATGTTGATCCGTTTGCATTTGTTGATCCACCCCGGATATGTTGATCCACTACCCAAGCTGGCATACATATGTAAATCCGTACAGATCAACTTGTGTCATCGAGATTTTGCTGTAAGCCACGCCCATTTTTCGGTCGCATATACATTTTACACGATTTATTTTGTTGATCTATATATTTCTGTCAAACTTGACGGCTTGCATGCGTTGTAAATTGAAAACCGCCGATTCCGCGCGCGTCGTGGTACTTTTTAGATTCTGTTAGAACATCCATATTCTATGAAAATGACTTTGTACTTAAAGAGGATAGACTGCCTCACGCGTATTTATATGGAAATGGAACTTTCGCAAACGTCAAATCCATGCTTAAAAAATCTTTTGAACTTGATTAAACAAAATGTAACTTTAATGCATCATTTACTACGTTTCGTGACTTAGCAGGGGTGCCCGGGTTCATGGGGTGAGATTTGTCTAAGTCATTTTATAAGAGAGATTTTGAACATTGATTGAATAAAATTTTATTTTAATGTATCTTTTACCATCTCTCCCGACGTAAGTTTCTTGTAATGATTATGTTGAAACAAAGCGTAATATCCATAATATGTGCCTATTAAAATTGCGGTGATTAGATTGGTGAGAATTTAATTTTTCAAATTTTAAATTGAAATTGCTGAAAAATTTATTCCAATTTGTTTTTTTACTAAACATGGCTAAAGTCATTTCAAGCACCGATTCCAACCAACGATGTTTTAGTATATGTTCGTCAATCAACAGGAGCCATAATGTCTGTAGGTACATCAGAGCCCTCGAGAATTATTACAATTATGTGTACCGCCGCCCCGGGAGCCATTTATTAGATAACCAATACCCCTACCATTACTCACCGCCAACGATTTAGCGAGATAGTTGTTTATTTTTTGTATTTTTTTACATCGTCTCCACACAGGAGGCCCTAAGGAAAATCGTAACCCTCAAGGCCTAAGTCATCTTTGTGAATGCTGTGTTGGGGGTATTTTGAAAGAAAGGAAGGACAGTGAGTTCTGGGAAGGAAATAGGTATGGATTGGTGGGTAGTAATCTGGGGGTCAGTGTGTTCGAGTGATAAACATAAGAATCCAACTCTCCTACTGCGTTGCAAGGCGATGCGTTGAAAGAGGATTAATCGATCCGGCCCACCACGCATTTGGTAGGCAAGCGCATCCGCCGCCAAGAACCGAACAAACCTCACCCCATAAACCCGGGCACTCCTGCTAAGTCACCAAACATATCAAACTACTTGAGGTGGCTCTCGACTAGCAATCCGAAGGTCGCGGGTTCAAATAAATTTTATTAAAATTAATTTGCACTATTTTACAATTAGTGTTTGGTTTTATCTGAATAGCCAGGTACTCTCCCACCTTTCTCCTCGCCATCTCCTTTGAGGTCTCCTTTGAGGATGCCATAGTCTCACTGGCTCCAGACGGAAGTTTTTGTAAGTCTTCATATTCAAATTCGGCTGTATGATTTTTTTTAATGTGACACCTCTCACTAGAACGCCCCTGTCTTTACACGTTAAATACATAGAAACTATGTCGCCAACCGGTTGGGCAGCGTTATGAGGCGGGTTAAGGTAGGGGCTGTAGGAATGAATTTATTAATGCTGGTCTTAAAGAGGCGCGAATTATATGGAGGAGGAAAAACAGATGCTGATAGCTCGTTCCACATGCGAGCCGACTTACGGTAAAACGAGTCGGAGAAACGACCCGTTCATATATAGATAACATCAACTTTACTGTGAACCTGTGTTCCGCTCGTGTCCGTCGAGTATCACGCACGTGCACGGTGCACCGGGGATCAATGCTGCTAGCTTCTTTTAACAGGCTCTTATAAAATACCTGTAGAATAGACACAGCATACGCACATTTCGTCATACGTGATTTTACTGCACATATGCCTCAGGGATTTCATTTCTACAGTATTCTGTCTACTTTCAGCCTTCTTCTGCCAATTCCATGCCTCATTTCCATATATTAGGGTAGGTACCAGCACTACATTGTGGACTGCTAGCTTCGCTTCTTTGGACAGTTTTTAGTTAGCTCCAACCGCGTCCAATCATCCATTAATTACCCATTATAATCAAGAACCCGGCCACCCTACTAAGTCACGAAGCGTATAATCAGGAGAGATGGTAAGAGATACAGGTTCAAAATTTCCTACATAACATTATTCCTTTTGCCGCCATTTTGGATTTTTATGGTCGAAAGGTATCCCTCAACCAGTTTCTTTCAATCCGGCCCGCCACGCAGTAGATGGGCAAACGCATCCGCCGCCAGGACTTAGACAAACCTCACCCTATGAACCCGTGTACCCCTGCTAAGTTATAATTTTTTTATGGATTTGTTTTTGCGAAATTTTCGTTTCAATCTAAATACGCATACATTTCTTATAAACAATTCAAGCAACACACGTCATTTTGATTTGAAACGGTACCATCTCACAGTCATTTCATGCGATATTCGACTCTAGAGACTAATACTTTGGGTTCAATATCACAAAAGATTACGGAATCACATAAAACCTTGTGATGAACAGTCCACCGATTGCCCCCTTGATTGGTTCATTTAGTAAAACCATATATAGGGACACAGATCAACTTTGTCTAATAACTTCTTACCTGGATCAACATACTACGGGAATAGATCAATATATATGAGATCAACAAAATCTTTTGAACTTTATTAAACAAAAATGTAACTTTAATGCATCATTTACTACGTTTCGTGACTTAGCAGGGGCGCCCGGGTTCATGGGGTGAGATTTGTCTAAGTCATTTTATAAGAGAAATTTTGAACATTGATTGAATAAAATTTTATTTTAATGTATCTTTTACCATCTCTCCCGACGTAAGTTTCTTGTAATGATTAAGTTGAAACAAAGCGTAATATCCATCATATGTGCCTATTAAAATTGCGGCGATTAGATTGGTGAGAATTAAATTTTTCAAATTTTAAATTATGATTGCTAAAAAATTTATTCTAATTTGTTTATTACTAAACATGGCTAAAGTCATTTCAAGCTACGATTCCAACCAACGATATTTTAGTATATGTTCGTCAATCAACAGGAGCCATAATGTCTGTACATCAGAGCCCTCGAGAACTATTACAATTATGTGTACCGCCGCCCCGGGAACCATTTATTAGATAACCAACACCCCTACCATAGGTCACCGCCAACGTTTAGCAAGATTTTTGTTTATTTCTTATATTTTTTACATCATATCCACACAGGAGGCCCTGAGGAAAATCGTAACCCTCAGGGCCTATGTCATCTTTGTGAATGCTGTGCTGGGGGAATTTTGAAGGAAAGGAAGGAGAGTGAGTTCTGGGAAGTAAATAGGTTTGATGGGTGGGTAGTAATCTGGGGTTCAGTGTGTTCGAGTGATATACATAAGAATCTAAGTCTCCTACTGCGTTGCAAGGCGATGCGTTGAAAGAGGACTAATCGATCCGGCCCACCACGCAGTTATTAGGCAGGCGCATCCGCCGCCAAGCCCCTCACATACCTCACCCCATAAACTCGGGCACACCTGATAAGTCACCAAACATATCAAACAACTTGGGGAGACCTATGGCAGAAGTGTGGGTTATCAAATAAATGGTTCCCGGGGCGGCGGTACACATACCCTCCTCCCAAATTGTGATAAACTTCTACTTTCAAATGTAAAACATAATTTAAAACGTATGTTCGCGCAATATATATGGGATTGTTAGGTATGCATCCACAGGCTTAGTGGACAAGTGAAATGTCAATACCAAATCCTGCAAATGTCCTACCTACCCTTTTACCCATCCCAAAATGTCACCATATTAAAAATATTGTTGCGACACATGTAAAATCTGACAAGTGGTGTCAGTTGCTTATCAGAGTTCGGAGTGATAATTAATATCAGACAGGGCGAATATACATATAAATTGTGAAGTGAAATCAACTAATACTCCTGAAGACGTGTGATAGTCATCAACGGGTGAGTCCATCTTTCCTGCATTCCAATCTGGGCTTATCTTGTGCTCCAGAAGCCCAGATTTATACCTTTGATTATTGCACTGTCCATCGGGTTTGTCGGATGCATATATCGTCCCATACCTATCATTCGGAGTAGTTTGGGACTGGTCCTTTGGGCGTGTGGCATATCACACCACCTCTAAAATATATAGTGGAGTCGCAGCTTCGCGACACCATTTTTGGTTCTTTCGAGCCGGATTACCAACGGGGTATTTAAAATTAACATATTTAAAGTTATAAATAAATATTATTTCGTCTTTATACTTTGTTAATTTGTATGTACTAGGTTGCATTTGTAATTATTGTTGTGTTTAAATTCCTACATACAATTAATCATGGCGACTAGCGATAGTACTCAGGATATTAAAATCAAGTTAGTAGAATCGAAGATTAATTTGATGCATAATCGTGTTAATGAATTATACGAGAAAGCGAAAAGTATTGCGGACAGGGAGACGAGAAGTTCGGAGGATTTTCTTAAACAAACGGTTAATATAGCTACATATTATGCACAATTTAACACATTTTGTGATGAATTTCATACACTTCAGTTGAAAAAGGATTCAAATTACAATATGAATTTCGATTTATGGAGTAAATTCGAAAATAAGTACTGTTTTGTAGTTTCTATACGCGAAAGCATTATAGCAAAGCAAGATTCATCACGCGATCGACAGAAGTTAAATAATTCACCATTAATTAAGCTCCCACCGATCGAGATGCCATCGTTCGATGGTAATCAAGAGAATTGGTCGATATTTTATGAAGCTTTTAAATTAAACATTCACTCAAATGAAAATTTGAATACGTCGCAAAAGATGCAATATCTGATAGGGAAACTCCAAGGAAAGGCGTTATCAGTTTTTGCGGGAATACTTCCGAACGAACAAAATTATTTTTTAATTTGGGAAGCTCTCGAAAAGAAATATCAGGACAAACGCGTGCTAGGTACCTTTTATCTGAACAATATTTTGAATTTAAAATTATTGGCACCTAGTAACCCAAATGAGTTAAATAATTTTATCGAAAGGTTTGCGTCTTCCATAGCTGCACTCAAGGAATTAGGTATTGATGACCTAACCGATTTTATAATATTACATGTTGCACTGAAAAAATTAGATATACAGTTGGTGCAAAATTTCGAAATGTCTATACGGGAGAAAGCTATACCTACATATACCGATTTAATAGAATACATTCGGTCGCATGTCAAAATCCTAGAACGAACTGGGCAAAATGATAATAAAGTTGTTAATAATAAAAACAAAGTTACGCATTCATTCGCTGTGGTCGAACAGAAGTCAAGTAATAATAATCGTAATAGGTGCCGGAAATGTAATCATTCTGATCATGTTGAATTGTTTAAATGTGAACAATTTAACGAATTAAGACCAAATGCTCGCTTTCAGTTTGTGAAATTAAATAATTTATGTGTAAACTGCTTAAGCGATAAACATAAAACTGTGAAATGTCCATCTAAATCGGATTGTAGAATTTGTAAAAAACGACATCACACCGCTCTGCATTTTGAGAGCACGGTGAATACTGAAAGTCAATCGAAAAACGAAGCCATTACATTAATAGCGCGTAGTAATAAACATTATAATAATTTTTCTGCGGGTAATATAGCTACGAATGTACTACTGTCAACCGCGCAGTTATTTGCTTATGACAATAAAAATAATCAAGTAACCGTAAGGTGTTTAATTGATTGCGCCTCGCAACAAAATTTAATCAGTTTAAACACTTGTAATGAATTAAATCTTAAAATAATTCCTTTAAATAATTCAGTAGTTAAAAGTGTTGGTTCAGTAGAGACACCAATATTGGGACACGTTGCGTTAAAAATTAAATCCCGCGTTTCAGAAGATACTTATAAAATTAGTCTATTAGTTGTCGATAAAATAACTGATAAGCTTCCTACACAACATGTTGACACAAAGTCATGTGAGCATTTAGTGGGTTTAAACTTAGCAGATGAATCCTGGAACGTTCCATCCGATGTTGATATCTTATTAGGTGCACAGTTATTTCCATATATTCTGCTGGGGAATAAGGTTTTATCTAAACATAATACGAATGCACCACCGGCTATACAGACAGTATTCGGGTATATTGTAATGGGTGAAATACCTACGTGTACGCCGGAGGTTTCGTGGACGTTCGGCCCCATAACCAATGTAGATTTATATAATGCGTTATCCAAGTTTTGGACGATGGAAGACATGCCTATTAAGTCGTTGATGAGTGCTGAAGATGCAGAATATGAGAAAATGTACCTCGAGTCAGTCCAACGGGATGAATCGGGAAGGTATATTGTATCTTTACCGTTTAAGATAGATCCTAATAATTTAGGTGATTCGCGCCGTGTCGCGCAGCGTCGATATGAATATTTAGAACGGAAATTTAATACGTCGCCAGAATTGCATTGCAGTTATAATGAAGTAGTTTCTGAATATCTGGAAAAGGGATATATGAGGGTTGAAGTTCCGTCTTCATCTAATATTGATGAGGGATATTTCATTCCTCATCACGCAGTAATTCGTAAAGATAAATCAACAACTAAAACTCGTGTTGTATTAGATGCAAGTACAAAGACCAGTTCAGGGTTGTCACTTAATGATACTTTGTATACAGGTCCAAATTTGCAATCTAATTTATTTACACTTTTAATTAAATTTCGCTTATTCGCTGTAGCATTAACCGCAGATGTTAAGCAAATGTATCTACGTATAATGGTAACGGAAAGCCATCGTAAATATCAAAAAATTCTTTATTGATTTCACGAAGATGAACAAATTGGAGTTTATCAATTTAATTCACTCGCGTTTGGTTTGAACTGTTCACCATTTCTAGCAATGCGAACTATACGGCAGCTAGCGAGCGATGAAAGAAATCGTTATCCGAAAGCGGCGGAAGTTGCAATTAATGATTTATATATGGACGATTTTGTATATTCTGTAAATACTATAAGTGAAGGCATCACTTTGGCTACAGATTTAATGGCGATGTTCAAGTGTGGAGGATTTGAATTAGTCAAATGGTCGAGTAATTCTCCTCATTTACTGGCCCAATTACCAGAGTCGCACCGCGCGACAATGGATTTTTCGGATAAATGTAGCATTTTAGGATTAAAATGGGATCCGATATCTGATTGTTTTCAATTTATGATATGTCCGACGGAGGAAAAAACTATATGTAAAAGATCAATTCTTTCCACAATAGCTCGTTTATTCGATGTATTAGGTTTGGTTGCTCCGGTAATTTTATATGCCAAATTACTTTTACAAGAGCTGTGGTTAGAGAAAGTAGGATGGGACGAGGAACTACCCCAAAGTATTGTTAATAGATATGTCAAATTCAAGGAAGAATTACCGATGCTTTCTAATTTATATTTACCTCGATATTTGGGAGTAAAGGAGGACTGCACGATAAATATTATCGCCTTCGCAGATGCGAGTATGAAAGCATACGGTTGTGTAATATATCTTCATGTCACGGATAAGGGTGGCAACACTACAATGAATTTGATATGTTCTAAATCCAAGGTGGCCCCTCTGAAAACAGTATCGCTCGCTCGATTGGAATTATGCGCTGCGCTTATTTTATCTAGACTCGTTAGATCTATTATAGATACTTATAGAAATCGCGTTTCGATAAACGATATATTTGCTTTTTCAGATTCAAAAATAGCACTTTCTTGGATTCACTCGTCCCCGCACCGGTGGCAAACTTTTGTAGCTAATCGAGTTAGTGAAATTCAGGAAAATTTACCCGCGAAACATTTTTATCACATAGATGGCGTTACCAATCCTAGTGATTGTTTATCACGAGGACTACTGCCTGCTCAGCTGGTCGATCATTCTCTTTGGTGGCACGGTCCGCCCTGGGCTGCGAACCCAGTATCCGAGTGGCCTGTCGAAAGATTTTCCCCCTCACGAGAGGAGGAGAATACTTTGGAATTGAAAAAATCGCATACATTTACGATAACGTCAATAGAGGAAAATTCTCCGATATATAATCTCGCTTTAAAAATTTCCTCATGGCCAAAACTGCTGAGAATTGTGGTATATATTTTACGATTTATGCGAAAGTTATCACGCTCAACAGTTATAAGTTCCACGGAATTAAACATTGCTGAAATGAATGTATTAAAAGCTTTACAGAATAGGTATTTTAGTGCCGATATACAATTAATACAGAGGGATAAATTATGCTCACCTTCAATCCGAAAACTAAACCCGTTCTTAGATCATAATGGCTTGTTACGTATAGGTGGTAGATTAACAAACGCGAATATACCTTTTGAAAACAAACATCCAGTACTTCTGCCAAGACAGGATCATATTGTCGATATAATTATAGACTTTCACCATCGTGTGAATTGTCATACTGGTGCACATCTCCTTATGTCAATAATTAGACAGCGTTATTGGATCTTATCGGGGAGAAATCTAATACGCAAAAGAGTACATGCTTGTAATTTCTGTTTTAAAACTGCACCTTCTAATATTATACCGCTAATGGCAGATTTACCTACAGCTAGAGTTCAGGCAGCAAAGGCATTTACACATACGGGTGTAGATTTTGCCGGACCAATAAATATAACCCTTTCTAGGCGTCGTGGGGTAAAAAGTCAAAAGGCATATATATGTCTATTTATTTGTTTAACAACGAAGGCTATACATATGGAAGTGGTATCAGATCTAAGCACGGACAATTTTTTAAACGCATTTAAGCGTTTTCTATCCAGACGCGGACCGGTTTCGTGTATGTACAGTGACAATGCGACAAATTTCATAGGCGCAAAGAATTGTCTGGATGACTTATATAATTTTTTAGAGGCAAATTCAACTAAAGAAGTTCTTCGCAATGAATTTAACATTCGGAGAATTGAATGGAAGACGATTCCACCCCGCGCTCCTCACTTTGGAGGATTATGGGAGTCAAATATTAAATGCATTAAATCGCATCTGTATAGGGTTGTGGGTACTCAACTTTTATGTTATGAAGAGCTTCTCACAGTTCTGACACAAATAGAGGCTGTACTTAATTCACGGCCATTATGTTTATTAAGCAGTTCTCATTATCCAGAAGCTCTTACTCCGGCTCATTTTCTGATGTCTACCCCGATTCAGCATCTACCTGCTTATGATTTGACTAATGAACGCATTAGTCTACTGAAAAGGAAAGAGCTTTTGGATCACCTCGTTCAATCTTATTGGAAGAAGTGGCATATAGAGTATCTTCACTCTCTGCAGATGAAAAAAAAATGGAATAGTCCCGCGAATAACGTTCTAGTAGGTACCATAGTATTGGTGCATCAAGAGGATGCGCCTCCACTTTATTGGCCGGTGGGCGTTGTTGAGGAGGTGTTCCCTGGTAAAGACGGAGTGGTTCGTGTCGCACGCGTAAGGACCCCTTCCGGGAACTTTAAACGACCAGTCGTAAAATTGTGTCCTTTGCCTACACAATAAGTATGATTTCTTTATTTCATTATTTTATAAATTTTCGTTTTAACTTTGTAATATTAATAGCGTATTGATAAGAATATTTATATTTCATCTTACTTCGTTTTACATTTAATTCTTTACTTTATTTGAAAGTACTTAAAATTTCGGAAGGTACTTTCAACGCCGGGAGAATGTTCGCGCAATATATATGGGATTGTTAGGTATGCATCCACAGGCTTAGTGGACAAGTGTAATGTCAATACCAAATCCTGCAAATGTCCTACCTACCCTTTTACCCATCCCAAAATGTCACCATATTAAAAATATTGTTGCGACACATGTAAAATCTGACAAGTGGTGTCAGTTGCTTATCAGAGTTCGGAGTGATAATTAATATCAGACAGGGCGAATATACATATAAATTGTGAAGTGAAATCAACTAATACTCCTGAAGACGTGTGATAGTCATCAACGGGTGAGTCCATCTTTCCTGCATTCCAATCTGGGCTTATCTTGTGCTCCAGAAGCCCAGATTTATACCTTTGATTATTGCACTGTCCATCGGGTTTGTCGGATGCATATATCGTCCCATACCTATCATTCGGAGTAGTTTGGGACTGGTCCTTTGGGCGTGTGGCATATCACACCACCTCTAAAATATATAGTGGAGTCGCAGCTTCGCGACACCAACGTACCTAAATGACGGCCTCCGTTATCGAGGGGTAAGGCTATCGACTAGCAATCCGAAGGTCGCGGGCTCAAATAAATTTTACTAAAATTAATTTGTACTATTTTACAATTAGTGTTTGGTAACCAGATCTGAATAGCCAGGTACTTTCCCACCTTCCTCTACGTCATCTCCTTCGAGGTCCACAATACCTTCAGTCTCACAACAACCCCAATTGGGGATGCCATAGTCTCACTGGCTCCAGACGGGAGCAGTTGGGACTCTGGTGTGGTATTCAAAAAAAAATTTTTAAGATCCACACATCTTCGGATCTACCGGATCTGCCCTGATGATGGACACTGCAACGCTGTCCGAAACGTCGTCTAAAGAAGGAGTTAGCGCAACACGGCATAACACCCCAAAAACAAACAACAAAAATGCTTTTGGCCGTGAGAATCTAAAAACTTACCAGACCTAAACTTCGTTGTTAAGATAATGCAGCTGCGTGGCCGCCCGCGGATATATCCCGGCCGGCGTTCTTTTGTTATAACAACACCCTGATTAGAATACATTTAATTGTTTTGTCTTTGATTTTATAAATATTTTTAATAAATTAAAAACGGCTATGGAATTCCACGTTTTGCCACCGCGTTTCCGTTTACTATTGATTACTTAACACGGCTAAATATTTCAAAACGACTTATTAACGATTCCAGAATGTACTTTATTTATTACTGTTTTAAAAATGTATCTGTTTCTTTAGACAATTTTTTTTTTATAAACTGCCTATAAACTACGTTTTATTACTTATCCACTGGAGCGATCTCTGTCATATTTTAGACCGGTCGGTGGCCGAGTTGACATCGCGTTTGGGTCCCACCCAGGCGCGGCGTAGTGTGTTCAATTCCTGGGCTGGCTAAGTCCTCCATCACAACACAAGCAACATTTTCAGCTGACTGTGGTGGTAGTAGGAGATTTTCAAATATTGCCAGGTTATTCAAAACCCGGGAATGTATGTCTTTCTTTTAAAAAAGTAGTTTATATTGTTTCCGTTTTAATGTTTTCGGGGGATAATTATACCAGTACAACTCAATTACTGTCAAACTTGTTGTGAAATCAGATATGAGCGCATCAGCAGAATGCTGCCTGCTCATTACATAATAATAATAATAATAATAATTGACCCCGTACTACAAATAAACCCAAGTTTTTTTTAAGTTTCTGTGAGTACAGCTCCCAAGTCTTGCTCAAGTGCATGTCCGTCCGTAACACTTAGTCAATGTACTTATTTGTTCGTTGTCCTCTTTCCTAATGTGAAGTTTATATTTTGATTTTAATTAATATATTTACACGTTGTTTGGGGTAAAGTTTTATCTCATTCATAAAAAAAACTTTTTCTTCTTCTGTTTTTATCGAGATTAAAGCAAACTATGATATTAAAATATATTTGTTTTTCTTTTTTTATTACATCAAGTAGTTACGGTTCGTGATTAAACAGATTTTCTTGAGGATATATAGTGTATTACGTTAAAAATAATTGAAATTTTGATGAGTAAGTTTAAACTAATTATAAAAACTGCTTTTCGTCATCGAAGTTATTGAAATTGGACAACTATGTGCCTAAATTCTACATTTCAATCAACATTCCGTTAATGCTGCAATGACCCCGGGGTCGGGGTCATTGCAGCATTTCACTCAATTGGTTTATGAGTATATAGCTTAATTTATATGAGATTGAAAAAAAATCGTATACGAATTTGGTGGGCAGTTAAATTGTCTGACGTTGATTATAAGTATTTTTATCGTAAACTTTATATGCAAGACGTAGAAAATGTTAAAGTCAAATTGGTTCAATTGGCTTTGGTCTCCTCTACCAATGAAGCAAGTGATTTCATTGTATAATATTCATTGGGCCTCTGTGAAAAATTCTTCACATAAAATATAATCGAAAAAATTGATTAAATATAATTGCATTTGTAACCACCTTGTGGTGTTTTTTCACTGAAAGATGCCGACTTCCGGTCATATTGTTTAAATAATATTAAATGTGAGATAATTCTTTTAAATAAGAAGATTTAATTTTATTTAGAGAACTTTAAAATATAACGATTTCCGGTAAGATGTGACAATAATTTATACAGAATATTAATATTTAAAAAATAATGTTTATTCGATTTGAATGATTTATGCCAATCATTGGGATTTTCTTTTCAAGAGTTATGTGATTATAAAGTTTACGATTTTTTTTAAATCCTAATAAAAAGTGATAATCGATAAAAATTGGGTGAATTCATTGGTTATAACTTATAATATAGATCATTTTGTATGTCTCCATATTCAAATTCGGAGGTATGACTTTTTTATGTGACACATCTCACTAGAGCGCCCCTGTCTTTACACGTTAAATACAGAGAAACTATGTCGCCACCTAGTTGGGCAGCGTTATGGGGCAGGTTAAGGTAGGGTCTGTAGGAATGAATTTATTAATGCGGGTCTTAAAGAGGCCCGGATTATATGGAGGAGGAAAAACAGATGCCGATAGCTCGTTCCACATGCGAGCCGACTTACGATAAAACGAGTTGGAGAAACGACCCGTTCATATATAAACAGGCTCTAATAAAATACCCCTAGAATAGACACAGCATACGCACATTTCGTCACACATGATTTTACCGCACATATGCCTCAGGGATCTCATTTCTACAGTATTCAGTCTACTTTCAGCCTTCTTCTGCCAGTTTCATGCTCACTTCCATATATTAGGGTAGGTACCAGCACTCCATTGTGGACTTGCCGGATCGAAAGAGACTGGTCGAGGGATACCTTTTGGCCATAAAAATCTAAAATGGCGGCAAAAGGAATAATGTTATATGGTATATTTTGAACTTCTTGCCACCTCTCCTGATTACGCTTCGTGACTTAGTAGGGGTGGCCGGGTTCTTGATTATAATGGGTAATTATTTAAAATGGGTAATCAATGGATGATTGAACGCGGTTGGAGATAGCAAAAAACTGTCCAAAGAAGCGAAACTCCACAATGGAGTGCTGGTACCTACCCTAATATATGGCAGTGAGGCATGGAACTGGCAGAAGAAGGCTGAAAGTACACTGAATACTGTAGAAATGAGATCCCTGAGGCATATGTGCGGTAAAATCATGTATGACGAAATCTATTCTACAGGTATTTTATTAGAGCCTGTTAAAAGGAGCTAGCAGCATTGATCCCCGGTGCACGTGCGTGATACTCGGCGGTCACGAGCGGAACGCACGTTCACAATAAAGTTGATGTTGTCTTTATGAGAACGGGTCGTTTTTCCAACTCGTTTTTGCGTAAGTCCGCTCGTGTGTGTGTTTTTTCCTCCATATAATACCGTGCACCTGTTTGATACTTGGCGGACACGAGCTGAACACAGGTTCACAGTAAAGTTGATGTTATCTATATATGAACGGGTCGTTTCTCCGACTCGTTTTACCGTAAGTCGGCTCGCATGTGGAACGAGCTATCAGCATCTGTTTTTACTCCTCCATATAATTCGCGCCTCTTTCAGATCCGCATTAATAAATTCATCCCTACAGCCCCGACCTTAACCCGCCTTATAACGCTGCCCAACTGGGTCACGACATAGTTTCTCTGTATTTAGAGTGTAAAGACAGGGGCGCTCTTGTGATAGGTGTCACATAAAAAAATCATATTTGCGAATTTGAATATAAAGACATACAAAATGATCATTGTTGGGCAGCGTTATGAGGCGGGTTAAGGTAGGGGCTGTAGGAATGAATTTATTAATGCTGGTCTTAAAGAGGCGCGAATTATATGGAGGAGGAAAAACAGATGCTGATAGCTCGTTCCACATGCGAGCCGACTTACGGTAAAACGAGTCGGAGAAACGACCCGTTCATATATAGATAACATCAACTTTACTGTGAACCTGTGTTCCGCTCGTGTCCGTCGGGTATAAAGCACGTGCACGGTGCACCGGGGATCAATGCTGCTTCTCCTTTTAACAGGCTCTAATAAAATACCTGTAGAATAGACACAGCATACGCACATTTCGTCATACATGATTTTACCGCACATATGCCTCAGGGATCTCATTTCTACAGTATTCTGTCTACTTTCAGCCTTCTTCTGCCAATTCCATGCCTCATTTCCATATATTAGGGTAGGTACCAGCACTCCATTGTGGACTGCTAGCTTCTCTTCTTTGGACAGTTTTTAGTTAGCTCCAACCGCGTCCAATCATCCATTAATTACCCATTATAACCAAGAACCCGGCCTCCCCTACTAAGTCACGAAGCGTAATCAGGAGAGATGGTAAAAGATACAGGTTCAAAGTTTCCTACGTAACATTATCCCTTTTGCCGCCATTTTGGATTTTTATGGTCGAAAGGTATCCCTCAACCAGTTTCTTTTTCGATCCGGCCCGCCACGCAGTAGATGGGCAAACGCATCCGCCGCCAGGACTTAGACAAACCTCACCCTATGAACCCGTGTACCCCTGCTAAGTTATGATTTTTTTATGGATTTGTTTTTGCGAAATTTTCGTTTCAATCTAAATACGCATACATTTCTTATAAACAATTCAAGCAACACACGTCATTTTGATTTGAAACGGTACCATCTCACAGTCATTTCATGCGATATTCGACTCTAGAGACTAATACTTTGGGTTCAATATCACAAAAGATTACGGAATCACATAAAACCTTGTGATGAACAGTCCACCGATTGCCCCTTGATTGGTTCATTTAGTAAAACCATATATAGGGACACAGATCAACTTTGTCTAATAACTTCTTACCTGGATCAACATACTACGGGAATAGATCAATATATATGAGATCAACATAAGTATGCCAATTTGGGTAGATCAACATAAATTATGCATCCGATTTCCATACAAAATTTGAAAATTTTATTAACAGTATATCAAATGGTTTTTCTGGCAAACTGGCAACATTGATAATTATTGTACCACTGTTGTCAGTTCATACAGATGTATTCCATAATAGCCAAGTTATTTGGTGTTAAAGGTGGATCAACTTAGTCTAGCAACTTCTTACTGGATCAACATACTACGGGAAGAGGACAATATTAAAATATTCCACTACTTGATAAAAAAAACTTCAACAGGGTATGCTTATATATTGAAATCGATGTACTAAATATATCAACAACATCGTAGTATTTGTTTCCTAGCTGTTGAATCCGCCGCATAGGAGTGTGATATTGGGACGTTGATATAGAATTGCTCTAATAATATGGTAGGTACTGTCTTGTAACCGACCTGCTTGGAGTATGAAAAGAGATTAGGTACATATAATCAATCAGGAATACCAAACATTGAATTAATAATTTTATACAAACAGGTTATATGCATTATATAGGAAATACTAACAGTATATAGATGTAATGCATCATAAAGTAGGTCCAAAATAGATATATGCATACATAAATGTAAAATTGTGATTACAAGTATAATAAATTATAACAATTATTTTATAAGCAATAATTATTAGCCTGAAACACTCATCCACATTGAAAAATCTCCTGATAAAAGATACATGACGCCAACGGGACTTGAACCCGTCTCCTTTCGATTTCCGGTCGACAGCTCTGACCACTGAGCTATCGCGGCTCATCTCTTATCCCCGAAATAATTCAATATATATCAGTGTTTCATTCAACAATTACTGCTTGTTACATTTTTTTCCCCTATATATATAATAAATTATATTTAAAAATAATTTAAAAAAAAAAAAAACACTAAATGCTTAACAATATTAGTAAAACGTATGAGTAACATACAAAATAGAAATTAAAACAACACTACATATAAGACAAAACACTTAAACTACGTTACCAATGCTATTCTAATTTTTAGGATTCAACAAAGTGCTGGTAAAGATTATGCTTAGTTCTATAAATGGAGTCAGTAAATATATCAATAGCACCCCCATACTTGTTGCCCAGATCATGCATCCTATTGGTCAGTGAGTGTGTCTGTGTTCTTATGTTATCGTCAATTTACCTTAACGACTTTTATATAAAATACCGCTTCTACGTGGTTAATCAATGGTAAATTCGTTATTTTTACGGTAAATGCATTTTTAATTTAAAAAATATGTTTCGTTTCGTATCGAAGATCAATGTGCTAATTATTGGTTTGTTTTTCCAGGTAGCTTTAATGTGGGGACTGTTACCATCAAGGTGGAACAAGGACCCCAAGAAGAAGATAAAAGAGGATGTCGAAATATGGAAATTAATATAGACCTGCCGGATGTTAAAAAGGAATGCTTAGAACGTTTTGAAAAAATTGCCCAAACAGCAGGTAAAACCGACTTTTATTATATAATTTATCAATTCGTGCTTTCCTATTTTATGAACAAATTTTTACGTTTTTTCTTTGTGTAGGTGATAAAACTTGTTGAGCCTTAATCGCCTTTTTTCACAGATTTGAAGACACATCCTGTGGAAAAACGATCATCCTGTCCTCATTGTAACTACTCCTGCTCTTATAAGTCTATTTTGACAAGACACATGCTGACTCACAGTAGAGAAAAACCTTTTTCATGTTCCCAATGCAACTATTCATGTTCCCATAAGAGTAATTTCACAAGACACATGCTTACCCACAGTGGAAAAAAACCATTTTCTTGTTCCGAATGCAACTATTCGTGTACTGAAAAGGGTAGTCTGACGAGCCACATACTGACCCATAGTGTAGAAAAACCTTTTTCATGTTCCCAGTGCAAATATTCATGTTCTCATAAGAGTAATTTGACACGACACATACTTACCCACAGTGGAGAAAAACATTTTTCATGTTCCCAGTGCAAGTATTCATGTTCTCAAAAGAGTAATTTGACAAGACACATGCTAACCCACAGTGGAGAGAAACCTTTTCCTGTTCCAAGTGCAACTATTCATGTACTCAAAAAGGTAGTCTGTTGAGCCACATACTGACCCACAATAGAGAAAAACCTTTTCCATGTTCCCAGTGCAACTATTTATGTTCTCATAAAAGTAATTTGACAAGGCCCATGCTTAAACACAGTGGAGAAAAACCTTTTATACGTTCCGAATGCAATTATTCATTTTCTCGAAAGGAAGCTTTGACAAGTCACATGCTGACGCAGACTAGAGAAGAACCTTTTTCATGTTCCGAGTGCAACTATTCCATTTCTCTTAGGGTTACTTGACGACACACAGTGGAGAAAAGCCTTTTTCATGTTCCGAGTGCAAATGAAGATTGGAAGGAACACATGATTACCAACAACTGAAAAAAAACATGTTGCCATTGTAATATCTAGTTGTTTGTTTTGATAACTAAAGTGAATTTTTTATTTGTTTAACTTTGTTTATTGAAAAATTAAAATAAAAGTTGAATCCTGATTGGCTATCATTCATTAAACCAATAAAAAAGATGCCTCAAAACAAGTGTGTTTTGTTATATTCTTATATTATCAAGTCAAGACAAGGCGTGGAGAAACCAGTATAATTATTATTGGTTTAACTAAAAGCTATAAAATACATTATTTTCTATTTTCTGGAACACAAATACTTACTTTTCAATATTGTCTATTTGACAAAAAGTCTTTTGTAAATAAAATGTGCGTATTAAGTGAGTCCCTATTTTCAATATATTTACAAAAATCTGTTCACAAGCGCGGCCTCATAATAAAGTAAGGAAGTGACATTTTTTTCAGATCTTTGTTTTCTGTACCCACTTGAATGAATTAATTAAAATATATTTAAAGACTATGACTTATTATGTCTTTGTTATTTGCACAACCTTACTTAGTGGACAAACATGCTTTCGTCATCTGCCAATCGTTTCATCCTGTTTCTTAGAGCTAATTTTACATA
This sequence comes from Hesperophylax consimilis, assembly GCF_061612785.1. Lineage (NCBI taxonomy): Eukaryota > Metazoa > Arthropoda > Insecta > Trichoptera > Limnephilidae > Hesperophylax > Hesperophylax consimilis. The sequence continues at coordinate 12,171,477 of NC_142852.1, forward strand.
ATATCCCTTGTACTGTTTACCCCACGCCTTTAAATTTATCATCCCATCAAATGAATGATGTTTGTTGGAATTGGGCGACCATACATGTAAGTTTGAAATATGGTATGAAAGAATGAAAAAAGGGAGACCAATCACTCTCGACAAAGAAGCACACATCATAATCTAGAATTCAAGCACAACACAATCACATGAGTTCCACCGCGATACCCCGAGGTAATAATTGTGGCCACAACACAACGAATGTATAAGCACTTTCAATATAGGCGAAAATACAATACATGCACATCTGACATGGTTTTTCGGGACTGTCGATTTGTTAGGTTTGTTGTTGAATATACTCACATTTAAAGAAAAGGTTTTAAAAACAATGTCAATGGACGAAAAAGTTATGGGACAGTAAGTTGTAGACAAGTGCGCAGTACTGTAACTTGGATTGGTCTCGTCGAAAGAGAATCACAAAGAAATTGCTCTCTGCAAGTGTCGATACTTGCATATAAATACACAAAGAAAATATTTGCATAACAGCGTCAAAACCAACAAAAAATTTACTTGCAAATATCACGAACATGTTCACATTAAAACTCAAAATTATTTAGTTGCAAACAACATTATTATTTTTTTCTGTTGAAACTCGAAACACAAATGAAAATATAATTAAAATTATTTATTACCCTTATCAAATCAATAATTAAACAGGTAAAATAATGGAACTGTTTTGTTGAGACTTTGAGGCAGAACTAACATTCACTCGCGTGGAATGACTCGCAAATTGTGCTGAATATGAAATGTTCTTAAAAATCATTATTCTTAGTAACGATCGTTCTTAATAATAACCGTTCTTATTAATTACCGTGATTAATTATCATATTATGATGAATATGTATGTTACGCTAGACAAAGTGGCAGTATTTGTGACGGTGGCAGTGAAATTAAACATTTGTAAATTTAAGTGCAAAAAGAGTATTGTCATTGTAACCCAAAATCAACTTTGGTGAAAACATACAATAACCATAGACAATACAAAACTATTTCGCCATAGACAATTTACATAAATTAATATATACTTAGGGGCATTTTTGTTCCAACATTAATAAAAATATAATTAATAAACCAAAAAAAAAAGAAATAGAAAATGGCAAATACAAGAGGAAAGGGAGTTATAACGGAAACCGAAGAAAAATTTAACATTGATAAAATTATACAGATTTTTGAAAAAAAATTTGAATCCATGAAAAAAGAAATTATATCAAAAATTGAAAAACAAACCCAGGACACTCAAAAAAGCATTGATTTTATGAGTAGTCAGTACGATGAACTAATAAAAAAACTAGAAATAACAATTCTACAAAATAAAAAAATTGAAAATTATTTTGATAGCATAAAAAAGGAACACCAGGAAAAGAATATCATTATTAAACAACTTGAAATAAAAATTTCAGACCTCGAATACAAATCTCGGTCTAATTTCTAAGAAATAGCGGGCATTCCCCAAAAAAATGGAGAGCAGCAGATGGAGATAGTAAAAAGAGTTGCGGCGGCGGCAGGAATGGAAATCCAGCACAATGATATAATTGATATAAAAAGGACACATGATAGAAGGAACAATGCGCCACCGAAACTGCTAGTGGAATTTGCGGAAAAAAAGACAAGAGACAATCTTCTTTCTAAAAGGAAAAATATTAATTATGCAGCTATAAAAGATATCTCCACCGAACCAATCTATATTGCAGAGGAATTGAGCCCATATCAAAGGGAACTGCTCTGGAAAACGAAAAAATCTGCCAATGAAAAAATGTGCTCCTACGTTTGGTTCAAAGATGGAAAAATAATGACGCGAAGAATGCCAACCGAAAAAATAATTTATATAAAACATGTAGATGATATAAAAAATATTGTATAACAAAAGGGCACAAAAACGATTACGAAAAAAATATAAAAATGGCTGACATTATATTAACCTCGGAACCAAATGATCTATCGAATTTAAATAACAACTCTTTCAATATACTACACAAAAACATAAGAAGCATAAGAAAAAATTTTGATGAATTGCAAATTTTATTGAAATATTTAAAAGTTAATTTTCAAATAATAATACTTACTGAATGTTGGATAAATCATAAATACATGAAATTGGAAATTGCTGGATATACAACCTACTCAAGTGTGAATAACAAAAAACAAAACGATGGTGTAATTATATACATTAAAAACGAAATAAAAGCCGAAGTTGAAGAAATTATTATCACAAATGCCAATTGTTTAAAAATTAAAATCAGTAAAGAAAAAGCTATATTAGCAATCTATCGATCGCCCTCAACAAGAAACATCGACCCATTCCTTAAATCCGTAGACAAGGAACTCTGCCTTCTTAAAGAAACGAAAAACATATTTATTATTGGAGATGTAAATATAAATATTTTAGAAAATGGACACCCTAAGCGAATTCAATATCTGCAGATGCTAGCATCCCATGGACTGGAAAGCTTAATAAATGTTCCTACTCGAAAAGTGGACAACAGTGAAAGTTGCATAGACCATATAATGAGTAAAACAAAAGACATTACTCAAACTGTTGTATTTAATTCAACTATAACCGATCATTATACAACTATGCTTTCAATAAAAATAAACAAGTCAAATAAAATGAAGAAAAAACCATTAACAACAGAAAAAACAGAAACCAACTGGAATATCATTAAACATAATCTACAATGTACCGATTGGAAAAAACTGCAAAGTATGAACAATACAAATGATGCATGGAATTATTTCATAGAACTTCTTCAGAATAACATACTATCTAATACCACAAAAATTAATAAGAAAATCTCACACAAAAATGTACATATTAAACCATGGATTACACAGAATGTTATAAACTGCATAAGAAAAAGAGACGAGTTACACAAGAAACTTAAAAAAATTCCATACGATATACACATGTTAAGATACTACAAAAGATACAGAAACATTTGCAAAAAAGTTATTATGTATACAAAAGAAACCTACTATAAGAAAAAAATTGTAGATTGTAAACAAAATCCCAGGAAAATGTGGCAAATAATAAATGAAATAACCAGTTCTAAATCTGCCAACGTTACATCAATTGACGTGCTGAATATAAACAATGTTCCCAGGACATACGCTGATAATCTTGACCAAATACTTGAATACGTCAATAATTTTTTCATAAATATAGGATCAAATCTAGCAAAGCAAGTTACAAAATGTAACGAAGATGTACAAATAAACGAACCACCTGAGCAAGGAAATCAGCTCAATTTTAAACAAATTACAGCTGACGATATCAAAAACACAATTTCTTCTTTAAAATCAAATATTTCTTCGGGGGAGGACACAATCTCAACCAACGCAATAAAATATCTCTGTAAAGAACTTATCGAACCACTTACATACTTAGTCAACATGTCTATAACGAATAGCATATTCCCTACAGCCCTCAAAAAAGCGATTGTTATACCAATATTTAAACAAGGATGTAAAAATGACATAAACAATTACCGACCAATAAGCCTACTAAATACATTTTCAAAAATATTGGAAAGAATACTAAAAAAACAACTCTTATCCTACTTAGAAGACAATAAAAAATTATCAAAAACTCAGTATGGATTTAGGGAGAACTTAAGTACTAGTGACGCCATAGAAAAAATTACCGATATGATCACCAAAAGTTTAGACAGTGGAGAAAAAACTTTGGCAATCTTCATAGACTTACAAAAGGCTTTTGACACAATAGATCCCAAAATACTTTTTTCAAAACTTTCAAAAATTGGTATGTCATGTACAACACTAAACTTACTAAAAAGCTATATGACGGAGCGTACACAGAGCGTCCAAATTAATAAGAGAAAAAGCAAACCTCTCCTAATCAACCATGGAGTACCACAAGGAAGCGTACTAGGTCCGATATTATTTTTAATATACATTAATGATATCTGTAACCTAGAAACAAGAGGAAAAATCATTAGTTTTGCTGATGACACAGTAATTTTATTTAAAGAAAAAGATTGGATAAATACCTACAAAGAAGCTGAACACGGACTTGGTCTCCTGCAAAACTGGCTTAAAAGAAACTCCCTGACGCTTAATGTCAATAAAACAAAATATCTGACATTTTCTAAAACAGCCAGAGGGCAGCCGTCAGAGGACCTTAATCTCAAATTACATTCATGCCAAGGAATTTATCAAAAAATCAAGGCTTATCATGCCTCTGTCCCACTATAGCACACTCCAAAAGCATCAAATATCTTGGAATTGAAATTGATAATAATCTCCGTTGGAACTCACATATAGATGTAATTACAAAAAAACTAACCAGGTACATATACTTCTTTAGAAACATTCGCAATATCCTCAATATAAACGATATTAACCTTTCCTCATCTGTGGTGTGTATTTACTACACATTGCTTCTAATAACTTTAATAACTCTATAAATATAATAAATTCTGGGTTCAGATTAAAGGTATTCCTCCGTTATACATTTATGCACTGAATTAAAAAATAATATATTACATTGTTTTCAAATTCAATTAAAAATCAGAGTTTTTTGTTAAAAATCGGGAACAAATACACCAATACAATCAACCGTGTGATACTAAATACGCGAAGAGTGTGCGAGAAAATGACACGCTATTGATGTCCCGCTTTAATTCGCTATGCGGGAAAATGAGACATCCACACTTCTGCAGTTGTAGTTTTGATTTAGACCATCGATACCTACGACCGCACAGCTGTGTCTGTGCCAGCCGCCAGCCTCGCCGCTAGCCAGTTCAGTTGGCCGCGAACCGTCGTTAGATGTGGACCTCTCGCACGTTTCTTTAGCATCTGCCGATGGTTTTTTCATGTTTTCAGCAATTAAATTACAATTATTATCACTTTTGATATAAAATATAATAAACATAATCGATTAGCTATGAATATTCATATTTTTTGCTTATTTTGAGATGTGTATTGACTACACAGCACCGTAACGCGTGTATTTTTTTAGCACAGTAAGGGAAAGGTAAAAAAAGTATACTATGCTTTGTGTCAATCACAAATAGAGTACGGAATAACTGGATGGGGGTCTGCCTTGAGCACTCACACAGAGCGGCTCAATATAGCACAAAAAGGAGTATTAAAGACTATACTGAAAGTTCCGCTTAGAACTCCGACAGAAGAAATATTCAAAAACTTCAATGTTTACAATGTACAGAAACTATATTCAAAAAATGTTTTATTTAAACTGAAAAAAAACATATCCGAATACTCCACTGCCCAACATAAATACACAACCAGGGCAAAAAGCGAAAATATCCTGATTACTCCCAGTTTGAACACATCCTTTGGACAGAGAAATAATAAATTCCATGCTATAAAATTGTTCAATGCTCTACCAAATGAAACCAAAAAAATAAACGAAATGAGTATATTTAAAACAAAAGTCAAAACATGGCTTAGAGATCAAAGTAATAATCAACTTACAAACATTATGAAGACAATGTAAAGACAATTCAAAACTAAATACAAAAATTTAAGAAAAACTACAGGCCGCCTCAGAACAGGAAACCCTAGTGAGGAGGACTGTGAAAAAAATACAAAAAATATACTTATATTATACTTTAAACCTACATAATGTACAAATTTTGCTATTGATATTAATAAAAAAAAAAAAAATAAAAAAACAATATGTATGTGTTCAAAAGTCACGTGATGAATATGTTTTTTTTTTTTTTAGTTATCTGGTCGCCATAATAATTAAACTAATTGTCCATGATTATTTATTTTTCGGAATAACTTTATTGAGTAAAACCTCAAATTGTAATATTTAAATATTGAAGACAATATTAGTGATTTCTAAACGAAAATCTGAAACAGAAAAATCAGAAAAGGAAACGGTCACATCTAAAAATGTGCGGTGAAAAAATGAAAGTAATGTTAGTAGTTCTTATTCGAAGTATGATACAGTTAAAAGTGACCGAGGGGAATAGGGTCCCATAAGCTCAGTCGGTAGAGCACTGTCCCGGAAAGACAAGGGTCTTCGGTTCGAGTCCCAGATGTGACCGTTTCCTTTTCTGATTTTTCTGTTTCAGATTTTCGTTTAGAAATCACTAATATTGTCTTCAATATTTAAATTGTCTATGACTTCATTCTTGTCTATGCATAACCTATAAATATTTTTGACAAGTGCTAACAAGTATTTTTTCTTTGAGAGCCGTTTCTTCCTGTTAAACATAGTATCCCACGCCTGTGATGTTTATTGGTAAAGTAAGTATTCATTCTTATATTCATCGCTATTTATTTGGTAGCTGCCGTTATTCCAGTTTAGTTAGGGAATCATTGGGCGTTTTGTCACAGTAGAATATTTAAACTGTCAATTTCACGTCTACCTATTATTAGATTAGCATTTCGAAGGCATTTATTACAATGATCACAAAAAAAACATATGGTTAACAGATATTTTGTTAAAAGCGGAATGGCGGTTAACATTGTTAACATATATATAGTTTTCCCACGATAAACAACGTTTCTCTTAACCGTTGGAATATCTTCAAGGTTTTCAAATATGTGTTTTGGCTACGACTTCGTTATTTTGACAGGATAATCCAAGCGAAATCACATTTTATATTTTATTTTTAATGTTTTTTTTATTATACGAGGCATATCCAGAAAGTAAGTGTACTGAGGCTCTCACGACCGAATGAATTTTATGATCGATATTTTGGCTACCTTACGTGTAGCCTGACTTTTCCCCTCCGCAACGAGACCTGTTCAAGGTCAATACGTTGAGAAGTGTCAACGCGACAACACGTTTTGTGAAAAATGTCAATCCAATCTCCCGCCAAATGCGAAATACGCGGCGTCATCCGTTATCTTGTTTGGAAGGAAAAACCTCCGTTTGAGGTTTATAATGAGGATAAAACTGCATATGGTGATAAAGCTATGAATTGTACGAGTGTGTACAAGTGGTATCGCGAGTTTAAAAACGGTTCTCACCTCTTCACCCTCCACCAAAAAGTTCAAAACCACAATTTCAGCCAAGAAAATCGTGGCATCCGTGTTTTGGGACTGTCAAGGCATAATTTTGATTGAATATCTGCCTCAAGTGGAGACCATCAACTCTGCAAGATACTGTGAGACCCTAAAAAAATTTCGGAAGGTGATTCATAACAAGAGGAGAGGCATGCTGACAAAGGGAGTCAGCCTGCTGCACGACAATGCCAGACCACACACGGCCAACGCCACGAACGAACTGCTTGCTTAGTTTAAATGGGATATCCTGAACCACCCCGCGCATTCCCTTAACCTAGCACCTTCAGATTATTATCTCTTTACCTCCCTGAAGCTGTACATGGGTGGAAAAAGGTTTTTAACCGACGAGGAGGTAAAGGAGGAGGTGGAAAAGTGGACGAAGGTGTTGGCGGGAAACTACTTCGAGGAAGGCATCAAAAAGTTGATCCCCCGCTTCACCACCTGCATTGAGAGGAATGGCGACTATGTCGAAAAATAGCTTACATATGTACTACGGTAACCATGTAATTTTTTAGTTTCAATAAAAAGATTTGAAACCTACAAAAATTCAGTACACTTACTTTCTGGATTCGCCTCGCAGATAAAAGAAAATTATATTTTCACTTATTTAACTAGAATAAACTAAAACATTACACATTAATATATTACACAACGATTTTATTCACGATCATTGTTTTGTTGATTGATTATAAAACTGAACAACTTTTTTAAAAATTTACCTACACTTTTTTCATTTTAAAGTTCTTGCTCCCTTATTGCTCCCCTCGTAACCAATGGATTGCCTGCCGTAATGAGTATGTATGGTGTTTAAATTTATTTTATCTTGTTACCGTGTGTGTGTGTTTACGTGGTAGGTTTTAATGATTTCTGTATTTGGTTGTATGAGTTTATTATTTATTTTTCATATAAGGAGACATGTATTATATTCATTAAAAGTTTCTTAATGTTAATAGATTTGTTTTCATACAAAATGTTTCTGTTGATGTTCTCGATTTGAAGTGAAATAGCTTTTTGATTACTTTGTTTTTTTTTTTACGTGTAGTTCATTTATATATATTTCATATGCAATTAACCACATTTCAATCAAGTAGTTTAAACGTGAATGTACGAGGCTATTATAGACCTTTTTAAATTTTATTTGGTAACAGACATGAGATCCGGCTAAATACGCTAATTAAAGAGGTGATTTTATGTTTAATATCTTGAATATGCCATTTAAAAGTTGCCATTAAAAGGTGTTTATCAATGCACAGCCCAAGACAATTCTCCCGTATCAGGATTTGCAGGTTGTTACATTCAATTTTTAAGGGTACGTAAGGAGAAATGATTTAACGAGTTAAGTTAAAAATCATATATCCTGTTTTAATTTAACTTATAAATTTTATCATTTTATTTTATTTTAACAATGTTCTGTTTCAGATATATTTTTTGGGGTTAAACCAATAACCAAACTCTACCAAAGCAGACCATGGATCTACTGAAGCCAGATACTATATCCATCAAGATGGAACCAGGGCTCCAGGAAGAAGATGGAGGTGAAATTGAATTTCAGATTTAGATTTCGACCACCCAGCTGTAACGAAGGAATGCTCGCAATATGCGGAGAGTACTCAGACAGCCAGTTTGTTGCATTGCATACGCGTTAAATATAGAACTTAAAATTCGGATGTCCGGAATCAATGTCTCTTTTGAAATGTCGTGCCAACAGGACACACACTTGTGCACAACATCATTTCTTATAAAACATGAGGTGTATTGGGTATTTACCTTAATATGTGTCCTTGCCGGAGAATACCAAAATACAGCACTCATTAAACTTTATCATATTATTCATAATAAGTTGTCGGTTCCTCGATTTTCACCTAATTTTATTTGAGATATGATGTGAATTACACGTATTATACGTTAAAAATACATAAATATTGATTGTCAAAACAATATCTCATTGACCAAAAACAACTCTCTACTACAGGTGCTCTAGAGAAAGTTTTTTCCTTCTTGAAGAATCGGTCCCTGAAGCGGACATCTGAGGTCATTTTTTATCTGACATTGACCTTGTTGATCAATGGTATTTATTCGTAAAAGAATAGTTTTTTTTTTCAATTAAAAAAATTCTCGTTAATATCAATTTGACTAAGTTTCAGGGCTGGCCCTATGCGGGCGCAATTAGTGCAATTAGTGCAGTTCGCTCCGGGCGTCGAATACTTAACCTAACACAACGCCCTTAATATTATTTTTGATATATACTGCTCTACAAAAATACACAAATCATCATTTTAATGATTACAGTGATATCTTGCCTCGGCGTGTACTAATTTAGACTGTTATGGCAGCCAAAATTAAACTTGCGCCAGGTGCCGTTTGGTTAGGTTAGGTTAGGTCAGGGCTGGCCATGCTAAGATTCATTATATTTATTGTCCTTTTTTATTCCAGGAAACATTAATGTGAAGACAGTCACCATAAACGCGGATCTTGTACCCCGACAAGATGAAGCGGGGCTTACTTATATGAAAATTGACATAGACCTGCCGGATGTTAAAGAGGAATGCTTAGAACGCTTTGGAAGAATTACCAAGGCAGCAGGTAAAACCAATTTTTCACTGTTAACTTGAACGATTCGGACTCTCCTATTTTTTTAACCTTTCTACGAACTTACTTCGCTTTTTAACTCTAATTTTAGGAAATAGGTTTAACTGAGTCTTTTTCACCCATGTTATTTTTCAAATTTGTCGACAGATCTTCAGACGCATTTTGTGGAAAAGGGAATCACTCCTCCCCATCACAACTACTCCTCCTCTCCTAAGTCAAATTTTGCAATAAACCTACGCACCCAAGCAAGAGAAAAAACTTTTTCTTGTTCCGTGTGCAACTATGCATGTTATAAAAAGAGTCGCCTAATGGGCCACATGCTGACTCACAGTGGAAAAAAACCTTTTTCATGTTCCGAGTGCAACTATGCGTGTTTTCAAAAGGGTCATTTAAAGAGCCACAAGCTCACTCACAGTGGAGAAAAACCTTTTTCATGTTCCATGTGCACCTATACATGTTATCGAAAGAGCGACCTACCGAGCCACATGCTGACTCACAGTGGAAAAAAACCTTTTTCATGTTCCATGTGCACCTATACATGTTATCGAAAGAGCGACCTAACGAGCCACATGCTGACTCACAGTGGAGAAAAACCTTTTTCATGTCCCCTGTGCAACTATGCGAGCTATCGAAAGGGTCTGCTAAAGAGGCACATGCTGATTCACAGTGGAGAAAAACCGTTTTCATGTGTGGAGTGCAACTATGCGTGTTGTCAAAAGGGTCAGCTGAAGATGCACATGCTGATTCACAGTGGAGAAAAACCTTTTTCATGTTCTGTGTGCAACTACGCGTGTTGTCGAAAGGGTCACCTGAAGAGGCACATGCTGATTCACAGTGGAGAAAAACTATTTTCATGTTTGGAGTGCAACTATGCAAGTTATCAACAGGCTAGCCTGAAGACACACTTGCTGACTCACAGTGGAGAAAAACCATTTTCATGTTCCGTGTGCAACTATGCAAGTTATCATAAGGGTCATTTAAGGAGCCACATGCTGACTCACAGTGGAAAAAAACCTTTTTCATGTTCCGTGTGCAACTATGCATGTTGTCGAAAGAGCGACCTAACGAGCCACATGCTGACCCACAGTGGAGAAAAACCTTTATCATGTCCCCTGTGCAACTATGCGTGCTATCGAAAGGGTCAGCTAAAGAGGCACATGCTGATTCACAGTGGAAAAAAACCGTTTTCATGTTTGGAGTGCAACTATGCGTGTTATCAAAAGGGTCAGCTGAATATGCACATGCTGATTCACAGTGGAGAAAAACCTTTTTCATGTTCTGTGTGCAAGTACGCGTGTTGTCGAAAGGGTCATTTAAGGAGCCACATGCTGACTCACAGTAGAAAAAAACCTTTTTCATGTTCCGTGTGCAACTATGCATGTAATCGAATAAACGACCTAACGAGCCACATGCTCACTCACAGTGGAGAAAAACCTCTTTCATGTTCCTTGTGCAACTATGCAAGTTATCATAAGGGTCATTTAAGGAGCCACATGCTGACTCACAGTGGAAAAAAACCTTTTTCATGTTCCGTGTGCAACTATGCATGTAATCGAAAAAGCGACCTAACGAGCCACATGCTGACTCACAGTGGAGAAAAACCTTTTTCATGTTCCGTGTGCAACCATGCTTGCTATCGAAAGGGTCAGCTAAAGAGGCACCTGCTGATTCACAGTGGAGAAAAACCGTTTTAATGTTTGGAGTGCAACTATGCGTGTTGTCAAAAGGGTCAGCTGAAGAGGCACATGCTGATTAACAATGGAGAAAAACCCTTTTCATGTTCCGTGTGCAACTGTGCGTGTTGTCGAAAGGGTCATTTAAAGAGCTACATGCTCACTCACAGTTGAGAAAAACCTTTTTCATGTTCCGTGTGCAACTATGCGTGTTTCCCAAAGGGTAATTTAATGAGCCACATGCTCACTCACATTTGAGAAAAACCTTTTTCATGTTCCGTGTGCAACTATGCGTGTGGTCGAAAGGGTCAGCTGAAGAGGCACATGCCGATTCACAGTGGAGAAAACCCTTTTTCTTGTTCCGTGTGCAAATATGCGTGTTGTAAAAAGGGTCAGCTAAAGAGGCACATGCAGATTCTCAGTTGAGAAATACCTCTTCCATGTTTGGAGTGCGATTATACAAGTTATATCCAGGGTAACCTGAAGGCACACATGCTGACTCACAGTGGAGAAAAACCTTTTTCATGTTCCCTGTGCAACTATGCGTGCTATCGTAAGGGCCAACTAAAGTTCCACATGCTGACTTATAGTGGAGAAAAACCTTTTTCATGTTCCGTATGCAACTATGCATGTAATCAAAAGGGCCGACTGAAGATCCAAATGCTCTCTCACATCGTAGGTAAACCTCTTTAATATTCCGTGTGCAACTATACATGTTTTCTGAAGTGCAACATGCTAACTTACGGTGGAGAAAAACCTTTTTCAAGTCCCGTGTGAAACATTTAATTTTATCAAAACGCCCATCTTAAAACCCACATGCGGACTCACAGTGGCGAAAAACCTGTTTTATGTTCCAAGCGCACATATTTATGTTATTGTAAAGGAAATCTGAAGCAAACGTTGAGTCACTACGGAGAAAACTTTTTCTTGTTCCTTGTTCATCTATGGATATTCTCAAAACGCACATCTTAAAAGCCACATGCTTACTCATAGTGGCGACAAACCTTTTTCATTTTCCAAGTGAACATATTCAGATTCTAGGAAAGGCCACCTTACCCCCCATATAGGACATTTGTTGGAACACATGCTGACTCAGAGCGGAGAAAAACCCCTTTTCTCGTTCCGAGTGCAACTATGCAAGTTATCAACAGTGTTCCTTGAAGAGAAAAAACTGACTGACAGCTGAAAAAAAACTTTCTCGTTTTCTGGCTGAAGAGAGATTGAAAAAAACGCGTGCGCACTCACTGTTTATTTTAATATGGAATTATGCATTTTCTCGAAAAGACTCTTTGACTTGACACTTTTCTTGTTCCTTGCGTTAACATTCACCTTCACGAAAACTTTTTACAGAATAAATTCTTGTATTAGATCTGATATGTTTCACCAGAGATTTAACAGTAGATATAAAATTAATATAATTTTATAATGGTCACAATATTTATAACCTTGCGATTTCGTTGAATTTGTTCTGAATCGCATTGGAAAAGGTTTGATTTTTTTTAAACTTAAATGTTCGTGTAACTCAAATGTAAATGTATGTGTAAAAAAGATAATTATGTCATACTACTAACACGAATATAAAAATATATATGAATATGTGTACAGTAATGTATTTAATTATTTTCAAATAATATCTTTACACTTCTAAATTCACTTTCAAAACTGTAGAACTGTAGCAGCAGCCGCTAGTGCGTTCTAGAACAATTTCTTTTCTGTTTACCCTGTGGAGATCGCACCTTGTACCTACGAGAATTATTTGGTTAACACCTCTGCTAGGTACTTCAACCGCTCGAGAACGTACTACCTGACATTATTGTTTTGAAATTCAAAAGACTTTTATTATCTTCGCTCATGTACCAAGAGATTGTACACATGTGTTCGAGTCTCCAGGCGGAAGATGTTACAGAAAGTGTTGCCCCATGGGTTGGTAAAGAATCAATATAAACCGAGTTCTGCACAGAGAAGTAAAGTAAGAAAACAGTTTATAAGGCGGTCTACTGTGGAACCTCTCTTGCAATGCAGGGTTTTACAGCACTCAGCTTATGTGGATTCCTTACCGACACGTGGGACGACAGGCTTAATGGTACAGAAGGAGGTAAGATAGGGCTTTTTGTGCTGGGTAGTATTTTACTATTTATTAGTCCATCAATCTGGCAAAATATGAGTTAATGAGGGTTTGACGAACGTGGTCATCTCCCCTGTTAAAGATTGGTGCTTGCACCAGTACATCGTTAACCTCGTCCAAGGGGTCTATGAATACAGGTGGTTGATCTTGTTACAATGATCCCTTGTACCTACATGCATTTTAATTTATGAAGAAAGGACTGTAAGCCATCTTTTAACAACTCCAAAAGTTCTTTCAACAACATTTCTGGTCCTGATCTGACTTTCTTTATATAAATGTTGTTCTCGAGAAACGGAATTCCTTAAGGGTGTTAGTAAATATGGCTTTATTCCATAACCACCATCTCCAACAATCACTTCATCTCCAAACTCACCGCATTCCAACCTTACTTTGATGCTGCTACTATTAAAAAGATGGGTTTCTCCAGGCCACCTGGCTACTATGTTGGTCATAATTTGTGATATATTGGTCGACAAAAGAAACAAACTTGTAGTTTTTCAATATTTTTACCAGTTTTTTCGTCATTTTAAATCACGGAAACCAACGATATAAAACGAATTTCGACAATATTTTATGTAGAAAAGGTATCTAAACTTCTTCCCACAAAACCTTTAACTTCATAAATTTTAATCGTTGGGTTTTCTTTGCGTTATTTGCCAAAATAGTGAGGGTCGTTATCACCAGTAATTGGCACATACGATATGTCAGATCGCAATTGTGACGTTTGCGCATGCGTCAATCTTTTTCAAAATGGCGGATCGCGTTAACCGGCCGATTTCGGGTGATCACATTTTATGAATATTTCGTTGAATTTTCTCTTGACGGACGATGAAACAACTCAATTTATGGAAAATTGAGTGGATTGACGTTGTGATGACTTTCTCACACGTGATTTTTTCCGAAACAACTCGCCCTTAGTGTTGTCGCCGTAATAAACATTCATTTACTTATTATAATACCTGTGCTAAGTCAATTCATATTACACATATTTCACGGTACCTCACATGCGGATTTTAGCCCAGTGGTGAGAACGCCCGCTAAACCTGCACCGAGATTGGAAGAACCCCAGTCAGAATCCCAAAGATTCCAAGAAAAAAAATACGATTAAAATTTAAATATTTTTTTACGCCGTTCTAAATAAATACACAAAATCCTAGTGCTAACACGATACTTCCTGAAATATTTTACCCAAATACAAAAGCGGCTTTTATCCCAGTGGTGAGATAGCGCCCGCCATTACTTTGTAGAGTTTCGGAGAACCTCAGTTCAAATCCTACTGGCATTAAATAAAAATAAATATTTTATTTTTAATTTTGTTTGCACATTTTGGCGATGGAAAAACATTAAATAACCAAAATGTATAAATCTCGCAGAATGGTTTGCAGTGTGAAGAAAACACCATCATCACCTCTATCGACTGAATCTGGCCCCATCAGGGGCATTTAACTAAGCTTTGGCCTCGAAACTCATTTGAAACCGCCACGTCCACCTCAAAATTCTTATAGAAAACGAATAATATGGCTAAAAGCTCTGATCTCATTGGTGAGAACAGAAGGATTGGTTTGATCTCTCGCTCTCTACCATAATGACTCGTGTAACAGAAAGAGATGACGGAATTTTGACAGTTTCAAATCATTCAAACAAAATGACAGTGGTTTATTTATACACGCGGGTTGTCATTTTCTGCCGAAATACTATCATTTCCGTCGAAAATATTGCGTGTTAAAGTTGTTCGTGATAAAAATACAATATAAGCCAGTATAGTGTTAGCGAGTTACAAACATATTATATTCAACCTACCTACGTAAGTTCAAGTTTAAAGTGAATTAACAGTTTTAGGTTATTCGTTCGGTTTTTTGAACAATGCTTCATACTTGACATTATATCTTCCTCCACAACGTATAAATGTTATTTATTATATCGATAAACTTATTCATGTTATTGATTAGTGTTATCCTGTATTATCTTATTGTTTTGGTGAAATTAAAGATTTTTAAACATATGTAACCATGAGTTCATGAGGCTGAAAAATGTCGGAATTTTTCGTCGTACTGTCGATGTTTTGGAAATTTTCTTCAGTGTTTTTGCAAATTTCTTGTCATTTTGGGTTTCTACTTCTCAGATTAACAAGTTTCATCTTAAGGAAATGCACTGTAAAAGTTTATTTTCTTAGTCAGATGAACCTTGCCCTTGGAAAACATTTCGACATTTTTCTGCTTCAAGGACAAATTTTTATTTTTATAATAGTTTTTTGGGCTAGTGAATGAATAGAGTAGGCTGAGAGCAATTATGTTGTCTATGGTCGCATATTTTTTTAAATGGCCTTGAGTTTCCTCTACCTTGTCTACTGCTCTGCTCCGCACGGTAGGTACTGCTTGTATATCTGTGGTTAGGTACTGTATAATTCTGTTGGATACAAAAAGCCGGAAGATATCGATCTAGAGAGTGGTATATTTATGGGCCCCATGGACTCACCGTCGGCAACGCACCAGTCAATAATAAACAGACTCCCTTATCAACATCTGTGAGTCGAAACTCGAAACAATGCGCACTGAAAGTAAACTCGCAGTTGACGCCATTCATCACAAATTAGACGCGCTGTCAAATGAGTGGAAGGACCGGTGCACCAAAATTATGGGATGTGTAACTGTTCTCCTGGAAGAAAATGCCAGCCCAAGACAGGAAATGGAATCAATCAGACACGCTCAAGACGAAATGGAGCAGCGTAGCAGAATATGTAACCTAGACATTCATGGCATTCCCGAGTCAAAAGGTAAATTGAATGAGAATTTGTTAACACTACTGGAGAGAATGGGGTCCATCATTGACGTCCCGGTTCCGAGTGGCGCTGTGGTGGCGGTGCACCGCGTCGCTCGCAGTCACTCGTCGCTCTCCAGCCGGCCACGCAACATAGTCGTCCAGCTCACGACAAAGCGTCTCCTTGATGATGTCATCGCTGCGGTAGGGACTCACCGTAAGTAAATGAACACCTGACAATAAAATACTCTTTGCAAAAACACGTGCACCGGAAAAGAAAACGGCTATTAATACGTATGGGTGCGGAATGACAGTACCTATCCTGTCGAAAAGGAATGATCTCTCTCGAGTGGTCACCATTCGTCGTTATAATATGTGACTTCTACAACACACTCGTTACTGCTGCTGTCCATGCCAACTCTCTCACACTATCCTGTACCCTTGTTTATTCGTCTGTTTCTTAGAAAATTATTTAATATTTTTGTTTACAGCGCAATACCTCCATAATCATATAGCATTATCATATCTCTTGCATATTCATTAACATCTCACAATGTTGACATATTTTACACAAAGTAATCTTTGTTTCATATACAATTTTGATGCTTCATACAACCTAATTAATGTACCGCTCTCGCGATTGTAGAATAAATCGACAGGCACACTTACACTAATAAAATGACATCATCTATATTCGTTTATTACCAGAACTGCGGTGGTATGAAGACCAAAAAATTGATATTTCATCGAATAACTATGGTGTTATAGTTCTAGTTGAAATATGGCTTGTAGCAAGTGTAAATACGGCCGAATTCATTGATTCACGGTACACGGTGTTCCGACGCGATAGGGACCGTAAGTTTATTATAGCTAAGCGCACTTGAAGTGAAACAACAGAAAACTGCGCTATATAAATGCTATGTTATTATTATTATTTATTATAAGAAGTCACACCATGCCATGGTTCGTGTTGAGAGCAATAGGCAAAATACAATGGGTCGCTTTGCACTACATTAATGCACACCAGTTTTGCACAACACTATTACACGTACACAGGAGTGGTGTGGTTTAATCGACTAACGACAGAGATAAGGTTAGAACCGGAATATAATAAATTTAAAAATAAAATAAACTTCACTACCTTAAATAATATAGCGAATCAGAATGACGATGACATCTCACTATGTAACTTTATAAATTATTACATAAAAAACATGTTTTTATGATTTTTTTTTATTCTACTTACATATGTACGTATGTTTAGTTTTTATTTTTTCCCTTTACACACGAGTTTTTCACTCTTGTAAAGGAAAACATGTTAACTTTTGTTTGAAATATGTTTCTACTGTGTAAATTTAAATAAATAAATTAAAAAATTTAAAAAAAAGTTTAAAAAAAAAAAAATTAACACCAGAGAAACATTCTTTTATGGACCTCTTGTATTTGGTTAGTTCACAACTGAAAATTTCAACCTTGGATAAAACGCTATTGTAATATATTCTATTTTTCACGAAACATACAATATTACTCACATACAGTTTCACTTTCTCAAACCTACCTTACGCACAACATATTATAGTTATAAGTTTGAAATATATATATACAAATATAAATAATTATGCGAAACTGTAAATTATATATAGAAATAAATTTAAAAAAAAAAATATATATATATATATATAAATATATATTGCATAGTCTGTTCAGGCAAGAATTCTGCTTAGAATTCGTTTTGCATTGATCAATCCTGAACAGGACACAAGTGCGTCTTGAACGTGCAAGTACATTGAATGGAATCTTATTTAGCAACTCTGTGCATTGAATATTATTGTTAACTACTTTATACAAGAATAGTGCATCCTTATGAAGCCTCCGCAAACTCAGTGAATCAATTTTAAAGTATGAAGCTACTTCTTCATAATTATTAATAATTAAAAATGACTTGCAACAAAGATGTTTTCGGAATTTGTTTTCAATTTCTTCAATTTTGTTTATAATTCCCTGCAATGCGTAGAAAAAAGTCCAGAATTCTCAGTGAAGTGCTACATACCGTCTCATTGAGATTGAGATGAATTGAATTACGTTGTAAGGCATACTGGAGTGGAAAGTATAGAAAAAATATATAAATGTATATGTGTATGCATACATCTATAGCATTAGATTAAATTAGATTAAGGATCATATCGTAAAATGTATAGAGTAAAGATTATTTCTTATCACGTATAGAGTAAAGATTATATCTTATAATTTTTAATATTAAAGATCATATCTTATAATGTATAGAGTAAAGATTATATCTTATATTGTTTAGATTAAAAATTATATTTAATAATGTTTAGAGTAAAGATTAAATATTCTAATGTATAGATTAAAGATCATATCTTATAATGTACCTAGAGGGCGGAACTCAAGCGCGACGTCAACTCAGACACCAACCGGTGGCTAATATCCGTATCTTATAATGTATAGTTAGCTGCATATTCAAATATTGGCGCCACAGTCATTTGGTTCGTTCTTATGCCGCCAGAGATGCGCTCTGTCGGCCGACAGGGAAACTACTCCAACTGCCGTGCGTATCGGCCGGTAAAGAAGGGATTGACTGGACCTGCTTCCAGCACAGGAGAGGAGAGGCAGCCCCCGGTCCCAACTGCCAACAGCCAACGGGTGGGATTTGAACTGCTCAATACGCGATATAACATTACTGAATATTACATGTTACTTTTGTCTTAGACCGTGAAGATTATTATATTTTATCATAACCATTTACTTAGCGTTTTGTTATTGCTATCAGTATTGAATAAATTATGTTGTGATGAATTATATTGTTAGAAAGTAAAACATGTAAATTCAGATGAATTAAACAAACGTTGTTATTATTATTAGTTATAATCTTTGTTCTATAACATATTATAGAGATTAAGAGGTTATCAAGTAAAGGCAATCGATAAGAAACAGACATAGACAATATCATAGGGTAAGCCGTGTTTGATGAACAGATTTGGATTGTGAGGTACCTACCCATCCTTCTCCTCCTCATCTCCTTCCCTTTCCAACTACCTTCAGCCTCGCAACATACTCCAATCGAGGTGACATAGCGTCACCTCAGTGCTTAATTGTCCAAACGACCATTTGCAAATTTTACAGGAGGAGGTTTTCTCTGATTATTTCAATGAAACATTATGACAGGTGTTTAAGATGAAGATATTTCCGTCAAGCTAAAGGTCTGATCAGTTTAAGTAATTCTTTGTAAATTGACTAAGGATAGTTTTTGATACTTTTTTACATTTTAAAATGGAGATTGAACAAAAACGCACAACCAGAATTTTGTAAAAGGAGATTGAACAAAACGGAATTGGAGATAGGGCAACTTTTGCATAGAACTTTCCGTGCTTGTCTGTTCAAACGACCACCTTTAGTTACATACAGGATGAGTTTATTTTCAATATTTCTATTTTGGATACTGACAATTCGTGGTGGAATATAATATATATATTTATAATAGTGATTTTTTCTTTGTTTGTTCCTTCTTATTTCCTATACCTTTTCTATACATAAAAGTGTTTTCTATACATAAATCTGGCGTTATGAAAAGTATATACAAATTCACATCTTATTTCCCATACCACTCTACCGACTGCGATAAAACTTTGTAACTTTGAGTTGTGCGCATGCCCGCGAAGGTTTCCCTATATTACCTTTATTGAACTATGGCGTTGTGAAATTTGTATAAAGATTCTCTTATTATTTCCTATATCATTCATCCGATTGCGATGAAACTTTGGTTAGTTGCTTTGCGCACGCTGGCGAAGGTTTCCATACATAAAGGTGAACTCTGGCGTTATGAAATTTGCATTCAGATAGTTATAATAGGTGGCGATCGAGTTGTTATAAAAATGTGTGCATTATTTCTTGTAGCTTAGCAGTAGGGACTGAAAGAGGGAAGGGTGAGGGTAATCCGTGAGGGGGGAGGGTTCGTGGGATGCTGGACAAATCTTTCTTTGAGTGGCATTGAAACGCGTGCCAGGTACTCGATAGTTCCATTATAATAATTTACTTCCATGAATATAATATATTACACAATGTCCAACTTTTTTTATTTCTGACGGTGACCGGGTTTAGCCTATCAACCATCTTTAGACTTCCATATTCGTTGTTATGACATAGCAACGAAAATGGGATATCCATATAATTTGAATAAAATCATTGCATTCCACCCCGTTTAATCCCCCTCCCTAAATTTAATGTATATAAACCACAGTTTAAGGAATATCTGTACCAGTCTGAAGATGACCTCAGTAGGCTGAATCTCTTACGATCAGATTTTTTTTTTATGTGACACCTCACAAGAGCGTCCCTGCAAGTGTACAGACAGGGGAACTATGTAACCACCCGGTTGGGCGGCGTTGTGAGGCGGGTTAAGGTAGGGGCTGTAGGAAGGGATTTATCAATGCGGGCCTTGAAGGCTCGGATTATAGGAGAGAGATGCCGGTAGCTCGTTCCACATACGAGCCGACTTACAAAAAACGAGTCCTAAAAACGACCCGTTCTCATGAAGCTAACGTCAACCGTAAACGGGTGTTCCGCTCTTGTCCGTCGAGTTTCGCGCACGTTCACCGGTGCATCAGGGATCAATGCTGCTAGCTCCTTGGAGCAGGCCCATTGAAATACCTGTAGAACAGACACAGCATGCCCACATTGCGTTTATGCATTAGAAAGGGCAATCGGTCTGTTAACAACGGATTGTCAATCAGACGGATCGCCCTCCTTTGTACAGATTCAAGTAGGTTAATTAAGTATTTTGGGGCACCAGCCCAGAGGTGGCTCCCAAATTCAACTGTTGGGCGGACTTGAGACTTGTACAGGGTCAGCAGCTGGTCACTGTTGAAGAATCTCCTAGCCCTGTACAAGACGTCCAGCTTCTTGGAAGCCTGATTTACTCGGGCTTCTATGGATCCCCGATACTTGAGCTGGTCTGTTATAGTAACTCCAAGCATTTCAATGGAGTCTTTATTGGGGAGAGTGCTACCATAGAATTGCGCCTAAACAGTACGCGTGGCCAAAAAACTAAATCACTTAAATTATATGAAATTTATGCAAATTACTTCAGTGAATAATATACCTATACATGTTTTGTTGGCTAAAATTTAAAATCCTACCCTTTTTGTTGGTAATACTCAGAATCGTAATCAAAACACAAATGAGGAAAAAATCAGAATTATAATTTATTATATTACTTTAATTTATTATATAACTACAATTTATTATATATCTATAATTTATTTCAACAAACTGCCTAATCACTATAGATCAATTTGTAAATCTCAAACGGCTACATACAAATACGGATATACGGAAAATTTCGAATTGAAATACTAAGTTTAATATGAATCGTGAGTCAAAAATCCAATTTTGACAGCAAAAACTTGCAAAAAGTAGAGTCTGAGCGAAAACAGAAAAGTGAACACGCTGTATAACAAAGTTCATTGCAATGTAAAAAACAAAACAAATTTTGTATTGATAGAGATCTTTAAAACTAACACTTACCGCTCTATTTCCGCACTGCTGCGTATGTATGCACTTTTGTAATTAGTGATTGATATTTTCCTGTTGTTTTGTCAATCAAAAACTCCTTGGTATATATTTAAATGCTTTTTTACTTCCGCTTAACACCATAAAACAAACACCGTTGGAATGTAAAAACATAAGATGGCGGCATCACGTGATCCTCGGATCGTGCTGTAATTGGTCGGTTGGTGGAGTTTGAACAAACTAGCACGCAATTTTAATTCTCGATTCTAAGAGGTTGGCCTAATAAGGAGATTGGCCAAACAAGGACTCACTTTTAGAATATTGTTGTGGACATTGACATTTTAAAATGCTTATAATTAATTGTAGCAGGCTGATAAAACTATTTTTTCTTCATCGAACGACGCGTAATTTGATCCTTAACAATATTGCGTTAAAAACTCATTTTCGCTAAAATGGTCGTTTGGACAATTAAGCACTGGGGCGACGTACTGCAATGTCTACTGTAAGCCTGTAATCTATATTTTATTATACCTACTGTCTACTATAGACTACTGCCCTGTCTACTGTAAGCCTGTAATCTATATTTTATCATACCTACTGTCTACTATAGACTACTGCACCGTCTAATGTAAGGCTGTAATCTATATTTTATCATACCTTCTGTCTACTATAGACTACTGCAATGTCTTCTGTAAGCCTGTAATCTATATTTTATCATATCTACTGTCTACTATAGACTAATGCACTGTCTACTGTAAGCCTTTAATCTATATTTTATCATACCTAATGGGTTTATTCAGATATTTCACACGTGAGTGAAATCAATCAAATAACAACTCAATTTAAAGATAGTTGTTCTTCAAAGATGATAGGTACATAATAGATAAACCATACAAAGGCAAGCAAAAATAGGGATAACACAAATAGCATTTAGACAAATGAGAATAATAAATAGACTTATATATTTGAAAATAAAACATTTATTATTATTAAAATATACACAAAGACATAATGACACACCTCGGTAATAATAACAATTAATGTTAACATAATACATCCCTTATACATATATATAGATAATTTGAATCTAGTTTAAACATGATTTTTACAGATTCTAATATAATCATCAATATTTTCTTTATTATCAACAATGGTACTTTTCCAATAGACAAAGTAAGCCATCACACTGCAAAACAAAATTACGAAACAAGGCATTCACATCAAATTGAAAAAACAAATATCACGTACGGACACAAACTATTGTCAGACTCCAAAATTAAAATTTAATTGAAAAAAATTATAAATAATGTAAATCTCAATAGTCAAAGAAGGCTTTACATACTATCCAGAAGGCATAGCCTCGTATTACAATCACTGGCGCCTCTGGCGGCCCCTGCTGTTGCATGTCGCCAGTATTTTGACGAAATGGTCCGTGTGAAAATTTTCTTTTGTAAGGGACGATGGCCATACAGACATACATTTGTATGTCAGTATTCCAGATATTTCAGAATGTGTCTCGTCAATTGTCCCTTTTGAGAACATACATAGACACATTCGGATCATGAAAAAGGTTGTACCGCTTTGTCTGAATATGTCTCGTCAAATCTCTCTTCCAAAATTATCAATAGTTACAGATGGAAAAAGTAAAAGGTTTTTCTCCACCGTTAATCATCGTGTGCTTCGTCAATTTGCACATTAAAGTACATGGATAACTGCAGTCGGAATACAAAAAAAGGTTATTCTCGGCTCTGAGTCAGCAGGTGTCACATCAATTGTCCCTTTTGAAAACAGGAATAGTTATAATCGGAACATAACAAAGGCTTTTTTTGACTATGAGTCAGCATGTGTCTCTTTAAATCTGCCCTTCGAGAACATGAATAGTTACAAGAGCAACATGGAAAAGGTTTTACTCCACCGTGAGTCAACATGTGTATCGTCAATTGTCCCGTTTGAGAACATGAATAGTTACAATATGAACACGTAAAAGGCTTTTCTCGACTGTGAGTCATCATGTGTCTCTTCAAATCTCCCTTTCGAGAACATAAATTTTTACAATCGGAACATGAAAATGGTTTTTCGCCACTGTGAGTCAGCATGTGTCTCGTCAATTGTTCCTTTCGAGAACATGAGTAGTTACAATCGGAACAAGAAAAAGGTTTTACACCACTGTGAGTCAGCATGTGTGTCGACAAATAAACCTTTTGAGAACATGAATAGTTGCACTCAGAACATGAAAAAGGTTTTTCTCTACTGTGAGTCAGCATATGTCTTGTCAAAGATGACTTACGAGAGCAGGAGTAGTTACAATGAGGACAAGATGATCGTTTTTCCACAGGATCTGTCTTCAAATCTGTCAACAAAAAAAAACGATAAAGGCGCAACAAGTTTTATCACCTACACCAATCACCAACATTAATTTGTAAAAACGTTAGTAAAATAGGAAAGCGCGAATTGATAAATACTACAATGAAAACCGTTGTTACCTGCTGTCTAGGCTGTCTGTCTTTTTTTAAAACGTTCCGGCAGTTTAATGTCAATTTCCATATTTGGACATCCCCTTTCATCTTCTTCTTGGGGTCCAGGTTCCGCCTTGATGGTAACAGTCCCCACATTAAAGCTACCTGGAAAAACAAAACAATAATTCGTACATTGATCATTGATACGTTTTCCCGTAGTATGCTTCTTTAGATCTGTCAATAAGTCAGGAAATAATTACGGATAAAGCTTAACAAACGTAAAACGAACAAGTATCACGAATTGTTGAATAAAACAAAGTAAGTTGGTTTTACCTGCTAAATGTGTAATTCTTTCAGAGCGTTTTAAGCATTCATTTTTAACACCCGGCAGGTCTATGTCAATTTCAACTTTATAAGGAACTCTCCCTTCATATTCTTTTCGGGGTTCTGGTTCAGGCTTGATGCTTACAGTCTCCTTATTAAGGCTACCTGGAAAAACTAAACAACAATACATACACTGATCAAATGATTATATTAATGCCAAGACGAACATCAATAACTACAAATAAAGCATTTAAGGATCGCCCCACTGCGAGATCTGCAATTATATATATTTTTTTCATTATTACGCTTAAAGATACAACTGAATAACTATGTGGATGAGGGAAATTGCATAAGAGACTATAAGAAATAAAATGGGCCAATGTTTCAAGAAGGCTGTGCAAATAGTTGTCTATTATAGTAATTAAGTTGAGTCAAAGGGATTTTTTCAAAAAAATACTAACTGAGCATGGCCAGCGATCCCAAAAATTGACCACAGAGTAACTAACTAACCATGACACCGTTTCTCCACAGAGATAGGCAGTGAGAATGGACCTCAACAAAACACACTATGTCTTGCCACATTCAAATATCGCCTCATACATAATCTTCCATTATTCTGACTTTTGACATGACCCGATTCAAGTATTTGGTTTACTTGATCTTGGCATGTCTTCCTTGGGAGTCATCGACTTGTTCTACCATTCACAACTGAATCATGGATAGATATCTCGGTTTTACTGTGCTAATTGTAATGATAACTTACGCTTAAAAAATAATGTTACATTTAGTTTAAAAAGAAAATAAATCAGTATACAACGCGATTTAACATTATTCATAGGGAATTTTGATTCACCTATTCTGACCACTTATTAATGATATTGAATACTGGACACTCTCTGATATTACGCAGATCTATGACTGCTAATCGCTAGTTTCGAGCAAGGCTGTTCTGTGATGTCTTGTCATATATCCCTTTTGAGAGCTTGAATAGTTAGTAATCGGAACATAAAAAAGGGTTTTCTCCACCTTGAGTGGATATAAAAAAAAGAGATCAAATCTCGCTTTCAACAACATGACTAGTTACAATCGCAACGTGGAACAGGTTTTACCTCCCCGTCAGTATGTGTATCGTCAATTGTTTCATTTAAGTACAAGAATAGTTACAATCGGAACATGAATAGTTGCAGTAAGAACACAAATAAGGTTTTTCTTCAGTGTGGGTGCGCATATGAAACTCTGACTTATAAACTGTACGAGTAGTTACAGTATAAGATAATCATTTTCCCGGAGTACGCTTCTTCAGATCTTTCAGTAAGTCTGAAAATTATTACGGATAAAGGTTGACAAGTATAAGAAGAGTAAAAAAAAAAACAATTGTTGAATGAAAAAAAGTAAATCGGTTTTACCTGCTGACTGTGTAATTCTTTCAGGGCGTTTTAAGTATTCAGTTTTAACACCCGGCAGGTCTATGTCAATTTCAATTTTATAAGGAGCTGCCCCTTCTTCTCGGGGTTCCGGTTCCACCTTGATGGTTACATTTTCCATATTAAAGCTACCTGGAAAAACAAAACAAACCATACGTACATAGATCAGATGATCATATGAATAATACAGAGACGCACATCAATAACTTCAAGCAATGCATTTAGGATAACGATTGCCCCTCTGCGAGAGATCTGCAATAAAATGTTTTTTAAATACAACTTAAAGATACAACTGAACTCCTTACATGGGGAAAATTGGATAAGACACTATAAAAAAGGACTCCAGATATCCGCTTCAGGGACCAATGTTTCAAGAAGTAAGAACCATTAGCTCTTGAGCACCTTCAGAACAGAGTTTTGTTGTTTACAGAGAATGGAATAAGGTTTTTTTAGAGGAAAAACTTGAGAAATCGTGTAATTTTATTAGCAAGATAAATATTTGCCTTAGTTTGGCAGATTTCTGTAAAGATAAATTAAAATGAAAATATAAAAGTAACTAATACATGGCATAAGAGGACGTTCTGAATAAGCGCATGTCCTGTGTCTGCGCGACATTTCAAAATGGACATGGATTCCGAACATTTCAATTTAACATTTTTTTCATAATATACAATGCAACTTACTGGCTGCGCGAGTACTCTCCGCATACTGCGAAAATTCCTTCTTTACTTTTGACAGGTCAAATTTCATATTCGTAAATGATATTTCAGCCTCGACTACTTCCTGGGGTCCTGGTTCCGTCTTGATTGAAACAGTTTCTGAATTTAATAGATCCATGGCACTCGGGTAACGTTTGGTAATTGGTTTAATCCGAAAGAAATATAACTGAAACAGGACATTGTCATAATGAAACAATCATTTGTATGAGAATTCAATAATTGGTGTCATTTGGAATATTCTGTCGAAACGAGTTAAACGCATTACACATATTTGATTTTGTAATTGTGAACTTGAAGTTAAGTCATTTGAAAACGGTTAAGATAATAGTCGGATTACTCTATTTAAACAGGTATTGGTGTGTATTGGATCCGCCAATACTTCTAGCTAAAATCTAAATATTATTGTTCACTACCTAACATTAATAAGTACATTTTAATTTTGATTATCTCTTTATACTATAAAATAAAGTCACTATCCGCGTCTGTCTGTTTGCGCTTAGTTCTTCTAAACTACGCAACAGATTTTGATAGGGTTTTTACAATAATTTAGAGAATTTCTTCCGAAAGGTTTAAATATATATTACATGCGTATTATGTTCATAGAAGGATAGAAAAGTCGATGTTTTGTAATCAAGACAAGTAAAAAAATATTTTCAGGCGTTAACATTGCTAACGCTGGCTAAACCTTGTGAGATAAATTAAAATAATGTACTACGGAAATGTATATCCTGAAAAGGCCTACTGAAATGTCCTGTGTTGTATATGTCTATCTCCTAAGGATAACCCCCAACAACGCCGGGTACACGTCACCTAGTTAATATTGAGAGCAAACAGAATTTTTTCTTAAATATATACATTCTATGTACTGTTATCAAGCTGTCGGCAAGAGGATTGTTTGTGTGCTCACTCTAATGGCCGATGTTTCTTTTACCACTCTCAGTCTTTACTGAAATTGTGTACAGTTTATCATTCTTTCTTGTATAGTGTTCATATACTTGTGATGTTTTCATTAATGTTGTATTCGCATGTATAAATCCATTTTTTTTATTTTTTGAACTAGGCATATGTGATATTCGTATAGTTTTCTGGTTTTCAGTAAGTTTGTTTTATGGTATACATTTTTAGTTGGGATATCTGGGTTTAAGTTAAAAACCTTTTTAATATATATAGCGAGTTTATTCTGGATTTTTTGTAGGTCGTTTAAATACGTTCTATACGTATTTCACCAGATTTCAATTAGATAATTTAGATGGGACTGTATTAAACTAAGGTATAATCCCCTCTTTACTTGTGTTGGTAGAAGATGAACTATTCTACCAAATACACAAATTATACAGCGTTTCTCATTTTCGTGAGCTTACGATAATGTCAACTAGTTTAAAAAATATATTAACGGTTCAATATTTTTGATTCGCCAGTTGTTTAATGCATTAAAATCCAGTTGTTATTTTCTAGTAAGTTTTTGACCAAGTAAAATATAGCAGTATAATGTGCGTATAAATCAATTACGCCATGTAGATTTAAATGGCATATGTCATTTATATATATTTGAAAAAGGAGTGGCCCTAATGTGGATCCTTGAGGAACTCCGTAGTTTGTGTTGTTTAGACTGTTTTTGTTATCTTAGCTGACATATTGCATTCACAGGTCACATTGACAGTTCGTCAAACTAAATGTATTCCATAACTTACAGATTAGTGCTATAAGCTAGTTCACGTTAGCGTTAGACATAGCGCAGTTTGTTTAGTAGCCGTAGTTCAAATTAAATAATAGAGTTGCCTCAGTTTGACATGGAATAAGTGGCGCTGCCAAAACCAATAGCCTATTAGAAAATATCATTTTTAACACTTACCAGTAATTCTTATGCATGTGGTGATAAATTTAACTTCCAGGGTTAAACAGTTTATATTATGTAGAAATAGATTTGGAAACAGGATGAAACCATTGGCCGTGAAGAAACCATGCGTCATAAATTTTATATTGATATTCAGTGTTGCCAACTCAGTAATTAAGGCTGAGATACAAAAAGCCCTAGAAAGGATTTTAAAATCTCGTAACTTAAAATTTCCCTACAATATTTTCGTTTTATTTCAAAATTTCAACATATATAATGTGTGATTGAGTTCAAATTTTAAGAATTTGAATATATATAAAACCCATAAACTAAACCATTTAAAATTGCGTTAGCTCACTTCTTATATTAGTTATAAATCAGTAGTTGCAAGTACGTAACAGTTGTCATTTGCTAGTTATAAGTTGTTATAATACACGCATGTTATACTTATAAATAGTAGAAAAAAGTCGATGTTTTGTAATCAAATCGTAAATAACCCCCAGCAACGCCAGGTACACGTCAAATAAAAAAATAACACATTATTATAAGCATTAATTACTAACCTGAAATATCCATACAAATTGAAAATATCTCCCTAGTAAAAATAAACGCTGCCGACGGGAATGGATATTTCAGGCGAGTAATTAATGGTCATAATAATTTGTTGTCCTTTGTGCTATGCATAAAAACCTTGTCGCATAAACATTAGTTTTTCATTAAAAATTTTTTTAGGTTTTTTTTCCTCTTAATTTGGCCTCCGTGACAACTTGGAACACTTTGCTCATTGTTTTCATTGCCAATTGTCGATCTTTTTCACTACCCTCACTCTCAAATTTTGCAAAATAAGACTTCGTTAACACTGCCGAATGACATTATGCAATATAGCTGTGGAAATGCTTTTCATAAAAAACTAAGGTTTAAATTACCAGAAAACGTAAGCTGCTATGTTTGATCGTAGTTAGTCTAGAATTTTAATATTTCATTCCAACCAAGGGTGTACGTTCAACCGAGTCCTAAAACATTAAAAATTGTTAAAATGACCTACGAGCGTTGCACTAAGCTTGCTCGAGAATGTGATAATAACGTTTAAATGCATAAAAATTATCTAATTTAAATCCGAATATGTAAACTGATGCGTTTGGCCGCAACTGGTCTGGGATTGTGATGGTCCATTGCAACCAATGGTTTACTTACGACCATATCTTGAAACATATTCAATTTGTTACTTTTACCCAAGAGCGGTGCAACAAGCACACCTCAGATGAGATTGAGATAATACTGTTTTAATGCATGTAATTGATGTCATTAAAAATATACAAATGATATAAATCATCAGATAATTGCTGCTGTAAAAATCTTGCATACTTTCCCAGATCATCTGACTGCCGGTGAAAATCTGGCTCTGCAAATTTTCCTTAATTGCCTTCTCCATGATGAGGGTCGTTGTACTAACAGTGGTTTGTCATTTAAAATATATTCTGTGTAAAAATATTATCGATTGCCCAGAAGCTCTTGCCCGTTTAGAAATGGCAACATTCCAGGTGGGAAGCATATACCATGGTGAGGGTTTTAACAATCAAGTTGGCAACACTGACTATTAATTATATCGAAATTGTTGACGCATTTTTCCTTCAGGTTTCATCCTGTTTCCAAATCTATCTTTACACAATATACCTTAAACTTTTTAATCCTGCTTTATCGTCACATGCTTGTAATAGTTACTGGTAAGTTCAAATGCTGATATTTTCTATACAAGCATTAATTACGGTAGGCATTCATTTTGCAAGCGGCCCTTTTTCCAAATCAAACTAAGCGATCACTGTTTTAATTTGGACTACAGTTGTTAAAATGCAAAACTGCACTGTGTTAAATGTGAAATTCGTGCCAATCGGTAAGTTGGGTAATTCATTTAGCGTTTTGTTTGAAGAACGTTTAAACTCTCAATTTGACGTCTACCCAGTATTACCAAGACGTTGATTCAAATAATAACAAAATATAGATTGCACATATTTTGTTATAAAAGTGTTATGTCGTATCCGATACACTGTAATACCTGTTAATACAAAGATAGTGAGTAATCCGACGATTTTCTTAACCGTTTTGAAATCACTTAACTTCAAGGTCACAATTAACATATGTACATTGCATATGTCTTCACAGTTTTAACCGAATATTCCAACCGGATCAAAATATTCAAAGATTATGCAATTTAAAGTTCCGTTATAACAATGTTATGTTTTTCAGGCATTTTCTTGCGCTTGAACCAATTATCGAACGTTACCACAACAGTGCCATGGATCTATTAAATCCAGAGACTGTTTTCATCAAGAAGGAACCAGGACCCCAGGAGGTGGTCGGAGGTAAAATACTCTATAAGGATATAGATTTCGACCTGCCAAATGTAAATAAGGAATGTTCGAAGTATGCTGAAAGTACTTGCACAGCCAGTAAGTTGCGTTGTTTATATGAACAAACATTTAAATGTTCAATTCCGATGTTGGGGATCCATGTCCATTTTGAGATGTACGTAAAGTTCTTTGGTATTTACCTCAATAAGTTTCTTTACGGATAACTGTCGAACTACAGCGAAATTCAGTTCCCGATTCCTCAAGTTTTCACTTCACTTTGTTTGGGACATAACATATTAACTTATAAGTTAGAATACACAATTGACGCAAGACAACATTATTCCATTGGCTACGAACAACGAAAGTCCGTACTGAAGGTGCTCCATGGGTTTTCCTTTTTGAAACATTGGTCCTCGAAGCGGACATCTGGGGTCGTTCCTATTTATCAAATTATCTTATCATGCTATTCAATGATATCTTCAATTGACAATTTTCAGAGAGGACGTAAAAAATTGAAATGTGTAACGTGGAGTTATTGAAGTATACATTTATTGTTTGTCTTGTCATATTAAAATTATCAATACACGTACCATCAATTTGTTTTTACAGGTAGCATTTATGTGGATACTGTTACCATCAAGCAGGAACCAGGACCCCGAGAAGAATATGAAGGGGGAATTCTTTGCCTGGAAGTTGAAGACCTGCAGAATGTTAAAAATGAATGCTCAAAACGAATGGAAGGATTTACCCAGCCAGCAGGTAAAATCGATTACTCTGTTTCATTTAATAATTTCAAATATCCTTTTATTTTTTTTCAAAATTATCTGTTTTTTTTATTTCCTTTATTTTTTCCCAATTTATACAATTAGACATTACAGTTTTATAACAATAAGAAAAGGAACCCACTAAGGCGCAGCCTGTGCGTGGGTAATATAAGTGTATACATTATATTTTTATACCTAAAAATAACAGTAAGCATATAAAAAAAAACGGTAGGATTATAATTAAAGTTAGTCTAAATAATTGTGCAAGAGGTGCATATTAAAAATAAATCAAAGTAAAAATAAAGATTGTAAAATAATATATATGAAGTAAAAGAACACAAAATAAAATAATAAATAACTATACAGAAACAAAATAGAAAAAGAGAAAAAAGTAAAAATTAAATTAATAATGCTTCAACATTTGCATTGTACAGCCACAACTTTAATTCTTTTTGGTATTGCGCTAGTTTAGTTATTACTTGAATTTTTTTTTGGAAATAGATTAAAAGTGCGAGGTCTAATAAAGCTACTGTGAGTTTGCATTAGTTTGGTATTGGTTTGTGGGGTATAAAATACATGATTTCTTCTAAAGTTGATTTTGGGTTCATATTTTTGAAATTTGTTTTGGTTTTTCATGACATTTTTGACATTGACTTTTTCCGTATTTATTTTCAGACTTATCGACAGAGAAGCATCCTGCGAAAAAAAGATTTTCTTGTCCCCGTTGTAACTTCTATTGCTATTATAAGTCACGGTTAAAACCGCACTTGCGCATCCATACTGGAGAAAAACCTTTTTCGTGTCCCGACTGCAACTATTCATGTTCTCAAAAGGGATCTTTGAAGAAACATATGCTGACCCACAGTGGAGAAAAACCTTTTTCATGTTCCGACTGCAACTACTCATGTTCTCAAAAGGGATCTTTGACTAACCACATGATGACTCACAGTGGAGAAAAACCTTATTCATGCTCCAAGTGCAGTTATTTATGTTCTCTAAAGAGCCGTTTGATGAGACACATGCTGACTCACAATGGGGAATAACCTTTCTCATGTTACGACTGCAATAAATCATCTCCACAGAAGGGAAGGCTGAAGATACATAAGCTGACCCACTGTCGAGAATAAACCTTTTTCTTTTCGTGTTCATCTTCACAAAAGTGTGCCTTAATAAGACATGCTGATTAATTCGCATAATAGAATTGCTCGAAACAAGCGATTTGTGGTCTTACATCTGACGTCAAAGGGATTCGCCACGATTCAAAATTAAAACTATGAATGGGCAGTTAAAATGTTTGGAGCTTTTGAATCCCCAGAATTTATCCTTAATGGTATATTATATTAATTCATTTGTTTTCTTTTCCAACTCAGAAGAACGCATTACTTTATTATGATTTAAGTCAATATTTAAATTAAAATGGCACTATGGAAGTACCTACCTATGAGGCTTATGTAAGAATAGCGGATGATTATGTATAGGGCTGTACTTGAATGTGACAAGACGGAGTGGGTTGTGTGGAGGATTATCCTCTATGCATACCTTTGCGGGTAATCGGCGTTATGGGTAGTTAGTTAAAATCTGTTTTAATTGGCATAATCCAATCCGTCTAGAAGGAAATGAACTTCTTGTAGCCTCATAGGTTAAATATCTGAGAATTATCCTTACAGAAGACATGAAGGATATAAAAGGTATAGAACGACAAAGAGGAGCAATCAGTATGAGGACCGGAATGCTCTCAAGGCGGTTCTACCACTGTAGCGAAGATGTTAGGTACTGCACTGCCCTATACATGTCAGAACTGTGGACACAATATCCAGTAGCGCAATGAGACAAGCTGAGGGTGTGCCACAACAAAGCATACAGGCAACTTATGCAACTACCAAGGTTTTGCAGTGTCTCCACGATGTTCACAGAAGAGAGGGTCTACCCTTCCACTGCCTTACTTCGCCACCGACTAGCCAGCTTCTGGGGCCAGACATGGCTACTTCCGAGTTTCTCAGCTCTCCACTAAATGAGCGATGGATGCAGACGATGCGGCGACCTCCCTGACGGACGATCATTTAATTTAATTTAATGTTTTTTTTTTATGTTATCATGTGGTACCTATTGTGTTTTTATTTCTCTGTTGTATATATATATTTCATGTTATATTTCAGACTGGGATTGCACTACCCTCCTGGTCCTGCTGGCTTAAAACTAAAAATAAAAAATAAATTAACCCTTTGATTCGACTCAGATAATTTGTTTTCAAAAATATGTTAATTATTCACCTAAACGTTATTTAAAACCCAGTGATAAAGAAAACAGACCTACGTGTCAAGACAAAGTTATCAGTGAGTATAACCAAATACTATATTTTCAAAAAGTCGCACAGCTTCATAAAAATACTGGCAACATTCTACAATATAATATACTAATGTTATCTTATTTTATTATATTATGCTTTTGTTGTTACATTTAATATTTTTTCTTTTTTCGTTGTATTATGTTTCCTTTATTG
Source organism: Hesperophylax consimilis (assembly GCF_061612785.1). NCBI lineage: Eukaryota > Metazoa > Arthropoda > Insecta > Trichoptera > Limnephilidae > Hesperophylax > Hesperophylax consimilis. The sequence goes on from NC_142852.1 coordinate 12,205,560, forward strand.
TTTTAATTTTGTAGAATTTATATTAACTGTGATACTCTACTATTAAACTTTGTAGTGTGTAAAAGCCCATTAGGGCGTGTAATAATAATAATATCACAAGAGGGTGTAGTATGAGGTCATCCCTTTTGGACAAGTTTGGTTTTTTTTTGTATCTGAAAATAATTAATTACATGCAATTTTAGCAAGTTTTACAGGACATGAAAACACGTACAATATAAGTTAGTTTTAAAAAAAATTACATAATTTTACCGAGAAAAAAACGGAAATACTTTAAAAAAGAATACATTTCTTTTGTTTTAACTCTTGACAGGCCAAGATGCCAAACAAAACGATCGTAACCAAGTGGGTCTTCCGACGACCCCATGCATTTTTCTTATGGGAACTATAAAACTCCCGATTGTCAATTATTAATAGTAACCAATGTATTTGCGATGAATTACTGTGTCTATCTGTGTTGTGCAGTATGATAACTTACTCTGTATATTTGTGTTGTGCAGTATGTTGACTTACTGTGTCTATCTGTGTTGTGCAGTATGATAACTTACTCTGTATATTTGTGTTGTGCAGTATGATGACTTACTGTGTATATCTGTGTTGTGCAGTATGATAACTTACTCTGTATATTTGTGTTGTGCAGTATGATGACTTACTCTGTATATCTGTGTTGTGCAGTATGATAACTTACTCTCTATATTTGTGTTGTGCAGTATGATGACCTACTTTGTCTATTTGTGTTGTGCAGTATGATGACTTACTCTGTATATTTGTGTTGTGCAGTATGATGACCTTCTTCTTCGATGGCGCTACAGCCCATATCGAGCTTTGGCCTCCTGCAACAGTCGCCTCCAACTCCTCCTGTCCTCAGCGGCTGACTTCCAGTTTGTCACCTGGAGAAGCTGTGCTGCATCCCCTCTTACCTCATCTTCCCACCTCAGTCTGGGTCTTCCCACTTTTCTCTTTCCACCTGGGTGACCAGTCAGAATTCTTTTTGGGACGCGTGTATCCGGCATTCTCTGTACATGCCCAGCCCATCTCAGCCTGAGGAGTCTCATGTGTGCAGAGATGCTAGGGGCCTTATATATATCGTACAATTCTATATTGTGCCGGATACGCCACTGTTCGCCCTCTTTCACGGGTCCACATATTCTTCTCAGCACCTTTCTTTCAAAAGTATCCAGCATTTCAGCCATCTTTACCGTCAGTGTCAGCGCCTCACATCCATATGCCAATACAGTTCTTACAATGGTCTTTTATATGGTTATTTTGGTTTTTCTGTGGACACTACGTGACTTAAACACTGGCAGCAAAGAGAAGTATGTTTTGTTGGCTGCTGTGATTCTCCTTCTGATTTCTGCTGGATCCTCATTGTTCTCTGTCAGGCTGGAGCCCAGGTAGGTGAATTGGTCGACCACTTCGTATGAGTAGTTGTCTTTAAATAGTGCACTACTTCTTCTTCTGTGTGAGGGGTTCCTGCTCTGTACCATCATTTTTGTTTTGTCAACATTAACTCGCAGTCCTACTTCCCGCGCCGCTGTTTCTAAAGGATCGAAGACCTCCTTAATGGCTGAAATTGATCTTCCGACAATGTTGATGTCATCCGCATATCCGACAACTTGACTGCTCTTGAAACAAATATTGGAGCCAGTGTCTATTAGTGTTTTTCGTATTACATGTTCGAGCACAATGTTGAAGAGAGTGGGAGCCAGACTGTCCCCCTGTTTAAGTCCCTGTGATACTGTAAATTCTTCCGACAATTCTCCGTCTATTTTGACCTGACATCTTGAGTCTGACATTGTGGCTTTTATGAGCCTAACCAATTTAGGTGGAATCTGGAATTGTAGTAGTATGTCATATAGACACTCCCGATCTATGCTATCATATGCTTGCTTGAAATCAATGAATAGTTGGTGTATGTCTATGTCAAATTCCCAGCACTTTGCCAAGATCTGTCTGACGGTGAACAGTTGGTCTGTTGTGGATCTACCGGTGCGGAAGCCTGCCTGATACTCTCCCAGTAGGTTTTCTGCATATTTATCAATTCTTTGTTTCAGTATCATGGTGTAGATTTTATATGCTGTGCATAGAAGTGATATTCCTCTATGATTTTCGCATTTTAATTTGTCACCTTTCTTGTGAATTGGGCATATTATGCTTATTTGCCATTCCTCTGGTATTTTTTCCAGTGTCCATATTTTAGTTATTAAATTGAATGGCAGATTTCTCAGATGCTCATTTCCATATTTGAACAACTCTGCCGGGAGGTTGTCTTTCCCATGTGATTTGTTGTTTTTAAGTTTCTTTAGTGCAGCATTTATTTCTTGCATTGTTGGTGGATTCGCTGATTCTTCATTACTTGATTCAGTGGGGATGTTGGTAGGGTGACTTCTCAGGTCCCTATTAGGGTTGAGAAGTTTATAGAAGTAGTTTTTCCACACTGTTTTTATTCGTTCCTTATCTGATATAATTGATCCATCAGCGTCTTTGCATAGTGTTGTATTCGGTTTGAAACCCTTCTTGAAGAAGTTTACTCCCCTATATGCTTCTCTAGGATTATTATTGACAAAGTCCTGTTCCATTTTTAGCAGAATATCATTCAAGAATTTTCTTTTCTTTCCCCGTATCAGCTTACTCGTTTCTTTTCTCGCTTGTTCGTACGCCTGTCTTTTGTTTCTTGTTGACGTTTCCAAGTACTTCTTTCTGAGTATATTCTTTTCAGCTATCTTTCTTTCACACTCTTCATCAAACCACGGGTTCCTGGGCTGTCTGGGCATGTTTCCGACACTTGATTCCACTGCTCTTACAATTGCTTCTTTTATATCATTCCAATCTTTTTCGAGTGATTCTTGGGAGTTCTGCTCAGTGATCTGATCTGGGAGGCTATTTAAAAGGGCGTTGTGATACTGCTCTTTGCCTTCTGGTGTTTTTAGAGCTTCCGTATTGATTTTTGGAATAGTTGGTGATTTTCGTGTCCTGTTGATTGCAATTCGGCTCCTATAGGTGGCCACCACCATGTAGTGGTCTGAATCACAGTTGGCACCCCTATACGTCCTTACGTTTGTGATGCTCGTTGCCCCCCTTCTTTCTATCAGGACATGATCAATTTGGTTATGGTGTCTACCATCTGGCGACGTCCAGGTCCGTTTGTGTATGTCTTTTCTTGGGAATTGAGTCGAGGCCACTATTAGGTTTCTTGATTCTGCGAAATCAATCACTCGGGTTCCGTTATTATTAGCGTGCTTGTGTAGACTGTTCATTCCTGTAATGTGTTGGAGCAGAGGATCCTGTCCTATCTTGGCGTTAAAGTCCCCAATTACCATCTTAATGTCGTTCGATGGTAATGTGTCGTAGACCTGTTCGAGTTTCTGATAGTATGTATCTTTCATTATGTCCTCTTTATCTTCCATTTCAGCATGTACGTTGATCAATGTTACATTGAAAAATTTCGTTTTTATGCGTAAGCTGCACATTCTTTCATTGATGGGTTTAAAGTCTAATATGCATTTTCCCATTTTCCGGTCCACAATGAAGGCCACTCCGAATTTATGATGTCTTTCATTTCCACTATGCAGTATCGTATGCGTTCTTGTGTCAAATGGCTCAGATCCTATCCATCTGGTTTCTTGCACCGCCATTATGTCAATTTTATATTTCGTCATCTCCCTAGTGATCTCTCCTAGGGCTCCACTTCTATACAGCGTCCTTGCGTTCCAGGTAGCTATTTTCAAGTCCTTATTTCGTTTGCCGGGTCTTTTCCTAAGTTCAGTTGTTGTCCGAGGCTCTGTGTTAGGATTCGTAATAGCGTTGCTTTTACAGGGAGAGGTTATTAGCCTCTCGCCCAACCCCCTACCAGGAGGGCCAGGGTTTTTCTGTAGGGGTTTCCATCCCTTAGCTGGGGGGTTCCGGTTTTATGGCGCCGGAGATTCGCCATTCATCCTCTCCTATCTGCTATGGCTGATGGTATTGCCATTGGCCACATTGCCCAGGGCTCGCGGGGCTTAAGAGACCACTCGTGGACGCTAGGAGTAGGACTATTGGTAGTGTTGCTGATGGAATGCAACAGTGGCATTACACGGTATTTGATGAGTGACACATTTTTCCCAGCAAAAAATGCGTCTCCGTGACCCTACCAAACTTTGAGCCCCAGTATGATGACCTACTTTGTCTATTTGTGTTGTGCAGTATGATGACTTACTCTGTATATTTGTGTTGTGCAGTATGATGACCTACTTTTTCTATTTGTGTTGTGCAGTATGATGACCTACTTTGTCCATATGTGTTGTATAGTATGATGAATCACTTTGTGCATTGTGTTATGCAGTATGATGAATAACTCAGTCAATTTGTGTTGTGCAGTATGATGACTATTATTATCTTGCTAGGACATTTTGTGTCATTGATGTTCGGCCACACAATTAAAGAAACACAAATAAAACATATAAACTTAAAATAATATTATTATTTAATAAAAAAATTGTCTAAAATTATCTGTAGAGTCAGTATAGCGAAGTCCTTAAAACTGAATTAAAGCCAAAATCCAATTTATTAAAAAAAAAGAAAATGTTGTTGGTAAAAGAAGAATCTGTACAAATTATCTGTAATAATTTTTTTTATTATAATTCAATATATTAACGACTTTGTGCGCTATTTTTGGTTGGTCTTGATGAAATAATCATACAACAATAGAACGTCAAAAGTGAGTGTCTTTCAAATTCACGTGAAAGTTTTTAAAAAGTGTGAGTTTTCTTATTGAATTTGCAGTGTTTGGTTTTTATATATGTGTGTTAGAACTATACTTAGTAAAAAAAAAGAAGTTACGTAGTTACAAATTTTTTAAACATTTATTAAAAAAAAGTGTATAAGGTTGAGGGTTAGTTTTAATCTAAGCTTAATACTAATCTTAAATTGTAATTTCTTAAAATTAATTGTCCTTTTTCATAATTCTAATTTATTGTTCAATCAAAGTCTTTAAAAAGTTGTTTCTCGTTACGAAGTAAGCATACAAAAATTGTTTAGGCACTTCTCTTTTCGATTATTCTGGAACCGCAGATCTTCACGTTCGCACTTATCACTGATAACATACGCAGCAACTTGGGCTGGTTCCGAAGGGCGGAATTAGTGTATTATTGAGAGTAGGGCGGTCGCTCGCAGTTCAGCATGTGCCAAGACTCCAAAGGGCGGAGTCGGCAGGCAGCGACTCTTGAGAGGGCAGCCTCCTGGGCGGAAGTTCGCGGGGTTACGGTAAGAGCTTCGGCGACCGCTCCAAGGGGGAGGGCAGGAGGTTCCTCGGCGGAGGCGAGATGGTAACTACTTGTTGAATCATCTCTGTCTTCGGCTGCGCGATCCGGCGACACTCGCACCCCTGTCTTGGGAGCTAAAACTATCGTGGTTCCGCTTTACACCACTTTGTTACTTTGTTCGGGGCCATGGAGCTGGCGTCGCCACTCTTACCGCTGATGTAACTGGCTGTCTCATTCAGATCTCCCGATCCACTTAATGTTCAAAATCTTAATATATATTAGATTTCTTAATATTATGCATATATGGCAGCGTGGAGTCGCCAGTATGATAGCGATGTGTGGAGTGTAATTTACGATGGCTGCCGGTATCGTAAATCTGTGTTCAAGGAATTCGGATGATTGAAAGATAAAGGTCTGCGATCTTTGGTGAATTTATTTGCGAAAATGAATTTACAAGTTATGCGAACGCAGAGACGGTGGTAGTGGAGAGTGGTGGTCTGGTCGAAAGTTGAAACTAGAATGTCGGAGAGTTCTGTCCCCGCTCGCGCCTAGCTCTTCCGGGGCTTCAGGCGGCGGAGTAATTATAAAAGTGTTACCATATGTGGGATGATTTAAAGCAGTCCCACATGCCTTCCCACCAGCGTCTCTACGCGATACAAAGACATAAAGTGCATATTTACAACAATGAATATTTTACAATGTCAATAATAATTTACAAAAACACAAGTCCATTTATAATGTAAGGTACATAATGTTGTGATAATATTGCGCTCGGTTAGCGACAGGAAAGTAATAACAATGGTAAGTAATAATAATAGTGGCTCAATGCCGCCGCTGCAAAGTAACTATGTACCTATGAGTGGCCGTACGAATTTTTATTCGCCGCAGTAAGTAGGTAACATAAATGATATACAGGTAAACATAATTATTGATGAACGGCGGGCGCTAGTCGCAATGTACTTAGCGTAGTACCGAGCTACCTGTGTATACTATAATTGTTTACAATGATTTAAAATAGCTTGTTATGACAGTTCTATTGTTGTTTTTACTAATGCACTTTTGACAGAGTACGTAGTATTGTGAATATTTACATAATAAAGATTTTATTGTAGGATGCTTATATATGCGTATTATTGATTGTAAATTTTATATTGTTTTTTTTTGTTTGTTTTAGTATCAGTAATTTATTAAATTGGCTGACATTTGCGATATGATAGTTACAAATAATTTATGAAATTTATGGATACGTCAATATAAGGTTTTTGGTTAGTTTTTTTTTTGCTAATTACTGTGCCTTATCTGTGGTATTGCCAAATTATTACTGGGCTTGATATCTGTCCGGGAAATGAACATGTCTTCCGGATCGAGTTGTCATTTTCGTTATTGGAGACTGTGTGATGGTTCCTCTTGATGGAATTTCTTCTGTGCTTTGAAAGAATGCAGGTTTCAACTTGGTCATTAGCTTAAGGGTGATATGCGGTAGTCGTGATGAGAGATGATGTGTGACGGATATTGAATTCCCCGGATGCGGGCGGTGGTTTGCTGGTAGTGCGTGAGTCAGTGTGTCGACGTCGGACGCTGTTGACCGGACTCGATGATGATCAGGCGCTGGGGAAGAACGTGGTTCTTCACTCCGGTGCTGACAGGAGGCCGAAGGTACGGTGGACCTTGTAGGTGGTTGAGCGGGAGGTGTTTAGACCAGTGAGGATGTCGCGTATCCTCGTGGTGGTCGTGGTGCTTGGATGAAGCGCTGGTCCGATTGCAGGAGCCAGGGCGTTCAGATCCGATGTAGCGCTGGTCCGGGACGACGGCCGGGGCCAGGGCGCTACAGTGATGTCCCGATGAGTCCATGAATATCGTCCTTCGCGCGATGAAGCTGCGCGGGTTATTATTTGCGGTTCTCTCAAATTGTTGACGCTTAAGTTGAAGAAGTGTAAGAAGTCTGCTCCTTTATGGTTTATGGTTTTTGTACCGTATGTTTTTATATGTTTCCCACTGGCACTGTATAATGTGGTGGGGCATTGTCGTTTCCCGACTTGTTATTAATAAAATTACATGGTTTAATGCAATTATGTGATTTGTTACCGAATTTTGCGTGGTAACTGCAGTAGCCGTGTGTAGTGTTATTGGTGTTTAACTGGCTACCGCGTGACCTGGAACGAGGTCGGTGCGCGGAATTTGGGTATGATGTCGATGGATGACGCCATTCGCGGCGGGAGCTGGGATTTCGGTTTTCGAAATTAATGTTTGCCTGTCCATGATCATCTCTCCGAGTTGTTTTAAGTCGACTGACTTCTAGAGTGAGTGCCGAAATTTGTTCTTGTAAATTTTGTAATATAGCACTGATGTTTGGATTCGAGTTCGGGATGCCATTATATTGTTTATTGTCCATAGTTTCACATTCGGTTTTTTGATAAACTTCCGAGATTTTATCTGCTGCAGATGCTAGTTGCAACAGATTGTCGTCGGGTAGTGCGGTAAGTATAGCCTGAATGTGTTGCGGGAGTCTTTGCAGCCAAAGTACGCGTACGATTGGGCTCTCCGATAGCCCGGGACCAGCGAGTTCATGGATTAGTCGAAGCAGTCCAGAAGGTTTCCTGTCCTCGAGCTGTAGTCCGGTTAGACGAGTGAGTCGCTTTTCTTCAGTATCTTGTAATCTCTCGATGAGTGCTGATTTGAGATGAGTGTACTTGTCTGCTGCAGGAGGATTGATGACGATGTCGCTTACGGTCCTGAGGGTCTCCATGTCCAAAGCGGCAACAATAATGTTGTACTTGGTGAGGTCATCCTTTAGTCTTGAGTTAGAAAATTGGCTTTCAGCTTGTGCGAACCAAAGTGCAATGTTGTCGCGCCAGCACGCGGGTAGTTTAACCGAGACAGAGTTTATTGTTGTATCCATTGTAGAATTATTACCGTGGATTTCGTTCGATGTCTGGTTATTCTCGAATGACATATTGTTTTGATAATACGGCAAGCAATAGGCAGTATAAAATAGGCAGATGTATGTGTAAAAATAGCAAGGAAACAAAAGCAATGACGACAGTAAATTTAGATTTTGAAAAAAAATTTAAAAATTCAAAAATATTACATTGATGGTATCCGAAAATTTCAAAAATCTTAATCTAGAGTGCATACAATGTAAATAATGTGAATGTACTGTGACGAGTTCAACTTGTCTGGTCACTTAATTTAATAGACATGTAACAATATTGTAAAATAACTTAAAAAAAATTTTTTTAAGTTATTTTAGAATGTTCGTATTCGGAAATTTAACTGTAAAATCACTGTATGTAGGATTAATTATGGTTCGTTACTTGGTGTTGATTACTGGGCATTGATTTGTGATGGATGTTACGAGGTCCGGAACTGAAGTTCTGCCTGCGTAGTAAATCCGGTAGATCCTTGATCTGCGATGAAATTGATGTTGGTCTGCAGAGTTTGTTGCGTTCTGCAGTGAATTTGATGCTTGGTCTGCAGCTGCTGGTGCGGTGTTTCACTGAAGTTGAGATTTTTTGGCACTATACTATTCGAATATACGAGTTTTTTGGTTCAGATAAGTGGGTATATTTGATATACTTAAGTATTAGAATTGGTGGGACAATAATGTTTTTTTTTTTGAAATGTGCTTTATAATTCGACAATCAGACTCTAATAAATATACTGGACTTGAAAATGTTGACAATGAGATTGAAAGTAATGAGATTGGAAGTTACTTACTCGATTGTCCAGGATTCCAGCTTCAACGTTCGACCTACCGTGTCCACTAAATATTACTATCACCAGAAATGTCGAGGGTCACCAGTATGGCAGCGTGGAGTCGCCAGTATGATAGCGATGTGTGGAGTGTAATTTACGATGGCTGCCGGTATCGTAAATCTGTGTTCAAGGAATTCGGATGATTGAAAGATAAAGGTCTGCGATCTTTGGTGAATTTATTTGCGAAAATGAATTTACAAGTTATGCGAACGCAGAGACGGTGGTAGTGGAGAGTGGTGGTCTGGTCGAAAGTTGAAACTAGAATGTCGGAGAGTTCTGTCCCCGCTCGCGCCTAGCTCTTCCGGGGCTTCAGGCGGCGGAGTAATTATAAAAGTGTTACCATAGTGGGATGATTTAAAGCAGTCCCACACATACATACATTTAATAGATATCTGGTTGCCAATAAATTCTTTATCTAAGTTTACAATTATACTCTTATATCTCAATGTAATACAACTCAATGTTTTCATTGCTGTATGTTCATGCATACGGCTAAAAGATGCCTACACCGAACCAGCCCTCCAATTTGCCCACACTGCATGGGCGATCACATCCTTTCAAAATGTCCGGGAAGAGAAAAAACAGTACCTGCATGTGTAAACTGCACCAGACAAAATACTAAATATGGAGAAAAAAACACCACGGACCACGCAGCTAACAGTATTAGGTCCAACTATAGAAACAAAATGCTGAAAATTGCGAGGGATCGCATCGATTACGACTAATGATGCATATTATTAATTACAAGTCTAACGAAAACCTAAATAATATGCACAATATTTCAAAAAAATATTACGAAAAGCCCGCCCGCAAAGTGTTAACACGCAGTGATAATATACAAGCCAACACATGTAATATTATAATTGCAAATGTGAAGTGTATTCCCAGCGCCAACATTATTGTTAATTTTATTACTACCTCAAAATGAACGACTTTATAATAAACGCAATAGATAATTCATATAAAATAGACGAAAGGATTTTTGACACGGTAAATAATACAAACGATTTTATAGATATAAAACCTACAGCCAGCCTAATAATAATACACATGAACGTTTGATTTTTGGAAAAAAATTTCGAAGAATTTCTAATAACTATTAAACAATTAAATAGACTTGACTGTATAATATTATCAGAAACGCATTCATCGAGTGAAATAAATTATAATATACCGGGTTACTCGTACTATGCAACAAAATATAAAATTAACAGAAATAGCGGCGTCGCCATAGTAGTATCAAATAATTACGCTGTCACAAGTGTAAATGAAATAATGGTGAATAATGTCAATTTATTAAACTTGGAGATAATTTCATTTAATATCATTGCTATTTATCGGACACTCTTCTGCTATAACCACATACATAGAAGAATAAAAAAAATATATTACAACATCATAGAAACAAAAAAAAATACTCATCGGAGATATTAACATAAATATCGCTAATGACTACTCCTCTAACGATAAAGATAACTATTTAAATATGTTAGCAGAATTAAATTACATTTCATGTATAAATTCATACACCAGAAACATTATCGGACAACGACCATCTTGTATCTATCACATATTCACAAACACCAAATATTTACAAAATATATCATCTGCGGTAATCAAAACAGCTGTAACGGATCATTTTACATGTATATTTAAATATGACAACAAACATCAAAACCTCTCATTACCAACCACAACGGCCGTTAATAATACTGATAAATACAACTATAGTATTAATATAAATTCTCTCACTAAAATATTAAGTAACGAAAAAGAATGGCAAGAAATATATCAATGTAACGATGTAGAAGAATGCTGCAAAATATTTGATAAAAATCTGAGTTTTCACATAAATGCTTGTAGAAATATTACATCTAACAAAACATCTTCAAAACTAAAGCCAATCAAACCATGGATAACTCACGGATTATTCATCTCAATTAGACACAAAGAAACACTGTACAAACAATATACAAAACAACTGGAAAATATAACATTACAAAAACATTTCAAAGCTTATAAAAAAAAACTTACATATCTAATAAAAAACACAAAGGATGACTACTACAAACAAAAACTTGAATTATCTGGAAATGACAGAAAAGGGATTTGGTCCATCATAAACGAAATTGTCGATAAAAAACATTTAAAAAATAAAACAATCAACAATGTAAACCATAATGATTCAAAAATTTGCTGTAAAGATAAATCTCTAGAAGCCGCAAATGTATTTAACAATTTTTTTGCTAATGTAGGAAAAAACCTCGCTAAAAAAATCCAACAAGGCCTTACCCCAAATGACCCAAATACTACAGTAAATAATGAGCATAAATTTGAATTATTTCAACCAACAACACCAGAAGAAATTGAACAAATTATTACAGGTATGAAAGGAGGTTCTGCCCCTGGTTTTGATGGGGTCACAATACAAACACTGAAATGTATAAAATCACAAGTATCAAAACCATTAACTCATATAATCAATACAAGTTTTCAAAGCGGAGTTTTTCCATCCATGTACTAACAATCTGTAATTATACCAATATTTAAAACCGGAAATCCGGAAGAACCAACCAATTACCGCCCTATTTCTTTACTATCAAACATTGCAAAAATATTTGAAAAAATTGCCAAAAAAAGAATAACTAAGTTCATAAAGATTAATAATATAAATCACGAAAACCAGTTTGGATTCATGGAAAACAAAAGCACGAAAGACGCCATTGCTAAATTATCTAGTACCATACAAGACGCTTTAGACAAATCATTAAAATGTGTTGGTATTTTTGTTGATCTCCAAAAAGCCTTCGACAGCATATCTCATGTCAAACTAATACAAAAATTAAAGATCGTGGGTTTTAATGGCACAGCATTAAGTTGGCTAAAAAGTTATCTTCACCAAAGAACACAAGTTGTAAAAATTAATCACGCATCTAGTCTACCACTCACAAGTGATTTTGGGATACCACAAGGTACTGTTTTGGGTCCATTACTTTTTATCATATACGTAAACGATATTTTTAAACAAAACCTCAGTGGAACAGTTATATCTTACGCAGATGATACAATTATCATAATTAAGGGTAATGACTGGAAAATTGTAAATGAAAATGCAAATAATGACATCCAAATCCTAAAAAACTGGTTCGATACAAATCTACTTACAATTAACGCAAAAAAAAACAGTTTATATACCATTCACAATAAATAAATTCAAAACTTACCCCAACATTCATATAATAATACACAACAAAAAATGTAACAAAGATGTTTGTAATAAATCATGTACCATACTAAACCAAACAACTGAAATAAAGTACCTCGGTGTAATTGTAGACCAACATATGAAATGGAACAGACACATATGTGAACTTGTTAAGCGCATTAGAAAATGTATCTATATATTCATTAGATTTAGAAATGTTCTCAAGCTAAACAACCTGAAAAAAGTCTATTACGCACTAGTCCAATCATTACTTCAGTATGGAATCATTGGGTGGGGAGGTGCATATGAAAAAATTTTAAGCTCTGTAAAAGTGGTACAAAAACTAATAATTAAAGTAATTTTGAAAAAACAACCAACATTCTCTTCAGCATCATTGTTCAAAATTTTCGAAGTACCTAAAATTTAAGACCTCTATAAGAAAAATGCAATATTACAAATATATAAAGAAACTGTAATAAAAAAACTTAAATTCAACTCATCCTTAAGGCATAATAATTTTAACAACCAAATTCCTCTATTTTCAACACAACATATGCACAATAATTACATTTACAAAGGCATAAGATATTTTAATAGTCTTCCCGAAGAAGTGAAAAAAATACCAGATTTTATTTTATTCAAAAAAAAGGTCAAATTTATCTTTAAAAAAGATTAATATAACCTTTCAAATGTTAAAACTTCAATTTCATGTTACAACCAAAATTAACGTCACAAATTTATTGTACTGTATTTATGTCAATTACTGATATAAACATGAAATAATTGTGAAATAACTCCTACGCCAAGCTCAAGAGCTAGCACTCTTCATTGGAGTAGAAATTCAATAACATATGTTTTTCACTATTACCTATTATTACCTAATTTTATGTACAATGTAACAATGTTATAAGTTAAATAATAAAAAATCTAGATTAATAGTTATGATTAAATATTTACAAAATACATAATTACAATATACCTTCAATTATTCGCAATATAGCCCAGCCTTGGCCGAAGGTTTTATTGCCCTATGGTCGCCGGCTTAAAATTTTCCCATTTCAAATTACTAACTTTATGAGGGTATAGAGCTAAATTTGCGGACTAATAGATATATTACTAGGTTGGCTTTCTAATTTTATGACGGTTGCCGGCAAATCTATACAACTAAATTTTTAAGTCTAATAATACGAACTGCCGCCTCCATCTACGTGTAAAATTACGGAGAACATATGCGAGCGCACGTGTTCAATTTGATCGTTCTTTGAATTCAAGACACGTACATACCTAGGGACATATCAAGTGTGTGTAAAAAATGGCATTCTGTATAATAATAAGTTGGGAAGGTTATTGATAAACTAAAATTGATCATTTTTATAGTACTGAAAAAGCACCCAGAGGATAAATAATATACAGTATAATACTATAAAGAACAATAATGTACTATAAAGAATCTTAAGATTGAATGTATTTTATTTATAATATTTCCTTATAATTTGAAGAAGGTACGAAACTTATTTGTATTATTTACTCAGTTTAAATGTAGATATTTTAAATTTAACGTCATATGAAACGCTAAAAATTCGTTTTCATTCACATCATTCTAATAATATTAGATCATTGCTATCTGCATATAACCAATAAACATCATCATAAATAAACCACTCTCAGCATCATTGTCAGAATGAAGCCCTAACTACCAAAATGTTGCCATACCCATACCATACCTATGTACCATGCCTTGCCTATGTCCCCCCCCCCCTCGCTCCAACCCATCATAATCTGGCTCCGTCCACAGCTAGTATTCCCGATGAAGTCAGAGCAATTAAATCGATTAATCACTCGATTCTTTTGATGTTTTGATCATGTTAATGTTTCGATCAATCCCATCACTAAGAACGATGAACTACTAAATTTACCGATATCCAAAAAAAATCATTTTTCAAATTTCGTGCATCAGATGAGTGCAAATGCATTTATGACAACATAATGCATTTAGTACGTTGAAATCGTTTCCTTTCATGGTTAGTAATTCTTATATTTTATTTTATTTATTTTTTATAGTGGGTACCAGACGACCCAAATTTTTTTCTCTGAAATTCAATAAACCCCTCCTGACGTATAGGAAAATATTGTGACACATCACCTCATTTGAGGTTGGACACTTCAACACCTCATTTCGGAAATAGATAACCTTATTGAAACTCATTCTGATATTGTGTCATACCCAACATTAGAGATATAGAACACTCGGATTATCTTTTTTTTATTTTAAACATGATTACAGTATTTAGGGAGTTATACATCTATGGACGATTGAGCTAATTAAATTTATTTTTTTCTTAAATCGCCTTAAATTGAAGATCTGCAGTCCCTGCAATAAATAAAACGAAATTTGAATGAAATTACTATGAACCTGAAAGGCCAGATTCATGGAACTATAATCATTGTCTATAGCTTCATTATTGTCTATGCATAACCTGCAAATTTTTTTGACGCATGTTTTCTAAACCGAAAGTGGTTACTTCCTGTAGCTAAACTCTGTTTAACTTAATCCCACATTGTGATGGTTATTAGTAAGAAGGATTGTTTATATTCCAAACGATTCTCTTTACCTTTGTCATCACTTAAAAGTCACAATTTGTATAATTTTTTTCTAGTCTTGGCTACGACTTCATTGTTTTGACAGAATATTCCAATCGTAACCAAATTTTAAAAACTCATTCAAGTTAGTTTGCCGTTAACACTATGTTCTGTTTCAGGTATGTTTGTTTGAAGTCAAACCAATTACCAAACGCTACTACAGCCTCTCCATGGATCTACTAAATCCAGATACTATATCTATCAAGACGGAACCAGGGCCCCAAGAAGAAGGCGGAGGTGAAATGTCGTGTACGGATATAGATTTCGACCTCCCAGATCTAAAGAAGGAATGTTTGCAATATGCATATAGTAGTCGGTCAGCCAGTTAGTTTAATTGAATATATTAAAAATTTAGGATGTTTAATTTGAATATTCGGAATCCAAGACCGTTTTGAAATGTCGTGAGAACAGGACACACTATGCTGGTTCAGAACACCCTCTCTTATCGTACATGAGTTTATTTGGTATTTACCTTAAAATTCGTCCGTGCTGTAAACTATTAGATTAGAGTACTCTTTTAACTTTATTATATGGTTCCAAATAAGTTGTCGATTCTTCAAGTTTTCAACTCGTTTTATTTGGGACATGATGTAAGTTTCAAGTGTTATTGTTTTTATCAAGTGCAGTTGGGGAACTTATTTCATACGAAAATTAGTGTGAAATAAGGAAGTAGAATACTTTAAACACACGTTTATTTGTACTTTACATTTATTGATGCTAGATTCCATCGACTTAAAACCACCTATTGATAGCGCTCAAGAGTCAAACATCGGTCGCTGGAGACATCTGGGGTCATTCTTATTCATTTATCTGTAAGCCTAAAAACGTTTATGAATAAATTGATACAATGAGCAGTGTACATTTGAGAATATATGTTTAACATAGAAAATACTAACAGTGTATAGGTGTAATCCATTATATAGCACGTACATCATATATCTATGAATACAGAAATGTAAAATTCTGATTACAAGTATAATAGAATATATTTAAAAAAAAAGAAAAAAAAAATACTGAACAATATTAGTAAATCGTAAGAGTGACATAAATAAAGAAATTAAAACTACATTTAAATCTAAACACCTACAATACTACAGTACCAACGCTACTCTAATTTGTAGGATTCAACAAAGTGCTGGTATAGATTATGCTTAATTCTATAAATGGAGTCAATAATTATTTCAATAGTACCCCCTTATTTGTTACCCAGATGATGCACCCTATTGGTCAGTGAGTGTGTCTGTGTCCTTATGGTATCGTCAATTGACCTTAAAGACTTTTATACAAAATCCCGCATCTACGTGGTTAATCTATGGTATCTTTATTCGTTATTTTTACGGTTATTGCTTTTTGAATTGAAAAAATATGTTTCGTTACATATAAATTATCAATGTACAAATAATTTTTTTGTTTTTCCAGGTAGCTTTAATGTGGGGACGGTAACCATCAAGGCGGAATCAGGACCCCGAGAAGAAGATGAAAGGGGAAGTCCAAATATTGAAATTGACATAAACCTGCCCGATGTTAAAAAGGAATGCTCAGAACGTTTTGAAAGAATTGCCAGGACAACAGGTAACATCGATTTTCATTGAATGATTTATCGATTCGTGCTTTCCTATTTTATTAACGTTTTGATGATTTTACTGCGCTTATCTTCCTTTTGTGTTGGTAATGAGACTTATTGAGCCTTAATCCGTTTTATTTTTCTAATATATCCACAGATGTGAAGACACATTCCGTGGAAAAACGATCATCTTGTCCTCATTGTAACTACTCCTACTCTCATAAGTCATCTTTGACAAGACACATGCTGACTCACAGTGGACAAAAACCTTTTACATGTTCCGACTGCAAATATTCATGTTCTCAAAAGGGAGTTTTAAAGAGTCACATGATGACCCACAGTGGAGAAAAACCTTTTTCATGTTCCGAGTGCAACTATTCATGTTCTCACAAGGGTAATCTGTCGAGCCACATGCTAACCCACAGTGGAGAAAAACCTTTTTCATGCTCCGAGTGCAACTATTCATGTTCTCGAAGGGGTAATTTGAAGATACACATGCTGACTCACAGTGGAGAAAAACCTTTTTCCTGTTCCGAATGCAACTATTCATTTTCTCGAAGTGGAGGTTTGAAGAAACACATGCTGACCCACAGTGGAGAAAAACCTTTTTCCTGCCCCGAGTGCAACTATTCATGTTTTCAAAAGTGTAATCTGTCGAACCACATGCTAACACACAGTGGAGAAAAACCTTTTTCATGTTCCGAGTGCAACTATTCATGTTCTCGAAGGGGTCATTTGAAGATACACTTGCTGACTCACAGTGGAGAAAAACCTTTTTCATGTTCCGAGTGCAACTATTCATCTTCTCGAAGGGATTATTTGAAGATACACATGCTGACTCACAGTGGAGAAAAACCTTTTTCATATTCCGAGTGCAAGTATTCATGTTTTCGAAGGGGTCATTTGTAGATAGATATGTTGACTCACAGCGGAAAAAAACCTTTTTAATGTTCCGAGTGCGACTATTCATTTTCTTGAAAAAAAAATTGACATCACACATGTTGACTCACTGTGGAGAAAAACCTTTTTCGTGTTCCTACTGCAACTATTCATGTGGTCATAAGGGAACATTGACGAGACACATGCTGACTCACAGTGGAGAAAAACCTTTTTCGTGTTCTAAGTACGACTATTCGTGTTTTCGAAAGAGTAATTTGACGAGACACATGCTGACTCGCAGCTGAGAAAAAGGTTCCCAGTGCATTTCATAGTTGTATTTATTCATTTACAAAGTGATTTTTTTTAATTGTTTAACTTTATACTGTAAACAATAAAAAGCGAATTATTATTGACTGTCATTTATTAAATCAATAAATGTGATGCGTCACAAAGTGAATGTGTTTTTTAAGAATTTTATTTTGTTTATTAATTAGTCAAAAAAAGGCGTGGAGAAAAGAGTCCAAATATATTTTTTTTAGCTAAATAGCTATTAAATACCTTGTTTTCCATTTCCGGAAACAGAAATTCTTACTACTCATTATCGTCTATCTGATAAAAAGTATTTTGGAAATAAAATGTGCGTATTTAGTGAGTCCCTATTTTCAATATATTAATAAATGTTTATAAGCGCGGCTTCATAATAAAGTGAAGAAGTGAATTAATTTTTTTTAATATCCGTATTTTTTACACCACTTTTCTTTATAGACAAACATGCTTTCGTCATCTGCCAATCGTTTCATCCTTTTAATAAACGCTAATTTTACATTAAAATCCCTTACACTGTTACCCACGCAGTTAAATTAATCATCCCATATGTTGCATCTGAAACCTTTTGTTGAATTACAGATTCAGATGAACATGAATAATGGACTGTGAATGAATTTGAAACGAAATAAATGATGTTTGATGGAATTGGGTGATCATACGTGTAGGGATGAAACAAGATATGAAAGAAGGGAAAAAGGGAAACCAGTTACTAAACACGAAGAAACACACATAATAATAATGTTAGTTAAAGCTCAACACTATCACATGAGTTCCACCGCGGGGTAATAATTGTGGCCATAACCGACGAACGCATCAGCACTTTAAATATAGGTAAAGATTATGCACACCATAAATATCAACGACTTGCTTCCAATTTTTCTTCTGGTCTTTCCCAGACAAATGCACTCGACATTTGCAAAGTGTCCTTGTTATTGTTCTTAATTTAAAAACCTTAATCATTAAGGTTACGGTTGGAGGTGGGAGCTAGGAACTGGATAGTTGATAATCCGGTAAGAACTATGCATATTGTCACTTTAAAACCCAACACCATGCTTGTGATAGTTGTTGAAAAGTTCTGATACTGATATTTTCTTGTTAAGTATTTTGCATGATGAAATACGCAACTAGTTGAGCTTAAGTTGTTGCATGACTTTTGTTACACTTCTAGTTTCACGTATTAACATAGTTTTATGCAACAAAACTAGAATCGCGCCAGCGCGAAATTATGGCACCACTTACTAATCGTGTAGTGTAAAAATATGATGCAACTAGGCCTACTAGGAGAGGATTATTTATGACATAAAAGTATTTCAGCTGAGTGGACGTATGTGTTCCTTGTAATTATTTTACCGCCATTTTATCACCGAAAATAACGAATCAGCGCTGTAGTGCTGTTAAAAATATACAGTTGATGAATGAATTCCAGCGAAACGAGTGACTCTGGGATTTGAAACAGCCTAAGTACAAAAATAGAGATTCCCGTGAAGCGGCCTTTAAGGCAATTGGAAACTGTTAATGATGTTATTTTTAAAATAACATTTATTTAGTGAAATAATATTTCAGAGCACCTTATACAAAATATTGTAACACTGCATATTACGTAGAAACTTACTATTTCCAGTTGTTAAATTCCTCATCTGTTGTGTGTATTTACTACACATTGCTTCTAATATCTTTAATAACTCTATGATAATAGTAAATTCTGGGTTCAGATTTTAGGTATTCCTCCGTTATACATTTATGCACTGAATTAAAAAATAATATTTAACATAGTTTTCAAATTCAAATAAAAATCAAAGATTTTTGTAACAAATCGGAAACAAATATATCAATACAATCAACCGTAGCCATTGCTACGCGAAGAGTGTGCGAGGAAATGACACGCTATTGATGTCCCGCTTTACTTCGCTCTGTGGGAACATGAGAAATCCACTTGTCCCCAGTTCTATTTAGACCATCAATACGGTAAGTACTTTTACATTTATTTCCGAATACTGTGTTATACTATTAGGTACCTTATATTATAGTATTGAAAAGTGTGTATTACGTAACTATTTATCCGTGCGCTTTCGTCATTTAATCATTGATCTAAAATTAATTTTTGAATATTTATTTCAAATGTTAGATTGTTTTTCTTATTCGTTATAATATTCATTATTATTTTTTGGTAAACTAATGTTTTTAAGACAAGATTTTTTATGCATAGCACAAAGGGTAACAATTATTTTACAAGCAATAATTATTCGCTTGAAACACTCATCCACATTGAAAAATCTCCTGATAAAAGATACATGACGCCAACGCCAAAGGGACACGGGTTCGAGTCCCGTTGGCGTCATGTATGATCAGGAGATTTTTTAATGTGGATGAGTGTTTCAGGCGAATAATTATTGCTTGTAAAATAATTATAATATTCAGTTAAGCAACACTGCGTTTTAAATTATTTATAAAAACCCTTCCATTTTCATGAAGAATAATGACTAGCAGAAATTTAACAGAAGAAGAGATAGCGCAAGAACTTGATTATGATAGTGATATTGAGTTTGAAATGAACAATGACATCAGATACTAAAGATTTGGTTGAACTTTTAGAAGAATCGAATGATCAGGAGATTTTTTAATGTGGATGAGTGTTTCAGGCGAATAATTATTGCTTGTAAAATAATTATAATATTCAGTTAAGCAACACTGCGTTTTAAATTATTTATAAAAACCCTTCCATTTTCATGAAGAATAATGACTAGCAGAAATTTAACAGAAGAAGAGATAGCGCAAGAACTTGATTATGATAGTGATATTGAGTTTGAAATGAACAATGACATCAGATACTAAAGATTTGGTTGAACTTTTAGAAGAATCGAATGATCAGGAGATTTTTTAATGTGGATGAGTGTTTCAGGCGAATAATTATTGCTTGTAAAATAATTATAATATTCAGTTAAGCAACACTGCGTTTTAAATTATTTATAAAAACCCTTCCATTTTCATGAAGAATAATGACTAGCAGAAATTTAACAGAAGAAGAGATAGCGCAAGAACTTGATTATGATAGTGATATTGAGTTTGAAATGAACAATGACATCAGATACTAAAGATTTGGTTGAACTTTTAGAAGAATCGGACTCGGAATCGACTAGTGAAAATGAAGACGAGGGAGAAATACTGGTTTCAAAACATGGATTCGAATGGAGTGTATTACCACCATCATCATCTAGACGTCGGCAATGGAATATTGTCAATGAAACTTCCGGCCTGAAAAATGGTAGTTTATTATCTAACACAATAAGAGAAATGTTTGCTTTATTTATAAGCGCAGATATGGTGACAGAAATATGCCAAGAAACGAACCGTCAATTGAGGCGTTTACCCTTGAATATGATTGAGCAATTATCCGAAGATGAATTATATGCTTTCATCGGTATAATGCTTGCTTCCGGCAGAAATCGCACCCGAAAACTAAGTTTGAATGAGTTGTGGACAAGTGAAAGTCCATTTTGTCAGCCGTTTTTCACGGCAGCTATGTCTCGAGACAGGTTCATAAATATTTATAGTCAGATCCGTTTTGATAATAGAGATACAAGACGAGAGAGATTTGAAGCTTCTTCAGACAAGCTAGAGCCAATTAAGTCGATTTTCAGTAAATTGGTAGATGCGTGTAAATCAAATTACTCTCCGTCGCTTGATATAACCGTGGATGAGCGTTTGGCGGCGTTTAGAGGTAAATGTCCATTTCGGGTATATATGAAGTCAAAGCCAGCCAGGTATGGCATCAAAATATGGATCGCTGCAGATGCTAAAACCGCATATATATGTAACATGCAAATATACAGCGGTATGATAAATAATAAAAGAGAAATAAATCAAGGCAATCGTGTCGTTATGGAATTGGTGGAACCTCAATATGGCACCAATAGAGGCATAACCATAGATAATTTTTTTACGTCAGTACCACTGGCGGACAATCTTTTATCTAAAAATCTGACCATAACTGGCACTCTTCGCAAAAATAAGAGGGAAATCCCTAAAGAGTTTTTGCCATCAAAAGAAAGGCCATTGTATAGTAGCCAGTTTGGTTTTACATCAAATAAAACACTTGTGTCATATGTGCCTCAGCAAAATAAAGCAGTTTTGCTGCTATCAACTCAATTCCTTGGAAATTAAATAAGCCAAACCGATACAAAAAAAACAGATATTATTTTACATTACAATAAAACCAAAGGTGCCGTTGACACAGGGGACAAAATGACCTCCGAGTATTCGTGTGTAAGGTCGACAATGGCCGTTTCGCTTGTTCATGGAAATGTTAGACATTGCTGCACTGAACACATATTTACTATGGATTCAAAAGTATCCGGAGTGGAAAAAAAATAATAGAAGTTAACGGAAATTATTCATAACACAGCTAGGTTTAGAGTTGGCTAAGCCCAATGTAATGAAAAGAAAAAACAGCACGGTCAAATTTCACAAACAACAACAAGATGCTTTCGAGACAGTTTTGTCATATTATCAAGAAACACCACCCGCAACTGCTGTTACGAATGATATTACGAGTGATTCAAGAAATGTACTAGTGTCCCGAGCACCGTCGAAAACTTGCAGATTTTGCCCATACAACACAAAAAAGAAGCACCATAGTTTGTCATATTTGTCAAAAATCTGTATGCAAAAGCCACAGAAAAGAAAAAAAAAATATTTCCTGCCACAATTGTGATGCAATTTAGATTAACAATTTTATATATTTGGTTTAAAATTTTTATTATTTTTAATTTCGCTGTATTGTTTTGTTCTTACATAATGTTGCTGTTATATTTAAATATAATGCATGTTTAATCTTTAATGTTTAGTTTCTCAATATAATATTTATTTTTACACATTTGTTTATTTCATTTAAAAAAAAAATTAAGTTTGAAACCCCTGCAAGACTGGCAGCGTAAACACGCAAAGCTGTGTGCGTATAGTCCAGCGCCCATCAGTGGAATCAGCCGCCATTCGGTCACGGACCGTCGTTAGATAAGCACTTCTCGCACGTTTTTTTAGCATCTGCCGATGATTTTTTCATGTTTTCAGCTATTAAATTACAATTATTATCACTTTTGAGATAAAATATAATAAACATAAGCGATTGGCTATGAATATTCATATTTTTCCGATTTAAAATCACTTATTTTAAGATGTGTATTGACTACACAGCACCGGAACGCGTGTATTTTTTTAGGACAGTAAGGGAAAGGTTAAATACATAATGAAATATTGTAAAATGTCAAATACATTGAATTTGACCGCGGCACACCTGTATCCGGCTCACGGCACACCAGTGTGCCACGGCACACCGGTTGCGGAGCACTGCCTTAGAGTACAGGAGTCAAATGGGGATTCCGTCCTTGTACGTGAGTTTTAATTGGAGATGTTCCGAGGAACTAGTGTCATTGATTCGTACAGTCGGAAAACATGCTGAATGCGCGCCCAACATTTTTATACGGTTGTAATTTGTCACATGAGAATGGGTCGTTCTTGAGTTCAACAGCTCGACTCTGGAATGATTTGCCAGTCTCTCGTGTTTCCATCCTCCTACGACATGGTACTTCTTACTTTTCTTTAAAAACCCTCAACACAGGATCTCCCAATATAAAATATGACTGATTTCCAAAATGTATCTATTCCAGAAGCACCGCAGAAGTCTGGAGTGGATAGAGTTGAAGAGGAGGCTGTAGCCTCTCTGGATCCAAAGAGTCCTGGTAGTATATCATGTCCAGTGTGCCGCCAGTTATTCTGGCCCCAGAAAGAACTGACTGAACATCTACAGCAACATGTGGGGGAATCCAACAGTTGCTTTGATTGTGGACAAAACTTCAAGCAAGTTTACTTTATTTTATGTCAGTACTCTCTCAAATTATCCCACAACTACTCGAATCAATAATCCGCCGTTATAATTTTACTACATAGTTGAAAGCACAAAATCAAGCGAAGGAATTTCCCTCAGGGTCTATGTCATATTTTGGGATGCTTGCAAAGGGTCTTCTTGATGGTATGAAGGATGGGTAGGAATCCAGCGGCAGTGCGTCCAGGAGTGACGGACGAATGAATCTATCCCTCCCACTGCGGTGCAAGGTGATGGATGAAGAGAGTCCGGCTGGAGAAGTCAAAGGATCTCCCGCCACGCAACTGATGGGCAGATGTATTCAGACAAACCTCACCCCATGAACAGTTACCGGCTGTAGCTTGCCACTTGGGGTGACCTATGGCAGAGGGGAAGTTATTGCCTGCTTCGTGAGTTGAATTCCTCATCACAATGACGACACAAGCAATATTTCCGCTTAGTGTGATGGTAGACAGCATTGGAAACAGCGAGTTTGTGCATTTGGAACTTTGGCTCAACAGCCGCTAAGTTTAATTGGAAATAACAGTTGTTGATGCCATTCGAGGTGTGTAAAATGTGAGTTACATTTTTGCAGGCAGGCAGCGAAACACACTTGCGCTGTACACGGAGTAGGTCAAAACTTCTGCTGTGACAAATGTGGGAAAGAATTTTTGAGGAAATCTCCACTGGTTTCTCATTTACGGTAAGTACATTTATGTCTTATGTAGAATACGTTTTTTGCAGCGGGTGCTTCTATAATGTATTCTTTTTGTAGTTTGGAGGCTGATAGTGATATTGATAGAAGGCTAATTGTAGGAAATTTTACTAACCTCCTGAACGCCAACGCATCCTCAACCCCTCAAGCCTTTGGCATATTGACCCTTATATTTTTTAAAGAAACTGTCAGAAGGTCGTGGAATTTGTGTGTATTTCCGCTTTGCCGTAAATTCCAAATAAATTAAATATTTCTGGGTGTATCCGGAAGGTGAGTACTGTTGTTGAAATACGCTTTCAAATTTTATTATTAGAAATTTATATAAATAAAAATGTGAATTTTCGTTTGTTCAAAATCTTAAATCTTCGAAAGTTCTTCACCTTTGAAATTTTGATACAACGTTGCATTCTAATCCGCTTGTGTTTTTACATACCTATATTATGTAGATGTCTCCTTTGACAGGTAAAAACATGCTATTTTGTCAGTAATAACAAAGTTGTTTAGTAATAACGTTCATTGTAGAAATGTATTTTATGCTTGTACAGCGCCCTTGAGGTGATTTTGCACAAAAACAGCTTTATAAAAATCTTCCAAATATTATTATTATTATTTTGTGACCTGCGGTAGGTAAAAAAATACTTGTTTTGAAAAACAGCGCCATCTTTTAAAAGCATCACACTCTTGTTTCTCTATCTGCACAGATAGACTGAGCCACAGCAACTAAAACTTTAAACAAAAAAATGTAATTCAAACGTAAAAAAAACTACAAAAATGGCTCACTTTTCGTTTTTTCATTTAAGCCCTGATCTAAAATTGGTGAAAACGAAAAAAGAAACTCATATTTTTTTAGACAATTTATTATAAACAATTCTTTTAACTCACTTTTAGTCATTTCATTTAAAAATAATTAATAAAGAATTTTATAGAGTTGTACATTTTAATTCCTCTGCGGTTAACTTATTGATTTGAATATGAAGCGTGGTGTTTTCTCTTTCTAACACCATTTAGAACATATGACAGTAAGGGAGACACAACAATTTCTATGAGACTATACGAGCTGTTCCTAAAGGCGAACAAATTAGCCTGAGAATACGTTTAATTAATCAATTCTCTGAATATAATTAACTATTCTGGGTAAAGTACAGATGGTAGATTATATATTACTTCTATTAATCTATTAACACATTATCTAGTAAAACGGTACAATTAACAAAAACGTAATTTTTCAAAAAATAAGTAAGTTATTACGGAAATAATGTCAGCCAGCTTACGGCGGATGATTGGAAATTTACTACCGGCTTTCCAAGGGTTAAAACTAACTAGGATACAATTCTTAAATTTCTGAAGAAATCGCACAGTCCTTTGCAATCATCAAAGTACACAACACTGGAGCTCGAGGGATCTTTTAGTACAGTAAGAGAAGGGTTAATGACATATATTAATATTATTGTTGATTATTTAATGATTTAGATGCCACTGTGCAGCCGCGGGCCTTCCCCCCTCCCGGTCCACTACTGCGTCGAGTGTGACCGCCACTACAAGTCGGCGTACATCTTGCGTCAGCACTTTCGCCGCACCACTCGATCCCAACCTCTACAGGTGAGTGCCGCCTAATACCAGAGTGAGCAGGCAGCATTCTGCCAATGCGCTCATATCTAGTTAAACCTCTCTCAGGATTATTACTTTGGTTTTGCGGACAACACAGCTATTACCCGTGGAGTCAGTTTGTTTGGTCTGAGAAATCCTTGTCTTCATTACTCTCATGGTGAGATATATGATCTAAACGGTGTTGGAAAGAGAAAACACAACAAAGCACATTAATAGCAGATTCGAGTGCCTGTCGTGCCCCTCGGTGCGGCGCTTCCGCAGCCCCGCTTTGCTCTCCCAGCACGCGCGCGCCGTGCATGAGCGCGTGGAACAGCTGACGTGCCACAGCTGCGGAGGTAACTATGCCACGCTGGACTCGCTGCAGTCCCACGTCAAGAAGAAACACATGGGCTACAAACCGCCGCGCAACTGGGCGTGTACTTACTGCGATAAAAAATTTAGGGTGAGTTTTATAAATTACTAGCTGAATAGGCGTTGCTTGGGTTATGAACAGTGGCGGCTCGTGACTTTTGAATGTGATAGAGTGCAATGAGTGCGCCGCACGGATTTCCTGAAAATCTTCGTAAAAAACTTGAATTTTCGAAATATATAAA
This sequence comes from Hesperophylax consimilis, assembly GCF_061612785.1. NCBI lineage: Eukaryota > Metazoa > Arthropoda > Insecta > Trichoptera > Limnephilidae > Hesperophylax > Hesperophylax consimilis. The sequence continues at coordinate 12,231,941 of NC_142852.1, forward strand.
AATATATTTTCGGCAACAACATCAATGATGCCAATTTTTTGTAATATTAGCATTCTAGTACACCCAAAAGTCACGAGCCGCCACTGGTTATGAATGGTTTGAATTGTGAATACCTGACAACTGGGTGCTTTTGTGGCAATAAATAGTTGGTGGTGTAATGGTCGCTTTAGTTCCTCCCAAGCAGTTGATCGAGGAAAGATTCTAGGCCGTGGCAATTTTTTATTTAAACTTTTGTATTTTTAATTTTAATTTTGACTTTTATTTTTAAAAGTTGTGAGTCTGCACTATTTTTTATTTATTTTTTATATTAACTCCACACGGGAGGCCCTGAAGAAAATAATTTCCCTCAGGGCCTATGTCATCTTTGGGGATGCTGTGTGGAGGGTCTTTTTGTGGAGAGGAAGGAGTAAAACATGGGTCTTGAAGAGTCCCATGTTGTAGGAGGGAGGAAACACAGAGGCCGGCAGTTCGTTCCACAGCCGAGCTGTTGAACTTAAGAACGAATCGTAGAAGCGACCCGTTCTCATGTGACAAATGTCAACCGTGTACAAATGTTGGGCGCGCGTTTGGCGTGTATCCCGACTATGCACCGGTGCCGAAGGGATCAATGACGCTAGTTCCTCAGAGCATCTTCCATTGTAATACCGATAGAACAAGGACAGCATACCTACCTGACGCCTGTGCTCTAAAGATTGCAGTCCGCTTGTTAAGATTGGGGAATCTATCAAACGGACCGCCCGTTTTTGCACAGAGTCAAGGGTTTTTTTCAGGTATTTAGGGGCTCCGGACCAGAGATGGCTGCCAAATCCGACAGTAGGGCGCACTTGCGATTTGTACAGGGTCAGCAGTTGTGTACTATTAAAGTATCTGCGGGCCCTGTACAGTACGCCCAGCTTCTGAGAGGCCAGCTTTACTCTGGCTTCGATGGAGCCCCCGTACCTGAGCTGGTCACTTATAGTTACACCAAGCATATCAATGGAAGGCCTGTTCGGAAGATTGCTTCCGTTGAAGGAGACTAGATTATCATTTGGATCCCTTTTAGACGTAATCAGACAGGATTGGGTCTTTGAAACATTAAATTCGACGAGATTTATTTTTACCCCAGGAGGAAATACTCTCGAGATAACCGTCCATTCTCTGCTTCAAAGCCCTCCGAGCCGTTGGAGTTTGTGTGCCCTTTGGGGGCTTGTCAAACAAAAAGCTATCATGAACTGTACTGTCATCCGCGTAACAATGAATTGTCGCACATTGATGTGCAACAAAAACAAAGTCGAATCAACTATGATCCGTTCACTTAACACCTGTGACACCAAACAGTTAAGTTAAGGTCCTAACCTAACCTAACATATCCTGGCCTATTTTTTATCACATTCTCTTTTGTCAATGTTCTGTTTTATCCGATGACCGATTTTGGTCACATTTTTAAGTAATTTGATAGTAAAAAGTAAAAATTTAATAAGGTGAAAATAAAAATACTAATTTCAATGCAACACCGCCTTGGAGCAATTATAGTACATTTAGATGTGAGGCTATGATTGACGCATGAATTGACACTTATTATAGTACATTCAGATGTGAGGTTATGATTGACGCATGAATTGACACTAATTATAGTACATTTAGATGTGAGGTTATGATTGACGCATGAATTGACACTAATTATAGTACATTCAGATGTGAGGTTATGATTGACGCATGAATTGACATTTTATGTAATTGTAATTTGACAGGAAAAACAGTTTATTTTTTTTATTTTTTTTTTTTTTTTGTGTATCTGCCACTGGGATCCCATGTGTACTCCATTAGGAATACCTTCTTGTGTTCCTTGTCTTATTATGACATTGTATTGTTACCAAGTGTTGTGGCTGTGCAGTACTGGTGCAGTACTGGCGCAGTACTGGTGCAGTACTGGTGCAGTACTGGTATATTGATCATTCCTCCAATAAGAGTCATTTATTTCTTCCAGTCCCCAATTAATTTCACACAAAACTCAAAAAAAAATTTCACGTGTAACACGCATCAAATAATGCATTTCTTGCGCAGTATTAAAAAAAAAAATGACAAAATGCGTGTTTTATTTTACTGTGTGAAGTTCAGGCGCAAGTATTAAAATGTTTTTCATTCATAATCTACAAAACAAAATCATAATTTCCAAAAAAGTGTATAAGTGATACAAGCGCTTTACAAAAGGCCGAGAAGATGTTAATGATGATGAGCGTCCTGGAGTTGCAACCACGTCAACAAACCAACAAAACATCCAAACAGTGAAGAAAATGGTTTTGGAAAATCGTTGAATCACTATTAGGGAAGTTGCAGAGGATGTTGGCATATCAATCGGCTCATGCCATGCAATGTACTCGGATGTTTTGTTATCCAGTGAACTTTGTAGGTTATGTTTGAATTCAGTTGCCCCACACCACTGACTCTATCCAAGGGATATAAGAAGACACGCGGGTGTAGATAGCAGGAATTCCGGCTGCACACGTATTCGGACCGTATGAAGTCACCCCCACCAGGTACTTCATGCAGTTGTTGTTCGGGTACGGAGCGAATATTGGACCACCGGAATCGCCCTGTAATATGAAAATATATTATTATACACTAATTGAGGTAAGGACGTGCTGGGCCCACATATCTGGACAACTTACATGCGTACATCTTCTGTGGAAATAGATCCTTCAGAAATACTTATCACACGCAACGCAAAACCACGCTTCCCATCCAACGCGCTGTCCTGTCAGTCTAACACAGTGAAATCCATAACTTTACAATATCTGATCGATGGCTTAACCGCGTAAGATTTTATATCAATTTCCCAAGCACAGTCGTGCTGTTGATAGCCAGACAGATATTGATAAATCAATACCTCAATGAATTGACATTCTTAAATGTCAGACGGCAACATAAAGGCTAAAAATACTAATAAATTGGCAATTTAGAATTGAAAAAAATATCTTTAATTTACAATGGCTGTCGTGTGTACTTTTGGCACTAAAAATGAAATCAATTAATTCATGAGGTCTTTCGTCACAACTATGTAACAGCTTTTGTTTCTCGAAGCTGGAACAGAATCAATTGATCGCATCTCAGATGAATTAATTAAGTCTATAGATTGCGTATTTGATTTCTTTCAGTTCTAAAAGCCTAGTTAGTTCACCTCCATTCATTAATAAGTCTATTATTTTGCATAACAAACAACATTATCTTAAAAGTTGTGCATATTGACGGCTTGAAGGCCTTGTGCATCTGACTGTCGGAATCATATTCTGACAGTGCTCGCAAATATCGCTAACTGGCTTAGATGAGGGATTTTGTCAATATCGTATTGATATAGAGTTTAATAAATCTACCAAGATCGGCGTAGGATGTGTGAAAGAAAGATGGCGTTGGTGGGGAGCCTTCCAACCAATTTATTTATCCATTAAGGACATTTGCTGATCGTTTTGTTGTTAATGGGAGATAATTAACTAATAGTTTTAGTAAGATGTTACAAAGTGATTTGTAAAGTAAATTCCATTGCATATTGACAAGTGTGCACGTTGGCCTGGGAACGTAGTAATGCACATATTGCTCAGTGTTCCTTACCTTCAGTCAATAGAAACACTTTCTTCCCACAGAATATGCAAGTATCCGATACTCTACGATTGATTTAAGAGTCTTGGCGACTACCGCCATACATATACGCCGAGGTTCATACACAGTTGCTAACAATCTGTAAACTCGTCAACTTCAGATTTCGTTATCGCAGACTAAAATGCATTAACTGCAATGCGAGTTGCCTGTAGACTGTCGGATATATTTATTAGTAAATCACTGAAAGATTATGTTGGCTTCTTCCCCTCAGCCTAAAAAAGGATATCTCTTGTTTCTTTGGTTTGTGGTCTTCACCAAAATAAATGAATTCCTTAAATGTAAAAGTAATTCTTCTTTGCATTTTTCTTCTTCTTTTGTGTGGTGGGGGGGTCAGAGGGGGACATCTAGGTCTGCGAGCTAGTCTAGGGCCTCAGGCGTCGCCATGTGAACCTCATCAATCCCGCCGGGGAATGAATGGAGCGGTCATTCGTTAACCACGTGGTCGGTGGTCGGCACAGCACCACATTCATACATCGCGGACTCTTTAAGGCCCCATCTGTGCATCATGTGGGCACAGCGGCGATTGGAGCACCTTAACCGATTGATGGCGGACCAGGTTTTGCGAGGCAATGAGAACCCAGGCTGTGTCTCGGTGGGGTCCTTTATGAGATGGGCATTTCTCACGTTGACCGTTTGCCACTCAAGTTTTCACTCAAAATCTTCTGGGGTGTGAGGTAATCGGAGGAGCCTGTCTCTCTTTCCGCCCAGAAGGGCTGTCGGGACTTCAAACGGCATGCCGGGTGGGAGACGACATCTTCGTGCAAAGGAATTGCGCTTTTTTGCAGCGCCTTCTTGTATTCCCTCAGTGTTGCAATTTCTCGCACAATTGTTTGCATAAATACATATGATATAAGAATTTATTTAAGAGGCGTGCATTCCATACAGGCAAATAAGCACTGCCTATCCAAGATTACTAACATTAAAAGTTCTAGCTACGAATCACAGCGCCAATTGCGCCTCTACGACCGCACTACTATATGCGACAAAAGTAGCAACTAATTATTCAAATGTGGACTGTTGATGTGTGTATTCGAAGAAATACTTGTTTTGGTTAGTGTAAAAAAGGCCATGCCTTTGTAGGAATGTAGCAATCAGTGCCATCTGTCAGTACCTCTATTAATTAGTACAATGTTTTATATATCCCGTAGAATTTGGTTTGTAAATATGAATAGTGAAGCGGTTATATTGATATTTGTATTAAGATGTTGAAGTAATAACAATTAATGTTTCTCCTAATGCCCTCCCCGATTAAATACTTTTCGTACGCCGCCGCTTACTATCAACTAGCAAAGAATAAAAAGGAAGAAGAAGATGTTACCTGACAGGTGTCCCCGCCACTTTCTCCCAAAGCACAGATTTGGGTCTGCTTTAACTCATCATAGGTATCTTCACACTCTTCTTTGGACACAATGTTCATTCGAAGTTTCTGTAGCCGGTTAGACTTGACACCACCTGGAAATAATCTTACTGTTGTCTTTAATCTATTAAAATAAATCTCCAAATACTTGAGTCGGGCCATGTGTCAGAATAACAAACGGGTACGCATGAGAAGCGAGGATTGTTTGAAGACCGAGTTATTTGGCAGTTTATCCTCTCCGCGTTCCCCTGCTAGAAACGGCTTGACGGTTAGTTAGTTAGGTTAGCGGTCAGGCCGACTGCTGTTGAAGCATCCACGAGAGTACAACATAACACCACATCTGTTTTTATTTTTATTAGGTTTATATTTCATTTTATTTGGTTTTTAACGCCCAGCGGGGCTTTTACACTGATTTTAAAAACAGAATATATCTAGGTAAGTTTTTAGATTCTCACGGCCAAAAGCATTTTTGTTGTTTGTTTTTGGGGTGTTATGCCGTGTTGCGCTAACTCCTTCTTTAGCCGACGTTTCGGACAGCGTTGCAGTGTCCATCATCAGGGCAGATCCGGTAGATCCGAAGATGATGGACACTGCAACGCTGTCCGAAACGTCGGCTAAAGAAAGAGTTAGCGCAACACGGCATAACACCCCAAAAACAAACAGCAAAAAAAAGAATATATCTAGTTCAAGGCATGATATAACAGTAAACTAATAAACTGAATATGAATAAATGGTTTAAGAATTATTTGTCTAATCGAGAGCTTACTGTCTGCATCAAAGGTCAACTGTCCTACAACTTTAAAGCTACAAGCGGCGTGCCCCAGGGCTCACATCTAGGACCCATTCTTTTTCACATATTTATAAATGAGGTTACAATGACGTTATGTTCGCAGATGATATGAAAATTTACCGAATTATTGACAATATAAATGACTGCTTATTAATACAATCAAATCTCATTAGCTTTTCTTATCGGTATATCCAAAATAAATTAACCCTTAATGTAAAAAAGTGTCAAGTCATGAGATTTTATAGAAAGAAAAACCCATTGATATATGAACCATCAAGTCTTAGGAAATTAGAAGTTTTAAATCAATATTTGACAACAAATTAACATTTATCTCCCACATTAACAATATAACCACCAAAGCGATGCAAATATTGGGTTTCATATTAAGAACTACAAAAGATTTCAAAAATTTATAAATATTGTATTCATCCATTGTCAGAAGCCATTGAGAATTCAACTCAAACATTTGGAATCCATTTTACAATATTCATTAAAAATCAATATCAATCAAACAGTGTTATTAAATGAAATTGATTCATCAAACTGACATAATTAATGTAATCAATTAGAATTCTGAGCTTAAAATTTACGTACCTAATAAATTTGTACTGAACTATTGTTGAGTGAAGTTTGTATAAAGAGGACAAAAAAGGTGTTTGTGGAAGAGTCCGTCTAGCATCTTTGGGAATGCTGGGTGGAGGGTGAATTGATCACTTACCGTCACTGGTTAGTCCCCAGCCAGTAGCAGTAAGATTTAACTGGTTGACATTTAGGTTCCTGTTTGTCCACAAGCAAGCCGGAAGGACAAATGTATTGAAACTGAAAATATAAAATAATTTTTATTATTTTTTTTGTTGTAAGCATTGAATAAAACATACTAATTTCGGTTGTCGGTGCATACTTGTATGCGTGAAGTGAATATTCCTGTGTAATGCATAAAATCATTCAAGTTCAATGAACTTTTAATTTTTTTAAATTTACAATCAATATAGTGGAAGCCGTAGTTATTTAATTTTTTACTTTAAAAGTTTATTTCTTTTGTTTAAATGTTTGACTGATAATAATAATAATAATATTTGGCTAATTTATATAGCGCCATTTTCGTGAGAAATCACCTCAAGGGCGCTGTACAAATATATTTCTTAAATAGTTAATAGGTACTAGAACTACTGACTTATCTATGTATGATACATCTACTATGAACATGGTGGTGACATGTCACCCTGATGCTCGTAAAGTTCTAATAGACAGCGGTTTGTGCTTTCTTGGATGGAATGCCTGTCGCACTCGCGATTACACAGGAGCCACTAGATGCTTCAAGTGCCAACAGTACGGTCACATCAGTAAGTCCTGCAAAAGAAACCTGTCGCCACTGCGCCGCACTGGGACACACTTATGAGGATTGCCCCAAGAAGGCACTTCCCGCTGTCTGTGCAACATGTACCCGCTTTAAGAAACCTGCAGATCACTGATAGGGACTGTCCTGCCCAACTGGCTGCCATTAACATTCAAGTTAGAATGACCGATTATGGCTCTGGCTAATTTTACATATTTCTTCTTTTTAGGAATACTTCTTCTTTTTTTATTTTTATTTTCATTTGTCTTGTTTTCAGGATTTTTCATGTGATTTACTGTTAACATTTTGTCCATGTATTTTATTTTCAGGAATAGCTACATGATTTGCTTTTCTCTTAGTCTCTCCTTTTAATTTCATTAATGTATTTCAGGCTTGAACCGAACTCCGTTGTTTGTTTATTTTGTATTGTTTATGATTTTTGATTTCTTTTTGTTTGTCCCCATAAGGGGTTGGATCACGGACCTAGTCCCCGCATACGCTCACTGAAGCTCCGATAAGTTTGGGACTCTGCCAGACATCTGTGCCACCCCTGAAGGTGGTTGTGGGTGAGAGGGAAGTCTGTGCGGACCTGGGCACCTTCCGTCCTGCCTCCGACCTCCTGACGCTTTTCTCCCCTAGGGTCTTTAGGGTTAATCCCTATCATCCCATTTACTCTCTTCTGGGCACCACCACGAGGTTGGCTTAGGGGCGCGGTATTTAGACCTGCATTTGTCTTCCCAACCACCACCAATCCATCCTCAGGACAGCCAGCTGCGAGGCTTTGAACCACCTTCCTTTTGTTTTCTCTTTATGCTTACAGCTCTTCTGAATTTAGCGACCACACGATACTTTCTTTGTTTTCTACTATTATATACTTCTCTTCTCCTTTTTTATTTTTTAGGTTGCTGACATATCTGTAATTTATGCTCTCTTCTTTCTTTTCTAGTCCCGTCAAACGATTGCGAATTCCATGTTTTGTAATAATGTCCTGTTTTTTTCTTTTTCTATGCTTTATTAGTTATTTGTTATTAGTTGAGAAGTATTATTTGATCATAACACCTACTGTAGTTACTTATCTGTAAGCGCTTGCATACCGCTTCCTAACACTGTATGCGGGGACATTGAAGGTCTAACTTCACTTTTATATATTGTAGAGCCGTTTATTAAAAAAAATTAGATTCTTGCGAGAACTCCGAAGGGGTGACCATATGTCACCTATACCGGGGTGGGACAACGGTGGGTCACTTCAATACTGACTTATCTCTAAGACTTATATCTAGTGACTTACGACTAAGGCCTATAACTACTATCTTAACGACATATATACGAGTATTTACATATTAGCAAATTACAACTAAAATTAATATAAACAATCTAATCTTACTAACGCCAGAAGAAGAAGGAAGTTCTATTATATTAGGGTGTTTTTATTGTTAGCTGGATATATATGTTAAATGAATGAAATTAATGAATAAAATCAATCGTCAATCTTAAACGCATTTAGATGATTCATCTGCCAACAATTAAACCGATTGATTTGTTCCCGCTGATATTGTCCATTGTCCATTGGCAGGCAAGTCAATAGAAAAATTGAATGAACGGAATCGCTAGATAATGTAACAATTACGGTATAAAAAGGTGAAAAAAAAAATTGGATATAATGACGGATTTATGGAAATGAGAGTCTGAAAAAGTGAGTTTGTAGTTTGGATCTAAATTTTGTTGGGCTGGTTATACATCTCAATTCCATAGGAAGTTTATTCCAAGCCCTAGGGCCGGATACTCCGAATGCACGATCACCAAACTTAGTGTTCGGATTTCGCTTAGGCTCTTTCAACCTTCCAATTGCAGATGATGTCGCTGATCTAAGAGTTGACTGCCGTAGACTAGTATTTTCCGGAATGCATAGCTCAGTAATATACGGTGGCGCCATTTCGTTGATAGCTTTAAACATCATCCAGCATAGCTTGTACTGGATCCTTTCAGGACACTTCAGCCAGTGAAGATTTCGGAGGTGCTCCGAAATGTGCGATAACTTGGGTACCCCGGTGATAAGCCTTGCTGCGGCGTTGAACACTGATTGTAGTTTATCAGTTTCGCATTTAGGAAGATTTGCATAAATGCCGTTGCAATAGTCAAGACGTGATACTATATATGAGTTCACAAGTAATTAAGTAAGTCATTTAGTTGCCTCTGTGGTGCCATAATTTTTCAAGTTTACTGACATTCAAAAGGTAAATTTCTTCTGTAGAAAGGCAATGATTATGTGGAAAATAATTTTTTTGTAATTAGCTTCACAAATCCTACAACTATAATATCCCGTGATTTAATAAATCTTATTTTCATCTAAGAAAAAACATTATATAACAGTGTTATTACCCTTATTTATAATTATTACAGAATTCTCGACAAATCAGTTCCAATTTTAAAAATTAAAATAATTATCGGTTCGAAATATTTAATTATAGGACAGGATCGAAGGAGGAATAGAAATTTGTTCAGAATATCTCGAGTTATGGCTAAAGACCGCATTGGCCAATGAACTCCCTCTTTGTCTGCCAATGTGTATTAAGTTGAGTGGTTGGAGGTACCTGGTGGATGAAGATGATATATACCTGACAGAATCCCTGAGTTGTATGAGCGTGATATCGTTGGTTTTCTTGCTAGGGTTGTACTTAGGATGGATGATGAACCTCTCAATGAGGACCTTATCACCAACGTCATCCATTATATTATAGGCACCAACTGTCACATGGTCTGGGCGGCTGTAATACATAACATACATATCTACATAATTCATATATTATAGTTTTTTTTTTGTATTAGGCAATTCACCCTAAATATATTATAGTTAATCAAAACGGAATTCGACTATTGGATTATTGCGCTGGTTCAATAATTTCCGTTAATTTTGCGGGTGCGGTTAAAAAAATAACATTAATAACACAGGATTAAATGAAGGGGTGGGAAATGCCACAGATTTACTGTGATGGATGCACGAGATGATGGTTTGCGGGTTTTACAAATATAGATAGTTCACTGGCGGTGCGTGAGTGTGATATTCGACTATCTGAGAAGTGTTTGTCAACAGGGACGCCTTTTCGTACACTAAGGTTCATCTGTGGTTGTTAGAGGTTTCAGTAAATTGGATTTAGAATTGGAACACATCTTTTAGGCAACTCAACTACGTATTAAACAAATTAATGCTATGTAAACCGGCGCAACAATTATGTTTATATTTTATTGTTAACAAATTTCTTGAAAAAAAACTGTTAGTTCAGAGAACTGTGGAGCTTGCATCCAAAAAATTAAGCATTAGAAATATATTCGATTAGGCTGCTGATAGAAAATTACGAGTCACTGACCAGTGTTCCTTCGCACGCATAGTCCGCCTTAGCGCCACAACTCCATCCTAGTGCCACCTCAGGAACGTATTAAAACTGCTCACCCTTTTCTCCTGTCTGTTAGGCAATGGGCTGCTGATAGAACGTACGAGTCACTGACCAGTGTTCCTCCGCACGAATAGTCCACTTCATTGCCCGAAGTCCATCCTAGTGCCACCTTAGAAATATATTTCATGAATTTAAAATGAATTATAATTTCAAACAAATCTTAATTTTGAATGAGGAACATCACGTGTCACTGTGTTCGTAATCAACGAAACCGCCCAACCGATTGCATTGTATATGGTTGGTTCCAGCTTGAAATACAGGATAGTTTTGGACCCGACAAGTGGCGCTATTGTCGAAATCTAAATTTGTTTTAAATTTGATTCTTCTTTTTCTCATCCAAAAATTCATACAACCACAAATTTTACCTTCCCTACATAGAAGGTGGTCTGTGGCAGGACAACGTCTGCTCGGGCTCACTAGTACATATATTTGATGCGTATACAATTATGTTGAATATTTGGTCTGTCATTCATTCCAACAGTTTAATCCTAAAAAGTTTTCGTAGAAGTTTTTAACAATACTACTTATATTTATACCAATATTGTTCGAATACTCACCATGTACGGGAACTCGCCTGGTTTAGCTCCTTTTCCCCCCACTATAAGACTTTCTTGACACGTCTTGGAATGACTTGCGTATTCGTTGCACTCTGAAATTTTTTTAAAAATCTTCTTAGGCCTACTCCATACGCAGAGTTTGTTCCGAGAGATGTAAACCAACTTACTGTAATCACTTATATAGATAGTTAGTTAACTTACTTGATTCGCTGATTCGTGACATCTGTTGATTTTTTGGTTGTGGGCAGCAAACGATAGCCGTCCTGTCTAGAAATAAAAATATAAAATATATAGGAGTCATTTGCATCCAGTTTGTATAGACAATAAAATCAACTCTATAGATTATTTATCGATTATAGAGTGATAGAGAAACCACTGTACATTTGTTAGATAATAATTTGAAATAAGTATTTAAGAAAATAATGCATTTTAGTAGCGATTTCATAAAACAAAACGAATAATTTGACATCTTTTCTTCACGCATTGTTTTGACATAATAATTTAACACACGCCCCATTTTACCTCGCATAAGTATTTGATTCACTTGATCGTGACATGTCTTCCACTGGCGTCCCCGACTCCTTCTATCGTTCACTTCCGTGACATGTCTTCCACTGGCGTCCCCGACTCCTTCTATCGTTCACTTCCGTGACATGTCTTCCACTGGCGTCCCCGACTCCTTCTATCGTTCACTTCCGTGACATGTCTTCCACTGGCGTCCCCGACTCCTTCTATCGTTCACTTCCGTGACATGTCTTCCACTGGCGTCCCCGACTCCTTCTATCGTTCACTTCCGTGACATGTCTTCCACTGGCGTCCCCGACTCCTTCTATCGTTCACTTCCGTGACATGTCTTCCACTGGCGTCCCCGACTCCTTCTATCGTTCACTTCCGTGACATGTCTTCCACTGGCGTCCCCGACTCCTTCTATCGTTCACTTCCGTGACATGTCTTCCACTGGCGTCCCCGACTCCTTCTATCGTTCACTTCCGTGACATGTCTTCCACTGGCGTCCCCGACTCCTTCTATCGTTCACTTCCGTGACATGTCTTCCACTGGCGTCCCCGACTCCTTCTATCGTTCACTTCCGTGACATGTCTTCCACTGGCGTTCCCGACTCCTTCTATCGTTCACTTCCGTGACATGTCTTCCACTGGCGTCCCCGACTCCTTCTATCGTTCACTTCCGTGACATGTCTTCCACTGGCGTCCCCGACTCCTTCTATCGTTCACTTCCGTGACATGTCTTCCACTGGCGTTCCCGACTCCTTCTATCGTTCACTTCCGTGACATGTCTTCCACTGGCGTCCCCGACTCCTTCTATCGTTCACTTCCGTGACATGTCTTCCACTGGCGTCCCCGACTCCTTCTATCGTTCACTTCCATGACATGTCTTCCACTGGCGTCCCCGACTCCTTCTATCGTTCACTTCCGTGACATGTCTTCCACTGGCGTCCCCGACTCCTTCTATCGTTCACGTCCGTGACATGTCTTCCACTGGCGTTCCCGACTCCTTCTATCGTTCACTTCCGTGACATGTCTTCCACTGGCGTCCCCGACTCCTTCTATCGTTCACTTCCGTGACATGTCTTCCACTGGCGTCCCCGACTCCTTCTATCGTTCACTTCCGCGTCATAATTTCTCCTTGCACCCCTTTATTCGTTCATCACAAACGACTGATCTTACTACAAATAATATTTGTCTTGTGTGTTCCTCGGGAGTCCCTGACTTTTTTTACCATTCACTTCTTGTGGTAGCATAAAGTATACCACATTGTTACTGTCAAAAAAACTACATTATAATGACTTTAATTTGAGTGTGTATATCATTCCAGTGCCCAGACAATTAATGAAATAAAGATACATGTCTTCATTGTTACAAACAAACATCGACAAATATACTTTTTTATTTTTATTTTTTTATTGATAGAGTACTTCACATTTCAATTCAGCAACGTTGGCCTCACTGGGTTGTTCACCCTTGCTGAGGCCCCCATTTTAAAATATACGAATTTATACATTTAAACAAAAAACAACATTAAAATAAGGATAAACTTACACCAAAAATAAAGATTAGAAATCAAAATCCAATTCTCACACCAAAATAAAAACATTAGGAGAAAATGGAAATCGGCACTTACAATGATCTATGTGCTTGTGCGTGCCGCTTGCCTTATACATTTTGTTGTGTTGCGTGAATATGTTTTATTCTCTTATGTTATAGAATTATGTTCTTTAATCCATTTTTTTATTTTGTGTTTGAATTTATTTTTATTTTCCTCAATTTTTGTTTCAAGTGGAAGGCTGTTGAATGCTTTAATAGCGTGGTATTTATGGTGTCTTTGTCCAAAGGTAGTGTTTACCGTAGGAGTTTTTATGTTTTTTTTTTACGCTTTTCTGACCGGTCTATTAGTGATATTTTGTGTTTGTTGGGGTTTGTTTTTTTTGGTCGAAAATGTAGTTTAGTAGAGTTTTAACATATAATTGGCGTATATCAAGTATGTCACAGCTTTTAAATATTTGGTCTGGGTCGGTTAGTTTATGTTTTTTGAGTATTACCTTTAATATCGTTTTCTGTGCGATTTCTATTTGAGCGATAGCTGCGTTTGTTGCTCCTCCCCAAGCAATTATTCCATATATTCTATTATTGATTGGCATAGTGCATAATATATTGTTTTCAATTGTTTTATTTTATATATGTTTCTTATATTTAGGAAAATGTGTATTGTTCTGAGGAGTCTATTTGTGATTTTTTTGATTTGATGTGTCCATCTAAGATTATGGTCAATTACGATTCCTAGATACTTTATTTGTTCTGTTTTTTCTAGAGGGGGCAATCGCAGATGTTGGTGTTTATGCATTCGTGTATTTTTATGGTCTTTGTATTGTTTTTTGGCTGTCCTGTGTTGGTTATGCTGTACGTTGTGAATTTTGTTTTCGAAATGTTTAGTGTGAGTGTATTTGAGTCCAACCATTTTTTCACTTGCGTGATTCCTAGATTCGCTATGTTATAAACCTTATTCCAATCCTTAGATTTAAATAGTAAAACTGTGTCGTCTGCGTAACTAATTATTTCTCCATCTATTTCCATGCTGCAAAGTTCATTTATGTAAATTGTGAAAAGAACGGGCCCTAGTATGCTTCCTTGTGGAACTCCGTGTGTAATCGGCAGTGGTTTGCTAGTATAGTTATTAATTTTGACTTGTTGTGTTCTGTCGCTCATGTAACTTTTTAATAGTTGTAGTTCTTTGTCTTTGATACCCATATTTTCTAATTTTTTAAAAAGTGTTTTGTGGCATATTGAATCAAAGGCTTTAGCCAAATCTAGATATATCGCTATGCATTTAAACCCTTGATCTAAGTTGCTATGTATATAATCTATTGTACTTGCTAAAGCTTCTTTTGTGCTTCTTTTTTCTCTAAATCCATATTGTTTGTCCGAGATTAATTTGTTTTCTTCCAGGTATTTTATTGTTTGGTTTTTTAATAGTCTTTCGAAAATCTTTGATAGAGAGTTTAACAAAGTGATTGGTCTATGGTTAGTTATTTCCATTTTATCTCCGGATTTATACATAGGGATTACCAGTCCTTTATTAAGAGTATTAGGAAAGCAGGCATGTGTTATGCTAAGGTTGATTAGGTGTGTTATAGGTTTTAATATTTCATTTTTTATTATTTTAATACAATCCGTTGTTATCTCATCTAATCCAGGAGCAATCCGGTTTTTTAATGTATTTATTATTTTGTTAATTTCCATTTCCGAACTTGTTTTTAATATAAATCTGTGTTGTGTTGGTTGGGTATCGATGTTTGATCTGTTTGTTTGTGTTAGTGTGTTTGAGCTGTGTTTTTTACGATTCGCTAAAACATTCCCTATATTTGCAAAAAAGTTATTGACGTGGTTTGCCATCATTTTTATATTTGTTTTGGCATCTATTTTTTTCGAGTTAATATTTAGATGTTCGGTAGTATTTTTTTGTTTGTATTTTTGTGTGTATGTAACTTCCTTTTATATTCTCCATATTTCCTTTGGGTAATTGTTTGCTTTTTTAAGTTTTTCTTTGTAGTACAACTCCTTAGCTACTCTAATAATTTATAAGACATATTTACAAGAATCATAAAACTTACCACTAAATCCACAATTGGTTGGGGCGATTCCATTTTCAATGTTTCGTTGGACCGAGGGACAGTTGTTGATCACTTTGCATGTTCCGGACACTCTCCCACGTTTTATGGTGCAATTATCACCCACTGAAATATTAATTAAATATATATTAAGTCATTGCCCTTTTCCTATTCGGGTTGGGGGATCCATCGCCTTGATAAGGCGCCTCCAGGCATCCCTTACCTTTCCTCGCACAGCCTCTGGAGTTATTTATTTAACTTTTTTAATTATATTTTTATGTGATTCCGCACAAGAGTCTCAACTGCTCCCAACCGTCTGGAGCCAGTAAGTCTATAGGTCCCCTAATTATTAAGATATGTTTTGTGGCTGAATGTAGTGGGGAGGGAAAGGAGATCGAAAGAGGATGATTGGGAATTCATATTTGATTATCAAATACGGCTAAAGCCATTCCAATCAAAGTTTCAATAATTCTGACTGATGGTCTTTCTCCAGGGTGATACTGATAGTATAATTCACCGCGACCTCCGTATTCATAGCCAAGGATCGTAACCATTCAATATCAACGTGTAACAGTTTTAATAATGATAATGGGGGAAACATGTTTTTATTCCAACCGCCTGTTAATAAACATATCATAGCCAATTGTCTATTTATCACATACAAGTTGTTTGTTGAGCCGGAGTTTCATTTAATAAGAGAAAACCCGGAGACACAACTAAATTAATGATTTCAAAAAATTAAATCACTTTGTTCAGTTATATGTATAGGTCGACTGGTTGCAGTTGCACTCTTACACAGTCTTGAATTAATATTTCCATTGTCCTGAAGAAGTTTGAGTGTAACTGAAACCGGTCGACATATATAACATATATAACTCAAATAAAGTTCTTTAAAACAATATATAATGTCAAGCCACAAAGTGTTTGCTTTCTTCGATAAAAATAATAATAATTGACTCACCTCTAGCAGAATGCACCAGCGTCACAACTAATGGCATTAATATCCAAACACATTTCAATCTGCAAAACTGCATTGCACCTGTTATCGAAATTGTAATGTATTTATATGTTTTACTGCTTTCTTACAAATATTCTCACATAAGTTAGAGCAATTCAGTTAGTAAAACTCAATTAATGCACAAATAGGTCCTTACAAAAAATAAAATAACCTTCTCAGTCAAAGGATACGCAATACTACAAAATATCCGAAATAATATTATGTTAAATAACCAGTCTGCTGATGGCTATTCATATGTAAATCTCACCGCTCTTGGCCTTTAGCGATGGTTGTCCAAATTTTATATTATTTTTAATTTCCTCAAACAGCTTAATTATTAAGCCTGTAAATGTGGGATATACGATGAAATATAAATAGATTCATTGGCTTTATACCACAGTAAGCAATTTATATGTTTCCTTATTCATATTCAGAGGTAAGATTTTTGGAATGAGCGCTGCGGAATACACATTTATTTTGTAAAAACCTTATCGCTAGAGTGGCACAAAGAGAGGCAAGAGACACAAGTGGTACACTGGTCTCAAGTGATACACTGGTCTCAAGTGATACACTAGTCTCAAGTGATACACTAGTCTCAAGCGATACACTAGGCTTTGACTATGACGTGTGAATAAAAAGCATTTTGGGATAATTGGATTCAGTCAATAGATTATATGTCGGTATTTAGTATTTAGTAATAATAATTATAATATATTTCACATAAAATTATACAATAAACCATGCGGAAAGTTTGACTAGCCAACTAGGAATGGATCCTGTTTTAGGCCAGTCAAATTGACATGTTTAGTTCAAATCATAATTTCATATTACATTGTATAATTATAAAACATATTATTTTATAGAAGGAAAGAGTGTTAAGATTGAATTCCTGTTAGAAGCTTTAGTTAAATGTACAATTTTGTACTTATAAGAATAAGCGAATAGAAAAAATAATATCTTAAAATACAAAATTAGTATCGAATGCTTTTGTTTAACAATAGATGCATGTTTGGTTATTTAAATCGCTTGCAAAAATCGAGAATCAAAACATTCTTCAAGCGTGATAACAAAATATAATAATTAACATGAATGACGTGTCCCCAGCTTTAGGAGCCGGTAAAGAAACTCAAAAAGATTTTTATTTTTTTTTATTTTATTTATTGTTTAGGAACATTTACAGACTATTAACATGAAAAAAAATCATTAGATAAGCGCTGCAAAAAAAAACGTACATGTCAACAGTCCACTTAAAAATGTTCACATCATGCACAGATTAAGTGTCATTATATACTATGTATTAACAAAAAATATATAAACAGCAAAACGTGAGCAAAGGCAAAAAAAGGAGATATCAGAAACAAAACATACAGATAAATATATGATCCAAAAAAACAAGAGAAACAAAAATAAAACAGAAAACAAATAGAGTAAATAAAAAAAAAAAAACAACAAACATTCACAATCTATTGCTAATTTGCTTTTTAAAATAAGTGAGACTATTTGCATATATATCTATGTAGTTACACTCAATAGAATTGTACAGACGACACATTCTAGATAATGGATTGAAGTAGGCAATATTGTTCTTAAATAATTCTAGATGGAATATATTATGATTCCTTAGATTACGTCTATTGGGAACTTTAATAAGAATATTGCTCACACATTGAGTTGCTTCAAGCTTGTCATGAATAATTTTGTGTAGACATATTAAGTCAGCAAATTGTCTTCTTTTATCCAGGGTCGTAAAGTTAAAGTATTGGAGTCGTTCCTCATAAGACTGCAGTACGGAACTTAGTCCATGTTTAAACGATAACAATCTTAAAATTTTTTTTTGTACAGATTCAATAGTTTTTGAATATTTCAAGTAGTGAGGGTTCCAGATAACACTACCATATTCCAATTTGCTTCTGACCAACGAGTGGTACAAGGTTATAATGGATTGGGTATTTTTAAATGGTTTCGATATTCTATGTATAAAACCAATCATTTTCAAGGATTTACTCGTGATATCACTGATATGTACATCAAACTTAAATTTTGAATCAAGTGTGATTCCTAGATCTCTAATAGTGGTGACTGCATTTAATTGAACATTATTAATGAAATATGCATGATTCTTTCGTCTTCTGTTACGAGTGAAGGTTATAATGTAACATTTATCAATATTTAGAAACATATCGTTTTGAGTACACCAGCTATATAGTGTGTAAAAGATGCAACACGAGAAGGATGCAGCAAATGATTAAAAACAAAATTGAATATTTATCTTAAGGAAGTGAATAAAAAGCGACATGAGACAATGGTTGATACCCAAATGTATTTTTTCCATTTCTTTGCTTAATTTTTTAATCCTAGTAAGATATTTTCCCTTGGAGCACTTTATGTAAAATAAAACCGATAAAGTAATTAAAAGCCAGATGGTAATAATAAAAAGACAGATCACCGCAGTAATTTTATGGTAGAACAATGGAAAGGGTAGAGTTATAAGTTTATAATCTAGTTGGGTGGTTAGAAAATAATCAAAAGCATAGATTGATAAAGAATAGACAATTGTGTTCGTTTTTGTATTGTATGGACTTTAACGAATTATGTATGAGTGTTTTTGCAATTATGTATATATATTTTTTATAGTGAGATTATCTATTGATCAACATATCTTCACTTTTGACCCTCCCTAAATAAAGGAGCCAGTCGTTGATCATTTTGCCCAAAACATTTGTACTTTTCGTTTTCCAAGCATTGGGAATAAAATTAAATGATTTTGGTCCTAAGTACGAGAATTGCCGTTGCTCAAGGGAAGTCGAGGTTTTTATGGGGACTATTGGATTATTCCTTGAAAGTAGTGTACATATTGATATTTCTGCATCTGATTCTGATATAGTTGGATTTAATGTTTCGATTCTGTGAAACAAACCAATGAATGTGTGTCTTCATAATTTGTACTGTTCGTTTAGAGATGTGAATATGTTTAAAATCCCACCGTCTGGAGCCAGTGAGTCTATGACATCCCCTGTTGGAGTATGTTGTGAGGTGAAGATGGCTTTTCAGTTATTGTCAACCACGGCTAAAGCCATTTCAATCAACGGTTCAATTCTAAATGGTGAGATTTCTGAGATTACATTTCACCCTGAAACTTGCCGTAAATACACTTCAATGTTATTTTTATAAATTAATTGATTTGAACCAGAAACCTCCGGATTTGTAATCGAGAGCCTTACCACTATTGAAGTTGGTACTTTAAAAAATGTAAATAATCAAGTAATAAATTATTATTATGGATTAAAAAATCATTTTATTTCCTCAATTATTTTGCGTATATTTTCCTCATTGGAAAGATTAAATTATTTAAAGGTTTGATTTTGTATTTTTTAAACTTATGAATATTTATGAATATTCTCGTGCGTCATTAGAATCGAATTGAAAATTCATTTGCAGAATCATGACAACATAAACGCCCGGTTTTTTATTACGAAACTTTTGTATTGATTATGGACCGGTTTTGTGCAAAATTGTGCTTGAAATTTGCTGAAATATAAAGAGAAACTTAAAGATATTTGTTTAGATATTACTATTTCTTGGAATAACATTATGAATTATTTGGAGGTTATTATACATAGTAATGAGATGATTTATGGGGAATATTGCTAGATTTTTCGTATATTTTTAAAAATTCCCAAAATGTGTTCATATTAATGTAGCATGGATAATACCGTAACGAAGATGTAAGCTGTCGAAATGTTGATATTTGCAGCCAGCCGAAAACCGTGTGACTTCACTGTACATGACGTACAATGACTGGCGCAGCAGTACTGAAATTCTAATTATGAATTGTGTTTTTAGGTAAAGGTCGCAATCAGGGCTGGCTCTGTGCAGGCGCAATTGGAGCAGTTTGCTCCGGGCGCCGACTTGCCAGGGCGCCAAGGAGCCAAGGCACTGATAACAACTAACACCTTAAACAGCGCCCTTGGAGTTTTTACATGGCTATTATAATATGGTCACCAAACACGGTTAAAGCCATTTCAAGCAACGTTTCATGTCGATACTGAGAGTATCTGCTACTTCTGTTGCGCAAATATATAATAATATACTATTTTTAATTAATGAATTGTAAAATAACACAAATTATCAAATAAAATTTACTTGCGCACGCAGAGATTTTAACTCGCGACCTCCGGATTGCTAGTCGAGAGCCTTACCCCTCGACCAAGGAGGCCGTCAAAATGTAATGATTTATGTACAAAATTAATACACATTTTGTAATATTTACCAAAATGTAGTTGAAACAAGATTGAGGAAAAATTCCACAAACTCCTGACTTGGTCGGCTTATAAACTGGTACTGGATTAAGTCAATACACTGCTCTTCTTAAAATATCAGCTCGCTCACAAATATAATATTGTTAACACGGCGTCCAGAAACTCGTATTCCAAGCGGGAATTGGTGGATCTACTGTTGGACTCGATTTGGTGGAAAAACTTTTTTTTATTTGAGGTCAAATTAGAAAACCATCGGTTTGTTAATGTCTTTTATAATACGTCGTAGCTTAGACCCAGCTATTTGGTTTAATTTGGGTACCACCGCCCCGGGAACCATTTATCGGATAACCCACAGCCCCGCCATCGGTGACCCCAATGGCCGTTGACCCCAAGTGGTTCTGTACATATCGTCGAGGGAGATCTTTTGACCTCTCCAGCCGACCAGACTCCAGACTCTCTCTCGACCCATCGAGGGATGGATTCAAACGTCCGTCACTTCTGGACAAATTGACCCTCAGATTCCTTCCCACCCACTTGTTCCTTTTTCCTTCTCAGACCTTCCTCTCCTTCCTTTCTTTAAAAGGGCCCTCCGCGCAGCATCCCAAAAGATGACAGAGGCCCTGTGGGATTTTTTTCTTCAGGGCCTCCTGTGTTTAGCCAACGTAAAAAAAAGAGACACTTTTAAAAATGTAGCGTCGCTTACGCTAGGCGGTTCGTTTTAAAACGAACACTCAGATGATGTGCTGAAAAGTTCCACAATGGACTACGCTATACACCTTTGCGAACTTTACTCTTGTGCGCAGGTTTTAGTTATTTTATGTGCGCTCTTCGGCGGTCAATATACGACTGATGTATTAGGTGATCCCTCCTGGTGCCGGTAGTAAGGTTGACCTCCAGCTCGTGGGATACATTCCATGTTAGGGCAAGTCTACCAATTTGGATGTCTGTGGTGGTGATCTACGTATTCTTAAAAAACCTGTATATTTATCAAATGTTTTCGAAGAATATTATGAATAATATTCTATGAATATATTATGAATATTGCGAATATTATGAATGAAACCGGTTCGGCAGGTTTCAGATATTAAGTTTGGTTAAAACGTATTGGTTATTAGTAGAGTGAAAATAATACTCCATTATTTCTTTAGGGATATTATAACTTATTCTAATTTTGATAAAGTAGATAAATTTCTATTTGAATATTTTAGTACAGGAATTTTCTTCAAACAATCATTTTCAATACTGAAAATGACATTTAAATTCGAATCGAATTTGAGTTCATTGAACGTGTAAATTTTCACGCAGGAAAAACTAACGCACGTAAATCCAATAAGCACTGTACCATTTACTGTAAAACAATTTGATATTATCGTTATAAACAACGTTAGGTGACTTAGCAGGGTGCCCGGGTTCACGGGGTGGGGTTTGCCTAGGTCTTACTAGGTGCACACACGTCTGCCTACTGACTGTTTGTCGAGAGACTGATTGAGGGAGACCCTTTAATCTGTCTAGCAGAACTATCTCGCCCTGCACCGCAGACAATTGGATTCATAGTCCGTCACTCCTGGTCACACTGATAGTTGCCTACCCACCCTTCATATTCTTTTTCTTCGGAGAATTTACTTTCCTCCTACCCTTAAAAGGAACCTCCACACAGCATCGCCAAAAGACGATGTACTTAATGGTTATTATTTTTAAAAAATCTTGCCTTTTTTATTGTGCAAATATAATGAAATAAAAAAATTCAGTTATTAAAAAAACTCTTTCGATGGGCTTAAATTTGATTTTCAAACAACTGATTTACGTTGTAACACAAATATGTCGTTAATAAATTTTAAATTCCGACACAAAAAACGCTTTTTTAAGGACGTTTATTTTTTTAATTTATATTTCACCAAAACATAGAAGTATGGGAAAGATAAAATTTTTAATTATTACCATTAGCACACAAAAAATTGTCAAAGTTGTCTCTGAAATGGTGAAAATTCCACGTTTTAATGGCCTATATTTCCTAATTAAAACACAAATAAATAAATCAACACATATCTGTACTAGATATTTTCTGTACCTACTAGTCTCAAGTGAACCACTAGTCTCAAGTGAACCACTAGTCTCAAGTGAACCACTAGTCTCAAGTGAACCACTAGTCTCAAGAAATACACTTTTTGATTAGAAAAATAATTATTCAGTTTGGTCGAGTATTTTGGCCTAAAATCCATAATTAATGATTTTTACATTATTTTTTCCAACCTTTTGTACTTATACTATATCTTTATAGTAATTCTATATTCAGAACTTTTTTACTCACAATACTTTTTATATTTATATTACATTTAAATAAATAATGTTAAAATAAACATGACTTTGTATTAAGTTCCTGTGTGGTAAGTTTCGAGCTATTTCTAGACTTGTTATACTGAAAGCAAATGTCTGTAATAATAATCACGGACCAGACAAGCCCTGGACTAAGCATTAGTGCCATTCTGTATGTATGGCATTGAAGTCAAATCTAGGTTGTTCTAGTTCAAATCTAGGAAATTGCCTGGCAGCCATCTTGTATGACTAACTTTTAAAATTATTTGATTGATTTAATA
Source organism: Hesperophylax consimilis (assembly GCF_061612785.1). Lineage (NCBI taxonomy): Eukaryota > Metazoa > Arthropoda > Insecta > Trichoptera > Limnephilidae > Hesperophylax > Hesperophylax consimilis. The sequence goes on from NC_142852.1 coordinate 12,255,039, forward strand.
ACTAAGTATATTTTTTTATCATCTGCATATGCTAGGTAATAATCATGTAAAAAAACATTTGTGAATATCGTATATATAGGTACACATTAAATAATAATGGGCCTAAATGAGAACCTTCAGAAAAGAAATCAATAACAAAATCGTCTTATTTCCACCAATCATTCTTTTAATAAGGACACAGGGGCTAAAATTCTTCGCCGTAAAATAATAAAAGCAATAGATTGGATAACTTAGAAGCCCTTGAAATCAAAAAATCCCTAAATAATAACGCTAGTATATTGAATAACCAAATTAATTTATCGTTTAGTCCCATTCTAGATATATTTCCAGTAAACCGCTTTGATTGCCGGAATTCCCGCAATTACAGTTTCCCCTTTGTTAACCTCCCACTCAAACACCTAAATTATATTTTTTGTTTATATATCTGTCAATATTTTGTATCATAGGTTAGTTTTAATATTCTACTGACGAAGGAAGCGTGCTTCCGAAACCGGTACAGTACAATTAAAATTAATGTGGTCTAAAACAAATTTATATCTTCTATGGTAATCTATTGGATTATTATAGGATTTCCATTTTTTATGAAGTTTTTGTTTCTCTTTGATGATTTTAATTAGAGGAGCTGTATTCCAGTTTGGAATTTTTTTCGGCGTTTGGGTACAAATTGGTTGATGGTATTATTTAAGATGTTATAAAAGTAATCAACTACTTTGTCAATGTCTGCATTCTCCTGAGTAAATGACCAGTCTATCATCAACAGATGTCGGTTGATTAATTCATAGTCGGGTTTTCAAACAGGCAAAGTACTTTAGGAGGAGCGTTGATAATTGGCAGTGTATCGATTTGTAATATAATTTTAAGCAATGGGTGGTGTGAGTCCTCACTGACAAGAGGATTGCTAGTTACAGGTGATTTAATCTAGGATTCGGTTATTGGAATTTTTTATGTGATTATATTTTTTTTAATTCGGAGTAATAAATTGTGTCAGTAAGTGAGGAACTAATTGTATTTAAGTTTCCAGGTGTTAAGTGTGAATCATGCATTTCCCATATTATGGTGGGAGAAAATATCATAAAACGTTGTTGGCAAGACAGGAGGAATGTATACAGCACATATGATGAGATTGAGAGAACTTACCGGAATAGATACGAAGATTTGTGCAATCTGATTTTTTCCAAGTCATCGAGACGGGAAGCTGAGAGCTCCTTGCGCACTGCTACTAGCACACCGCCTCCGTCCATCTTACCAGTAAGTATACGGTCCCTATCTCGTCGGAACACCGTGTACCGTGAATCAATGAATTCGTCCGTATTTACACTTGCTACAAGCCATATTTCAACTAGAACTATAACACCATAGTTATTCGATGAAATATTAATAAGTAGATCCTGAGTTTTGGTCTTCATACCACCACAGTTCTGGTAATAAACGGATATATCATTTGATGGCAACACTGTCAAGTCTAGTATTGACGTTTTTCTGTATCTCCTTCAAATTATCAAAAAATTAACAAAATCAACAATAGAAAATAGCTAAAAAGTGGTCAATTCATCTAAATCGAAGATTGCGCACTGTCCAGTGTATTTTTTTTTCACAAAAAGTGTGTTTTTTGCACCAAAAAGAGTTTTTTGTTTTTCCTCGAGAGCTTGTGTCATAAACTCAAAAATCGGTGCCATAGTTCTTGAATATTAAAGAGTGAAGATCTCAAGTGTAGCAAAGTTATCCATCCTTAAAGGAAACAATTATTCAATAGTGCTCTTTTAGTGTGAATTTCACGCTCAGCGAATTTAGAATGAATACTCAATGTACTGCATGCGAAAAAAACATTGAAGTTCCGGCCGACTTTATAGCATGTTCTGCATGTGAAGATGGATATCACATTTTGTGTGCGGATATAGTGGAAACTTCTCGCCGAGGTGCAAAAAATCAATCTCAATCGCAACAATGGAAATGTAAGAAGTGCATTAAAATTCCAAAATCAACTAAACAGAAACTTATCGATAATAACATGAATGAACTCAATCAAGACCTGACATCTGTTGCCAAAAATCAAAAACGAATTGCACAAACAGCGAAGCTTACAACCACACCTACAATAACCAGTGAAAATATAGCTTCATCATTCACAGATGGCTCTAATCAGCCGTTAACATTGGAAATATTCTTGAAGGAACTTGAAAAATTTAAAACAACAATGATTTCTTTTGTAGACAATAAACTAAGCATCTATGATCAAAAATATGAAGAAATATTAAAACAAAACAATGATCTACTAAAGTCATTCCAATTCATGGCGGATCAACAGGAAGATCTAAAAAAGCGTGTGACTTCTATGGAAAAATTACAGGTTAAAGATAATGCTGATCTAATCGAATTAAAAAACCACAACAACATTTTAATTAATACAATCTCACAACAAGACGTCAAAATCGACAGACTAGAATATATGTCTCAAATATGTAATATTGAAATAAGAGGCATTCCAGAATCCATCTCTAATAACAATTTAGAAATTCTCAATAAAATAACAAAAATTATCAACTTTGAGGACTCTTCAGGAAATGTGAACTCGGTAATAAAAAAAATCTATAGAATGGGACCTAAAATTGCTGAAAAAAATCCCAGATCAATCATTGCGACCTTTAATAACACACTAGATCGAGATAATTTCTTATGCAAAATAAAAACATACACAAAGGCCACAACTCCCAGCACAAATAAATTAAATACATACGATCTAGGAATATCGCAAGATGCCCAACGAATATATATATCGGATCACTTAACACAAAAAGCAAAATTCCTCCTAGGACAAACTAAACGATTCGCCAGAGAAAACAATTTTAAATATGCATGGACATCTTCAGGACGTATCTTACTGAAGAAAATTGACAGCTCAAAAATCATAACAATAAATAATGCCAATGACCTGCAACGTTTAAAAAGTCAATCTATCTGACTTCTATTTCACTCTGTCATTATGGCTGTTAATGAAGATATCATTTCATGTTCTCATATTGTAATATATTGTTATAGAATATTTATATACTCATTTATTTTTATCACAATCAGTAAGATCTCATGCAACCTCATACTTCTAGTAAATCTATATAAATCTGGGAAAAAAATAAATGAATATATCTATATTCCTTTTATGGTCAGATTCTGGAATAGTTCGCAGGTAATTGTAACTTCTTTTTCTATTGCAACACACCCGTCGCACCTACATATTTACAGATTGAGTACTCACCGTGCTCTGATTAAGAATAATAAGTCGGTAATTATGAAATTCATTACTTGTTCATTTAAGACTCATTTCATAATTTTCAATAGGATAATGAATAAGCAATGTGATGTATTCTATATTTACCTACCACCCTTAGCTGTTGTTATCACATATAATTTGTCATTAGGTAATAACATACAAATAACAACTGTGCATATACCTGAAAAAAAAAATTTCATTGCAAATACCTACGCACTATTTTGGCCACATCGCTGTGTATTTCAAATGTTTTTGTATGTATTTATTTTATGTCAACATATTCTTTGCAACATCTTTACAACTTAAGTACGCTCCATGCTCTGAGCTATATTTTTTTGTTAATATCATTTAATAATTGTTGTTTTGTTAATATCATAAAATCATTGCAAATACCTGCGCACTATTTTAGTCACATTCTGTGTATTTCTAATGTTATTGAATGTATTTGTCATTTTAGTTGCGTTCTTGATGCTAACTTATTTATCTTACCAATCTATTACCACCAAAAGATCTACTACCACTCTATAACCACTTTTGTTGCTATTATTCACTTTATTATAAATATTTACTTTAAGATTGATAATTATGTAAACATAATTTCCTTCGTTTGTACCTTCACGGGATATACCTACATTTTCGACAAGTTTTCACGGGCTCAAATTAATATTAATATACACCCATTATTATTCTTATTGTTAAATGGAACAATCACATTACTACATTAAGAAACCAAATAAGAAGGCTAGCCTACATTTTCAAAAATCTAAGAAACATATTGGACAAAGTTACATTAAAAACTGTATATTATGCTCTAGTTCAATCAATGCTTTCATATAATGTTGTCTGTTGGGGTTCTTGTAACAAGACTACCTTAGAGCCTTTGAATGTTGCGCAAAAAATAATTTTAAAAATTAATTTTAAAAATAATGTATAAGAGAAATTTTATGTATCCATCAAAGTTATTATATAGTGAAAGCAAAATTATGACAATAAGGCAGTTGTACATAATACAGGCTCTCTGTAAATTTTTCAACAACACTATTACTGCTAAAAGATCTCAACAAGTGCGCAGCACTAGAATGGGTTCTTCTTTAATGTATCAGCCGGTGTATACCAGAACATCCTTCGGACAAAGGAGGTTTTCATATAAAGCTCCGTTGCTATATAATATGCTTGGAGAAAATATAAAAACTATAGGTACGTTAAATTCATTCAAGAAAATGGTCAAAATCTCCGTACTAGCTGAGAATGATGATTTTGGATCACCCATGTTGTCGCTTATATCATAATTCCTTGTGGAAGCTCTGTTTCGATACAATCCTTATTTACTTACTGCACATGCACTTATTTACTTCTAAAATAACTTTTGGTTATTTATTATTATGTTACTTATTATTATTATTATCTACTTAATTATCGAATTAATATTTACTTTAATTATTGTCTAGCTAAAATATTTACTTTTTATTATAACATTATCTACTTACCTATCGGTTATTATTTACCTTTTTTATTTAGTTATTTTTATTTTTTCTTATAATCTATTATTCATACTATCCATGTTGTAATTGTTAGTATGGTTACCCTATGCTTGTGTCTGATAAGCCAGCACAGGTACCTTGTACTTTAGTTAACAGAAGAATATTATTGTTGCCAACTTACTTAATAATGCTTCTTTTGTTGACTTTTTTGTTTTTTGTTTTTATTTTTTTTCATACATTTGTTACTAAAATTTTGTTTATTTTTGTCTACCGGTCTCGAAACGTCCGTGTCATAAACTTTTCTTTTTTTGTTTAAATTTAATTTAATGTTGTTATTATTTTTAATTTACATATATGTATTTTTTTAAATGATATTATTGTAAAGCTGCACATCTTGATACAGGAATGCCCTAGTGAGATGTGCAGAGTATGCTTTTTATGTAAAAACTGTTTTTTGAATTAAATAAATAAATAAATAAAAAAATAAAATAAAAATATAGATGATGTCATTTTATTAGTGTAAGTGTGCCTATCGATTTATTCCACAATCACGAGAGCGGTACATCAATTAGGACGTATGAAGCATCAAAATTATATATGAAACAAAGATAACTTAGTGTAAAATATGTCAACATTGTAAGATGTTAATGAATATGCAAGAGATATGATAGTGCTATACGATTATAGAGGTATTGCGCTGTTAACAAAAATATTAAGTAATTTTCCAAGAAACAGACGAATGAACAAGGGTACAGGATAGTGTGAGAGAGTTGGCATCGACAGCAGCAGTAACGACTGTGTTGTAGAAGTCACATATTTTGTTGATCATGAGTGGTAATTTTGTTAAGGTCTCCCTCCCGACAAATGGTGACCACTCGATAGAGATCATTCCTTTTCGCCAGGATACTGTCATTCCGCACCCATGCGTATTTATAGCCGTTTTCTTTTCCGGCGGCACGTGTTTTTGCGAAGAGTATTTTATTTTTTATTTTCAGGTGTTCATTTACATAGAAGTTAGTGGAATGAGCGCCAAGTCCTATTAGGCCTGTTGTGAGGCGGCTAGTCCTTACCGCAGCGATGACATCAGCTGCTCCATTTCATCATGAGCGTCTCTGATTGATTCCATTTCCTGTCTTGGGCTGGCATTTTCTTCCTGGAGAACAGTTACACATCCCATAATTTTGGTGTACCGGTCCTTCCACTCATTTGACAGCGCGTCCAATTTTTGATGAATGGCGTCAACTGCGAGTTTACTTTGTCGTGAGCTGGACGACTATGTTACGTGGCCGGTTGGAGGGCGACGAGTGACCGCGAGCGACGCGGTGCACCGCCACCACAGCCCCACTCGGAACCGGGACGTCAATGATGGTCCCCATTTTCTCCAGTAATGTTAACAAATTTTCACCTTTTGCCTCGGGAATGCCGTGAATGTCCAGGTTACATTCTCTGCTACGCTGCTCCATTTCATCGTGAGCGTCTCTGATTGATTCCATTTCCTGTCTTAGGCTGGCATTTTCTTCCTGGAGAACAGTTACACATCCCATAATTTTGGTGTACCGGTCCTTCCACTCATTTGACAGCGCGCCCAATTTTTGATGAATGGCGTCAACTGCGAGTTTACTTTGTCGTGAGCTGGACGACTATGTTACGTGGCCGGTTGGAGGGCGACGAGTGACCGCGAGCGACGCGGTGCACCGCCACCACAGCCCCACTCGGAACCGGGACGTCAATGATGGTCCCCATTTTCTCCAGTAATGTTAACAAATTTTCACCTTTTGCCTCGGGAATGCCGTGAATGTCCAGGTTACATTCTCTGCTACGCTGCTCCATTTCATCGTGAGCGTCTCTGATTGATTCCATTTCCTGTCTTAGGCTGGCATTTTCTTCCTGGAGAACAGTTACACATCCCATAATTTTGGTGTACCGGTCCTTCCACTCATTTGACAGCGCGCCCAATTTTTGATGAATGGCGTCAACTGCGAGTTTACTTTGTCGTGAGCTGGACGACTATGTTACGTGGCCGGTTGGAGGGCGACGAGTGACCGCGAGCGACGCGGTGCACCGCCACCACAGCCCCACTCGGAACCGGGACGTCAATGATGGTCCCCATTTTCTCCAGTAATGTTAACAAATTTTCACCTTTTGCCTCGGGAATGCCGTGAATGTCCAGGTTACATTCTCTGCTACGCTGCTCCATTTCATCGTGAGCGTCTCTGATTGATTCCATTTCCTGTCTTAGGCTGGCATTTTCTTCCTGGAGAACAGTTACACATCCCATAATTTTGGTGTACCGGTCCTTCCACTCATTTGACAGCGCGCCCAATTTTTGATGAATGGCGTCAACTGCGAGTTTACTTAAAGTGCGCATTGTTTCGAGTTTCGACTCAAAGATGTTGATAAGGGAGTCTGTGTCAATGTTTATTATTGACTGGTGCGTTGCCGACGGTGAGTCCATGGGGCCAGATTCAGTCAATAGAGGTGATGATGGTGTTTTCTTCAGACTGCAAACCATTCTGCCAGATTTAGACATTTTGGTTATGTACCTAATGTTTTTCCATCGCCAAAATGTGCAAACAAAAGTAAAAATAAAATATTTATTTTTATTTAATGCCAGTAGGATTTGAACTGAGGTTATCCGAAACTCTACAAAGTAATGGCGGGCGCTATCACCGCTGGAATAAAAGCCGCATTTGTATTTGGGTTAAAATATTTTAGTAAGAATCGTGTTAGCACTAGGATGTTGTGTATTTATTTAGAACGGTGTAAAAAAATATTTATATTATAATCGTATATTTTTTCTTGGAATCTTTGGGATTCTAACTGGGTTCTTCCAATCTCGGTGCAGGTTTAGCGGGCGTTCTCACCACTGGGCTAAAATCCGCATGTGAGGTACCGTGAAATATGTGTAATATGAATTGACTTAGCACAGGTATTATAATAAGTAAATGAATGTTTATTACGGCGACAACACTAACTGTCACTTCACAGAACTTGAAATAAGAATAAGTACGACCGTTTAGACATAGCTAACGTAGCTGTTCAACAGGAAATCATTTACCGATAGATTGATTGATTATTATGACGTATTCTAGACCCTGAATGAGGGTGATTTTTAAAGAGCGATTTTTTGACGTGCTTTCTGAGTGAATGTTGGTGAAGAAAGCTCGCACGATTGGGCATTTTTTTATTTTTTTATTATACATTATACACTTTACAAATAAGGTAAAAAGTCCCGATAAACTGCTTTTCAGCAGTTTGTCTAACGGGTTCTTTACATTATAAATCTTTTTATATTGAATTTACAGTTACATTTTTAAAATTATTTATTTAATTATTTATTTCACGCCTATTAAGGCTTTTACATACATACATATAAAAAAAATTACGAAATTATACATGAAAATAGTGCAGCCGACTATTTAAAATAATTGCCGAAAAATAACTATAGAGTCAAAATATCACTGAACTTGATCTACACAGCATGCAGGCACAAAACATAATTTTTTTCTGTTTCAGTTGACAAAATTATTATGTGTTAGTCAAATCAAATTAAATACCTTTATTAAAATATTCCACTACTTGATGAAAAAAACTTCAATAGGGTATGCTTATATATTGAAATTGATGTACTAAATATATCAACAACATCGTAGTATTTGTATCCTAGCTGTTGAATCCGTCGCATAGGAGTGTGATATTGGGACGTTTGCTACAATAATAAGGTAGGTACTGTCTTGTAACCGACCTGCTTGGAGTATGAAAAGAGATATCATATAATAAATCAGGGGTATCAAACATTGAATTAATAATATTATACAAACAGGTTAAACCGGAAATAATTCTGCGATCAGATAATTTTATCAAATTTAATGAACAAAGTACGTTATCGTAATTAAGGTTTTCTCTAGGAATGCCCATTTTAAAATTTACATATCCTAAAAATTTATTTTGGATTCTTTCAATCGCATGTGAATGAACCACATAATTTGGGGACCAAACTGTGGAATTGTATTCTACATGACTCCTTACTAGTGACATATATAATGTTTTTACAGTATTGACATTATTTAAATCATAAGATACCCTTAAAATAAATCCAAACATTTTCAAAGCTTTATTGGTTATTATTTCAATATGCTTGATAAAGTTAAGTTTCGTGTCAAACCAAATGCCTAAGTCATTAATTACCGAGACAGATACTAACGACATATTGCAAATGGAATAATCAAAGAATATTGGATTCTTTATTCGATGAAACCTCATAATTTGGCATTTGCTTATGTTAAGTTGCAAGCGGTTATCACGACACCATATAATTAATCTCGACAAGTTATTTGATAATATATGGCAATCGTTAATGTTTCTGATTGCTTTGAATAATTTCAGATCGTCTGCAAACATTAACACTTGAACATCATTGAACATATACAATACATCATTTACAAATAATAAAAACAGGATTGGACCTAAGTGTGACACCTGGGGAACACCACTCGTAGCAGTGAATTTGAATGAAAATGTACCATAAATTTTATCAGCCAGTAATCTTTTAGTCAAGTAACTATAAAACCACTTATATTGTGAACCTCCTATACCGAATTTATGGAGTTTATTCAATAATTATTTATTAATAACTCATGATTGACTTTATCGAACGCCTTGCTAAAATCGGTATAAATAGAGTCAACTTGAAATTTACAAGACATGGAATCAGATATATAGTTTTGATAGGTTAACAAGTTAGGGTAGATTTGCCAGTAGAGAAACCATGTTGGTTAGAAGAAATGACGTGGTTTAATCGGAAAATAACTGTTTTGAGAAGAATTTTTTCAAAAACTTTAGAAATCGTTGATAAAAGGCACACCGGTCTGTGATTAATCACCTCGTGTTTATCGCCTTTTTTAAAAATAGGCGTAAGGAAGCTGAATTTCCATTTAGTAGGAAAACATCCTGTTCGTAAAGACTGATTAAACAGCAAATATAAAGGATACGCCAGATTGGTAGCACAATTATTCAAAAATACAGGAGGTATTTTATCTGGTCCAGCATTTTTGCTTTGATCTAGTAATTTAAGTTCAGTCAATATATCATTATATTCTATGTGGATAAAAGATAAATTAAGATTATGATCAGTAGTAAAATTTGATACTGTACTAGGAGAAACTGGTGTCTCACATTCATAGAAGCTTTTAAAAAAATCAGCAAAAAGGTCAGCAATACTTTGAGTGTCTAGTGATTACATGTAAAAAACAAAAAAATTACAAAAATATAGCAAAAGTAAAATGATGAAAAACAAACATATCAATTTTAAAAGTCATTAGAATAAAATGTCATTGTAAGCTAATACAAATGAATTCTTTCAGTAAGCCAAGTCTTCGAAAGTTTAAAACCAATTGTTTGTTTTGGGCACAGTTTTTAATTTCAGCAGGTAACATATTAATAACAACTGGAAATCATATAGTTTAACGTTTTTTAGTTGACTTTGGGAAATCCGGAACCTTGAACACAAATCACAATAAAATATTTACACAAAATTAAAAAAACATTGTTTCTAAAATAAAATTTAGTGCAAGCGATTTGGACACTGACCTTTATACAGTTTCTTTAAACATAAGGCTTAAAATCGCTTTCAAAACTGAAGGCAAACACATTTCTATCCTATTAGTTGTTAACCCTTAATTAGGCAAGGATATAAAAAATGAAATTTTAAAAGTTCTTGAAAAAAATGTTCTAGAACGCACTAGTAGCTGCTGCTACAGTTCTACAGTTTTGAAAGTGAATTTAGAAGTGTAAAAATATTATTTGAAAATAATTAAATACATTACTGTACACTTATTCATATATATTTTTATATTCGTGTTAGTAGTATGACAGAATTATCTTTTTTACACATACAACAGACCTAAATAACATAAGTAAATGGTCCCACGACAATGGAATCATTATAAACGCAAAAAAAAACAAAATATATGCTTATACACTCTCCATATGCAAGTTGTCAGGATAAAGAACTGCATATAAAAAGTCATTCATACGATTGTTTTCACACAAAAAAACAAGCTCTGCCATGTAAATGCCCAAACATAGAAAAAGTTTACCAATATACATACCTTGGTCTTACAATAGATGTCAATTTTAACTGGTCAAATCACATTGAAAAGGTATGTAATAGATTAAGATCCATATTAGGGAAATTTTTTCACCTAAAAAACTTTGTTAATAAAAATATATTATACTGTTTATATAATGCATTAGCAGAATGAATTATAGGATACGGAGTAAATAGTTACGGATTAACGTATAAAACGTACTTAAATAAAATAGAACAATTACAAATCCGTTTCCTAAAATTGATATCAGGCAAAAAAAATATACAATTATGTGAAGGCGATTATAAAAAAATGTTTTCTTTGTGTAATGTGCTCTCTATACATAGTAGGATAGATTACCAACTAACGCTAGATGAATTCTGGAACACAGAACTCAAAAAACCTGTAGTGTAAACCATAACTACCCTACTAGGCATAGAGAAGCACAAATGTTCATTATTAAAATATCGCAAAATGTATACGGAGATAGAACAAAAAGACATAAAATTCCGGAATTATTTAACTCATTACCAGAAGATATTAAAAATGAGACATGTAATTCAAAAATAAAAACGAAAATTAGATTGTTCTACCTCCGTCAAACATAAAAACTATTAATATTGTGGATCAAGATTCAAATTAAATATATTATTATAAGCTAATACATAGAAAGAGTGAGAGATTTCTTACAATTAAACTGATTGATCAGTTTTGTAGGATCTAAGTAAGAGAAAATAATGTACAAATAAAAAAAAAAACTGAATAAACATATATTTTAAAAAATACATTTAAGTTACACGTACATTTAAGATTAAAAAAAAAATCTTTTCCAATGCGATTCAGAACAAATTCAACGTAATCGCAAGGTTATAAATATTGTGACCATTATAAAATTATGTTAATTTTATATACTGGTAACTCTCTGGTGAAACATATCAGATCCTATGATAGAATTTATTCTGTAAATAGTTTTCGTGAAGGTCAATGTTAACGCAAGGAACAAGAAAAGTGTCCAGTCAAAGAGTCTTTTCGAGAAAATGCATAATTCCATACGAAAAAAACAGGGAGTGCGCACGCGTTTTTTTCAATCTCTCGTCAGCCAGAAAACGGGAAAGTTGTTTTTCAGCTGTCAGTCAGTTTTTTCTCTTCAAGGAACACTGTTGATAACTTGCATAGTTGCACTCGGAACAAGAAAAAGGGGGTTTTTCTCCGCTCTGAGTCAGAATGTGTTCCAACAAATGTCCTATATGGGGGGTAAGGTGGCCTTTCCTAGAATCTGAATATGTGCACTTGGAAAAAGAAAAAGCTTTGTCGCCACTGTGAGTCAGCATGTGGCTTTTAAGATGTAGGTACGTTTTGAGAATATGCATAGATGAACAAGGAACAAGAAAAAGTTTTCTCCGTAGTGACTCAACGTGCGTTTCAGATTGCATTTACAATAACATAAATATGTGCACTCTGGAACATAAAACAGGTTTTTCGCCACTGTGAGTCAGCATGTGGGTATTAAGATGGGCGTGTTGATAAAATTAAATGTTTCACACGGGACTTGAAAAAGATTTTTCTCCACCGTGAGTTAGCATGTTGCACTTCAGAAAACATGTATAGTTGCACATAGAATATTAAAGAGGTTTTCCTACGCTGTGAGAGAGCATATTGCTCTTCAGTTGGCCCTTTTGATTACATGCATAGTTGCATACGGAACACGAAAAAGAGTTTTCTCCACTGTGAGTCAGCATGTGGAACTTTAGTTGACCCTTACGATAGCACGCATAGTTGGACAGGGAACATAAAAAAGGTTTTTCTTCACTGTGAGTCAGCATGTGTGCCTTCAGGTTACCCTGGTAATAACTTGTATAATCGCACTTCAAACATGGAAGAGGTTTTTCTCCACTGTGTATCAGCATGTGCCTCTTTAGCTGACCCTTTTTACAACACGCATATTTGCACACGAAACAAGAAAAAGGTTTTTCTCAACTGTGAATCAGCATGTGCCTCTTCAGCTGACCCTTTTGACGACACGCATAGTTGCACACGGAACATGAAAAAGGTTTTTCTCCACTGTGAGTCAGCATGTGGCTCGTTAGGTCACTCTTTCGACAACATGCATAGTTGCACACGGAACATGAAAAAGGTTTTTTTTAACATGAAAGTGCTTTTTTTCCACTGTGTGTCAGCATGTGCCTCTTCAGCTGACTCTTTTGACGACACGCATAGTTGCACACGGAACATGAAAATGGTTTTTCTACACTGTGAGTCAGCATGTGGCTCGTTAGGGCGCTCTTTCGATAGCATGCATAGTTGCACACGGAACATGAAAAAGGTTTATCTCCACTGTGAGTGAGCATGTGGCTCTTTAAATTACCCTTTATAAAACACGCATAGTTGCACGCGGAACATGAAAAAGGTTTTTCTCCACTGTGAATCAGCATGTGCCTCTTCAGCTGACCCTTTTGACAACACGCATAGTTGCACTCCAAACATGAAAACGGTTTTTCTCCACTGTGAGTCAGCATGTGGTTCATTAAATGACCCTTATGATTACATGCATAGTTGCACACGGAACATGAAAAAGGTTTTTCTCCACTGTGAGTGAGCATGTGGCTCTTTAAATTACCCTTTCGACAACACGCATAGTTGCACACCAAACATGAAAACGGTTTTTCTCCACTGTGAATCAGCATATGCATCTTTAGCTGACTTTTTCGATAGCACGCACAGTTGCACACGAAACACGAAAAAGGTTTTTCTTTACTGTGAGTCAGCATGTGGCTCGTTAGGTCGCTTTTTCGATAAAACACATAGGTGCACACGGAACATGAAAAAGGTTTTTCTCCACTGTGAGTGAGCATGTGGCTCTTTAAATTACCCTTAAGAAAACACGCATAGTTGCACACGGAACATGAAAAAGGTTTTTCTCCACTGTGAATCAGCATGTGCCTCTTCAGCTGACCCTTTTGACAACACGCATAGTTGCACTCGGAACATGAAAAAGGTTTTTTTCCACCATGAGTCAGCATGTGGCCCGTTAGGCGGCTCTTTTTATAACATGCATAGTTGCAAACGGAACATGACAAAGTTTTTTCTCTAACATGGGTGCGTACGTTTATTGCAAAATTTGACTTAAGAGAGGAGTAGTTGTGATGGGGAGGAGTGAATCCTTTTTCCACAAAATGCGTCTGAAGATCTGTCGAAAGATTTGAAAAATAACATGGGTGAATAAGACTCAGTTTAACTTATTTCATAAACTTAGAGTAAATAAGCGAAGTAAGTTCGTAGAAAGGTTAAAAAAATAGGAGAGTCCGAGTCGTTCAAGTTTACAGTGAAAAATTGGTTTTACCTGCTTCCTTGGTAATTCTTCCAAAGCGTTCTAAGAATTCCTCTTTAACATCCGGCAGGTCTATGTCAATTTTCATATAAGTAAGCCCCGCTTCAACTTGTCGGGGTAAGAGATCCGCGTTTATGGTAACTGTCTCCACATTTATGCTTCCTGGAATAAAAAAGTACAATAAATAGAATGAATTTTTGCATGGCCAGGCCTGAAACAAACGGCGCCTGGCGCGAGTTTAATATTGACTGCCCTAACAGTCTAAATTAATACACGCCAAGGCAGTATATCACTGTAATCATTAAAATGATGATTTGTGTTTTTTTGTAGAGCGGTATTTATCAAAAATAATATCAAGGGCGATGTGTTAGGTTAAGTATTCGACGCCCGGAACGAATTGCACCAATTGCGCCCACATAGTGCCAGCGCTGTATCTCGTCAAATTGTTATAAACGAGAATTTTTTTAATTGAAAAATTGCATTTTGATGTCCGTTTCAGGGACCGATTCTTCAAGAAGGAAAAACCTTTCTCTAGAGCACCTGTAGTAGAGAGTTTCGTAGTTTTCGGTCAAAGAGATATTGTTTTTCCAATCAATATTCATGTATTTTTAACGTATTATTCGTGTAATTCACATCATATCCCGGTGTAAATCGAGGAACCGACAACTTATTATGAATAATATAATAAAGTTTAATGAGTGCTGTGTTTTGGTATTTTCCGGCAAGGACGCAGAGTAAGGTAAATACCCAATAAACCTCATATTTTATAAGAGAGGATGTTGTGCACAAGTGTGTCTCCTGTTTGCATGACATTTCTAAAGAGACATTGATTCCGGACATCCGAATTTTAAGTTCTATTTTTGCACGTATGCAATGCAACAAACTGGCTGTCTGAGTACTCTCCGCATATTGCGAGCATTCCTTCGTTACAGCTGGGTGGTCGAAATCTAAATCTGAAAATGCAATTTCACCTCCATCTTCTTCCTGGAGCCCTGGTTCCGTCTTGATGGATATAGTAGCTGGCTTCAGTAGATCCATGGTCTGCTTTGGTAGAGTTTGGTTATTGGTTTAACCCCAAGAATATATCTGAAACAGAACGTTGTTAAAATAAAATAAAATGATAAAAATCCAAAAGTACAATTAAAGCAGGATACATGAATTAAGGCTTAACTCGTTAAATCATTCCTCCTTATGTACCATTTAAAAATTGAATATAACAACCTGCAAATCCTGATACATTGATAAACACCTAACTTTTAAACAGCATATTCAAGATATTAAAGATAAAATAAACCCTTTAATTAGCGTATTAAGCCGGATATCATATCTGTTACCAAATAAAATTAAAAAAAGTCTATATTATAGACTCGTACATTCACATTTAAACTACTTGATTGAAATCTGGGGAAATGCATATGAAACATATATAAATGAACTACTCTTAAAAAAAAAACAAAGTAATCAAAAAGCTATTTCACTTCAAACCTAGAACATCAACAGAAAAATTATTTGTGGAAACAAAACTATTAACATTAAGAACCTTTTTATGAATATAAAACATGTCTCCTTATATGCAAAATAAAAAATAAACTCATACATCCAAATACAGAAATCATTAAAACGTATCAAGTACACAGACACTTTACACGGCAACACGATAAAATACATTTTATTTTGGTTAGGAGGGGAGGAACATATATAATTGCCTCCCAGACGAAATTAAAAATGAAAAAAGTGTAGGTAAATTTAAAAAAAGTTGTTCATTTTTATGCTAAATCAACAAAACAATGATCGGGAATAAAATATTCATGTTATATATTAATGTGTAATCGATTAGTTTTTTCTAGTTAAATAAGTGAAAATGTAATTTTCTTTTTAACTAGAATAAAAAAAACATTAAAAAATGTGGTTTCGCAAAATAACGAAGTCGTAGCCAAAACACATATTTGAAAACCTTAAAGATATGACAACGGTTAAGAGAAACGTTGTTTATCGTGAAAAACTATATTTATATATTTACAATGTTTACCGCCATTCCGCTTTTAACAAAATATCTGTTAACCAAGTGTTTTTTTGCTGTGAAAATTGTAATAAATGTCTTCTAAATACTAATCTAATAATCGGTAGACGTCAAATTGACAGTTTAAACATTCTTCTGTGATAAAACGCCCAATGATTCCCTAACTAAACTGGAATAACGGCAGCTACCAAATAAATAGCGATGAATATAAGAATGAGTACTTACTTTACCAATAACCATCACAGGCGTGGGATAGTAAGTTTAACAGGAAGAAACGGCTGTCGGAGAAGAAAGCACTTGTCAAAAATATTTATAGGTTATGCATAGACAAGAATGAAGTCATAGACAATTATTATAATTTTCATGGCGACCAGATAACTCAAAGAAAAAAACATTTTCATCATGTGACTTTTGAACACATACATATTGTTAACATACATATTCATCATTATATGAGAATTAATCACGGTTATTAATAAGAACGGTTAATATTAAGAACGATCGTAACAGAGAATAATGATATTTAAGAACATTTCATATTCAGCACAATTCGCGAGTCATTTGTCGCGAGTGGTATAGGTCTCGCAAGTTAAGTTGGCTTCATCACAGTACTCACACAGATGCAAAACTTACATACAGCGTGTTTCGATTTAAGATTGAAAAAAAAAACAATTGATGATTATTTCACAATTGAGAACTCTAAGGACGGGTTGTTTCGGAGAATCTGAACAATTCATATCAAATTTCAACGTTAATTTTCAAGTTCTGTGAAAGATTTTTTCAAGTTCTGTTTTTATTTCAGTTTTGTCAAGCAACTAGCCTACAATGATATAAAAACAGAACTTGGATAAGTATTTCACAGAACCCGAAAATGAACGTTGAAATTTGATGAATTGTTCAAATTCTCCGAAACAACCCGTCCTTAGCCAAAGCGTGTTGAAGTCGGTCACATAAAACTTATTTTGTTTTACGACATCGTTATTGAAATATTGAAGTTTATCATTTTTTTTTCTAAACTATTGTGATAATTTTCAGGATTGAATTCAAATGGGTAGGTATTCTTAAAAAAGACAATGGTATTGCTAACAATTCTTAGTCATTTATGTAAGAATGCTGTACATAACAAACTTCCATCGATAATGACCCTAATTCACGGAAATTACGGCAATTGGAATTTATACCTAATTGTTTTTCGGGGAATAATTATTAATCTGACCAGAAATATTTATTTTACAAAGCATGTTTAATGTTAATTTGATATATTTCCTTGAAGTATAATTAACCCACATTTCCAAAATTTTATCGTTTCCTAGAATATTTATTTATCTATTTTAACGAAGGGATGGTTTCTTTATGTCTTTGAAAGAATCGCAAAGATGTGATTTTTTTTACAGGGTCATTTCGGAAAACATCAATAATTGCATTCAGAGTGAATGAGTGGTTTCTTCAGTGAGATCATAAGTAGGAGATTCTTTCCATACCATTTTTCAGAGAACATTTATAATTGTATAATTAGAATGTACACATTTTTAAACCAATATATTTATGACATATGAGTTCCCAATGTTTATATGACTAGATATTTAATTTTAAATAAAGTACTATAATTTTTAGAATTTCTTAAGTAGTAGATTTTACACATTTATAAACCAAGTATATGACAAATGATTTTTTTTTCAAGCTCGTTTTGGAGAACATTAATTTGTTAGTTGTTTCTTTATTTATTTTGTTTTGCGCCCAGAGGGCTTTTACATAAATAATAAAGGCAGTACATATTAACATGATAAAATACTTTAACATGAGAAAAAAATAGTATAAATAAAGTTATGATGGAGATAAAAAGTATATAAATGAAATGAAAATATAAGCAACAAAATTTTTAAGAACAGTGAGATAATATCAATAATCTACGATAAAAACTATCCCACTGGACCTTTAGCATATTAGTCAGAATCATCTAAAAGTTCACCTATACCACTTATTTCCCCACTGATTGAAGATCCCAAAGATGATCCAACGGAGGTATCTTCATCTGATTCCCCAAGATGTATTGTGAATTCATCAGTGTAAGTATCGATCTTGGGTTCTAATTTTTCGTATTTATCCTCTTGTTCCTTGACCTTTCTAAAAATGTCTTTGAATGTCTGGGCATTAATTGCGACAACTTCTTCTCCAAGTAAAGTCTGGACGGAATCCATCGTAAAAGTAACATTCCTGACAGCTACGCGTCCTTTTATTATTCCCCAACAGAGTTCGATTGGGTTCAGCTCCGGGTGGTATGGTGGCAGACGCAATACTGAGTGACCATGCTTTTCCAGCAATTGGTCCAGAATGTATTTCTTGACTCGTATCTTGTGGAGCTTAATAATATCATACAATATTGGTATTGTGTTTTTAATCGGATACGGTATTCCATGCTTTTCCAACCAGGTCAGCATAACTCCTTTTCTTGAACTTGATGTCGGGATCCTTTCGCATTCTTCATTGTGGTATGACGCATTGTCTATAACAAGCACAGATTTTGGTTCCAGATTTGGCAAAACCTTTTCCGTGATCCATTTTCTGTAATTGGCAGAATTCATAGCACCATGGTAGTCGCCAGTCCTCTGATCAGATTTAAATGTTAACAGTGCGTTGGGTACAAAACCATTTTCACTGCATGCATGAAGTATTATTAGACGTTTGCCTTTAGACACAGGAACTTTAGCTCCTTTATTGGAGTTGTCAGTCCACGCACGCGGTGTTGTATGTGTACTATGAATGTATGTTTCATCAGAATACACAATTGGACGTCCGTCATTCCTATATTCTTCTAATTTAGTGAGATATGTGGTACGTTTAAGTCGGATATAATTTTTTTCAATAAGCAACTTTCGGTTTGTTTCTGTTTTTCTCCATCGAAAACCCAAATTGTGAACAACTTTCCTTAACGTAGTTATACACCCTGCGTAGTCGATGTCCCCTTTCAGAACTCTATGAATCTTTTTCATCGTTGGCAAAGACTTATGAACTAAATGAAAATCATACACACATCTTCTAATAACTTCCTTATCGAAATCATCTACATCTGATTTGGTTGATAGTCTGCGTCGTTTCTTCCCTGGTGTGCTGAAGGTTGGTCGTTGAGTTGACGATGATGACGGTTGTGTTTCTGCTTCCTTTGCCACTCCAGTTACGATACGTCGAATACTAGTCTGCGATACTCCAGTTGCCTTAGACGTCAAATCATATAAGTCAGTCATGCTTAAAAATTGACCACCGTTTTTTTTTATTATGCATAAAATAATTAAACACGCGGAATAAAATTTCACGACTTTGTCCATTCAGTGATTTGCCACGTCCCGTTTTGTAACAGGACTCCATGATGTCGTAATAAATATTCACTTGCACACTTTAAAAACACTCTGTAAATCTACTAATTCGAATTAAAAATGATGAAAACTATTTATTATTTCAAATTCAAAAATTGGTAATTATTTCACTTGCGATATGTAGGTGCACGTATGTTTAAATCAAATTACGAACTGAATGAATAGGACACCCCGTAAGTATACCCCGTAACGGTATTGTTAAAACTTGCCTCTCTTCTAACTAGTTACAATAAGTGAGCGTAAGCAAGACAGAGAGCCTTATCGCGTTAGTGGGTGGCGCTTGACGTTCACATAGATAGACCAATACATCAATTCTAAGCATTTTTATTGCTTCCTTCTTTCGTTGCGTTACCTATACCAACTACCAATTTATAAGCGGAAAGCAAGTTTAGCTATTATGTCTTTCAAAATTAAGAACAATTTTATCGATAGCCCATTCCTCTTGGGATGCTATCATTTATATGTACCAGACCACTACAGCCGAAGTCGATACCATGACCTATTCAGAGTACCAAAAGACAAAACCGACGTCCTGGCAAAGTATAGCATGACGTGGGGAGGTGTGCTGTTAAATGAGCTTGCAAAGAATTTGGATGTAAGTGACTGTTCTCTGAATGACTTAAAACAATTATTGAATAGTCACCTAGCTAAATGCTGACATATGTAAAATTGTACTGTAATTGAAAAAAAATATTCTGTTGCACAATAAAAAAAAAATTTCCATACAACACTAAACCAACTGTCACCTTGTTTATGGTCACCGTCATGCCTCCGACTACGTCCGACTAAAGCTTTTTCCAAAATGTGTTCTTCTATCAATTAATTTTCTAATTTGTTTAATAAAATGCTTAATTGGGACGATTCGAAGGGGTATGTCAAAATTTTTCACTTCAAATTCAAGATGTTATTACAGCTGTACTTATTTAAAATTGAATAAAACAAAGTTAGTGAACATTTCCATTTCAGATTAGAAACAATCTGAATATCGTTATATATAGGCATCTCACCTGTGCTATTAACGAATTCACATAAATCAAGTCAGTAACCTGGAAATATTGACATTTACCTTAATGACGTACCGAAATATACAAGACATTTAGATCTGTTCTGGACAGATTAGATATCCACTTAAATAACACGGTATATCATAATTTCATACCAAGAACATTAAAATTGATGCATGAAATACCTAAATTAACTCCACAACTTTGACATATTTTCATTAATTCATTCAAAATCACGTTACAAAACCTAACTGATGATTTTTCGATTTCTTAATAATTGATTTTCAAAATATAATCGTTATCAATTATAAACCTTATCAAATCACCCCCGTGTTGTGGGTTAGTTCTGCCTCAAAGTCTCAACAAAACAGTTCCATTATTTTACCTGTTTAATTATTGATTTGATAAGGGTTATAATTAATTTTAATTATATTTTTATTTGTTTTCCGAGTTTCAGTAGAAAAAATTAACAATGTTGTTTGCAACTAAACAATTTTTTAGCTTAAATGTATTTGTGATATTTTCAAGTAGATTGTTTATTTGTTTTTGACGCTTTTATGTAAATGTTTTGTTTGTGTATTTATTTGCAGGTATCGACACTTGCAGAGAGCCATTTCTTTGTGATTTTCTTTCGACGAGACCAATCCAAGTTACAGTACTGCGCACTTGTCTACAACTTACTGTCCCATAACTTTTTCGTCCATTGACATTGTTTTTAAAATCTTTTGTTTAAATGTGAATATATTCACAAACCTAACAAATCGACAGTCCCGAAAAACAATGTCAGATGTGTAAGTATTGTATTTTTGCAATAAAGCTGTTTAAAGTTTCATTTCTGTATTTTAACTGTTTTTGAAATCAAGAAATTATGTATTTTTGATATATTGGCTATTTATTTAAATGGAGAAATACATTATCGAAAACAATAAAAATTCAGAAACGAAACTTTTAACACCTCTCCTGCCAAACTAAAAATGTGCACATCTGAAATTTTTCTTCGGTACCGTCGAAATGTTGGGGGGCAGACATATTTTCTTTTTTGAAAAACATTTTTAGTAACAATAATTTCATTCGGCATTTTATGATATTACCTAGCATAGAATAAATAATAACAAAAGAAGTGCCTTGTGGGCGTGTTTCGTGATCCAAATATTTGCCTAATCGGTGCCTATATTTTCATACAAACATCTTTCGAAATTCAAATGTGATGGAGATCTACTATGTCAGGCTAGTGTAAGAGAGACGGAATGCTAGGCGGTTGGGCAACATTTTTTTTTTGAATAAAATTTTTTATTTATTTTATATAAAAACATAAATATGTTAATCAAAAAAAAAAAAACTAATTACCTACAATAAATAAAAAAAAATGTTTTCTTTTTAACGTAACTACCATAGACTATTTTTGTTGTTTGTTTTTGGGGTGTTATGCCGTGTTGCGCTAACTCCTTCTTTAGCCGACGTTTCGGACAGCGTTGCAGTGTCCATCATCAGTTAACCCTACGGGCATAAAAGTTAATTTATTGAATAAAAATTAAATATCAATCAATTTATTTTCTATAAATATTATTATTATAATATTTTTTACCGCATTATATAATAAAATAACCAGAATCAGAAAATGGCTACAAGCGCGTCAGGGTCGTCACGTGACGAAAGACTCTTGAAACGTTTAAATGCCAAATTGGCCGCTAATTTTGCATGTTTACAATCAGTCTTCGACAAGATGAAGAAGGTTTCTGATAGTGTTAACAATCGGCAATCTTTTTTATCAGGCGCAAGTACACTAGAAAGAATTCGGTCCGAATTTATAACGCTTCTAGATGAAAAGGTTAATTGTGAACTGGAATTGAACCCAGAAGCAGTCGCTGAATATTCTCAATTAAATGCTTTTGAGGAAATTTTCGGCATTATTAAATATACCGAAGCGAACATGCTGGCCAATCCGGTTGAAAAACCTCGCCGTCAAATTAAATTACCGCCTTTAGAAATAGCGTGCTTTGACGGAAAATTAGAAAATTGGCCTCTTTTCTATGAGACTTATATCTCGGTTATCCATTCAAATAATTCATTGGATAATTCAGAAAAGATGCAGTATCTGATGTCCAAGTTGACGGGAAAAGCTTTAAATATTTGCAAAACTATCACACCTACCGGTACAAATTATCAAGTGATATGGGACGCATTGTGCACCAAATATAATGATCCACGCGTTCTCGCTGAGTCATACTTTGATCGATTGCTGAAAATACCTGCTGTTACTTCGGTTACGCCCGCTTCGCTAGAAAAATTTGCAGATACATACGCGACTAACATTGCCGCACTGAAACAGTTACGAATCAAAGATCTCGCAGAATTTATTTTGCTACAACTGGGCCTTAAACGTCTTGACATAGAGACAGTGAAGGCTTTCGAATCGTCTATTCGGAATGATGAAATTTTCCCGTCCAGCTCTGATTTAATTGATTTTGTGAGAGGACAGCAACGAATCCTTAATCGCGCGCAAATCGCACAACCTACGTCGAGCCGTCTTGGCTCAAATAATAATAATTCCGCAAAGACATTTATTAATGTCGAAAAAGGCGACAATCACTCTGTCGAAATTTGTTTTTGTTGTCAAAGGGGATCGCACCCTTTGTATCAATGCTCTAAATTTAATGGTTTAGAACCACGCGAGCGATTTAATTTAATCAAGTCATCGAATATACGAGTTTGCGTGAACTGCCTCAGTACTAGGCACGGCACAAAAGCGTGCAAATCAAAGAGTACGTGCAAATCATGCACTCTCCACCACCATAGTTTGTTGCATTTCAAACAAACTGATCAGCGAAAACCACAACGAGACCAAATACCGTCTCCCGCGTCGCCAGCAGACGTCGATAATGACGATTCAAATTCTGCAAGCCCGGTATCACTGTGCGTGACAAATTCATTTACTAGAGCAAATACTACTGCACTCTTAGGAACTGCCGTTTGCACTACCCGAGATGCTAAGGGCCAGGTGCAGACAATACGCGCTCTGATAGATAGCGGCTCCCAAAGGGATATTATTACGCGTAAATGCTGTTTACGTTTGAATCTCACGGTGCGATCATCGCAAGGCACTTACGTCACGGGAATAGGCGACTCAAGAAATTTGACAAAGGGCATGACTTGTCTAAAATTATACTCTCGCTACGACGACACTCACTCGTATATGATTGAACCTTATGTAGTAGAAACTATAACTAGTGAGTTGCCTACTGTTAACGTCAACCGCGCCTCGTTGTCGTATCTCGACAATTTGCCCTTAGCAGATAATACTTTCCACACGCCCGGTGAGATTGATATTATCTTGGGATGTGACATGTTTGCTCGCATTTTTAAAGCAAACAAAATATCAGGTTATCCCGGCCAGCCAATTGCTATCGAAACTACTTTGGGCTATCTCATCCTAGGCACTGCTCCAACGATGACTGAAACCCCAAGTATAAACGCCACACCATCATTTTGTACGTTCGCGAAAAATGATGACTTTTGCCTTTCGCGCTTCTTCGAATTGGAAGACATTCCAGACGAGAAGTTTTTAACGCCTGATGAACAGGAATGTGAAGACATTTTTAAACTCACCACTTCCCGTGACACGACAGGTCGTTACATTGTTGCGTTGCCGTTTCGTAACAGTCCTTCTATCCTCGGTGAATCGTTGCCAGCGGCTGAGCGCCGGTTCCGATCTCTCGAACGCCGATTAATAGCTCAACCCGCTATAAAATTAGAGTACGACAAAATATTGCGCGAATACCTACAGAAAGGGTACATTTCGCCTGTCGATAATTCTGACTTACCCCATTACGTCATTCCGCATCATATTGTAGTTCGCGAGGACAAATTAACTACCGAAATCCGCATGGTTCTGGACGCGAGCATGAAATCCGATTCGGGCTACTCGCTCAACGACATTCTACATACCGGTAAGAATTTACAAGGTGATTTGTTTCGGATTATACTTAAGTTCCGATTGTTTGCAGTAGCTATAACCGCCGACATAAAACAAATGTATCTTCAAATTGTAGTGCAAGAAGAATGCCGTCGTTATCAGCGAATACTTTATAGATTTAACAATAGCGACCCTTTACAATTGTTCGAATTTAATCGCGTCACATTCGGCATGTCTTGCAGCCCATTTTTGGCAATGCGTACACTGCGCCAACTCGCGTCGCATGAACGACCTCGTTTTCCACTTGCTGCAAACTTGGTGGAAAATGGCTCTTTCTATATGGACGATTTCGTCACCAGTTGTTCGTCGGTCGAGGAAGCCTCCGAGTTATCGACGGAATTAATTCAGCTGTTCGCTGCTGGAGGATTTGACCTTGTAAAGTTCTCTAGCAATTCTCCTAATCTTTTGTCCACGATTCCTTCAGCGCGTCGTGTTAAGGAACATGTGGAATTTAATCCTGATGAAAACCTAAAAATACTAGGGCTTCATTGGATACCCGCTTCAGATAATTTCGTATTTGTTGTAAACTCCAACGAAAGAATTTGTACTAAACGAAACATTCTCTCGACGATTGCTCGTCTTTGGGATTTGATGGGTTTCGTTGCACCAGTTGTATTATTAGCCAAGCTTATAATTAAGTCTCTTTGGGAATACAAGCTTGATTGGGACGATACTCCTCCTGGAACTGTTGTCACGCTTTGGCGACAGTTTGAAAAAGAATTGCCATTACTGCAATCTATTAAAATTCCTCGTTTTGTAGGAATCGAACACCAATGTATACTAACCCTTATCGGGTTTTCAGACGCAAGTGAACGCGCATTCGGAGGTGTTATTTACTTACATGTTTACTGTCCGAATACTGATAAAACCACAATTAGTTTATTATGTGCCAAATCCAAAGTCGCTCCTGCTAAGACGATTTCACTTGCGCGATTAGAACTATGTGGAGCACTAATACTTGCGCGATTAATGCATACGGTCAGTAATACCTACGCATCAAATTCAAGAGCTCATACGACATTAGCTTTTTGCGACAGCACGGTTGCTCTAGCGTGGATAAATTCACCGCCTGCGAAATGGCAGACCTTCGTTGCCAATCGTGTGTCACAAATACAAAAACACCTGGGGGCTGAATGCTTCTATCATATAAAAGGGAAAGACAATCCCGCCGACTGCCTGTCGCGTGGTCTCACCCCCGCTCAACTCATAGACCATCCGTTATGGTTTAATGGCCCCGCATTCGCTCAATTACCTAAAAATGATTGGCCTTTACAGCGTTTTGATTCGAAATCTGTATCTGATCCACCCGAACTGAAAACTAAAGTTTTGATGTCCGTTCAAAACAATAACCGCCTCAAAACAATTGCTCCACCTTTACTGTGTGCACTAGCTTCTCGTGTTAGTTCATGGCCGAAATTAATTCGGATTGTAATCTATGTTTTTCGTTTCATTAAGAAATTACCGCGAACATTCGAATTAAGTCATATCTTAACTGCAGAAATAGCTGTTATAAAATCAATACAGCAAGAACATTTCTCCGAAGATATAAAGGCAGTCAATGATGGGAAGAAGGTTCGGCGAGCTATTGCAAAATTGAATCCGTTTCTTCATCACGGTATTCTAAGGGTAGGAGGCAGATTAAAAAACGCTGAAATAGAATTTGACAGTCGTCATCCCATTCTATTACCCGCGCGTGATCATGTAGTCGATTTAATAATAGATTACTATCATATAAAGAACCTACATACGGGTCCCACTTTACTCATGTCTCTACTAAGACAGAGATTCTGGATACTTTCATCGCGTAATCTGGTCCGGAAGCGCGTCCATCGGTGCAATACGTGCTTCAAAGTTAAGCCTAAACCACAATTCCCAATAATGGGAGATTTACCCGCTTGTCGCGTCCGCGAAGCTAAGGCTTTTCTACACACAGGTGTTGACTACGCTGGCCCGCTACAAATAATCCCTTATAGACGTCGGGGGGTCCGAAGTCAAAAGGCATACATTTGCATATTTATCTGCCTAGTGACCCGTGCGGTTCATATCGAACTCGCTTCAGATCTTTCCACCGAAGTCTTTCTCAACGCTTTCAAGCGTGTTTTATCTAGACGTGGTCCTGTGAGTGTAATGTACTCCGATAATGGAACGAACTTCGTGGGAGCTAAGTCTCATTTAAACTCTTTATTCGATCTAATAGAGTCTCGTAATTATAAGAAGGAACTCTCAAATAATCTACGGGAAAACCGCATCGAATGGAAAATGAATCCTCCTCAAGCTCCACACTTTGGTGGAATCTGGGAAAGTAACATTAAATGCCTGAAGAGTTATTTAAATAAAATCGTAGGCACCTCTCTACTGACTTACGAAGAGATGCAGACAGTGCTTTCTCAGATTGAAGCAATTTTAAACTCACGTCCGCTGTCGGTACTTAGTGTCACCGATGTTTCAGCTCCGTTACCTTTAACACCCGCGCATTTTTTAACACTTACGCCGTTAAAATCTCTACCCGCCGCTGACTTCTCCAACGAGTCCGTAAACTTACTGCAAAGGAAGCATCTCGTCGATCATCTCGTCCAGACTTTCTGGAACCGCTGGCGTATGGAATATTTAAATACTTTACAATCGCGGCAGAAATGGAACACGAGTTCAAACCCGGTAACGGCAGGCACAATTGTAATGATCAAGTGTGACAATATTGCGCCTCTTCAATGGCCTATTGGCATAATAGTCAACGTATATCCCGGTTTGGACGGAGTGACCCGTGTTGCTGATGTCAAAACGAACACCGGCATATACCGCAGAGCAGTAGTAAAACTCTGCCCTTTACCGTCGCAATAATAGTCCTTGGCAACTTGGTCATCAGATGGTACATCTATGGCCCTCTTTTTTATTTTCTACATTATTCTATTTAATTTAGTTTAAATTTACCGCTGATTAATTTTATTACTAAATTAATACAATAGCATCACATATTAACATTTTTCTGACCTTTTTACAAATTAATACTAATTTTACCGCGTGTTACTACAATTTTGTTCGTTTTAACGTTAAAGCGTACTGACCTTTTTATGGTTTATGGAAGTGGATTCTTTCATCCCCTTCCAGGCGGGGGGCATGGTTGCGCCAATACGCAATAGACATTAATTATAGACACATCTCATGCACACATACACACATACCTGCGACCACTGTACTGAGATAGTATTGTTGTTCCTTTGTTCCTACCTTCCTTCCCATTCCTGCTAATTTATGTGCCCTTTGGTAGTCAGTATGTTGCAATAACCCAAACCGCTAACAATAAACCGCATCCGCTCGAGATCTCGTCTCCCTTATCTTACGAAATTATTATTCGCGACGATATAGTGCAATCCGCTTGTTGTGAAGAAAAGACGGGAAGAAACAAGTGCCCCTTTCCCAATGGTGAGTCCTTCCTGTATCCATACAACAAATATTATCTTATGTGCAGTGGGCATTGCTCAATCATTCAAGGTCCTTCGACAATCATTTTTTACACTAACATAAAAAACAACTACATAACTTCTTACACACCAATATAAAATATAAGAATAAATAAAAATGTAGAATTTGGAAATTTTAAAAGAATTGCATATGTATTGTGAATTGAAGAAATATAATAAAACATTAAAATTTTAAGAATGAAATGGATTAACATAAATGAAGGTATTGCAAGGATTAGAAAGGATACACAAAGAATCTACACATAATTAAAGTAATTTGGATAATAAAAACCTCTCGAACCAATAGTGTAATCAATATAGTTGAAAAAGATGAACAGACAGATAATATATTTTTGAAATAGTAAAATAATCATATAAAATATAAGAATAAATTGAAATTTAGAAATTAGAAATTAGAAATTTTAACAGAATTGCAAAATTATAAATATTTGAAGAATTATAATAAGACACTAAACTTTTAAGAATTAAATGGATTAATATAAATGGAGGTATTTAATGGATTAGAAAATTTATACAAAGAATGTAAACATAATTAAAATAATTTGGAGAGCAAAAACATTTAGAACAGATAGCGTAAATAAAATATTTAAAAATAATTAAAGAAATGAGGATTTTGATGGAATTACATAATTGCAATAGTATAAGTATTAATAAAATAAAAATTAAGTTAAGTAAATGAATATATATACGTTTAGAGAATATAAGTAAGAGATCAGTGCGATTAGAAATTTTGATAAAATTTGGTATGTAAATTGAATTAGCTGTGCTAATTAAAATCACTAAAATTATTGTAATGAATAAAATTAATACGCTGATTGGAGAAATTACATGATTTGTAATAATTTGACGAAGTGAAATAAAGAGCACAGTTAGAATAATAAGAATTAATACATGAGTTATAAGAGTTATATAATGAAATAATTCTATTGCTTGATTAATTTGAATGAGATTCATCAAAATTGAGAATGTTAAAATCATTAAAAAAATACTGTACTTGGATGAATAATCGTGCGTTACTAAAAAATGTAAAAAGATTAGGAGCGTTGACTGGAATAAGGCAATAAGGATTAGAAAAGTCATAATAAATATTATAATGGTAAAAAAAAATGAAATAGTAGGATTATTAAAATGTATAAAACAATTATCATGATTACAATAAGAATAAGTAATTAAATAGTAAAAATTTTCCATAATAATAAGATTGTGATTAATTTTGTGTGAATAGTTTACACCTTTTTAAGTAAGTTTTTTTAAATCATCTACGTGTCTAATATATATTATTTTTTCGTTGGTGTTACGCCTTACCATTATTCTACCCTCCTTATACCAGACGTAGGTATAGTTTTTTTCTTTGGCGCATTTTTTGGTTTGCCATAACAGTTCTTTATGGTAATGGGTGAGTTCTTCTCCAATATATATCGTTGCTTGTGAAAGATGATTTAGGGACGCGTAGTTAATGTTTTTTCTTACCGCAATGAGGTTGTCCCTCAAGCTTTTGTTTCTGAAATGTACGAGCAGCTTAGGGGGGGCATCGGTACGTCTGTCAGGTATTCTTTTTACATCTGTTAAGTCGTTTTTTGTTATCTCCAATCCAGCCGCTGCTGCCACATTTGTGACTATTTCTGTCGCCTGTTCTCCATTTAATTGTTTTATTCCGGCTATCTCTAGATAGTTCAATCGGGATTTGAATTAGTTCAATCGGGATTTGAATTCAAGTTCAGACAGTTTGATTTCGAGGTGTTTTACGATTGCATTTTTATCTTGATGTTCCTTTTTGATTATTTCCATTTCAGTTTCAATTTTTTTATTTTGTAAGAAAGTTTGATCTATTTTTTTCAGTAGTTCGTCATATTGATTACTTATGAATTCAATGCTTTTCTGAGTTTCTGCAGTGATCTTTTCCATTTTAGTGATTATTTATTTTTTAATGTTTTCCATTTTTTTATCAATGTGAAAGATAATTTTTTCCATATTTTTATCATCGAATTCCAGTGCACCTTTTCCTCTTGTAGTTGCCATGCTTGATGTGCTGGGTGATGTTAAATTTGATTATATTTTTTTGTGTACATTTACTTCAATTTTATACCAGAGATTGTGATTATTTATTTTTGTCGTTAATTTAATAGTTCCAGAGATGTCACTTTAGTTCAGGTTTGTAATTAATACCTTAAAATTATTTAAAATTTAACACTATCAGTTTTAGTTGTCGGCACGAGATGGAGTTATACTTAATTATATTAAATAAATATGGGAAGTAAAATAAAATATAATTTTGGTTTGACTGAGGATCGAACACTGCTTCTCGAGATTTTGTTATTTCAAATGAACTACGCTAACCACTTGGCTATGTACCGGATATCGGATAACGAGATTTTTTGCGTGTATAGAGTTCCAATGTGCACTTTTTTATGATAAAATAGTGTTTTTTTTTCAACGGATTTTTTTACTGATTTTTATTATTAGCACTTACACTAGATAGATTTGAGTTTTAAGATGCTTTTTCTCCGCATGCAGATTAGTTTATTAAAGTCTTATTGATACTATATTGCTGTGACACTTTTTAACTTTAAATTGTTGTAGGTTATTTAAAAGTATTAGATTCGGTTTTTAAGTGATATTTTTTCCGCATACATATTACTTGATTAATGTCTAATTAACACTATATTCATGTGATATTATATTCGCTGGTTTCACTTTTATTTTTAAGGTATAGTCGTTGACTTACAGTTGACCGCTCAACTTTTAGGTTAAGTATATTATTGTACCAGGTTTTTATACTGTTAAAGTGACTTTATTTGTTTTAGGAATTCACTGATTCACTCCACTGATTCTATCTTTTGTTTAATATGTTGGTTTAAATGTTATTCTTTAGATTTTACAGGATTTTTGTTGTTAAAATGTGGAGGTATTTTATTCCCTGTTGTTCGCGCAACGCAACTCGATATATGTTATGATTATGGTTGTAGGCTGTACCACTATTGATATAAGGTTCTGGGATTATTCATATCAATGATATTCAGAGATTGATAACTCAGTTTATTGTTAACCGAGTACAAAGATTACGGATACGTGCTTACTAGTTATGAGCTGAAGGAAAAAGAGAGATATCAAACTAAAACATGGGCTTTTATACAACTATAATAATATCTGTCGCGCTGTTCACTGACAGAGTCAAGCACCATGATCAAGGGCGGATCCAGCTTTGGCGCCAGGGGGGGGTCACGTAGTCGTGGTCAAGTTTTTTTTTTAAAGAAAGACAAACATTCCCGGGTTACGAATAACCCAACAATAACTCCTACCACCACCACAGAAAGCCGAAAATGCTTGCTTGTGTTGTGATGGAGGACTTAGGTCCGGTCAGTTACAGTTACAAGAAGTTATAATTTAATTTTGATAATAATATATACAAGTAAAAAGTAGGTATTGTTGGATATGGTAACACTAGGTATATCATTAAGATTGTCTTTTGCTCCGCAAGCCCGGGCGGCGTAGGCTCGTGTAATGTCAATTGTCAACCTATACAGTACAGATTACAATTATTAATCGTGTTCTTATTTCACCACAATATAACATGGTGTCAGGTGTGTCTTCAACATAGTATTGTGTGTAGGAATCTTGCAACTTTTTGAATTTCCTTTTCCTCGTTGTAGTTATTCGCCATCATATATAAAAGAAATGATTGCTTAAAACGTTTCCACTCGCCAACCATATCCGTAGCATTCTGCATTTGCAGAATTTGACTCGACATTATTATTGTAACACTTTGCTTGTCACGACAAAATAGACAAATAATAACAGCTTGTTGACCGTTATTTCTTTGCTTCCTGGTAAAGAATTTGAATCGTTCCACTGTAATATTCACTGTAGGTATGAAGTGTCTATCCAGTCTATCGAAGAGTAGAATAATGCCTTCCAGCGTGCTCTTCTCAATAGTGAGGCCGAATGAATTAAAAATTTGAACTCCTTTAGGACCAATCGTGTGCAGCAAATGTTATTAATAAATGTAAGTACTATACTTCCATATTTAAGAGGAATATAAACGCTGGAAATATTTCGATTCTTGTGCTTTATAAATTTTAAAACCGAGCGCCTTGCACCGTCATATTTTGGCCTGATTTGCACGAGGCAAGTAATTTGAAATAAATATTGTTGCCATGACGCGGTGCTTGCAATACGTAAGAAGCGCCCAGCGAGATCTCCGTTCGCCGATGCTTCCATACGCTTGTTAATACCTTGTTACCTGGTGGATGAATACCGTCCATTCTATTTTGCCAGCAGCGGCCGAGCCGGCAGCGTAGTCAATATTATCGACAATCCTCAAACTATGGGGAACGCTAATAAGAGTAAATATTTATAAAATTTGAATTGATTTTATTTATTTACAATCCAAACAAAAATATTCTGAAAGTGAATTATTAATAAATCTAGTGAACGTTAAACGTCAAATTCAAAAATTCGCCGGATATCAAAGTGTTGCCGTATAAAAAAAAAAATCAGTGTGGAATTTTACAAAATTAAGGGAACATAATCGGAGACGGAACATTTTCATGTAAATCATTCAAAATCCATCATTAAAAATAATACTAAGCATTTCTAAAAAAAATTACTAACGTTTTCGTAATCTTAGTAAAAAAATCTATCCACACACGCCTTCATTTTAATTGATTCTGAAGAATTTGTTACAAATATTAAAAATGTGTCCACTTCCGAAGTTATTAATTCATCATCTAGAAAAATAAAATCTGGTACTTACCGCTAAGTCCGCTAACTTTATAGTTATACACGGGTTATAAAGTTTTAAAATCGTTGAACGTAAAATATATTAATTGTAAGGTATTGTTTTATTAATCTAAAATATAAATAACTTGCATCCCTCGTGCGGCATAATTTTATTTTTTTTAAATTCAATTATAATTTCGCCGAAATAAATTAAAATGTTAGCCTTGGGCAAAACCTCGATGAACGAGGTTGTGTCTCGCCTTAAGAATTGCTTTAGGAAGTATAGGAAGGCTGGTAATTCGCGCGGGCGCGTTAGACCTGTCCAGACCTGTCAAAAAACTTCCGAAAGAATAAGTTCTGTAACTTACTAAAATTACGTTAAGTGACTTTTGGTGTCGTTTACATTGGGAATTTGGCCAAACTCGCCTTCAAGAGCGATTTACAGGAAAAAAACTTACGAGTCTAACCCCAGCCTTAGAACATTAACAAGTAACATTTGAGTTTAAACACACATACACTGGCATAATGAAGAAACTGATTAGATTACTTACCATTTCTTGTAATGAATTGAATTTGCAGCAACAATTTTTAAGAACACTATTACTTATATTGGAACTAATTTTTTTTAACTTAGTAAACAAATAAAAGTAAACACTTTATTAATAAAGTTTAGTCGTTCCGATTGAGGTTAGGTTTTGCTAGACGCTAGACGTTAGTCGAAACAAAGCGCGCGCAAGCGTCACACGTGGTTCCACGAAATGTGTCATAATAATATGAAAGGTGGCGGCCGAAGCGCGCGCCGGTGGCGGTGCGCGGTGACGCGGTAACATTCGAATTTTCGATGCGTTCGTTCCCGAATAATGCGTTTGCCGTCAAACAAAGTATTATATTAAATTAATTAAATATTGAAAGTACTTAAATAAAATTTATATTGTGACAAAAAATATATAAAAACATTATGTTTAACAATTTTAATTAGTGGTCCACCTAGGTCCTGGATGGGCCCAGGACCTAGGTAGTCAAGACCCCCCCTGGGCTGGGATCCAGGGGGGGGGGGGGGTCATGACCACCCTGACCCCCCCCTTGGATCCGCCACTGACCATGATATTATTGAAGAGAGACTTCTGCATTCTCAATGCCACTTGAATTCAAAATTACCAGAATACTGTTGACGTCCAGAGAAAACTGAAGAGCCGTCCTTGAAGAAGTTCCAATTGAAGAAAGATTTCTATATTGTAAGTTAGAGATGGTTGTAATAAATCCAAGGCAAAATGTTTTAATCAAACATTTTTAAAAATCAAAATAAAATTATGAAAATAGCAGATTAGTTTGTTATAATTTTGAATTGACTTACCGAAAACTGCAACCAAGACGGTGGAGAAAAGAAAGAGTGCCCTGAACATTTCTCGACAAATGATGAGAAACTAATGATTTTTCAACTAACCACGTTAGCCTTTTATTCAATCTCCTTATCAATTCACATAAAAAAATAAAAAGTGTCACATGAGAACGTATCACTTCTATGCGTCTCTACCCTGGTTCTAGTATTCAACAGCTCGGCTGAGAAATGATTCTTTGTTTCCTTCATCCTACAACGTGGGTATCTTAGAAACCCAACATTACTACGATCTTTCCGTTTCGGACAGCATTACAGCGTCCATCATCAGGGCAGATGTGGTAAACTAAAATCACCAAGGCAGATGTTTTACACATCTGCCTTGATGATGGATGCTGTTAACGTTTGCTAAAGAAGGAGGTAGCGCAACACGGCATAATTCAAATAAACCACTTTTATACATTTGGCCGTGAAAATCTCAAATTGTATCTGTTTTTTATTTGTTTAAGCGCCCAGAGAACTTTACCATATATTTATTACGAGTATACCGGGTGTCTGAGGGTAAAGTGCGATAACTACGGAAGGTGATATGTATTACTCAAATGTATGTTTTTCCCTTACAAAAATATTTTTCCCGAGAAGATATTTATTTTCTCTCACCAATTTTCAATTTTTTACCTAAAAACAACCTTAAAACGTTGTTCCGAAAAAAAGTTACTATCATGTAGAATCTTTATACCTACTCGGTAAAATACTTCTTTTTCAGAAATTGAAATGACAAATAAATAAAATAATGTAAGTACAGGAGTTAAGAAGATACAGGATACATAAATAAAGAACATAAAAACTGTACATTTTTTGGATAACTTTTCTTTTAATATGTAATATATCATTTAAGAAGAAGATAATACCCATAAATCTAAAAGAAACACGAGTAGGTTCTAGAAATGCAATAAATGCAACGCGCCTCACATTGGAACCTACCAGTAAGACGGCAAATGTACGCCTCATCTACCTATCTATAATGACAGCAAAGCCGCAATCCTACCTACTCGCGATTTGTTCTCGAACGAGTGGTGCATGGTGACATTGCGGTACATAGGTCAGTCTTACAAGTGAGTCAGTCCCATTCAAGCGTCCATGTACAATTAGTGACGATGGGCGGCGACTCTGTCCGCATCAATCCGCAGGTACATACAAGCGTACCGGCCCGCATATGGAAACAAACCTTCATTTGAAAGCAAGAACACGTTTTCATCTCCCTACATATCTTGACTGAAACTGATCTCACATTTATCATCTACCGCGATGTCTTTGAAGATAATCTATAGCACAATGTAAGTAATAAATTAAGTCCTCCGTTGACTTCACAATAGCGGCCTCAATGTCATATATAACATATACTTATTTTTTTATTTAGGAAAAGGCATAATTTATTTATTCTCAAATTAGGGTAACAAATTCAAGAACCCCCGAATTAAGAGTATTAGCTGTTGTTGTTAAGAGTATTACATGTTAACCCTTTCCTTCCTGACGGTACAAATTTGTACCTGTTGATTTCCTGCCTAAAATCTATGCCGCATTATCGTCTATACCTTTGCTAAGCCTGACGATACTTTCTAGTACCGTCTAGCTAGCCAATAACAGCAAAGTATTTGACATACGGCGATTTGGCGCCAAGTAGGGCAAATAATAAGTCTTCGCAACGACGACCGTAATGCGTGGTGACGTGCTGTTGTTTTAGAAAATATTTAAAAATAGTTATTACTTGGTAAGTGCCATTATTGTTTATTACACTTGGAAATTAAGGTTTTTTTTATGTAGTAAATGTGTTTTTAGTGCATAATTCTAGTTATTAGTGTTTGAATAACTCGAAAAATCGTTAAGGACTAATAAGTACCGTCAGTAACTTCTTGTTATACTTTATTTGTTTGAGACATGAGTGAAATTTATTATTTTTATATCGAACAAGTCCACGAATGCATATGAGACAACAATTTTTTTTATTTTTTTTTTGATTTACTAGATTCTTATATGCCTTGAAGAGGTGAATCATTTAAATTTACTGAATTTAAAGTTAATGTTCTTTATACAAATAGAACGGCGTCATATGCGCCTCGCAATTTTTACCTCATGTGGGTATTTTAAAAAAATTTTTTTATACAATCGTCCCGTACAATTTTTTTACGCTTTTTTCAGGTCTTCGAAATGGATATTTCAAAAAATAATGCTTTGATTGAAGCATTACTTTTAGAAGACCTTCCGGATTGCGATGCGAATTCAGATGTGGAGTTGTCTGACGAAGAAAATACATATTGAAAATATGCAACTACATACATCTAGAACGTTTGATCAAATTTTCGAGGAAGCCTTGGAACAATCTTTAGATCAAGCTGAACTTGAGGTTACAAATGAGATCGAAGAAAAAAATGGAGAAGTAAGTCAATGCGCATTACCCTCCGGTTCTTCAGAAACTGTTGCTTTGATACCATCTAAAAAGAAGAAGAATATTGAGCCGAATCGTAAATGGAAAAAACGCGATTTAGAAACATATCTTCCAGAATATTCTACAAATACGGGTGTGGTCGAAGAATTTTTTGCTGGATGTAATACACCCACCGATATTTTTTTAGTTTTCATTGTTGATATTCTGGATATAATTATATATCAAAGTAACTTATATGCAGTCCAACATGATAAGGTCCTCAACCTAAAAAAGGAAGAACTGATGGCTTTTATTGGAATGAACTTTTACATGGCCTACAATACTAGACCTTCATGGACAGATCATTTTTCGTCGGCCCCTGATTTGAACAATCCTTTGGTAAGCAAGACCATGCCCAGAGATAGATTTGCAATTATTTTGTCCAACCTCCATTGCAATGATAACTCTCAACTGCTTCCTAACTGCAAAGACAAACTATACAAAATCAGACCTATAGTTGATGCTTTGAACAAACAATTTCAAGGGTGCTACCACGGAACGAGAGAAGTGAGTGTTGATGAATCAATGATAAAATTCAAGGGAAGGTCAGTCTTGAAACAATATCTTCCGATGAAACCAATAAAGAGAGGCTATAAGCTATGGTGTCTGGCTGACCAAAGAGGTTTTATAAAAAAATTCATGATTTATCAAGGAAAAGACGAAGTAATGAATGCAAAATTTTCCGATTTTACTTTAGGAGAAAGAGTGGTTTTGGAATTGACAGAATCTGACTGGGGGAAGGATAAAGTAGTTTACTTCGACAATTTTTTTACATCGGTAGCTCTACTGGAGAAACTGAAGACTGAAAGAACTTACTGATGTGGAACAATGAGGGTTAATCGTAAGGGTGTACCCAACAATCTGTTAGCTGACTCTAAATTGAAACGTGGAGAATGTGACTATCGATTTTCTAGTTTGGGCATCGGGTTTTGGAAATGGAAGGACAACAAAGTCGTAAACATTGCTTCGAATTTTCATGGCAACGAAGAAGAAACTGTAACTCGCAAAGAAAAAAATGGATCCAAATCGACAGTATCTTGTCCAAAATCTATCAAAGACTACAACTCTTACATGGGCGGTGTAGATACAGCTGACAGATTGAGGGCCTTGTACTGTGTAGACCGAAAGTCTCCAAAATGGTGGCACAGATTGTTTTGGGGAGTTCTGGTTATAGCTTTTGTAAATGCATATGTTGTTCATGGGCTGATACTTGAAAAGACTTCTGTAAAAGAGTTTAGACGGTCAGTTGCACAAGGATTGATGACAAAAAAAGATCTTGACAAGAAAAAAAGGTTATCGAGGGAAAACCAACCCAGCCCTGGCCCATCTAAAAGGCGCAAAGCAAACTATTCGACATTGAAAGATGTTGGGTTGGGTAACAGAGGCATACACTGGCCTACTTTTGTAGAAAACAGAGGCAGATGCGAAGTATGCAGCATCAAGAAGATACAGTCAAAGCCTCACTCAAAATGTTCTCACTGCAATGTATTCTTATGTCTAAATGAAAAGAAAAACTGCTTTACTGAATACCACGAGATTCATTTTTAATTATTTATAAATATTAATATTTATTTAACGATTTAATTAGTTAAAAAAAAAAAAACCTATGTTTTAAAAGTTCCTATTATACACATTACTATGATACACAAAGTTCCTGACGGTACAAATTAGTCCAGGTCACAGTAATAATACCTAGAATGCAAATAAAAATCTAAAAAAAATTTATGTGTTTCCTTTACAACATATTATTAAGAATCTCATATAAAACCATTAATTTTGTACTTTTTTCTCATAGCCGTTAGGAAAGGGTTAATATTGGTTTTTTTGTTAAATTTCGAGCAGCGAAATAAATATTACTTAACTTACATTACGAATTAACCTCACCGCTAACACCTAAGCTAAATCCTATATAATATAATATATGTTAACTGCTGTAGATTTTTAAAATATAATTTCATCAAATTTCAATATACCTAATGGCTTCTCGTGATTGCTAAGTTAATTAAAGCGAATATCAAAAGGGAAGAGAAAACCACATAATTCTGTTTCTTCCTTCAATCTTAAGCGCAATGGTAATTTGTATCCTTAGATTTCACACAAGTAGACTGTTTGGCTAATTGGATAATTATGTATACAATTTGTACTTTTCATGTAAATTAAAATAATGAATATTTGTTTTAACCTTCCAGCGGGCGCGTTGAGAAATTTCCCTTGAGCGGGCGCTTGTCGTAAATTTTACGTCATCAAGTTTTCTCCATATAAGTGGTGTTTTCTTTATACAAATGTTAGGGATTTTTTTTAATTATATGAAGAATGATAATAGGCAGTACTTAAAACAAAAACAAATTGACTTTCTTAAAAAAACGAAACAACACTCAAAACATTTTAATATTTCAAAACAAAATTTGTTATCGACCTATTTAGTCAGAATCACTATTCCCATCCTTACAATTGTTACAAACCACCTCAACTGAAGAATGGTTCTTGCATGTAAAGGACTGGCAACGGCAACACTTCATTGATGCTGAGGATCTTTTCTTATCCAGTGCACATAACCGACAAACACCTAGTTTTGGAAAGCTTATGTTTTCTTCTTCTGTCATCGGTTCAATAGCCCTACCGTAACTCACTTTGAGAAAAACATTTATATCTTGCGGTAAATGTTTGACATTTGATTTGACTCTAGCATAGCTCGAAGCTATAAGGCGCGTCTGTCGTAAATTTTACGACAGCGCGCCCGCTGGAAGGTTAATATAACAGCATTCTGGGTACGTAATCATAATAATTTTAACTCGCATCTGTTTATAAATTTACAAATCCATATAAGATTTAATAAAACGATAAATAATACATTTTTTCTATCTCAATATTCTTAAGCGGTCTTGCATAAATATCAATAAAATAGTAGTTACCTATCATAGATTTCAATTTCAGATTAGCAGAGATTACCCACGATCGGTGCGTGATTACAATAATAAAAGTTATACCGTAAACATAAAAATAGTAATGAACTAAAATCATTTCCATGCGATAACGTCATACAACTAACATACTTTGCACTACGCAACTAAACTGTAATAAGTCGACAATTTTTTTTTATTTTTTTATATATATATAAGTGGGTACAGGATGTTACATGAGTACATATGGTTACAAAATATATTAATGTTCGCCATCTCACCAATGAAGAAACTGGTTCTTGTGCTTGGTGAGAGAGTTACACTAATTATAAGGAAAACAGAATACCATTATGCTATAGGTAAGTATAATAGGAACATTATATAAAGAGACAACATCTAAATACAGTGGAGTTGAGTACAGACTGATAATCAATATCAATAAAGGGAAAAACAGGCAATTATTCAGTTAATTCGTTCTGAAAGTGGTGCTTCAGTTTCAGTTTAAGTTTGTTAATATAATTTTATTTCAATCTGAAGGTTGTTGAAATACTTTATTCCTAAATAGGTAAAGTTATTTTGCATTTGTTTGGTATTACATTTTTTAATTTTGATGTTCCTTGGAGATTACTTTAAGGATTAGCTTCTGGACCATTTTGATCGGGGTTAGAATCTTATTGTATGACCCCCCCATCCGATAATTCCGTATTGAATTAACGACTGGATTAGTGCGTAGTATACTCTTTTTAGGTTACTTATTTTTTTTTAATATTTCCTATTAGGGTGGTTACAAAACATCAATGTTGGAATTTTTGTGCTGACCCCCCTAAAAGCCTCCAATTGGCTAAAAAATGAGATTGGTGAAGTTTCAGCTCAATTGGATAAGGTTAACTTATGCCTCATCAAGGTTGAAGTTTAACTTTCTATAATTTTTTTTTTTTTTTTAAATCAAATTGAAAATGATGGATTTACGAGAGAAATGCAAAAAGGTATAAAAAACAAGAAGAAATAATGTTCAAAGTTTTATTATTTAAAATATACAAAAGAAAGCATTATGAAAGAAAGAAGTTATTATTATTTTCATAAACAATTAATTATCAGATTAAGGTGGTAATGGCTTAGATAACATGGCTTTTGAAGAGTCAGGAAAATTTTTTTGACATTCCGATACAACTTGTAACAGAAACTGTCGTTGTTTTTAGTCTTTTGTCAAACAGGAATTGAAGTCTTGGATTAATTTTACCCCTCTTTCAGCTGTGTCATTGACAACATTGAAACCGTTCACTATTTTTTTGCTTTTAAATAATGTGCATTTTCACACCATATATCAGGATCCGTATTTAAAAATTCTGTATCAATTTCAAATCTTTTGAAAAAATTTAGAGTTTGATGAGAAACAAAAAAATCGATATCTTTATCCAATAAATTATCCACTTGATGGACACTGAGTTTTGCTTTCACATCCCTATCACATGTTTGTTCTTCAATTGGAATTAATTGTAAAATTTTAACAGCCATGCTTGTTTTGACACTTTTTTCAAAATTTTCATCGAAGAAAGAAAATGCGACTTGCTCAGAATTGAGGTACCACAAATGATTTATCATTTTAGACAGTGTCTTGTCTGCAAGTTCTTTATCGATTTCTCTATATTTTACAAGAAACTTTAAAAATTGTAGGTCTTGGTTGGGGGCCAAAGTGGGTTTGGGGGCGTTAAACCACGCTTTTACATAAAGGTTTACTAAAATTAAACCAATGTCAGTGATAGCTTTTTTTTCTAAATTTGTTCATGTAAATTGATCCCTGGAAAGATATATTTTGATAGAATAAATGACCTTTGCCATCCATCTAGCGTGATGAATGGCACCAGGAACTTTGACAAAAGTATTTTTTGGGGGAGTACGTCCTAACACAACTAACGAAACTTGAATTAATTCTTTGTTATCATCCCTTGGCTGTTGGTTTTTTAATTGTTCTGGAAGAAAAAATGATATTTCATCTGAATTCCCTATTTTATGTCTAATATTTTTATCTTCAATAGCAGTTTTATATTTTGTCTTGTCTAGCTTCGACCACCCAGTTTGAATGTTTTTAAAAATATTTGAGAAATCAATCTGAAATCAAAAACTGATTTTAGAATAATTTCTAAAATATGGTGACGACATGCTAAATAAAGAAGATTTTTTTCTAATAATTGCTCCTACAAAACGCAGGTTCCGTTGAAGCGACCAGTATTTACCGCAGTGGTATCAAAACACATTGCCTGGATTTTCTCAACTGCCCCCCACTCTTCAACTGCTGAAAATTGAGTAATTCCAGTACCATTTTCAAGCTGAGGAACTCCTATCAACTGTTCTTCATCCCCACAACTAATCAAAACCGCTACCCTTTCTACATTTTCTTTACTCAAAATATCTGGAAGTAATTTTCCGTCTCAGTGCACAGCAGCTCCTTCTAAATCGAAATTTTTGAATCTATGTTTGATAAGCTCAGTCCTTTGTTTTCGGAATAGCTATCTGCGAAGTCGTATTAAACTTCTCCATACAATTAAATTCTGTGAGTCAAAACCTAACGCCTTTGCAATAGCTGATATTATTCGAACTGCGTCTCTATCTGAAATACTACATCTCTCTAACAATATAGCCAATCTTTCGGTAATAATCTCTACACTTCCTCGCGTACTTCTTTTTCTTTATTTCTGGTTCTCCTTCCTCTGTGTCAAGAAAATTCACCTCCATCTCTTCTTGTTCCTTTTCTTCTGATGTGCTGCTTGTTGAAGATTCCAGTTACGAAATAGGCATCAAGTCAAATAATCTGAAGAGAAATAGGATAGGGAAAACGTGAAAAAAGAGAGAAAAACTCTACTAACCTACTTTTTTGTGATTTTTCCAATCTCGCCATCTCAGCTGCATGTCTTTTTTCTCTTCGTTGTTGTGCTTTTACTTAATTCATGTAAACGCCTCCCATGCAGCCAGGACGTCCCTTTTTTCTCTGGAGTAACAAAAACTGCTTGTCTTCTTCAACAGTGTTTTTTAATGCATCCTGGCGAGTAATATCAAAAAGGTCATCAAGGGCTGACTTGAAAGCTTCTACTTTTTTTTTATTTTGAGCTGTGCTTTTAGAAACACAATTTTGAAAGTGTTTGGTTGGTATCTTAGCTTTCTCCCAAAAAATTACAACTTCCTGTATTTTTAGTATTGTAGCTTCTCTGGTGTTCAATTTCACTTGCCGCATATTATAAAATAAGCTGCGTAAAACTTGACAGTTACATGGTAATTTATTGCCAGTGATTTGATGAGACATGTGGTCAATTAAATACACCATTTCTTTCTGCCTTGAACTCGAACCTGCACGAGCATGGCTTGTTAATGCTGTAGAAGACAAATTCCCACAAATCTCACAAACCTCGAAGTCACTACAAGAACGTTGTTCAATAATGTTCAGAATATTCAGAATGTTCACTGTTTGAAAAGCAAACGTTAACTATAGCCCTTTGACCTCTCACGCACACTTTCGAAAGAGTAGAAAAACCCCAGGTACCCCAGACAAGGAACACAAAAGGAAGGGTGTGGTTTATGACACTCCAGGTAGGGATTCTCTGAAGAAAGGGTCCTTGGCAATAGCTCTTCTGTAACAAATCCGACCTTTTAAGGGATATAATTATAACCCAGATAATAACCATTAACTTGGAATTCCTAAAAATATTTATGAAGTTGAAAGAAATGTTTGTTTTATTTTTTATTATATATTATATAATTTTATTAAATATGATGTTGTTTATTATATTGTTTAATAATGTGTAATGTTCAAAGGAAACAAATTTTGATCAAAAGTGATTAAATTAAGTATATTTTTTTAAGTATTGTTTTGGAACCCACTAAGGCCCAGCCTGTGCGTGGATAATTTTATTTATTTATTTGTTAAGACAAACACAGTACAATAAGATACAGTTAGATATTTTTAGTTATTACATAGTTGTAGTACCTATTACGTAGTAACTATTATTGTAGTCCATAAAGTATCATTACGTAATTTCGCCTGAGATTATTATAAAAGGAAGGAAGTGTGTGGATATATAAAATAACTGAATTGAAAACAAGAATTATAATAAACTCACGAATTGTAATTGACTGTTAATACATAGGAGTTTTGAA
Source organism: Hesperophylax consimilis (assembly GCF_061612785.1). Lineage (NCBI taxonomy): Eukaryota > Metazoa > Arthropoda > Insecta > Trichoptera > Limnephilidae > Hesperophylax > Hesperophylax consimilis. The sequence continues at coordinate 12,298,638 of NC_142852.1, forward strand.
AAATGATGTGAAATTATTTTTGAAATATGTCATGCTAAGAAATGTAATAAATTAGTTTTGTATGTTAGAAAGGAATCATGAAATATGTCTAAATGTAGTAATTTTTCGTAATGGGTGTATGTTGTGATTGCTCGAGTAATTACTGAGTTGTTTGCTGCATTGGTATTGTTGGCTTCAATATGACATAGTGTAGTGTGCCTGGTACGCCTCGTTGGAACATTTTAACCAATGACGGATAGCAATTCGGGACTATCAATTTTATTATTTAGCAGATTATGTAGAAACAACAGGTCTGACAATGTGCGTCTTTTTTGTAAAGTTAACATATTATTTGTAGTTTTGTTGTATTTCTTAAGTAAATGTTTCGAAAATTTATTCTGTATACTTTCTACTAAATCTATGTATACCTTATATTGAGGATTCCATATTGTGGAAGCATACTCCAGTGGACTTCTGACCAATGAACAAAACAAAATTTTCAGAGTCTTAGCACTTTTGAAAACTTTGCATATTCTTAATAAGAAACCTACCATTCTGTAGGATTTTGAAATAATATGTTCAATGTGCTTGTCAAAAATTAATTTGCTATCTAAGTAAACACCTAGATCTTTACACGTAGACATAGGTTGTAGAGGTTTGTTATTCAAGTTGTATGGATAGATGATTTTGTTTTTATTTCTAGTAAATGTAATCGAGTGACACTTAGATATGTTTAAGGACAATAAATTTGATTCACAATATACGCACAAATTATCAAGATCGCTTTGCAATTCCATACAATCGTTTAAACACTATAGCTTTATAAATTTTCATGTCATCCGCGTATAAAACAAAGTAACTATTTTTAAAGCATACGTAAATGTCATTTATATAAATATTAAATAAGAGTATATAATATATAAGTTATTATATTATTGTACCTAGACATAAACAAACTACGGGCATATAAAATAAAAACAAGATTACATTTTATCTATGCGGTTTGTATAAAAAAATACTAAATAATAAAATACATTACTGTACACATATATTTTGATTTTCGTGTAGCATGACATAATTATCTTTTTTACAAAAAACATTTACATTTAAGTCACACGTACATTTAAGTTTTAAAAAAATCTAATCTTTTACAATGCGATTCAGAAAAAAATCAATGAAATCGAAAGTTTATAAATATTTTGACCATTATAAAATTATACTAATTTTATATACTGGTAAATCTCAGGTGAAACATATCATATCTATAACTAGAATTTATTCTGTAAAAAGTTTTCGTGCAGGTGAATGTTAATGCAAGGAACAAGAAAAGTGTCCAGTCAAAGAGTCTTTTCGATAAAATGCAAAATTGCATATGAAAAAAACCATGTGAGTGCGCACGTGTTTTTTCAAATCTTTCTTATGAGAACATGAATAATTGGAGCCAGAAAACGAAAAAGATTTTTCTCAACTGTAAGTCAGCAAGTTTTTCTTCAAGTTACACTGTTGAAAACTTGCATAGTTGCACTCGGAACGAGAAAAGGGGGTTTTTCTCCGCTTGAGTCAGCATGTGTTCCGACAAATGTCCTATATGGGGGGTAAGGTGGCCTTCCCAATAAACGGAATATGTGCACTTGGAAAATGAAAAAGATTTGTCGCCACTGTTAGTCAACATGTGGCTTTTAAGATGTGCGTTTTGAGAATATACATTGATGAACAAGGAACAAGAAAAAGTTTTCTCCGTAGTGAGTCAACATGCGCTTCAAATTGCCTTTATAATTACATTAATATGTGCACTTGGAACATAACACAAGTTATTCGCCACTGTGGGTTAGCATGCGAGTCTTTAGGTAAGCGTTTTGATAAAATGAAATGTTTCACACGAGACATGAAAAAAGTTTTTCTCCACTTCAAGTCAGCAAATGTCTCTTCAGGTTACCTTGTTGATAACTTGCATAGTTGCACTCCGAACATGAAAGAAATTTTCTCCACTGTGAGTCAGCATGTGCCTCTTTAGCTGACCCTTTCGAAAACACGCATAGTTGCACACGGAACATGAAAAAGGTTTTTATCCGCTGTGAATCGGCATGTGGTTTGTTAGGTCACTCTTTCGATAACATGCATAGTTGCACACGGAACATGAAAAAGGTTTTTCTCCACTGTGAATCCGCATGTGGCTGTTCAGTCGACCTCTCTGATAACACGCATAGTTGCAAGCGGAACATGAAAAAGGTTTTTCTCCACTGTGAGTCAGTAAGTGGCTCTTTAGATTATCCTTTCGATAACATGCATAGTTGCACCTGGAACATGAAAAAGGTTTTTCTCCACTGTGAATCAGCATGTGGTTTGTTAGGTCGCTCTTTTGATAACATGCATAGTTGCACACGGAACATGAAAAAGGTTTTTCTCCACCGTGAATCCGCATGTGTATTTTAAGGAGACTTTTTTGGTTACATGCATAGTTGCACAAGGAACATGAAAAATGTTTTTCTCCACTGTAAGTCAGCATGTGGCTCTTTAGATAATCTTTTCAATTACATTCATAATTGCACCTGGAACATGAAAAAGGTTTTTCTCCACTGTGAGTTTGCATGTGTCTTTTCAGGTTACCCTGTTGATAACTAGCATATTTGCACTCCGAACATGAAAAAGGTTTTTCTCCACAGTGAGTCAGCATGTGTTTCGTTAGGTGGCTCTTTTGATAACTTGCATAGTTGCACACTGAACATGAAAAAGGTTTTTCTACACTGTGAGTCAGCATGTGCCTATTCAGCTGACCCTTCTGACAACACGCATAGCTGCACACGGAACATGAAAAAGGTTTTTCTCCACTGTGAGTCAGCATGTGGCTCTTCAGTTGACCCTTCTGATTACACGCATAGTTGCACACTGAACATGAAAAAGGTTTTTCTCCACTGTGAGTCAGCATGTGCCTATTCAGCTGACCCTTCTGCCAACACGCATAGCTGCACACGGAACATGAAAAAGGTTTTTCTCCACTGTGAGTCAGCATGTGGCTCTTCAGTTGACCCTTTTGATTACACGCGTAGTTGCACACTGAACATGAAAAAGGTTTTTCTCCACAGTGAGTCAGCATGTGTTTCGTTAGGTGGCTCTTTTGATAACTTGCATAGTTGCACACTGAACATGAAAAAGGTTTTTCTACACTGTGAGTCAGCATGTGCCTATTCAGCTGACCCTTCTGACAACACGCATAGCTGCACACGGAACATGAAAAAGGTTTTTCTCCACTGTGAGTCAGCATGTGCCTATTCAGCTGACCCTTCTGCCAACACGCATAGCTGCACACGGAACATGAAAAAGGTTTTTCTCCACTGTGAGTCAGCATGTGGCTCTTCAGTTGACCCTTCTGATTACACGCATAGTTGCACACTGAACATGAAAAAGGTTTTTCTCCACTGTGAGTCAGCATGTGCCTATTCAGCTGACCCTTCTGCCAACACGCATAGCTGCACACGGAACATGAAAAAGGTTTTTCTCCACTGTGAGTCAGCATGTGGCTCTTCAGTTGACCCTTTTGATTACACGCGTAGTTGCACACTGAACATGAAAAAGGTTGTTCTCCACTGTGAGTTAGCATGTGGCTCTTCAGTTGACTCTTCTGATTACACGCATAGTTGCAAGCGGAACATGAGAAAGGTTTTTCGCCACTGTGAGTCAGCATGTGGCTCGTTAGGTGGCTCTTTTGATAACATGCATAGTTGCACACTGAACATGAAAAAGGTTTTTCGCCACTGTGAGTCAGCAAGTGTCTGTTCAGGTGACCCCGGTGATAACTTGCAAAGTTGCACTTCGAACATGAAAGAGGTTTTTTCCCACTGTGAGTCAGCATGTGACTCTTTAGCTGACACTTCCGACAACACGCATAGCTGCATACGGAACATGAAAAAGGTTTTTCTCCACTGTGAGTCAGCATGTGGTTCGTTAGGTCTCCCTTATGATTACATGCATATTTGCACACGGAACATGAAAAAGTTTTTTTTCTACTGTGTGTCATCATGTGCCTCTTTAAATTTCGCTTTTGAGCATTTGAATAGTCGCACATGGAACAAGAAAAAGGTTTTTCTTTTACATGGGTGCTTACGTTCATTGCAAAATTTGACTTAGGAGAGAAGGAGTAGTTGCGATGGAGAGGAGTGAATCCTTTTTCCACAAAATGCGTCTGAAGATATGTCGACAAATCTGAAAAATAACACGGATGAAAATGACTCGGTTAAACTTATTTCCTAAACTAAGAGTAAATAAGCGAAGTAAGTTCGTAGAAAAAAATAGGAGTGGCCGAATTGTTCAAGTTTACAATGAAAATTGGTTTGACCTGCTTCCTTGGTAATTCTCCCAAAGCGTTCTAAGCATTCCTCTTTAACATCCGGCAGGTCTATGTCAATTTTCATATAAGTAAGCCCCGCTTCAACTTGTCGGGTTCCGGGATCCGCGTTTATGGTAACTGTCTCCACATTTATGCTTCCTGGAATAAAAAAGGACAATACATAGAATGTATCTTTGCATGGCCAGCCCCGAACCAAACGGCGCCTGGCGCGAGTTTAATTTTGGCTGCCCTAACAGTCTAAATTAGTACACGCCAAGGCAGGATATCACTCTAATCGATGAAATGATGATTTGTGTTTTTTTTTTAAAGCGGTATTTGTCAAAAATAATACAAAGGGCCATGTGTTAGGTTAAATAATTGACACCCGGAGAAAACTGCTCCAATTTTACCCACATGGGGTAGCCTTGTATCTTCGTACCATTGATATAAAACGAAACATTTTTTTTTTGAAAAAAAAAAAAAAAAAATACGAATAAAGATACCAGTGATCAACAATGGAGAAACGGGAGTTTTGATGGAAGTTTTAAAGGTCAACATCAGATTAAAATGACCTCAGACGTCTGCTTGAGGGAACTTCTTCAAGAAATAAGCACCGTAAGTAGAGAGTTTTAAGTCAATGGTATAGTGTTTTCTCAATCAATATTTATGAATTTGTAGCGATAGATACTACTAGAGTATTCGAGAAAGCCGACCGGTTTAAAACGCATCAAACTGAGAATGTACGAGACAGTTTATGCAACAAATTTCATCGCGTAATGTAAATAGGTACCAGCTACCTGTCGAAGAGCTACCTATTCGCGACGTCCAAGTGAGCTACCTACGACAATACTTTGCGAGTTGTACTATGTACATTACGCGCATCCGTTAGAAGGTTCTAGCCAATTGCCTAGGCATAATTCCAGCGGCATCGAAACTACCAGAAGAATCTCGCTGAGGCGAGTGACCCGTAGTTTACCAGCGGACTCGCGTACTTACCACCGCCGCCGGCTGCGCTATGTAAGTAGGCCCAACGCAGCGAGTAGTTAGTCATTTTTACCCAGTTTCCGAATTTAAGGTTCTATATTTTACACGTATGCAATGCAACTAACTGACTGTTTGAGTACTCTCCGCATATTGCAAGCATTCCTTATTTACAGCTGGGAGGCCGAAATCTAAATCCGAAAATGCAATTTCACCTCCATCTTCTTCCTGGAGTCCTGGTTCCGTCTTGATGGATATAGTATCTGGCTTCAATAGATCCATGGTCTGCTTTGGTAGAGTTTGGTATTATGTTTAACCCCATACAAATATATCTGAAACAGAACCAAGTTATAACGGAATTCTAATATAAATCAGTTTATAAAATTTGGCTTCTCAAGTCTTAGCAAAAAGACACATTAGAAAACCTTGAAGTTTTGACAAAGGTTGAGAGAGAGACGTCGTTTATCTTGGGTAAATTCTTTATTTATTAACTGTTATGAAAAATGCATTTGAAATTGTAATCTAATAATAGGTAGATGTCAAATTGACAGTTTAAAAATTCTGCTGTGACAAAACGCCCAATGATTCTCTAACTAAACTGGAAGAAGGGCCGATACCAAAATGAATAGCGATGAATTTAAGTATTATTACTTACCAATAACCAGCACATGCATGGGATAATAAGTTTGACAGGGCGGGATAAACAAAGTTTAGAAACAGGAAGAAAGACTGTCGGAGAAGAAAGCACATGTCAAAAAATATATAGGTTATGCATAGACAAGAATGATGTCATAGACAATTAAAATAATTTCCATGAACCTTGCCTTTTAAGAACATTAAAATTTCTATCGACTTGCGTATTGTAAATATTATAGCTCTAGCAGATCTTCAATTTATTAACCCTTGGGACCTTCTAAGACCCAAACAGTCCCAAATGCCGTGCGCGCATTATACTCTCCTAAGACCATATTTGTCCCAGAACGACCGCACATTATTAAAATGCATATATCTCTTTTCCTATCATCTAAAAATTAATTATTTCTTTTATGTCAGAAAGAGAACAAAATAGTGCTTGTCATTGTCTTTGAAATATTGAAGCTATTTTACATAGATATTTTACTATCTTGAATCAAAGTGACCGTTTTGTTTCCCGCCGTTTATTCACAAGTACAATCGTGAAGTGTGTGCGCCTGAATTTACAAAAAACCGTTTTTAACAAAAAATACGACGAAATGTCTAGGTAAGTAAACTTGTATTTGTTAATCAATATATTATATACGTGTTGATGTTATATTTGATAGGTTTTGATGATTAAAAATGCAATAATTATCCTATAGAAAATTTAAAAAATGCTAAATCGCCGCAAACGCATTTTTAAATCCATTTTTAGTAATTGAGTTCCGTGTATTTTATGAATATTTTTATGTAAAAAGTGGAAGCATATATTTACATTTAGTATTCACGAAACACAGTAATGACTTTTTATATAATTACAAAGTATTGTTCTAAAATGTCAACTCGAATGTCGAAATATGTTTTATGTACCAAATTTCTGAATTGCATAATTTAGTGAGGGGGCCAACCAAAATTGAATCGATAATTTATTCGAAGATTTGTGGGTATTAATTATTTAATTTGTAACTGTAATTTTAATTTTATTTTTATAAAGTAGGTATATTATCGTTATTGTGCATTATCTTTATATAAAATTTCTTTAAATTAAAAATTTAATAATAATCTTTTTTTTTTAATATCAAACTAAAGTTTATAGGACAAGGTTTTTATGCATAGCACAAAGGATAACAAATTATTATATGCTATATTTAAACGTGTTCGATTCTTGTCAGTTTGAATGGAAATTTCAGGCTAATAATGATTGCTTATAATCATTTTTGTATGTACTATCGTAATAATATTAAATATTGATAATGAATTGGAGAAAAAAAATAACATACAGAAATAATAAATAAGTAAGTATCTAATTGTAAAGATTTTTGGTTACCACAATTCAGCGATAGAATAATACATAAAACTCATTATTGTGATAATTACATTGGGAAATTATGGAATTGCGCAACGGAGGAAGAGCCACCAACCAAGTTGCTGGAATTTCTCGAAACAGAAATGATAAGTACCAGCAGCGAAGAAGATGACGAAGAGACAAGTTGGTTCAGACAGTAGACTCTAGAGTAGGAACTAGCGTCATTGATCCCTTCGGCACCGGTGCATGGTCGGGATACACGCCAAACGCGCGCCCAACATTTGTACACGGTTGACATTTGTCACATGAGAACGGGTCGCTTCTAAGATTCGTTCTTAAATTCAACAGCTTGGCTGTGGAACGAACTGCCGGCCTCTGTGTTTCCTCCCTCCTACAACATGGGACTCTTCAAGACCCATGTTCACTCCTTCCTCTCCACAAAAAGACCCTCCACTCAGCATCCCCAAAGATGACATAGGCGCTGAGGGAAATTATTTTCTTCAGGGCCTCCTGTGTGGAGTTAACCTTTTCGTCCCGGAGAGAAAAAAATCACATAAGCTCCGAAGGGGGGTCACTAGAGACCCCAATTTGTTTTGCTTATTAAAGGATGTTAATGGCATAATATTGTGTAATTTGTTTTAGTAATAATTAGGGGGGAGTATATTCGAAGTGTTTCAGAAGTCATTATCAAAATATTTTCATAAATAAAGTCGTAGTTAATATTCTAATGAATTTAGATAATAATGCGCCTTTTTCCATACAAAACAGGGAAGGCGGGCCGATAACGAGCATAACTCCTCGATTCTGAATGTCGACTGGCGATTGGCGATTACAGCGTAGCTAGTTTGTTGCACAGGGTGGTCCGTAAATGATGGATCTATTTATAAATATATATTTTTAAGTTTTAAAAACCTACCACTACTAAACTAGGTACGGATGTTATTTCGAATATTATGGAATATTTAGATGTTAGTGAAGGTTATAATTCCTAATTTATGATATTATGTAGTATATTTACAATTAGGGTCAAATCGTAGTGTTTGCCTTACCATAAATAATGGGTTCGTTTGTATGTCGAGGGGTTCGAAATACAACGAATTTTTCGAATATAGTGAAAAAAAATGTATTTTTAGAACTTAAACGTGGAGTAAATTATATTTTACTGTAACCTCAGATATTCCTGTTTTTGATTTTTCTATAAAAAACACCACAACAGTCCCAACTGCTCCTATCCAATCCTCTGGAACCAGTGAGACTATGGCATTCCCAAATGGGGTATGTTGGAGTGGCGGCTCGGAACTTTTAGGTGTACTAGAGTTTTTTTTTTATATTTTTTATAGTGACCTCACAAGAGTCCCAACTGCTCCCGTCTGGAGCCAGTGAGACTATGGCATCCCCAATTGGGGGATGTTGTGAGGTTGAAGGTAAGTGGGGAAGGGAAAGAGGAAGGTGGGGAAGTACCTGGCTATTCAGATCTAGTCACTAAACACGGCTAAAGCCATTTGGAGCAACGTTTCAATTCTGAATGGTGGTCTTACACCAGGGCGATACTTTATTTTATTTATTTTTTATAGTGAATACCTCACAAGAGTCCCAACTGCTCCCGTCTGGAGCCAGTGAGACTATGGCATCCCCAATTGGGGGATGTTGTGAGGCTGAAGGTAAGTGGGGAAGGGAAAGAGGAAGCTGGGGAAGTACCTGGCTATTCAGATCTAGTCACTAAACACGGCTAAAGCCATTTGGAGCAACGTTTCAATTCTGAATGGTGGTCTTACACCAGGGCGATACTTTATTTTATTTATTTTTTATAGTGAATACCTCACAAGAGTCCCAACTGCTCCCGTCTGGAGCCAGTGAGACTATGGCATCCCCAATTGGGGGATGTTGTGAGGCTGAAGGTAAGTGGGGAAGGGAAAGAGGAAGCTGGGGAAGTACCTGGCTATTCAGATCTAGTCACTAAACACGGCTAAAGCCATTTGGAGCAACGTTTCAATTCTGAATGGTGGTCTTACACCAGGGCGATACTTTATTTTATTTATTTTTTATAGTGAATACCTCACAAGAGTCCCAACTGCTCCCGTCTGGAGCCAGTGAGAGTATGGCATCCCCAATTGGGGGATGTTGTGAGGCTGAAGGTAAGTGGGGAAGGGAAAGAGGAAGCTGGGGAAGTACCTGGCTATTCAGATCTAGTCACTAAACACGGCGAAAGCCATTTGGAGCAACGTTTCAATTCTGAATGGTGGTCTTACACCAGGGCGATACTTTATTTTATTTATTTTTTATAGTGAATACCTCACAAGAGTCCCAGCTGCTCCCGTCTGGAGCCAGTGAGACTATGGCATCCCCAATTGGGGGATGTTGTGAGGCTGAAGGTAAGTGGGGAAGGGAAAGAGGAAGCTGGGGAAGTACCTGGCTATTCAGATCTAGTCACTAAACACGGCTAAAGCCATTTGGAGCAACGTTTCAATTCTGAATGGTGGTCTTACACCAGGGCGATACTTTATTTTATTTATTTTTTATAGTGAATACCTCACAAGAGTCCCAACTGCTCCCGTCTGGAGCCAGTGAGAGTATGGCATCCCCAATTGGGGGATGTTGTGAGGCTGAAGGTAAGTGGGGAAGGGAAAGAGGAAGCTGGGGAAGTACCTGGCTATTCAGATCTAGTCACTAAACACGGCGAAAGCCATTTGGAGCAACGTTTCAATTCTGAATGGTGGTCTTACACCAGGGCGATACTTTATTTTATTTATTTTTTATAGTGAATACCTCACAAGAGTCCCAACTGCTCCCGTCTGGAGCCAGTGAGAGTATGGCATCCCCAATTGGGGGATGTTGTGAGGCTGAAGGTAAGTGGGGAAGGGAAAGAGGAAGGTGGGGAAGTACCTGGCTATTCAGATCTAGTCACTAAACACGGCTAAAGCCATTTGGAGCAACGTTTCAATTCTGAATGGTGGTCTTACACCAGGGCGATACTGATAGTATCTTCCACGGAACGTGCCGCAAATAGACTATATATTATTTTAATTAATTAATTGTGAAATAACACAAATCAATCAAATAAAATTTGAAAGAGTGATAATATTACAATTAATAGTAGACCCAAAAGTCACGAGCCGGTACTGGTATTTTGTAAGGCTAAAGGTAGTGGGGAGGGGAAGAAGATGGAGAAGAGGAAGTTGGGGAAATAGCTGGCTATTCAGTACTGGTCACCAAACAAGGTCAAAGTTATTTCAAGCAACAACCTAAATGAATTCTAGTCAGTAAATTGTGAAATATCACAAAGATTAAAACTTACTTGCGCACACCGGGATTTGAACCCGCGACCTCCGGTTTACTAGTCTAGAGCCTTACCCTTCGACAACGGATGCTGTAATATTTATGAAAGAAAAAAATATATAATATCAAGTTGCTGGGCGGTAGATGCTTTCAGTATCGCCCTAGTGAAAGACCACCATGTAGAATCCAAACGTTGCTTGAAATTACTTAAGCCTATATGGTAACTAGATGTGAATATGCATGTACTTCCACCTTTGTCTTACCCATATCCTCCCCCTCGCCATCCCCACTATCTTCAGCCTAACAAAATACCCCAATTGGGGATGCCATAGTTCCACTGGATAGGACTGTTGGGGCTCTTGTGCGGCTTTCACACAAATTAATTAAAACCATAGAATTTTATGATCTAATTTAAAACATTGATTAATATGCCGTAAGAAACTGCAATAAATACATGCCGACTGATTACATAAATTCTAATATTAAAAGTACAGAATAAATATTTTACAATCCTGAAATAGATATTAATTTATAAACACCATTTCATAAGTAGGTGTGAATGAACTACTTACCAGTCTGAAGATGCCCATAGCAGGGCGAAACTAGTCCGGTTTTGCAGAGAATTATTTACCACGAAAATTAAGAGAATTAGCAACTATAACCCAATATAAAATTTAACAGACGTTTGCGATAGACTTTTTAACCATATAGTACTCTGTTTTTATTCAAGTTCCTTCAAATTACTTAAAAATGTATACAAAATATGTGTCTCTTTCTGACCGATTTCTTTTCCATGTGAGAAACAGAGACAGATATAATTTTAATGTTGTCTCTAAACATGAAACATTTACCGGATGCAAGCTAGACAGGCCGATCTTTGTCCGGCAAGTGAACATTTTAGCATCGCAAAAGGAAATACCAGTAGTGCAGTGTACGCGACCGGGAGTTAGCCCTTTCCATAAAATGCAACTTTTACGGTCCAGTTCGTAGCTCGCTGGATCGTTCTCGGTGGTGAGCGGATAGTGGGGATGGGGACGGGGGAATTTTAGCCGATGCTACGAAGCTGAGGTGCGGGGCAGGGGACAGGAATTTTGCCGGAATTTTGTACAAACTATTTAATATCTAAGAAACTAGAAATACAATATAATTTTTTTAAATGCAGATCGATAACCAAATATTTTTTTTAGGAATACCTAAATTATAGAGTATGTGGTGTAAAAAACAACTTAGATATAGCATAAAACTCTCGTTAGTGTAAGTGTGTTCCCCCCGTCCGGTACGGGAGTGTTAATATAAAAAAAAAAAAAAAAAAAAAAACTCAACCCGGTTGATGATTTCGAAGAGGTATTCATTATTTATTTTATTTCACACTGCACACAAAAATAATGCGGTGAATAATTATATAATAATATATTTGCTTTATTTACAGGCGTCATCATTTTACGCAAGGAATATGGATGTGGGGATGATGGAAGTAGTTTTCCAGACCACGGACGATGGTATGAGTGCTAGTAAAAATATTGTAGTAAGAAATACGTAACATAAAGCACAGTTATTCTTATGAAGATATCGATTTATGTACTTGCATTATAATAGTTTGATATATTTTCAGAATTGATGACAGATGTCAGTGGCGGCGGTACTAGCCAGGCGGGAGGCAGCCATGCAGAACGTAAATTCATTTATATTTATTTTTTAAGATATGTATATATCGATTTATGTACTTGCATTCTAATAATTTGTTATATTTTCAGAATTGATGACAGACGTCGGTGGCGGTATTGCTAGCCAAGTGGATGGCAGCTACGCAGAAGGTACATTTTATATACTTTTTTATCTATTTATTATTATTTTACATAAACTTTTACAAAATATGACAGAAAGTAATAATTTCTATAACTTCTACCATTATTTTTAGATTTCGAGCTCCTTGTTCCACTGGAGGCGTCACGGGGGGGTAGACGCGGCCGCGGAAACAGACGCACCCGCGGAAACGGTGTTGGGACCGAAGGCAGCAACATCGTCCGGGCTGCTATTCAGCAACGCCGCGGGAGGGCACGTCCTGTTAGAACGGGAGATACCTGGGTATCCGGGAATTTACCAACTGAGGTTTATACGACGGATGACCAGGTACCTCCCGAGCTCTCGGCTTTATCTCGGGCACAAATGACCCGTATGGCTCGCGGTGGGCGCATTCGCCAAGCGCGAGGTGCACCGTTGCCAGCACGTTCTGATCATCGGCCAACACTTGAGGCAGATGGTGAATAATAATAATAATAATAATAATTGGATAATTTGTAGAGCGCCGTTTTTGTGAAAAATCACCTCAAGGGCGCTGTACAATTTATTTCCTAGGATCTACATTTGTTATTTAGAAAAGATACCAAAACATACTTACCTGGCAAGTCACTTCCAACAAACACACTTATATTAAAAAGTTTATGCTTATAAAAGATAGAACTGCACGCAGAGGACACTATATCAAAAAACACTGGTCGTCGCATGATCTTAAGTCTGCTATAGTTTTTATTTTAATTTAAGTGTATTTTAACTGTCTTAAAAGCCTAAAAATTGTTAGTTGTTATCGTTTTTATTTATTTATTTTTAATTATTATTTTTATTTATTTTATTTTATTTTTAGTATTTTTTACATTTTGTTAATTTAAATTTAAATTGCCATCAACTGTGAAAGTGGAGGTTTCTGAAATTATGGATACGACTGTCTGAAAAGGTGCGTTTTAAGTTTAGACCTAAATTCTGTCGAGTCTGCGATCATTCTCAAATCATGTGGCAGTCCATTCCAGGCTTTAGGTCCTGACACGGCAAAAGCACGCTCACCGAACTTAGTATCTGGTGTGCGCTTTGGTTCCTTCAACCTTCCGATAGCTGATGACGTTGCTGACCTAAGGGTTGACTGTCGGGAATTGGAATCTTCTGGAATACACAATTCTGATAAATAAGCTGGAGCCATTCCGTTAAGTGACTTAAATACCATCCAGCATACCTTGAACTGGATTCTTTCAGGACATTTGAGCCAGTGCAGATTTTTGAGATGCTCTGAAATGTGGGAGTATTTAGATACTCCGGTGATAAGCCTTGCCGCGGCGTTGAAAACGGATTGTAATTTGTTGATTTGACATTTAGGGAGACTTGCATATATTCCGTTGCAATAATCTAGACGTGAAACAACATAGGAATTGACTAGCAATTTAGTCGCCTCTGTTGGAAGGTTTCTCCGCACTGCTTTAATTTGCCTTAATTGAAAGAACCCCGTGCTTACAGTTCTGTTCACCTGAGTTTTAAGGGAAAAATTAGCGTCCAGATTGACACCCAGTAATTTGATGCACGTTTTTGGAGTGATGTCACTTCCGGAAATGGTTATTGGGGAGTTTTCAATGTTATGCTGACGTCTGCTTGTAGCAGTCCACAGAAACTCAGTCTTTGTGGGATTCAGTTTCAATCTATTTGAGGTCATCCAGCGAGTAATTGCTTTTATACACTCAGTTATACGAATTTTTAGACTGTTTATTTCTTCTGGTAAGCAGTAAAAATAAACTTGCTGGTCATCAGCGTAGCAGTGAGATAGAAGGCCGAATGATTCTATTATTTTAGCGACATCATTTGTGAAGAGGATGAAGAGTAGTGGGCCCAGAACGGACCCTTGGGGTACTCCAGATGAAAGGGTTGCATAATTTGATTGGTTTTTTCCTACTTTTACGGCTTGTAAACGGTTGGCCAGGTACGATGTCAGCCAGGTCTTAACATCACAGTTTAAACCAAATGATTCATCTAATCGTTTAATAAGAAAGTCATGGTCAATCGTGTCAAATGCAGCACTCATGTCCAAGACTGAAAGAAGTGCCAGTTTACCCGACTCAATGGCAGTAGTTATGTCCGACAAAACACGTAGTAACCCGGTTTCTGTGGAGTGGAACCGTCTATATGCAGATTGGTATTTAGTTAATAATTCATTTGAATTTAAGTGACATATGACCTGTGAGGAAGCGATTTTTTCTAATATTTTTGATATAAAAGGCAGATTTGAAACGGGTCGGTAATTTGAAAGATCTTCAGCGTCCAGTTGTGGTTTTTTTAATAATGGAGTTACGATAGCTGATTTAAGGGATTTTGGAAAGTCACCCGTGCTAAGTGACTTATTGAAAAGATGAACTAAAAAGGGAGCAATTTCATTGCAACACTTTTTCAGTAGCCACGTTGGAATAGGGTCGAGCGAACACTGCTTGTTCGGTGAAGTAAGAATTAATTTCCTTACTTCTTCTAGGGATGTAGATTTGAAGGCAGAAAGGTTTTCTCTATTGCATTTAGTAAAATACGGTGGTGGAGCGTAGGTTGTTAGGGCTCGTATTGACTTAAGAAGATTTCCGGAGCTATGTCGATTGTTTTTGGTGCATGGACATCAGCAATGACTGTCTTAACCGAGTTCCAAAGACTACGTGGATTTTGAGGCTCTGAAGTGATCCTATTTGTCCAATATTCAGACCTTTTTGAACGGATT
Organism: Hesperophylax consimilis; assembly: GCF_061612785.1. Lineage (NCBI taxonomy): Eukaryota > Metazoa > Arthropoda > Insecta > Trichoptera > Limnephilidae > Hesperophylax > Hesperophylax consimilis. The sequence continues at coordinate 12,313,695 of NC_142852.1, forward strand.
AAGATCATGTACTCTTTTTGAGCCTGTATCCAATCGTTCCGTGATGTAACCCCCGAGTGTCTGTAGGACCTCTCCAATTTACGCATCAATCTCTTCTGGCTCCGACATTCTTCGTCAAACAGGGCATCAGATTTTCGTAGACGCCGAGTTTTTGTAGAAATTGGAGCATATGTATTTAAAAGGGTTGAAAGGATGGTGTTATAATCTGCTGCTAGTTTGGTTGGCGACTCTGTTTCCCATGCGCTATGTGTACAGAGCGGAGAAGCTTTTAGTTCTGACAGGAAGTCGTCAAAGTTAAAACCGCGCCATGCTCTTGATGTGATAGTAACGTAAGGAATTTTCGGTGGGTTAAAATCGATTTCTGCGCGAATAAGTCGATGGTCTGATAGTCCTACATCCACACTATCCGCTACCAGAAACGGACCGCTTGACTTTGAGATAAAAATGTCCAAAGTTCCGCCAGCATCGTGAGTTGGGGAATTAACCCATTGACGGCATCCGAAGCAGTCTAATAAATCAGTGAATTTAAGAGTATTTGGTGATTCTAGACGCTCTAAGTGAAGGTTAATGTCGCCTGTTATGAAAATATTATCGGAAAGTCCCACAACCCGCTCGAGAAAACACGAAAATTCATTAAAAAAATCCAAAGTGATTTGTTTTGAACCAGGCCGGTATAGGGTACATAAAATGAATGATGCTCCTGCAGACGAAACTCGGCATCCCAAGTGCTCAAAGGTTCGGTATGCACCAATTGACACCCTTGTTAAACGCAAGCCCTGGCGACCTAAAATCACGATACCCCCGTGATTTACGCTAGCGATGTTGTCATCCCGAGAAATTGTTGCTTTAGGTCGGGCTTCTTCTAGCACGACATAACCTAAAGCTCGGAGTCTCTTTATTGAAAAAGAGTCACTATTTTCGTGCCAAGTCTCAGTTATGGCCAGGACATGAAGATTCTGTTCGTTGAAAACCTCCCCTACTTCCTCTATCTTGTTATTGAGAGATCTAACATTCCAGGATCCTATACCTAGTTGACGGCTCTTAAAGTTGGCATGCCGTTGTATACAAGCATTAACTGTGTTATATTCTCTCTCCGGATTCGGGAGAATTTGAGTTGCTACTTTTCCCTGTTCTTCTGTTAGCGGTGACGTAACTATTTCGATGCTGTGTTCCAGATGTTTTTTCCTACTGTGTCCAGCTCTGCAACCACGAAACCTAATTTTACGGGTAGTTGTTTTAGTAATAACGCGTCCAAGGTTATACAGCGATATCTTTGCAGCTATTGAAGGGTCCAAATAGACACTTTCACTATTAAGTCTGAGTAGTGTGGCCCGGTCATATCCGACATTGTTTACAACCATCATAGCCCAAAAGATACCCTCATAAATCACTTACACGCACTTGAAACTGTTCACTAGTCTATCACCGTGCACATGTGGTAAGCATTTAAAACCGACGACCGATGTTTTGCCTTTCACTGTGCACTTTTTGGATAACGTGGCAGATTTGAACTAAAAATATGTAAAACTTTATATTAAAACTTGAATTAAGCCCGAAGGGGCTACAGAAAAATTATTTTACTTTTAAACACGTAAACTAAAACTTAATGCGTTTATTTTATGCTAAATTTACACCTGGAAAATTGAGGACTTCCCAGGATTTCAAAAATAAACTCGGAGCGCTTCCGAAAAGCAGCCGGCAGCCCCGAAGAGCGCCCGAGAATCATTGAAGAAGTGGATGACCCCATTTCGGATACCGGTGATCATTTGTTGACCGATAGTGAGAACGCATCGGAGTTCTTTTGGGCTGGCATAAGTCCATATGCCGGTCAGAAGGAAACATTTGTGCCCCAGATGTTAGGGCCTACCTCTAAGTATGATACCATCTATGACGCATTTCGAGCTATATGGACTGATGAGATTCTTGATTTTATTGTAGCAGAGACGAACAAATATGCGATGGACGCTCGGCGTCATGACAATCTAAGCCTTACATGGAGGAACACTGACAGACATGAAATTTTAATTTTGTTTTCGTTTTTCATGATGCTAGGAATTATTCGCATGCCAACAATAAATTCTTGTTCCTCAACTCATTGGTTGGTGAAAACTAATATGTTTAGAAAATTAATTACTTACAAGTGGTACGGTGAGTTGGTGAGGTGTTTACACTACAACGACAACGATCGTAGGTACACTTGTCCTGAAGACATGCGGCTTTCAAAAATATTGCCTATAATAATTCACTTGAATACCAAATTTCAAGAACTTTATGTTCCAGGCCAAAATATTTCAATTGACGAGTCGTTAACATTATGGAAAGGTCAATTGGGTATGAAGAAATACATTAAAACAAAGGCTGCTAAATTCGGATTGAAGAATTTTGAACTTTGTGATTCCGTGACTAGCTATCTGTGGTCGTTCTTTGTTTATTCGGGAAAAACAACTGCTGTAGATTCAACACCTGGGGTTTTGAGATCCACATTCACAGTGCTTAGGCTTATAAAACCACTATTGAATAAGCTTTGGATGGACAATTGCTCCTCTATTAGCTAGGTACCTCAAGCGAAATAAGACAGACTGACATTGCGCACTAATAGTGCCAATGTTCCACCAGAATTCAGTCGTATCGACATGGCTGACGGACATTATTTCGGTCGCCACGCTGGTGATGTCGCCGTACTATCGTGGCAAGACAAGAAGAAGGTGACGACTATATCGACCTACCATGGCGCAGAAATGGAACTTGGACCTTCCAGGGGTAGGTAGAATATATATAAACCAAAAGTTGTCAGAGACTACAATAAATACATGGGAGGTGTTGACAAAAAAGATCAGATGCTGGAACCCTACTTAATTGAACGCAAGAGGTGCCAGAAATGGCACCACAAGATGTTCAAGCGTCTGCTCAACGTGAGTATTGACAACTCTATGGTGATGTATCGGCAATCGTCTTCATTGAAGGTAACTACTTTGATGCTCAGGACGTCGCTTGTGTCGCAGTTGACGGAAAAGCACCTCCTGTTGGCACAGCTACGGACGCCGGCAAGACGAGTAGTAGTGAACGACAAGTTTGCCAACCCTTCCCGCCTCCGCCCCGTTAACCACTTCCCAAAGACTAATTTCATGACCACTGACTTACAGACTGAAACAAACGACATACAACCTCCACCAGTAAATAAAAAACGGCGCCTCCGGTGCATTTGGTGTGCCGACCGCAACAGGGTTGAAAAGAGAACAATTTTTATTTGTGAAACCTGTGAGGTACCACTCTGCGTAGAACCATGCTTTAAATATTATCATACCTGCCTTTAGTTTCGCAGGTATGGTGTATTTAGAGCGGCGACCTTGTTGTGCGCAGAAAGGAATCTTATTAGTTTATCAAATGTAAATAAATCTGACTGAATACTCATATTGTGCGGACAGGGTTACAGTGTTTTCTGCTTGTCGTGACTGATCATCTATTGTTGATTGTTATCATCTGGATGGCTAATTGTGCATATATTTCCCTCCCCCAGGCGGCCCAGTACCTGCTTTGCACATTATAATGCTATGTTTTCGTCACTCGACCGCCCGTCGTGGTTCTATTGAGGAAAACTTTGCTACTGCGGAGATTTGAATTACTTAGTCTGTTTAATGCGTGTTTCTTATCAACGTTGTATTCAATTATCTTAAGCACTGCTGCCTGCAATTCACCTGCTATCAACCCTCAAGTAATTTTGTTTGACGTATGTACATTAGAACGATCACGGTCCTTAGCATGGTCACGGTTTCACTAGTTACTTTTCCGAATCTAGCGACATAATGTTTATATATTTCTGAAAACAAATAATTAGTTTCATCTTGTTACAGGCTTGTTTTTTAAATTTTTGGTTTAGTATTTTTTAGTATTCAGGCATTTGTTGTGGGTTCGCTTTTGTAAGTTTCTTCTTTTGATGGCAAGTGTTGTTAACGTTGTGTCAAAATTTTTGGGAATAAACATGTCTTAGTTGTCGGCTGCTTTTGGTGTCATATGTTCTTTTCACAAAATACGAACTCAATCAATTTTTTTATTACTGTTGTGATCATTCATGTAGGCTTAGATGATGGAGACACGAACCTTTTTTTATCTGCTACGATAACATTTTTTTTTTCTTTTCTTACGGCTCGAATAAGTCATACTTTTTTAATTCTGGTATCCTTCGCACAGGACGTCCCGATGGTTATGTTAGCTATTTCGTTGTGGTCTTGTTATTATGAATGTACCTATTTTTAACGCGTTTATTTTCTTGTTGTTTTATCTCCATTTATTTAAATTAAGCTTTGCTATAATATGGCATTAACAAAGATTTAACTGTTCTAAAATGGGGAATGTCTTCACATTTAATTAATTTTATGTTTTTTTTATTATAATTTAAAATCATCAACGAACTCATTGCAAAGTGAGTATGATAATTACAATTTAACCAATAAATACAATACTAGACTCCATGCTCCATTCAATATAGTTGCCTTCGCACTAATTTTTATATACAGTTCTTAGATATTGTATCGTGTGGGGAATGAAACTTGCTCTGTCGATATATTTCACTCTAAAAACATTGCTTCCAAAGCAAATATATATGAAGATATGCGATAATTCTTAAGTGTTTCCGATTTTTTTTTTACATATTATGTTATTTACAAGATTATTTTTCGTTCTACTTATCATCTGTATAGAAAATAATTTAATATATATTAAAGTAATAATAAATTACTCGTGCGCATAAATATTTTTATTAGAAGTTTAATTTTGTACCCCAATAAACAAAGCGAAACCGGTATGTCATGTAAATCAATTCCATGGTTTTTATATCTGTTTATTTAATTGTAAAAAACGAACGCGGGACAAAAAGCCCCGCAGGGGAATTTCGAATCGGTTCGTAATTCGTCTATTTGAGTTGAACTGCACATCCCTAATATTTACAAAATGTCAGTTATATTTGCGTGCGGGAACGTTAGGAATCGAGTTTTTTGCGTGTTTTAATTTCAAAATTTATAGTATAAATTGGTGGTTATACCGTTTTGTTTAAACAAATTGATCAATTATGTTATATTAACCAGTAAATTTCAAGTTCTACGTTGATTTTATCGTCACGATTTGGGAGAAACAGAATTTTTTGAGGTTATGTGTAACACTAATTTTAAATTGAAAAATATTCATTTAATTTTACAGGAAATAAACAGAAGTGATATTAATTTAATATATAAATGCTTTAGGCATATGAGCATCGTAAATACTTTTAGAATCAGATTATGCAATCAATGGTTAACGGAGGTAAAAGTTTCAATAATTTGGGTGATTGAAAATATATGAAATAAAAATATCATAGTTCAACCCTCAATTTTAAAATAAAATTATATGAAAGCTTTAAAAAGTGAAGTGGTAGTTTAATTTTAAAAAAGTGTTGAGTGATGGAACGTGTTTTCAAAATTCCGAGTTTCGTAAATTTTAATACTTTTTTAAATGAAAATACACGGGTAAGTTTTTTGTAAGCCTGTTGGCATTTTTGATATCAAAATTTATTTATTTAGAAATAAATATGTTGACTTGTAATACACACATCTCAAAGAGTATTTTATCTAGTTTATAGAACAGTTTTTTTTTGGCAAAGAGTTACCAAATAACAGTTTTATCTGAATGATTGTAAAATTCAGTAAAATATTGAATCTATGGAAAAAATGGAAGGTTCGAGAAGCTTCGATCCGTGCAAATCATTAATGTCTCAAGAGAAAAACATTACCATCGGTAATTTTCAACAACATTTTGCATTAATTAAATAATTTGTACTAAATAAGTTTTATTTTAATAAAAAAACTATATTTCCAAAATTCCGGGTCTACTGTTTTTGAAAGGTGGCAGCCCTTAGTGTTCATCAGTTGTTTGGTCTCCAATTTAGAAAATCCACATAAACAAAATTGAAGCAATTCAAAACGAATTCCTAAAATATATTTGTTACAAGTCATTTGTAAGATTTAATAATTATACGGAGGCAGCTTTATACTTTAAAATTGATTCACTGAGTGTACGGAGGCATCATAATTATTAGGCATTATTCCTGTATAAAGTAGTTAAAATAATATACCATGCCCAGAGTTGCTAAACAAGATGCCATTCAATGTACCTGCGCGTTAAACACGCTCTTGTGTCCTATTCAGGGTTGATCAAAGCAAAACGAATAATGTTTATGTCTCTATTGTTAATATCTCTATTATGATATAATTTATATCTACAAACTCTCTCCATGACTATAAATGTATTGTTTCGTAAATTTTTAGTTTTATATAATCTTTTGATTGGTATAATTTTTTTAAATAATATTCCTTTCTCACAAATTTAAATTATATTGTCTCAGTTAAAGTCACAAGGAGGAAATCCATAATTGGTTTTATTTTACTAAATAACACTTATGTACAAAGTGATTAAATGTACACTGTCAATTTCCCAAATGAATAAATAAATAAAAAAAAACATTAATATGAGACTTATGGAAGATGAAAAAGGTATTTTTGTTATGTGTTTTTGGGGTGTTATGCCGTGTTGCACTAACTCCTTCTTTAGCCAACGTTTCGGACAGCATTGCAGTGTCCATTATCAGGGCAGATGTGTTATTTGAGGTTGTGGTGAAATGTGAGCTTATGTATGAGGATGGGATCCCGTGTTACCAGCTCCAACCCTCTGAGCAAACATAAACGTATTTTTTTTTTTTTTTAAACGTTGGCTAAAGAAGGAGTTAGCGCAACACGGAATAATCCCCCAAAAACAAATAACAAAAATACTTTTGGCAGTGAAAAAAATCTTAAATCATATGAAAAAGGTATTTCTCCACTGTGAATCCGTATCTATTCGTGAAGGTCGGATTTTTGATAAAATGCATAGTTTCACAAGAAACATGAAAAAGGATTTTCTCAACTGTGAGTCGGCATGTGTCCCGTCAATTTGCTCTTTTTATAACATGCATAGTTGCACACGGAACATGAAAAAGGTTTTTCTCCACTGTGAGTTGTAAATAATGTTGTAAATAATTAAGAACTCATTACCATTTACTGAGGGGAAAACATAGATTGGTTTGACCAACCATAGATCAAGTCATCGGTTTAACCAGAAATAAATCAATGTATGCACCTTCAAAATTTACATTTGAAAGAGTATAAATACGTCGTCTCAATGTGGACTAACCACAGTTTGAAAATGGCCTTATAAGCCGAAACAGCTGTCACAATAATAAAAAACTAAAACAGTTGCAGAACTTAATAATAATATTATCAAATTTAATCTAAATTAAATTTATAAAAAAAATAAATTAAATGGAGTTCTACGAATTAAACACAAAAACAATAAATAAAAAAAGGTTATTCTCCATTGTGAGTCAGCATGTCGAACTTTAGTTGACTCTTTCGATAACACGCATAGTTGCACAGGGGACATGAAAAAGGTTTTTCTCCACTGTGAATCAACATGTGTCTCTTAAGTTTACTTTGGTGATAACTTGCATAATCACACTCCAAACATAAAAGTGGTTTTTCTCCACTGTGAATCAGCATGTGTCTCTTTAGTTTACCCTGTTAATAACTTGCATAGTCGCACTTTGAACATAAAAGTGGTTTTCTCCACTGTGAGTCAGCATGTGTGTCTTCAGGTTACCCTGTTAACAACATGCATAGTCGCACTCTGAAAATGGAAGAGGCTTTTTTCCATTGTGAGTCAGCATGTGCCTCTTCAGCTGACCCTTCTGACAACATGAAAAAGGTTTTTCTCCACTGTGAATCCGCATGTGTCCGTTAAGGTCTCTTTTTTGATAACATGCATAGTTGCACACTGAACATGAAAAAGGTTTTTCTCCACTGTGAATCACCATGTGCATCTTCAGCTGACCCTTCTGACAACACGCATAGCTGCACACGGAACATGAAAAAGGTTATTCTCTACTGTGAGTCAGCATGTGGCGCGTAAGTTGGCTCTTTTGATAACATGCATAGTTGCACACTGAACATGAAAAAGGTTTTTCTCCACTGTGAGTTAGCATGTGCATCTTCAGCTGACCCTTCTGACAACACGCATAGCTGCACACGGAACATGAAAAAGGTTTTTCTCCACTGTGAGTCAGCATGTGGCTCGTTAGGTGGCTCTTTTGATAACATGCATAGTTGCACACTGAACACGAAAAAGGTTTTTCTCCACTGTGAGTTAGCATGTGCATTTTCAGCTGACCCTTCTGACAACACGCATAGCTGCACACGGAACATGAAAAAAGTTTTTCTCCAGTGTGAGTCAGCATGTGGCGAGTTAGGTAGCTCTTTTGATAACATGCATAGTTGCACACTGAACATGAAAAAGGTTTTTCTCCACTGTGAGTCAGCATGTGGCTGGTTAGGTGGCTCTTTTGTTGACATGCATAGTTGCACACTGAACATGAAAAAGGTTTTTCTCCACTGTGAGTCAGCATAGACCTCTTCAGGTGACTCTTATGACAACACGCATAGCTGCACACGGAACATGAAAAAGGTTTTTCTCCACTGTGAATCCGCATGTGTCCGTTAAGGTCGCTTTTTCGATAACATGCATAGTTGCACACTGAACATGAAAAAGGTTTTTCTCCACTGTGAGTCAGCATGTGCCTCTTCAGCTGACTCTTCTGACAACAAGCATAGCTGCACACAGAACATGAAAAGGGTTTTTCTCCACTGTGAGTCAGCATGTGTCCGTTGAGATTGCTTTTTTGATAACATGCATAGTTGCACAAGGAACATGTAAAAGGTTTTTTTCACTGTGAGTCAGCATGTGTCTCTTTAAATTTCGCTTTTGAGCATTTGAATAGTTGCACTTGAAACAAGAAAAAGATTTTTCTATAACATGGGAGCTTACGTTCATGGCAAAATTTGACTTGGGAGAGAAGCAGTAGTTGCGATGGGGAGGAGTGTATCCTTTTTCCACAAAATGCGTCTGAAGATCTGTAGACAAATTTGAAAAATAACATCGATGAAAATGACTCGGTGAAACTTATTTCCTAAACTTAGATTAAATAAGCTAAGTTAGTTCCTAGAAACGTTAAAAAACATAGGAGAGGCCGAATTGTTCAGTTTACAAAAATTGGTTTTACCTGCTGCCTTGGTTATTTTCCCAAAGCGTTCTAAGCATTCCTCTTTAACATCCAGCAGGTCTATGTCAATTTTCATATGAGTAAGCTCCGTTTCAACTTGTCGGGCTCCGAGATCCGCGTTTATGGTAACTCTATCCACATTAATGCTTCCTGGAATAAAAAAGGACAATAAATAGAATGAATTTTTGCATGACCAGCCCCAAACCAATTTTGGCTGCCCTAACAGTCTAAATTAGTACACGCCAAGGCAGGATATCACTGTAATCGATAAAATGATGATTTGTGTTTTTTTGTAACGCGGTATTTATCAAAAATAATATAAAGGGCCATGTGTTAGGTTAAATATTCGACGCCCGGAGCAAACTGCTCCAATTGTACCCACATGGGGGCAGCCCTGTATCTTCGTACTATTGATATGAAACGAAACATTTTTTTAATTGAAAAAAAAAAAGCTATTTTTTTACGAATAAAGATACCATTGATCAACAATGTAGAAATGGGGATTTGGATGGAAGTTTTAAAGGTCAATATCAGATAAAAATGACCTTAGACGTCTGCTTGAGGGAACTTCTTCAAGTAATAAAAACCCTGCTCTAGGGCACCATAAGTAAAGAGTTTTAAGTCAATGGGAAAGTGTTTTCTGAATCAATATTTATGAATTTGTAGCGATCGATACTGCTAGAGTATTCGAGAAAGCCGACCGGTTTAAAACGCATGGTCTGAGAATGTACGAGACATTTTATGCAACAAATTTCATCGCGTAATGTAAATAGGTACCAGCTACATGTCTAAGCGACGTCCAAGCGAACTACATACGACAATACTTTGCGATTGAATTATGATTGAACTATGAACATTTCGCGCACTTGCTTGAAGGTTCTAGGCTTTTGCCTAGGCATAATTCCAGCGCCATCGAAACTACCAGAAGAATCTCGCTGAAGCGAGGGACCCGTAGTTTACCAGCGGTCTCGCATATTTACCACCGCCGCCGGCGTTGTCTATATAAGTAGGCCCAACGCAGCGAGTAGTCAATCATTTTTAACCAGTCAGCCAGCGTATTACGCCGCGTTTGTAAACTTAATCTAATTATTCACCCGCATTCCGCGCCAAAATAATATAGTGCCTCCTCGTATTAATCCTGTAAAACAAACGCGTTATTGTGTGTAGTAATTGCTATTTGTGCATTCTTAAATAAACGCTCAAACTGGATAAATCGAGACGTTTATTTAGTACACCAAGTTAACCAAAAAATTTTAACGTATAAAAAATACGTGTTATTTACTTTATGTCAAAAATAAAATTAGCTAAAAATCGAGGAGTCGACAACTTATTGTAAATAATATAATACATTTAAAAGAGTGCTGTACTATGATGGTTTCCGGCAAGGACGCATTTTAAGGTATATACTATATACACCACATGAATTACAAGAGAGGATGTTGTGAAAAAGTATTTGTCCTGTTTGCACGACATTTCAAATCAGAGATGGATTCCGGACATCTGAATTTAAGGATCTATATTTTACACTTATGCAATGCAACTAACTGGCTGTTTGAGTACTCTCCGCATATTGCAAGCATTCCTTCTTTACAGCTGGGAGGTTGAAATCTAAATCCGAAAATTTAATTTCACTTCCATCTTCTTCCTGCAGCCCTGGTTCCGTCTTGATGGATATAGTATCTGGCTTCAGTAGATCCATGGTCTGCTTTGGTAGGGCTTAGTAATTTGTTTAACCCCAAACAAATATATCTGAAACAGATCAAAGTTGTAACGGAATTCAAATATAAATCAGTTTTTTAAATTTGGATTCTCAAGTCGTAGCAAAAATACATATTAGAAAACCTCGAAGTTTTGACAAAGGTTGAGAGAGACGTTTATCTTGGATAAATTCTTTATTTATTTACTGTTATGTCTACCGCCATTCCGTTGTAATCATGTAATCATCAATGTAACAAGTATATTTGTTGTAATTTTTAAAAATGCATTTGAAATTCTAATCTAATAATAGGTAGATGTCAAATTGACAGTTTAAACATTCTGCTGTGACAAAACGCCCAATGATTCCCTAACTAAACTGGAATAACGGCCGCAACCAAAATGAATAGCGATGAATTTAACTATTATTACTAACCAAGAACCATCACATGCATGGGATAATAAGTTTGACAGGGCGGGATAAACAGAGTGTAGAAACAGGAAGAAAGACTGTCAGAGAAGAAAGCACATGTCAAAAAATATATAGGTTATGCATAGACAATAATGAAGTCATAGACAGTTAATATAATTTTCATGAACCTGGGCTTTTAAGAACATTACAATTTCTTTCGACTTGCGTCATGTAAATATTATAGCGCTAGCAGATATTTAATCTATTAACTGTGAGAAATCTGTGACCCTTAAAAAAAACACAACAAGAAAAACGAAATCAAATCGTTTCTAATCGAATATTTAGGTCAAGCAATTCTGATTTTGTCCATTGTACATTTCTTTTACATATTTGGGTCAAAATTCCTTAAATAATTTTATTCATCAAAACACTCACTTGAGTCAAGTTAGAGAAGGGGTTTTCATAAAAGTTTTCTGTGAAAGGTAATTCCCTACGAAAATTTCCGATATTTGCTTCCACAAAGTAATTTTTCAAATCCATGTAGGGGCAGTTATTAGAGTATTTTTAAAGGAAGTAATTCCCATCAATATTTAATCAACTCCATAGGGGGGAGGGGGGGTTGTAAAATAACTCACAAGTATTTTATTCTTGGTCCCAATATAAACTACTTATGAGTGTTTTGGAACAAGGTATTTTATAGATTTGTCCAAAGTACAATCTACTACATGAAAATACCCGGTTCTTTTATTTAACTGGCTACGATTCAAACGCCTTTCCTCGTAGTGGTTCAATTTTAATTTATCATTTTCCAACAAAAAAATGCATTAATAAAATTATATTTTATGCAAAGAATCGTGGCTTCCTTTTTATCAGAAACAAGAAATTCTCTTTTCCGATAAAGAATTTATGACCAATAATGGTCTTTAATTTAATTTCTTAATATATATGAATGAATGTAATTCTAAGTAAACGAAACAAAAAATTCTGTGTTCTTCAATTTTCTGTTAAAAGCAGAGAAATTTCAAAATTCGATTTCGACGTAAAAAGCACGTCTTCATATTTCATATTTGATAACCTAAATGACGGGTTGTTTAGAAGAATTTTTATAACTCTACAAATTTCAAAATATATTTTCATGTTCTGTACAAAAAATTTATCAAGTTCTGTTATTATTTCAGTTCTGTCAAGTTACTAGCCTATTGATATATACTAACAGAATTTGAATAGGACTTTCACAGATCTCGAAAATGAACGTACAAATTCTCCGTAACAACCCTTTCCCCTGTATGATTTTAAATCAAATCCTTTATTTAAAGAGTTTCAAATTTCAAGTCATCGTAGATTATTTTAACACAGATTGATTGTTCATCTTGGAGCAAGATTTTACATGACTCGTGCTGTCCTGAAAAAACAAGTAGTAAAGAAAGATACTTTAAGCTCGATTTTGCAGGACAGCACTTTGTTTTAAAAATCTTTCTTGTTGTGATGGAATATTTCGACATTTCTAAGATTTTTATTTTTTAAATAATATTTTAGTCCATTGAATGGGGTAGGCTACGATTGAATATTATATTGTCTATGGTCGCGCATTTTTTTTAGTTTTCTCTATCCTCGTCGATGGTGTGTGACGTACTTTTGTTGCACGCAATTTTTTTTCTAAATATACCTATGACCAATTTGCTAAGTACGAAAAGCCCGAAGTTTCCGGTCTAGTGAGTGGTTTATTTATGTGTCTGGACTTGAAACACATCTGAAACCGACACGCCCAACTCCGATTTCTTTTAGAAAAAAATAACAGATTTCATTGGCTTAGAGTTTGACATTTCGCTCGAGGCCACGCGACACGGTTGCCGAAATTAGTTAAATTATATTATTTCTAAAATATTGCTTGTTAAAGTTCTTTGTGATTAAAATAAAAAGCAAGTGTAGTGATAGCGAGTTACAAACATATATTCAACTTGATGACCTACGTAAGTTCACCTTTAAAGTGAATTAAAGTGTGTTTAAAATTTATTCATTTTCCAAATAAACCAAAGTACATGCATTATGGGGTAATTTTTGTTGTAATTTTAAATAATATATATTAGCTGTTCTGTATAATTATTAAAGTTTAATGTGTTAGTGTAGTAAAGTAATCAATCATTAATTTCTCAGGTAAATTACACATATACATCTATAAACTGTTGTTTTCCAAATAAAAAAGGTAACGGTGATTTATCTACAATATCATAAAATACATATAGTGAATTAAGTATGCTTTATTAATCATCTTTTCAATCTTGCATACGAAAAACATATTTTTATGCATCTTTTATATGATAACAGACTTCATTCATCATTGATATCAAAATCATCATTTCTTTATCTACGCAGGCGATATATTAGAAAATTTTGTTCAGCATTAGTGGCAGGATTGTTGCAATAATATGATTCTAGTTGATCTACTAGGAACAAGATAATTTATCGGCGATACTATTTCAGGGGATTCAAATCAGTTACTGTTTATTTTAAATAAAAAAAAATTAAATAAGTAAATATTCGTTTTAACGATAAGAGTCGCAATTTTTCGATAGTGTAAATGCGTCCTGCCCATCACCAAAAGGGACCACACTTGAGGTGAGGCGTATTTATTGTACCCAGTAAAAGAACCGGGTATTTCCATTCGATACTTCGTACTTGTGACAGATCTCCAACATTGTGACAGATCTCCAAAATACCTGGTTCCAAAATACTCATGAGTATTTTATAGGTACTTTTACCAGGTATTTTTGATAGGTATTTTTGATGGGTATTTTTAGTAGGTATTTTTAATGGGTATTCTTAGTAGGTATTTTTGATAGGGATTTTCGATAGGTATTTTGGATGGGTATTTTCGATGGGTATTTTTGGTAGGTATTTTTGATGGGTATTTTTAGTAGGTATTTTTAAAGGTATTTTTGACGGGTATATTTCATGTGTATTTGCGACCGGAAAACTGTGAGGAATTTTTCGAAATGATGGAATTCCGTAGCTACCCCCCCCATTTGGGGAAACACATATGATGTTTTTGGCTTGGCTGTGCGGAATTTTTTTGAAGTTCTGTAACAACCACCCCCCCATGGATTTCAAATATTTCGTGGGGAACTCATTTTGAAAATTTTTTGTGGGGAATTATGTTTATTCTCATTTTGACTCATTTTGAATTATGTATACAGACATTCTCTAACAACCCCCCCTCCCCACGGATTTTGAATAATGAAAGGGGGAATCATTCTCAAGTATAATGTTTGTGGGTAATATGTGGGCAGAATTTATGCGATTAGAATTACTCATTCTGAATCAATCCTCAGGTCGGGATTAAATACTTCTGAGTATTTTGTCACCGCTATTTTTACCGGGTATTTTCCTGTACCTGTACTCATTGTACCCAGTAACGAAAAGTACTCATAGGACCCACCTCTAGACCACACAATCTTCCTTCCTATCTACTCCCGTCCTACGTCTCTTTATCCTATACCTATATCCCCCATCCCTCCCACACCCCTCAACATATCTTGTAATAAACTGACATCACTCATACCATCGCACTTTTATAATTAATATTAGGAGAATGTTAATATTTACAAAAGATTATTTTTATTATTCTTTGTATGGCCCGTATATCAGTCAGTACCTGTCATCGCTATGAGAGATTTTTTCTTTTTTTTACAGTAATACCGCACAAGAGTCCCAACTGCTCCCGTCTGGAGCGAGTGAGACTATGGCATCCCCAATTGGGGTATGTTGTGAGGCTGAGGGTATTGGGGAGGGGAGGGAGATGGGGAAGAGGAAGGTGGGGAAGTACCTGGCTATTCAGATCTGGTCACCAAACACGGCTAAAGCCATTTCAAGCAACGTTTCAATTCTGAATGGTGGTCTTACACCAGGGCGATACTGAGAGTATCTTCCACTCTGGAACGTGCCGCAAATATACTATATATTATTTTTAATTATTAATTGTGAAATAACACAAATTAATCAAATAAAATTTATTTGCGCACGCCGGGTTCGAACCCGCGACCTTCGGATCTGTAGTCAAAAGCGTATACCACTAGACCACGCCGGCCGATATTTTATACTTCTATCAAGTTACTCCCTGGCGGGAGCCGTTGCAAGTGATATGATTACAAAAAATACCAACATAATATAAATATAAATTAATTTGAAAGAATTACTGTCAAGTTTACGAAACAAAAAAATTTCTCTGACGTCATTACTGTCCCTTATTGTTGACACATTGTTTCTTCACCGTCGTTCCTTGCCGTTTCCAAACTCCGTTTTACCCACATTATTTAATTTATCATCTGATACTTGTGATAATTATTGGTAAGTTCTAATGCTTAAGGAAAGTAATCCATTTGGGGTTTTTTCAAGGAATATTTAGACTATCACGACGTCATATTTCGTATATTATATATTATTTCGAAGACATTGATTAAAATTATACCGGATTATAAAAACATGGACTTTGTGACTTCTTATTTGGATAAAATGGAACAATAATACCAATGTATCTTTATATACGGAGTCATCTGACCATTGACAACGATTTTAACAGAATATTCCAAGTGAAATCAAATAATCAAAGCTCATACAAATTAGAATTCCGTTACAACTATGTTATGTTTCAGGTAAATTGGTTTGGGCTTGATCTAATCATCAAACGCTACCACAGCAGTGCTATGGATCTACTTAATCCAGAGACTGTTTCCATCAAGACGGAACCAGAGCCCAAGGAAGAAGGTGGATGTGAAATGCCGCATACTGATATAAACATCGACCTCCCAGATGTAAAGAAGGAATATTTGCATAATTTGGAGAGTACTGGGACTGCTAGTTAGTTGCATTGCGTATTTTATCTAAAATATTTTGATTTGTCAGGCAGACGAGGCATGTGCTTGAACACAACGTCCCCTCTTTCCGTAAATACGCCTATTTGGTATTTATTGTTATTGTATCTTTGCCGGAAACAGCCAAACCACAACACTGTTTAAACATAATATTTTGTTTTTGAAAAATACCGCACAAGAGTCTCAACTGCTCCCAGCCTCTTGGAGCAATTGGATAAAATTTTGAGGCTGTAGGTTACAGGAAGGAGATATGCAAGTGGAAGGTGCTAAGAATCTTGCTATTCATATCTGGTCACTGTTTTATTTGTTAATTGATCAATGTTTTATTTGTTAATGTGAAACCCGGACGATACTGAGAATATTTTCCGTATCTTTTAAAGGGATACATTGTGAAATAACGCAATCATGATAAATCATTTAAAATTATTGGCGCACGCCGGTATTTGAACCCGTGGCCTCGTGATTGCTAGTCGAGAGCCTTACCCCGACCAAGGAAACCGCTATTGCCAACGATAAATTCCCAATTCCTCAAGTTTTCACCTCATCCTATGTGCGACGTGATGTTGGTTATGCGTGGTTATATGAATTAAAAATTCGTTAATATTGATGTAAGAAAACATGACTCGATTGACTTTACCCAACCAAACATCGTACCGAATGTGTCATTCTTGAAACACCGGTGTCTAAAGTGGACATATGGAGTCATTGTTTTTTCTTAAATTAACCTTCAAGTCTCTTTACCTGACTCTCGCTTCTGTATCGTTAATCAATTAAATATTTCATCGTAAATATTCTAATAAGTATATTTTAATTTTTTTAAATGTTTCTAGGTAGCATTTCTGTGGAGACAGTTCCCATAAAGGCGGAACTTGGACCCCCAGAAAAAGATAAGGGGGGATTTACTTACAAAGAAATTGACATAGACCTTCCGGATGTTAAAAAGGAATGCTTACAACGTTTTGCAAGAATTACCCAGACAGCAGGTAAAATCAGTTTTTTTTCTTAAAATAAACAATTCGTTCCATCCTATTTTGTTAGTTTTTTTGGTACTTACTGTCTATTATAAACGTATAATTTGTAAATTTACCGACAGATCTGAAGACGCATCCTGTGGAAAAACGTTTCTCTTGTCCCCATTGTAACAACTCCTATTCTCATAAGTCAAAATTCAAAAGGCACTTACGCACTCATACTGGGGAAAAACCCTTTTCATGTTCTGAATGCAACTATTCATATTTTCGAAAGGAACATCTGAGGAGTCACATGCTAACTCATAGCGGAGATAAACCTTTTTCATGTTCCGACTGCAATTATTCATGTTCTCTAAAGGGAAATTTGACGAGACACATGCGTACTCACAGTGGAGAAAAACCCTATTCGTGTTCCCATTGCAGCAATTTATATTCTCAAAAGTCACATCTGACGAGCCACATGCTGACTCACAGTGGAGGAAAACGTTTTTCGTGTTCCGACTGTAATTATTCATGTTCTCAAAAGGGAAATTTGACGAGACACATGCAGACTCACAGTGGAGAAAAACCTTATTCATGTTGAAAACAACTACTCATGTTCACAAAAGGGACATTTTATGAAACACATGCCGACCGACATAGGAAAAAACCCCTTTTTATGTACCCGAAAAGACCATCGACGCTTTTCATGTTCTGACTGCAATTATTCGTATTCTCGAAATGGAGATTTGAGGATCGACGTTTAGACTCACTGCGGAAACAATCTTTTTCATGTTTCGAAAGCAAACGTTCACTTCTCGGAGATAAATAAATCTGGAGGTCAGTGCGTCTAGGAGTGACGCATGTATGGATTCTTTCCTCCCTCAGGTATGTGAGTGACTTCAAGGCAGGGCCTTTGACATCCTTGGTGACGTTGTAAGGAGGATCTTTGTAAGGAAATAAAGTTCAAGGAATGAAAGCCTATCAAATTAAAAATTTCCGCCATTTTTATTAACACGTAATACCCGGAGGTTCAAAATAAAACACATGCTGCGATGGCGGGTCCAGATTGACCCGGCTGAAATGATGAAATTAAAAGGCTTTTTATGCATTTTTCGTTCATATCCTTACTTTTATATTATATTATGTAGTTCCTCATTAACTCATAACATATCCCTTGTGTTTCTTGTATGTTTTAGAAATTAGCATTCCGTAAATTTTGCGGTTCGTCGATATACAGCAGCGCGGACATCCCGCGCAACAGCTAACCAACGACTGAATCGAAGACGGCCCCGAGCCCCCGACGCACGGCCGATGCTGGTGCTGGGTGATGGTCAGTGGAATGGGGAGGGCAGTGCGGGAGGGGGGGACAGGAAGCGTTCGTCAGAGGAAACAAACATTTTTATTTCTATAATTATTAAAATTTTCGATGGTGTGCATTTACAAGAATATCGTGTATTATTTAAAATACCAGAAATAAAATCACTTATTTGATAACTTCCTTGTGGCTGTACCTCTAATAGAAAGATGTGTAAAGAGAAAATAAATTCAATTTATAGCCATATTAAACGATGATTGCTTATGCAAATATTAGAAAATATTATATAATGGCATTCTAATTCAAGTTGAGTATTTACTTTCCTCACACATTTATTTGTCACAATTAAAACCATTGAATGACACACATTAAAAATACTAAAACTTTTATTTTTCAACAAAACATATTTAAATAAACAATTTTCATTTTAAAAAAACGGAATAAAAGCAATATTCTAAATACGAAAATACAAAAATGATTCGACGATTAATAAAATTTATATACATACACAAAACACCAAATGGATTTATTATTACAAATTCTGGATCTAATGTTTCGAATTCCAAGTCGCCATCATCACTGATCTTACTGTTTGAACTGTTAAGTAGCTTTTCGATCTCATTATCAGATAAATAATTCATTGCGTTCGTACGGTACGAAAAAAAAAATTAAAACAAAGTCACAAACAAAAATCACAATACTAGAAATGTGCCCGAATGGTTGACAACATCTGCGCGGGACTGTGAGAGACAAAGACGGAAGGACAGAGCAAGAAATATGCTGTTTCGTCGGCTGCTCGAATTCAACTGAGAAGAAATGGAGTTTTTGCGTGTTTTTATACACAATTATTCTAATAACTTTTTTAAAACGTGTCCGATTTTAATCATTTTGAGTCGAAATGTGGGTAAATATTTTATGAAAGAATAGACAAAAGGAAATTAGCCTAAACGAGATATTTGCGGCAAAATCTTTGATTTAAAAAACACTGGGTCAAACCAGACCCATCACCGGAGTCGAGGTGTTATTCTCTTTACTAACTCCGTAATATGGCTTTTGCATTTCAAATTTTCATCGATGATCACACCAAGATATTTAATTTCAGAAGAAGAGTTGATTACAGTACAAATAGGATTAAGTAGTTTACAGTTGACATTGTCACAATTTTCACCATGGATTATGATATTTACTTTGTGTTTAGGTATTTTTTGTAGTGAGAATAATACATATGTTGTTTTTTATGCATTAAGTGTGAGTAGGTCATTATCAAACCATGATTTTAAGGTATTAATACATTCATTTGCAAGTTTGTTAACTAGTTCCCATGTTTGACCTTTTATTAATATTACAGTATCATCAGCATAAGAGATTAATTCACCTTTGATTTTGTTTTGGAAAATGTCATTTACATACATTAGAAATAGTAATGGTCCGAGGACCTTTTGTTTTAGGATTTCTCACAGTTAATAGATTAAAGATCTGCGCGCTATGACATGTCCTTTCTTCTCCGACAGTCTTTCTTCCCGTTTCTACACTCTGTTTATCCCGCCCTGTTTAATTTATTATCCCATGCATGTGATGGTTATTGGTAAGTTATATTATTTAAATCCATCGCTATTCATTTTGGTAGCGGCCGTTCTTTCAGTTTAGTCAGGGAATCATTGGGCGTTTTGTCACAGCAGAATGTTTAAACTGTCAATTTGACATCTACCTATTATTAGATTAGAATTTCAAATGCATTTTTAAAAACTACAACAAATATACGTTTTACAAATGTGTTATTGCAGGTGGATTACTACGGAATGGCGGTAGACATAACAGTAAATAAATAAAGAATTTACCCAAGATAAACGACGTCTCTCTCAACCTTTGTCAAAACTTAAAGGTTTTCTAATATGTATTTTTGCTACGAATTGAGAAGCCAAATTTTAATAACTGATTTATGTTTAAATTCCGTTACAACTGTGTTCTGTTTCAGATATATTTGTTTGAGGTTAAACAAATTACCAAACTCTACCAAAGCAGACCATGGATCTACTGAAGCCAGATACTATATCCATCAAGACAGAACCAGGGCTCCAGGAAGAAGGTGGAGATGAAATTGCAATTTTGGATTTAGATTTCGTCTTCCCAGCTGTAAAGAAGGAATGCTTGCAATATGCGGAGGGTACTCAAACAGCCAGTTAGTTGCATTACATACGTGTAAAATATAAAACCTTTAATTCGGATGTCCAGAATCCATCTCTGCTTTGAAATGTCGTGCAAACAGGAAACATACTTTTTCACAACATCCTATCTTGTAATTCATGTGGTGTAAATAGTATTTACCTTAAAATGCGTCCTTGCCAGAAACTACCAAAATACAGCACTCTTTTAAATGTATTATATTATTCACAATAAGTTGTCAACTCCTCGATTTGTAGCTAATTTTATTTTGGACATATAGTAAGTTGTTTTATCTAATTTATATTTATATTTATTTTATTTGTGGTTATCTTGGTAAACTTAATAAACGTCTCGTTTTATTCAGTTGGAGCGTTCATTTAAGAATGCACAAATAGCAATTACTACACACAATAACGCGTTTATTTTACGGGATAAATACGAGGACGCACTATATTATTTTTGGCCCGGAAAGCGGGTGAATAATTATGTTATTCATATAGCCCAGCCAGCGGCGGTAGTAAGTACGCGAGACCGCTCGATTCTTCTGGTAGTTTCAATGGCGCTGGAATTATGCCTAGGCAATAGGCTAGAACCTTCTAGAGAATGCGCTAAATGTACATAGTCCAACACGCCAAGTATTGTCGTACGTAGTTCGCTTGGACGTCGCTTAGACAGGTAGCTGGTACCTATTTACATTACGCGATGAAATTTGTTGCGTAAAATATCTCGTACATTCTCAGCCCTTGCGTTTTAAACCGGTCGGCTTTCTCGAATACTCTAGCAGTATCGATCGCTACAAATTCATAAATATTGATTCAGAAAACAGTTTCCCATCGACTTAAAACTCTCTACTTATGGTGCTCTAGAGCAGGTTTTTTATTTCTTGAAGAAGTTCCCTCAAGCAGACGTCTAAGGTCATTTTTATCTGATATTGACCTTTAAAACTTCCATCCAAATCCCCATTTCTACATTGTTGATCAATGGTATCTTTATTCGTAAAAAAATAGCATTTTTTTTTTTCAATTAAAAAAATGTTTCGTTTTATATCAATGGTACGAAGATACAGGGCTGCCCCCATGTGGGTACAATTGGAGCAGTTTGCTCCGAGCGTCGAATATTTAACCTAACACATGGCCCTTTATATTATTTTTGATAAATACCGCGTTACAAAAAATCACAAATCATCATTTTATCGATTACAGTGATATCCTGCCTTGGCGTGGACTAATTTAGACTGTTAGGGCAGCCAAAATTGGTTTTGTTATGCAAAAATTCATTCTATTTATTGTCCTTTTTTATTCCAGGAAGCATAAATGTGGATAGAGTTACCATAAACGCGGATCTTGGACCCCGACAAGTTGAAGCGGGGCTTACTTATATGAAAATCGACATAGACCTGCTGGATGTTAAAGAGGAATGCTTAGAACGCTTTGGGAGAATTACCAAGGCCGCAGGTAAAACCAATTTTTGTAAACTGAACAATTCGGCCTCTCCTATGTTTTTTAACTTTTCTGGGAACTAACTTAGCTTATTTAATCTAAGTTTAGGAAATAAGTTTAACCGAGTCATTTTCATCGATGTTATTTTTCAAATTTGTCTACAGATCTTCAGACGCATTTTGTGGAAAAAGGATACACTCCTCCCCATCGCAACTACTGCTTCTCTCCCAAGTCAAATTTTGCAATGAACGTAAGCTCCCATGTAATAGAAAAATCTTTTTCTTGTTCCAAGTGCAACTATTCAAGTGCTCAACAGCGAAATTTAAAGAGACACATGCTGACTCCAGTGGAAAAAAACCTTTTACATGTTCCTTGTGTAACTATGCATGTTTTCAAAAAAGCAATCTCAACGGACACATGCTGACTCACAGTGGAGAAAAACCTTTTTCATGTTCAAGGTGCAACTATGCATGTCATCGAAAGGATTATCTGAAGAGTCACATGCTTACTCACAGTGGCGAAAAACCTTTTTCATGTTCCAGGTGCAACTATGCATGTCATCGAAAGGATTATCTGAAGAGCCATATGCTGACTCACAGTGGAAAAAAACCTTTTTCATGTTCCGCTTGCAACTATGCGTGTAATCAGAAGGGTCAACTGAAGAGCCACATGCTGACTCACAGTGGAAAAAAACCTTTTAAATGTTCCGTGTGCAACTATGCATGTTATCAAAAGAGAGACCTAACGAACCACATGCTGACTCACAGTAGTCACAGTGGAGTAAAACCTTTTTCATGTTCCGTGTGCAGCTATGCTTGTTGTCAGAAGGGTCAGCTGAAGAGGCACATGCTGACTCACAGTGGAGAAAAACCTTTTTCAGTTCAGTGTGCAACTATTCATGTTATGAAAAGAGCCACCTAACGAGCCACATGCTGACTCACAGTGGAGAAAAACCTTATTCATGTTCTGTGTGCAGCTATGCGTGTTGTCAGAATGGTCAGCTGAAGAGGCATTTGCTGACTCACAGTGCAGAAAAACCTTTTTCATGTTCCGTGTGCAGCTATGCGTGTTGTCAGAAGGGTCGGCTGAAGAGGCACATGCTGACTCACAGTGGAGAAAAACCATTTTCATGTTCAGTGTGCAACTATGCAAGTTATCAAAAGAGCCACCTAAAGAGGCACATGCTGACTCACAGTGGAGAAAAACCTTTTTCAGTTCAGTGTGCAACTATGCATGTTATGAAAAGAGCCACCTAACGAGCCACATGCTGACTCACAGTGGAGAAAAACCTTATTCATGTTCTGTGTGCAGCTATGCGTGTTGTCAGAATGGTCAGCTGAAGAGGCATTTGCTGACTCACAGTGCAGAAAAACCTTTTTCATGTTCCGTGTGCAGCTATGCGTGTTGTCAGAAGGGTCGGCTGAAGAGGCACATGCTGACTTACAGTGGAGAAAAACCATTTTCATGTTCAGTGTGCAACTATGCAAGTTATCAAAAGAGCCACCTAAAGAGCCACATGCTTACTCACAGTGGAGAAAAACGTTTTTCATGTTCAGTGTGCAACTATGCATGTTATCAAAAGAGCCACCTAACGAACCACATGCTGACTCACAGTGGAGAAAAACCTTTTTCATGTTCCGCGTGCAGCTATGCGTTTTGTCAGAAGGGTCAGCTGAGGAGGCACATGCTGACTCACAGTGGAGAAAAACCTTTTTCATGTTCAGTGTGCAACTATGCATGTTATCAAAAGAGCCACCTAACGAGCCACATGCTGACTCACAGCGGATATAAACCTCATTTTCTTGTTCTGAGTGCAACTATGCAAGTTATCAATAGTGTACCTTGAAGAAAAACTTGCTGACTTACAGCTGAGAAAATTTTTTTTCGTTTTCTGGCTGCAATTATTCATGTTCTCATAAGAGAGATTTGTAAAAACACGTTCGCACTCACCTAATTTTTTTCATATGCAATTATGCATTTTCTTGAAAAAACTGTTTTTCGAAACCTTCACGAAAACTATTTACAGAATAAATTCTAGTAATAGATATAATATGTTTCACCAGAGAGTTTCCAGTATATAATAATAATAATAATAAGTGCTTTATTATCTTTTCTTTTGTAACAAATAGATATAATGATATCCTCACTGGGATCTCCCGTGCTGAGGATTTAATTTACATATTATGTTTAATTTAATTATTAGAAAGTTAAAATTACTACAAAGTTAAATATGAATTAATTTATGAGCATACATCATGCAGTATACAGGGTGTATCGGCACTAACCCGACAAACTTTAACCAGCTATTCCTTAGCACATTTGGAGTAAAAAATGTTATGTACACTTTGCTGTCCGGTAACATTTTTTTTCTTTTAAAAACAAAAAATAAATAAAATTTCCACACTCCGCTACTGCCCACAGTATAGGGGTAAAATAATTGGCAACGCCGCGCTACTGTCATCTCTTTCACACATATTCTGTCTCAAGTCCCGTGTGGTTCCCGCCACCCCGTCTCGTATCAGTGGTCAGTGCTGTTTTGGGAGTTCGCATGTCATCAAGTTTCTAGTTTCGTTTTTGTTTTGTTATCTAAGTTTTTACTGTTGAAATATGCCCCTCAATTATCCACCTGCCGAGCAAGCAGATATTGTTTTTGTTTATGGATTTTGCAATGGAAATTCACGAGCAGCCGTAAGGGAGTATCGCATGAGGTTTCCTGGAAGACGCGTCCCACACCATGCTACCTTTGTCCAGGTTTGTACCCTATCAATTGTTTATTGAAACTATTTACATTCATTGATAATGCCAAAAAGCGCTTTTGAAATTTAAACTGGGAACATTAAAAACATAACAAGGGGCCACCAACTTTAAAAATGTAAATTGTACTTTAGGTGATTTGTGTTCAGTGGTCACTAAACGGCGTTTTAAAAAGTTAATTAATTTTAATCTCTAATAAATGCATCATTCACTGCAATTGAATTCACTCCCTTTCTCACCATGGGATTATTTAAATTACTTGAATTCAATTTCACCCCTGTGAATCCAAGATATCAACCGTACCTAGTTAAGAAAATTATAATTTAAAACACTTTGTTATACATTTTACTATAAAAAAATGAAATAAATGAAGAGAAAACGTAAGTTTTCTGATATGTGCCTAAAATAAGTGTTCTTTAAAAATAAAATGAGTGAAAAAGCCCGCGATTGTTTATTTGACATTATTACTGAGCTGAATAATAAAAGCAGTTGTTATTTGTTGTTTTGTTTCAGATGTATCAACAATTGCGTGACTGTGGCATCGGACGGATTGAAGGCGCCGGCGGAGGACACAACATCGTTCCTGTGGCAGTTGAGGAGAGAATCCTGAACTTAATTACCGAAGACCCCACGCTGTCCGTGCGTCGGGTCGCTCTGATGATAGGACACAGGGAACACATGGCGGTATGGAGAGTTCTGAAGAAGCACGGGCTCAAACCTTTTCACTATAGGCGCTGCCAAGGCCTCATGGAGAATGACCACTTTTCCAGAGTCGTGTACTGCAGAAGAATGCTGCATAATGTCATAAGAGATGCAGACTTCATGAAAAACATATTGTTTACCGACGAAGCACAGTTCACTAAAACAGGAGTGCTAAATGTGCACAACTTGCACCATTGGGCTGAACAAAACCCCAAGCTTGTTCGGGAGTCGTCGAGCCAGGACAGATTTTCCATCAACATGTGGGCAGGAATCCTGGGAAATCAAATACTCGGTCCAATCGAGTTGCCTCCCAGACTAAATGGACCGATGTATTTGGAGTTCTTACAAGTGCAACTGGGCGAGATTCTGGAAGATGTGAACCTCGAATTACTACGGAGAATGTGGTTCCAGCACGATGGAGCCCCACCACACTATTCGATTGCCGTGCGGAACTACTTGGATGTCGAGTTTCCTGGTCGTTGGATAGGCCGTGGAAGTCCGGCCATTGCTTGGCCACCAAGATCACCCGACCTGACCCCCCTGGATTACTACCTGTGGGGGGCTCTCAAGGAAAAAGTGTATGCTAAGCCAATAGCCTCAAGAGAGCAACTGCTCGAACGAGTGATGGAAGCCGCTGCAGAAATTAAAGCAAATCCTGCAAACTTAAATAATCAAAATATAACAAGACTACACGCTTGCATCGAAAATAATGGTAGTCACTTCGAACAAATGCTCCAATAAAAAAATTAACATAAACTACATGTCCGCATTTTCATTTATTATTTATTGGTAAAATTCTCACAATGTCATTCATTTACACATCAATATTACCTACATATCAATATTTAATAAAATCTGTAGAAGAGTATGCCCGTCGGCATTCAACAAGTTTTTCGACAAGTGTGTCGAAAAGCGTCTTCTCTCTTTCCTACACACTAAATATTAATGGTTAAAAATGAGACGACTGATGCTTGTAAGCGCGCCAATACGTAAAAACAACGAAACTCGAATAAGAATTGCCAGGTGGGTTTTTTAATCGCTTTAATCTGACTTTAAACAATAATTAAACACGTAAAAATTATTTAATATAATATTACAGTACAGTACTTTGAACCTTCGCAATAAATTTATTTGATTTTAAGTTTAGTTTGTAGAACTCCATTTCAATTTAGAGATTTTTTTTATTTTAACAGTCTTATTAAAAAATTTATAAAAACAGTGTGTTTATAAACAAGTTCTGCTAGTTGTAATTATTATTACGCGTGACAGCTGTTTCACCTTCTGACGGCATTATCAAACTTTGGTAAAGCCACTTACAGACGACGTAAGTGATAACTTTCTTTTTTTATTATTCTGGCTTTATTGATTTCCGAGTAAATTGTCGTAAATTATTATTTGCTAATCCCAATATTATTTGCTAATGCTAATAATTAAGTGAAATTTTAAACAATGCAATAATAGGATTATTGCATTGTTAATTTCACTTAATGTCGTTGGTATTTCCAACTGATGACTCAGGGGTTTATTTCCCTGAATAATTAAGTATTTTGGGGTCTAATTATTATGCATTTCATTACATCCGATAATTTAAACAATTTTTATGTTGAATTGGGGTAAGTTTTATGGCTAAGGGAAGGAGTGGAAGGTGAGGAAGTACCTGGATATTCAGATCTGGTCACCAAATACGGCTAGTCATTTCAAGCAACGTTTAAATTCTAAACCTGGATATTCAGATCTGGTCACCAAATACGGCTAGTCATTTCAAGCAACGTTTAAATTCTGAACCTGGATATTCAGATCTGGTCACCAAATACGGCTAGTCATTTCAAGTAACGTTTAAATTCTAAACCTGGATATTCAGATCTGGTCACCAAATACGGCTAGTCATTTCAAGCAACGTTTAAATTCTGAACCTGGATATTCAGATCTGGTCACCAAATACGGCTAGTCATTTCAAGCAACGTTTAAATTCTAAACCTGGATATTCAGATCTGGTCACCAAATACGGCTAGTCATTTCAAGCAACGTTTAAATTCTGAACCTGGATATTCAGATCTGGTCACCAAATACGGCTAGTCATTTCAAGCAACGTTTAAATTCTAAACCTGGATATTCAGATCTGGTCACCAAATACGGCTAGTCATTTCAAGCAACGTTTAAATTCTGAACCTGGATATTCAGATCTGGTCACCAAATACGGCTAGTCATTTCAAGCAACGTTTAAATTCTGAATTAATTAATCAATTACGAAAAAGCGTGGGGTTAAGAATATTTTTTTTAAATTATAGTTGTAATTTATTGTCGATTTTTTAAAAAAATTGCGATATTTTAAATAAAATTTAATAATTATTGTTTAAATAAATTAGCAATCTGGCAGCATTCATTTGCAGGTGGTCAATCCAATGCAGTCATGACGTTTGTGTGAGTGCTTTCCTTTGTCTCAGTGTGTTGCGCAGCAGTTTTATATGAACCGTTTTTTGATTCATCGGGATTGTTTTTAAAACTATACATTCTTTGTACCTTCAAATTAGTGGAAATAAACTTAAGTGTGTCAAGCTGCTCGTTATATTCCGGTAATTCTGGAAGGCTTTTAACATAAGCAATAATATTCATAAATCACATTCCGCGAAGTTGTAAATAACTAAATTTATTAAAAAATATACGTTGTAGGATAGCCTAGCAAGTAACATTTTGACAGAGCACTTACGGTGATTTAAAAAACAACGGCGCTGTTCAAATAATCCAATTATTATTATTGATAAGTACCTAAGTGAGGAAAATTGTTTTTAAAAGTGCTCAGAATTATTGGACTTCGATTATAAATTCAGGAAATCTACTAATTAGTTTCTTAGTTTCAAAATTAGACTATTTAATACGTGAAACGCGTAAGAGGTGAAACCAAAGCATTCCAGAGGTGAAACAATTTAGATACAAAAATAAAACTGATGTGTACAATACAAGAAGACAATCAGTGATTCGCATACGAAAAATGTGAATAATCATTATTGTTAAATAAAATATTTCTTTTCTGGTACTGGATTATGTAATACGGGCTTCGTTCGCAGCAACACGCGAGAGTTGCGATGTTGCTTTCAAATTTTGACAAAGGATAAAACAGTGGTGACATGTGGTGAAAATATGTTTAATTAATTTTTTATTAAAAAAAAACGTTACCGGACAGCAAAGTGCACATAAGATTTTTTACTCCAAATATGCTAAGGAATAGCTGGTTAAAGTTTGTCGGGTACGTGCCGATACACCCTGTATATATATTTTTTTTAAATCATTTTAAAATAAGTATGATAGTGTTTTTTGGTATAGTTCAGTTTATTCTGTTTTAGCCTGTGTTTTTTATTACTAAATTTTCTATTTCAGATCTCCCTGTATTAAGTATCCATCTTTTTATTTGTGATTTAAATGTTGAGGTTTTTGAGTGAGTGTGGTATTTTATTGTAGAGTTTAATACTATGATATAAGAAGCTTTTTTGCCCAAAAGTTGTATTAGTAATTATTTGTTGGATAAGTTTTTGACCATGAGATCTATTGTTTCTATTGTACGTGTTTGATGTTATTTCTTGGGTTTTGTACTTATGAATGTAAATGAGTATAGTTTTAGAATATAGTTGTTTAATTGACATGATGTTAAGATTGGTGAAGATTTCGTCAGTGCTAGTTCTTACATGAACTTTCAGTATAATTTTCATTATGGCTTTTTGAGTTTTAATTAGTGGATTTAGTATATTTTTATTTGCACTGCCCCATCCGATAATACCGTATTCTTACAGTGACTGGCAGAGAGCCATGTAGATTTTGATTAAGTCTTTTTAAATGAGCACACTTCTGATAGTTTTGAAAAAATAACTTAATTTTTTAATTTAATTATCTAAATAGCTAATGTGATTGGTCCATTTTAAATTTCCATCTATTTTTATACCCAGATACGTTATATGGTCAACGTTTTCTAATGATGGACAATTACAATGCTCATTTTAGTGATGCGGGCTATGAATTTTCATGTTAAGGTTTTCTTCAGAGTTTTTTGTATTTTTTGTTTTGAAAGTGATGAATTTGGTTTTATTAGCATTTAATGTAAGTGAATGGTAGTCTAGCCATTTTTTAATCCTGTTTAGTGTGTCTTCTGCTTTCATAAATGTTTCTCTCCAATTATTCCCATTTATAAGGAGAACAGTATCATCTGCAAAACTGATGATTTCTCCGTCACATTCTATGTGGCATAGATCATTCGTGTAAATTAGGAACAGAATCGGACCCAGAATACTTCCTTGAGGCACCCCGAATTTGACATCAATACACTCACTGGTTATGTTGTTAAGTTTCACAGTTTGCTTTCTATTTCCCATGTAGCTTTTAAAGAATATCAGTTCATTGTCAGTGATCCCTATGTTCTCTAGTTTTTCAAAAAGATGTGAGTGATTTACTGTATCGAAGGCTTTAGAAAGGTCGAGAAATACTCCAATGCATTTTTTATGTGAATCTAGAGAATTTTTAATATATTCAATTACTAAGGCTATAGCGTTGGATGTTCCTAGATTTTTTCTGAAACCAAATTGTTTTGGTGATAATAGTTTATTTAATAATAATAATAATAATAAATTTATTTCACATAAAAATCATACAATAAAACTTGCGGAAACTTTGACTAGCTAACTAGGAATAGATCCTGTTTTAGGCCAGTTAAATTGAAGTTTAGTTCATATTATAATTTAGTACTTAATATAATACAAACCGGTAAAGTAAATAACAGCCAGATATTAGTAATAAAAAGACAGATCACCACAGGAGTAAGGTAGAAAAAAGGTAGAAAAAATGGGAAGGGTAGTTTATAAGTTTATAATATATAGTTTTTTTTCAAATAGTTCGAAGCATTTATTCGTATCATTACAATTTAAGATTTCGTGCCAATTCTCTTTATCTAGATTATTTTATTTTATTTGTGTACAAAACATTTTACAACATTACAGATATTTAATCTAACTAATTGTAAAAGTACCATTTTCACAGTGAGAATGTAGCGCCAAAAACCTTACAAACTCATTGAATTTTCCGAAGAAAATGTCGAAATTATCTTATATATTTAAATAGCGTATCGCTCTTCCCACGGGCGAATTCGGGTACAGATTTGTACGACTCAATCGGCAATATAATATGTTATGGTGACGTGCCCGAGAGTGAGACTCTGGGACAAATAAATTGATTTGCGCCAGAATCTCACCGTTAGAGACGATGCCATTGACTAATTCAAAGAGATATTTTAGCAACGCAAAACATCTACGAGTTTCTAGAGAATGGTAGTTAGTCATGCCTAGAATAAATCTCGATGGATATAAATATGGATATGTTCCATAGAGGCGTAAAAATAAAAAAACGTTGGAATTTTTTATGAACTCTTTCAATGTTTAAAATATAGGATGCTTCAAATGGGGCCCAGATAATACAATTCGACTCCAGTACACTTAGCACCAGTGAGTTGTAAAGTAGCCTAATTGTTAGTGGGTTTTGAAATGAGCGTGAATTGCGAATGACAAAGCCCAGCAGTTTATATGCTCTGTTGCATAAGTCATTTGTGTGCTGGTGGAATGTCATTTTGCTGTCAAAAGTAACCCCTAGGTCTTTTATTTGACTAAAGCGATGAAAAATGTTATCGTTAATTGAATATTCAAATATGATCGTCAGTTTTACCCTTGTGAAAAAGACTACATTGCATTTAGGTGCACTGAAGCTTAAGGAGTTAATTTTTGCCCAGTTTGCGACAGAGTTCACATCGATTTGTAGGAGGACACAGTCAGCTAGATTTTTTATTATGCGGTAGAGTTTTAGGTCATCAGCAAACAATAAATAAGAGGAATGAGTGATGATTGAGCCAATATCGTTGATGAACAACAAAAATAATAGCGGTCCAAGAATTGATCCTTGCGGGACTCCAGAAAAAAACAGAAATTCAGCAGAGCGAGAACCTTTATAAAAAACGTATTGTTTGCGATTAGTGAAGTATGAAGCAAAAAGTAATTAAAGTTTTTTGGAAAAGCCAAACGTAGCTATTTTTTTTAATAGGACATCGATATCGACCTTGTCAAAGGCCTTTTCAAGGTCAAAGTATGTAACATCTACTTGATTTCCTTGGTCGAGAGTTCTTGATAGTAAGTCGGAAATGCATAGTAGATTTGATAATACTGACATCTGGGGTCTAAATCCATGTTGACGATCGTCAAGAAGAGGTTTGACATGGCTGTACAAATACCGATGAAGGATTTTTTCGAATATTTTCGCTACAGAGCAAAGAATTGCAACCGGCCGGTAGTTACGGATATCGCATTTATCACCCTTTTTATGTATCGGGGTTATTTTGGTAAGTTTCCATATATCCGGAAAAGATCCAGTTTTTAAACAAGTGTTAAAAAAATGACACAATGATAAAATAAAAAAGTCAGAACAACCTTTAAGAATGAACGTTGGTATGTTATCAGGTCCCATTCAGTTGGGCTTACTCAGTACGGATATTGCCGTCTTAACATCCTTTTCTGTGATTTTGACTAAGTCGAACGGCTGACCTATTTGCTCGGCGTTTATGATGGCGTTAACGTCAAGAGTTGGTTGTTTAGTATTATAGACGGATGAAAAGAATTTTGCAAAGCTGTATGCAATATCATTATACGTATTTAATTCATTGCCATCAAATGTCATAGATTTAAATGCGTTATTTGATTTTTTAACCCCTCCGAAAATCGCCATGTAAGCACTTTAACTGTCTTTAACGAAATGACATTTTACGAAAACTTTTTGTTATTACCGCTTCACAATTAAAGCTCTATAAATGAAACATTTCTGAACGTAGCCGAATAGTAAAAACTGTTTTAGAAAAGTTACAAAATAAGCTTTCAAATTATTATATTACAAATAAATATTAGCATTTTTAAATATTAAAATTTAGAACGCAAACATTAAAAATAGGTTAAAAATGACTCACGTCATGTTTTTAGGTGAAAATGGTACTAAAATCACAGATTATGTAAACAAAAATATTTATTCTATTGTATATATGTGTAATAAACACTTTTATCACCTCATTTTTTTATCATTTCATATAAAAATATTTTATAAAAATTTAATATGTGAAGCGCGCGGCGCTACCGGCAGACATTTTGCGCGGGTAAAAATGTTGTGTCAATTATGCGACTGTCAGCAGATTCCTGTTTTGTATTTCCATAGACAACTTGGTAGTGATGTGTAGCTTGATCTATAATCGACCTTTTAGTTTTTGTTTGAGGGATGTAACTAAAATAATAACGGAGTAAGAACGATTTCTATGGAGAGACACGCGTTGACGTGTAAACACGCTTATTGTACTTGTCTGCTATCGTTATTTTATCGTGTATATCTGCTTACGTTGCTGACCGGTTAAGCGTCTTTACATTTGGAAACTGATTGGAATCTGAAGCTAATGATAGTTCGATGGAGTTTAAATAATTTTTTGAGAGTCTCTTATCTCACGTTTAACTAAATTACGGTAATGTGAGAATTGAGCGTAGTCTGCGAGGAGTTTACTTTTTTCCATTTCTTATGTAGCATATATTTTTTTTATATTACCAATAATATGATGAGAGTACCATTTAGGGTATATTCATCCGAAATAAAACATCCCATTTTACTACCCAAATCTAGTCATTTGACCAGGTTATTAATTGATTACTATCACCGCGCATATCTTCATGTCGGACCGCGCACTCTCCAATTTCTTATTCAACGCAAATATTGGATTATGTCCGGTCGTACCGTCATTCGATCCCTGTTATCAAAATTATGTCATAGAATAACTCATTTTACTTCAATACTCAGCAACATTTTTATCATAGAGCCATAAGTACTAGGTTGCTCTATTAATATGTTTTTTTTTTTTAATTTTTTTTTTTGTTTTTGATAAATACACAGAGAATAGCCAATATGCTTGCGTCTCGTAATAGTATTCTTTATTTTTTTTTGGTTGATAACATAGTTCGTGACTATTTGTACCCAAAAGACAGCCGGTGTGCTTGCGTCTTCTAATTTTTATTATATTTTGATTGATCTCATATGCAGTACCGGGGCTATTTTTTTTTTGTTAATTTTGTTCCAAAATTAGGAGGGCGGAAATGTTGACGCAACAAGCTTCCTTTAACATTGTCCTTGATATTTTTCCATCCTATTACCTACAAGTACCTGTCATTATCCGACAATACCCACGTTTGTGTGACATTTACAACAATAAACTTAACTATCAAATCAGTTTATTGATGAAGCCGGTTTGAGGAACATCTCTTTATGATCAGTGCTATTATTGATATCAACTCGGGGTAGAATACTGTGCCGTGAACATATTCGGTTCCCTCAGTGTGTTTCTTACCCAACCCAGATGTTGTGATGTTATGGAAGTTGCGTTGCAATAAATCATCTCCTGTGAGTGAAACCAACCAGCAACATCGTTGACGAACATCAAAGGGGTAAGTCGGATTCCTTCCTTACTCCCTGTTCACAATCTCTAACCATTGTTGTGTCAACTTCAAGTTCACAATTAATTTTACAGTCCATTCTTGATTCGCCTTGCGATTACAGTGACAGTTGGTTTAGTGTTGTTTGCCATATTTTTTATATATTTTTTTTTACTGTGCAACAAATATTTTTTCCAATTACAGTACAATTTTACATATGTCAGGATTTAGCTAGGTGACTATTCAATAATTAAGTTAAGTCATTTAGAGAACAGTCACTTACATCCAAATTCTTTGCAAGTTCGTTTAATTTCATAACATCCCAAGAGAAATGGGCTATCGATAAAACTGTTCCTAATTTTGAAACACTAGCTAAACTTGCTTTCCCTCCTATAGTATATTGGTAGTTGGTACCACTCGCGTAGAATGACGCGCAAATTGTGCTGGATATGAAATGTTCTTAAAAATCATTATTCTTAGTTACGATCATTCTTAATAATAATCGTTCTTATTAATGACCGTGATTAATTATCATATGATTAATATGTATGTGTTCAAAAGTCACATAAGAAAATGTTTTTTTTTAGTTATTTGGTCGCCATGAAAATTATAATAATTGTCTATGACTTCATAATTGTCTATGCATAACCTATAAATATTTTTGACAAGTGCTAACAAGTGCTTTCTTCTCCGACAGCCGTTTCTTCCTGTTCCCCAACTCTGTTTATCCCGCGTTGTTAAACTTACTATCCCACGCCTGTGATGGTTATTGGTAAAGTAAATACTCATTCTTATATTCATCGCTATTTATTTGGTAGCTGCCGTTATTTCAGTTTAGTTAGGGAATCATTGGGCGTTTTGTCACAGTAGAATGTTTAAACTGTCAATTTGACGTCTACCGATTATTAGATTAGTATTTAGAAGGCATTTATTACAATTACACAACAAAAAACATATGGTTAACAGATATTTTGTTAAAAGCGGAATGGCGGTAAACATTGTAAGTATATAAATATAGTTTTAAAACGATAAACAACGTTTCTCTTAACCGTTGTCATATCTCCAAGGTTTTCAAATATGTGTTTTGGCTACGATTTCGTTATTTTGACAGGTTATTCCAAGCGAAACCAAATTTTATTTTTTTATTGTTTTTTTTATTCTACTTAAAAGAAAATTACATTTTCACTTATTTAACTAGAAAAAACTAATACATTACCCATTAATATATTACATTACGATTTTATTCACGATCATTGTTTTGTTGATTGAGCATAAAACTGAACAACTTTTTTTTAAATTTACCTACACTTTTTTAATTTTTATATCGTCTGGGAGGCAATTATATATGTTGCTCCCCGAGTAACCAATGGATTGCTTGCCGTAATGAGTATGTGTCGTGTTTAAATGTATTTTATCTTGTTGCCGTGTAAAGTGTGTGTGTACTTGGTATGTTTTAATGATTTCTGTTTTTGGATGTATGAGTTTATTATTAATTTTGCATATAAGGAGACATGTATTATATTCATTAAAAGTTTCTTAATGTTAATAGTTTTGTTTCTATGCATAATTTTTCTGTTGATGTTCTAGGTTTGAAGTGAAATAGCTTTTTGATTACTTTGTTTTGTTTTACGCGTAGTTCATTTATATATGTTTCATATGCATTTCCCCAGATTTCAATCAAATAGTTTAAATGTGAATGTACGAGGCTATAATATAATATAGACTTACTTACTATAATATAGACTTTTTTTAATTTTATTAGGTAATATTTTTTTTTTTTTTTTTAAAGAAAGACAAACATTCCCGGGTTACGAATAACCCAACAATGTTTGAAAATCTTCTACTACCACCACAGAAAGCCGAAAATGTTGCTTGTGTTGTGATGGAGGACTTAGCCAGCCGAGGAATCGAACACGCGACGCTCGGGTGAGACCCAAGCGCTATGCCCACTCAACCACTGACCGGTCATATATACCATATATATATATCATATATGTAGACCGGTAATCTATGATATTCGGCTAAATAGGCTAATTAAAGGGTTGATTTTATCTTTAATATCTTGAATATGCTGTTTAAAAGTTAGCTATTTATCAATGTATCAGGATTTGCAAATTCTTATAATCAATTTTTAATGCTACATAAGGAGGAACGATTTAACGAGTTGAGCATAAAATCATGTATCCTGTTTTATTTTATTTTAACAACGTTCTGTTTCAGATATATTTTTGTGGTCAAACCAATAACCAAACTCTACCAAAGCAGACCATGGATCTACTGAAGCCAGATATTATATCCATTAAGACGGAACCAGGTCTCCGGGAAGAAGATGGAGGTGAAATTGCGTTTTCATTTTCAAACAGGACACATTCTTGTTCACAACATCCTTTCTTATAATACATGAGGTGTATTGGGTATTTACCTTAATATGCGTCATTGCCGGAAAATACCAAAATACAGCACTCATTAAACTTTATTACATTATTCACAACAAGTTCTCGGTTCCTCGATTTTCACCTAATTTCATTTAGGACATGATGTAAATAACACGTATTTATTGTACGTAAAAAATACATAAATATTGATTGAAAAAACAATATTCCATTGACTGAAAACAATCAAACTCTCTACTACGGGTGCTTTAGAGAAAGTTTTTGTTTTTTGAAGAATCGGTCACTGAAGCGGACATCTGAGGTCATTTTTTATCTGACATTGACCTTGTTTATCAATGGTATCTTTATTCGTAAAAAAATAGTTTATTGATTTCCAATTTAAAAAAAATCTCGTTTATATCAATTTTACGAAGAAACAGGGCTGGCACTATCCTGGCGCAATTGGAGCAGTTCGCTCCGGGCGTCTAGTGCTCAACCTAACACATCGCCCTTGATATATGATCCATACAACTATTTTCCATTTATTAACCATTCAAATTAACATATTCGTACTTTCTTGTAACATCATAACTATTGCAAAAATTGCTAATCTATCTTGTAATTACTCTTACCATAGTTTATTAATTTTGGTAAAAACTAAAGCCTCTTTAATATTCTATAAGAAAACAGTAGATCATTCCATACGTATTGTCCTACTCACATGTTTTTATATGATTTACACCACCATCAATAATGTATTTACCCAAAATAATGTGTTCATACCTTCCTTAACAGATTCCTCTAGTTTTGACATAACTACTATCACAAATTCTAATGTTTTACCCTATTTTTCGATATTCTCACCATATAAACAAATAATACCACTTTTATTAACACGAATATTTCTCACCAGTATTAATATTTGCGTTTGTTTCGTGGCAACACTTAATACATTTACCTCAATACTATTTAAATCTTGGAAAGAAAGTTACTGGAAATGCTCTAACTCTGTTCTAATTACATCTTTGTTCACTAACCTTGTTCTTATCTATTTATCACACTTACCCATACTCTTCATACATGCTCGTGATACAATTAGCTGGTATTAGTCAAAAGAAATGATTGATATTAAACTACAAATAGAAAACCACGGTAACGTAATTTCTCCTGAAACCAATGATGCATAAATATTCTAAAACCCTATAAACGATTAAAAATATTCTCAACAAACATTCGAAGCATTGATAAGAACTATAATGACCTACTTGTAACACTTGCCGATTTGAATAATATGTTTGACATAATAATTTTAACTGAATGTTGGATCAAGTCAAATTACACTCACAAAAACATTACAGGATTTACAGTTTTCAATACACAAAATAATAAAACACAGTCAGATGGAGTAATTGTCTATGTAAAATCTGAGCTGGACCCGATTATCTCTGAATTATTCATTGATAATGCCAACTGCCTTAAAATAAAAACCATCCAAACCACAATTCTTGCACTATACAGGTCACCTAAACACCAAAATATTTCATCCTTCCTTAACTCCTTAGACTTTGCCTTATTTAACTGTACACCAAATGAGGAGCTAATGGTGATCGGTGACATTAACATATATTTACTTAAACCAAAGGCATCACAGACACTCGACTATAAAAATCTCATGACTCAACACGGGCTTATTTCTTATATTAATGCTCCTACTAGAGCAACTGATACTAGTAACTCATGTATTGATCACGTATTTCTACGAACAAAAAAAATGCAAAGGGAATTATATATCATTCAACCATAACGGACCATTTCTCAATAGCAATAAGTCTTATGCATAATAAACCCACTACCGGAACGTCACGTAGTAATATAAAAAAGAAATACATTAATCTCGAGAAACTAACTTCTAAAATTATTTTAGAATATTGGCTCTCCACTCTAAGCTCCACAGACGTAGACATTGCTTTTAATACCTTCTCTGAAACTCTCTTGCAACATATTGAGAATGTGACTGAAGAATCCCATGTGAATAATTCAAAAAATAAAAAACTGAAGCCATGGATAACAGATGGCCTAATTTTTTGTATTAAAAAACGGGACAAGCTTCACAAAAACTTACTCAATAATCCAGACATTCAAGCCTAAATATTTTATAAAAAGTACAGAAATATATGTAATAATATCATTAAAACCACAAAAGAAAACTACTACAAAGAAAAACTGTCCAGAGTCGGTAATAATAACAAACATATTTGGAATATCGTCAAAGAAATATCTAACACTGATCACCCAGTACAACCAATCAATAAATTAAACATCAACGGACAAGACACCTCCCTAAATGACCATCCAGATACTGTGACCAATCACATAAATGAATACTTTTGCAATATCGGTAAAAATCTAGCATCAAAGATTTTAAATAAGACTTCAACCGATGAAAATGCCCTTGCCGACATTATCAATCAATGTGCCAGTGAAACAGATAATAAACTCACCTTAAACCCGACCAACTACGATGAAATTTCTCAAACTATTAGACAATTAAAGCCCTCTCATTCGTGCAATCATGACAAAATTTCCTCAACTATACTAAAAACAGTTGAACCCTTTATAATCCATCCATTAGTACATATCATTAACCTCAGTCTCACTAAAGGTGAATTCCCAAACAAACTCAAACTTGCCCTAGTTCAACCAATTTTTAGGTCCGGAAATCCTACTGACATAACAAACTACAGACCAATTTCTATATTATCATCACTATCAAAAATTATTGAAAAAATAGTAAAAAGAAGACTTATCGACCATCTTACAAAATATAACATACTCTCGTCAAACCAGTATGGCTTTAGAGAAGGACTAAATACAGATTCAGCTATTTTAGAACTAACATCACATATAACACAAGCCTTAGACAAAGGTGACAAATGTTTGGCAGTATTTCTGGATTTAGCTAAGGCATTTGATACAGTATCTCATCCAATCCTTCAAGCCAAGCTCAAAAAAATCGGAATAAAGAATAAGGCATTTGATTGGTTCAAATCGTACCTCACAGACAGAAAGCAATGTGTTAAGCTACCATCGCATAAACCATCCCATTCAACTAGCATTATCTTTGGTGTGCCACAGGGCAGTGTACTCGGTCCCACTAATTTATATCTATGAATTATGTAAACTATCTATTATTGATGGCAATATAATCACTTTCGCCGATGACACTGCCCTAGTACTAAAAAGTAAGACATGGGAAGAAACATTTCATAGAGCGGATCTAACATTGCAAATTATTAAACAGTGGTTGGATGATAATCTACTCACCTTAAACATAACTAAAACGAAATATATAACGTTTAGTCTTAATATCCCGAGTCAGCCTTCAATCAATCATACACTAAAAATACATTCTTGTAGAGACAACTCTAGTTGTCTGTGCAATCCACTAGAACGAGTAGATTCCATTAAATATTTGGGTGTAATAATTGACAATAAACTACGATGGGAAGATCACGTAATAAATGTTAAAAACCGTATACGGAAACTGGCATATATCTTCAGGTCATTACGGAATATTCTAAATAAAAATACACTAAAAACGGTATACTTTTCTTTATGCCAATCAATTATATCTTACGGTATAGTAGTCTGGGGAGGATGCTCTAACACGATATTAGATCCATTAATTAAAGCTCAAAAATTGATAATGCGGACTATTTACAAAGTACACTATATTCACCCCACGAAGGACTTATTTAACGACTTCGAAGTACTCAACATAAAATCCTTATACGTCAAAAACATATTCTCCTACTATAAATTCAAACATACGAAAAAAAATATTTTTGAATCGACCCATAATACAAGATATTCCAACAAATCCAATTATACTATTCCCCCAATAAAAACCTCAATGGCACAAAGACAATTTAACTTTCTTGGCCCAAAAATATTCAATAATTTAACGTTAGAAATAAAATCAATAGCCAAATACGACAGTTTCAGGAAAGCGCTCGGGGATTTTTTGATGTGTGATTGTTATAGTGTTAGTAGCCTATTCCAAGTACTCAGATAGAGGTGTATATATTGTTTATATGCGTGAGGATGCGTCATATGGGTGTATGTATACATGTGTTGTTATATGTATATAGGTATTTCTGCTGCTATATACACATGTGTGCTTGCATGCACACATATTAAAAATTATATATGTAATTATGTACATTTTTACAATCTAATGCTAATTTACTTCTTTCTCCTTTCTAATTTCTATCTTCTACTTTTTATTACAATTTTTCCAAAATTTTAGCTTCATTTATAGTTACTAATTTCATATGTTTACACTAGATTTCATATTTCATACAAAGTAATTACACTCAATTGGTCACCATGAAAGAGGCAGCCGCCTAGTATGGTGATTCATTATATCTACTTTATGTAAATTTCAAAATAATGTAACATGTATTAAATAAATAAATAAATATTATTTTTGATAAATACCGCGCTACAAAAAAACACAAATCATCATTTTATTGATTACAGTGATATCCTGCCTTGGCGTGTACTAATTGAGACTGTTAGGGCAGCCACAATTAAACTCGCACCTGGCGCCGTTTGGTTCAGGGCTGGCCATGCAAAGATTCGATCTATTTATTGCCCTTTTTTATTCCAGGAAACATAAATGTGAAGACAGTCACCATAAAAGCGGATCTTGGACCCCGACAAGATGAAGCGGCGCTTACTTATATTAAAATTGACATAGACCTGCCGGATGTAAAAGAGGAATGCTTTAAACGCTTTGGAAGAATTACCAAGGAAGCAGGTAAAACCAATTTTTCACTGTAATCTTGGAACGATTCGGACTCTCATGTTTTTTTTTATCCTTTCTACGAACTTTCTACGCTTATTTAATCTAAGTTTAACTGAGTCTTTTTCACCCATTTTATTTTTCAAATTTGTCGACAGATCTTCAGACGCATTTTGTGGAAAAGGGATACACTCCTCCCCATCGCAACGACTCCTTCTCTCCTAAGTCAAATTTTGCAATGAACGTAAGCACCCATGTAAGAGAAAAACCTTTTTCTTTTTCCAAGTGCAACTATTCAAATGCTCAAAAGCGAAATTTAAAGAGGCACATGCTGACTCACAGTCGAGAAAAACCTTTTTCATGTTCCGTGTGCAATTATGAATGTAATCATAAGGGTAATTTAAAGAGCCACATGCTGACTCACAGTAGAGAAAAACCTTTTTCATGTTCCTTGTGCAACTATGCGTGCTGTCAAAAGGGTCAGCTGAAGATTCACATGCTGATTCACAGTGGAGAAAAACCTTTTTCATGTTTGGAGTGCAACTATGAAAGTTATCAACAGGGTAACCTGAGGACACACTTGCTGACTCACCGTGGAGAAAAACCATTTTCTTGTTCCGTGTGCAACTATGCATGTTATGGAAAAAGTCAGATGAAGGGGCACATGCTGATTCACAGTGGGAAAAAACCTCTTTCATGTTTGAAGTGCAACTTTGCAAGTTATCACCGGGGTCAACTGAACAGACACTTGCTGACTCACAGTGGCGAAAAACCTTTTTCATGTTCAGTGTGCAACTATGCATGTTATCAAAAGAGCCACCTAACGAGCCACATGCTGACCCACAGTGGCGAAAAACCTTTTTCATGTTCAGTGTGCAACTATGCATGTTATAAAAAGAGCCACCTAACGAGCCACATGCTGACTCACAGTGGCGAAAAACCTTTCTCATGTTCCAGGTGCATCTTTTCATGTAATCGAAAGGATATTCTTAAGAGCCACATGCTGACTCACAGTGGAGAAAAACCTTTTTCATGTTCCGCTTGCAACTATGCGTGTAATCAGAAGAGTCAACTGAAGAGCCACATACTGACTCACAGTGGAAAAAAAACTTTTACATGTTCCTTGTGCAACTATGCAAGTTATCGAAAGGATTATCTGAAGAGCCACATGCTGACTCACAGTGGAGAAAAACCTTTTTCATGTTCCGTGTGCAACTATGCGTGCTGTCGAAAGGGTCAGCTGAAGATTCACATGCTGATTCACAGTGGAGAAAAACCTTTTTCATGTTTGGAGTGCAACTATGAAAGTTATCAACAGGGTAACCTGAAGTCACACTTGCTGACTCACAGTGGAGAAAAACATTTTTCATGTTCCGTGTGCAACTATGCGTGCTGTCGAAAGGGTCAGCTGAAGAGACACATGCTGATTCACAGTGGAGAAAAACCTTTTTCATGTTTGGAGTGCAACTATGAAAGTTATCAACAGGGTAACCTGAAGTCACACTTGCTGACTCACCGTGGAGAAAAACCATTTTCTTGTTCCGTGTGCAACTATGCATGTTATGGAAAAAGTCAGCTGAAGAGGCACATGCTGATTCACAGTGCAGAAAAACCTTTTTCATGTTCCTTGTGCAAATATGCATGTTATCAAAAAAGCGAACTAAACGGACACATGCGGATTCACAGTAGAGAAAAACCTTTTTCATGTTCCGAGTGAAACTATGCGTGTTGTCGAAAGGGTCAGCTGAAGAGGCACAAGCTGACTCACAGTGGAGAAAAACCTTTTTCATGTTCCTTGTGCAACTATGCATGTTATAAAAAGGCGAACTAAACAGACACATGCAGATTCACAGTGGAGAAAAACCATTTTCTTGTTCCGTGTGCAACTATGCATGTTATGGAAAAGGTCAGCTGAAGTGGCACATGCTGATTCACAGTGGAGAAAAACCGTTTTATGTTCCGTGTGCGCCTATGCATGTTATAGAAAGAGCGACCTAACGAGCCACATGCGTACTCACAGTGAAGAAAAACCATTTTCATGTTCGGAGTGCGATTGTACAAGTTATAATCATGGTAACCTGAAGGCACACATGCTGACTCACAGTGGAGAAAAACTTTTTTCATGTCCCCTGTGCAACTATGCATGTTATCGAAAGGGTCAACTAAAGTTAAGTCAACATAGTACAACAATCTACCTACTAACTAACGTTCACGCAAATCAATCGCTCCGATCAAAACAATTAAAATATAAAGTTTAAAACGCTTGTAAAACAAAGTATAAGTTTTATCCGTGTTTACCACAGATGATTATAGTGTCCTTTCTAATTAACGAAGAAAT
Source organism: Hesperophylax consimilis (assembly GCF_061612785.1). NCBI lineage: Eukaryota > Metazoa > Arthropoda > Insecta > Trichoptera > Limnephilidae > Hesperophylax > Hesperophylax consimilis. The sequence goes on from NC_142852.1 coordinate 12,357,114, forward strand.
ATTCTTCAATTAAGTTATTAAAAAAGAATAAATATTGAAGTGAGGTGACAGATCAGCGTCATTTTACAGTGAATTTGTCATATCATCTCCCAGTTTAATTTGAAATTCAATCTGTTGGTGATATATAATTAATTATCAAAGTGTTCATAATTATTGATCCCATGATAGTGTTTAAAAATAATAATATTACAAAAGTGAACTGATAATATTGAAAAGAACAGTTAATTATTTAATTTACAGGGGCTCGGTTATATTATAAGCCGTTAAAACCACAGTTCGCCGCAAGCCTTAGTTGGTTCAGTTGTCTAAAACGTCACCTGAATTTGGTGCATTTGGAAAATCTGCAAATTGGACATTTGATGATCCTAGGATCGAATCTTACCAAATGCAGAATTATAAAATAAAAGCGATTTTATTTTTATTTTATAATTTATAAAGTTTAACCAATATACCTAATTCGGTTATCATCGTATTGTCGTTATAAGGCGGGAAGTAAATATATTATTCAAGATGCACTGCAGAGTATGTCCAGAAGCCGTCCTTTCAGACGATTCAATATTTGTGTGTGCGACGTGTAAAGGCACCTATCATTTAGCCTGTGAGGCATAAATGAGAATAAATACCCTCGATTTACTCAAGAAAGGCTAACCCAACAGAAGTGCAAGCAGTGCAAAAAGGATACCCGTTCAGCCGCCTCAAGTGCTACTATTTTAACGGAGACCACCAGTGATACCGCAACTTTGGAACCATCAAAAAAGTGACCAACAAAGCTTCAACGCCCACCTACCAATCATCAACTAATCTAGAAGAACTGCAAGAGTTAGTCATTTATAAAACGACTAATTTGGAAAAAAAAAAAACAAAATGATATTTTGGACCAAAATAATAAAATTCTAGAAAATATCCAATTCATAAGTGCGCAGTATGAGGACTTTCTTGCCAGATTTCGTAACATGGAGCAACGGAATGATGAGCTCACGAAGAAGAACGCCGTTTTTGAAGCCAGAATTACGGTCCTGGAGAATGGTGAAGAATTTCAGGAGCGTGCCCTCAAAGCAAATAATGCCGAAATAAGAGGCATTCCTGAAATCAACGGGGAGAATTTACAAAACGTAATGTTCAACATCTGCCAGACTACAAAATCCTCGATTCAAACTAAAGATATCGACTCTATCTATCGGTCAGCTAAAAAAAATAATAAACAGAATCATCCGAGAGAAATAATTATCAAATTAAAAACGAATCTAGCTAGAGATCAGCTGCTAGCGGATGTGAAAAATTACAATAAAAATCAACAAAATACCGAAGACAAACTTAACACATTGAACATTGGAATTGCCGGTTCCCGCTCGCCTATCTACGTTTCCGAACAACTGACCTTTCGATCAAAGCAGCTCTGGTTTAAGACACGCCAATATGCCAAGGAACGTATGTTTCGATTCGCGTGGGTTAAAGGAGGGAACATATATATTAGAAAAGAGGCGGGAACAAATGCTATTCTCATTTCCGATGAATTAAAATTGTCAGCACTGTGATAAAATTGTACCAATTTCGCTCTCGAGGTATATTTCGTCTCGCTTGTTTACTATTATATTTAGTCGTTGTTCCCGCTTCATCAAGTCTATTGCTTTCCACTTCCTGCTAAGAACTTGTATTATCACCAGCTTCATAGTAATTTTAGGTGTTAATAAAACTAAATTAGAAATTGTATTAAAACTTATATTATGCGAAAGTTTATCACAGCACCACATTAATCTAAAATATAATACCTATGTTACGCAATACTACACTTATTTAAAATATACTAACTATGTTTCGTTTACCATATGATAATTATAATGATTCCGGTATAAATTTTAACACAAATGTTATTTATGATCTAAATAATCTAAACAAATACAATTGGGGCTCATATAGTCTAAAAATCATACATCAGAATATCAGAAGCATTTCAAAAATCGATGATTTTTTATTATTTCTTGATCAATTTAATTACTCATTCGATGTTATAATTTTGTCGGAATGTTGGATAAATAATGAATACACCTCCAAAATTATACACAATTACTCTGAATACCACACTAGCATAAGTTTAAATAAATCTAGTGGGATCGTTGTTTACATCAGAGACGGAATACAAGCACAAGTAGATGAAATTTTATTATCACAAGCAAACTGTCTGAAAATTGTTTTGAACAACAACTTATGTATCTTTGCAATCTACAGATCACCCGCTTTCCAAAACATCGACACTTTTTTGAGCTCACTTCAAGCAATCATCAATAGTTCAAAAAAAAATAGAACGTCAAATCATCATAGGCGATCTCAATATTAATACTATTCCCGAATACCACCGTCAATATAACGATTATTTATGCCTGCTTACTGAAAATGGATTCAATCAGACAATTAACAGCCCTACTCGAGAACAGGGCATGAGTAAATCTTGCCTAGACCATATCAATGTTAAAAATGTTAACCCAATCGCATATTTGTTTTTCACACTACAATTTCAGACCACTACACCACAGCTCTCTGTCTTAAAAACAAACCTCCCACTGATGCTAAAATTAAATATGTCCCTCGAACAAATTACAATAACTTACTCGAAGACTTGCGTTCAGAAAACTGGCAAAACGTTCTAGCCTAAATTGATACTGACTCAGCAATGAATGAATTTATCACAAAATTACATTCATATATATCTAAACACACTAGTCACATACACATAACAAATAATCAAGTAAAACTCACACCTTGGATCTCCCCTGGCCTTGTCAAATCTATTCACAGAAGGAATCAATTACACGAAAAGGCGAAAAGATGTCCTGAAAATATTTTAGTACAAGCTCATTATAAAAAGTATAGGAATTTATGTAAACATTTAATTAAATCGACTAAAGAAAATTATTATAAAAAAATTATTTACGAAAATAACTGTACGCCAAAACGTCTGTGGGAAGCTTTTCGTAATATATCTAAAACAAAAATTAATAAATCTTCCGAAATTAAATCGTTGTACATTAATAATATAAACTGTTCAGACCCAAAAATTATGGCAAATTTTGCCAATAATTATTTCACTTCAGTGGGAGTCACTCTTGCGAAAAAAATTATTGATAAACTTAATACTACTGAAATTGATCTCGCTAAGTTTACTAACTCTAATTTCGGTCATAAAATAGACAATATACAAACAACGACAAACGAAGTCATGAAAATAATTGACGATCTTAAGTCATAAAATGCTTGTGGTCCTGATAAAGTCTCATCAAATCTGTTAAAATTTATTAAATCCTCAATCGCAATACCGATCGCGTTCATTTCGAATCTAAGCTTTAAATCAGGAATATTCCCCAATCATTTAAAACATTCAGTAGTTATATTGCTTCACAAAAATGGTGACAAATCGGATGTACATAATTACCGGCCAGTTTCTTTGCTAAATTCGGTCTCGAAAATTATTGAAAAAATTGTAAAAAATCGCCTTAGCACATATCTGGAAGATAATAACATTCTTTCTAATAGACAATACGGCTTCTGACCAGGTTTAAGCACAGAAAATGCTATCGCTAACCTGACAAAAATCATCTCTAATAATATCGATGGAGGAATTAAATGCACTGCACTATTCCTGGATCTAGCCAAAGCGTTCGACACTATATCACATAAAATTCTGTTGAAAAAACTACAGTGCATTGGAATACAGGGTCAACTATTAAAGTGGATGGTTAGTTATTTAGAAAACAGAAGCCAAAGAGTGAACATTAATGATACTCTAAGCGATTCAGCAAATATTAAATTTGGTGTACCTCAGGGAAGTACTCTAGGGCCAATTTTGTTTAATATATAGGTATATTAATGAGCTATGTAACAGTTCCCTTGCCGACCACATTATTACCTTTGCAGACGATGCGGTCTTGTTATTTGAAGGTAAAAACTGGAATGAAGTTCACAGAAAAGCAGAATCTGGTATAAACAGTGTTAAACAATGGCTAGATAATAATCTACTCACACTCAACACGGAGAAAACAAAATTCATCTGCTTCAGTGCAACTCAAGCGGGACAACCGAAAGAAACACAAAACATTATTATACACCACTGCAATAACCCAAATACTTGTAATTGTAACACCCTAGAATGCGTAGATAGTATAAAATATCTAGGAATTATGATAGACAAATTTCTGAGATGGGACCTACATATAGACTCAATTTCCACTAAAGTCAGAAAACTAACTCATTTTTTCCTGGGCATTAGAAATATTCTCTGCATAAAAGATCTGAAATGTTTATATTATGCTCTGAGTAACTCATTACTTGAATATGCATCTTTGGGATGGGGCGGATGTTCCAAAACAATACTGGATCCCTTAGCAAAAGCACAGAAATCACTACTAAGGGTCATCCTAAAAAAATTATTTAGGTACCCCAGTGATGTATTATTCGAAGAGATACGAGTTCTTGATGTAAGGCAACTATACATAAAAAAAAAAAATATATTACACACTCAAAAACAACGTCACCACTACCCTTCCATTGATCATTATCACGACACTAGACATTCAAGGAGGAATCCAGTTGTTCCACCTACTACTATGACATCCTTTGCCCAAAGACAAATCTATTACCTTGGTCCAAAATTATTCAACCTCTTACCCGATTTATGGAAATCGAAAAGCATAAGCATTCTGCGTAAATTAGTTAATTACTGGCTTCTAGACTTAGGAAGAGTCGAAAGCGAACTTATGATGACCAACAGATAAACAAAAATGTTCTGTACTCACATTTATTCATTGTTATTGGCAGTTAAATAAAAAATTCCTACCATGCATCTGATTGATACAATGCGATTGATAATTTTTGTGATTGATAATGTTTATACAATTATATGGTTTAGTTAACTAATGTTAACTAAACCAGGCAATTTGGCTGTCCTAAAACGGGAAAATTTCCTAGTTGGACAGCCAAAGCTTCCTTAATATATATGTAATTATTTGTATCTAATAAATAAATAAATTAATAAAAGTTCCACGTGCTGACTCACAGTGGAGAAAAACCTTTTTCATGTTCCGTATGCAACTATGCATGTTATAAAAAAGGCGAACTAAACAGACACATGCGGATTCACAGTGTAGAAAAACCTTTTTCATGTTCCGTATGCAACTATGCACGTTATCAAAAGGGCCAACTGAAGAGCCAAATGCTCTCTCACATCGTAGGAAAACCTCTTTAATATTCCGTGTGCAACTAAACATGTTATCTGAAGTTCAACATGCTAACTCACGGTGGAGAAAAACTTTTTCATGTCCCGTGAGAAACATTTCATTTTATCAAAGCGCCCATCTAAAGGCCCACATGCTGTGTCAAAGTGGCAAAAAACCTGTTTTATGTTCCAAGTACACATATTAATGTTATTATAAAGGCAATCTGAAGCGCACGTTGTGTCACTGCGGAGAAAACTTTTTATTTTTCCTTGTTTATCTATGGATATTCACAAAACGCACATCTTAAAAGCTACATGCTGACTCACAGTGGCAACAAACCTTTTTCAAGTGCACATATTCAGATTCTAGGAAAGGCCACCTTACCCCCCATATAGGACATTTGTTGGAACACATGCTGACTCAGAGCGGAGAAAAACCCCCTTTTCTTGTTCCCAGTGCAACTATGAAAGTTATCAACAGTGTTCCTTGAAGAGAAAATACTGAATGACAGCTGAGAAAATTTTTTTCGTTTTCTGGCTGAAGAGAGATTTGAAAAAAACGCGTGCGCACTCACAGTTTTTTTTCGTATGCAATTACGCGTTTTCTCGAAGTTACTCTTTGATTGGACACTTTTCTTGTTCCTTGCGTTAACATTCACGAAATTAACTATTTACACAATAAATTCTTGTATTAGATATGATATGTTTCACCAGAGAGTTACCAGTACAATCAGTACAGTCACAATATTTATAACCTTGCGATTTCTTTGAATTTGTTCTGAATCGCATTGTAAAAGATTTGATTTATTTTTAAACTTGTATATGTTTACAGTAATGTACTTAATTATTGTTAAAATAATATTTTTACACTTCTAAATTCACTGTCAAAACTGTAGAACCGTAGCAGCAGCTACTAGTGCATTCTAGAACATTTTTTTTGTTTACCCTTTAGAGATCGCACCTTGTACCTACGAGAATTATTTGGTTAACATCTGCTAGGTACTTCAACCGCTCGAGAACGTACTACCTGGGCAGACAGAAAAAAGTTCCATTGATTTGACTGATTTGACGATTTTCCTCGCAGATACATTAAAATGGAAGTATTTTTCTCCGTACAAAACAGAACCGACAAATTTTAACCTTAGATTTATTTTTTTTAATTTTTACTATGCGGTTTGTAAAGGCTACAATTCCAATATAATCAATGATTTTATTCGAATAAAACGAAAACTCTTTCATTTAAAAAAAGTTGGAATGTTCTTGTTTTTGTAATTCTTAGAAGTAAATACAGTTAACTACTTATTGGCTAGAATTTTTCATTTAAATCTTACTTTACCAACCGCATTTAGCGTTGTTCACCGTAGTTAACATTTGAACACTAATATCAGTGATAATTTAAAAGCCTATTTATTTTTTTGCTTGTTTTTCAAGAACTGTTCTAGACCCAGAATCCTAATAACACGGTTTAACTATTAAAATTTCATTTTTTATATCCTTGCCTAGTTAAGGGTTAGCAAATAATAGGATAGAAATGTGTTTGCCTTTAGTTTTGAAAGCAATTTTAAGCCTTATGTATTAAGAAACTGTATGAAGGTCAGTATCCAAATCGCTTGCACTAAATTTTATTTTAGAAACAATGTTTTTTAAATTTTGTTTTCATATTTTACTGTGATTTGTGTTCAAGTTTCCGGATTTCCCACAGTCAACAGATTGAAGATCTGCTGGCCCGAATATTTATAAATAAAGAACGTTAAACTATATGATTCCCAGTTGTTATTAATTTGTTACCTGCTGAAATTAAAAACTATGCCCAAAACAAACAATTGGTGAACTTACTGAAGACTTGGCTTACTGAAAGAATTCATTTGTATTAGCTAACAATGATATGTTATTCTAATGACTTTTAAAATTGATATGTTTGTTTTTCATAATTTTACTTTTGCTATATTTCTGTAATTTTTTTGTTTTATACGTATAATTGTAAAAATGTAACTGTAAATTCAATATAATAAGATTTATAACGTTAAAAACCCGTTAGACAAACTGCTAAAAAGCAGTTTATCGGGACTTTTTACCTTATTGTAAAAATGTAACTGTTAATTCAATATAAAAAAGATTTATAATTTTAGGAACCCGTTAGACAAACTGCTTAAAAGCAGTTTATCGGAACTTTTTACCTTACTTGTAAAGTGTATAATGTATAATAAAAAAATAATAAAAATGCCCAATTGTTCGTTCTTTCTTCACCAACGTTCAAACAAGTATTCAAACAGAAAGCACGTCAAAAAATTGCTCTTAAAAAATCACCCACATTCATTTATTTATTTTATTTATTTAATACATGTTACATTGTTTCGAAATTTACATAAAGTAGATATAATGAATCACCATACTAGGCGGCTGCCTGTTTCATGGTGACCAATTGAGTGTAATTACTTTGTATGAAATATGAAATCTAGTGTAAACATATGAAATAAGTAACTATAGATGAAGCTAAAATTTTGGAAAAATTGTAATAAAAAGTAGAAGATAGAAATTAGAAGATAGAAATTAGAAAATTCAGGGTCTAGAATACATAATAATCAATCTATGTATCGGTAAATGATTTCCTGTTGAACAGCTACGTTAGCTATGTCTAAACGGTCGTACTTATTCTTATTTCAAGTGATTAGTTCAAGTTCTGTGAAGTGACAGTTAGGACGGGTTGTTTCGGAGAATTTGAACAATTCTTCAAATTTCAACGTTAATTTGCGAGTTCTGTGAAAGATATTTTCTAGTTCTGTTATTATTTCAGTTGTGTCAAGCAACTAGCCTATAATGATATAATATCAGAACTTGAATAGGACTTTCACAGAACTCGCAAATTAACGTTGAAATTTGATGAATTGTTCAAATTCTCCAAAACAACCGGTCCAGTGTTGTCACCGAAATAAACATTCATTTACTTATTATAATACCTGTGCTAAGTCAATTCATATTACACATATTTCACGGTACCTCACATGCGGATTTTAGCCCAGTGGTGAGAACGCCCGCTAAACCTGCACCGAGATTGGAAGAACCCAGTTAGAATCCCAAAGATTCCAAGAAAAAATATACGATTATAATATAAATATTTTTTTACACCGTTCTAAATAAATACACAAAATCCTACACGATTCTTACTAAAATATTTTAACCCAAATACAAATGCGGCTTTTATTCCAGTGGTGATATCGCCCGCCATTTCTTTGTAGAGTTTCGGAGAACCTCAGTTCAAATCCTACTGGCATTAAATAAAAATAAATATTTTATTTGTACTTTTGTTTGCACATTTTGCCGATGGAAAAACATTAGGTACATAACCAAAATGTCTAAATCTCGCAGAATGGTTTGCAATGTGAAGAAAACACCATCATCACCTCTATTGACTGAATCTGGCCCCATGGGCTCACCGTTGGCAACGCACCAGTCAATAATAAACAGTGACACAGACTCCCTTATCAACATATTAGAGTCGAAACTCGAAACAATGCGCACTGAAAGTAAACTCGCAGTTGACGCCATTCATCAGAAATTGGACGCGCTGTCAAATGAGTAGAAGGACCGGTACACCAAAATTATGGGATGTGTAATTTTTCTCCAGGAAGGAAATGCCAGCCCAAGACAGGAAATGTAATCATTGATTATATACACACCGACATAAAACTAGAATACTCATTAACGAACTGTGATAATTCAATATCCGACCACAATATTTTACTCCTTGATGTAATTCACACATTTACTAAAAACACATCTATAAAGTCGTCCCGAAAGTATACACATATTAATTTTGATACCCTAAAGAATGATATCATCAAAAATTCCTTTCATCTTAATATGAATGACGCTTCGGTATTAAACTATGACAATCTTGTAAACTACCTCACAAATAAAATTAATTATAATAGCATCACTAAAATTTACACAAAAAACATAAATAACCCAGACTGGATAACAAAAGACCTTATAAAATTAATCAACAAAAGAAACAGAATACACCTGAAACTAACAAAACAACCAAACAACACGTTATTGAAAACAGAATTCCTAGTAGTAAGAAATAATATTACTAAGAAAAAAACGAAACTTAAAACAAACACACTACGGTGATCTTTTTAAAAAATGCGAAAATAACGGTAAAAAAAACCTGGAAATTAATAAATGAAGTGATAAATGACTTAATCAGTAAACTTAGAAGCAGCATTGATGGTGAAAATTATATTTTATCTATACTAATTGACCTTCAAAAAGCCTTCGATACAGCAAGCCATGACATACTTCTTAAGAAACTCGAGAAAAATGGTGTAGATGGTCCTGCTCTTAATCTATTCAAATCATATCTTAGCAACAGAAAGCAATTCGTTAGCATCAATAACAAAATAGCAACCACCTACCAATAAACTACGGAGATCCGCAAGGATCCATACTAGGACCATTTCTGTTCCAAATTTATATACATATATTTTTTTAAATTATATAAGTACATTTTTGTTTATTTGTTACAATATATGATCAAATATTTCAAGACCCCTCTTCCATAGAAGCATTAGCTTGTGGCTGGAAGAAGAGTGTACATTGTTTTATTACAGTAAGTAAGTAATTAAAAGTAAAATGATTTTAAACTTATTTGAAGAATGGAGTGTTACTTAAGGAAACTAATTGAGATGAGTTATTCTTAAGATTGATTCAATTGGAAAGAATTTTTATTTTTTGTAAGTTTGTCTTTAAAATATTTTTTGACAGTGTTTATTATTTGGATGTTATCATTAATGTTTCTAATTTCTTCAGGTAGTCGATTGAAAAAAAATCTTGCCCGGTAAGTGTAATAATTTTGTGCAAAGGAAGTGTTTAATTTTGGGCATTTAAAAATACATTTAAGTCGAGTACGGCTTTCAGTTAGAAATTGATACTTGTCTTTTTCTTTGATGATTTGAATTAATAATATTGTCTTCAATCTATTGTCTTCACTGTGTTTTGAATCCTGCTCTCCCCCTTGGAGCGGCGCCGAGGCAGCTGCCGACCAGGAAACTGCCCTAGCAGAAGTTACCGTCTCACCTCCGCCGAGAAACTTCCTGCTCTCCCCCCTTGGAGCGGCGCTGAGGCGCTTCCGACCAGGGAGCTGCCCTAGCAGGAGTTACCGTCTCGCCTCCGCAGAGAAACTTCCTGCTCTCCCCCTTGGAGCTGCGCCGAGGATCTTCCTACCAGGACGCTCTCGCCTCTCAAGAGTCGCTGCCTGCCGACTCCGCCCTTCGGAGCCTTGGCTCAGGCTGAACTAATTCCGCCCTTCGGATCCAGCCCAAGTTGCCGCTTGTGTGATGTCAGTGATAAGTGCGAACGTGGAGATCCGCGGTTCAAGATAGGAACTATAATTTACGACTAGATTAAGACTAACCCTTCTTTATACATTTGTATTAAATAAATTTTAAGAGTGTTTTGTAACTAAGTAACTTCTTTTTTTTTCTCGTTCCTCCTTTTCTTTTATATGAATAGTATTAATTATTAACTTCCCTTAAGTAGAGTTATAACAAGGTGTATTTATCGTACACAGAAAAATTTATTAAAGTAGAAATTATCTGGTTCTTAAAAGGCTAGGTTCATGAAAATTTAATTATTGTCTATGACTTCATTCTTGTCTATGCTTAACCTATATATTTTTTGACAAGTGCTCTCTTCTCAATTTTTCTTCCTGTTTCTACAGTCTGTTTATCCCGCCCTGTTAAACTTATTATACCATGCATTTGAGGGTTATTGGTAAGAAATAATACTTAAATTCATTGCTATTCATTTTGGTAGCGGCCGTTCTTAGTTCAGTTAGTGAATCATTGGGCGTTTTGTTACAGCAGAATGTTTTATAATGTAAATTTTGCATCAACCTATTATAAGATTAGTATTTCAAATGCATTTATTAAAATGATTACAAATACACGGATTAAAGTTGTGTACTAACAGATGGATTACAACGGAATGGCGGTAGACATAGACGGTAAATAAATAAAGAGTTTTCCTAAGATAAACGACGTTTCTCTCAATCTTTGTTATAACTTCAAGGTTTTCTAATGTGTATTTTTGCTACGACTTGAGAAGCCAAATTTTAAAAACTGAATTCCGTTACAACTTTGTTCTGTTTCAGGGTTAAACTAATAACCAAACCCTACCAAAGCAGACCATGGATCTACTGATGCCAAATACTATATCCATCAAGACGGAACCAGGGATCCAGGAAGAAGGTGGAGGTGAACTTGCATTTTAGGATTGAGATTTCGACCTCCCAGCTGTAACGACGGAATTCTTGCAATATGCGGTGAGTAGTTGCATTGTATACGTGTAAAATATAGAACTTTAAATACGGATGTCCGGAATCCATGTCTGTTTTGAAATGTCGTGCAAACAGGACACATACTTGTTTCATCCTCTCTTATAATATAAAAGGTGTATTGGGTATATACCCTAAAATGCGTCCTTTCCGGAAACTACCAAAATACAGCACTATTTTAACATGATTATACTATTCACAATAAGTTGTCGGTTCCTCTATTTACCCCTAATTTTATTGGAATATGATGTAAATAACACGTATTTTTTAAACGTTAAAAAATCATAAATATTGATTTAGAAAACACTATCCTATTGACTTACAACTCCCTACTTAAGGTGCTCTAGAGCAGGGTTTTTCTTTCTTGTTGAATCTGTCCATCAAGTGATTTAGACGTCTGTGGTCATTTTTATCTGATATTGACCTTTAAAACTTTCATCCAAATTCCAGCTTTTATGGTATCTTTATTCTTTAAAAAATATTTTATAGTTTTTTTATTTTATTTAAAAAAATGTTTCGTTTTACATCAATGGTACGAAGATACATGGCTGGCCTTATGTGGACGCAATTGGAGCAGTTCGCTTCGGGCGTCGAATACTCAACTTAACAAATCGCCCTTGATATTATTTTTGATAAATACCGTGCTACAAAAAACCAAAAATCATAATTTTATTGATTACATTGATATCCACCCTTGGTATATACTAATTAAGTCTGTAAGGGCAGCCAAAATTAAACTCGCGCCGTTTGGTTCAGGGCTGGCCATTCAAAGATTTCTATTTATTCTGCTTTTTTATTCCAGGAAGCATTAATGTGGAAACAGTTACCATAAACGCGGATCTTGGATCCCCACAAGATGAAGCGGGGCTTACTTATATGAAAATTGACATAGACCTGCCGGACGTTAAAGTTATTTGGATGATTTATATAGAGCAGTTTTTGTGAAAAATCAACTCAAGGACTGTGTTTGTATATTTTAAAGTAATACTTTAAGTCAACTACTAACTAAGATAAAAGTAAAATATTTGAAATCTGAAAATCACCCTGTATATACAACTTACCACTAATTGGCTAATTGAACAAAAAATACCTCAAACTTATGGGAGCCGAATTGTTCAATCTCCAGACGATATGTTCAATATCCAAAATAATCATTCATCATTTTCATGCCATGTTCAACGTCCACCTGTGATAATTTGGGTATATTATAGCTTCAATCTTCGAAAAATGATCTTTAAAAATTTCCTGTTACACATATGTATTAAACGAAATGACCAAAATCGAGAATTTTTTAGAATTTGCCTGCAAAAACAAAAAAAAACGTCTCCTGTAAAATTTGCTAAATGGTCTATTGAACATACAAGAACTAAGGCAGCGGGTAGGTACTGTCTTGTAACCGACCTACTTGGAGTATGAAAAGAGATTACAAATAATAATTCAGGGGTATCAAACATTGAATTAATGATTTTATACAAACAGGTTAAATTGGAAATAATTCTGCGATCAGACAATTTCATTGAATTTAATTAACAAAGTACCTACGTTATCGTAATTTAGGTTTTCTCTAGGAATGCCCATTTTAAAATTTAAATATCTTAAAAATTATTTTGGATTCTTTCAATCGCATGTGAATGAACCTCATAATTTGGGGACCAAACCGTGGAATTTTATTCTACATGACTCCTTACTAGTGACATAATTATATAATGTTTTTACAGTATTTACATTATTGAAATCACTAGATTCCCTTAAAATAAATCCCAACGTTTTCAAAGCTTTATTGGTTATTATTTCAATATGCTAGATAAAGTTAAGTTTCGTGTCAAAATTAATATCGCTGGGTTATACAAGCATTATTAAATAAGTGTACTTGAATTTCATTTAATACATGGGTTAGTGGCTGATTTGTCCAAAGCTACTGCTACGGTTCCCACTATATTGTCGCGCGTTCAGTCCTCCATCTAGTCGCACGCAACATTTTCATGTAATTTTGTCATTTGTTATGTTTTCTGGTCTGAAATATTGTATGCTCACCAAGCGTTTAAAAAAATAACTCTGTTTACCTTAGTCACCTTTAGGAATGATGTGTGGAGTTGGCTTTGGTGAAAGAAAGGAACGATGTCTACGTTCCAAATATGGCAATCTGTTTGATAAAGTACATCTCATCAACAAATACAACTGAGGCGGCTCCAGACCAGAGGTGGCTGCCAAATTCTACAGTGGGGTGCACTTGCGACCTGTTCACGGAGAACTGTTGTGTACTACCTGCGGGGTCTGTACAGTACGCCCAGCTTCTGTGGGGTTAAATTGACTCTTGAGCCCATACTTAGATATATGACCAGAGATGTGCAAAATGGGTACCCAAAACCATTTGAAATGCAAAATGGAAATGGGTCAAAACTTTTTCATTTGAAAATGCAAAATGCAAAATGGTTTTTAGAAAAGCATTTAAAATGCAAAATGCAAAATACCCATTTTCAAAATGCATTGAAAATGCAAAATGGTTTCTCAGGTCAAACAATGAAAATAATTATAGTTTTTTTTAAACAATTTTGTCATTTAATAATGGACATCAATTTAGAACATATTGCATGATGGTAAATCCAAAAACACCACGACTACAGATTATGAAACCACAAAAAAATTGCGCGGGACTAATGTTGCCAACGTAAAAACATAGAAACTGCTATCTAACATTTAATATTACAGCGTCATGGCCCCATGTTCAGTATTTTTTTGTAATGGTATCACTCAATTGCCAGGGCTCCTACCAGGGAGCAACTTAACAAATGTAAATTATCTCTCATGGCGAGGTTGAGGACCGACTGATATTTGGGGGTTATGAAAAAAGGATGAGTAGAGATAGTACGAAGAACGTTGCAAATAAGCATTTAAAATGGAAAATGCATTGAGAAAAGCATTTAAAATGCAAAATGCAAAATGGTTTTTAGAAAAGCATTTAAAATGCAAAATGGAAAATACGCATTTTGCATTTCCATTTGAAATGGATTTATTTGAAATAAAGCACATCTCTGTATATGACTGACTGATTAACAAATTGCACCAAAAACAAATTAAATAGAAACAATAAGACATTTCAAGATAAACATTTATTGCTTTACAATGTTCAATAGATATTTAAAAAAATATATACATATTAAGAGTATTTTACAATTTAACACTTTCTCTCTTTCACCTGGTAAATAATAATTTAGTACCTCATTGCTAACATTCCGTGACTCACAAAACTGGTCACTGACTTGTGCTACTCATGAGAGGTAGATAACTTCTCAAATCATTCACTTTATTATCAGGACCCTAGAATGGCCACATTGATAACAAAGCAATGTCGACAGGATTATAGTTTTATACTTTTGTTTATCGAAGTGTCGAGAGTGAACGGTGATCGATAAATAAATCAAGAGCAAAAAAAAAACAGCCTGCAAGGGCAACACTGATGGTTTCCATCTATTTGTTAGATTTCAACATTTTACATAATTTTTGTTATTTGTTTTTGGGGTGTTATGCAGTGTTGCGCTAACTCCTTCTTTAGCCAACGTTTCGGGCAGCATTGCAGTGTCCATCATCAGGGCAGATGTGTTATCAATAACACATCTGCCCTGATGATGGACACTGCAATGTTGTCCGAAACGTTGGCTAAAGAAGGAGTTAGCGCAACACGGCATAACACCCCAAAAACAAATAACAAAAATACTTTTGGCCGTGAAAATCTTAAATCACATTTTACATAATGCTTTTATAAAACTGTTGTTATTAATCGTTTTTTTTATTTATTTTTGGATTAATTGCGGCTCATTAAACTGCGTTATAAAGAACCTGCTTATAGGTAACACGACATTGTTACAGAAATTACAACACTAAAATAAGAAAAAAAAAACAGATCAGAGAAATTATCTAAAATAAAGCATGAAAATTAAAAAGTTATTATAAACATCTATTTTTTTATTTTTATATTTACTCCACACAGGAGGCCCTGAAGAAAATAATTTCCCTCAGGGCCTATGTCATCTTTGGGGATGCTGTGTGGAGGGTCTTTTTGTGGAGAGAAAGGAGTGAACATGGGTCTTGAAGAGTCCCATGTTGTAGGAGGGAGGAAACACAGAGGCCGGCAGTTCGTTCCACAGCCGAGCTGTTGAACTTAAGAACGAATCGTAGAAGCGACCCGTTCTCATGTGACAAGTGTCAACTGTGTACAAATGTTGGGCGCGCGTTTGGCGTGTATCCCGACTACGCACCGGTGCCGAAGGGATCAATGACGCTAGTTCCTCAGAGCATCTTCCATTGTAATAGAACAAGGACAGCATACCTACCTGACGCCTGTGCTCTAAAGATTGCAGTCCGTTTGTTAAGATTGGGGAATCTATTAAACGGACCGCCCGTTTCTGCACAGAGTCAAGGGTTTTTTTCAGGTATTTTGGGGCTCCAGACCAGAGATGGCTGCCAAATTCGACAGTAGGGCGCACTTGCGATTTGTACAGGGTGAGCAGTTGTGTACTATTAAAGTATCTGCGGGCCCTGTACAGTACGCCCAGCTTCTGAGAGGCCAACTTTACTCTGGCTTCGATGGAGCCCCGGTACCTGAGCTGATCACTTATAGTTACACCAAGCATATCAATGGAAGGCCTGTTCGGAAGATTGCTTCCGTTGAAGGAGACTAGATTATCATTTGGATCCCTTTTAGACGTAATCAGACAGGATTGGGTCTTTGAAACATTAAATTCGACGAGATTATTTTTACCCCAGGAGGAAATACTTTCGAGATAACCGTCCATTCTCTGCTTCAAAGCCCTCCGAGCCGTTGGAGTTTGTGTGCCCTTTGGGGGCTTGTCAAACAAAAAGCTATCATGAACTGTACTGTCATCCGCGTAACAATGAATCGGTGCACATGTCAAAAGGTCATTGATGTGCAACAAAAACAAAGTCGGAGACAGAACCGATCCCTGTGGGACGCCAGCATTTATGGAGTGCGAGGAAGAGGTGAAACCGTCAGCAACCGCCTGAATCGACCTTTCCCTTAAAAAGTCAGCAATCCACGTACACAGGGATGCGGGAAGTCCGTAAGAATGCAATTTGTTGACAAGTCCTCGGTGCCGGACCCGGTCAAAGGCCTTGGATATGTCTAGTGCGACCGTTTGGGTCTCACCGTGACGTTCCAGGCACCGCCCCCAAACATGCGTCACATACGCGAGAAGATCACCGCACGAGCGGTTCCGCCGGAATCCGTATTGACGGTCGTTGATAATTTTGTTCTTCTCGAGGTATGTGAGCAGTTTGTCGTTGATCACACGTTCCATCACTTTGGACAGAACTGATGAGATCGCTATGGGGCGGTAGTTGGCCGGGTTGGAGCGGTCACCTTTCTTGGGAATAGGGTGAATTACCGCTTTTTTCCAACCAGAGGGCACAGTGCCACACTTCAGGGACATTTTGAAGAGCTTTGTCAAAACTGGAACTATTTCCGCAGCACACCTCTGCAATACCAGGGCAGGTATTCCATCAGGCCCACTAGCTTTGTTAACATCGAGCCCCCGTATGACGTGGAGTACATCCCGATGCCGGATCCTCAGCTTTTTCATATAGAAGCCGCAGTGAGGAACCGACGGCGGAACAGCACCCCCGTCGTCGAGGGTCGAGTTTTCCGCAAACATTTTCCCTAAAAGGTTTGCCTTTTCGGTGGCGGTGTTTGCTAGTGAGCCGTCAGGTCTGGTAAGAGGTGGCAAACTGGGTTTGCAAAAATTTCGACCTATTGAGCCCGCAAGTGACCAGAATGCTCTGCTGCCATGCGGGCAGGCAGCCAGCTTTTTGCTGATCTGCAGGTCGTGTTCGAATTTTGATCTATTGATGATTTTCTTGCATTCCTTTGTCGATTTGTTGTATGCTGATCTGCTTTCGGGCGTTCGAGATGTGTTGTAGGCTCGGTAAGCCGCGTTTTTTCGTCGAACTGCTTCGGAGCATTGTCGACTGAACCACGGCTTTGAGCCCACACCAGTTTCTTTAGTAGTCGATTGTATGAAGCCATCCATCGCCGATTTGATGACTTCACCAATCTCCTGGGCACATCTTGAAGGGTCCGAAGTCCGAAAACAAACAGCTGACCACGGAAAAGCATTGAAATGGGCCCGCATACCGAAGCAATCTGCTGACCTATAGTGCCACACTTTTCTCCTCAGCCTCTCATTGGTTGGTCTGAGGCTAACGGGGATTGATGTCGTCACTAGGCAGTGGTCAGATGATCCCAGAGGCGCTGTGACGTCAATCTTATAACCGTGTGGCACAGTAGTTAAGAATAGGTCTAACAGATTGGAGCGGTGAGTCTGGACATCGGGAACCCTTGTAGGCTCCTGAACCAATTGCTCTAATCCGTAGCAAATGGCAAAGGATTCCGCCTGTCGGCCAGCCGAGTCCGTTGGGCCTGAGAACTTCAACCATGGTTCGTTATGAACGTTGAAGTCCCCCAGAACAACAAACTCGGCCGAAGGGTAGCGGGGCAAGAGATCATCAATAGTATCGCTCAAATGTTTGAAGAGCTCGGAAGTGTCTGATTCGCTATGGTTCGGTGAGCGGTATAGACATGCGTAGAATCTTGCCGTACTGGCAAGATTGACGCGCACCCACATTACGTCGAATCTGGAGTTTTCCAGACTCAATAGTCGCTAGTCATCATCAACAACAATACTACATGTAAACAGTGCACGGTTTTGTTTCTGCTCCAGTTTAAAACATAAATAAGAATACTTAATTTTATACCTGTGCGTATAGGAAGTACTAAATTACAAGTGCAAATCGAGTTTTAGTGTAGTGATAGAATTCCAAGTGATTCCAATCTCGCAGTTAAAAGATATATCAAAAATAAAATAATTATAAATCTGTCATCAGAACTGTCGATTCGTCAGTTCGCACTTGCTTCTAGTGTGTGTGTACGTAAAGTTACCTTCACATTTACGCATACTATCCCGAGTACGTGATCAGGGCAGCTAAACTTTTTCATATTTTATATTTCTGCTTCGATCTACTAATTATGGATTCGTGTGATCCCTACCATTTTATTACGATGGCAAGTAATATAATAAACTCTATGAACAGTACCATTATGGATCCATCGAATAAATTTACCAAAGAACAAATGGCTAAATTAACTCCTAAACTTTCGGAACTTTTGGGGAATATTAGTGTTGTTGGTGCGAAAGTGGGCTTCCTGGAAGGAGAGCTGAAGGCCTATACAAATATCTCACAACAGAAGCCACCTCAGGTCCAACCTCTACCTAACACCATACAAGACCTACCTGGAATTTGCGAAACACTAGCGGAAATGGAGGAGAGAAAATTACGTTCTAAGAATATTATAATGTTTAATGTTCCTGAGTGCTCAACTGGTACTCAAACTGACTGCATGAGGGAGGATAAGAACAAAGTTTTGAGTATTCTAAGCAAAGTTGAAAATGTTGATACCTCTGAAATAAAAATGTTCCGTTTAGGTAAAAAAGAAATGGATAAAATACGTCCGATCAAGATTGAACTGTCAGACCAACATCAAGTGAAACTGGTTCTTCAAAAAAAGGCGATAGACTACAAAAATTTCAGTATTAAAACCAAAAAAGACTTAACATGGGTTCAGCGCCAAGAAATTCAAAATGTATGGAAGGAGTTAGAAAATCGGAAAAATAATGGAGAAAATAATTTAACCATAAAATATATTAACAACTCACCTAAAATTATCAATGTTCAACCAAAAAACTCCAGCCATATAAACGCCTCATCTACTACCAGAACGTCAGGGGCATCAGAACAAAATTAAAGGAGTTCAGAGTAAATGCCCCATCTTTCTCAAATGATGTCATCATACTCACTGAAACATGGCTAACATCATCAATCTTCTCAGCGGAGCTAGGACTACATAGACACCATGTCCACCGAGCAGACCGGAGTCAGAATACCAGCTCCAATACAAGAGGAGGTGGTGTCCTGATAGCGGTCCGCAAAAATATTACTTCGAAAGTACTCAAAATCAAAAATACTGATGTGGAACAATTGTTCGTATTGTTAAGTGGTGATTTCAAGAAAACTATTATTGGAACTGTTTATATTCCTCCTAATGCCAACATATCAATCTACAAAAAACACTGTGAAGATGTTGAGTTAGTAAAAACAAAATATCCAAATCATCAAATAATTATTTGCGGTGATTATAATTTACCTAATTGCAATTTCAACGTTTTAGACAGTAATTTTAATTCAATACCAGCAACCGCCTGCGAACGAGTAATTCTAGATATGTCTTTACTTTTTAATTTAACCCAATATAACCATGTACGTAATATTAATAATCGTGTTCTTGATCTAGTTTTGTCAAATGAAAGCAACGTTATTATAAATGAATCATTAGAGTCTATTCTTCCGATAGACAACCACCATCCCCCACTAGCAATACTTATCTCTTGTACTAAAGAAGGCAATAAAAATAATTCAATTCCAACGTATAACTTTAAAAATGCCAACTATCGGAACATAAATGATCGTCTCCACAAGGAAGATTGGTCATTTCTTAAAGAAGGCGATATTAATCAAAATATTGAATCATTTCATTACTTGCTGAATAAAATTATTACAGATCTCATCCCACTCATTCATTTTAAAGAATCAAAATATCCGAGATGGTTCAATAAAGAACTTGTTCAATTAACTGCCCTTAAAAAAGTTTTACATAAGAAATATAAAGAAGACAGGTCATTATCAAATTATATTGAATTTAAAAACGTTAGAAAAGATTGTAAAATCTTATCAAAAATGTGCTACAATTCTTTTATTATTAATGTTGAAACTTCAATAAATCATAATGTAAAGTATTTTTGGAACTATGCAAAATCAATGAAAAATAACAACTTTGGTATACCCGCCAACTTGGAATATGCAGGTAAAAAGGCCAAAGGCACTCAAAGTATCGCTGACCTTTTTGCTGATTTTTTTAAAAGCGTTTATGAATGTGAGACACCAGTTTCTGCTAGTACAGTATCAAATTTTACTACTGATCATAATCTTAATTTATCTTTTATCCACATAGAATATAATGATATATTGACTGAACTAAAATTACTAGATCAAAGCAAAAGTGGTGGACCAGATAAAATACCTCCTGTATTTTTGAATAATTGTGCTACCAATCTGGCGTATCCTTTATATTTGCTGTTTAATCAGTCTTTACGAACAGGATGTTTTCCTACTAAATGGAAATTCAGCTTTCTTACGCCTATTTTTAAAAAAGACGATAAACACGAGGTGATTAATTACAGACCGGTGTGCCTTTTATCAACAATTCCTAAAGTTTTTGAAAAAATTCTTCTTAAAAAAGTTATTTTCCGACTAAACCACGTCATTTCTCCTAAACAACATGGTTTCTCTACTGGAAAATCTACCCTTACTAACTTGTTAACCTATCAAAACTATATATCTGATTCCATGTCTAGTAAATGTCAAGTTGACTCTATTTATACCGATTTTAGCAAGGCGTTCGATAAAGTCAATCATGAGTTATTGCTGAATAAACTCCATAAATTCGGTATAGGTGGTTCACTATATAAGTGGTTTAATAGTTTTTAGCATCTTCAATTCAATCAATTTAATTTGATTTGACTAACATTTAATAATTTTGTCAACTGAAACAGAAAAAATATTTTGGATTTTTTATATGTTGTGCCTGCATTCTGTGTAGATCAAGTTGAGTGATATTTTGACTTTATATTTATTTTTCTGCAATTGTATTAATAGTCGTTTCCTGCACTATTTTCATGTATAATTTCGTAAATATTTTTTATATATATGTATGTAAAAGCCTTAATAGGCGTGAAATAAATAAAATAAAATAAAATAAAATAGTCTACAATGATGTGATTATAGAAGGGATGGTTAGAAAACACAATTAAAATATTATAAATTAATGAAATAACAAGAAACATAAGTAATGCTAAAGTTAGGTCAGGAGTTAAACCTTATGTTATTTCAACGCAGACCCGAACTATACTTGGATATGCATTACCAACAGTTATTGTGGCCACACACAGCGACGTAGTTCCCCCGTCTTTACACTATACAGATAGGGGCGCTCTGGTGAGGTGTCAGCCGGTTCAACCAACTATACAACTCAGATTTGCTATGCTGTAAATGTCATTTCCATAATGATTGGAACTGATTGTGTGAATATTTCAGACAAGCTCGTTAGGCTGGAGCGACATTGTACCCAAAAACTTTTTTTGTATTTATAAAAAGTTGCTTACACTTAAAATATCTCTGTAGCAGTGGCTAATAGAATAATACCTGGTAGTTCCTCGAAAGATCTTGAATTTTCAATTTGTTCAAATTTTCAATTTGTGTCGAGTTGTCATCTTTATGTGTCATACGGTCACCACATTTTGTTTGCCTGTTCTTGTGCTGCCAAAAGTGTGCGGAATAGTGGTTGCTTTGAGTGCCGATTAGAAAAAAGTAGGTACTTATGTATGAATAGTGGTTGCTTTGAGTGCCGATAAGAAATAGGCAGGTACTTTTGTAATTGTATGATCATTTGCGTAAGAAAATGATAACTTCAGTTAGTTGAACATCAGAACACGCGTTTACAGTTGATGTTGGGTCCACAAGAACGGGTTGTTTCTTCGACTAAGTTTTGTAGACATATGTGGAAAGAGTTTCCGGCATCTCTTTTTTCTCTTTCTTCTTCTTCTTCTCTATGTGCCGTATCAGGTCCCCCCGACGTTGGCGATCACTCTAGAAAACGTCTCTTTGTCTTGCGCTGCCCGGAATAGCTCCTCCACACTTCTAATGACGGTCCACTCTCGTATATTTCGCAGCCAAGACATTTGTCTCCTACCCGGCCCTCTGCGACCCTCTATCTTGCCTTTCAATATTAACTGGAGCAAGTGATACTTCTACCCTCGAACTACATGACCCAGATATGAAATTTTCCTGATTTTTATTAATCTAAGCAGTTCTCTCTCTGCTCTAGCCCGCCTGAGAAGAATCTGTGTTGGTGATCATGTCGGTCCATGAGACTTTGAGCATTCTCCGGTGAAGCCACATTTCAAAAGCCTCTAACCTGTTCATGGTATTTACTTTCAAGGTCCATGTTTCACATCCATACAACAAGACCGACCACACATAACATTTTAGCATTCTCTTCCTTAGTTTTAATCTGATATTATCATTGCAGAAGAGGGATTTCATTTTCATTTTCTCCTTCATATAATTGAATTCTTCCTGCAGCCCCTACCTTAAGCCGCCTCTTAACGCTGTCAAAATGGATGACGATATAGTTCCCCAGTCTTAACACTGCACAGACAAGGACGCTTTTGTGAGGTGTAACATAAAACTTTTTTTTTGTCTAAATTTAGTGACTTAATCTATCTTATTACTATACACAAAGAGTGTAAGCGGGTGGACTAAATAATTTATTAAGTGCGTATTAGTCGTTTCAGAGGTGTCATTTTTTTATTGTGTCGGGTAAGGTTCAATGTATTCACGTAATTGTTGATTACTTTTAGACTTCTTACATTTCTGTATTGCTTTATTCAAATAATTAATGTGTGTGTTTCTTCAAATCTCCCTTTCGAAAAGATAAATAGTGGATCTGGGTACATGAAAATGTTTTCTCCACTGTGAGTCGGCATTTGGCTCTTTAAAGTGCCCTTTAGAGAAACTGAATAATTGCACTCAGAACATAATAAATGGTTTTACTCCACTGTGAGCAAGCACGTGTTTCTTGAAATTTCGCTTTTGGGTTTTTGAATAGTTGCACTTGGAACAAGAAAAAGGTTTTTCTCCACTATGATTCAGCATGTGGCTCCTTAGGTCCCTCTTTCGATAACATGCATAGTTGCACACGGAACATGAAAAAGGTTTTTCTCCACTGTGAGTCAGCATGTGGCTCTTTAAAGTGCCTTTTAGAGAACATGAATAGTTGCACTCAGAACATTAAAAAGGTTTTACTCCACTGTGAGTTAGCATGTGGCTCTTTAAAGTGGCCTTTTGACAAAAAGAATAATTGCACTCGGAACATGAAAAAGGTTTAATTCCTCTGTGTGTCAGCATGTGGCTCTTTAAATTGCCCTTTAGATAACATGTATAGTTGCACTCAGAACATGAAAAAGGTTTTACTCCACTGTGAGTCAGCATGTGGCTCTTTAAATTGCTCTTTTGAAAACATGTATAGTTGCACTTAGAACATGAAAAAGGTTTTACTCCACTGTGAGTCAGCATGTGTCTCTTTAAAGTGCGTTTTTGATAAAATGAATAATTGCACTCAAAACATGAAAAAGGTTTAATTCCACTGTGTGTCAGCATGTGGTTCTTTAAATAGCTCTTTTGAGAACATGTATAGTTACACTCAGAACATGAAAAAGGTTTTTCTCCACTGTGAGTCAGCATATGGCTCTTTAAATTGCCCTTTAGATAACATGAATAGTTGCACTCAGAACATGAAAAAGGTTTTACTCCACTGTGAGCCAGCATATGGCTCTTTAAATTGCCCTTTAGATAACATGAATAGTTGCACTCAGAACATAAAAAAGTTTTTACCCCACTGTGAGTAAGCATGTGTCTATTTAAACCACCCTTTTGAGAAAATGAATTATTGCACACGGAACATGAAAAACGTTTAATTCCACTGTGAGTCAGCATGTGGCTCTTTAAAATGCTCTTTTGAGAACATGAATAATTGCACTCAGACATGAAAAACGTTTTTCTCCAGCGTAAATCAGCACGTGGCTCTTTAAAGTGCTTTTTGTAAAGTGTACTTCCTCAGTGTGAAACTGCATGTGCCTCTTTAAATTGCCCTTTTGATAAAATGAATAATTGGACTCCGAACATGAAAAAGGTTTTTCTCCACTGTTATTAAGCATGTGGCTCTTTAAATTGCTCTTTTGAGAATATGAAAAGTTGCAGTCGGAACAGGAGTAGTTAGTATCGGGACATGATAATAGATTTTCCGCGAGATGCATCTTCAGCTCTGTAGACAAATTTGAAAAATTTCATGCTTAAAGAAGGCAGACTAATTAGATATACTAAGTATAGATATGCGCAGTTAATTCATAAATATGATAGGATACTCAAAAAATTGGATATCATTTACATTATTATCAGATTTTTAAAAATATTACTAGGAAAATCGGTTTTACCTGCTGTCTGGGTAATAGTTTCAATGCGTTCTAAGCATTCGTTTTTAATATCAGGCAGGTCTATGTCTATTTCCATATAAGGAAAACCCCCTTTATCTTCTTCTCGTGGCGTAAGTTCTGCCTTCATGGTATCAGCCTCAACATTAACGTTACCTGAAAAAACAAATCAATAATACGTACCGCGACAAGATGCATTTTTTTTATTTAAAAGCCTAAAATTATTTTTCAACGAATGAGGACGCCTTTATAAACAATGAAAAGCGTGAATTTGGAGAAAAGACTGGATAATTTTGAGAAAAATAATAACTCTAGATGTCCGTTTCAGATCGTCAGATACACGATTCAAGGAAAAACCTTTTTAATCTTAAGCATCTTCAGTACGGAGTTTGATTGTTTTCAGTCAATGGAAACTTTGTAACCTTCAACATGACCGTGACCGCAGTGGCGGCGTAAAGGGGGGGCGGGGGGGCGGTCCGCCCCGGGTTCCAAGGACCAAGGGGTGACAACGACAACACACTTGTGCAGCCAAATAAGACCTGCGTCACACACAGCTATAAAAGCGCAGGCAGATATCTTTTGAACCGCGAGCGCTTATCTTTTCTACCGTCACACGATGCTATAAAATATTTCTTCCTATGGTAGGGGAAGGAGTCAGACGAATCAGAGAGCTGCCACGAAATTCCATTTCTTTGTACTGAATTGTCAGCTGTCATCAGCCCGTTTAGGCAGCTCCGTAATTAAAATGACACCCTCCCCTGTTCACCGCGGAATGGGGGGTGCATAACTTTTCATAAATCACCTCAGGAGCGGTTACGGCGTAAGATGTGTACTGTCTATAGTTCATCTGCGCATAAAAGCGCTAGGTGTGACAGGTCTCATGGAATTGTATGGAGAGCAATATTTGGCGTGCGATCATCTTTTATAGCTGAGTCTGACGCCTATATAATGCGCACAAAATCTCCCTATAAAGACTGCTGCGCTGCTCACTGCGCGGGTGGAAGGGGTGAAGAGCGCGCCCTCTTCCCGCTCCGCTCCTTGCGTCAGACAATCACGGTCAGTCAGCAACAATCAGTCAGTGCAGTCGGTGTTTTGTTTACTTCTGTCTCGTTTAACGTTGTCAATGATACGCACGAGGAAGGAGGAGATTTCGTAAACGTATGCCCGGTGAAATGGCCCGAGATGCTGGTCTTAAATTACCAGACGAGCTGCAGAGAGCAATGTTAGAATGTCACGATAGATTTTACAAAGAATAGACCATCGTTACAGGGCAATGGATTTTATTCTGGTTACTTTTAGTGGTGTTCAGACAAAAACGTTGGTAACATCACCAGAAGGAGATCTTCGTGGAATGGTGCCAAATTTATTAAAAATTTACGATGAATTTTCAGCAGAGAATTTCGTGTTGGAGATATTACGATTGAGGCGCCATTTAAGAAAGCCAATAGAAAGAATTTGAAGCCGCCAACATTTCTGCCCACGAAGCAGTTCAATGGACTACATTGGAGATCCTCAGATTCATTGTAAAATGGGGCTATTCCAGGGGCATTTAACTAAGCTTTGGCCTTGAAACTCATTTGAAACCGCCACGCCCACCTCAAAATTCTTATAGAAAACGAATAATATGGCTAAAAGCTCAGATCTCATTGGTGAGAAAAGAAGGATTGGTTTGATCTCTCGCTCTCTACCATAATGACTCGTGTAACAGAAAGAGATGACGGAATTTTGCCGTTTGACACTTTTGACAGTTTCAAATCATTCAAACAAAATGAGTGTGGTTTATGTATACACGCGGGTTGTCATTTGCTGCCGAAATACTATCATTTCCGTCGAAAATATTGCGTGTTAAAGTTGTTCGTGATAAAAATACAATATAAGCCAGTATAGCGTTAGCGAGTTACAAACATATATTCAACCTACCTACGTAAGTTCAAGTTTAAAGTGAATTGACAGTTTTTAGATTATTCGTTCGGTTTTTTGAACAATACTTGGCATATGTCTTCCTCCACAACGTATAAATGTTATTTTTTATATTGATAATCTTATTCATGTTATTGATTAGTGTTACCCTGTATTATCTTATTGTTTTGGTGAAATTAAAGATTTTTAAACATATATAACCATGAGTTCATGAGGCTGAAAAATGTCGGAATTCTTCGTCGTACTGTCGGACAATCATGTTTTGGAAATCTTCTTCAGTGTTTTTGCAAATTTCTTGTCATTTTGGGTTTCTTCTTCTCAGATTAACAAGTTTCATCTTAAGGAAATGCACTGTAAAAGTTTATTTTCTTAGTCAGATGAACCTTGCCCTTGGAAAACATTTCGACATTTTTCTGTTACAAGGACATTTTTATTTTTATAATAGATTTTTTGGGCTAGTGAATGAATAGAGTAGGCCGAGAGCAATTATGTTGTCTATGGTCGCATCTTTTTTTAAATGGCCTTGAGTTTCCTCTTCCTTGTCTACTGCTCTGCTCCGCACGGTAGGTACTGCTTGTATATCTGTGGTTAAGTACTGTATAATTCCGTTACATACAAAAATCCCGAAGATATCGATCTAGAGAGTGGTATATTTATGGGCTATTCTGAGTCAGTTCCAAGTTAAGCGCTGTGTCTAAGATTTTTTTTGACAATCTGTGTTTCGGTGGCTTCTTATATATCGGTCACGGTGACCGATATATAAGTTGTAAGAGTGTAGTTATTTGGCAGTTTTCTACAAATGTTCATTTAAAAATAAATATTAAATAAACTTATATACAAACAGAACGTAAATATGTCCTGTTAACACGATATTTCCAAACGGACATGGATTCCGAACGCCCGAATTTAAAATTCAACATTTGATATGTATGGAATGCAACTAACTGATTGTCCGAGAACTCCCCGCATATTGCAAGCATTCCTTCTTTACATCTGAGAGGTCGTAATCAATATCCGTATACGGCATTTCACCTCCGCCTTCTTTCTGGGGCCCTGGTTACCTGTTTTTGAAGACAATGTAAATACACCCAGGAATAGATGGAAATGTTAAATATTCCATAGAAAACAGGTTTTACCTGATGTCTGGGTAGTTGTTTCAAAACGTTCCAAGCATTCCTTTTTAACATCTGGCAGGTCTACGTCAATTTCCATGTAAGGATATCTCCCTTGAGAGTCTTCTCGGGGTTTAAGATCAGCCTTGAAGGTAACTGTCTCCACATTATTTCTACCTGCATAAACAATACATATATTGATAATTTATGTACAGTAAAATGTATATATTCTATTTAAATTAAAATATTAAAGATTGACGATACCATTGACTCACCACGTAGAAGCAGGAATTTGCGAAAGAGACTTTGAAGTTTATTTTATTAATGGAATGATGTTTTCTTCCGTCAATATCCAGGTATCTTAAATGTATAAACAATAATGTCGAAAATAAGATGAGGTGAAACCTGAGATCGTGTCTGCACGACATTTCATAACGGAAATGAATTTCAAACCTCCGAATTTAACATCCTACATACTTTTACAGCTGAAATTCAACTTACTGGCTGACCGAGTACTCTCCGCATGTTGCAAACATTCCTTCTTTACATTTGGTAGGTCGATATCTATGTCTGTATACGGTTTTTCACTTCCGCCTTCTTTCCGGGGCTCTGGTTCCGTCTTGATGGAAACAGTATCTGGATTAAGTAGATCCATGGCACTGTTCTGTGGTAGCAATTTGTGATTGGTTCAATCCCAAACAAATGTACCTGAAACTAAACATTGTGGTAAAGGAACCTTTAAATATTTGGTTTCCCTTAGAATATGTGCGAAAAGAAAGTCGTATGCAACACAATTTTTGGGAACTAGAATATAATTATATTAGATAATTATATTAATTTAAAACTTAATATATAAATATAAAGATAAACCGGTATACCTAATATTAGATCCGCCATTCCGCTTTCAACAGAATATCGGAAATCCATAGTTTTAAAATATGAGTATTTAAATCAATGCAAACTTAAAACTGTAATCCGCCAATATTATTGAGCGATGTATTTACAAAACCGGCTACGCCAACGTTGTTTGTATTATTCAGAGAAGGGTTTAAAAAGTCTTCCGTACACAACTGATTAATTCAGTGCGCGATATGATCAACAACGGAAATTAGTGTGACTGACGTCTCTGCTATCGGACATTTGGGATTAGAAGAAGAAAGTGTGAGCAATTGCTACTGCATACAAACCCTAGACTGTTGCTGTTTCACTGTAAGAAAACTCAAGTCAAATTACCAATTTAACTATTCCACAGAAACTCTAATCTAAAAATAAGTAGACATCAGATTAACAGTTCAATCATTTCTCAAACAAAAGTTTTAGCATGACCTAGCCCAAATTCAAGGTGTTCGCTCAGTTTGGTTGGGAATAACTGTCGGTACCAACACGGATATCGATGAATATACGTATTAGTACTTACCAATAACTATCATAAGAATGGGATGATAAAATGAACTGCGTAGGTTAAACAGAGTTTTGAAACAGGATCAAACGACTGACAGAACAAAACACGTGTCAATTAATCAAATAAGTTATGCTTAGACAATAATAAAGTCATAGACAATAATTTGAGTTTCCATGAACCCGGCATTTGAGGTTTATGATAATTTCATCCAATATAATATAACAGGGCTATCATATCTTCAACCTATTGACAGGTGGAAGCCGCCAACCTTGAGAAAAAAATTCTTTAATAAAAATATATCCTATATTAAATAGAAAAAAATCTCCCTGATGTATATTGGAAGGGATTCTGATTTTGTTATTCATACAGTTTTTTTTTAATACATTCATTCTTCCTTCATTCTTCAGACTTTCATGCATTTCATCAAACATCTTTAGTCTTTTGTATATTAGGCAGCTCTTTGGTTTTGATTTCTTTCTTTTTATTAGTTTTTTTATTTGATTAGTTTCTGGAATAAAAAAAACAATTAATAACAATGTTATCATCACTTGCCCCAAAAAAGAAGACGCTGATAAAATTATGAAAGAAATAAACAAAAAAGAAAATAACAGCATATCTGCATCAGAAATAAAAAAAAGTAAACCGAACGTTATCATCAAAGGAATACATAAAGACTACAACATTCAAGATTTTAACGAAGATTTTATAGAACAAAATGAAGACATTTATCAACTTACCAAAGAAGACAGCAAACACATGCCCAAAATAATGGCAAAAATAAAAAACAAAAGAAGCGATCAACTATCCAACTACATCCTAGAAACAACCGGTCAAATGAGAAAACTATTAATCGAAAAAGGAAGAATAAACCTGGGATTTATGCGGGTTCACGTAGAGGACTCCAACCCATTGTCCCAATGCTACCACTGCCTGTGGTTCGAACATACTGCCAACAAGTGCCGAAAGAAAACAGAAAAACCCAAATGTCTCCACTGCGCAGAAGAACACATTCTAGCGAACTGCCCAAATAAAAATCAAACACCAAAGTGCTACAATTGTCTAGCCTTTAATAAAAAAAGAAATGGGAAAATAAATTCTAACCATCGAGCGAATGACAGCAAGTGCCACTACGTCAAGAAAATGACAGAATCTGCTTACCAGAAAATTGACTATAATTAAAATGCTATATTCATTAAAAAAAACAAGTAAGAAATTAATATCTCAACTATACTTTGTTTACAGCATATCAATGTCGACACCCTGTTTAATAGCACCTGTTCAAATTTGCAATATCTACTTAAGTACTAACAACTCACAGTCGAGTTACATTATTATTTATAAGTATATGATTATTATTGTTCCGCCCAATTATGACGTTATTAATAGAAACGAGTTCTTAATTACTAACAAAATATACTTCCGAACATATTTATTTGCACACTCATTCATCTGTAACACAATATTTCATGATGATTTCAGATGATTTCATAAATAATGAATTAGAAAAAAATATTAAAATTCAAGAATATGAATGCATATCCACTGATTCATGTAACAAAATTATTTCTAAAAACAACAGTGATATAATTATTATGCACCTAAATATTCGTAGTGTTCAAAAAAATTTTGAAGAGCTAACTCTAAAAATAAATAATTTAATAAAAAAACCGGACTTCATAGTATTATCCGAAACATTTACAAATGCTGAGTCACCTTCTTATTGCTTACCCGAATACAATTATATTTCTACCAAAATAGATATCAATAAAAATAGTGGAATAGTAATATTTGCAAGTAATAAATTTAGTATTATTAAAATAATTGAACACCCAATACATTTAGTTAACTGCATCGAAATACATTTTAAACTCGGCAAATCAATGTACCATCTAATAGCTATCTATAGAACGCACGGCTCGAATATAATTACGTTTATTAATGACCTTAAATGCATATTATCGAAATTTAAAAATAAGCTTTGTTTCATTGTAGGTGATTTTAACTTAAACATTAATGACAAAATTGAAAATGGTTGCAAAAATGAATACATTAACTGTATGACTGAACAAAACTTCATATCTTGCATAAATAAAAACACAAGAGAAATAAAAGAACATACTCCATCCTGCTTAGATCATATCTGGACAAACGTAAATATTAAAAATCTTCACAAATTAAAATCAATTGTTTGGAAAACTAACATAACTGACCATCATTCATGCTTACTTCTATATAATAACAATATTAAACAAAAAAAACATAATATAATAACTAAAAAATCCACCATTAATATGACCATTCTCACTGAAAAGCTAAAAAAGAGGATTGGAACAATGTTTTAAACAGTAATGACACTGAAACATGTTCGACTAACTTTGAAAATACCCTGTCGCAACACATTAAAAATTCAACAAATGAAACAACAACACACATAAAATCTAAATTAAGATGTTTAAAGCCTTGGATTACACAAGGACTTATAATATCTATTAGAAACAAAGAAAAACTTTACAAGACAACTTTAAAAAATCCCCAAAATGAAAATGCATATATTTTATATAAAAAATATAAAAATAAATTAACAGCCTATATTAAAAAAAGTAAAGAAGATTTTTTTAAAAATAAAATATTATCCTCAGAAAATAACCAAAAACAAATGTGGAAAACAGTTAATTTGGCTATTGACAATACAAAAAAAACACAAAACGTAAAATATATTGAGCATGATAACAAAATTATAGATGCCAATATGCAACCTAAACAATGTGCAAACATATTTAACTCTTTTTTTGCTAATGTCGGAAAAAATCTTGCGAAAAATATCCAAAAATCTTTTATCCCGGAAAATCATAATAATGAAAACTTACAGGAACGTAATATACTCTCAACGTTTGAAACGACAACAGAATGTGAAATCATAAAAATAATAGATAATATGAAAGTAGGTTCGTCTCCCGGTTTTGATTCTATTACGGCACATATGTTAAAATCTATGAAACCTTATTTAATAAAACCAATCACTCATTTAATAAACCTAAGTTTAACAAAAGGAATATTTCCAACGAACTACAAAAATACAATAATCTCACCTATTTACAAATCTGGAGATCCACATCAAGTAACAAATTATCGACCAATCTGTTTAATTTCAAATATAGGAAAAATCTTTGAAAAAATAGTAAAAAAACAATTAGTCAATTTCCTAGATAATAATAAAATACTACACAAAAACCAGTTTGGATTTATAAAATCTCTCAGCACACAAGATGCTATTGCTAACGTAACTTCATACATTTACGAATCTTTAGATAAAAGTAAAAAATGTGCAGGTATATTTATTGATCTAAGGAAAGCCTTTGATAGCATATCGCATAAGATTCTACTAAAAAAAATGAATAATATAGGCATAAAAGACAATGCGATTAAATGGATTTCAAACTACCTAAAAAATCGACCACAAGTCGTAAAAATAAATAATGTCAATAGCGATAAAGAACATTCTGACTTTGGAATCCCGCAAGGTACAGTGCTTGGACCAATTCTTTTCACCATATATGTTAACGACATTTTCTTTCAACCACTACATGGCCAAATTACTTCGTATGCCGACGACACAGTTCTAATAATAAGCGAAAAAACTTGGGAAAACGTAATACTTAAAGCCACTGAAGACATAAATACTCTTAAGAATTTCTTCGACATTAATTTGCTATCACTAAATAGCGATAAAACATATGTAATTCCATTTGCAATGCACACAAAAGACATCCCTAAAAATTTTAACATTATCATTCATGACAATTCCAAAATACATAATAAAAATTACTGTCTCCAAAACTGCACAATACTAAAAAACACAAACACAATCAAATATCTAGGAGTAATTATCGATAAAAATTTGAATTGGAAGGAACAAATATGTCAAATTGTAAAAAAAATCAGAAAACTGATATATGTATTTTTAAGAATCAGAAATTTTTTGTCTTTAAAAAACCTATATTTAATATATTATGCCTTGGTCCAATCAACGCTACAATATGGTATCATTAGTTGGGGATCCACATACAAAACTAACCTTACTCCAATAGAAGTGGTACAAAGGTTAATAATTAAAATAATATTACGAAAACCTTCCGATTACCCAACGGACCGATTATTCGAAGAATTTCAAGTGCCTTCATTTAAAGATCTTTATATTAAAAATGCACTAATTCAAATCATAAAAGAAAAAGACAAGTATCAATTTCTAACTGAAAACCGTACTAGACTTAAATATATTTTTCCATGCCCAAAATTAAACACTTCATTTGCACAAAATTATTACACTTACCGGGCAAGAATTTTTTTCAATCGACTACCTGATGAAATTAGAAACATTAATGATAACATCAAAATAATAAAGACTGTAAAAAAATATTTTAAAGACAAACTCACAAAAAATAAAAATGTTTCGAATTGAATTAATCTTTAGAATAACTCACTTCATGAAAAATAACTCACTTCATTTAAATAAGTTTAAAATCATTTAATTTTTAATTACTTACTTATTGCAATAAAACAATGTACACTCCTCTTCCAGCCACAAGCTAATGCTTCTATGGAAGAGGGGTCCTGAAATATTTTATCTTATATTGTAACAAACAAACAAAAATGTACTTATATAATAAATGTAATAAATAAAAAAAATTAATAAAAAAATAAAAAAAAATAAAAAAAATATGTGGCAATCTTTTTCCATATACATTTCTGGTTTCGTAATTATGAACATTTTTATTAAAAACAATTTTATCCAAAATATTTTGGCATTTGGTTGTTCATGACATTGTGCACAAAAATTAACACATTAAATAACAGTCTCTTTTTATTGGAATCCAATTTAGCTGCTCTCTTTTGATTAATGCTTGCGTATTTGACTTTTCCCAATAAACATCTCATAGCACTACTTTGTATAACATCTAGTTTCTTCAAATTTCCTTCATTGCCCAAATTTAACATAGTAGAGAAATAATCTAAATGTGGATCAACTATTGTTTTATAAGTGAGCTCTGTAGTGTTTTTAATCAGTTTGTCTATTAATCTTCTTGTTGACTTTTTTTGAAACCTTCTTTAGCACATAATATTCAAAATTTGCTGTGAAAGTGAGTTTTGAATCGAGTATTACACCCATGTATTTAATTTCATTTACTTTTTCAATTTTTTCATCATAAATTGTCAATTTCAATTCTATGTTATGCGTTTTTTTTTGCCTATTTCAATATATTTTGTTTTGTTTATATTTAGTTTATTTTTTTATTTTTTTTTATTTAGTTACTTTTTTAAATAATTAGGTACATTTTTGTATGGCACATGAAATAAAATATATATATAAAATTAAAACAGATCATTGAAGTCCTCCTCACTAGGAGATCCTGTGCTGAGGGGGACTTATATGTTAGTATACGTTTCCAGCGACTAAGATGATGTTTTAAATATATTAGCTAGTTCTTCTTCCGATATATCCTTAAGCCAAGATTTGATCTCCTTAACACCTCGACTCCGGTGGTGGGTCTGGTTTGACCCAGTGTTTTTAAAAAAAAAGATTTTGCCGCAAATATCTCGTTTAGGCTAATTTCCTTTTGTCTATTCTTTCATCAAATATTTACCCATATTTCGACTCAAAAATGATTAAAATCGGACACGTTTTAAAAAAGTTATAAGAATAATTGTGTTTAAAAACACGCAAAAACTCATTTCTTCTCAGTTGAATTCGAGCAGCCGACGAAACAGCATATCTCTCGCTCTGTCCTTCCGTCTTTGTCTCTCAAAGTCCCGCGCAGATGTTGTCAACCATTCGGGCACATTTCTAGTATTGTGATTTTTGTTTGTGACTTTGTTTTAATTTTTTTTTCGTAGCGTACGAACGCAATGGCAAAGCAAAATTATTTATCTGATAATGAGATCAAAAAGCTACTTAACAGTTCGAACAGTGAGATCAGTGATGATGGCGACTTGGAATTCGAAACATTAGATCCAGAATTTGAAAGTGATCCGGAAGAAATATTACTAGAGGAAATATCTGAAAGTGGAAATGGAAGTGATAATGAAGTTAGTGTAGGAAATTCGAATGAATCCGTTGCAGATCAACATTTATACGTGTCGAATTCCGGATTCCAATGGAATTCTGCGCAACCAGCCAGCTTACGTACCAGAAGCCATAACATTATTTCTTCTACCCCTGGATTGAAAAACGGTAGCCAGAACATAGTATCCATCAGAGATGCTTTTGATTTGTTTATTTCAAATGAAATGGTGGAGGAAATTATTGAAAATACGAATAAATTCTGTCAGCTCAATCCGAAAAATTCCAGCTTTCCTAACATTACGAAGACAGAAATGTATGCATTTTTTGGAGTTCTTTTGGCTTCAGGAAGAAATCACGGCCGAAAGTTAGAACTAAGCGAACTTTGGACTACCGAGGATTTATTCCGGCAGCATTTTTTCCCCTCCGCTTTATCTAGAGATCGCTTCCGCTATATTTTTAGCAATATACGTTTCGATGACATTTATTGAATGATATAATATATCGATGAATTATTTTTGTGAATTTTAGCATTTTTAATATATTTTAACTAATAAAAAACTGTTAAACTTTTTATAATTGGTAGTGCTATATAATTATTTTGCCGCTGAATTTGTAATAATAAATCCATTTGGTGTTTTGTGTATGTATATAAATTTTATTAATCGTCGAATCATTTTTGTATTTTCGTATTTAGAATATTGCTTTTATTCCTTTTTTTTTAAAGGAAATTTGTTAATTTAAATTTGTTATATTGAAAAATAAAAGTTTTAGTATATTTTAATGTGTGTCATTCAATGGTTTTAATTGTGACAAATAAATGTGTGAGGAAGTAAATACTCAACTTGAATTTGAATGCCATTATATAATATTTTCTAATATTTGCATAAGCAATCATCGTTTAATATGGCTATAAATTGAATTTATTTTCTCTTTACACATCTTTCTATTAGAGGTACAGCCACAAGGAAATTATCAAATACGTGATTTATTTCTGGTATTTTAAATAATACACGATATTCTTGTAAATGCACACCATCGAAAATTTTAATAATTATAGAAATAAAAATGTTTGTTTCCGCTGACGAACGCTTCCTGTCCCCCTCTCCCGCGCTGCCCTCCTCATTCCCCTGACCATCGCCCGGCACCCGGATCGGCCGTCGGGGCCGTCTTCGATTCAGTCGTTGATTAGCTGTTGCGCGGGATGTCCGCGCCGCTGTATATCGACGAACCGCAAAATTTACGGAACACTAATTTCTAAAACTTTCATGTTCATACAAGAAACACAGGGGATATGTTATGAGTTAATGAGGAACTACAATAATATCATATAAAAGTAAGAATATGAACGAAAAATGCATAAAAAGCCTTTTAATTTCATCATTTCAGCCGGGTCAATCTGGACCCACCACCGCCGCATGTGTTTCATTTTCAACCTCCGGGTATTACGTGTTAATGTAGTTATTTTTCGTTTTCCTTTGTTTGATGTTGAGAGGGAGTTTATTATATAATTTTATTGCTAAAAATTCAGAGTTTCTTTGTCCAAAGGTAGAATTACATTAAGGAATATTTAGCATGTCTGTTTGCTTGACTCTGGTTTTATGATCGTGAGAGGGGTTTGATATAATATACTCTCTTTAGATCTGTAGTTGACAAGATATTTCGTAATTTTTTGAAGAAATAGATGAGTTTTGTTAGCTTTTTTGAGGTTCCTTCGATGTGTGCATCCCAATGAAGTTTGTCGTCAATTACGATCCCAAGATATTTAATTGTTTTAGTTTGGACTATATACGGGCAAGAACATTGTGGATATTTGTTTAGACATTCATATAATTTGAGTGTATGCTCATTCGTTGGTTCACATCTTTTGGTTTTAGAGAAAGTTAGATATTTAGTTTTACTCACATTTAATGTAAGGGAGTTTGCTTTTAACCAGTTTTGGAGTACAGTCAGACCTTGCTCCGCTTTTTTATGTGTGCTTGTCCAATTTTGTTCATAGAATATAATGACAGTGTCATCTGCAAAGTTCATTATGTCTCCTTCAATGGGAAGACTCATAAGGTCATTAATATAAATGAGAAATAGTATTGGACCCAATACGCTTCCTTGAGGGACACCGTACTTGATTGATAGAGTTTTGCTACTTTTTTTTACAAATTTGTACATACTGCTCTCTTCCAGTTAAGTAACTTTTGATTAGATTTAGAGTTGTTTGTGTTATTCCAATTTTTTTTAATTTAAAAAATAGTATTTCATGGTCAATTGTATCAAAAGCTTTTTGAAGGTCAATAAAAACTGCCAATCATTTTTTACCTTCATCCAGTTTTTTTATAATTGTATTTGTTACTTTAGCTATAGCATCACCAGTACCCAGGTTTTCCCTAAAACCGTATTGCGTCGTTGATAATATTTTATTTTCATCCAAAAATTTAACCATTTGTTTTTTATTACTTTTTCCAATATTTTCGATAGTGTAGGTAATAGACTAATTGGTCGATAGTTATATATATCATTTTTGGGACCGCTTTTGTATTTTGGAATAATCGTAGCAATTTTAAGACGTGTGGGAAAAATACCTTTTCTCATTGAAAGATTTACAAGGTGCGTCAGTGGGTAGATTAGCTCATTTAGTAGATATTTAATTGCTCTGTTTGATATCAGTTCATTTCCCGATGAGGTATTTGTGTTTAGGGAGGCTATGGTATTTCTTATATCTTCACTTGTTATCTTGACTATGTTAAGGGAGTTTTCTTGGTTGACATTTTCATTCAACACTGTTTTTTCGGCAGTAAATGAAGATTGTTTGATTTTATTCGCTATGTTCGAGCCTATATTGCAAAAATAGTTGTTTGCGAGAGAAGTCGAGAATTTTTTCTGGATGTTCTGCAAAAGATGTTGGTATCCTGTCAATGTTTAATTCTTTAATGTTATTAACATTGTTCGAGGCTTTAGCGTTTGTAATTTCGTATATAATCTACCAGAATTTCCGGGAATCATTATTAAATTCCTCGATTTTCTTTTTATAGAATGCTTCTTTAGCATAACGGATTACATTTTTACAAATGTTACGATATCTTTTGTAGAAGCGATGTAAATGGATATCATAGGGGTAGTTTCTTACTTTTCTGTGGAGTTCGTCTCTTTTCTTGATTGAGTTGATAATGTTCTGACTAATCCTGGGTTTATTGTGAATATTTTTATGAGATATCTTTTTTTTCTGTCGTTATGGTGTTTGATAGAATACTGTTCTGAAGTCAATAAAATAATTCCAAGCAGCATCAGTATCATCATTGCCAAGAAGGTTTGACCAGTCAGCAATTTGTAGCTCGATTTTAACGTTTTCCCAATTTGTTTCAGACTTTGCTATGACAGATTTCTTTTTTTGATTTATAGATGTATTTTTATTATTAATAGATAGAAGTATTGTGTAGTGATCAGTCAGTGTAGAAGGGTAAATAATGGTTTGCGTTAATTTATCAGTTTAACTAAAAATATGATCAATGCTTGATTTGCTTTCATTGCATACTCGTGTAGGTTCATCAACCAGGCTTTTAAAACCATGGTGAGCTTGTGTATGTATGTAATCATATTTTTTTGGATTTCCATTTTCCAGGATATCAATATTTATATCTCCGATAATAAAAACATTAAAAGTAAAACAAAGTTAAGCTCAAAATGTAAGGAGTTTAAGAATGGCTCCAGATTTTTTGTAGAAGGTGATCTATATATTGCGAGAACTGTTATATCCTTACCAATTGATATCCTTAAACAGTTTGCGTTATTAATATTGATCTCTCTGACTTCAACTTCAGTGTCTTCTTTAATGTATGCAATAACACCATCACTCTTTGTATTATTCATTAGTGTGGAGTAAGAGACATATTTATCAATTTGTAGAGGGTAGTGTTTATCAGTTAATCATCATTCAGTAAGGATAATTATGTCCCATGTTAAATTTAAACTCTTAATTAATATTTGTAGCTCGTCAAAGTTTTTTGTTTATGCTTCTAATATTTTGATGCAGTTTGTTAAAATTTTTGTTCATTGTTGATAGGTTAGGTAAGTTTGCTCTTTTTGCACTAGGTTCCGTGGTTAATGTAGTGTCAGCCATTTTTTTTATTTTTGTAATAGTTGTTATTTTGAGCCATTTTATTTATATGATGTTTTTCAAATCGTCTATATGTTTAACGTAAATTATATTTTCGTTTGCATTTCTTCTTGCCATCATTTTTCCCTCTTTGTGCCAGACGTATTCATAGTTTTTTTCTTTTGAGATTTGTTTGGTTTTCCAAAGAAGTTCCTTACGGTAAGGGCTCAGTTCTTCAGCTATGTATATTGTTTCAGTTGAAATATCTTTGATCGCAGCATAATTGATGTTTTTCTATTTGCAATAAGCTTGTCTCTGGTCAATTTATCTGAAAATCGCAGTAGTATTTTAGGTGGTGCATTAATTCGCCTATCAGGTATCCTTTTTACCTCTATAATTTCGCCGTATTTTAGGTCCACTCCTGCCGCCGCTGCCACTTTTTTAACCACTTCAATTTGCTGTTCCCCATATTTTTGTGGAATGCCTGCTATTTCAATATAATTAGAGCGGGTTTTGCACTCCATATCTGAAATTTTTATTTCTAATTGTTTAATTATATTATTTTTCTCCTTGTGCTCTTTTTTCAGGTTTATAAATTCATTTTCAATTTTTTTGTTTTGTAGGATTGTTATCTCTATTTTTTTTATCAATTCATCGTATTGAGTACTCATTAATTCCATGCTTTTTTGGGTGTCCTGTTGTTGCTTCTCAATTTTTGAAATAATTTCTTTTTTGATGACATCTAATCTTTTTTCGAAAATCAGTGTAATTTTTTCTATGCTGAATTTTTCTTCATGTTCAATGTTGGCACCCTTTCCTCTAGTGTTAGCCATTATTTACTGTTGTAACAACCTGCCCCGGTTTTAAATATTAAAGTAGACGTACAGTACCGATGATGACAGTTAGAAATTTTGTTTTTATCTATGGATAACTATGGAGTGACAGTTTTATAAGTTTTATTCTCAATTTTTTTTGTAATCACTATAGTTATCCGGGATTACGGATATTAAATTGATTTTTTGTAATCTAACTCACGGTTTCGAACACCTTTCCACACAAATCACTCACTTTTGGTATAGATATTATAAATAATTAGGAAAACTTATTTGCACTTGTATACGTATTTGTAGTCCATTAATTTCAACCATTCGCTATATTTTGTAGGTCTTCATTTAATTTGTTAATTGCATCTATGTACTCTTCACGTGATATATAGATTATTGTATCGTCTGCAAATAATCTAATTTCGCCATGTTTTATGGTGTTAATTATATCATTAATGTAAATAATATAGAATTGGACCTAATACCGACCTTTGCGGAACACCGAGGTTGTTTTCTATTGGTTCTGATTCTGAGATTTCAACTTTTGTTACCTATTTCTTTTCGTGGAGATATTCTTTGAAAAGATTTAGAGCTACTTAAGAAAGACCCGTATCTTCTAATTTTTATTTATTTATTTATTGTTTTTATTTTAGTAATTTGTACATTTATGTTTACAAATGACTAATTAATTATTACATACAAATATACTATGTTTTTTTTTCTTGCTTGATGTGGCTCCTACACAACATCTTGAACTTTTCAATTGGGGCAGACTTAAGGTTTTCCGGCAGCGCGTTATAGTATTTCATCCCTTTATATAATATAGTATTCTGGGTATTCGCTTTGTCCTTCTTTGGTAGCCTAATTTGATTGTACGTCCTAGTTTTATGTTTGTGTATGTCCTTGTTGTATACAATTTTATTCGAAAAATATTTGGGTAGCAGGTTGTTTACAATTTTGTGTAAAAGTGTTTTCCTTTCTATTGTTTCAAATGCTCTTTTGAAATCTAAGAATGTTGCAAGGGTGATTTTGTTGTCTGTTTCTTTCTTCCATGTATCAATCACTATGTTTATTGCCTCTTCACAAGACTTATTGTTCCGGAATCCTGATTGTTCGTCACATAATATATGATGTTTTTCCAAATACTCAATGATTTGTTTCTTTATTAAAATTTCTAGTACCTGTTCGTATTTGGGTAACATATTTATAGATCTAAATTCTTCACATTTTCTGGTATTAATAACTTTCGGAATCGGGATCGCAGTAAATGTTTTCCATGTGTTTGGAAATTTTCCACTTCTTAACGATTCATTTATTATGTTCAGTAGATGAGGTCCTATCACTGGCATTGCATCTCTCAAAACTGTAAAACTTATTCCATCTGGACTCTCTTTTTATTTGGTGCTTGAATCTGTAAAAGATATGTTTCATTTATCTCTTAAAACACAAGTTTTTATCGGTTTAGGGGTACATTTCTCACGTAGTTGTCTTCCTTCAGTATTGGTATACTCTGATGTAATTCTATTATGCTGTTTACAAAATATTTGTTGAAGCAGTTCTGTATGCTACCCTGTATCTGATGTAGAAATATAATGTCATGTTCCACCCCTTTATCTTCGGTTTGCAGTAATCCTTTTATGGTTTTCCACATTTTTTTAGTCCTTTTCACAGATGATTTTTTTTTGAAGTAATCGTTCATTCAAACTTTCAGTTGCTTTGAGTATTTATTTTTTGCATTTTTGAATGCTTTCCAGTCTTGTGAGTTTTTTGCAATCTTGTAGAGTCTATCACTTTCATATTGTATTGATTGTAGTTCTATGTTATACCATTTATTTGTTCTTCTTATTTTAGTATTTTGGATTGGTATTAGCTAGTCAATTACTTCTTGAAAGATATTTATTAATGATTTAGACTTTTCATTAAATTCCATTCGATGAAGTTTATCCATATCACCCAGAAGTTCAATTAACCTTTCACTGTTATATTTTTTATAATTTCTGTATTTTATTAATTTTCTGGTTTTCGTATTAGTTCTTTTTGTGTTATCTGTAATGTGGATAAGGTTATGGTCGGTTATTTTTGGCTCATCTAGAACTTTTACATTCAAAATCTAATC
The DNA here is from genome assembly GCF_061612785.1 of Hesperophylax consimilis. Classification (NCBI taxonomy): domain Eukaryota; kingdom Metazoa; phylum Arthropoda; class Insecta; order Trichoptera; family Limnephilidae; genus Hesperophylax; species Hesperophylax consimilis. Next base: position 12,399,351 of record NC_142852.1, read on the forward strand.
TGTTGGAAATGACAAGGTCAATTAACGTCTAGAATTTATCTCCAATCGTGTCTTACTTTTAACAAGTTGTTTCATTCCCGATGCTTGGATAATTTTTTTCAGCCCATTAGTACATGTATCCTTCAAATTTTTGAAATTTATATTAAAGTCAGCAGTTAGGATATAATCTTCTTCTTCTTCAAGATTTTGGGTGCACCAGTTCTCTATAAATGATAGAAAGTCTTTGATACTTGCATTTGGAGAATGGTAAATTACTCCACAGCTAGTATCCAGCAGTTCTTTTCGTATTGTATGTAAGAAACAACTTCATATAATATGTCTTTTTTAATAAAAACTATTGCTCCCTCTGTATGTCTACTGTAGGAATCACAGCGTATTGTTTTATATCCTTGAAAAATAACTTCAATATCGTATGTTATGTGAGTCTCGCTTAACATTACAAGTGTAAGATCATTTCGTTCAATCAATATCTGGATTTCTTCATTATTCGATATCAGACTCTGAATATTAAAATATATATATATATATATATATATTTTTTTTTTATTAATATCAATAGCAAAATTTGTACATTATGTAGGTTTAAAGTATAATATAAGTATATTTTTTGTATTTTTTTCACAGTCCTCCTCACTAGGGTTTCCTGTTCTGAGGCGGCCTGTAGTTTTTCTTAAATTTTTGTATTTAGTTTTGAATTGTCTTTACATTGTCTTCATAATGTTTGTAAGTTGATTATTACTTTGATCTCTAAGCCATGTTTTGACTTTTGTTTTAAATATACTCATTTCGTTTATTTTTTTGGTTTCATTTGGTAGAGCATTGAACAATTTTATAGCATGGAATTTATTATTTCTCTGTCCAAAGGATGTGTTCAAACTGGGAGTAATCAGGATATTTTCGCTTTTTGCCCTGGTTGTGTATTTATGTTGGGCAGTGGAGTATTCGGATATGTTTTTTTTCAGTTTAAATAAATTTTTTTTGAATATAGTTTCTGTACATTGTAAACATTGAAGTTTTTGAATATTTCTTCTGTCGGAGTTCTAAGCGGAACTTTCAGTATAGTCTTTAATACTCCTTTTTGTGCTATATTGAGCCGCTCTGTGTGAGTGCTCAAGGCAGACCCCCATCCAGTTATTCCGTACTCTATTTGTGATTGACACAAAGCATAGTATACTTTTTTAATATCGTTTATATTGAGGATATTGCGAATGTTTCTAAAGAAGTATATGTACCTGGTTAGTTTTTTTGTAATTACATCTATATGTGAGTTCCAACGGAGATTATCATCAATTTCAATTCCAAGATATTTGATGCTTTTGGAGTGTGCTATAGTGGGACAGAGGCATGATAAGCCTTGATTTTTTTGATAAATTCCTTGGCATGAATGTAATTTGAGATTAAGGTCCTCTGACGGCTGCCCTCTGGCTGTTTTAGAAAATGTCAGATATTTTGTTTTATTGACATTAAGCGTCAGGGAGTTTCTTTTAAGCCAGTTTTGCAAGAGACCAAGTCCGTGTTCAGCTTCTTTGTAGGTATTTATCCAATCTTTTTCTTTAAATAAAATTACTGTGTCATCAGCAAAACTAATGATTTTTCCTCTTGTTTCTAGGTTACAGATATCATTAATGTATATTAAAAATAATATCGGACCTAGTACGCTTCCTTGTGGTACTCCATGGTTGATTAGGAGAGGTTTGCTTTTTCTCTTATTAATTTGGACGCTCTGTGTACGCTCCGTCATATAGCTTTTTAGTAAGTTTAGTGTTGTACATGACATACCAATTTTTGAAAGTTTTGAAAAAAGTATTTTGTGATCTATTGTGTCAAAAGCCTTTTGTAAGTCTATGAAGATTGCCAAAGTTTTTTCTCCACTGTCTAAACTTTTAGTGATCATATCGGTAATTTTTTCTATGGCGTCACTAGTACTTACGTTCTCCCTAAATCCATACTGAGTTTTTGATAATTTTTTATTGTCTTCTAAGTAGGATAAGAGTTGTTTTTTTAGTATTCTTTCCAATATTTTTGAAAATGTATTTAGTAGACTTATTGGTCGGTAATTGTTTATGTCATTTTTACATCCTTTTAAATATTGGTATAACAATCGCTTTTTTGAGGGCTGTAGGGAATATGCTATTCGTTATAGACATGTTGACTAAGTATGTAAGTGGTTCGATAAGTTCTTTACAGAGATATTTTATTGCGTTGGTTGGGATTGTGTCCTCCCCTGAAGAAATATTTGATTTTAAAGAAGAAATTGTGTTTTTGATATCGTCAGCTGTAATTTGTTTAAAATTGAGCTGATTTCCTTGCTCAGGTGGTTCGTTTATTTGTACATCTTCATTACATTTTGTAACTTGCTTTGCTAGATTTGATCCTATATTTATGAAAAAATTATTGACGTATTCAAGTATTTGGTCAGGATTATCAGCGTATGTCCTGGGAACATTGTTTATATTCAGCTCGTCAATTGATGTAACGTTAGCAGATTTAGAACTGGTTATTTCATTTATTATTTGCCACATTTTCCTGGGATTTTGTTTACAATCTACAATGTTTTTCTTATAGTAGGTTTCTTTTGTACACATAATAACTTTTTTGCAAATGTTTCTGTATCTTTTGTAGTATCTTAACATGTGTATATCGTATGGAAATTTTTTAAGTTTCTTGTGTAACTCGTCTCTTTTTCTTATGCAGTTTATAACATTCTGTGTAATCCATGGTTTAATATGTACATTTTTGTGTGAGATTTTCTTAGTAATTTTTGTGGTATTAGATAGTATGTTATTCTGAAGAAGTTCTATGAAATAATTCCATACATCATTTGTATTGTTCATACTTTGCAGTTTTTTCCAATCGGTACATTGTAGATTATGTTTAATGATATTCCAGCTGATTTCTGTTTTTTCTGTTGTTAATGGTTTTTTCTTCATTTTATTTGACTTGTTTATTTTTATTGAAAGCATAGTTGTATAATGATCGGTTATAGTTGAATTAAATACAACAGTTTGAGTAATGTCTTTTGTTTTACTCATTATATGGTCTATGCAACTTTCACTGTTGTCCACTTTTCGAGTAGGAACATTTATTAAGCTTTCCAGTCCATGGGATGCTAGCATCTGCAGATATTGAATTCGCTTAGGGTGTCCATTTTCTAAAATATTTATATTTACATCTCCAATAATAAATATGTTTTTCGTTTCTTTAAGAAGGCAGAGTTCCTTGTCTACGGATTTAAGGAATGGGTCGATGTTTCTTGTTGAGGGCGATCGATAGATTGCTAATATAGCTTTTTCTTTACTGATTTTAATTTTTAAACAATTGGCATTTGTGATAATAATTTCTTCAACTTCGGCTTTTATTTCGTTTTTAATGTATATAATTACACCATCGTTTTGTTTTTTGTTATTCAAACTTGAATAGGTTGTATATCCAGCAATTTCCAATTTCATGTATTTATGATTTATCCAACATTCAGTAAGTATTATTATTTGAAAATTAACTTTTAAATATTTCAATAAAATTTGCAATTCATCAAATTTTTTTCTTATGCTTCTTATGTTTTTGTGTAGTATATTGAAAGAGTTGTTATTTCAATTCGATAGATCATTTGGTTCCGAGGTTTATATAATGTCAGCCATTTTTATATTTTTTTCGTAATCGTTTTTGTGCCCTTTTGTTATACAATATTTTTTATATCATCTACATGTTTTATATAAATTATTTTTTCGGTTGGCATTCTTCGCGTCATTATTTTTCCATCTTTGAACCAAACGTAGGAGTACATTTTTTCATTGGCAGATTTTTTCGTTTTCCAGAGCAGTTCCCTTTGATATGGGCTCAATTTCTCTGCAATATAGATTGGTTCGGTGGAGATATCTTTTATAGCTGCATAATTAATATTTTTCCTTTTAGAAAGAAGATTGTCTCTTGTCTTTTTTTCCGCAAATTCCACTAGCAGTTTCGGTGGCGCATTGTTCCTTCTATCATGTGTCCTTTTTATATCAATTATATCATTGTGCTGGATTTCCATTCCTGCCGCCGCCGCAACTCTTTTTATTATCTCTATCTGCTGCTCTCCATTTTTTTGGGGAATGCCCGCTATTTCTAAGAAATTAGACCGAGCTTTGTATTCGAGGTCTGAAATTTTTATTTCAAGTTGTTTAATAATGATATTCTTTTCCTGGTGTTCCTTTTTTATGTTTTCAAAATCATTTTCAATTTTTTTATTTTGTAGAATTGTTATTTCTAGTTTTTTTATTAGTTCATCGTACTGACTACTCATAAAATCAATGCTTTTTTGAGTGTCCTGGGTTTGTTTTTCAATTTTTGATATAATTTCTTTTTTCATGAATTCAAATTTTTTTTCAATAATCTGTATAATTTTATCAATGTTAAATTTTTCTTCGGTTTCCGTTATAACTCCCTTTCCTCTTGTATTTGCCATTTTCTATTTCTTTTTTTTTTTTTTTTTTTTTTGGTTTATTAATTATATTTTTATTAATGTTGGAACAAAAATGCCCCTAAGTATATATTAATTTATGTAAATTGTCTATGGCGAAATAGTTTTGTATTGTCTATGGTTATTGTATGTTTTCACCAAAGTTGATTTTGGGTTACAATGACAATACCCTTTTTGCACTTCAATTTACAAATGTTTAATTTCACTGCTATATGATATGATTCTTGCAGTTGGTTGCTTTTTATAAAAAAAATACCTTTTTCTTCTCCAATTCCAATTTTCTTTTGTGTACTGGACATTCAATGCTCCACGCCGTGTGATTTGAATATAGGTTTATATTTAACTTGTTTTTAGTATTGATACAATTATTACAATTTTCTGTTCCTCTAATAGCCAAGCATTCTTCACTTTTATGACTACCTGTAAATTTAGAGTCTTTTTTACATTCGCTCCCTTTGTGGTTGAACCCGTAGCATTTATAGCAGCGTTTAATGTCAAATATTCTGACCCTTTCCCATCCAAAATTTATTTTTTGCATTCGCAACATTATTCCATGTGTTTGTGTATCTACTTCCAAATATATTACATATTCTTCTCCTGTTTTTAATTTCTTGTTTTTTATTACAGTTACTTCCATTTTTTGTGGTTCTTCTGGAAACTCATTCTGAATTTTTATGTTCTGAACGATTTCTTTTTCATTCATTTTATGTGTTACTCCAACGATTTTTATTGATGGGAATCTTTTATCCGGGATCTTCGTTGTATATTTTTCACAGAACTTTATTTTATGTCTTCCTGTAGTTTTTAAATTGGTATGTTGACTATTTCTAAAAGTAACAATAATTTTACCATCTTTTGCATTCTTTGTTCCCATCACTCCTGTTTCAATTGGATCCATGTTGTTTTTAATATCCTCTTCGGTTTTCTCCGTGGTCTTGTTACAACTTTACTTAGGGGAGTCTAATATTAACACTATTCATGTAAAAAAGGAGGAGGAAAGAGTAAACAAAAAGAAAAAAGTAGTTACGTAGTAACAACATTTTTAAACATTTATTAAAAAAATGTATAAAGTTAAGGGTTAGTTTAAATCTAGGCTTAATACTATTCTTAATTCTTATTCTTAAAATTAATTGTCCGTTTCCTTTATTCTAATAAATTGTTAATTCAATGTCTTTGAAAAAGTTTCGCGTTACGAAATAAACCAAAAAAAATTGTTCAGGCACTTCCCTTTACGATGATTCTGGATTCTACACGTTCGCACTTATCATTGAAAACACAAGCGGCAACTTGCGCTGGTTCCGAAGGGCGGAATCAGTTTAGCCTGGGCCAAGGCTCCGAAGGGCGGAGTCGGCAGGCAGCGACTCCTGAGAGGGCAGCTTCCTGGGCGGAAGTCTGGCAACCACTCTGGCTTCCTGGGCGGAAGTTCGCGGGGTTACGATAGGAGCCTCGGCGACCGCTCCAAGGGGGAGGGCAGGAGGTTCCTCGGCGGAGGAGAGATGGTAACTGCTTGTTGAATCATCTCGGTCTTCGGCTGCGCGATCCGGTGACATTCGCACCCCTGTCGTGGGGAGCTAAAACTATCGTGGTTCCGCTCTACACCACTTTGTTACTTTGTTCGGGTCCATGGCGCTGGCATCGCCACTCTTACCACTGATGTAACTGGCTGGCTCATTCTGATCTCCCGATCAACTTAATGTTCAAAATCTTAATACATATTAGGTATCCTAATATTATGCATACATACATTTTATTGTTATCTGGTTGCCAATAATTTTTTAATCTAAGTTTTCAATTATACTCTTATATTTAGATTAATAGTTGAGTCGTATAATTTCTATACCCGCTATATCAACTTTCATTGATTTAGAGAAAACCGCAAAAAACTGTCATATCTCTAGCGTACATAAGAAATTGCATTACAATTTTTTATATAATGAATTGGAGTAATACATTTTCGAAAAGCATTTATTTTTCTATATATGTCTAGCAATAATTAAGTAATTTAGATAAATAAAATGGATAAAGCGGATTTTGATACTCACTTCGTGATATAGAGGCTTCAACTGAGCCGACATGGCGGGTTTAGAAACACACACGTAGATCATTTTGACACACGAGCGTGGCGTCAGAGCGGCGGCCATATTGTATTTTGGCAAAATAACTGCTTGTGATTGGTTGAATCCGATATAGCGGGTTTTGATAGTAACTTTCTGTATGATATAGCGGATTTGGTTTCTCACTCGCAGTTTTAACATGGTTTTTGGTCGTGATAAGGAGGGTTTTGAAACTCAATTTTAGGCTCCTCTTGTTGCTCGCAAAAATGTGAACAAGATGTCATACTCAGATCATTTTGTCAAAAAATCGGATATAGCGGGTATAGAAATTATAGGATTCAGTTATGGTTAAATATTTCAAAAATACATAATTATAATAGACCTTCAATTATTTGCAATATAGCCCAGCCTTGGCCGATGGTTTTTATTACCCTAGGGTCGCCGGCTTAAAATTTTCCCATTTCAAATTACTAACTTTATGAGGGTCTAGAGGTAAATCTGCGGACTAATAGATATATTCCTTGGTTGGCTTTCTAATTTTTATGACGGTTGCTGGCCAATCTATACAACTAAATTTTTTAGTCTAATAATACGAACTGCCGCCTCCATCTGCGTGTAAAATTACGAAGAACCTTATCGAGCGCACGTGTTCAATTTGATCGTTCTGTGAATTCAAGTCACGTACATACCTAGGGACATATCAAGTGTATGTACAAAATGGTATTCTGTCTAATAATTAATAAGTAGGGAAGGTTATTGATAAACTAAAATTGATCATTTTTATAGTACTGAAAAAGCACTCCGAGGGCGCTCCATAAAGAATCTTAAGGTTATGTATGTATTTTATTTATAGTATTTCCTTATAATTTGAAGAAGGTACGAAACTTATTTGTATTATTTATTTAGTATAAATGTAGATATTGTAATTCTAAAAATTGGTTGTCATTCACATCATCAATAATATTAGATCATTGCTATCTGCAAGTTACCAATAAGCATTATCATAAACCACTTTCAGCATCATTGTCAGAATGAAGACCTAACTACCAAAATGTTGCCATACCTATGTACCATGCTTTGCCTATGTGCCCCCCCCCCCCCTCGCTCCACCCTATCATAATCTGGCTCTGTCCACAGCTAGTACTCCCGATGAAGTCAGAGCAATTAAATCGATTAATCACTCGATTCCTTTGATGTTGCGATCATGTAAATGTTTTGATCATGTTAATGTTTCGATTCATCCAATCAGTACGAACGATGAACTACTAAATCTACCGATATCCAGTGCAGATGCATTTATGACAACATAATGCATTTAGAACATTGAAATCGTTTCTTTTAACCCTAGAACCGTACTCATCATAGATCATACACTAACAGTACCCAAGGGTACTGGAGTACCCCGTTAAATAAAACATCTTTTTTACGTGAGAAAAAACATTTATTCAAAATTAACTTACATTGACTGTTATGGCACTTATTTCAGTCTTACATAATACAATAAGGCTTAATTAAAAGTAACTTTTCTTAACAATTTTGGCAAATCTTTGTTTGGTGCTCTAAACATATTAAACGTTTACATTTCTGACATTGAGCGCGTGACTTACGATCTTTTGACCTGGGACAAAATAAACATCTTCCAGATTTTGATTTTGAAGGGGTTGTAGCATCATAAGACCGCTTTTTTCCTAATATTCCGCCAATACTTTCTTGGAGATGCATCGGCAAAGTTTTGTATAAAAATGGATCCTCCAAGTGAGGTTTTATAAGGTCAAAAGCTAAAGTCTTCAGATAAGTTCGTCTATTCTTGAAAACTTGTTTTCCGGTAGCGTTAGATGAATGCAGTAATATCATAGAATTGATTCCGACGATATTCAAAATTCCATAGAAGACACAAAGGCTCCAGCGACGAGTTTTACGAGACACACTGTATGTATGACAAAGTTGATCAAACGTATCCACACCCCCCTTGGTTTGTTTGTAAAAACTTGTTATTTCTGGTAAATCAACAGATTTGTCTTGGTCTGGTTGGAAGTGTGTAGTGGAAAGCATAAGCACGTTTTTCTTTTTCTAACGTTTTTTTCTTGCAAAAACATTAAAATCATAGTAATGAAAATAATTACTTTAACCGTACCCAGGGGTACTGGAGCGCCCCACGCACGTTTTGCCACGACTACACGCTAGCAGGACTCCCGCTCGACTGATGCTTATAAGCGACTCCCCCCATTTGCAAATACGCGGCGGCGCGAAAAGATCCGTTGTGAAACGAAAAAGTTAACGCAAATTTTCAATTTTTTTTTAAATTTGTAGCCCAGACGAACCAATTTTTTTTTCTGAAATTCAATGAACCCCTCCTGATGTATAGGAAAATATTGTGACACCTCACCACATTTGAGGTTGGACACTTCAACACCTCATTTCGGAAATTGATAACCTTATTCAAACTCATTCTGATATTGTGTCTTACTCGACACTCAAAGTAAAGAATTCTCGGATTATCGATTTTTTTTTTGAAACACTAGTATAGTACTTAGGGAATTATACATCAATGGACGATTGAGCGAATTGAATGTCATTTTTTCTTAAATCGCCTTAAATTGAAGATCTGCAGTCCCTGCAATAAATAAAACGCAATTTGAATGAAATTACTATGAACCTGAAAGGCCAGATTCATGGAATTATAATCATTGTCTATGACTTTATTATCGTCTATGCATAACCTGCAAATTTTGTTGACGTATGTTTTCTAAACCGACAGTGGTTACTTCCTGTAACTAAACTCTGTTTAACTTAATCCCAAATTGTGATGGTTATTAGTAAGAAGGATTGTTTATATTCCAAACGATTCTCTCAACCTTTGTCATAACTTAAAAGTCACAATTTGTATCATTTTTTTTAAAATAAGTGTCTTGGCTAAGACTTCATTGTTTTGACAGAATATTCTAATCTTAACCAATTTTTAAAAACTCATTCAAATTAGTGCGCCGTTAAAACTATGTTCTGTTTCAGGTATATTTGTTTGAGGTCAAATCAATTGCCAAACGTTACCACAGCAGTGCCATGGATCTACTAAATCCAGAGACTATATCTATCAAGACGGAACCAGGGCCCCAAGAAGAAGGCGGAGGTGAAATGTCGTATACGGATATAGATTTCGACCTCCCAGATCTAAAGAAGGAATGTTTGCAATATGCGGATAGTAGTCGGTCAGCCAGTTAGTTTCATTGAATACATTGAAAATGTAAGATGTTGAATTTGGATAATCGGAAACCAAGCCGGTTTTGAAATGTCGTGAGAACAGGACAGACTATGCTTGTGCACAATACCCTCTCTTGTAGTACATGAGTATATTTGGTATTTATCTTAACATTCGTCCTTGCTGGAATCTGCCAAATTAGTGTAGTCTTTGAACTTAATTATATTGCTCCAAATAAGTTGTCGAATTCTCAAGTTTTCGCCTCGTTTTATTTGTGATATGAGGTAAGTTTCAAGTGTTATTTTACGTGGTGCAGTTCGGGAACTTTCTTATTTCATACTAAAATTAGTGTGAAATAAGGAAATAGAATACTTTAAACACACGTGTATTTGTACTTTACATTGATTGATGCTAGATTCCATCGTCTTAAAACAACCGTTTCAATACGCTCAAGAGCAGCGCTTTTTTTATTGAAACATCGGTCGCTAGAGACATCTGGGGTCATTCTTATTCATTTATCTATACGCCTAAAAATGCTTTTACATAAATTTATACAAGGAGCAGTGTTTATTTGAGAATATATGTATAACATAGGAAATACTAACAGTATATAGGTGTAATCTATTACTAAGCACGTACAACATATATCTTTGAATACACAAATGTAAAATTGTGATTACAAGTAGGTATAATAGAATATATTTCAAAATAATTTAAAAAAAAACTTAATACTAAAATATTAGTAAAACGTAAGAATAACATAAAAAATAGAGATTAAAACATCACTACATATAAGACAAAGCACTGAAAATACGTTACCAACGCTACTCTAATTTGTAGGATTCAACAAAGCGTTGGTATAGATTAAGCATAATTCTATAAATGGGGTCAATAAATATTTCAATAGTACCCCTTTACTTGTTACCCAGATGATGCACCCTATTGGTCAGTGAGTGTGTCTGTGTTCTTATGTTATCGTCAATTGACCTTAAAGACTTTTATACAAAATCCCGCTTCTACGTGGTTAATTAATGGTATCTTTATTCATTATTTAAATGGATATTGCTTTTTTCTTAAAATATGTTTCGTTTCGTATCAATTATTAACGTACGAATTATTATTTTGTTTTTCCAGGTAGCTTTAATTCGGGGTCTGTTACCATCAAGGTGGAACCAGGAATCCGAGAAGAATATGAAGGGGGATTTCCATATACGGAAATTGACATAGACCTGCCGGATGTTAAAAAGGAATGCTTAGAACGATTTGAAAGAATTGCCAAGACAGCAGGTAACACCGATTTTCATTGTATGATCTATCAATTCGTTCTTTACTATTTTACTTACGTTTACGTTTTGACGAATTTACTGCGCTTATCCGCACTTTGTGTTGGTAATAAGACTTATTGAGCCTTAATTCGTATTTTTTTTTAATTTATCGACAGATCTGAAGACGCATCCTGTGGAAAAGCGATTATCATGTCCTCATTGTAACTACTCGTGCTCTTATAAATCAAATTTGGAAAGACACATGCTGACTCACAGTAAAGAAAAACCTTTTTCGTGTTCCGACTGCAACTATTCATGTGGTCTAAAAGGAGCTTTGAAAAGACACATGCTGAACCACAGTGGAGAAAAACCTTTTTCATGTTCCAAGTGCAACTATTCATGTTCTCAAAAGCGTTATATGTCGAGCCACATGCTGACACACTGTGAAGAAAAACCTTTTTCATGTTCCGAGTGCAAGTATTCATGTTCTCGTAGGGGTCATTTGAAGATACACATGCTGACTCACAGTGGAGGAAAACCTTTTTCATGTTCACACTGCAACTTTTCATGTTTACGAAAGACATATTTAACGAGTCACATGGTGTCTCACGGTGCAGAAAAACTTTTTTCATGTTCCGAGTGCAACTTTTCATGTTCTCGAAATAAAAATTTGAAAAGACACATGCTGACTCACGGTGGAGAAAAACCTTTTTCGTGTTCTGACTGCAACTATTCATGTTGTCAAAAAGGAGCATTGACAAAACACATGCTGACCCACAGTAGAGAAAAACCTTTTTCATGTTCCGAATGCAACTATTCGTGTTTTCGAAAGAGTAATTTGACGAGACACAAGCTGACTCACAGCTGAGAAAAAGGTACCCATTGCATTTAATAGTTATATTTATTGTAGTGATTTAAAAAAAAAAAATTTAATTTGCACAGCCAAAAAATAAAAAAAATATAATTGCTGGATGGCTTTCATTTATTCAATCAATAAAACTGATTCGTCATAAAGCGTGTTTTAAAAAAATTGAATATTGTTTTAATTTAATGTCAAAACAAGACGTGGAGAAAAGAGTCAAATTATCATATGTTTAGCTAAATATCTTTAAAATACATTATTTTACTTTACCAGAAACAGAAATACTTACTTCTCTTTATTCTTTACCTGATAAATGTAATTTTTTTAAATAAAATGTGCGTATTAAGTGAGTCCTTATTTTCTAAAAAAAATCAAAAATCTGTTCACAAGCGCGGCCTCATAATAAAGTGAAGAATGTAATTTTTTCAGATCTTTGTCTTCAGTACCTACTCGACTGAATTAATTAAAGACTATGACTAATTATGTCTATGTTATTAACACAACCTAACATTGTGGACAAACATGCTTTTGTCATTTTCCAATCGTTTTATCCTGTTTCTAAGGGCTAATTTTACATAATATCCCTTACATGGGATGATAAATTTAACCCAAGCAGTTTAATTTATCATCCTATATGTCGCATCTAAAATAAGTCATGAAAGAAGAAAAAAAGGGAGGCCAATCACTGACCACGAAGAAGCACACATCATAATATAGTTAGTGCAAGTACAACACAATCACATGAGTTCCACCGCAATACCTCGGGGTAATAATTGTGGCCATAACACAACGAATGTAAAAGTACTTTCAATATAGGTAAAGATTATACACACGATAAACATCAACGACTTTCTTACAATTCTTCTTCTGGTCTATCCCAAACAAATGCACTCGAAATTAGCAAAGTGTTCTTGTCCTTGTTCTTAATTTAAAATCCTTATTCAGCAAGGTGGAGTTTGGAGATGGGAGCTGCGAATTGGATCAATGACAATCTGGTAAGATTTATGCATATTGTTATTTCAAAAGAAAACACAATGCTTGTGATATTTGTTGATAAGTTCTGATACAGATATTTTCTAGTCAAGTATTTTGCATGCTGAAATACAGAACCGCTCTGTTTAAAGCGGAATTTTCACTACGCAACTAGTTGCGCTCAAGTTGTTTCATGACATTAGTTGCACTTCTGGTATCACGTATTAACATAGTTTAATGCAACACAATAAGAATCGCGCCACCGCGAAATTATGGCATCACTCACTAATGCAATTAATTGTGTAGTCTAAAATGTGATGCAACTAGGAAAGTGGTTTATTTATGCCAACTAGTGTCGTGAAAGCATTTCAGCTGAGCGGGCGTATGGGTTCCTTGTAATTACGTGAGAGCTTTACCATCGAAAATAACAAATCAACGCTGTGGTGCTGTCAAAGATTTAAAGCAGCTTCAGTACGAAAATAGAGATTTCCGTGAAGCGCCCTTCATGGCAACTATTAGAGCCGTGGAAATTGAAACTGTAAAAGATGTCATTTGAAAAATAACATTTATTTAGTAAAATAATATTCCAGAGCACCTCATGCAAAAATATTGAAACACTAAATATTACGTCGACAATAACTATTTTCAGTTGTTATCTTAGCGTAATTTAGAGTGGAAATTTTTGAAGCAATGCTTCCCGACATTTTTTATCCTGTTCGATATTTTGTAGGAAAATTTGTTCAGTAAAATTTTAAAAATAAGTTAACACGAACTTAGTTTTCATAGCTTTCAGGATCTTCATATGCTTATTCAAAGTTTAATCCAGACGCTTTCTTCATAACCATCCGAGAATCCAACACCGTATTTTTTTTCGTGACAGTCTTTTCTTTATTTTGTACACTGCCATATGTATACAAAACATTGTTCATTGCAGAAAAACTTTACACGCAGATGGTTGCGTGATTAAGTGATACTGAAGGTTGTACGACATTTAGTTTGCCCGATTTACACCAACTTTTTGGTGTCATGCAATTATTTGGAACGTAGCCAAAATAACATTTATATATTTTTAACCAAATAGCCGAATTTAATCCGTTATTCAATGTTTTCTTGAATACTCTTGTGTTTTTATATAGGTACTTATATTATATACCTAGTTGTCACCTGTGACAGAAAAAAAACCATTTTTTTTAAACAGTGTCATATATGTTAGATTGTTTTATTTGATTACATATAATATTAAATTATTGAAGACAATATTGCAATAGCAATTCCTAAACGAATATTTGAAACAGAATAATGAGAAAAAGATACGGTAACATCTATGACTCGAATCCAGGACCCTTGCTATCAACTGAGCTAATGGGACCCTATCTAAACAAAAAACTAATAACGAAAAAAAACTACAAGCATTGCCTTCATTTTAATCACCGCATATTTTTGTAATTTTTCTGTTTCAAATATACGTTTTGAAATTGCTAATACTGTCTTCAATAATTAAATATTACAAATTGGGGTTTAACTTTCTGTAACTTTCTAAACTGTAGTACATATAGTATAGGTATGTTCAAAGGTACTAGGAACTAACACGAAAAATTCTGCCTCAACACAGGCTAGCCTAGTGAGGCGGTATTTGAGAAACCTCAACTATACTATTATTTTCTTCTTACCTTCACAATATTATGATTGTATTAATAGTTCTTCATTTTTTTAAATTTTATAACCTTGAATATAAAAGTTTAAATCAATGTACACAATAATATGTATGTATAGTTGTAATGTGTAAACTTTCCTAAATAAAGATTTTTTTTTTTAATTACTTCCGATTTTATGTCCGGGTTAAATCTTCCCCATAGGAAAAACTAAACCCTTCCACAAATGATCATCTAGTCAATCCACATTATGCAAGTGCATTATATTAGCAAAATAAATACAAAACAATACACGTTAATTTACCAGAGATCAAATGGGAAAATAATTCACCGACTCCAGATATTTTCATATCAGAGGGTTCGGCTCGGTAGAACTTCTAACAGGGCGTATAAATCCTACTGATCCCTCCACATAAATATTTAAAAAATCTATTTATAATTATTATTATATCATATTGCTTTCTCTTTAATTTTTATAATAACTAAAAAAAAAAAAACAAAAAAACCTTTTCGTACTTATTTATTTTATACTTTAGGTACTTGGAAATATAGTATTCGTTTTTATATAACCCACGCTCAGGCAGTGCCTTAGTGGGTTTTCATTTCTTGTTTATACTATTAGTTATTAGTATTATTTTTTTTAAATGAAAGACAAACATTCACGGGTTACGAATAGCCTGACAATATTTGAAAATCTCCTACTACCACCACAGTAAGCTGAAAATGTTGCTTGTGTTATGATGGAGGACTTAGTCAGCCGAGGAATTGAACACACAACGCCTGAGTGGGACGATGTGTTTATATAGCTTCTATGTAACTGTGTAGATTGCATTTAGTTCGGGTTGAATCTTGCGATCATACATAAAGATAGCAGCCGATAAAAATGTGCGGTGATAAAAATTAAGGCAATTTCGGTAGTTCTTATTCGAAGTATGATACATTTAAATATGACCGAACGGTCCCATGTAAGCTACGGGGCAAATCCCCGTTATCAAGGTATTGTGATTGGGTCACCTTAATCTAAAATTTGTTTTAACAAAATGGGCATTAAAAACGGTAGTTATAAATATATTAAAGTTTACCTTATTTTCAAATATTTCTTCTTAAAAACGAAAAACGGACATGCAAGTGACATAATGTGTTTCAAATGTTAAATGCCAATGGTTCTATAGATTATAAAGAATCCATTTTGAAGTGTTGGCAATAAGAACGTTTTTCCCAATATTTAGGAATAAATTTTTGTAAGCGATCGGCGTTGTGATATTTCTAAATCGCGAGTGGTGTTGGACCCGAAAATTTTAATGCGTTGTGGGTTCTTTGAGGACTATCATAACAAAGGATTTTTTCGTCATAAGTGTATTATTTTGAAAACAAATTCACACCCATAAGACTGAACAATGTTCAACTTCTTAGTATAAAATACTTAAAGATTTTTTCAAAGTAATGACTCGACACAATGATTATTCAACACACGTTTAAAAAGTGATATCAAGTCATGAAAAGTGATGAAATAAAAGTAAAGGTAAATAGGTTAGATTGATATCACTTTTTAAACATCTGTTTAATTGTCACTGTGTTGAGTTATCACGGAACCCATTTAAAATAAATATTTTTTTTTTTACTCAAAATATATATTTTTACATAACTAGATCCAATACTATATTATAAAATACAATCTATTTAAAAATATGAATAAATAGTTTTATTTGATTAAGTGTATAAGAAAAAGGGACAAACTTCATCAAAAGTAAAAAATTCTCCTTATGACCTTTCCCTGAAACTATTCTACAAAACTATTGAAACATCTGCTCTTATCTTATTAAATCGGCTAAACAAAATTACTAAAAAGCTAAATTAGTTCCTATTCAGTTCCTAATAAATAGAGCCATTAATGAAAGTTTATTCCCATCATTACTTAAACAAGGCCGAGAAACACCAGTATATAAATCAGGTAATCAAAGGAATATTAGTAACAACAGACCAAAACCCTATCAAAAGTTTTAGAAACAACCATTGTACACTAACTAATTTACCCTGAAAAAAATGACTTACTATCACTAATTCAATTTGGCTTTGGGAAAAATCGAGGTACATCTAACGCCATCGCACTAGTTATCATAATATTTAAAAAATCTAGATACAGGTAGAACATTCATTGGAACATTCATCGACCTTCCAAAAGCCTCTGACACCATAAACTACAAGTACCCTTTTAAAAAAACTTGACATCGTAGGAATGACATATAAAAAATACGATTATTGCAGAGTTACATGACAAATAGAAAACAAATTATAAAAAATTATGTAATATCACTAGCCAACCACTTGACAATAAATTTGGTGTGCCCCAGGGTAGTGTTTTGGGTCAGATCTTGTTTTTAATTTACATTGACCACTTGTGCAATATAAAAACAGATGGTGAAATTATAAGATTTGTCGGTGACACCGTTATCCTTACAAATGAAGAAAACTGTAAGAAAACATTTAACAAAGCTGTAGCTGATTTATACAATATCAAGGAATGGCTAAACTGAAACACACTTACCATGAAAAGGAAGAAAATTAAATATATTGCTTTCAAAATAAAACGTCTATGCGACTGTTCTTCATTAGAAAAGGTCAACCACATAAGGTATCTAGGCATAGAAATAGAAACAAATCTGAAAATGGGTTGAAAACAACTAACAAATAAAAATACTTATATGCTTTAAAAAAAAAATACAAAAATGTTCTTGAAAAAAGAGAACTCATTAGAATTTACATGGACATATATCAAACTTTATTAGAATATGGAATAATTGGATGGGGAAGTGCAAATAATGCCACATTAAATCCCCTAATTATAATGCAAAAAGCCATCTTGACAAAACTACTCCAAGTAATTATCAGAACTTGTTGTGACTTTTAATAATCTAAACATCACGTCACTTATACAACTATATACCAAAACCATACTTATTTATATTCACAAAATGACACACTTGACCTACTAACGAACATACCTTTCAAAATCACTAGATCTTTCAATCAAAAATACATCCGACAAGCAAAAACAGAGACAATAAATTCTATTAACCACGGCATAAAACATTACAACAGATTACTAATCTCCCAAACAACTTACAAATGTCAATATATTCAAATATTCATAAAACAATGGATCAGGGACACAGGTAGACACGAAATTCATAGAATATTTAATCTTAACACAGACTGATTGAAGTGAAACAACCTCTATAATATTCAAGTGATAAAAGTGTAATTAAAAATATCTATATTAGCTCTAAGGTCTACATAACTCTCAAGTTTTAAGAAATTAAAATATATAAAAAAAATTGTGGCACACATTTTAACCAGTGTAGTAGGTATTGGATTATATAAAAATGTTAATTGAATAAAATTAAATAAAATACAAAAAATGTGTTCCCTAGCACGGGAAATCCCAGTGGGGAAGACATTGTTAAAAATAATTATGTGAAAACAAATTAAAAAAAAGGGTTTTATCGACCGTGAATCATCATGTGTCTCGTCAAATTTCCCTTTCGAGAACATGAATAGTTACAGTAGGAACATGAAAAGGGTTTTTTTCCACTGTGAGTCAGCACGTGTCTCGTCAAATTTCCCTTTCTATAACACACATAGTTGCAGTCGGAACACGAAAAAGGTTTTTCACCACTGTGAGTGAGCATGTGTCTCGTCAAATATCCCTTTTGATAACATGAAAACTGGCAGTCAGAACATGAGAAGGGTTGTTCTCCACCATGGGTCATCATGTGTCTCATTAATTTTCCCTTTCGAGAACAAGAATAGCTGCATTCGGAACATGAAAAAGGTTTTTCTCCAATGTGAGTCCACATGTGTGTCTTCAAATCTCCCCTTTGGCGACAAGAAAACTTACAGTCAGAACATGAAAACGGGTTATCTCCACAGTGAATCCGCATGTGTTTCTTCAAATGTCCATTTTGAGAACACGAATAGTTGCAGTCGGGACATGAAAAAGGTTTTTCTCCACTATGAGTCCGCATGTGTTTATTTAAATCTCCCTTGTGAGAACACGAATAGTTGCAGTCGGAACATGAGAAAGGTTTTTCTTCCTTGTGAGTAAACATATGTATCGAAAATTGTTCCTTTCGAGAACATGAATAGTTGCAGTTGGAACATGAAAAATGATTTTCTCCAGTATGAGTGCGCAAGTGTATTTTTAACTGTGTCGTATTAGAGCAAGAGATATTGCAATGGGGGCACGAGAATCGTTTTTCCACAGGATAGGTCTTCAGATCTGTCAACAATTCTGAAATAATTAAGAATAACGAAATTTTATAAGCAAGTACAGCTAATTCTAAGGGGTAAAAATTAGGATGGCAAGAAGAAAAGATATCGGTTTTACCTGTTTTCTGTGTAATTATTTCAAAGCTTTCTAAGCGTTTCTCTTTAACATTCGGCAGGTCTATGTTAATTTCCGTATAAGGATTGCCCCCTTCATCTTCATCTCGGGGTCCTGGTTCTGACTTGACGGTAACAGTCTCCACATTAATGCTACCTGGAAAACATCAAATTGACAAGATACAATGCCTAAAGAAGCCACAAAAATGATGGATGACCTCAAGACATCAAATACTTGTGGGCCGGATACTGTTTCGGCTAATCTGCTGAAATTACTGAATTTAGTTGTAGAAAATCCGATTGGGTTCATTTGTAATTTAAGTTTCAAATCAGAAATATTACCGAACCACCTAAAACAATCAATTGTAATATTGATGCAGAAAAATGGACACAAATCACATTATAAAAATTACCGGCCTGTTTCGCGTCTAAACTTTATCTTAAAAAATATTAAGACAAACCACTGCTGCCTCTTTGAAATCCATTGCCGGAGTGAAGGGGACAGGAGAGAGTTGCTCACCGTCTGCATGCTAATAGGAAGACAGCAAGGCCACTATTGCCCGCAACTCCCTCCACACAGCATCCCCAAAGATGACATAGGCCCTGAGGGAAATTATTTTCTTCAGGGCCTCCTGTGTGGAGTTAATATAAAAAAAAAAAAAAAAAAACTAAAGTAGCTCGTGTGCGCCTTGAGATACAAGAATGTAGTTCCAGCGCCTTGAACCCTGTCACACAAATTCGTAATTGATACGGGACGGTTTTAACAGTCAATTGGTTATCTTTTTTAGTAAGCCTAAACCTTACACTGGATATGCGATTATATACAAATATAATCAAGGAAATTTGGTTTACCCGTTGGTTGGTGAATTTTTTCAGAAGGTTTAAAGTTTTCTTTTTTAATATCAGGAACCTCGAGATCAATTTCAGTATATGAAATTCCACTTGCTTTCCTGGTGACTCCCTCTAGATTTGAAGGTTCCGTTAAAGTCATTTCACATGTTAATTAAAAAATACTAATAAAATGGAACAGATGATAGATACAGTCGAAAAATATCATCGAAAATATAACTAAAGGTTTTATAGCTCGTGGTCACTGTTCTCTGTTATTATTATTTTAATTACTGTTTGTCGATTTGATCGTTTCACCGGATGGTATTTGTAAAAAATGGCACGGATTTGGAACACCCTACCAATAAAAAAAATTAAACATTTAATACAGGCCTCTTCCAGGACCCAATTACAGATGTCTCTGCCAATGCTCTTGTCCCAGATCACCCTTACAACGTTGCCCAACCTAGAGGTGATATTATAGTTCCCACATCTTCAGGTGTAACCCTCTCCTGAGGTGATAGGTACCTCATAAGAATAACCAAGCAGAATAGCGTATGTAAGATCGATATATAGGTATGAATGAGCATGTTGATATAGCCAAGCAAGAAACCTGCAGTTACATTTTCGATTGTATTTTGCATCTGTAAAACAGTTATGCACCAATAACAGACAACAAAATACCTGAATTATCTTCGGAAATGGATTCCGGACTTTCTTTTTTGACAAAAGGATATTCCATATCGATTTCCGTAAATATCACCCCAACACTCTCTTCCGCACTTGTGCCTGGTTCTAACTTGATAGCGGCGGAATCCATGTTTTTATGTAAGGATTTGGTAGTTCTGTGAAACTACAACTTTATAATGAGGTTGAAGGATTTCTTTCGTCCAAGGTGTAGAAATTGACAAAAAGGGTAAATCAAAATAACATAACCAACAAAAGTGACAGCTAACAGTTTATCCATAGAGACTTCAGAAAAGAAGATAATTTTATAAAGTTTATGATGAAATTCAAGTATTGCCATTTTAAATCTTCAACTTCGGTAACACAATTTTTTGGTGACCGGATATCAGTGTTTCCCACGGTGGGGCGTACGCCCCACCGGTGGGGCATAACGCCTCAGAGGTGGGGCACAACGCCTCAGAGGTGGGGCACTACGCTTCAGAGATGAGACAGGTAGGCATTTCACATATGAAGGGGAATACTCATCGGTCATACAAAAAAATGTCTAAAATGTGCAAAATTGAAATATACGCCGAATTTTACTTAAAATATAATGAAACCCGTTGCAATTTCAATAAGTATCTTAAAAGACAGAAACTGTGCAGGATGTTTAATACACAATGTATAAGTATAACGAGGAAATCTATAATTGGTTTCTCAGTAAAGTAAATTGCATATGTATTAAACCACAAAGTAACTGTTAATTTTTCTAAAATAAAATATATAATTACAAAAAGAACATGATACATGATTTATCCTAAACATCAGTGCGAATTTGTAACAATAAGCTATCCGGATATCCGTCAACATGAATGATCGCAGTAAGAAGATGAGAATGGGTTTTGTTTAGTATGAGTGCGAAAGTGTCTTCTTAAGCTTGACTTTTGTGAACGTGAATAGTTACACTAAGAATATGAGAATGTTTTATCCTAAATATGAGTGATAATGTGTGTAATAATTACAGTAAGAATGGTTTTCTTAAGCATGAGTAGCTATTCTGTCTCGTTAAACGTAACTTCTGAGAACATGGATTATCGCAGTAAGAACATGAAAATGGTTTATCCTTAGTGTGAATGCAAATATTAGTGATTAAATTTGTCTTTTGTTAATATGAATAGTTACAGTAAAAACATGAGAATGGTTTTTCCTTAGTATGAATGCGAATTTTTGCCATTAAGCTTGATTTTTGCGAACATGGATAGTTACAGAAATTTAATTTCAGTTATAATATGTATTAGAATAGGTTTTATTTAATTTCATTAGGGGTTCATATGTTTACAAACATATTAAAATATGATTTGAAAATTTACCTGCTGTTTAGTTAAAAAAGATGCCGGTGGGGCATCTGACTTTTGAAAAGACTACGGTGGGGCATGGCATAAAGAAGGCTGGGAAAAACTGGGATAAATCATCACATCTTAAAAAGTTATATAAAGTCATGGAAAGTGATGAAACAAAATCTTTATTTACTGGGTTAAGTAGGTTAGGTTAGGTTTTGTTAAAAAAAAAATTTCATCGTTTCTGATGACTTAATATCACTTTTTAAAGGTGTGTTGAATTGTCACTGTGTTGAGTTATCATGGAACCCAATTTTTATTTTTTTTATTATTTTTTATTTTTAATAATATGTTTACATGGTACATAATTCATTTTAGATCTTGGGTCTTTTTACTACTCTTCCATTGAAAGCATTTGCTTGTGTATGGAAGGGGAGTGTATATAAATGTAGTTGTTAGTTCTTTGATGGGCGGACATAACAGTATAACTGCATTTTTGACCATTTAACGATTTATATTAGAAAATGTGTCTTGTGTATGCCGGCATCAATGGTATTAACAGTATAGTTACACCAGTACTCAAAACATACATGTTTTGAGTACTGGTGTAACTATACTGTTAATACCATTGATGCCGGCATACAAAAGACACATTTTCTCATATAAATCGTTAAATGGTCAAAAATGCAGTTATACTGTTATGTCCGCCCATCAAAGAGTTATTACTTAAATAATTCATTGTACATAAATGTATGTTTGCTGTAGTATTTTTTTTGATAGTAGTGAAGGATAATATATTAATTTATTAAATTTAAAAAAAGAAAGGAAGTTATGGAAAACTAAGGATATTTGTGAGATTAATTAAGTGACAGTAGTTTTTTTCAGAATATTTTTAAAGTGTCTCTTGACAGAGAGCAGTATTCGGGTTTTATCATTAATGCTTCTGATTTCTTCTGGTAGACGATTGAAAAAAGTTCTTCCCTGGTAAGTATAATGATGTTGTGCAAAAGACGTATTTAGTTTTGGGCATAGAAAAACATGTCTAAGTCGCGTTCTGTTTTAATTTAAAAATTGATATTTATCTTTTTCTTTTATAATTTGGATTAATGAGTTTTTAATATATAGGTCTTTAAATGTAGGTACTTGAAATTTTTCAAACAGGCGTTCTGTTGGGTAGTCAAAGGATTTTTTTAATATAATTTTAATAATTGTTCTTTGTATAATTTCAATTGGAAGAAGGTTACATTTATACGCGGATCCCCAACTAATATTAGCGTATTGTAAAGTGGATTGAACTAATGCATAGTAAATTAAATATAGATTTTTTATCGACAGAAAGTTTCTAATTCTTAAAAATATATATATTAATTTTCTAATTTTGTTTTCTACTTGACATATTTGTTCCTTCCATTTCAGTATTTTTTCAATAATTACTCCTAGATATTTAATTTTATTTGTTGTTTTTAGTACTGTACAGTTTGATTTGCAATAGTTTTGGCTGTGAATTTTAGTATTATTATGTATGACAATGTTAAAATTTTTAGGAGTATCATTTGTATGGATTGCAAATGGAATTACAAATGTCTTTTCTTTATTAAGTGAAAGTAAATTAATGTCGAAAAAATTCTTGAGCGTGTTGATGTCTTCTGTGGCCTTTAATTCTACATTTTCCCAAGTCTTATCACTTATTATTAATACTGTATCATCGGCGTATGACGTAATTTGACCATGTAAAGGTTGAAAAAAAATATCGTTTACAAATATAGTAAATATAATTGGTCCAAGCACTGTACCTTGGGGGATTCCAAAACTTGTAATCTCTTGATCACTATTAACACGATTGATTTTTACTACCTGAGGACGGTTTTTTAAGTAGTCAGTGATCCATAATAAGAATAAATTTGTTTTTTCAGAAAATAAGAGTTTAAGCATGAAAACTGTAAAGGTGTGGCTTATAAATGAAAAATCTATATATCCATAAAAAATAGAGCAAACAAATAAGAAAAGGAAAGACATTATTTGAAAGTTTTAATTCTAATATAAATGAATGTAATTATTTTTTATTTTTTCACAAACAAGCTTTTGATTTCCAGAAAAAAAAAAACATTTTTCACTTAGCTAGAATTATAATTCTATTACATTGTGCTACAGTACGATGTTATTCACTTTCAATGTGTGTTATCGTATATGTCTTACTTTTGAATGTATGTTATCTGTATGCTATATTGTCTTGTACTTTTGAATGTACGTTATCGTATTGTCATTCAAAGTGTTAGTGTACTTGGGACGCTTTAGTGAGTTCTATGATTGTATGTAAGAGTCTGTTATTTATTTCATATAACGGGAGACTTATATTGTATTATAATTGTATATTGAGATAGAACCTGCAGACAAGCAGCCATGTGGCAGCTTCGTGGCACTATCTATACATTGTCTAAAAAAAAAAAAAAAAAAATGTTAAATTTTCAGTCAATAAAGAATTATTAATTTAAAAAAAAAAAATCCATTTAATCGCGTTGCCTTTTATGCCGATATTATTCAATTTTTTTAATAGCATCTATTTTAATTTTAAATGCATGTTCTTAACGAAAGTGTTAATTGTAAAAAAAATTTATTTTTATATGCTTCCATAGGAAAAACTAAACCCGTCCACTCACTTTTCCACAAATGATCAGCTAGTCAATCAACACTATGCAAGTGCATTATATAAGTAAAATAAATACAAAACAATACAAGAACAACAACACGTCAACTCACCAGAGATCAAATGGGAAAAAAAAATTCACCGACTCCAGATATTTTCATATCAGAGGGTTCGGCTCGGTAGTATTTCTAACAGGGCCTATAAATCCTACTGATCCCTCAACATAAATATTTAAAAAATCTTTCGTTATCCTACATGTATTCAAAATGACCGACTTTTGCATCTTTATATATAAATTTTTTGATAGATCTAATACGCCTAAATTTTTAATGAGAGAGCTAGGTATAATGCCAGTAGCCGAAATAACGAATGGTAATATTTTTATAGTCTGAGAATGCCAAATTCTTTTTATTTCGTTTCCTAAATCTGTGTATTTTCTAATTTTTTCATTAACAGATTTTTGAATGTTACAGGAATTTGGAATAGCGACATCAATGATATAAGTTATTTTTTTAATTTTGTCATGTAAAACTATATCGGGTCTATTATGACTAATCGTTCGGTCTGTTAGTATAGTTTTATCATAATATATTTTATAAAATTCGTTTTCTAAAAATGAATTTGGTTCGTATTCACAATATGGTACTATATTACGGCAGTCAATCAAGTTATGTTTAATTACCAAATTTTGGTGAATTATTTTTAAAACTTGATTGTGCCTAAATGTATACTCGGACGGTGCTAATATAGAACATCCAGATATAATATGTTCTATAGTTTCCGGAAAAGCCAAACATTTTCTACACAAATCATCAATTTGATTTGTATCATTGATTATATGCTTTCTATAATTTTTAGTATTAATGACTCTATCTTGAATGGCAAGCATAAATCCTTCTATTTCTGCGCTCAACTCTCCAATACTCAACCATTTGTTTGACGAAAATTTGTCAACATATGTTTGGTTGAGATAATTGAAGTGTTTTGCGTGTAAAATTTTATTTGACCAGGAATCTAATAATTCCTGGTTGGGAATATCTTTATTATTTTTTAATCTTGAAAATTATTATAATTTTGAAAAAATATTTCTTTTTAGTAGATAAAACTTAACTTTTTATAATTATTATTGATGCACTAATGTGCAGATTTCAGCGCCCTTGAGGTGATTTTGCACAAAAACGGCGCTATACAAGTCATCCAATTATTATTATTATTACATCAAGAGCAGCATAAACATTACAAAATTACGCAATACTTATGCTATACCAGATTTAAAAGATAAAATAATCTTATGCTTAAGTTATTTTTAGTGATTAACTGGTGTTTAAAAGAGAAGGTTTTTAATGTAAATTAAAGAATAACATAATATGATTTTTAAGGGGGTGACAGATTACGCTATAAGTTCAAAGCGTTTTGTGTAACTCTATATTGCTCGCCATACAATACCATACAAACCCGTGACACTTAAAAATACGCTGTGGTCTGCTAGCTAGGCTGTATTTGAAAATTATGTGACCCCCTCTCCTACCTACGGCAGGAGAGGTGACCGGATAAATCAACACTTTGAATATTCAACACACATTTTAAAAGTGATATAAAGTCATGGAAAGTGATGAAACAAAATTCGAATTGATAGGGGGAATTTGCCCTATCAAATCTCTAAAATTAAGTGTGATTGAAATAAGTGATGAAGTCGTGTAAAAACAATATCCGGCGCTCGGCCCGTCGTTATTGACGGACCTACGGTCGACTTTGCCCTAGCAGTGCTGGAAAACCGATCGTTCCGTCGGGTTTATTTCAATTATTTCTGATGAACGTATTACTAAAATCTCATTTTTTCTAGAGGGATCCCTCGGGAAGTTACTAATTCAGCGTCTAGAAAAATAAAATCTGGTGCTCACCGCTAATTTTACAGCTGAAAAGGGTTTTATAAAATGTTTAAAGCGGTATATATCAAATTATTTAATGGCAAGGTACTGTTTTATTAATCTTAAATATGAATAACTAATATAACATAAGGATCCCTCTAGAAGCATTTGAGATTTTAGTAATACGTTCATCAGAAATAATTTAAATGTTATCTTCGAGCAAACCTCTTTTATTAGAGCCTAATATCGCCTTAGGTAAAATTATATCTCCCTAATCCTTCTATAGCAGTTATTACAATAATTAAAAAAAACATATGTTTTCATGAAAAAAACCTAAATATTATTATTACACAACCAAGTGAATCAGATAATTGAGTCTGGCCATGTCAAGAGTCAGAACAATAGAAGAGTATGTATGAGACGATGTATGAATGTGAATGAGGCAAGGAGTGTGTGCCAAGACAGAGTTGTTTGGCGGTCCGTCCTCTCTGCCTACCCCTGCGGGAAAACGGCGTGATGGTTAGTTAGTTAGTTATGTCCTCCTGAACAACTTACCATGTACAATGTACAAATGTAAACAACAATGTACACATGTAAAAGCCTTCAAGGCATGAATACATAAATATGTAAGTCCAACAAGGAGGAATTGTATACCAAATAGGTAAGAGCAAAACATTATGAAATCCCAAATTATATAAAAATATTACAGCCCATATTTTTATTAAACGAAAGATTTCTTACTTAAAATACCCTTTTAAATAGCCTATACAATGTGTCCGGGGGTAAAGTGCACTAACTTCGAGAGTTGATTCTACATTAGGGTGGAACACTTTTGTATGAAAAAATTTTTTTTTTCGAAATTCGAATTGGAATACCAGGGAAAAGTTGCTTTATGTAATTCTAAATAACAGTTCTCAATTTGGAACTTCTAGCTCGACATCTTGAGGTCCCGCCAGAGACTTGAAATTTTATTTTTTAAGTTTTTATAGACGTTTTGTATTAAACACCCTATAAACAAAATAATAAGTAAATATAATATTTTATGCATGAAATAATAAAATAAAAGTAGATTTTAATTAATAAAAACATTTATTTCAAAATTAAACACAGATTAAGAAAGTTATGTTGGTATGAATAAAATCATTTTTTATAGCAAAAAACCATTTTTAGGTTCAAACTTTGGCATGAGTTTTCGAGATGCTAATTTAGATTTTATGAATCCCTCTCGTCTTATCTTGTCGAATGCACTTAGAACTGCTTCTGTCACAACTTTTACAAATCTTTCCACAGCCTGGGTATGGCAAGTCAGTCTCATAAACTTCAACAATGTATCTTCTCCATTTTCAATAAGATCTTGTAACTGATCATCGGAAATATTCATCAGTATTGAGGGTTCGTATATATTTTGTTGCCAGTCAATCATGTCTTTGTAAGAACATGCATTTAAATTCACTTTTGGCACCTCAAAAATGCGCGAAACAGATTTTTTATTAACTTGACGAGCCTTTTAAATGCATCTTGCAGCGAGTTCTCTAATGTGCTTACATGAATCTGTTATCATACTCAACAACAAGTTTTCTGGATGAGCGAAGTAACTGTTACAAATTATAACAGGGTACACTATCACTAACAACTCGTTGGACAAATATCTAGTGCTGTTAATGAGCTTCCATAAATGATTTGAACCATCTTTGCAGGATGAATGTGTTTTGATAGTACCTAAACCAGACAGGAGCGTATGATTATACGACAAACATTGCTAAAGTCACAAGATTTTGTTGTGGATTTTCTGCAGAAATATACAAATGCAGTATGCGATTAGCTCTTGTCAACCAGCGGGCATGGGGTAGTTTACCTGGGCTTCTCTTTAATAAATCCAGGAGACCAGGATCCATTTATGACAGCAGTAGTAATTTCTTGTAAATATTTCTGGTCTGTACTGAGATCTGTGGATATTTGTGGAGGTAGTTCACCTTCTATCTTCTCAAAGTTAGCCAACGGCAGCGTCTCGCATATCTCTAATGCTTTACCAATTTGACCTGCAAATGATTTAGGTCCTGGAGTAGGGCCATCCAAATAGGTAAACAAATGCCTCAATGGTAACTCATTGGAGTGTAAGAGACAAATTATCCATTGCAATGGTCGAGATAGTCTGTTTTCCCTGTATTTGTGTTTTTTCCATCACAGCCAACAGCCATTAAACCATCTAGTGATATCTTTTCAGTCGTTAAAAATCTGTGGATAGCTCTTTAAATATTTCTTGCACTGCCCGATGTTGGAACCCCATACCCAACATAAACAGTACCTGGTTCTTTTATAATCGAAATATTTTCCTCTTGTACAATCACTCTAAGCCTCTTCGATCTTTTTAAAACAGTTTTAGCCGTCTTGTCTTTCCTTCCATCGAAATATAATGAAGGAATTTTTGTTACTCTTTCTTCGGTTAAAATTTGCTCGCGTCTCATTCTGCCTTATTGTTCTTAGTTTCATCCTATCTATTATGCCTCATTTCTTGTTAGAGAGTACGTAATCTTCTATTCAGCATTTTTTTACTATGGATAAGATCAGTTCTTCCTAAAGCCATTAGTCAGTTAGTGCGTTGGTCTTCTTAAAACATTTGTTCCTCTTTTGGAACTTTTTTTTCTCTCAAACAAGTACAGCTTACAAATTCTTGACATTTACTTGGAGCTATGTCAAAAATCTTTCTACTCTGTACTCTGAACTCTTCTAACTTTTCTTCCTGAAGTTTCTTCAAAGACTTTTTCAAATTATAACACTTCGAGTGATAACTTTTTAGTAACTGTAAGATTATTTTTCATACGTAGGTAGGATATTCTCTTTCAACTCTGCACTTACACCAAATATCGGACATTTTAAATTTTGTCTTCTAGAAATCAGTTTAATTCACTTAAAAAACGTTTATCAATAAGTACTCGTGAATATAATTGACGCGCGACCTTTCACCTGAGACAATTATCGACAGTAGTTTAAACAAAATACTGCATTTCGTAGATTGTCAGGTGCCGCTCTCCGCTTCGTCCCGCACTTTGCACCTCTGTTACAGCGCCAAAGTATATTAAAATAAAGAAATATTTGATTGCAATAGCTAGTTAACTATATTTGAATATGATTTTAAATAAAATAAACCTATTTTAATAAATTCTGTGCTATTTTCCCCTAAACTGTCGTTTTTGTAAATGTTCGATGTCTTGGCGGGGGCTCTTACCGTTGTCTGATATTTTTTATATTTTTAATTGAGGTAATTGATGGCAATTGGCAACTTAATACAACTATTCCAAATCAGAATTAGAAAAAAAAAAATTTCGTTCCGCCCTATTCTACATGGAAATTATTAAAAAACACGTTTTGTTCTGTTATTTAATATGTTATAGGCATGAAAAAAATCACAGTGTATCATTTTTCGAGAGATTTTGCTCTATTTCATATGAGTTATGTTTTATTAAATATTATCACCATTTTCAATTAATTACTATCGTTTTTTAATATTATTGCGCTCCCTCTAACATTCGTATTTACATCTCCCTTTCAAACCATCTTTGAACGCTTACTACGGGGCCTTAAGCTATTTTGGTTGGAACATATGTGTGTTTATGTTCGGCAGCTATATGCAAAAACTATCCGAACTCATCTATACTCAAACATACATAATTACTACGAAAAAAGTTCAAATACACGATGTACTCGAAGCAACAACAAAAACTAACTACAAATACCGATAACACATACTATGTTTGGTCAACGAAACTTTAAATACTTTGCGACAAGACTCTACAACATTTTTCCAGAAAGCATAAAACAATGTGATACACAAAAAAATTTCAAAGATAATGTAAAAATTTGGATCAAAAATAAGAATAGGGCCTTCACCGGTGCATTCACCCAAATTCGCAGTTATTGAAGTCACCACATTATTGAGCGAATACATTTTAATAGAAGTATAGGTGTGTTCAAAGGTATTAGGAACTAACACGAAAAATTCTGCCTCAACACAGGCTAGCCTAGTGAGGCGGTATTTGAGAAACCTCAACTGTACTTTTATTTTCTTTTTACCTTCTCAATATTATGTTTGTATTTTTCTGTTAATTTTATAACCTTAAATATAAAAGTTACAAATCAATGTACACCATATTATGTATGTATAGTTGTAATGTGTAATCTTTCCTAAATAAAGATATTATTGTATTATATTATTCATATTGGAATAACAAAGGAACAACTTGCGTCAAATACATACATGTAATAATAAACAAGATATTTCAGGATATTCATTTATTGCTTTACAGTGTTCAATGCATATTTACTAATACAGAAATAATAATTTACAATCACATTCTGTTTCTCTTTCACCTGGTAAATAATAAATTAGTACCTCATCGCTAACACACGGTGACTCACAAAACTGGTCACTGACTTGTGCTACTCATGAGAGGTAGCTAACTTCTTAAATCATTCACTTTATTATCAGGGCCCTAGCATGGCCATATAGATAACAAATCAATGTCGATAGGACTATAATTATATAACATAATTGTCTACTTTTGTTTATCGAAGTTGAGTGTGATCGATGAATAAGTCAAGAGGAAAAAACAGCCTTCAAAGGCAACACTGACACATTCCATCTATTTGTTAGATGTCAACATTTTACATAATGCTTTTATAAAACGATTATTATTTGTTGATTTATTTTCAACCCTAATGTCCCGTGATATTCCAAATAACTATCAAAACTGTGTTATAAAGAACCTACTTATAGGTAACATAACAATATTACAGAAAATACAACAATAAAATAAGAACAAAAATGCATTAGATAACAAAGAAAAGTAACACAATAAACACAATATAAACAACTTACAAAGTAAACAGATCGGACACATTATTTAAAATGAAGAATTAATGGCAGTTAACAAGTTATTATAAACATCAATAATGATGTGGTTATAAAAGGAGTTGTAAGAAAAACATTATTAAAATCTTATAAATTCAATATTGAACAATAAACAGAAGTAATGCTAAAGTTAGGTCAGGAGTAAAACCTTATGTTATTTCAACACAGACCCGAAGAAGGGCATTTTGACTAGACTTGGATATGCATTAACAACACCTATTTATAGCAGAGTTGAGTCCAGACACAAGCTTGTATTATTAGGACTATAATATAATTCCTAGTTAGTACCAACGATACATGAGAACAACATTCATTTCAGGGCTGTCCAAATGATTATTTACACTTTTAAATAACCTAGAAACATTCATTTACGTTCTCCTGAGTTCTTTAAAACAATTTCATAGGAGCAAAATAACAATTATATAATTTCAACAAAATTACAAAATTTAAATTAACACATTTTTTTTATTATTTATGTGCGGACTATAACAAGGAGAACTTATTTATATCCCTTATATGCCCTTATGCCCTTTCACAGGACTTTCTTAACTAGATTCAAAGAACATATAAGATGTTATAATAATAAAAGCACCTTTTCAAAATTCGCAGAACATCTCTTAGTAAATACACGTCCCGCTTGACAACAATGAACTTAAACCCTTGCACATAGAAAGAAAGGGCCTTAGATGAAATTTACTTGAACAATTAGAAATCAATAAAAGAACCAATGACCCTAATATAACATTAATTAACCTGTTAACCGGGGAGTTCAGTTTTGAATTACGCAACATATAACGGGCGCGAACTCCTTCACCAGGACGTATCAATACGTCACGCCCGGTGGACGTTAATTTTATTTTTATTTTTTTTTATTTATGCATCAAAAAAAGTGAAAACATCGAATTAAAAAAATAGAATATTTACAAACAATTATAAAGATTACAAAAAAATATAAAAAAGGTTATAATTACAGAACAATAAATAAAAGCACACAGATAAAAGAGAAACATTGATTTTCAAAAGTTAAAATGTGTAAAAATTAAAAGCTCAATTTCCGTGTGATATGTTCGGAAATATACGTCCCGCTCGTTCCAGGGCGCAACATATATTTCAAGGACGTATTTATACGTCCTACCCGTACCCGATACTGTTAACGTTTGACGTATATATACGTCCCGCCCGGTTAACAGGTTGATAAAGCAAGGAAAATTATTTATTCCCCGCTTCTAAGTATGTTCACAAAACCCTAAACAATATAACAAATTTAAATAAATTAATAACTGCTACATTATTATTAAACAATTAAGATAACATTAATGTGCGGAAAACTGACTTCAAAATACCCCCACAGATTATGAAATCTATTGTCACAATTATTTTTACCAGTAAATTGGTTTAGCCGGTAATAAATCATTTTAAATTGGGAGGGGGTAAATAAGAATCATATTAATAAGTCGTCAAAACGTGGCTAAACCACAGTTTGAGAATGTCTTTAAAAGCCCAAACAGCTGTAACAATAACAAAAACCAAAAAATACTTGTAGAACTCAATAATTATATTATTAAATTTGATTTTAATATAAAAAATAAAAAAAGAGGAGCATTTGTTCAAAATCACAAAACAAGGAAATATTTTTTTTTTTTAATATTCCTGTGATTTTTAATCGGTCTACTCTAGTACAACAATACAAGCAATTCAATGAAAATAAAATTCTTTAAACAGCATTCCAATAATATTATTATAAGACTTAGGATCTTTTGTACATTTATTGAACTATTAATAAATATAAAACAATGTTTTAAACATGTTGAAAACAATGTCATAAAAATAAAATTTTAAAATTGGTAAACACAGACAGTAAATTAATAACAAGTAGTGAAAAAAATAGTTTTTATGTAACAATACTAGTGGTTAAATACAGTTCGGTAGAAACAGAATAATAATCTTAATGTTGAGATATATTCAATAACTGTCTTACATCAAATTAAATATGTAATTAATTTCGGTTACAGCAATTGATTTGAGGTATTATTAGAGGCTCATATTACAGAGACTATACTGTAGATAGAATAATCATGTAAAAGGAACATCATTACATACAAACATAAATTGATTTTCAAGAATAACAGTTTTCATGCCTCTATAATAATATTATTATCAGTTGAGAGATAAGCACTTGTATAAAGAAACTAGCTGACATGTACCCGGTGTTACTGGGGGTTATCCTTAGGAGATAGACATATTCCATCATCGACTTTTCTGCAGGCCTTTTTAAGATATACAATTCCGTAGTACATTATGTTGATGTATCTCATAAGGTTTAGCCAGCGTTAACAATGTAAGCGCCCGAAAACATATCTTTTACAATTTGATTACAAAACATCAACTTTTCGCTACTTTCTATAAATGGAAGAAATTCTCTAAATGATAGTGAAAACCCTATCAAAATCCGTTGCGTAGTTTAGAAGAACTAAACGCACAAACAGACAGACACAGATAGTGACTTTGTTTTATACTATTTATTATATTATAGATACTAGTTACATACAAGTTTTGAACAATATTAGTGAATAGAAAGCAACAAAATAAAGAACATAGTAAATATAGACTCATCAATAGACAATAAACAAATAAAAAGGAGTAAAAAAGAAGTTAGTTTTCATAGAACAATAGTAATAACAGGCACATGTATTTACTAGAGACTAATATTGTACTTGTTACATAGATAAGTTTTATTCACTAGATACATATAATTATTAATATAAAATCATTTTTGTAACACTTTATGACTTTGGTTTACCTACATGTATTGCGTTTGATAAATTAAGTCTGACATCAAATTACATATGTAATTATTTACAATTACAGATAATGTTAGCAATTTAATAACTAAGTTAAAATGTATGTGTGTAGAATATATCTCACAGACCAATAATACTTTTAAAACTGTGATTGAAATATTTGACATAATCATTCCTGTGTAAAGCTTGCTCAAATAACACATCCACATTTAAACTATTTATAAATATCTCTTAATAGTGTCGTGGGACGATTTTAATATTAACAAAGTGAAATATTACCGAGCAGATATGTACCTCCACCGCCATAGTCCCAACTTGGAACTATTCTGCGATACATATTCAAATTAAAAAAGTAATATATTTTGTAACTAAAATGATGTTATTTTAGTCTTTTTCAAATTCATAATTCGGATATTTTACTTTAAATTCGGATAAATTAGTCGGTATTTGAATTTCTTTAACGGCTGCTCCTTTATTTACTAAAGCCTCAACTATAGACCATCTACCTCCCCGTATAGCCAAACTAAGCGCTTCACCACCATCCACCACATTAATATCCACTCCTTTCTCCAGCAGCAACTTCCCAAGCTGCGATGCTTCCCTTAGCGCGGGCCACCCCCCACTGTTTACCCTGTGAGGGTCCGCCCCCTGCTGCAGGAGGTATTCTACTACCGGGTAATGTTGCCCTTCTGCCGCACAATGTAGTACAGTCTGGCCAATATTACATGTAGCGTGAATGTCAGTACCTCTTTCAACGAGATACTGTACAGTTGGTAAGTCTCCACTAATGGCTGCATACATCAGTATAGACCTACCTAGTCCACAGCGTAAATTAACGTCTGCGCCGCACTCCACTAAGTACTTTAATATATTCATTTGACCCCTCCTAGCAACTGTATGTAAAGGAGACATCTTCCTGCCATCCCTCTGCGCCATCAACACAGTAAAGGGAACAACAGTTTGCTCCTCGAGTAGTTTAACCATATCGAGGTGGCCAAACTCTGTAGCAAGGTGAAGGGCAGTATATTTTCCTATATCATCTTTGTGTTTCATTAATAATAAACAATAACGTTCAATATTATTTTTTAACTTTGTGAATAAAATCTTTTTAACAAGTTTTACATTATTATTTTCAATAGCTTTTCTAAATGGTTTAATTAGTGATTCAACTTCTTTAACTCTATCAAATATTCTTGAGGTACAACTTAAATAATTTCTAATAACTATATAGAATTGATTAATAGCAATGGCTTTTTCCTCAGTTACTAGAGTTGTGTAAAAAATATCTTTATTGAATAAACGTGCAAAAAAGAACATTTTCTTGGTTTCATCAGAATTTGAAACATTTCGGTTAAATAAACTTGCAAAAAAGATATTTTCCTTAGTTTCATCAGAACAAGTTCCGATACGTTGTAAACTATTTTTTATAATTCCGTCCAATACTAAGTCATCTCCACTAATATTATGTAGTTTAGGTTTATCCAACAAATTCAGGGCTGTGTTATTACCGAGGTCATATTGTGTTAACAAAGAGACAAAAGCTTCTTGTGTACTGTCTATGTTCAATCCACTCAGTAGAAATGTGACGATGTGTTCGTTTCTTTCAAGGACTGCAATGTGAAGAGCAGTTTGGTGGTATTGATTCCTAAATATGGAACTGTCTTCAAGCCACAGTTGACTTATACATTTGGCGTTTGATTCAAGTGCACTCTTAGACAGTTGTATTTCATTTATTTGCACATTCATAAACAATCTGATGATCTTGCTGTCCGGATGAAGAAGTATTTGAGGAACAAGTATTTCTTTGAACAATTCATACCTAGAAACTCTTTTTGGTTGTTTCAGCCAGTGGACCACCATCTGGGCACAGCAATATTCTGCGTAGGTTCGGTGGACGAATTGAAAATCCCCATCTCCCTTCGCTTGAACCAAACCATGTCTGTTTAATTTATTTAGCCACTCTTCTTCAATGGGGTCAAAGTTATCATCATAAAAATCAGGAAAGAATAATCTGAAAGCAAGTTCACCGTGCATTTTCGTTACATATTCAAGATATTGATTTATTTCCTCTTTGTCTGACTCTTCACCTTTGGAGGTTTTATCGTGTAAATAAATGTTATATTTCAGATCTATAAACTTCTTGTAAAGATCTGGCGCACTGACTATATTGATTTGTTTTAGTAAAACTTCCAGAGACTGTCGCAACAGATCTCCTTGTGGTATGAAGACTTCCGCCAGCATCCTTAACTGCAGGGGAACCCCCATGAAGCAGTTCATGTCTGGCCCGAGTACTTCCTTTGCTTGTCTTAGCACCTCTCTGGCATATTCCTGGAGTCGTCCATCCTCTTTCTCTCCGTAATCTCCCAGCTCGAGGGAGAGGCAGGAACGCCAGAAAACCAATAAATAATGTTGTTGCTCTTGTGCATTAATCTTTACAAAACAAGTAGAGGTTTGCCTTAATTGCCTTTCTAACGATTCTTTCAAATAGTTCCTAGCAGTTATAAATGTTTGAATCGCCGGTGTGCCTTGCAAAAAAACGAAGAGTTTGATAAGTTTATATTTAGAACTTTTTTTCTCTTTGATGTAATCGTCTATCTCGTCAAACCCATCAAACATTAATACGACCCGCTTGGAATTCATCTTTGTCTGTAGTAAATATTCTAACAACACGTCAGCCTCTGAAGGACACTCACTCACTAAAAACCTTGCTACGCTTTGAGCAGTGAGCACCTCTGGTAAATTGTCTATATGCGCTTGGAAGTATTTTAATTCTATGTAAATGACCCATGGCGATTTCATGAGTCTTGACAACCTTACCAGAGAAGTTGTTTTCCCCATCCCAGGCTCGTCTGCTATGATTACCAGGCTTCGTTCTGTTTTGCTCAAAGTCGTTTCGTCCATAGGCTCGCAGGAGTCCATCGATATACAAGGTAAAAGACTCTCTACAGATCCGTGGGAACATCGCCACTCGAGTTTATACTCGTGGCTTTCCTCACTTTGACAAATTTTTACAAAATGAATACGTTTATTAATGTATTTTTGAATAACATTCACCTCCTCTTCTGTTGGCACAAAAAGTACATTATCTGTGAATGCTTCTCTTTGGGTGCAATTTTCTATCAATTTTAAGAGTAAATTCTTGTTTATCTCACTGTTAACAACAAACAGGTCACCAGCATCTTCAGTTTTTGTGAACTTCTTCATGTCAATAAATGCTCTATGAAGAAATTTCCTGTGTAAATAAAAGCGCCTATTAAATAATTCTTTGCAGTAAACATCTTGGCCTACCACTTCAAACAAGTAAATGCATTTATCCTGGTTCTTCTTGCATATATCTCTAAAGGAGAGTTGTGCATCTCCCTCGGCAAGGATGATCTCGATCCCCTTGAGCTGCTCCCAGCCAGCCCTAGTCTCCAGGTTCTCGCGGCTCAACCCGCTCATCACCACCAGAATGTTACTCTTGGGTGACTTTACACAACTCGCAAAGAATTCCTTTGTAGTTTTTACGTTTAATTTAAAGAAAGGCATCTGTATGTCGCTAAGGGTGTGACGCGTGTCCTTTATGTTGATAGCATAGTTTTCAGTTGTAGCGAATTTTTTCAAGTTGGCTGAACTTAGGATCTGATTGATTTTACAAACTGAAAGGTCCTCTCCTAGGAACCTTTCAAAACTATACTCTTTTCCCCCAACAGTTATAACATCTTCTCGATTATACATTACTGTTTGTGAGTCAGGAGTTAGATCCGAAAAATTAATATCGCTGGAAAAGTTAACTGTTTTATTGAATTTAGATGAATTGGATGTGTCCATTGGCTCTGACACAATCAATACAAGTTTCAGTGATTTGGAACATACGTCTTTAATTAATTCTTTACATTCAGTAATGGAGGAAGAAGTGCAGTCTACCACCATCAAGTAGTCTTTCTCAACGGGCCAACCATAATTTTTAAGTTTTTGCAGCTGGGACCATGCTATGAAGGTGAAGAGTTTTTTACTAATATATTTGGTGGACCCGTCTTGCTCTTCCTTGCTTCTTCCTTCTTCAATGCTGATTTGATGAAGGATGTTTCGAAGTTGGCTCATCTTGAATGCAACATCTTCACTTCTTGTGACTAGGCAGAGAATGCGCTCCTTATCGGAAACTAGGAATTTCTTGAAACCGTCGGAACCCGTAAAGTCCAGCCAACACTTGGGCAACGAATCGAGGTAGCTCTGTCCCTCCACGTAGTAGATGAAGTCTGTATATTGCTTTAACTCTTTAATCTGATCCTCTACAGCCTTCACAAAGTCCTCCTTCAGCCAGCGCATCAGCTGCTTCAGGCGCCTGCAGAGTTCCGCCAATGACTCGCAACTTATTGTTCTGTTATAATGATCCAAAACAAAATTGGGGAGCAATTTGGTGCTCTCATTATAACCAAGATTATTAATTTGGACAAATTTATTTAGAATTATCAATTTGTTCCTCTGTTCCTGTAAAATATCCATTCTGTGAAGCATTTTCAATTCAATTTCTGAAAAAATTGTAAAATAATTAACCTTTTCTTGGGTTGTGGCTTCTACCACCGTATACCGTAAATCTTTTTTTAAGGCTTGAGAATTAGTAACTTGTGCTTGTCCGTGGTAATTATTCTCCCACTTCAAGATGTTAAAAAGTTTCCTGTACTCTTTGTTCCTTTTAGCCCAATCCACCACTTCACCTATTTTCCATTTTTCATTTTTTAATGCATCGACAAAATTATTCATTGTGTGAGTTTTATAAGTATATTTAATGGTATGCTTATCAATCCACGTGAAGTTCGATACGTTATTAAAAACGCGATACATCCTTCCGAGATGCACACCGCAAGTGTTGATATGGTTGGGGGCCGACAGGTAGAGAGTTATGTCCAACCCATCTAAGCGGGGTACATTCATCTCATACCTGTTGTAATGATCATCTAGTACTCGGGCCAACATGTCCCTAGCCCCCGGACTATCAAAACCAACGGTCTTCGCGTGTATACCGATCTCGGAGTTTTTTTCTATGCTACTCTGACTTTCTATACTTTTAATGGCTAAATACTTGACAGAGAATGCAGTTATTTGAGCAAGCCACGCCCCCAGGGAGTGACCTGTGATTGTGAGTGTGTAATTCCTATTGTGTTTATTGTTCGCTATAAGAATGACTTGACGGATAGAATCCACAAACGTTACAGCAGAGTTCATGCATGATGTGTAGTTAGTGCCGAAGATTCCTGATATGTCTGTGTACACTGCTCCAATGCATTTGGGATCAGTTCCGCGATGGGCCACCACCACTTGCTGTAAACCGGAGTGATGGAAAGCAGCACCGAAGTAGCCATTTAACAAATGGATATTGTTTGCGGTGCTCAGAAGTCTCCATCCATCTAGCTTACCCGACAGTGTCCTGTTCCCATAATCTGCGTTAGACTCTCCGGATGTCTTCTCGGTGTACACCAGGTCGGCAAGCACCGCCAAGGTCTGGTCGCTCGGGTGTGGCTCTGCTTCCAGCAGGTCCTGGGGATACTGCACCGAGGAATCCAGGAGGGCAACTACCAGTTGTTGCAATTGCTCATCCTCCATCAGCAAACTTTTGTCCACTTCCATGATGGCTCCTGTTTCTGAAATAAGTGCATTATGGTGCATTAAACACGTGATGCCATCTACAGGAATGTAAGGCAGTCACTATCGACTGTTTTTTACTATCCACACATTGCTTTGGACTAATGAGTTTACTATAGGACGGTTTTTAAAGCGTTTGTGAATAACCAACATTTTGCGTTCTTATTTGAAATGACCGATCGGGGAGAGTTGTACCGATTTATCGGGGGACAATTGTACCGGTAACTGGTTGAAACGTGATTCATTCCAAACAGTCAATTGAATCAGGGTTTTCTGCTAACTATTCGTCACGCCGTTTCCCAAAGGGGTAGGCAGATAAAAGTAAAACGTCAGACAACTCTGTCTTGGTATTAACTGTTCGCTTCAAGCACATTCATGCATATTATATTCATAACTACAAAATGGTATGTGGCAAAAAATGTATCTTTCATAGTCTTCACAAAACAGCTGTACACCAATATAATATTACCGAGAAAATTACAAATTTAGAACATAAAAGTACAGTGAATGTAAAAAAATCGGTTGTACATGAGTGAAATGTGAAATACTCCAGAGTGAAATTACTCATGATCCATGAACTCAAATTTGCTTTGAATCTAATAGTCATATTCGAAATTGGAACTGCTTGTGTGAAGAATATTTCAGATAAGCGATAGAAAGTGGGTACATACATACCCATAATATTATATCGTCGGCTTAGAGTGCAAACCTGCTAAATCCATTTTGACTGTTTTTACGTTTATTATACCATTCAAAAGAGAAAAAAAAATACACAAGCTAGGAAAAAGAGCTAGTGTCAATTTTGGCTTTAAATTGACAAAAACGCGTGATAAGTAAAACTGCCAAATCCATGGCGTCAAAAGTCTGCTGCTAAGTCCATCTTAACCGCCTTTCTGTATAGAGTTTTCGATGACAGCACGCGTGCTTTTACAAATAATGACATAATTCGGTGTTACTTGTGCAAACGGAGGTTTGAGGATTGAGATATTGCAAAGGTACGTATTTTTTTTTAAAAAGAAGAAGCTAGAGCAGAAAAAGAAGAATATAAAGCTGAAGAAAGTGTGTTTTTACGGTTGACTTGCAGGCGGTTCTGATGGCTCCCAAATAAAAAAAAAATGGTAGTTTATACTATCGAACAAAGCTCCAAATATTGAAAAATCTTGCCTTAATTTAAAGAACAAAGATGGAAATTGCTAATTATGGAATAAACCGAAGGAGGTTTAAAATCGAAAGATTTTGCAAGTATATGGGTCAGTTTAATTGAGAACAAGGTTTTACGACAAAATGAACAAGCAAAACCAAATAAAATCATTGTTTATAGCGATGGTTGCACGTATCAAAACAGGAATTGTGTAACGTCTAATGCATTGCTATTGTCGGCTATAAACCACAACATAATCATAGAACAAAAGTTTCTAGAAGTTGGGCACACACAGATGGAAGCGGACAGCATACATTCCTTTTAAAGATAAAAACATCAATTTTAATAAAAAGACAAATAACTTTGTTTACATCACTTTTGATCCTGAAGAAGTGAACATTGTTCACGAAACATGTTGATTGTGTACAAATAAAGTGATGTAAACAAAGTTATTTGTCGTTTTACTAAAATAAATAATGCCATCGCAAAGTGAAAACCTTTCCGAAGAAGTTTTCTTCGAAAAATTAAAAACATCAATGTTCCTGCGGAGTATATATCTATTTGCAGGTCGGCAAGGAAAAACCCTAGACCTTATGATGTAACTTACTTAAACCATACTTTTTTCAAAAGCTTTGATGAAGTAAATTTTTTAAAAAGCATTCGTCCTGGACGTGGTAGAGGTGACGCTAAAGTTACTGATATTAGAGCTCTTCAGTACACTCCAAACGGTGACGTACTTTTTAAATTGAGATTCACTGATGTATGGAAAATACTACCGCAAAGAAAATCACTGACTGTAATTGGATAGCCTCTTGATTCCCTTAGAAATCACTTTCAAACAAAAATAAAAATTACAAAAAGGAAGTTTGAAGACTTGCAATATTTAAAAAGCATTTTACCTGAAGACTATCGTTATTATTATGCTAATTTACTTCATGACTAGTCACTACTCGTATTAGTAATAATTGAGACTGACTGGTGTGTAATGTGATTTATTTTGATTTTATTTTAGAAATATTCAGGTTACAATCTTTCAACGTGTAACTGTTACTTTGTGTTAGAGAGTAAAATATTCCGCTATCTAAAGTTAACTTCAATATTGAACTCTCTATAATCAAATCTATCGCCATAAATAACGGATATACCCATACCTTAATTGATAAAATCCTTGCAAAAAAACAACGACTCATATTTTGTAATAAATTCCTGTACAATAGTATCCCCAACATCGCAGTAAATAAAAACCATGGTTGGCGTAGAATTTTATACATTAATAATTTCTCGTCCTCATGTGTTTTAAAATTTCCAACAGAAATTAAAGCCGCTTTTTATACCAATAATAACCTAGGTAAACTTTTAACTAACTCAAAAGATAAAGAAAATAATTTAAGCCATTCTGGCATCTATAAACTTAAATGTAACGACTGCGAAGCATTTTACATTGGTAAAACTGCAAGAAATGTTCAAACGCGGGTAGTTGAGCACTTGAGATGCTTAAACAACATAGGTTTTTCGGAATTTGCAACGCATTTAATAGATAAAGATCACTCATTTGATAAGCCTTCAGGTGTAGAAGTACTACATAGAAACGGGATAGGTCTACGCCTCAACAATTTAGAAGCACTCGAGATAAAAAAATCCCTTAAAGTCAATAAAATCAATTTACTAAATAAACAATTAGATTTAACAAACAGCCCCATTTTAAATATATTTCCATTTCCTGCACCTATGTTTACCCCCTCTCTCCTACCTAAGTCTTCCACCCCCACCAAAGTTGATGTTCTCTCTCCCTCTTCCAGCTTAACTATAAGTACCCATACACCTCTGTAATTAATTTAATATGTTTTTATTAACCCTGATGAAGGTTCGGGCTGAACTGAAACCGGTTGGTTATAAATATATACAATAAAGTGGTATTTAAACAAAGTTATTTTATTTTAATTATTATAATTATGTATACCCACAAAGTGTTTGCTACAAGTGAAAAAAAAAAAAAAAATATATATATATATATATATTAAGAGTTCAATATTTTTTTGATAAGAGAGAAATTTTGTTATGAAGAGAAGCTATTATAATAGAGCATTTAGTTTTAGAATTAAATTATGTGGTAATTTTCCAAAGTTATAGAATCTATCAATATTATAATATTGAGACCGAAAAAAGGTGTTCCTAATCTATATTAACAAAACGTTGTATTTAGAAACATTACTCTATTAAACATTACTCTCAAACCGTCTATGGTTAACTGTAGTGCTAAGATCTGAAATTTCCGCGTCCCTTATAAACTAGCCGAAAAATTAATAGGAGTTGTTTAAAGCCACAATAAATAGATTTAAATTAAAGTTTAAACCTTCTACGTTTTGTGGGATCAAAAGTTTTAGTTAAGATTTCAAAGTGTGAGTGATTTTTGCGCAAAAACTAATTAAAGTAAAAAAATATTAAATGTCAAGTTGAGTGACTTTGTCTATGCAATAAAACAAATATTAAATAGTGATTGCCACCATCAATTTTTCATCAAGCATAATTAAAGAGGGGCATTTGTGAACTTACTAAAATAGTGATGTCTAGCACACGTAGCAAAACCCCAATAATTTCGGAAGATAAATTGAACATGGATAAGATTATTGAATACATTGATAAAAAATTTGAAACCCTGAAAAAAGATATATTTACAAAAATTGA
Source organism: Hesperophylax consimilis (assembly GCF_061612785.1). Classification (NCBI taxonomy): domain Eukaryota; kingdom Metazoa; phylum Arthropoda; class Insecta; order Trichoptera; family Limnephilidae; genus Hesperophylax; species Hesperophylax consimilis. The sequence continues at coordinate 12,442,695 of NC_142852.1, forward strand.
TTTACAAACTACAGAAACTACAAAAAGTATTGATTTTATCAGTGCTCAATACGATGAGATGTTAAAAAAAATTGAGGTCTCAAATAATTTAAATCGAGCGATTCAAACAGATTTTGAAAATATAAAAAAAGACCAAATGGAAAAAAATATGATTATCAAAAAACTTGAAATCCGACTTTCTGATTTGGAAACGTTATCAAAATCTAATAGTTTGGAAATAGCAGGAATTCCACAACAAAACCGCGAACAACCTGTGGAAATTGTTAAAAAAGTTGCTGCCGCAGCAGGAATCCACCTCTTACACACTGATATAACTGACGTCACGAGAGTCTCAGACAGACGAAATGAAGCCCCTCCTAAACTTCTTGTGACCTTTTCCGATAAAAGAAAAAGAGATTCCCTCCTTGATAAGAAAAAGGAAATAAATTATAATGAAATCAAGGATCTGGCGACATCTCGAATCTTCATCGGGGAAGAATTAAGCCCGTATCATAAAGAAATCCTATGGAAAACAAAACAATTATCAAAAGAAAAAAATTACCAATATGTATGGTACAAACAGGGTAAAGTTATGATACGCAAAAAACAAGATGATAAAATTATCTACATTAAGCACCTTGATGATATGGTGAAAATAATTTAGTGAATAATATGAACAACATTACTTAATCCACTTAATAATTTAAATTGAGAAAATGAATAACGCACTAACAACAAACATACCAAACATATCATCCATAAACAATAATTTTAACATAATGCACCAGAATATTAGAAGTATCAATAAAAACTTTGATGAACTACAAATATTGATGAAAAGCTTAAATTTAAAATGGGATATTATTATTCTTACTGAATGTTGGCTAACTGATAAATACTACCCCCTACAAATTGGGAATTATGTCCCTTACTCTACAATAATGAACAACACAAAAAATGATGGTGTCATCGTATATATTAAAGAAGATATTGAAGCTGATGTCAGAGAGATCTGTATCAATAATGCAAACTGTCTAAGTATATCAATCGGTAATGACACAACAATACTCGCAATTTATAGATCTCCTTCTACACAAAATCTAGAACCATTCCTCAACTCCTTATCTAATCAACTAAGTCTACTAAAAAGAACTAAAGATGTATTTATCATCGGTGATATAAATATTGATATTCTTGAAAATGGCCATCCAAAAAAATTTGATTATATGCAAACACTAGCATACCATGGATATAAAAGCCTAATTGATGAACCAACACGTGTATATAATGAAAGCAAAACTTGCATTGATCATATCTTTTGTAAAACTAATAGAAAAACTCAAGCCATTATTTGTACTACCACACTGACAGACCATTATACAATAATTCTATCTATTACAAAAAAAAATACATATGTAAACCAAAAAAAGAAATCACTCCTAACGAAATCTGAAACAAATTGGGAAAACGTCAAATGCGAGTTAACAGTGAATGACTGGACAAGCCTTCTGGAAAAAGATGATACTGATACTGCTTGGAGTTATTTTATAGAAGTTTTACAGAACATTATCCTATCAAACACCAAAACCATAGAAAAAAAGTTATCTCATAAAAATTTACACATTAAACCTTGGATTAGTCAGAATATTATAAACTCAATCAGAAAAAGAGATGAACTGCACAAAAAAGTCAAAAACAACCCTTATGATATCCTAACACTTCGATTCTACAAAAGATATCGTAATACATGTAAAAATGTAATACGTTATGCTAAAGAAACATTCTATAAAAACAAGATTGATGAATGTAATAATGATTCACGTAAACTCTGGCAGATCATAAATGAAATAACTAATGCTAAAGCCTCACATAATGACAATAGCATTAAGGAATTAAACATTGATGAGATTCCCACATCTTTTACAGAACACCCGGACAAACTTCTTGACTTTATAAACAACTATTTTTGCAATATAGGCTCAAACTTAGCAAATAAAATTAAACAAAATTCAATTAGTACTATCGAAAATACAGTGAGGATTGACGATGTAAATCAAGAAAACAGCCTCAATATTGTCAAAATAACAAGTGATGAAATAAGAAATATTATAGCCTCCCTAAATATAAATACTTCATCGGGAAATGAACTGATATCAAGCAAATCAATTAAATATCTACAAAATGAGTTAATCCACCCACTGACGTATCTTATAAATCTGTCAATATCAAATGGTATTTTTCCTGCTTGTCTTAAAATTGCTACGATCATTCCAATATATAAAAACGGTCCCAAAAATGATGTATCAAACTATCGACCAATTAGTATTTTAACTACACTATCAAAAATATTAGAAAAAGTTATAAAAAAACAAATGCTTACATTTTTGGATTCTAATAAAATATTATCATCTACGCAGTATGGTTTTAGGGAAAACCTGGGTACTGGTGACGCTATAGCTAATGTAACAAATACAATTATTAGAAAATTGGATGAAGGCAAAAAATGCCTAGCAGTTTTCATTGATCTTCAAAAAGCTTTCGATACCATTGACCACGAAATACTGTATTTAAAACTAAAAAAAAATGGAATAACCGAAACAACCCTAAACCTACTTAGAAGTTACTTAACGGGAAGAGAACAATTTGTACAAATTGGTAAAAGAAGGAGCAAAACTCTACCAATTAAGTACGGTGTCCCCCAGGGAAGCGTATTAGGACCTATACTATTTCTAATTTACATAAATGACCTTATGAATCTTCCCATCAAAGGAAACATAATGAGCTTTGCAGATGACACTGTAATTTTATTCCATGAACAAGATTGGACAAGCACATATAAGGAGGCTGAACATGGCCTAACTGTTCTTCAAAACTGGCTTAAAGCAAACTCCCTTACATTAAATGTGAATAAAACCAAATATTTAATTTTCTCCAAAAACAAAAGAGGACAACCAATGAATGAGCATATACTCAAACTACATGAATGTCAAAAAAAATTTCCTCAATGTTCCTGCTCGATTATAACTCAAACCAAAAGCATAAAATATCTTGGTATTGAAATTGACGATAAACTACACTGGGATTCACACATTGATCGAACTTCAAAAAAGTTAACTAAACTCATCTACTTCTTCAAAAAATTACGGAACATTTTGTCAGCTAGGGATTTAAAGAGAGTTTACTATGCTTTATGCCACTCCAAATTGGAATATGGAATAATAGGATGGGGCTCAGCAGTATCAAAACATATAAAACAGCTGAAGGTAACTCAGAATTGCATCATAAAGACCATACTAAAGGTTCCCATAAGGACATCAACAACAGAAATTTTTAAACAATTTGACGTTCCAAGCATACAGAAAATCTATGCCAAAAACATTTTGGTACAACACCTCAAAAATAATTCTCAGGAAAACACCTCACATACTCATAATACCAGAGCCAAACAAACAGAGATACTAACTATACCAAAGTGTAACTCTACCTTTGGACAAAGAAGCTCTGAATTTTTAGCAGTAAAGGTATATAACAAACTCCCACTTAGTATCAAACAAATCAAAACAAAAAACAACTGCATTAAGAACATTAAATCTTGGCTTAAGGAATTACCGGAAAAAGAACTTACTAGCATATTTAAAACATCGTCGTAGAAGTTTCTGGAAACCCTTACCCAAAACATGAAGTCGAACCATAGAAGTCGCTGAAAAATTATTCAAAACCTAGTCCCCCTCAGCACAGGATCTCCTAGTGAGGAGGACTATAAAAATCTATATCAATTAATCATATAAATATATATAATTCTTATAAAAATGTTTAAAAAAATGTAATATAGTAACTAAATTAAAAAAAAAAAAAAAAAAAAAAAAAAAACTTACTACGAAAACCTGTTATATCACAAATGTGTTAATTATTAAATAAAAACTGAATTTGCTAACTTTACTCTTCTTTTGATTTATATTATAAAGAATAAAAAAATACACAATACTGTATTAGAACCGTTTCTTAAAATTAATTAATTTTTTTTAATAACGTTTTATGTCTCTCCTGTAAAGTTACCTATTTGGCCGTTAGCAGGTTTACACTCTAAGCCGACGATATATGAATTATGGTTTCAAAATTGAAATTATCTTAGGTAGACAGTTGAACTACAAATTAACTGAAATTATATAGCTTTGTTTAAACTGAAACACGGTATTGTCTTTAAATCAAAAGTTGTTGTAAAAACATAAGATTGTTTACTTTTAATCTTTTCCGATTTTATGTCCGGGTTAAATCTTCCCCATAGGAAAAACTAAACCCTTCCACACACTTTTCCACAAATGATCATCTAGTCAATCAACATTATGCAAGTGCATTATATAAGCAAAATAAATACAAAACAATACAAGAACAACACGTCAACTCACCAGAGATCAAATGGGAAAATAATTCACCGACTCCAGATATTTTCATATCAGAGGGTTCGGCTCAGTAGAACTTCTAACAGGGCCTATAAATCCTACTGATCCCTCAACATAAATATTTGAAAAATCTTTCGTTATCCTACATGTATTTAAAATGACTGATTTTTGCATTTTTTTATATATAAATTCTTTGACAGATCTAATACGCCTAAATTTTTAATGAGAGAGCTAGGTATGCCAGTAGCCGAAATAACGAATGGTAATATTTTTATAGTCTGAGAATGCAAATTCTTTTAATCTCATTTCCTAAATCTGTGTAGGTATTTTCTTATTTTTTATTAACAGGTTTTTGAATATTACAGGAATTTGGAATAGCGACATCAATGATATAAGTTATTTTTTTTAAATTTTGTCATGTAAAACTATATCGGGTCTATTATGACTAATCGTTCGGTCTGTTAATATAGTTTTATCATAATATATTTTATAAAATTCGTTTTAAAAAAATTATTTTGGTTCGTATTCATAATATGGTATTATATTACGGCAGTCAATCAAGTTATGTTTAATTACCAAACTTTGGTGAATTATTTTTAAAACTTGATTGTGCCTAAATGTATACTCGTTCGGTGCTAATATAGAACATCCCGATATAATATGTTCTATAGTTTCTGGAAAAGCCAAAAATTTTCTACAAAAATCATCAATTTGATTTGTATCTTTGATTATATGCTTCCTATAATTTTTAGTATTAATGACTCTATCCTGAATGGCAAGCATAAATCCTTCTATTTCTGCGCTCAACTCTCCAATACTCATCCATTTGTTTGACGAAAATTTGTCAACATACGTTTGGTTGAGATAATTGAAGTGTTTTGTGTTATTTAACCAGGAATCTAATAATTCCTGGTTTGGATTTATAAAAATGTTGGCATTCTCGTCGTATAAATTTAAAGGTCTAATGTTTCTATAGTAGATTTATTATCTTGGTAATCATTTTAATTTTTAAGGTCTTTAGAAACAAATATTATTTTACAATGTTCAAAAATAAAACCGGTGACCGATTATCGTGTTTCACTAACTAAACAGCTGACTAGAGATAACAGAAAAATGGAAAACTTTTTGTCATCTTTCGTAAAAAATTACGACCTAAATTAGTTGATGAAGCCCCTGGTTTTTCTGGAATAATTATTAATAATAAATACTTTCACGATATTCACATATACATGAATCAAAAACTGCAAATTCAATGCGAAAACACTCACTTTTAAAACACGTTCGGGTAAATTCTTGGTAAATTTGAAAGACATTCACATTTAACATTCGATTATTTCATCAAAACCAACCAAAAATAATACACACAAGTCGTTGATATATTGAATTATAATAAAACAATATTTAACATTGACAGTTTGTAGAAATAATGACTAAAAACACAATTTAATCTCGCAGCTCTATCCATCACTTTAACTGTCAACGGGACGGAATAATTCCGCCATTTTGTAATCATGCACTTTGTCATTTTTTTCCTTGGAATCGAGCATTAATATTTTAGACAAACATAAAAGAATAATTATTTCTCTTTCTAACTGCGATCAAATCACATTTCTCCGCATTATGGAAAAAAAGATAAAAATACTTTTATAATAATGCTAATATTCCATAATGCTTTGGTTTATTTGAGATAAGAACAGTGTTGCCAATGAAGGCTAATTAGGCTACTCAGAACGAGAATCAGAATGTAAATGTGTGTGTGTGCATAATGTGGGTAGGTGCAATTTGATATTGACATGATTCACCCTATTTGATTCGAATACCTGAAATCGTCTATTTGTCTTAGCCATTGTCACTTTCGCTTTGCACAACTCCCCTGTACGATTATTGTGTTTTATCGTTGTTTTGTATCGTTTACTTTAATTAGTTTTTCGTTTCTATGAAAAATGGGTAAACAAGGTAAATATGCAAAACATTATCGTGGTGAGTGGGAAAAACTACCAGCATTTAAAAGTAAGTAAAAACGAATGTTTTATACTAATGTTTTGTTTTCCAGAATAAAGCAAATCAATAATTTGTAATTATACCTAAGTACCTACTTAAAGTCCAATTCGTGTTTTCTTAATCCCGGGTTTTAATTATCATGTGTATGCTTCCGGGATTTCAGAGGAGGTATGTATCAGCCACTTTATGTTACTTCCTTCGTCGAACTTTTACCCTTCAGGCCTTGACAGCATTTTTTCAGAGAGTCGAAATATTTCCGTTTAGCAATAAAATCCAAATAATTAGAATATTTCTGAATGTATCCGAAAACTAAAAAGCAGGATTAATAACAGAACTTTCCTACTTATAAAGCAGTGGTGTGATTTGTAGGGAAATTTCGAACTCTGACAATTTTTTTAGCAAATATTTCTGGTATTGCTAATTGTTTTTAACACTTCCAACTCAAAATGATATAATGTATATCCAAAAAGATAAATGGGGACTTCCTAAACAATAATTATATTTAGAAAACCCCCTCATATTGATATTTTGGCGTTCGGGCTACTTTAGGCTACTGCAACTGAAATTCGGCTACTTAATGTTTGAAAAACGGCGACATTAGGTCAAGATCCGTTGGCAACACTGGATAAGAATAATGGTTTAGTATACAAACTCTTGTACAGTGACGTGATTGGTTTATTTATGACAATGACGCACCACGGATTTTGTTTCGGGGCGAGGCTAATAATAAAACATACGAAGCACACATAATTATTATGTTCAATACACGTCACAAACACAAAACAGATGTTATTTTAAATACGTGTGAACAAGTTACGTAATTAGGGACCTGAACATTTCACTATAAGAGGCCCAACTGCCACATTGCCAGGTCGGTCTTTCAACCAAGAAAAATCTGGCACGTTTTTCAGACATAATTTGACTGAAAAACATTTTAGCAAAGAAGAAAATTGTTTTGTCATTGCGAGCGGCCTTGGTTTGACGGCATTCGTGGTCGAGTGGTGAGGCTCTCGACTAGCAATCCGGAGGTCGCAATTTCAAATGCCGGCGTGCTAAAGTAAATTTTATTAAGACTACTTTGTATTATTTCACGATGTATTAATTTAAATTAACGTATAGTATATTTGCGGTAGACTACAGAGTTTCGTCACTTGCAAACATTGATTTTTAATCCATGAAATTCCGTGTTATATTTTTAATTTTCATCGTACTTTATTTATTTGGATGAAAGCCCCAAATGAATTATTATTATTGAAGAACGATTATTTAGCTGAATGCAAAGAGAAATGACAAGCTATCCTGGAGAAACGAACTAGAAAAGTTTGTTTGTTTTTATAAATAAATAAACGCATTATCTGTTAATTCGGTATTATTTACAAAAACAACATTATTTTTGAAAAAATTACTGTGCAAGTTATTGAGAAAATAGTCGCAATCCGAGTAACAGCCGGAGCATGGCGGGCTGCTCGGCCTCTAAGCCGGCGCACTAATGAATTAAACGAATCGTTAGAACTAGAAGACAAAAAGTTTCAAATACAAATGTGAACGCATTAGAAATGTACGATATGTTAATATTTCGGCTGCGGTTAGCGTTCTAGAGTCTAGTTCTGGTTAATGTTAGCTTTGTGAGTTGCGCGTGACATTTGACAGCACGCACCACGCCCAATATCAGAGAGCCACCCGTGACGTTACTATAGTTAGGTGTCTGTCGCTAATCTTATATTATTTGTGGATTGTAACTTACCGCTTGATGGTTGGTTGATGGACGCCAGGGGTTTAGCGAAATGAGGCCTTCAACTGGGTACGGGAACTGCTTTGAAACAAACAACACGATAATGGACCACTGTTGGTTGGGTTTAGTTCAAGCACAATTCTAATTGAACGAGGCTCGGTGAGTGGTCCTGTCTTGTGGAGCGACTGATACGCAGTGTTGCCAACTTAGTGGATTTTCCACTAAAACTGGTGGTTTTCGTACTTCACTTAGTGGCGAAATATTTCATTTAGTGGCTAGTGGATTTTTCTAGTGGTTTCGAAAATTTTTGTTTCATTACTAAAACTACAATGACTCAGCCACTTATATGTTTAATCTTATACATACTTCTTCGTTCTACTTTCTTTAATTTTAAATGGAATTTACGTAGGTATACTGTGTAGGCAACACATCTTACTAAAAAGATGCGCAGTGTATATGGGAATCCCCGTGTATTTGTACATGGGGATTCCCGTAAAACATTTTTCAGTCAACTCTTTTATTGAACTGTTCCGAGCAGCTCAGTTTATTGATTTATTGTGTTATCATTTATCATCACGAGTGCGCAACTATGTCGAAACCACAATATACGCAACATTTTCGGGATTCTTGGCTTCAAGATCCACATTTAAAAGATTGGCTACAAGTTATTGAAAGTACCACGGGTCAACTAGCGAAGTGTAAATTTTGTGGAACAACTTTAAGGAGTCACTATGGAGACTTAAAGTCTCATGGGATGTCAAAGAAGCATCTACAAAATAAAAAGGTAAACAACTGCTTTTTATTAATTGCTTATTTATTGGTCAGTTTTAAGTTTTTACACAAAAAAAAGAATAAAGCGTTAATCTACTCATTTACTTAACGCTTTGTATGTTTTAATTTTTTTTTATGTAGACAGATTTTCGTTTTTATTTATTTATTTTGACATCTTAATTTTGATAAGTGAATGGTTTCAGGTTATAATTGCGCAGCCTAAAATCCTGTTCAAGCCCAAGCCCATTGGAAGTAAAAAAAAGGAAGAAGCCAGACTTGCATTATTCACAGCCATGCATACTAGCATACGTGTAGTTGACCATTTAGGAGAGGTAATTATCACAATCATGAAAAAGATATAGAAAAAGTTCAACTGCACCGTTCTAAATGCACCTCGGTTATAAAAAATGTGCTAGCAATGCATTTCACTGACGTCCTAAAACAAGATTTTAAAGATCAACCATTTAGCGTATTAATTGATGAATCTACAGATATTGCTGTGCATAAATACTTGGGTTTGGTTATAATTTATTACAGTAATTTACACCAAAAAATTGTTTCCACGTATTTAGACCTCGCTGAACTGCGTGAGTGTAATGCTGAAGGTATTGTTTCTGCTATAAAGAAGACGCTATTACGATTCGATCTCAGACTTGAAAATTTAATGGGAATTGGTACAGATAACGCTTCTGTGATGGTTGGAGTGAATAACGGAGTCTATGCCAAATTGAAAGAAGAGGTACCACATCTGATATTGGTGCGTTGCTTGTGCCATTCCTTGCAACTGGCCGTTTCTGCTGCTGCAAAAGATTTTTTACCAAGAAATTTGGATTGGTTTAGTCGCTCGTCTTCCAGACAATCGCTTTATAAAGAATTATACAAAACCATCAACGATGGACAGAAACCGTTGAAAATAGTTCAAGCATGTCAGACAAGGTGGCTTTCAATAGAGTCCGCTGTATCGAGAATATACACGCAATGGCTAGAGTTAAAAACACATTTTTCCATAGCTAAGGTGCATGAAAGGTGTCACACAGCTGAGGTATTGCACTCTATGTACGCGAACGAGTTAAATTACGCATATATTTCGTTTTTATATCCAATATTAATTGAAATAAACAGAGTCAATAAAATGTTCGAGTCTAAAGATACGGACCACACCAAATTGTGTGAAGAGTTGACCGGCCTGATAGATATGCTTGTCTGCAAGATTACGTTGCCTACAAATAAAGTTGATATTTTCACTCAGAATATTCGATCATTCTTGGATCAAAAATGTTATCTTGGATTCCGATTTGAAAAACAAATAGCGGAAATGAAAGAAAAAGGATTACCAAAGGAAGAGGAAGAAATGATGCGGCATCGGTGTATAACGTTTATAGTCAGTCTAATTGAAGAAATAAAAAATAGGTTACCAGAAAATTTGGCACTGATGAAAAAAATTTCCCGAATAAGTGTTGAACAAGCACTTAATCACAATAAAGAACCACTAATTGACATAATGGCTCAGTTCAATAAAAATGCAGAATATATAGCAAGAGTCGATGATCAGTGGCGTCAAATTCATTTATTGAAATGGAATGAGACTAAAAACACAAAAAAATTTTGGAACGAAGTTTTGAATTTCAAAGATGCTCAAGGAGGGTCGAGGTTTAAGGAATTAGCAACTTTTGCGATTAGTCTCCTAATACTGCCTCATTCTAATGCCGATGTTGAGAGACTATTTAGCAGTATGAATATAATAAAAAACAAACAGAGGAATAGAATGAAGTTAAATCTTTTAACTGCTATATTGAGAGTACGCTGTGGTTTGAGGTTAGAAGGAAAATGCTGCAATGATTATGAAATTCCAGTAGCCGTTGTAAATCAAATCGGTACCAAAGAGTCATATCAATCTGAAACCGTCGATTATGTTGCAGGCAAAAATGATTCGTCTGAAGAAGACGACTTAATTTAGAATTAGTCATTTCTTAGTTTCTTTATCTTTAAGTCTACTACCTATTATATAAATCTTGCGTTCTTTCTTACATATTATTTACTCACCAATTACAATAGTTTTTGTTACAAACTTACATGGTTCATTAATTTATAATGATTTTTTAATTTATATTATGATTTTTTAAACTTATCATGATTTTTATTTTAAAATTTATATACGATTTTCTAACCTTACTTATTAGTAAGTACTAGTACTATTTGAATTAGAATTCCCTCACCAAACACAAAGGCATTATCTCTTTATGGTGAGGAAAGGCAATTTTTTGTTTCTTTGTTAAAAATTTATGTAACTATGTTATGTAACGGATGTAACTTTATATGTATTTTAATCAGTATTGCCAAAATAAATATAAAAAAAAAAATAATAATTGAACAATTTTTATGTTGATTTACCTACAAATGTTATGTTGGTTACCAATGATTATTTTTGTAATAATAAAGGAAACTAATAATTTCTAAACTTGTTTTCTTTCATTAAAATTTTTTTTAGTGGATAATTTAGCGGAGAGTGAGTGTAGTACTATATTTTTTAGTGGTTTTCTGGTGGATTTAAAGGTTGAATCTGGCGGAAACCTGGTATAACTGTTGGCAACACTGCTGATACGACCATCAGCCGACAGCCGTTTAAGTACATATCGCGGTTCAGATGACGCAGACAATTTATAAATAGAATATTACAACCGGGGGACAGGGGCGGACTCTAGTACCGGAACATTCGATAGCAAACATCAATTCGCAGGCCAAGCGGCTGGCTGGGATATATATATATATTATTATTTTTTTAAATTTTTATTGAAACATATAAACAAGGTTACAATTTTATAACAATATAACACCAATATTTCAATCACTCTCCTAATAAAGCAGCTGCTTGTGTTTAGGAGAGGACAACAAAATATTTTTACATTTGTTTAAATTAAACAAAAAATATTAGTAATTTCACAAAAAAAAACAATAAAAGTAATAAAAATATGGATTAGTTAATAAATGATTCAAAGAATTGAAAAGGCAAAAACATATTTCTAAATTTATAAGTAAAGTTATGAGGTGGTACAAGAGTATTTTAATTTAATTTTTTAAAAATATTTTTCGTAGTTTTCTTCCGATCGTATATCAAGGGGTAATTTATTAAATAATTTTACACCCTTGAATATATAGTGATGCTGTGCTGTTGTGGTTTGTGCTAGTGGCACGGTTACAAAAAGTTAAGGAGGTAACTGGAGATTTTACTTTAATTTGGTTTTACGCCCAGCGGCAAGGAATATAAACTGTCGAAAATTTTACATAAAAGTTTTTTTATGTAAAATTAATTTTAATTGACTGCATGTTGGAGCTTTTAGATATAACTTTTGATACAGTTAATATATGGTCATTTACCTTGGAAAGGGAGAGACTGCTTTGTTTTTAGCGGAAAAATGCTAAGGTTGCACTAATCATATAAAAATGCATGTTTTACAAAAAAAATTAAAAATGTAAAAAAAAGGAAAAAGTTTAGATTAACTTTTTTCTGTCTCCAAACACGACTATAACCATGCTGTGAAAATATGAACGTTCATTTTGATGTTTAGCTTGACAAGAAGCTGGGTGTTTCGACGCTGTTTGCCCACCGGTTTCAAAAAGCAACGATTATCTTCATGTGGCAGATCAGAATAGGAAGGTACTTACTGTAAAAATTAAATAATAAAATTCCACTTATTTTGAAGGCGTTATTCAACAAATTAAGTATTTGTATGTTTCTATCATCAGGAACAAAACCACATCACAAATTATTATAAGCATAAATTACTCGCCTTAAATATCCATACAAATTGAAAATATCTCACGAGTAAAAATAAATGCCGTGGCGGCAATTCCCGTCGGCAGCATTTATTTTTACTCGGAATATATTTTTAATTTGTATGTATATTTCAGGCGAGTAATTAATGCTTATAATAATTTTTTATCCTTTGTGCTATGCATAAAAACATAAGTTTATCATTAAAAATTAAAAACGACTCGATCTTTAAATAACTAAACGGGTTTTGGCTAGGGGATTTGTCACATACGGCCGAGCCGAGCCACACGGAGCCATCTGAGTTTCCCAAAACACGATGAATTTTGTCTCGGCGCGGGGCCATTTGCTGGTTCGCTCTACCGTGTTTGTCCAGCTTGGAGCTTGATGTTGATTATTGATCGCGCTTGTGTCGTTGTTCTTTTAAAATTGTTTTTAAACCATACGTAAGAAAGTTGTAACTTGAATTTTAGTATGGACTCATGTTTTCAACGATATTTATTCCTATTGTACAATATAATATGTGTGTTGTTAGAGAGAGACACTCTGCTCCTTCTAGTAGTGCCTCAAAGAAGACTTATGGCGGATTTTTTCAGAGAATTTAAATAATTCATTAAATTTCAAAAGTTATTTTTCAAGTTTGTTTTTATTTCAGTTCTGTCAAGCAACTAGCATATAATGATATGATAACAGAAATTGAATAGGACTTTCACAGAACCCGAAAATGAACATTGAATTGTTCAAATTGTCCGAAACAACCCGACCTTAGTCGTGTCCTGTATTTGAATCAACAGTTCTTGTGACCTTATGTTACAAAGTATGTACCTACCTACATAGCTATTTGAAATAATCCTCTGTCTTTTGAAGGTGACGTCCGCCCGTTTCCTGCTGGGCCGATAACAGAGCGTGAATAAACAAAACAAATATATCAGAGTCACAAATTAATGGTTTCTTCCTTTTCGACTGTTTGTCTGCTTTCGCTTGTTTAGTCTATTGAAGCCGGTATTCAGACTTCGGAAAAATAGTAATCGAGGATTCCTGACTGATGATTAATTATTTTATAAACATTCAATATGTTTATTTTCTAAATATTATGCTTAAATTTAGAAAAAGGTTGAGTTTCTTTAAAGATAAAAAAATAGATTACATAAATAAATTACAATATTAACATACTAATGTGATAATTAAATTAAAAAATCAATTATGACTATTTTCGAAAAATAATTATTTTCGGTGCTATTAAAAATATCTGCTAATTTGAAATAAAAAATATAAATTGTTTTTCAAAATCCGATGTACATATCTTTAGGTATATTACCGATTATTATTAAATAATTTTGATTTTATTTTACTGTAATTTTCTTATGTTTTTCATCTGTGGTTCCCAGTGTGGTATCGCGGGTTCAACCTTCTATTCCGATCTACAGTCCTCCATCATTGCACAAACAATTCATGTACTATTTTTTCTAGCCTTAAGGATTTTATACTCACCAAGCATATCAAATAACTTAACTACGTAATTATAATTTCCGACAACGGATTTCTTTTATTCAGTAAAATTGGAGCTGGTTTTTGAATCCGTATTTTTTTCAGTTCCACAAAATCTACACTAGCGACACTCTCCAATGCACAGATAAGCTGTCATGCTATTTCTGACATAACTAACTAACTAACTAATCATCACGCCGTTTCCCTGCAGGGGTAGACAGAGAGGACGGACCGCCAAACAACTCGGTCACACCACACACTTCTTGCCTCATTCACATTCATAAATGATATACAGGCAAACACCTTACATACTCATAAAACCAGAGCCAAACAAACAGAGATAGGTACTAAATATACCAAAATGTAACTCTACCTTTGGACAAAGAAGCTCTGAATTTTTAGTAGTAAAGGAATATAATAAACTTCCACTTAGTATCAAACAATTCAAAACACAAACTAACTACATTAAGGACATTAAACCTTGGCTTAAGGAACTTCCGGATAAAGAACTTACTAGCATACTTAAAACATCATCGTAGAAGTTTATAGAAATCCTTACCTAAAACATGAAGTCGAATCATAGAAGTCGCTGAAAACTTACAAAACCTAGTCCCCCTCAACACAGGATCTCTTAGTGAGGAGGACTACGAATACAATCAAAATCTGTTAAACATATATATAAATATAGGTACATATTCTTGTACTGTAAATGTAAAAAAAAGTATGGATAGTTAACAATTTCGTGTCACTAATAAATATTATTATGGTATTAACGAAACCAAGTTAATACCAGTTTTTGTAGCTAAGCCCCTATAATCCTAAGCCCCCGAATTAATAATTAATATACACCTCTTTTCAAAGTCTTACGGCCGTTGTGGCCAATCTAATTTGAGCCGAATACTCGACTCAACCCTGCTGAAATGCCCAAATCTGTTTTGCCCAAAGCTCTTGATCGCCACACCACTCAAATTTAAGGAAGCTAACCTCGTGGATTGACGATGATTGAAGACGCTTGAGGAAGACCTACTTATAAAAACTGACAACATAGCGAAATACGCGAAAGCAATCGATCTGTCATCGCTGTCATCTGTCATCAGTTCACGCTCTTGTCGGTTTTTTAATTCGAATTATGAACATTTTGAATATAGTAGATGCGGTGGAATGGGCCGATATGCTTGATAATAATATTGGATTATATAGGCGGCGACAAGACGGCGATATAAATTTTATACATATATTAAATGATGCAGACTTTTATACCCGTTTTAGGATGACTAAAACGTGTTTTTTATACGATTTGAGCCAAATAGAGGATAACTTGACTTACGCAAGCGAAAGGTAAAATTTTGACTTATTCGAGTGTCATTGAATATATTTAGCACTTATCAGGTCTGAAAACCTTTTATCTAATGTTATCATGCTTTGTTTATTTCTTTTTTAGAAACTGCCCAGTTTTACCATGCAATCAATTGCTTGTTGCTTTGCGTTTCTACGCAACTGGAAGTTTCCACATAACAAATGGAGACTTTTTTAAAATTTCCCCATCTACGACCAGCAAAATCGTAAAAAATGTTTCTCGTGCCTTGGCAAGTTTAAGGCCTGTCCACATTAAATTACCAATAGGGGAAGAGGTGGAAGTAGTAAAAAGGGAGTTCCACGAAATAGCCGGATTCCCCAACGTAATAGGTGCAATTGATTGCACTCATGTCAAAATTCAATCCGTGGGTAAGTGCCAGACAAGCATGTGTTTTAGTTTTGTCTGCATGTTTTTCTGTACTGTACCAATTAAGTATTGTGTTGACCATCTGATTTCTCCGAAAGGTGGACCAGAAGCTGAAACGTTCAGAAATAGGAAGGGCTACTTTTCCATTAACGTGCAGACCATTTCAGATGCCAGAATGAGAATAAGAGACATTGTAGCAAGATGGCCAGGATCTACACATGACTCTTTCAAGGCTGCCGAGCCAGAGCAATGTTCGAGACAGGGCAGTACCCAAATGGAGCACTCGTAGGAGATAGTGGATATCCATTAAAAGTATATTTATTGTTTAAATATTCAAATACCTTTTTTATAACTTAACTTTAAAATGAATGTGTATGATTAATGGGTACTTTATATTTAGGTAAATGAGAGTGTATTTGGGAAACATGTTTATGAGAATTGACAAGGTTGTAGAGATATTGAAAGAAGGGATAAATGCAGATAACTCGATTAATGGTGGACTGACATGCTTCGCTCTAACTCTCTTAACGTTCCAAACTCTTCTCCCATTAGCTTATTCGGAGAGTCATTTGTCATGTTTTCAGTTGGTTGTTGGTCATTCACTGACCCATAAGGGTTGGAAAATGGAAGGTTAGGTACATTTATAAATTAAACAATCTCTTCTTGCTATACAAATGTCTCATATATTGCAATAAATGAATCCACGCTACTAGAAAAAGCTTTATTCTCTTTGTGGATGGATTTGGCAGTTAATTTACTGATTTTAAATCTATTTTTGCTGTCATGTCTCTCTAAACTATCGACCAATGAAAATACATGCAGTTTTGTTAGGTTTTGATGAGCAAATATTAAATATTCAGTACTCGACGTAAAATGTCTTACGAGGTTGAATTTTCAGGAAATTAAAAAAAAAAAAACAAAGAAAAAACTGTTTTGTTAATGAAGGTTTTTTGAATCTAAACTCTTAACTGTAACCTTTGATAAAACTACAGAAAAAAACATCATCCACATAAAGATTCAGCATTAAAAAACTAGGCAGAAAGTTACAAGTTTTACATAATAATAGAATAGTTTACAGTTTATAGGAACATAGTATGTATAATTGATCATAACAGTAAGTAGCAACACCAATAAACCGGAGTGACCAATCACAGGCATCCGGAACGTTGGTGTTGGCAGCTCTCTATGCCGTGAAGGAGCGCATCTAGTGGAGTATCCTTGTTCATCAGAGCGTTTGGAGTGGGAGTCGTAACCCTCGGCAACAGAGACTCGAAGATGTGGGCAACATGAAAGCAAACCAAAGAAAGATTAAAAAGTACACATAAAAGGCATTATTATTGATATTGGTCTGCGAAGCTAATGAACGATGACCAATAAACAAGAATCATAAATCATAAAGAAAATAGTTCCCACAAAGCAAAACTAGCAATTAATAGAATATAGGGAGAATTTAATATTGTTTACTGTGACATACATATATATGCACGTTATGAGAATATTGGAAACAACTGAAAATAACTTAAGAAAATTGTGACATACATATATACGCACATTATGAAAATATAGGAAATAATAAAAAAAACAAGAAAAAAATCCTTTAGTGCGGGAATACTTAGCGCGTGCACCATTCTCGAGTGCTCCAGCCGAACGTGGATTTACTTGATTTTAAGGACATTCTGCAAAAGAAAACAGTATAACATTATTACAAATGTATGTTTTATTTCATATTTTAGACATATCTGCTGACACCATATCGAAATCCGGAAACACCCAACCAGAACAACTACAACACAAAACATATAAAAACAAGGAACGTGGTAGAAAGACAATATGGATTGTGGAAAAGACGATTTCCGGTCTTATCCAATGGCCTACGACTAAACATCGACACCACGATGGCAGTTATAGTTGCATGTGGAGTTCTTCACAACATATGCATCAATCGTGGGGAGGAATATCCACAAGATTGGATCCACGGTGTTGGTGATGAACCCAACAATGTGGCATTCAGGAACAATGCAGGGAACAACATCGCCCATTTAAATAGAGACGTTATTGCAAATAATATGTATGTACAAGCATTATAATATTAACAATTACCACTTTCTAATTTCTTTGTAATTGCCTCCTGAGCTCTCCTCTCCAACTTCAATATATCCAGTTGGATTTCCCATCGGATTTCTGCTCGGGCTGCCTCTGCGACCTTCTGCTTCCTGGCATCACTAAGGATTTGCAGTTGTATATCCGATTGGGCTTCTTTTGAGACCCTCGCCGCATCGAGCATTTCCAGTTGGAGTTTCAAGTGGGCAGTCTGCATACTCAGGAGGTCGCATTGCAAAAGAGACTGGACCTGTTTATTGTTATTAGTTAATTTTGTAGAACTCCATTTCAATTTTTATTTATTTTATATATTCAATAATTTGTTATCTAATGTATAAAAACAGTTTGATAATGCCTTCAGAGGGCGAAACAGCTGTAACGCATAATAATAATTACAAAGCAGAACTTGTTTATAATAAACTGTTTTTATACCTTTTGCATTTGAAAGTTTTCAGTCTGGGTCTCTAATAACACTCTTTCCGTCGCAAGTTGGGTGGTAGCAACATTTTGCAGGTCACTAAAGAGCGAGTCCTTTGTTGATTTTCCCAAGCACAGTCGCCTCTTGAATGCCTTCCTTGGAACTACGGGTCGAACAGTTGATACCACTGGCATCACTGGACTTTCAGGAAGTGTGAAAACTGGATTTTCATCCTGAACAAAATATAAGAAGAATGTCAAGTTTTATAACCAGCCACAAGTAATTTAAAAACAAATAATGTGTAAACCTTTCAAAAGACCGTGTAATAAAATAACATTTTACACAAGTATCTATGGGAAAATGAAGAAATTAAAATATTTTGCAGATTAGTTATTTCAAGTTATTGATGGCCGAGCGGTAAGGCTCACGACTAGCAATCCGGAGGTCGCCTGTTCAAATCCTGGCGTGTGCGAGTAAATTTTATTTGTATTACTTTGTGTTATTCCACAAACTGTTCATTAAAAATAATAAATAGTATATTTGCAGTACATTACAGAGTGGAAGATACTCTCAGTATCACCTTGTTGTAACACCACCATTAAAGAATTGAAACATGGAATGAAATGGTTTTAGCCATGCTTGGTGACCAGATTTGAATACCCAAGTACTTGTATAACCATCTTCCCCTTCCTTCCCTAATACCTTCAGTTTCACAACACACCCCAATTGGAGATGCCGCAGTCTCACCGCACTGACTGCCACCGCACGGGCAGTTGGGAGCAGTTGAGACACCAATGCGAACAATGCGATTATTGAGAATTAGGATAAATGAAATAAAAATTACCAATGTCCATTCCGCAGGCTCCACTGATTCCAGAGTCGGCTGCTCTACTTCCTCCCGGCTGGTGGATGCCTGTTGATCATCTTGGACGGCAGGACCATTGCAATCAAACCTTTCAAAATAGAATACAAATATGTATGTCACGTTAAATTATATTACAATTCTCTCTATATTCTGTTAATTGCTAGTTTTGCTCTGTGGGAACTATTTTCTTTATGATTTATGATTCTTGTTTATTGGTCAATAATGCCTTTTATGTGTACTTTTTAATCTTTCTTTGGTTTGCTTTCATGTTGCCCACATCTTCGAGTCTCTGTTGCCGAGGGTTACGACTCCCACTCCAAATGCTCTGATGAACAAGGATACTCCACTAGATGCGCTCCTTCACGGCATAGAGAGCTGCCAACACCAACGTTCCGGATGCCTGTGATTGGTCACTCCGGTTTATTGGTGTTGCTACTTACTGTTATGATCAATTATACATACTATGTTCCTATAAACTGTAAACTATTCTATTATTTATGTAAAACTTGTAACTTTCTGCCTAGTTTTTTAATGCTGAATCTTTATGTGGATGATGTTTTTTTCTGTAGTTTTATCAAAGGTTACAGTTAAGAGTTTAGATTCAAAAAACCTTCATTAACAAAACAGTTTTTTCTTTGTTTTTTTTTTTTTTAATTTCCTGAAAATTCAACCTCGTAAGACATTTTACGTCGAGTACTGAATATTTAATATTTGCTCATCAAAACCTAACAAAACTGCATGTATTTTCATTGGTCGATAGTTTAGAGAGACATGACAGCAAAAATAGATTTAAAATCAGTAAATTAACTGCCAAATCCATCCACAAAGAGAATAAAGCTTTTTCTAGTAGCGTGGATTCATTTATTGCAATATATGAGACATTTGTATAGCAAGAAGAGATTGTTTAATTTATAAATGTACCTAACCTTCCATTTCCCAACCCTTATGGGTCAGTGAATGACCAACAACCAACTGAAAACATGAACAAGTCATAAGTAATGTGCGCTTTCCAGCTATTGTTGAACTACAATGACAATGCATTGACAAGCTTTTGGATTCCACTACGTAATGGTAGTACTAAAAGTGAGGGTTTATTTGAGTGCGCCAATTCTGGGTCTACTGCCATATACCGTAAACATAATGTATTCCTAATTGCTCCGGGTACTAATGCTGACTCAGTGGACATGTTCAGTCATCACCAAATACCAATTTAATTAAAAACAAGATATTTTAACTTACGAATTTACCATCCCGGAGGAACTTAATCCAATTGCTGCCTCAACCTTCAGCAGCACTGGATCTTCTATGTCTTGACTGGGCCCTCCACCAGTTCCAAATATTTGGCAACGAACACTTGCCCTCTGTGTTCGGGCATCTCGCTTCAAGTTGTCCCACGCCTTTTTTAGAGCTGCTAGGGGTCTGCAATCATATATAAAATATTACGAGAAATCAATTGGGATGTATACAAATTCTAATTAACCAAACATTGCACCCTTCCTAGAAAGGTTACGCAGAGAGGACAGTCTGTCAAACCACTTGCCTCGCCCACAATCACACCATATATCATACATACTCTTCTGTTATTCGGACTAGTGTCTTCCTCGGGCGTCCCCGACTTCTTCCACCATCCAAATTCGCGTAATAATATACTCTCCTTACACTCCTTAGTTCGTTCATTCTACGTGCCCAAACCATATTTCTTTATCGAGCTTCAATGGCATTTGAAGAACACATTATTATATGAGATAATCAGTATGTAACTTACCGGTTAATTGAGTTGCTGCTATTAAAACCGAGAACCACTTCGTTCCAAGCAGTTTCTTTGGATTTCAACAGTGTGGCGTAATTTGGGCCGCCTGTAGACCTAGACAAAATGACCCGCGACGAGGTAACTAAATCGACAAGTCGCATTTTCTCATTTGGGGTGAAATTTTTTGAGCGTTTTGCTTTGTCCATTTTGTATAGGTTATGATTTTGAATCTAAAGTTTCAACTGCATAAAACGTCAAACTTGACGTAAACAAAAAAGTTAAGTCAATTAACACCTTATTTTTTACATATTAAATACGTTTGTTTTAAAAATATGAAATGTCGGTTTATGTATTACACTATTTAAAGTAAATTATCTGTATAAATAATAAATACAATTAATTAATCCTTCGGTATTAATTTAAAATGTAAAGTTTCTAATTTGACGTCATTTTTTTGTCTATGTAAATAAACAGTGCTACACACGAGGTGTTATGATAAAAATGTTGGCTACAGGCGAAATGGAGCAAATCACTACGATCACTTAACTGAGCAGCGCCTGGCTCAGGCTCAGAATTCCTTTGATAATCCATCGAAATTGTTGGCCACAACGGCCGTTAGTTTTGAAAATCATCAGAGTAAACCTATTACAGGGTAAACCTATTACAGTGTAAACCTATTACAGGGTTAACCTATTACAGTGTAAACTTATTACACTGTAAACCTTTTACAATAAACGAAAAAAAAATTGACACACTGTCTCTAAATAGTATAAAACAAAGTCGCTATCCGCGTCTGTCTGTTTGTGCGCTTAGTTCTTCTAATCTACGAATCGTATTTTGATACGGTTTTCTTTATCGTTTAGAGAAATTCTTCCGGAAGTATTGTACGCATATAATTTATGCACACAAAATTTATAGAAAGTGGAGAAAAGACGATGTTTTGTAATAAAGTCGTAAATATAATATTTTCAGGCGCTTACATTGAAAACGCTGGCTAAACCTTATGATATACATCAAAATAATGTAGGATGTATAATAATGTCCTACTACGGAATTGTATATCGATAAGAGGACTACAGAAAAGTTTTGTGTGTTACATGTCTATCTCCTAAGGATAACCCCCAGCAACGCCGGGTTATAGTTTCTGTATTAGATTGCCTTATTGACTCAACAGCTCTGTTAGAAAGACAATACATAATACCATTTACAGCATTTCATATCGAAATACGCACAAAACTATTTACTCGGAGGTATCTGGAAATCTTACCTTAAGGCACCGTTAATATTAAAAAACGATAATAATTAAGCGAAAATGGTGAAAATATAATTAAGTTATTTATTTATTCAAAAAACAGTTTTTAACATAAAAAAATACTCTGCACGTCTCACTAGGGCATTCCTGTCTCAAGATGTGCAGCTTTACAATTATATCATTTAAAAAATACATATAAATAAACTTAAAATAATAATAACGTTAAATTTAAACCCAAAAAAGAAAAGTTTATGACACGGTCGTTTCGAGACCGGTAGACAAAAATAAACAAAATTTTAGTAACAAATGTACGAAAAATAAAAACCTAAATGTCAACAAAAAAAGCATTGGTAAGTAAGTTGGCAACAATAATATTTTTCTGTACTAATAAAGTACAAGATACCTGTGCTGGCTTATCAGACACAAGCATAGGGTAACCATACTAACAATTACAACATGGATAGTATGAATAATAAATTATAAGAAAAAATTAAATAACTAAATAAAAATTGGTAAATAATAACCGATAGGTAAGTAAATAATATTAATAATAATATAATAAAAAGTAAGTAAGTAAATAAATTAGCTAGATAATAATTAAAGTAAATAATAATACGAGAATTAAGTAGACAGTAATAAGTACATAATAATAATAAAAATAAAAAGATATTATTACTTACCTAGCTCTCTCATTAAAAATTTAGGCGTATTAGATCTTTCAAAAAATTTATATATAAAGATGCAAAAGTCGGTCATTTTGAATACATGTAGGATAACAAAAGATTTTTTAAATATTTATGTTGAGGGATCAGTAGGATTTATAGGCCCTGTTAGAAGTTCTACCGAGCCGAACCCTCTGATATGAAAATATCTGGAGACGGTGAATTTTTTTTCCCATTTGATATCTGGTGAGTCGACGTGTTGTTGTTCTTGTATTGTTTTGTATTTATTTTACTTATATAATGCACTTACATAGTGTTGATTGACTAGCTGATCATTTGTGGAAAAGTGAGTGGAAGGGTTTAGTTTTTCCTATGGGAAAGATTTAACCCGGACAAAAATCGGAAGCATAAAAAAAAAATAATAATAAGTAATTTGGCATAATTAAATGGTCTAATACAGATTTAGATAACTTAGAAAGATTAATTAGAACTACGCTAACAAAGTTTAATTGCCATCATCCAAATTCAGCTATAGAACGAATTAATTTACCTAGAAATTTAGAAGGTAAAGGTATAGTTAAAATAACTTCTTTGAAACATAATCAGGTGGAAATGCTAAGAAATTTTTTCCATAGAAAAGCTCATACCTCAGAAATGCACAAAATAATTTGCAAGGCAGATAGAAATATTACACCTTTAAATTTATACGATGAGAATGCCAACATTTTTATAAATCCCAACCAGGAATTATTAATTTCCTGGTCAAATAAAATCTTACACGTAAAACACTTCAATTATCTCAACCAAACGTATGTTGACAAATTTTCGTCAAACAAATGGTTGAGTATTGGAGAGTTGAGCGCAGAAATAGAAGGATTTATGCTTGCCATTCAGGATAGTCATTAATACTAAAAATTATAGAAAGCATATAATCAAAGATACAAATCAAATAGATGATTTGTATAGAAAATGTTTTGCTTTTCCGGAAACTATAGAACATACTATATCGGGATGTTCTATATTAGCACCGTCCGAGTATACATTTAGGCACAATCAAGTTTTAAAAATAATTCACCAAAATTTGGTAATTAAAGATAACTTGATTGACTGCCGTAATATAATACCATATTATGAATACGAACCAAATTCATTTTTAGAAAACGAATTTTATACAATATATTATGATAAAACTATACTAACAGACCGAACGATTAGTCATAATAGACCCGATATAGTTTTACATGACAAAATTTAAAAAAATTACTTTTGCATTGATGTCGCTATTCCAAATTCCTGTAACATTCAAAAATTTGTTAATGAAAAAATAAGAAAATCCACAGATTTAGGAAACGAAATAAAAAGAATTTGGCATTCTCAGACTATAAAAATATTACCATTCGTTATTTCGGCTACTGGCATTATACCTAGCTCTCTCATTAAAAATTTAGGCGTATTAGATCTATCAAAAAAATTATATATAAAGATGCAAAAGTCGGTCATTTTGAATACATGTAGGATAACGAAAGATTTTTTAAATATTTATGTTAAGTGATCAGTAGGATTTATAGGCCCTGTTAGAAGTTCTACTTAGCCGAACCCTCTGATATGAAAATATCTGGAGTCGGTGAATTTTTTTTACCATTTGATCTCTGGTGAGTTGACGTGTTGTTGTTCTTGTATTGTTTTGTATTTATTTTACTTATATAATGCACTTACATAGTGTTGATTGACTAGCTGATCATTTGTGGAAAAGTGAGTGGAAGGGTTTAGATTTTCCTATGGGGAAGATTTAACCCGGACAACAAATACGGAAGCATTAAAAAAAATAATAACAATAAGAAAACTTTTTTTTAACTTCTTGCTGTTATTATTTTCTTATTAATAAAATAAAATAACTTTTTGTTATTATTATTTTCCTGATAATAACAATAAGAAAATAATAGTAACAAAAAGTTATTTTAGAAGTAAATAAGTACATGCGCAGTAAGTAAATAAGGATTGTATCGAAACAGAGCTTCCACAGGGAATTATGATATAAGCGACAACATGGGTGATCCAAAATCATCACTCTCAGCTAGTACAGAGATTTTGACCATTTTCTTGAATGAATTTAACGTACCTATAAATAGTTTTTATATTTTCTCCAAACATATTATATAGCAACGGAGCTTTATATGAGAAACTCCTTTGTCCGAAGGATGTTCTGGTATACACCGGCTGATACATTAAAGAAGAACCCATTCTAGTGCTGCGCACTTGTTGAGATCTTTTGGCAGTAATAGTGTTGTTGAAAAATTTACAGAGAACCTGTATTATGTGCAATAGGGTGGAGTGACATTGCAAAAATCAAATCTCGGTATTGTAATAGCTGCCAAAAGATGCTTCATGTCATTCATATTCTCGTAAAAATACTTTAAAAAATCTAAACTTATGTCTTCATTCAACAACCTAGCGATTTCGTAACGTAAAAAACGTAAATTTATCCTTTTTTTCCCAAAATCTGAGTACTGTCTCAAAAATATAAAATAATATCCATTACTTTCAATTGCATTTACCTTATTGAACATTACATGTTTTATAAAAAAAAAAAACACTGCATAAATTGCTCTTAAACTAGTGAGTTTGTGAGCGCTGTGGAGGTGGGGGGGATAATTTCGCTCCTATTGTTTCGTCGCAGAAACTAGATGCGACTTGCATCTAGTTTCGTTTCGGCTACCGCTGACCGTAGACGTGTTAGAATCCTTGTCCGATTAAATTTTAACACACATAATTGTTGTGAAAATGAATGCAAATTACACGAGAAGCAACATTTTATGTCCAATATTCGGGGCACCAACTGAAATGAACTCTCAATTGTTACCTACTGTCTCAGAAGTGATTAAACATTATTTATTTGTTCTTACGATATGAGCGTAATCTTAACTCTACAAAAAAATCGTCAGTATTCGAAATAAAATGTGTTATATCTGCAATTGTTGAAGGAATTTGGAAGCGCGCTTCTATTCCCATTGTTTCACACAATCGAGTGATGAAACTGATCCAAGATCATTATAACGAATACTTAAAACTTAAAAATTGGCCAGAAAAAAGTGTGCATTATTATGTTAAGTTAAATTTTTATAAAATCAAAATGAATAAACTTTTCGATATTGCTTCATGCAAATGTAACAATCTGAATATGTGTTCCTGCGAAAAGACGCGCAAGGTACCCACCAAAGAACAAGCATTCCTTGAAGACCAAAGATCCTCGAGAAAAATGATGCTGGGAGCAATAGACACCGACACAACAAAAAAATTACATCGGAAAATGAGGATGCAAGCTCGTTTATCTGAACTTGCTTCGAAGGTCAGCTCATCTAAAGCATCAGCGACAAAACCACGTCAACCCTTTTTTGATGAAAACCAATAATTTTCTTCACATTCTTCGCAACCTCCAGAAAATTCCCGTATGATGTTAAAACTCCCCACTTTGGCCAGAATCTGCGATCAGTATGGTTTGTCAGACATGTCGGCATCAGCTGTTGCAAGTGCTACATTACAAGATTTTGGCATAGTAACCGAAGACGACTCTAAAATGGTGATTGATAGGAGCAAACTCAGACGAGCTAGACAAACGTGTCACACTTCTTTAATAAAAACATGGCAGATGTCGTCGGAGTCAACAAAAATTCGAGGTCTATATTTCGATGGAAGGAAGGATAAAACACTGTCTCAGGAAAAAATAGGGGATAGATATCATCGGAGAACGATTTCAGGAGAACATTATTCCATTTTATCTGAGCCGGGGTCTCAATGTGTTGGACATGTTACACCATCATCAGGAACTGGCAAAAACATCGCAAAGAGTATGTTACACCATTTAAAAGTGAACGGTTTTAATTTGAATGATTTATCAGCGATTGGATGTGATGGGACTGCTGTCAATACAGGCAAAAGAAATGGAACTATTAGATTCATGGAATTGGAATTAGGTCATCCGTTACAATGGTTTATCTGTCAGCTGCATGCAAACGAACTTCCCCTTCGCCACTTGTTTCAACACTTAGATGGTGCTACAACAGGACCTAAAGGGTTTTCAGGACCTATTGGAAAACTTCTTTCAAGCAGCTCTGAAAACACCGTAATAAATTATTCACCAATACACTTTGAGATGCACAAACTCAACACAGAGGAATTGAAAAATTTGAGCACGGACCAAAAATACTTGTACGAAATATGTTTTGCAGTTACAACAGGTCACTGCCCACCAAATTTAGCAAACCGTCATCCAGGTAGTATTTGTCACTCACGCTGGTTGACGACAGCAAACTCAATACTTCGATTATATATAGGAACAACTAACCCTTCAGTGAACCTAAAAATTCTTGCTGAATATTTTGTTAAAGCATATGCTCCGACATGGTTTGAGATAAAGAGGCACCCGTCGTGTAAAGATGGGGCATTACATGACTATAATAAAACTCACCCGATATTTGAGCACCGATCTACGAGATATAATTAATCCAGTAATTCAAAGAAACGCCTATTTTTGCCACCCGGAAAATCTGCTACTATCCATGATAATGGATGACAACGTTATTGTAAGAGAATTGGGTTTGAGACGAATATTAAAGGCGCGAGATAGATGTCCTAGTCCATCTGTTGTTAGAGACTTTATTATTCCAACAATAAACTTTTCAGCAAGTAAATATTACGATATTATCAACTGGCAGGAATGCGAAGTTACACCGCCACCGATACTATCCGAAATCAGTAATGACGACCTAGTCAAAATGATAAATAATTTCGGTGAAGAAAAGGACAGTATTGAATTTCCCAGATTTCCCTGCCACACTCAAGCAGTCGAGAGGTGCATCAAATTAGTTACCCAGGCATCGTTGTCTACAGTTGGGCCTGAAGCAAGAGATGGATTCATTCGGGCGACAATAAAATCTAGGCATATAATGCCCGAATTTCACACCAAATCTCATTTCAAAACACGATAAATATTATAAAACTTCGATAATGTTTAAAAAATTCTCTTTGTTAAAGTATTTTATTTAATAAAAAAAACATGTTTCTCAAAAACACGAAAAAAACAATAAAAAATCAATAATTCTCTTCAAAAAACCAAAAATAGACCCCGCCTTGAAACTATGGTAATTTTATTTTTATTTTCAGGTGTTATGCACCTTATTAGCTATAAAACCCCTAATAAAATTGTATTTTTGCTATGAATATCGCTTGTTTATAATGCTTGGCAGAGTTTTCAGCGACTTTTTTCATACAATTTTTTTCTAAATATAAATGTGCTGGTTGTTGAATAAAGGAATGTTTCGATCGAGTTGATTTTTTTAGACGAAAGAGGTGTTATATAAAGGCAACTTTTTTTTGCTATTACAGTACTGGCATCTTTAAAAAAAAAGTCCCATACAACGTCACTCCACCCTAATGTGCAACTGCCTTACTGTCATAATTTTCCTTTCACTATATAATAACTTTGATGGATACATAAAATTTCTCTAATAAATTATTTTTAAAATTATATTTTGCGCAACATTCAAAGGCTCTAGGGTAGTCTTGTAACAAGAACCCCAACCGACAACATTATATGAAAGCATTGATTGAACAAGGGCATAATATACAGTTTTTAGTGTAACTTTGTCCAATATGTTTCTTAGATTTTTGAAAATATAGGCTAGCCTTCTTATTTTGTTTCTTAATATAGTAATGTGATTGTTCCGTTTTTAATTTTTATTTATGTATAAAACATGACTCGTTTGAATTACAGCAAAAATCTCTTGACATGTGCATTTTTTCATCCATATAACATATTAAATAACAGAACAAAACGTGTTTAATTATTTTTCGGAGCTTACTTTGCGATTGTTTTCTAACCACAGAAATTTATATTTTTTGGAACTGGAGAAACTTCTTATAAATCAAGCGACATGCTCAAACTGCGAAGATGTAATATTAGGAAGATTTATTATAAACCTTGGTGTAAACTATTGACTGTCAACTCAAATGGACTTACCAGATAGAAACAACTGTCAATAAACTGAGGCACCTGATTTACATATTCAAACGCACGAGCAATATTGTTAACATAAGAACCACGAGGCTTGTTTACAGAGATGTGCTTTATTTCAAATAAATCCATTTCAAAAGGAAATGCAAAATGCAAAATAGGTATTTTTCATTTTGCATTTTAAATACTTTTCTAAAAACCATTTTGCATTTTGTATTTTAAATGCTTTTTTGCAACATTCTTCCTACTATCTCCACTTATCTTTTTTTCATAAGCCCCAAATATCAGTCGGTCCTCAACCTCGCTATGAGAGATAATTTACATTTGTCAAGTTGCTCCCTGGTAGGAGCCCTGGCAATTGAGTGATACCATTACAAAAAATACTGAACATGGGGCCATTACGCTGTAATATTAAATGTTAGATAGCAGTTTCTATGTTTTTACGTTGGCAACATTAGTCCCGCGCAAATTTTTTTGTTTGTTTTATAATCCGTAGTCGTGGTGTTTTTGGATTTACCATCATGTAATATGTTTGTTCTACATTGATGTCCATTATTCAATGACAAAATTGTTTAAAAATTCTATAATTATTTTGATTGTTTGACCTGAGAAACCATTTTGCATTTTCAATGCATTATGAAAATAGGTATTTTGTATTTTGCATTTGAAACGCTTTTCTAAAAACCATTTTGCATTTTCAAATGGAAAAGTTTTGACCCATTTCCATTTTGCATTTCAAGTGGTTTTGGGTACCCATTTTGCACATCTCTGCTTGTTTATGATGCATTGATACTTTCATCCATTTCCTACGGAATAATCGCCTGGGGAGGAACATACAATAACCATGTGAAACCTCTAGAAATTGTTCAGAAGTCTATCATTAAGATAATGCACCAGAAGACCAAGACATATCCCACCGATCAATTGTTTAAGAAAACTGACATTATGGAACTAACGCGGATCTAATGTGTCCAATGGATTAAATTTATATACACTCGTCCTTATAATTTCTGTAAAAACCCAAATCGTTCTAGCCAGAGACACAACACATGCCTGTACACAGTGCGTCACTGCAAAACCAGGCTGGCCCAAAGACACATTGACTATAGTAGCCTAAAATTGTTTAATTCCTTGCCGAATTCCATCAACTTGTGCCAAAACCTAAACTCATATAAAATAAATGTTAAAAGCTGGGTAAGAAAAAATCTGGACGTGAGAAATATTTTTCTATAATTTGTACTACGCCTATGATGCTTAAAATATGCCATTACCTTAAAACACTTTTAGAATTATTTTTTCTTCAACTTTAACTGCTTTTATCAAATTCGCAGAAAGTCTAGTAAAATTACATTCATCTATCTACAGGTACTATGTTTTTTTTAAATTTATTTAACCACCTCTATTTTGTATACATAATTTATAATGCCCACGCACCGGCTTCGCCTTTGTGGGGTTTTTTTTTGTTACCGTCTAATATTTTGTATAATTATTTATGTATCTGTATGTATCACAAAAAAATTGCCAATAAAAAATAAATCCCTAGTATTTAGTTATGCGGGGGCTTGAGAGATATTGATATTTCCCACTGTACCCAACGATAAATTAACCTTACAATATACTCAAATCAAAACAATTATTTCTTCATTGTTTTTGGTA
Organism: Hesperophylax consimilis; assembly: GCF_061612785.1. Lineage (NCBI taxonomy): Eukaryota > Metazoa > Arthropoda > Insecta > Trichoptera > Limnephilidae > Hesperophylax > Hesperophylax consimilis. Next base: position 12,473,271 of record NC_142852.1, read on the forward strand.
CCTGTATATTATTTTTTTTAATGTCCACTTACTTCCTAATCTGTAACCATAAAAAAGATTTTAAATGGAATTTAATTGGTTTATTTTATATTGATCTTAATAATACATATCAGTATATTATATATATTTATTTTCTATTTACCTGACGAGTAAATTATTTGACTGTTTTCAGTCTTCCTGGTTTTGCAACAAACATGAATAATTAAATGCAAATATGAATGTACAATGTACATACTTACTTACTTTATACTTGAAACTTTTCTTTATTTACAATATATTATTTTATTTGGATTTTATGTTCATCTTAGTATTAGCATTTGATTTTTATATTTTTTGTATGTAGTTATGCTATTATCCATGTATTATGTTACACTTACATACAAACTTACCTTTTTTAAGCTGTCGTACCCTTAAATTAAATATACCATTCCTAAGAGATAGTCCAGTTATATTCAATTTTTCAATTAAGTCCTAAATCCTGTATCTAAATTTCGCCAATAAACAATTAGATAATGTTAATTAAGTGTTAATCTCAAGTGACCTACCAGGTAAGTATTGTACTGTATATTTTCTCCATAAATAGTTAAGTAATAACATAGATCACTGTAGAAATGTATTATAAGTTTGTACAGCGCCCTTGAGGTGTTTTTGCACAGAAACGGCGCTATACAAGTCAACCAAGTATTATTTATTATTTTATTATTATAAACTTTCAATTTACTCTGTAAAAGCCCGATAGCGCGATAATGAATAATAAATAATAATAATAAAATAATAAATAAATACAAAATCAATCATTATTAATTGAAAAAATCTTCAAAGAAAAAATACATGCCACTGATGGGAATTGAACCTGCAGCCTTCTGATCGCTGGTCTTAAGTAAAAAATACCAACCCTGTGTGATTTACTTGATCGTGCCATGTCTCTTCGGGCGTCCGCGACTTTTTTCACCATTCACATTCGCGTCAGATATTTTCCTAAAAATCTTTACTTAATCCTGTTGACCACTCTTTCCACATGACGCATTACTCGGTCTATTGTGGTTTTATCACACATGCGCCTCAGAGATCTCATTCCTACATCATTCAGTCTATCTTCATCCTTCCTCTGCTAGTTCCATGCCTTACCACATACCACAGGGTTGGTATCGGCACGCCATTGTGGACTGCTAGCCTTGCTTTTATTGACAACTGTTTGCTAGGAATAGAGTTCCCTGCATAACTCTTCTGCCAATATCCTTACCAGCCTTTTTGTCTCTCTGCAACATGTTTCTCCAAGTATTTGACCAAAACAGATTCCCGTTTTTCAAATCCTTGCCCCCAGAGGAACTAGAGGGGGTAAGACAACAATTTTTTTGCCAAAAACAATTTTTTTATTGATGTTTATTTTTAACTCATTTAGTTATTTAATAAAACTAAACGGCATATAATCTTGTACATATTAGATAAAGTACTAATCTTGTATCAAAAGCTTTTGCTTTTGTAGAAGAGGAGTGTACTTTAAAGTATTCATTTTATGTTATGACAATTTTAATAAATGAGAAATATATCAAAGAAAATTTATGATTATTTATTTTGTTAATTTCACAATATCCAGAAATATTCAAGTATTTATCCTGTCAATAAATACAATTAATCTAAAATCAGAGACATAATCTACAAACAAATAAAACATTCTAGCACTAATACTACCTCCAACATAAGTTCCTAAGTATTTATATTGTACACATGTTTATTGCATATCATTATCTTTTATAATGTCATTAAATTCAAAAGACAAAACTTCATCAGCGTATTCTCTTGTGATACCTTTTATAAAGTAAATGTACTTCATAATTAGGAGCTCATATTTATATATAAATCATTTACAGTTATAACTTACAGAATTAACTTATAATCCTGGTGCAAAGCACTCGGAGGTTATACAACATTGTATTGGTAATTATAACAGTTTCAAAAATAAACAAAAGCAATTAAATAAATAAAAAACACATAATGCACAGTACGAAGTATAATGGATAACATAGAAAAGTGTTTATTTGGACATTTTACATAGCAGAGGAATTATCATGTAAAATAAAACATATTGGCAATTATATAAATCGATAATGATGATGTTTCGGAATTGGTTGAAAGTCATAAAAATTACAATTAACAGGAAAAGTAAAATAACTAATTTTTATTTATTCTTTAGGAACCTTTACAGACTATTAACATGAAAAAATCATTAGATAAGCGCTGCTAAAAACGTATATGTAAACAGTCCACTTAAAAATGTTCACATCGTGCACAGTTTAATTATCATTATACACTATGTATTAACAACAAAATATAAACAGCAAAACGTGAACAAAGGTAAAAAAGAGATATCAACAACAAAACATACAGATCAATAATATATGATCCAAAAAACTAAGCGAAAAAAAAACAGAAAACAAATAAAGTAAATAATAAAACAAACAAACATTCATAATCTATTGGTAATTTGCTTTTTAAAATAAGCGAGACTATTTGCATATATATCTATGTAGTTACACTCAATAGAATTGTACCGACACACATTCGAGACAATGGATTGAAGTATGCAATATTGTTATGACTTCTTAGATTACGTCTATTAGGAACTTTAATAATGCTAAAGTTACCTTATGTTATTTTAAAACAGTCCCGAACAAAGACATATTGACAGAGATATGCAAAATGGGTACCCAAAACCATTTGAAATGCAAAATTGAAATGGGTCAAAACTTTTCCATTTGAAAATGCAAAATGCAAAATGGTTTTTAGAAAAGCATTTCAAATGCAAAATGGTTTCTGAGGTCAAATAATTATAGAATTTTTAAACAATTTTGTCATTTAATAATGGACATCAATGTAGAACAAACATATTACATGATGGTAAATCCAAAAACACCACGACTACAAATTATGAGACCACAAAAAAATTGCGGGGGACTAATGTTGCCAACGTAAAAACAAAAGAAACTGCTATCCAATATTTAATATTACAGCGTCATGGCCCCATGTTCAGTATTTGAATCAATATTTTTTGTAATGGTATCACTCAATTGCCAGGGCTCCTACCAGGGAGCAACTTGACAAATGTAAATTATCTCTCATAGCGAGTTTGAGGACTGACTGATATTTGGGGCTTATGAAAAAAAGATGAGTGGAGAAAGGAAGAATGTTGCAAAAAAGCATTTAAAATGGAAAATGCATTGAGAAAAACATTTAAAATGCAAAATGCAAAATTGTTTTTAGAAAAGCATTTAAAGTACAAAATGGAGAATACCCATTTTGCATTTTCCATTTCCATTTGAAATGGATTTATTTGAAATAAACATCTCTGCATATAGACTATACCAACAGTTATTTATAGCATAATTGTGGTCAGACACAAGATTGTATTATTAGGACTACAATATACTTCCTAGTTAGTACAACGATGCGTGAGAACAACATAGTTTTCAGGGCTGTTCAACTGGTCATTTACACTTTTAAATAACCTTGCAACATTCATTTATATTCTCTTGACTTCATTAAAATAATTTCATTAGAGCAAAACAACAATAACATAATTTCAACAAAATGACAAAATTGGAAATTAACACATTCTTTTAGAAAAATTTTTTTTGAGCTTTTTCAATGTTAATTTATGTGCTGAGGAGTACTTGTTCCAAATCAAAAAACAAGGGAAAGAATTACCTTTCCCGTGGTTTCTCTACTACAATAATATAATCACTTCAAGGGATAGTATTCACGTTTTAATAATATTGTTAATGGATGTAGGATATTTTACAAAGAAACTGCATAAATTCATGTATTGAACAACGAATACATAAAAAAACTGCGTACATTGTGTTGAACGATGAATAAATAAAAAAACTACGTACATTCATGTATTGAACAATCAATTGATAGAAACTGTGTACATTCATGTATTAAACAATGAATACATAGAAACTGTGTATATTCTTGTATTGAACAATGAATACATAAATTAAAAAAAAAAATGTGTACATTAATTTATTGAACAATGAATGAATAGAAACTGTAAAAAATTCATGTATTGAACAATGAATAAATATAAATCATAAAAATAAATCAGTAACTATAGACTCGTCAATATACATTGTAGACAATAACTTAGTAAAAAATAGTGGAAAAAAATAGTTTTCACGTAACAATCGTAATAACAGTCAATTCTATAATATGTATATAGAAACAGAAGAAAGATTATTTGAATGTAGAGTTACATTTAATAACTAATATGATATTTGTTATGTAGATGATGTTTAATTCACTAGATATAATTATTAATATACAACCATTTTTGTAACACTTTGATTTACCTACATGTATTGTGTTTGATAAATTAAGTCTTACATCAAATTACATATGTAATTGATTACGATTACAGATGATGTTAGCAATTTAATAACTACGTTAAAGTGTATGTGTGTAGAATATATCTCGCAGACCAATAATACTTTTAAAACTTTAATTTAAATATTTGACATGATCACTCCTTTGTAAAGCTTGCTCAAATAACACATCCACGTCGACTATTAATAAAAATCTCGTAATAGTGTCTCATAAGTGTCGTAGGAGATTCCTATGTCACCATGATAATCAGTGTACCACAAATATTACTATTGTTTTTCATTATTATTTTATTTTTAAGGAAAGACAATCATTTCCGGGTTACGAATAACCTGACAATATTTGAAAATCTTCTACTATCATCACAGTAAGCAGAGAATATGACTTGTGTTGTGATGAAGGACTAGCTATCCGAGGAATAGAACGCACCACGCCGGGGTGGGACCCAAACCCGATGACAACTCACCCACTGACCGATCAATTTCACAGTTTGCCCAAAGAAATGTCACCGTCTCAATGACAAAGAAATGTCACCGTCTCAATGACAAAGAAATGTCACTGTCTCAATGTCAAAGAGTATAAGAGAGTGTATAATGTCGTGTAAGAGAGACAGAGCGCGTGATAAATAGGGTAGAACCAAGAGGTATTGAGTCAGTAGCGACATTGGATTGTATTCATTTAACCACGTTGGGGGTTTAGACATTCTGATGTAGTTTAAAGCACTGAAGGGATATTGCCAAGAAGGGGGATCAATTCCCATTTCAAAGCACTGAAGGGATATTGACTAGAAGGGGGATCCATTCCTATTCCAAAGCACTGAAGGGATATTGCCTAGAAGGGGGATCTATTCCCATTTCAAAGCACTGAAGGGATATTGCCAAGAAGGGGGATCAATTCCCATTTCAAAGCACTGAAGGGATATTGACTAGAAGGGGGATCCATTCCTATTCCAAAGCACTGAAGGGATATTGCCTAGAAGGGGGATCTATTCCCATTTCAAAGCACTGAAGGGATATTGCCAAGAAGGGGGATCAATTCCCATTTCAAAGCACTGAAGGGATATTGACTAGAAGGGGGATCCATTCCTATTCCAAAGCACTGAAGGGATATTGACTAGAAGGGGGATCTATTCCCATTTCAAAGCACTGAAGGGATATTGACTAGAAGGGGGATCCATTCCTATTCCAAAGCACTGAAGGGATATTGACTAGAAGGGGGATCTATTCCCATTTCAAAGCACTGAAGGGATATTGACTAGAAGGGGGATCTATTCCCATTTCAAAGCACTGAAGGGATATTGACTAGAAGGGGGATCCATTCCTATTCCAAAGCACTGAAGGGATATTGCCTAGAAGGGGGATCTATTCCCATTTCAAAGCACTGAAGGGATATTGACTAGAAGGGGGATCCATTCCTATTCCAAAGCACTGAAGGGATATTGACTAGAAGGGGGATCTATTCCCATTTCAAAGCACTGAAGGGATATTGACTAGAAGGGGGATCTATTCCCATTTCAAAGCACTGAAGGGATATTGACTAGAAGGGGGATCCATTCCTATTCCAAAGCACTGAAGGGATATTGCCTAGAAGGGGGATCTATTCCCATTTCAAAGCACTGAAGGGATATTGCCAAGAAGGGGGATCAATTCCCATTTCAAAGCACTGAAGGGATATTGACTAGAAGGGGGATCCATTCCTATTCCAAAGCACTGAAGGGATATTGACTAGAAGGGGGATCTATTCCCATTTCAAAGCACTGAAGGGATATTGCCTAGAAGGGGGATCTATTCCCATTTCAAAGCACTGAAGGGATATTGCCAAGAAGGGGGATCAATTCCCATTTCAAAGCACTGAAGGGATATTGACTAGAAGGGGGATCCATTCCTATTCCAAAGCACTGAAGGGATATTGACTAGAAGGGGGATCTATTCCCATTTCAAAGCACTGAAGGGATATTGCCAAGAAGGGGGATCAATTCCCATTTCAAAGCACTGAAGGGATATTGACTAGAAGGGGGATCCATTCCTATTCCAAAGCACTGAAGGGATATTGACTAGAAGGGGGATCTATTCCCATTTCAAAGCACTGAAGGGATATTGACTAGAAGGGGGATCTATTCCCATTTCAAAGCACTGAAGGGATATTGACTAGAAGGGGGATCCATTCCTATTCCAAAGCACTGAAGGTATATTGACTAGAAGGGGGATCTATTCCCATTTCAAAGCACTGAAGGGATATTGACTAGAAGGGGGATCCCAATATATATAATAGCGACGCCCCCTATTGTGCGGATAACATTTTTTCACAATATCTCCATTTCAGGCTACAGAGAACTTATTTAACCCCTCGTGTCACCTAGTGGCGTATTCGCCACCAAACATCAATATCACCAGAGGCACGTTGTACCATATCTGGCACCAAGTGACAAGTCCTCATAAAACTCGTTATACTAATATTATATTAGAAAGAAACAACACCAACTTTTCTGTTTGCATAAATGTTTATTCGATTCAAAATTTATTAATTTTAAGTAATATGCAATAAGTATAATTTCAGTATCACCCTGGTACAAGACCACCATTTAAAGACTCACACACGTTTGGTAGCAGTTGGGACTCTTGTGCGGTACTAAAATAATTTTATTTTAAATGTCACAGATTTTGTATTTAACACTATGCCTTGTTACTCAATTTTAAATTTGTAATTTGGATATTTTACTTTAAATTCGGATAAATGTTTTTCTATTCGACTTTCCTTAACGGCTGCGCCTTTATTTACGAAAGCCTCTACTAAGGACCATTTTTCCCACTTAATAGCTGCAGCAAGAGCTTCACCACCATCCATATTAACATCCAGTCCGCACTTCAACAGTAGCTTTACCACTTTGAAACTCCTAAACTGCGATGCCCTCGTTAGTGCGGTCCATCCCCCGCTGTCCACCCTGTGCGGGTCCGCCCCCTGCCGCAGGAGGTACTCTCCCACCTCGACACATCCTCCTTGAGCTATCCAATGTAGTACAGTAAAACCTTCCTCATCTGTAGCGTTGACGTCAGCACCTCTTTTAACGAGATGCTTTACGATTGGTAAATGTCCACTTGAGGCCGCATACATAAGAATAGACGCACGATCTTCACCAAGTTTATTAACGTCTGCGCCGTGCTTCACCATGTACTTTACAATTTTCCATTGACCTTTTATGGCGGCTGAATGAAAAGGAGTCATCTTCTCATTATCCCACTGCGCCAGCAACACAGTAAAGGGAACAGCAGTTTGGTCCACGAGTAGTTTAACTATACCGAGGTGGCCCTTTTGTGCAGCGAGGTGAAGGGCAGTATATCCATGATTGAGCTTCATCATTAATATACAATAACGTTCAACATTATTTTTTAAATTATTTAATATATTTTTAACAAGCCTTACCTTATTATTTATAATTGCATCTCCAAATTTTTTAATTACTTCTTCAACTTCTTTTACTCTATCAAATATTCTTGAGGTACAACTTATATATTTTCTAATAACTTGATGAAATAAATTAATAATCTTTTCTTCTTCCGCGGTTTTTCTTATTTCGATTATAACATCTCGTTGAAATAATTTCTTAAAAAAGAAATTTTCCTCAGTTTCATGAGCATCTGAAAAATTTCGGTTTAATAAACTTGGAAAAAAAATATTTTCCTTAGTTTTATCGGAACAAGTTCCAATACGGTGTAAAATAGTTTTAATTGTGCCGTCCAATACTAATTTACCTTCACTAATATGATGTCGTTTAGGCATATCCAACATATGCAGTGCTGTTTTATTATAAATATCATATTGTGTTATCAAAGAGACAAAGGCTTCTTGCGAACTGAATCCACTGAGTAGAAGTGTGACGATTTGTTCGTTCATTTCTGAGGCAGCAATGTGAAGAACCGTTTGGTGATCCTCATTCCTAAATAAGGAACTGTCTTCAAGCCATAGTTGACTAATGCATTTGGCGTTTAATTCAAGTGCAGTCTTTGACATTTGTATTTCTTTTAATTGCACATTCATAAACAACCTGATGATCTTGCAATTCGGATGAAGCAGTATTTGAGGGACAAGTATTTCTTTGAACAATGCGTCCCTAGAAAAGCTTTTAGGTTGGTTGAGCCAGTGGACGACCATCTGGGCACAGCAATATTCTGCGTACGTTCGGTGGACGAATTGGAAATCCCCATCTCCTTTCGCCTGAACCAAACCATATCTGTTTAATTTATTTAGCCATTCTTCTTCAATGCGTTTAAAGTTACCATCATAAAAATCAGGAAAGAATAACCTGAAAGCCAGTTTACCGTGTGTTCTCGTTACATGTTCAAGATATTGATTTATTTCCTTCTTGTCCCATTCTTTACCTTTGGAGGTTTTATCGTATAAATAAATGTTATATTTCAGATCTATAAACTTTTTGTAAAGATCTGGCGCACTGACTATATTAGTTTGTTCAATCAAAAGTTCCGGAGACTGTCGCAACAGATCACTTTGCGGTTTGAAGACTTCGGCCAGCATCCTCAGCTGTAGGGGAACCCCCATGAAGCAGTCCATGTCTGGCCCGAGTACTTCCTTTGCTTGTCGTAGCACCTCTCTGGCATATTCCTTTAGTCTTCCGTCCTCTTTCTCTCCGTAATCTCTCAGCTCGAGGGAGAGGCAGGAACCCCAGAAGACAGATAAATAATGTTCTTGCTCTTGTGCATTAATCTTTATAAAACTAGTAGATATTTGTCTCAATTGCCTTTCTAACGATTCTTTTAAATACTTCCTAGAAGTTATAAACGTTTGAATCGCCGGTGTGCCTTGCAAAAACACGAAAAGTTTGATAAGTTTATATTTAGAACTCGTTTTCTTTTTAGTGTAATCGTCTATCTCATCAAACCCATCAAACATTATAACGACTCGCTTATAATTCATATTTTTCTTAAGTAAATATTCTAACAACACGTCAGCCTTTGAAGGACACTCACTCACTAAAAACCTTGCCACGCTTTGAGCATTGAGCACTTCTGGTAAATTGTTTATATGTGATTGGAAGTATTTTAATTCTATGTAAATGACCCATGGTGATTTCATGAGTTTTGACAACCTTACCAGAGAAGTTGTCTTCCCCATCCCGGGCTCGTCTGATATGATTACCAGGCTTTGTTCTGTTTTGCACAAATCTGTTTCATTTATCGGTTCACAGGAGTCCATTGACATAAAAAGAATCAAGCGCTCCGCAGACCCGTGCGAATATCGCCACTCTAGTTTCTGTTCGTCCTCGATTTGTGAAATTTTTACAAAATGGATACGTTTATTAACATTTTTTTTAATAACGTTCTCCTCTTCTTCTGAGGGTGCAATAAGTACATTATCTTTGAATGCTTCTCTTTGGGTGCAATTCTTTATCAATTCTATGAGTAACGTCTTGTTTGCCTCAGTGTCAATGACAAACAGTTCATAAGGATGTTTAGTTTCTGCGAACTTTTTCACGTCAATATATGCTTTATGAAGAAATTTCCTGTATATATAAAAAAGTGTATCAAATATTTCTTTGCAATACACATCGCTGCCTAATACTTCAAACAAGTAAATGCGTTTATGTTGGTTCTTCTTGCAGGTATTTCTAAAGAATGGTTGTGCATCTCCCTCTGTGAGGATGACGTTCATTTCTTTGAGCTGGTCCCAGCCGGCCCCAGTCTCCAGGTCCTCGCGGCTCAACCCGCTCACCACCACCATGATGTTAGTGATGGGTGACTTTACCCAACTCACAAACAATTCTTTACTAATTTTTACGTTTAATTTAAAGAAAGGCATTTGTATATCACACAAAGTAGGACGCGTGTCCTCTATGTTAATAGCATAGTCTTTGATAGTTGCAAAGTTTTTCAAGCATTCTGAACTTAGGATCTGATTGATTTCGCAAACGGAACAGTCGTCTCCCAAGAACTCTCGGAAACTATAAACTTTATTTGTAGTAATTATTGCATCACATTGATTAAACATTTTGTTCTTTGAGTCGGGAGTTAGGTCCGAGAAATTAACTTCACTGGCAAAGCTTACGGATTTACTGAACTTAGACGAGTTGCGTGTGTTTATTGACTGCGACACAATCAATACAAGTTTTAGCGATTTAGAATATAACATAATATTGCTACGCACATCTTTAATCAATTGGAGGATGGTTGTAATGGAGGAAGAAGTGCAGTCTACCACCATCAAGTATTCTTTCTCAACGGGCCAACCAAAAATTTTACTAAGGTTTTGTAGATGAGACTGTTTAACGAATGTGTAGTGATTTTTACTGATATATTTGATGGAACTGTCGGAGGAGTCATTGTTGCTTTCCATTTGATGAAGGATGTTCCGAAGTCGGGTCATCTGAAATACAACGTCTTCACTACTTGTGACTAGGTAGAGAACTTGTTCTTTGTCGGAAACCAGGAATTTCTTGAATCCGTCGGAACCCGTAAAGTCCAGCCAACACTTGGGCAACGAGTCGAGGTAACTCTGTCCATCCGCGTAGTAGATGAGGTCTGCAGCTTGGTCAATGGCTTTAATCTGTTCCTCTACAGCCTGCGTGAAGTCATCCTTCAGCCACCGCATCAGCTGCTTCAAGCGCCTGCAGAGTTCCACCAATGATTCTTCAGAACTACAAGTTATTGTTCGGTTGCAAAGATCCAGACCAAATTTTGGGAGCAATTTGGTACTCTCCACTTTAAGCTTTTTCTTATCGATAAATTTTTTTAGCGTGGTCAATTCTCTTTTCTGTTCCTGTAGTATATGCATCCTGAAAAGCATCTGTAATTCGACTTCCGAAAAACGTATAAAAAAAATTTTAAAAACGTCTTTGTTTTCTGCCACCTTATACCGAAGGAACTTTTTAAGCTCATACGGATTATTAACTATTGCATGTCCGTGGTAATTATTATCCCAAATTAAAAGTTCAAAAAGTTTCTTGTATTCTTTATGGCTTTTAGCCCAATCCAACACTTCGCGAATAATACATTTATCATTTTTAAAGGCATCGACAAAATTACTCATTGAATGAGACTTAAAAGTATATGTAAGGTTCTTATCAATCCACTTGAAGTTGGATACATCGTTATGAATGCGATAAATCCTACCAAGATGTACGCCGCAGGTGTTGATATGGTTGGGGGCCGACAGGTAGAGAGTTATGTCCAGCCCATCTAAGCGGGGTACATTCATCTCATACCTGTTGTAATAATCATCTAGTACTCGGGCCAACATATCCCGGGCCCCCGGACTATCAAAACCAACGGTCTTCGCGTGTATACCAATCTCGGAGTTTTTTTCTAAGCTACTTTGACTTTCTGTACTTTTAATGGCTAAATACTTGACAGAGAAAGCAGTTATTTGAGCAAGCCACGCCCCTAGGGAGTGACCTGTGATTGCGAGTGTGTAATGCCTATTGTGTTGATTGTTCGCTATAAGAATGACTTGACGGATAGAATCCACAAACGTTACAGCAGAGTTCATGCATGATGTGTAGTTAGTGCCGAAGATTCCTGCTATGTCTGTATACACTGCTCCAGAGCATTTAGGATCTGTTCCGCGTTGTGCCACCACCACTTGCTGCAAATCAGTGTGATGGAATGCTGCACCGAAATATCCATTGAAGTGGCCTGTGTTGTTGGCAGTGATCAGAAATTTCCAGCCAGATTGCTGAAGACTAGATAGCTTACCTGACAGTATTCTAGTCTCGGAATCTGTGTCCGATTCGTCTCTGGATGTCTTCTTGGCATACACCAGGTCAGCAAGAATCGCCAACGTCTGGTCATTCGGATGTGGCTCCGCTTCCAGCAGGTTCTCTGGACAGTGCACCGAGGAATCCAGGAGGGCAACTACCAGTTGTTGCAATTGCTCGTCATCCATCAGCAAACTTTTGCTCACTTCCATGACTCCTGTTCCTGAAACAGGTGTTTACGATTCATTAGAAATAGTTCTATATCACAATATAATACGTTATGGAAAAATATCCAAATACAATCCATAAATCCAACTGGCTATGTAACTTTTGTTTTTAACAGTTTTGGCGCCAAATAATATTATTCAATGCAGACAACGATCCAACTGGCTATGTACCTCTTGTTACTAACAGTATTTACGCCAAATAATATTATTCAATGCAGACAACGATCCAACTGGCTATGTATCTCTTGTTACTAACAGTATTTACGCCAAATAATATTATTCAATGCAGACAACGATCCAACTGGCTATGTATCTCTTGTTACTAACAGTATTTACGCCAAATAATATTATTCAATGCAGACAACGATCCAACTGGCTATGTATCTCTTGTTACTAACAGTATTTACGCCAAATAATAAAAATACTATCTATTATGTATTTTAACACAGGGGACTTAAAATAATTCACATTGGACTGCCATTCCGAAGGTCGCGGGTTCGAACCCGGCGTGCGCAAATAAATTTTATTTGATTAATTTGTGTTATTTCACAATTAATTAATTAAAATAATATATAGTATATTTGCGGCACGTTCCAGAGTGGAAGATACTACCAGTATCGCCCTGGTGTAAGACCACCATTCAGAATTGAAATCTCCAAATGCTCCAAATGGCTTTAGCCGTGTTTAGTGACTAGATCTGAATAGCCAGGTACTTCCCCACCTTCCTCTTTCCCTTACCCACTTACCTTCAGCCTCACAACATCCCCCAATTGAGGATGCCATAGTCTCACTGGCTCCAGACGGGAGCAGTTGGGACTCTTGTGAGGTATTCACTATAAAAAAAAAATTAAAAAAACATATTATTTGAAATTAACGAAATCTGTCAATTAACGAGCTTATCAGTTGGAATTTAAAATGGAAACGGCGACAGTCAGACAGAAAACCGCAGGAAACAGGAATATCAATGTTATCGCGGTTAGCTTTCCTGCTCTACAAGAGTCTGAAGCTTGATCACTCAAGAATACCTACACAGATATCTAGTACCTACTTACTAATCCATATTTATATATTATTAAAGTAAATGTACAATATGCGTGTCGCTAAAAAACAGAAACGAATCCCGGTATAAGAGTAAGGGAGTTATATTATGTGGTATCCCTTCATCAGACATCCATGAAGAAATTTCCCCTTTTTACCTGAAGGGCGCGCTTTTGAAGATATAGCGGCTGGAAGATTCGCCCTTTTGAAATTTCTAGAACAGTCCAGAATATCCGAGAGTATTTGAGAGTATTCCACAATATTCCAGAACATCCCGGAACATTCTGGAATGTTGTGGAATGTTTGAGAATAGTCTGGAACGTTCAGTGTTTAGAAATGTTTCAGTTTAAATAGTAGAAGAAGTCGGGGACGCCCGAGGAATACTTAATACAATATCTGTGCCCCGGAATGAGATACAGAGTCGAATTAAAATCGATGTAACGTAGTTTTTTAAGAGTAACATTGTGGTATTCAGTAGCGAGTGGTGGAAGAAGTCAGAGACGCCCGCAAAAAAAGACATTAGCACTTCGTAAGCAGTCTCTTTACGTAAATCCGAATGTTAGAGAGTTTAGAAAGAACAGACGAAAGCGACTGCTGTGAAAATATTTAATTAAACACTACATATTTAAAATAGAGCTAAAATCTCTCGACGATGTCTTGAGAAGCAATCAAAGAAGCAATGTGATTTTGTCATACCTGTAATGTGTTAAATAACAGAAAAATCCTGTTTTTTTAATACTCGGAACATACGAGTATTTCGCGAATTTTTTCTATCGAGGGAATTTACCATGATATGTAATGACCTGCATTGGCATGGGGTTTCACTACATAATATTATGGGACATTCTACCAATCAAACGCTTTCGATATGTATATTTTATGCCCTAAATTGCTTAATCTTATTCCCGATGCATGGAAATCAAAAAGTGCTAACATTCTCCGAAATCTGGTAAATAATTGGCTTCTGATCTTGGGGAGAGATGAATGCGAACATATGCTAATTAACAGTCATTAAACTTGCTTTACTTAAATTTCGTTTTTCGAACTACCCTGTATTTTATTTTATTTTATTTTATATATATATATGTGTGGCGTCGAGAATAAATCCAGATTAAATAATTAATAATAAACTGCTACTTGCTACTTAGGTACGTACTTGCTACTTGCATCGTTAAATCGTAAACAAAGTAATCTACGTACCACGAGACCTACCTGTTTCAAGTATCTACTCGCGACAATACTATCACGCTATCAGTCTTACACATTACGAGAACTCGCCAGAAGGTTCGAGCCTACGGCCTAGGCATAATTGCCACGCCGTCGAAAGTTCGCGAATGATCCAGATCGAGCGAGTGTCTTCGATTTAGTTGCCATCCATCTACCTACTGCCGCCGTCGGCCGAGTAGTATAAATAAGCCCGACGCAGCGAGTCAGTCAGTCAGTCATCTACCTATCTGCCGTCAGTTAAATCAACGAGTGATCGCCCGCGTTTTTCTTACTAGCGCGAAGGACAACACGTACCCGGCTTCGCCCCTATCATCATGGACTCCATCGGGACATCATCTTAGCGCCTCGGCCGTGTCCATGGCCAGCGCTACAACGGATTACAAGCGCCCTGGTTCCAGTGTCTCTGACCAGCGCTTCTTCATGACCACCACGAGGACACGCAGCATCCTCACTGGTCTACACCGTTCCCGTTCAACCGCCTATAAGGTCCGTCGCACCTTCGGCCGTGTCGTCAGCACTGGAGTGCCTGAAGACCTACGTTCTTCGCCAGTGCCTGACCTACATCGAGTCCCGGTCACCAGCGCCCGGCGTCGACTCACTGACCCGCGCTTGACCAGCACATCACCGCAGCAACCGGAGTGTTCTACATTTGTCCTACATCATCTCCTCGTCTCGGCAACTGACTCAATATACACCAATAAACACATGTGACCTTCACAACCTTCTTTCATTTCGTGCCTCATCACTGATCCCCAAATATGTATTACAGTAAATTTATGTGTTTACCATTGTAAATTCAAAATCTGCTTATAATCTTTCTTTACATCTTTTTATTTTATTTTTCCTTGTTTTAGTTTCTCAACTTTTAAATTTTTATTTTTATATTTATTGATTCTCTAGAGCATTAATTCAACAAATACAAAACAAAATATCATGGAATGGAGAAAAAGCAGACATGTTTTTTTTTTCTTTTTATATTAATTTAATATTAACTTATTTTTTAATCTTCTATCTATTTCTACTCTTCCTTTCAATTTCTTTTCTTTTTTATATATTTTGGATTCTCCGGCGTATTAATTTCACCAAATTAAAAGTAAGATTTCACGGAATGGTGAAAATGGTGATGAAAAGCTTACATGCTTCTATTTTTTTTTTTTTTATATTTATTTATACATATATGTACTTTTTTCTTTTTGCATATTTTTTAATTCCCTATTTGTATATTTTGGCTTATTTTTATTCTCTATTTTCTTCTAATCTCCTTTCTTCCTTTTTCTACTTTTGATTCTCTAGCTTATTAATTTCATCTAAATAAAAAGTAAAATTTCTATTTTATAAACTCACATGTCAATAATTTTTTAACTATATTGCTATTTTTGAATTATCTTATTTGAATATTCTTTTATTCTATTCTCTACGTTTACATGATTTAAAATATATAGTTAGCAACTTCTTATATCAACCAAGAAAACTTTTCACCTGTTTCTTACAATAAATAAATAAATAAATAAATATAATTTATAAAGTGCAATAACTAAGTAAAAGTCAATACACTAGACTAAACAAGAATCGCATTCAATAAATCTGCC
The DNA here is from genome assembly GCF_061612785.1 of Hesperophylax consimilis. Lineage (NCBI taxonomy): Eukaryota > Metazoa > Arthropoda > Insecta > Trichoptera > Limnephilidae > Hesperophylax > Hesperophylax consimilis. The sequence goes on from NC_142852.1 coordinate 12,489,440, forward strand.
TATTTCTGACTGTCTTAAAACAGGTAATCTCCTAGTTGGACAGCCAAATGATCACTGTAATATGTAATACGTCATGTTTTAAAAAAATTAATAAATTAAAAAAAAATACATTTTACGTCTTGATCGATATTTTTCCAACAAAAACAATTATTTGTGAAGTGAATGTGAAGTTTGGATAAATATTATCTGCCGCTGTACCAATGCCAATTCTTAAATACCATCTGGAGTTTTTTAATCGTAGGAATTCACTTTTACAGAAATATCCCCTTGAAAACAAAATTTCTGAAATCTAGTAAAACGAACATTCGCATTGTATTTTTTATCACAACAACGCATTGGGTGGCTGATAATTCTAAAACTGTGAGGAGATTATCGTTTAATGAATTACGCAGTTCTTTTATTAAATTCAATTTTCACTTAAATTTAATTTAAAAAAAAAACAGTCGAAGCAAAAATATCAACAAAAAAACCTGGTATTAAAAATTATCGGTAGTATTTTTTATTATTTTACATTTACACATAATTTATTTTTTGAAAAATTCGTCCATTTGAAGATATGTATATTAAATGCATTGCTAACTGAAAAATCCGAATAAGTTCATTTTGTATTGGTCATTGAATGATGATTTTTTTTTGCGCAGCAACTTCACACAGGGTTCCCGGAGAAAATCATTTTCCTCATAGCCTGTGTCATCTTTAAGGATGCTATGTCTAGGGTCTTTTTGAGAAAAGGAAGGAATGCAACTGGGTCTTAAGAGATCCATTTTTGAAAGGGAGAAAATACAGAAATCAGCAAATAATAACTAAATTTCTGCTACATATGAAAAAATCTATCTTCGGCTAACTCAAACATTTTGGTAATCTTTAACAGTTATATTGGCATTGAAATTTTAATTAAAAATCCAAATATTTTTACGAATCTGACATTTGAATATTTCTCCCATTTTTTACCAAAATACTTGCGTTGGTGTTTTCAAAAGTGTTGGTGCATTTCATTACCTTGATTTTCTCTGCTCTTTGGCTACATTATTTTTAACGATCAGTTGTAAATATCCAAAATCAAACTTTCAATTATTTTCAAACTAGACACAATGTTGTTGTGAGACCCTTAAAAGATTTGGTCAAAGCATCCGGAAATCCGAACGATTTAACTAAGAAATATCTAAACCTTGATTTAAACATTTTCAGAAATCTAATTTGGAAGCCATGCAAACAATGAAGATATATCAAGACAAACGTTTCTTTAGCCCTTTTACAAAACAGAACAGAAACCGTTTAACAAGACAGGTTTGAACTGTAGTAAATAGTTTTCTGTCGCTAATCCAAACATCATTATGTATAATAAACTTACTGTTTGATGGTTAGGTATGTCTGAAATCAGTGGTTCTGCAGATTGAGGTCTTGTACTGAGTACGGGAACTGCTTTGGAAGGAACAATCCAATAATTGACACTATGGATGGAGTTTCAGATTTACTTTAAGCTGGGCACAATTCTAATAGATTCAGTCTTGGTTAGTGGTTGTGCCTTGTGAAGGGACTGGAAGCGACTGATGGAATCTGGACTTGATGTCTGGTACATATCGGGTTATGATGACGCGAACTCACATAAACATAATATTACTGTAACCAAGGGACAGGGGCGGACTCCAGCACCGGAACGATTGATTTAGTGTGAAGTTTAGCAGGCAGCAACTCGCTGGGCAGGTGGCTGGCTACAAAACTAGTAAGTATAGCAATGTTATTGTAACCATTAGTGTGAAGTTTAGCAGGCAGCAAGTCCCTGGGTAGGTGGATGGCAACATAACGAGTATAGCAATGTTATTGTTACCATTAGTGTGAAGTTTGTGATGTTTTGGACATCCACAAAAATAAACGATAAATAATAAAATAACGTGCTCTAAAATTTTTTTGTTTAAACAACGACGGAAGATTTATTGACAGACAGGCCTTGAGTAAACAGATTCCCACGGGAAAGGAGACCGGAGCGACAGTCAGGTTTGGAACTTGAGTGCGTTGACAGCTCCATGAAATCTATACAAATGAGAAGTGTTGTGTGAAATTGCAGTGAATTAGTGGATTCAGATGGTGTTAATAGTATTGTGGAATTTTGAACTAAAGTGAAAGATTATTGATCCGGTGTTTGTGTGAAGTGAAAGTGATTCGACTCAGTGAGAAAACAATTAATAATAATGACAATAATAATAATTGGATAATTTGTAGAGCGCCGTTTTGTAAAAACCCACCTCAGGGGCGCCAGGTGTTGTGCAATCGCGATTGTGTTATAAAGTTGTGTTGATTTAAACGTGATTTCGTATACGGTTCGAACTAGATTGCTTGTCTTAAAAACATGAAAATAATAAAAATATTGATTGCGTTTTAAAATAGAGTGAATGTACTTAAAGGCAGGAAGTGTTTAATCGGGCTAAGTTATTGATTTGGCGAGATGGCATTCTATCCACGGAGACCGAAACCCAGAGAATCAAATAGATTATTAACTGTGGGTTCGAATCCTAACAGATTAGGGAGGTACAATTTTATTTACAGGAATATTTAATTACCCTTTTATAAGCGTAGGGAGGAGGTCGAAAATTAAAGTGATTTAGCTATATAGTGTAACCAGGTAAGCTTCACGCTGAGAATGAGAGGTGCCTAACTGGGTGAGTTTTTTATATTATTTATTAAATTCCAGAGGACCCCCTTTAAAAGACGGATACAACTAAGTTTACGACACCTGCCGCCCAAATAATGTTATCATTAAAAGGAATACCCTAGACGGATTGTCAATCAGCTGTGAGTGAGAGACAGGCCAATGACTTTTCATATATAGGCCGAGAGGCGCGGAGTACAGTCAGTCAAAGGGGAAGTTTTGCTAGCGTATGCCGTCCCAAATTGAAAGCGTTCGGATGCAACCAGACGGAAAAAAATTCATTTCCTTTCCTCTCCTTCCCCTCCCAAAATATATACATGGATGGCGCCGACAACTAACACCATAAATTTATCGTATGTATATCACATATATAAAATCTAACACTTTATTATATTCACATTACCCTACGATAGGTAGAATCGAGTAGCTAGGGGGGGGTGAGCAGGCGACTTAGAAGATAAGGTTTATAAAATGGTTTTGAAAAACAGCGGTAATGGATTCAACTCACTCTATCTCAAAAGAACCAAGGGATACCACACAAAACATAAATAACTAGGTTTCTAAACCGAGAAACAAAAACCCAACACAACGTTCGGTGAAGCCTTTTTATACTGAACCGTCACGTGAAATGAGTACGTTCAAGGTCGTACGTCACGTAGACAAACTAGGATGTACACACTTGAAGGGGTGTGTAATAAAGAAAAGACGGCAGGGAGGACCTTCCTACCCCGGATATATATATATATAACCAAAGCCTTATGGAAAAGTTACCTACGGGACTTAAGGAAAATGTATCGTAGAAAGAAGAGAAGGAAAAGTTTGAAGTAGAAAGGGCACATCATTACATCTGGTGCCGAAACCAGGGAGAGATAGATATACAAGCTGGTTTGAATTCATTACTGTTGTTGAAAAAAAAAAAAAATGGATTTCATAAACCTTATTAATTCACATTAACAGCAAAAGAAATGGTACCTATCGTCAAAAATGATAACAGAGACATCGTACTTCAAAGGCAAAATAGAATAAACAGACAGACCCGGAAAACATTGAATTCATTGTGACGACAAAAAACATCTAAAATGTTCATAAACAACGAAGCCAAAGGATAAACAAACATCGAAATCGGATTAATTATAACACAAGAATAAGATAGCTGGGACAAATCTAAAATAAACATTGCATTCAGATATCGTGAAGTATATGGCATATTTTATACCGTTGATATTTGAATAAATGTAAACAATTATTGTTTATTCCAGATCTAAAAGGCAGAGAATGTTTAAGACATAAATAATAAAAGACAGACAAAACCATCGGATCACCGCCGAGGACACAAAATAAAAACAAATCAACATGAAAATAAATAACACTCGAACATAATACAAATAACGTATTGAGGTGAAACAACACTGTTTAAACAAATAACTCAGAGTTTAAAAATAAACAAGTGTGACATGACATATTGAATTTCTACCCATAGAGAGACAAAAACACTTGAAAAAGCTGAGGGCGGAAAAAAACTCACCAGTAGAACAAGCCGATAATCACGGGAACCAAAAAAATAAACAGATGCTAGGTTAGAAACGAAGAACAGGGGCGCTCAACATTTTGGAAGAATTAAAATAAAATTTAAAATAAAAATAAAAAATAAATACAGAGGTATTCGAGAAACGTAAATTACCTATAGTTATTTCTAATCCCATCGACTAACACGAGGAAGCGAGATTACCCGTTGGGCTTAGAACTAAAGGGAGGCTGTGATGTTTTGGACATCCACAAAAATAAACGATAAATAATAAAATAACGTGCTCTAAAATTTTTTTGTTTAAACAACGACGGAAGATTTATTGACAGACAGGCCTTGAGTAAACAGATTCCCACGGGAAAGGAGACCGGAGCGACAGTCAGGTTTGGAACTTGAGTGCGTTGACAGCTCCATGAAATCTATACAAATGAGAAGTGTTGTGTGAAATTGCAGTGAATTAGTGGATTCAGATGGTGTTAATAGTATTGTGGAATTTTGAACTAAAGTGAAAGATTATTGATCCGGTGTTTGTGTGAAGTGAAAGTGATTCGACTCAGTGAGAAAACAATTAATAATAATGACAATAATAATAATTGGATAATTTGTAGAGCGCCGTTTTGTAAAAACCCACCTCAGGGGCGCCAGGTGTTGTGCAATCGCGATTGTGTTATAAAGTTGTGTTGATTTAAACGTGATTTCGTATACGGTTCGAACTAGATTGCTTGTCTTAAAAACATGAAAATAATAAAAATATTGATTGCGTTTTAAAATAGAGTGAATGTACTTAAAGGCAGGAAGTGTTTAATCGGGCTAAGTTATTGATTTGGCGAGATGGCATTCTATCCACGGAGACCGAAACCCAGAGAATCAAATAGATTATTAACTGTGGGTTCGAATCCTAACAGATTAGGGAGGTACAATTTTATTTACAGGAATATTTAATTACCCTTTTATAAGCGTAGGGAGGAGGTCGAAAATTAAAGTGATTTAGCTATATAGTGTAACCAGGTAAGCTTCACGCTGAGAATGAGAGGTGCCTAACTGGGTGAGTTTTTTATATTATTTATTAAATTCCAGAGGACCCCCTTTAAAAGACGGATACAACTAAGTTTACGACACCTGCCGCCCAAATAATGTTATCATTAAAAGGAATACCCTAGACGGATTGTCAATCAGCTGTGAGTGAGAGACAGGCCAATGACTTTTCATATATAGGCCGAGAGGCGCGGAGTACAGTCAGTCAAAGGGGAAGTTTTGCTAGCGTATGCCGTCCCAAATTGAAAGCGTTCGGATGCAACCAGACGGAAAAAAATTCATTTCCTTTCCTCTCCTTCCCCTCCCAAAATATATACATGGATGGCGCCGACAACTAACACCATAAATTTATCGTATGTATATCACATATATAAAATCTAACACTTTATTATATTCACATTACCCTACGATAGGTAGAATCGAGTAGCTAGGGGGGGGTGAGCAGGCGACTTAGAAGATAAGGTTTATAAAATGGTTTTGAAAAACAGCGGTAATGGATTCAACTCACTCTATCTCAAAAGAACCAAGGGATACCACACAAAACATAAATAACTAGGTTTCTAAACCGAGAAACAAAAACCCAACACAACGTTCGGTGAAGCCTTTTTATACTGAACCGTCACGTGAAATGAGTACGTTCAAGGTCGTACGTCACGTAGACAAACTAGGATGTACACACTTGAAGGGGTGTGTAATAAAGAAAAGACGGCAGGGAGGACCTTCCTACCCCGGATATATATATATATAACCAAAGCCTTATGGAAAAGTTACCTACGGGACTTAAGGAAAATGTATCGTAGAAAGAAGAGAAGGAAAAGTTTGAAGTAGAAAGGGCAGATCATTACAAGTTTAGCAGGCAGCAACTCGCTGGGCAGGTGGCTGGCTACATAATTTATAGCAATGTTATTGTAACCATTAGTGTGTACTAGTATAGCATTGTTATGAAGCTCATTCATTTCGATGTCTACATTGATAAGAAGCTAGCCTTATCTTTATCCTTGTTTTATTAACAAAATAAAACAATAAATAGATAGCTGCCAAAGACATACAATACCTGAATAGTTAGGTACCATAGACATACAATACATGAATAGGAAGGTGCCATAGACATACAATACATGAATAGGAAGGTGCCATAGACATAAAATATATAATTTGGTAGGTGCCATAGACCTACAGTACATGAATAGTGAGGTGCCATAGACATACAATGCATGAATAGATAGGTGCCATAGACATACAATAAATAAAATAGACATTATTTTCTTTTATATATCGTGACAACATTCTATCAATGTGTGTTTGCTTTAGCTCGATCTGTCTGGGATCATGGGTGCACGATGCAATGCGCAGTGACCCAAACGGTGCCTGTCGCTAGTAAAAACATCAAAGGCACTGTATTAAGTGAAAAGTATTATCAGCGCCTTGGCTCAGTCGGCGCCCGGAGTGGACTTCTCTATTGACGCCTACCTAGGCCGGACCTGGCGCAATGCACGTTGAATGTTCATTCTTTTCACATTTTGCTGCAAAGTATGTTGCTATTTTTAATCAATCAATCTTCGTGCATAGATTGGCCGCCTGCTACTGCTTATTTAGCCTACTGACGCCAGTATTCATGCCTTGGAAGAATATAAATATTATTATAATTAAGAACGTTCTTTAGCCGGTAGCGGCAGGCAGCAATGTTATCAAGGATTCACGACTTGATGGATGACTTGTATTTATACATTCAATATGTTTATTTTCTTGCAAGTCTAATTGTTAAAATGAAAGGTGGCGTTTCTATAAAACAAACAAGGAAAAATAAATACATTAATTGGATTACAGTTAAACATAGAGCTATATCTACATAGAAGTGTTCAAAATTTTGGTTTTGGCCTAACAACAAGCCTGATGTGTTGAGGGAATGAAAAAACTGGTATTCCTATCTTAAGCCATCAGAAAATAGTACTACAATTAAATAGTACTCTATAAAAGCATTAAACATAAGCAAGAAAGTGAAGTTTTATGACGACGATGGATTTTTTTGGAACTTTTTAACATTATTGTGTGCAATAGGGTATATGCGATGTATGTAATATGGTGTGTGCAAAAGGGTACATGCAGTGTATGTAATATGGTGTGTGCAATAGGGTACATGCAGTGTATGTAATATGGTGTGTGCAATAGGGTACATGCAGTTTATGTAGTATAGTGTGTGCAATAGGGTACATGCAGTTTATGTAGTATAGTGTGTGCAATAGGGTACATGCAGTGTATGTAGTATAGTGTGTGCAATAGGGTACATGAAGTGTATGTAATATAGTGTGTGCAATAGGGTACATGCATTATTTTTTAATAATTAATTCCCGTTGCTGGTTTGATTGCTATAAACGTTTAGCTACACATTCATAACTATTTTGTTTTCATAAAACATATGAGTAAATACCTACCATCATGACAGGCAGTGGTTTATATGGTAAATACCTACCATCATGACAGGCAGTAGTTTATATGGTAAATACCTACTATCATGACAGGCAGAAATTTATATGGTAAATACCTACCATCCTGACAGGCAGTGGTTTATATGGTAAATACCTACCATCATGACAGGCAGTAGTTTATATGGTAAATACCTACTATCATGACAGGCAGAAATTTATATGGTAAATACCTACCATCATGACAGGCAGAAGTTTATATGGTAAATACCTACCATCATGACAGGCAGTGGTTTATATGGTAAATACCTACCATCATGACAGGCAGTAGTTTATATGGTAAATACCTACCATCATGACAGGCAGTGGTTTCCTACAAGGACAGTCTGATAATTTTCCAAAAATTGACGCAATGATGATGGCATCATTCTTCTAAAAATTGTTTTTTAGGTAAACTTTTACTTACAACTACCGTTTTGAATACGCATTTTTTTAAACAGACCTTTCGATCAAATAAATGACAGTAAAAAAACGCCTTTTTACGTTTACGACTATGGAAAATAATACTATTTAATATTATTTCCGTCAATATTACACGCGTAAAATCCCTTGTATTTGACATGACATTGCAGAAATTAAAGACTTATCCTTTGTAATCTATCGCAATCCGAACTCCGTGTGTGGCTTCTAGGAATTATAAATATACTTGTACGTGGGTGGACTTCCGGACTTTTTTTTTCGCATTACGAATACAATCACGATTTTAAAATACACAGTAACCGCTTGTACTAACAGTTCGAAGAGTATTAGTACCAGCGGGAAACTGGGGAAAGTTTATCAAATTTAAAATCGATTTTACGTTATAACTTTTGTTGATTTGAGCTTTTCGAGTAAATCGAGTCCGAAGTTGGAATTTTTAGGTTGAATTTGAAAGTAAGATTGTTATTATTATTACTTTTTATTTTGGATTTCGCTTACTTATAAAAAAATACAGCAAATGATAGAATATAAATATGCAGATGATTATAAAACATAACATAAACAATACAGAGCTGGTAACAGTAGGTAATTAAAAAATTGATTAAAATTTTGGTGGTAAATTATAAAATTTAATTATTTATTTATAATGGTTTTTTACAGATGTTTTTACTTAAGTGAGAACTATCCAGTTAATTTACAGACGAAAATCTACAATTCCATAAAAATTACATACTGTAACATACAGGTAAAAATGCAATTGAATACAGGTTACGTACAATAAAAAAAAAACAAATAATAATATAAAATAATACAGCTCAGTAAAATGACAAATAATACTAGGAAAGACAAGAGACACGAGAGTTAAAGTGATACATTATATAATTATTTATTTATTTATTCAAAAAACAGTTTTTAACGTAAAAAACATACTCTGCACATCTCACTAGGGCATGTCTGTATCAAGATGTACAGCTTTACAATTACAGCATTTAAAAAAATACATATAAGTAAACTTAATATAATAATAACATTAAATTTAAGCCCAAAAAAGAAAAGTTAATGACACGGCTGTTTCGAGACCGGTAGACAAAAATAAACAAAATATTAGTAACAAATGTACGAAAAATAAAACAAAAATGTCAACAAAAGAAGCATTGCTAAGTAAGTTGGCAACAATAATATTCTTCTGTTAACTAAAGTACAAGGTACCTGTGCTGGCTTATCAGACACAAGCATAGGGTAACCATACTAACAATTACAACATGGATAGTATGAATAATAAATTATAAGAAAAAATAAAATAACTACATGAAAATAGGTAAATAATAACCGATAGGTAAGTAAATAATATTAATAATAATAATAATAAATAGTGAGTAAGTAAATAAATTAACTAGATAATCTAAACATATTAATTAGCAGTAGCAGAACATTCTTTTAAATTCATATAAATTATCGACGGAAATAGCCACTTCAGCTCACTCAATCTTATTATACAGTCGACACAGTTGGGCCAGAGACACATAAAGGTCATCAAATAATATGTTAGTTTTTCCTATGGGAAGTGGTCAGCTGATAGCCACAATAGTCTGTGGTTCGACCAACTGGTTTGAAGAACGTATAAAATATAATTATTTGAATTATAAAAACACAGTAGATAGGGCAATATAAGTATATCTTTTTAATAATTATAATTAACTCACAAAAAATGCCAAAATTTACTGAAATGCAAAAATGAATTCTTTATCATAATTTAAAACTGGAATAAATAAAATTGCACATATCCGTACTAAATATTTGCTTTACTTTTAATGCTAGTTTAAATTGCATCTCACTATACATAAATCATGTTTTTCTCATAAAAATCAACCTCAATAGGACTCAGCTTGTATCGAGGTTAACATTTGAGTGAAACAAACATTAAGTAATACTACATACAAACACAAAATATTTCTAAAAGAAAGCAAAAATTTGTATTATTACCAGATGGGTAATTTGACAGTATCTTGTAACAATATTTGAATCATGACTAATCATTATTCACAAGAAGAAACAAAGTATATAATAAAAACGGCTAAGGTGACATTCAGTTTTTAGAAAATGGGACTAAAATGTGGGTGGTTTATTTGTGTATAAAATCTTATTATTTAAGAAAGGACAAGGATGAAAAAATATTCAAACAATCGTCTGTCAATACAAACATCTTAAATAACTTTTTAAATGTAACAAAGAAATTGGTAGACTTGATATAATTTGGAAGAATATTAGACAGAAGTTGTGACTGATATAAATAGTTTCTCTAACCAAAAGAAGTTTTAGTATGTACCGCGACAAAGTTCAATGTAGAGCCAATTCTAGTTGCATGCGTTTGTTGTGTTCTTTCAGCAAATTTAATATTTATAAAAAATCGACAACTTATTTGAGTGATAGCTGTTTTACACACATAACATCACATTCCTCATAACGTCGGCCTACTGGCAAAGTCCACTAAGTCACTAAAACACAATCCTGAGATAATCGCATTTTAATATTTAGCGATTTTGGAAAGGCAAAGAGATATAAGTTGATGAATATCTCTAAAATATATATTTTTTAATATTTTATAATTTAGATTGAACCCTTAAGTACCTTATCAATACACAATATTAGTTGAAAGCAATAACAGCAACCTTTAATTAAAGATTTACAAAAAAATGAGCCGGACTTTTTACCGGTCAATAATGACGAGGAGTGTGCTTTGCTGGTTAAGATTATTGTCAAATTGTTGACTATAATGCTGCGAAATAACTTTAATATTATAATATTTAATTATTAAATACCAATTATTATTTCTTATAATCGTTTTTTTATTAAAATAATAATTATTTTAAATTATTGTTGTTACCTACTGAAATACAGATATTCAAAGCTACAAAAGAAATAATCACATAAAAGATATTATGACGAATATCAGAAATAAACAATGTGTGTGTTTAGATGAAATAAGAAAGATTATAAAAACATTAATCAACGTAAAAATAAGCAATATTTGTAATATTTAGTAGAAATAAATATGAAAACCAAGAATGCAATACAAATTAAAATATTTTTATTACAAATAAAAATAATAATAATTTAAAATAAATTGGTTTATAGACTCATTTGAGTGCTCCCCTCCACGGAAATCTTTAGTAAAAGGCGAAAGATTTATTCGTTATTGAAGGGAAACCAGAGTTTGGTAAATTTTAAATAATTTGGTCACATTGAAAATTATTTATTGATTTGGTTACTGGAATGTAGTAGTAAAGATACAATCATCTCCAAGTTGTTTTGCAAAATGACAATGTCATTTGCAACCAACGTAGATGAACAGGGGATTATTATGTCATCTGTACAGATGAACATGGATAGTCTAAGACCCCAAAAAACAAAAGCAGGTATTCCTAGACAGCGAATGAAATGGACGAACGATGTCAATATGTTCATTTTTCGTTCATATTTTTATGTAACCAAAGTAGAAACAGATATGTTGTCTTACAGGAAAAAATTACATTTACTTTTCTCACAAAATTATCCGATTGCCCAAGTAAGCGAACAAAGATTAGCAGACCAAAAGCGAGCTATTTTCAAAAATAATTTAATTTCTGTAGTCACATTAGAACAGATTAAAAGAGAAGTAGCAGATAGCTTGCAAAGGGGAAATAATTTAGAACAAATTAACACAAGTAATAATGTCATATCAGATGCATTGAATATAGATAGTTTGGATAATATTCTAGTCGAAACGTCCAATGATATTACAGTAGATTCAAATAACTTAGACGTTATTTATAATCTTAGGGAAATCAACATTGCAAATTTAAACTTTGTTGATGTAAATATAGTAGAATTAGCTAACTTACTTCATACTAATATAAACAGATATATAGATGTAGAGCCAACAGTTAGACCAAAATTACCGAAATTGCATACGTCAAAGAAATTATCTAAATTAATTTTTGAATTAAATAACATAATTTTACCAAAAATAATATTTGACGAAATTAGTTTTTTAGATCTTCATACAATAGTATACGCTAGTGCGATTACTGTTTGTAATAAGTTAGGAATTAAATTATCATCCTCTGACGATAGATCATATTATAGTTATAGTAAACCAGAATGGCAGATCAGATTAGAAAATGATGTAGTATTTTTAAGAAGTAACATAGCTAGAGTAATAGAATATAAAAATGGAAATAGAAGTAGGAAAATTTTGAGACATGTAGATGAAATTGGTAGAAAATTTGGTTATAACATTGATAATCATAATAATGAAAATATAATCAATGATTTATTGGATTTATTAAAACAAAAATTAGGCGTAAAAGCTAGTAGATTAAAAAGATATAATTATATGTATAATAAAAAATATAATAATAGATTATTCCAGAAAAATGAAAAAATATTTTATTCCAAACTTGACGATAAACAAAATATTATTTCGAATAATAATATTCCATTGCCATCTGAATCAGATATGCGCGATTTTTGGACTAACATTTGGAGTAAAGATATAAAACATAACGAGTCAACTCCCTGGATAGAAAATGAAGAACTCAATTTTTCAGGTATTGAACAAATGAGTTTTTCTAATATATCGGTTGAATTGTTAACCAAAATTATTAAAAATACTCATAATTGGAAAGCCACGGGTTGCGATTGGATACATAATTTTTGGTACAAACGTCTGACTACTTTACATCCTCTTTTGGCAAAAAATCTTTCAAAATTTGTCAGTCAACCTCAAAATTTTCCAAATTTTCTAACTAAGGGCATTACTTTTATGTTACCCAAAAGCGAAAATATTGATAATCCCTCTCAGTACAGACCCATTACATGTTAACCGACAATATACAAAATTTTGACCTCTTGTTTAACAGATTTAATATATACTCATTTAGATGGAAAAAATATTTTATCTGAACAACAAAAAGGTTGTCGCAGAAAACATATGGGATGTAAAGAACAATTAGTTATTGATTCTGTAATTCTAAAACAGATTCAAACTCGAAAACGTAATTTACATACTTGCTATATAGACTACCAAAAGGCTTTCGATAGTGTCCCGCACTCGTGGCTGATCAAAGTATTAAATATATATAAAATTAACCCCATTATTATTATTATTGTAGAAAGCAATCACTTTGTGGTTTGACATATTTAATAAAATAAAATACTTTTTTGTTTTAAAACCACGATATTTATTAATTTAAGAACCGACCGGTTTCGCTTTACTTAAGCATCACCAGGGAACAAATTAACCCATTATTATTAACTTTTTGGAAAATATTATGTCCTTTTGGAATACCAATTTACTTATCAATTTAAAAGGTAAGAAAATAGTAATACCGGGCATTTCAATTAAAAGAGGAATTTTTCAAGGAGACTCATTGAGTCCTCTTTGGTTTTGCTTAGCATTGAATCCTCTATCTAAAATTTTAATTAAAAGCAAGTTTGGAATAAAAGTTAAGGGTAATACAGGGGAGAGTAGTACAATTTCGCATTTATTATTTATGGATGACATAAAATTATTTTCGAATTCTGAACAAAATTTAGAGAAAATGATTGAGGTAGTTAAAAACTTTTCAGATGATATCAAAATGACTTTTGGTTTAGATAAATGTAGAACGATCCATATAGAGAAAGGCAAAATTGTAGATGGGGACGAGAGTATATTTAGAAATTTCCAAATTACTAGTATGAAAAGGGATGAGGTTTATAAATATTTAGGATACCCACAATCAAATAGATTAGACCATACTAGTATTAAAAATGATATTAGGATTAAATTTCAAACTAGGATCAGGAAAATTTTAAAATGCAATCAATCTGCTAAAAATTTAGTAAAAGCAATAAATACTTGGGTAATACCTCTATTAACGTACTCATTTGGCATAATTAAATGGTCTAATACAGATTTAGATAACTTAGAAAGATTAATTAGAACTACGCTAACAAAGTTTAATTGCCATCATCCAAATTCAGCTATAGAACGAGTTAATTTACCTAGAAATTTAGGAGGTAGAGGTATAGTCAAAATAACTTCTTTAAAACATAATCACTAATCAGGTAGAAATGCTAAGAACTTTTTTCCATAGGAAAGTTCATAGCTCAGAAATGCACAAAATAATTTGCAAGGCAGATAGAAATATTACACCTTTAAATTTATACGATGAGAATGCCAACATTTTTATAAATCTCAACCAGGAATTATTAGATTCCTGGTCAAATAAAATTTTACACGCAAAACACCTCAATTATCTCAACCAAACATATGTTGACAAATTTTCGTCAAACAAATGGTTGAGTATTGGAGAGTTGAGCGCAGAAATATAAGGATTTATGCTTGCCATTCAGGATAGAGTCATTAATACTAAAAATTATAGAAAGCTTATAATCAAAGATACAAATCAAATTGATGATTTGTGTAGAAAATGTTTGGCTTTTCCGGAAACTATAAAACATATTATATCTGGATGTTCTATATAAGCACCGTCCGAGTATACATTTAGGAACAATCAAGTTTTAAAAATAATTCACCAAAATTTGGTAATTAAACATAACTTGATTGACTGCCGTAATATGGTACCATATTATGAATACGAACCAAATTCATTTTTAGAAAACGAATTTTATAAAATATATTATGATAAAACTATACTAACAGACCGAACGATTAGTCATAATAGACCCGATATACATAGTTTTACATGACAAAATTAAAAAAAATAACTTATATCATTGATGTAGCTATTCCAAATTCCTGTAACATTCAAAAATCTGTTAATGAAAGAATTAGAAAATACACAGATTTAGGAAACGAAATAAAAAGAATTTGGCATTCTCAGACTATAAAAATATTACCATTCGTTATTTCGGCTACTGGCATTATACCTAGCTCTCTCATTAAAAATTTAGGCGTATTAGATCTATCAAAAAATTTATATATAAAGATGCAAAAGTCGGTCATTTTGAATACATGTAGGATAACGAAAGATTTTTTAAATATTTATGTCGAGGGATCAGTAGGATTTATAGGCCCTGTTAGAAGTACTACCGAGCCGAACCCTCTGATATGAAAATATCTGGAGTCGGTGAATTTTTTTTTCCCATTTGATCTCTGGTGAGTTGACGTGTTGTTGTTCTTGTATTGTTTTGTATTTATTTTACTTATATAATGCACTTACATAGTGTTGATTGACTAGCTGATCATTTGTGGAAAAGTGAGTGGAAGGGTTTAGTTTTTCCTATGGGGAAGATTTAACCCGGACAACAAAATCGGAAGTTATAAAAAACCAATCATTGTTGGTGTTTACTGAAAGACACATTCATACTATTTTATAATAATAAAAAAGGCTTTTAAGGGATGCGTATACGTGTAGACATGTAGGTACGGTACACTCTACTCATCTTCAGGATCGGAATCAGAAAAGCTGGGCTCGGGAGCTACATTTTTGATGCTACTTAAACATGGTATATTTTCATACCAGTTATGTAAGGCTGGTGGAATAATATTGGTCTTACATAGTTTTAGCAGGTCATTTTTTTTTGCGACTGATATTGGAATGGGCTTTGTATAAAGCTTTGGTATAATAAAATTGCTTTGCTCTTCGATCTGTGCACGTGTTATTTTATTTCTGATTGGTCGTGAAAGGGAGGCAACGGAAATCCTCTTGTAGTCACTGGAATAGTCATACCGATATTCTATAATGTTTGGTATTTTTTTCTGATATCGGAAGCATTTAACTTTTAGCCATTTGACAATGTTGGAATCCTCATCAACCGTCTTATATTTTATTGTCATTTCAACCAACTTTTTCAGATCTAAAAAATCTTTAAATAAAACTTCTTTAGTTTCATATGGAGGCTTTTTACTTTTTGGTTTGTTCTTACGGATCTTTCGAGCCATTTTAAAAACGTTGATCCATTCGTGCACACTAAAGATATCCAAATGTTTTGTTTTGTTTTCAATTGCACTATGCATTGAGTCTACTTCCAGAAATGAATGACCGCTTTCAAGAAATTTTTGTTCAATAACACACGTGGAAGTGTTTTGTGATATGATTACAAAAAATACTAACATACTATTTGTAAATTAATTTGAAAGAGTTACTGTCAACTTTACGAAAAAAAAAATTGTCTATGACTTCATTACTGTCTACTACGGGATTATCCAATAAGAGGTGTTATTTTGATATTCAATCGTAAAAGATCAATGGTTTCGTTGCTTGTGTGGCACGCAGCACAGGCTTGTTGAAAGTAAACGTTGTCCAGATCAATACCATCCAATTCCGGCCATAAAAAAATATTAATCATCTCTAGCGATAATCGATAGCGCAATCCATTCACCTTAACTGTTGATCCAGCCTCATTTTCGAAAAAGTAAGGTCCAATGACTCCGCCGGACCATAAACCGTACCATACAGTCACACGTTGAGGATAGAGAAGCTTTTCAACAATAACTATTGGGTTTTCCGAGCCCCAGATGCGATAATTTTTATCAATGGTGTAGTTTCTACTTGTTAAATGTTAAAAAATGACAGCTTCAAAACATCTACCGAAATAGCGGGCTATTCAAAATAACAACTCTTATTGGAAAACCCTATACTTACCAGTTTTTCATATGATATTATGATATTATTTTGATGATTAAGCCCATTTAGATTTATATCTCCAAGTTAGAAATGAATAGATGTATCGCATAGTAATAAAGTTAGAGTTTCGAAGTTCTTCAAGGAATTAAAGTAATAAATATTTTGTATATCTAAATATATTTTCAAGGATCTTGAACTTAAATGAAAATAAATAAGATTCATTATGTTAATTGTACCATGGATCAATTTTATAGTGAACGAGTCGCTAATGTCATAAAAAAGATATGGGTCGGTTTTCCACACTGTTTTTTTAACCCTGCTGTGTAAACTGTGCTGTGTAGTCAATACACATATCAAAATAAGCGATTTCATATCGGAAAAATATGAATATTCATGGCTAATCGATTATGTTCATCATCACATCATCAATGGTGTGAACAAAATGCTTTATTTTTGAACATTCAGAAATGTCAAGTAATACGATTTTTCAAAACTCGTTATAATATATTACATGAATATACATTAAATAATATTAAATTAATACCAGTTGGTATCACATATTCGTGACTTGGGTGTAATATTCGTTGAAAACTTGTCATTCATTGAACACATCAACTATATAAGTAATAAGGCTTTAAAGATGCTTGGCTTCCTTTGCAGAACTTTAACTGATTTTTAGTCCATAGATTTTTTTTTGTGTTATTTAAAAAATGTTTACAAGTTACATTTAACATTTTATTAACTACCTTAAATAATAGGCTAATGCCCGTGTTGTGGTAATTATTGTATGAGAACCCTCTATATTTCATTAGTCTGAAGTCAATTTGAGAATAATTCACCTATTTGGTCCCCTTTATATAAAGTTCACTCCAATAATATTTTTTTAAATTTTTTTTATTATTTATTAAATTGAATATAATTACATTTAATACAATATAAGATATGGGTAGTCCCACAAAGCTGTGACAATCAGCTTGTCTGTATAGAAAGATTTCAGCACAAATTTCTTATGTACGTAAATTTTAAGCTCGGGATTCCTATTGATTACATTAATTATGTTAGTTTGATGAATCAATTGCATCTAATAACACTGTCTAACAGGAGAATTATTTCAGACCTGGTTGTGTTACACAGAGTCATTAACAACTTAATTTATAGTTCTGCCATCCTTGCCACTATAAAACTACATGTTCCGACTAGGAATACAAGACAAAATATAACATTCTTCTGTAATACATACTCGACCAACTATCAGACACACTCACTGACCAATAGGATGCATGATCTGGGCAACAAGTATGGGGGTGCTATTGATTTATTTATTGACTCCATATATAGAATCAAGCATAATCTACACCAACACTTTGTTGAATCCTACAAACTAGAGTAGCGTTGGTAAATTAGTTTTAATGATTTGTCTTATTTGTACTGTCAATATCTCCTGTATAATACATATTCTCCTATGTACCTACACTGCATCATGTTTCACTTCTATGTAAAAGAATTTTTAGGCATATATATATATATATAAATAAATAAATAAATTATGTTTATTATATTTTATATCAAATATTCGGTTCGCGGCCAACTGGCTAGCGGCTGGCGGCTGGCACAAACACAGCTGTGCGGTCGTAGGTGTCGATGGTCTAAATTAAAAAAACAACTGCAGACGTGTGAATGTCTCATGTTCCCGCATAGCGAATTAAAGCGGGACATCAATAGCGTGTCATTTCCTCGCACACTTTTCGCGTAGCAGTGTCACGCGGTTGATTGCATTGGTGTATTTGTTCCCGATTTTTAACAAAATTCTCTGATTTTCAATTGAATTTGAAAACAATGTAAAATATTATTTTTTAATTAAGTGCATACATGTAAAACGAAGATCTGAACCCAGAATTTAGTATATTTATAGAGTTATTAAAGTTATTAGAAGCAAGGTGTAGAAAATACATACCACAGATAAGGAAAGGTTACAATTATTTTGTTTAATACTAACGGCACGACATGTGCCATTAACATGAAATAAAAATATAGTTAAAAGTACAATGTAAGTAAACAGCATAAAGTTGAATTAAGAATAGTAAGATTTATTAGATCTTTGAGTTGTAGTTAAAACTATAATATTTACATTTTTAAATATGTTGATAAAATCCCATGTACAAATGGGTGTTACATTTATTCCTATTTTCTGTAATGTAAGTAAGTAATATACATTGATTTCAAAAAGATTTCTTAAAATTGAACTATGTGTGTCGTAAGTTTAAATCCGTTCAATGATGTAGAGGAACAAATTATTTCGTTGTTTTGTTTAAAGATAGAGATCCTTTGATTAATGATTAATGGCATTATCATAACATATTTTAAACAACTAGGTATTATTATTTCAAAATAAAATATTGATGAATTTAAATTTCCCGCCCTTTTGTAGTAACTCTAACTTGACCTTGTTGTAGGTAGAATATATGTACTCCTTTTCTCTTCTGTGACATTGCAAAGCGAGTGTATAACAAATGTACTTCTTATCAGTTTTTTTTTTTTGGTTTTAGGCATTTCACCCTGAAAAGAGTGCTTTGTGCCGGTAACAGTTAAAGTGGATAAAAAAATTGGGTTAATTTATTGGGAGAATAATAAAACAAATTAAATATTGGACTAATTTAGATCACTAAAACAAATTAAATGATGAATTCATTCAGGTTAATAAACTTACATAAAGCTGTTGTGTTGCGCTAACTCCTTCTTTAGCCGACGTTTCGGACAGCGTTGCAGTGTCTATCATCAGGGCAGATCCGGTAGATCCGAAGATGCCGTGAGAATCTAAAAACTTACCTTACATAAAGCTGTATGAACACGAGAATTGTTAAGAGATAAAAGGTATGAAATGTTAAGGGGGGACTGGTGTGTGATTTTAATAAGCCGGCGGTATATGTTCTTGAAAGATGAATGGTTTTTACAGTTAAAGAAAACGTGGTCGAGGGTCTCCTCTTCCACACCGCACTGGCAGACCGGATCATCCAAAACTCTAATTCTAGCCAAGTGAGATGCAATTGAACAGTGACCAATTCTCATTCTCGAAATACATGAAATGAATCGTTTTGAAAGTTTTTTACCGTGAAACCATGGCTTAGCAGGGATATGGTTTTGAATTCCAGCATAGAAAGATCCAGTTCTTATTTTGGAGACTGCCCAATTTTCTTCCCAGGCACGAGTCATGTTGGATTTAAGAATCGGGAAGACATCGGAGATAGGAATTCTAAAATTTAGTGGGATAGTTCCGGAATCTGAACCAGATTTGGCGAGAGAATCGGCCATCTCATTACCCTCGATACCCAAATGGGCAGGGACCCAGGCCAATATCGTCCCAAACCCAGATTCACTTAGAGAATTGAGAAGATTTTTTATTTTACATATAATACTGTCTTCCGGATAACATAGAATATTTGACATAATTTTAGTTAGAGCACTTAGCGAATCAGTACATAGTAAGGCTCGATGAATGTTGAGAACCTGGATTTGATTTAGCGCTTGTTCAATTGCAAAGCATTCAGCTGTAAATATAGAGACTTCTTTCGGTAATTTATAAGTGAGATTGATGTTGAATTCTGGACTATATATCGATGCTTCACAACTTTTATTTTCAAATTTGGAACCATCTGTGTAAAGGATGGAAAATCCAGGGAATTTTGAAGCCACAATGCTTTTAAAACACTCATCCACATTTTAAAATTTATTTGGGGAAGATAAAATATTCTTCCGAAAGTCTGATGTTATTGTGTTTGGCATAAAAGTGATTGCCTTAAATGGAATATTGTATATAAGGAGATTGGGAACTTCTTGAAGATATTAGAGTGAAGATGACAGAGAATTATAGAAATGAAAACTTTTAATTAGGAGAGGAAAACATTTTTTTTCTCTCAATCTTTTGTTAGAATTCAAATTAACACTTAACCGATTAAGACTTTGTTAAATAGGATGATGTGATAACGATAAAGCCTTGAAAATATATTTATTGGCAAGGAATTGCCTTCTGAAATATAATGGAGGCTCCCCACATTCCACCTGAAGCGCATTAATTGGAGAAGACTTCATAGCTCCAATAATCATTCTGAGGGCTTTTGATTGAATTCTTTCCATTTTCTTATCTAAATATTTAGGGAGGGGGTCAAAAAGGAATGTGCCATAATCCAAGTGGCTCCGAACTAGGGAATTATACATTAATTTAAGAGTGGTAGGATGAGATCCCCACCATACTCTGGAAACTGCTCGCATCATATTAAGTCCCTTTTCACACTTTGTAGAAATTATCTGAATGTGTGGAAGCCAGGATAATTTATGAATCAAAAGAAGACCAAGGAATTTGATTTGAGTAGCGGTTTGTAGAGGCACATTATCAAAAGAGATTGAGAAGTGGGGAATTTTTCTTTTGCGCGTGAAAGCCACGACCCTTGTTTTAGATGCCGCCAGGTTCATCCCATTTATTGACAACCAGCTTTTAATATATTGTAAAGCCAAATTCATTTCCTTAGCTGCAAGAATAATATTTTTATGTAACAAATATATAAGGATATCATCCGCAAAGTAAAGTCGCTTGATAGAAAAAGGAATTACTGAGTCTAGGTCGCTCATATAAATATTAAACAACAGAGGACTGATAACAGAACCCTGAGGTAAACCTCTCCATAGTTTGCGCCTTAAGCATTTAGAGGAAGACTCAATAATAATGGACCTATCTGTGAGCAAATTAATAATAAATTGGACTAGTTTCGGGGGGATTTGTTTTTTAATTAGCTTTTCTTTCAAAACATTCAGTAAAACATCATCGTAAGCTGATGAAAGGTCAAGGAATGTGGCCAATGTATAAGAATTTAGGGATTGAGAAACTCGGATATCAGTTGTGAACAAACTTAAATTATCCATTGTAGATTTCTTTTTCCGAAAACCATACTGATTTGGTGAGATAATATCTTTACTTTCAACAAACCACTCTAGTGTGTTTTTCATCAAACGCTCCGCTACTTTCATCAAACATAATGAAAGAGCAATAGGCCGATAAGACGAAATTTCAGATGGATTTTTTCCAGGTTTTATAATGGGAATGATTTTTTGAGTTTTCCAATCATCCGGAATTAGCCCTGTTTCAAACATATTATTAACAACAGATAAGAAATATTCAACCGCCATATCAGAAAATGATTTAATGAAACTATAAAATATTCCATCGGGACCCGGAGCAGAGTCAGAAAGGGCTCTTATCACTCGTTTCATCTCATCAATGGAGAAAGGAGCATCTAGCCAGTTAGAGTGGGATGGATACGGCTTAATAGAAGGCATTTCTTCACATCCGGCAACTGATGGGGGGGCTATTTTATCCGCAAATCTTATAAGAATTTCTTCTGATATATGTTTGATTCTCGGCGGAGAATACGATGATCCGAATTTTTTAAAGCTAGACCAAACTGAAGACTGGGGAGTTTCCGGAGACAGGTTCTCTCAGAACTTCCGCCATCCAAAAGAGGAAATTGCTTTTTTTCGAGAGTTGACGGAGCGAGTGCATTCCTCGTCCCACCACGGAGTAGAGTGTTTTATTTTAATGTTCGCATTGCGTTTCGGGATGGATTTTTCTGCTGCATTTATAACCATAGAAGGAAACGTGTCACATTGCATTCTGATGTCTCCCGGGGACGATTTTGTTAAATTAATAAGGTTATCTAGTTCAGAAGAGAAAGTGCTCCAATTCGCATCTTTCGTTCTAAATTTGAGATTATTTTTAACTGGGGGGGAATAAGTGTTGAATTGATGGTGGAAGCGGATTATAATTGGGAAATGATCACTAGAGAGGGGATCGTTTAGGATGTCCCAAGAGCATTTAGATGCTAACGAATACGAACAAAGAGATATATCAACAGCACTTTTCCGTTGATGAGGGGGGGTGAATCTGGTTGGAGATCCGTCATTTAAAAAACATAGGTTATGGGTATCAATAAAATCTAAAAGATTGCGGCCAGAACGATTTGTTATTTCGCTACCCCAAGAAGGGGAATGTGCATTAAAATCTCCAAGGATCATATAAGGTGAACAAATCTGGGTTAATATTGGTGCCCATTCATTTTCAATAAAAGTCGTAGAGGGAGGAATATATATTGACAATATTGTGATATCAGATAAGACAGCTGCTATTATCTGGATATCGTCGGAGGGAGTATGAATATTAATTTGTTTAAACGGGATAGAATTATGGATTATCAGAGCCGTGTCGCCTTTACCATCCGGTCTGTCGTGTCTGAGACAATAATAACCTGGAATTCTTAAATGAAAGGAGGGTTTTAACCACGTTTCAGAAATGGCGGCTACTGAAACGTCGTGTTCGTCGAGTAATTGAATTAGGTCAGATTTGTTAGCGAAGAGGCTTTTACTGTTCCACTGAAGAATTTTGTTCAGTTTCGGAGCCATTGGGGAGGCAAGATAATAAAGATTTAATGAAATCGGCAGCGTTGGACGGTACAGTATTGTTGTTTGTGAGGATAGAAATTAAAAGGGTAATTAATGTTTGTTTAAAAGAATTATTATTCATTATTTCGGGGAGAGCAGGAGGGGAAGTATTGCCATTAATGGCACACCCATTGGGCGTCTGGGATTTGGCATTCCCATTCGGGCTGGCCAAAATATTATTCAATTGTTTTTTTATCAAGGTAAGGTGTATATTTTGGGTTGGGTTTGACTGGCTTGAGAATGGTTTCTCTGTGAGAAGATGACGTTGAATTTAAAAAGGTGGTTGTTTGGAAAGGAGCTGAGGACGATGTCATCTCTGCGAATGATTTTTTCGCAGGAGAGATTAACTTTGAGGCCTGGAAGTACGAAATGTTGTCGGTAGCCATTTTATGTTTTATATTCTTCTGTCTTGTTAATTCCGGACAGGCTAGACTGACCGCGGTATGTGCACCCGAACAGTTAATGCAAATGGGATCATTGGAAGATTTCGGACATTGATCAAATGGGTGACCTTCTCCGCAATAGTAACAACGTGGGGGGGAGCGGCATACGGATTTCGAATGTCCGAACCGGCAGCAATTGAAACATTGAATTGTTGGAAATTTATAAACTTCGACGGGAAGCGAGGTATAATAAATTAACACACGAGGCGGTAGGGATTGTCCCTCAAATGAAACAACAACAGACTGGGAAGGTTTCCAGATCGTGTTTCCATCAGTAGAATCCTTGTAGTTCAGTCGACGTGCTTTTAATACTTTCGGGGTTCCATGAGAATTATTCAAAGCATCAACAATTTCAGCCTCTGGGATATCCGCGGGAATTCCTCGCACAAGACCCATTCTCGAAAGGTTAAATGTAGGGATAAACGATTTATATTTATGATTTGAGAGCGAGTCAATTTTTTTTACAAATCCATTTGCGGAAGCGGCAGTGTTAAACTCGATAGATAATTTATATCGCCCTTCCGGTTTAATTGAACCGTTAACAATACCAAGGTTATTATCTTTTGAGTCAAATACGAATTTTCCAAAATCTATTGGATGAATAAGTTTTCCCTGTTCAGCTCTCTGAACACTAACGATAAATGGACCGGAAGCTGAAGCAGGATAAAGTAAGTCAGTACTTTTTGCATGGTTGCTAGTTAAAGTACTTGGCTGGATGTTACTATTTGTGTTAAGGTCGTTAGAGGTCGAGGTTTGTTGAATCGGCGGCATAGATTTAACTTTCGATGGAATGTGAAGGCTACGCGATGGTCGTCGTTTACGAGATGGGAGCGTAACAGAAACCTGGCTCGTATTAGATTCCGAATCAGAAAAATCCAATATCGACCCTGGGTCGGGAGGCCTATCCTCGTGTTCCTCCATTATATAAAAAAAACTTAACTTTTAAAAATTAAACTGAAAAAATAATACGCAGTCTATTTCATTGACTGTTCAAACAAAAACGGATTAGCCGTAAGCAGGAATGCAAACAAATAGGTATACGATAAACAAAATTAAATAAAATGTAACAATAATCTCTTATCTGTACGCGGCGCAGGAACGGGCGAACGGCACTAAGCAATAGTAAGGTACACACAACCACTCTTCGTAAAAATCTTCTTATCAGTTAATAAAAGCAAATCATACCAAATAAGAGTTTATTTCTGTTTAAATCATTAGGTTATGGGCCCAGATAACCCAGAGGCATTCAGTGAAAGTTTTTTCTAATAAACTAGCAGTGAAAAAAGGACTATTAGTAAAACATAACCTCCGCAGTGAAAACATAACCTCTACTCGAAAAACAAAATAGTGACTTTCTCGAATCATATTCCAAAGTGTTTTCGTGTTTGAACTCTGTGTTTTCATACATAAAAATGGCAACAAACAGTTCATTGGCATTAATCGAAAAGTTAACCGGCCGTGAAAACTATGCGACATGGCAATTCGCAGTGAAAACCTACCTACAACACGAGGAATTGTGGGATTGTATTAAAACAGCTGACACATTTACAGTGATTGATACGAAAAAAGACACAAAAGCAAAAACAAAAATTATTCTTTTTGTCGATCCTATTAATTATGTACACATAGAAGAAGAATATAAGAATAAAAAAAGTACAGCAAAAGGAGTATGGGATAAATTGGCAGCGGCATTTGATGATTCCGGGCTGACACGCCGGGTTGGTCTTCTGCGTGATTTGTGTAATACCTCGCTCAGTGCATGTAAAAGTATTGAAGAATATGTGAGCAAAATAATGTCGACAGCTCACAAGCTCCGCAATATTGGCTTCAAAGTGGACGATGAGTGGCTCGGGACTTTGCTGTTCTCCGGTCTGCCCGACTCATATCAGCCAATGATTATAGCAATTGAAAGCTCTGGCACGAAGATAACTGCAGATTCTGTTAAAGCGAAATTATTGCAAGATGTGAGAAATTATAAAAACAACACAACAGCCTTCGCAGTAAATACAAGGTTTCATAACAATGACAGGAAACAAACCAAGGGTCCGAAATGTTATTCCTGTAACAAATATGGCCACAAGAGCCCTGAATGTAAATCAAAACCCAAAAACAAGGTACAGAAACCTACCTCATCCTATGCTGCTGTGTTTATCGCATCGTCTAATTATGATGACGCCTGGTACATAGACTCAGGCGCCTCAGCTCATATGACGAAGAACAAGAATCTCTTTCAAAAGGAATCAACTCCTGTAATAAATAACATTAGAGTTGCAGACAATAAAGTGTTATCTGTGCAAAGCTCGGGAGAAGTGAGTTTAGATGTTTATAATGACAAAGGCCAAGAAAATAAGATTCTGTTTACAAATGTTCTACATGTCCATGGACTAGCAACTAACCTGCTATCTGTGAGTCAAATTATTCGAAATGGTGGCCAAGTAAAATTTGATAACTCCGGCTGTGTCATCTTGAACAGCAAGCATCAAATAGTAGCAACTGCAAGTATTGTTAACAACATGTACCGGCTGAACATGCCTGGAGGGCATGCCCACATGACTAATGTTGAAGAACAAGATGCTTACCTGTGGCACCAAAGAATGGGGCATCTGAATTTTCACAGTTTAATGAAAGTGGCTGAAAATACGAAACATGTATTTTTTCTAAACAAAACAGAAAATCTGACATGTATAACCTGCAAGGAAGGTAAACAGACACGATTACCTTTTAAAAGTGAAGGATCAAAGGTTAGCAAACCCCTAGAATCGATTCACTCTGACATATGTGGGCCAATGGAAACCCAATCTCTTGGTGGTGCAAGATACTTTATAATTTTTCTCGATGACTACTCAAAGAAAATTTTTGTATACTTTCTGGAGGTCTGCCTAGTGAAGGCAATATGGTATGTAAGCTCAACAAGTCTCTGTATGGCTTGAAGCAATCTCCCCGTTGCTGGAATAAGAAGTTTGACTCGATTTTAAAGATATTTGGTTTCGTCAACAGCAAAGCTGATCAATGTGTTTATTTTGGTCAAGTCAACAATAAGAAATGCTACCTTTGCCTGTATGTTAGTGACGGCTTGTTATTTTCTAAAGATGAATCAGTACTAAAAGAAAAAACTAATGACTTAAAAACTGTATTTGATGTAAAAATAGTGAATTCAATGAGTAACTTTGTAGGCATGCAAATTGAAATACTCAGCAACGGTATATTCATACATCAAACTAAATATGTGGAACAGATATTTCACAAGTTTAACATGACTGATGCCAACCCCAACAGTGTTCCTGTGGACCCTCATGTAAAGTTACAAAAAGGAGATGGAGACCCAGAAAAGAACATTCCTTACAGAGAAGCTGTGGGTTCCCTCATGCACCTAGCTATAGTTAGTCGACCTGAAATTATGTATGCAGTGAGCCTAGTGAGTCGATTTTTAAATTGTTACAATAAAACACACTGGAATGCCGTGATGAAAATCTTCAAATATCTGAAAGATACACAAGAGTACGGACTGTATTACTCATCCACATCACAGCCACCAGTAGTGACTGGTTATAGTGATGCTGACTATGCCAATGATCCTGATACAAGACGTTCAATCACGGGCTATGTTTTCATCAAAAATGGAGCGGCTGTAACATGGTCTAGCCAAAGACAACAAACAGTTGCCCTGTCAACAACAGTAGCAGAATTTATGGCAGCCTGTGCTGCAACCAAAGAAGCTATGTGGATAAAACAGTTGTTAGGTGATATTGAGGAATATAAACAAGATACAATGTGCTTACATTTAGACAATCAAAGTGCGATCAGTGTTATCAAAAATGTAAACTTCCATAAACGCTGTAAACATATCGACATCAAGTACCACTTTGTTAAAGAAAAATATTATCAAAAAATTATTGATAATAAAAAGGAAAACACTTTGTTTAAAGTCACTTTATTGAAATTTTTAAAGTCTACCGGTTTCGGTACCTCCGTACCAACATCAATAATAAAAGAACACCTAAGATGTCTAACCAGTTCGGGATTTTCAGAATTTGCAGAACATCTAATTAATAAAGAACATACTTTTAACCGTGACACGGGTATTAAAGTCCTACACAAAAATGAGATAGGTTTACGACTTATTAATTTGGAAGCGTTGGAAATAAAGAAATCAGTCAATTCAAAGGCTGAAATCATCAATAACCAATTAAATTTAAAGTTCAGCCCTATAATAAATATGTTTCCTGTTATCCCTAACTCCCCACCCCCACTTCCCTCCCGCAACTGATACTGTCTCTCTCTGTTTTTCTATCTCTTCCTCTCTCAACTATTTGTTTATATATATATGTGTATTATTCTGTATTTGTTAGTATTTTTATAACAGTCCTGATGATGGTACGGAGGTACCGAAACCGGTAGACTTTAAAAATTTCAATAAAGTGACTTTAAACAAAGTGTTTTCCTTTTTATTATTTAAAATGTCAAGTCACAATGTGTTTGCTTCTTTTGAAAAATTAAAAAAATTATTGATCTAAAATTTGTAAGTAGTGATAATCAATATGCAGATATATTTACCAAAGCATTGCCAAATGATAAATTTCATTTTTTAAGATCTAAACTTGGAATGCACAATTAAAAACTCTACAAATAATATTATGTAAGAATATTTTGAAAGTTGTATAATATCTTGTTTCAAAGGGTAATTAATATCCAGTTATTTTTGTTTTTTTTTTTAATATTATAAGGCTCGAATTTAGAGGGAGTGATGGATTTAAATTTCCCGCCCTTTTGTAGTAACTCTAACTTGACCTTGTTGTAGGTACATAGAATATATGTACTCCTTTTCTCTTCTGTGACATTGCAAAGCGAGTGTATAACAAATGTACTTCTTATCAGTTAATAAAAGCAAATCATACAAAATAAGAGTTTATTTCTGTTTAAATCATTACATATTAATTGAATTTTATAATATACAAATTAGTGATCATGCAATAATTCAATCGTGGAAATGAAGGTAAATTAAAAGCCCATGTCTTTATACATTGATTATTTCTTAAAATATAATTCTTGGTAAGAAATGGTTTTGTAAAAACTCCTTAAAATGACTATTTAACACACTTTAATAACTAAAATAAACTTTAAATAATAACAAGGTTTAATAGTTACATATGCAACCTATATATAGTTACATATGTAACTTAACCTAGTTTTTGTTTCATCACTTTTCATGTTTTTATAACCATTTTTATATGTTTGTTGAGTTGTCATTTTGATGAGTTATCCGGTCATCAGAAAACACCCTTTCTTTTAAGACATATTTTGGTATTTTATCACCTCAAACAAAGGAAAGTAATTTATTTAACATTAACTTTTCATTGCAATGGCGATGCCATCAGTGAACAGCGAACAACGCCAAATGCGGTTGGTAAAGTTAGACGAAAAGTAACGAAGTGTATGATTACATGAAGGCATTTCGACAACAATTTTCAATAAGTAAAAAATTAAAAAAAATTATAAAAGTTAAATTTTGTCGGTTCTGTTGAGTACGGAGAAAATAGTTTCATTTTAAAATATCTGAGAGACAAATTTTCATCAGTCAAATCAATGGAACTTTTTCCTGTCTGCCCAGGTAGTACGTTCTCGAGCGGTTGAAGTACCTAGCGGCTGTGCTTACCAAATAATTCTCTTAGGAACAAGGTGCGATCTCCGCAAGGTTAACAAAAGAGAAAATGTCCCAGAACGCACTAGTAGCTGCTGCTACAATTCTATAGTTTTGACAGTCAATATAGAAGTGTAATTAAATTTTTTGAATAAATAATTAAATTCTTTATTGTACATTTGATATTCGTGTAAGTAGTATGAAATAATTATCTTTTTTACACATAATTCGTACATTTAAGTTTAAAAATAATCAAATCTTTTACAATGCGATTCAAAACAAATTTAAAGAAATCGAAAGGTAATAAATATTTAGACCATAAAAAATGATACATCTTTCATATATTGGAAACACTCTGGTGAAACATCATATCTATAACTAAAATTTATTTTGTAAATAGTTTTCGTGAAGAATGTTAACACAAGGAACAAAGAAAGTATCCAGTCAAAGAGTCTCTTCGAGAAAATGCATAATTGCATATGAAACAAACTAGTCTTCACTGTAAGTGTGCAGGTGTTTTTTTCAAATCTCTCTTTCGAGAACATGAATAATTGCAGCCAGAAAACGAAAAAGTTTTTTCTTAGCTGTAAGTCAGCAAGTTTCTCTTCAAGGTACACTGTTGATAACTTGTATAGTTGCACTCGGAACAAGAAAAAATGTTTTTCTCCTCTGTGGGTCAGCATATGATCCATTAAATGTCAAATATTTCCAATAAGAGGTGTTATTTTGAATAGCCCGCTATTTCGGTAGATGTTACTTTTGAAGCTGTCATTTTTTGAAATTTGACATGTAGAAACTACGCCATTAATAAAAATGGAATGATACACGCTTCAACAACGGGTCCTTGAAATGCGTGAAAATGATCCGGTATTCCATCGAAAAATCATTATGTACTCTTTATAATAATAATAATATTAATTTATTAATTTCTTACACAATTAAAAATAAGGGTTTAATGCATATAAGAAATAAGGTTACATAAATTTTTTACAAAAGATTGTTTTCAAGTATTTATACATAAAAAAAGAAATTTCAAGAAATGAAGAATTTCCAAAAAAATTTCAAGCAGAGGTGAAAGATCTCGTCAATGTGGAGAGACTCTTTCAAGAATCAGAAGAATTTCCCTTCTGAATCTCTCCTCACTAACGCCAAATATATCAATCTCGGAGGAGATTTGGTTCAGGAGCAATATACTCCTAGAACCATTGGCAGGTTAGTTCTGCAGGCAGGAAGATAAAATAATCTATGATGACGTTGTCTAAGATAGTCATCTGGAACATAGAGACTCACGCGCTCCAAAATGGCTGAGTTATCAAAATAGCCTCGCAGCAGTCTGAATAAGTGAGTGTCGTCTTGAGTGATGAGGCCCGATTCCACCTCGGTGGCTTCGTCAACAAGCAAAATTGTCGCATCTGGGGCTCGGAAAACCAAAGAGTTATTTTTGAAAAGCCTCTCTATCCTCAACGTGTGACTGTTTGGTGCGGTGTATGGTCCAGTGGAGTCATTGGTAACGGTGAATAGATTGCGCTATCGAGCGATTGAACTGGACAACTTTTACTTTCGACAAGACGGCGATACGTGCCACACAAGCAACGAAACGATTGATCTTTTACGATTGAATATCAAAATAACAACTCTTATAGGAAAACCCGTTATATCTTACATATGGGTAAGATGGCCTTGCCTACAAACAGAATATGTGCACTTGGAAAATGATAAAGGTGTGTCGCTACAGTGAGTCAGCATGTGGCTTTTTGATGTGCTTTTTGAGAACATCTACAGATGAACAAGGAACAAGAAAAAGTTTTACTCCGCAGTGAATCAGCTCGCACTTCAGATTGCCTTTAAAAACATTAATATGTGGACTTATGGAACAGAAAACAGGTTTTTCGCCACTGTGAGTCAGCAAGTGGGCCTTAAGATGGGCGTTTTGAACATGAAAAATGTTTTCCTCCACTGTGAGTCAGCATGTGCCTCTTCAGCTGACCCTTTTGATGAAACGTATAGTTGCACACGGGACATGAAAAAGGTTTTTCTCCTCTGTGAATCAGCATGTGTCTCTTTAGTTTATACTGTTGATTACATGCATAGTCACACTCCAAACATGAAAGTGCTTTTTCTCCACTGTGAGTCAGCATGTGGCTCGTTAGGTTGCTCTTTTGATGACACGCATAGTTACACAGGGAACATGAAAAAGGTTTTTCTCCACTGTGAGTGAGCATGTGGATCTTTAGTTGACCCTTTCGATGACACGCATAGTCGCACAGGGAACATGAAAAAGGTTTTTCTCCACTGTGAATCAGCATGTGACTATTCAGCTGACCCTTTTGACGACACGCATAGTCGCACAGGGAACATGAAAAAGGGTTTTCTCCACTGTGAATCAGTATGTGTGTCTTCAGGTTACCCTGATGATAACTTGTAAAGTCGCACTCCAAACATGAAATGGGTTTTTTTCCACTATGAGTCAGCATGTGACTCTTCAGCTGACCCTTTCGAGAGCACGCATATTTGCACACGGAACATGTTTTTTCTCCACTGTGAATTAGCATGTGTCTCTTTAGTTTATACTGTTGATTACATGCATAGTCACACTCCGAACATGAAAGTGCTTTTTCTCCACTGTGAGTCAGCATGTGACTCTTCAGCTGACCCTTTTGACGACACGCATAGTTGCACACGGAGCATGAAAAAGGTTTTTCTCCACTGTGAATCTGCATGTGTACGTTTGAATTTCGCTTTTGAAAATTTATATCAAAATTTGACTTAGGAGAGAAGGAGTAGTTGCGGTTGAGAGGAGTGAATCCTTTTTCCACAAAATGCGTCCGAAGATCTGGCAACAAATTTTAAAAATAATATGGATGAAAATGATTCATTTAAACTTAGAGTAAATAAAGTAAGTTCGTAGAAACGTAAAAAAAAATAGGAAATGCCCCTTTTTCAAGTTTACGATGAATATTGGTTTTACCTGCTTCCTTGGATATTCTCCCAAAGCGTTCCAAGCATTCCTCTTTAACATCCGGCAGGTCTATGTCAATTTTCATATAAGTAAGCCCCGCTTCATCTTGTGGGGATCCAAGAACCGCGTTTATGGTATCGGTTTCCACATTCATGCTTCCTGGAATAAAAAAGGAGAATAAATAGAATGTATCTTTGAATGGCCAGCCCTGATCCAAACGGCGCCAGGCGCGAGTTTAATTTTGGCTCCCCTTACAGTCTTAATTAGTATACACCAAGGGTGGATATCAATGTAATCAATAAAATTATGATTTTTAGTTTTTTGTAGCACGGTATTTATCAAAAATAATATCAAGGGCGATGTGTTAAGTTGAGTATTGGACGCCCGAAGCGAACTGCTGCAATTCCGTCCACATAAAGCCAGCCATGTATCTTCGTACCATTGATGTAAAACGAAACATTTTTTCAACTACAAAACTATAAACTATTTTTTTACGAATAAAGATACCATAAAAGCTGGAATTTGGATGAAAGTTTTAAAGGTCAATATCAGATAAAAATGACCACAGACGTCCACTTGAGGGACACATTCAACAAGAAAGAAAAACCCTGCTATAGAACACCTTAAGTAGGAAGTTGTAAGTCAATGGGATAGTGTTTTCTAAATCAATGTTTATGAATTTTTAACGTATAAAAAATACGTGTTATTAACATCATGTTCCAATAAAATTAGGGGAAAATAGAGGAACCGACAACATATTTTGAATAGTATTATCATATTAAAATAGTGCTGTATTTTGGTAGTTTCCGGAAAGGACGCATTTTAGGGTATATACCCAATACACCTTTTGAATTATAAGAAAGGATGAAACAAGTATGTGTCCTGTTTGCACGACATTTCAAAACAGACATGGATTCCGGACTTCCGTATTTAAAGTTCTATATTTTACACGTATGCAATGCAACTACTCTCCGCATATTGCAAGAATTCCTTCGAAACAGCTGGGAGGTCGAAAACTAAATCGGAAAATGCAATTTCACCTCCACCTTCTTCCTGGAGCCCTGGTTCCGTCTTGATGGATATAGTATTTGGCTTCAGTAGATCCATGGTCTGATTTGGTAGGGTTTGGTTATTAGTTTAACCCTGAAACAGAATAAAGTTGTAACGGAATTCAGTTTTTTAAATATGGCTTTTCAAGTCGTAGCAAAAATACAAAATAGAAAACCTTGAAGTTATGACAACGGAAGTCCTAGAACGGGAAACTTTCCTAGTTGGACAGGCAAAGCATCCGATATGTAATATGTACTTTCTTTTGATAAATAAATAAATAAATGACAAAGGTTGAGAGAAACGTCGTTTAATTGGGAAAACTCTTTATTTATTTACAGTCTATGTCTACCGCCATTCCGTTGTAATCAACCTATGATTAAACAATTGTTATCCGTATATTTGTTATCAATTTAAAAAATACATTTGAAATACTAATCTTTTAATATTGAGATTAGTTGATGTCATATTGACAGTTTTAAATATTCTGCTGTGACAAAACGACCGATGATTCATTACTAAACTGGAAGAACGGCCGCTACCAAAATGAATAGAAATGAATTTAAGTGTTATTTCTCACCACTAAACATCACTTGCATAATAAGTTTAACAGGGCGGGATAAACAGAGTGTGGAAACAGGAATAAAGATTGTCGGAGAAGAAAGCACTTGTCAGAAAATATAAAGGTTATGCATAGACAAGAATGAAGTCATAGACAATTAATATAATTTTCTTTAACCCTGCCAATTAAGAAACTTGTAATTTGTACTATAATTTTAATGGGTACGATAAATATGCCTCTCCTAGTCGTAGTACAGTATATAATAATCATTCACCAACAAAAAATGCATTAATAAAATTATTTTTTATCAAGACATATAAGAATCGTGGCTCCCTTCTTATCAGAACCAAGAAATTCTTTTTTTCTGATAAAGAATACATTACCAATAATGATCTTCAATTTAATATCTTAATTTATATGTATTAATTTAACTCTTATTAAACGAAATAAAAAATACTGTGTATTTAATTTTAATGTTAAAACAGAGAAATGTCAAAATTCGATAAAGTCGTAAAAACCACATCTTCATATTTTATATATTAAAATTTAAGAACGGGTTGTTTCGGAGAATTTTAATAATTCTTCAAATTTGAAAGTTAATTTTCATGTTCTGGAAAGATTTTTTCAAAATTCTGTTACTATTTCAGTTTGCTGTCCTAATTCTTGTATGTTCAATAGACCTTTTTTTGCAAAACTGCGTTATGAATGCCAATATGTTCATTAGCCTATTCGCATTAATGAAGCTAAAAAAACCTATTTTTTGGTTTTTAAGTGACATTTTAAGCATTTTTCGAGTGCCAATATCCACTCACGGAACAATGTTTCAGTTCTTATTTATTCAATCTCCTGGATATTGAACATTCAAACACTCAAAGTTATCAATATAATATATTTTTTAAAGTTCATAGATATTTCTTCAACATCCCGCAAAAGGTTGAGGTCTTGAATGTTCAATCTCCACTGTCAACCAATCAGGAGCCGGCTAGTCAAAATGTGCGGCCATGTTGATTTTTAGTTGTTTTCTAACAACGAAATTGTTCCACTAAAAATACGTTTAGTTGCGAATATATACTGTTATTGAACTAAAAAATGACTTCACCGACTGCAGAATCAATAAACCTTAATACCTACAGTAGCTCAAATAGAAAGGTTAGTCTTAAAATTATGTCATTTATAGGCTTTTTTCACCATATTTTACATGTACTTCTTGAATTTGCTCGGCAAATATACAGGATGCTTAATTTATTATTTATTTATTCAATTATTTATTTACAAACTTAGGACTTTTACCTAAAATGAGTATTAATAAATTATATAAGTGCATTAAAACTTATTTTTATTCAAGAAATACAACAAAAGAGCCAGGAAATAGAAATGTGCAAAAAGTTGACTGTCCTCATAGTCTGATTGAAAGACATCTACGACACATATTATGTTGTCCGTTATCACTGCTGAGATCGCTGATGAAAACGAAGTCCAAATAATTCAATTTTGAATTCATTCAATTAAAAGTTTCTGATTTTTTGTTTTTTTAGTCACATATAAAACAATAAACATATTCTTATGTAGGAACTACAATAAAACCAACTAGGCAAACGACTAACAACAATAAATGTAATGTTAAAAAGCGCACACCCATAACCCAAATCGCGGGATATTATAATTTTAGGATTTTAAGAGCTGGAAGTACTTAA
This sequence comes from Hesperophylax consimilis, assembly GCF_061612785.1. NCBI lineage: Eukaryota > Metazoa > Arthropoda > Insecta > Trichoptera > Limnephilidae > Hesperophylax > Hesperophylax consimilis. The sequence goes on from NC_142852.1 coordinate 12,524,994, forward strand.
AGAAATAATGTTTTAGTCACGATAATCAACATAAAAAATAAGCTCACGGCAAATAAGACCTTCCGAAAGAAAAAAAAACCTTTCTAAAGTAAGTAAACTTTAAGACTTACATTTATCAAATGTAGGTAAAGAAAAAATTTAAAAAAAACAAGTTTTCAACTCAGAATTGAACTTCAATAATTTTACGCATCACTTGGGAATTTTTTTTTTGCAATACCGAACACAGTCTCAACTGCTCCCAACCATCTAGAACCAGTGAGACAATGGAATCCCCAATTGGGGTATATTAGTATATTGTGAGGCTGAAGGTAGTGTGGAAGGGAAAGAGATGGAGATGAGAAAGAGAGGAAGGAGGATGAAGGAGAAGAGAGATGGTATGTGAGTATCTATTCAGATCTGATCACCAAACACGGCTAAAGCCATTTCAATTCTTATGGTGGTCTTTACACCATATCTTCCTCTCTGGAACATGCCGCAAATAGACTATATGTTATTTTAAATGAATAATTTGTGAAATAACATAAATGAATCAAATAAAATTTACTTGCGCACGCCGGGATTTGAATCCGCGACCTCCGGATTTCTAGTCAAGAGTACCCTAGACCACGGAGGCCGTAATACGTACGATGTAAGAATTTTTCACATCACGCATGCACCGACAGCCGATAGTAGTATATTAACGGTAGGTACCTTTGTACTTGTGCATTGTTTTCAAACTTCCAAAATATTAGATGATTTATATAGAGCAGTTTTTGTGATAAATCAACTCAAGGAGTCTATTTAAATATATGTTAAAGTAATACTTTAAGTCAACTACTAACTAAGATAAAAGTAAAGTATTTGAAATCTGAAAATCACCCTGTATATACAATTTACCACTAATTGGCTAATAGAACAAAAAATACCTCAAACTTATGGGAGCCGAATTGTTCAATCTCCAGACGATATGTTCAATATCCAAAATAATCATTCATAATTTTCAAGCCATGTTCAACGTCCACCTTTAAAGTCATAATATGGGCATATTATGGCTTCAATCTTCGAAAAATGATCTTTTATAATTTCCTGTTACACATATGTATTAAACGAAATTACCAAAAAATACCAACATACCTACTATATGTAAATTAATTTGAAAGACTTACTGTCAACTTTACGAAAAACATTTGTCTATGACTTCATTAATGTCTACTACTCACTATTAATGGTTAAGTTATGGAATCCATTTGGCGTTTTTAAGGAACATTTAGACTATCAAGACGTCATACTTCCTATTTTTATTACAGTATCTCGAAGAAATTGATTAAAATTATACCGGATTATAAAAAAATGGACTTCGTGACTTCTTTTTTGGATAAAAACGGAAAGATAATACCGATGTATCTTTATATATGGAGTAATCTGATCATTGACAACGATTTTGACAGAATATTCCAAGTGAAACGAAATATTCAAAGCTAGTACAAATTAGAATATCGTTACAGCAATGTTCTGTTTCAGGTATATTTGTTTGGGCTTGAACTAATAACCAAACGCTACCACAGCAGTGCCATGGATTTATTAAAGTCAGATACTGTTTCCATCAATACGGAACCAGGAGGGCGATTCTCGTTCTACTTAACGACACTAAAATCGTCCTTACATTCAAATTAACGATTTTTCCCGGTTTATTCGTATGAAGCGATTCCGGTTCTCTCGATGACAGATGGAATCCTTAGATTTTCGATTGCGCGCCAAAACTTATAGCCTTACGCGAAGGGTACCCCTCGACCTGTCTTTCGGCGGCCGAACGCTAGCGTTCGCGGAGAATTTGCTTCATTTAAGTGTGACGTTTTGACAATTAGCAATATTTGCGTTGTTTTAACAAGAGAAAAGATCGAAAAAGCAAGGGAGAAAATAATTTAACTATCAAATATATCAACAATAGACCCAAAATTATAATAAATATACCAAAAAACTTATAACCGCGCCACGTTACATCTTCTACCAGAACGTCAGGGGACTTCGGACTAAACTCAGTGACTTTAGAACTAATGCACCCACCATCACACAGGACATCATCATACTCTCTGAGACCTGGCTGGAACCATCGATATACTCAGCGGAGCTCGGTCTACCTAACCACAATATCTACCGAGTTGACCGAAATCGGAACACCAGCTCCAAATCAAGAGGAGGAGGCGTCCTGATAGCAGTAAATAAAAAAATTTCATCAAAATTATTAAAAAACAAAAACAATGATGTTGAGCAAATTTTTGTAATGTTAAACGATAAATCCAAAAAAACTATCATCGGGTGTGTATATATTCCACCAAATTCTAATATAATAATGTATAAAAATCACTGTGAAGATGTCGAGCTACTCAAATCTAACCACCCTAATCACAATATTATAATTTGCGGTGATTATAACCTACCTAATTGTAAATGTAATGATTTGGATTACTTACCATTAACGGCGTGCGAGAGAGAAATCTTAGACATGTCGAACTATTTAGGTCTATTTCAATGTAACAATGTGCCGAATTGTAGTAATCGGACACTTGATTTAATTTTTTCTACTGATGAGGATATAAAAGTCTATGAGTCAGCCGAATCCTTTGACCCAATTGATAGTCACCACCCTCCACTTACAATACTAGTACCTATTACAATAGAGTGTGAACCTCTAATTAAAAATTGTAGTCGTAATTTCATTAATGCTAATTACCAGGACATTAATCATGCACTTAACAAAGTAAATTGGTCTGTTCTCAAGGAAGGTGATCTCAACTATAGCGTAGAACTATTTTACTCTCAACTGAATAGTATCATTTCCGACACAATTCCTCTAATTCATCATAAAGTACGAAAGTATCCGATATGGTTCAGCAAATAATTAATTCAGTTAATTGTTATTAAAAAAGAAACACATAAAAAATATAAAGAACACAGAACAATTCCCAACAATACGGCATTCAACAATATTAGAAGAGATTGCAAAAAAATGACAAAAAGATGTTATAAAAATTACATTAATTCGGTTGAGAACACGATACTTCATGATGTAAAATACTTTTGGAAATACACAAAATCAATGAAAAACAATGATGCTGGTATTTCTGGTAATATACGTTACAGACAAAATAGCTCTAGTAAAATTTATGAAATTGTTAACATGTTTGCTGATTACTTTAAGGACGTGTATGAACCTGATATTCCAGATGACGTAATTCCTTACTTCAATTCGGATATAAATTTACACTTATCGCAAATACACATGATATTGAAAACATTATAGTCTGTATTAAATCACTTGAACCCAAAACGAGCTCGGGATCTGATAAGATTCCTTCCATCTTACTTAAGAATTGTGTCCAAAGTTTATCTGTTCCGCTTAATATACTGTTCAACAAGTCACTCTCCACAGGACACTTTCCACAAATATGGAAACTTAGCTACCTAACTCCTGTATTTAAAAGTGGTGATAAATCCTTTGTTGAAAATTATCGGCCTATCTGTATTCAATCGTCTATACCTAAACTTTTTGAGAAATTGATTCTTAAGAAAATCAGATTCTTTGTAAACTCTTGTATCGCAACTTGTCAACACGGCTTTATCTCCGGCCAGATCAACTTTGACTAACCTAACATTATATGAAAATTTTATTTCCAATGCACTTGCCAACAAACAACAAGTTGATTCTATATATACCGACTTCAGTAAGGCGTTTGATAAGGTCTGTCATAAAATCCTCATTAATAAACTTTTGAAACTCGGCATTAATGGAAACCTTTTATCTTGGTTTAAGAGTTACCTACTTAGGCGTCAGTTAACTGTCTGTATTAATGATCACTTATCCTATATGTTCGAAGCTACCAGTGGTGTACCCCAGGGTTCGCATCTTGGTCCCTTACTTTTTAATTTATTCATTAACGACGTAACAAACATATTCACCCGTGTTCTCATTCTAATGTTCGCTGATGATATGAAGATATATAGAATTATTGACAATATCGAGGACTGTCTAACACTTCAATCTAATATTAATAGCTTTTACGATTGGTGTCTTAAAAACAAATTAACTCAAAAAATGTAATAATCTGATCAAATAATCTGTAAAAAAATGTCAACTTATGAGATTCCACAGAAAAAAAAACCCATTTTTGTTCACCTACTTTCTCAATAATCACACCTTATTATCTGTGGATGAAATAAGAGACCTTGGTATAACCTTTGACACTAAATTAACATTCATTAAACACATTAATAATATAACCAGTAAAGCAATGCAAATGTTAGGATTTGTCTTACGGATTTCAAAGGATTTTAATAATTTAAAAACTGTCAAATTACTTTACACTTCACTTGTTAGAAGCCAACTAGAATTTAACACCACCATTTGGAGTCCTTACTACAGTGTACATGAGAATTCCCTTGAGCGAGTCCAACATAAATTTTTACGTTATATTAATTTTAAATTGGGAATATTCGTCGAAAACATTAATTACCCCTCTCTGTTACAATTATTGGGACTCGATACATTAAAAAAAAGAAGAATTTGTTTTGACCTATTTTATTTATTTAAAATCGTTACCAACCTGTTGAACTCCCCTGAACTTCTTTCGTTAATATGTTTCCATGTACCTAGTCCAGAGGTCGGCAAAGTGCGGCTCCGGAGCCGCATGCGGCTCTTTAGCCTCTCAAGTGCGGCTCCCGCGCAAAAGTTCACGGACAAGCGCGCAAGACGCGCCGATGGTATCAGCGGGTGACGACTGCGGGGTGCGCGGTGCGAGGGAGACTCTTCTCGCGTTTCAATAAGTCTGGTTGGCGTTGGATAGCCGTCACATCGCCAGTCGCGTTGGCCGCGTTGCTACGGTCACGGTGGTCGGCGCTTGTCGTGTTTGTCGCGCACGTGTTACAAGGGTTTTTATTCCATCCAGCGGCACATTCTACAGGTATTTACATCATTAATTTAATATTTATTTGATATATGTATATGATAATAATTTATATTATAATGATATTTATTTAGTGTTGGTGGTGGAAAAAAATTATATTATAATATGATAGTTATTTAGTATTGGTGACGGAAAAAAATATTTTTGGGATTTTTTATAGGTCCCCATTTCACATGGCTACCAAAAAGAAGCAAAGAAAAACGGAAGATGAAAACCGTGAATTTGGAGTTGAGTGGACCGAGACTTTTGCGTTTATTCAAAACTTAGATGGCCTTCCGACATGTCTTATTTGTAAGGAAAAATTGGCGCATAACAAGAAGTCAAATTTGGAGAGACACTTTAAAAATAAACACGCTTCATTTAGCAATAAATATCCTGTCGGTAATGCAAGAAGAAAGCAGTTGAGGAACTCCAGAAGACTCGAGAGACATCAACTTCTGCATTTAACAACTGGATGCAATCTTTCAGTAATGTTAATATGGCAAGTTTTGTTGTTAGTCAAGAGATTGCTAAGAGAGGGAAACCGTACACAGACGGCGAATACATTAAAAGTTGTTTTGTATAGGCAGAACATCCGAAGAACTATTTCGGAATTTTAAGAACAAGGCAGAAATTTAAAAAAAAATTAAAATGTTACCGTTTTCTGCCAAAATAATGAAAGATAAAACACTTAAAATATCTTCGAATATAACCATCCAGCAAATCGAAGATCTAAAATTAGTTTCAGCTGTATCAATAGCACTTGAAGAGTCTTGTGACATAAATGATTTTCGCGCAAATTTCGCTTTTTGTAAGATTTATTTCTCATACAGGTCCTAAATAAGAACTTTTAGGATTATCGGCACTCAAAGGTCAGACGCGTGGAGAGGATATCGCAAACGCTGTAATTGGATGTATGGATAAACATCAAATTTCTCTCAAAAAAATTGTGTCGATTTCAACAGACGGGGCCAAAAGTATGACCGGCCACAGAAAGGGGTTTGTTGCTCTTTTGAAAGAAAAAATTAATCACGAGATACTTGCTTACTATTGCATCATTCATCAAGAAGCGCTTTGGGTGCAGACATTTCCAAAAGAAATTTGTAAAGTTATGGAATTGGTGATTACGATTGTTAACTCCATTTTAGCTAAAGCTCTTAATCATCGCCAATTCAAAGAATTTTTAGTTGAAATGGAGAGTGAGTACCGAGTTCACTTAATATTTTAATAGGTAATACATCATAATTACGTAATAGTGTAATACTTAATATTAAAATATTTAACTAATTCTTATAATGCTTTTGATCATAATATTCATAATGTACGATAGTAATTATTTTATTTTTAACAATGGTTAACAGATCTGGGTGTTTGTCCATAATATTATTGGTTTTGTATATTATTTTTTTTTCACAGATCTAGGTATTTGTTATAGTTCTAGATATTTGTTTTCATGTTCCACGGGACCTAACTTTTGTTTTGATTTTTGAATGAGATGCCTCATTATGGATTCCTTAATTATATATTATTTTTTATCAACGAATAAAATGTTTATTAAATATGATATCAAATTTTATTCAGTGTAGGTACCCGTAATTTAATAAATTGCTGAAATTATAAGAAATGTTTGCTAAATCAAAAAAACAGAATTGGCTCATTTTTTTTTTTAAATCGTTGTAATGTACATATTTGGCTCTTTGGCAAATAAGTTTGCCGACCTCTGACCTAGTCGATCAGTTCGTTTCAAATTACCCTATCATTGCAACAATACAGGATCTAACGCTGACCTCAATTCCATAATGAATCGCCTACATGTACTTGGTAATAAATATGTTTTGGATGAATCTATAAACATTACTAGCTTAACCTCATACAAAAACTACTTAATTAAAACTGTATGTCAGCGCTTCTCAGATTGATTATAATCAAATACAGTTTTAAAGTATTAATTTATCCGGGATTTATTGTATATGAATTGTTTATATATTTATATATATATTGTTGTATTGTATTTATAATAACTATTTCTATTGTTCTCTTTTATGTATTTTATATTAATATTTTTTTTTGAAAGTACAATTTGTTAAAAGTACAATGTAAGTAAACAGCATAAAGTTGAATTAAGAATAGTAAGATTTATTAGATCTTTGAGTTGTAGTTAAAACTATAATATTTACATTTTTAAATATGTTGATAAAATCCCATGTACAAATGGGTGTTACATTTATTCCTATTTTCTGTAATGTAAGTAAGTAATATACATTGATTTCAAAAAGATTTCTTAAAATTGAACTATGTGTGTCGTAAGTTTAAATCCGTTCAATGATGTAGATGAACAAATTATTTCGTTGTTTTGTTTAAAGATAGAGATCCTTTGATTAATGATTAATGGCATTATCATAACATATTTTAAACAACTAGGTATTATTATTTCAAAATAAAATATTGATGAATTTAAATTTCCCGCCCTTTTGTAGTAACTCTAACTTGACCTTGTTGGATGTAGAATATATGTACTCCTCTTCTCTTCTGTGACATTGCAAAGCGAGTGTATAACAAATGTACTTCTTATCAGTTTTTTTTTTTTGTTTTAGGCATTTCACCCTGAAAAGAGTGCTTTGTGCCGGTAACAGTTAAAGTGGATAAAAAAATTGGGTTAATTTATTGGGAGAATAATAAAACAAATTAAATATTGGACTAATTTAGATCACTAAAACAAATTAAATGATGAATTCATTCAGGTTAATAAACTTACATAAAGCTGTTGTGTTGCGCTAACTCCTTCTTTAGCCGACGTTTCGGACAGCGTTGCAGTGTCTATCATCAGGGCAGATCCGGTAGATCCGAAGATGCCGTGAGAATCTAAAAACTTACCTTACATAAAGCTGTATGAACACGAGAATTGTTAAGAGATAAAAGGTATGAAATGTTAAGGGGGGACTGGTGTGTGATTTTAATAAGCCGGCGGTATATGTTCTTGAAAGATGAATGGTTTTTACAGTTAAAGAAAACGTGGTCGAGGGTCTCCTCTTCCACACCGCACTGGCAGACCGGATCATCCAAAACTCTAATTCTAGCCAAGTGAGATGCAATTGAACAGTGACCAATTCTCATTCTCGAAATACATGAAATGAATCGTTTTGAAAGTTTTTTACCGTGAAACCATGGCTTAGCAGGGATATGGTTTTGAATTCCAGCATAGAAAGATCCAGTTCTTATTTTGGAGACTGCCCAATTTTCTTCCCAGGCACGAGTCATGTTGGATTTAAGAATCGGGAAGACATCGGAGATAGGAATTCTAAAATTTAGTGGGATAGTTCCGGAATCTGAACCAGATTTGGCGAGAGAATCGGCCATCTCATTACCCTCGATACCCAAATGGGCAGGGACCCAGGCCAATATCGTCCCAAACCCAGATTCACTTAGAGAATTGAGAAGATTTTTTATTTTACATATAATACTGTCTTCCGGATAACATAGAATATTTGACATAATTTTAGTTAGAGCACTTAGCGAATCAGTACATAGTAAGGCTCGATGAATGTTGAGAACCTGGATTTGATTTAGCGCTTGTTCAATTGCAAAGCATTCAGCTGTAAATATAGAGACTTCTTTCGGTAATTTATAAGTGAGATTGATGTTGAATTCTGGACTATATATCGATGCTTCACAACTTTTATTTTCAAATTTGGAACCATTTGTGTAAAGGATGGAAAATCCAGGGAATTTTGAAGCCACAATGCTTTTAAAACACTCATCCACATTTTGAAATTTATTTGGGGAAGATAAAATATTCTTCCGAAAGTCTGATGTTATTGTGTTTGGCATAAAAGTGATTGCCTTAAATGGAATATTGTATATAAGGAGATTGGGAACTTCTTGAAGATATTAGAGTGAAGATGACAGAGAATTATAGAAATGAAAACTTTTAATTAGGAGAGGAAAACATTTTTTTTCTCTCAATCTTTTGTTAGAATTCAAATTAACACTTAACCGATTAAGAATTTGTTTAATAGGATGATGTGATAACGATAAAGCCTTGAAAATATATTTATTGGCAAGGAATTGCCTTCTGAAATATAATGGAGGCTCCCCACATTCCACCTGAAGCGCATTAATTGGAGAAGACTTCATAGCTCCAATAATCATTCTGAGGGCTTTTGATTGAATTCTTTCCATTTTCTTATCTAAATATTTAGGGAGGGGGTCAAAAAGGAATGTGCCATAATCCAAGTGGCTCCGAACTAGGGAATTATACATTAATTTAAGAGTGGTAGGATGAGATCCCCACCATACTCTGGAAACTGCTCGCATCATATTAAGTCCCTTTTCACACTTTGTAGAAATTATCTGAATGTGTGGAAGCCAGGATAATTTATGGTTCAAAAGAAGACCAAGGAATTTGATTTGAGTAGCGGTTTGTAGAGGCACATTATCAAAAGAGATTGAGAAGTGGGGAATTTTTCTTTTGCGCGTGAAAGCCACGACCCTTGTTTTAGATGCCGCCAGGTTCATCCCATTTATTGACAACCAGCTTTTAACATATTGTAAAGCCAAATTCATTTCCTTAGCTGCAATAATAATATTTTTATGTAACAAATATATAAGGATATCATCCGCAAAGTAAAGTCGCTTGATAGAAAAAGGAATTACTGAGTCTAGGTCGCTCATATAAATATTAAACAACAGAGGACTGATAACAGAACCCTGAGGTAAACCTCTCCATAGTTTGCGCCTTAAGCATTTAGAGGAAGACTCAATAATAATGGACCTATCTGTGAGCAAATTAATAATAAATTGGACCAATTTCGGGGGGATTTGTTTTTTATTTAGCTTCTCTTTCAAAACATTCAGTAAAACATCATCGTAAGCTGATGAAAGGTCAAGGAATGTGGCCAATGTATAAGAATTTAGGGATTGAGAAACTCGGATATCAGTTGTGAACAAACTTAAATTATCCATTGTAGATTTCTTTTTACGAAAACCATACTGATTTGGTGAGATAATATCTTGACTTTCAACAAACCACTCTAGTGTGTTTTTCATCAAACGCTCCGCTACTTTCATCAAACATGATGAAAGAGCAATAGGCCGATAAGACAAAATTTCAGATGGATTTTTTCCAGGTTTTAAAATGGGAATGATTTTTTGAGTTTTCCAATCATCCGGAATTAGCCCTGTTTCAAACATATTATTAACAACAGATAAGAAATATTCAACCGCCATATCAGAAAATGATTTAATGAAACTATAAAATATTCCATCGGGACCCGGAGCAGAGTCAGAAAGGGCTCTTATCACTCGTTTCATCTCATCAATGGAGAAAGGAGCATCTAGCCAGTTAGAGTGGGATGGATACGGCTTAATAGAAGGCATTTCTTCACATCCGGCAACTGATGGGGGGGCTATTTTATCCGCAAATCTTATAAGAATTTCTTCTGATATATGTTTGATTCTCGGCGGAGAATACGATGATCCGAATTTTTTAAAGCTAGACCAAACTGAAGACTGGGGAGTTTCCAGAGACAGGTTCTCTCAGAACTTCCGCCATCAAGCGCGCTTCTTATTTTTCAAAATTCTTTTGGTTTCTGCCTGGGCTTTTTTAACTGATAAAAAATTTGCTAGTGACATGCACTTACGAAAAGAGAAAATTGCTTTTTTTCGAGAGTTGACGGAGCGAGTGCATTCCTCGTCCCACCACGGAGTAGAGTGTTTTATTTTAATGTTCGCATTGCGTTTCGGGATGGATTTTTCTGCTGCATTTATAACCATAGAAGGAAACGTGTCACATTGCATTCTGATGTCTCCCGGGGACGATTTTGTTAAATTAATAAGGTTATCTAGTTCAGAAGAGAAAGTGCTCCAATTCGCATCTTTCGTTCTAAATTTGAGATTATTTTTAACTGGGGGGGAATAAGTGTTGAATTGATGGTGGAAGCGGATTATAATTGAGAAATGATCACTAGAGAGGGGATCGTTTAGGATGTCCCAAGAGCATTTAGATGCTAACGAATACGAACAAAGAGATATATCAACAGCACTTTTCCGTTGATGAGGGGGGGTGAATCTGGTTGGAGATCCGTCATTTAAAAAACATAGGTTATGGGTATCAATAAAATCTAAAAGATTGCGGCCAGAACGATTTGTTATTTCGCTACCCCAAGAAGGGGAATGTGCATTAAAATCTCCAAGGATCATATAAGGTGAACAAATCTGGGTTAATATTGGTGCCCATTCATTTTCAATAAAAGTCGTAGAGGGAGGAATATATATTGACAATATTGTGAGCGGAGTACCACAGGGATCTCACTTGGGCCCAATATTATTTTGTTTGTTTATCAATGATATTGTTAATATTTTTACTAATGTTAAAGTCCTGTTATTTGCCGACGATCTGAAGATATACAGAATAATCAAAGACGATGACGATCGCGCAATTTTGCAGTTGAACCTTAATAAACTATGTGCGTGGTGTTCTGTCAATGATTTGCAACTAAATTTAGGTAAATGCCAGATTATCAGTTTTTACAAAGGCAAAAATCCACTTAATTTTTCCTATTTTATGAATGGTGCTAATCTTCTTCGTGTATCACAGATTCGTGATCTTGGTGTTATATTCCACGAGAGTCTACAGTTTAACGAACACATCGATGAAATAACAAGCGATGCGATGAGAATACTAGGTTTTATTTTGAGAATGGGAGCAAATTTTAAAAGTATGTCAACATTAAAACATCTGTATTGCTCGTTAGTACGAAGCAAATTAGAATACAATTCCACCGTATGGTCACCGTACTACAAGGTCCATTCTCAATCATTAGAAAAGGTACAAAATAAATTCCTTCGGTACATTAATTTTAAAATGAAAATTCCAATCGAATTTATAAATTACAATAACTTGCTTGCTGAAACTAAACTTCTTAAATTATCTGATAGAAGAGTGTTAATTGATTTGCTATTTTTATTCAAAATTATTAAATCTTTAATTGACAGCCCTAATTTGTTGGAACTTATTTGCATTAATGTTCCTGCTAGGCAAACTCGCAGTAAAGATACTTTTAAATTTAACAAGAACCTCAACACTAATTATTCTATTTTTTCACCAATTCCTAGAATTCACAACCTTGCGAATAAATACTGTGAACTTATAGATATGTTTGGTTTTGACAATTTTGTGAGCTTTAAAAGGCAACTTATTTCGATTCTATCGGCTAATAATTAACTTTTATAGCTTTAATAATTTTATTACATCTTCTCCCATTCGAAACCTTTCAATTAAATTATATCCATATTTGTTTGTTTTTTATTTGCTCTACTATACACTTATAATTGTATGCATATACCTACTAACTACTTTTTATACATAACACTATGTTCCATCTCAGATCTTATTATTTCTTATTCATGTCGATATTGCTAAATTCTATTAGTTTTTGCTTTTTACAGGTGCAACTCTTATTTTGTTATTTTTTTTTTTTTTTTTTTTTAAATCTCTGTTATAATGTTCTTTACCTCACGAGTAAGTTACACTCTAATTTATATTGGTTTATCGATTTGTTAAACTCACAATTAATACTGGGTTTAAACACACCCACTTACTTACTTTTTATGTTGAACTTTCTTTTACTTACTATTTCATGCTTGGGTATATTTTATATTGAATCCATCTTATTAGTGTTTTGCTAATTTGCACAAAATTTTATTATATGTGTTGCTTTCTTACAATTAACTCCATTTATCTTCTTATGTTCAATTATTGTAATCAATGTAAATGTATATTTTCATGTAAAAGCCCATTAGGGCGTAAATAAAATAATAAATAAATAAATAAATATCAGATAAGACAGCTGCTATTATCTGGATATCGTCGGAGGGAGTATGAATATTAATTTGTTTAAACGGGATAGAATTATGGATTATCAGAGCCGTGCCGCCTTTACCATCCGGTCTGTCGTGTCTGAGACAATAATAACCTGGAATTCTTAAATGAAAGGAGGGTTTTAACCACGTTTCAGAAATGGCGGCTACTGAAACGTCGTGTTCGTCGAGTAATTGAATTAGGTCAGATTTGTTAGCGAAGAGGCTTTTACTGTTCCACTGAAGAATTTTGTTCAGTTTCGGAGCCATTGGGGAGGCAAGATAATAAAGATTTAATGAAATCGGCAGCGTTGGACGGTACAGTATTGTTGTTTGTGAGGATAGAAATTAAAAGGGTAATTAATGTTTGTTTAAAAGAATTATTATTCATTATTTCGGGGAGAGCAGGAGGGGAAGTATTGCCATTAATGGCACACCCATTGGGGGTCTGGGATTTGGCATTCCCATTCGGGCTGGCCAAAATATTATTCAATTGTTTTTTTATCAAGGTAAGGTGTATATTTTGGGTTGGGTTTGACTGGCTTGAGAATGGTTTCTCTGTGAGAAGATGACGTTGAATTTAAAAAGGTGGTTGTTTGGAAAGGAGCTGAGGACGATGTCATCTCTGCGAATGATTTTTTCGCAGGAGAGATTAACTTTGAGGCCTGGAAGTACGAAATGTTGTCGGTAGCCATTTTATGTTTTATATTCTTCTGTCTTGTTAATTCCGGACAGGCTAGACTGACCGCGGTATGTGCACCCGAACAGTTAATGCAAATGGGATCATTGGAAGATTTCAGACATTGATCAAATGGGTGACCTTCTCCGCAATAGTAACAACGTGGGGGGGAGCGGCATACGGATTTCGAATGTCCGAACCGGCAGCAATTGAAACATTGAATTGTTGGAAATTTATAAACTTCGACGGGAAGCGAGGTATAATAAATTAACACACGAGGCGGTAGGGATTGTCCCTCAAATGAAACAACAACAGACTGGGAAGGTTTCCAGATCGTGTTTCCATCAGTAGAATCCTTGTAGTTCAGTCGACGTGCTTTTAATACTTTCGGGGTTCCATGAGAATTATTCAAAGCATCAACAATTTCAGCCTCTGGGATATCCGCGGGAATTCCTCGCACAAGACCAATTCTCGAAAGGTTAAATGTAGGGATAAACGATTTATATTTATGATTTGAGAGCGAGTCAATTTTTTTACAAATCCATTTGCGGAAGCGGCAGTGTTAAACTCGATAGATAATTTATATCGCCCTTCCGGTTTAATTGAACCGTTAACAATACCAAGGTTATTATCTTTTGAGTCAAATACGAATTTTCCAAAATCTATAGGATGAATAAGTTTTCCCTGTTCAGCTCTCTGAACACTAACGATAAATGGACCGGAAGCTGAAGCAGGATAAAGTAAGTCAGTACTTTTTGCATTATTGCTAGTTAAAGTACTTGGCTGGATGTTACTATTTGTGTTAAGGTCGTTAGAGGTCGAGGTTTGTTGAATCGGCGGCATAGATTTAACTTTCAATGGAATGTGAAGGCTACGCGATGGTCGTCGTTTACGAGATGGGAGCGTAACAGAAACCTGGCTCGTATTAGATTCCGAATCAGAAAAATCCAATATCGACCCTGGGTCGGGAGGCCTATCCTCGTGTTCCTCCATTATATAAAAAAAACTTAACTTTTAAAAATTAAACTGAAAAAATAATACGCAGTCTATTTCATTGACTGTTCAAACAAAAACGGATTAGCCGTAAGCAGGAATGCAAACAAATAGGTATACGATAAACAAAATTAAATAAAATGTAACAATAATCTCTTATCTGTACGCGGCGCAGGAACGGGCGAACGGCACTAAGCAATAGTAAGGTACACACAACCACTCTTCGTAAAAATCTTCTTATCAGTTAATAATAGCAAATCATACCAAATAAGAGTTTATTTCTGTTTAAATCATTAGGTTATGGGCCCAGATAACCCAGAGGCATTCAGTGAAAGTTTTTTCTAATAAACTAGCAGTGAAAAAAGGACTATTAGTAAAACATAACCTCCGCAGTGAAAACATAGCCTCTACTCGAAAAACAAAATAGTGACTTTCTCGAATCATATTCCAAAGTGTTTTCGTGTTTGAACTCTGTGTTTTCATACATAAAAATGGCAACAAACAGTTCATTGGCATTAATCGAAAAGTTAACCGGCCGTGAAAACTATGCGACATGGCAATTCGCAGTGAAAACCTACCTACAACACGAGGAATTGTGGGATTGTATTAAAACAGCTGACACATTTACAGTGATTGATACGAAAAACGACACAAAAGCAAAAACAAAAATTATTCTTTTTGTCGATCCTATTAATTATGTACACATAGAAGAAGAATATAAGAATAAAAAAAGTACAGCAAAAGGAGTATGGGATAAATTGGCAGCGGCATTTGATGATTCCGGGCTGACACGCCGGGTTGGTCTTCTGCGTGATTTGTGTAATACCTCGCTCAGTGCATGTAAAAGTATTGAAGAATATGTGAGCAAAATAATGTCGACAGCTCACAAGCTCCGCAATATTGGCTTCAAAGTGGACGATGAGTGGCTCGGGACTTTGCTGTTCTCCGGTCTGCCCGACTCATATCAGCCAATGATTATAGCAATTGAAAGCTCTGGCACGAAGATTACTGCAGATTCTGTTAAAGCAAAATTATTGCAAGATGTGAGAAATTATAAAAACAACACAACAGCCTTCGCAGTAAATACAAGGTTTCATAACAATGACAGGAAACAAACCAAGGGTCCGAAATGTTATTCCTGTAACAAATATGGCCACAAGAGCCCTGAATGTAAATCAAAACCCAAAAACAAGGTACAGAAACCTACCTCATCCTATGCTGCTGTGTTTATCGCATCGTCTAATTATGATGACGCCTGGTACATAGACTCAGGCGCCTCAGCTCATATGACGAAGAACAAGAATCTCTTTCAAAAGGAATCAACTCCTGTAATAAAGAACATTAGAGTTGCAGACAATAAAGTGTTATCTGTGCAAAGCTCGGGAGAAGTGAGTTTAGATGTTTATAATGACAAAGGCCAAGAAAATAAGATTCTGTTTACAAATGTTCTACATGTCCATGGACTAGCAACTAACCTGCTATCTGTGAGTCAAATTATTCGAAATGGTGGCCAAGTAAAATTTGATAACTCCGGCTGTGTCATCTTGAACAGCAAGCATCAAATAGTAGCAACTGCAAGTATTGTTAACAACATGTACCGGCTGAACATGCCTGGAGGGCATGCTCACATGACTAATGTTGAAGAACAAGATGCTTACCTGTGGCACCAAAGAATGGGGCATCTGAATTTTCACAGTTTAATGAAAGTGGCTGAAAATACGAAACATGTAACTTTTCTAAACAAAACAGAAAATCTGACATGTATAACCTGCAAGGAAGGTAAACAGACACGATTACCTTTTAAAAGTGAAGGATCAAAGGTTAGCAAACCCCTAGAATTGATTCACTCTGACATATGTGGGCCATTGGAAACCCAATCTCTTGGTGGTGCAAGATACTTTATAATTTTTCTCGATGACTACTCAAAGAAAATTTTTGTATACTTTCTGGAGGTCTGCCTAGTGAAGGCAATATGGTATGTAAGCTCAACAAGTCTCTGTATGGCTTGAAGCAATCTCCCCGTTGCTGGAATAAGAAGTTTGACTCGATTTTAAAGATATTTGGTTTCGTCAACAGCAAAGCTGATCAATGTGTTTATTTTGGTCAAGTCAACAATAAGAAATGCTACCTTTGCCTGTATGTTAGTGACGGCTTGTTATTTTCTAAAGATGAATCAGTACTAAAAGAAATAACTAATGACTTAAGAACTGTATTTGATGTAAAAATAGTGAATTCAATGAGTAACTTTGTAGGCATGCAAATTGAAATACTCAGCAACGGTATATTCATACATCAAACTAAATATGTGGAACAGATATTTCACAAGTTTAACATGACTGATGCCAACCCCAACAGTGTTCCTGTGGACCCTCATGTAAAGTTACAAAAAGGAGATGGAGACCCAGAAAAGAACATTCCTTACAGAGAAGCTGTGGGTTCCCTCATGCACCTAGCTATAGTTAGTCGACCTGAAATTATGTATGCAGTGAGCCTAGTGAGTCGATTTTTAAATTGTTACAATAAAACACACTGGAATGCCGTGATGAAAATCTTCAAATATCTGAAAGATACACAAGAGTACGGACTGTATTACTCATCCACATCACAGCCACCAGTAGTGACTGGTTATAGTGATGCTGACTATGCCAATGATCCTGATACAAGACGTTCAATCACGGGCTATGTTTTCATCAAAAATGGAGCGGCTGTAACATGGTCTAGCCAAAGACAACAAACAGTTGCCCTGTCAACAACAGTAGCAGAATTTATGGCAGCCTGTGCTGCAACCAAAGAAGCTATGTGGATAAAACAGTTGTTAGGTGATATTGAGGAATATAAACAAGATACAATGTGCTTACATTTAGACAATCAAAGTGCGATCAGTGTTATCAAAAATGTAAACTTCCATAAACGCTGTAAACATATCGACATCAAGTACCACTTTGTTAAAGAAAAATATTATCAAAAAATTATTGATAATAAAAAGGAAAACACTTTGTTTAAAGTCACTTTATTGAAATTTTTAAAGTCTACCGGTTTCGGTACCTCCGTACCAACATCAATAATAAAAGAACACCTAAGATGTCTAACCAGTTCGGGATTTTCAGAATTTGCAGAACATCTAATTAATAAAGAACATACTTTTAACCGTGACACGGGTATTAAAGTCCTACACAAAAATGAGATAGGTTTACGACTTATTAATTTGGAAGCGTTGGAAATAAAGAAATCAGTCAATTCAAAGGCTGAAATCATCAATAACCAATTAAATTTAAAGTTCAGCCCTATAATAAATATGTTTCCTGTTATCCCTAACTCCCCACCCCCACTTCCCTCCCGCAACTGATACTGTCTCTCTCTGTTTTTCTATCTCTTCCTCTCTCAACTATTTGTTTATATATATATGTGTATTATTCTGTATTTGTTAGTATTTTTATAACAGTCCTGATGATGGTACGGAGGTACCGAAACCGGTAGACTTTAAAAATTTCAATAAAGTGACTTTAAACAAAGTGTTTTCCTTTTTATTATTTAAAATGTCAAGTCACAATGTGTTTGCTTCTTTTGAAAAATTAAAAAAATTATTGATCTAAAATTTGTAAGTAGTGATAATCAATATGCAGATATATTTACCAAAGCATTGCCAAATGATAAATTTCATTTTTTAAGATCTAAACTTGGAATGCACAATTAAAAACTCTACAAATAATATTATGTAAGAATATTTTGAAAGTTGTATAATATCTTGTTTCAAAGGGTAATTAATATCCAGTTATTTTTGTTTTTTTTTTTAATATTATAAGGCTCGAATTTAGAGGGAGTGATGGATTTAAATTTCCCGCCCTTTTGTAGTAACTCTAACTTGACCTTGTTGTAGGTACATAGAATATATGTACTCCTTTTCTCTTCTGTGACATTGCAAAGCGAGTGTATAACAAATGTACTTCTTATCAGTTAATAAAAGCAAATCATACAAAATAAGAGTTTATTTCTGTTTAAATCATTACATATTAATTGAATTTTATAATATACAAATTAGTGATCATGCAATAATTCAATCGTGGAAATGAAGGTAAATTAAAAGCCCATGTCTTTATACATTGATTATTTCTTAAAATATAATTCTTGGTAAGAAATGGTTTTGTAAAAACTCCTTAAAATGACTATTTAACACACTTTAATAACTAAAATAAACTTTAAATAATAACAAGGTTTAATAGTTACATATGCAACCTATATATAGTTACATATGTAACTTAACCTAGTTTTTGTTTCATCACTTTTCATGTTTTTATAACCATTTTTATATGTTTGTTGAGTTGTCATTTTGATGAGTTATCCGGTCATCAGAAAACACCCTTTCTTTTAAGACATATTTTGGTATTTTATCACCTCAAACAAAGGAAAGTAATTTATTTAACATTAACTTTTCATTGCAATGGCGATGCCATCAGTGAACAGCGAACAACGCCAAATGCGGTTGGTAAAGTTAGACGAAAAGTAACGAAGTGTATGATTACATGAAGGCATTTCGACAACAATTTTCAATAAGTAAAAAATTTAAAAAAATTATAAAAGTTAAATTTTGTCGGTTCTGTTGAGTACGGAGAAAATAGTTTCATTTTAAAATATCTGAGAGACAAATTTTCATCAGTCAAATCAATGGAACTTTTTCCTGTCTGCCCAGGTAGTACGTTCTCGAGCGGTTGAAGTACCTAGCGGCTGTGCTTACCAAATAATTCTCTTAGGAACAAGGTGCGATCTCCGCAAGGTTAACAAAAGAGAAAATGTCCCAGAACGCACTAGTAGCTGCTGCTACAATTCTATAGTTTTGACAGTCAATATAGAAGTGTAATTAAATTTTTTGAATAAATAATTAAATTCTTTATTGTACATTTGATATTCGTGTAAGTAGTATGAAATAATTATCCTTTTTACACATAATTCGTACATTTAAGTTAAAAAATAATCAAATCTTTTACAATGCGATTCAAAACAAATTTAAAGAAATCGAAAGGTAATAAATATTTAGACCATAAAAAATGATACATCTTTCATATATTGGAAACACTCTGGTGAAACATCATATCTATAACTAAAATTTATTTTGTAAATAGTTTTCGTGAAGAATGTTAACACAAGGAACAAAGAAAGTATCCAGTCAAAGAGTCTCTTCGAGAAAATGCATAATTGCATATGAAACAAACTAGTCTTCACTGTAAGTGTGCAGGTGTTTTTTTCAAATCTCTCTTTCGAGAACATGAATAATTGCAGCCAGAAAACGAAAAAGTTTTTTCTTAGCTGTAAGTCAGCAAGTTTCTCTTCAAGGTACACTGTTGATAACTTGTATAGTTGCACTCGGAACAAGAAAAAATGTTTTTCTCCTCTGTAGGTCAGCATGTGATCCATTTAATGTCAAATATTTCCAATAAGAGGTGTTATTTTGAATAGCCCGCTATTTCGGTAGATGTTACTTTTGAAGCTGTCATTTTTTGACATTTGACAAGTAAAAATTACGCCATTTATAAAAATTGAATGATACACGCTTCAACAACGGGTCCTTGAAATGCGTGAAAATGATCCGGTATTCCATCGAAAAATCATTATGTACTCTTTATAATATTATAATATTAATTTCTTACACAATTAAAAATAAGGGTTTAATGCATATAAGAAATAAGGTTACATAAATTTTTTACAAAAGATTGTTTTCAAGTATTTATACATTAAAAAAGAAATTTCAAGAAATGTGGAATTTCCAAAAAAATTTCAAGCAGAGGTGAAAGATCTCGTCAATGTGGAGAGACTCTTTCAAGAATCAGAAGAATTTCCTTTCTGAATCTATCCTCACTAACGCCAAATATATCAATCTCGGAGGAGATTTGGTTCAGGAGCAATATACTCCTCCCTACCGGGAGAACCATTGGCAGGTTAGTTCTGCAGGCAAAAAGATAAAATAATCTATGATGACGTTGTCTAAGATAGTCATCTGGAACATAGAGACTCACGCGCTCCAAAATGGCTGAGTTATCAAAATAGCCTCGCAGCAGTCTGAATAAGTGAGTGTCGTCTTGAGTGATGACGCCCGATTCCACCTCGGTGGCTTTGTCAACAAGCAAAATTGTCGCATCTGGGGCTCGTAAAACCAAAGAGTTATTTTTGAAAAGCCTCTCTATCCTCAACGTGTGACTGTTTGGTGCGGTTTATGGTCCAGCGGAGTCATTGGTAACGGTGAATGGATTGCGCTATCGAGCGATGATTAATGATTTTTTATGGCCAGAATTGGATGGTATTGAACTGGACAACGTTTACTTTCAACAAGACGGCGCTACGTGCCACACAAGCAACGAAATTGATCTTTTACGATTGAATATCAAAATAACAACTCTTATTGGAAAACCCGTTATATCTTACATACGGGTAAGATGGCCTTTCCTAGAAACTGAATATGTGCACTTGGAAAATTAAAAAGGTGTGTCGCCACTGTGAGTCAGAATGTGGCTCTTTGATGTGCTTTTTGAGAACATCTACAGATGAACAAGGAACAAGAAAAAGTTTTTCTCCGCAGTGAATCAGCTTGCGCTTTAGATTGCCTTTTAAAACATTAATATGTGGACTCATGGAACATAAAACAGGTTTTTCCACACTGTGAGTCAGCATGTGGCCCGTTAGGTCGCTCTTTTGATAACATGCATAGTTACACACGGAACATGAAAAAGATTTCTCCACTGTTAGTCAGCATATGTGTCTTCAGGTTACCCTGATGATAACTTGTATAGTCGCACTCCGAACATGAAAGAGGTTTATTTTCTACTGTGAGTCAGCACGTGCCTCTTCAGCTTAACCTTTCGACAACACGCATTTTTGCACACAGAACATGAAAAAGGTTTTTCTCCACTGTGAGTGAGCATGTGCCTCTTCAGCTGACCCTTTCGACCGCACGCATATTTGCACACGGAACATGAAAAAGGTTTTTCTCCACTGTGAGTCAGCATGTGGCTCGCTAGGTTGCTCTTTCGATGACACGCATAGTCACACAGGGAACATGAAAAAGGTTTTTCTCCACTGTGAGTGAGCATGTGGATATTTAGTTGACCCTTTCGACGACACGCATAGTCGCACAGGGAACATGAAAAAGGTTTTTCTCCACTGTGAATCAGCATGTGTGTCTTCAGGATACCCTGATGATAACTTGTAAAGTCGCACTCCAAACATGAAAGAGGTTTTTTTCCACTGTGAGTCAGCATGTGACTCTTCAGCTGACCCTTTTGACGAAACGCATAGTTGCACACTGAACATGAAAAAAGGTTTTTCTCCACTGTGAATTAACATGTGTCTCTTTAGTTTATCCTGTTGATTACATGCATAGTCACACTCCGAACATGAAAGTGCTTTTTCTCCACTGTGAGTCAGCTTGTGGCCCGTTAGGTCGCTCTTTTGATAACATGCATAGTTACACACGGAACATGAAAAAGATTTCTCCACGTTAGTCAGCATGTGTGTCTTCAGGTTACCCTGATGATAACTTGTATAGTCGCACTCCGAACATGAAAGAGGTTTATTTTCTACTGTGAGTCAGCACGTGCCTCTTCAGTTTAACCTTTCGACAACACGCATTTTTGCACACAGAACATGAAAAAGGTTTTTCTCCACTGTGAGTGAGCATGTGCCTCTTCAGCTGACCCCTTCGACCGCACGCATATTTGCACACGGAACATGAAAAAGGTTTTTCTCCACTGTGAGTCAGCATGTGGCTCGCTAGGTTGCTCTTTCGATGACACGCATAGTCACACAGGGAACATGAAAAAGGTTTTTCTCCACTGTGAGTGAGCATGTGGATATTTAGTTGACCCTTTCGACGACACGCATAGTCGCACAGGGAACATGAAAAAGGTTTTTCTCCACTGTGAATCAGCATGTGTGTCTTCAGGATACCCTGATGATAACTTGTAAAGTCGCACTCCAAACATGAAAGAGGTTTTTTTCCACTGTGAGTCAGCATGTGACTCTTCAGCTGACCCTTTTGACGAAACGCATAGTTGCACACTGAACATGAAAAAGGTTTTTCTCCACTGTGAATAAACATGTGTCTCTTTAGTTTATCCTGTTGATTACATGCAAAGTCACACTCCGAACATGAAAGTGCTTTTTCTCCACTGTGAGTCAGCTTGTGACTCTTCAGCTGACCCTTTTCACGACACGCATAGTTGCACACGGAACATGAAAAAGGTTTTTCTCCACTGTGAATTAGCATGTGTCTCTTTAGTTTATCCTGTTGATTACATGCATAGTCACACTCCGAACATGAAAGTGCTTTTTCTCCACTGTGAGTCAGCTTGTGGCCCGTTAGGTCGCTCTTTTGATAACATGCATAGTTACACACGGAACATGAAAAAGATTTCTCCACGTTAGTCAGCATGTGTGTCTTCAGGTTACCCTGATGATAACTTGTATAGTCGCACTCCGAACATGAAAGAGGTTTATTTTCTACTGTGAGTCAGCACGTGCCTCTTCAGCTTAACCTTTCGACAACACGCATTTTTGCACACAGAACATGAAAAAGGTTTTTCTCCACTGTGAGTGAGCATGTGCCTCTTCAGCTGACCCCTTCGACCGCACGCATATTTGCACACGGAACATGAAAAAGGTTTTTCTCCACTGTGAGTCAGCATGTGGCTCGCTAGGTTGCTCTTTCGATGACACGCATAGTCACACAGGGAACATGAAAAAGGTTTTTCTCCACTGTGAGTGAGCATGTGGATATTTAGTTGACCCTTTCGACGACACGCATAGTCGCACAGGGAACATGAAAAAGGTTTTTCTCCACTGTGAATCAGCATGTGTGTCTTCAGGATACCCTGATGATAACTTGTAAAGTCGCACTCCAAACATGAAAGAGGTTTTTTTCCACTGTGAGTCAGCATGTGACTCTTCAGCTGACCCTTTTGACGAAACGCATAGTTGCACACTGAACATGAAAAAGGTTTTTCTCCACTGTGAATAAACATGTGTCTCTTTAGTTTATCCTGTTGATTACATGCAAAGTCACACTCCGAACATGCAAGTGCTTTTTCTCCACTGTGAGTCAGCTTGTGACTCTTCAGCTGACCCTTTTCACGACACGCATAGTTGCACACGGAACATGAAAAAGGTTTTTCTCCACTGTGAATTAGCATGTGTCTCTTTAGTTTATCCTGTTGATTACATGCATAGTCACACTCCGAACATGAAAGTGCTTTTTCTCCACTGTGAATCAGCATGTGTTTCTTCAGGTTACCCTGATGATAACTTGTATAGTCGCACTCCAAACATGAAAGAGGTTTTTTTCCACTGTGAGTCAGCATGTGCCTCTTCAGCTGACCCTTTCGACAGCACACATATTTGCACACGGAACACGAAAAAGGTTTTTCTTCACTGTGAGTCAGCATGTGGCTCGTTAGGTCGCACTTTCGATAACATGCATAGTTGCACACGGAACATGAAAAAGGTTTTTCTCCACTGTGAATCAGTATGTGTCTGTTTAGTTTACCCTGTTGATTACATGCATAGTCACACTCCGAACATGAAAGTGCTTTTTCTCCACTGTGAATATGCATTTGTACGTTTGAATTTCGGTTTTGAAAATTCATATCAAAATTTGACGTAGGAGAGAAGGAGTAGTTGCGGTTGAGAGGAGTGAATCCTTTTTCCACAAAATGGGTCCGAAGATCTGTCAACAAATTTGAAAAATGACATGGATGAAAATGATTCAGTTAAACGTAGAGTAAATAAGCGAAGTAAGTTCGTAGAAACGTTAATAAAATAGGAAATGCCCAATTTTTCATGTTTACGATGAATATTGGTTTTACCTGCTTCCTTGGTTATTCTTCCAAAGCGTTCCAAGCATTCCTCTTTAACATCAGGCAGGTCTATGTCAATTTTCATATAAGAAAGCCCCGCTTCATCTTGTGGGGATCCAAGAACCGCGTGTATGGTAACTGTTTCCACATTAATGCTTACTGGAATAAAAAAGGAGAATAAATAGAATGTATCTTTGAATGGCCAGCCCTGAACCAAACGGCGCCAGGCGCGAGTTTAATTTTGGCTGACCTTACAGTCTTAATTAGTATAAACCAAGGGTGGATATCAATGTAATCAATAAAATTATGATTTTTGGTTTTTTGTAGCACGGTATTTATGAAAAATAATATCAAGGGCGATTTGTTAAGTTGAGTATTCGACGCCCGAAGCGAACTGCTCCAATTGCGTCCACATAAGTCCAGCCATGTGTCTTCGTACCATTGATGTAAAACGAAACATTATTTTAATTACAAAACTATAAACTATTTTTTAACGAATAAAGATACCATAAAAGATGGAATTTGGATGAAAGTTTTAAAGGTCAATATCAGATAAAAATGACAACACACGTCCACTTGAGGGACAGATTCAACAAGAAAGAAAAACCCTGCTCTAGAGCACCATAAGCAGGGAGTTGTAAGTCAATGGGATAGTGTTTTGTAAATCAATATTTATGAATTTTTAACGTTTAAAAAATACGTGTTATTTACAGCAAGTTCCTATAAAATTAGGGGAAAATAGAGGAACCGACAACTTATTGTGAATAGTATAATCATGCTAAAATAGTGCTGTATTTTGGTAGTTTCCGGAAAGGACGCATTTTAGGGTATATACCCAACACACCTTATGTATTATAAGAGAGGATGAAACAAGTATGTGTCCTGTTTGCACGACATTTCAAAACAGACATGGATTCCGGACATCCGTTTTTAAAGTTCTATATTTTACATGTAAACAATGCAACTACTCTCCACATATTGCAAGAATTGCGTCGTTACAGCTGGGAGGTCGAAATCTAAATCCGAAAATGCAATTTCACCTCCACCTTCTTCCTGGAGCCCTGGTTCCGTCTTGATTGATATTGTATTTGGCTTCAGTAGATCCATGGTCTGCTTTGGTAGGGTTTGGTGATTAGTTAAACCCTGAAACAGAACAAAGTTGTAAAGGAATTCAGTTTTTAAAATTTGGTTTGTCAAGTCGTAGCAAAAATACAAAATAGAAAACCTTGAAGTCATAATTATTATTTTTTTTATTTAAGTTTTAATCCAGCAGGACTGGGAGGATAGTGCGATCCCAGTCTGCCATATTACATAAATAAAACAGGGAAACAATAAAATAAAGTTAAAAAAAAAAATTATAAAAATGGAAATAAGATAAAAAAAAGAGAAAAAAAGTATATATATTAGGCAGGTACCTAAATATAAAATTAAAATATAAATCAAAAATAAAAATATTATGACAAAGGTTGAGAGAAACGTCGTTTATCTTGGGAAAACTCTTTTTCTTATTTTTTTTACCGTCTATGTCTACCGCCATTCTGTTGTTATCTATCTGTGATCAAACAACTGTTATCCGTATATTTGTTATCATTTTAATAAATGCATTTGAAATACTAATCTTTTAATGGGTTGATGTCATTTTGACAGTTTAAAACATTCTGCTGTGATAAAACGCCCGATGATTCATTAACTAAACTGGAAGAACGGCCGCTACCAAAATGAACAGAAATGAATTTAAGTATTATTTCTTACCAATAAACATCACTTGCATCCTATAATAAGTTTAACAGGACGGTATAAACAGAGTGTGGAAACAGGAAGAAAGATTGTCGGAGAAGAAAGCACTTGTCAGAAAATATATAGGTTATGCATAGACAAGAATGAAGTCATAGACAATTAGTATAATTTTCATTAACCCGGTCATATAAGAACATGGTAATTTCTACTTTAATTTTAATGGGTACGATAAATATGCCTCTCCTAGTAGTAGTGCAGTATATATTAATTATTTACCAACAAAAAAATGCATTAATAAAATTATTTTTTATCAAGACATTTAAGAATCGTGGCTCCCTTCTTATCAGAACCAAGAAATTCTTTTTTTCTGATAAAGAATACATTACCAATAATGATCTTCAATTTAATATCCTAATATAATATACCTATGTATAAATTTAACTCTTATTAAACGAAATAAAAAAATACTGTGTATTTCATTTTTATGTTAAGGTCAGAGAAATGTCAAAATTCGATATAATCGTAAAAACCACATCTTCATATTTCATATTTTACAATCTAAGAAGGGTTGTTTCGGAGAATTTTAATAATTCTTCAAATTTGAAAGTTAATTTTCATGTTCTGTGAAAGATTTTTTCAATTTCTGTTACTATTTCAGTTTTCTCAAGCTACTAGCCTATAATGATATAACAACATAATTTGAATAGGACTTTCACAGAACCTTAAAATGAACCTTTAAATTTGATCAATTGTTCAAATTCTCCGTAACAACCCTTTTTTATAAATGATTTCAAATTTCAAATAATCTTAAATTATTTTTAAGACAGATTGATCGTTCATCTTGGAACAAGATTTTACCTGACTTGCGCTGTCCTGAGAAAATGAGCAGTAAAGAAGGATACTTTAAGTAAAGTATTGGAAAAAATTGTTTACGATCAATTATATTCTACTATCTCACGCTCACTCTTAAATAATCAACACGGCTTCATTAAAAATCGCTCAACAACTTCAAATCTTGCATTTTTTACAAATTTTCTTCATGCTCAAATGGAATTGCGATGCCAGGTAGATGCCATTTATACGGATTATTTTAAAGCATTTGACCGTGTTAATCATTATATTCTTTTACAAAAGTTATTAGGTCTAGGAATTCACGGTGACGCATGATGCATCGCATCTTACGTCAATAATCGGCACCAAATCACGTTTGTCAATGATTTTGCATCTTGCTTAACGGAAATCGTCTCAGTTGTGCCCCAGGGGTCGCATCTTGGACCACTCTTATTTTATATTTATATAAATGACATTTACGCATGCTTTAAAAATAGTTAGTTTGTTTTATACCAGGATGACATGAAAATTTATAAAACTATACAGCGTTTACCCGATTATATGGAATTGCAAAGCGATCTTGATAATTTGTGCGTATATTGTGAATCAAATTTATTGTCCTTAAACATATCTAAGTGTCACTCGATTATATTTACTAGAATTAAAAACAAAATCATCTATCCATACAACTTGAATAACAAACCTTTACAACCTATGTCTACGTGTAAAGATCTAGGTGTTTACTTAGATAGCAAGTTAATTTTTGACAAGCACATTGAACACATTATTTCAAAATCCTACAGAATGCTAGGTTTCGTATTAAGAATATGCAAAGTTTTCAAAAGTGAAACTCTAACTCTGAAAATTTTGTTTTGTTCATTGGTCAGAAGTCCACTGGAGTATGCTTCCACAATATGGAATCCTCAATATAAGGTATACATAGATTTAGTAGAAAGTATACAGAATAAATTTTCGAAACATTTAATCAAGGATTACAAAAAAACTACAAATAATTTGTTAACTTTACAAAAAAGACGCACATTGTCAGACCTGTTGTTTCTACATAATCTGCTAAATAATAAAATAGATAGTCCCGAATTGCTATCCGTCATTGGTTTAAATGTTCCAACGAGGCGTACCAGGTACAATACACTATGTCATATTGAAGCCAACAATACCAATGCAGCAAACTACTCAGTAATTACTCGCGCAATCACAACATACACCCATTACGAAAAATTACTACATTTAGACATCTTTCATGATTCCCTTCTAACATACAAAACTAACTTATTAAAATTCTTAGCATGACATATTTTAAAAATATTTCCACATCGTTTTTCTCAACTTCTATGTATTAACAGTCAATTACAATTCGTGAGCTTATTATAATTCTTGTTTTCAATTCATTTATTATTATCTATCCACACACTTCCTTCCTTTTATAACAATCTCAGGCGAAATTACGTAATGATATTTTATGGACATACGTAACAGGTACTACAACTATGTAATAACTAAAAATATCTAACTGTATCTTATTGTACTGTGTATTAGGGTGGAACACTTTTATATGAAAAATTTTTTTTTTTCGAAATTCGAACTGGAATACCAGGTAAAAGTTGCTTTATGTAATTTTAAATAACACTTTTCAATTTGAAAGTTCTAGCTCGACGGTTTGAGGTCCCGCCATAGACTTGAAATTAATTTTTTATGGTTTTATAGACGTTTTGTATTAAACACTCTATAAACAAAATAATAAGTAAATATAATATATTATGCAATGATAAAATAAAAGTAGATCTAAATTATTAGTAAAAATATTTTTTTCAGAAAGTAAACACAGGTTCAGAAAGTTATGTTGGTATGAATAAAATCATTTTTTATAGCAAAAATCCTTTTTCGGCTCAAACTTTGGCATGAGTTTTCGAGATGCTAATTTAGATTTAATGAATCCCTCTCGTCTTGTCTTGTCAAATACACTTAGAGCTGCTTCTGTCACAACTTTGACAGATTTTTCCACAGTCTGGGTGTGGCAAGGCAGTCTCATAAACTCCAACACTGCATCTTCTCCATTTTCAAAAAGATCTTGTAACTACTCATTGGAAATATTCATCAGTATTGGGGGTTCGTATATATTTTATTGCAAGTCAATTATATCAATGTAAGAACATGCATTAAAGTCCACTTTTGGCACGTCAAACATGCGCGAAACAGAATTTTTATTAACTTGACGAGCCTTTAAAATGCGTCTTGCAGCGAGTTCTCTAATGTGCTTACGTGAATCTGTTATCATAGGTACTCAACAACAAGTTTTCTGGATGAGCAAAGTAACTGTTTCGAATTATAAGAGGGTCCACTATCGCTAACAACTCGTTGGACAAATATCTTGTGCTGTTAATGAGCTTCCATAAATGATTTAAACCATCTTTGTAGGATGGATGTGTTTTGATAGCAAACCAGACAGGAGCGTGCGATTATACGACAAACGTTGCTAAAGTCAAAAGATTTTGTTGTGGATTTTCTGTAGAAATATACAAATGCAGTATGCGATTAGCTCTTGTCAACCAGCAAGCATGGGGTAGTTTACCTGGGCTTTTCTGTAATAAATCAGGAGACCAGGATCCATTTATGACAGCAGTAGTAATTTCTTGTGAATATTTCTGGTCTGTACTGAGATCTGTGGATATTTGTGGAGGTAGTTCACCTTCTATTTTCTCAAAGCTGGCCAACGGCAGCGTCTCGCATATCTCTAATGCTTTACAAATTTGACCTGCAAATGATTTAGGTCCTGCAGTAGGGCCATCCAAATAGGTAAAATGCCTCAACGGTAACTCATTGGCGTGTAAGAGACAAATTATCCATTGCAATGGTCGAGATAGTCTGTTCTCCAAAAAACGAATCACGCCTCCCACTTTCCCCGTATTTGTGTTCCATCACAGCTAACAGCCATTAAACCATCTAGTGATATCTTTTCAGTCGGTAAAAAGCTGTGGATAGCTCTTTCAATATTTTTTGCAATGCCCGATGTTGGAACCCCATACCCAACATAAACAGTACCTGGTTCTTTTATAATCGAAATATGTTCCTCTTGTACAATCACTCTAAAGCCTCTTCGATCTTTTTAAAACAGTTTTAGCCGTCTTGTCTTTCCTTCCATCGAAATATAATAAAGGAATTTCTGTTACTCTTTCTTCGGTTAAAATTTGCTCGCTGTCTTTTTCTTCTTTGTTTCATCCAATCTATTATGCCTCATTTCTTGTTTGAGAGTACGTAATCTTCGATTTAGAATTTTTTTACTCTGATTTAGATCCTTTCTTCCTAAAGCCATCAGTCAGTTAGTGCGTTGGTCTTCTAAAAATATTTATTCCTCTTTTGGCACTTTTTTTTCTCTCAAACAAGTACAGCTTACAAATTCTTTACATTTACTTGCAGCTATGTCAAAAATCTTTCTACTTTGTACTCTGAACTTTTCTAACTTTTCTTTTTTAAGTTTCTTCAAAGACTTTTTCAAATTGTAACACTTCGAGTGATAACTTTTTAGTAACTGTAAGATTCTTTTGTGTGTGACAATTGGAATAGAAGATTTTATCCACAATTCTTCAATTTTCGTTCAAACCATTTTGGCAATTTCCAAAAACGTAGGTCCTTTTGTTGTGTTGTTCCTTACTTTAAAGTGTTGTCGAACACATTCGTAGAATTTCATCACTTATTCATATGTAGGTAGGATATTCTCTTTCAATTCTGCACTTACACCAAATATCGGACATTTTAAATTTTGTCTCCTAGAAGTCATGTTAATTCACTTAAAAAACGTTTATCAATAAGTACTCGTGAATATAATTGACGCGCGACCTTTCACCTTGAGACAATTATCGACACTAGTTTAAACAAAATACTGCATTTCGTAGATTTTCAGGTGCCGCCCCCCGGTTCGTCCCGCACTTTTCTTCTCTGTTATAGCGCCAAAGTTTATTAAAATAAAAAAAATATTTGATTGCAATAGCTAGTTAACTATATTTGAATATGTTATTAAATAAAATAAACCTATTTTAATAAAATCTGTACTATTCTGTAGGCCGCGCAAATAGCACCTAAACTGTCGTTTTTGTAAATGTTCGATGTCTTGGCGGGGGCTTTTACCGTTGTCTGATATTATTTATATTTTTAATTGAGGTAATTGATGGCAATTGGCAACTTAATACAACTATTCCAAATCAAAATTAGAAAAAAAAAATTTCGTTCCGCCCTACTGTGTATGTCCAAATAAATAAATAAAATAAATAAAAAGTGGTCCAATTTAACAGACTCTCCCTTATATATTTGTCACAGTTCACTTTGCATGGTGAATTCTATTTAAAATTACAATTTTGGAGTTTGAATGCAGCGCAACACAATGCGTGAAATCCAAAGATATTAGAAGAACGAGATATGCTATGTTGGCCGCCGGACCGTAGGCGGAGTACTAACTAATTAGGGTACTTTGAACGGTATCGGGACGTGTACGCACAGAAATCTGTTCTATGTATTAGCGCGGATACCTTAGCGATGCCTTAGCGTAAGCGAAGGTGTGCAGTAGTATTGGTGAACAAAACCGGCGACACTCGGCAAAGCAATTCCACACAGTATGAACTGCTCATAGCACATCTCGTTCTTCTAATATCTTTGGTGAAATCTCTCAAGTTAAAATGGCAGTTTGATAATTTTGCAGGCACAAATGAGAAGCTGTCAGATAGGTAATTTAGAATTTGAATTTTGTTTTAAGAACCATATTTTTGTTAGTTGTATAATTTTGTATGGACGTAAGGGTCATAATTGCAGACGTCCCACCACAGGCAATCTTGATGCCACATCTGTCGTAGATTTATCAGACGTTTCATCTCCTGAAAGTCTTGATCTTACCATGACGCCCACGACCAGTGGGGCGTACAAAAGAAATGCGAGTCCTGATGGAACTGTGGCGGAAATTATGGGAATGATGAGAAATTTCCTGAAAATAAGGCAAAAAACAAGATCTGGACGAAGTAGATCACTTTTTTCTGGGCATATGCAAGACGGTAAAAAAACTACCAAAGATAGACCAGTTGAAAACAAAATCAATTATTAATTCGGCCGTGCACGAAGCCGAGCTCAAGCAGCTGGAGGGGGAGGAACAACTGCGTATCTATCGCTACGACCACACTTGTAATGTTGATCTGGAATAAAAATATTGATTTATTTTAATCATTACTCCTGAGGTGATATCTCACAAAAGCGGTGCTATAGAAATCATCCAATAAATAAATAACTGTCAACATTTTAAGTTTTTGTCTCTGTTGTTCCTCCTCCAGCTGCTTGAGCTCAGCTCATGGCCGAATAAAGATTTGGCAGTTTTTTTACCGTCTTACAGAAAAAAGTGATGTATGTCGTCTAGATCTTCTCCAGATCTAATGCTACGTATTCATCTAGCGAACAAGACGCGAACTGAACCACGAGTTAGTTCACTATCCCGGTCGTGATTCCGTGCAATTCTGTCGTAATACAGCTGTTTTGGAAACATGAGTAAGGCCGAAATACTGTAACTCAGATAGCAATCTCTTCATACTTGTTGTACTGTTATTGTCCTTATATACTGTAACTAATATATGTTAATACTCGTTATACTGGTATTATACTTATGCACGGTGTCCGGAAACTCGTGGTACAAGCGGGATACTGGAGAATCTACACCACATGGGGAACCCAAACAAACAAAGTTTTTTGATTTTAGCATTTTCACCAAAAAAAAAACCAAAAAAAAAATATTTTTCGGCTATTTCAGGGTTAACATTTTTTCGTAGAAATTAACGGATTTAACGGATAGAAATTATTATTAGCATAGGTAGGTACTCACAATATGTAGCGATGTTCCGATCTTCAACTCAAAACACAAACACGTCAAATTATTTTAAATGTTCACCGTTAACTTCCAAGCACAGTTGGGACCGTCTGATGATTGATTATTGCACTCTTTGAATCATGTCGGAGTTAATTTTTACCTCTTTGATGGCATCGATGATAAGTCTCAAAATCAAAACATTAAAAACGTACATCAGTTTTCAGACACTTCGAAGGCATCGATGATAAATTTTAAAGTATCAATATCAAAACAATAATACCGCGTTTTAAAATACAAAAATTTCGCCCACAATTCGCTTTTATGTTTAAATTAACGAGAAAAAATCTTAAAGCAAAATGCAATGTTTAAACGATCTCATAAATACGGCCACCTGCGGCGACCCATAAATCAGCACTGACCTACTTAAGATTTAACAAAAATGGGACATCTGCTTAGAATACTGTTTACTATCGTGCGTCTCTTTCCTTCATATGTTAGTAGAACCCAACATACTAGAGAAAGCTATATTTTGCGAATATGTCAGAGATAGGTATAAATATTAGAAGAACAGATGTTTTAACCCTGCAGAGCAGAAATATTTTATGATTACACCGGATTAAATTAAGGGTAATTTCAAAATAATGCTTCAAATCCGGGTTTCTTTATTTTTTTACTTTTAAATAGTTTTAATTATTTGGGTACTTTGATCTTCAGTATTAATTTATAAGAATTTGATAAAAAAAATCAACTTCTGACTCGATTTACTCGAAAACGAAAGCTCAAATAAAAAAAAATATACTACAAAAATTGACTCCAAATGTTATGTAGATTCACCAGTTTACCGCCTGTACTACGAGTTTCCGGACACCGTGTATACTCTAACTAATATAACAATATTTTCCTACTTGTACTTACATACTGTAATTATAATGTAATAAAAAAAAAGCAAAAACATAAAGCCCACTCACACAGGGCTCTTCAAGTGCCTCTTTGCTCATACGGAAGTACATGAAGAATCGTTCGTCATCTGATTCTAGTTCCTTTACTAAAGTAAGGAACTCTACCAACATTTTTCTTTTTTAATCAATGTTGTGGACCCAAATACTTCTTCTCACTTTTTTTATTTTTATTTTTACGAGAATATTGATTTAATAATAATACTCGTAGTAAATCATCTTCAAATTCGGATTCAGAAGACATGGCAAAGCTATCGTCTGCTGAGAAGAGAATCACATAAACATAACCTAAAAAGTAAAAGTCAAATCAACTGACGCGCATGCGCACCACGAGACCCCTTATCACGTGATCACAAACGACGCGTACCTTGTGTGCCAGTGTGCCAGTGTGAACACCAACAAGAACTTTGTGCCGCGTTGCTCTGCGCGGCGCGGGCTAAGTGTGATTCTACCTTAATATTAAGATCTTCACGTTGCTATCTCAAATTAAATAATGATTATCATTACCAGTATCCGCCCCAGTATTTTTATGTGTTGCTAGTTAAGCTACTTAAGCAATCTTCCGAACAGGCCTTCCATTGATATGCTTGGTGTAACTATAAGTGACCAGCTCAGGTATGGGGGCTCCATCGAAGCCAGAGTAAAGCTGGCCTCTCAGAAGCTGGGCGTACTGTACAGGGACCGCAGATACTTTAATAGTACACAACTCCTGACCCTGTACAAATCGCAAGTGCGCCCTACTGTCGAATTTGGCAGCCATCTCTGGTCCGGAGCCCCTAAATACCTGAAAAAAACCCTTGACTCTGTGCAGAAACGGGCGGTCCGTTTGATAGATTCCTCAATCTTAACAAACGGACTGCAATCTTTAGAGCACAGGCGTCAGGTAGGTATGCTGTCCTTGTTCTATCAGTATTACAATGGAAGATGCTCTGAAGAACTAGCGTCATTGATCCCTTTGGCACCGGTGCGTAGTCGGGATACACGCCAAACGCGCGCCCAACATTTGTACACGGTTGACATTTGTCAAATGAGAACGGGTCGCTTCTACGATTCGTTCTTAAGTTCAACAGCTCGGCTGTGGAACGAACTGCCTGCCTCTGTGTTTCCTCCCTCCTACAACATGGGACTCTTCCAGACCTATGTTCACTCCTTCCTCTCCACAAAAAGACCCTCCACACAGCATCCCCAAAGATGACATAGGCCCTGAGGGAAATTTTTTTCTTCAGGGCCTCCTGTGTGGAGTTAATATAAAAAAAAAATAAAAAAAAGTTGACACCGTAACACAAATGTTAAGGGGTGTTTCCATTTTGTAATTAGTTATTTTGATAACAGATGAAAATAATTAATAATAAGAACAATATGTATACGTTTATGGTCTAGTATTGGTGAAGATGATAAAGCAGCGAACATGGCGGAGGCTATGATATTCTGGTAATGTCAGTAACGTAGTTAGGTTAGGCTACTTACGGTCAAGAGTTGAGGGACCAAAGGCCAAAGGCCAAAGTATATTAAAATAATGAAATATTTGATTGCAACAGCTAGTTAACTATATTTGAATATGTTATTAAACAAAATAATCCTATTTTAAAAAATTCTGTACTCATTGTAGGCCGCGCAAATAGCCCCTAAACTGTCGTTTTTGTAAATTTTCGACGTCTTGGCGGGGGCTTTTACAGTTGTCTGATATTATTTATATATTTAATAGAGGTAATTTATGGCAATCGGCAACTAACAAACTAACTAACCAACCATCACGCCGTTTCCCCGCAGGGGTAGGCAGAGAGGACGGACCGCCAAACAACTCGGTCTTGGCACACACTCCTTGCCTCATTCACATTCATACATCGTCTCATACATACTCTTCTATTGTTTTGACTCTTGACATGGCCCGACTCAAGTATCTGATTCACTTGATCGTGCCATGTCTTCCTCGGGCGTCCCCGACTTCTGCTACCATTCACATTTGCATCGTATATTCTCCTTACACTCCTTTCTTCGCTTATTCGCTCTACATGCCCAAACCATCTAATTCACCCTTTCTTGATCTTACTCATTACGCTTACATCAGCCTTGCACTCTTTGCGTATATCCACATTCCTCACACGATCATACATGGTTTTACCACACATACGCCTCAGGGATCTCATTTCAACAGCATTCAACCTACTTTCATCCTTTCTTTGCCAGTTCCATGCCTCACTTCCATACATCAGGGTAGGTACCAGCACTCCATTGTGGACTGCTAACTTCGCTTCTTTGGACAATTTTTTGTTAGCGTTCAGTCCTCCATTAATGGAGTTACCTGCATTTACTCTTCTTTCAATATCTCTGTCAGCCTTCCCATCTCTCGTAAACATGCTTCCTAAATACACAAATTCATCCACCTGCTCCAAGTATTCCTCATTCACAGCTATATTGCACACTGTTTTCGTACTTTCTCTTTCAAACACCATTACTTTAGACTTACTTACATTCATCATTAACTCATTCTTCACGCATACTTCGTTCATCCTAGACACGAGAGACTGCAGATCATCCATACTATTATCAATCAGCACCGCATCATCAGCATACAACAGGCAACATACTTTAAGATTACTCAAATTCGCGCCCAATCCCACCTTTTTCAATTCTTGCATACAATTATCCATGTATAGATTGAATAACCACGGTGACATTACGCAGTAGGGCGGAACGAAATTTTTTTTTTTCTAATTTTGATTTGGAATAGTTGTATTAAGTTGCCAATTGCCATCAATTACCTCAATTAAAAATATAAATAATATCAGACAATGGTAAGAGCCCCCGCCAAGACATCGAAAATTTACAAAAACGACAGTTTAGGGGATATTTGCGCGGCCTAGAAAATAGTACAGAATTTATTAAAATTTAATTTGATTTAAAAACATATCCAAATATAGTTAAATAGCTATTGCAATCAAATATTTCTTTATTTTAATATACTTTGGCGCTGTAACAGAGGTGCAAAGTGCGGGACGAAGCGGGGGGCGGCTCCTGACAATCCACAAAATGCATTGATTTGTTTAAACTACTGTAGATAATTGTCTCAGGTGAAAGGTCGCGCGTCAATTATATTCACGAGTACTTATTGTTAAACATTTTTTAAGTGAATTAAATTGATTTCTAGAAGACAAAATTTAAAATGTCCGATATTTGGTGTAAGTGCAGAGTTGAAAGAGAATATCCCACCTACATATGAAAAAGAGATGAAATTCTACGAATGGGTTAGATAAGACTTAAAAGTAAGGAATAACACAACAACAGAACCTACGTATTTGGAAATTGCCGAAGTAGTTTGAACGAAAATTGAAGAACTGTGGATAAAATCTTCTATTCCAATTGTCACACACAAAATAATCTTACAATTACTAAAAATTTATCACTCGAAGTGTTATAATTTGAAAAAGTCTTTGAAGAAACTTAAGGAAGAAAAGTTAGAAGAGTTCAGAGTACAGAGTAGAAAGATTTTTGACATAGCTGCAAGTAAATGTCAAGAATTTGTAAGCTGTACTTGTTTGAGAGAAAAAGAAAATTCCAAAAGAGGAACAAGTGTTTTTAGAAGACCAACGCACTAACTGTCTAATGGCTTTAGGAAGAACTGATCTTATCCATAGTAAAAAATTGCTGAATAGAAGATTACGTACTCTCAAACAAGAAATTAGGCATAATAGATAGGATGAAACTAAGAACAATAAGACAGAATGAGACCCGAGCAAATTATAACCGAAGAACGAGTAACAGAAATTCCTTCATTATATTTCGATGGAAGGAAAGACAAGACGGCTAAAACTGTTTTAAAAAGATCGAAGAGGCTTAGAGTGATTATACAAGAGGAACATATTTCGATTATAAAAGAACCAGGTACTGTTTATGTTGGGTATGGGGTTCCAACATCGGGCAGTGCAAAAAATATTGAAAGAACTATCCACAGATTTTAAACGACTGAAAAGATATCACTAGATGGTTTAATGGCTGTTGGCGGTGATGGAACAAACACAAATAAAGGGAAAACAGACTATCTCGACCATTGCAATGGATAATTTGTCTCTTACACGCCAATGAGTTACCATTGAGGTATTCGTTTACCTATTTGGATGGCCCTACTGCAGGACCTAAATCATTTGCAGGTCAAATTGGTAAAGCATTAGAAATATGTGAAACACTGCCGTTGGCTAACTTTGAGAAGATAGAAGGTGAACTACCTCCACAAATATCCACAGATCTCAGTACAGACCAGAAATATTTACAAGAAATTACTACTGCTGTCATAAATGGATCCTGGTCTCCTGGATTTATTAAAGAGAAGCCCAGGTAAACTACCCTATGCCCGCTGGTTGACAAGAGCTAATCGCATACTGCATTTGTATATTTGTATAATCTTGTGACTTTAGCAACGTTTGTAGTATAATCATACGCTCCTGTCTGGTTTGCTATCAAAACACTTTCATCCTGCAAATATGGTTCAAATCATTTATGGAAGCTCATTAACGGCACTAGACATTTGTCCAACGAGTTGTTAGTGATAGTGGACCCTGTTATAATTTGAAATAGTTACTTCGCTCATCCAGAAAACTTGTTGTTGAGTATGATAACAGATTCACGTAAGCACATTAGAGAACTCGCTGCAAGACGCATTTTAAAGGCTCGTCAAGTTAATAAAAAATCTGTTTCGCGCATTTTTGAGGTGCCAAAAGTGAACTTAAATGCATTTTCTTACGTAGACATGATTGACTGGCATGAAAATATATACGAACCCTCAATACTGATGAATATTTCCGATGATCAGTTACAAGATCTTATTGAAAATGGAGAAGATACAATGTTGAAGTTTATGAGACTGCCTTGCCACACCCAGGCTGTGGAAAGATTTGTAAAAGTTGTGACAGAAGCAGTTCTAAGTGTATTCGACAAGACAAGACGAGAGGGATTCATAAAATCTAAATTAGCATCTCGAAAACTCATGCCAAAGTATGAACCTAAAAATGGTTTTTGGTATAAAAAAATGATTTTTTTCATACCAACATAACTTTCTTAATCTGTGTTTATTTTTGACAAAATTTTTTTTATTAATTAAAATCTACTATTATTTTATCATTTCGTGCATAACATATTATATTTACTTATTATTTTGTTTATAGGTTGTTTAATACAAAACGTCTATAAAACCTTAAAAAATAAAATTTCAAGTCTATGGCGGGACCTCAAGATGTCGAGCTAGAAGTTCCAAATTGAAAAGTGTTATTTAGAATTACATAAAGCATATTTGACCTGGTATTCCAATTCGAATTTCGAAAAAAAATAATTTTTCATACAAAAGTGTTCCACCCTATTACGCAGCCTTGTTTAACACCTTTCGTGATATCAAACCACCCCGTAAAACCACTGTTTACCCTAACACATGCAACGCTTCCCTCATATAGAGACGCAATTGCCTGAGTCAGATTCGCATTCACTCCATACTTGGACAACACCTTCCATAGCTTTTTCCTGTCGACTCGGTCGTATGCTTTTTGTAGATCTACAAAGGCACAGAAAAGTTTCTGGTTTTTTGCCAGAAACTTCTCGGTGAGCATACGCAATGAGAAGATCTGGTCCATGCACCCCCTTCCACTCATAAAAGCACCTTGCACATCCCATATTTTATCCTTTGTTTCCTTTCTTACCCTTTCAATCAAAATTCTACCATACAGCTTGCCAACTGAACTTAGCAGGCTAATAGCCCTATGATTCCCACATTCCATACGTGACCCTTTACCTTTGTATAATGGCATAATCACCGCCCTTAATAGTTATCAATTAATGTTTTCGAGATCGAAGTTAACAATTTAAAAATATTTATA
Organism: Hesperophylax consimilis; assembly: GCF_061612785.1. Lineage (NCBI taxonomy): Eukaryota > Metazoa > Arthropoda > Insecta > Trichoptera > Limnephilidae > Hesperophylax > Hesperophylax consimilis. Next base: position 12,564,523 of record NC_142852.1, read on the forward strand.
CAGATACATTGATTTATATTTTATAATCCACCATTTTATGTTTTTGTAATTTACTAAATATACCTACTACACAATACTCCAGCGTTTGGCCTCCATACTTATTTGATATTAATGGGACGATCAAACCTTTATTCTCCCTAAAGCGAGTGCTGTGGACTAGAGGGTTTTTATATTTCTTTTCATTTTTATAAACTACTGCTTATTGTGTAAAAGCTTCTCTCATAATCATGTGCTATTTACGCCAACTATGGCGAGATCTTCTTATAATTCTCTAACTTCTCCATTCTCTTTTTGCAACCCAAACTAGCTATACATTATTTTTCTTTTTTATATTATAGTAATGTATAGATTCTATGTACGCAAACTGTAAAATTCACCCGCCATAACACAGGGTCATCCCAAGCATGGAGGGTGAAATATCACAAAAACCATATGTACCTACCCTCCAAATCATGATTAATAAAAATAAAAATTATTAAAAAAAAAAACAACCAAACTTATATATAAACATAGACATGATGTCTATTGTAATATATGCATCTTGTTTTTTTTTTGTTTTAATTCATGGTAAGTGTATAAATATTTTTAAGAATAATGTTTTTAAATAGTAATTTTATTGTGGATGTACTTCTGAGCTGTATAAAAATTACATCGTAGCCAAATTTTATTTAACGTTAATCCCCAATGCGCCCCTTTGCCTTCACTAACCTTAATTCCATGATAACAGGTAATTGAGGGCGGAGCTTTAATCCAGGGCCTTACAAAAATATGCTTCGTTCTCTAATACGGAATGCAAATAACTGTGGTCGGTTTGATTTGATATAACGGCTGCTTATAAAACGAAGAGCGTGAACAAAAGTAGGAAAACAATGGACCGATGCACGATACGTAAGCTAAGCTATACATTTTCTATTAATTGATACTCATTTATCGATCAGTACTCATTTCAAATCACCTTTATGATTTCTCAAAAACTTGAATATCATTCATGTTTTTGGTTGTGATTTACATCGCCTGTGCATTTATTGTGTGTCAAAATGGCATTCTGGCTGGAATAGTGAGAAATGTGGGCAGATTTCGAATCTTTAGTAGGGATATTCATAAATATATTATTTTCTTATAATTGGAAACAGATAAGAAACTTATTTGAATTTTTATTAAGTTTAAACGTAGGTATTATAAATATAACATCATATGAAATGCAACCATATTCGTAGTCATTCACATCGTTATAATTTAAAATTACGTTAAATTAAAGTGAACAATAAACATCATTGCCCCCTTATCATATCTCCTGATGGCCAGTCTCCCCCCAGTATCCCCCCAGTATCCCCACAGAATCCCCCCAGTATTGTTATGTTTGTTGCAAGTTGCCACCGCAACACAAATGTTGTAAACTGACGATCTATTTTATGACACACCTATAGCCCGACTGTCAAAGGAAAAGACGCTGTACACCCCGGTGAGTGATTTATTATTTATGCATCCCAATAAGATGGCAAATTCAAATGATTATTGTAGAACTACCCGTGTAGCTAATGTGAGCTCCCTTCAGTAATTGTACAATTATTCCGAGAGTTATTTCAGTTTTGAAGTAGGTAATGTCATCGATAGTTTCCCATATTTTATGTTCATATTAATTGAGGTTATGTACGACTTTTCCCACAATTTTGATCTATCCAAATATCTCCAACCTAGCGTGCCTCTTTGATAGTAAATATTTTATTTTCTATTTCAATTCACCTCTGGTAAAATGGCAATACAAACCTTTTATTCGGTAGGCAATACTGGTGCAACATTTAGGTATTATTTTTCAACCATCTGTGCTGTCAATTACTAAGTATATGTTAGTATTTTCTAATTATGATAAATCTGGATTGCAGATATTTTATTTTTGACAGAATATTTCAACCGAAACGAAATATTCAAAGCGCAAGCAATTTAAAATTCATTTATAACAATATTCTGTTTTAGGTAGGTTTCTTTGGGCTTGAACCAATTACCGAATTTGACCCCAGCAGTGCCATGGATCTATTAAATCCAGGTACTTTTTTCATCAAATCTCAACCAGGGTCCCGGGAAGTAGACAGAGGTAAAATACCCTATACGGATATAGACTTCAACCTACAAGGTGTAAAGAAGGAATACTTGCGGTATGCTGAGAGTACTTGCACAGCCAGTAAGTTACGTTTTATGTGCAAAAATCCTAAATGTTCAATTCCGATATTTGCAATCCATTTCTGTTTTAAGATGTAACTCAGAAAGTGCATAATACGCTTATTCGGAACCTCTTCCGCTACATGTAAGATCCTTTGGCATTTACCTTAATACTTTTCTTACAGAAAAATGCCAAACTACAGCAATTTTTTAACTTACTAACGATAACCTCTCATGTTTTCACTTTACTTGATACTCAATCGTAAAATATCATTGGTTTCGTTGCTTGTGTGGCACGTAGCGCCGTCTTGTTGAAAGTAAACGTTGTCCAGATCAATACCATCCAATTCTGGCCATAAAACATCATTAATCATCTCTCGATAGCGCAATCCATTCACCGTAACTGTTGCTCCAGCCTCATTTTCGAAATAGTAAGGTCCAATGACTCCGCCGGACCATAAACCGCACCAAACAGTCACACGTTGAGGATAGAGTGGCTTTTCAACAATAACTCTTGGGTTTTCCGAGCCCCAGATGCGACAATTTTGCTTGTTGACTAAGACACCGAGGTGGAAATGGGCCTCATCACTCAAGATGATTTGCATTTGATTCACTCAAGTGACTCAATGCGTTGGTGAAGCGTGTATCGTTCCATTTTTATTAATGGCGTAGTTTCTACTTGTCAAATGTCAAAAAATGATAGCTTCAAAAGTAAAATCTACCGAAATAGCGGGCTATTCAAAATAACACCTCCTATTGGAAAATCCTGTAATAAAACACATTACATTGACGCAAGAAAACATTATTCCATCGACTACAAACAACAAAACTCCGTATTGAAGGTACTCGAAAGCTAATGGTTTTCCTTCTCAGAACATTGTTCCCTGAAGCGGACATTTGGGGTCCTTCTTATTTCTTTAAGTGTCTTATTTAAATTCACTCATACATGGTCATTTAATGGTATCTTTAATTGTAAATATTTTCTTAAAAAATAAATATAAAACTTTGTTCTGGATCTCTCATAGAGGGCGATCGTAATAATTTGAAATGTATTTTGTGAAGTTATTGGAGTTGTATTGTTCGTCTTGGCATTTAAATGATCACTGTACCTACTGTTGTTTTTCCAGGTAGTATGAATGTGGAGACTGTTACCACCAAGAAGGAACCAGGACCCCGAGATGAAGATGAAGGGGGAATTCCTTATAAAGAAACTGACAAAGACCTGCCAGATGTTAAAAATAAAAGCTTAAAACACATGGAAAGAATTATCCAGACAGAAAGTAAAGCCAATTTACTCTCTTAGTTATAGTATTTCCTGATATCCTAATAATTTTGTTTTTTACGGCTGTAATTTCAATTTAACGCGCTATTCATCTTTGCATATCAACGTACGTTTTGTTGTTTGTTTTTTTATAGGTAACTATAATGTTGTGGCTGTTACCTTCAAAGTAGAACCAGGACCCCGAGAAGAAGATAGAGGGGGAATTTCCTATGTGGAAATTGACATAGAAGTGCCCGATGTTAAAAAAGAATGCCTAAAACACTCTCAAAAAATTACCCAGACAACAGGTGAATAACAATTCATTCTTTCTTTTTTCATATTTATGAGTCAACAGCGCTTACACAATAGATTTATTCGTAATTTTTTCTGATTCATTACAGATCTGAAAATACAACCTAAAAAACGATTAACTTGTCCCCATTGTAACTACTCCAGCTTCTATAAGGCAAAGTTAGAACTTCACTTGCGCACCCATACTGGAGGAATATCTTTTTCGTGTTCTGACTGTAAATATTCATGTTCTCGAAGAGGTTCATTGAAGATACACATGTTGACCCACAGTAGAGAAAAACCTTTTTCGTGTTCCTGCTGTAACTATTCATGTTCTCAAAGGGGACATTTGACTAGTCATATGCTAACGCACAGTAAAGAAAAACTTTTTTCATGTTCCGACTGCAAATATTCATGTTCTAGAAAAGGAGATTTGAAGAGACACATGGTGACTCACAGTAAAGAAAAACCTTTTACATGTTCCCACTGCAAATATTCATTTTCTCGAAATGGAGATTTGACGAGACACATGCTGCCTCACAAGCGAGAAAAACCTTTTTCATGTTCCGATTGCAGCTATTCATTTTCCCAGAGAGGGAGTTTGAAGAGGCATAGCTGACCCACACTGGAGAAAAACCTTTTTCATGTTTGAACTGCAGTTTTTCATTTTCTCGAAAGGAAGATGTGACGAGACACATGCTGACTCACAGTCGAGAAAAACCTTTTTCATGTTCCGATTGCAGCTATTCGCGTACTTAGAAGGGGAGTTTGAAGAGGCACATGCTAACCCACAGAAGAGATAAAGGGTTTTCGTGTTCTTGCTGTAACTATTCATGTTCTCAAATTTGGGGACATTTGATTAGTCATATGCTGACGTACAGTAAAGAAAAGCTTTTTTCATGTTCCGACTGTAAATACTCATTTTCTCGAAATGGAGATTTGACGAGACACATGCTGCCTCACAAGCGAGAAAAACCTTTTTCATGTTCCGATTGCAGCTATTCATTTTCCCAGAGAGGGAGTTTGAAGAGGCATAGCTGACCCACACTGGAGAAAAACCTTTTTCATGTTTGAACTGCAGTTTTTCATTTTCTCGAAAGGAAGATGTGACGAGACACATGCTGACTCACAGTCGAGAAAAACCTTTTTCATGTTCCGATTGCAGCTATTCGCGTACTTAGAAGGGGAGTTTGAAGAGGCACATGCTAACCCACAGAAGAGATAAAGGGTTTTCGTGTTCTTGCTGTAACTATTCATGTTCTCAAATTTGGGGACATTTGATTAGTCATATGCTGACGTACAGTAAAGAAAAGCTTTTTTCATGTTCCGACTGTAAATACTCATGTTCTAGAAAAGGAGATTTGAAGAGACACATGGTGACTCACAGTAAAGAAAAACCTTTTACATGTTCCCACTGCAAATATTCATTTTATCGAAAGGGAGATTTGACGAGACACATGATGACTCATATTCATCTTCTCAATGCGGTAATTTGAAGAGGCATATGCGTACCCACAGTCGAGAGAAACCTTTTTCATGTTTTGACTGCAATTATTCATGTTATCGAAAGGGATATTTGACACGTCACATGCTTAATCACAGTGTAGAAAAACTTTTTACATGTTCCGACTGCAACTATTCTTTTTCTCGAAAGGGAGTTTTGAAGAGACACATGGTGACTCACAGTAAAGAAAAATCTTTTACGTGTTCCGACTGCAAATATTGATATAATTATGCACAATCGAGAAAAACCTTTTTCATGTTTCCATTGTAGCTATTCATGTTTTCAAATCGGGAATTTGAAGATGAACATCCTAACCTACACTTGAGGAAAACCTTTTTGACATTCCAAATGCAAATATTCATTCACATGAAAGGCATATTTGACGAAACACATACTGACCAACTTTTAAGAAAATCCATGTAATTGAGAACCTAAGGAATTTCACTTATATCGATCTTTATGGGAAGTATGGTAAGCAGATTAAGAGCTTGCTTCGAGGTACAGTCAGGCAGTTGCGACAACACAACTTTTAAAGACACCATTCGCCTGCACTTAGTCAACACGACAAGTTGCTCGATTTGTCGTCCGTTTTGTGTTCTTTTTAGTGAAAAATGGTTTTTTGATTTTGCGTTCAAACGAAAGCGATGAAAATACAAAAGCGGATAGTGGTATAACATATTTTACATATTAGGAGCATTTCGAATATAGTTTCTGCATTATTGTTTTGTATAAATTAAAATATTTTAATATTTACAATATTTTTAAAGATATATTGATTTATCTTTTATAATCCGCCTTTTTATGTTTTTAGTGTTAGGTTTCGCATTTTCCTCCAGTGGCAGTTTTTTTGTTTGTTTATTAAATATCCCTGGTACATAATATTCCAGCGTTTGGCCTCCATACTTATAAGATATTATGATCAAACCTTTGTTTTCCGTAACACGAGTGCTGTGACTGTGCACTATTGGTTCTCTATACTTCATTCATTTTTTTTTTTTTTTGGAAAAAAAAATATATTCACAAGAGATGAAAATATATTACATTTCATATCAGACATCAATTTTTTTGTTTACCCAATTTGTAGAGAAATATTCTCGGGTCAAACTAGGGAGCTAGTCTATGTGCTTATAGATAATAATATGTATAGTTACAAAAATGGAAAAAGAATATTTTCAAAAATACTGTAAAATACTACAAAATATTGTAGGTACAATTAGAAAATTACATATAATTATAGAAACAGAATATCAACAAAAATCAACGAAAAATCAACAAAAATATAAGCAACAATATAAGCAACAGAAATAAGCAACAGAATGTATCTGAAAATCATCGATAAAAGTAAGTCAATCTTCTCTGTAAAAATACAACGAAAGTTTTTTTTTAATTTTAAATAATTTTTCTCACTTTTTATTGCATCCGGTAAATCGTTAAATAACTTTGGGCCTATATATTCATGATGGTGTTGTGCAGCTGTCGTGTTGCATCTAGGTACATACATGTTCCCAGATGTTCTATGTCTTATACTTCGCGTTGAGGACCTTTCAGAATCTTCAAAAACTTTTAAAATAGCATTTCTTTGAAATAGTTTTGAAATCGGTAGGACCTTAAATTTTTCAAAAAGTTCGTTGGTTGGAAAAATTCTTGGTTTTTTAATAATAACTTTGATTATCATTTTTGTGTTGTTACTATCGAATACAGATTATTCTTATAGATACCTCCCCATGCGATTATTCCGTACTGCAACACTGACTGTACAAGAGCAAAGTAAACCATTTTTATATTTGAAAGATTTAGGATGTTTCTTTGTATAAAAATGTAAGTAGGTTTTCTAATTCTTTTTACACAGTTTTCGATATGTTTCTTAAATTTCATGTTACTTTCTATAGTGATCCCTAGATATTTGACATCTGGGGTTTTCTTCAGGATTTTACAATTATTATCGTTACATTCTCCTCCTTTACACGAACGACTGTGCACTATCACGCTAATATTGGAATCTATGACAGGATCATTAAGATAAAAATGTATTTATGATGTTTTTTCTACATTAAGACTAAGTAAGTTATCATCAAACCATTCCTTCAATATGTTAATGTCAGCATTCGCAGCTATATTCACTTCTGTCCATGTTATTCCTTCGATTATGATGGCTGTGTCATCCGCATATGAGATGACACTTCCATTAAGAGGGAGAGTGAACATGTCATTGACATATATAAGGAAAAGTATAGGCCCAATTACTGTGCCTTGTGGAATTCCATATTCAGAAGACAAGGGTTTACTTAGTGAATTATTTAGTTTAAGTATTGTTCTCTATTTTTTAAGTAACTCTGGAACCAAGATAAAGCTTTGTCTTCCAGTCCAATTTTCTCTAGCTTAGCGATCAGCCTAGAATGCGACACACTATCAAAAGCCTTTTTAAAATCGATAAATATTCCCAGACACTTCCGACGTCTATCCAAGTTTCCAATAACTAGAGAAGTCAATTTTGCAATTGCATCATGAGTTCCTAGATTAGGTCTAAATCCATATTGGTTAAAATGCAGATTTTTTTCTTCTTCTAGAAATAGGAATAGTCTCTTTTTCAATTATTTTAGAAATGTTAGATGTCAAAGATATAGGCCGGTAGTTAGTCATTTCATCTGGGTGCCAGATTTAAAAATCGGACTAATAACAGTTTTTTTGTAATTATTTGGAAATCTTCCAACCGAAAAGCTTAAATTAATGATATGCACGATAGGTATTTTTAGAAAATCTTTAAGATTTTTTATGATTTCTACTGTTATTCCATCGTATCCCGGCGCTGAGCCACCTCTCAGTGAACTAATTATATTTACAACTTCCGGTTCCGATGTGGGTCCAAGAAGTTGCATTTTATTTGTATCTATTGAATTTCTCTCAAAAGCCTCAGTGGTTTTGCTAGCAGCTAAAGGGTTAATTTGTTGTGCTAAATTTTTTCCAACATTTGCAAAAAAATTATTAAATAAGTTCGCACATTGAGTCGGCTCATCTTTTACGTCTATAGAATTACAGTTGTACGTCAGTCTGCGTATTTCCGACCCTTTCCGTTTCTTATCAATAATTTCATTAATTGTTGACCACATTTTTTTTATCATATTCCACTTGCGACATTTTTATTTTATAATATTTTTCTTTAGTATTCCTTATAAATTTGTAAGCATATTTCGATATTTGACAAAGGTATTTTTTTATATATAATTGAAAGCGTTGTTTTCACAAAGAATAAATAAACGTTGTTTTTCACGCACAGATTTCACAAATCCAGGACTAATCCACAGTTTTATTGGGCGGTATTTAGAAACTAGCTTCTTTACCTTAGAGACGGTGCTTGCCTCTACAAGTTTTGTTAAAATTTCCTCGAAGAGGCGAGAGCTCTCTAAAATATCACGGCGGTTTAATACACAAGCCCAGGATTCCTTAGATATTTTTCTCCGGAGAAGCTCTTTATTTAACACTAGTTTAATAATTTATTATAATAAAACAAATAAAAAACTTTATTCCACTTAATTTTATTTTGACCGTAACCGGTTTCAGCTCGTCAAAGCCATCTTCAGACTGGTACACAAAATTCTTAGTCTACGGTTTATATACACAACATATGGGGTTGGGGGGAGAGGGGTAGTTTATAGGGTTTTAATCAATTTTATTTGTTACTAAGTCGTTTAAGATTGTTGATTTTCTAAATATTTGGTAATTCCAGTAAGCTAATTACCTTGGGTTTGTAGCTCATTTCAATATTTATTAGGGAAAAAACCTCACAGGTAATATGCATTATTAATGACCTAATTTTACTGTCAAATCATTATTTATGATGGGATTATATTTGCTTTTTGAAAAGATACATGTTTACATTTGAGAAATTATTATAAGAATTAAGAAAGTAGGGACTTAGCAACTGATACTAATAGCTTATTAATTTCAAAGTTACTTATTGAAGGGGTACATGTTTACATTGAAGTAGGGATGGTCTAACCTAACTACATATTTTAATGTCGAAGTTATTATGAAAATTACAATGGATACAAGAGCGGAGACTTGGCAAATGATTCTAATTGTTTATTCATTACAAAGTTAGGGTCTATTTTATTAATTAAGCGAGTAATTTCTAAAGATTCTAATCTATCAAGCTTGTGGCCTTTATTGCAAGTATGGAGGACTTTAACATCTCTGTCTTTATCAAACGAGTGTTTGTTTTCTAATAAATGTGATGCTACATTTGACAATTCGCCTTTATTATTTACCCAATTTGTAAAATGTTCTTTAATACGGGTTTTGAAAGATCTCCCTGTTTGACCAACGTAATATGCTGGGCAGTTAGCGCAGTTCACTTGGTAAACGCCCGAGTTCTCGAGTTTTTCTCTCTTATCTTTGTTGTTACATTATAAAAAGCTGTTTTGCATTTATCATTATTGGTTAATCTAGATATTTTTGTTGATATTTCACCAATTTAAGGGATTTTAACCCATTGTTTATTACTATCTTTTTCATTTTTATTTTCAAGGCCTTGTGAAATGATTGTTAATGTAAGTTTTTTATCCTTTTTCTCTATTAGCCTATCAATAGTTTTGCTTTTGTATCCGTTGTTATTGGCGATAGTTTTAATAATATTTAATTCATTATTATAATTTATATAATTCAAAGGCACGTGTAAAAGTCTGTGAATGAGTGAATAAAATACTGATAATTTATGTGAAATGTGGTGTCTAGATGTATTGTGTATGATATTATCACTATATGTAGGTTTTCTATAAATTGAAAATTCTAATTTATTGTTAATGATTTCGATACCTATGTCGAGAAAGTTAATCTTATTACCCCCCAATTCCATTGTGGATTGGATTGATTTGTTAATTTTATTGATTTCTTTTAGAAAAATATCTAATTGTCTGTTTGTTCCTGTCCAGATAATCAGAATGTCATCTACATATCTACGGTAGAAGGCGACTTTATTAAACGATTTTAGTTTTTCGATATTAAACGATTTAGAAATTACTCGCTTAATTAATAAAATAGACCCTAACTTTGTAATGAATAAACAATTAGAATCATTTGCCAAGTCTCCGCTCTTGTAGGTATCCATTGTAATTTTCATAATAACTTCGACATTAAAATATGTAGTTAGGTTAGACCATCCCTACTTCAATGTAAACATGTACCCCTTCAATAAGTAACTTTGTAATTAATAAGCTATTAGTATCAGTTGCTAAGTCCCTACTTTCTTAATTCTTATAATAATTTCTCAAATGTAAACATGTATCTTTTCAAAAAGCAAATATAATCCCATCATAAATAATGATTTGACAGTAAAATTAGGTCATTAATAATGCATATTACCTGTGAGGTTTTTTCCCCTAATAAATATTGAAATGAGCTACAAACCCAAGGTAATTAGCTTACTGGAATTACCAAATATTTAGAAGAAGGAGTACGACCACAAACATGTGTGGCACGAGATTTTTTAATATATATATATTTTTTTATATTAACTCCACACAGGAGGCCCTGAAAAAAATAATTTCCCTCAGGGCCTATGTCATCTTTGGGGATGCTGTGTGGAGGGTCTTTTTGTAGAGAGGAAGGAAATAACATGGGTCTTGAAGAGTCCCATGTTGTAGGAGGGTGGAAACACAGAGGCCGGCAGCTCGTTCCACAGCCGAGCTGTTGAACTTAAGAACGAATCGTAGAAGCGACCCGTTCTCATGTGACAAATGTCAACCGTGTTATTTAAAAGTAAAGTAATTTAAAAGTAATATTCGTTTTATTGTGTTTTTACCGAATATCTGCCAACATTTTAACCTTTTTCGGCTAGTAACGCTTATGCTCCTGCATGTAAATTCGCATAATGGTAGTGACGTATTATTAATTCTGTCAACTTATGCTTTGCAGGTAAAATAATAGGATGTTTTTGTTAAGAAGTTAAATGGGGGTTGCTGTGGACAATCTTCCACCAACTCGTTAGTGGGAGATTAATTGGTCATGTAAGAACGGGTTCAGAGCCTTTAAAGAACTGTTTTTATTTACACTTCCATTTTGAAGTGAAACTTCTTTACGCGCGTCATGCATTTTTGAGGACCGGAGTAAAACCGACTCATGATCGTCACGAAAAACCGTGATCATTTTGCTAAAGGAGCCTAGCTAATATTTATATACCTAGTTTAGGTCACTCTCAAAACTCAGCTTCGCGGTCTAGAGGCAGAGCGCCCGACTGTCATCGTGAAGAACCAAGGTTCGATCCCCGCTTTAACTAATTTTTGAAGTGGAACTTCTTTACGCGCGTCATGCATTTTCGAGGACCGGAGTAAAACCGACTCATGACGGTCACGAAAACCCGTGATCATTTCGCTATAGGAGCCTAGCTAATATTATATACCTAGTTTAGGTCACTCTCCAAACTCAGCTTTGCGGTCTAGAGGCAGAGCGCCCGACTGTCGTCGTGAAGAACCGAGGTTCGATTCCCGCTTTAACTATTTTTCTTTTCTTTTTGTGATTTTTTTAATACGAGGAAAAGTGATAAAATGCTCTCGTGCTGCGACTTTGTCAGGCATACATATAAGAAGATATCAACATGATTTGTAATAATGTAGTAAAAAATTACATAAATTTGTTAATTTTAACCGAGAGTCTCCCGAAATGTTTAAATCCATTTAGTGAGACTCTAGACCGGCAGGTGTTTACTCGAGTGATTAGCTAGAAGTAACGGTCGGTACCTATATGATATTTTGGTCGAAATATAGCTTACAAATCGAGCAGGTAGAATCGCTCGGTATTTTGATTAAATATTTTTATTTTGAATCATTAAAATTACTAATCAAGGCCTATAACGCGACTCATTACCCTCGCTGACGTGCGTGACAAGTTTTTTTAGTAAAAAACACAGCCGTAAGTGAGTTTTTCAAAATTTAGAAATGTTTTTCAAATTCAGACTCCATACGGGTATGAGACGGTTAAAACACGATAGATCTTTTCCAAAACGGACAAATATACAGAGATATTTTGAAAAACGACAGATATGACTTCACACTGCCGATATATCTTCGATTCGACCCTATATAAAGCGTTAACGAGACGTTATGTGATATTATTCATTTGCCGTGTTTAAAAAAGGAAAATTTGCGCGGGACAAGTCAATTGAGGAGTACACGTTGTATACGCGGTTCTCGTCGAGCGAGATACCTCTCATCGCGGTCTAGAGGCAGAGCGTTCGACACTCGTTATGCAGGACCCGGGTTCGAATCCCATGTTTTTATAACGTTTTTTTTTTTTTATCGCATGCTACTTATAAATATGTCAATAGACAGAAAAAAAGAGAGAATGAAATGAAAAGATAGAGAGAAGAATACTAAAAGTTTCACTTCCGTCGTGCGTAGGCTTGCCACACACTGTATTTATTTTTTTTATCAAGGCATCTCGTTCTGCCTGAAAACTGTATTTTTGTGACGATGCAATTAAATATTTCAAGGCTAATTCTAGTTCTTCAATGTTTAAATTTACTGATATTTTAGTCTTTGGCTTATCACAATTATTTATGAATCTTAATACAAAGGCAGTTACTTGCAAACATAGGCTCCGTCTCACCCTGTCTCCGCCCTGCGACCGCCAATTTGGGTTCGTCCCCGGTAAGTCCACTGAGCACGCCATTAAGTATGCGCTAGAATGTGTGAGGGTTTGTACCAAGAAGTATGTAATTGGAATATTTTTGGACATCTCGGGTGCCTTCGATCATGCGTGGTGGCCGATGATTTTAACTAAGTTGAAAAGTCGTAATTGCCCGCCTTTACTGTTCAATATTATTAGTGATTATTTACGTAACAGAAAGGTTATTGTGATGTATGGTGATTTTTTCATCATACGTGACGTTAACATGGGCTGTCCACAAGGGTCAGTCCTCGGGCCTGACCTGTGGAACATCCTTTTTGACGACTCCTCTAGGTTACCCTTGCCTGAAGGATGCATATCGGTCGACTACGCAGATGATAAGTTTCTTTTGGTCTCAGGGGACAGCAGAAAAGAAGTGGAGAGTAAAGCAGAAGAGGGACTGCGTGAAATTCTTGAATGGGGTAAGAGAAACAGGCTGAACTTCGCTCCCCATAAGACCGTGGGACTCTTGATGAAGGGTATGCTCAGTCGTGCCAGAAACCCTACCATCAGAATGGGAGGCTCCACTATCCGTTTCGTTGAAAGCACCAGGTATTTAGGCGTCACTTTAGATAGATCTTCTTCGTTCCTAGCGCACGTCAAGAGCGTTTCTAGCAGGGCCCAGGCCCTATTTTTGAAATTGAGAAGGCTCTCAACGGCTGAGTGGGGATTGCGGACTCCGGCACTTCGCCTCATATATAGGGGTGTTTACGTGACGCATGTCTCGTATGCCGCTTCTGTGTGGGAGCACCGGCTGGATAATGCATTGATCCACTTTGCCCTCAAGCGGGGCCAACGGACTCCCCTGTTGGCGCTTTCGGGCGCATATAGGACTGTGGCTAGTGATGCATTACCGGTTCTGGCTGTTACACTGCCGATTGACTTGGAAATTAGGGAAGTTTTGACAAAAAAGGCATTGATAAGAGGTAAGGCCGCTGTCCACCTGGGAGTCGAACTGACACCCGGTGGAGCGGTGTCCCTTCCTGGGTTATTGAAAGCCATGCGAGATAGAACGCTGAGTGTATGGCAAGAGCGATGGGATAGGTCGACGTAGATTGACTTTCTCTTTCTTCCCTTCAGTTAAAAGCAGAATGGAAGGGGCGCACATAAAACTGGATCACTATATGACGCAATTGGTGTCCGGTCATGGGGAGCTCAGGGGGCGGCTACATAGTCTCGCCTTGTCTCCTCATCCGAACTGTTCATGTGGTGACACTAACCAGACAGCCGAGCACATTCTGTGGCACTGCGAGTTGATGAAGGATGCCCGAGAGGAAATGTTGGATGGCTTGAGAGGGATTACAAGACCGGCATGGAATGCCGATCTCGTGTTGAACAGAGAGAATTTGGAATGCTTCAAAAAGTTTGTAAAGTCCTGGGTAGAGAAATGGCCTGTGCTTAGAGTTGCTGATTTAGATTAAAATCATCTTTGTTTCAGGTTCCAAGCGTATTGTTCCTGTCACTCCACGGTTACTCCTCTATTGTTTATGTGATTAACTTAACAATATTAACTTTAATATTGTTTATGCGCGATTGCTTTGTGTTTTATTTTTATTTTTATATACTCATTGGTTTTACTTTCTTTGTTTTATGGCATGATCGCAATGCATTTAGTATCTTATTTGTTTGTTTTATTTTTTCTTATTCATTTATTGTTTATATTGGATTTTTACACCGTTTTTGCCCGTTCTTTACACTGTTTCTTTTTATGTTTTAGCTCTTTAATACTATGTTAATCTTTTTTTCCCTTCTTTTTTTCTATTATGAACGGTCAATTTGTTGTTGATCACAACTTATTTTCTACGTTTGTTGTTTGCCTTCTTATTTGTTACTAACAAATTGGTTTATGAATAGGTTGTCGAACTGAACTCTATCGTACTGTGTTGTTCATTTCCCCACCATGGGGGCGGATAGACCCTGTTCCTGCATTCAGTAAGGTGACATTAATCCGGTGCGGCTATCCCACGAACCACGGGTGCCTCCCCCGGCATCATGAGCGGGCCTGGGGAATGTTTGCGCGAGCCAGGTCCCCTTCCGTCCTGCCTCCGGTGACCTGAGGCTCACTTCATTCCCTAGGGTCTTTGGGAGTATCTCCCCTCCCCCTCCCCCCATTTAAATTTCTTCGAGGGTACTCTCGGAAAACTGGCTAAGGGACGCGGGTGCTTGGGATCGTTGTGGCCAGGCCGCTTGCCACGCTCATTCTTGCCGGGACTGCCCCGTGATAGTGGGGTAAACTGCCCTCGATACGCGGCTTGTATATTTTTATGTTACTAACAATCATGCATGCAGGGACATTGGAGGGTCTAGAATCGTTTTAAAATAAATTTAGCTTCCTTTTACAAAAAAATTAGAGTCCTGACGTGTGCGGCTAAGGAGGTTAAACAATCAGTTTCCTCACACAGTCGTCGGGAAAGGGTGGGTCCCCTCCAAAGTTACTTGCTTTAGTTAAGTTAAAGATGTCACATCCTTTCGGATTAGTTACAATCAAAACATTTTTTTGTTGTTTCTCTACTCAACCACTCTGTCCCATGCCGCCATATTAAGAAATTCACTAGTTGATCAGCAGTAGCTCCTCTTGATAATATATCTACTGCGTTGTTAGAGGATGGCACATGACGTCATTGTTCTGGGTTACTAAGTTCTTGAATTTCAGCGACTCAATTCGCTACAAATGTGTTCCAACGTGCTGGTTGACCTTTTATCCAATTTGTGTCCACTGCCATCATACTTAAGGCTTGTTTGACATTTTTTATTAGTTTTGCTAGTAATAAAGCGCTGCATAGTTCCAGCTTGGGTAATGATATGCATTTTAATGGCGCTACTCTGGATTGATTGATCCAGATTCAGATCCATTGATCATTGATCTGGATTGATTTGAACGTTATTAAATGAGAATGTTGCTTGCCATTGTGATCCATTGATGTGATATAAATGCAGGCTATATACGCCTTTTCAGAGGAATCACAAAATCCATGTAATTTAATATTTTTAACATGCTTGAATACAATTTTCATATCAATCTTCAATAGATTCAATCGGTTTAATTCATTTATGTAAATTCTCCTTGGCATTAGTATTCCATTAGGTAATAATTCATCCCAGGAAGCCTTGGATTGCCACAACATTTGCATTATTAAATTTGTTACGACAATCACTTGTCCTAGTTCTTGATATTCTCGCATAAATTGTACATATTTCGATTTTAATTCTAAAAAAAGTATTGGAATCTTTTCTCCGCTGTTGCCAATTAGTTTCTTTATTGATCGGTATAAGGGGGGCGTGGTAAAGTTACTATGAATCTAACTTCTTCTTCTCTTGCATGAGAAGCTATGAAATTAGCATCGCAAGCTTTCTCCTCATGATTTTGAATTTTCATGGGAATGACTTCTTCTAGATTCCAAAATTTTTCAATTTGATTTCTTAGTTTATTTATAGATAAGCTACAGAATTATTGTGATACTGGCCTTTGGTTGGGATATACGTTGGTCGGTCCTGACACGATCCATCCCAGTTGTGTTCGTTGAAGTGTGGGATCGGTATCCGACTTCATTCTATCATTGGTCAGGATGTCCCAAAAACCTTCAACCCCCAAAAAAATGTCGATAGGCGCTGGAATTTTGAAATTAAGGTCTGCCAATTCTAATCCTTGAGGTAACTTAATCTGGTTTCTTGGTATTGATGTTTGCGGCAGACTTGCTGTTATCTCCTGTAATATCAGACAAGATATAGTATTTTTAAAGTTAGTTCTTAAGGAAATTAAGTCTACCGACAAACTTTTTCTTTTGTGTGTAATATTAGTTGTATAGGCCCGATACTGGCTTATTTATGTGTTTAATTTTAATTTGTTTTTTTTTTTGCAAAATCCTCTCTCATAAACTTGAATTGTGCTCCAGAGTCTATTAGTACTTTTGCCTTATATAAATTATTGTCACTACCCACGATACCTACTATCGCTGTAGACAACAATACTACATTTTCTGCCTTACCTACGGCAGAATGGTTGTCTGACACTTCTTCTTCATCAGTTTCTAAATTTGGGGATTCTACACGGAATTCCTCTTTATGAAGTAACTTATTGTGATCATTACTGTGACGTGGTTGCATTTAAAGGTGATAATGCAATCCTGTGCAAGATGACCCGGCTTCAAACATTTATTTATGTTTTATTTGTTAATTTATTTATTTAACGCCCAGAGGGCTTTTACATGTAGGTGGTACAATTTTGATAACATGAGAAAGAAATAATAAAAATAAAAAGAACAAGAACATAAATTAAAAAATACAGCGAATTGACTGGTTTACAAAAATACAACATCCTTTTAGGAATAGTGTTGTAATAAATCTTTTACGTGATCCACAAAATTCGTAAAGTTAATATTGAATATATCGACATCACCTAAGTATTGGTTTCCCATAGTGTGAAACCGTTGTATTGGGGAGTTCGCAATGTAATTGCGCTTATGTGTGTTGCAGTGGAATAGTGTATTTTGTCGTGTTGTTATTGTATTCATTCGTAAGTTTATGAGTTGGAGAAGTTCGCAACAATCGAATTTAGAGTTTAGAATTTTGAATAAAAAAGTTAAGTCGTTTATTTTACGCCTGTCTTCCAATGTGTGTATTTTTAGAGTATTTAATAAGAAATGATATTGTAAGTCTTCTATTGGGATATTCAATTTAACATTTATTAAACGTGGATTTTTTTATTCGCTCAATGTTGTTAATGTGAATTTTGTAAGAGGGAGACCAAACTACTGAGTTGTATTCAATTATGCTTCTAACTAGAGATATGAATAACAGTATAATGATTTGTATGGAGTTAAAGTTTTAGTTGTTCTTAATACGAAGCCTAGTGTTTTCATGCCTTTGTTTACAATTTGGTGGATATGATTGGCGAAACTTAGTTTTTCATCCAAAATAATTCCGAG
Source organism: Hesperophylax consimilis (assembly GCF_061612785.1). Classification (NCBI taxonomy): domain Eukaryota; kingdom Metazoa; phylum Arthropoda; class Insecta; order Trichoptera; family Limnephilidae; genus Hesperophylax; species Hesperophylax consimilis. Next base: position 12,582,320 of record NC_142852.1, read on the forward strand.
ATCTCTCATTTCCGTGACTCTTTCTAAAGCTGTATTGTTAATGGAATATTCAAACTAAACAAAATTTTTATTTCTGCAGAAAGTCAAGGTTTTGCTTTTGTTTACATTTAAAAACAGATTATTTTGTACCCACAAATCTTTAAACTTATTAATATTTGACTGGAGTATTTGGCAATGATTAAAATCAGTTATTTTTTTGTATAGCTTGATGTCATCAGCAAAGAGCAATACCTCGACATCGTCGAAGCAATTTGTTATATCGTTAATGAAAATGAGAAACGAAACCGAACCAAGGTGACCACCTTGCGGTAGGCCACTGGTCGCACAGAAAGCTTTCGATAGCAAAGATTTTATTTAAAAAAATAGTTTACGATTTGATTAATAGCTAGTAAACCATTTTAGCATGTTATCTCTTACTCCGAGGGGAAAAAGTTTTCGGGTTAGTAGTTTATGAGACACTTTGTTGAATGCTTTTAAAAGTCTGTACATATGCAGTCGACTTGTTTATTTTTTGCAAAAGATTCTTTTATAAAGTTTTGAAATATTATTATTTTAGTTGCGGTTGATCTACCTTTGATAAAACCGTGTTGTTTTTTGTCAATTAGTTTATTTTATTTGGGATAGATTTCATGAAGGACCAGTAATTCAAAAATCTTAGGAAGTACGGACTGTGTACAAATGGGGCGATAATTGGCTATGTCAGTATCGTCTACTTTTTTAAATAAAGGTGTAACAGTGTAGCTCGATTTCCAGCGGCTTGGAAAATATCCAAGGAAGAAGAGGCGGTTGAATAGTACTGTAAGCGGTTTGGATAATGCACGGTCAAGCCAGGTTTCCGTAAATCCATGGAGGGAAGAGTTGCGTGTAGATCGTCTAGTTTTGTTCGTAGTCAACGGTTGTTTTGGTAATATATTTTCAGTTCAGTTACACTCGGGTTTTTGGATGGATGTTGACTATTTTAGGTGACGAATTAATATGTTTTATAGTTATGTCCTTTTCTCCATTGGCTTTTCGTTTTTCAAGTTGTGACCGTAAGTCCATTAGGTGCTTTTGCTGTGCCGGGGTCGAGTCAGAGTAAATGCTTACATTGTTCTTTAAGAATCCTTGTAGTATTCTAGCTGTCTGGGAGTCTTCAAACTGGATTTTAATTGGTCTTGGTTTGTTATTGTTATTATTACCAAATCGGTAAACTTTAATATTTTTATTTTTTGTGGGTATATCTATATTGGAAATTATTTCCGTTACTTAAGTTTGGTCATCTAAGATTTTGTCAGTAGCTGTTACCTTTGCACTTTCAGGTACATTACACAAAATAATGTTTTTCGACCTCTCCGTAATTTCGTTAATTTCGTGGATTACCTCACAGATATTAATGTTGTTTTGAGATGGAATAATTTTTTGGAAATCTTTATATGCCCGCAGTTCACCTTCCAAGGCACCAGTTTTGGCAGCTACCGCTGCCGACATGCTGCCAATTGCTGCTAAGATTTCGCATGCTATCGGCGTAATTTTGGCGATTTGGTCCTTGTTGAACTTATTTCCAGGGTCAAGAAGCACTTTGTTTATGGCGTTGACTGCTCTTTCTGAATTTTAGATATATGATTGGACATCCATTTTATATTATTATAATTATTTTTTATTATATAAATAATTGAACTCCGTTTCAGAACCACTGGTTTAACTTCACTGTCGCAAGGTAGAGTGATAGATAGTTTCTATATGTGTATTTAATTTGTCTGTTTTTGAACTGTCAGCACAGGGATACTAAAAACTGCAGTTTTAACACTTAATTTTAATAAAGTTAGCACTTTTTATTAATATTATGTATTGTTTTAGTACCTTTCAGATTTACTGTAAGAACGTTATTTTTATTATTTAGACTGGAAAATAATTTTCGAGGCTTGCACTGTCAAATAGCATTGTTGTTATAATATTATTTTAGGCAAGAACTTTAAAATATCGGTTATTGTATAATAGCATGGAGCGACATTGCAAAAATCAAATCTCGGTATTGTAATAGCTGCCAAAAGATGCTTCATGTCATTCATATTCTCGTAAAAATACTTTAAAAAATCTAAACTTATGTCTTCATTCAACAACCTAGCGATTTCGTAACGTAAAAAGCGTAAATTTAGCCTTTTTTCCCAAAATCTGAGTACAGTCTCAAAAATATAAAATAATATCCATTACTTTCAATTGAATTTACCTTTTTGAACATTACATGTTTTATAAAAAAAACACTGCATACATTGCTGTTAAACTTGTGAATTTGTGAGCGCTGTGGAGGTGGGGGGGATAATTTCGCTCCTATTGTTTCGTCGCAGAAACTAGATGCGACTTGCATCTAGTTTCGTTTCGGCTACCGCTGACCGTAGACGTGTTAGAATCCTTGTCCGATTAAATTTTAACACATATAATTGTTGTTAAATGAATGCAAATTACACGAGAAGCAAAATTTTATGTCTAATATTCGGGGCACCAACTGAAATGAACTCTCAAGTGTTACCTACTGTCTCAGAAGTGATTAAACATAATTTGTTCTTACGATATGAGCGTAATCTTAACTCTACAAAAAAACCGTCAGTATTCGAAATAAAAAGTGTTAGATCTGCAATTGTTGAAGGAATTTGGAAGCGCGCCTCTATTCCCATTGTTTCACACAATCGAGTGATGAAACTGATTCAATATCATTATTACGAATACTTAAAACTTAAAAATTGGCCAAATAAAATTGTGCATTATTATATTAAGTTAAATTCTTATAAAATCAAAATGAATAAACTTTTCGATATTGCTTCATGCAAATGTAACAATCTGAATATGTGTTCCTGCGAAAAGACGCGCAAGGTACCCACCAAAGAACAAGCATTCCTTCAAGACCAAAGATCCTCGAGAAAAATGATGCTGGGAGCAATAGACACCGACACAACAAAAAAATTACATCGGAAAATGAGGATGCAAGCTCGTTTATCTGATCTTGCTTCGAAGGTCAGCTCATCTACAGCATCAGCGACAAAACCACGTCAACCCTTTTTTGATGAAAACCAATCATTTTCTTCACATTCTTCGCAACCTCCAGAAAATTCCCGTATGATGTTAAAACTCCCCACTTTGGCCAGAATCTGCGATCAGTATGGTTTGTCAGACAGGTCGGCATCAGCTGTTGCAAGTGCTACATTACAAGATTTTGGCATAGTAACCGAAGACGACTCTAAAATGGTGATTGATAGGAGCAAACTCAGACGAGCTAGACAAACGTGTCGCACTTCTTTAATAAAAACATGGCAGATGTCGTCGGAGTCAACAAAAATTCGAGGTCTATATTTCGATGGAAGGAAGGAAAAAACACTGTCTCAGGAAAAAATAGGGGATAGATATCATCGGAGAACGATTTTAGAATAACATTATTCCATTTTATCTGAGCCGGGGTCTCAATATGTTGGACATGTTACACCATCATCAGGAACTGGCAAAAACATCGCAAAGAGCATGTTACACCATTTAAAAATGAACGGTTTTAATTTGAATGGTTTATCAACGATTGGATGTGATGGGACTGCTGTCAATACAGGCAAAAAAATGGAACTATTAGATTCATGGAATTGGAATTAGGTCATCCGTTACAATGGTTTATCTGTCAGCTGCATGCAAACGAACTTCCCTTTCGCCACTTGTTTCAACACTTAGATGGTGCTACAACAGGACCTAAAGGGTTTTCAGGACCTATTGGAAAACTTCTTTCAAGCAGCTCTAAAAACACCGTTATAAATTATTCATATAATACACTTTGAGATGCACAAACTCAACGCAGAGGAATTGAAAAATTTGAGCACGGACCAAAAATACTTGTACGAAATATGTTTTGCAGTTACAACAGGTCACTGCCCACCAAATTTAACAAACCGTCATCCAGGTAGTATTTGTCACTCACGCTGGTTGACCACAGCAAACTCAATACTTCGATTATATATAGGAACAACTAACCCTTCAGTGAACCTAAAAATTCTTGCTGAATATGTTGTTAAAGCATATGCTCCGACATGGTTTGAGATAAAGAGGCACCCGTCGTGTAAAGATGGGGCATTACATGTTTTTACTATAATCAAACTCACCCGATATTTGAGCACCGATCTACGAGATATAATTAATCCAGTAATTCAAAGAAACGCCTATTTTTGCCACCCGGAAAATCTGCTACTATCCATGATAATGGATGACAACCTTATTGTAAGAGAATTGGGTTTGATACGAATATTAAAGGCGCGAGATAGATGTCCGAGTCCATCTGTTGTTAGAGACTTTATTATTCCAACAATAAACTTTTCAGCAAGTAAATATTACGGTATTATCAACTGGCAGGAATGCGAAGTTACACCGCCACCGATACTATCCGAAATCAGTAATGACGACCTAGTCGAAATGATAAATAATTACGGTAAAGAAAAGGACAGTATTGAATTTCCCAGATTTCCCTGCCACACTCAAGCAGACGAGAGGTGCATCAAATTAGTTACCCAGGCATCGTTGTCTACAGTTAGGCCTGAAGCAAGAGATAGATTCATTCGGGCGACAATAAAATCTAGGCACATAATGCCCGAATTTTACACCAAATCTCATTTCAAAACACGATAAATATTATAAAACTTCGATAATGTTTAAAAAAATTCTCTTTGTTCAAGTATTTTATTTAATAAAAAAACAAGTTTCTCAAAAACACGAAAAAAACAATAAAAATTAATAATCCTCTTCAAAAAACCAAAAATAGACCCCGCCTTGAAACTATGGTAATTTTATTTTTATTTTCACATGTGTTATGCACCTTATTAGCTATAAAACCCCTAATAAAATTGTATTTTTGCTATGAATATCGCTTGTTTATAATGCTTGGCAGAGTTTTCAGCGACTTTTTTCATAGAATTTTTTTCTAAATATAAATGTGCTGGTTGTTGAATAAAGGAATGTTTCGATCGAGGTGATTTTTTGCGTACCGCAAAAAATTTGCTATTGCTCCAATATATCTGGCTGCTGCCCTACTAGATCCAGGTTCCCAAGGACATCTGCTAAGCCACGCACAGCAATTTGAAGCACTTGAATTCATTGACCAAGTCATAATGGAGACTGTTAATAGTGCAAATGTTCTTGTTGATTTAGCCAATTGTAGGGCTAAAGAAGAATCATAGAGCAAGGCATTCCTATGGAAGTGTGTGGATAAAATCACGCCAGTGACCTGGTGGAAGGGGATGTGTGGATGTTCTGATTTTTCAAAGGTTGCCATTAGAATATTGACTGCTCCCATTACTTCAGCAGCCACTGAGAGATCTTTTAGCACGTTTAATCGCATTCATACAACACGGATGAATCGTCTAACAACTCAAAGAGCAGAGAAAATAACATTTGTGGCACACAATTGGAAACTTCTTTCCTTTGAAAAAGGCTCTCAAGTTGCTCCCAAGAAAACTCTTTCTGCCACGGATGAGCAGATTGCTTCGCATCATAACGTTTCAAACCTATCTGGTACTCGCAAACGCAAGCATCCAATTGACTGTGCTGAGGAAGAAGAAAACGTAGATAATCCTGAGTCGGCAACAACTTCGTCCGGGTCGGATGAAGAAGAAGAAGAAGAAGAATATGAAGGTGAAAGTGGAAGCGAAGATGATAGTGTCAGTGTCCAATCGGTATCATCAGATGAACAGTAACCTGTTCGAAGAACGAACAGGGGTTGGAATAGCCGCCCTTTACAGGGCTATTCCACACAGATAAAGTATAAATGAATTATATAGCTTATGACAAGCGATGCGAGAACACAATGCATAACGTTAATTCACAATCAACTTACCGGGAGGAGATGGTGAAATCTGCATAGTGAGCATCATCTGTCAGCACTGGAACGTTTAGCGTGGTTGTTAGCACTCGTTATTTTAGATTAAATTGCGATAAAAAATACGTAAGATAATTATTTCGATAAGGAACCGGCAATGTTGTTATGACGGGACGAACGGTTTTTTTGCAACTGGCTCGGCTCACGGCTTTCCGTCGTTTTAGCTGACTTGTGCGAACTTAAACTACACAGTTCAAATTCTGACGATACGATTGGTTAGTACACGGCCTGTCAAAAGCAATTGGCGTTACGGAACAGTAACCATCTGTGAAGTTGTTTCATTTTTACAGTTTTACGATTGATTTTTTATATGTACCGTTTACTAGCATAGAGTGTATATAGGCTACTAATAATGTACAGTATACAATTATATAGAGATATTACTCACATTAAAATAATTTTGATCGGTGTTTTTTTGATATTTTTCTCTTGGATCCTATTCCTATATATATGGGAATAGTTTTTATGTATCTATCCTGCTCTTTATGTACCATATGTGTGTATATTTTATATTTTATTTAATAAATATTATTCTTTTTGAGGTATTATGTTGTTAAAATCAAAATTCCAGAAATTCCCCGTCCAATATTTCCGGGAATATTCCCCAGAAATAAATTCCCGGGAATTTATACATCACTATGTGTGATGTCAATTTTTTTTCCAGAAAATGAATGGTCGCACTCGGAACATTAAAAAGGTTTTTTTCCGCTGTGAGTCAACATATTATGTATCTACAAATGACCCCTTTGAGAACATGAATAGTTGCACTCGGAACATGAAAAAGGTTTTTCTCCACTGTGAGTCAGCATGTGTCTCTTCAAATTATCCCTTCGAGAATATGAATAATTGCACTCGGAACATGAAAAAGGTTTTTCTCCACTGTGAGTTAGCATGTGGCTCGACAGATTATCCTTTTGAAAACATGAATAGTTGCATTCGGAACAGGAAAAAGGTTTTTCTCCACTGTGAGTCAGCATGTGTATCTTCAAATTACCCCTTCGAGAACATGAATAGTTGCACTCGGAACATGAAAAAGGTTTTTTTCCACTGTGAGACAGCATGTGTCTTGTCAAAGATGACTTATGAGAGTAGGAGTAGTTACAATGAGGACAAGATGATCGTTTTTCCACGGAATGTGTCCTCAGATCTGTGGATAAATTTGAAAAATAAAACGGATTAAGGCTCAATAAGTCTCATTACCAACACAAAAGGTAGATAAGCGCAGTAAAATCGTCAAAACGTTAGTAAAATAGAAAGCACGAATCGATAAATCATTCAATGAAAATCGGTGTTACCTGTTGTCCTGGCAATTCTTTCAAAACGTTCTAAGCATTCATTTTTAATATCCGGCAGGTTTATGTCAATTTCAATATTTGGACATCCCCTTTCATCTTCTTCTCGGGGTCCTGATTCCGCCTTGATGGTTACCGTCCCCACATTAAAGCTACCTGGAAAATCAAAATAATAATTTGTACATTGATAAATAATTTATACGAAACGAAACATATTTTTTCAATTAAAAAAGCAATAACCGTAAAAATAACGAATAAAGATACCATAGATTAACCACGTAGATGCGGGATTTTGTATAAAAGTCTTTACGGTCAATTGACGATACCATACGAACACAGACACACTCACTGACCAATAGGGTGCATCATCTGGGTAACAAGAAGGGGGATTATTTAAGTCAATAATTATTTCTATTGAAATAATTATTGACTCCATTTATAGAATTAAACATAATCTATACCAGCACTTTGTTGAATCCTACAAATTAGAGTAGCGTTGGTAATGTAGTATTGTAGGTGTTTAGATTTATAATTATGTAGTGTTGTTTTAATTTCTTTTTTTTATGTTACTCTTACGATTTAATAATATTGTTTAGTATTTTTTTTTTCATTATTTTATAATATATTCTATTAAACTTGTAAGCAGAATTTTACATTTGTGTATTCATAGATATATGATGTACGTGCTATATAATGGATTACACCTATACACTGTTAGTATTTTCAATTTATACATATATTCTCAAATGTACACTGCTCCATGTATCAATTTATTCAAAAACCTTTTAAGGCTTACAGATAAATGAATAAGAATGACCCCAGATGTCTCCAGCGACCGATGTTTGACTCTTGAGCGCTATCAATAGGTTGTTTTAAGTCGATGGAATCTAGCATCGATCAATGTAAAGTACAAATACACGTGTGTTTAAAGTATTCTACTTCCTTATTTCATACTAATTTTCGTATGAAATAAGGAAGTTCCCGAACTGCACTTGATAAAAACAATAACACTTGAAACTTACATCATGTCCCAAATAAAATGAGGTGAAAACTTGAAGAATCGACAACTTATTTGGAGCAATATAATAAAGTTAAAAGAATACTGTAATCTAATAGTTTCCAGCAAGGACGAATTTTAAGGTAAATACCAAATAAACTCATGTATGATAAGAGAGGGTGTTGTGAACCAGCATAGTGTGTCCTGTTCTCACGACATTTCAAAACGGTCTTGGATTCCGAACATTCAAATTAAACATCCTAAATTTTTAATATATTCAATTAAACTAACTGGCTGACCGGCTACTATATGCATATTGCAAACATTCCTTCTTTAGATCTGGGAGGTCGAAATCTATATCCGTACACGACATTTCACCTCCGCCTTCTTCTTGGGGTCCTGGTTCCGTCTTGATAGATATAGTCTCTGGATTTAGTAGATCCATGGAGAGGCTGTGGTAGCGTTTGGTAATTGGTTTGACTTCAAACAAACATAGGTACCTGAAACAGAACATAGTGTTAACGGCAAACTAACTTGAATGAGTTTTTAAAATTTGGTTACGATTGGAATATTTTGTCAAAACAATAAAGTCGTAGCCAAGACACTTATTTAGAAAAAAATGATGCAAATTGTGACTTTTAAGTAATGACAAAGGTTGAGAGAATCGTTTGGAATATAAACAATCCTTCTTAGTAATAACTATCACAATTTGGGATTAAGTTTAACCGAGTTTAATTACAGGAAGTAACCACTTTCGGTTTAGAAAACATGCGTCAAAAAAATTGCAGGTTATGCATAGACAATAATGAAGTCATAGACAATGATTATAGTTCCATGAATCTGACCTTTCAGGTTCATAGTAATTTCATTCAAATTTCGTTTTATTTATTGCAGGGACTGCAGATCGTCAATTTAAGGCGATTTAAGAAAAAAATAAATTTAATTAGCTCAATTGTCCATAGATGTATAACTCCCTAAATACTGTAATCATGTTTAAAATAAAAAATGGATAATCCGAGTGTTCTATATTTCTAGTGTTGGATAAGACACAATATCAGAATGAGTTTCAATAAGGTTATCCATTTCCGAAATGAGGTGTTGAAGTGTCCAACCTCAAATGAGGTGAGGTGTCACAATATTTTCCTATACGTCAGGAGGGGTTTATTGAATTTCAGAGAAAAAAAATTGGGTGGTCTGGTTCCCACTATAAAAAATAAATAAAATAAAGTATAAGAATTACTAACCATGAAAGGAAACGATTTCAATGTACTAAATGCATTATGTTGTCATGAATGCATCTGCACTCATCTGATGCACGAAATTTGAAAAATGTTTTTTTTTTTGGATATCGGTAAATTTAGTAGTTCATCGTTCTTAGTGATGGGATGGATCGAAAAATTCACATGATCAAAACATCAAAAGAATCGAGTGATTAATCGATTTAATTGCTCTGACTTCATCGGGAATACTAGCTGTCGATGGAGCCAGATTATGATGGGGTGGAGTGAGGGGGGGGCATAGGCAAGGCATGGTACATAGGTATGGTATGGGTATGGCAACATTTTGGTAGTTAGGTCTTCATTCTGACCAGGGGGGTATAACCACGACTCTTTTTTGGTTTTTTGATGACGTCAGTTCCAGACTATCCAATGAAAAGCCGTCCTGGTTTTATCTCTCACTCTCTCCCGTGTAACAGAGAGAGAGGCTACGCTCCATTTCCCCCGGAAACAATGTGACCAATGTGACGCCATTATTGCGTCATGGTTGCGTCCTTCTGACAGATTGTTTGCGTGAGTGGTTTATTTATGTTGTTTGCTTTCGTGAATTCATGAGTTGTTGTTGTGTGAAAATGTCTAAAAGGTGTGAATATCCCTTTGTTTGTTTTCAGTGTTCCATGTAATGTGTAACTTAATTTCACCTAAGAATTGAATTTACTTTTAGACCCCATCCGCGTTCCACCAGGACGGTGTGATGTCATAAAAGACCATAATTACTTTCAATATGATATGTTTATTTGATGAACTTTGGTTAACCCGATAAATATGTTTATTTCAGAGCTTGAAAACATCTTACCGGGTACCAGCGGTGTGGTTCCTTTTGCCAAAAAGATCATGGAGGATTATAGAGGTATAAATCTGTTTAATGTTACTTGAAAAGGAATAGTATGATATGTTTAGTTCACAAACTTTGGTTAACCCGATAAATATGTTTATTTCAGAGCTTGATAACATCTTACCGGGTACCAGCGGTGTGTTCTTTCTGCCAAAAAGATCATGGAAGATTACAAAGGTAAACATCTGTTCTATGTTACTTGTTATTCAATATGCAGATCTTTTCTTCCTTTCCTTTGACCACTAAGATCATTTTGTTTTCAGACATCAGTGTTCCTGTTTCTGTGGGACCCAGCGGCAGTAATTTAATTCAGCCGCTACACGGAAACACAATGCTCCTCTGCGTAAGAATATTTATAGTTTTTTGTATACATTTAAGATGTGTTTTGTGCTCATGAACTCTGTAAGCATATTATTTTTTGAATAACTTCATGACTTAATTCTCAAATTGAAATATTTAATAATTAAAAACAATATTAGCGAGTCAAATGAATATTTAAATCAGAAAAAGATTTAGTCGCAGACTTGGTACAAATTTAAAATGTGTTTTGTAGTCATGTTTTCTGTATTCATATTATTTTTTGAATAACTTCATGACTAAATCCTCAAATTGAAATATTTAATAATTTAAAACAATATTAGCGAGTCAAATGAATATTTAATGTTCTTGTTATGAAATTATGATATACCGTGTTATTTATGTATGTATATCTAATATGTCCAAAACAGATCTAAACGTCTTGTACATTTCGGTACGTCATTAGGGTAAATGTCAATATTTCCAGGTAACTGACTTGATTTATGTGAATTCGTTAATAGCACAGGTGAGGTGTCTATATGGAACGATATTCAAATTGTTTCTTTCACTGGAAATGTTCACCAAATTTGTTTTATTCATTTCTAAATACAGCTGTAATAACATCTTGAATTTGAAGTGAAAAATGTTGACATACCCCTATATCGCGCCAAAAATATCGAATCTTCCCAATTAAGCATTTCATTAAACAAATTAGAAAATTAATTGATTGAAAAACACATTTTGGGGAAAAGGCTTTAGTCGGACGTAGTCGGAGGAATTATTGTGACCATAAACAAGGTGACAGTTGGTTTAGTGTTGTTTGGCATATTTTTATATATATTTTTTAGTGTACAAACGAATATTTTTTCCAATTAGAGTACAATTTTACATACATCAGCATTTAGCTAGGTGACTATTCAATAATTGTTTTAGGTCATTTAGAGAACAGTCACTTACATCCAAATTCTTTGCAAGATCGTTTAATATCATAACATCCCAAGAGAAATGGGCTATCGATAAAATTGTTTTTATTTTGAAATACATTATAGCTTAACTTACTTTCCGCCTATATATTGGCAGTTGTTACCACTCGCGTGAAATGACTCGCAAATTGTGCTGAACATGAAATGTTCTTAAAAATCATTATTCTTAGTTACGATCGTTCTTAATAATAACCGTTCTTATTAACTTTCATATGATAAATATGTATGTTAAGAATATGGTTGTGTTCAAAAGTCACACGATGAAAATGTTTTTTTTTTTTGAGTTATCTGGTCGCCATGAAAATTATAATAATTGTCTATGACTTCATTCTTGTCTATGCATAACCTATAAATATTTTTGACAAGTGCTAATAAGTGCTTTCTTCTCCGAGAGCCGTTTCTTCCTGTTTCCCAACTCTGTTTATCCCGCGTTGTTAAACTTACTATCCCACGCCTGTGATGGTTACTGGTAAAGTAAGTACTCACTCTTATATTCATCGCTATTTATTTGGTAGCTGCCGTTATTCCAGTTTAGTTAGGGAATCATTGGGCGTTTTTTCACCGTATCATGTTTAAACTGTCAATTTGACGTCTACCGATTATTAGATTAGTATTTAGAAGGCATTTATTACAATTACACAACCAAAAACATATTGTTGACATATATTTTGTTAAAAGCGGAATGGCGGTTAACATTGTAAATATATAAATATAGTTTTCCCACGATAAACAACGTTTCTCTTAACTGTTGTCATATCTTCAAGGTTTTCAAATATGTGTTTTGGCTGCGACTTCGTTATTTTGACAGGATATTCCAAGCGAAACCACATTTTATTATTTTTTTTTAAATGTTTTTTTTATTCTAGATAAAAGAAAATTACATTTTCACTTATTTAACTAGAAAAAACTAATACATTACATATTAATATATTACATTACGATTTTATTCACGATCATTGTTTTGTTGACTGAGCATAAAACTGAACAACTTTTTTTTAAATTTACCTTCACTTCTTTCATTTTTAATTTCGTCTGGGAGGCAATTATATATCTTGCTCCCCTCGAAACCAATGGATTGCTTGCCGTTTTGAGTATGTATGGTGTTTAAATGTATTTTATCTTGTTGCCGTGTAAAGTGTGTGTGTAATTGGTACGTTTTAATGATTTCTGTATTTGGATGTATGAGTTTATTATTTATTTTGCATATAAGGAGACATGTATAATATTTTTTAAAAGTTTCTTAATGTTAATAGTTTTGTTTCCATGCATAATTTTTCTGTTGATGTTCTAGGTTTGAAGTGAAATAGCTTTTTGATTACATTGTTTTGTTTTACGTGTTGTTCATTTCTATATGTTTCATTGGTGGCCATCCCAAAAAATATGCACTTACATGCATTCATGTTCCACCGGGCAAACACGGTTGATCAAATAACCTCATTTCTAAAAATGAAGAAACCCGATCTAGAATTTACGGTAGATAAAACTCGTTACGAGACATGAGAGGTATGCCTCTTTCAAAATAGGAATTCCGGAAAATAGTTTCCATTTTTTCCTGGACCCCATGATCTGGCCTGAAAACGTGGCCTTCAACGAATGGTCATTTCGGAGGCCACGACCCAAAACCAGATGGCCGACACCAACACGCACGAAAACCAACATCAGTGGAATCTACCAAATCGTCAGAAGTTTAAATAATAAAATTTTAGATTTTATGACCAATGTAATGTGTCAGAAACCACTTCTGGTTGCTCTTACTGAAACGTGGCTAACTTCGGGCACGTATTCCGCCGAGCTATTCGGAAATCTATACCAAGTATACAAGGAGGCAGTCGCGGATTAGGGACACTCCTGGCCCGCCTAGCTGACAGCCACTCACACGCTGAAAGACTGGAATACATGGAAACCCAAGGTGAAGACTTGTGGGTGAAAGTTTCACACAGAAATGTCATCATATTATATGTATATACTTATCATCATATCATCATATTATATGTAGTATACTTTCCTCCAAATACAAAATCGGAACAATATAAATTATTTTACGAGAAAATCATCAGTGAAAGTGCAAAACTAAAATCTAAAAATATTATTATCTTCTGTGATTTTAACTTTTCGTCACGGAAGAACCCGAGTGATGTTTACGATTATTTTTGTTCTTTTTATGATTTGACACAAGTAAACACTGTTTATAACATAAATGCACGCATGTTAGACTTAGTATTAAGCAACATACATTCCAAAAATACTGTTGTCCGTCGCCATGATTCTCCACTTGTCAAAGAAGACCTTAATCACCCTTCACTATCATTCACACTCGAGTACATAACAAAAACCCAAGAAAAATCAGACATATTGCCCCCGGACATAAACATGGGTTGGATTTTCAACGAAAACTTAGATCATAAACGTAGAAATGCCTTAGAACAACATAACTGGAATCATTATGACTGCCTCGATGTAAACCTAGCTGCTGAAATGTTTTATAAGCAGTTCAATAATATTTTTGACTTATGCTTAAAGAAAAGATCCACACGTATGCTCGGAGATAATGAACAATATCCAAAATGGTTTACTGGAGAGATCATTCATCACATACGAGAGAAAAATAAAATGCACCATCTTTGGAAAAAAACTAAATCCGAATATGCCTTAACAAACTTTAAAAAATCACGAAAATTAATCAAGCAGTTAATTAGTAAGGCCTACACTGACTTTACACGTGATGCAGAGAATAGTATTACAACAGACCCCACTCGATTTTGGTCTTACACGAACGATAAACGCCGCGGCTGTAACAAACTTAATCACATGACCTTTAATGAAAATCAATACAATGCATATTCTGAAATCGCAGAAGGTTTCGCAGATTATTTTCAATCAGTATTCAGCGACAATATTCCTAAACTTGACATTTCCTCTATAGCTTCTTCGTCACACAATGCTTTACCTGTTCAAATTCACGAAATTAACGATGATGATATTGTTGCCGCTTTTCACAAGCCAAAACCTAAATACTCTGTCGGTCCAGATTTTATACCAACCATCATACTCAAAAGATACTCAAAACATTTAATTCAACCTCTAAAGCACCTTTTTAACCTTTCACTTTGTAATAATACCTTCCATGAAATGTGGAAACTAACAAAAGTTCGGCCTATACACAAAGAAGGCAAAAAATCGGCAATCGATAATTACAGACCTGTAGCTGTCTTATCAGCACCCGCAAAACTTTTAGAAACCATGATTTACTCACAAATATAATAATCAAACAAAACATACACTCACCGAGAATCAGCATGGATTTCGCCCCACTCTATCACCCTCAACAAACCTTATGAATCTCACCACCTATATAAATAAATCGTTTGAAAATTTTTTACATGTCGATGTGATTTATACAGACTTCGAAAAAGCATTTGATAAAGTCGACCATGATATTTTACTAATAAAATTGAGTGACATCGGATTCTCTCAGGATTTTCTCTCTTTCGTAGCTAGCTACTTACACAATCGTCGTCAGTATGTCAGTTACGGACACCAGTTCTCTCACAAAAAAATACAAAACTAACTCCGGGATTTCCCAGGGATTGGATCTAGGACCCCTCCTCTTTCTTTTATTCATTACTGATATATGCAAGACCATTAACCGCTCAAAATATCTCCTCTTTGCTGACGATATCAAATTTTTCAGAGCTATCAAAAGTTGTATCGATTCCATTCTTCTGCAGAATGATCTTGATTCTCTTGTCAAATGGTCGGAATTAAATAAATTACCCTTCGGCATCCAAAAATGCAGTGTAGTTACATTTACAAGATCCAAAGATACATTTCTATTCCCATATCACATTAATAAAAATTTATTAACACGCAAAAACGAGATTCGTGACCTTGGGGTGATCTTCGAAGCAAATCTCTCTTTCAAATCCCACATATCTGACATTGTCTCCCTCGCCAACAAAATGCTTGGATTTGTTCTTCGTAATTCGAGTTCATTCACTAATCGAATTGCAATACGGAGAACATATGAAGCACTTGTCCGCAGCATCCTGGAATACAGCTCCATTATTTGGGCCCCTTCTGAACAAAACCATATCTTAGAAATAGAAAAAAGTACAAAAAAGTTTTTTGCGTTACCTGTATATGAGGGAATATACATACTATCCATTCCTATATTCATCCTTGTTCTTATCAGGAATGCTCGATTTCAAAACATTAGAAGCCCGCAGAAAAATATTTTTAGGCAAACACTTTTTTAAGTTAATCTCTGGTACAATACACAATCCGCCTATGCTGGAAGAGGTTAACAAGAGGTTTTATGTCCTTAACAATTATACTCGAGGGAGATCCCATGCACTCTTATATGCTCCGAAAGCGAGGACTTATGCCTATCAAAACGCGCCAATAAACAGAGCGACTCAACTGCTTAACGATTCTGCATTAGCCATCGACATTTTCAATGTCACCTACAGACAATTCAGTACTAACTATCTTATAACACATGTCACAAAATAGTAAAACTGCCTCTGTAAACTTTTAATTTGTAATCTTCTCCATGATATATTGGTGGATAACCGTTTTATGGAGAACATGAAAAAAAAAAAAAATGCAGATTTCAATCAAGTAGTTAAAATTTGAATTTACGAGGCTATAATATAGACCTTTTTAAATTTTATTTGGTAACAGATATGATATCTGTCTAAATACGCTAATTAAAAGGTTGATTTTATCATTAATATCTTTAATATGCTGTTTAAAAGTTAGGTGTTTATCAATGCACCGCCCAAGATATTTCTCCCGTTTCTGGATTTGCAGGTTGTTATATTCAATTTTTAAGGGTACGTAAGGAGGAATGATTTAACGAGTTAAACTAAAAATCATGTATTCTGTTTTAATTTAACTTGTAAATTTTATAATTTTATTTTGTTTTAACAATGTTCTGTTTCAGATATATTTTTTGGGGTTTAACCAAAAACCAAACTCTACCAAAGCAGAACATGGATCTACTGAAGCCAGATACTATATCCATCAAGACGGAACCAGGGCTCCAGGAAGAAGATGGAGGTGAAATTGAATTTTCTGATTTAGATTTCGACCACCCAGCTGTAACGAAGGAATGCTCGCAATATGCGGAGAGTACTCAGACAGCCAGTTTGTTGCATTGCATACGTGTAAAATAAAGAACTTTAAATTCGGATGTCCGGAATCAATGTCTCTTTTGAAATGTCGTGCAAACAGGACACACACTTGTGTACAACATCCTCTCTTATAAAATATGAGGTTTTTTGGGTATTTACCTTACTATACGTCCTTGCCGGAAAATTCCAAAATATACCACTCATTAAACTTTATTATATTATTAAAATAAGTTGTCTGTTCCTCGATTTTCACCTAATTTTATTTGGGGTATGATGTGAATTACATGTATTATACGTTAAAAATACATAAATATTGATTGGAAAAACAATATCCAATTGACTGAAAACAACCAAACTCTCTACTACAGGTGCTCTAGAGAAAGGTTTTTCCTTTTTGAAGTATCGGTCCCTGAAGCGGCCGTCAAAATGCAATTTTTCAATAAAAAAAAATCTCGTTTATATCAATTTGACGAAGATACAGCGCTGGCCCTCTGCGGGCGAAATTGGTGCAATTTGCTCCGGGCATCGAATACTTAACCTAACACATTGCCCTTGATATTATTTTTGATAAATACCGCTCTACAAAAAAAACACAAATCATCATTTTAATGATTACAGTGATATACTGCCTTGGCGTGTACTAATTTAGATCGTTAGGGCAGCCAAAATTAAACTTGCGCCAGGCGCCGTTTGGTTTGGGGCTTGCCATGCAAAGATTCATTCATATCTTTACTGTTCTTTTTTATTCCAGGAAACATTAATGTAAAGACAGTTTCCATAAACGCGGATCTTGGACCCCGACAAGATGAAGCGGCGCTTACTTATATGAAAATTGACATAGACCTGCCGGATGTAAAAGAGGAATGCTTAGAACGATTTGGAAGTATTACCAAGGAAGCAGGTAAAACCAATTTTTCACTGTAAACTTGAACGACTTACTTCGCTTATTTACTCTAAGTATAGGAAATAAGTTTAACTGAGTCTTTTTCACCCATGTTGTTTTTCGAATTTGTCGACAGATCTTCATACGCATTTTGTGGAAAAAGAATTTACTCCTCCCCATCACAACTACTCCTCTCCTAAGTCAAATTTTGCAATAAACGTACGCATACGCGTACGTATGTTAGAGAAAAAACTTTTTCATGTTCCGTGTGCAACTATGCATGTTATACAAAGAGCCGTCTAACGGGCCACCTGCTGACTCATGGTGGAAAAAAACCTTTTTCATGTTCCAAGTGCAACTATGCGTGTTGTCAAAAGGGTCAGCTGAAGAGGCACATGCTGAATCACAGTGGAGAAAAACCTTTTTCATGTTCCGTGTGCAACTATGCATGTAATCATAAGGGTCTTTTAAAGAGCCACATGCTGACTCACAGCGGAGAAAAACCTTTTTCATGTTCCGTGTGCAACTATGCATGTGGTCGAAAGAGTCAGTTGAAGAGGCACATGCTGAATCACAGAGGAGAAAAACATTTTCCATGTTCCGTGTGCAACTATGCATGTAATCATAAGGGTCATTTAATGAACCACATGCTGACTCACAGTGGAGAAAACCTTTTTCATGTTCGGAGTGCAACTATGCAAATTATAAACAGGGTAACCTGAAGAGACACTTGCTGACTCACAGTAGAGAAAAACCTTTTTCATGTTTGGAGTGCAACTATGCATGTTATAAACAGGGTAACCTGAAGAGACACTTGCTGACTCACAGTGCAGAAAAAGCTTTTTCATGTTCCGTGTGCAACTATGCATGCAATCGAAGGGGTCAACTGATTAGCCATATGCTGACTCACAGTGGAGAAAAATCTTTTTCATGTTCCTTGTGCAACTATGCATGTTATCAAAAAATCCACTTAAACGGACACATGCGGATTCACAGTAGAGAAAAACCCTTTTCATGTTCCGAGTGCACCTATGCGTGTTGTCAAAAGGGTCAGCTGAAGGGGCACATGCTGATTCACAGTGGAGAAAAACCTTTTTCATGTTTGGAGTGCAACTATGCAAGTTATAAACAGGGTAACCTGAAGAGACACTTGCTGACTCACAGTGGAGAAAAACGTTTTTCATGTTTGGAGTGCAATTATGCAAGTTATCAACAGGTTAACCTGAAGAGACACTTGCTGACTCACAGTGGAGAAAAACCTTTTTCATGTTCCTTGTGCAACTATGCATGTTATCAAAAGGGCCAACTAAAGAACCACATGCTCTCTCACATCGTAGGAAAACTTCTTTAATATTCTGTGTGCAACTATACATGTTATCTGAAGTGCAACATGCTAAACTCACGGTGGAGAAAACCCTTTTTGATGTCCCTTGTGAAACATTTAATTTTATCAAAACACCCATCTAAAGACCCACATGCTGACTCACAGTGTCGAAAAACCTGTTTTACTTTCCAAGTGCACATATTAATGTTATTATAAAGGCAATCTGAAGCGCACGGTGAGACACTACGGAGAAAACTTTTTCTTGTTTTTTTTTTTTTTTTTTTTTTTTTTTTTTTTTTTTTTTTTTTTTTTTTTTTTTTTTTTTATTGTACAACAGAACATTCGTTCCAGTTACAGTACAATTTAATGTTCCTTGTTTTGTTTTGTTCCTTGTTCATCTATGGATATTCTCAAAACGCACATCTAAAAAGCCACATACTGACTCACAGTGGCCACAAACCTTTTTCGTTTATCAAGTGCACATATTCAGATTCTAGGAAAGGCCACCTCACCCCCCATATAGGTTGGAACACATGCTGACTCAGAGCGGAGAAAAATCCGTTTTCCAATTCCGAGTGCAACTATGCATGTTATCAACAGTGTTCCTTGAAGAGAAAAAACTGACTGACTGTTGAGAATTTTTTTTTTCGTTTTCTGGCTGAAGAGAGATTTGATAAAACGCGTGCGCACTCACAGTTTTTTTTCGTATGCTATTATGCGTTTTTTCGAAAAGACTCTTTGACCTTTTCTTGTTCCTTGCTTTAACATTCACTTCACGAAAACTATTTACAGAATAAATTCTAGTAATAGATATGATATGTTTCACCAGAGAGTTTCCAGTATATAAAATAAGTATAATTTTATAATGGTCAAAATATTTATAAACTTTCGATTTCTTTGAATTTGTTCTAAATCGCATTGAAAAAGATTTGATTTTTTTTAAACTTAAATGTACGTGTAACTTAAATGTTAATGTATGTGTAAAAAAGTTAGTTATGTCATACTACTAACGCGAATATAAAAATATATATGAATATGTGTACAGTAATGTATTTATTTATTTTTCACATAATATTTTTACACTTCTTTCTATTTTTCACTTTCAAAACTGTAGAACTGTAGCAGCAGCGTTCTAGAACATTTTATTTTCTGTATACCCTGTAGAGATCGCACCTTGTACCTACGAGAATTATTTGGTAAACACATCTGATAGGTACTTCAACCGCTCGAGAACGTACTACCTGGGCAGACAGAAAAAAGTTCCATTGATTTGACTGATTTGACGATTTTCCTCTCAGATACATCAAAATGCAAGTACTTTTCTCCGTACAAAATAGAGCCGACAAATTTTAAACTTTTTAAAAAAAATTTTTAAGTGGGGTTTGTAAAGGCTGCAATGCCGATATAATCTATGATTTTATTCGAAAAAACGAAAACTCTTTCATTTAAAAAAGAAGTTGAAATATTCTTGTTTTTGTAATTATTAGTAGTTAATACAGTTAACTACTTATTGGCTACAATTTTTCATTTAAATCAAACTTTACCAACCGCATTTAGCGTTGTTCACCATAGTTAACATTTGAACTCTGATATTACTGAATATTTTAAAACCTATTCATTTTATTGCTATTTTTTTCAAGAACTGTTTTAGACCCAGAATCCTAATAACACGGTTTAATTTTTTACCGTCTTGCATATATGCCCAGAAAAAAGTGAACTATTTCACAGTTCCATCAGGACTCGCATTCCTTTTGTGCGCCCCACTGGTCGTGGGCGTCATGGTAAGATCAAGACTTTCAGGTGATGAAACGTCTGATAAATCTACGACAGATGTGGCATCAAGATTGCCTGTTGTGGGACGTCCTTCCAAATACGGCAAATCTCCAAGGCGCCATCACTTTCCCCGCTTGGCCACTATTCTTAATGCGCCTTTTAATCGCACTGTTGTAGCAATTGCGCAACTTACTCCAGTCGTCTTAACACTGGTCAACTGAAACAATCATTTTTGTTTATTACCTACAGATTTTTGGCTACGGGAAATTCATTTGGATCTATAGGATTCAGCTATCGCATAGGATTATCCACTGTATACAATATAGTCAAAGAAGTTTGTGAAGCTATTTGGAAACATATTGGACCGAAGGTAATGCCCCAGCCAACAACAGAAATGTGGAAAGAAACTTCTGGAATTTTCCTAATCGAATTGGTGCTCTAGATGGTAAACATATCAACATTAAGTGTCCAATAAATGGCGGTTCAGACTACTGGAATTATAAAGGTCAAAATTCCACAGTAGTGATGGCCTTAGTAGATGCTAATTATAAATTTATAACGGTAGACGTTGGCTCATATGGAAGAGACAGTGATGGAGAAATTTTAGAAAAATCTTCAAAAGGTAAATTATTAGATCAAAATAAGTTAAACATACCTCCTGATCAACCACTGGTAACAGGATTTGAACCGTTACCATACGTTATAGTGGGTGATGAAGCGTTTCCGTTCAAATCGTTTTGATGAGACCGTACAACAAAAACGCCTTGCTGAAAAATGAACCAAATAAAATTTTCAACTATCAGCTGTATCAGGGTAGAAGGACAGTGGAAATGCGTTTGGCATATTACGAGCTAGGAGGCGAGTTTTTTAGGGTCCAATGCAAATGCAACCAGCAATGGTGGACAGAATAGTTCTGACAGCTGCCTTCATAACTACTTGGGCACCACGTTCGAGCTTAGCAACGAACAGTATTTGTTTTTTAAAGAAAGACACGTTCCCGGGTTACGAATAACCTGACAATATTTTAAAATCTCCCACTACCACCACAGTAAGCTAAAATGTTTGCTTGTGTTGTGATGGAGGACTTAGCCAGGATGCACCCATAGAAGCGCAAAATACTCTAATTCCATTGGATGGAACAGGAGAAACCATACTCTAACGTGCTTATCATGTGAGGGAAAAGAGGCAAGATGTGGCAGTACCGTGGCAGATAAGTATGGGGAGGCAACATTCCCAAAATGAAAATATCTAAAACCATACAATTGTGTCTTATGTTTTGTATATCATTTACTAATGTTGTAGAAAATTTAACAGAAAAAATTTAGTGTTATTTAGACAATTCTTACATTATCGGTAAAGATAATTTCGTTTTTTAATCAATTTTTTAATTTCTTTGTAACCCGTAGATGTTTATGTCTAGAATTATTTTTAAATATATTTTTTTCTTTTTTTGAGGTTGCAAATTTTATCATTTCATCATATCTAGTGATTTCAATAATGTCAAGCCTGTAAAAACATTATATATGTCACTAGTGAGGAGTCATGTAGAATACAATTCCACGGTTTGGTCCCCAAATTATGAGGTTCATTCACATGCGATTGAAAGAATCCAAAATAATTTTTTAAGAAATGTAAATTTTAAAATGGGCATTCCTAGATAAAACCTAAATTACGAAAACGTACATTGTTTATTAATTCAAAATTATCTGATCGTAGAATAATTTCCGATTTAACCTGTTTGTATAAAATCATTAATTTAATGTTTGATACCCCTGATTTATTACAAGTAATCTCTTTTCATACTCCAAGCAGGTCGGTTACAAGACAGTAACTACAATATTATTGTAGCAATTCTATATCAAAGTCTCAATATCACACTCCTATGCAACGGATTCAACAGCTAGGAAACAAATACTCCGATATTGTTGATATATTTAGTACATCAATTTCTTTATATAAGCATACCTTATTGAAGTTTTTTTCATCAAGTGGGTGAATATTTTGAAAAAGCTATTTAAATTGTCAGTATTACAGTATTTTGCACGTAAACAATATTTTGTCGGCTGAAACAAAAAAAATATTTCGGATATTTTATATTTATATTTTGTACCTACATACTGTGTGGATCAAATTCAAATTTTTTTTTATATATATGTGTTTTAAACAGTCATTTCCTGCACCATTTACGAGTTTAATTTCTTATATATTGTTATATATGCATGTAAAAGCCTTAATAGGCGTAAAACGTGAGTATTCACAACTCTATGGTGATGTATCGGCAATCGTCTTCATCGAGGGTAACTACTTTGATGCTCAGGACGTCGCTTGTGTCGCAGTTGACGGAAAAGCACCTCCTGTTGGCACAGCTACGGACGCCGGCAAGACGAGTAGTAGTGAACGACAAGTTTGCCAACCCTTCCCGCCTCCGCCCTGGTAACCACTTCCCAAAGACTAATTTCATGACCACTGACTTACAGACTGAAACAAACGACATACAACCTCCACCAGTAAATAAAAAACGGCGCCTCCGGTGCATTTGGTGTGCCGACCGCAACAGGGTTTAAAAGAGAACAATTTTTATTTGTGAAACCTGTGAGGTACCACTCTGCGTAGAACCATGCTTTAAATATTATCCTGCCTTTAGTTTCGCAGGTATGGTGTATTTAGAGCGGCGACCTTGTTGTGCGCAGAAAGGAATCTTATTAGTTTATCAAATATAAATAAATCTGACTGAATACTCATATTGTGAGGACAGGGTTACAGTATTTCTGCTTGTCGTGACTGATCATCTATTGTTGATTGTTCATCTATTGGATGCTAATTGTGCATATATTTCCCTCCCCCAGGCGGCCCAGTACCTGCTTTGCACATTATAATGCTATGTTTTCGTCACTCGACCGCCCGTCGTGGTTCTATTGAGGAAAACTTTGCTACTGCGTAGATTTGAATTACTTAGTCTGTTTAATGCGTGTTTCTTATCAACGTTGTATTCAATTATCTTTAGCACTGCTGCCTGCAATTCACCTGCTATCAACCCTCAAGTAGTTTTGTTTGACGTATGTACATTAGAACGATCACGGTCCTTAGCATGGTCACGGTTTCACTAGTTACTTTTCCGAATCTAGCGACATAATGTTTATATATGTCTGAAAAGAAATAATTAGTTTCATCTTGTTACAGGCTTGTTTTTTAAATTTTTGGTTTACTATTTTTTAGTATTCAGGCATTTGTTGTGGGTTCGCTTTTATAAGTTTCTTCTTTTGATGGCAAGTGTTGTTAACGTTGTGTCAAAAATTTTGGGATTAAACATGTCTTAGTTGTCGGCTGCTTTTGGTGTCATATGTTCTTTTCACAAAATACGAACTCAATCAATTTTTTTATTACTGTTGTGATCATTCATGTAGGCTTAGATGATGGAGACACGAACCTTTTTTGATCTGCTACGATAACATTTTTTTTTTCTTTTCTTATGGCTCGAATAAGTCATACTTTTTTAATTCTGGTATCCTTCGCCCAGGACGTCCCGATGGTTATGTTAGCTATTTCGTCGTGGTCTTGTTATTATGAATGTACCTATTTTTAACGCGTTTATTTTCTTGTTGTTTTATCTCCATTTATTTAAATTAAGCTTTGCTATAATATGGCATTAACAAAGATTTAACTGTTCTAAAATGGGGAATGTCTTCACATTTAATTAATTTTATGTTTGTTTTATTATAATTTAAAATCATCAACGAACTCATTGCAAAGTGAGTATGATAATTACAATTTACCCAATAAATACAATACTAGACTCCATGCTCCATTCAATATAGTTGCCTTCGCACTAATTTTTATATACAGTTCTTAGATATTGTATCGTGTGGGGAATGAAACTTGCTCTGTCGATATATTTCACTCTAAAAACATTGCTTCCAAAGCAAATATATATGAAGATATGCGACAATTCTTAAGTGTTTCCGATTTTTTTTACATATTATGTTATTTACAAGATTATTTTTCGTTCTACTTATATTCTGTATAGAAAATAATTTAATATATATTGAAGTAATAATAAATTACTCGTGCGCATAAATATTTTTATTAGAAGTTTAATTTTGTACCCCAATAAACAAAGCGAAACCGGTATGTCATGTAAATCAATTCCATGGTTTTTATATTGTTTTATTTAATTGTAAAAAACGAACGCGGGACAAAAAGCCCCGCAGGGGAATTTCGAATCGATTCGTAATTCGTCTGTTTGAGTTGAACTGCACATCCCTAATGAACAAAATGTCAGTTATATTTGCGTGCGGGAACGTTAGGAATCGAGTTTTTTGCGTGTTTTAATTTCAAAATTAATAGTATAAATTGGTGGTTATACCGTTTTGTTTAAACAAATTGATCAATTATGTTATATTAACCAGTAAATTTCAAGTTCTACGTTGATTTTATCGTCACGATTTGGGAGAAACAGAATTTTTTGAGGTTATGCGTAACACTAATTTTAAATTGAAAAATATTCATTAAATTTTACAGGAAATAAGCAGAAGTGATATTAATTTAATATATAAATGCTTTAGGCATATGTGCATCGTAAATATTTTTAGAATCAGATTATGCAATCAATGGTTAACGGAGGTAAAAGTTTGAATAAATTAAGTGATTGAAAATATATGAAATAAAAATATCGTAGTTCAACCCTCAATTTTAAAATAAAATTATATGAAAGCTTTACAAAGTGAAGTGGTACTTTAATTTTAAAAAAGTGTTGAGTGATGGAACGTGTTTTCAAAATTCCGAGTTTCGTAAATTTTAATACTTTTTTAAATGAAAATACACGGGTAAGTTTTTTTTAAGCCTGTTGGCATTTTTGATATCAAAATTTATTTATTTAGAAATAAATATGTTGACTTGTAATACACACATCTCAAAGAGTATTTTATCTAGTTTTTAGAACAGTTTTTTTTGGCAAAGAGTTACCAAATAACAGTTTTATATGAATGATTGTAAAATTCAGTAAAATATTGAATCTATGGAAAAAATGGAAGGTTCGAGAAGCTTCGATCCGTGCAAATCAACAATGTCTCAAGAGAAAAACATTACCAACGGTAATTTTCAACAACATTTTGCATTAATTAAATAATTCGTACCAAATAAGTTTTATTTTAATAAAAAAAACTATATTTCTAAAATTCCGGGTCTACTGTTTTTGAAAGGTGGCAGCCCTTAGTGTTCATCAGTTGTTTGGTTTCCAATTTAGAAAATCCACATAAACAAAATCAGTTAACAATTCACGTCGTACCTACAAAGCGTCGCGCTCTGTCAAGCTATCGTTTTATACATGGAAAACAATTTTTAATAATTCCGCCGGAAGAAAAAACTATATCGTAGTAAAAAACAATTTAAGTTTATCACGTGGTAGTGTTCTCCCGTGTTTTTTTTAACATTTAACCATTGATATTTTAATATTATAAACAATTGATCTCACTGTTTACCAAACCGAAGTGTTGTGTACAACGTATCAAGTGCGCGGATTGGACGATTAATTATGAGCTCACTTCTCAAGGCTCCTATTGGTTGCGATTGTGCTGCGAATCTGTGATACCTATTGTTTACAATCGAAACTGTCAATATAAATTCAAAAACAATGTCGCAATCTGAAGCTTCTGATGATGAGAATGACCTTATCCCCTTGAACTCACAAGGAATTTTAAAAGAAACTCAAAATGCCCTCAAAACTTTACAAGATACCTTGGGAAATACAAAGGTTTCCAAGGAGCAACAGCTGAAGATTGCCAGTAATATAGCCTGCGTTCTGGGATCTGTTGGGCAACTAATTTTGGAGAGAGAAACTCTCCGAGGTGAACTCGACTTAGCAAAAGCGCAAAATAAAGTAATGCTAGCAGAAAAAATGGTGGTAAAACAGGAAAATAAGCAACTCCAATCCAAAATTATTCAGCTAGAATTAGACCTAGGACCAGTGATGAAAAGAGTGGCAGATGCTACGGAAGTGAGTCTCTCTTTTGCAGAGGTTGCAAGTAAAAAAGTTAACTTACCTCCACCATTATCGCGTTTGGACGTCCCCATAGGAAAACCGAGGCCATCCGTCTGTTTCTTTCCAAAATTACCATCAGTGGAAGATAGCGAAGAAACAAAGAAAATAATCAGGGAAGCACTGAAGCCATCCCAGCTAGGAGTAAGAATTACCGGAGTAAAAAATATACGAAACAAAGGAGTAATCATCCATACGGCTAGTGCTGCGGAACAAGAGAAATTACTAAGGTCGGAAATAGTAACCGAATCTGTGACTCTGAGCGCCCGACCCCCAACAAAGAGGCTACCAAGGGTCATTTTCTTTAACGTTCCAAGGGAGTTGTCTGATGAAGCTTTTCTTGAGTGTGCCCTAAATGGAATACAAAATATCGAGGAGACAAATGAAACCATAAAGAAATGTAAGCTTAGTCATCTAGCTGGCCCTCGAACTGGACCTGCATGCCATAGAATCTACGTGGTCCCCACATACCTGAGACATGCACTGGTCAAGCAAGGACGCGTATTTGTTGATTGGACAGTTTGCGGTGTTCGTGATTTTATTGGATTAACTGTGTGCTCAAAGTGTCAGATGATAGGACATTCCTACAAGTTCTGCAAGGAGACGACGAGATGTGGGCACTGTGCCCGGGAAGGACATACCCGTGAGACATGCCCTTCTGCTACTGCGGAGCCAGTCTGCGCGACATGCACGAGATTTCACAAGCCCGCAAACCACCCGTCCGGAGATAGGGACTGTCCGGCTTACAAGGCAGCCCTTCAAAAGGACTTAGCTAAAATTGACTATGGCGTCTAATATTGAGTTTGAGACCTCAGATATAGAATACGAACGGATTCAAAAGTTCGAAAACTGGACCCAATTCAAACATGAAACAGGCGATAAAGCAATAAATGTCGTTAATTTGAACATTAGGTCTATCTCCAAGTACTGGAATACATTCCTACTAAGTATTTATAGTCAACTAAATAAAATTGATATTATAATACTCTGTGAAACCTCGATAGACGAAAACAGTGTAAATCTATACAAAATATCAGGATTTAACTCGATCTATTATTGCCGAACAAAAAGATCGGGAGGCGGGATTATGATTTATATTAAAGAAAACCATATATTCGAAAAAAAAAGATATAATAGCTACTACATTCGAGTGCGTCTATGGAACCTTCTCCTTAAACAAACACAAACGTATACATCTATTTGCATTATATCGACCCCCGAACACGAACAAAAAAACCTTCCTACAACAGCTCGAAAATATAATACGAAACATTGATATTAAGGAAACCATCTTGATACTTGGAGACATTAATTTAAACCTATTAAATAAACACGACTCAATAATTCTGCAATACGAAAATTTAATGGCTAATTACGGTCTAGTGAAATGTATATATGACATTACGAGAGAAGCGGTGGTCAATACCTACACAACTGCGACGTGTCTGGATCACATATATATTAGAGAAAAAGAAAAGTGTGAAATTAACTCATGCGTATGCGAAACAAGGATAGCAGATCATTATATAACTGCCGTGTCTGTAGTATACCTTTACACTAAGGACAAATGCAAAATATCGCACCATGAATACAACACTGTACTATCTGAAAAAAAAGTTGGAGAAATGATTACAAAAACTGATTGGAACTCAATTCAAATTCACACTGATCCGGATATCATATATCAAGACATTAAATCACACTTTAAAAAAATCTACGAAAAAAGCAGTATCACAAAATTAGTAAAAAATACGTATCGCCATAATCAAAAAAGTTGGATGAACGATATTCTCATAGAAAATATACAAACGAGGGATAAATTATGGAGAAAATGGAAAAACATGCCAACAAACAAGAATTATGAAAAAGACTACAAAAAATACAGAAATAATCTAAATAAGCAAATATTACATGCAAAAAAAACGTACTTCAATAACAAATTCAATAATTGTTTTAAGGATATAAAAAAAACGTGGAACGAAATAAACAAAATATTAGGAAGAAAAAACAAATCCAGTTGTGACGCAGTTATATCTAAATTCTTCTTGAAGACCAAACCGACGGATGAAGTTGCAGAAAATTTTGCTAACTTCTTTGATGAGGGAGTAAATGAGTTACTACACAAATGTGATGTCCGTGCGTCTCCGTGCCAGCTAGACGATTTACCGCATTCTATGTACCTACCCAGAGCTAGCGTAAAACAAATCGAATCTATTATCGGAATATTGAAAAACTCAAAAACACCAGGATTGGACCAAATACGTATGTATGATATAAAAAAACATGTAAAAATACTGAGCCCAGTAATTACTCATTTTATAAACACAATAATTGATACTTGCCAAATACCTGAAGAATTAAAAACTAGTTTTGTTAGACCTATTTTTAAAGGCGGTGATTTTTTTTTTTTTTTTTTTTTTTTTTAAAAGAAAGACAAACATTCCCGGGTCACGGATAACCCAACAATGTTTGAAAATCTCCTACCACCACCACAGAAAGCCGAAAATGTTGCTTGTGTTGTGATGGAGGATTTAGCCAGCCGAGGAATCGATTATAAATAATTACAGACCTATTTCCCTATTACCTATTTATAATTGATCATTCAATTATAAATAATTACAGACCTATTTCCCTATTACCTGCCTTGGAAAAAATTCTCGAAAAATATATAGCAATATACCTAGATGGATATTTAAATAAATTTGGTATCATTGACGAATGTCAATACGGGTTCCAGAAAAAAAAAAGCTGTGACGCACTACTTAATAATTTTTCTAATTTCATAAACACCCAGCTCAACTCTCAAAAACATGTACTTGTACTCTTTATTGATTTCTCTAAAGCCTTTGATACACTATGCCATAAACAAATAATAAAATTTCTACAAATTATTGGAATCCGTGGTAAACTGCTAACTTTTTTTAATAACTACTTATCAAATAGAAAAATGAGGGTAAAAATATTGAATGAGATGAGTAAATCTAAATTTGTAAGGTCTGGTGTCCCACAGGGGTCAATTTTGGGCCCAAAATTATATATTATATATGTCATAGCTATGTCGAAACTATTTAGAAAGGCGCGCAGATTCATTTTCGCAGATGACACCGCACTTGTAGTATCTCATGAAAATCCTCAAATAGCGATTCAAGAATTGCAAACCGACTTTGATGAACTGCTAAAATGGGCACACGATGTAGGATTGGTTATAAATGTAAAGAAAACAAAATGCATGTATATCAGATCACCAAGTTTGAAAATGTGGAATATCCCCAAACTAACCGCACATAACTTTGAATGCATCCATAGAAAAATAATATCCAACTGCCAATGTGAGAAAATTGATTTTGTCAACGAGTATACTTATCTGGGATTAAAAGTAGATAACACATTTAAATGGGATAAGCAAGTTACTAAAATATGTAACCAGCTAAGAGCTCTAGCAAACAGTTTCTATAAATTAAAATTTGTCTTGCCTCATAGCACACTCAAACTAGTATATTTCTCATTAGTAGAATCTATTCTTAGATATGGAATTAGAAGCTGGGGAAATACAAGCATGACATATATTAAGTATGTACAAAATTTGCAAACCTCTATCATTAAAAAAATTGTATCACCTAATATGTATAGACAAAGACACAATGTGCAACTCTTATATTGTGCTGAGGGCCTGCTCCCAATAAAAGGTTTATTTTGGTTCCTTACCATTAAAGATAACTGGGGCGATAGTACTTATAAAAAACCACTGGTACATAGTCACAGCACACGTCTTACAGAAAACAAAGGGCTGAAAATACCTAAAATAACAAATAAGTATGGAAGCCGAACGCTGGAGTACTGTGTACCAGTGATTTTTAATAAGCTCAAAAATAAATTTGTTTTTTCAGAAAATAAGAGTTTAAGCATGAAAACTGTAAAGATGTGGCTTATAAATGAAAAATCTGTATATCTATAAAAAATAGAGCAAACAAATAAGAAAAGGAAAGACATTAATTGAAAGTTTAAATTCTTATATAAATGAATGTATTTTTTTTTTTTTTGTTCACTAGCAAGCTTTTTATTTGTGTTATGTTAATTCTATTACATTGTGTTATCGTATATGTCTTACTTTGAATGTATGTTATCTATGTGCTATATTGTCTTGTATTTTTGAATGTATGTTATCGTATTGTCATTCAAAGTGTTAGTGTACTTGGGACGCTTTAGTGAGTTCTATGATTGTATGTAAGAGCCTATTATTTATTTTGTATAACGGGAGACTTATATTGTATTATAACTGTATATTGAGATAGAACCTGCAGACAAGCAGCCATGTGGCAGATTCGTGGGACTATCTATACATTGTCTAAAAAAAAAAAAAAAAAATGTAAAAATTTTCATTCAATAAAGAATCATTTAAAAAAAAAAAAAAAAAAAGAAAGCAATTCAAAATGAATTCATAAAATATATTTGTTACAAGTCATTTGTAAGATTTAATAATTATACGGAGGCAGCTTTATACTTTAAAATTGATTCACTGAGTGTACGGAGGCATCATTATTATTAGGCACTATTCCTGTATAAAGTAGTTAAAATAATATTCCATGCCCTGAGTTGCTAAACAAGATGCCATTCAATGTACCTGCGCGTTCAACACGCTCTTGTGTCCTATTCAGGGTTGATCAAAGCAAAACGAATAATGTTTATGTCTCTATTGTTTATATCTCTATTATGATTTAATTTATATCTACAACCTCTCTCCATGGCTATAAATGTATTGTTTCGTAAATTTGTCGTTTTATATAATCTTTTGATTGGTATAATTTTTTTAAATAATATTCCTTTCTCACAAATTTAAATTATGTTGTCTCAGTTAAAGTCACAAGGAGGAAATCATTAATTGGTTTTATTTTACTAAATAACACTTATGTACAAAGTGATTAAATGTAAACTGTCAATTTCCCAAATGAATAAATAAATAAAAAAAACATTAATATGAGACTTATGGAAGATGAAAAATGTATTTTTGTAATGTGTTTTTAGGGTGTTATGCCGTGTTGCGCTAACTCCTTCTTTAGCCAACGTTTCGGACAGCATTGCAGTGTCCATTATCAGGGCAGATGTGTTATTTGAGGTTGTGGTGAAATGTGAGCTTATGTATGAGGATGGAATCCCGTGTTACCACCTCAAACCCTCTGAGCAAACATTAACGTATTATTATTATTTTTTTAAACGTTGGCTAAAGAAGGAGTTAGCGCAACACGGAATAATCCCCCAATAACAAATAACAAAAATACTTTTTGCAGTGAAAAAAAATCTTAAATCATATGAAAAAGGTATTTCTCCACTGTGAATTTCACAAGAAACATGAAAAAGGATTTTCTCAAATGTGAGTCGGCATGTGTCCCGTCAATTTGCTCTTTTTATAACATGCATAGTTGCACACGGAACATGAAAAAGGTTTTTCTCCACTGTGAGTTGTAAATAATTAAGAACTCATTACCATTTACGGAGGGGAAAAGATAGATTGGTTTGACCAACCATAGATCAAGTCATCGGTTTAACCAGTAATAAATCAATGTATGCACCTTCAAAATTTACATTTGAAACAGTATAAAAACGTCGTCTCAATGTGGACTAACCACAGTTTGAAAATGGCCTTATAAGCCGAAACAACTGTCACAATAATAAAAAACTAAAACACTTGCAGAACTTAATAATAATATTATCAAATTTAATCTAAATTAAATTTATAAATAAAAAAAAAATTAAATGGAGTTCTACGAATTAAACACAAAAACAATAAATAAAAAAAGGTTATTCTCCATTGTGAGTCAGCATGTCGAACTTTAGTTGACTCTTTCGATAACACGCATAGTTGCACAGGGGACATGAAAAAGGTTTTTCTCCACTGTGAATCAACATGTGTCTCTTAAGTTTACTTTGGTGATAACTTGCATAATCACACTCCAAACATAAAAGTGGTTTTTCTCCACTGTGAATCAGCATGTGTCTCTTTAGTTTACCCTGTTAATAACTTGCATAGTCGCACTCTGAACATAAAAGTGGTTTTCTCCACTGTGAGTCAGCATGTGTGTCTTCAGGTTACCCTGTTAACAACATGCATAGTCGCACTCTGAAAATGGAAGAGGCTTTTTTCCATTGTGAGTCAGCATGTGCCTCTTCAGCTGATCCTTCTGACAACATGAAAAAGGTTTTTCTCCACTGTGAATCCGCATGTGTCCGTTAAGGTCTCTTTTTTGATAACATGCATAGTTGCACACTGAACATGAAAAAGTTTTTTCTCCACTGTGAGTCACCATGTGCATCTTCAGCTGACCCTTCTGACAACACGCATAGCTGCACACGGAACATGAAAAAGGTTATTCTCTACTGTGAGTCAGCATGTGGCGCGTAAGTTGGCTCTTTTGATAACATGCATAGTTGCACACTGAACATGAAAAAGGTTTTTCTCCACTGTGAGTTAGCATGTGCATCTTCAGCTGACCCTTCTGACAACACGCATAGCTGCACATGGAACATGAAAAAGGTTTTTCTCCACTGTGAGTCAGCATGTGGCTCGTTAGGTGGCTCTTTTGATAACATGCATAGTTGCACACTGAACATGAAAAAGGTTTTTCTCCACTGTGAGTTAGCATGTGCATCTTCAGCTGACCCTTCTGACAACACGCATAGCTGCACACGGAACATGAAAAAAGTTTTTCTCCAGTGTGAGTCAACATGTGGCGAGTTAGGTAGCTCTTTTGATAACATGCATAGTTGCACACTGAACATGAAAAAGGTTTTTCTCCACTGTGAGTCAGCATGTGGCTGGTTAGGTGGCTCTTTCGTTGACATGCATAGTTGCACACTGAACATGAAAAGGGTTTTTCTCCACTGTGAGTAAGCATGTGCCTCTTCAGGTGACCCTTATGACAACACGCATAGCTGCACACGGAACATGAAAAAGGTTTTTCTCCACTGTGAATCCGCATGTGCCCGTTAAGGTCGCTTTTTCGATAACATGCATAGTTGCACACTGAACATGAAAAAGGTTTTTCTCCACTGTGAGTCAGCATGTGCCTCTTCAGCTGACTCTTCTGACAACACGCATAGCTGCACACGGAACATGAAAAGGGTTTTTCTCCACTGTGAGTCAGCATGTGTCCGTTGAGATTGCTTTTTTGATAACATGCATAGTTGCACAAGGAACATGTAAAAGGTTTTTTTCCACTGTGAGTCAGCATGTGTCTCTTTAAATTTCGCTTTTGAGCATTTGAATAGTTGCACTTGAAACAAGAAAAAGATTTTTCTATTACATGGGAGCTTACGTTCATGGCAAAATTTGACTTGGGAGAGAAGCAGTAGTTGCGATGGGGAGGAGTGTATCCTTTTTCCACAAAATGCGTCTGAAGATCTGTAGACAAATTTGAAAAATAACATCGATGAAAATGACTCGGTGAAACTTATTTCCTAAACTTAGATTAAATAAGCTAAGTTAGTTCCTAGAAACGTTAAAAAACATAGGAGAGGCCGAATTGTTCAGTTTACAAAAATTGGTTTTACCTGCTGCCTTGGTTATTCCCCCAAAGCGTTCTAAGCATTCCTCTTTAACATCCAGCAGGTCTATGTCAATTTTCATATGAGTAAGCCCCGCTTCAACTTGTCGGGGTCCGAGATCCGCGTTTATGGTAACTCTATCCACATTAATGCTTCCTGGAATAAAAAAGGACAATAAATAGAATGAATTTTTGCATGACCAGCCCCAAACCAATTTTGGCTGCCCTAACAGTCTAAATTAATACACGCCAAGGCAGGATATCACTGTAATCGATAAAATGATGATTTGTGTTTTTATGTAACGCGGTATTTATCAAAAATAATATAAAGGGCCATGTGTTAGGTTAAATATTTGACGCCCGGAGCAAACTGCTCCAATTGTACCCACATGGGGGCAGCCCTGTATCTTCGTACCATTGATATGAAACGAAACATTTTTTTAATTGAAAAAAAAAATGCTACTTTTTTACGAATAAAGATACCATTGATCAACAATGTAGAAATGGGGATTTGGATGGAAGTTTTAAAGGTCAATATCAGATAAAATGACCTTAGACGTCTGCTTGAGGGAACTTCAAGTAATAAAAACCCTGCTCTAGGGCACCATAAGTAGAGAGTTTTAAGTCAATGGGAAAGTGTTTTCTGAATCAATATTTATGAATTTGTAGCGATCGATAGTGCTAGAGTATTCGAGAAAGCCGACCGGTTTAAAACGCATGGTCTGAGAATGTACGAGACATTTTATGCAACAAATTTCATCGCGTAATGTAAATAGGTACCAGCTACATGTCTAAGCGACGTCCAAGCGAACTACATACGACAATACTTTGCGATTGAATTATGATTGAACTATGAACATTTCGCGCATTTGCTTGAAGGTTCTAGGCTATTGCCTAGGCATAATTCCAGCGCCATCGAAACTACCAGAAGAATCTCGCTGAAGCGAGGGACCCGTTGTTTACCAGCGGTCTCGCGTGTTTACCACCGCCGCCGGCGTTGTCTATATAAGTAGGCCCAACGCAGCGAGTAGTCAGTCATTTTTAACCAGTCAGCCAGCGTATTACGCCGCGTTTGTAAACTTAATCTAATTATTCACCCGCATTCCGCGCCAAAATAACATAGTGCCTCCTCGTATTAATCCTGTAAAACAAACGCGTTATTGTGTGTAGTAATTGCTATTTGTGCATTCTTAAATAAACGCTCAAACTGGATAAATCGAGACGTTTATTTAGTACACCAAGTTAACCAAAAAATTTTAACGTATAAAAAATACGTGTTATTTACTTTATGTCCAAAATAAAATTAGCTAAAAATCGAGGAGTCGACAACTTATTGTAAATAATATAATACATTTAAAAGAGTGCTGTACTATGATGGTTTCCGGCAAGGACGCATTTTAAGGTATATACTATATACACCACATGAATTACAAGAGAGGATGTTGTGAAAAAGTATTTGTCCTGTTTGCAAGACATTTCAAATCAGAGATGGATTCCGGACATCTGAATTTAAGGATCTATATTTTACACTTATGCAATGCAACTAACTGGCTGTTTGAGTACTCTCCGCATATTGCAAGCATTCCTTCTTTACAGCTGGGAGGTTGAAATCTAAATCCGAAAATTTAATTTCACCTCCATCTTCTTCCTGCAGCCCTGGTTCCGTCTTGATGGATATAGTATCTGGCTTCAGTAGATCCATGGTCTGCTTTGGTAGAGTTTGGTAATTTGTTTAACCTCAAACAAATATATCTGAAACAGAACACAGTTGTAACGGAATTCAAACATAAATCAGTTTTTAAAATTTGGCTTCTCAAGTCGTAGCAAAAATACATATTAGAAAACCTTGAAGTTTTGACAAAGGTTGAGAGAGACGTCGTTTATCTTGGGTAAATTCTTTATTTATTTACTGTTATGTCTACCGCCATTCCGTTGTAATCCACCTGTAATAAAACATCGGTTACAAGTATATCTGTTGTAATTTTTAAAAATTCATTTGAAATTCTAATCTAATAATAGGTAGATGTCAAATTGACAGTTTAAACATTCTGCTCTGACAAAACGCCCAATGATTCCCTAACTAAACTGGAAGAACGGCCGCTACCAAAATGAATAGCAATGAATTTAAATATTATTACTTACCAATAAGCACCACATGCATGGGATAATAAGTTTAACAGGGCGGGATAAACAAAGTTTAGAAACAGGAAGAAAGACTGTCGGAGAAGAAAGCACATGTCAAAAAATATATAGGTTATGCATAGACAATAATTAAGTCATAGACAATTAATATAATTTTCATGAACATGGCCTTTACTTGCGTATTGTAAATATTATAGCTCTATCAGATCTTTAATCTATTAACTTTGAGAAATCCCTGAACCTTAAAAAAAACACAACAATAAAAACGAAATAAAATCGTTTCTAATCGAATATTTAGGTCAAGCAATACTGACTTTGTCCATTATACATTTCTTTTACACGCATGGGTCAAAATCCCTTTAAAATTCATTGTATTTGCTTTTCTCACAGTATGTTTTGAAATCCGTGTAGGGGCAGTTATTAGAGAATTTCCAAAGTAAGTAATTCCCCACAATATTAGTATATATTCTTATCCCAAATAAACCAAAGTACTTGCATTATCGGGTAACTCTTGTTGTTTTTTTTAATTAAATTTAGTAGCTGTACTGTATAATAGGGTGGAGTGACATTGCAATAATCAAATCTCGGTATTGTAATAGCTGCCAAAAGATTCTTCATGTCATTCATATTCTCGTAAAAATACTTAAAAAAATCTAAACTTATGTCTTCATTCAACAACCTAGCGATTTCGTAACGTAAAAAACGTAAATTTAGCCTTTTTTCCCCAAAATCTGAGTACAGTCTCAAAAATATAAAATAATATCCATTACTTTCAATTGAATTTACCTTATTGAACATTACATGTTTTATAAAAAAAAAAAACACTGCATAAATTGCTCTTAAACTAGTGAGTTTGTGAGCGCTGTGGAGGTGGGGGGGATAATTTCGCTCCTATTGTTTCGTCGCAGAAACTAGATGCGACTTGCATCTAGTTTCGTTTCGGCTACCGCTGACCGTAGAAGTGTTAGAATCCTTGTCCGATTAAATTTTAACACATATAATTGTTGTGAAAATGAATGCAAATTACACGAGAAGCAAAATTTTATGTCCAATATTCGGGGCACCAACTGAAATGAACTCTCAAGTGTTACCTACTGTCTCAGAAGTGATTAAACATTATTTGTTCTTACGATATGAGCGTAATCTTAACTCTACAAAAAAACCGTCAGTATTCGAAATAAAAAGTGTTATATCTGCAATTGTTGAAGGAATTTGGAAGCGCGCTTCTATTCCCATTGTTTCACACAATCGAGTGATGAAACTGATCCAAGATCATTATAACGAATACTTAAAACTTAAAAATTGGCCACAAAAAGTGTGCATTATTATGTTAAATTAAATTCTTATAAAATCAAAATGAATAAACTTTTCGATATTGCTTCATGCAAATGTAACAATCTGAATATGTGTTCCTGCGAAAAGACGCGCAAGGTACCCACCAAAGAACAAGCATTCCTTGAAGACCAAAAATCCTCGAGAAAAATTATGCTGGGAGCAATAGACACCGACACAACAAAAAAATTACATCGGAAAATGAGGATGCAAGCTCGTTTATCTGAACTTGCTTCGAAGGTCAGCTCATCTACAGCATCAGCGACAAAACCACGTCAACCCTTTTTTGATGAAAACCAATCATTTTCTTCACATTCTTCGCAACCTCCAGAAAATTCCCGTATGATGTTAAAACTCCCCACTTTGGCCAGAATCTGCGATCAGTATGGTTTGTCAGACAGGTCGGCATCATCTGTTGCAAGTGCTACATTACAAAATTTTGGCATAGTAACCGAAGACGACTCTAAAATGGTGATTGATAGGAGCAAACTCAGACGAGCTAGACAAACGTGTCGCACTTCTTTAATAAAAACATGGCAGATGTCGTCGGAGTCAACAAAAATTCGAGGTCTATATTTCGATGGAAGGAAGGATAAAACACTGTCTCAGGAAAAAATAGGGGATAGATATCATCGGAGAACGATTTCAGAAGAACATTATTCCATTTTATCTGAGCCGGGGTCTCAATATGTTAGACATGTTACACCATCATTAGGAACTGGCAAAAACATCGCAAAGAGCATGTTACACCATTTAAAAGTGAACGGTTTTTATTTGAATGATTTATCAGCGATTGGATGTGATGGGACTCCTGTCAATACAGGCAAAAGAAATGGAACTATTAGATTCATGGAATTGGAATTAGGTCATCCGTTACAATGGTTTATCTGTCAGCTGCATGCAAACGAACTTCCCCTTCGCCACTTGTTTCAACACTTAGATGGTGCTACAACAGGACCTAAAGAGTTTTCAGGACCTATTGGAAAACTTCTTTCAAGCAGCTCTGAAAACACCGTTATAAATTATTCACCAATACACTTTGAGATGCACAAACTCAACGCAGAGGAATTGAAAAATTTGAGCACGGACCAAAAATACTTGTACGAAATATGTTTTGCAGTTACAACGGGTCACTCCCCACCAAATTTAGCAAACCGTCATCCAGGTAGTATTTGTCACTCACGCTGGTTGACGACAGCAAACTCAATACTTCGATTATATATAGGAACAACTAACCCTTCAGTGAACCTAAAAATTCTTGCTGAATATGTTGTTAAAGCATATGCTCCGACATGGTTTGAGATAAAGAGGCACCCGTCGTGTAAAGATGGGGCATTACATGACTATAATAAAACTCACTCGATATTTGAGCACCGATCTACGAGATATAATTAATCCAGTAATTCAAAGAAACGCCTATTTTTGCCACCCGGAAAATCTGCTACTATCCATGATAATGGATGACAACCTTATTGTAAGAGAATTGGGTTTGAGACGAATATTAAAGGCCCGAGATAGATGTCCGAGTCCATCTGTTGTTAGAGACTTTATTATTCCAACAATAAACTTTTCAGCAAGTAAATATTACGATATTATCAACTGGCAGGAATGCGAAGTTACACCGCCACCGATACTATCCGAAATCAGTAATGATGGCCTAGTCAAAATGATAAATAATTTCGGTGAAGAAAAGGACAGTATTGAATTTCCCAGATTTCCCTGCCACACTCAAGCAGTCGAGAGGTGCATCAAATTAGTTACCCAGGCATCGTTGTCTACAGTTGGGCCTGAAGCAAGAGATGGATTCATTCGGGCGACAATAAAATCTAGGCATATAATGCCTGAATTTTACACCAAATCTCATTTCAAAACACGATAAATATTATAAAACTTCGATAATGTTTAAAAAATTCTCTTTGTTAAAGTATTTTTTTTAATAAAAAAACATGTTTCTCAAAAACACCAAAAAAACAATAAAAATCAATAATCCTCTTCAAAAAACCAAAAATAGACCCCGCTTTGAAACTATGGTAATTTTATTTTTATTTTCAGATGTGTTATGCACCTTATTAGCTATAAAACCCCTAATAAAATTGTATTTTTGCTATGAATATCGCTTGTTTATAATACTTGGCAGAGTTTTCAGCGACTTTCTTCATACAATTTTTTTCTAAATATAAATGTGCTGGTTGTTGAATAAAGGAATGTTTCGATCGAGTTGATTTTTTTAGACGAAAGAAGTGTTATATAAAGGCAACTTTTTTTGCTATTACAGTACTGGCATCTTTTAAAAAAAAAGTCCCATACAACGTCACTCCACCCTACTGTATAATTATTAAATATTTAATGTGTTAGTGTAGTAATAAAATAAATAATTAATTTCGCAGGTAAATAACACATGTACTTCTATACACAAACAACATTATTAACTGTTGTTTTTCAAATAAAAAAAGTTAACCGTGATTTAATCAACAATATCATAAAATACATATAGTGAATAAAGTGTGCTAAATTAATTTTCTTTTTATTTTTGCATACGTAGGACATATTTTTTTATGCATCTTATTTGTGATAACAGACTTTCTTCATTATCGTTTTCAAAATAATCATTTCCCGATCGACGCAGGTGATATATTAGAAAATTTTGTTTGGCATTAGTGGCAGTATTGTTACAATAATATGAGCATAATATGAATCGAGTTGGTCTACTTCGTAAATGATTATTTATCAGCGAGACTAGTTCAGGGGATCCAAATCAGTTACTGTAAATTGTAAATTAAATCATATAATATTCGTCTATCTCTTAACGATAAGAGTCGCAATTTTTCGGTCCGCCCCGGGTACCAAGGACCAAGGGGTGACAACGACAACACACTTGTGCAGCCAAATAAGACCTGCGTCACACACAGCTATAAAAGCGCAAGCAGATATCTTTTGAACCGCGAGCGCTTATCTTTTCTACCGTCACACGACGCTATCAAGTTGAAGTGAAGGAATCATTTCTAGGTTTTTTCCCTATAGCTGGAAAGACTGCAGTTGATCTTGCTGAAAATATCCTTACACAGCTGGGGAGTGATAATTTAGACATACATCTATGTCGAGCCCAAAGATATGATAATGCTGCAACCATGGCAGGAATTCATGGTGGTGTACAAGCAAAAATCAAAGAACGCAACCCGAAAGCTTTGTTTTCGCCTTGTGCAAATCATTCGCTTAATCTATGTGGAGTGCACTCGTTTGGTAGCGTTTCTTCAAGTTTAACTTTTTTCCGAACTGTAGAAAGAGTTTACACGTTCTTTTCATCATCCACACATCGGTGGGAAATATTAATGAAAAATGTAGGCGTGTCCGTTAAACGGCTATCAGATACAAGATGGAGTGCTCATCACGACGCTGTTAAACCATTGAAGAATAATTTTGAGAAGCTTGTATCAACACTCGAAGATATGTGTGATCCCAACACCAGTAAAGAAAACGTTGAGACAAGGGAAGCAGCATCAACACTCATACCAGCTTTGTGTGACTTCAGTTTTCTATGCTATCTTTCCTTTTGGTGTGAAGTACTAGAAGAAGTTAATCAGACGCAAAAGTATATTCAAACATCTGGGCTATCATTAGAAAAGTGTGTAATAAAGATTAAGGCCCTTAAAATTTTTCTTCACAGTCAACGCAATCAAATAGTGGAAAGGGCTATTTGCTACGCAACAAAAATATGTGAGGACTTTGACATTCCGATTGAAGGAAAAAGAGGAAGGAGGAGATTTCGTAAACGTATGCCCGGAGAAATGGCCCGAGATGCTGGTCTTACATTACCAGACGAGCTGCAGAGAGCAATGTTAGAATGTCACGATAGATTTTACAAAGAACTAGACCATCGTTACAGGGCAATGGATTTTATTCTGGTTATATTTAGTGTTGTTCAGACAAAAACGTTGGTAACATCACCAGAAGGAGATCTTCGTGGAATGGTTCCAAATTTATTAAAAGTTTACGATGAATTTTCAGGAGAGGATATCGTGTTGGAGATATTACGATTGAGGCGCCATTGCCGCCAACATTTCTGCCCACGAAACAGTTCAATGGACTACATTGGAGCTCCTCAGATTCATTGTAAATGGGGCTATTCTGAGTCAGTTCCAAGTTTAGCGCTGTGTCTAAGATTTTTTTTTGACAATCTGTGTTTCGGTGGCTTTATGTGAAAGAAGCTTTTCAAAGTTAAAATTAATAAAATCTTATTTAAGATCCACAATGAGCCAAGCGCGACTAACCAATCTTTCGATTTTATCAATTGAAAGAGACAGGAAAATAAATTTTGATAATGTCATCGAATATTTCAGTAAAATAAAGTCTCGTAAGCATGTTTAGTATTCGGTGTTTTATTTTAAGTAGGGGTGCTCAATACAAAACCGCCCCGGGTGCCAATCTACCCTAAGCCGCCACTGCCTGTCCATATACACAAAACATCATCAACGTATCTTTTCCAGTACAAGACATTTTTAATAAGATGTGAGGTACTAGATAAAATTTTTTTCTCTAAGTTATCCATGAATATATCAGCAATCAGAGGACTGGTAGGGCTCCCCATAGCTAGGCCGTCACGTTGCTGATATATAACATTATTAAATTGAAAATAATTTTGATTCAGGCATATATTAAACAAGGAAGTTAAATCTTTTATAAAATCTATAGAGAGATCGGAACTATTTAATAAATCAGAAATTAAACATTTACTCTCTTCTATGGGAACATTGGGGAACAAATTTACAACGTCAAAAGAAATTAGTGTAGAATTACTAGGGAGAATCATATCTTTCAATTCTTCTACTAATGAAAAAGACTTTTTAAGGGTATTTTTAGGTGAAAAAACATTAGTATTTTGAAACACATTAGTAATAACGGAAGATATTTTAAAATTTGGGGCATTACAAC
Organism: Hesperophylax consimilis; assembly: GCF_061612785.1. Classification (NCBI taxonomy): domain Eukaryota; kingdom Metazoa; phylum Arthropoda; class Insecta; order Trichoptera; family Limnephilidae; genus Hesperophylax; species Hesperophylax consimilis. Next base: position 12,624,969 of record NC_142852.1, read on the forward strand.
ATGAAACTACTGGCCTGACGGGGCAAATATTCTTGTGTATTTTAAAGAACCCATATAATTTAGGAGTTTTGGGATTTTTAGTTAAAAATTATATACTGTAGTTAGTTATAAATTATATACTCCTATACTGACGTTGTCATACACAGCACCTCCAATCATCCTATTTCACATAAGCACTCCGCATTCCATTCAATGGTCCATCGTTTAGTCACAATTCCAATGTCCGACAGTAATTTTGATAGTGAACTAAAACTAATTAAAAACATAGCAGTAAATAATGGCTATGAATCAAATTTTATAGATTTAATCTTAAATAAAAAACTAAAACAAATAGCCATTAATCGCTTCCTCTTCGCTAGTCCTTGTCCTCAAATCAATGATAATAATATTAATTATCAATGGCGGCGAATTTTATTCATTAATCACTTTTCTACCTTAAGTGTAAAAAACCTTCCTTCTGAAGTCAAACCAGCCTTTTATACGAATAACAATATAGGTAAATTTCTAATTAATTCTAAAGATAAGGACGATAAATTAAGTCATTCGGGGATATATAAATTAAATTGTAACAATTGTCCGGCTTTCTATATCGGTAAGACATCACGTAATGTTAATATTAGGATAAAGGAGCATCTTCGTTGCCTCAATAATAACGGTTTTTCTGAATTCGCAAATCATTTGATCGATAAAGATCATACATTCTGTCATAGCACCGGTGCTAACATCTTACATAAAAACGGGCATGGTAACAGACTAAACAATCTAGAGGCACTAGAAATTAAAAAAGCTGTAAAAACCAAAAGTCAGATACTTAATAATCAATTAGAAATATCAAATAGTCCAATATTAGGTCTGTTTCCAATAAACCCATAAAAAAATTCTCAGTTCTCCTTACCTCCTTACCACCATGCCAGTTGATGCTTTGTTTCTCCCAATTTATTGGTATAACCCATTAGTCTACATAATTATCTGGCGGTTTTTTCCATTACTTGTGCACTTATGTTAATGTATTTTATGACCGTCTTTGTGTTGCTAATATTTGTATCATGTTGTCTCTATAATATATTTGTATCATGTTGTCTCCCTCTATATTTTGTTATATATATGCACACATTAAGTACTTCTTGTTTAGTATTAATTTGTACCCTGATGATGCTTAAGTAAAGCGAAACCGGTCCATTCTTAAATTAATAAATATCGTGGTTTTAAAACAAAGAAGTATTTTATTTTATTAAATATATATTTTACGTCATACTTCCAACGCAAATATTGAAAAAGTTACTTTATAAGGGCCATTTGTTTCACAAAAATTCAAATGGGACATTGTCATCGAATGGCTATTCAGCGCATTATTATTTTTTTTAAAATTTTAAGTTCCTAGTTACACACCGATTCGTCCATCAAATTATAATTAGCTGACCAGCTTAACAAACAGATAGTTGTTCTCTTCTGCTGATTACAATTTGTTCAAAACCTGAAACAGAATCAGCATTTAACGGATATTATATTGGCGACTCGTTAGTCGACCTAACTAGAAGCTTGCTAATTGGAATCTGGGCCAGTGAGATTGTCTGAGAGCCTTCGCAACCATGGCAACAACCGGCCACTGGCTCCATCTTGCGGACTTCCCCGCAAGCTCTACGCACTGCCATCTGTGCGTGCATCTACAAAGCTTCCTAACACTTTTCGACTGCCAAAAAACAAAATTGCTCTGGATAGCCATTTGATGACAATATTACGTTGGAATTTCTGTGAAAAATCCATAACTTATTTATTTATTTGTCAACATCGTAGGCTAATACGGGCTTTGACAAATATCATGCATGTCGAAAATTTACAAATATAATACAGAAACATATCAGTTCTATTCACAACTACTTATTTTTACTTTGATGTAGGACTGAAAGGCTTAAAATATTTCGAACAGGTCTGTTTATATGTACAGTTATTTACTAAATTATCAATAAGATACAGAAGACGAAAGTTTAATCGTAAGTTAAGTTTCTGACTATCCACTTCTGGCTCTGACTTGCCAAGGCGATAGGAAGTCAAAGAGCCAAGACGCTGGTAATAACATATCGCCCTGCTGACAGAAAGGAAGTTTCTTTATCGAATTGCCACAAAGTCGAAGAAATAACAGATGGGCAGACAAGTACCTGATAATCAAAAGATACGTAACATGGGCAGACAAGTACCTGATAGTCAAAAGATACGTAACATGGGCAGACAAGTACCTGATAATCAAAAGATACGTAACATGGGCAGACAAGTACCTGATAATCAAAAGATACGTAAAACCAAATACTTAATATTCGGCAAAAGCGAGAAAACTGTTTACAGGCTTAAATCATTTGTACGTTTCGAAATTCTAGATTTTCTTCAACAATCTTTAACTTTGATATTTATTACATAATTTTTTTTTAAATTTTCGTCTTAGAAAATATCATAACGAAAATAATGAGAAAATTAAAATGTAATTTAATCCAAAAATCTATTATTCAGGAAGTGTGAGAAAACTGTAGGCTTTAATATGAATTGAATATGTTGAAATTAAAGTTTATTTTTATCAAGTAATGTAATTAATAATTTGAAACATTTAATTATAAAGGAACATTTAATTTTCCGCATTGAAATTATCATTGTAAGCATATTTGCATTCAAAGTTGAAGAAATGTGGAATAATTTCTGGTACATACATTGGTATAACTTTACGATAAAGGATACACTTTTTTTATATAAACAGTTAAAAGTAAAAAATGGTACATTTAGCAGATTAACCAAAAAATCCCACATAGGCATCGCCAGTTTGTGGGTATACTTGTGTTTATTAACAGTTAAAATTTTACTCACAATATATGATCTTTGTAGAAGATCAGAAAATCAAATTGAAAAAAATCAGTAAATAAAATAAAATACTTCTTGTTTAAAAACCACGAGCCTCCAACAATTTCTAGCCTCAAACGAATCGGAGATAAGTACCTTTTTCTGGTTCTCAGATATGAAAGTAGCTGCGGATAATGATATCAACACTTTGAAGAAATGGTTTGACGATAACTTCTGAGTATTGTAGAAAAAAAATCATGTATGCCTTTTTATCTTAATGACCTCCAATACTGGAGTGATGATGAATAGTCGATTATGCCTAACTGGTGTGATACGCATATTGTAGATTAAATTTAATATAAATCAAGTTATAATGTTATTAAATTCCCCAAGTACTTTACTGTTTCGGCGTTCAAGGCCATTTAACTGTGGAAACAGCTGTCACAATAATAAAAACTAAAAACTTGCAGAACATAATTAATAAAAATAAAAATTTAATTTAATTCTACGAACTAAACACAAAAACAATTTTATCATAAAGTTTCAGATGTCAAATGACTACGTTTAAGACGTAGATTAGACGTAGACTTTAAAGGATTAGAAAACTCACTTACGATTAATTCATTTAATTTTTATTATTTTTTTGGCTTCCACTCATTAAGGGTGATGTTGGCCAGACACAAATATATATTTTTTTCTTATAAATAAATACAACAAGTGACAGAATATAAATAAACAGTCAATTATACATCATATACATAACATAACGTAACATAAATAAACCTAATATAACATACCTAACGTAAACGGTACAGAGCTGGTAACAGGAGGCAATTACAACATTATACAAATAGGAACCTGAGTGCAATAATAGTGGGAGTTTTTCGTTATTTAACCAAATAGATTTTTATTTTTATAAACAATAATTGTTCGCCTGAAACACTCATCCACATTGAAAAAATCTCCTGATAAAAGAGGTGATTTTGCACAAAAACGGCGCTATACAAGTCATCCAATTATTATTATTATTATTATTAAAAAATACATGACGCCAACGGGACTCGAACCCGTGTCCATTCGATTTCCGGTCGAAAGCTCTGACCACTGAGCTATGGGGGCTTATTTCTTACCCGCGAAATAATTCAATATATGCTAGTGTTTCATTCAACAATTACTGCTTGTTACATTTTTTTTTCTTTTTTTCACCTGAGAACAACCAACTTTATTTTATATGAAAAAGGCATTGTAAGTGCTAAATCTCTCACTAGATGGCGTTGAGACAAATTGTCTACATTTTTAGGTGAAATACTTGAACTTGTCAAATATTAATTATTGTTTTTTTGATAAATTAAAGTTTTTAAGACAAGATTTTATTTATGCATAGCACTTACAATGCCTTTCTCATATAAAATAAAGTTGGTTGTTCTCAGGTGAAAAAAAATGTAACAAGCAGTAATTGTTGAATGAAACACTAGCATATATTGAATTATTTCGCGGGTAAGAAATAAGCCCCCATAGCTCAGTGGTCAGAGCTTTCGACCGGAAATCGAATGGACACGGGTTCGAGTCCCGTTGGCGTCATGTATTTTTTATCAGGAGATTTTTTCAATGTGGATGAGTGGTTCAGGCGAACAATTATTGCTTATAAAAATAATTGTTATCCTTTGTGCTATGCATAAATAAAATCTTGTCTTAAAAACATAAATTTATCAAAAAAATAATAATTAATATTTGACAAGTTCAAGTATTTCACCTAAAAATGTAGACAATTTGTCTCAACGCCATCTAGTGAGAGATTTAGCACTTACAATGCCTTTCTCATATAAAATAAAGTTGGTTGTTCTCAGGTGAAAAAAAGAAAAAAAAATGTAACAAGCAGTAATTGTTGAATGAAACACTAGCATATATTGAATTATTTCGCGGGTAAGAAATAAGCCCCCATAGCTCAGTGGTCAGAGCTTTCGACCGGAAATCGAATGGACACGGGTTCGAGTCCCGTTGGCGTCATGTATTTTTTATCAGGAGATTTTTTCAATGTGGATGAGTGGTTCAGGCGAACAATTATTGCTTATAAAAATAATTGTTATCCTTTGTGCTATGCATAAATAAAATCTTGTCTTAAAAACATTAATTTATCAAAAAAATAATAATTAATATTTGACAAGTTCAAGTATTTCACCTAAAAATGTAGACAATTTGTCTCAACGCCATCTAGTGAGAGATTTAGCACTTGCAATGCCTTTCTCATATAAAATAAAGTTGGTTGTTCTCAGGTGAAAAAAAGAAAAAAAAATGTAACAAGCAGTAATTGTTGAATGAAACACTAGCATATATTGAATTATTTCGCGGGTAAGAAATAAGCCCCCATAGCTCAGTGGTCAGAGCTTTCGACCGGAAATCGAATGGACACGGGTTCGAGTCCCGTTGGCGTCATGTATTTTTTATCAGGAGATTTTTTCAATGTGGATGAGTGTTTCAGGCGAACAATTATTGCTTATAAAAATAATTGTTATCCTTTGTGCTATGCATAAATAAAATCTTGTCTTAAAAACATTAATTTATCAAAAAAATAATAATATATAGATTTTTCCAAAATAAAAGCAATACCTATATGAAATTGACAAACTTATAAACAAATACAGGAAATGTGATTTTATTAATGTGATTATAACACATAAAAATAAATATAACACAAACATACCATTAACATAAAATAAACACAACATAAACATAACATAGGCAACATTAACATAACTTAACAAAAACAATAAAAAGCTGGTAATAGAAAAATACAAAATTATAAAACATATGAACCTATGTACAATAATAGTGAACGTTTTTCGTTATTTAAAAGAACAGATTTTTCCATAATTAGTAGCATTTTTTTAAAAACGGTACTATTTAATAGATATAAACAAATACAATAAACGAAACAAGAAAAATAGACAATAGTGTTTAACTCTAACAGTCAAAATATACGTAATGAAATAAAAACAATATTTTTTGTTTAAAACCACGAATTTTTTATTAATTTTAAGACCGACCGGTTTCGCTACACTCGAGCATCGTCAGGGTACAAAATTAAACTAATCAAAAATACAAAATATGTCATTATATATACATACAGAGGGAGATAGAAAGTAAAAGCAAAATGAAACAACAATATATTAAAAGAAAACAATTAGTGTACATAAATATTATAATAATAGAGAATAGGCATTAATAATTGTAAGGTGATTAAGGGATACTGGGAATTTTACAGTTTATAGGGAATATTCCCAGTATTGGGCTTTTTGACAAATCTAATTGATTATTCAGAATTAAACTTTTGGTTTTAATGGCTTTTTTTATTTCTAGTGCTTCTAGATTATTCAATTTGTTACTATGGTCTTTTCTATGGAGAATCTTAGCACCGGTGCTTTTATCGAATGTATGATCTGTTTCAATAAGATGATTTTCAAACTCTGAAAAACCATTGCTATTTAGGCATCTAAGATGTTCTTTAATCCTAATGTTGACATTGCGCGTTGTCTTCACGATATAAAACGCTGGACAATTGTTACAATTTATTTAGGAATTCCTTAGGAATTTATTAGGATTATAAATAAATTTTGCCAACAAATGGTAAATTTGAGGAGTGTTTAGACTAAGAAGGCAGCACTTACGATAAAGCAATATTATAAACGTTTTAAATATCAAAATGGTTTACTTTGCTCTGGTACAATAGGTGTTGCAGTATGGTGTAATTGTATGGGGAAGCATTTATAAGACTAACTTGTATCTGATGGAAATTACACAAAAAATGATTATTAAGTTTATTTTTAAAAAAGAGAGATTTTCCAACCAGACAACTTTTTGATAAATTTAAGGTCCCACCGGTTGTAAGACTTTAAAAAAAATGCTATTTTAAAAGTTTTCAAAGAATCTGAACTGTCCTCAACGTGAAGTTTAAGACCTAGAACATCAGCGAATATATACACACCCAGATGCAAAACAACAGCTACACAAGACCACTACGAATATCTAGGCCCAAAACTATTTAATGATTTACCGAATGCATTAAAAAGTGACAAGAGCTATTGAAACTTTTAAAACAAGCTAATGGGATATTTTTTTTTAATAAATGATGTTAGTAATCTACTATTTTTTACAAACTCCTGTATATTTGGATATATTGGATAAGTTGAATTAAATGGACTAGTTCCCCAGTTTGACCCGATGATATATCTCTACTATTTGGCTATTTAAAATAGTAAATGTAAACGTTTTATAACATATTATTCATAATTTGTACCTTTTCTTTATAATTTCAATAAAAATAAATTTTAAAAACTGAAATGACTTCAAAGGTGCAGATTGTGTGACAAACGGAGTAAAGAAAGATGCGACATGACATCGAAAACAACGTTACTGGCGTGAGTGTAGGTTGGTTCCTGGTTCCCGATGTTTCTGGCTGCAGTCTGCAGAATAAACCACCCTCAGATAGGAGAAGGCTCCGGAAGAATAATAATTTGGTACATCCTTTCCAGAAAATTCTTTTTTAATGTCAGAATAGTCAATATGTATAATATGGCAGCAATGTGTGGAGTCACCAGTGTGGCGGTGATGTGTGTAATTTACGGTGGCTGCCTCGACCGTAAATTAGTGTTCAAGGAGTTTGGATGATTGAAAAATAAATGTTTGCGGTATTAGTTGAATTTATTCGTGAGAATGAATTTACAATTTATACGAAACGCGGAGACGGTGGTAGACAAGGTAGTGGAGAGTGGTGGTCTGATCGAAGGTTGAAACTAGAATGAACGAAGACTTCTCTTCTCGCGCCCGCCTGGCTCTTCTGGGGCGTCAGGCGGCGGATTAATTTAAAAAGTGTTGCCACATGTGGAATGGAATAAAGTAGTCCCACATACCTCCCCACCAGCGTCTCTACGCGATACAAAGGAATATAGCATATATTTACAATAATTGGTGAACACTTTTGATTTGTTCACAGTATATGATGTTCACAACAAAGAAAATTTAAAAATGTCATTAATAATTTATAAAATACAGGTTCAGTTGTATTTACTAGGTTAATGTTAAATCATAATATAAGGTACATACTGCTGTAATATTATTGCGCTCGGTTTGCAAAAGGAAAGTAATAACAATGATAAAATAATAATAATATATAGTGGCTCGATGCCGACGCTGCATAGTAACTGTATACCTATGAGTGGCATGAATAATATTTGGCCGTACGAATTTTTATTCGGCGTAGTAAGTAGATAACAACATAAATAATATAAAGGTAAACATAATTGTACTGTACATAGTATTGGTATAGTTGTTGATAAACGGCGAGCGCTAGTCGAAATGTACCTAGAGTGGTACCGAGCTACCTGTGTTTACTATGAATATTTACAATGATTTAAAATACGCTTGTTTTGACAGTTCTATTGTTGTTTTATTAATGCACTTTTGACAGAGTACATGCAATTGTAAATATTTACCCATTACCGCTAGTAACCACAGCGCTGGAAAATTTTTCATCCACAAGGATTTACCGCATTCATCACACGTTTTCCTACGCACCGATGCCGTAAGGAAACCGCTTCAAAACCCCTACCAAGGACCCTATGAAGTCAAAGAACGTGACGATAAAACTTATGTTATCATGGTCAACGGTAAAGTTGAAGAGATACGAGTTCTTGATGTAAGGCAACTATACATAAAAAAAAATTATATTACACACTCAAAAACAACGTCACCACTACCCTTCCATTGATCATTATCACGACACTAGACATTCAAGGAGGAATCCAGTTGTTCCACCTACTACTATGACATCCTTTGCCCAAAGACAATTCTATTACCTTGGTCCAAAATTATTCAACCTCTTACCCGATTTATGGAAATCGAAAAGCATAAGCATTCTGCGTAAATTAGTTAATTATTGGCTTCTAGACTTAGGAAGAGTCGAAAGCGAACTTATGATGACCAACAGATAAACAAAAATGTTCTGTACTCACATTTATTCATTGTTATTGGCAGTTAAAATTAATAAATGCGATCGATAATTTTTGTGATTGATAATGTTTATACAATATGTTTTCATGTACCTTGTTTATATTTTTCTTGATTATGTATATTATATTATATGTAGGTACCTTGATTATGTAAATTAATACACAGCACAGTAACAGCGATCAAATTAAGAAACCCACCTAATATTTTTCTTATATTGTAACTATAAATTGAATTAATCCAAAATGTTATCATGTACCCTGATACAGTGTTTCTTAATTATGCATATTATTACATGTACCTTGATAAAATTTATCAGGTGTTTTCATTAAAAAAAAAACTAATATTCGGGTGTACAAATATGTCTGAAAAAGTTTTAATTTTGATTACTTTGATAAATATATATGTATATAGACTATATATTACTAGCTTAACTATTAATGTAAAGTATGGAAATATAATTCATAACAGCAGCGTGTACAAATGTAAACTAAACCAGGCAATTTGGCTGTCCTAAACAGGGAAAATTTCCTAGTTGGACAGCCAAAGCTTCCTTAATATGTATGTAATTATTTGTATCTAATAAATAAATAAATAAAAAGGCCTACAGAAAAGTCTGTTATATATATATATATACAAACGTTATACATATCGCAGTTGCCGTCTGGTCCCCAAAATCTCCAAGTGCGTCTTCTGTTTCCTGGGAGAAAGGGCTGCCGTCGGACCAATGCAGCTCAAAATGACCTTCGTTTTACCTAGAAAAAGACAAAATTTGAGACCAATGATTACACTATTTTAGTATTGTACACATATTTAATAAATTTCATGGATAAAATTAATTACAAAATATTTTTAGAAAAATGGGACATGGTGATTGATTAATTCACTGTTGAACTTTCTTGTATGGGAAAAACTAGCGTTTTATGCAGTTTCTGCAGAATTTGTAGGGAGCGAAAACAAAACTTCTTGAGCGAGTTTCACTACAATATAAATTAGGTGTATACCTTCAGAATATTCCTTCAAATGAGGATTCCACACTGTTCAAGCGTACTGTAGGTGACTTACATCTTATAAATATTAGAAGAGTAACAAATTTAAGTGTTAATTATTATAGCCACAGCACTAGAAGTTATTCAAATTCTCCTGCAAGGGTTTCATATAATTTCCACAGCTTTGTCGTCAGCAAACATCATGGAAAATGCTGGTTAAATCTAAATACTTACATGATGCAATTCTGGAGAGGTTTAAATGACCTCGTTTGATGTAATCGTAGCTTTGTTTAGCAGTTTTAGCATCCTTATACGTGGTATAGTATCGCGTCGGAATACGGATAGGTCTGAAAAGGAAAATTAATTAAATTATTAGCCAATGAAGTACATTCAAGAATCAGGAACACTGTACCAAAGAACGAGAGGTTAGTACCTGTATTTAACAACGGGTTCGGGTCCTTCTTTCAATTGGTGGAGATATACCTTATAACACACTTTAACACAATACGGCATTAATTTATCACCTTGAAGAATTCTAGCACGCAACATTATTTTTAGATGGGTTAGACGATTTTCAAAATTCAAAATATTTACGCTAAAAACTTCAACTGACTAACTTTCGAAATGGCGTCTTGGAAATTACCGTTAATTTTTATCGCAGCATAACACATGCTTAGCTTCTCTTTCTGTTACACAAGTCGCTATGTTAGAGAGCGAGAGATCAAACTACAATTTTTGCTCTGAGCCAATGAGATCTGAGCTTTCAGCCACAACAGCTTTGTCTATAAGAATTTGGGTTGGGAATAACTCCTCCCATCAGGGTTACAAGGTCAGACGGGAGTTATACGCCCCTGGTATTGACACATTGACAGATGGGTGAGGTGACGTCATAGTCTTAGACAAATCAAACAAAACAAAGACAAACCATTTTTTATAAGTACCAGAATATTGTATTTTATTTATATTAATTTTATTAATTCAATTAACCTTTTTTTAGAATTTTCAGATATTCTTCACATAAAAACACCCGTGAGTCTTTTTGGGAAATGTATCTCCCAGCCTGACAATGTCTCCAAAAAGTGACGCTATCTCATTTTGTGTTACTGTGAGATATTATATGTTTGAAAGAGTTTTCAAAAAATAAATCTTATCGTTGTGTGCGTTCAATATATTCATATTTTGATTCTAATCTGTCGATTTATATTATTAAAATTTGAAAAAGTATTCCAACTGCTTAGAAAAAGAGAAGAAAAACAGCGAATATATCTGAAATCGAACGTAATGCGATAATATTTTCCGGGCAGTCAGAACAACACAATTATTGAGCTTTTTTAAAAGTAAAAAAACAATAGGTATAACTGAATTACCTATAAATAAAACTACCAATTTTGACATTTCATATGCATTCTGATGGCGACATGCTATACTAGCGTCTTCTAACGCCATGAGTTGTGCGCCTTGGTTTTCTTTTATACTATTTTGTTTGAAACATATTCTTTATTTTACCTTCATAAATTAGGAAATCGAAAAAAATAGGTAACGTACAAACGACCCTTATGCTTTTTTTGATGGTACAATCAAAACGGTTTTTAACTTTGTCTCTCATACTTTAGAAAGTAATAATTACAAATAAAATTGTAAGAAATTTTACAAACAAATACGTACATAAATAAATAAACACATATTATATACTCGCTGTACCCCGTCACGCGTTGCTGTGGTTGATTATGCCTGTGCAGAAAGAGAAACAATAGCGCGATAACAATAGCATTTACGTCAAAGAGATGGTGCTGTTTCGTTGAAATATTTAAATGCAACGTTGCCACAAAATTTCAAAGCAATCGGTGAAGAACTTTTAGAGATTTATATTTTGAACAAACAAACTTTTTCATATAGGTACCTAAATGGTTTAAGCAAGTTGATGATAATATAACATTTATATTCACAGTGATTTTCATAAATTTGTAAACATTTTTTCTAACACAAATGTTACTGATGCAAATTGTGTTTATAAGCGTGAAGGTCTGTCATTTTTCAGTTCCTACTTGAATAAAATAATAAAAATGATTTATATAGTTTATGACTGTCTATACTCTTTGCATATTGATCTATATAGTTTATGACTGTCTATACTCTTTGCATATTGATCTATATAGTTTATGACTGTCTATACTCTTTGCATATTGATATATATATAGTTTATGACTGTCTATACTCTTTGCATATTGATCTATATAGTTTCTGACTGTCTATACTCTTTGCATATTGATAAACGACCGGGAGTCCCCCCAAAAATACATATTAAACTAAACAATAGACAAAAGAGATACCAACTTCTTACAAACAGGAAACTTTTAAGCTCAGCCACTGCGCAAGATCCAGAAAGTCAACGAATCTACATCAGCGAAATTCTCAGTCCCCATTACAAAGACCTTCTATGGAGAACAAAATCAAAGGCGAAAGAAAGGGGATATAATTATGTGTGGTACAAAGATTCAAAAATTATGATTAGAAAAAAAGAAGGAGAAAAAATCATCTATATTAAACACGCTGATGATCTGTTAAAAATGGTTTAGATGCTTCTGGAGAGCTCCAACGCCGGTTAGTTATTGGCCCGATCACCCTTCATAATCAAACGGTAAGGAGAAACTTCACATTTATTGTTTCGAACTACAACAATAATTATCCACTTCGGTAATTCTCTATCTGCAACTAGGGTGAAACTCCCGGTAACTGCCACGGACAGTGGAGCTCCCATAAACATATAAACTATTTTTTTTTAATTTTCGTATAATTATTATATCAACATGCCTATCTCAATGGAATTTTTTGATGAGGAATTACACAACCAAAACCTTTCTTACGCAACTTCAGATACTAATATGTGTAAACGCCTGATTGGAAACTCTGCTAATACAAAAATTATGCACCAAAACATAAGATCTATAAATAAAAACTTTGACGAACTCTTAATTCAACTTCACCACATAGATATTGTTTTCGACATAATCATTCTGACCGAGTGCTGGTTGTCAAACACATATACACCTAAAATCATAAAAAATTACACATCACACAATTCAACTACGTTTGATAATCAGAACGATGGGATTGTTGTTTACACAAAAAATAATCAAAACTTCACAGTAACCGAACTAAAAATTCAGGATGCAAGTTGCACACAAATAGAATACAACAATGATACAGTTATCCTCGCTATATACCGCTCGCCATCGACTCGTAACATCACGCCATTTCTAAACAGTCTTAGTTGCACACTTTCAAATCTTTCCAATACCAAAAATATCATAATAATGGGCGATCTAAATATTAACATACTACCGAGCAACCAACACCACCAAAGCCAAGACTATATCAACATGCTAGAATTTCATGGATTAGTGAGTACCGTTAACTCACCAACAAGAACGACAAATGGATCTATATCATGCATTGACCACATTATGGTAAAGTCAAAAAAACCATCTAAAAGTATCGTCTACAAATCAACTATCACGGACCATTATTCAACTATCTTTGCACTACAAACAGCTATCCAAATAAATAAATGTAGCCTGCCTTTAGCATACAATAAAATCAACTTTCAAAATATAATAACCAATTTTAAGAACAAATCATGGCAAGAACTCTTCCAAATTAAACAATCGGAAGACGCATGGATATACTTTATTAACTATTTGAAAAACGAATTACACCACAATACCCTGACGATGACCAAAAATATAAGTAACAAATTGAAACCCTTGAAACCATGGATTAACCCCTCCATTATAAATTGCATTCACAAAAGAAACACGCTACACAAAAAAACCAAAGAAAATCCGTATGACCAACTAACATTCAACTATTATAAAAAATATAGAAACATGTGCTGTAACGTCATCAGAAAAGCAAAATAAATTTACTACTCAGAAAGAATTAAAGAAAGTAACAATAATCCCAAAAAATTATGGGAAATACTTAGAGAAGCCACAAACTCGCAAACTACAAAAGAGAAACAGAGCATAAATAAACTTTCTATTGATGGACATATTGTTGAAACCACAAAAAATCCTAAGCTCGTTGCTGATCATGTAAACAATTTTTTTTATTAATATCGGTCCAAATCTTGCTTCTCAAATTGCCCAGAGCGGAATCACCCAATCTACCGATACAGTGGTTCAAACAAATAACATAAATACAAAATTTCTATTCCAAAGTGTGTCACAGGAAGAAATTCTCAAAACAATTAATTCTCTAAAAAACACTTCTTCTGCTGGACCAGACGAAATTTCAACCAAAATCCTTAAAACGCTGTCTTCGGAGATAACATTGCCACTAGAATACCTTATAAACCTAAGTATTACACAGGGCTACTTCCCCTCTAACCTAAAACAAAGTATCGTAATTCCCATCTACAAATCTGGAAACAAGTCAGATATCAATAACTATAGACCAATTACTTTACTGAATAGCTTGTCTAAAGTTTTTGAAAACCTTATTAATACACAACTTTTAAAATTCATCGAGAGCCATAAAATACTTTCAAAAAATCAATATGGTTTTCAAAAAAACAAAAGTACCTCAGATGCCATTGCCAGGGTGACAGACTTCATTGTAAAAAGCCTTGATAAAGGAAATAAATGTATTTCAATCTTTTTAGACCTCTCTAAGGCTTTTGATACAATATCACACTTTAAACTAATTAAAAAACTTCAAAAAATCGGCATCACGGACAAAGAGCTAAACTTCTTTAAAAGCTACCTAAATGGACGCAAACAACGGGTTAAAATACATAATACCCTCAGTAACCAGCGCTCAACTGACTATGGAATTCCACAAGGAAGCGTATTGGGACCAACTCTGTTCTTACTGCATATAAACAACTTTTGCAACCTTGAAATTGCGGGAAGCATTGTTAGCTTTGCCGACGATACTGTCTTACTGTTTGAAGACAACAATTGGTCAGCAGTATTTAAAAAAGCTGAAAAAAATATTAACTTAGTTAAAAAATGGTTAGATATAAACACGCTTACCCTTAACACGAAAAAAAACAAAATATATCACTTCAAGCATCAATACTGCAGGCCAACCTAATGATGATTACTCCATAAAAATACATAACTGTACGAATTCCAATGTATGCAATGAGTGCCCCTGTTTAGAGCGAACTCCACAGATGAAGTACCTCGGCCTCACCATTGACCCATACCTCAAATGGAATATACATACTCAGATCATTGCGAATAAAATTAGGAAAACAATACATTTCTTCAGATCCGTAAGGAACTTCCTTAACTTACAAATTCTAAAAACGATTTATTTTGCATTAACCCAATCTATCATTGAGTATGGAATCATTGCATGGGGAGGGGGTACTTCATCAGCTCTAGATCCTGTTGAAAAGGCGCAGAAAACAATTATGAAAATTATTCTCAAACTTCCTCAAACTGCAAACAGTAACTTAATTTTTAACATAATGAGAGTATTTGATGTTCGACAGATCTATGTAAAAACTATCCTCATGCATCTCTTTAAAAACAAACACGTGCTTTACGAAAAAAAAACTAACTTTAGATTTACGCGTAATTCGAACAAAGACATGTTGCAAGTTCCAGCACTTTCTTCCACCTTTGGTCAACGTAGCTTTGGCTACTTTGCCACAAAGATCTTCAACATGCTCCCGGAAAATATTAAAGAGAGTCAAACACGGAAAGAGTTTAAAAAAAATGTTAAAATTTGGATTTATTCAATTGATCGAGCCTACACCGGTGCCCTCACCCAAACGCCTTGTCATTGACAGTTATTGCAGTATGTACGGTGCTAAAACTTACTATATACGTATTGTGTAAATGCAAACAATAATGAAAAGTAACCAAATGCCTTGTCACAGTGAGTTATTATAGTATGTATTGTGTTTAAACTTATTCTATCTGTATCTTCAATATGTAAACAATAATGTAACCTAAAATAATGGATTGCTGTATGGGAACCCATACATTTACATATTAGCAAACCATAGACAAAATGGAGAAATAATAAACTAAAAATTCTGCCTCAATACAGGTTCGCCTAGTGAGGCAGGTTATGCACAACCTAAAATATAGTATATTATACCATTTCTATATAACACTCTTACATTGATAAATATTTTTTCTTATATTAGAAACTGCCGAATTATTGTAACATTATTATTTCAACAATTTCATTGTTTCTAACTGACATATAATTATACAACTTACTAATGATATATTATATATATTCTGTAATTTTTTGATGAAATAAAAATAAATTTATCTATATAGTTTATGACTGTCTATACTCTTTGCATATTGATCTATATAGTTTATGACTGTCTATACTCTTTGCATATTGATCTATAAAGTTTATGACTGTCTATACTCTTTGCATATTGATATATATATAGTTTATGACTGTCTATACTCTTTGCATATTGATCTATATAGTTTATGACTGTCTATACTCTTTGCATATTGATCTATATAGTTTATGACTGTCTATACTCTTTGCATATTGATCTATATAGTTTATGACTGTCTATACTCTTTGCATATTGATATATATATATATATATATATATATATATATATATATATATATATATATATATATATATATAGTTTATGACTGTCTATACTCTTTGCATATTGATCTATATAGTTTCTGACTGTCTATACTCTTTGCATATTGATCTATATAGTTTATGACTGTCTATACTCTTTGCATATTGATCTATATAGTTTATGACTGTCTATACTCTTTGCATATTGATATATATATAGTTTATGACTGTCTATACTCTTTGCATATTGATCTATATAGTTTCTGACTGTCTATACTCTTTGCATATTGATCTATATAGTTTATGACTGTCTATACTCTTTGCATATTGATCTATATAGTTTATGACTGTCTATACTCTTCGCATATTGAGTCTAGTTTTTGGACTGTTGAGATTTGAAATTAAACAACTTTTGCACTTTGTTCAACAGTTAATAGATATTTTTAATTCACATGAGTATTAATTTATTTATATAATTGAAAAGGTTTGTAATTACTAATATTTTATTCTGCTAATTTTGGGATATTCCATCCTTGTTGCTTAGGGCTTAATTGAGAAAATATTGAAACACTATGATAATTATTGTTATTAGGGTTTTCCATTTATTTGGGTTTATACTTATTATTTTATTCATTTGCATACTTAAATTACAACACTGTTCTCTGAAGTAAAATTATTCTAAGTGAATTTGAAGACTATAATGGATATATTAATGGTGTTTGAGCGTTATGTTCCAACTGTTTATTCGTAACATATTTAAGATAAATTTTCTTCGCTAGGCGATTAATTTCTGGTGATTCTAATCTATATAATTTTGTCCTTTGTTTATTTATTCATTTAAACGCCATAAAATGATTGAAAATTTTTTTACAATTATTTTTGGCAGTTCGGTTAACGTTGAAGTAACTTTGAAGAACTGAACCCATCGTAAATCAACAGGCAATGTTGAATCACTAGATTGTACGAACTTAGGAAATACTTGGTATAATTTTCGGGTCTCGTCATAAAGTTTATCTTCGTCGACATTTTTCAAACCGAGTGATTCGACAGCTTCCACAGTATCCTCGTAACTCACTGAAGATTTTGAACACAGAATCCTCAAAATCATAATTTTTCTGTATGTATTCAAGAGTTCTACTGTAAACCTCATTGGCTTCCTTTTTTAATTGATCTTGATCAGAAGGCCTCAAAAACTTTATGTTTCTCATTATTTTGGCACCGTACAATTCATCGTGCATTCACTCAGTCGGACAGGCACGAGTCAGACAGTCGTCTGTCGCTTCACTGCCACCGCCCGGTCTGACCCGGAGATATCGATGTTAAACCCGGACATGCACCATGCAAACCCGTAGACTCCGGGTCAAACCCGAGAGGTGGCAGCCCTAGTTGTAGTGTGGTCATTTAATAATTTAACTAACCATCACGCCGTTTCCCCGCAGGGGTAGGCAGAGAGGACTGACCGCTAAACAACTCGGTCACACCACACACTCCTTGTCTCATTCACATTCATCCATCGTCTCATAGATACTCTTCTATTATTCTGACTCTTGACATGGCCCGACTCGAGTATCTGATTCACTTGATCGTGCCATGTCTTCCTCGGGTATCCCCGACTTCTGCTACCATTCGTATTTGCATCATATATCCTCCTTACACTCCTTTCTTCGCTCATTCGCTTTATATGCCCAAACCATCGAAGCATCCCTTTCTTAATCTTACTCATTACGCTTACACCAGGCTTGCACTCTTTGCGGATCTCCACATTCCTCACACCATCACACATGGTTTTACCACATATACGCCTCAGGGATCTCATATCAACGGCATTCAATCTACTTTCATCCTTTCTTCTCCATGCCTCACTAATAATTTAATGAAACAGAAATCTAAAGTTAAACGATTTAGAAGGAAAGCAGAAGGGATTAAGCTAACATTAAATGTTATTATTTATTTTTGTATATTTTAATAATAATAAATGTTGTATTTTCAAATATACAATAAGTCTATTTATATTCTCATATGTCTAAATGCTATTTAAGTTATCCCTATTTTTCCTTGCTTTTGTATGGTTTATCTATTATGTACCTATCATCTTTGAAGTACACCTATCTCTAGTAGGTATGATAAAATATAGATTACATACTTACAGTAGAAAGTGCAGTAGTTTATAGTAGACTGGCATCCTTCAATTGAGAAATATTTTAAGATTTGGAAATGGGAAGTGAAAGAGATCTTACAGAAGCGACATAGTTTGAGTTCGAAGAACTTCCTTACGCGATTGTTTTACAAATTAGGTTGGAACTTTACCCTAGCTCTTTGTTGAGTTACTCCTGCTCTGATGCTCAGCGCCCTTGAGGTGATTTTGCACAAAAACGGCGCTATACAAGTCATACAATTATTATTCTTTTTTATTATTATGACGGATGATGTAGAACTCAGGTTTGTGGTCCCAGGTGGAACTGTGTTACCAAGTTATTAGTAGGAATTTCAGGATGAGAATTTGGAACAATGAAAAATCAGCAAAACATAAATCAAACTAAATCCGAAAAAACACAGCATAATGTAATCATTTTTATTTACTAAATATTGCCATTTCAATAACAGAAATATGTACTTTAATAATGATTTGCGCAAAGAATGTATGTTTACTCATTAATATTTTTTTTGACGATAAGGGGAAAAATATTAATTTTGATATGTCCAAAAGGTAGTTTGAAACATGCTGTATGTAATCACCACATCTGTTTGAGTGGGTACTATGTAAAACAAGTAATATTCAATGTTATTGAACATAGGTATTATTTAGTAGCTGATGGCCTTTTTAGGACAATTCTTGCGGGCCACACAAGTGGCATCCGCAGCACTCTTCTTCAGGAAGCCGGCCTTGCAGCGGCACCCCTTTGCTGGCACCTTGTCCTTGCATTGGGCCACCGTGGGGGACTCACACGTGCCACCGGCGCAGGGACTCGGAGAGGCCACCAGTTCAGAGTTGGGGTCAATGCAGCCTGGAATCAGAGTGTTAATTTGTTACAATGTTGAACATGTGGGCTTGGGTGCGAAAATGAACAATCTGAATTGATATTGCTTATTCAATATGCGGTGCTAACAGTATGGAAGATTGACACCATCTACAGTTTCTTTTGTTTAGAATTAACAAATGCTTGTGTAGTTAGATACAATGCAGAATGAGTTAATGATAAATATCAATAATTCCACAGTTATATTTTTACAAAAGTGAGTACAAAAGCAGTACGAATTCTTGTCGTGAAAATGAACTCTTGTAGCTGGTGGACGAGTTTGTGTATTGAGAGATGGAAATGTTCAAAAAGGGATAAATGTAGGACTGACAGCGGTAGTGGCTAATGAAAAGTTGTCAAGAGAAGCAAAGGCTAACAGTCCACAATGGAGTGTTGGTACACACCCTGGTGTATGGCAGTGAGGCTTGATTGAGACTGGTACAGGAATGATGTAAGAGGAATGCTTATTGAAAAGATTGTTTCAGTTGATGCCGCTATACCATCAAATCGATACCCTTTAGTCATAATCAGACACTAAAAAAGAGGTTCGTACCAAAAGAAAACCCTTTTGATGTAACTGTGCATTCTCTGGGTCAACGCTCTCTGAGCCTTTGAAGTTTCTGTGTCTTTTGGTGGTACAACAAATAAAAAAGTATTACTTTTATAGGAAACACACAAGAGGTACTGCAAGGATTAGTATTGGGTCCAACATTGTTTGTAACTTTCATAAAAGTTACCGGCCGTAGCTTGCCACTGGGTTGACCTATAGCACAGGTTATTCATTGAATTGTTCTCGGGGCGGTGGTATCCAAAATGTGAATATTTGTAATTCATCAGTGTTCTTACATTTTTCTGGTTTGACGCACTGATTGGCCAGGCCTCTCACGAATCCAGGTAGACAGCGACACGCGACAGAGCAACCGGGCGGCTTGGTACATTTGGCAGCTTCACCTGAAAACACCATGGCGCAAGTCCGGTCCGCGCACAGCGCGCAGGTGTCCACTATTTCATTCGCACCACATTGGGGGGCTGGAAATATTAAGAAATTCGTAATAATATGCAAATTCAAATCAGAAGGGGCTGCAATGCATAAGATATGTGTCCACTCTCAATAGTAATACACCATAAAAATTGCATTTGAAAAAAAAGTAATTATTCAATTCTTAAGTGAATAATGGAAATTTCTTGCTTTTCAAGGAAATAAGATGACATTGTGATATTTTAAAATAAGATATTTGGTAATAATATTGATATTTAAATTGTGAGTATTAGTTTGATGAAAATAATAGTAATTACTTACTGGTGTAAATTGTGTAATTATGTATGTATCAAAGGACCATTGATTGTATATAATGTTAAATAATATATGTTGAGTGATCTCATTTGATTCAGAGTTATTGAAAACATAGTAAACATTATCTCAGTCGACCTTGGAGGATATTATTCCTCCAAGCCCTTGATCTAGTTTATAAACATTTATTTAAGAAGAAAGTCATCTAAAAGAACTAACTTGGCCGCGCAATACACTTCCCGCCCTTGTCCTTGACAAATCCACTCTTGCATTTGCATCCATCTGCTGGGTTTGCGTTCAAGTCTCCCTGGCATGGTTTAGCTGCAAAAAGAGTTATCCAAAGGCATCGATAAGAAAATTTTACATACCTATGTAAAAATGTACGACACTTATAATACAATGTACTCGTTTGGGGTTTTTGGTTGGGTAAAAGAGAAATATTTGACGGCCTCTGATGTCGAGGGGTAAGACTATCAATTGAGAATCTGTAGTTCGCTGGTTCGAATTGGATCCCATCCCGCACAAGTAAAGATAATTTGAAATTTTGACAATTATTTCATCAAATATATATTTGCGGTACGTTCCAGAGTGAAAGATACTTTCAATAGCGCCCTGGTGTAGGACCAACATTCAGAATGGAAATGTTGCTTGAAATGAATTTATATGGTGTGCGGTGACAAGATCTGAATACTCAAGTATTCCTCCACCTTCCTCTTACCTATCTCCTTAACGACCCCACTATATCCAGCTTCACAACACATCTCACTGGCTCTAGGCTGTTGAAATTCTTGTGTGGTAATCCAATTATGCGACTGTCATGATTCCGGGAGGAACAAAATATGGTGGTAGCTAGTCGCTAGTACCCAAAAAGCTTTGTAACAAGTGCAAAAAATTAAATGAGCCATGAAAACTTTTTAAAAATCACAAAAAGTGCAGAAAATCTGATGATGGTTGGTGGTTTTTAGGAATGAACTGTATACTGCTGGCCGGAACGCCTTGCAGAAGCATTTATTGTTGCAGATCTTGTTGATGATGGTGAGACACTAGCAAGTGATCACACAGTAAGACACTTAGGTTTGATAGTTGTTTGGATGTTGTTTGGACTGGTCTAAACACTGCTCGACTGAAATGCAGACATTGTTGGCGTCCCTTGAGAAGCCCACCTTGCAGTAACACGTCTTGTCGAAAGTCTTGTTGATGATAGTGGAACCCTTGTAAGGATATTTCAGTAAGGCACACAGATCTGATAGTCGATGGTTGTTGTTTAGACTAACCTGGACACTGCTTGACTGGAATGCAGACGTTCTTGGCGTCCCTGGCGAAGCCCGCCTTGCAGTAGCACTTTTTGTTGCAGGTCTTGTTGATAATAGTACAAGGTTCCCCAAGAGTGGCGCAAGTTGTGTCGCAAGCGGAGCCGCAGTCAAAGAACTCGTTCACTCCGCATTTTGCTGGAGGTAAATACATAAATAGACTTTACTATTTGGTGATATAAGGTCACTGGCGGTGGACTGATCTAGTGGAAAGCTCGCCGATGGATTAGTTTGGGAACATAAATACACTGAACGGAACTCTTAAAAGAGAAGGCGATTTTTTACACTTCCACGTTTAAAAAACTAGTTTTGATGATTAGTGGCAGTCAGGAGACCTCAGTGCTTCTTACTTATTTGGAATGCTCAGTGAATGGTAATTTTTAAGAAAATTGGGAGTGAATATAGATTTTGTGGAGACATAGGTTTTGTTGGAATCAAAATTTAATGCGTGTTGTCATTCAGAAATTTCAACCGTATTTGTTGAGCAAACGTTTTGCGTATTTTGGTTCCAAGGGAATTACAAGTTCTAAGAAGTATATTGCTAGAGATCTGATGGTTCTCAATTGTCTTGACATAACTTAAAATTGAATACAACTTACACCTATAAATGCCCGGAAATTGGTGGTAAATGTCATAACACGTTAATTATTATGAAACCATATTTGGTCCCAAACATCACTTGAATTTGGTATCCTGATATTTAACGGGTTAAGGCGATATATCAAGAAAATAAATTGACTTACTGCAGTCTACAATTGGAATGCACTTCCCCCCAGCAGTTTCCCTCACGAAGCCCTCATCACAGATGCAGCCAGCGGTGCATTGCGAAGTGCAGTTGAAGTTGGTGATGCCAAAAGTGGCACAAGTCCTCGCGCAATCGTCGTTGCCGCAAGTCGAGTACACTTCGTTGGCAGCCGGACACTTGGGAACTGTAACATCAAGATGTCGGGTGAAAAATATACGAATGAGCAAGCAAAGTGAAGAGATCCAACTCATTCAAGTCGAAAGTGGCAAACGCTTTTGTTTTTGGATACGTCTGGGAGAAATTCAAATTGTGGGGCTAGTGTATTGTTAGTTGTTAGGCGTCTTTGTCTGTGGCCAGGAATGGCTACATAATAATGATAATAATTTATTTATTTCACATAAAAATCATACAATAAAACATGCGGAAACTTTGACTAGCCAACTAGGAATGGATCCTGTTTTAGGCCAGTCAAATTGAAAGTTTAGTTCATATCATAATTTAAAATAAAACCGGTAAAGTAAATAAAAGCCAGTTCGCTGTCCTAGTTCTTGTATGTTCAATAGACCTTTTTTTGCAAAACTGAGTTATGAATGCCAATATGTTCATTATCCTATTGCGCATTAATGAAGCTCAAAAAAACATATTTTTTGATAAAATACTTTTGTTTTAAAACCACGATATTTATTAATTTAAGAACCGACCGGTTTCGCTTTACTTAAGCATCATCAGGGTACAAATTAATACACATTTTTGCTTTTTTGGCCGTACTCGCCAATTTAGATGCTTAAGTAAAGCGAAACCGGTCGGTTCTTAAATTAATAAATATCGTGGTTTTAAAACAAAAAGTATTTTATTTTATGTCGGTCCGACCGGTCGGTGGCCGAGTTGACATCGCGCTTGGGTCCCACTCGGGCGTAGTGTGTTCAATTCCTCGGTCGGCTAAGTCCTCCATCACAATACAAGCAACATTTTCAGCTTTCTGTGGTGGTAGTAGGAGATTTTCAAATATTGTCAAGTTATTCGTAACCCGGGAATGTTTGTCTTTCTTTTAAAAAAAAAAAAAAAAATGTCAAACCACAAAGTGATTGCTTTCTACAATAATACATATTTTTTGGTTTTTAAGTGACATTTTAAGCATTTTTCGATTGCCAACAATGTTTCAGTTCTTATTTGTTTAATCTCCTGGATATTGAACATTCAAACACTCAAAGTTATAAATTAATATAATATTTTTTAGAAAGTTCATAGATATTTGTTCAACATCCCGCAGAAGGTTGAGGTCTTGAATGTTCAATCTCCACTGTCAACCAATCAGGAGTCGGCTAGTTAAAATGTTTTGCCATGTTGATTTTTAGTTGTTTTCTAACAACGAAATTGTTCCACTAAAAATACGTTTAATTGCGCATATATACTGTTATTTAACTAAAAAATGACTTCACCGACTCCAGAATCAATATACCTTAGAACAGTAGCTCAAATAGAAAGGTAAGTCTTAAAATTATGTCATTTATAGGCTTTTTCACCATATTTTATATGTACTTCTTGAATTTGCTAGGCAAATATACAGGATGCTTCATTTATTATTTATTTATTCAATTATTTATTTACAAACTTAGGACTTTTACCTAAAATGAGTATTAATAAATTATATTAGTGCATTAAAACTTATTTTTATTCAAGAAATACAAAAAAAGAGCCAGTAAATGGAAATGTGCAAAAAGTCGACTGTCCTCATAGTCTGATTGAAAGACATCTACGACACATATTTAGTCCGTTATCACTGCTGAGATCGCTGATGAAAACGAAGTCCAAATATTTCAATTCTGAATTCATTCAATTAAAAGTTTCTGTTTTTTTGTTTTTTTTAGTCACATAAAAAACAATAAACATATTCCTATATAAGAACTACAATAAAACCAACAAGGCAAACGACTAACAACAATAAATGTAATGTTAACATAACCCAAATCGCGGGATATCATAATTTTAGGATTTTCAGCTGAAGTTTTTTCAAAAGGATTTAGTGCAAGATGGTATCAAAAGCTTTAGCCAGATCCAGAAAGAGCGCGATGCTTTTAATTCCTCGATCGATGTTATTAGAAATTACTTCATGATATATAATGAGTCAGATTGCCAATGGCATTTTCGGTACCTGAACTCGGTCGGAAGCCATATTGTCTCTCAGAAAGAATGTTATTATCTTCAAGGTAAAGGCTAAGACGGTTTTTGACAATTTTCTCGATAATTTTTGAGACCGAATTTACCAAAGATATCGGCCGGTAACTTTGAATCGCAGATTTATCTCCATTTTTGTGTAGTAATACAACAATTGCATGGTGTAGATGGTTAGGGAATATTCCTGATTTGAGACTTAGAGTTGAAATAAAAGCTACCGGAGTTGCTATGAATGAATTAATTACTTTTAGCAGATTTGTTGAGACTTTGTCTGGTTCACAAGCGTCAGATGGTTATAGGTCATCAATTTATTATTTCCAAGACTTCGTTCGTCGATGTTTGTATTTTGTCTTTTTTATAGTCGAGGTTAGACATGACCAACTTGGCAAGATCGGTTTCAGTTTTATTGCATTTATCGAGAATATTTTTGGCAAGTGTGGTTCCCACCGATGTGAAGTGAGAAGTTAGAATTAGACATGTTCTTGCTACCGATATCTAACGATTTAATTTCGGAATACCTGTTGATTTTTGTTTTACTAATATTACGAAATGCTTCCCACATACGTTTTGGGGAAAAAGAATTTTTATAAACGAAAGTTTAATATTAATTTTTCTTCTTATATTTAATAATCTTTTTGCATAAGTTCCTGTATTTCTTATAGTGAATTTGTACTAAAATATTATCTGGAAACTTTTGCGCCCTTTTGTGGAGTTGGTTTCTTTTGTGAATCGATTTGACAAGGCCGGGAGAGATCCAGGGCGTGAGTTTAAACTGGCTGTTCGGTATGAGTTTGTTACTTGTATGTTTAGATATAAATGTATGAAGGATGCAGATAAATTCCTTCATCGCAATGTCAGTATCAGTTTGATCAAATACTTTTTGCCAGTATTCTAATTGCAAGTACTCAATTAAATTCTTATAGTTTGTTCGAGGGACGTACTTAATTTTAACAGTTGTGGGCGGTTTATCTTTAAAGCAGAGGGCTGTTGTGTAGTGGTCGGAAATTGAAGTGTGGATAGCAAAAGAGTCCGTGAAGTTAATATTTTTTACGTTGATGTGATCCAAACAAGATTGTTTCGTGTTCTGTTCATGAGTAGGCGTATTGATTGTCACTATGAATCCGTTTTCTGTGAGCATGCATGGATTGGATAGTCGTTGAATTGGGGGTGAAATTTATTTATTTTTTAACGGACATCGTCCAAATTACAAAATAATAACACGAATAAAGTAAAATGAAAAATATAGGAGTAGACAAAGGTACATGAAAGCAAAGACATATGGTAGATATTATATAAGAAAATAAAGTGACAAGTCGAATCAAGTCAAGAATAATGGAGATATAGTTTTAATATTAAGGTCGCCTATAATGATTTGACGTTCAAATTTATCGGAATTGCTCTGTTATCAACAGTTCCGATAATTGGAGTGAATTCAAAAAAGAATCTATATTCAGAAAATAAGGTGATCAATATATAGCAAAAATACATAAATTATTTTTAAGAACAATTCTAAGGCACCTTGTGATACTAAAATTTCTTCGCTTGAATACCGTCTTTGATGTAAATAACGACCCCACTAGATTTATTTATATTATTAATTGAGTGATATTCCGTGTAAGTTTGTATTATTTTAGATGAGTAGTTTTTGTTTATCCAACACTCTGATAAAATTAAAAAAATCAAATGTATGATTGAATTGATCTAGAAATAGCAGAAAATCATCAATGTTTGACATACTTCTGATGTTCTGGTGAATAATCTTAAACTATAAGACTTTCAACTGTAATTTTTTTAAATTTGTTGAGATTGACAATCTAATTCGTGTTGCAAGTTATATCTGTGTCATTGTAGATATAGGGAGGTAATTGAATCATAATTTTTCAGATGAAATGCTAAGCAAAGAATATTTCCCTACTATACGGTTTTGATCCATTTCCAGAATCAGTGTAACATACATAATATAATAGTATTTATGAAAACAAACATGTGATAATAATCGAAGTATTCCCAGGTAAATGAACACAGAAGTATTAGTGAATAAGTATGTACATGGCAGAATCGGTAGCATAATAATAATATAATGAAGAGCGGAAAGTAGCATACCTCGTGAGTATATTTGGTTCTAATGACTGGGTGAGGATAATCACAGGATATAAAAATGGCAATAATAATAACAAAGCCTTCATCTTATATTTGTTATCGGTATAAGTGTATTGTATTTGATATAGTCATAGGGAAGCCAGCTTGTTTTCATCTGATGAAGAATTTCGCCTGAACCTCTCTCTTTCCGCAAATAAATCCGTCTTTCTTTGATCCATGCAAATTGATATCGTTTCTCTTTTGTAACTTGTCAAGTTTTATACCAAATCTGGTTCGTCAGAAAAGTTAATTGCTCAGAAACATAGATTGGCAACCGGGAGCCAGCGAGACCGATGTTTAACGTGGTAAGTTTTTCTTCGGTATTGGGATTATTCTTGTCGAAAGATTTCACATCAACCAGCAGTTAGTTTCTAGCCATGTTTACGTTGCGATACCAGTTTCATGACGTTATTTGCAAAGGTGCGAGGATCTGTCGATACTCACTGAAGCTGTCTCTATCCACGCAAATTCCTGATTCGTCCTCGCAGTTTCCTTCCAAGCAGCGGCAGCTCGGGTTGCATCTTTTGTTGGTAGCTTCCCACAGACAGTTGTCCGGCTTTACCACCGTCGAATAACAGCGCTGGTCCACGCAGTAGTCCGGGCATGCATCGTAAACTGTCAGCTCCGGGCACTCGAATTTAGGGGCTGCAATCACAATCATAATGGTAATTACCAAGAAAAAGGAGAAGAAGAAGGAGACGGACAAGTAGAGGGATATAAGTTAGTACTCACGACATTCCCTGATATCGACGCACACCCCGTCGAGCCTGTAGAAGTTGAGCTTGCAGTTGCAGGTGGGCGGAGGCGGGTTCATGGGGTCGTAGGCCGGGCAGCTGGTGAACGCTGCAGTGCCAATCAGGTCACAGGTCTCGTACGGACAGGGCCTACCGTACTTGGAGAACACCTCGTTGACGCCGCACTCTAAAGTAAATAAATTAAAAGACGTCAAGTAAGAATTTTGATCATTGTAAGTGGAAAAGTGTTTTGCAGAAGAAGCAGATGAATATCGAGGTGTCCTGAACGTTAGCATCCTTGGCTCACTCCTTAGCTGTACAGGACCGCGTTATGTGGAGGAGCCTGTTTCATCAGGGTTATTATAGTGGGGTTCGCAATCCTAGAGAATGACGCAGTGACTTCAAAAGAAGAAAAGTTTTGTTTATTATTTCAGTAAAACACAAATAGGTAATATTTATAACTTACCACATTTGTCAGGGGTAACACACTCATTATTCGTATTCCTGAAGAATCCAGGTTTGCAGTCGCAGCCAGGGGCGCACTGTGGAGTTTCACAATTCCTTTCCACGTCGCTCCTGCCGAGAGTCACACACTTTTCGGCGCATGGAGAAATGCAAGCTGAAAATGTCTCGTTATTTCCGGGGCAGATGTTTATTCCTGAAAATTAGACGATAATAATATTTAACCGTTGCAGCTTGAAAGAGTAGTCTACAGTAGTAGTAGTGTGCTCTTTATGTAACATTCACGTATGAAAACACACTTTAAATGATTATTTATGCACTTTTTAAATATTGAAGATATATCAGCGATTTTTAATAGAAAACTCGGAAAAAAATACGGTCACATCTGGGACCTGAACCTGGGATAAGAACTACCAAAATAATACGTTCAAAAATTGCTATATTATATTCAATATTTAAATATTAGAAATTTGAGGTTTTACTCATCAAGGTAATAAAAAAAAAATTAAGTAACTTTTTTACCAATAACTGTAATTTAATTTTATATTGAATGAAATCTTGCGTTCATCTAAATAAAAAAAAAAAACGAAACAAAATAACGCATACAGTCATTTTTAGGTTATCTTACCACAATCCTGAGGCTTCACGCAGATCCCCTTGGCATTCCTGTAATATCCCTCTGCACAGATACAGCCGGAGCCACAGCTCGGCCTGCAGGCGATGTTGGTAAGACCAAGTGTGGCACAACTTTTCACGCAGGAGTTGTTGCCACACTCGGTCCACACCTCGTGAGGACCCTTGCACGTTTCGGGGTCTGGAAATAAGAATTAAAATCTCGTCCAGTCATTCAGGTTATCTTTCCACAATCCTAGGCGTCACGCAGATTCCCTTGGCATTCCTGTAATAGTCTTCCACATAGATCTGATACTGCCTGAAGCACAGCTCGGCCTGCAGGCGATGTTGGTAAGACCTGTAGTAGTTTTTATATTAACATTGTCTTCATAATGTTTGCAAGTTGATTATCAGTCATTTCTGGAAGCCATGAGCAGACTATACTAGATTCTATTTTCTTGTTTCATTTGGTAGGGCATTATACGAGTATACTTTATAATGCAAGGCTGACGTAATGAGTAAGATTAAGAAAGGGACGCTTAGATGGTTTGGGGATGTAGAGCGAATGAGCGAAGAAAGGAGTGTAATGAGAATATATGACGCATATGTGAATGGTGAGGCTGACGGGGAAGCCTGAGGAAGATATTGCACGATCAAGTGAATCAGATACTTGAGTCGGGTCATGTAGAGTCAGAATAATAGAAGAGTATGTATGAGACAACGTATGAATGTGAATGAGGCTAGGAGTGTGTGTTAAGACCGAGTTATTTCGCGGTCCGTCCTCTCTGCCTACCCCTGCGGGGAAACGGCGTGTTGGTTAGTTAGTTATTTAGTTAGCTAGTTTATTTTCGCAACATCAAATTTAATATTTCTCTCTCCTAAAGATGTATTGAAATTTGAAATAACCGTGTATAATTTGGCTTACTGCCCCGGTTGAGTATTTATATTACGCAGTGGGGTATACAGATATGTTTTTCATTAAAAAAATTTATTTGGTATATTTATGATCCGATTAATAGATCAAGCTGTCAAGTCCTCCATCTTGCACAAACAAGATGTTCCACTATAATGATGGTAGTAGCAAACATTTAACGCGACTAGCCATGAGCTAAAACGCTCTTGCGATGGCAGCACTGGATTTCCGGCAGGATCCCACTTACAAGCGATGGAACCAAATCCTGATGTCATTGATGTATTTTCTTTATTATTATTATTATTATGTACATATATAATTTATTGATGTTCTATGCATTATGAGGAACAAGTAGGATTGCACCTCCCTCCCCGAGATCTGGAGTAAACATGTCAAAATAAAAACATGGGTTTTATTGTCTTTCTTTCAAAATTTTGTTTTATCGAACTTACCACTGCTAGAAGAATCGCATTCCTCTTCATTTGCGTCACCAACTATATTGGCAGAAACAACATTGATGAAAAGGCCAATAACCAATATTGATACAACTGGCTTCATGTTAGTTTGATGTTTCTGTAAAAAAATCGTATATTATTTTATAGGTGTATAATAATATTCCAAGGTTAATCAAACAACTGAACTTTATATCTCAACAATAATGGCCGTTTTACACAATGTTTTTTTGATCATATGTATCTCCATATAATAAGGAAACCATATCGGGAGATATGAATTGGTTCACACGAATATATTTGCTTTACACAATCATTATTTTTATACTAAAGCAGATCGGAGTCGATCAATATCAATTGTCTATTTTCATCATATATGCGATTGACAAATTGCTCATTGAGCGTCGGCGTAGTCAAATGAAGCGATTGACATTTGGAACTTCCTATTGACGGGAGTGTATGGTGTATATCTTGGTTGACAACGGTTAGTTCAATTGCTCCTTCTATCGAGCCCTTCGGAAATCAGTTTCAAATGTTAGTTTTCAAATGGTTTTGAATATCAGCGCTTTGTGTTTAAGCCCTTGTTATCTTATTATCAAATAAATAATTAGAAAAAGTTATGATACTGTTTATTATTCTCAGGG
Source organism: Hesperophylax consimilis (assembly GCF_061612785.1). Taxonomy (NCBI): domain Eukaryota; kingdom Metazoa; phylum Arthropoda; class Insecta; order Trichoptera; family Limnephilidae; genus Hesperophylax; species Hesperophylax consimilis. Next base: position 12,655,861 of record NC_142852.1, read on the forward strand.
ACAATAGAATTTCATTTAGTTTTTACCGTGTTGTGGAAAACATTCAATAGCATTTTTGGAAATTTCAAAAACACAAAAACATGTACAACAGTTCAAAAGTTGACTACTGCTCACATTTTGAGAAAATCAACAACTTTATCGAGTTTTTAACCGTTTCAAAAATATTAAACTTTTTTTACTAAAAGGTATGGCATGTAATTTTTTTTTAATATCAGAATATATTGTATTAAGCTAAAGAAATGCCACCAAATATACCTATATGTTGATTTTTGCGGATATCAATTGTCTGTCAGTAGTTGTAATAAATATGTGAATTGTGCAGAAAATGTAAAAGTACATAATATTTTTTGTCATTTGGCAAAAGTAACATTGAACTATGGCGTACCACAGGGTACAGTGCTTAGACCATTGTTATTCAATTTAAGAAAAAAAACATATATTACACGTACAATACATGTTATTAAAAGACTATTAAATTGGTTTTAAAGCATATAAATAAAAAGAAAAACGTAATTGTGTTTTAGCAGGTTTTTTTAAATTTTATTGTTATTTATTGTTTAGTTCTTTTATTGAAATTAGAATTGCGAAATTTTTTAATTTTAATTTTATTGGTGGTATTAAGTACCATTAACCCTTATTAGTATTCCAAGACATTCACCGTGGATTTCCTAGAAGTTCACCGCACTTGCCTTTATGTTACGGTATTTTAAGCTTTATTATGCTTCTATCGTATTATTTTATTAACTTTGCAATGAAATTATGTATATGAACATTCTGTCGTTTATCTTCGCTTATCATTTTGCCACTTGCAAATACATTATCATAATTTGTGATTTTCAAAGTTAGATTAGAGTATTTATTTACGGGAAAACCTCAAATGATTTATGTTTATGGTAAAGAACGCTTAATTAGCTGGAAATATATTAAAACTCAATAACATTTTCGCACGTCTTATTTAACTATATTTTATAATAAAAAAAACTTCTCTCTGATTATATAATGACTTATACTCCTCTATTATTACTCCTCATTACTCCTCATTACTCCTTATTACTCCTCTGATTATATCTGATTATTATATGATTACATTACTAAATAGGATAGATAATAAAATTTAAACACATTATCTGGTAAGACGTTATAATTTACAAAAAAACATCATTTTGCAAAACATGTAAGTTATTACGAAAATTGTGTCAGCCGCTGTACGGCGGCTGATTGGCATTTTACCTCTGCCATTCCAAGGTTTAAAGTAAATAAAAGTACACCTAATCTGGCCTATAAATTTGATATGGTTCTATTAAAAACTTACCCAAAGAATGTATGATTATGGATGTATCAATTAACACGACTGCGGCTAATGGAAACACAATCACAATGCAAAACATGTGTTTCTGGAAACAAATAGAAAATGAATGGGTAAATATTTGTATACTATTTGTATAGACATCTCACAACTAGGTACTTAGTGTTGTAACAGACAATGACTTATTTAAAAAAAATATGTATTTAATAGGAAAAAATCAATCTGTGAATAACAAAGTTTTTAATTTTTACAATAATACATCTATTTTCAATTTTTGAACTAGTGGCGTAATTTCTCGGGCTGGTTTTGTTTGGTTTTACTGTGGATTGAGCCTTCATCCCCAGACACTGGCTTTAACTGCGGTGAACATTTAAAATATCCTTTAAAGATTTTCTCCGTGAGTGAAATATAATTTTGAATATTAAAGTTAAATTAAATATTGAAAATTATACGACATCTACAATATCAACGTTTTACTTAGGAATTTTCATGGACAGCAAGAAAATTTCTAAAGCCTAGTTCTACACACTACACATTGCAGTGCACCTGAAGGAAGTCATGATTTCATTGAACTTCTGTTGTAGCTGGTCGGATCCTTAGGGGATGAGAAAAAAAAATACCTTAAAACAAAGCCAGAATCTCAACAGCGTAAGTGATGAAGTCGTGTAAAAAAAATTTCGGTTCTCCGCCCGGCGTAATTGATGAACCTACGGTCGACTTTGCTCTATCTGGCCTAAAAAATCGATCTTTCCGTGGAGTTTGTTTTAATTATTTCTGATGAACGTATTACAAAAATTTCAAATATTTCTAGAGCGATCCCTCGGGAAGTTACGAATTTACCGTCTAGGAAAATAAAATCTGGTTCTAACCGCTAATTTTATAGTTAATACGTTTTATAAAATTTTCAAACCGTTTTAATTTAATTTTTAATTTTTTTTTTTTTTTTAATTTTTTTAAAAAGAAAGACAAACATTCCCGGGTTACGAATAACCCAACAATGTTTGAAAATCTCCTACTACCACCACAGAAAGCCGAAAATGTTGCTTGTGTTGTGATGGAGGACTTAGCCAGCCGAGGAATCGAACACGCGACGCTCGGGTGAGACCCAAGCGCTATTCCCACTCAACCACTGACCGGTCATTTGACCGGTTTTACATAAAATATTTTAATTGTATGGTCCTGTTTTTATTAATTTTAAATATAAATAACTTACATCCGTAGGGATCAATCTACTATATCTAATAGAGTTATCTACTATACAATCTATATAGATATTTTAGTAAAACGTCCATAAAAAAAAAAAAATGTAAACGTCGAGCATTTGCTCGACGGTTATAAGAGTCGCCATAAAACTTAAAATAAATATATTTGACTCAGGATTGTACCTTTCTTCCCGGGCACTGGAGTCAACCTCGCTAACAATCTCGCCAAATTTCGGTCGGGTATGACCGACATTAATTTATTTCTTGGGTAAATTAACTGCTGTAATGTAATCCAATTTATTATGTCCACGTGTGTGTACATGATTGCCACCAAAAGTTGACAGAATGCATTGTCATCTATAACGAGTCCATCTGCCGAGTTTCAACTCGATCTGATGTCAGGAAGTAGGTTAATTTTTACTTTCAAGATTAGCTGAAGTATTTATAAAACAGTTTTTCTTAAACCTTTTCAACACGGACGATACCATTTTGTATTACAATATTTACCTGCTTACAAAAGCCAGTAATTCAATAATGTTTTATAAGACACGTTTTCTTATTTTCTTAAACTCATCAAAGCGGTCCTATTTGTAGAAAAGACTTTACATTCATCAGAAGTCCCGGACCGTAACTATGACGTCAGAGCAGAGCCGAAGCGCTTAGATTTGAAACCGAAATAAAAACGCGCGTTAATTAGGTACTTACTAGAATTTGATTAATTTATACGTACATATTTGTCTAAAAAAACTTCTAATTTTAATATAATTTTTGAAATTTAAATAAAGTATTTTAATTAAAAATTATCTACTTTTTTTAACAGCATTACTTCATTTTAAAAAATATTGCTTTGTAATTATGACTATGCGTGACAATTGTCAACATCCGATGTCATTATCAAACTTACAAAATTCAAATTCAAATTCAAAAAATATTTATTTCACACAAAGAGAACAAAGGGTATAGCTTATAGGTTACATCCTATTTCTTCCAGCTAACCCAACAAAGAGACAGAGCCGAACTTGTTTATAATAATTTATTTTTTATAGTTTGAATTAGAAATGTTTGCGTTTCGTTGCCCGGAACGCAATACCAGATCGAATACCTTATTTTTCACACAACAATTCAAATCAAAGTTCCCCCAAAACTCTTCACTCGGACGTACGAGTATCTGCAAAACTTACAATTATTCCCTAGTTCATCGTTTCCACTGTAAGCTTAAAAATTTTAAAATCAAATTCACCTTACAATGTACCTATATTTTTTTTCTTTCAGTTTCAACTTGAAATATCTTTTTTCTTCCTAAAAGATTGTAAATGGAACTTAACTGGTTTATTTTATACTCAACATCTTAAATGAAAAATTAATTCACAAGTATAACTGTATGTTTCCTAAATATGCTCAAATAAAAAAGGGTTTTATAAAACATAGTAAGTTTTCACTTGAAACTAGTGTTCAAACTTTTGCATGTGTCTCTGTTTATGTAAAAAGCACAGAAGTAATTTAATCAGGAGATAAAAAGGGATTGGAGATACGAAAAAGCGATGGGGTCAATCTTGCATTTTACCAATTCCTTCAATTATAGGAAATGGTAAAATACCAAACTTAACTCCTGTGAAGAATAACGGGACATTATAAATTAGGGTTTGTGAAGCAGGATAAATAAGAAAGAAATCAGAAATAAACCTATCGAATGAACACCGTAAGTAAGCTTTAAAAATTCCGACATCTTCTGTCAAAAACTTTAACAAAAGCACCTTTAAAATAAAGAGTTAATTTATTACAGTTAAATAAATCCTGTAAGTACTTACTGTCTGAATCTTTCTGACAATCAATTCCAATTTTTAATCAAAGGAAATTCCAGTTCTAGAGTTTATTGACCCCGAGTTACACACGGACACACAGATACACCTCTGAAATTATATTTTTTAATAATTAAAATAAAATAACTTTGTTGCTAAGCTTACCTGAATCGTTCCCATAGTCAATTCCAATTTTGAAAATCAAAGCGAAATGCAGTTCTTGAGTTCATTGTACCCGAGTTACACATGGACATACAGACACACCACCGAAATCATATTCAATAATTTATAATTAAAATAGAATAATTTTGTTGTCTGAATCTTTCAAGAAACAATTCCAATTTTTAAAATCATAAGGAAATTCCAGTCCTAGCGTTCATTGAACCCGAGTTACACATAGATACAGATACACACGACCGAAGTGATGATTTTTAATAATTAATATAAAATCACTTTACATATCTCTTGTCTGAATCTTTTTGACAATCAATTCCAATTTTGATAATCAAAAGAAATTTCAGTTCTAGAATTCGTTGAACCCGAGTTACACATACACATCTCCGAAATCGTTACCTTTAATTGCTGAAATACCCCTATCTTGTGTTTATTTTTCCAAAAGGAAGAAGATATGTTTTTTAAAACCAACTTAATCAGTTACCAATTTGTCAATGCTGGCAGTTAGTCACTTATCTCAGAGTAGGTACTTAAATGGCGTGATAAAAAATAATTAGGAGCTGCGATATTTCATACGCTGGCAACACCGGCTAAGTTTGCTTATAGGATTTATAACCTCAAAAGTCTACGCTTTTATTGAATGGGTCTCTGGAATACGTAATAATTCCTGATAACTGTCAAGATTGGCAAACAGAAATATACTATCACCTGAAGCTGTAATCGTCAGTATATTTTGAATTAACCCGAACATAAGAAAGAGATAAGTTAAAATTCGATTCAAACGCTCTTTCTCCGTGGCAGCGAGACACAAACCGGCCGTGAGTACTAACTACCTGTAAATATTGATGACCTGTCATTATTTATATTACGAGAGTGTTAGATTCTTTGAGTATCTTCTTTTGATTCTTTGATCTCCTTCCGCTCACCACTACATTCAGCCTCACAACATACCCCAATTGGGGATTCCTCTCACTGGCTCCAGACGGTTGGGAGCAATTGGGACTCTTGTGTAATATTTACATTAAAAAAGGTACATGTGTTTCAAAATAAATATGGTCAACGAACCCTTGAACATATAAAATACCATTTATATTTGACAAGTTGACACGAAATTAAAATAAAAATAACAAAAACTCTCTTATGAAATTCTCTCTGATGACTTCTGACTTGGCTCTTGGCAAGGAACCGTACATTGGATATTATGATGTTATTTGACTTGGTTAATATGCAGAAAAGTGGGACACGGTTAGTACGCACTTAAAAAAACTATTTGTATCAATTTCAGGAGTAGGGAACCTGCGGACCGCGAGGTTTTTTAAAAATAAAAATACATTTCTTTATTTTTACGGTGTTCCAGATACATTTTAAGGCATTATTACAATACCCACAGAAAAGTACCAAATTACATTTGTTGTGCAGGTTTAAAATTCTGATAGCTGATCATGTGCAAACATCGGAGAAACCCATGTTCATGTGCTGAGTGTCGCACAAAGATTCAATCTTAAGTTAAAAGCAGTTTTGTCTTCTGAATGATGTGTTAAAATTCCAAATACGGATTCATCTGCTAACTCATTTCGAAGGAAACCGTTTACATGTTTTTGAGTAAAATTTAAATTATAGTTTCACACCATATGGTGCAAAATTCCGAGGAAAATCATTTACTTGTTCCTCGTGTAACGATTATTTCAGATCGTTGACTCTTAGGCAGATTTTTTCTTGAGCTTAAACCAGTTTTGTGTTCTGAACGCAACTTATATTTCGATTTGTAGAGTCATTAATTTCTAGTAGTAGACTCATTTGTGAACGTGACATTTAGTCACTCATTTTCCGTTTTTTATTCGAAAGGCTAGGTGTTACATACAATAAAAAAGCAGTACTTGGCAAAATGAGGTTATAATAAAATATCGGGGGTTCCCTGTCTGTTCTCAAGGTAACAAAACATTCCCTGCTGTTTTTCCGTTACTGTTACTTCCTGCACAACATTCCTCCCACAAACACGGTTAAAATTCGCATATGTGTATTCTTTACTTATATTTATTATAATACTGCTGTGATAGGACTGCCATGAGGTTTTATTAGTGGTGTCTGCCACACTCCCTGAAACTAAACTAATTCCAAGTAAAGCTCGATAAATTCTCTCAGTTTGCAGGTGAACAGGGCTCTGGAACTCTAGACACAATGGAGAATTCTATTCTAGAGAGAGTCACTATCAAGGTGGAACCAGAGATACAAGAAAAGGACGGAGGAGGATTATCGCATGCAGATATAGGAATGAATCACACAGATGTTAAAAAGGAATTCTCGGAGCATTCTGAAATAATTCACCAAACGGCGGCGGGTAAAACCTAATTTCCTAGATGTGTTTTTTTAATCATGAACTCAAGTTACCCGTTTTTATCGAAAACTTTATTTTAGCTTTAAAATATTAGCGTATTTTGTGGACACAGTCACAACATGTATCCATTTATTTTAGTAGTTATAATATTTTACAAAGCTCTTTCTAACAAGCTACTTGCAGTAGCATACTGGCTACAAATTCTCATCGTATTAAATTAATATTATCTATGTCAGCATTGATTAAAAAAATATTGTTTCTCTTCTAGGAGCAGCAAAGCCAATTTATGATATAAATTCAGTTCAACAAAAAAGCAAAGCACAAGGAACAAAAAAATCAAAATCTTTCCCATGCACGGAATGTGACCGAAAACTTACTTCCAAGTCAAACTTAATAACGCACATGCGTACACATACTAAAGAAAAACCATTTCCATGTCCTTACTGTAGTTATGCGTGTTCACAGAAGACAAGCTTAATAACACACATGCGTACTCATACTAAAGAAAAACCATTTTCATGTTCTTTCTGTGATTATTCATGTCCAGGGAAGTCCAACTTAATAACACATATTCGAACTCATACAAAAGAAAAACCATTTTCATGTTCTTATTGTAGCTATGTATGTTCACAGAAGTCTAGCTTAATAACACACAATATGTCTACTCATACTAAAGAAAAACCATTTACATGTTCGTACTGCCCTTATGCTTTTTCACAGAAGTCAAACTTAATAAAACACATGCGTACTCATACTAAGAAAATATCATTAGTGACTGACCGAATGTAAATTTTCAGCCGATACTGAATTTCATCTTCTCTACTAGTGTTGACCCAAACTAAAATCAAAACTTGAACCAATAACACACAATACATTATGTACTCATATTTAAGAAAAAAAAATCATGTAGGAACTTACTGTTTTCTTATTATTATTTTATGTTTTGCAAAAACATAAAATAACAATAAGAAAACAGTAAACAGTTTGTTTTTATGTAAAAACATATTATTAAATAATGAGTACAAAAATAACGGCGCAGTTTTAAATATTAAAACTAAGTTGAACAATAATATTAATGACGCGTTTTGATTTCTTCGTATGCGGCCCTCCTTTTTAAAAGCCTGTGCACTCCTGCTGTACTGCGTTTCCTTGGCAACAGTTGTCGCGCTGCATTAGTTCGGCAAATTGTGGAAACTGCCGAACTTGCTCCCCGCGCATCCCTCTGTGCTTAAGTGAAACGTGAATCTCTGAGATTTATGTATGACAGCATCTCTAATAGTATCTTTATCTTTATAAGTGACTTTAAAAACTTTATAATAATAATAATTGGATAATTTGTAGAGCGCCGTTTTTGTGAAAAATCACCTCAAGGGCGCTGTACAATTTATTTCCTAGGATCGACATTTGTTATTTAGAAAATATACCAAAACATACTTACCTGACAAGTCACTTCCGACAAACACACTTATATTAAAAAGTTTATGCTATACATATTTCCGTATTTTATTTAGAAATACGTTCAAAAACAGCGAATTTTTCTGGAATCAAATGTAATACGAACACGTGTTCCGTGCACTCTGCATTCGGACAGTTCTCTTAGGAGAAGTACATTGCAAAATGTCAGAGTCTTTAGGATTAGGGGTTAAATGTGTATAAATGTAAAACATATACTGCTCAGTACCCCAAACTAGGGAAATGCCCGTATCATGGTGGTAACGTAACACAAATAAGAACATATTACATATTATATAATAATACAATCATATGCATATAATATTTAAAAAAACAAACAACGGATTTGGGTGCCTCGGTGTTGATAGGCAAATCTGGAGACGTCATGCTGCATAACAGCAGACTCTGAATCTGCATCTCCAGTCCTCGAGTCCTGTCCTATCCCCAGTCCAGTTTTCAATTCAGTCAGACCATGATTTTATTCAGGAAGTTTTCCGAATCTGTTCTGCCACTTTCTATAAGCCATATTGTAATTAGCTTTTAAATAGAGTCCGTTTATTACTGTTGTTGTTATTTGAATTCATTATATACCTTAGGTGCTAGGAATATATGAAATCGTGGTCCAAACCTTGTATTAATTTTTTGCACTATCACTCTTTGTCCTGTGCTTAGTCCTGTCGTGTGACTGTGATTTACAAGACTGTGAAGATTGGGGTTGTTCGTATAGTATATTATAAGTACAGGTATACACATCTTCATTACATCCAATAATTTTGTTTTCTAGAATAAGGCTGTCGATGGATACATGTTAGATGTATTTAGAGGTTTACTACAGCTTTTTATATGCAGTCAGTGTAAGAATAGTGTCACCGAGTTCACAGTCCTCACAAAATAATGTGTCTATTTTTTTAAATTTAAAGATGTACCCCAATAAAAATCTTTGGTTGCATGTAAGGGGAGAAGTTATATATTTATAGATAATGTGTGTGTAGGGGTATTGTATGCTTGTAATGAGTGTCTAGTTGTCTGCATAATGTTTGCAAGTTGATGATTATCTTTCAGTTCTCTTTGCCATTTTTTTACTTCAGTTTTAAATATGTACATATATTTGAATTTCAATTTTGTTTTCTCGAATGAGTGAATAAGTAAACGAATGAATGAAATTGAAAGTTGAAATTAACCCACTTCCAGAAATAAAAGCGAATATTTAAAATATTTCTAATATTGATTTCTAATATCATTATAAATATTCTGTAGTAACTTAGATCCTTTACTAAGTTACCTGCTAAAAATACTAGATATACCGTTCAAAATACAACCAATATCTTTCCCATCTCCTTTCCTTTCCAACTCCCTTAATGATAGTAATAATAAGCTGGTTAGGTCTCAGTAACTCATTTGCGGTTTTCGAACCACTTTGAACGTCGTTGAAACCAAACGTGATGGAGTAATTAAAATTCAAAGACAATAATTTATTCACTAGGTACGTCATATAAATAATTTAATACGTATTTTACTGTGCCTGTCTCACAAGTGTGTCGAGACTGAATGAATTCTTCAATAATAGGTATGCTCAATTTCGATGCGTACATTTTTTGATAATTTTGAAGCAAAGAATTGTATGAATTGAATGTATCCATCATATATTAGGTGCAGAAATCATTAACGAAGAAGGGAATCAGTGTAGGGTCAAGGACAGTTCCTTGGGGAATTCCGAAAATGATTGGGAGATTCGCGATTAATGTATTCACAGCGTTTCAGGATAATTCATCTATTATAGGATGACACAAAGCGTAGTACACTTTTTAATGTCGTTTGTGTTGAGGATATTACGGATTATATGTACCTGACGATTTTATTTGTAATTTCTTCAATGTGTGAATTCCATCGGATATTTTAATCGATTTCAATTTCAATGTTTATCTTTACTACCAGTATTTATTCACTTGCTTAGTGACAGGCAAAAATCAATTAGACTTGTACCAAAAATCAAGGTAATGGTTTGAGTTGACCAGTCTAGGTACGTATTCTGGAAAAATATGAATTTATTTTATTTATTTATTATTGTACATTTATATCATTGGACAAATAATGTGAACACGGGTATTATATATATTATGCATATTGATATGTAATAATACAAGTACAAAGTCGAGGATAAGCTGTAATGCAGGCCTGAATACATTATGGCCCAGTCCACATTAGTTTCTAACTAGGCAGTGCCTTTTTTAAGAAACATCAATTTCTTTGGTTATTTAAGTTGTTTGGTAGATATTACCAAATTATTTTTGTACGTATCAATAATTTCGTATATTAATTATTTCGTATTAATTATTTCGTAAGTAATATTAATTGTACTTAATAATTAGGCACGTAATATCTGATTAATATCACGTAATATCTAATATCTGATTATGTAAGAAAATTTTTTTTTGAGTTTGAAGAATTAAAAACGAACATACAACTAAGTACTCGCATTAACTTATTATTTCCAAAACTGTCCTGCTGAAATCTGATAACCATTTTGCTATTTTTGGACCAAAGGATGACTATTCCCACAGTTTCAGTTGTGAAGGGGTTTTATTATATACTAGCTGTACCCCGCCACGCGTTGATGTGGCTCAGGCTGTGTGTGCAGATAGAGAAACAATAGCGCGTTTTGGTTTAACATTCAACAGAAGGCACTGTTTTACAACAACAGCTTGTTTTACCTATCACAGGTGACATCTATATAATATATATAAACAGATGCGGATTCAAATACAAACTTGTGTCTAAATTACAAAGCAATCAGTGAAGAACTTTCGGAAATTTAAGATTTTGAACAAACGAACTTTTACATTTTTCTTTATATAGATATATATATCCATAATAAAATTATTTTATTATAATATATGTATCCATAACACAGGCCTGCAAATTGACACTTTTTGATAGTTTTTTTCACCGTAATGGGTGAATCGAATGTATTTTGGTGCGCTGATTCCAAATATGCCCTCAGTTTTTCACGAGCACGTAGGGATTTTCCGCAAAATGAAAATAAAAGTTATGCAAAACCCGCAGTACATATAGGTAAAAATGCATTTTGAAATGAAAAATAAATATATATTACTAGTGGTTTATTTACATTTTTAAATACAATTTGATAAAAATAATATGTATATACAATAAGGATTTATAATTCTTTATAATATCTACATCTTTTTCCCTCAAAACTCCGTTTTGAGCTATTCCGTTTGTGTGGGATGTCTGGAAGATCTCTATGGAGCATACAACAGTAGTCTCCCATCATATTCACATCCCATCGTCCTTGGTACCTCCGTTCCATTTCTTTGATGTCTTGGTGGAACCTCTCGCCCTGCTCTTCACTTACGGCACCAAGGTTTTCTGGGAAATAATTCAAATGGGAGTTCAAAAAGTGAAGTTTCAAGCTCATGGAGCACCCCAAGGTTTTAAAACATTTCAACATTTTATTTAAAATTTCTTCATAATCCGGGTCCTTATTGTTCCCCAAAACCTTAGTCACAACTTCTTTAAATGATATCCACGCCTCTTTCTCAGCTTTTTTCATCATCTTTTCAAACTGATTGTCTTTCATTAGTTTCCGAATGTCCGGACCAACAAAACACCCTCCTTTAAAGTTGCCTCAGACAGTCCCGGGAATTTCTTTTCAAGGTACTTGAACGTTTTGTCATCTTTTGGCAATGCCTTGACAAACTGATTCATCAGTCTAAGCTTGATGTGAAGTGGGGGTAAAAGCACTTTTTTGGGATCAACCAAAGACTCAAAAGATTTTTTTCTCCAACCTTCAAAGTTCTCGTTGGCCACACTTTTTGGCTCCAGTGCTGTGCTTTTGCCCGGCTATCCCACTCACATAGGAAACAGGGGAATTTCGTATAGCCACCTTGTTGTCCAAGCACCATAGAGATGACTTTGAGATCACCACAGATAGGCCATCCAAACTCCTTATATTTCACTTTCTCCTATACTGGGAAAATCCAGGTTTTACCATCTTAGTCACTAGGCAAGACACCTTTCTACTGGGTTTCCATGATTCATACGCTGACTAATACTGTTAAATATACTATTTTTTATTATATTTCATAGTTTCTGATATAAAACTATAAAGCCGAATAGGAAAAACAACTTTTTTCGGCATATTCATAAATATACGCCTTAAGGTAGGCAATCCCGCAGAAAAATGCATTTTGCGGAAAATGCTTACGTGCTGGAAAAAAACTGGGGGCATTTCTGAACTCAGCGCACTAAAATACATAAGAATCACCCATTATTTTAAAGAAAGCAATTTGGTTGCAGGCCTGTGTAATTAGTTGAGTGTTGACTAAGGAAGAGCAGGTTATTATTTCCTAGTCTACGGGAGGGGATATTCATTGAAAGGCAGTCGTAGTAAAGTAGACAAATCAATAATACAATTAATTATTTTGAAGAACCATATGAGATTAAATTTGTTTACGGTTCTTCTAAAGGAGAAAGAGAAAGTCTCTTCCTTATTCTAGTCTCCCAATAATTGTTGGACAAATAATTAAAATAAATACTCACATCGTTTTTAACTACAAAAGAAATATTTTTCTATATTTCGTCTCGATTACCTAACCCAAGTTTCAATAAGAAAATAGCAGGGAAAGCAGTCATTTTTGGTAAAATAATATTGAGATTAACGAAGGCTTTTTCTTTATTTATCTCTTAGGCACGAATGGTGTTCATTACATATGTCGATAGAAAGGACTATGTTCTGCCAGATATTTAATGTAATTATATCACGATAATAAATAAACTTGGTTTAGCTGCTAGTTTGAACAGAGATTCATCGCCTTTGAAGTCCATTTTAAAATTTCTCTTGAGAAAAGTGCATGTCCAGAGTCATGTGGCCTATGCTAGTCAGGTGACAGCATTCTGATTACTGGATAGAATTTTGCGTCCAATTTTGAGTCCCATTATTCTCCAAATTTTTCCAAATTGATGAGATTTCTGAAATAGAGAGATTGAAATAATCTTGGTCGCTAACGTCAGGTTCTCTGCTATGAGGGGTAATTGGCGTTATGAGGTAAGTAATTAAGCATACTATATTCACTAACTCTATTTTATGATAGTGTTAATTAAATCTTTTTCTGATTTTTCTGTTTCTAATTTTCATTTAGGAATCGCTAATATTGTCTTCAATAATTAAATATTACGGTTGGAATTTTTAATCTTTAATTTATAAAAAAAAAAACTATAAATATTTTTGAAATTTCTAGTTAACCCAGTTTTTAATCCCAACATGATTAACAAAAAGATTTGATTGAAAAGTAATGCCCAAGTCTTATAGTTGTAAGTTTCAAGAGCATTGTTATCAATATTGTCAGTAAAGATCACTGAATTTTTTATTCGAGAAATCTGACAATTTCAAATTTTGATATATTTAAGTGAAGTCTGTTTTCACTGTATCAAATCAACAATTTTTTGGGAGAATATTACAATTTTAAATATTTTAAGTAATTCTAAAAAGTTGGAGGCATTGAAAAAAGTAAGATAAATACATCAAGAAAAAAAAAATATAATTTTTTCTATTAGATCTATCAAAAAAATTATACATAAAAATGGAAAAATCAGTCATTTTAAATACATGTAGGATAACGAAAGATTTTTTAAATATTTATGTTGAGGGATCAGTAGGATTTATAGGCCCTGTTAGGAGTTCTACCGAGCCGAACCCTCTGATATGAAAATATCTGGAGTCGGTGAATAATTTTCCCATTTGATCTCTGGTGAGTTGACGTGTTGTTCTTGTATTGTTTTGTATTTATTTCACTTATATAATGCACTTGCATAATGTTGAGTGACTAGATGATGATTTGTGGAAATGTGTGTGGAAGGGTTTAGATTTTCCCATTGGAAAAATTTAACACGGACATACAATCGATAGATTAATGTGTACACAAGATTGAACCAATGTATGAACCCTGTGGTACTCCACTAGGTGCATTATTTTTTTTCTGACAGAAAACATTATGCCGTGTAGTAATCAACCTGTCTTTTTCATTAACAGCATTAATTTTTGTTTTAATATTAAGAACATCTCTTTTTTTTTAATTTAATTTAATAACACAATTCCTCCTGTAATGTCATGCTATGCAAGAACATTTGTTTTGCCATGTGGTATCTTGAACAAGTCGTAGCAACGTTATGTTTGGTTAGTTTGAGTCGTACTTACTTATGGCCACACAATCTTCTCAATCCAGTTTAGATATTGAGTGACTCTAGTGTACACGGCGGGAATGGTGGAACCACATCCAATCCCAAAGGAGGTGATTCCAACCTGGTGATGGATACAGTCCTGCAGCCTATTGGTTGGCAGGTTAATAGTGAGAGGTCCACCGCTGTCTCCCTGAAAGATAAACACTTGACGGTAAACCGCTACGATATTACGGACCAAGAGCACCACAAATATTAAACTCACAGTACTCCTCTAATGCCATTACCGCTACGATATTACAGGACAACGGACCTCTTGCACCACAAATACTAAACTCACAGTACTCCTCTAATGCCATTACACGAAAATTTCACAATTTGATGAAATATAACATCAATAAATAGTGTGGTTTCATTTATAAAGTATTCAAAAAATAAAACCTTTACTAAAGTAAAAAAAAAACAATCAAATTTTATAAAATTTCAATATTTTTTAAATTTCAAAATTTATAAAATATTCAAAATTTATAAAATTTAAATTTAATTTAATTTAAAATACAAAATTTTTGTTAATTTCAAATAGGTAGGTAGGTCCCTAAAATAGTCCACCAAATAAATAGTAAGTATGTAAAAATGAAAAGAAAATTAGACTAACGCTGCACGTGTCTTTCCCGCCATCAGAATTGCCGGCGCAGAGCTGCTGCGGGATGACACCCTGCTTCATGGTCCTCGTCACTCCGAAGCTCTGACGGCACTGCTGGTTGCTGAAGAAAGACAACTCCACCTCCTGCAAGGTGACCGAGCCACTGCCAGCTGAAATAAGGAAAATCATTCATTGTTTTCTCCTTTCTACCGCCAGTGGCGAAAGCAGCGCTACTGCACTATTTTTATATATTTTTAAATTTTGGGATGCTGAGCGGGGAGGAGAGGAAGTTCTGGGAAATAAAACAGTTGGACGTTGGACGTTTTGAAAAGGGGAGCCAAAACATGACTCGCGCCAGTTGCCATTTGGTTCAGGGCCGGCTCTGATGTGGACACCCACACTTACATCCTTTCCTTTTTTCCCCATCTCCTTTATCCTCACTACGTACACCTATTGGGGTTGCCATACACCTGGCCACAGACGGTTGGGAGCAGTTGGTACTATTGTGCTGTTTTCACATAAAAAGTTAATCTTAAGGAGAAATTAAAGAATTTTGGTAAGGTCTATTAATACGTGATGGTTAACTAATAAAAAAACATGTGTAAATTGTTGTAAAGATTTTGATAAAGGTTACTTTAGTGCACTTCTGTTTAGAGTTGTAAAACAGTAACAATATATAATATACCTAGGCTAGTTCTACCCCATCCAATGGCCTTAGCAATTGTCTGCTCCATTGTCTCGTTTTGCCACAAACAGACGGGCCGAACGAAATCTGTCAACCTGTTGAAAAACATACCAAATCAATGTGTGTTGAAAATACTAATCACCAAGGAAGATTGATGAAAGAAGTTGCATGTTCCATTAAATCAGATGAAAGTTTATGAAAAATGCTGACAAGAATCAATATTTATAATTCAATATCAAAATATATAAATAAATTAAAGACAGTTGTTTCACAGAATTTGAAGATTTCATCAAATTTCAAAGTAAAAATGAAAGTTCTGTGAAGATTCCATCCAAATTCTTATTTCGCCCAAGCCCGGCTGTTTTATACTACATTGATAATAACAACTAGAATTAATGGAACATTCACAGAGCTTGAATATTACATTTGAAATTTGATAAATAATTGTTCTAATTCTGTGAAACAACCCGTCCGGTCCTAAGAAAGAATGACGTAAATTTAATAATGTGAACTACTAACGTTAAGATAAGTTATAATCAACGAATATTGAAAAGGTGATTATAAACTTCATTTCGACATAATAAAAACACTAAGCGTCCCAATAAAAATTGGTATGGATTTAATTATTCTGATGGAAAATTTCAACAATTCTTCTAATTTCAAAGTAAATTGTCATGTTCTGTGAAAGATATTTTTAAGTTCTGTTATTATTTCAGTTATGTCAAGCAGCTAGCCTATAATGATATAATAACAGAACTTGAATGGGACTTTCACAGAACCCGAAAATGAAAGTTGAAATTTAAAGAAATGTTCAAATTGTCCGAAACAACCCGTATGAAAATGGTAATGAACCCTTACTTGGCTGGTGTGGCTAATCTCAGCAGTGCTATGTCGTGATACTTGCTAGGCGACTTGTACTCAGGGTGAACAATAATGGACTGGATCTGGATACCCTGTAGTTCCGTGTCATCGTGTTGGCCCTCAAGCGGGGCCAACGGACTCCCCTGTTGGCTCTTTCGGGCGCATATAGGACTGTGGCTAATGATGCATTACCGGTTCTGGCTGGTACACTGCCGATTGACTTGGAAATTAGGGAAGTTTTGACAAAAAAGGCATTGACAAGAGGTAAGGCCGCTGTCCACCTGGGAGTCGAACTGACACCCGGTGGAGCGGTGTCCCTTCCTGGCTTATTGAAAGCCATGCGAGATAGAACGCTGAGTGTATGGCAAGAGCGATGGGATAGGTCGACGTAGATTGACTTTCTCTTTCTTCCCTTCAGTTAAAAGCAGAATGGAAGGGGCGCACATAAAACTGGATCACTATATGACGCAATTGGTGTCCGGTCATGGGGGGCTCAGGGGGTGGCTACATAGTCTCGCCTTGTCTCCTCATCCGAACTGTTCATGTGGTGACACTAACCAGACAGCCGAGCACATTCTGTGGCACTGCGAGTTGAAGAAGGATGCCCGAGAGCATATAGATACTAACAATCATGCATGCAGGGACATTGGAGGGTCTAGAATCGTTTTAAAATAAATGTAGCTTCTTTTTGCAAAAAAAAAATTAGAGTCCTGACGTGTGCGGCTAAGGAGGTTAAACAACCAGTTTCCTCACACAGCCGTCGGGAAAGGGTGGGTCCCCTCCAATGTTAGTTCCGTGTCGTCCTTGGTAAAGTCCAACTCACCGAGGCGGACTATTTCTGGTCTACCGCTGGAAAATATTATAGCAAACAAATTTCTGCAAAGTTATTTTACAATTTAATTAAGAAATAATAAATACTTAAATAAATGAAACGATCTCGTCTCTTTACGGTGAGAAAAGGCTACTTTAATTTCTATTGTTTTATATCTTGTAAATATCCTGTATTTATCTATGGAAAAAAAAATATTTTTTTCAAATATTAGATAAAAAAAAAATAAAAAAATAAAATGAAATAAAAAATATTAAATCTATTGTGTGGAAAACCAATATAACTGATCACTACGCGTGTCGTATATTACATGATACAAATAGAAAACTAAACACAAAACCCAAATTAAATCTTCCATATTCCCAAATAGACTACAAATTATTAGAAAAATCATTAAAAACTGAAAAATGAGAAGAAATTTTAAAAAAATAAATGCGCCAACCAAAGTGCCTTACTGTTTGAAAACACTTAATATAAACACGTTTTAAAAGCAATAATAAATTAGACAGATCGTCCGCAACTCAAAAACAAGGAAAATTAAACCTTGGATTACTCTAGGATTAATAAAAGCCATTAGGCAAAAAAAAACTTTATAAAATAACGCAAAGGCCACTAGTTAACAGTAAAATTGTATTATACTATAAAAAAGTTATTAACTACACTAATAAGAAAAACGAAAAAGGACTATTACTCAAAAATTATAACAGAAGCTAAAGACAATAATAAAAAAATATGGTCAACAATAAATGAAATAATAAATAAAAAGAAAAAATATAAGCACATACCAGAAATCTCAGATGGGGAAATAATATATAACGTACAAAATGACACAAAAAATGTTGTAATATTTTAAATAACTATTTTAATAACGTGGGAAAAAATCTATCAAAAACCATAAATAAGACTAATATATCTAATCCACAACAAATAACACAATTTCAAATTAATAAATTTCACCCAGTCACAGAAATCGATATTGACAGAACTATTTCGGAACTAAAAGGAGATTCTGCCCCCGGCTTTGATAACATAGATACTAAAACAATAAAATCGATGAAAGAATACTTAACTCTCCCCATAACAAATATAATAAACCTAAGTCACACGACCACAAAATTAACGCCTGATTTCACTTCTTTCGAATATATCAAAAATATATGAAAAAATTGTAAAAAAACAAATTTGGACATTCTTAGAAGAAAATAAAATAATTAATTATAACCAATTCGGATTAAAAAAAATACAAGTACTCACGACGCGATAGCAAAAATAACCAACTATTTATATACGGCCCTAGATTCCGATAAAAAATGTCTCGGCATATTTATAGACCTTAAAAAAGCTTTCGACAGCATATCACATAAAAAATTAATAAGTAAATTAAAATCAGTAGGGATTAGTGGAAAAGTCTTAGCATGAATAACTAGTTATTTACATAAAAGACCTCAATAAGTAAAATTACTCAATCAAGTCAGCGATTCAAAATATAGCGACTTTTCAATACCCCGAGGCACGGTTTTGGGACCATTGTTATTTATTATATATGTCAATGATATATTCAATATTTCCAAAATATGGAGACATTGTCTCTTACGCTGACGATACAGTCCTACTACTAAAAGCAAACACCTGGTCTGAATTAAATAACATGGCAAATACAGATATCAATGAACTAAAATTATGGTTTGATGAAAAACTGTTGAATTTAAATGCTAAAAACACTTATTATTTACCATTTTTTCATTGAAAAACAAGAAACACCTAAAGAAATAAACATAATTATCCACTCTGTGAAAAATACACGAAACCACAAATGCAATATGTTATGTACAAACATAGAAAGCAAGACCGATATTAAGTACCTTGGCATAACAATTTGACGGCCGGCATAGTCCAGTGGTAACGCATTGGACTGCCATTCCGAAGGTCGCGGGTTCGAACCCGGCGTGCGCAAATAAATTTTATTTGATTAATTTGTGTTATTTCACAATTAATTAATTAAAATAATATATAGTATATTTGCGGCACGTTCCAGAGTGGAAGATACTACCAGTATCGCCCTGGTGTAAGACCACCATTCAGAATTGAAACGTTGCTCCAAATGGCTTTAGCCGTGTTTAGTGACTAGATCTGAATAGCCAGGTACTTCCCCACCTTCCTCTTTCCCTTCCCCACTTACCTTCAGCCTCACAACATCCCCCAATTGGGGATGCCATAGTCTCACTGGCTCCAGACGGGAGCAGTTGGGACTCTTGTGAGGTATTAACTATAAAAAAAAAATATAAAAAAAAGACCAGCGTTTAAAATGGTCCACACATATAAATATTCTGAACGACAGAATAAGGAAACTAACATATATATTTAGATGTTTATGAGATATTTTATACGAAAAATTACTTAGAACCACATACTACGCTTTCTGTTGATCAATTACACAATACGGTATTATAGGCTGGGGCGGTACATATAAAAATCAAACACAAACAATGTACATATCACAAAAACTAATAATAAAAACCATATAAAAAAAACCCTATTCATATTCGTCCGAACTTTTATTCAAACAATTTAAGGTCAAAAATTAAGTGCATTATACTTCTACCATTCAACATTACAAATTTATTAAAACAATATCCAAAATAAAATTGCAACCTTTAAAAATAACAGAAATCTTAGACAAACGTCAATACTTCCTACATCTAAATGTAAAAAAACAATAGGACAGTTCAACCATGAATATCTCGGAGTTAAAGTTTTTAACTCATTACCAGA
The DNA here is from genome assembly GCF_061612785.1 of Hesperophylax consimilis. Lineage (NCBI taxonomy): Eukaryota > Metazoa > Arthropoda > Insecta > Trichoptera > Limnephilidae > Hesperophylax > Hesperophylax consimilis. The sequence continues at coordinate 12,676,114 of NC_142852.1, forward strand.
AAAAATTAGAAACATGAATGCAAATATAAACGAATTCAAAAGCCACCTTAAAAAATATTCCGAACAGTTGAACTGAATCAAATCAAATATAAACCAATATGACAACACCCCCCATACACACAAGCCCTGCTTATTTATGGGGGTACATCAAATACTTGAATTATATTATATTATGTAATTAATAAATGTACTATATTGTGTAATGTAATTCGTGTATCTTTTTTTACTAATAAAAAAATAACAAAAAAAAAAAAATTTTTTTTTAGTCTATTCACCATCTTTCTTCATTGTGGAGAGTTTGCATGTTTTGCCGTTCTATCCTAGTCCTAAAGACCATTTTTTGATAAACGGCGAGTTTTATATTTGATAATTGCAGTGTTTAGCGTATAAAACCGTTGTGAAGGATTGAAACACTTTTTCACACTATTATTTTTACCAATTGCCATATCTAATCTACGAAAGCAATGTAGGCATACTGAGTGTGTTGCAAGCAGCACTGATTCTCTCCGCACCTGTGAAAGTATGCGAAACTCTATACAAAACTGTTCACAGATGATATTGGCTTCATCAGAACGTTTCTTTCTATGAATCATTTATGTATAAGTCGGCTCGCATGGCGAGAAAGCTACCGATATCTTTTTTTATGCCTTCAAATGTGTTTTTACTGCGGTAAAATATTTGTGTAGTAAAATATGTGTAGTATCAATTTAAAGCGCGTAAAAACAGACATCTCAGAATTTTTTAAATTCTTTTATTTTATTTTTTATATAGTACTAAAAGGTAAAATTAATATTCTGAAAAGTGTAAAAGATAGATAAACTCTTAGCAAAATAATTACTATTCACTATTAATTCGCATGTGTTTCTATAAATCTCTCCCTTTTATGATCATGAATAGTTGTACTCGGAAAAATAAAACGTTATTCTCCACTGTCAGTTGGCATATACTGCTTCAGCCGCTTTTTTGAGAAAAATAATAGATGTAGAGGGAACATGAAAAAATTATTCTCCTTTGTGAATCAGAATGTGTCTCTTCAAATTTCCTTTTCGGGAAGATGAATAGTGGCACTCAGTACAAGAAAAATATTTTTCTCCAGTGTGAGTCCGAATGTGTCTAATTAAATTGAACTTTTGAGAAAAAGAATGATTGCACTCAGAACATGAAAACAGTTTTTGTCCACTGTGAATCTCATAGTTAGTTACCATCCCCTCCCCACATGGCTCCCCACAAAAATTTCCGATATTTGCTTCCACAAAGTAATTTTTCAAATCCATGTAGGGGCAGTTATTAGAGAATTTTTAAAGGAAGTAATTCCCAACAATATTTAATTATAGCGCTAGCAGATCTTTAATCTATTAACTGTGAGAAATCTGTGACCCTTAAAAAAAAACACAACAAGAAAAACGAATTCAAATTGTTTCTAATCGAATATTTAGGTCACGCGATTCTGATTTCATCCATTATTCATTTCTTTTACACATACCTATGGGTCAAAATCCCTTTAAAATTTATCATAACACTCATTTTGGGGGAGTTAAAAAAGGTGTTTCCATAAAAGTTTTCGATGAAAGGTAATTCCCCACAAAATTTTTCGATATTTGCTTCCCCACAGTAATTTTTCTAATCCATGGAGGGGAAGTTATTAAAGAATTTCTGAAGGACGTAATTTTCCACAATATTTATTCGTTTTTTATTCTTGGTCCATGTATAAAATACTTATGAGTTTTGTGGAACAAGGTATTTTGTTAATTTGTCCAAAGTACAAAGTACCAAATGAAAATACCCAGTTCTTTTATTGGCTACGATAAAAACTAGATTGGCTAGATATTAATAAAATTATTTAAAAAAATATAACAATCGTGACTCCCTTTTTATCAGGACAAAGAAATTCTTTCTTCCGATAAAGAATTCAATGACCAATGTACTTGAATATAATTTCTTATTATAAATGTATAAATGTAAGCAGAAGCAGAGAAATGACAAAATTCGATTACGTCGTAAAAAGCACGTCTCCATATTTCATATTTGATAATCTAAATGACGAGTTGTTTAGAAGAATTCTTATAATTCTTCAAATTTCAAAGTTTATTTTCATGTTCTGTGAAAGATGTTTTTTCAAGTTCTGTTATTATTTCAGTTCTGTCAAGCTACTAGCCTATTAATACATACTAACAGAATTTGAATAGGACTTTCACAAAACCAGAAAATGAACGTTCAAATTCTCCGTAAAAACCCTTTCCGATGAATGATTTTAAATCAAATCCTTTATTTAAAGAGTTTCAAATGTCAAGTCATCGCAGATTATTTTTAAGACAGATTAATTGTTCATCTTGGAGCAAGATTTTACATGACTTGCGCTGTCCTGAAAAAATGTGCATTAAAGAAAAATACTTAAAACTCGTTTTTGCAGGACAGCACTTTGTCTTAAAGATATTTCTTGTTGTGATGGAATATTTCGACATTTTACATTTTTTTTAAATTATATTTTAGTCCATTGAATGGGGTAGGCTACGAATGAATATTATATTGTTTATGGTCGCGCCTCTTTTTAGTTTCTTCTATTCTCGTAGATGGTGTGTGACGTACTTTTGTTGCATGCAATTTTTTTTTCTAAATATTGACATATTTATGGTTAAATATATATTACCAATTTGCTACGTACAAAAGCCCGAAGATGTGGATTTAGTGAGTGGTTTAATTATGGGTCTGGCCTTGAAACTAATTTGAAACCGACGCCCAATTCCGTTTTATTTTAGAAAAAAATTATAGATTTCATTGGCGTAGAGTTTGACATTTCACTCGAAGCCACGCGGGAAACGACACGGTCGCCGAAATTAGTTAAATTATATCATTTCGTGTCTAAAATATTGCTTGTTAAAGTTCGTCGTAATAAACATATAAAGCCAGTGAAGTGTTATTGAGTAACAAAAATATATTCAACTTGATGTACTACCTACGCAAGTTCATGTTTAAAGTGAGTTAAAAATGTATTCTTATCCCAATAAACCAAAGTACTTGCATTATGGGGTAACTCTTGTTATTATTTTAAATTAAATGTAGTAGCTGTACTGTATAATTATTAAATATATAATGTGTAAGTGTAGTAATGAAGTCAATAATTAATTTCTCAATTAAATAACACATGTACATCTATAAACTTGCAATATTATTAACTGTTGTTTTCCAAATAAAAAAAGGTAACCGTGATTTAATCAACATTATCATAAAATACAAATAGTGAATAGTGTGCTTAATTAATTATCTTTTTATTTTTGAATACGTTTAACATATTTTTTATGCATCTTATATGTGATAACAGACTTCCTTCATCATCGATATCAAAATAATCATTTCCCGATCGACGTAGGTGATATATTAGAAAATTTTGTTTAGCATTAGGGGCAGTATTGTTACAATAATATGAGTATAATAGGAGTCGAGTTGGTCTACTTAGTACATGATTCATCAGCGAGACTAGTTCAGGGGATCCAAATCAGTTACTGTTAATTTTATATTAAATATATAATATCCGTCTATCTCTTAACGATAAGAGTCGCAATTTTTCGATAGTGTAAATGTGTCCTGCCCATCACCAAAAGGGTAGACATAATCTTCCTTCAAATCTACTTCAGTCCTGCTTTTCTTTATCCTATACCTATACCCCTCATCCCTCCCACACTCCTCAACATATCTTGTAATAAAATGACAACACTAATATTGTCGCACTGGAATAATTAACCCTCTTCTTGGCAATGTATCCTATAGTATACATAGTTTTCATAATTTTTTCCCACTTAAACTGGTACATGGGTAAAACATATTTTAATGAAATCTGCTTTAACATGTTCTCAACTTGATAATTAGTGCCACTAGAGCCATCTAATGTTTAATTAAGAAGAACAGTGACAGTTCAAACTCATACCGCTGCAAGATGGCTGCCAACAGAAGACGCACAACTAATTTGTCTGTAAGTTATCTTTATTTATTACTTGCATTATTAGATATTTTGTTATTTTAGGAATGAATTCGTGTTTATAAGGGTTCAGAGAATAATAAAAAATATATACTGAGTAACATTTGTGACAAATCTTGTTTATATTGCATTCCAAAATGGTGTGTATCCTATGATATACACCGCCAAGTCTGCAGTGAATTACATTTGATTGAATGTGTATCCCCTGAGATACAATGCCAAGTTATTAAGAGTTTATATTATCTTATGTACAATGTCAAGTATTTATTGTTTATTGTATTATGTAGTAAACCCCTTTGAAATCTATATATTATGATTTTTCATTTTTCCATAGCCTCGCGAAATTGAAGAAATGCTGACTATAATACCAATATCGGGAGCAGATTCTGATATTAAAAGTGACGAAGATGATGAACTACAAGATGATTCATCTGCAGTGCGCTCATCAAACTTTGGAATTGTTCATGATGCATTGGAGGAAGATAATGAACCAATGGCTCATGTTGCTGATCTTTCCGCAAACACCTCAAGCGCTGAACTACGTACACGTCGACATGTTAATCGTAAGAAAAAATGAATTTTGATTGGAAAGAGAAAGATTTTATGTCAAAAGTAGACATATGTGATATGTGACTTTCTGGCCATTGAAATTTTAATGGGCCTAATAAAACTACCAGCATACACTGATTATTGGTCTGAAAAAATGCGAATTGAGCAAGTGGCAAGTATCATGCCACTCAAAAGATTCCAGTCCATCAGAAGATATCTTCATTTTGTTGACAATGAGGATGTTGATGGGGATGATTATTTTAAAATAATGCCTCTTTTTGAACTGGTAAAGCAGAATTGTTTAAAAATTGAAAAAGAGATAAAAAATTCTGTCGACGAAATGATGATACCATTCAAAGGAATAAGAGCAGGTTCCCGGCGACAATATATAAAGAGCAAACCTAAAAAAATGGGGCTTTAAAATGTTTGTCCGATCGGGGGTTTCGGGCATAGTATTGATGTATGGTGGAGAGGCAACATTTCATGGTTGTGAATTTTCAAACTACGAAGAAAATCTTGGAATGGGAGCGAAAGTCGTTCTGACTCTCAGTAAGTCTATTCCCAATGCGGCATGCTCTGTTATATATTTTGACAATTTTTTACCTCTTTTGAACTTCTGCATCATCTTCGTCATGGGTACGGAATTTTAGGTCTGGGCACCATTCGGCGAAATCGATTACGAGGATGTAAACTTAAACCTGATAAACAACTCAAGAGACTTGGAAGAGGAGCTTTTCATCAAATGACGGATGAGAAGAAAAAATTGTCTGCAGCATAGACATATGAATATTCATATGTCTGTGGGCTGCAGTCACTTGGTTTGACAATCGTGCTGTCATTATTGGAAGTTCATTTGTAGACTCACACCCATTATCTACAATCTACAATACAAAGATATAGCAAACAGGACAAAAAAAAAATTGAGGTCATCTGCCCCGAAATAATAAAGCAGTACAATGCCCATATGGGTGGTGTCGACTTAGCCGATATGCTGATAGCTTTGTACCGATGCACTTTTCGCACACATCGTTGGTATATGGCGATATTTTCTCAATTACTCGATACATCTATCAACAACGCATGGCTACTTTACCGGCGTGAAGTGGCCCTACAAAAAGAAGGAAGCAAAAAAATAATATGTTTGAAGGATTTTCGTCTAAAAATTGCAAATGGTCTGCTTTACAAAAACAAAATACGTGGCCGTCCTATCGGAAAAATCACAACGCCACCAAACAAAATAAAGAATCCGGTAAAAGCCAGGCCGGATGATGAGAAGTCTGGTTTGATAACTTTTTTATTTTTTTTTCCAGACATTTTCCGGAACATAAAGAAAAAGGAAGATGCCGACTATGCAATTCTGGACAAACGTCTGTATTTTGCATAAAATGTGGCCTAAGGCTTTGTTTTACTGATAAGAGAAATTGCTTCCTATCATATCACACAAAATAATAGTTTTAATTAGCTTTTAAGACATAATTTTTCATTTTCCATAGTAATTTTTTTTAAATTTTGATTTGTAACAACCTGGCAATGTATCCTATAGGATACAACTCCAAATAAACTATATAAAAAACAATAAAAATATTTTTCATTTGTTTTTGTGAATCTGAAGCCTAACCGACTTCAAATATGTAAAAAAATATTTTTTGTGATGCTTAATTCTATCGGTGCCAAGAAGAGGGTTAATATTAGCAGAATGTTAACAATTTGCAAAGATTATATTCTTCTTAGAATGGCCCGCACATCAGTCAATCCCTATCACCGCTATGAGAGATATTTTATACTTCAAATTGATATGTCCCTAGGTATCTACGTGACTTGAATTCGCAGAACGACCAAATTGAACACGTGCGCCCGCATATGTCTCTGTGATTTTACACGCAGATGGAGGCGGCAGTTAGCATTATTAGACCTTAAATATTTACTTGTACAGGATGGCCGGCAACCGCCATAAAAAAATTAGAAAGCCAACCTAGAAATACTCCCTTTAGTCCGCAGATTTAGCTCTAGACCCTCATAAAGTCATAAATATGAAATGGAAAAATGTTAAGCCAGCGACCCAAGGGCAATAAAAACCTTCGACCAAGGTTGGAATATATTGCAATTATTTGAAGGTCGTATTGTTAAAATGTACTTTCAAAATATTTATCATTAAGTATAAATTTAGATGTAAGAGTAATTGTCAACTAAGATTAGAAATTAAATTGCAACCAGATATCAATTAGGTGTATGTATGCATAATATTAAGATACCTAATATATATTAAGATTTTGAACCGTTAATCAGAATCAGCCAGAAAGCGCAATCTAGCGGTGAGAATGGCGATGCCAGCGCCATGGACCCGAAAAACGTACCGAAGTGGTGTAAAGCGGAACCACTTTAGTTTCAGCATCCCACCACAGGCATGCTTCGGTGGCCGGATCGCGCCGCTGAAGAAAAATGATTCCGCAACCGACAGTCACCATCTCGCCTCAGGAGCCTCGGCGGGCGAGGAACCTCCTAGCCTCCCCCTTGGAGCGGTCTCCGAGGCTCTTTCGCACAGAAAGCTCCCCTCTCGGCAGTTACCATCTCGCCTCCGCCTTGAAACCTCCTGCCCTCCCCCTTGGAGCAGTCGCCGAGGCTCTTCCGCCCAGGAAGCTGCCCTCTCAGGAGTCGCTGTCTGCCGACTCCGCCCTTCGGAGCCTTGGCCCAGGCTGAACAAATTCCGCCCTTTGAAACCAGCCCAAGTTGCCGTTTGTAATATCAGTGATAAGTGCGACCGAGAAGGACCAGAATCATCGAAAGGGAAGTGCCTGAACAATTTTTGTATGTTAAGACATTGAATGAACAATAATTTAGAATTAAGGAAAAGGACAATTAATTTTAAGAATTACAATTTAAGACAAGTACTAAGCCTAGATTAAGACTAACCATTAACTTAATAAATTTTTTAATTACATTGTTTACATACAAGTGTTTGTAACTAAGTAACTTCTTTTTTTACTCGTTCCTCCTTTTCTTTTACATGCATAATGTTGATATTAAACTCCCCTTAAGTAGAGTTTAACAAAGTTGCTACATGGCGGGAGCACTGGCAAGTGATATCATTACAAAAAAATACCAACATACTGAGCCTATATGTTAATTAATTTGAAAGATTTACTGTCAACTTTACGAAAAAAACATGTCTATGACTTCATTATTGTCCATTATTGTTGACACATGCTTTCTTCACTGTCATCATTTCTTCCTGTTTCCAAACTCCGTTTTACCCACGTTGTTTATTTTGTCATCTAAGTCTAGTTTCTGTCGCCGTGCAGCTCGCACGTCCAGAAATTTCGATAAACTCAGTAACCACAAATCACAGTGATACCCAGTTTAACATATTGTTGTTGAAAAAATAAAGCAGGCTGGCTGCGTTTAGTCGCCACACAGCCTGCAAAAAAATAACTCATTTTGGACCGAAGTGTCCAATCATTAATTGACTCAATTAAAATTGAAAAAGGAAATTGCTCATCTGTCAAAGGGGAAAAACAAAGGAGTAACATAGAACAAGATATACACCAGCTAGAGGAAATATGGTGCAAGGAAAAACTTCAACTACAAGAGAAAATAATTGAGCTATAAAATAAACTTATATTAAATGTAGAAAAACATTCAGAAAGAATTGAAATTTATTTAAAGGAAAAGGGAATCAATTAATACTACGTACAACAAATCAACCCTCTCAATACCTATACCAGAGGCCAAATACTCATTAATAATTGCAAGTGAAAATACTAATACAACATCTGATGATATTCGAGACATGATAGTTAAAAAAATTACAACATCGCATTTGGGAATTGCAGTAAATGGAGTGCAAAAAGCATCAAATAAGAAACTAATCATCTCTTGCCCCAATAAGGATCACGCAAAAAAAAAAAACAGAACAAATAAATATGGTTTTCAAAAATAATATGATCGCGAAAGAATTAGAAAAAAAAATCCTAAACTATTCATCAGAAACCTACCTATCGACCTATCAAAAGAAGAAATAATAGAATCATTAAAAACCCAAAATGATGGAATTAAAATTATCACGGATGAAAATCCAAAAAACTCAGTTAAATTAGTAAAAATGCTTAAACCAAAAGGACAAAATAATCTTACAAACTATATAATCGAAATAAGTGGAAAACTTAAGAAATATCTCATACCTAAAGAGAAAATTAATATTGGATACCACAGAGTGCGGGTGGAGGATGCTAATCCAATAATGCAATGGTTCTATTGCCTGAGATTTGGTCATTGAGCTTTCAACTGCTTTAATAAGGACAAGAATGCTTCGTGCCTGCACTGCGCCATGGATCATCCTTGGAAAGACTGTCCCAATAAAAACAAAGAAGAAAAATGCAAAAATTGTGATTTCCAAAACAACACTTTTAAGTCAACAAACGATACAAATCATAAAGCAAATAGCAAAAATTGTACGTATTTAAAAAAAATGATGACTATTGCCCAAGGGCGTATAAATTATGAATAGGTATGTACCTACTTTAATTTTTTTAATAACTAACTTTAAAATTCTTAACAATATTAAAAACTCAATACCAAATTTTTTTTGTTTCAAATACACTTGTTTTTCTGACATTTCCCACAATTTAGCTATAAATATTAAGACTTTAAAACAATTGAGAAACATTTTAATATTATTAATCTGCCATCAAAGAGCTAAGGATTTATCAGAAATATCTAAAAAATATTTAATTATCTATTTCTGTAAAAATTTTAAGACAAAAACAAAGCATTAAAATATTAGCCTACTCTCAAAGTGTTAATGTTTGTAAAATATTATTTATACAAAACAAAATTAATATACTACATGGTATGTATCATCTTTATAATATTTTCACTAGTAATATAATGCTAAGTTGTTCAATATTGTCACCAAAACTATTTCAAGTCAACCTTGATATTATCAATTCTGTGGTATAAAATTATATTTCAGCATATGAATAGCCCTATATACATAAATAGACTGGACCAAACTTACAACACTCGTTTTACGTTAAATGAAGGACTAATTGTACCTAAGCATTTAAACAAATATGGACAAAGAATACTGGACTACATGATACCTAGTTGCTTAAATATGTTACCTGCTGAAATAAAACAATGTACAAATGTAAAAACAAATATTATGTTGAAAAATTGGCTCGCTGAAAGAAATAGTTTGTATTAGAGTCTAATACAAACTTTAGGTAGATGCTATCACTGTTGTGTATATGTTTTTATATTTTTAAAACAAATTGTTATTTTTTTATTATCATCACTGTTGTCATTAAGTAAAATAAGTTTTTACCTATTTTTTATGTGAAAAGTTGCCATCGACAAACTACTGAAAAGTAGTTTATTGGAACTTTTCTGTTTTTTTTTTGTATTTTATTTTATTATTTACTGTAATATATATTTTTTGTCTTGCTTTCGTTAAATAAAAAATAAAAAATAAAAACAACATCAAAATCGGATTATTTGTTTCCTAGCTGTTGAATCCGTCGCATAATAGTGTGATATTGGGACGTTGTATGAAAAGAGATTGCATATAAAATATCAGGGGTATCCAACATTGAATTAATGATTTTATACAAACAGGTTAAATCGGAAATGATTCGCCGATCAGATAATTTAAATAAATTTAATGAATAAAGTACCTTATCGTAATTTATGCATTTTCTAGGAATGCCCATTTTAAAATTTACATATCTTAAAAATTCATTTTGGATTCTTTCAATCGCATGTGAATGAATCTCATAATGTGGGGACCAAACCGTGGAATTGTATTCTACATGACTCCTTACTTGTGACATATATAATGTTCTTAGAGTATTGACATTATTGAAATCACTAGATACCCTTAAAATAAATCCCAACATTTAAAAGCTTTATTGGTTATTATTTCAATATGCTTGATAAAGTTGAGTTTGTGTCAAACCAAATGCCTAAGTCAATTAATTTCCGAGGCAGATACTAACGACATATTGTTAATGGAATAATGAAAAAATATTGGATTAAAACATCATAATTTGACATTTGCTTATCTTAAGTTGCAAACGGTTATCAAGACACCATATAATAAATCTCGACAAGTAATTTGACAATAAATGGCAATCGTTAATGTTTCTGATTGCTTTGTATAATTTCAGGTCGTCTGCAAACATTAACCCATTCATGACGAACTATTTTTTTTTCGAATTTCGCGCAGAAAATTCACAGAGTGGTTGGTTTTGAAAGTAGAATAAGAACGTTTTTTTCGGAATTTGAAAAAATCGTCTCCTCATCCCCCAGGAGCCTCGAGAAGGATGAGGTCCATATGGATCTTTCGGCAAATAACTAGTCAGAAATTTCATTTTTTCATCTTTATTGTTCAAAAAGTGTAATTTTCAACAACATTATTTAGTGTGATAGCCCTCGAAGCATTTCACGCATAGTCCGACCTTACATGTGATGCAACGGATGCGCTGCTTGCTTTTGCAAGATGCACAAGACAGTTTTCCTCCCTTATTAGTCTCAGTTATCGGTATTGGCCCAGGATAATGGGGGACGGAGGTATCATACTGCATCGCCGCTCGACCTATTTTAGTGAGTTTGTCGGGTGCCTTGAAGTATTTCTTGATAGAATACTTCTCGCAGTAATGCTTTGATATTTCTTCACGGAATTCTAACTGCCCCAATTTAAAATTGCCCATGGCTTTGCGCTTCAGAAGCCAGCAATTCTTAATGGTTACATCAATGACCCAGGTAAAAATGGACCACCACCATTTCTATTGGCGAACAGTAATGCGATAACATGCAACGTTTTGGTCCATTCTGTCAGTTCCGCCCATATTCGTGTTATATTGATGAATTGCATATGGCCTCTGTATACTGATCTTTTTTTGCTCCTTCCGTGAGTAACGGCTTGCTAGATCCAATGGATTCTTTCCGTATTTTGTTGAAGCTACAGAACAAACAGCGTTATCAACCCATTGAGTAACGTAGATGGGGGTCTTGCCAAATGATGTCTGCGCACTTTCAGTATGTCCTCGAGAAAGCACACCTTTGTTGTATTTTGACATTGTTGCCTTCTTCTTGGGGATAGGAGATGAACTGGGAATCCGATTGTCTCGAATTGTACCTGTGCCATTGTATCCATAAAAATGCAAATAGTACAGCAATGGCATACCCGTAAAAAGATTATCAAAGTAGAAGTGATATGGCAATTCGCGCTTTTCCACTGGCAATTGATCGACCAACATAAGTAGTGGTGAAACATTCAAGCCTACAACACCATACTCCTTTGGAATCTGGGGATTGCTGCCTTGGTAGATCTCAAAATTGATCAAGTAACCGGAGGGTGTATTTAGGCTCCACACTTTATATCCGAATCGAATGGGTTTGCCTTTTATGTATTGCTTACATCCATGGCGGCCATAGTATGGAATCATCAATTCATCATAACTTAAATTTTCTTCTGGGTGGAAGTTTCGCATAAACCGTTCAATAAGCCTATCTGTAAATGGACGTAACTTCCACATCCGGTCTGCACTATTGAACTGATTTGGTGAAGCAAAGTGTATCATTTTGTGTATCTGTTCAAATCTATCACGAGACATGGTGGACGCAATCTGCTTACTGTAGAAAGGGCGAGAGCTGCTCCAGTACAATCGAGTTGATGGAATCGGGCATAATCCCGATGTTATAAGTATACCCATGTACGCTTTGATATCCCCGACAGTTAAAAGTGATACTTTATGACTATTTTCAGGGTCTTGCTTGGTCTGATATTTGTTGGATTCTGTAACGATGAATTCGTACATTTCGTTGTCAAAATTTAGTTCAAATAATTCCACCGGTGATAAAGCAGCTACGTCGGTATAATTTCCTTCGGGAAATATGCTAGAAACAATTGGCGTCACATCGTTAGACTTCCATTGAAACATAGTTTTCGGACCAGGCATACGTTTTGGAATGCGTTAAGGTGGTTCAGCGGGATCATTCACTCTGTCTCCAGTACTAACACGGCATCGTTTCAAAGGAGGCTCGAAAGAAGTGCTTGCAGACGCTTGACCGTGTGATGCTGAAGCGTCGAATAAATTTATGTCGAAGTCACTGAAAGTTGAATCCAAACGCTCGTCTCCGAAATGCTCTAGATTAGGGTTCTCTTGATCTGAATCATAATCGGGCTTATCTTGTCCCTTTTTGTGTCGACGGCGATTTACGATTTGGCTATTAGAAAACAATTGCGCTCGAGAAATATTGGCAATTATTCCACCGTCATCTTCATCAGCTGAATCTGCTCCGGACAAATCACTCTCATTTGGCGGCTCCACATACACATCCACATCCACTACCTCATCATCCTCCAAATTCGTATCCGATTGTTCTTCAAGCAGTAACATCACTTCTTCAACAGTCTAAAAAACACCCCTAAAAAACACGAAAAAACAATGAAATCTGCGAAAAATTACAATTTATGTATAGTGAGATCTGCCGAAAGGTCCATATGGAGCCAAAAATCAAAACCTTCAATTCAAAGTACTCTCTTTGATACAATAAGGATTATTTTTGTAACAATATGTCTATAAATAGTTAGTAAATTTCATTCTTTACGGATCATAAACGGTTTTGGAAAAAAAAAATCAAATCTACACATAAGTTTATTGGAGTACTTACTTCACTCGCTTTGACATTTTGAAAAATTTGCACTTTTTTTCAAACTCCGTTTATACACGTCTGTCCACGCCGGCACATGCAAACGAACTGAGCGCCTCTAAGACAAACGTGTTTGTACATGCTTGTAGACTACATAAAACTGAATTTCGCATCGCCATTTTAATATATCGGCATGATGTGACTAATTGAGGTCCAATACTTTTTCGAGGTCCATATGGCACCTTCGTCATGAATGGGTTAATACTTGATAATAAAATAAATTATTAAGAATAATTTACAAACATCATTGAAAATATATAACACATCATTAACAAATAATAAAAACAGGATTGGACATAAGTGTGACACCTGGGGAACACCACTCGTAACAGTGAATTTGTATGAAAATGTACCATCGATTTTAACAGCCAGTAAGCTTACTGTACATTAGGACTCCAAGATCTCTAATCACATTTACCCTGTTTAAGAGTTTGTTTTTAATTTTGTAGGGATATAATATTGTGTGTTTCTTTCGAGAGTAAGATATGACGCTGCATTTGTCTGCATTCAAAAGAAGGTGATTTTTTAAACAATATTCATTCACCAGAGAGTCAAGGTCATGCTGGAGTTCTATGCAATCCATCTCAGACTTTATGATTTTGACTATCTTTTTGTCATCAGCATATAAGTATAGCTGAGAATTACGGATAGTTATGCTAACGTCATTCATAAAGATATTAAATAAAAGGGGGCCAAGGTGAGATCCCTGGGGTACTCCTGAGGTTACGGGCACGAAACTAGAGCAAAACCCTTGAACAGTTACAGCTTGTGTACGATTGTAAAGGTAAGAGGCTAACCAACGAAGGAGGTCACCGTGTATACCCATTGCTTCGACTTTCTCAATTAAAATGCTGTGTGGGATTTTATCAAAGGCTTTGGAATAGTCTGTGTAGACTACATCTATTTGATATCCGTTATCCATAGCAACAAGGACTGTGTCAACAAACTCACAAAGGTTAGTTTCTGTTGATTTTTTGGTCATGAAGCTGTGTTGATTCGGAATAATGTGTGGCCGTATACAAGGAAAAATATTATCATAAACAATTTTTTCAAAAAGCTTACCCATTACATTTAGTTTAGAGATAAGTCTGTAATTTTCAGTATTGTGCTTGTCTCCTTTTTTTAATACAGGTACAACATATGAGCTTTTCCATTGCCAAATGCCAGAAGACAGTGAGGTTTTAAATATTTGACTTAGCGGATAACATAAAACAATAGCGCAATTCTTTAAAAACACTGGGTGTATACCATCAGGCCCACTGCCTTTGGTAGGGTCTAATGATTTAAGATATTTACGAACTGATTCAGCGTCCATATTAACATTACTAAGATTGAGTACTGAGGTGTTTGGATTATATACTCGAGTGGTAGACGAGGTGCACGGGGTGGGTGATTCGAAGGAGGATTGGAAATGTATATTGAATAAGTTACTTATAGCTTCCCCACCCGATACATGCTGAGAGTTAAGATACATATTGTTAGGTAGTTCAGAGCTTTTTTGCTTAGATTTAAAAATTGTCCAGAAATGTTTGGGATCGGTTTTAATATTAGATTCGGCCATATTAATGAAAATGTCATGGCATACTTTCTGCGTGCACTTTTGTAGTTCTCGAAGAAGAGAGAAAGTATGATAATCTGAGTAACGGTTATAAATTTTGTATTTTTTATGAAATTTAAGTTTTTCTTTAATTACTTTTTTTAAGGCAGAGCTGTACCACGGAGGATATCTAGAGTCTAAGTTAACTGTTCTGGGTGGTACGTGTGCGTCAATTACCTTATTTAATTCGGAATAGAAACGCGCTGTGAGTGAGTCTACATTACTGCTGTTTAAGGTCGTTGACCAGTCAACGGCTGCCAAGGCGCTATTAATCAGTACATAGTCAGCGCGGTGATAGGAGCGGACCGTGCGCGAGCGCGGGGTTTGGAGGGAAGGCTCGTGGGATATGCGTAGTGCCAACTCTAAGGAGCGGTGATGTGCATCTTCTGGCACTAGTGGAGTGTTGCACCCACTTACCGTGCACACGTTACTCGAGATTACCAGGTCGAGAATACGTTCGTTTATATTAAGCTGGTTGTTGAATTGACGGAAGCCAGTAAAGTCTAAGAAATCAGAGAGAGTTGAAGTAAGTGCATCAATTGAGGATTCGTTAAGTAATAGAGCACCGTCTGCGGTCAAAGGCAGAAGCCATGGGGCATGTGATATGTTGAAGTCTCCTAATAGAAGGAATTCATCATTGGGGAAATTTGTATACAACGCAGATATAAATTCAAAAAAGTCACTTAAAGATTTAATCTGCTCCGCGCCCTGCACGAAGTATGAACAGTATATACCTACGTAGTTTAGAAACATGCCCACTAAGGCCTAGTGCAAGAGTTGCTGTCGCTATTTCTGCGCGTTGGACAGGAGGCAGAGAGGTTGAGGGGCACGTCGGCAGTTTGCGGCGCACTGCAATCAGTGATCCACCGCCGAGCGCCTGTCCCAACCGCACATAGTCGCGATCACAACGATACACTACATAACGGTTATCAAATAATTCCGAGTCAAATATACTTGGCAGAAGCCAAGTCTCAGACAAGCATATCACGTCATAATTGGCATTAAAAACGCTGGACAGAAATACATGAGTCTTAGTTCGCAAACCTCTAACATTGAAAAAACATATATAAAAAGATAAAAAACAAAACAAGTAATGTGTACAATATACAGGGAAAAACGAAAATACCTATGCATTTTTCAATATGTATATTTCAATGATCAGAATTGAAATATACATATTAAACTTCCACCAAACCTTCTCCAAAAGGACCCCAAAATCGAACCTTTGGGAGCTTTGTCGTAAGAACATTTTAATGAGATGTAAATGCGGAAAGAACCTGGGGGCTGACTCTCTATCTCTCACAAGCGTCCGTTCCGCGGGCTTACGACTGACAAACCCGTTTTCACTGATTTTGGTACTCTTTAGCAAGTCGTAAACCCGAATTTAATCGAAAACTCAAATTGACATCTCAACGTTTCACTTTAGATCGACGTCTGCCGCCGCTCCTTGTATTTTAACAGTTCTTGTTAACTTTGGTACTCTCTACCTCCGAAAGCTAGAAACATTATAGCTCCAAAGGCTTGATTGTCGGGTTTATCAAAATAGGTCGAACTACCTCTGGTTTGGGACCGTTTAGAGCTTTATATCGCCCAACGACATATTTTTAGAAGTTAATAAAATCGAATTTACTAGTTTTAAAAGGTAAGTAATTTGTTTTATTTCGAATTAAACAATACCTCAACCGAATTGATAAATATATACCTAACCGATGCACTTTAAGGCACAGATTATGGAAATTACACTTCGTTTCAACAATTACTACAAGAAAAAACTATTTACGTAGACAAATTAGATTATTAGGTTCTTAATTTGGGTTATTTAAGTAATTTGTGCGTAATTTAGATTGGAAGGAAACTTTCGCAAACGTCCAACGCTGCAAAGGGATAGTTTTATAAGGAAAATTTTGATGTTGAATAAAATAGAATTTTAATGCATCTTTTACCATATCTTCGCAATAATTCGTAGACTGCGTAACTCCAAATTATTCGAAAATACGTTTTTAATGCCATCTGGTGTTAAAATTAGACCCGCATCGACTAGTAAAACTCGAAAATTAAAAAAAAAATTAACCTTTTAGATAAACACAAATTAGGAAACTGCGTAAAATTATGGTGCCATTTTTACTTACGAATACTTCGTAACTCCTTAATTCAGTATTGGCCGGTGAGCCGTGCACGCTTGTTGTGTTTTTGACTGAGGAAATTTATTTACGGTGTAATAGTTTTACCGTGAAATTAACTGAGATAAGTTGATTAATCAATTTTGAACATTTTATAACCTTAATTTTAATTGTGAAGTCACGAATAGTGTTTTGTATCTGTAGTCTAAACTGACGTCTTCTGCACTGTGTGACGCTCTGCCGTAGCTCTCTTGTTTTATGTGCCTCTGCGGTTTCGTAAATACCTAATAGGTCCTTGTTCTGTGATTATCTCTTCTTCAAGGTCACCATCTCTTTGCAAGTGGATCTCCTCCTGATGCATATCCGGATCCGGTTCTTCACTGTCCTCTTCAAACAAACCCAAAATATTGACAGTGGAACGTGCGGCAATTCCATCTCGTCTCTCCTCAGACACAGTCCGTTCTCTGTCAAGCATCTTCCGCGGGTCAAGCACATGTCTTGGTATGCCATCTACTTCGATGTTGTTGACTGAAGTAAGTCCTGTCACCCTTCCATGCACGATGTGCATCTCCCATCTACTGGTTTAACCGCAAGAAGATCGCCCACTTAGAGCTCAGTCAATACTTCCTCTTCTATATTCACTTGCGCAGAAGGGTGTCTCCACGAGTGTGAAGTGTGAACTATACTAGACAGCGCAATACCTCGATCATCCTGACTTTTTGCAGCTAAAGATTGTACCGAAACACTGCCTGCAGGGGATCGCTTCCACTTCTGGCTGCAGTTCTCTTTATTGTTTGATGATGTCGTTCAACTATACCGTTTCCAGCTGGTCGGTATGCCGCGCAAAATCTTTGACGAACATTCCATCTCTAACACTTATCTGTAACACTGTAGGAACAAAATGCAGTACCATTGTCCATGAGAACTACTTTGGGCGGGCCTCTTTTCCGAAACACTTCTTCCAAATGTCTGATAATCGAAGCTGCATTATATGACTCAATTTCCCGCCACACGGCAAATCTACTTGGACCGCAATCGATAAATGTGAGTAAACATTTCCTACCGAAATAAGTAACATCAACTGCCAAGCGACTCCAGGTTGTCACAACATTAAGATTACCCGCTTCATGGGATGATGGTGGAGGGTCAATTGTCCTGCATTGTACGCAGGAACGCACGCATCTATCGACGTCCTTTCTTCTCGCCTCGGGATCGACCAGCCGGGCAAGATGAAGCGTTCACTTTACTCCAAAGTGATGCTGAGCATGAAGAGTTTCTACGCTTAAAGCACATGTTTGCTCACCAGTTCCACTTTCAAGTCTCTCCCACCTATCTTCACACTCTGAGGAGTCTCTTTTACAACGTTTCCTGTCATGGCTACTCTTTGCCCGGGTCTTGCAAACCCTAGTAAGTACATCAGTTTTATTTCTACAGGACAACAAGGGTGATTGACAATGTCAGATCAAATTCTTCTACAATCTCCATCATCAACTCCAAGCGTCACTTAACGATCATCTCTGACACGACTACTCCCGGTCAGTGTAGATCTCACCCAGCACAAAACCGTCGCCGAATCTGTAATGATCTCCAGAGTTTGAAGATTTCACTTGAGAGTCAGATTTAATCCCTTAAGGAAGGAAAAGTACCAGCATTTACAAGACTTAAAACAGACATTAGAAAAGGATTACCACTCCTTTAACGATAACCTTCCGCATCATTAAAATCATTAAAATGCATCTAAATAGACTGCCTCGACATACACATACATTGTTGTGTTTTATTTTGTAAATGTAAAATTCCTATCTCCCAAATTTTCCGCTAGGTTGTTCATAAAACTGTTCGCAGAAAAGTATGTATCTTTTGTAAAATGCGTATCTCCATTCTCGGTTTTTACGTAAACTTCCTAACTCCGATTTGAAATAGAAAACCTTAACATACAAAAGTTTAATGATTGAAAATAAATTTCCAAATATATTATATATTCGAAACATAAATAAAAAGAAAAAGCCGTTTTTCATTTTTTTTCACAACGAGGTTTTTTGTGCCTCCTGTAAAATTTTACATTTGGGAGTTACGCATTCTACGAATTAATGCGACGATATATACCGATGTAAATAGTTGTTTCTTGTAGTTAGCTGAATATTTTATCTTATATACCCAATAGGTACATGGCTGTTTCAATCTTATTGATAATTTATGTTTTTTTGTGTACCTACATTAGCTACAATGGGAGGTTATCTCCGCCTGCTATTTGTAAATAGAGCTTTGCTCGCGGAAGACCTCCGGGAAGAGAGAGTCCGAAGACGTGAGTTGAGGGATCTCTCGAATCCGTTGAATATACCTGCAACATTATTCATTTCAAATTATCGGCTGTCGCAGGACATTTTCACAACTCTGTGTGAGGAACTGAGGCCGATACTCCCTGTACGTAGGCGAACAACCGGAGTGCCCTTGGAACTTAAGGTGAATACAACATTATTTAACTAATCATTTTTTTCTTACAATATCTGCAAATCCCCAACAGCACTTTCCGGTGGAAATTACAATTAGAAATTAAAAATAATTCTCTTTAGTCCATCACCTGTACCTAGGTACTCTTTCATTTATACAGTTTGTATTGTTTCTTTCTGCCTATCTTATCTTCTATTGCCGTGTATTTGCCGTACTCATAATACATTATTTATTTTTAAGGTTCTAACGACACTCTCATTTCTTGCGACAGGGTCATACCAAAAAATTGTGGGGAATGATTTTCACTCAAGCCTGTCGCAACAAACAGTGAGCCGACACTTGAACGAGATTGTGTCTGCATTAAACAGAATAATGCACCGGCACATCAAATTCCCAGGAACACAACAAGAAAGGAATTCTGTCAAACAAGGGTTTGTTTTGATCTATTGTATTTTATTGTTACTTATCTTGTTTACCCGAGGATTGTGGCATATTCAGATGACAGACTATAACGTCTCCACTAATGAGGAATGAATGCATCAACATGGATATTATATTGGTATACAAGCGTAGTCTAAGGCCAATTTAAATAAATAATATATCATTATCGTCATAGAATAGAAGAACTGTAAAAATGCCATCCATGTAGATTTGAATGGAAACCAATATCGCCACTGACTTGGTACCTTTTGGTTCTAACCCATTTAGCACATGCTCTATCTTTCTTTCACTTGAATTTCACGATGAAACAGTTTGTTTTTGAAATTTAAGCAAAGAACGGTCCCTTAGCGATTAAAGTAATATTAATTTTATAACATGTTGTCTGTATCGAGGTTGAAGGAAGGAACAATAAGAAATACAAAAAACAACTAAATTACATATGTGGTGTAATATTTTATATTTGTAGATTTATAAGAAAACAACAGATATTCATCTTTTTACAGCCTCCATACAGTTACCAATGTATTACAGAAAAGATTATGCATTTAGAACACGTACAGTAAATGAGAAATGGTAAAAACATATTTAGATAAACAAGTTGTAGCAATAACAAATGCATGATACAGTAACTACATGTGTATATTATTACATACTAATCCAACTAAACGAATCATTATATTGATACTAATCCAACTAAAATGTTGCACCGCTTAGGAAAAGTAAAGCCATTCAAAGAATGTGTGTACAAATGAAATAGTTATGTGAACGGCCCTCTAAAGTATTGCCACTTAGTCAAAGCACGTTTGTCTCAGTAACGTATCTACACTCTATTCATATCATCTACGGTATATTGAACATTTAATATAACTCAATATGAATAGTGACGTTACTTTGGAAAAATTGTGTAATTTGTCATTTGAAATAAAACAAAATGTTACACTAAATTTATGGTTTACAATGAAGTAGGGAAGTATTTAAGTACAAATCTTATGACTTCAGAAAAAAATTTGGTTTTGATTTATTAAATACATAAAACAAAATCAGAAACATACTTTTTCAGATGCGAGATCAAAAAAGTAGATCATAAAACTTATAGCGATAAGTTGGTACAACTAGAAATGGTTGATAGGAAGTAAGTAAGATATATAAAAGTACCTTTGCTACAATGGGTACTAAATAGTAAAAAGTGATGGTACATGTGCCAGAATCGGCTGTTAATTAGTCATATTTCAATAAGGCGTCGCATTGTCACGTCTCCAATACATAGTAGTGCTTGCTGCAAGCACAGCTCTCAGCTTGTTGTCCTGAAACCATAAAAACAACTAAATTATAAAAACTGTATTGATAGTTCAGTATCTATATCGATTTTAATCATAAAACTCTATGTATATATGTTTCAGATTTTATGAGAAATATCAATTTCCGGGTATAATTGGATGCATAGACGGAACCCATATAGCAATAATAAAACCCAAAGTCCACGAAGAGGCATATTTCAACCGAAAAGGTTTCCATTCGATGAATGCTCTCATGGTAAATAAATATATTTTTTTTTAAATATGGACAAACTAGCTGATACACCTATCATATAAAATATATCATGCTATTTTTCACCTGTAGATATGCGACTCAAACCTAAAAATAATAGCTATATGTGCGAGGTATGGGGGTGCATCACATGATGCACATGTATGGGAAATGATGGCAATAAAACCACACTTGGAAGAAGCAAATAATCGAGAAGCTTTCTGGCTTTTAGGTAAATTTCATTCATGTTTTTAATAAAGTGGGCTATTTTTAATGTATTTGTTTAAATGTGTATATCAAATATTATAATATTTCAGGAGATTCAGCATTTCCGCTTAGGCCATACATGATGACCCCAATCTTAAATGCGGTACCGGCATCACCAGAAGAGCATTACACGAAATTGCAATGCATTGTTAGAAATTGTATAGAACGCTGTTTTGGGATTGTAAAAGCAAGATGGCGCTGTCTTCTAAAACATTGTGTGCTTCATTATACCCCAGTAATGGCAGTGAAGATAACGAATGCATGCGCTGTTCTTCAAAATATTGCCATTGAAGCTCAAATGCCAGAACCAGAGGATGTTATTATTGAAAATGATTGTAGAGAAGTGTTTGATATTAACGATCGACACGACAATAACCTCAGGCAAGGTCGGCTAACTCAATGTGAGCTTGTTGAGACTCTCAATCGCCACAATTTAATATCTCTAACCAGCTCTCTAAAATCATCTTCAATAATAACATCCTCTGGTTCTGGCATTTGAGTTTTAATGGCAATATTGTGAAAAACAGCACATGCATTCACTATCTTCACTGCCATTACTGGGGTATAATGAAGCACAAGACGATAGAAGATGGCGCTATCTTGCTTTAAAAATCCCGTACCTGCTTTTGCTACTATGTTTAATTACTGCTACAATAGATTATAAGGTGTATTATTGAGAAATCTGACTCAAAATGTTGTAATTTTTGTCTCATCTGTTTTTAAATGACAATATTAATATATGTACCAGTATATTGCCATTATAATGTCTATTATAATATCATTCGTCATTCTACCGTGGTAGTGTGTCGACGTGTTTATAGAAAGACAATACATTATTAGAGAATTGTCACATTTATCTAAGTTTTGCCGGGAGTGAGCTGTTCCGCGAGGCGGTCACAAGCTTAACCCATTATGGACGTGCTGTCGATAATAGAAAACATAAAATTAGAAATTTCCAATATTTCTACGGTAAAGGACTCGAAAGCTAAAAATAATCTGGAATTAAATATAAAACTATTAGAAGAAAAATGGACTCAGGAAAAAATATCTTTTCAAAACGAGATTGTTTGTCTCCAGTCAAAACTAATTGAAAAATTAGAAAAAAAATCGAGAATACGAACAATTTTGAAAAAAAAACATACGCAAGTTGTCTCAAAGTAATCCCGGAATCCAAATTCTCATTGATCATCAAAGGTGAAGATTCGAACATGACATCGGATGCTATTAAAGAACAAATCGTAAAGAAAATTAAAATAGCAAACTTGGGTATCGCAGTAAACGGAATACGAAAAGCCTCGCAAAATATTTTTTTTTTTTTTTTTTTTTTTAATTATTTTTTTATTATTTAATAAATGTTTACAAGTTACATGTTTAGACATTTTTTTTAACTACCATACTAGGCTAATGCCCGTGTTGTGGTAGTTATACATGAAATAATAATAACAATGACATAAAAGAACTAAAAAATACTTATAGTAACATAAGTATGTAAGTATAAATCATAATGAAGTAATAATAATAAAAATAACTTAGAAGAACTAAAAAATACTATTTTATAGAAACATAAGAAAGAATTAGAGAAGAAATAAAAGAAAAACAAATTTGATGATAAATAAAACTAAAAACAAGTATATTAAAATTAATAGTAAACTGAAAAATAAAGAAAAAGTATATGTATATTAAAAAGATACAAATAAAAATTAAAAATATTAAGCATTGATTAAAATTTAAACATAATTAATGTAGATTGTTTAATGCATCTAATTGTTTGTGTGCAAGTTTATATAACTTAGGTATTATCTATAAGACAACATGTTTATGTTCAACACTTAATTTTAATTTTCGTGATATGAGACAAGTTGGAAAAGAAGTTTTTAATTTTTTTTTTTGTGTTAGGAACTCATATAATCTTTGAAGAAAGGTCGTCCCCTTTCAAATATCCATTGATGTACACGAGCAGTAAATATGGATATAGAATTACTTGACTTTAAGTCGGTACTCAATGCATTGTATATTTTAGGCGCGATGAACCAGAATTGCCGTTGAGCGAAAGAGGTTTTAGTTTGAGGAACCACGCAACCCAGGTTTGATGAAAAGCGGGTGTGAGCTTGGTGTTGTGGAGCCAACAGTAGGTTATTTTTTCGTATGTAACAAATGCTTACCTTAGTAAATAACTGTCGTATATCTAAGACCCTGATTTTAGCAAAGAGTTCATTCGAGGGATGGGTAGGTTGGCATTTAAATATAATTCTCAAAATTAGTTTTTGAACTGTAATAATAGGATTAATAATGGATTCAGCACAACCACCCCATCCCACTATACCATACGTTGCTATAGATTGGAAAAGGGCAAAGTATACGCTTCTTAAAGTCTGTAAATCAAGGATGGACCTAAGGGAGCAGAATACATGGCAGAGTTTACGAAGTTTGTTTACTGTGTCACTGATATGGGCTTCCCACCGTAGTTGGTTGTCTATGATTATTCCCAAATATTTAACTGCATTTGATGATATAAGGGTAGAACACGTGCAATTTATATTAGGTGTGATTTCGTGAGTGTGTAAATTGAATGAACACGAGTGAATAATAGGTTTAGGGCAGTTGTTGGGTACATTATGTTTGCGAATGGAAAATGTCATATATTGGGTTTTGTCGATGTTAAGTGTGAGGAGGTTTGTGTCCAGCCAATGTTTTACTTTTAATAGACCATTATTAGCTTTGTTAGTGACTGATTCCCATGTTACATCTTCAAATATTAGAACAGTGTCATCGGCAAATGATAATATTTTTCCTTCAATATTCATGGCACAAAGTGAGTTTATGTATACAAGAAATAAAATTGGTCCTAGTATACTGCCTTGAGGTACACCAAAGGACGTAGGTAATTTTTCGCTTATATGTGTTTTGTCAGAGTGGATGAGAGTTTGTTGTGTTCGGTTCATTAGATAGTTTTCAAACCATGTGTAGGCTACTCCTGTTATTCCAACCCGATGTAGTTTTTTTAGCAGTAAGGAGTGAGAGACCGTATCAAATGCTTTCGCAAGATCGAGAAAGACAGCCAGTGGTTTGCGACCAATGTCAAGATTATAGGAAACGATTTTCGTGAGGGCAGCTATTGCATCAGATGTACTACTACCTTTGCGAAAGCCATATTGGTTGTCTGATAATATGTTGTTATCTTCGAGGAACTTACACAGTCTATGTTTTACAGCTTTTTCTACAATTTTAGATATTGTGCTTAGTAAGGATATCGGTCGGTAGTTATTTACAGATAATTTTTCACCTGCTTTGAAGATTGGGATTATTGTAGCCTGTTTTAAGGAGTTAGGAAAAGTACCAGTTTTGAAGCTTGAGTTGATTATGTGTTTAAGAGGGGGGGCGATACATTTTTGGAGGTGTTTAATAATTTTTGCCGAGATGTGATCTATTCCGGTGGAGTTACTGTTTTTGAGAGATGCTATTATTTCCATAATTTCTGATTCAGTAGTGGGAGTGAAGTGAAACGGGTTGTAGGTCAGAGTACTGATAGGTATACCATTTGCAAGATCTTTCTCTGAGACGTTTTTTCTGGCTAAAATTTTTTTTGCTAAGTTGGGACCGATATTGCAAAAAAATTGATTGAAATGGTCGGATATTTTTTCAGGTTCAGAATTTACATGTATTGTTTTGTCTTCGATATTAATTTTAACAATAGATGTGTCGGTTTTATTAATGTTGGCTATATCTTTTATGATATTCCAAATTTTTTTTTTATCATCGGTAGCTTCACTGATTTTTTTTTTGTAATAATCCCTTTTAACAGTGTCAATTATTTTTTTGCAGTTATTTCTATAACGTTTGTAGAATATGAGAGATGCATAGTCGCTAGGGTTTTTCCTACAGAAGTGATGGATCTTATCACGCTTTCTGATACAGTGGAGAATACCAGCAGTGATCCATGGTTTAATTTTTGTTTGCGATCGGTTTGTTTTAGTTTTTGAATATGATGTTGCTTTGGCCAAGTGGTTATGTAAAGTATTTATAAATAAATCGCATGCAGAGTTGGCATCAGTACAAGAATAGATGAGTTCCCAATTTTCTTTCGAGACATGATCTAGGAGAATTTCATAAGAAATCATTACTTGGGGTGGAGCATTTTGAGTTGGTTTGTGAATTTTTTTGGTAATGGAAGTAATGATTGCATAGTGGTCTGTTATAGTTGATTGATATACAATGGATTTGTTGTCTAGTTTACTCTTAACGAACACATGATCTATACAACTACTATTGTTTATGTCTGATTCTCTTGTTGGAGAGGTGACAGCTGGCAAATATCCTAATAAAGTTAGTGCATTTAGGTATTCGTTGGCTTGAGGATGCGTTTTGTTGATTATATTTATGTTAAGGTCACCAATTATGTAAGTGTTTTGGCAGTGTTTTATGTTTGTTAATATTTCTTGTAGTGAGTACCTATAAGAATTAATTATATCTTATCCTTCAAAAGAACATGCAGAGAAATTAACAGATGAAATCAATAAAATCCTTAAAAAAAACATGGTTGCAGAGGAATTAAGAAAGAAAAATCCAAAAATATAACATAAGAAATCTTCAAGTAGATTTAACTGAAGAGGACATAATTGAGGCTTTAAAAACACAAAACGATGGAATAAAAGATATCATGAATAGCGATACTAAAAACACGATTAAACTAATAAAAATGTTTAAACCAAAAAACCAAAATGGACTAGCTAATTATATATTTGAAACCAGCGGAGCAGTAAGGTCATACCTCATGGAAAAGGAAAAAATTAACATTGGTTTTAGCAGAGTACGAGTGGAAGATGCCAGCCCCTTGACGCAATGCTACCATTGTCTCAAATTTGGCCACACTGCATTAAAATGTTTTAATAAGGACAAACGTGCGACGTGTTTACATTGCGCCAAAGATCACGAATGGAAGGAATGCCCTAACAAAAACACTGAAGAAAAATGTAGTAACTGTGCACATCAGAACACTTTATTCAAGATGACCCTAAATACCAATCACAAAGCTAATAATACTAATTGTTCTTACTACAAAAAGATGATGCATATCGCTCAAAGTCGTATAGACTATGATTAGGTATGTATTATAATTCTAAAAAACAATTACAATGCTAATCACAATGTTTTCATTTTTTAACTTCATATTATCACTTTCATTTATGCATCGTAATGTATATAATTTATTGAGACATTAAATATTTCATATCCTTGCCGAAAAAAAAAAAAAAAAAAAACTCATTTATGTTACAATGCATTATCCCATTGCCACAGTGTTAAACGTTAGTATACTGAAATCTATGATTATATTGATGTTCGCGCACTCTTCGTGTATTCGTATGTGTAGAAAAAGTTCAATATGTAATTATTGGTGCCAATTAGTAAACTTACCTTGTTCTGTACAAAACTATAATCTAACCTGGAACATATCGGAAATACTTACTGCTATATTGTTATGTATCTATCGTATTTATATTTATAAATCCCAATACATGTTTATATATTATTGCTGCCAATTAAAATATTATTCTATATGGGTGACTTGAACTGTGATTTCGACACAGCAGAAATAGATTATGAACGCACGTCAATTTTTGAAAACTGGGCTACAAAAAAACATGTGTTAGGAAATAATAAAATAACTGCCCTCAACTTAAATATACGATCTTTATCTAAATATTGGGACACTTTCCTATTAATTGTTTCTAGCTCTTTGAGAAACATCGACTTAATTTCGCTATGCGAAACGTCTATTAATGAAAATAATATAAATCTTTATAAATTACCGGGATTTAATTCGTACCATTTTTGTCGAACAAAAAGATCGGGTGGCGGTATTATTGTGTACGTGAAAGATCACCTTACATTTGAAAAAATAAATATTATGACTAATAATTTTTAATGCGCTTACGGAACTATTTCAGTAAACAAACATATTCGCTTACATCTTTTAGCAATATATAGACCGCCTATTACAAAAAAATATATATTTCTTGATGAGCTGGAGACAATATTGGGAAATATTGATATAAAAGAATCCGTATTAATACTAGGTGATACGAATATTAACTTATTAAATGTACACGAACCCATAACTATGCAATATGAAAACCTCATGTCTCATTTTGGAATGACCAGATGTATAAATGATGTGACTAGAGAAGCGATATTGACTAACTATGTAACGGCTTCATGTTTAGACCATATCTATGTAAGAGTGAAGGAGACGACCGAAATCAGTTCATGCGTATGCGATTCAATAATAGCTGACCACTACCTAACTGCAGCTAGTATTAACTTCTGTTACTATGATAAATGTACCGTCGACAAATCGCACCAAGAGTATTACACTGCACTATCGGACAAAAGGATTAATTTATTGATCGAAATCACCGATTGGAATGCAATGTTAAAATTGTTTGAACCAAACATTATTTATGCAGAACTAAAATCGATTTTTAAAAATATTTATGAAAAAAGTACCTTTACAAAATTAAAAACAAAAAAATTTCGAAATAACCAAAAAACTTGGATGAATGACAGTCTCGCTGAAAGTATTCTAATACGAGATGCCATGTGGAAAAAGTGGAAAAACACGCCTAATAATAAAAAATATGAAATCGCTTTCAAAAAATATAGAAATAAACTTAATAAACAAATATTAAACACAAAAAAGGCATACTATAATAACAAATTTAATCACTGTTTCAAGGACATTAAAAAAACATGGAATGAAATTAATACAATTTTGGGTAGGAAAAATAAATCTGGTTGCGATGAAGTCTTATCTAAATATTTTCTAAAGTCACAATCTTCTGATGCAGTGGCAGAAAATTTTGCTAACTTTTTTGATGAAGGAGTTAATAAGTTGTTACATGAATGTGATTTCCGAGCGTCTAAACACTTGCAAGAATCCCTACCGCATTCAATGTACTTACCTAGAGCTAATGCTAAGCAAATTGAATATATTATCGGAGGTATGAAAAATTCAAAGTCACCGGGCATTGATCTAATTCGTATGTTTGATTTAAAAAAACATGTCAAATTACTTAGCCCTGTTATTGCTCACTTTATCAACAGAATAATCGATACGAGCCTCATCCCCGATGAATTAAAAAATAGCATTGTAAGGCCTATTTTCAAAAATGGAGATCACTCCGAAATTAACAATTACAGGCCAATTTCTATTCTCCCGGCACTAGAAAAAATTTTAGAAAAATATATTTCGATAAATTTAGATAAATATTTGAATAATTTGAATATTATAGATGAATGCCAGTACGGGTTCCAGAAAAAAAAAATGTTGTGATAAATTGCTGGAAAAATTTTCTGATTTTATAAATTCTCAACTTAATTCTAAAAAACATGTACTGGTGCTTTTTATTGACTACTCAAAAGCTTTTGACACTCTCAGCCATATACAATTAATTAAGGTTCTTGAAAACATTGGAATCCGAGGTAAACTCCTCTCATTTTTTAAAAACTACTTAACTAATAGAAAAATGAACGTAAATATTTTAAATGATATGAGTAAAGGAAGACATATTAAATCAGGAGTACCGCAAGGATCAATTTTAGGTCCAAAATTGTACATTATATATGTTATTGTTATGTCAAAACTCTTTAAAAAGGCCTTTAGATTCATTTTTGCTGACGATACTGCACTTGTAGTATCCAATGAAAATCCTATCATAGCTATTCAACAATTGCAAAGTGACTTTAACGAGCTACTTAAATGGGCTCATGATGTTGGTTTAATTTGTTAAAAAAACAAAATGTATGTATGTAAAATCACCAAGCCTGGGAATACGGAATATACCCAAAATAATTGCTCATAATTCTGAATGTATTCATAGAAAAATTGAAAATATTTGCCACTGTGAAACAATTGACTTTACTAACGAATATACTTATCTGGGACTAATAGTAGACAATAAATTTAAATGGGATAAACAAGTGGCTAAAATCTGTAACCAGCTCCGATCTTTTGCAAGTAATTTTTATAACCTGAAATTTGTTTTGCCTCATTGTACTCTTAAAATAATTTATTTTTCTATGGTCGAATCCATACTCAGATATGGCATACGAACTTGGGGGCACTCAAGCAATATTTATATTAAATATATACAAAACTTACAAATTGCTATAATAAAAAAAATTGTACCACCGAATATTTACAGACAAAGAAGTAATCTAAAATTACTGTATGGTTCTGAGGGCCTACTTCCAATAAAGGGTCTTCTTTGGTACATTATTATAATGGATAATGAGGGAGATAGCAAATATAAAAAGCAACCGGTGCATAATCACACAACAAGATTCACTGAAAATAAGGGCCTCATTATTCCAAGAGTAACAAATAAGTATGGAAGCCGAACGCTTAAATATTTAATACCAGAGATTTTCAATAAATTTAATAATTCTTTTAAACCTCAGAATAATGAGAGACCCTGCCCCAAAAACACTAAGCGTTGGCTAATAAGCGACGAATCAATGTATCTCTGAACTTTATTATTGATGTATTCCTGAACATCTCAACGTACCTGCCTAAATAATTTGTATATAAGTAGGTACTTTGAGATATATTATTTTGTGATATTGTTTATTGTATAATTTTGTGTCATACATGAATTAAAAATTAAAAATGTTTATATATATTATTTGTAGAACCTACAGACAAGCCGTCATGTGTGACAGCTTTGTGGGACTGCATAAAACTTGTATCTTTAAAAATTTATAATAAAAAAATAAAAAATAAATATATATATATTTATATATATATATACAATAAATCATATCTTACACTTCCGTTTGATCACCTCTTAGAGTATCAGAGCCATCATCTCTTTCATTTGTTTGAGATGTTCAATCTTCTCCTGCTCGACCAGTAGCCTCTCCCGCTTGATCTGTACCTTCTCCCGCTCGATCTGAAGGAATTCATCCATTCTATTTTTGACTGAAAGTGAAAATATTTGTTATTTTTTTATAAATATATTTGTTACATACGATTCTTACTCTTTTTCATAGCATAATTCCTATACACCCCAAGATATTTCAGTGTAAGTACTTATATAGTCGTTTAGAAACGTTGTGCGAGGCCTTTCTTCTGATCCAAGCCCTGGAAGCTACCGGAAGCCATTGCAGGCCTCTTTGTGAGCCACGCACCAACAACTCTAGCTGCACACTCGATGTATTACATAACTAACAATGTAAAATAAGTAAATGAACATCACGCAAATGAGGTGACTAATAAAAAAACTGACAAAGGCAAAAATACACACTACCTAGTGAATATAATATAATAACATAATGAGTAGCGTCATTAGGTGAAAAGAAATCTTCAAATAAATGTCATTTGTACGTATAAAACACCGTTCATTCAAAGCGAATTTGAGGTTATAAAGTCCTTTACTTCTTGGAAAGGTTACGATACATTACGAAATACATTTACCAACGTAAAAGAATACAGAATAAACATGAAAATTATAAATAATTGTACAACTGAGGGCCCGTTCCCACTTCCGTTTTCAAATCGGAGGCGGGTCCCGTTTTAAAAACGGATGGCCAATGGCTCTGTTCACACTTCCGTTTTAAAAACGGACCATACTCTACGAAAAAAAATAATTGTCGATTCAACAAAAACATGTTATTTGCTCATTCTTCAGTAATGGTGCGCAATGGACGACGATGAAGCTCTTGTTGTCATGTTATACTTATTAAAAAGAAGGAAAAAAGTGAAAAGAAAATTTTGGGTACACCCAATCATAGCCGAATGATTCTCTGTAGGAATTTTCCAAGTGTTAATTGGTGAGTTGAGAAGTGATTAACTAAAGTTCTTTAATTATTTTAGAATAATAATGATTGGATTATTTATATAGCGCTGTTTTCACCATGAAAAATCACCTCAAGGGCGCTTAATGGCTTAAGAGAATGTCTATCACTTCCTTTAACCATCTACTGGAATGAGTTTCAAAGAGCTTAACATATCAAAATACAAAATTGAGAAAGTGCATTTGTCCTGAAGAAAGGCTATCGGTATTTTAAAGTAAGAAAACAATAAACACTCAAATATTTTTTATTATGTGTTTATTTAACTAATACGCTCTTCCGTGCATCTCATTAACCCATTACCTCCATGATTTTATTTTTATTTTTATAAACTTGAATCATCATTATAACCCGATAGTACAGACTTAAAGGAGAGCCCAAAATCAGTTTTAGAATTTTCCGCCCGCCCACCCTCTCACCGGAGCGTCTAGAAAATTGATGCCTAAACGCAACGCTTGGAGGTAACCCCCCTAAGCAAAATTTACGTCAACTATGGGTAAAATGCAGTAAACTGTATGATTTATATTGATAATTTAAAATAAATAATTGCCATTATTTATAATTCAATGAAAATACAATTTATTAACGGAAAACGCAAGATAACAAAAAATTCAATATTAGAAAAAACCTTCTAGAATGAGGAAAACTAACCAAATCTAACCAAATTATTTTCTAAGGATTCATTTAACTGCATGGGTAACAGTGTAAGGGATTTTAATGTAAAATAAGCGTTTATTAAAAGGATGAAACGATTGGCAGATGACGAAAGCATGTTTGTCTACAAAGAAAAGTGGTGTAAAAAACACGGATATCAAAAAAATTTAAATTCAATTCTTCACTTCATTATGAAGCCGCCCTTATAAACATTTTTTATTAATATATTAAAATAGGGACTCACTTAATAAGAACATTTATCGTCTATCTGATAAAAATACTTTTTATCAGATAGACGATAATGAGAATTAAGAATTTCTGTTTCCGGAAATGGAAAATAAGGTATTTAATAGCTATTTAGCTAAAAAAATTACATATGGACTCTTTTCTCCGCGCTTTTTTTTGACTAATTGATAAAAAAATAAAATTATTCAAAAACACATTCACTTTGTGACGCATCACATTTATTGAATTAATAAATGACAATCAATCATAATTCGTTTTTTTATTTTTTAATGTATAAAGTGAAACAAATAAAAAAAATCACTTTGTTAATAAATAAATACAACTATGAAATGCACTGGGAACCTTTTTCTCAGCTGCGAGTCAGCATGTGTCTCGTCAAATTACTCTTTCGAAAACACGAATAGTCGTACTTAGAACACGAAAAAGGTTTTTCTCCACTGTGAGTCAGCATGTGTCTAGTCAATGTTCCCTTTTGACAACATAAATAGTTGCAGTCGGAACACGAAAAAGGTTTTTCTCAACTGTGAGTTAGCATGTTACTTGTCAAATGACTCTTTCGAGAATATGAATATTTGCAGTCGAAACATGAAAAAGGTTTTTCTCTACTGTGGGTCAGCATGTGTCTCGTCAATGTTCCCTTTTGACAACATGAATAGTTGCAGTCGGAACACGAAAAAGGTTTTTTTCCACAGTGAGTCAGCATGTGTGATGTCAATTTTTTTTTCGAGAAAATGAATAGTCGCACTCGGAACATTAAAAAAGGTTTTTTCCGCTGTGAGTCAACATATGTATCTACAAATGACCCCTTCGAAAACGTGAATACTTGCACTCGGAATATGAAAAAGGTTTTTCTCCACTGTGAGTCAGCATGTGTATCTTCAAATAATCCCTTCGAGAACATGAATAGTTGCACTCGGAACATGAAAAAGGTTTTTCTCCACTGTGAGTCAGCATGTGTTTCTTCAAATGACCCCTTCGAGAACATGAATAGTTGCACTCGGAACATAAAAAAGGTTTTTCTCCACTGTGGGTTAGCATGTGGCTCGACAGATTACCCTTTTGAAAACATGAATAGTTGCACTCGGAGCAGGAAAAAGGTTTTTCTCCAGTGTGGGTCAGCATGTGTTTCTTCAAATCTCCACTTCGAGAAAATGAATAGTTGCATTCGGAACAGGAGAAAGGTTTTTCTCCACTGTGAGTCAGCATGTGTATCTTCAAATTACCCCTTCGAGAACATGAATAGTTGCACTCGGAACATGAAAAAGGTGTTTCTCCACTATGGGTTAGCATGTGGCTCGACAGATTACCCTTGTGAGAACATGAATAGTTGCACTTGGAACATGAAAAAGGTTTTTCTCCACTGTGAGTCAGCATGTGTATCTTCAAATAATCCCTTCGAGAACATGAATAGTTGCACTCGGAACATGAAAAAAGTTTTTTTCCACTGTGAGTCAGCATGTGTCTTGTCAAAGATGACTTATGAGAGTAGGAGTAGTTACAATGAGGACAAGATGATCGTTTTTCCACGGAATGTGTCCTCAGATCTGTGGATAAATTTGAAAAATAAAACGGTCAAAAACGAAATAAGTTAAAACGAAACCGTTAAAAAAATAAAACTCAATAAGTCTCATTACCAACACAAAATAGTGCTACTACTGCAGTAGATAAGCGCAGTAAAATCGTCAAAACGTTAATAAAATAGGAAAGCACGAATCGATAAATCATTCAATGATAATCGGTGTTACCTGTTGTCCTGGCAATTCTTTCAAAACGTTCTAAGCATTCCTTTTTAACATCCGGCAGGTTTATGTCAATTTCAATATTTGGACATCCCTTTTCATCTTCTTTTCGGGGTCCTGATTCCGCCTTGATGGTTACAGTCCCTACATTAAAGCTACCTGGAAAAACAAAATAATAATTTGTAGGTTGATAATTTATACGAAACGAAACATATTTTTTCAATTAAAAAAGCAATAACCGTAAAAATAACGAATAAAAATACCATTGATTAACCACGTAGATGCGGGATTTTGTATAAAAGTCTTTAAGCTCAATTGACGATACCATAAGGACACAGACACACTCACTGACCAATAGGGTGCATCATCTGGGTAACAAGTAAGGGGGTACTATTGAAATAATTATGGACTCCATTTATAGAATTAAGCATAATCTATACCAGCACTTTGTTGAATCCTACAAATTAGAGTAGCGTTGGTAATGTAGTATTGTAGGTGTTTAGATTTATATGTAGTGTTGTTTTAATTTTTTTTTTTTATGTTACTCTTGTGATTTACTAATATTGTTCAGTATTTTTTTTTTCATTATTTTATAATATATTCTATTATACTTGTAATCAGAATTTTACATTTGTGTATTCATAGATATATGATGTACGTGCTATATAATGGATTACACCTATACACTGTTAGTATTTTCAATATTATACATATATTCTCAAATGTACACTGCTCCTTGTATCAATTTATTCAAAAACCTTTTTAGGCTTACAGATAAATGAATAAGAATGACCCCAGATGTCTCCAGCGACCGATGTTTGACTCTTGAACGCTATCAATAGGTTGTTTTAAGTCTATGGAATCTACCATCAATTTATGTAAAGTACAAATACACGTGTGTTTAAAGTATTCTACTTCCTTATTTCACACTAATTTTCGTATGAAATAAGGAAGTTCCCGAACTGCACTTGATAAAAACAATCACACTTGAAACTTACATCATTTCCCAAATAAAACGAGGTGAAAACTTGAAGAATCGACAACTTATTTGGAGCAATATAATATAGTTAAAAGAGTACTCTAATCTAATAGTTTCCAGCAAGGACGAATTTTAAGGTAAATACCAAATAAACTCATGTACGATAAGAGAGGGTGTTGTGAACCAGCATAGTGTGTCCTGTTCTCACGACATTTCAAAACGGTCTTGGATTCAGAACATTCAAATTAAACATCCTAAATTTTTAATATATTCAATTAAACTAACTGGCTGACCGACTACAATATGCATATTGCAAACATTCCTTCTTTAGATCTGGGAGGTCGAAATCTATATCCGTATACGATATTTCACCTCCGCCTTCTTCTTGGGGCCCTGGTTCCGTCTTGTTAGATATAGTCTCTGGATTTAGTAGATCCATTGCACTGCTGTGGTAGCGTTTGGTAATTGGTTTGACTTAAAACAAACATAGGTACCTGAAACAGAACATAGTGTTAACGGCAAACTAACTTGAATGAGTTTTTAAAATTTGGTTACGATTGGAATATTCTGTCAAAACAATGAAGTCGTAGCCAAGACATTTATTTAGAAAAAAATGATACAAATTGTGACTTTTAAGTCATGACAAAGGTTGAGAGAATCGTTTGGAATATAAACAATCCTTCTTACTAAGAACTATCACAATTTGGGATTAAGTTAAACAGAGTTTAGATACTGGAAGTAACCACTGTCGGTTTAGAACACATACGTCAAAAAAATTTGCAGGTTATGCATAGACAATAATGAAGTCATAGACAATGATTATAATTCCATGAATCTGGCCTTTCAGGTTCATAGTAATTTCATTCAAATTGCGTTTTATTTATTGCAGGGACTGCAGATCTTCAATTTAAGGCGATTTAAGAAAAAGTGACATTCGATTTGCTCAATCGTCCATAAATGTATAATTCCTTAAGTACTATACTAGTGTTTCAAAAAAAAATTCGATAATCCGAGAATTCTTTACTTCTAGTCGTTTATAAGAATAGAATAGAATACGTCCATAGAAGTGACTATGCCGCTGTCACTTGTCTATGTCAACTGTCAACCGAGAGTTTATTCTTCCTCCATCTTATAAAAGTAATATTGTTTTAAAATAAAAAATAAAAAACGATGTTGGAGTGTGCGTCCCATTAATCATAAAAGGAAGAAAACAGGACATTTCCATAATTTCCAAATACATAAATAAACCACTCAAATAGTAGATACCATAGAGTATCGATCGACAATACATAAATCTCGGTATATATCTCAGCTTTCTGTAATCCGTAACCGTAAAAGATAAAGTTGGACCATCTTTTCGGTTATGGAAAAAAATAAGAGATTATTGCCATCTATGATAAACGGATACACAGGTTTCCTATATTCCAACTTCTACGGCCTAGGGCTTCACGGTTTATTCTTACCGCTTATTCCTATTATAAACGGGCCTTAAGACACAATACCAGAATGAGTTTGAAAAAGGTTATCAATTTCAGAAATGAGGTGTTGAAGTGTCCAACCTCGAATGAGGTGAGGTGTCACAATATTTTCCTATACGTCAGGAAGGGTTCATTGAATTTCAGAGAAAAAAATTTAGTTCGTCTGGTTCCCATTATAAAAAATAAATAAAATAAAATATCAGAGTTACTTGCCATGAAAAGAAACGATTCAATGTACTAAATGCATTATGTTGTCATAAATGCATCTGTACTCATCTCATGCACGAAATTTGAAAAATGATTTTTTATGGATATCGGTAAATTTAGTTGTGGTCGATCAAAACATTTACATGATCGAAGCATCAAAAGAATCGAGTGATTAATAATAATCGGGGGGACATCACAGTGCATTGAAGTGTATGGGGGAGAGGACAAAAATCATAAAACCGGTTACGCGTAGAATAAAAAAAAAAAATGCCGTTTTCTAAATCTGAGTCAATAGCATCATAGTTAGTTTGCGCATATTAAAAATGTACACCATAATATGTATGTATAGTTGTAATGTGTAAACTTTCCTAAATAAAGATATTATTATAATTATATTATATTATTCATATTGGAAAAAATGAATAACAAAGGAACAACTTGCGTCAAATACATACATGTAATAATTTACAAGATATTTCAGGATATTCATTTATTGCTTTACAGTGTTCAATGCATATTTACTAATACAGAAATAATAATTTAGACTCATTTACAATCACATTCTGTTCCTCTTTCACCTGGTAAATAATAAATTAGTACCTCATCGCTAACATACGGTGACTCACAAAACTGGTCAATGACTTGTGCCACTCATGAGAGGTAGCTTACTTCTTAAATCATTTACTTTATTATCAGGGCCCCAGCATGGCC
Organism: Hesperophylax consimilis; assembly: GCF_061612785.1. NCBI lineage: Eukaryota > Metazoa > Arthropoda > Insecta > Trichoptera > Limnephilidae > Hesperophylax > Hesperophylax consimilis. Next base: position 12,713,614 of record NC_142852.1, read on the forward strand.
ACATTGATAAAAAATCAATGTCGATAGGACTATAATTAGGTATATACCATAATTGTCTACTTTTGTTTATCGAAGTCTCGAGAGTGAACGACTATCGATGAATAAGTCAAGAGGAAAAAACAGCCTGCAAAGGCAACACTGACACATTCCATCTATTTGTTAGATGTCAACATTTTACATGATGCTTTTATAAAACTATTATTATTTGTTGATTTATTTTGAACTTAACCTAATGTCCCGTGATATTCCAAATAACTATCAAAACTGTGTTATAAAGAACCTACTTAAAGGTAGCATAACATTATTACAGAAAATACAACAATAAAATAAGAACAACAATATATTAGATAACAAAGAAAAGTAACACAATATAAACAACTAAACAGATCGGAGAAATTATTTAAAATAAAGAATTAATGGCAGTTAACAAGTTATTATAAACATCAATAGTGATGTGGTTATAGAAGGAGTTGTGAGAAAAATATTATTAAAATCTTATAAATTGTTTTTAATTTTGTTTCCTGCACTATTTTCGTGTATAATTTCGTAAATATTTTTTTATATATATAGGTATGTAAAAGCCTTAATAGGCGTGAAATAAATAAATTCAATATTGAACAAGAAACAGAAGTTATGCTAAAGTTAGGTCAGTAGTAAAACCTTATGTTATTTCAACACAGCCCCGAACAAGGGCTTATTGACTATACTTGGATATCCATTACCAACAGTTATTTAAAGCAGAATTGTGGCCAGACACAAGCTTGTATTATTGGGACTATAATATAATTCCTAGTTAGTACCAACAATGCGTGAAAACAACATTGATTACAGGGCTGTTTAGCATTTTAGGCTTTTAAATAACCTTGCAACATTCATGTACATTCTCGTGAGTTCTTTAAAACAATTTCATTGGAGCAAAATAACAATTATATAATTTCAACAAAATTACAAAATTGTACATTAAAACATTTTTTTAGATATAATTTGTTTTGAGCTTCGTTAATGGTAATTTATTTGTGGACTATAACAAGGAGCACTTGTTCAAAATCACAAAACAAGGAAACAACTATTTTTTTTTAATTTTCCTGTGATTTTTCATCGGTCTACTCTAGTACAACAATACAACCAATTCAATGAAAACAGAATTCTTTAAACAGCGTTTCAATAGTATCATTATAAGACATAGGATCTTTTGTACATTTATTGAACGATGAATAAATACAAAACAATGTTTGAAAAATGTTGAAAACAATGGCATAAAAATAAAATTAAAAAAAATGGTAAACACAGACAATAAATTAATAAAAAGTAGTGAAAAAAATAGTTTTCACGTAACAATACTAGTAATTAATAGGCGCATATAAATATAACTCGGTAGAAACAGAATAATAATCTTAATGTTGAGATATATTCAAAAACTGTCTTAAATCAAATTAAATATGTAATTAATTTCGGTTACAGCAATTGATTTGAGGTATTATTAGAGGCTCATATTACAGAGACTATACTGTAGATAGAATAATCATGTAAAAGGAACATCATTACATACAAACATAAATTGATTTTCAAGAATAACAGTTTTCATGCCTCTATAATAATATTATTATCAGTTGAGAGATAAGCACTTGTATAAAGAAACTAGCTGACATGTACCTGGCGTTACTGAGGGTTATCCTTAGGAGATAGACATATACTATCATCGACTTTTCTGTAGACCTTTTTAATATATATAATTTAGTAGTACATTATTTTGATGTATCTCATAAGGTTTAGCCAGCGTTAACAATGTAAGCGCCAGAAAACATATCTTTTACAACTTGATTACAAAACATCAACTTTTCGCTACTTTCTATAAATGGAAGAAATTCTCTAAATGATAGTGAAAACCCTTTCAAAATCCGTTGCGTAGTTTAGAAGAACTAAGCGCACAAACAGACAGACACGGATAGTGACTTTGTTTTATACTATTTATTATATTATAGAGACTAGTTAGATACAAGTTTTGAACAATATTAGTAAATAGAAAGCAACAAAATAAAGAACATAGTAAATATAGACACATCAATAGACAATAAACTAATAAAAAGGAGTAAAAAAGAAGTTAGTTTTCATAGAACAATAGTAATAACAGGCACATGTATTTAACTAGAGACTAATATTGTACTTGTTACATAGATAAGTTTTAATTCACTAGATATAATTATTAATATAAAACCATTTTTGTAACACTTTGGTTTACCTACATGTATTGTGTTTGATAAATTAAATCTTACATCAAATTACAAATGTAATTAATTACGATTACAGATGATGTTAGCAATTTAATAACTTTGTTAAAATGTATGTGTGTAGAATATATCTCGCAGACCAATAATACTTTTAAAACAGTAATTAAAATATTTGACATAATCATTCCTGTGTAAAGCTTACTCAAATAACACATCCACATTTAAACTATTTATAAATATCTGTTAATAGTGTCTTGGGACGATTTTAATATTAACAAAGTGAAATATTACCGAGCAGATATATACCGCCACCGCCATAGTCTCAACTTGGAACTATTGTGCAATACATATTCAAATTAAAAAAGTAATATATTTTGTAACTAAAATGATGTTATTTTAGTCTTTTTCAAATTCATAATTCGGATATTTTACTTTAAATTCGGATAAATTAGTCGGTATTTGAATTTCTTTAACTGCTGCTCCATTATTTACTAAAGCCTCAACTATAGACCATCTACCTCCCCGTATAGCCAAACTAAGCGCTTCACCACCATCCACCACATTAATATCCACTCCTTTCTCCAGCAGCAACTTCCCAAGCTGCGATGCTTCCCTTAGCGCGGGCCATCCCCCACTGTTTACTGTCCGCCCCCTGCTGCAGGAGGTATTCTACTAATGTTGTCCTTCTGCCGCACGATGTAGTACAGTCTGGCCAATATTACATGTAGCGTGAATGTCAGTACCTCTTTCAACGAGATACTGTACAGTTGGTAAGTCTCCACTAATTGCTGCATACATCAGTATAGACCTACCTAGTCCACAGCGTAATTTAATATCTGCGCCGCACTCCACTAAGTACTTTAAAATATTCAGTTGACCCCTCCCAGCAACTGTATGTAAAGGAGACATCTTCCTGCCATCCCTCTGCGCCATCAACACGGTAAAAGGAACAGCAGTTTGCTCCTCGAGTAGTTTAACCATATCGAGGTGGCCAAACTCTGTAGCAAGGTGAAGGGCAGTATATTTTCCTATATCATCTTTGTGTTTCATTAATAATAAACAAAAACGTTCAACATTAGTTTTTAAATTTTTGAATAAAATCTTTTTAACAAAGTTTTACATTATTATTTTCAATAGCTTTTCTAAATGGTTTAATTAGTGATTCAACTTCTTTAACTTCTTTAACAAATATTCTTGAGGTACAACTTAAATAATTTCTAATAACTTGATAAAATTGATTAACAGCAATGGCTTTTTCCTCAGTTACTAGAATTATGTAAAAAAAATCTTAATTGAATAAACGTGCGAAAAAGAACATTTTCTTGGTTTCATCAGAATTTGAAACATTTCGGTTAAATAAACTTGCAAAAAAGTTATTTTCCTTAGTTTCATCAGAACAAGTTCCGATACGTTGTAAATTATTTGTTGTTATTCCGTCCAATACTAAGTCATCTCCACTAATATTATGTAGTTTAGGTTTATCCAACAAATTTAGTGCTGGGTTATTTTCAAGGTGATATTGTGTTAAAAAAGAGACAAATGCTTTTTGTGTACTGTCTATGTTCAATCCACTCAGTGGAAATGTGACAATGTGTTCGTTTCTTTCAAGGACTGCAATGTGAAGAGCAGTTTGGTGGTATTGATTCCTAAATATGGAACTGTCTTCAAGCCACAGTTGACTAATAGATTCGGCGTTTGTTTTAAGTGCATCCTTTCACATTTTTAGTTCATTCATATGCACATTCATAAACAACCATTCATAAATAAAAAATCAAATAGATATTTATAGGTAAATATTAATATAAATAAAATAGATCAATGTTGAAATTTCATTTGGAAGTAAAATAATAACTATATAACCGGTATATATAAATATCTATTTTATTTATATATTTTTTTATTTAATTATAATTATTTTTACAAATTATTGGTATTTTCCATATCTTCGTCATCTGACAGAGAAAAAAAAGATTAAAAAAAATAAGTGTAAAAAAAGTGCAGTGGCTCTGGTACCCACTGTAACGTCTTTTGTAGGACACCAAAATTTGGTGTATTTGATGCGATTGGAATTGTATTTACCTGAGGCAATACCTCCGGGGTGCTCAAAACGGTTCCATGATAAATCGACAATTCAACACACCTTTAAAAAGTGATATAAAGTCATTAGAAACGATGGAAAAAATAAATTAAACCTAACCTAACCCACTTAACCCAGTTAATAGAGATTTTGTTCTTCACTTTACCATCACTTTTCATGACTTTATATAACTTTTTAAAAATGGGAAATTATCATGAATTATCATTTTGATGATTTATCCGGTCACCGCTCAAAACACCTCTCCTTTTTCTTCTAATATAATAATATTTAAATTCAGTTTCCTGAAAACCATTTTTATACAGTTGCATCCCCGACACATTTACGTCAGCTCGTAGCCATAATACCGTTGATATTAGGAAACCCTTACCATTCATATTCTTCTTTCGATATACAAAAGGTGATTGTCAACCAGTTTTGAAGGGAATTTAAATATTTCATTGAGTGTACAATGTAATGATTATTAGTTTTGCAATATCTGATGAATTGTTCCCGTTAATTTTTTTTGTCGTGCGGTAAAATATTTGGAATTGGGTAGTTTTTTTTTTCCCCTTTCAATCGCTGAATTGACGCTGAGTCTACTTCCAGGTAATAAAAATTTAAGATGAGTTAAGTGGAGTTATTGGATTTAAAGTTAATGTGGGCAATTTTTTTATATTGAATGAGTTTTTTTAGTTCAGTACCAACCCATTTTGGGTAACAGTCGTTACGTTTTACAATAAAAGTTGGTACGCAATTTTCAATAGTATCATAAAGGTTTGAGTTGAACACATTTGTTGCTTCTCCTACGTTTGTAGACATAAAAATGCGGGACCAATTTAGCGAAGAAAGATATAAGCGCACTTGATTATAATCGGCTTTCTTGTAGTTTAGTTCGTGAACGGGAGGTTGGGGAGTAAGGAGTTCAATGGGGGTCAAATAAATGATTGCTTGTAAAGGGGGATGATGAGAGTCAATGGATACTATTGGTTCACGCGATTCGCTGACATTACTATTATTTATGTTTGATATGACAAGGTCAAGAATTCTGTCATTTATATTTTTAACATGATTTAATTGTTTAAGCTTGAGAAAGTTGATGATATCAATGATTAATTGAGCTTTAGCAGAAATGGGATTTGAAGACTCAGTGGCTTGTACCCAGTATACATTTGGGAGATTAAAATCCCCAAAAATTATTAATTTTGCATCAGGATATTTCATTTTCAAATATTCAATTTCATCACAATGTTTACAATACACATCAGCACTAACTTGGGGGGGGTGGGGGGGGGATATACACACACACAATAATTATTTTTGTTACTTTCAGTTTCACTAATATAGCTAGTTGTTCAATGTTTTAATTTTTAAGTTTTAATATTTTTGAATGGATTATCTTTCTGATCGATATTAAAACCCCGCCGCCAGTAATATTTTCACGATCCAGCCGGTAAACATCGTAGTTGGTGAAGCCTAATTCAGGGGAAGATATTTTTTCATGAAGCCAGGTTTCTGTTAGGCAGTACACATAGTTATTTATCGTTGGAATATTACACCTACGGGTGTTGAGCTTGGTGCGCAAACCTCTAACATTTTGGTAGTAAAATGTTAGTTTCGTGGGGAGTTTTTCGTATTTACAAAAACAGGTTTATTGTTCTTATATTTGATTGTGAGACCTATTTCACCGTCTTGGGTTCTTTGGTCTAGGGTTAATCGTAAATTGGCGAGATAGTTTCTTTGGGTTGGAGTTTGGTCGGAATAAATTTTAATGCCAGGGTACTCTGTTATGCTATTTTTTTTCGCAAAATTTCAATGGCTTGGATGGGATTGTCAAGCATCACTTTTAGAGGTCTGGGTTTGTCCGTTTTTTTTATCCTCAGACGAAAGGTTGTGATGTTGGCTTTAGTGATGGTTGAGTTTATGGCCGTTAGTGTATTTGATATTCTTGGCGTGTCATCGGTAATTTTGTCAATTTGAGAGCAGGCCAAGCTTTCAGGAAAGTTGAAAATAATAATGTTTTCGAACGTTTTTTCCTCTCCTCGAGCTCGTCAGCAGCTTCGCACATTGTTAAATTTGGTAAATATGAAGATTCATGTTGTGAGGTTGATTCTATCAATTTTGAGGAGACCATGTGTTCATACGACTTAACCTGCCCCTCGAGGATTCCACCTTTGACACCAACATCCAGCATGGTGCCAGAGAGGTTGGAAAGTTTGTTGAGTAATTTAGTCATCTGATTTTTATTTAGTTTAAGTGCCGGATCAGTAATATTACTAAATAAAGCACTAATTTCCTCCTTAGCCTTGTTGATATATGATAGTGCATCAGTGGTACTCATCTTGCAATTGGATTTTGTATATTAATAATTTATATAAGATGCAGTGACAACCCTGTTCATGCGTTGTCTATGGCGAAAAGTGGGAGGCGTTTCACTTGTACTCTTCGAAACTTTGATTATATTAGTATTCTTCCTTCTAATCGGCTTTGTATGTGTGTGTCTAATGGAATCCAGTGACAGTTGAAATTTTAAATTAATAATAAAGAATTACCGGTTAGGCAGATGCAACTGTTGGTACACAATGTTAATTTTTGATTATGGTAAAGTACTCGTGGGTGAAAAACACTACTTTACGTTCTTAATTTTAATATAATTATTAATTTGTGTAGAGCAAAAATTTTACGTGTTGACTGTGACACTTAGTATTGTTGAATACAACAATAATAAGTGTAAAATACGATACAATACACTTTACAAATAAGGTAAAAAGTCAGAATAAACTGCTTTTCGGCAGTTTGTCTAACGGGTTAATTACATAATAAATCTTATAATATTGAATTTACAGTTACATTTTTACAATTATATGTATAAAACAAAAAAAAATCTACAGAAATATAGCAAAAGTAAAATTATGAAAAACAAACATATCAATTTTAAAAGTCATTAGAAAAACATATCATTGTAAGCTAATACAAATGAATTCTTTCAGTAAGCCAAGTCTTCAGTAAGTTCACCAATTGTTTGTTTTGGGCAAAGTTTTTAAATTCACCAGGTTAACTCTATTAATTAATTGATTAACTCTATGAATAACAACTGGTATTAATATAGTTTAACGTTCTTTATTTATAAATATTCGGGCCAGCAGATCTTCACCCTGTTGAGTTTGGGAAATCCGGAACCTTGAACACAAATCATAATAAAATATGTACACAAAATTAAAAAACATTTTTTCTAAAATAAAATTTACTGCAAGCGATTTGGACACTGACCTTTATACAGTTTCTGTGTACATAAGGTTTAAAATCACTTTCAAAACTAAAGGCAAATACATTTCTATCCTATAAGTTGTTAACCCTTAAATAGGCAAGGATATAAAAAAATAAATTTTAACAGTTAAACCGTGTTATTAAGATTTTGGGTCTAAAACAGATATAAAAAACGTTATTAAAGTTACACGTACATTTAAGTTTAAAAAAAAATCAAATCTTTTCCAATGCGATTCAAAACAAATTCAACGAAATCGCAAGGTTATAAAAATTGTGACCATTATAAAATTATACTAATTTTATAGACTGGTAACTCTCTGGTGAAACATATCAGATCTGATACTAGAATTTATTTTGTAAATAGTTTTCGTGAAGGTGAATGTTAACGCAAGGAACAAGAAAAGTGTCCAGTCAAAGAGTCTTTTCGAGAAAATGCATAATTCCATACGAAAAAAAACAGTAAGTGCGCACGCGTTTTTTCAATTTCTCTTCAGCCAGAAAACGAGAAATTTTTTTTTCAGCTGTCAGTCAGTTTTTTCTCTTCAACGAACACTGTTGATAACTTGCATAGTTGCACTCGGAACAAGAAAAGGGGGTTTTTCTCCGCTCTGAGTCAGCATGTGTTCCAACAAATGTCCTATATGGGGGGTAAGGTGGCCTTTCCTAGAAACTGAATATATGCACTTGGAAAATGAAAAAGGTTTGTCGTCACTGTGAGTCAGCATGTGGCTTTTAAGATGTGCGTTTTGAGAATATCCATAGATGAACAAGGAACAAGAAAAAGTTTTCTCCGTAGTGACTCAACGTGCGCTTCAGATTGCCTTTACAAAAACATTAATATGTGCACTTGGAACATAAAACAGATTTTTCGCCACTGTGAGTCAGCATGTGGGTATTAAGATGGGCGTTATGATAAAATAAAATGATTCACACGGGACGTGAAAAAGGTTTTTCTCCATCGTGAGTTAGCATGTTTGACTTCAGAAAACATGTATATTGCAGACGGAATATTAAAAAGGTTTTCCTACGATGTGAGAGAGCATATGGCTCTTCAGTTGGCTCTTTTGATAACATGCATAGTTGCATACGGAACATGAAAAAGGTTTTTCTTCACTGTGAGTCAGCATGTAGAACTTTAGTTGACCCTTCCGATTGCACGCATAGTTGCACAGGGAACATGAAAAAGGTTTTTCTCCACTGTGAGTCAGGATGTGTGCCTTTAGGTTACCCTGGTTATAACTTGTATAATCGCACTCCGAACATGGAAGAGGTTTTTCTCCACTGTGAATCAGCATGTGGCTCTTCAGCTGACCCTTTCGACAACAGGCATAGTTGCACTCCAAACATGAAAACGGTTTATCTCCACTGTGAATCAGCATGTGCCTCTTAAGTTGACCCTCAAGATAACACGCATAGTTGCACAGGGAACATGAAAAAGGTTTTTCCCCACTGTGAGTCAGCATGTGTGCCTTTAGGTTACCCTGGTTATAACTTGTATAATCACACTCCGAACATGGAAGAGGTTTTTCTCCACTGTGAATCAGCATGTGGCTCTTCAGCTGACCCTTTCGACAACAGGCATAGTTGCACTCCGAACATGATAACGGTTTTTCTCCACTGTGAATCAGCATGTGGAACTTTAGTTGACCCTTACGATAACACGCATAGGTGCACAGGGAACATGAAAAAGGTTTTTCTCCACTGTGAGTCAGCATGTGTGCCTTTAGGTTACCCTGGTAATAACTTGTATAATCGCACTCCGAACATGGAAGAGGTTTTTCTCCACTGTGAATCAGCATGTGGCTCTTCAGCTGACCCTTTCGACAACAGGCATAGTTGCACTTCAAACATGAAAACGGTTTTTCTCCACTGTGAATCAGCGTGTGCCTCTTAAGTTGACCCTCACGATAACACGCATAGTTGCACAGGGAACATGAAAAAGGTTTTTCCCGACTGTGAGTCAGCATGTGTGCCTTTAGGTTACCCTGGTTATAACTTGTATAATCACACTTCGAACATGGAAAAGGTTTTTCTCCACTGTGAATCAGCATGTGGCTCTTCAGCTGACCCTTTCGACAACAGGCATAGTTGCACTCCGAACATGAAAACGGTTTTTCTCCACTGTGAATCAGCATGTGCCTCTTAAGCTGACGCTTTCGACAACACGCATAGTTGCACAGGGGACATGAAAAAGATTTTTCTCCACTGTGAGTCAGCATGTGGCTCGATAGGGCGCTCTTTCGATAACATGCATAGTTGCACACGGAACATGAACAAGGTTTTTCTCCACTGTGAATCAGCATGTGGCTCGTTAGGTCGCTTTTTCGATAACATGCATAGGTGCACACGGAACATGAAAAAGGTTTTCCTCCACTGTGAGTCAGCATGTGGCTCTTTAAATGACCCTTATGCTTACATGCAAAGTTGCACACGGAACATGAAAATGGTTTTTCTCCACTGTGAGTCAGCATGTGGCTCTTAAAACGATGCTTATGCTTACATGCATAGTTGCACACGGAACATGAAAATGGTTTTTCTCCACTGTGAGTCAGCAAGTGTTTCTTCAGGTAACCCTGTTGATAACTTGCATAGTTGCACTCCAAACATGAAAATAGTTTTCCTCCACTGTGAATCAGCATGTGGCTCTTAAAATTACCCTTATGATTACATGCATAGTTGCACTCCAAACATGAAAAAAGTTTTTCTCCACTGTGAATCAGCATGTGCCTCTTTAGTTGACACTTTCGATAGCACGCATAGTTGCACAGGGGACATGAAAAAGGTTTTTCTCCACTGTGAGTCAGCATGTGGCTCGTTAGGTCGCTCTTTCGATAACATGCATAGTTGCACACAGAACATGAAAAAGGTTTCTCTCCACTGTGAGTCAGCATGTGGCTCGTTAGGTCGCTCTTTCGATAACATGTATAGGTGCACACGGAACATGAAAAAAGTTTTTCTCCACTGTGAATCAGCATGTGGCTCTTAAAATGACCCTTATGATTACATGCATAGTTGCACTCCAAACATGAAAAAAGTTTTTCTCCACTGTGAATCAGCATGTGCCTCTTCAGCTGACCCTTTTGACAACACGCATAGTTGCACTCCGAACATGAAAACGGTTTTTCTCCACTGCGAATCAGCATGTGCCTCTTCAGCTGATTCTTTCGACAACACGCATAGTTGCACACGGAACATGGAAAAGGTTTTTCTCCACTGTGAGTGAGCATGTGGCTCTTCAAATGACCCTTTTGACAACACGCATAGTTGCACTCAGAACATGAAAAACGTTTTTTTCCACTGTGAGTCAGCATGTGGCCCGTTAGGCGACTCTTTTTATAACATGCATAGTTGCAAACGGAACATGAAAAAAAATTTTCTCGTACATGGGTTCGTTCGTTTATTGCAAAATTTGACTTAGGAGAGGAGGAGTAGTTGCGATGGGGAGGAGTGAATCCTTTTTCGACAAAATGCGTCTGAAGATCTGTCGACAAATTTGAAAAATGACATGGGTGAAAATGACTCAGTTAAACTTATTTCCTTAACTAAGAGTAAATAAGCGAAGTAAGTTCTTAGAAAGGTTAAAAAATAGGAGAGTCCGAATCGTTCAAGTTTACAGTGAAAAATTGGTTTTACCTGCTGCCTTGGTAATTCTTCCATAGCGTTCTAAGCATTCCTCTTTAACATCCGGCAGGTCTATGTCAATTTTCATATAAGTAAGCGCCGCTTCATCTTGTCGGGGTCCAAGATCCGCGCTTATGGTGACTTTCTTCACATTAACGTTTCCTGGAATAAAAAAGGACAATAAATATATTGAATCTTTGCATGGCAAGCCCTGAACCAAACGGCGCCAGGCGCAAGTTAAATTTTGGCTGCCCTAACATTCTAAATGAGTACACGCCGAGGCAGGATATCACTGTAATCACCAATTGCGCCCGCATAGGGCCAGCCCTGAAACTTAGTCAAATTGATATTAACGAGAAATTTTTGAATAGAAAAACAATAAAATATTCTTTTACGAATAAATATCATTGATCAACAAGTTAAGATAAAAAGTGACCTCAGATGTCCGCTTCAGGGAAAAGATTCTTCATGAAAGAAAAAAATTTCTCCAGAGCACCTGAAGTAGAGAAATTGGTTGTTTTCAGTGAATGGAATATTGTTTTCCAATCAATATTAATGTTTTTTTAACGTATAATACGTGTAATTCACATCATATCTCAAATAAAATTAGGTGAAAATCGAGGAACCGACAACCTAATATGAATAGTATAAAAAAGTTTAATGAGTGCTGTATTTTGGTATTTTCCGGCAAGTACGCATATTGAGGTAAATTCCCAATTCACCTCATGTTTTATAAGAGAGGATATTGTGCACAAGTGTGTGTCCTGTTTGCACGACATTTCAAAATAAACATTGATTCCGGACATCCGAATTTTAAGTTCTATATTTAACACGTATGCAATGCAACAAACTGGCTGTCTGAGTACTCTCCGCATATTGCGAGCATTCCTTCGTTACAGCTGGGTGGTCGAAATCTAAATCTGAAATTCAATTTCACCTCCATCTTCTTCCTGGAGCCCTGGTTCCGTCTTGATGGATATAGTATCTGGCTTCAGTAGATCCATGGTCTGCTTTGGTAGAGTTTGGTTATTGGTTTAGCCCCGAAAAATATATCTTAAACAGAAAATTGTTAAAATAAAATAAAATGATAAAATTTATAAGTTAAATTAAAACAGGATATATGATTTTAAGCTTAACTCGTTAAATCATTCCTCCTTACGTACCCTTAAAAATTGAATATAACAACCTGCAAATCCTGATACGGGAGAATTATCTTGGGCTGTGCATTGATAAACACCTTTAAATGGCAACTTTTAAATGGCATATTCAAGATATTAAAGATAAAATCACCCCTTTAATTAGTGTATTTAATAAATAATCATGGACAATTATTTTAATTATCATGGCGACCAGATAACTAAAAAAAAGAACATTTTCATCACCTGACTTTTGAACACATACATATTGTTAAGATACATATTCATCATAATATGATAATTAATCACGGTAATTAATAAGAACGGTTATTATTAAGAACGATCGTTACTAAGAATAATGATTTTTAAGAACATTTCATATTCAGCACAATTTGCGAGTCATTCCACGCGAGTGAATGTTAGTTCTGCCTCAAAGTCTCAACAAAACAGTTCCATTATTTTACCTGGTTAATTATTGATTTCATAAGGGTAATTAATAATTTTAATTATATTTTCATTTGTGTTTCGAGTTTCAACAGAAAAAAATAACAATGTTGTTCGCAACTAAATAATTTTGAGTTTTAATGTGAACATGTTCGTTATATTTGCAAGTAATTTTTTGTTGGTTTTTGACGCTGTTATGTAAATATTTTCTTTGTGTATTTATATGCAAGTATCGACACTTGCAGAGAGCCATTTCTTTGTGATTCTCTTTCGACGAGACCAATCCAAGTTACAGTACTGCGCACTTGTCTACAACTTACTGTCCCATAACTTTTTCGTCCATTGACATTGTTTTTAAAACCTTTTCTTTAAATGTGAGTTTATTCAATAACAAACCTAACAAATCGACAGTCCCAAAAACCACGTCAGATGTGCATGTATTGTATGTTTGCAATAAAGCTGTTTAAAGTTTCATTTGTGTATTTTAACTGTTTTTGAAATCAAGAAATGTTGTGTTGTTAGATATATTGGCTATTTACTTAAATGGAGAAATACATTACGAAAACAATAAAAATGCAGAAAAGAAACTTTTAACACCTTTCCAGCCAAACTAAAAATATGCACATCTGACATTTTTCTTCGGTACCGTCGAAATGTTGGGCGGCAGACATATTTTCTTTTTTAAAATTGAACATTTTTTGTAACAATAATTTCTTTTGGCATTTTATGATATTACCTAGCAAAGAATAAATAAAAACAAAAGAAGTGCCTTGTGGGCGTGTTTCGTGATCCAAATATTTGCCTAATCGGTGCCTATATTTTCTTACAAACATCTTTCGAAATTCAAATGAGATGGAGATCTTCTATGTCAGGCAAGTGTAAGAGAGACGGAATGCTAGACGGTTGGGCAACATGTAACACTTGTTTCATTTGGGAGGAACTCGTAATGTTATATTGTTTATTCTATGGTACGTAGTGTTATTCCTTGTTGGCAATCTAACTATAAAGTTTACCTTTCCTTATTCCATGTCCGTGTAGCTTGTAATTTTTATTTAATTTTCTTTGAGGTTCCATAGAAATCATCCCCGTGTCAATTTTATGTGAGAAAAATCATTAAGGATTAGGGTGTGTCAATTATTTCAACTTTTGAATTCAGAAACGCCTGATGTCTCAAAAGTTGCGTCTTACAAAGAAAATGAGAACTACATTTAAAATTATTTTAAAAAAAATGGTTATTAGCTCGCTAAAATGCATTGAAAAACAGAAAAAACCTAAAACATGTATTTTTAAATAATGGTAATTAATATTTTCTTCACAATAATTTAACTTTTTAACGTTTGTTTATTATTAAAAACTGCGTATAGTTGACAAAAATTAAATAAAAAAATCAATTTTATGAATGCAAGTAAATCTACAAGAACACCAAAATTAACAAAAAAATGATAAAAATCCACTAAAACGTTTTCCATTGCCATTTAATTTTGCTTTAATTTTCAATTACTGGACTTGGTTTGATATTCGAAGAATCAAATGAACATCTCCCCTTTCCTTTCGTCTGCTCCACCATCTCCTTCTCCTACCACTGTACCCCTACTCCTGCCACAATAAGATGTTTGTTTTTTGTCTAGTTTAAGTTGTAAGTCGCCCGTACGCGCCCGCCCGCTGCAGTTGTCTGTATTTTTTTATACGACAGTGTATTGTTTTGTTATCTAAGTCTATAAAATTATTAACATTACGTTAGCAGTATGATTTCCAAACGTATAAACACTAGATTATCTACCAAATTAAATATTTTCGACAAGTTTCCTAAAGAAATGAAGTGAACTACTCTGCCAAGTTGACGTTACGAGTTACGAGTGGTTGCGGTATAAAATGAAGCTGACAACATTGAAAGAGCCATCTGCCGCAGAAATCTCCACAAAGGTATCCCAAGTGTTGACTGAGATATGGCAGAAATCTTCAATTCCAATTATTTCTTTTCAAAGAATAAAATTCCTTGCGTTTTCCTACAAAACTGAATACAAACAACTATTGAAAAATTAAAAAACAAGTACCAGCAAGTCCCAAGCATACATCAATAAACTAGATGCATTCATCGTGAAGGTTCAACAACTTTTTGATATTGCAGCCTGTAAATGTACAAACTATTCCATCTGCAAATGTGGCAGGCTGAGGTCAGTCCCACAACAAGAACGTCTTTTTTTGGAGGATCAACGTAGTCAAAGATTAATGATCATGGGGAATATCGATTTCAACACTACTCAAAAACTTCGTAAAAAATATACAAGGGCGCAAAGGATTGTAAATCCGAATAAGTCACGACCTTTAGAAAAACCATCTACAATGATGGACAAAACAATGTTTATTATCAAGAAAGAAGTAAATTTTATCGACGAATAAAAGTTGAAGAACACATAACGCTTGTGCAGGAGCCAGGATCAGTGTATCTCGGACACGCTACGCCATCATCTGGTACTGTTAAAGACAGTGAAAATGCCATATGTTCTCTTTTGGAAGAGGAAAATCGTCAAATGGAGAAAATTGTTGCAGTTGGTTGTGACGGAACAAATACAAACACTGGCCGGAAAAATTGAATTATTTCAAGAATGGAACAGAGACTTGGAAAGCCATCCGAATGGTTTATCTGCCAGCTGCACGCCAATGAACTACCATTGCGACATCTGCTATCTTCATTAGATGGACCGACTAGCGGACCTGTAGCTTTCTCGGGACCAATCGGAAGAAACTTAAATAATTGTGAGAACGTGAAAATTATTCGGTTTGTTCCCATTCAATCATCCATACCGGAAAATATAACAGAAAAATTAAGCACGGACCAAAATTATTTATATAATATGTGTCTGGCTGTGTCAAAAGGTATGATAACTGTAGATTTGGCTAGGAAACAACCAGGGAAAATGTCTCATGCTAGGTGGCTAACAACTGCAAACAGAATATTACGGCTATATGTTGCAACGGAAAACCCAACAGAAAATTTGCAGATATTGGCCACCTTTATTGTGAGAGTATATGCTCCAACATGGTTTACCATAAAGTGCAATAGTTCTTGTATAGATGGAGCCCGTAATCTCTGGAAAATGGTTAGCATTTCCAGATATCTTTCAGCAGAATTGAAAGCTATTGTCGACCCCGTGATTCAGAGGAACGCATATTTTGCACACACGGAAAACAATATTCTATCAATGTTAACCGATGACAATAAATGTATAAGAGAGCTAGGATGTAGAAGGATCATTAAATATAGGGCCCTTCAAACTTCAGGAGTGAGAGAGTTCATAATTCCAAAAATTAATTTCAACTGCAAAAGCAACATAGAATTAATTGACTGGCAGGCCAAAGATTTAATTCTGACAGAACCTCCACTCCTGAGCAACGTAAAAACGGATGAATTACTTAAATTGTGTGATGAAGGAAATGTAAAAAGGTTCGATTTTCCTAAATTTCCTTGCCTCACACAATCAGTGGAAAGGTGTGTGAAGTTGACCACAGAGGCTTCTTCCTTTGTTGCTGGTTACAATGTTACAAAAGGTTATATTTACGCCAAGAAACATTCAAGAAACATAATGCCAAATTTCAATTCTAAGCAAGATTTTAAGTAATTACTGTTTTAACAATATGTTATCATTCAATTTTGAGCATCCATTATTTTTTATTCGTTGTATTTTGGTCAAAAATGTTGTTGTACGTTATTGTTTAGTATTTTGAATCCATAAAAAGTGTTATTTTCCCCTTTTTTATTTTTACACACATAACATATGTATAAAAAATATTTATTTTTCGTTCTTTGTACTGCAGTTATGGAAATAAAATTAAGTGTGCTACAAAATATAAATTATGACCCATTGTTTTATTTTTTTCCCAAATCACGAAATCAAATTTTTTTCAAAACTTCCGGCTATTTTAGCGAGCTAATAGTGAACACCAATTTCATTTATTTTTACGTTTTCGAATAGCTACAGATCATACGCAACTTTTGAGACCCCAGGCGTTTAAAAATAAGGCAATTTTTTTTCGCTCTATGGAGAGCGACACACGCTATTAAGGATATAATTATACCCTCCTTAGCTTTGACATTAGGTCCTAGATATTATATTTTATGTAGAAGATTCATTTGAGATGTAATTATGCATGTAATTGCTATAGGTATTATATCTGCAAGCAGTAGTAGCCCAAACAACACAACAATCACATCTCGAACGGAGCATGCGGCGTAACTCAGTGTTCTGTTTGGGAGAACCAAAAGACAAGAACAATGGTGGTTACCAAACAGGAACCCAACAACATCAACAGTTCTGGAAAAGATTCTCCAAGGGTTCATAGTAAAATGAAGATAAATAAAAAAATCATAGTGATAATATATTGGTAATCTAATGCCCCCACTAACTAATCCAGCGAATGGGTGCGTTGGCACTGGTATTGTGTTGTGAATGAAAGCGGTGAACATGTTCATCTTGGGTCCGGGTCAGGAGTGCGGTTCAGTAAAATCACCTCACTCCTCTCGCACCCGACCCACACACCGCCACTTCCCAAGGTTTGCCATTCTGAGTCTTGTTTCTTTTAGTCAAGCCCATTATTTATTTATTGATTTTCGGGAAATCGACAGTTTACATTTATTTCAGTTTGTATATAATTATTATGTAGCCAAAATACAACCAATTATGGATTTCCTCATTGTGTCTATACCTCTACTGAGACAGCATAATAAGAAATAAGTAAATTAAATTTTTTGAGAAAGGAATATTAATTCAAAAATTTATAACAGAGCAAAAGTTTTTTTTTGTTCTTTGTTTTTGGGGTGTTATGCCATGTTGCGCTAACTCCCTCTTTAGCCATCGTTTTGGACAGCATTTCAGGGCAGCACTGCAATGCTGTCCGAAACGTTGGCTAAAGAAGGAGTTAGCGCAACACGGCAAAACACTCCAAAAACAAATAACAAAAATGCTTTTGGTCGTGAAAATCTTAAATCATATAAAACAAAAAATTATATAAAACGAAAAATGTACAAAACAATACATTTATAGTCACGGAGAAAGGTTGTAGATATAAATCAAATCATAATAGATATAATAGATAATAGAAATATAAACAATAGAGACATAGGTCACAAAAAATGACTGTACAAGCTTAACAAAATAAGAATTATAGGTTAATGCCAAAATGTGAATAGAAAGTTTCCTGAGCTATAGAAATCAATATGTAAAAATAAAGAACACTCTCAGTGAACCGAACACAAGTAACTTTGGAAAACCACAAGGCACCATTTTGGGCCCTCTTCTATTCATATTATATGTTAATAATATCTTTGAATTACCTTTAACAGGAAAACTCATTTCATATGCAGATGATACTGCAATTATATTTCTAGTGAATCTATTTAATGAACTTGAAATATTTGCCAACAATGATATCAATATGTTAAAAGAATGGTTTGATAAAACCTTGTTATCATTAAATATTGAAAAAATATATTATATAATTTTTAGTATAAACAAAAAAAAACCTTAATACCTTAAATATTAAAATAGATGAAAAAAGCACATTAAAAAAATTTACTTGCCAAAATAATGACTGTTTACGCATAGCAAATAAAAATGAAATTAAATATTTAGGTGTAATAATAGATAGTAACCTAAAGTGGAAAACTCACATAAACAATATCATAAATAGATTAATAAAACTCATTTACATATTTATTAGTCTACGGGCTTTTTCACCAAACCCTTATAAAGTTTATCATAACTATATGTCACATAAAATTATGCATACGATAAAGTTGCTCATTAACCTAGGTGCGTTTCACCACAGAAAACAAGGTCCCACGCAGCTAATAGATGAATCTCTCTGGCAACAGCGCTTTTATAATGTCTAATGCAACGCCTGTCTTTAAAATGCGATTGTTTCTATGGAATTGCAAACGTCAAAACGGTAAACAGACGTGGTTTATTTATGCAGACGACATTTCTGCCCAATTCATTCTTGGTAAGTACAATAGTTTTTGGTATTGTTAATTATTATGCGATCTTACTAGAGATTTGAGTCGAATTAAAAGATTTGTCTTTTTTTTCAGCATGAATAAACGAGATCGAAGCATTAATTTTACGAAAGACGAGTGACAGTGTAAACAAACTACTTGAATATAGCGACGCGGTGATGTCCTTAGGAGATAACGGCATCAAGTATTATAATATTACAAATGAGGATGTTCAAAGTCACACAATGTCACGCACTGATTCTTTTGAATTATTGTTCTTCCTGTTAATCCATAAAGCCTTGCAACGTGCATCTCGAACTGTCAGAATTCAGATTCCATATAAATTTGCTATTTTTTAATATATTACAAAATAAAATACTGTTCTTGAATGTGGATTAAAGACTCTCAGTTTTGTGCAGTACAAATCGACTTATGCACTTAAAAATATAAAATTTTTGAACTCAAACATTGATAAAGTCACTTACAAATGGTTTTTTCATCATGAAAACTGTAATTACTACTTTACACGAAACAAAAAATGTATTTAATTAGACAAAGATGTTATAAAAGTTATTGTCCCTTAACTTTTTTTAATTTAATATGAAAATTTGCAAACTTCGACAAATATTTATCAAACGCTAAATGTTTTTTCATAGAATTATTTGAATTCTTCGGGAGTGTTAATAGTAAATTACTAAAAACGCACTATTCTCTCTTATACTTCCAAATAACCCGAATGCCATTGCAGAAGAGGTACTCATGGAGGTGTTCTCCATAGAAGAAGATAAAGACGAAGCATTCCTCGATTACCGTCCACTTCCAGGGCTATTTTTGGATACGCAGTCTCCGATCCAGAAGCCCCCGCCTCAGACCTTATGCCGTGGGATAGTTGGACCATCACCCTGCTTCGCACGCCTCGATGATCAAGCAGCCGCAGCCGGTGTCTGCTGTGAGGCGGCCACTGCCTCAAATAATCCGCCGTCTCGTTAAACAGAATTCCCCAGACTCCAGAGGGTCCTGATACTTGAAGACAATTGAGGAAATAGGAGGAAGATAATAAGAGGCAATTGAAACTGAAAAGCACAATTATAAATTGCAATAATAAATCAATGTTTTATTAATTCCATTCCCTTTTAACAAATATATATTTTTAATACATAATTATTTACAAATATAGAACTTAAATTATAATAGATTATTAAACAATAAACATTATTCAATGATCTCGTGACTGGATCCAAGCTACCTCTCCTGGAAGCAGTTGTATCTAATAATTAAATTGGCATAGCAGATTACTTGCGTGTTCATGCAGAACACACCATTTCTGTTGAGGCGTACTTCAGCATTTTTTCACCTGAAATAAGAAAAAGTAATTTCAGTAATCAACATTATTATTTCAGTGCAATGGCAATGCCATCAGGCGACAACACTGTGCGTGTCACTTGCCCGATGAGTCTTGTGAATGAAGTTGGCTTGCGCTTTCATCATTTTAATAGTCTTCATTGATTCTAATGACTATTTATCACTATAGTATGTACTACTGAAGTATATTATTGAAGTAGCAAAGATTCTTACTTGGTGACGTTGCGATTTGCAACATGTTTGCAAGATAGCCTTTAGGAACTGATCCAAATTATAAATAAACCTCTTTTGGGAGCCAAGTCCTAAGGGAAGTGAACATACACTGGACGGAGGTGTACAATAGCCTCCTAGCACTTCTTTTTGGTGCAGCATTAATCCTGAAAACAATTATATTATGGTGTATCTATGTACAATGCTTGTAGCAGGATATAATAATATATTATGTGGGCACACAAAATAACATTACAAACAGTAACTAACGTCACTGGGTACATACACTGTTATTATTTGAGTACAGCTATTTCGTTATGTATTTGTATTAAAATAACATACCTGGTGGTGGTTCTCCGAGACATTTTGTCGATAATTCGGTTATGGATTACATAACAGCATGTTTCATCAGTCGAAAGCGCGAAATGAAATCTACATCATTCAAGACTTCCAATTTTTTTTCATAAGCTTATATTGTCACTTACTGTTCACTCTTGGTATTCGCATTACTGACGCCCGCGACCCGTCATATGCTTCTGCATCTTCAATTCTGGCAAAATACTCAATTAAATCCACATTAAAGTAAAATAATGTAAACTTCACAGCTGTCAAAAGTATAAAGTG
Source organism: Hesperophylax consimilis (assembly GCF_061612785.1). Taxonomy (NCBI): domain Eukaryota; kingdom Metazoa; phylum Arthropoda; class Insecta; order Trichoptera; family Limnephilidae; genus Hesperophylax; species Hesperophylax consimilis. The sequence goes on from NC_142852.1 coordinate 12,734,572, forward strand.
TCAAGTCAAAACGTACTGAAAGGCAATAGGTAGAAAACTCGGCTAATATATCCGACATAATATATAACCACTATTAGCTGCTTCAAGTACCCTATAGTGAAGAGGGACTTTATCTTACATGTAGGCGTTTTTGAGCGTTGGTGAAATCGAAATAATACTTTATCCTATGCATAGTAGTGCTTCTGACAGTTTATGAGCAGGATGGTGAAATACCCCGTATAAAAGAAATATACTTAACTTAAAAATTCTTAAAAATATTTACTACGCTCTAGCCCATTCAATAATACAGTATGGTATCGTTGCATGGGGGGGAGCTTAAAAATAATCACTTTTACCGCTGGAAATCACTCAAAGCTGTTAATAAAAAAAATTATAAAAAAAACCATCAGACTACCCAACATCACAACTTTTCCAAGACTTTCAAGTCCCACCACTCAAAAATACATATACAAAAAATACTCTTCTTCACATCCACAAAGATCTGTATAAGAAGTTACACCATGCCATGGTTCGTGTTGAGAGCAATAGGCAAAATACAATGGGTCGCTTATGCACTCCATTAATGCACTCCAGTTTGGCACAACACTATTACACGTACACTGGAGTGGTGTGGTTTAATCAACTAACGACAGAGATAAGGTTAGAACCGGAATATAATAAATTTAAAAATAAAATAAACTTCACTACCTTAAATAATTTAGTGAATTAGAATGACGATGACATCTCACTATATAACTTTAAATATTATTATTTATAAACAGGTTTTTATGATTTTTTTTTATTCTATTTACCTTAATTCCTTATTTACATACATGTGTTATTTACATTTATAGTGATTTACTCTTTCTTATTAAAACTGGTTATGTTTTACGCATGCCTAGTTTATCAATACCTAATACTGTTGTTTAAACTATTTTTTTATTTGTTATTATTATGCGATTTAGACGCTAACATTTTGTAAACTTAAAGTTCCTACGAAATTACTGTTTTTATGTAACTATATATGTATGTACTTCTTACTGGATCAACATACTACGGGAAGAGGTCAATATATATATATATATATATATATATATATATATATATATATATATATATATATATATATATATATATAAATATAAATTATATATATACAGGGTGTCCGGAAACTCGTAGTACAAGCGGGAAACTGGTGAATCTACATCACATTTGGAGTCGATTTTGTAGTATATATTTTTTTTTATTTGAGCTTTCGTTATCGAGTAAATCGAGATTGAAGTTGATTTTTTTTTTTTTTTTAATCAAATTCTTATAAATTATTTCTGAAGTTCAAAGTACCCAACTAATTAAAACTATTTGAAAGTAAAACAAATGAAGAAACTCGGATTTGAAGCATTATTTTGAAATCACCCTTCATTTAACCCGGTGTAATCATAAAATATTTCTGCTCTGCAGGGTTAAAACATCTGTTATTCAACCCTAAACACCAGAAAAAACTTTAACCCTAAAATAGCCGAAAAATATTTTTTTTTGTTTTTTTTTTTTTTTTGAAAATGCTCAAATCAAAAAACTTTATGTTTTTTTGGGTTCCCCATGTGGTGTAGATTCTCCAGTTTCCCGCTTGTACTACGAGTTTCCGGACACCGTGTATATATATATATTTTTTTAATTTGTGTATTACAGACTGTGTGTCCATTTACAATACACATGTAACATTAACTAGTAAGCGACGAATCAATGTATCTCTGAACATTATTATTGATGTATTCCTGAACATCTCAACGTACCTGCCTAAATAATTTGTATATAGGTAGGTACTTTGATATATATTATTTTGTGATATTGTTTATTGTATAATTTTGTGTCATACATGTATTAAAAATTAAAAATGTTTTATATATATTATTTGTAGAACCTACAGACAAGCCGTCATGTGTGACAGCTTTGTGGGACTGCATATACCTGTATCTTTAAAAATTTATAATAAATAAAAAAAAAAAAAAAAAAAAAAAAAAAAAAAAAAAATGTAAAGAATAATAAATAAATGATACGAAACAATGAAAGAAAAAGAAGAGAAATTACAAGTTATAAATAGTGAATTTTTGCATTCATATGCCTCTTGAATTCTTCAAGGCTACTATTAAAAATATCGATAGTCTTGGAGGCGTTGTTTAACAGCGCCATACCTCGTGTCATGCTATGCCAAGCCAGTACTTCCGTTCTGCCACGTGGGATACATAGCAGATCATGGTGCCGTCCCTGGCTGTAGTTGTTCGGTACGTATAATTTATAGCATTCCAGAAGGTATGGGCTATCTATTAAATTATTGAGAATTTTGTACGCCGTTACTGCAAGGGCCCCACTCCTCCTCGAGTGGAGACTTTGGTAGCGCGTTTCGGCAAGCAATTTTTCGTGATGCATGAATCGCGGGTACTCTCCGTGCATTCTCAAATACATGTATCTCAAAAACTTTTTTTGAATCTGTTCTAATTTTTCAATGTATTTGTGTTGGTATGGGGCCCATACAGCGGAGGCGTATTCAATTTTAGACCTTATAATGCAGTTGTACATAGTCATCATTGCCTCGGGATTGGAAAATTGTTTGCAGAGTCTTATGACAAATCCGAGAAGCTTGTAGCATGATGTCGTCAACTGCAATATATGGTCCGAAAACGTAAGTTTGGGATCAAAGACTACCCCAAGGTCCTTGATGGATTTTACTTTTGACAATCATTTTTGATGCAATAATCGAATTTGATAGGGTTTCTCGAACGTGTATACGACATAGCGACACATTTTTTTGTATTCAAAAATAATTTATTTTCATCAGCCCATGATGAAATTGAATCTAAATCAGTTTGCAATTTGACACAATCTTGACCATCACAAATTTTCTTAAGTAATTTTAGATCGTCAGCAAAAAGCAGGCAAGTGGAATGTTTGATGCATTCTTGAATGTCATCAATTAAGATTATAAATAATAGAGGCCCTAGGTTTGACCCCTGTGGCACTCTAAAAAATGCAGAAAATTTTCTAGACCTGTATCCGTCGATGCAAACATATTGTTTCCTATTCCTTAAATACGTGACAAAAAAATTTAGGAGGGGTTTGTCGAAACCAATTCTATGTATTTTTCTTAGCAGTACGTCATGATCTACTCGGTCGAACGCCTTGGCGAAATCCGTGTAGATCACATCAGTTTGATGTTGAGCATCTAATCCTCTTGCTACTCTCTGTGAGAGTTCTAGAAGATTAGAGACGGTGGACTTATTTGATAGAAATCCGTGTTGGTTTCCCCAAAGAAACGGTTTAATTTGTTTGTTTAGCTTTTCGCAAATTATTGTTTCAAATATTTTTGGGAGTATTGACAGAACCGCTACTGGTCTATAGTTCTGGACTTCCGTTTTTGTTCCAGATTTATGTATCGGGCTAACCTTGGTAAGTTTCCAGGATTGAGGAAAAGTGGAAGTTGAAATGCTGAGGTTGAAGATAAAGCATATCGGGTTAAACAAATGTTCTTCCAACATGATAATGATATGAGGTGGGATTTCATCTGGCCCCGTGGCCTTGTTGGGCTTTTGTTCCCGAATACACGCTTTGACTTCCTCTGGCTTAATTTGTTCCAGAGATATTGAACCTGTGTTTCTAGGCACCTCAGCCCAGAGACTTTCTACATCTAGGTGAGGGCTCATATGGTTGTATACCGACTGGAAATAGTCCGCGAATCTCTCTGAAACTTGTTGGGGACATTGGATTATTTTATCGACATTCATAAGTCCAATAGGAGTACCCCTACCTGCTTTTTTTTTATCTAATATATTGCCAGAAATTTTTGGGGTCTTCTTTGATCCCATTTTCAATATCGGATAAATAGTTGCTCTTTTTTAGAGACATCTCTTTTTTGAGATCGGATCTCTTTGCAGAAAATAATAAATAGTCTGATTTATTATTAGTAGCTTTGTACTTCCTGCGAAGAGATTCCTTACATTTGATTTTTTCTATAATATTTTTATCGAACCAAACTGGGTAGCTAACATTTGCTTTCGATAATTTTTTTAAAGGTACACATAATTCAAATATACTTAATAATACAGAGTAAAAATATTCCACAGCTTCGTTGACAGATTTCATGTTGTATAAATATATCCAGTTGAAATGTGAGAATATTTTTAGACATAGATTATTATTAACGTGTTTAAAATTAAATTTGTTAAAGTTCGAATATAAGTTTCGTCCCGTTTGATGATGGTTTGCACGCATTCCACGCCTACTGCATTGTGTCCTCGCCAGAGTTGCCTACATGGCCAGTGTAGGATGGTGGTGATCTTCTCTAACCAATGCTTCATCGCTGTACGTCACCTCACATACATTTAAATTTAGCACTAAATCAAGCATGTTATTGTACTTGTTTACAACTGTACTATGTTGCGTTAGTCCATTGGAGTTTATAAAACATCTGTGATCAAGTATGACATCTTCAGGTTTGTTATGCAAATTGAAATCTCCCATAATAATAACATTTTTGTTGGATAATAGGTTGGCCTTATTATTGAGATGTTCATAATACTTCTGTCGTCTGTACAGTAGAAATATGCCACACATACCAGCGCAGTGAAATTTGTTTTTGTAATTTTGATCCAGATGTTTTCGCCCTCTGTTTCAAGTTCGGTTAATCTTTGTGACATAATCGGTTTGCGTACAGCAATGCATACCCCACCGCCGCGCGAGGCGTTCCTACTGCCGCTACGGCTGGCAGCGAGTGCACTTGTAATAGTAATATTACTATCGCATCTATCACGGCGATGTACTTCATACCTATTATCAAACAGTTCGTTGTCATAGACAGAGGTGCTCAACCATGTCTCTGTCAACCCAATTATTTCATTGTTTTGAGATAGCAAATTTGTTGTAAATTCGTTTATTTTGGAGTTTACACCCCTAACATTCTGATAAAGGAGTTTTAGACGCGCCATTAAGCTGTATAATATAATTGTTCCGTTTAAACCTTGTGCTCGGGCCAGTTATTGTTGCATAGTATTTGGTTCTGTTGTTTCCCACCCGCGTTCCGCGCCTTTTACCTACATGAGTCAGTTGTTTAAGTAACCGCGCCGCAAGTACAACCGCTTTCCGCATAACCTATCTTGAGTTATTAAAACCACCGCGCCGCGCTGTAAACGGCAAATGTCATACTGCAAAATATCGCCGTGAAATAGTGCATAAAAATAGCAATCTATAACGCATTGAACCATTTCGCAAATCCAATATCACTATTCCCTTTCCTTGACCTCCTCCAATACTAACAATTACCCCACCGGTGATTAAAGCAGAGCAAAGTGGAAGGTGCCGACAGCTTGGAGATATTGGTAAGTCAATCAAACAATATCACAAATACCGCAATTACATTCCATTTACGCCGCAACATTTGGTCCTATTCGAGCCGCATTATTTAAATTGAGAATTACATTTTGGTAATTCTAGAACCATATTTGTTCCTATTCAATCGCAAATTACATTCATTTTGTGTAAGAATTCAGTTAGCAATACTCGTCCGCTATTTGAAATTACATGCCTAGGTATAGGTACTCTTTGCTATCTTGGGTAATTAAATTATTTATCGATGTTGTTGTGGCAAATTTATTCGGTGCAAATCGCAAAGATACTACAGCGTAATATATATTCGTCTATATGTATTAATGCCAACCTAAGTACGTACGTAAACATCGCTTTGAGTATCGCTCAATATATTTAATTATTTGGAAAATAACTACTCCACTATAATTCGTCAGTACAAATTGTCGCCCAGTACACTTGTGTTTCTTGCGCATTATTTTATAAATAATTAAACTTTTAGTTTGCAAATAATTCTAAAAATGGAAGACAAACTAAAAAGACAATTAGTTTTACTAAAAGGTAAAAAGATATTATTCTAAAAAGGGTTCAAAATTTAGTTTTGCTTGCAAATAATTTGCCAATTAATTTCGAAGCCTCACGTTCAGGTGAGGCGTTTATGTCCGAATCTGAAAGTATTTTAGAAATTAAAAATAAATTTGAATTAATTATTGATCAAATTAACGAGAATACTCTTACGTCAGACCCGAATTCTGAACCAGATTATTCAAGCTGGGAACAGTTTGAAGAATTATACACACGTATTATTCGCGCACGAAATAATTTAAAACCAAATTTAGCTACAAAACCGCAAACATCTACATCTGCGTGTGCTGCTACGACTAATAATAATAATTTTATTAAGTTACCCGCTATAGAATTACCTACGTTTGATGGACGGATGGAAAATTGGCACCTATTATATGAAACATTCAAAACAAATGTTCATTTAAATTCACAACTATCTGATTCGCAACGCGTACAATATTTAATTGGAAAATTAACTGGAACCGCGAAAAATGTTACGTCAGGTTTAGTGCCAACTGGAGACACATATAAAATAATCTGGGATACGCTTGTCAATAAATATCAAGATAAGCGATCTCTTGCCACTTATTACCTGAATAACATATTTCATTCAAAAACCGTAGCTCACAACGCAAACAATCTGACAGTTTTTATAGAAAAATATTCAGCATCTATCGCCGCACTAAAACAATTGGGAATAGAAGACCTTTCGGATTTTATATTACTACGATGCGCTTTGCAGAAGTTAGAGTCGCAAACTGCACAAGCATTTGAGCTCTCAGTTCGAGAAATTGAGATTCCCACCTGCAAGCAATTGGTGTCGTTTGTGCAAGATCAGGTCAAAATTCTGCAACGAACTTCAACAACTCGTGGACCTAACACAGCCAACACACATTCAACCAGTTCCGGTGGAACTGGTCGCACAGCTCAACTCCGCACACATCATACTTACACGAGTACGCAATCAAAATGCCTTTATTGTCAAAATGAGAACCAAACGCAACTGTACACTTGTACACAATTTTTAAAATTATCACCAAAGGAAAGGTTTTCCTTCGCAAAGGAAAAATCTTTGTGTTTTAATTGCTTGAGCCCGCAACATACATCTACAAAATGTAAATCAAAAGGCACTTGTCATAAGTGTCATGGCAAGCACCATACTTTTCTTCATTTTGATAAACCCAGTCAAGTAAACGCCTCCACATCCAATGGAGAAACTCAACCTAACGATGCAGAACCGCCGATATGTACTATGTCAGCAACCACGCGACAAGGGGCAACCACTGAAGTTCTTGCTACCGCCAAAGTTCACACTGTTGATCGAAACGGTGAAGAGAATACCGTCCGCTGTCTTCTAGACCCAGGCTCACAAAAACATTATATAACTTCACAATGTTGTGAAAAATTAGGCCTGGCAGTCAGTTCAGGAACGCGCTTCGCAGTCCAGGGTTTAGGTGGCAAAACGCAATCAATAAGAGGAAGTGTCACATTGACAATTCAATCTAGGATTGATCCCTACTTCAAATACTCCATAACCGCTCTAGTTTTAGAAAAAATTACCGCTCATTTACCTACTTGCAAGGTGGACTTGACGTCATATAAATTTATAAATGTTCCGCTGGCAGACGACACCTGGGCAATGCCAGGCCCAATCGATTTGCTAATTGGCGTCAGTCTGTTCTCTCAACTGTTGCTACCAAATAAGATAATCACCCTCGGTTTTCCAGTCGCGATTCAAACCACATTAGGTTATGTTTTTATGGGTGACGCCCCAGTAAATTATCAACCAAACACCGCATTAACTTTCTGCGCTACGCACGAAATTGAGAACTCAATGAAAAAATTCTGGGAAATCGAAGATATTGGTTCGGAACCAGTTCACAGCCTCGAAGAAAAAGAAGCTGAAGACATTTTTAAAGGCACCACAACACGCATCGAGGACGGTTCTTATGAAGTGGCTTTGCCATTCAAAGGCAACCCTTGTGACTTAGGTGATTCATTGCAAGCTGCGCAAAATCGGTTTTATGCACTAGAAAGAAAACACGCTGCGATTGAACACGCTGCCCGGGAACACGCTGCGATTGAAATTAATTTCTCAAACGAATTTTTTTCGCCCTCAATGAATAACCGTTCTCTAATTTTAGGGTTTCTTACTTTACAAATGAATAAATCTTCAAATCTAGTACCGAATTTACAAATAATGGATAAACTTTTTAATCGTGCCGCAAATTCTTTTACACTTTCTCCCGATTCATTAATTACATTATAAAATTTTGATCTTTCTTCAAACAACGAAGTAACATTTTCACAATAATTACCCAAAAATTCACACAAAATTTCTACTGTGACATCATTTATTTTTTTAGGAGTAACCAACTCAATCAATAATTTAAAAGTTTCCTCCTCCAAAGCGTTCAAGAATATAGCACGTTTCTTTTCGGCAGAAATTTTCTCATCATATAATATGAAGTAATTCTCCAATCTTGCTTTGAAAACCCCGAAACAATCTGTCTTGTGACTGAAGGTCTCTAATGATTTGATTTGAGCCATGATTTTACAACAAAATTACAACAATATTAAAAAAAAATTATCAACACAAAACTTAAACTACGGACTTAACTTAACTTAACTTGAGTTGAAGCTCTGGTTCTGGTCATCTACTCCCTCCTGTTGCAGATCTTCCTTCTTAACCTCGGCTGTACTCCAAGAATAGCTCTCGACCGATAGTTCCCAAGGATCCGCTCTCAGCTGCTCCTTGCTCCAATACAGCTCCCCGCTGTGCTGCTGTTGTTCAGCCCCCGGCTTCTTATGGTTTGAAATATAAATATATACAGCTCCCCGCTGAATATTTATCCTCTTCACGATAACCCCGCTCCCGCGTGATTATCTTGAACAATTTTTTTTTTATTCTGGTTTCGCAATTCAGCTCCCCGCTGAATTCTTTTCAATCTTATCTTTCAAAGATTCTACGATCCTGTTCTATGAATGTTGCGAGACTCCCCGTCCGTCACATTTAAAAGAGCACCGCCATTAGGTGAATACTCTCCGAATTTCATGAATTTTAACAACACGTTTGCCGCGTAAATTCTTCTAAACTTCGCCACTGTTTTATTAATGACTAAGTTTCCTCGTCTCCACTGTAGTATCCTGTAGATTCACCTTAAAAGGGGGCTTGGATTCAGGGTTGATAAAATACGTAAGGCTGGTTAAATAATTACAGAGATCGTTTATTGCTTGTTAACTGTGAGACTACAGAATACCGAATGACAGTACAGACTACCGCCGAATTGCTCCCCGCACCTCGCGGCCCGTAGGTAGGTACCGTGTACCACACTAATGAATTGGGTTTTAGGTAGGTTCCGAAGCAGAATTAAATTGTCTATGGTTGTGCCTTTTTTTAAATTTCCTCTATCCTTTGTCGATGGTGTGCTGTGACGTCGGCGATGCGTGGTGTATTCAAATTTGCCAGATCTATGGTTAAAACTTGACGAAAGCAAACGTATGGAAAGAGGGCGGAGTTATCAATCTATAGATCAGGGGTGTCCAAACTAGATGGGACCCAGGGCCAATAAAAAAGACTAAATACATTGGTGGGCCGCAAAATATTTATAAAAATAAAATACTGGTAATAATACGTAATATCGTTATTTTATTATCTACTTTTTCATTAATTTGTCTTTTACAATTCTGTCAACATCAACCTCAATACTAGCGGTAGCTAGGCGCAGTGCATGTTTAAGGCCGAGTGTAGACCTGTCAAAATCAACTATTTTCGACACACAAGAACTCTGTTGTTCATTTCCAAAACAATATTTTTTCTAACTAGAATTTATTTTAAAAACGTTTGCCTGAAAACAGTAAGATGGCGGTAATGTAAATCTTCGTTATCATCGTTATAAAAGTTATGAATTTCAGTTACCAGATGGCACTATTTTTTGTATTATTACGCATTGTAAAAAATATACCTACATTTCTCTTCCTAGCATCCCATGTTTGTATTGACATAAAAAAGATAGTGCTATGTATTTGTCTTTGAGAAAGGAATGAAGCAACCGCAAACAACGCATAACGCTGCTTGCGGTTGCTTCTTTCCTTTCGTTTCAATGTGTTTTTAAATTAATACTGTCACTTTTTCATACAACATTTTACATTTTATCTTTGGTGACACCTATAGCGGAGCGGGTGGGACTTCAACACTTCTCATTTTAAGCAGCCATATAATGTTGGAGATTTATTGCTTTCCCTACTTGAGATAGACAATAGATAAGCCGCCACCATTCTCGCCTTCACCGCCGCCGTTATAGACATCTGTGGGCCATATAGCCTGTCCGTGTTTCCGTCACTGAATCGCCAAAGACAATCGCCCTTACAAGAGAATCATCTGGCGATTCCTGCAACCCCGCTGCACAACCCCCGCGTCCCTACGCCCTTGGAAGTAAGAAATCCAACTGAAGCCGCGCCCTTTGTCTTCTGTCGATACGCAGTAATATTTTCAACAGTGAAATGACGATGAAATTAAAAACCGATTTACTTAGAAAATCATCGAGTGAAGAGTGCCTCACCATGAGTACCGTTAATTTACCCCCCCCCCTTCCTTTAATCATAGCTGGTTGATTTTAATTTCTTTGTAATATACAATTACATTTTTACAGCATAACATCCCTTTACTACTTTGTTTTATTGCAAATCATCGATCTTTTACCATGTTCACCAATTCATTACTACGCGGATGACAAAACAGTTCATGATAGATTTTTGTTTTACAAGCCCCCGAAGGGCACGAGGGAAGAGTTTTTTTTATTAAATCTATTTTTTTAATTGTTTTATCTACCTATTCTTAATCAAGGTGTCAGATGTTTGTTTAAATAAGCAGAGCTTGGTATGTTTATTTAATTTTTAAATTTGTTTTAAGCACTCGAGAATTTTTTGGCATACAAATATGGCGTGTTTGCAAAACATCTTAGTAATACTATTAGGTACTACCTAGAGTACTTATAGAACCTGAAAATATAGACGAGCCAATTTTGTAGAAAAAACTCCAAGTTAGGACAAATAACGGTAAAAGGTCTGTGAATGTTTTTTTTTCATGACCAGATTTTTTCATTATTACTTCGACGGTCTCCGTGGTCGAGGGGTAAGGCTCTCGACAAGCAATCCGAAGGACGCGGGTTCAAATTCCGGAATGTGCAAATAAATTTTATTTGATTATTTGGTGTTATTTCACAATTTAATTAAATATAATATATATAATATTTGTGGCACGTTCCATAGTGCAAGATACTCTCAGTATCGCCCTGGTGTAACACCACCATTCAGAATATTAAGCTAGCTTGGAATGGCTTTGGCCGTGTTTGGTGACCAGAACTGAATATCCTGGTACTTCCCCACCTTCCTCTTCCTCGTCTCATTCCCCTCACCTACCTTCAGTCTCGCAACATTCTCCAATTGGGGATAAGCCATAGTCTCACTGACTCCAGACGGGAGCGATTGAGACTCTTGTGTGGTATTCAATTCAAAAATGTACTGCTAGACGTAAAAAGTAGAAGAAAAAAAAAATATAACTGGAAGTGGGTGTACAAGCGTGTCTCCTGGGCCACGGAAAAAATATCACTGTGGTCCTGCCCCATGGTTGACCTTGGTTAATCTCGGTAAACCATGGTTATCGTAATAAATATTTAGAAAAAAAAAATCTACTTATTTAGCCCTGAGGGGTTTTACATGTAGGTAGTACAATTTTAACATCATTATTTAAATTTAGACCGCAGAACGGGTATTATTTATTGAATAAGTGAATCTACCTGGCTATTTGCAGATTTGGTCACCAAACACGGCTAAAGCCATTTCAAGCAACGTTTCAACGAAAGATCTGTTTTTGAAAAAATAATAAAATACACAGATTTGGGAAATGAGTTCAAAAGAATTTGGCATTCTCACTATAAAAATATTACCATTTGTAATTTCGGCTACTGGCATTATACCTAGCTCTCTTATAAAAAATTTAGGCGTATTAGATCTATCAAAAAATTTATATATAAAAATGCAAAAGTCAGTCATTTTAAATACATGTAGGATTACAAAATATTATCATATATGGCTTGTAGAGCATTGAAAACATGGTCAGGTTCTCTAATTTTCATACCGCGTTGAATTCGGCTATCCGCTAACTCTGGCAAAAGTGATTCGTTGAAAAACTTTGTCAGGCGTGGTAACACTTTTAGCTCAAATTCATTGTCAGGATATATTCTTATTACTTCTACTCCACTTTCAGAATAAATTATAATGTCACAGAAGTCCTTTCTTGTAATGAATAATTGTCCTTGAACTTGAAATGAATAATTATGTGACTTCTTCAACACAAGTATTCCATTCTGCACGGCAACGAAGATATTATTTTCCAGAGCTGCGTCAAAAATAGTTTTGTTTCCGATTGAGGGCAGGCATTTTACTTCCGCTATACCATTTTCTCCAACCAATCCATCTGGACTTGCCCCCAAGTATGGCCATTCCTTTCTCACAAAAATACCACATGGCGACACTTTTACCTTGTATCTTTCCTCGTACAAGTAAATCGCAGTCTTTTCTTTGATTCCAAAATATTATCATATTATTAATATTTAATTTTTAAAAATATGGTATAATATCATATAATTTAATAATAATAATATTTTAATATAATTAAAAATATAATATATATTTTGATAATTATCATAATTAAAATTAAAATATATATTTTAATAATTATCATATAATTTAATAAATAATAACTGGAGAAGCATTAGATTTAAAACTTAATTTAAAATTATTTTAATATACAAACATAATTAATTAATTAATTTTTTTTAAAATAGAATAGACAAAAAGCGACATCTCTTGTCAATTTCGCATAGTATTTTCTCTGCAGGTGAATGATAACCAAATTGCGGTCACCTGTTACATCTGTTCAGTGGATTCATCTGAGACATGATATTTCGTCAAAAGAGGTCTATATGATAAAAATAATTAAAATATATATTTTTGACAAAATAAAATGTCACAAATTCGACACTGTGTGTTACGATGAATGTGCTGATTCATCTCTATCATTAAGAATTCTTCTCTCTTGTGAGCTGGTTATAACCTCTTCGAGTGCAAATGCAAAGTGATTGCTGATTGCTGCCTGAAACCGAAGCTGATGACAAAAAATAGAAGACCTCCATTTGTGAATGCCATTCTTGGGTGAGTTTTTCTGTTCATTTGTATTTTGGTGACTGGTTTGTTATTTTCTCCCTGCAGAGATAGTTTTATTAATCCACAATATATTTTTTCATAGGGAAATATTATATTCCCTGGATGATCTGTGCTACCTACACGCCAGATCATCATCCATAAGTTTGGTCCTACGTAGCTCGGATATATTGCTAGCGAAAATTGATTAATATTTAGTGATTTAGATTTGGAAACATGATAAATGGATGTTCTATTCACGTAATTTTTTTGGTGATTTAAGAAGTACCTATCAGTACCAATTTCTAGCATACATAAATAATTTTTCTAGCATTAGAAATTTGCGTATTTTTTTGGTAAATTTCATTAAAGCCCAAATTACTTAATATTATTTAGGTATAGTGAATTTAGTTTCGTTTTTTTTACGTATTCTTTGGTAGATTCGAAACATATAATATATTGGAATTGTCGTAATTTTTGGAGAATTCTAATTTACAATACTTACAACATTATTGTAAACTTTTTTTGGTTAAGAATATTTTGTCATCTCATTAAAAATGCCGAGAATTACTGAAGAAGTTTCTGGAGATATTCAGGATAGAACGTTGACTCTTTTGACGGCAAAAAAGGAAAATCTTTTTTTGCGGATGAATGAATTGTATAATTTATCAAATAATTTAAATACCTTCGAGTCAAGAAAAAATGAAGACTTCATGACAAAGTCGGATATGATTGAAGACTTGAGAGTTCAGTTTGAAACTGTTATTGACAAACTTAACGACCGTCAGTTGACTTTGGACGACTCATTTAAACCGGATTTCCAACAATTAAATGCATTTGATGATATTTATTTGAAGGTCAAACGAAGTCGATTTAACCTTCAAAACGCGTCACGCAACGATTCGCGGGATCATTGTATTATTAAATTGCCACCTTTGGAATTACCATCATTTGATGGTAAAATGGGAAATTGGCCTACTTTCTACCAAGCTTTCAAATCTAATGTACATAATAATAGACAATTAACCGACGCCCAGCGTGTTCAATATTTAATTGGTAAATTGACACACGGCGCTTTAAAGGTTACTGCAGGCATTGTACCTGGAGGTGACACATACAATATAATCTGGAATGCTTTGGTAAACAAATTTCAAAATAAACGTGCACTAGGCACACATTATTTAAATAATATTCTTGATGCAAAAAATTGTACAAATACATCTGGCAGTCTTGACTTTTTTATTGAAAATTTTTCTGCATCAGTAGCAGCGTTAAAACAATTAGAGATTGAAAATTTAACTGATTTTATCTTATTTCATTGTGCATTTAGAAAAATTGATTTTCAAATCGCACAGATTTTCGAGCTGTCAGTCAGGAATAAAGAGATTCCGACATATGACGATTTAGTCTCGTTTGTTCAAGATCAGGTTAAGATTTTAGAACGTTTAAGCAATTCAAATGAAGCCGGTAAAAAACTGCCCACTACGTCGTCATTTCGTTCTAATAAAAATTTTAAATCGTTCCTTGCTAGCAACGAGAATGTACCTCGGTTTACGGCTTCGCGCACAAATTGTTGTCTTGTTTGTAATAAAACTAATCATACAATTAAAGATTGCGTTAAATTTAAAAATATGAGCTCTTCACAGGCGCGTTTTGAATTTATAAAGTCAAAACATGCTTGCGTAAATTGCCTTAGTGGAGGGCATACAATAAACGCGTGTAAATCGGTTTTAACTTGTGAGTTTTGTAAAAAACGTCATCACACTTTGTTGCATTTTGGCAGTGCTGATAACAATGCTAAAACTCCATCAAGTACCCACGCACACACGTCGCGAACATCTACAGGGACATCCGAAAATTGTGATACACAATTTGAAGAACCTCCGCTAAACATAAATAACTCATGTTCCCTTTCTGTGAAAGCGACACATAATACGATTCTATTATCAACCGCGCAAGTATTCGCAAAGAGTAAAAATGGAAATAAAGTTATTGTTCGGTGCTTAATGGATAACGGTTCACAGAACAATTTAATTACTGTTGATTGTTGCAAGATCCTCAACTTACCAATAATTCCTTTAAACAATTCCTTTGTAAAAGGAATCGGTTCAGCATCCAAACCAATTTTGGGTTACGTTTATTTGGACATTGAGTCCCGCGTGTACCCGAATAATAAATATAATATTTATGCGCTTGTCATTGACAGTATTACAGATCAGCTACCTAATCACTATATAACCAAGGGTGATATGAGTTACTTAAAGGGTATACCTCTCGCTGACTTAACGTGGAATATTCCTGGATGCGTGGATATAGTATTAGGTGCACAACTGTTCCCATATATTTATTTAGGGAACAGGGTTGAATCTGGTAACGGCGAACCTCCGGCATTAGCAACAGCTTTCGGTTTTGTGTTAATGGGTGACTACCCTAGTAATGTGCTTAATACAAGTACGTCATTTTCAGCACTTGCGCTTAATGACTTAGTACAAAAATTTTGGCTGTTAGAGGAAATACCCAACATGCAATTTCTAAGTCCGCAAGAGACGGAATGTGAGAATTTATTTATATCATCCATTTCTCGCACCGTCGACGGAAGGTATTCTGTTGCTTTACCTTTCTGTAAAGACCCGAAGCAATTGGGTAATTCCCTTGCTACTGCTCAGCGCCGATTTATGGCTTTGGAGCGAAAATTTAAACATTCACCGGCTTTGCGGGAGAATTATAATAAAGTTATTCATGAGTACATTGAAAACGGTTATTTAGCAAAGGTTTCAAGGTCGGATATTACCGATGACGGATATTACATTCCGCATCACGCTGTCACTCGCCCGGATAAACCTATGCCTCGGATTGTACTTGACGCGAGCGCTAAGACACATACAGGATTGTCATTAAATGACGTGATTTATACTGGTCCGAATTTGCAAGCCGATCTTTTTTTGCTTCTGTTAGACTTTCGTCTTTTTCCCATTGCTATTACTGCAGACATAAAGCAGATGTATTTGCAGATTGAGGTTCCAAGCAAGCATCGCAAATATTTGAAAATTCTATTTCGATTCGCGGACAACGATCCCATACAAACCTTTCAATTCAATCGGGTCCCTTTCGGACTAACAGCTAGTCCATACTTGGCAATGCGCACTGTTCGACACTGTTCTCTGCAGGTGAATGATAACCAAATTGCGGTCACCTGTTACATCTGTTCAGTGGATTCATCTGAGACATGATATTTCGTCAAAAGAGGTCTATATGATAAAAATAATTAAAATATATATTTTTGACAAAATAAAATGTCACAAATTCGACACTGTGTGTTACGATGAATGTGCTGATTCATCTCTATCATTAAGAATTCTTCTCTCTTGTGAGCTGGTTATAACCTCTTCGAGTGCAAATGCAAAGTGATTGCTGATTGCTGCCTGAAACCGAAGCTGATGACAAAAAATAGAAGACCTCCATTTGTGAATGCCATTCTTGGGTGAGTTTTTCTGTTCATTTGTATTTTGGTGACTGGTTTGTTATTTTCTCCCTGCAGAGATAGTTTTATTAATCCACAATATATTTTTTCATAGGGAAATATTATATTCCCTGGATGATCTGTGCTACCTACACGCCAGATCATCATCCAATAACTTAATAATATAATCGGTTTGAAAAATAAACAATAACCAAGACTCCGACCATGATAGCGCCATCTGTTGGGATATTTAAAAGAAGCTTTTAGTTCGATGTTCTACCGTATTAAAATTTTCAAATAGGCGCCACCAGACGGCCTATTTTAAAAGTCATTTAAAAATCTAAGTATTCTTTCTTAAATTATAGTATAAGAAATATTAAATTAACTTTAAAAAATGGAAAAATATAATACCAATAATTTATCGTTTAGTTTTGTTAAATAAACGTATCCAAAGTTTTATAATCTGCATTTTAAAAACAAGAACAATTAGTGTTTATGAAAAAATTAAACTACGAACCTATTTTATTTTTTTTTAGTTTTTTTTTTCGTACGTTTAAAAAAAACCCCTTCAGGTATTTTTTGACGATATTCAGCCTTTAATAGTATTTTTTAAAACGCACGTATTACGGTCTGAAAAAGGTCATATTTTCGATTTGATTTTGATAATTACTAAGCCTATGTTAATTTAAAAAATGTATAAAAAAATTTTTACTTGTTGAAAACACTATCATTATCGATTTGCTTAATAATATTATCATTATTTTTAATTAATAAACAACTACACTCGGCCTTGTGAAGTATCTGTCAATGAAGACCTGTATTTCGATTTAATAATCTTCATTGTTGAATATGCACTTTCACAAAGGTAGGAACTGCCCATCATCGAGCCCATTTTTTGCCCGAAATTCGTCAGTTTCGGGAAACGTTCAGCGAGGAGCTTAAAAAAATCAATTCCTGTTTCTGTTCTGCCCTTGTAAAAGGGGTCTGATTGCAGATCACACAGTTCCAATTGATAATCAATCTTCACACTCGCAACTGCGATCGTTAATGGATGAGTAAAGAGAGCTATATCACTCTCATTTTTTTTTAAATCTGCAAAACGCCGCTCAAATTCGACGATTATTTCGTCCATGTATTTGAGGTGGTCCAAAAAATTACATTCTTCAAAATTTTTCATCTCTAAATAATGTTCTTTACAACTTGAAAAAAAAGAAAAATCATTTTGTTGTAGAGACGTTTTGAACAATTTCAGTTTACTTCTGAATCCATTCACATTTCCGTACATGTTGGCTATATTGAGGTTTTTACCTTGCAATTTTAAATTTAATTCATTCAAGTGTTGCGTCATATCAGTTAAAAACGCAAGATCAGCCAGAAACTGAGGATCTCCTATTTTATCTTGTAGTTCAGAAGTGTCAGATGATATCTCATTTTTTAGAAATAAAGGTATTTCTTTTCTTAAGGCGAAAAAGCGTTGCAAGCACTGGCCAGCACTTAGCCATCTGATTTCCGAATGCAATAGTAAATCTCCATAGTTTGCATCGATTTCACTTAAAAAGTCTCTAAATTTTCTATGTGTCAATGCCCTGTTTCCACCTCTAATCAAATTGGTTATCCTTATAACAACTTTCATAGCATTCATTTGACGCAAAGATTTTCCACACAAGGCTTCCTGATGTATAATACAATGCAACAACGGGCAATCAATGCCATTTTGTGTTAGAAGTCCCGCGAATACTGTCACTGTCCCGGTCATAGCTTTTGCCCCATCGGTCACAATACAAGAACAGGCCCAATTACCTTCAGCCTTACAACATCCCCCAATTGGGGATGCCAAAGTCTCACTGGCTCCAGACGGGAGCAGTTGGGACTCTTGTGAGGTATTCACTATAAAAATTTAAAAAAAGGTGAAAAAATGTAATAAGCAGTAATTGTTGAATGAAACACTAGTATATATTGAATTATTTCGCGGATAAGATATAAGCCGCCATAGCTCAGTGGTCAGAGCTGTCGACCGGAAATCGAAAGGACACGGGTTCATGTCCCGTTGGCGTCATGTATCTTTTATCATGGGATTTTTCAATTTGGATGAGTGTTTCAGGCTAATAATTATTGCTTGTAAAAATAATTGTTACCCTTTGTGTATACATAAAAAAAATGTGTCTTAAATATTAGTTTACCAAAAAAATAATAATTAAAAAAAAAAAAAATACCGTGTACCTTCTCTTTAATCTTTTACAAATCCCTACTTTCTTACCCGATAAACCTCATCTGGCTTAGACCAGCGTCTCATTCTGATTTTATTATGCGAAGACTTTACTGTATAAATTAATCCGCGATATCAGCCGGTGCGAATCTTTATAGTTTTGTAATGCTGTTGTACAGTTACAGATTACTCGATCTTGACTTTCAAAGATAAAGAAATGACTGTCTACTTATGCTTGTCCAGCAATTATCTCCTTTAATACTTCATGCTAACCATAAATGGTCAATTAAACAGATAATATATTCTGATTGCTCATCTGATCTTTGACTGTCTTATTTGATTCTCTTGAAAGACATACCACTGAAGACTCCATTGTAACATCTCCCTCTTCCTCGCAAGCGATGTATCTAAAATAATGAGAGGCTAAATCTGTGCAGGTAGAGGCAGTACCATAGTATTCTGGTCCAGATATAGCAGACAGAAAACCCTTTTCTATATTGATAAATGCAACACCAACTCCAATCAAAACGACTTTATGAACAGAACCTGCAATTGGTACAACAATAAACTTGCAAATATAGACATACATACGGACATATTCACCGCTAGTTACTATCGTTACAGATTCATTGTATCACATTTTAGGTGAGAATAGCCCAAATTCATGATGATCAAATTAATTGTTCCTGATTTATCTTTAAATTGCTAATTGTTTTTTTTTTGTTTTAAATTGCAGTTGCGCGGCAACATTCCCTCATCCCTTTCCTCCCCCATCCCGCTACAACGCCAAAACCTGTCTCCCACTCTATCTGTCCTGTATACTTATAAACACATATAGTCTTGTATAATGCATTATATAGGTTTATTACATTTGTTCTACTTCCATTTTTATACTTGTTACTTAGTTTGGCTTTTTTCGTCTAGGTACATTCAATAAATACTTAGTTGTACGAGTATATTACCGAATCAACCAGCTGTGAACATTTATAATTGGTCTGTTTCTTTTCTATCCTCCGCCGCATATTAAATTAATATTAAGACTGTTTATGTGCCTTAAAATAAATAAATAAATCCATTTTAATGGCCTGATTCTTTTAAATCAATTTTATATACTGCTTAAAAATAATATGTTATCCTTTGTGCTATGCATAAAAAACCTTATCTCAAAACATTAGTTTATCAGATATAACTATTAATACAGATATAACTAATTAATTACTGTAGCGAGTTTACAATTCCCGATATTGAATAGACTTGTGGGTATTTTCAAAATTTTTGCCACGAAAGCGTGTCATTCAAAGTGCCGATGTTAAACAGCGGTGCGGTGTAGATCTCGTTCATTTGAAGAGTGATAGTTGTCTGTGACTGAAGGTCAAAGGGAATAGATAACAGAAAGAAGAAAGGAAGGCATAATTTTAGGCTATTCATTAACCCCAAACCGTTGGTAGGTGCCTAACCTAAAATACTATGGAATAGCATCATGTACTTGTGATTTGTGATGGTTTAAAACAATTACTTCGATAGATTGTTAACACCAGTGGCGGT
The DNA here is from genome assembly GCF_061612785.1 of Hesperophylax consimilis. Taxonomy (NCBI): domain Eukaryota; kingdom Metazoa; phylum Arthropoda; class Insecta; order Trichoptera; family Limnephilidae; genus Hesperophylax; species Hesperophylax consimilis. Next base: position 12,754,884 of record NC_142852.1, read on the forward strand.
CGGTGACTTTTTGTAGAAGGGATGCTGGACATCAAATGTTTATACCTGTACCATAAATGAAAAATGATAGTATTATTGTTAAAAAGCGTGGGCGCTTTGTGCCATATTTTTCGTATATCGTGCGCTCGACGCTTTTTCACAATAATACTATCATTTTTCATTCATTATTGCTTTAAGCTTATTTTAAAAATTATTTTGAAGTTTTTAGTTCGATATTATTTAAAAGCGTGTTTTTTAGTTTTTTTAAACTATATTTATTTTTCACTTTTTAGTTTCGTATGCTACAAAAGCGTGTTTTTTTAGTTTCTTTAAACTATATTTATTTAATGGTAGTTTCTTTATTACCGACTATGGTTCTAACAGGTAACTTTTATTCCGGAGAGGGAGCCTGAGAAACGGCTACCACTAGGGCCGAGGAAGGCAGCAGGAGAGTTACATACAAGCAAGCAAACAAGCAAGCAAGCAAGCAAACAAACATACAAGTGAAGTTAATATAAAAGCGTGTTAATAAAGTATTATTATATGCAGTGGGTACACCTACAGACCTCTTTGTAGTCGGTGTAACCGAACCGGACTTTTTTTTGAAGTCGGTTAAAAAAAGGTTCAATGGGCCGCAATAATCTAAACCGCGGGCCGCATGCGGCCCGCGGGCCGTGGTTTGGACAGCCCTGCTATTGATAGTTGATTTATGGATGTGCTGTGCTTACACTGCCCTGTCACTCGCTACCTACCTACTGATGTGCGGATATAAAAAGTTTAAGTAAAAAATTGCTCGGCAATCTGCTTCATTACAGTGACTCTTGTGCAATGAAAGATCTGTTAGCGTCACATTGTTTAAACGCTTTTTACATCGTAACGAATAATTTACATTATTTGCCAGTGTGATCATGATTCTACGACAGCCGCAAAAGTCATCAGGCTTGACAGTGGAAAATGTTGACTAAGTCACAATAATAAACGTCATTACATTATTTATTACATTAGTTTGATAAAAAGAACGGTTTGAAGTGTTTACATTCATAAAACAGTTTGAAAATAATAAAAGTATCAGGAAACGTCGGGACGCCCGTTTTCTGAAAAGCGCTGAAAAATCCCCGAATGCATGAAAACAAGAATTTTCTCTAATTTGCACTTACCTGATGGAGTATATAGACTTAGAGGATAGAATGCCATTCACAACTATATTTTTAAGGAATATCTGATATCCTTAAAGGAAAGGTAATTTTTAAGAGTTTATTCAAAGACAGATTATTTTGAGACACAATCACGAAAGTGCTAAAGACAGAAAGAGAATAAAATGATAACTAAAGTCATAAATTTATAAAAGTATCGATAAAAACTAGGTTCCTATATTTCGCATTATTTATATAGGTTTATTTGGTTATACACTATATTTTTTTATATCGAGAAAAACCTGGCACGATCAAGTCAACCAAATACTTGAGTCAGGCCATGTCAAGAGCCACAATATAACAACCAAAAGAAATTAAGATTACTAGAAATTTGAAATCCTCTAAATAAAGGATTTGATTTGAAATCATTTATAAGAAAGGTTTGTTTCGGAGAATTCGAACAATTGATCAAATTTGAAGGTTCATTTTAAGGATCTGTGAAAGTCCTATTGAAATCATGTTATTTTATCTTTATAGGCTTTTAGCTTGAGAGAACTAAAATAGTAACAGAATTTTGAAAAAATCTTTCACAGAACATGAAAATTAACTTTAAAATTTGAAGAATTGAGTCGTGTAATTTCTATACCCGCTATATCAACTTTCATTGATTTGGAGAAAACCGCAAAAAACTGTCACATCTCTAGCGTACATAAATAAATGCATTACAATTTTTTATGTAATGAATTGGAGTAATAAAATTTCGAAAAGCATTTATTTTTCTTTATATGTCTAGCAATAATTAAGTAATTTCGATAAATAAAATGGATATAGCGGATTTTGATACTCACTTCGTGATTTTGAAAGTCAACTGAGCCGACATGGCGGGTTTAGAAACTCACGCGTAGATCATTTTGACACACGAGCGTGGCGTCAGAGCGGCGGCCATATTGTATTTTGGCAAAATAACTGCTTGTGATTCGTTGAATCCGATATAGCGGGTTTTGATAGTAACTTTCTGTATGATATAGCGGATTTGGTTTCTCACTCGCAGTTTTAACATGGTTTTTGGTCGCGATAAGGAGGGTTTTGAAACTCAATTTTAGGCTCCTCTTGTTGCTCGCAAAAATGTGAACAAGATGTCATACTCAGATCATTTTGTCAAAAAATCGGATATAGCGAGTATAGAAATTATAGGATTCAATTATTAAAATTCACCGATACAACCCGTTCTTAGACTATAAAATATGAAATATGAAGATGTGGTTTTTACGACTTTATCGAATTTTGACATTTCTCTGACTTTAACATTAAAATTAAATACGCAGTATTTTTTATTTCGTTTAATAAGAGTTAAATTTATACATATAAATTAGGATATTAAATTGAAGATCATTATTGGTAATGTACTCTTTATGAGAAAAAAGAATTTCTTGGTTCTGATAAGAAGGGAGCCACGATTCTTATATGTCTTGATAAAAAATAATTTTATAAATGCCCTTTTTGTTGGTAAATGATTAATATATACCTACTGTTCTACTACTAGGCGAGGCATATTTATCGTACGCATTAAAATTAAAGTAGATATTAAAATTTTCTTAAATGGCCGAGTTCATGAAAATTATAATAATTGTCTATGACTTCATTCTTGTCTATGCATAACCTATAAATTTTCTGACAAGTGCTTTCTTCTCCGACAATCAATCTTCCTGTTTCCACACTCTATTTATCCCGCCCTGTTAAACTTATTATACGATGCAAGTGATGTTTAGTGGTAAGAAATAATACTTAAATTCATTTCTATTCATTTTGGTAGCGGCCGATCTTCCAGTTTAGTTAATGAATCGTCGGGCGTTTTGTCACAGCAGAATATTTAAAACTGTCAATATGACATCAACCTATTTTAAGATTAGTATTTCAAATATATTTATTAAAATGATAAAAAATATACGGATAACAGTTGTTAAATCACAGGTAGATTATAACGGGATGGCGGTAGACATAGACGGTAAATGAATAAAGAGTTTTCCCAAGATAAACGACGTTTCTCTCAACGTTTGTCATAACTTCAAGGTTTTCTATTTTGTATTTTTGCTACGACTTGAGAAGCCAAATTTTAAAAACTGAATTCCGTTACAACTTTGTTTTGTTTCAGGGTTAAACTAATTACCAAATCCTACCAAAGCAGACCATGGATCTACTGAAGTCAAATACCATATCCATCAAGACGGAACCAGGGCTTCAGGAAGAAGGTGGAGGTGAAATTGCGTTTTCGGATTTAGATTTTGACTCCTAGCTGTAACGACGAAATTTCTCGCAATATGGAGAGAGTAGTTGGATTGCATACGTGTAAAATATAGAACTTTAAATACGGATGTCCGGAATTCATGTCTGTTTTTAAATGTCGTGCAAACAGGACACAAACTTGTTTCATCCTCTCTTATAATACAAAAGGTGTATTGGGTATTTACCCTAAAATGCGTCCTTTCCGGAAACTACCAAAATCCAGCACTATTTTAACATGATTATACTATTCACAATAAGTTGTCGGTTCCTCTTTTTTCCCCTAATTTTATTGGAACTTGATGTATATAACACGTATTTTTTAAACGTTAAAAATTCATTAATATTGATTTAGAAAAAACTATTCCATTGACTTACAACTACCTGCTTAAGGTGCACTAGAGCAGGGTTTTTCTTTCGTGTTGAATCGGTCCCTCAAGTGGACGTCTGTGGTCATTTTTATCTGATATTGACCTTTAAAACTCTTATCCAAATTCCAGCTTTTATGGTATCTTTATTCGTTAAAAAATGGTTTATAGTTTTTTAATTAAAAAAAATGTTTCGTTTTACATCATTGGTACGAAGATACATGGCTGGCCTTATGTGGACGCAATTGGAGCAGTTCGCTTTGGTCGTCGAATACTCATCTTAACAAATCGCCCTTGATATTATTTTTGATAAATACCGTGCTACAAAAAACCAAAAATCATAATTTTATTGATTACATTGATATCCACCCTTGGTGTATACTAATTAAGTCTGTAAGGGCAGCCAAAATTAAACTCGCGCCTTTAGCCGTTTGGTTCAGTGCTGGCCATTCAAAGATACATTCTATTTATTCTCATTTTTTATTCCAGGAAGCATTAATGTTAAAACAGTTACCATAAACGCGGATCTTGGATCCCCACAAGATGAAGCGGGGCTTACTTATATGAAAATTGACATAGACCTGCCGGATGTTAAAGAGGAATGCTTGGAACACTTTGGAAGAATAAGCAAGGAAGCAGGTAAAACCAATATTCATCGTAAACTTGAAAAATTGGGCATTTCCTATTTTTTTTAACGTTTCTACGAACTTACCTCGCTTATTTACTCTAAGTTTAACTGAATCATTTTCATCCACGTAATTTTACAAATTTGTTTACAGATATTCGGACGCATTTTCTGGCAAAAGGATTCACTCCTCTCAACCGCAAGTACTCCTTCTCTCCTAAGTCAAATTTTGCCATGAATTTTCAAAAGCGAAATTCAAACGTACACATGCAGATTCACAGTGGAGAAAAACCTTTTTCATGTTCCGTGTGCAACTATGCGTGTCGTCAAAAGGGTCAGCTGAAGAGGCACATGCTGACTCACAGTGGAGAAAAAGCACTTTCATGTTCAGAGTGTGACTTTGCATGTAATCAACAGGATAAACTAAAGAGACACATGCTGATTCACAGTGGAGAAAAACCTTTATCATGTTCCGTGTGCAACTATGCATATTATCGAAAGTGCGACCTAACGAGCCACATGCTGACTCACAGTGAAGAAAAACCTTTTTCATGTTCCGTGTGCAAATATGCGTACTGTCGAAAGGGTCAGCTGAAGAGTCACATGCTGACTCACAGTGGAAAAAAAGCACTTTCATGTTCGGAGTGTGACTATGCTTGTAATCAACAGAATAAACTAAAAAGACACATGCTGATTCACAGTGGAGAAAAACCTTTTTCATGTTCCGTGTGCAACTATGCATGTTATCAAAAGTGTGACCTAACGAGCCACATGCTGACTCACAGTGAAGAAAAACTTTTTTCATGTTCCGTGTGCAAATATGCGTGCTGTAGAAAGGGTCAGCTGAAGAGGCACATGCTGACTCACAGTGGAAAAAAACCTCTTTCATGTTTTGAGTGTGACTATGCATGTAATCATCAGAATAATCTAAAAAGACACATGCTGATTCACAGTGGAGAAAAACCTTTTTCATGTTCCGTGTGCAACTATGCATGTTATCGAAAGTGCGACCTAACGAGCCACATGCTGACTCACAGTGAAGAAAAACCTTTTTCATGTTCCGTGTGCAAATATGCGTGCTGTAGAAAGGGTCAGCTGAAAAGGCACATGCTGACTCACAGTGGAAAAAAACCTCTTTCATGTTTGGAGTGCGACTTAACAAGTTATCATCAGGGTGACCTGAAGACACACATGCTGATTCACAGTGGAGAAAAACCTTTTTCTTGTTCCCTGTGCAACTATGCGTGTAATCGAAATAGTCAACTAAAGATCCACATGCTCACTCACAGTGGAGAAAAACCTTTTTCATGTTCCGTGTGCAACTATGCATGCTATCGAAAGAGCAACCTATCGAGCCACATGCTGACTCACAGTGGAGAAAAACCTTTTTCTTGTCCCGTGTGCAACTATGCGTTTCGTCAAAAGGGTCAGCTGAAGACGCACATGTTGACTCACAGTGGAGAAAAAGCATTTTCATGTTCGGAGTGCGACTATGCAAGTTATCAACACGGTAACCTGAAGACACACATGCAGACTCACAGTGAAGAAAAACTTTTTTCATGTTCCGTGTGCAACTATGCGTGTCGTCAAAAGAGTCAACTGAAGAGGCACATGCTGACTCACAGTGAAAAAAAAGCACTTTCATGTTTGGATTGTGACTATGCATGTAATCAACAGGATAAACTAAAGAGACACATGCTGATTCACAGTGGAGAAAAACCTTTTTCATGTTCCGTGTGCAACTATGCGTGCAGTAGAAAGGGTCAGCTTAAGAGGCACATGCTGACTCACAGTGGAAAAAAACCTCTTTCATGATAGCGACCTTACAAGTTATCATCAACGTAACCTGAAGACACACGTGCTGATTCACAGTGGAGAAAAACCTTTTTCATGTTCCGTGTGCAACTATGCATGTTATCGAATGTGCGACCTAACGAGCCACATGCTGACTCACAGTGAAGAAAAACCTTTTTCAAGAAAGGGTCAATTGAAGAGCCATATGAAAACCAAAAATCAAAAACCTCTTTGATGTTACGTTTGTAACAATATATGTTATCTGAAGTGCCACATGCTGACTCACAGTGGAGGAAAACATTTTTCATGTTCAAAACGCCCATCTAAAGGCCCACTTGCTGACTCACAGTGGCGAAAAACCTGTTTTATGTTCCATAAGTCCACATATTAATGTTTTCAAAGGCAATCTGAAGCGCAAGCTGATTCACTGCAGAGAAAAACTTGTTCTTGTTCCTTTTTCATCTATAGATGTTCTAAAAAGCACATTAAAAAGCCACATGCTGACTCACAGTAGAGACACACCTTTTTAATTTTCCAATCGCACATTTTCAGTTTCTAGGAAAGGCTATCGTACCTCCATGTAAGATTTGACGGGTTTTCCAATAAGAGTTGTTATTTTGATATTCAATCGTAAAAGATCAATGGTTTCGTTGCTTGTGCGGCGTAGCGCCGTCTTGTTGAAAGTAAACGTTGTCCAGTTCAATACCATCCAATTCCTGCCATAAAAAATCATTAATCACATCTCGATAGCGCAATCCATTCACCGTTACTGTTGCTGCAGCCTCATTTTCGAAAAAGTAAGGTCCAATGACTCCACCGGACCATAAACCGCACCAAACAGTCACACGTTGAGGTTAGAGATAGAGAGGCTTTTCAAAAATAACTCTTGGGTTTTCCGAGCCCCAGATGCGACAATTTTGCTTGTTGACGAAGCCACCGAGGTGGAATCGGGCCTCATCACTCAAGATGATTTTTCGATGGAATTCCGGATCATTTTCACGCATTTCAAGGACCCGTTGTATAAGCGTGTATCATTCCATATTTATTAATGGCATGATTCATATTAATAGTTTCTTCTTGTCAAATGTCAAAAAATGACAGCTTCAAAAGTAACATCTACCGAAATAGCGGGCTATTCAAAATAACTCCTCTAATTGGAAATATTGGACATTTGATGAATCACATGCTGACCCACAGAGGAGAAAAACAATATTTCTTGTTCCGAGTGCAACTATGCAAGTTATCAACAGTGTACCCCGAAGAGAAACTTGCTTACTTACAGCTAAGAAAAAACTTTTTCGTTTTCTGGCTGCAATTATTCATGTTCTCAAAAGAGAGATTTGAAAAAACATCTGCACACTTACTGTGAAGACTAGTTTGTTTCATATGCAATTATATATTTTCTCGAAGAGACTCTTTGACTGGATACTTTCTTTCTTCCTTGTGTTAACATTCTTCACGAAAACTATTTACAAAATAAACTTCTAGTTATAGACATAATGTTTCACCAGAGAGTTTGTTTATAAAAGATGTATCATTTTTTATGGTCAAAATATTTATAACCTTTCGATTTCTTTAAATTTGTTCTGAATCGCATTGTAAAAGGTTTGATTTTTTTTTCACTTAAATGTACGAATTATGTGAAAAAAAGATAATTATGTCATACTACTTACACGAATATCAAAATATATGTGAATATGTGTACAGTAATGAATTTAATTATTTATTCAAATAATATAATTACACTTCTAAATTGACTGTCAAAACTATAGAATTGTAGCAGCAGCTACAGCCATGTAGTCTACAAAACAAAGATGAACTATTTGCAAAATGATGGAGTAGCTATCTATATAAAGCAAAACATTCAGGTAACTGTTGAGGAAATTTCTCTCCCCAATACCAACTGCTTAAAAATGCAATTTTCCAATACAATATGTTTAATAGCTATATATCGGTCTCCATCTCAGACTAATATAGATAACTTTCTCGATTCATTGGATGAATTACTTGACTCTGTATCCTTGCAATATAAGGAGATTATATTATGTGGGGACTAAATGGATACTCTAGATTTGAAGAACATAAAAACACAAAAATATCTATCACTTCTAGCATTTCATGGTATTAAGCCCATAATAAACTCACCACCAAGAGTAACTCCAAACAAATCAAGCTGTATTGATCATATTATGGCGAAATCAAAATGAAAACCACATGGAGCAGCTTTTACTACTGGCATAACGGACCATTTTGCAATGTTGATGAAGTTTATGAGCTTAACTCTTAAAAATATTTCAAATAGTAATGGAAAACCAAAACTTATTGTTGACAACAACCTCTTGAATACCAAATTAAAGGAGGAATCCTGGGATACAGTACTATCAACGAACGACGTCAATCTGGCAACAGATAGAGCTAAGAGCGATCACGACCAGAGAATTGCGAAAAAGCTGGCTGAGTGCCCCACTGGTAGCCGTGCTTTCTGGTCACTCGCTAGCTCGATCGGAAGAAATTTCTGCAGAACCACTTTCCCACCGCTGACCAAGCCTGATGGTCGGCTGGCTAACTCGGCTCGCGAGAAAGCTGAATTATTAGGCAAAATTTTCGCGGAAAACTCAACTCTTTAAGATAACGGAGAGACTCCCCCTTCCATTCCACACTGCGGTTTTCAAATGGAGGAACCGAAGATCCGGAACAGAGAGGTTCTCCGAGTCTTGAACGAGCTGAAAGTCGACAAAGCCAGTGGGCCGGACGGAATACCTGCCTTGGTCCTCAAGAGGTGTTCTGCAAAAATTACTCCAGTGCTCGCAAAATTATTTAGGCTCTCTCTCAAAGGTGGAAAGGTGCCAGATCTTTCGAAAAAGGCAATCGTCCACCCAATCCCAAAAAAGGGGGACCGCTCCAACCCTTCTAACTACCGCCCCATAGCTATCACTTCCTTACTCTCGAAGGTATTAGAAAGGGTGGTTAACAACAAATTGCTCACATATCTCGAGAATAACAATAACCTAAGCGATCGGCAATATGGATTTCGTCGAAACCGATCGTGTGGCGATCTACTCGGATATGTGACGCATATTTGGGGGCGGTACATGGAACGTTTTGGTGAAACTCAAACCGTTGGGTTGGATATCTCCAAAGCCTTTGACAGAGTCTGGCACCGGGCGCTTATCGGGAAGTTACCATCGTATGGGATCCACCCAACCCTGCATAGTTGGATTGCAGACTTTCTGAGGGGAAGAACGATTCAAACCGTGGTTGACGGCTCTTCTTCCTCACCATTTTGCTCTTTTTCTGATCAATGCGGGGGTGCCACAAAGATCTGTGCTGTCTCCGACGCTGTTTTTATTGCACATCAACGATCTCGTTGAATGTGCAGCAATTCACTGCTACGCTGATGACAGCTCCGTTCACGTGGGTTATCTTTTTGACAGGCCCCCTTCCACCTATGATGTCCGAACAGCTCGGGAAGTTTTGAAGCAAAACATTGACCACCACCTCGAGATGGTTCGTGCCTGGGGTAAGGCCAACTTGGTCAGTTTCAACGTCTCAAAAACCCAAGCGTGTCTGATTTCGGCAAAGAGGGAGATCAATGACTGTCTGGTGCAATTTGATGGGAGCACTCTCCCCATTGAAATAAAGACTCCATTGAAATGCTTGGAGTTACTATATCAGACCAGCTCAAGTATCGGGGATCCATAGAAGCCCGAGTAAATCATGCCTCCAAAAAGTTGGGCGTCTTGTACAGGGCTAGGAGATTCTTCAACAGCGACCAGCTGCTGACCCTGTACAAGTCTCAAGTCCGCTCAACTATTGAATTTGGGAGCCACCTTTGGGCTGGTGCCCCAAAATACTTGATAAACCTGCTTGAATCTGTGCAAAGGAGAGCGATCCGTCTGATTGACAATCCGTTGTTAACAGACTGATTGCCTTCTCTAATGCATAGACGCAATGTAGGCATGCTGTATCTGTTCTACAGGTATTTCAATGGAGCCTGCTCCAAGGAGCTAGCAGCATTGATTCCTGATACACCGGTGCACGTGCGCGAAACTCGACGGACACGAACTGAACACCCGTTCACGGTTGACGTTGGCTTCATGAGAACGGGCCGTTTTTACGACTCGTTTTTATGTCAGTCGGCTCGTATGTGGAACGAGCTACCGGCATCTGTTTTTCCTCCCTCCTATAATCCGAGCCTCTTCAAGGCCGGCATTAACAAATCCCTTCCTACAGCCCCTACCTTATTCCGCCTCACAACGCCCCCCAACCGGGTGGTGACATAGTTTCTCTGTCTGTACACTGCACAGGCAGGGACACTCTTGTGAGGTGTCACATAAAAAAATAAAATTAAAACAAATAAAAGAGATAATTTAATTAAATGTTTGAAAACTCATATGAAAAGTTGTAAAACCATGGATAAATGTTGGAATAATCAAATGCCTCAGAACACTTGATAAATCGCACAATAAATGTAGAAGAGAAATCTATAACAAAGAACTGTTGGAATACTACAAAAGATATCGGAATTGGTGTGCAAAGATAATACAAACAACAAAACAAGCACACTACAGAAGAAAATTGGATGAAGTCAATGATAACATTAAACAACAGTGGAAGATTATAAAGGAGGCTATCAACCTACAAAAGGAACAATCTACCATAAAAAAATTGAAAATTATTAATATTATTACTTTAATGGAAGAGAGTCCAAATACAATTACTAATCATATAAATAACTTCTTCAGTGACATTGACGAAATCTGAACATCACGCTACAGGGGACAATTTTTATTTTAAACCAACTAGCCTTTCTGAAGTCACAAATGTGATAAATGATTTAAAAATGTCCATCTCGTGCGGAATTGATTCTTTAAGTGTTATGGTGTATAAAATGCATGTATCCGAATTAGCTGGTCCCATGTCTCACCTTGTAAATATTAGCTTCGAGAGTGGGATATTCCCTTCTCATTGTAAGAAAGTCAAAGTGATTCCCTTTTTTAAAGGTGGAGATCTTCTAGATGTCAACGTCAATAATTGCAGACATATATCCTTACTCAATACTCGTTCAAAATTAATAGAGAGATTGGCTAAGTCGAGATTGGTATCATTCTTAGAAACATAAAATATACTCTCTAGCAATCAGTTTGGTTTCAGAGAGAATATAGGAACAAGTGATGCAGTGTTGAGGGTATTGTCCAAAGTCACTAGTGCGTTAGACTATGGAAACAAAGTGTTACGGCAAAGGTGGGTATGAACTAATTAGTTCATATTTATTAGTCTTACATCAGATAACGAACAACTTTGATTTTAAAAAGGGCGCCAGACAACATTGTGAGTGTTGTCGCTGTTCGTTGTAAGGTTGAATAGATAGAGCAGAATACCTCGAGGGCCGTGCCATTATTAACCTGTACACATAATTTTGGGACATCACAGGGCGTCAATGAAAAGATTGGATGTTATTGAAACATGTAAGGTTACTATATTACACATTATGGATTGACATTATATATATAGATAAGATGACTCACCCCAAAGGATTGACCCTGGTCGATAAAACTCATTACTATTTCTAACTATCTAATAACACTGCGTTCGATGTTAAGCGTCGGAGAGATCCGAGGGTTGATGATCTGTAGTCACGTTATTTGTCGCATGAACGGTGCGTCCCGCGGCGGCGATGTATGTGAGTAAATAATAATCTCGCCAAATAGATGGTTTAGTTTATTGCGGAAAAGCACAACATTCACTGGAGGATACCAGGACGGGAGCCGATAAAATTTCGATGCTCTTCATTACGCCATTCAATCGAGTTCGGCTTCTCGCCGTAAATGTAACATCCGTGCTATTGATTTGACATTTACAAATATGCACAACCCATAATTAGTACTCAGCACTCGAACCACTGTGCTTGAAATCGTACGATTAAGATGACACATTTATTAACTAATTGACTGTATCCAACCGATCCACTTGGCCTCCTCGTGAATCCGTTCTAGAGTGGCCGGAAACAGGAAGCTTCGTTCTTCTTGCCTCTCGGTGTTGCTCTTATTCAAAATAAACAAAGATTGTCAAAGACAATGCTGCCCATTACATTGCTATTAATGCCAAAATCCCGTCATCATTGGGTGTTGTGACGTAGCGTCATAACAATATCCCGCTCGCCCAACAAATGTTTGCCCTCAAACATGTTTATCTAACTAACCTAATCCTAATCTGTTCAGGTCAATCCTCCGGGTGTTCTAAAAAAGAAAAACAATAAATAAATTTGCATTAATAAGTAAAACTTGTAATGTAGTAGGCACACTACTAGAAATAAAAATAAAATAAAATACAATCCGAATGAGTTCATTATGATTCCAATCGCACCCATCTTGCCCGGCAAGATGGTGGGTTCACAACGCCGTCATTCAAGTACAAAAACTTAAAATTAAGGTTACTTAACCTAAAGAACAAGGTGAACCAATGTTCCGTGAACGGGGTCCGTCAACACCCGCAGCATTGAAAATACTGGGTGAAGATTATCTGACTTATGTCTTGGACTACCGTTAACGTTACATCTACAGCATAAACATCATTAGTTTTATAAGTCTAAACACTATTATTTGGACAACACATTCTTAATCTTAAATTATACCTATGTGTGTCCAGCACATCAATTATACACTATATGCATCATAGCATCACTGACCCAAGGTAGGGTTCTAGAAAGCCATTTAGGCAACACTTTAGGGTGCAAGCAGCCCTCACTTCACTGAATCTACGTCCTTTTAGGAGAAAGAAAAATGTTCACTACTAAGAGCTTTCCTATTCTACCTAAATCGGTCCTTTGGGTGAGTTTTCACAGAGTAGTTTTACATAAAAAGAAACATTGTAATAATGCAAATCTCAGAATGTTCTTAAGAAGTCGTAAGTCTTTCCACGCTCGCAGGAGTGTAAGCTAGGGTAATCCATAAGGAATGTCAACAACCTAACCAATAGGAAAGGCGCTAGTATTATAGTATACATCCATGATAAAAAATATGGTGTAATCGGTAAAACATGCTATCTATTATCAATTAAATAGACATTTTAATGTAATTGTGCTCTCAAAACAACAAGTTGAACAGTATATAAGAACAGATATTTAATTTAATATATTATTTAGGGAAACTTTCTTAGCTACCAATTATATTATTAGAAAATATGATAGAGACATTGGTATTTTGAATATAAAGAAGAGTAACATAAAAAAAACAATGAAATTCTGGTGATACTTTAGAGTACAAAGATGTCTAGACCAATACATCTGTGCAATCCAGGGGTCATTCCAACCATAACCAATCTTACTTACATACTAAACATAATGTAAACAAGTGGGCTTGAAACGCAAGTTGACAGTAGGCGATTGTCAACGAGTATTTCAAGTTTACAAATTTAAAACACATATATAAAATAGTTTTTTTTTTTTTTTTGCTTGCTTGCTTTCATCTGCTTGACCGAACCGTTCAATAAGGTACATAAAGTAAATAAATAGTAGTATTTGAATAATATGAAATAATCAACTCGAGTTTCATAACTAGAGTCGAAAAATAAATGTTTTATAACATATATAATATAAAAGTTTTGTCGTGGCGACAATTTGAATCACGTTACACGCCCACGCGGTTTACTTAAGTGATTTTAACAAAATGCACGTATGACAGGACCAAAGTCTGTCTAGAATGCTGGAGTATCCCAACTCGGTTGATCAGACCGGCTGTGAAAATCCGAACATTACAAAAATAACAAATGAAACTATTTACGTTTTATTCCGAGTACTTCGGCAAGGATGGCCAGTCCCTCCGAAGCATCGTCGGAAGAAGGTTAAACTGGTACGTTGTCTGACTTAACTATGTCTTTCACATGAAAGTCGCCAGTTTCTTTGCCCTTTAAATCAGCTAGCGTATAAACTAAGTCTGATTTCTTCTTTACTACCACATTTTGTATAAAACGAGGGGCTAGCTTTTGAGCAAAATAATTCAGTGCACTAGATTGAACGAAATTCCTTCTCCAGACCAGGTCACCTACCTGATAGGTAATATGCTTCCTGCGCAAATTGTAATGGTTAGCTCCCTTTTGATAAGCTTTGAGGAGAGCGTTTGAGACTTGCTCGTAGACCAAAGACAACTCTTTTAATTTTCGTGCATATGCTTTAGGTTGAGCACAACCTTGCGAATTGGTTTCCTCATCGGCTAACGGATTACGATGCAGATCGCCGTCTAGTATCTGCTCCCGACCGTGCATTAAGAAGTAAGGTGTATAACCTGTAGCGCAATTGACCGTATTGTTCATAGCTGATTGAACTTGAGAAAGAAACTTAGACCAATTCCTGTGATCTGACTCAACTAAAATAGATAGTGCTGTTCCCAATGTCTGATTGTAACGTTCCACTACATTATTTTGAGGAGTATACAATGAGTTGTAAAAAGGTGGTCGTATGTTGTAACTATTAAGTAAGTCTTTGAATTCTTTTGAAACAAATTGACGTCCATTGTCACAGACGACGGTACGTGGTACACCGTGAACAAGGAAGATGTTCTCCTCTAAGTTTTTTACGATGCTTTTCGCGGAGCCGTTGCGCAGCGGAAATAGCCATGTAAATTTAGAAAAGACATCTACACACGACAGAATAACAGTAAAACCTGAGTAGCTCCGAGGTAAAGGGCCTACTAAATCTATAGACAACATTTGCATGGGTCTTGTCACTTTTTTAGGGTTTGAAGAGATTCCGTTAGGTGGGGATGTACTTATTTTATGTGCCTTACAGATAGTACAGCGACTCACAAATTTTTTAACGTATCTGTACATATTAGGCCAATAGTATCGTAATTGTAATTTTTTGTATGTTTTAAATACTCCAGGATGACAAGCTCGCGAGGACTCGTGTGAGTTAGCTAAAATAACCTGTCTATCTTCCTGAGGAACCACCTTTTTCTATGCGGTGTCCTCGCACAGAGCCAGACGAGTCTTGGTATGTCTAAACAATTCATTGTTGTTTATTTGGAAATTTTGAAATCTCTGAGGAAACTCTTGGCAACCTTTCCAAGTTTTTAAATACCAAGAATCTGTCGTATGGCTTGAATCTATACCCGACAATACGGCAAGGTCCATTCGTGAGAGTACGTCTGGTACTACATGTTGTGTCCCTTTGCGATGGACAACGTTAAAGGAGAATTGTGAGAGACGAGAACTCCACCGTGCTAATCTACCACTAGGGTTTGACAAAGACCCCAGCCACTTTAAACTTGAGTGGTCAGTAACAACCGTAAAGTGTGCACCCTCTATGTAAGGTCTAAAGTGCGTTACTGAATCCAACACTGCTAGAAGTTCCCGCTCTGTAATGCCGTAATTTCGCTCGTGCACGTTTAAGCACCGTGAATAATATGCGATGGGATGTTCTTGCCCATCTATATTTTGAATTAAGACTCCGCCTATTCCTACAGAACTTGCATCACAATGTATTGCAAAGGGCTTGGAAAAATCCGGGCAACTTAAAACAGGAGCAGAGGTCAAGGCTTTTTTCAAGTCGTTAAACGCGGTCTCAGCTTCTGGAGACCAAGAAAAATTGCTGATTCCTTTCTTGGAACCAGTAAGTCTGGTAAGTGGGGCGGCAATGCCTGAGAAACCCTTAATAAATCTTCGGAAATATCCACATAAGCCGATGAAAGCACGAATTTGTTTTGCATTTCTAGGTATGGGGAAGTCTCTAATACTTTCTATTTTTGTTGGGTCTGTCCGGAGACCTTGCGAGTCAACCATATAACCAAGATATTTGAGCTCGGCTTTGCAGAACTCCGATTTTTTTAGGTTGATGGTTAGACCTGCGTCTCGTAGTCTTTCGTAAACACGGTTCTATAAATCAAGGTGTGATTCTAAGTCTTCTGACACCAAGATAAGATCATCTAAGTAGCAGAAAGCGTTTTCATCGAATTCTGGACCGAACAAGGCGTCGGCCAATCTTTGGAGCTCGCTAGGGGCGTTTTTAAGTCCAAAGGGCATCCGTGTGAATTCAAACAATCCTCGACCCGGTACAACGAACGCTGTCTTTTGGCAGGAGTCCCTATCTAAAGCGATCTGCCAAAAGGCTTTAGAAAGGTCTATGGACGAGACGTACCTGGCACCGCCAAGCTTGTCCAGGATCCTTGATATATACGGAAGAGGATAGGAATCTCGAATTGTAACGTTATTGTTTTTTCGTGAGTCGAGGCAAAAACGACCCGTTCCGTCTTTTTTTGTCACTATAAGTACTGGACTTGACCAGGGAGAACGCGAAGGACGGATGACTTCTAATTTTAACATCTCGTCTACTTCTGTTTCCAACTGTTTTTGTCTAGCTGGGGATAAAGGATAATACCTCTGTTTTATTGGAGGTCCTGTGGTAACAATTCTATGTTTGATCAAATGTGTCAAACCTAGTCCGCGTTCTTCAAAAGAGATGGATTTAAATTTATCGATCACCGCAGAGAGAGCCCAATTCTCTGACGGAGATAATGATGAGGCTGGCCTAATAGCCCGTAACCCATTAATCTTGCCTTCCGAAGAAGGTTGACTAGCTCTTGAAAACAACTCCGGTGCGATGCGGAATTGCATCCAAGAGTCTATTCCTAATATAAAATTTGGAGACAATGACGGGATGACGTAAAATAAAACTTCCTTTGTAATGGACTTGTACGTCACCGGCAACGTCATTGTCCCTAAGACAGGCTGAGCCGTTCCATCAGCTGTCGTAACACTAATTCTAACCTTATCTAATACTATACCTAAATTTACAAAAAATTTATAGGTGTCACCTCCCAAGCACGAGAGAGAAGCACCACTATCTAACAAAGCATCAAAATTATCATTAAATATATTTATACGAGCATACGGTCGACCATCCTTTCCATTTCCCGCCTCCCGTGGCAATGGGCCCACTACCTCGGACGAAGGAACCGAAAGGAACTGGTGAACCAGACGGAGCCAACGCTCCCACTCCCTCTTCCTTTCGCGACAGGAAGGGGCATGGCGAGATTGACCCCATCTAGTTTTTTGATTTTCCTAATCCTGAATTATTAAGTGCTCCAACACGGGATTTATTTGGTAACGCAGCCTTTTTTCTGCAATTATCAATAGAGTGACCAGGAATATTACAAAATTGGCAAGTAATTTTCCTCGTGAAAGTTCTAGACTTGCTCTGTTCTTCATGAGAAGGGTGTTGTGTGTTGTGAACACCACGATTGCGTTCTGAATGATAAAGATTATTATTTTTATTTTGTTCAATAGGTGGTCTTGGATTATAAGACGGCTGCCTGTAATTATTATAATTATTATTACCAACCGGTGGTTTGAAATTGTACGACTGGCGTCTATAATTATTATTATTATTATTTGTTGTAATAAAGGGAACCTGCTGTTCTACTTTATTGTAAGCCTTTTTATTTTCCGATCTTCCGAAACCTAAAGACGAAGACGCAAATTCTTGGTCTAATGTTAAAAATGATTCAAGGTTTCCAGCATGTGTGGTTAATTGTTCAAAGGTATCAATGTCTCTAGAAACTAAAAGATTTGTATATTTGCAAGATAAAGCTTTTTTTGCAAGTTTAAGTAATTCATTATCTGGTAATTTCGCGTCCAGCATGTTATTTAACGTCTTCATATTTAATGTGAATTCTAACACTGACATGTCCTTCGGCTGTCTCATATTAAACAATTTTATTTTCATGTCTGTCTGTAAGTCATTACATTCAAATTGTTTTATCAATAACTTCGACAGCTCGTCCCACTGTAAATCTTCACGGTGAATGAATCTAAACCATAATAAGGCAACACTTTCTAATAATTCCGGAAAAACGCGTACTAAATTCTCGTGTGAGACATTCTTGACTCTACATTTCTCGTTTAGAAGAAGAAGAAATTCTCTGACTTTGTTTTTCCATCAAATTTGAGATTCCAATTATCGACGTTTGTTATTGTGGGCTCTTTGTAAATAATTTTTGTATGTTTGATAATTTTATACGGTCCCCGTGCTTCCCCTTCAGAATCCGTGTCGATTAATTCTGAGTCAACAGGTGTGGATTTGTTCAGTTTATTATTAAAATCACGCGCCTGTTTACGTAAACTTTCGAAAGTAGTTGTTGGTAAAATGTTTCTTGATGTCAGCTCTACGATTAGTTCCTCTTTTGATGCATTATTAATATTTGGTATAGGTGACGACATCTTGAGGCTTTAAGTTAATATTCAATTTCTAGAAATAAAAAAAAAAATTCCAAAAAAAATGTTAAGTTAGAAAAATATTTATTATTCTTTTTTTTTAATTCGAAATACCCGTTTTTCTTTTAAAAAAAAAAATATTATTATGAAAGAGATGAGAAGAGAAAAAAAAATAATCGATACTAATCGAAACCACTATCGATTAATAATTGAGACCACTGTCGATTAATAATTTATCACATTAATAAATATGTAGATACCGCTTGGTATTTTTAAAAAAATACTCCCGTGAATTATTCTTATTAGAATAAGTGAACATTATTTCTGATTTTGAAATTAATAATAATACTGCTAGTCAATTAGGCTTGTCGTAAACAAGTCTATTTTTAGAAAATGCATTATAATCCTCGTAAATGTTGAATAGCAATTATTTAATAATAATTTATTTCGTTGCCGCTGACAGACAAGTACATCGTGAACAAAAGGAATTCTTAGAATGTCTTAATTACCTTTTATAAAATAATAGCAAATATTCATTTCAAATTTAAATTATATTTACTATAAAATTCGCTTTCGATTTTTCAAGATTTTCTTGAATATGATTGATTTCAATTATTTTGAATTTAGATAGAAGTTTGGTAAATCACATATGTAATTTAAAAAAACATATGTGTAGGTACACAGCAGTGTCGCGAACCAAATAATTCAGCGAGGTTTCGAATCATTCTTGTAATGTTAGTTGCATATATAAATCCAAAGATGTCAGTACTGGAGAATATTTTTTTTGATCTGCGTTTTTTTTAATAGACCAAAAAGGTTGCCGTGCTATAATATAGCACATCATATAGCAGATGAAAGCAAGGTAGAAACAAATAATAACATCCCAAAATACGTATACCGGAGGTTCAAAACACACGTTGAGGCGCCATATGTTACGGCAAAGGTGGGTATGAACTAATTAGTTCATATTTATTAGTCTTACATCAGATAACGAACAACTTTGATTTTAAAAAGGGCGCCAGACAACATTGTGAGTGTTGTCGCTATTCGTTGTAAGGTTGAATAGATAGAGCAGAATACCTCGAGGGCCGTGCCATTATTAACCTGTACACATAATTTTGGGACATCACAGGGCGTCAATGAAAAGACTGGATGTTATTGAAACATGTAAGGTTACTATATTACAAATTATGGATTGACATTATATATATAGATAAGATGACTCACCCCAAAGGATTGACCCTGGTCGATAAAACTCATTACTATTTCTAACTATCTAATAACACTGCGTTCGATGTTAAGCGTCGGAGAGATCCGAGGGTTGGCAGCAGCCCTCGGCGTTGCCAGGGATCCAATCTCAGGAACTGTGGGGCGGAGGTAACCCTCGACGTGGTGATGATCTGTAGTCACGTTATTTGTCGCATGAACGGTGCGTCCCGCGGCGGCGATGTATGTGAGTAAATAATAATCTCGCCAAATAGATGGTTTAGTTTATTGCGGAAAAGCACAACATTCACTGGAGGATACCAGGACGGGAGCCGATAAAATTTCGATGCTCTTCATTACGCCATTCAATCGAGTTCGGCTTCTCGCCGTAAATGTAACATCCGTGCTATTGATTTGACATTTACAAATATGCACAACCCATAATTAGTACTCAGCACTCGAACCACTGTGCTTGAAATCGTACGATTAAGATGACACATTTATTAACACTAGAAAGACCGAAGCGGTCATTTTGACCGTTTCTCGATGTAATATGACGATATTTTGCTTAATATTTATGGTAATGATCTGATTTTTTTTTACTTTTCATGATTTATGATTTAACGACCATGGTGAAAAAAATCATGTACGTACCTTATTTATTTTTTGAAATATAATGATTTATACCTACAAAGACCGCCGCGGTCAATGTGACCGTTAGGGCCATTTTAAGCTGAGTTTGTTTAGGATCTTCTTTATCCAAGTTTAAATATACCCATTCCAACATACATGTTACTACTAATTTCCCTTTCTATTTCTTTCGGTATCATTCTTACTAGATCTGCACTGTGGGTGCAAGTTGTTAGTATTATACCGCATATTCTGTGCGAAATTATTTCAAGTCGTCAAAAATTTCGTTTTATTTTTGTAGATTGTGTTCTAATTATTTTTGCTATAGTTTTATTGAAACTTTGGAACATAATATCATATCAATATAAGAGCTCGTAGAAATCTTACCGAGTCGGATATAATGGAAGAACTAGCAAGACTTCAAAACATTGCAGAGGATCAGTCAGATGAAGAATGTTGTGCCAGCGAAATTTATGACGCCGTTTTTGTTTTAGAACCCAATATTTCTTCATGAGAAGCTACAGAATTAGATGAAGATCTTCAGACGACATCGACATCTTTTCCTAGAAATCCGATTTCAAATCTTCGTGGTCGAGGGGTTAGAATAAGAGGCAGCCGTGGAAGAGATGTACACAACTTGGAGGATGTTTTTCTGCAAGAGTAACAGAACTTCCGGAAATTGGAGATATTCAGTTTGGAGATTTCAATTCATTACCAGAATATGTAATAATAATAAAACTATTACAACCGTATCTCAAAAAGGGACGAAACATCACAACTGACAATTTTTTTACTTCGATGAAGCTGGCAGAGAAATTACGAGCAGAACAAATTATTATCGGAACGATGAAAAGGGCCAGGAGAGAAATACCAGCAGTTTGCAAAACCATTTGTACTCCACGTTATGAATCATTTATTTTGAAAGCTAACAATGGTACTACACTAACTGTTTATCAAGGAAAACAGTAGAAAAATGTTATGATATTGAGTACAGTACATCCAGATGTTCAATTTGTCGACGGAACAAAGAAAATTCCCGAAACGATTGAATTTTACAATTCTACAAAATATGGTTTCGATATAATCGACCAAATGCATCGGAAAAATTCCGTAAGAGCTGGAAGTAGAAGGTGGCCTGTGCACGTTTTCGACAACATACTTGATCTAGCCGCTATAAATGCATGGATAATTTATAAAAAGGTAGCAAAAAAATTATTATCTCCTCACAATTTTACTATACCTACAGCTTGTTGGAGAACTAAGGTCAGCATATACAAATACCATAGCTGGTCCATTTGTGTTTGCTCCTGAAGAATTGACAGAAAAGGGAACCGGAAAATAAAACTTCTAAAAGACGACAGTGCCAAATTAATAAAAAATGTAAACAAAATAAAACATCTGACACATGTGATAATTGTAAGAAATCTGTTTGCGGAAAGTGCCTCGGAAATTATAAAAACAACAGTTTGTACTAAATGTGCACCTAATTGATTAAAGTAAATCATTTCAATACATAATTATTGTTTTATTTATTTTATATTATGCCAAATTTTACACAATTACAATAATAATAAACTCGCATGTTATCAGCGGTCAAAATGACCGTTGTGGTCTTTATAGGTATGGAGCAGTACCCGGTCTTTCTAGTGTTAACTAATTGACTGTATCCAACCGATCCACTTGGCCTCCTCGTGAATCCGTTCTAGAGTGGCCGGAAACAGGAAGCTTCGTTCTTCTTGCCTCTCGGTGTTGCTCTTATTCAAAATAAACAAAGATTGTCAAAGACAATGCTGCCCATTACATTGCTATTAATGCCAAAATCCCGTCATCATTGGGTGTTGTGACGTAGCGTCATAACAAAAGCTTCGGCTGTGTTCTTAGATCTATCAAAGGCATTTGATACGGTGTCCCATGGATTACTCCTTAAAAACTTATCTTCTCTTGGCATTTATAGTACAGCATTAGGCTGGTTCACATCCTATATAAGTGATAGAACGCAACAAGTAGAGATACATAATCGTTTAAGCAATACCAATCTCTTTTGGGGTTCCGCAAGGTAGTGTGCTTGGACCAATATTGTTTTTAATCTACATTAATGAATTGTGTAATTTAGATATTCCAGGTAACATTGTTTGTTTTGCAGACAATACTGCTTTAATATTTGAGGGTTAAACCTGGAGAGGTGCTTTTAACAAATGTGACTTAGGATTAAAAGCAGAAAAGCGTTGGCTGAATGATAACATCAACTTTGAATACAATAAAAACTAAATATGTGACATTTAGTATATCATCAAAAAGTCAGCCTTCTGACACTCATAATCTAACTATACATAATTGTCTGCTAAATTGCAATTGTAAATTGCAACCCTTGGAAAGTGTAAATTGTATCATGTATCTAGGTGTAATGATTGATAAATTTTTAAGATGGAATGACTATATCGATATGTTAAAAAAGAATATCAGGAGATTTACATTTATTTTTAAAGAACTGCGACACATATTGGACAAAGAGAAATTAAAAACTGTCTATTTTGCCTTAGTCCAATCTCGACTTTCTTATAACACTAGCTTTTTGCCCTTTGCAGGCAACAAATGGGTAAAAATGTGGTGCGTGGTGTAGTGTTTGAATGTAGATGAGGCAAGGGTGTGGGACTACAAAATTAAAGAAAAAAATTGATATTTTCAGAAAAAAAGTGCAAAGGAGCTTACTGATCATTTTTTCACCGAGCCATTCCGATTCTGTAAGTCAAAACACGTAATTTGATACCCATATCCTATGTACGGTTTTTGTCACCGACATTCTTCAAAAGTCCCAGCGAGTTTTATTTTGGAAAAAGAATTGCTCAATTAACACGCAAAATTTAAAAACTTTAAAAAATTTAATATGTATGTTTGCATATAAATGAAACAATGAGTGTGTGACCACAAATGTATTTAAATATATGTATGTTTCGAAAGAAATGGATATTTTAAGAAAAAAATGTGCCAAGGAGCTAACTGATCATTTTTACACGGAGCCGTTCGGGTTGTGTAGGTCGAGACGCGTAATTTGATACCCATATCGTATGTACGGTTTTTGTCACCGATACTCTTGAAAAATCACAGGGAGTTTTATTTTGGAAAAAGAATTGCTCAATTAACACGCAAAATTTTAAATTTTTTAAATAAAACAATGTTTTTATATGTAATATGTATGTTTGCATATAAATGAAACAATGAATGTGTGACCACAAATGTATTAAAATATATGTTTGTTGTTTTTTTCTCAAAATAAATGAATATTTTGAGAAAAAAAAGTGCCAAGGAGCTTACTGATCATTTTTTCACCGAGCCATTCGTGTTGTGTAGGTCGAGACGCGTAATTTGATACCCATATTGTATGTACGGTCACCAACACTCTTGAAAAGTCCTAGGGAGTTTTATTTTGGAAAAAAAACATTGCTTTGTAAACACGCAAAATTTAAAAACTTTTAATTGAAAAATTTATATTTAAAAAAAAAAAAAACAATTAAATAAACCGTTTTTAATAGTAAATTATTTTCCCAAACTTATGTGCTCCTGGTAGATAACAGCGTCCTCGAGGTAATTTTTGGCAGAAATGGCTTTAAAAGAATTATCATTATGGAGGAAAAAAGTTGAAATTTCAAACTTAATTTTATTTTAAAAAAATTTTACCGAAAAAATATTTTCATAACGCAATTAGGTACCTACTCGTTAAAAAATAAAGAGATAAAAACTTTAAATATGAATGGCTCCCGGGGCGACGGTACCCATGCCCGCCTCCCAAATTAAAATGATTATATTACAAACACTCAAACTGGAAAAAATTTGATAAAAAAAAAAAAAATTATTTTACAAAACAATTAACATCGCTTCACCTTATTAACTTCTGCTTTCCTGGTATAAATTTTAAATTTGCGTGACGCTATTGATGTAGTTTTTTACTACGGGGCGACGGTACCCGTGCCAAATTATTTTTACCAAACTTAATTTTGTTTCGTTCAAATTTATCGATTTTAAAGATTAACTGCCAAAGTAAGTACCTACACAGATTTTATCGTTTCTTTGAATTCTTCACCCTAAAATAATAGTACAACACTTCGCTGCTAGTCTATGATTGGCTGATTTCTGATTGGCCAAAAGCCCGACTGTTTTAAAGTGGCATTTTTTTGTTAAAATAGCTAATGTCAAACTTTAGCCGGTTATTGTGACACATTTTGAACCGAGCGCCATTTGTAGGACGGCCGATTAACGTTCCTAAACCTTCGGACGATGATTTTTTTGGAATATTTTAACCGTAGCCTCCATTTTTTCGACCGAATTCAATCATCAGGTTGACCATGTAGATTTGATAAAAAAAGCGAACCACGTGGTTTTGAGTGACCACGTGACTATTTTTTTTCCAATGATACCATTATGCAAACATTTCCACTTAAATTAAACCTCTTTCCCTAAAAATTAGGAAATTTCGTAAAAACTTTTTGTGAAATTAAAAAAAAAAATCAACGATACCTAATTAAATCAGACCTGACGCTCGATCAAAATCAATCGTCTTTTTAATTTACGTTTGGGTAATGCGAAAAATGAAACATTTTCGAGCAAAAGAGGCGCACAAATTTTTTTTTAATCATTTCGCGTTCGGGGTGCGTTCGAAATTGAATAAAAATATAAATGGTGAAGGAGAAAAAGTTTAACAGACCGATGGCGATCGATGAAAACGAAACATTGAGAAAATGCACCAAAATTTGGCCGTTTCGAAACCTCACGTGTGGCAAAACTCACGGCGAAACGTCGATTTGAAGCTGTGCTGATTAAACGGCCGCAAATCAGCTTTTTGTGTGTGAGGCCATCCCGGCGGCCGAAGAGTGTACTGCGTCACTTTCGTATGGCGCGCCGCGAGCGCTTCCAGTTTCCGCCGCCAGAGGTTCCTCGATTTATTGTCAACATCTTGCCCGAACGAATCTAATAGTAAACATTTCCATTCAAACTCCGGATTACTCGCTTATTCGGTAGAGTCTATCATTTTCATTTTGTATTGATTGTAGTTCTTTGTTATACCATTTATTTGTTCTTCTTATTTTACTAGTTTGGATTGGTATTAGCTAGTCAATTACTTCTTGAAAGATATTTATTAATGATTTAGACTTTTCATTAAATTCTATTTGATGAAGTTCATCTATATCACCCAGAAGTTCAATTTACCTTTTACTGTTATATTTTTTATAATTTCTGTATTTTATTAATTTGCTGGTTTTCGTATTAGTTCTTTTTGTGTTATCTGTAATGTGGATAAGGTTATGGTTGGTTATTTTTGGATTATCTAGAACTTTTACATTTAAATCTAATCTGTTGGATATGACAAGGTCATTTAACGTTCAGAATTTATCTATTTATCTTGTCTCATTTTTAATAAGTTGTTTCATTCCCGATGCTTGGATAATTTTTTAAATCTTTTAGGATACCTATGTATTAGGGTGGATCGCCATTGTATGGATTTTTTCTTATTTTATAAATTAGTTTTCGCGGGGTGCGGAATAGATGCTCTAGGTACATACAATTAAGCATACAAAATATCAATTTAAAATTTTGATAGCAAGTACTGCCCCAAAGCAGTTGAATTATTTAAAATCTGGTAAAAAATTGTCTCTTTATAAAACAGTTTTGTGTCAATATTAATACTTTAATTTTTACTTTTACATTTCATAATGAATAAAAATTGCCGCGCCTTATTTAATAATATTAAAAAAAATGTGATAATATTTATTTTCCCGTGAAAATTTGACAAATTGCCGAGTCCACTTTCTCGCGCATCGCTCGCGCACCGCGTATCTTTAGATCAACCGTCCATATCTCGCAGTACAGTTTCAAGTTTTTCTAACGTTGATCTTCCAACTGACCAACATTACTTTGCTTCATCTACTCCTTCTTCTTATGTTATAAATCCAACAGACAGTGGACTATCTGTTGTATCCAGAACATTGGATCGATACAGTATTTCTGATCAGGCAGGTGCTGCCATCGTCTGCACTACATTGCAAGATATTGGATTAGTGACAACAGATAATCTAACAAACGTGATCGATTGTTATAAGATTCGACGTGCTTGTGCCAAAACTAGGACCACACTGACTGCCATCAACCAGCCCCATTTTGATTTGTGCATTTGCATATCGTTTGACAATCAAAGGATAAAACATTAACCATGGAGGATGGACGCAGAAAAGTTGTGATAAAGAACATCAGTCTTTTGAAAGAACCTAGCTCACAATACATTGGCCACATGGGCGTTAAGTTCGGCGAAGCTAAAACAATAGCTCACAAATTGTTTGCATATTTTGTGGCGAAATCCATTGATTTAGCGTGCATCGTGGCTATCGGATGTGACGGCACAACAGTTAATACTGGAACTAAGTCTGGCATTATTCGACTTGTTGAAGGAAAGCTCCATCGTCCACTTCAGTGGTTGGTCTGTCAGTTACATCCTAATGATTTAAGTTTGCGACACCTTTTCGAATATCTTGAAGGAACGACACCAGGTCCTAGAAGCTTTAGCGGCCAACTAGGAAAGTTACTCAAGAACTGTGAACATCTTCTTGTGATACAATTTCAAGCAATAGAATGCAACTTACCTATAAACCTTACTTATGAAATTACAAAATCCCGTGACGACCTTAGCACAGACCAGCTTTATTTATTGGAAATGTGCCGAGCAATCGCCGAAGGACAATGTAATGAAAACTTAACGAAAAGAAACCCGGGTAAAATCTGTCATTCGCGTTGGTTAACAACAGCCAATACTATTCTCCAACTTTACACATCAACCAAGAATCCGACAGAAATAAGGTGATATTGACTGAATTTGTGCTAAGAGTGTATGCTCCGACGTGGTTTAAAATAAAAACACAGCCTTCGAGACAACCAAGAGCAGACTTCAACCGGCGAGACACCTCCACGAAACCATAAAATTGTCTCGTTACCTTCCAGAGCATTTGAAAAAGGTGGTAGATCCCGTAATTCAACGCAACGGGTATTTTCGCCAAGCGAAAATTTACTTATTAGTATGTTAAACGACGAACGAAGACAGATTAGAGAGTTGGCTCTCAGACGGATTCTAAGTATCCGAGAACTTACGTTGGGGTTCTCTCCAATAAGAGTATTTAAGCTACCTACTTTTAATTTCAACGCAGAAGACTATATTGAATTGATCTACTGGGAAAAAACATCAGAAGCACCTCTTACAAAACTAATATCTATCGAGACAATAATTGATGCCATTGCAGACCACGAAATTATCGAATCCAAAATTTTGTGTAGGTTCCGATTGATGCCCTGTCACACGCAAGCCACGGAAAGATGCATCAAAGTGGTAACGGCATCATGTTCTGCTGTTTGCGGCCCTGAAAGACGTGAAGGGTGGATACAAAACAAGCTAGAATCTTGTCGTATAATGTCAGTATTGAATTCGAAGAAGGACTATAAAATACAATAACTTTTATGATTTTGACGATATTTTTTAACCCTTTCGTCCCGGAAAGAAAAAAATCACATTGGATCCGAAGCGGGGTCACTCAGTCCCCCAATTTGTTTTGCTTATTAAAAGGTGTTAATGACATAATTCGATGAAATTTGTTTTGGTTATAATTAGAGGGAAGTATATATTACATATTTCAGTAGTCATTATCAAAATCGTTTCATAAATAAAGTCATAATTAATGTTCTAATGAATTTAGACCATAACGCATATGTTTTCAAAGAAAACAGAGAAGGCGGGTACGTAGCAAGCATCGCGCCTCGTTTCCGAATCTCGACTGCCGATTGGCGATTAAGCGTCGACGTGGGTGGCTAGTTTCTTGCATAGGATGGTCTGTAAATGATGAATATATTTTTTTATTATATTTTTTTTAAACAAATCTACCACTACTATACTGGTTACGGATGTTATTGCGAATATTATAGCATATTTAGATATTAATGAAGGTATTGAATTCTTTATTCTCCTAATTTATGATTTGATATATTATATTTACATTTAGGATCAAATCGTAGTGTTTACCTTACGATAAATGATGGGTTCGTTTGAAGGTATATTACGGGCGTAAAATTGATAATTAAAAATATATATATATACATATTTATATATTCAGTTAAAAGTTTTTCATTTTAGGACCCTTATATTTTTAACGGTGAACGGTTTTGAACCGCAGATGACATCAAATCAACGCGATCATCTGGGAACGCGTCCTTCTGTCAAGGTTCGAAATAAAACGGATTAAAACAGTGAAAAAACAAGGTATTTTAAAACTGTTATAGTTATATTTTATTGTAACCTCAGAAATACCTGTTTTTGATGTTTTTTGTGTGAATATCCCACAAGAGTCCCAACTGCTCCTAACCATGAATGTGATTTGTTCCGCGGCACACCAAATAAAAATGCCTTAAAAAATTAAATGTACTTTATTGATATGAATAAAGGAAATCATAATCTGTATCTAATCATTTCATGAAATAAATATGAATCTCGAACCAAATTTACAACTTATGTAAAGATGCCATAATAAGCTGCGAAAATATGCAGTTAGATACCGAGATGGAAATTCCGACCCTTATTTCATTAATAAAATCAAACGACTAAATTGCAAAATTTAATATCTAACTAATCACGCCGTTTCCCCGCAGGGGTAGGCAGAGGACGAATCGCCAAAAAAACTCGGTCTTGGTACACACTTCTTGCCTCATTCACATTCATACATCGTCTCATACATACTCTTCTATTATTTTGACTCTTGACATGTCCCGACTCGAGTATCTGATTCACTTGGTCATACCATGTCTTCCTCGAGCGTCCCCGACTTCTGGTACCATTCGCATTTGCATCATATATCCTCCTTACACTTCGATCTTCACTCATTCGCTCTACATGCCCAAACCATCTAAGCGTCCCTTTCTTAATCTTACTCATTACGCTTACATCAGCCTTGCACTCTTTACGGATCTCCACATTCCTCATTCAAATTTAATATCGTATAGAATAAATGTTTTACACCCCTTTAAGAGTATTTAAAAAACACCATTGCCAAAGTTTAAAATGTACTTACCAGTCTGAAGATGTAACAGAGAGAAACTGGTTCGGTCTCACAGATTATAATTATTTACGATAAAGTTAGGAATCATAAACTAAAACACAATTATTGCTAACACACGTTTGCGATAAACTTTTTAAAACCATACTGTACTTTTTTCAAACTCCTTGTTTACACTTTCCTTCAAAATTTGTATATAAAATAAATGTCTTTGTCTGGTCCATGTGTTTTTCATGTGAGAAATAGAGACAGATATAATTTTAATCTTGTTCATAAAATTTGTGACACACACCGGATGTATTCCAGACAGGCCGACATCTTGGCCCGGCAAAAGAACATCTTAGTATAGCAAAAGGACATACGAAATATGCAGTGTAAGCGACCGGAATTTAGCCCTTTCTGTATAACTTCGAAATTAGTAGCTACAGTTAGTATTGTCCATTTATGCCGACGCCCATATTTCAACTAGTGGTCAATCATTTAAGTAATGCAAAAAGGTAAAAAGTAATGGTAGGAAAGCAAACGTGACTCAAATATTACGACACCGCCCTTTCTATTAAAATGCAACTTTTACGGTCGAGTTCGTATCTCGCGGGATCTCGCCACCTGCATAGCTCGGCGAATATTTTTAATGGAAGGGATACGAGCGGGGCAACTACAGCAATGTTACTGAGCTGAAGTGAGACGGGAGGGGGAGTAAATTTCCAGAATTTGTTGTGAATTATTTAATATCTAAAGAAATATAAATGCGATATGTTTTTTTCAAATGTAGATCGATAACTGAATAGTTTTTCTAGGATTACCTAAATTAAAGAGTATGTGGTGTAAAAAACAACTGAGATAAAACATAAAACACTCTTTTGTGTACCAGTGTTCCCCCTGTTCGGTGCGCGAGTGTTAAGCTAGAGAAATGCCACCAAATAATATATATGTTGATTTTTGCGGATATCAATTTTATTTCTGTAGTTGTAATAAATATGCGAATTGTGCAGAAAATGTAAAAATACATATTTTTTGTCATTTGACAAAAGTAATATTGAACTATGGCGTACCTAAGAATGCGGTGCTTAGACCAGTTTTATTCAATTTAAGAAAAAAACATAAATTACATGTACAATACATGTTATTAAAACACTATCTAATAGGTTTTAAATCATATATATAAATAGAAAAACTAATTTGTGTTAATTTGGCTGCTTTTTTTTTTTAATTTTATTGCTATTTATTGTTTAGTTCTTTGGTTGAAATTAGAATAACGAAATTTTTTAATTTCATTTTTATTGGTGGTATTAAGTACCATTAACCCTTATTAGTATGCTAAGACATCCACCGTGGATTTCCTAGAAGTTCACCGCACTTGCCTTGATGTTACGGTATTTTAAGCCTTATAATACTTCTATCATACTATTTTATTAACTTTGCAATGAAATTATGTATATGAACATTCTGTCGTTTATCATTTTGTCACTTGCAAATACATTATCATAATTTGTGATTTTCAAAGTTAGATTACAGTATTTATTTACGGGAAAACCTCAAATGATTTATGTTTATGGTAAAGAACGCTTAATTAGCTGGAAATATATTAAAACTCAATAACATTTTCGCACGTCTTATTTAACTATATTTTATAATAAGAAAAACTTCTCTCTGATTATATAATGTCTTATACTTCTCTATTATTACTCCTCATTACTCCTCATTACTCCTTATTACTCCTCTGATTATATCTGATTATTATATGATTACATTACTAAATAGGATAGATAATAACATTTAAACACATTATCTGGTAAGACGTAATAATTTACAAAAAAACATCATTTTGCAAAACATGTAAGTTATTACGAAAATTGTGTCAGCCGCTGTACGGCGGCTGATTGGCATTTTACCTCTGCCATTCCAAGGTTTAAAGTAAATAAAAGTACACCTAATCTGGCCTATAAATTTGATATGGTTCTATTAAAAACTTACCCAAAGAATGTATAATTATGGATGTATCAATTAACACGACTGCGGCTAATGGAAAAACAATCACAATACAAAACATGTGTTTCTGGAAACAAATAGAAAATGAATGGGTAAATATTTGTATACT
The DNA here is from genome assembly GCF_061612785.1 of Hesperophylax consimilis. NCBI lineage: Eukaryota > Metazoa > Arthropoda > Insecta > Trichoptera > Limnephilidae > Hesperophylax > Hesperophylax consimilis. Next base: position 12,786,284 of record NC_142852.1, read on the forward strand.
ATTTGTATAGACATCTCACAACTAGGTACTTAGTGTTGTAACAGACAATGACTTATTTAAAAAATATATGTAGGTATTTAATAGGAATAAATCAATCTGTGAATAACAAAGTTTTTAATTTTTACAATAATACATCTATTTTCAATTTTTTTAAGTAGTGGCGCAATTTCTCGGGCCGGTTTTGTTTGGTTTTACTGTGGATTGTGCCATCCTTCCCAGACATTGGCTTTAACTGCGGTGAACATTTAAAATATCCTTTAAAGATTTTCTCCGTGAGTGAAATATAATTTTCAATATTAAAGTTAAATTTAATATTGAAAATTATATATGAAATATTTAAATATTGAAGACAATATTAGTGATTTCTAAACGAAAATCTGAAACAGAAAAATCAGAAAAGGAAACGGTCACAACTGGGTAAATGTTAATGTTAGTGGTTCTTATTCGAAGTATGATACAGTTAAAAGTGACCGAGGGGAATAGGGTCCCATTAGCTCAGTCGGTAGAGCACTGTCCCGGAAAGACAAGGGTCCTGGGTTCGTGTCCCAGTTGTGACCGTTTCCTTTTCTGATTTTTCTGTTTCAGATTTTCGTTTAGAAATCACTAATATTGTCTTCAATATTTAAATATTACAATTTGAGGTTTTACTCAATAAAGTTATTCCGAAAAATAAATATATGAAATAATTGACAGACATCTACAATATCAACGTTTTACTTAGGAATTTTCATGGACAGCAAGAAAACTTCTAAAACCTAGTTCTACACACTGCACATTGCAGTGTACCTGAAGGAAGTTATGATTTCATTGAACTGCTATTGTAGCTGGTCGGATCCTTAGAGGATGAGAAAAAAATACCTTCAAACGAAGCCAGAATCTTAACAGCGTAAGTGTGGCCTTGGTGAATTGGACAGATCTGCGGTTGATTTTGCCATATCACATCTCTACAATAAAATAGGAATCTTTACGACGTTTACAACTATTTACGACTATTATACCAATCCATCAATCAACACTGACAAAATGACTCAATTTATTAGATAATCGGTTATTATGTGACACATCATTTTTTAGTAAAAAAAATTGTAACACAAACAAATACATACCAACTAATAACCTAATAAGAGAAAAAATCGAATTTTCGCTGAAGATTTTTTTACATTAACCCCCGAGGCCCTGAAAAAAATAATTTCCCTCTTGGCCAATTCAAGTGATGAAGTCGTGTAAAAAAAAATGTAATTGATGTACTTACGGTCGACTTTGCCCTAGCTGGCCTAGAAAATCGATCTTTCCGTGGGGTTTTTTTAAATAATTTCTGATGAACGTATTACAAAAATTTCAAATATATCTAAAGCGATCCCTCGGGAAGTTACGAATTCACCGTCTAGGAAAATAAAATCTTATTTTATAGTTAATACGTTTTATACAATTTTCAAACCGTTTTACATAAAATATTTAAATGGTTGTATTTATTAATTTTAAATATAAATAACTAACATTCGTAGGGATCAATCTACTAACTTAGAGATTTTAGTAATACGTTCATAAAAAAAATAAAATGTAAACGTCGAGCAAATCCCGGTTATAAGAGTCGCCATAAAACTTAAAATAAATATATTTGACTCAGGATTGTACCTTTCTTCCCAGGCACTGGAGTCAACCTCGCTAACAATCTCGCCAAATGTCGGTCGGGTATGACCGAAATTAATTTATTTTTTAGGTATATTAACTGCTGTAATGTAATCCAATTTATTATGTCCGCGTGTGTATACGTGATTGGCACCAAAAGTTGACAGAATGCATTGTCATCGATAACGAGTCTTCTGCTGAGTTTCAACTCGATCTGATGTCAGGAAGTAGGTTAATTTTTACTTTCAAGATTAGCTGAAGTATTTAAAAAACAGTTTTTCTTAAACCTTTTCAACACGGACGATACCATATTGTATAACAATATTTACCTGCTAACAAATGCCAGTAATTCAATAATGTTTTATAAGACACTTTTTCTTATTTTCTTAAACTTATCAAAGCGGTCCTATTTGTAGAAAAGACTTTACATTCATCAGATAACTTTACATAGTCCCGGGCCGTAACTATGACGTCAGAGCCGAAGCGCTTAGATTTGAAACCGAAATAAAAACGCGCGTTAATTAGGTACTTACTAGAATTTGATTAATTTATACTTACATATTTGTCTTAAAAAAACTTCTAATTTTAATACAATTTTTGATATTTATAAAAAGTATTTTAATTTAAAATTTTCTACTTTTTTTAACAGCATTACTTCATTTATAAAAAGTATTGCTTTGTAATTATTACTATGCGTGACAACTGTCAACATCCGATGTCATTATCAAACTTACAGAGCCGAACTTGTTTATAATAATTTATTTGAATTAGAAATGTTTGCATTTCGTTGCCCCGAACGCAATACCACATCGAATACATTATTTTTCACACAACAATTCAAATCAAAGTTCGTCCAAAACTCTTCACTCGGACGTATCTGCAAAATTTATAATTATTCCCTAGTTGATCATTTCTACTGTAAGCTTAAACATTTTAAAATCAAATTCACCTTACAATGCACCTATATTTTTTTTCTTTCGGTTTCAACTTGAAATATCTTTTTTCTTCCTAAAAGATTGTAAATGGAACTTAACTGGTTTATTTTATACTGAACATCTTAAATGAAAAAAATAATTCACAAGTATAACTGTATGTTTCCTAAATATGCTCAAATAAAAAAGGGTTTTATTAAACAAAGTAAGTTTTCACTTGAAACTAGTGTTCAAACTTTTGCATGTGTCTCTGTTTATGTAAAAAGCACGGAAGTAATTTAATCAGGAGATAAAAAGGGATTGGAGATACGAAAAAGCGATGGGGTCAATGTAAGTCGTTATTGAATTTTACCATTTCCTTCAATTACAGGAAATGGTAAAATACCAAACTAAACTCCTGTAAAGAATAACGGGATATTATAATTTAGGGTTTGTGAAGCAGGATAAATAAGAAAGAAATCAGAAAATAACCTATCGAATGAACACCGTAAGTAAACTTGAAAAATTCCGACATCTGTCAAAAACTTTAACAAAAACACCTTTAAAATAAAAAGTTAATTTATTACAGTTAAATAAATCCCGTAAGTACTTACTGTCTGAATCTTTCTGACAATCAATTCCAATTTTAAATCAAAGGAAATTCTATTTCTAGAGTTTATTGAACCCGAGTTACACACGGACACACAGATACACCACTGAAATTATATTTTTTAATAATTAAAATAAAATAACTTTGTTGCTAAGCTTGCCTAAATCGTTCCCACAGTCAATTCCAATTTTGAAAATCAAAGCAAATTCCAGTTCTTTAGTTCATATAACACGAGTTACACACGGTACATAGACACACCACTAAAATTATAATTTTTAATAATTAAAATAAAATGACTCGACACATCTCCGAAATTGTTACCGTTAATTGCTGCACTACCCCTATTAACTTGCGTTTATTTTTCCTAATAGGAAGGATATATCTTTTTACTAAAACCAACCTAACTAATAACCGATTTGACAAGGCTAGCAGCATAAATATACCACTCTCTAGATCGATATCTTCCGGCTTTTTGTATCCAACAGAATTATACAGTACTTAACCACAGATATACAAGCAGTACCTACCGTGCGGAGCAGAGCAGTAGACAAGGTAGAGGAAACTCAAGGCCATTTAAAAAAAGATGCGACCATAGACAACATAATTGCTCTCAGCCTACTCTATTCATTCACTAGCCCAAAAAAACTATTATAAAAATAAAAATGTCCTTGAAGCAGAAAAATGTCGAAATGTTTTCCAAGGGCAAGGTTCATCTGACTAAGAAAATAAACTTTTACAGTGCATTTCCTTAAGATGAAACTTGTTAATCTGAGAAGAAGAAACCCAAAATAACAAGAAATTTGCAAAAACACTGAAAAAAATTTCCAAAACATGATTGTCCGACAGTACGACGAAAAATTCCGACATTTTTCAGCCTCATGAACTCATGGTTACATATGTTTAAAAATCTTTAATTTCACCAAAACAATAAGATAATACAGGATAACACTAATCAATAACATGAATAAGTTTATCGATACAATAAATAACATTTATACGTTGTGGAGGAAGACATATGTCAAGTATGAAGCATTGTTCAAAAAACCGAACGAATAACCTAAAACTGTTAATTCACTTTAAACTTGAACTTACGTAGGTAGGTTGAATATAATATGTTTTCGTATTTTTTTTTATTTTTTTTTTTATTCTAGATAAAAGAAAATTACATTTTTCACTTATTTAACTAGAAATAACATATATATTACACATAAATATATTACACACTGATATTATTCACTTTCATTGTTTTGTTGATTGAGCATAAAACTGAGCAATTTTTTTTTAAATGTACCTATACTTTTTTCATTTTTAATTTCGTCTGGAAGGCAATTGTATATGTTGCTTCCCTCGTAACCAATGGATTGCTTGCCATAATGAGTATGTATGGTGTTTAAATGTATTTTATCGTGTTGCCGTGTAAAGTGTGTGTGTACTTGGGACGTTTTAATGAGTTCTGTATTTGTATGTATGAGTTTATTATTTATTTTGTAAATAAGAAGACATATATTATATTCATATAATTTTCTTAATTTTAATAGTTTTGTTTCCATATATAATTTTTTTGTTGATGTTCTAGATTTGAAGTGAAATAGTTTTTTGATTACTTTGTTTTGTGTTACCTGTAGTTCGTTTATATATGTTTCACATGTATTTCCCCAGATTTCAACCAAGTAGTTTAAATGTGAGTGTACGAGGCTATAATATAAACCTTTTTTAATTTTATTTGGTAACAGATATGATATCCGGCTGAATACGCTTATTAAGGGGGTGATTTTATCTTTAATATCTTGAATATGCTGTTTAAAAGTTAGGTGTTTATCAATGCACAGTCCAAGATATTTCTCCTGTATCAGGATTTGCAGGTTGTTATTTTCAATTTTTAAGGGTACATGAAGAGGAATTATTTTACGAGTTGAGCTTAAAATCATGTATCCTGTTTTTTTAACATTCATTGTTAATATATTTGATTGGAGCCAACTGTTAATTTTGTCTAAGTCACTCTGTGCATTTTCTAGTAAGATGTTTAAATCTTTACCCCAGTAGAAAATTGCAGTATCATCTGCATATAAAAAAATATCACCGTTTAAATCTAATTGGGAGATATCATTTATATAAATTTGGAACAGAAGTGGTCCTAGTATGGATCCTTGCGGAACTCCGTAGTTTATTGGTAGGTGGTTGCTATTTTGATTATTGATGCTAACGAATTGCTTTCTGTTGCTAAGATATGATTTGAATAGATTAAGAGCAGGACCAACTACACCAATTTTCTCGAGTTTCTTGAGAAGTATGTCATGGCTTACTGTATCGAAGGCTTTTTGAAGGTCAATTAGTATAGATAAAATATAATTTCCACCATCAATGCTGCTTCTAAGTTTACTGATTAAGTCATTTACTGCCGCAAGTGTGTTTGATTTTTTCCTAAAGCCATATTGTTTTTTATATAAGAACGATTTTTTTGATAGAAAGTTGTTTAATCTATCGTAGATTACACGTTCAAAGATTTTAGATAAGATTGGTAAGATAGAAATGTAAATTTGTAACTCGCTAACACTATACTGGCTTATATTGTATTTTTATCACGAACAACTTTAACACGCAATATTTTCGACGGAAATGATAGTATTTCGGCAGAAAATGACAACCCGCGTGTATAAATAAACCACTCTCATTTTGTTTGAATGATTTGAAACTGTCAAACGGAAAAATTCCGTCATCTCTTTCTGTTACACGAGTCATTATGGTAGAGAGCAAGAGATCAAACCAATCCTTCTGTTCTCACCAATGAGATCTGAGCTTTTAGCCATATTATTCGTTTTCTATAAGAATTTTGAGGTGGGCGTGGCGGTTTCAAATGAGTTTCAAGGCCAAAGCTTAGTTAAATGCCCCTGGCTAGCAGTAGTTAGTCACTTATCGCAGAGCAGATAATAAAATGACGTGATAAAAAAAATATTAATGTGAGGAGCGGCGAGGTGATATTTCATACGCTGGCAATACCAGCCAAGTTTGCGTACAGGATTTATAACCTCAAAAGTCTACGCTTTTATTGAATGGGTCTCTGGAATACGTAATAATTCCTGATAACTGTCAAGATTGGCAAACAGAAATATACTATCACCTGAAGCTGTAATTGTCAGTATATTTTGAATTACCCGAACATAAGAAAGAGATAAGTTAAGATTCGATTCAAACGCTCTTTCTCCGTGGCAGCGACACACGAAACCGGCCGTGAGTACTAACTACATTAACCTGTAAATACTGATGACGTGTGATTATTTATATTACCAGAGTGTTAGATACTTTTAGTACAAGTTTTTTTTCCTGTTCGCAAAACACGAATACGTTAAATAATTCATAAAACAAAAATACTATAAATACTATCTATCAGTATAATTGGGTGGGCTATGTACGTACATTGTACAATACAAGTGTGTTCTCTAATCTCTAAATAGTCACTATCTGAGTCTGTTTGTGCGCTTAGTTCTTCTTAACCACGCTATGGCTTTGATAGGGTTTTCACTATCACTTGAGAATTTCTGACGGAAGGTTTATATATAATAAAATAATATAGTTAAAGAAGCATATTCGGCAAGTTCCAGAATGAAAGATAATCTCAGTGTGGGCCCTGGTGTTAGACCACTATTCAGAATCGTGTTTGGTGACCAGATCTGAATAGCCAAGTAACCTTTTTCCTTCCGCTCACCACTACATTCAGCCTCACAACATACCACAATTGGGGATTCCTCTCACTAGCTCCAGACGGTTGGGAGCAGTTGGGACTCTTGTGTAGTATTTACATTTAAAAAGGTAAATGTGTTTCAAAATAAATATGGTCAACGAACCCTTGAACATATTATACTATTTATATTTGACAAGTTGACACGAAATTAAAATAAAATTAACAAAAACTCTCTTATGAAATTCTCTCTGATGCCTTCTGACTTAGCTCTTGGAAAGGAACCGTACATTGGATATTATGATGTTATTTGACTTGGTTTAAATGTAGAAAAGTGGGAAACTCTTAGTGCGCACTTAAAAAAACTCTTTGTAATTTCTTAATTTTTACAGTGTTCCAGATACATTTTAAGGCATTATTACAAAACCCACTGAAAAGTATAGGTAATTTCATCTGCGAGGACACGCTTACAGATAAAATTACAGTTGTTTGAAGTGCAGGTTTAAAATTCTGATAGCTGATCATGGAGAAAACCATGTTCATGTGCTGAGTGTCGCATAAAGATTCAATCTTAAGTTAAAAGCAGTTTTGTCTTCTGAATGATGTGTTAAAATTCCAAATGCGGATTCATCTGCTTACGCATTTCGAAGGAAACCGTTTACATGTTTTTGAGTGGAATTTAAATTATAGTTTCACACCATATGGTGCAAAATTCCGAGGAAAACCATTTACTTGTTCTTCGTGTAACGATTATTTCAGATCGTTGACTCTAAGGCAGATTTTTTCTTGAGCTTAAACCAGTTTTGTGTTCTGAACGCAACTTATATTTCGATTTGCAGAGTCATTAATTTCTAGTAGTAGACTCATTTGTGAACGTGACATTTAGTCACTCATTTTACGTTTTGTATTCGAAAGGCTAGGTGTTACATACAATAAAAAAGCAGTACTTGGCAAAATGAGGTTATAATAAAATATCGGGGGTTCCCTGTCTGTTCTCAAGGTAACAAAACTTTCCTTGCTGTTTTTCCGTTACTGTTACTTCCTGCACAACATTCCTCCCACAAACACGGTTGAAATTCGCATATGTGTATTCTTTTCTTATATTTATTATAATACTGCTGTGCTAGGACTGCAATGAGGTTTTATTAGTGGTGTCTGCCACACTCCCTGAAACTAAACTAATTCCAAGTAAAGCTTGATAAATTCTCTCAGTTTGCAGGTGAACAGGGCTCTGGAACTCTAGACACAATGGAGAATTCTATTCTAGAGAGAGTCACCATCAAGAAGGAACCAGAGATACAAGAAAAGGATGGAGGAGGATTATCGCATGCAGATATAGGAATGAATCACACAGATGTTAAAAAGGAATTCTCGGAGCATTCTGAAATAATTCACCAAACGGCGGCGGGTAAAACCTAATTTCCTAGATGTGTTTTTTTAATCATGAACTCAAGTTACCCGTTTTTATCGAAAACTTTATTTTAGCTTTAAAATATTAGCGTATTTTGTGGATACATTCACAACATGTATCCATTTATTTTAGTAGTTATAATATTTTACAAAGCTCTTTCTAACAAGCTACTTGCAGTAGCATACCGGCTACAAATTCTCATCGTATTAAATTAATATTATCTATGTCTGCATTAATTAAAAAAAATATTGTTTCTCTTCTAGGAGCAGCAAAGCCAATTTGTGATATAAATTCAGTTCAACAAAAAAGCAAAGCACAAGGAACTAAAAATTCAAAATCTTTCCCATGCACGGAATGTGACCGAAAACTTACTTCCAAGTCAAACTTAATAACGCACATGCGTACACATACTAAAGAAAAACCATTTTCATGTCCTTACTGTAGTTATGCGTGTTCACAGAAGACAAGCTTAATAACACACATGCGTACTCATACTAAAGAAAAACCATTTTCATGTTCTTTCTGTGATTATTCATGTCCAGGGAAGTCCAACTTAATAACACATATTCGAACTCATACAAAAGAAAAACCATTTTCATGTTCGTATTGTAGCTATGTATGTTCACAGAAGTCAAGCTTAATAACACACAATATGTCTACTCATACTAAAGAAAAACCATTTTCATGTTCGTACTGCCCCTATGCTTTTTCACAGAAGTCAAACTTAATAAAACACATGCGTACTCATACTAAGAAAAAATCATTAGTGACTGACCGAAAGTAAATTTTCAGCCGATACTGAATTTCATCTTCTCTTCTAGTGTTGACCCAAACTAAAATCAAAACTTGAACCAATAACACACGATACATTATGTCCTCATATTTAAGAAAAAAAAATTTCATGTTCTTACTGTTTTCTTATTATTATTTTATATTTTGCCATTTAAGTTAAGTTTGTACATGATTACGACTTAAATGGTAATTACAGTTATTTAAATATTGTAAAAACATATTATTAAATAATGAGTACAAAAATAACGGCACAGTTTTAAAACTAAGTTTAACAATAATATTAATGACGAGTTTTGATTTCTTTGTATACGGCCCTCTTTTTTAAAAGCCTGTGCACTCCTGCTGTACTGCGTTTCCTTGGCAACAGTTGTCGCGCTGCATTAGTTCGGCAAATTGTAGAAACTGCCGAACTTGCTCCCCGCGCATCCCTCTGTGCTTAAGTGAAACGTGAATCTCTGAGATTTATGTATGACAGCATCTCTCATAGTATATTTATCTTTGTAAGTGACTTTAAAAACTTTATAATAATAATATTTGGATAATTTGTAGAGCGCAGTTTTTGTGAAAAATCACCTCAAGGGCGCTGTACAATTTATTTCCTAGGATCTACATTTGTTATTTAGAAAAGATACCAAAACATACTTACCTGGCAAGTCACTTCCGACAAACACACTTATATTAAAAAGTTTATGCTATACATATTTCCGTATTTTATTTAGAAATACGTTCAAAAACAGCGAATTTTTCTGGAATCAAATGTAATGCGAACACGTGTTCCGTTCACTCTGCATTCGGACAGTTCTCTTAGGAGAAGTACATTGCAAAATTGTCTTTAGGATTAGGGGTTATATGTGTATAAATGAATCGAAATCGAAACGATATATTGAAATCCTATTTTTTCAAGTGTTATTTGGAAAACGAGTCATAAGTAGGTACAAACTCTGTTCTGATAGCCGTCCTAATTATCTCCAAATACCAAACTTTGTACATCCAGAGATGTATGGGCTTTTTTAATCTTTTCATGTATTTTGAATGTAAAACATCTTGTTTTAGGTCTGTTTATTTTTGAACCCGTACTTTTTAATGTATTTTCCTGATTTTGTTTTAATGCATTTCTATAGTCCATCATTGAGGATACTTTTTAACTTTTTGACACCAACAGTACATAAATCAAATGAGTGATTATAATAATTCATAAAGTCTTATAAGATAATTTATTTTGTGACATATCTGTAAAGTGATTCTTCATATGTTGTGTCTGTATGTTGCTTCTGTAAAATGTTTTGTAAATGTTTTCTTCATACATTGTGTCTTCACATTGGGTTGGGTTGGGTCTTATTTATCTGTACAAAACTCTTTTTTTTATTTTTTTTACTCTTCTATTTCAAAACTACCAATTGGCGATCCCTTAATGAGTTTGATAACTCATGGGAGTGCAACATTGTTTGTTGTTTGTTTAAAAAAAAAAAAAAAAAAAAAGTAAAACATATACTGCTCAGTACCCCAAACTAGGGAAATGCCCGTATCATGGTGGTAACATAACACAAATAAGAACATATTATATAATAATACAATCATATGCATATAAGATTAAAAAAAAACAAACACAACGGATTTGGGTGCCTCGGTGTTGATAGGCAAATCTGGAGACGTCATGCTGCATAACAGCAGACTCTGAATCTGCATCTCCAGTCCTCGAGTCCTGTCCTATCCAGTCCAGTCCAGTTTTCAATTCAGTCAGACCATGATTTTATTCAGGAAGTTTTCCGAATCTGTTCTGCCACTTTCTATAAGCCATATTGTAATTAGCTTTTAAATAGAGTCCGTTTATTACTGTTGTTGTTGTTTGAATTCATTATATACCTTAGGTGCTAGGAATATATGAAATCGTGGTCCACACCTTGTATTAATTTTTTGCACTATCACTCTTTGTCCTGTTCTTAGTCTTGTCGTGTGACTGTGATTTACAAGACTGTGAAGCTTGGGGTTGTTCGTATAGTATATTATAAGTACAGGTATAATAATTTTGTTTTCTAGAATAAGGCTGTCGATGGATACATGTTAGATGTATTTACAGGTTAACTACAGCTTTTTATATGCAGTCAGTGTAAGAATAGTGTCACCGAGTTCACAGTCCTCACAAAATAATGTGTCTATTTTTTTAAATATAAAGATGTACCCCAATAAAAATCTTTGGTTGCATGTAAGGGGAGAAGTTATATATTTATACATAATGTGTGTGTAGGGGTATTGTATGCTTGTAATGAGTGTCTAGTTGTCTGCATAATGTTTGCAAGTTGATGATTATCTTTCAATTCTCTTTGCCATTTTTTTACTTCAGTTTTAAATACATATATTTGAATTTCAATTTTGTTTTCTCGAATGAATGAATAAGTAAACGAATGAATGAAATTGAAAGTTGAAATTAACCCACTTCCAGGAATAAACGCGAATATTTAAAATATTTCTAATATTGATTTCTAATATTATTATAAATATTGTGTAGTAACTTTGATCCTTTACTAGGTTACCTGCTAAAAATACTAGATATACCGTTCAAAATACAACCAATATCATTCCCATCTCCTTTCCTTTCCAACTCCCTTAATGATAGTAATAATAAGCTGGTTAGGTCTCCGTAACTCATTTGCGGTTTTCGAACCACCTTGAACGTCGTTGAAACCAAACGTGATGGAGTAATTAAAATTCAAAGACAATAATTTATAATTGCAATTTATTATTAATTATATTATTTATTATTAGGTACGTCATATAAATAATTTAATACGTATTTTACTGTGCCTGTCTCACAAGTGTGTCGAGACTGAATGAATTCTTCAATAATAGGTATGCTCAATTTCGATGCGTACATTTTTTGATAATTTTGGAGCAAAGAATTGTATGAATTGAATGTATACATCATATATTAGGTGCAGAAATCATTAACGAAGAAGGGAATCAGTGTAGGGTCAAGGACAGTTCCTTGGGGAATTCCGAAAATGGTTGGGAGATTAGCGATTAATGTATTCACAGCGTTTCAGGATAATTCATCTATTATAGGATGACACAAAGCGTAGTACACTTTTTAATGTCGTTTGTGTTGAGGATATTACGGATTATATGTACCTGACGATTTTATTTGTAATTTCTTCAATGTGTGAATTCCATCGGATATTTTAATCGATTTCAATTTCAATGTTTATCTTTACTACCAGTATTTATTCACTTGCTTAGTGACAGGCAAAAATCAATTAGACTTGTACCAAAAATCAAGGTAATGGTTTGAGTTGACCAGTCTAGGTACGTATTCTGGAAAAATATGAATTTATTTTATTTATTTATTATTGTACATTTATATCATTGGACAAATAATGTGAACACGGGTATTATATATATTATGCATATTGATATGTAATAATACAAGTAAAAAGTCGAGGATAAGCTGTAATGCAGGCCTGAATACATTATGGCCCAGTCCACATTAGTTTCTAACTAGGCAGTGCCTTTTCTAAACATCAATTTCTTTGGTTATTTAAGTTGTTTGGTAGGTATTACCAAATTATTTTTGTACGTATCAATTATTTCGTATATTAATTATTTCGTTTTAATTATTTCGTAAGTAATATTAATTGTACTTAATAATTAGGCACGTAATATCTGATTAATATCACGTAATATCTAATATCTGATTATGTAAGAATTTTTTTTTTTGAGTTTGAAGAAATAAAAACGAACATACAACTAAGTACTCGTATTAACTTATTATTTCCAAAACTGTCCTGCTGAAATCTGATAACCATTTTGCTATTTTTGGACCAAAGGATGACTATTCCCACAGTTTCAGTTGTGAAGGGGTTTTATTATATACTAGCTGTACCCCGCCACGCGTTGATGTGGCTCAGGCTGTGTGTGCAGATAGAGAAACAATAGCGCGTTTTGGTTTTACATCACAGGTAACATCTATATAATATATATAAACACATGCGTATTCAAATACAACGTTGTGTCAAAATTCCAAAGCAATCAGTGAAGAATTGAAGAATCAGTGAAGTGCAATCATTCCACACCTACCTACTGAGTCTAGTGTTGACATATTCTTACGTCTGCTATAATTTAATAAAAATCAACATAAAACTGAAGTGTACTAAACTCAAAGATCTAAACTATTAGAAATCAAAGACCGCGCTTCAAATCAGTGCATTTATATCTTGTGAAGTGCTATTTTTTCATGTTTTTTTGTCTTCACAAAGAAATTGCATGTTAACTGTCAAAAAAATAAACAAACAATAAAAATAAATCTGTCATTCTGTACTAAAACGAGCCAGCTGTTAAAAAATACAAAAGTGCCTAAACTGTGTTGTAACTATCAATATTATACATCATTCAATCAATTTTATTCACAGCGAAATCACTTTTTATAAATTTATTTCAACATGAATAAACTATGCATCGTTTGTGACAAAAATATCGACAGTCCAGCCGAATTCATATCTTGTGTTGTCTGTGATAATGGCTATCATCTTGTTTGTGCAGAGATTGGTGAAAACATACGTGGTGCTCGTAATTCTCAGTGGAAATGTAAAAAGTGCACTAAAGCTTTTATTAAAAAAAAGTCCAGGAATATGAATTATTGTGATGAAAAAATCGATCAAGAACCATCTACCGGCAAACCTACCAAACAGCTAACTCAACCTTCTAAATCTGCAATCGAGCAGTCAACAGACGCAGAGAAATTTCCTTCCTCAACCGTAGATGGCGCAAGCGGTATACTTACGTCAGATAAGTTTATTTTAGAATTAAACAATTTCAAAAAAACAATAATGGATTTTGTGGAACAAAAATATGATTCGATTATCGCACAAAACAAAAAAATCCTTGATTCATTTAAATTTTTAGCGGATCAGCAAGACCTTCTAAAAAAACGATTAACTGACATTGAATCCTCGCAAGAAAGGGTCATTACTGATATGATAGAATTAAAAAAAAAAAAACAAAACGCTGTATTAGAAAATACTACTTCTCATCAGGACGACAAAATTGACCGGCTGGAGTACATTACAAAGATGTGCAATATCGACATCAGAGGCATCCCTGAAGCAAACAATGAAAATATTATGGAAACTCTTAAAAAAATATCAAAAATCATAAATTACGGAGATACCACGATACCTTTAAAATCTGAAAACAATAAAATGTACAGACTAGGACCAAAACTGTCCGAAAAAAATCCCAGATCTGTAATAGTGTCGTTCAATAGTATTAAATCTCGACATGACTTCCTACTCAAAGTCAAAGACTATAAAAAATCCTCTACCTCCAGTTCAAGCAAACTCAATACAGCAGATCTAGGGCTATCTCAAGAAGCAAAACGGATTTACGTGTCCGATCATCTAACGCAAAAAGGAAAATTCCTACTCTCCCAAACTAAAAAATTCGCCAGAGAAAATAACTACAAATACTCTTGGTCATCTTCGGGGCGCATTCTGTTAAGACAAACGGATACATCCAAAATTATTACGATTAAAAACATCACTGATCTTGATCGAGAAAAACGCCAACTACTGTGACAGATGATAAAAAGTACCTCAACATTTACTGCACTGCTAAACAAAAATAATCCGGATAATATCATCTTCATCGCAAGTTTTTTTATGAGCTTTTTCTTTGTCTTTAAAAATAATAATGTTTTAATTGAAAATAATGCATTCTTACTCTTTTTAGGAGTTCTTTCATGTAGCAACAATATCAGTGTGAAAATTATTTATATCAGTATTCACTATTTTTATTATACTTTACCTCCTTTGACTGTAACTCACGTTTCATTAACTCTCTCTAAAAAAAAATTATATATCTCCATAAATAATACTTTCACTGCAAGTTTTTATTTGAATATTACCGCTATATACTATTCACACACCCTAAGCATAATACCTAATATTTATCAAAATAATTCATTCTTACTTTCATTAGTAGCTTTCCCTAGTAACATCAAAATTATTATAAAAATTGCGAATCTTACAATTAAAAATTCTAACCATACTCTTCCTCTAAGCAACAAAAACCACGCTGTTTTAGTATTCTTTAAAATATCTGTTTACTGTGTAAATATTATTCTTCCTGCATGTTCTCGTAGGAATCAGAGTAGTAATATCTTATTTACTCACTATATGATGCTCCTATTTTCTTCAATAATCTTTTTATTTTGGTTAACTTTTATTATATTCACTTGTATTTACAGAATTTACATTAACTACAAATGCTCGAGCTCTGTCAAAATAATGTTTTTGTATTTCTCAAAAACCTTTACTACTGTTTTATTTACATATTTTTTCCGCATTATTACTTACCGGGTTCTGATCCATTTACTTATACAAGCTAGAAATGAGAGTGGTACATCTACCTTGTATTTAATTATTCGCTCGTTGAAGTGCGGCAATACATTCAATCCGTGGGCAATTAGGAGTCAGTTCATAATTCTCTTCAGAATATTATATATTCAAGGTAATATATTCTATATTCAGTTTTCGACATCCGTGATTAGCACATTGTATTTAACATTAGGATACAACAGACGTATACATAATGTTTATATATCAGGGAAAAAATCCCGCTACAAATGCCCACGCACATTTTTAATCATACTTTTGCATTTTTCACATGTTACTAAATTCAATTATTGTCCTTTATCACACCTAACAATTACAATCAGAAGCATTATACACTATAGTATGCACTTTACGGTTAAAATATATTTTAAGTTGGAATACTATGTATCAACATTATCATTCATGTTATATAATGTTCTCTAATTATCTCATAATAATGCACTCTGTCTATTCTCTCTCTCTGTGCTTCAATCAAACTCATATGTACGTATCACAAGCAGCGAGAGTCTTTGTAAGATTATGTTCCCAGCAAATCTATGTAAATCTGGAAAAAATCTTAATTTACATAAATATGTCCTAGTATTGGTTCTTCTTTGCATTTTTCGCATGTTATGGTATTTAATTATTGTTTTTTGGCATTTTTTTTCGCATCAACTCCTCTACAGAATCAGCACATACTTTGCATTTGTCCATTTTATTGATTTTATTGTTTTCATATTTATTGTATTTGCAGCCTTCATGACAGATATCTACATAATCATCAACTGCTTAGATTGCTCTTTACGAAACATACCAACACCATCATCTTTTATAACATCTTTTATATCTAATATAATTAGTGGAATCAACTTTCATCTCAAAGTAAAATACGCATCATACTCGAATTATCAGAACTCACAATCTACTATACAATATATTAATAAAACACTGATTAACAACACAGTAATTTACACTTTCGTTTTTAACTTTTTGTTTGCTGACTTTTCGCAAAAGAACTACGGGTTCACCACCACACATCATAGTAAATTTAATCATAATTATGTTTCAGTTACCTTCGGATAATTACAATGATTCTGTAATTAGCATTAATATGAATATAATTCGAGATCTGGAGAATTTAAACAACTATAACTGGGACTCATATAGTCTAAAAATCATACACCAGAATATTAGAAGCATATCAAATCTCGATGACTTTACAATTTTTCTTGATCTATTTAATTCATCTTTCGATGTTATAATAATAACCGAATCCTGGTTAAATAAATACTATACCGTAAAATCAATCCACAATTACTCTGAATATCACACCACAACCAACCTCAACAAATCTAGTAGAATTGTTATCTACATCAAGGACGGAATTAAAGCTCATGTAGAGGAAATTACTTTAGCACAATCAAACTGTATGAAAATAGTATTGAATAATAACATATGCATATTTGCCATTTACAGATCTCCTTCCTTCATCAATATTGACCCCTTCCTATTTTCATTGCAAGCAATTTTAAACAATGCGAAAAAATTTGAACAGTAAATTATAATTATAATTATAAATTATAATTGACGGCCGGCGTGGTCTAGTGGTATACGCTTTTGACTACAGATCCGAAGGTCGCGGGTTCGAACCCGGCGTGCGCAAATAAATTTTATTTGATTAATTTGTGTTATTTCACAATTAATTAATTTAAAATAATATATAGTATATTTGCGGCACGTTCCAGAGTGGAAGATACTCTCAGTATCGCCCTGGTGTAAGACCACCATTCAGAATTGAAACGTTGCTTGAAATGGCTTTAGCCGTGTTTGGTGACCAGATCTGAATAGCCAGGTACTTCCCCACCTTCCTCTTCCCCATCTCCCTCCCCTCCCCAATACCCTCAGCCACACAACATACCCCAATTGGGGATGCCATAGTCTCACTGGCTCCAGACGGGAGCAGTTGGGACTCTTGTGCGGTATTACTGTAAAAAAAAAAAAAAAATAAAAAAAAAAAAAATAAAAAAAAAATAAAAAAAAAATAATGGGAGATTTAAACATTAACACTATCCCTGACTACCACCGTCAATCAATCGATTATCTATGTCTACTCGCGGAAAATGGTTTCACACAGACTATTAACAGCTTTACTCGTGAACAGGGCTCGAGTAAATCCTGTCTTGATCACATCAATGTAAAAAATATTAACTTTATTGACACTTTTGTTATACACTCAACTATTTCAGACCACTATACAACATCTCTTTGTCTTAAAAACAAGCCTCCCACTTCTTCAAAAATTAAATACGTTGCTAAAACTAATTTCAACAATTTAATTGAGGACTTGAGCGCAGAAAACTGGCTAAATGTTCTAGATAAATCAGATACTGACTTAGCAATGAAAGAATTTATTATCAAACTACACGAGTATATATCAAAACACACAAGTAATATAACCGTATCTAATAAACAAATTAAATTCACACCATGGATCACCCTGGGGCTAGTTAAATCGATTCACAGAAGAAATCATCTTCATGAAAAGGCAAAAACATATCCTGAGAATTTTGTATTACAATGTTATTATAAAAAGTATAGGAATTTGTGTAAGAAATTAATTACATCGGCGAAAGAAAATTATTATAAAAAACTTACGAAAACAACTGCAATCCAAAACGTTTTTGGGATACCTTTCGCAATATAACCAAATCCAAAATCAATAAATCTTCTGAAATAAAATCGCTATACATTAACACATCAAACTCTGAAGTCCCCAAAGATATGGCAAACTTTGCAAACAGTTACTTTTCATCTGTGGGTGACACACTTGCGAAAAAAAATCTCGATAAGTGTAAGAAATCAGAAACCGCTCTTGCCAATTTAACTATCCCTAGGATCGGTCACAAAATAGACTCAATCACAACTTCAACTAACGAAGTCATGAAGATAATTGACGACCTTAAGTCATCAAAAGCATGTGGTCCCGATAAGATTTCATCAAATCTTCTAAAAATCATTAAAGTATACATAGCCATACCGATTGCGTTCATTGCGAATCTAAGCTTTAAATCAGGGAAATTCCCTAACCATTTAAAGCAGTCAATTGTCATTTTACTGCATAAAAGTGGGGACAAATCACTGATACATAATTACCGGCCTGTTTCCTTGCTCAACTCTGTCTCTAAAATTATGGAGAAAATTGTAAAGAACCGTCTCATCCATTATCTCGAAAATAACAACATCCTTTCTAGTAGACAATTCGGCTTTCGCAAAGGTTTAAGCACTGAAAACGCCATCGCTAATTTGACAAAAATCATCTCTAATAATCTAGATAAAGGTAGTAAATGCATTGCACTTTTTTTAGATCTAGCTAAAGCGTTCGACACTATCTCGCACAAAATTCTGCTGAATAAACTACAGCGAATTGGGATACAGGGTCAAATTTTCAAGTGGTTGGTTAGTTACCTAGAAAACAGGAGCCAAAGAGTGGATATTAACGGTACTCTAAGTGATCCAGCCAATATTAAATATGGCGTACCGCAAGGAAGTACACTAGGTCCCATATTGTTTAATGTTTATATAAATGACTTATGTAATACTTCATTTGCAGACCACATTATTACATTTGCTGACGATACAGTACTTTTATTCGAAGGCAAAACCTGGAATGAGTCTTGCAGTAAAGCTGACTTTGGCATAAACAAAGTTAAACAGTGGCTAGATAGTAATCTCCTCACTCTAAACTCGGATAAAACGAAATTCATCTGCTTCAGTTCAACTCAAGCGGGTCAACCACAAGAAATTATTAACATTAGAATACACCATTGTTACGACATTATTACATGTAAATGCAATACCTTAGAATGTGTGGACAATATAAGATACCTAGGAATTATCATTGATAAATTTCTGAGATTGGACAAACACATAGCCTTTACTTCCACAAAGGTCAGGAAACTTACACATCTGTTTATAGCAATAAGAAATATTCTATGTCTAAATGATTTGAAACGAATTTACTTTGCAATGTTCAATTCCATATTAGACTATGCTTCCTTAGGTTGGGGAGGTTGTGCTAAAACCATACTCGATCCCTTAGCTAAATCCCAGAAATCGCTTATAAGAGTCATACTGAAAAAACCTTTCAGGTACCCCAGCGATTCATTGTTCGCAGAGTTTCATGTTCTTGATGTAAGACAATTATACATGAAGAAAATCATATTACATACTCAAAAACAGAGGCACTACTTAGCTTCCGTAAACCACTGTCATAATACAAGACATGCAAAAAAACCCAACAGTTCCGCCCACCACTTCCTCATCTTTAGCACAGAGACAATTCTCATACTTAGGCCCTAAACTGCTCAATCTCATACCTGATGCATGGAAGGAAAAGAGTACTAATATTCTGCGTATGCAGGTAAACAATTGGCTTCTGGTCTTGGGGAGAGCTGAATGCGAGAATATGCTAAAAAACAGTAATTGAATTGTAAATTTTGTTTTTCTTTACATTCTTCTTTACATTTTAATTTATATTGGTATTATATTAGCATTACAGGAACTGTATTTTTACATAAAGAAAGTTCGAAAATTGCTCAATTCTTCGTGATATTTTTCCTTAAAGGAAAAGTTCCTTCTTTACTTTCATTTTTTATTTTTTATTTATTTTTCATTTCCTTGTTTTATCTATTAATATTTCTTTAGTTTATTATATCAGCTAAACAATAGTAAAAAAAAAAAAATGTCGTGGTATAACTGAAAATATACTAGATTATGAATATACATTTGTATTACTTTACCAACAGAATTTCTTCAATTCAGTTTCATTTTCAAATTCATTTTCTTGTTTTTATCTATTAATATTTCTTTACTTTATTATGTCAGCTAAACAATAGTAAAATATGTCGTGGTATAACTGAAAGTATTCTAGAATATGAATATACATAGTATTATTTTAACAACAGAATAGTCAACACTATAATTTACTATAATTTACATGTAAAAACATTATCATATTGGAATGTCCTAAAACGGGCAATCGCCTAGTTGGACATTTTAAGTTCATTAATTGTATTATGTTATATTTACAAACAAACAATAAATAAAATAAAATAAATAAATAAATAAGAACTTTCGGAGATTTAAGATTTTGAACAAACGAACATTTACATTTTTATTTATATAGATAGATATATCCATAAATATTTTATTATAATATATGTAGCCATAATTAGTTGAGTGTTGACTAAGGAAGAGCGGGTTATTATTTCCTAGTCTACGGGAGGAGATATTTATTGAAAGGCAATCGTAGTAAAGTAGACAAATCAATAATACAATTAATTCTTTTGAAGAACCATTTGAGATTAAATTTGTTTACGGTTCTTCTAAAGGAGAAAGAGAAAGTCTCTTCCTTATTCTAGCCTCCCAATAATTGTTGGACAAATAATTAAAATAAATACTCACATCGTTTTTAACTGAAAAATAAATATTTTTCTATATTTCGTCTCGATTACATAACCCAAGTTTCAATAAGAAAATAGCAGAGAAAGCAGTCATTTTTGGTAAAATAATATTGAGATTAACGAAGGCTTTTTCTTTATTTATCTCTTAGGCACGAATGGTGTTTATTACATATGTCGATAGAAAGGACTATAGTATAGTATAGTAAAGTACGGGTCGCTAACGTCAGGTTCTCTGCTATGAGGGGCGTTATTGGCGTTATGAGATAAGTAATTAAGCATACTATATTCACTAACTCTATTTTATGATCTGATTTTTCTGTTTCAAATATTCATTTAGGAATCGCTAATATTGTCCTCAATAATTAAATAGTACGGTTTGAGGTTTTAATCTTTAATTAATTAAAAAAATAAATAAAACTATTAATATTGTTGAAATTTCTAGTTAACCCACCTATTAATCCCAACATGATTAACAAATGAAAGATTTGATTGAAAAGTGATGCCCGAGTCTTAAAGTTGTAAGTCTTAAGAGCATTGTTATCAATGTTGTCAGTAAAGATCACTGGATTTTTTATTCGAGAAAATCTGACAATAGGTTTTTGATATATTTAAGTGAAGTCTGTTTTCACTGTATCAAATCAACAATTTGTTGGGAGAATATTACAATGATAAATATTTGAAATAATTCTAAAAAGTTGGAGGCATTGAAAAAAGTTATATTTAAATACATCATAAAATAATAAGATTTATAATATAATGTATAAACAAGATTGAACCCTGTGGTACTCCACTAGTTGCATTATTCTGTTCTGACAGTAAACATTATGCCGTGTAGTAATCAACCTGTCTTTTTCTTTAACAGCATTTATTTTTGTTATAATTTTAATAACATCTATTGTTTTTAAAATTTCATTTAATAAAACAATTTCTACTGTAATGTCATGCTATGCCAGAACATTTGTTTTGCCATGTGGTATCTTGAACAAGTCGTAGCAACGTTATGTATGGTTTTGTTAGGTTAGTTTGAGTCGTACTTACTTATGGCCACACGATCTTCTCAATCCAGTCTAGATATTGAGTGACTCTAGTGTACACGGCGGGAATGGTGGAACCACATCCAATCCCAAAGGAGGTGATTCCAACCTGGTGATGGATACAGTCCTTCAGTCTATTGGTTGGCAGGTTAATAGTGAGAGGTCCACCGCTGTCTCCCTGAAGGATAAACAAATTACTTTACGGTAAACCGCTACGATATTACAGGACAACGGACCTCTTGCACCACAAATACTGAACTCACACCGGCCACAGTACTCCTCTAATGCCATTAGATGAAAAAATCACACTTTTATCAAATATAACACCCATAAATAGTGTGAATTTATTTATAAAGTATTCAAAAAATAAAACCTTTACTAAGGTTAAAAAAAAAATTAAATTTTATAAAATTTCAATATTTTTAAAATTTCATAATTTATAAAATATACAAAATTTATAAAATTTAATTTAAAATACTAAATTTTGTAATTTTCAAATAGGTAGGTAGGTCCCTAAAATAGTCCACCAAATAAATAGTAGGTGTGTAAAAATGGAAAGAAAATTATACTAACGCTGCACGTGTCTTTCCCGCCATCAGAATTGCCGGCGCAGAGCTGCTGCGGGATGACACCCTGCTTCATGGTCCTCGTCACTCCGAAGCTCTGACGGCACTGCTGGTTGCTGAAGAAAGACAACTCCACCCCCTGCAAGGTGACCGAGTCACTGCCAGCTGAAATAAGGAAAATCATTAATTGTTTTCTCCTTTCTACCGCCAGTGGCGAAAGCAGCGCTACTGCACTATTTTTATATACTTTTAAATTTGGGGATGCTGAGCGGAGAGGAGAGGAAGTTCTGGTAAATAAAACAGTTGGACGTTGGACGTTTTTAAAAGGGGAGCCAAAATATGACTAGCGCCAGTTGCCATTTAGTTCAGGGCCGGCTCTGATGTGGACACCCACACTTATATCCTTACCTTATTTTCCCCATCTCCTTTATCCTCACTACGTACACCTATTGGCGTTGCCATACACCTGGCTTCAGACGGTTGGAATCAGTTGGTACGATTGTGCTGTATTCACATTAAAAAAGGTAAACTTAAGGAGAAATTAAGGAATTTTAGTAAGGTCTATTAATACGTGAAGGTTAAATAATCAAAAAAACATGTGTAAATTGTTGTAAATAGTTTGATAAATGTTACTTTAGTGCACTTCTGTTTAGAGTTGTAAAACATTAACAATATATAATTTACCTAGGCTAGTTCTACCCCATCCAATGGCCTTAGCAATTGTCTGCTCCATTGTCTCGTTTTGCCACAAACAGACGGGCCGAACGAAATCTGTTAACCTGTTGAAAAACATACCTAAGCAATGTGTGTTGAAAATACTAATCACCAAGGAAGATTGGTCAAAGAAGTTGCATGTTCCATTAAATCAAATCGCTGTCCTAGTTCTTGTATGTTCAATAAACCTTTTTTTGCAAAACTGAGTTATGAATGCCAATATGTTCATTAGCCTTTTGCTCATTAATGAAGCTCAAAAAACCATATTTTTTTTGGTTTTTAAGTGACATTTTAAGCATTTTTCGAGTGCCAATATCCACTCACGGAATAATGTTTCAGTTCTTATTTGTTCAATCTCCTGGATATTGAACATTCAAACACTCAAAGATATGAATATAATATTTTTTAAAAAGTTTATAGATATTTGTTCAACATCCCGCAGAAGGTTGAGGTCTTGAATGTTCAATCTTCACTGTCAACCAATCAGGAGCCGGCTAGTCAAAATGTGCGGCCATATTGATTTTTTGTTGCTTTCTAACAACGAAATTGTTCCACTAAAAATACGTTTAATTGCGAATATATACCGTTATTGAACTAAAAAATGACTTCACCGACTATAGAACCAATAAACCTTAGAACAGTAGCTCAAATAGAAAGGTAAGTCTTAAAATTATGTCATTTATAGGTTTTTCACCATATTTTACATGCACTTCTTGAATTTGCTGGGCAAATATACAGAATGCTTAATGTATTATTTATTTATTCAATTATTTATTTACAAACTTAGGACTTTTACCTAAAATAAGTATTAATAAATTATATTAGTGCATTAACCCTTCAGATAATGGTTTTTATTACTTAGGAAGTCTTGGGCAAACGTACTTTCGCGCGCGAAATTCCCAATTGTTCCCGTGTGTTATACATGTTCTTCTATATTAGTTAATATTGATCATTTTGCAAGAACAAAAACTGAACTAAAAACTAGGTATAATAACCTTTCAGACGTGATTATTATAAATAAATATTTTCATTTCTAAATAGATAGACTTTGGAATTTAAAACGTATTATGGGTTTAAAAAAACATACCTGTAAATTAATCCGTAAAACGTATAAAAATCTATGAAACTTCACATTTTGAAAACACATTCCTTTTGATAAGAAAATTTGCAATACTCTCACTTCACTTTTTATATTCCCAATACATTTATTTTTTTTAAATACGTATTAAAAAGTCACTTTTTTTCCACATAAAAATATTTGATCGATAATAAACTTTATTTTTAACGCGATTTTCCTAAGTATTTATAGTGCATTTCCAGAAAACTTTACAATTCACATATATATGAGGCATTTTTTTAATGAATTTTCATAATTTTTGTTAATGTCTTGTAAAATTCAATCATTTTTTTATCAATTTTGAACAGGTCTCGGATAAATCTCTAAAATTTCACCTAGTTATAAACACTTCGTAACGCGTTCACGAATAAGATATACATTAATATACAGAACAAATTCAATAATACATAGAACATATTACAACTTATTGTTAAATTGAGTTCGAAATATAATAAAACGGATTTCAAAACGTAAAAACAAATTCACGTATAATGAAACTTTAATGCATCTATAACGGACAGCATTTCAAAGACAATTGTCAGTTTGTGTCATTTGTAGGGATGGGCGGTACGCTAATTTTTAAACATAATCGACTCTTGTGCGAAAACGGGGTAAGTTGTAGATTTTTCATATAAAGTTGATTATAAATTCTTTTATATACGTGTAAATTTTTTAATTAAAAGGATGATCTACAAATTTACCTTGATAACAATATATAAGTACAAAAGATGAATAAATTTTTTTTTTTGAAGTGAAACTTCTTTAGGCGCGTAATGGATTTTCGGGGACGGAGTAAAACCGAGTCAGAATCGACACGAAAATGCGGGTACCCCCACCACCGCTCACCGTTCACTGTCCCTCTCTCACCATATGCGCTTGTTGAGGTGGGGGAGCCGCTCACGAACGTTCTCTCCCGACACGGGACAACAATCGATGCAGTTTTTGCACGATTCATTAAGGATTTAAGTGCTCATGTATATATCTCGCACTTTAGTTACCATAACCCAATTATCACGACATTAGGAAATGATATTCATGAAATTGACAATGAAAATGGCACATGATTGGTAAATTGTCATTGTAATTTCTTTGTAATTTTTAATTGTAATATTGTTATTTATGTAATATTGTATACTTGTGAATAAATTGAAAATTTTTGGAACTATACATTAATCGAACGTCATTCATCTATAAGAAAATATTAGAAAAAGCAAATCTTCGTCGTTGAATTATTTAACCTCTAATTTTCAAACTAACCTAAGAGAGAAAATAGAGATGATGAAATGAAAATAGAGAGAGAGGAATACTAGAAGTTTCACTTCTGTCTTGCGTAGGCTTGACACACCCACTTTTTTTTTTCATTATAATTCGATTATGATATGACTATTTTTTTATAATGCCTCCGCCGTCACCATTTCTCCACAGGGATAGGCAGAGAAGAATTAATCAATGCACAACACTGTTATAACACATACGCCGTGCTTTCAAGCGTATCCATACATATTCAGTACAGATCATGCCTTTTTTACATAATGAAATAAATCAATAACTTTGTTCAAAATTATGGAATTGTATTTTATTTTTAGACAAATCGATTATAAGAGAGAAACACAATATAAAATAGCATAAAAGTTACATGAGATAGATTACACGTAAATTATAACAATGGATAAAGATTATTACACATTTTTGTAAAAACACAGAATATTATTATTGGCACCTCTAAAAGTATACACGATTTTATTATTAATTATTTACAAATATCTAGATCCACAACTCAATCACATCATAACAACAAAGCAACATGGAAAATGTTTTTGTAAAAACAAAAGGCAGAAATGTGGAAAGTAATCTCGTTCTTCTCACTGAATTCATCGTCGATCACATGGACAACCGCACTCAAGTAAATATCATATATACAGAATTTGCCAAAGCATTTGACAAAATTAATAAAATATTATTTCAAAGAAAACTTTGCTCATTAGGTATACGTGGTAATTTATTTCGTTGGGTTACATCTTATATACTCAACAGATCACAGGCAGTAGCAATAAACGGCTTCGAATCAGATTTCAATAAAATTTCCTCTGGGATCCAACAGGGTTCTCAGCTCGGATCATTGTTTTTGATTTTATATAGTAATGATTTGATCAATAAAATACTCTGAAATATATTTATTTGCTGATGATGCTAAGCTATACAAGCCAATAAAAAGTCTAAACGATTGTGTTAATTTACAACATTATTTAAACAATATATTCTCCTATTATTAATAAAATCAACTATATCTTAGCGTTTCAAAATGTCATCACGTTGTCTTTTCGAAAAATAAAAAGAATAAATTATTTAATTATTCTTTAACAACAAAAACATTGCAACGGTCAGATATTCGTGATCTTGGAATAGACCTTGATAATAAACTATAATATAACCTTAATGTACATCGGAAGTTCCTAAAGTGGTCTATTTCGACCCCCGGGGGTCGATATCGGCTTGCTGGGGGTCAATGTCAGCGACAAAAAATTTTTGGGGTCCACGAGATTCAAATGGGGGTACATACGAGCGGACCCCCATTTTTCCTCAATTCAACATTTAGGAGTTCCGCAAATGACACAATAGACCTAACACAAATAATAATAGACTGAGAAATTACTTATTTGATATTTGCATTTTTATATTTCGTTAAGTTGTTAATTAAGGTATATAAATAGAGTCTACGTTCCTTTTCTCGTTAGAATTAATATATTCAAGCAAAACATTGTACAATTGTACATTGGAAGCCGCGAATTATCCTTGTTCCCCAATTTGTTTTTGAAAAACGTCCAGGGATAAATGTACAGACTTTAAAACTAAGTTTGAGGACATTTTGACTATGGAAATGCAGCGTTGAAGAATCGGATATCACGTGACAAGAAGAACTGACCGGAATAAGCACTGACAAAGAACTTAACGGGCAGTTCTGTAGGGCTAGCTACAGAAAAAAAAATTCCCGTTACTTATCCTGCTTCATTTTCATTTGGTGTAATACCTCACAAGGGCGCCCCTGTCTGCACAGTGTAAAGACAGAGGAACTATACCGCCACCCGGTTGTTGGACAGGCAAGGCAAGGGAACCTTTTTAGGAAAAAAAAAAAAATGATTATCACATGGGACGTTAACAGTTTTGGGAAAATTCAATATTCGGCAGGCAGGGGGTCTACGGAAAATTTTTTTTTGGCTATTGTTCTACGGGGCAAAAAAGTTTGGGAACCTCTGATGTACATCAAATCACAAATAAAGCTGCTAAAATTGTTATGAGTTGCTCATATAGATACATTCATGATCACGCGGCCGGATGCTGAACACGTGGCCAATGCATGTCTACAACATTTAGCACGAACCTACAACCAATAGGAGCACTAGGACGGAAACCATTACCTTATATAATATGATAATGAACGAACTGCCCAGTTCACGTGGACTGCATGTTACGTATGAGGTGACCTGCCTATACGGTAGTGCCCCCCTTCCCTCTGGCTCGCTCGCTGGACAGGTGAAGCGAGAGAGGATTCAACAGTCGCCCCGAGATTGCCCTTGAAGTAACACGACGGTTCAGGCCGCCAGCTGTTTGCCTTATTGGCAAAATTCAGAAAGCAGTGGGGCCAGACAATATTCCAGCCGAATTATGGAAAGAGTGTGGGGAAGTGGGACATAAATGGCTGTGCAACCTGTATAATAAAGTACTGACCGGAGAACCAATGCCAGAAAGCTTTAGGAAAAGCTATCTTCTTCCATTTTACAAAAATAAGGGAGACTCTAGGAAGTGCGACAATTATAGAGGGATAAAGTTTATGTCTCACACCATGAAAATATATGAGAGGATTATAAACACACGAATTAGGAATATTGTAAAAATACACGACGATCAATGCGGCTTTGTATCGGGGAAATCAACAATAGATGCTATTCAAACAGTCAGAATCATAGTTGAAAAATATCGAGATGCAAAAAAAGATTAACACATGGTATTTATAGACTTGGAAAAAGCATTTGACAGGGTACCCCGACGCCTGATATGGGCGGCATTGAGATCTCATAACGTACCAGAAGGATATGTGCTCTCCATACAAGATATGTATACAGACGTAGAAACACAAGTAAGATACACATCAGGGATGTCACCAAAATTTCCAATTAAAGTGGGGGTACACCAAGGATCTGTCCTCAGCCCATTGCTATTCATAATGGTCATGAATTACCTAACGAGTCAAGAAATGAACAGTATTCTCAAGACTATGCTTTTTGCAGATGATGTAGTACTGATAGAAGAAAATCATTGTGATCTACAAAATAGCCTGGAAAGGTGGAGAAAGATCCTGGAGGATAATGGACTTAAAATTAGCAGGAAAAAGACGGAATATTTGTATTTACCATTTGAAGACCCAAATGCTGTAACTCCTTCGATGCAATTGGATGGAGTAACATTAGCCAACTGTGACTCATTTAAGTATCTGGGCTCACTCATCTACAGAGACGGAAGATGTGCAGCGGATGTCAACCATAGGATAGGAGTGGGATGGATGAAATTTAGATCCGTAACAGGAATTTTGTGCGACACGAAAATGCCAATAAAACTTAAAGGAAAGACATACCAGTCTATTGTTAGACCCGCGATAATGTATGGCTCCGAATGCTGGACTATGTACAACTCTTACTCTAGGCAACTCGAATCAGCAGAAATGCGAATGCTTAGATGGACGGCAGGAGTATTATTAAAAGATAAAATTAAAAGCTCACGCATTTGAGGTAGCCTGGGTGTCACTGACATAAACAGTAAGCTAGAGGAACGACAGTTAAGATGGTATGGGCACATAAGACGGAGACCACCAGACTACACAGTGAAGCAGGCAATGTCTATAGAGCTTCAAAGACAGTCATCCAGAGGTAGACCAAAGAAATCCTGGATGACCCAATGCTCCAAAATCCTACAAAGAAACGGCCTAGATGAAAGAACCAAAGAAGAACTCATAACCGAAGAAGCTATAACCTGAGAACGAGAAGAGCCGACCCCAACAGCCCACCTAGGCAATGAGTTGGGATAGTGCTAGGAAGAAGAAAAAAAAATGAGGACTTATGGAACATAAAAAAATGGTTTTTCTCCACTGTTAATCCGCATGTCACCATGAAGGTCGGTTTTTTGATAAAATGCATAGTTTCACAAGGAACATGAAAAAGGTTTTTCTCCACTGTGAGTCAGCATGTGGATCTTTAGGTTGCTCAGGCGATAACTTGCATAGGTGCACACAGAACATGAAAAAGGTTTTTCTCCACTGTGAATCAGCATGTGCTTCTTCAGCTGACCTTTTTCATAACATGCATAGTTGCACAGGGGACATGAAAAGGGTTTTTCTCCACTGTGAGTCAGCATGTGTGACTTCAGGTTACCCTGATGATAACTTGTATAATCACACTCCAAACATGAAAGAGGTTTTTCTCCACTGTGAATCAGCATGTGCCTCTTCAGTAAACGCTTTTGAGAACACGCATATTTGCACACGGAACATGAAAAAGGTTTTTCTCCACTGTGAGTCAGCATGTGTGTCTTCAGGTTACCCTTTTCAAAACATGCATAGTCGCAGTCTGAACATGAAAAAGGTTTTTCTCCACTATGAGTCAGCATGTGTGACTTCAGGTTACCCTGATGATAACTTGTATAATCACACTCCAAACATGAAAGAGGTTTTTCTCCACTGTGAGTCAGCATGTGCCTATTCAGCTGACCCTTTTGACGACAAGCATAGTTGCACACGGAACATGAAAAAGGTTTTTCTCCACCGTGAGTCAGCATGTGGCTCGTTAGGTTCCTCTTTTGATTACATGCATAGTTGCACACGGAACAGGAAAAAGGTTTTTCTCCACTGTGAGTCAGCATGTGCCTCTTCAGCTGATCCCTTCGATTACATGCATAGTTGCACACAAAACATGAAAATGGTTTTTCTCCACTGTGAGTCAGCGTGTGGCTCGTTAGGTTGCTCTTTCGATAAAATGCATAGTTGCACACAGAACATGAAAAAGGTTTTTCTCCACCGTGAGTCAGCTTGTGGAACTTTAGTTGACCCTTTCGATAGCACGCATAGTTGCACAGGGGACATGAAAAGGGTTTTTCTCCACTGTGAGTCAGCATGTGTGACTGCAGGTTACCCTGATAATAACTTGTATAATCACACTCCGAACATGAAAGAGGTTTTTCTCCACTGTGAATCAGCATGTGCCTCTTCAGCCGACGCTTTTTAGAACACGCATATTTGCACACGGAACATGAAAAAGGTTTTTCTCCACTGTGAGTCAGCATGTGGTTCGTTAGGTCGCTCTTTTGATAACATGAATAGGTGCACACGGAACATGAAAAAGGTTTTTCTCCACGGTGAATCATCATGTGTCTATTTAGTTTACCCTGTTGATAACTTGTATAATCACACTCCAAACATGAATGAGGTTTTCCTCCACTGTGAATCAGCATGTGCTTCTTCAGCAGACTCTTTTGACGATACGCATAGTTGCACACGGAACATGAAAAAGGTTTTTCTCCACTGTGAGTCAGCATGTGCTTCTTCAGCAGACTCTTTTGACGACACGCATAGTTGCACACGGAACATGAAAAAGGTTTTTTTCCACTGTGAATCAGCATGTGTCTTTTTAAATTTCGCTTTTGAGCATTTGAATAGTTGCACTTGGAACAAGAAAAAGGTTTTTCTCTTACATGGGTGTGAAAGTTCATTGCAAAATTTGACTTAGGAGAGAAGGAGTAGTTGCGATGGGGAGAAGTGAATCCTTTTTCCACAAAATGCGTCCGAAGATCTGTTGAACAAATTTGAAAAATAGCATGGATGAAAATGATTCAGTTAAACATAGAATAAAAAGGCGAAGTATGTCCTAGAAACGTTAAAAAAATAGGTGAGGCCAAATTATTCAGTTTAAAATTAATACCTGCTACCTTGGTAATTCTTCCAAAGCGTTCTAAGCATTCCTCTTTAACATCCGGTAGGTCTATGTCAATTTTCATATAAGTAAGCCCCGCTTCATCTTTTCGGGGTCCAAGATCCGCGTTTATGGTTACTGTTTCCACATTAATGCTTCCTGGAATAAAAAAGGAGTATAAATAGAGTGTATCTTTGCATTGCCAGTCTTGAACTAAACGGCGCCAGGCGCGAGTTTAATGTCGACTGCCCTAACAGTCTTAATTAGTACACGCCAAGGCAGGATATCACTGTAATCAATAAAATGATGATTTGAGGTTTTTTGTAGCGCGGTATTTACTTAAAATTAATATCAAGGGCGATGTGTTAAGATAAGTATTCGACGCCCGGAGAGAACTGCTCCAATTGCACCCACATAGGGCCAACTATGTATCTTCGTACCAATGATATAAAACGAAACATTTTTATAATCGAATAACTGTAAACTATTTTTTAACGAATAAAGATACCATAGAAGCGGGAATTTGGATGAAAGTTTTAAAGGTCAATATCAGATAAAAATGACTTCAGACGTCCGCTTGTGGAACCGATTCAAGAAGAAAGAAAAACCCTGTTTTAGAGCACCTTAAGTAGGGAGTTGTAAGTCAATGGGATGGTGTTTTCTCATTCAATACTTTTTATTTTTAACGTATAAAAAATATGCTTAATTTACATCATGTTTCAATAAAATTAGGGGAAAATAGAGGAACCGACAACTTATTGTGATACATATAATGTTAAAATAGTGCTGTTTTTGGTAGTTTCCGGCAAGGACGCATTTTAGGTTAAATACCCAATATACCTCATGTATTATAAGAGAAGAAGAAACAAGTATGTTTCCTGTTTGCACGACATTTCAAAACAGACATGGATTCCGGTCATCCGTATTTAAAGTTCTATATTTTATACGTATGCAATGCAACTGGCTGTATGAGTACTCTCCGCATATTACGAGAATTCCTTCGTTACAGCTGGGAGGTCGAAATCTAAATCCGAAAATGCAATTTCACCTCCACCTTCTTCCTGGAGCCCTGGTTCCGTCTTGATGGA
This sequence comes from Hesperophylax consimilis, assembly GCF_061612785.1. Lineage (NCBI taxonomy): Eukaryota > Metazoa > Arthropoda > Insecta > Trichoptera > Limnephilidae > Hesperophylax > Hesperophylax consimilis. Next base: position 12,818,615 of record NC_142852.1, read on the forward strand.
TATAGTATTTGGCTTCAGTAGATCCATGGTCTGCTTTGGTAGGGTTTGGTTATTAGTTTAACCCTGAAAAAAAAAAGTTGTAATGGAATTCAGTTTTTAAAATATGGCTTCTCAAGTCGTTGCAAAAATACCCAATAGAAAACCTAGAAGTTATGACAAAGGTTTAGAGAAACGTCGTTTATCTTGGGAAAACTCTTTATTTATTTACCGTCTATGTCTACCACCATTCCGTTATAATCCACCTGTGATTAAACGACTGTTATACGTATATTTGTGATCATTTTAATAAATGCATTTAAAATACTAATCTTATAATAGGTTGATGTCAAATTGACAATTTAAAACATTCTGATGTGACAAAACGCCCTATGATTCACTAACTAAACTGGAAGAACGGCCGCTACCAAAGTAAATAGCAATGAATTTAAGTATTATTTCTTACCAATATCCAAATGCATGGGATAATAAGTTTAACAGGGCGGGATAAAAAGAGTGTAGAAACAGGAAGAAAGATTGTCGGAAAAGAAAGCACTTGTCAGAAAATATATAGGTTATGCATAGACAAGAATAAAGTCATAGACAATTAATATAATTTTCATGAACCTGGCCTTTTAAGAACTTGATAATTTCTACTTTTATTTTTACTGGGTACGATAAATACGCCTCTCCTAATAGTAGTACAGTATATATACATCATTTTATATGTCCAATAATGATCTTTAATTTAATATCCTTGTATATCACGTATAAATTGAACTCTTATTAAACAAATAAAAAATACTGTGTGTGCCATTTTCCTGTTACCAGCAGAGAAATGTCAAAATTCGATATTGTCGTAAAAAGCACATCTTCATATTTCATATTAGATCATTAAAGAACGGATTGTTTCTGAGAATTTTTATAATTCTTCAATTTTGAAAGATATTTTTTATGTTCTGTGAAAGATATTTTCAATTCCTGTTACTATTTCAGTTCTATTAAGCTTCTAGCCTATAAAGATATAATAACAGCATTGAATAGGACTTTTACTGAACCTTAAAATGAACGTTGAAATTTGATTAATTGTTTAAATTCTCCAAAATAATTGATTTCAAATCTGTTAAGATTTGTTTGGGCTTGATGAAGTTTTCAAATAACAGACGCATGGTTTTTTTTTGTTTTTACTGCACAAAAACTGCATTTCACTTTATTTAATGTTACAAAGAGTTAAATATTTCCCGACTCGGGCAAAACACTTTTACTAATGGTCTGTAGACCATAGTGACTGCTTATTACTATTTTGTAGGAGAGAAGAAGAAAGAATCCAGTCGGCGAGGCCTTTTATAATCTAACCAAGTAAAACACATTGACAAGCTAATTGTAAACAAACACTGTCAAAGAAAGCCAATTGATAAGGCAAAACATCTGTTTTATCTGTTAGCCCTAGTTTTACCTCTGACCGCTATGTGCTAGGCAGGAGCCTGTAAAGTAACTGGTGGGGAACTTTGCTAATGGTTCGTACATTTTAAACATATTGCCCCCCCGAGATGAGAAAAAACTAGTGGTTTTTTTGATATCAACACAACAAACCTTCAACAAATACTAAATTAGTTCATAATAACTAAACTACCTAAACCTGAAGGGATCGGGAATATAATGTATAACAATCAAAAATATAATAACCCTCATACAAATACATAATCCTAAAAATTAATCACATTAATAATCCCATCAAATTAATAAATCCATAACCTGATAAATCATAAAATTGATAAAATTCATAAAATTAATAACATTTACACATATAGATCACTTAATTAACTAATATTCTAGCTCCCGTATAGAGCAGTTCAAAAACTGAAGCCTGTTTTTTTATATGATTTCATACTTGACTTTTTTACTTTTATTTTTTATTTTTTTTATTTAGAAAAAAAGTAAATATTCACAAGAGATAAAAATATATTATATTTCATATCAGACATCACTTTTTTTGTTTACCCAATTTGTATAGAAATATTCTCGGGTCAAACTGGGGAGCTAGTCTATGTGCTTAATTACTATAATTATATAGATAATAATATGTTTAGTTACAAAAATGGAAAAAAGAATATTAATAATATATAAGAATATAAGAAAAAATAAAAGCTACAATATAAGGAACAGAAATAAGCAACAGAATAAGCAACAGAATATAGCAACAGAATATAGCAACAGAATAGCAACAGAATAGCAACAGAATATATCTGAAAATCATCGATAAAAGTAAGTCAATCTTCTCTGTAAAAATACAAAGAAAGTTTTTTTTTAAATTTAAAATAATTTTTCTCACTTTTTATTGTATCCGGTAAATCGTTAAATAACTTTGGGCCTATATATTCATGATGGTGTTGTGCAGCTGTCGTGTTGCATCTAGGTACGAACATGTTCCCAGATGTTCTAGGTCTTATACTTCGCGTTGAGGACCTTTCAGAATCTTTAAAAACCTTTAAAATAGCATTTCTTTGAAATGGTTTTGAAATCGGTAAGACCTTAAATTTTTCAAAAAGTTCGTTGTTTGGAAAAATTCTTGGTTTTTTTAATAATAACTTTGATTTTCATTTTTTGTGTTGTTACTATCGAATACAGATTATTCTTATGGATACCTCCCCACGCGAATATTCCGTACTGCAACACTGACTGTATAAGAGCAAAGTAAACCATTTTAATATTTGAAAGATTTAGGATATTTCTTAATTGTATAAAAATGTAAGTAAGTTTTCTAATTGTTTTTACACAGTTTTCGATATATGTTTCTTAAATTTCATGTTACTTTCTATAGTGATCCCTAGATATTGGACATCTGGGGTTTTCTTCAGGATTTTACAATTATTATCGTTACATTCTCCTCCTTTACACGAACGACTGTGCACTCTCACTCTAATATTGGAATCTGTGACAGGATCATTAAGATAAAAAGGTATATATGATGTTTTTTTCTACATTGAGACTAAGTAAGTTATCATCAAACCATTCCTTCAATATGTTAATGTCAGCATTCGCATCTATATTCACTTCTGTCCATGTTATTCCTTCGATTATGATGACTGTGTCATCCGCCTATTAGATAACACTTCCATTAAGAGGGAGAGTGAACATGTCATTGACATATATAAGGAAAAGTATAGGCCCAATTACTGTGCCTTGTGGAATTCCATATTCAGAAGACAAGGGTTCACTTAGTGAATTATTTAGTTTAAGGTATTGTTCTCTATTTTTTAAGTAACTCTGGAACCAAGATAAAGCTTTGTCTTCCAGTCCAATTTTCTCTAGCTTAGCGATCAGCCTAGAATGCGACACACTATCTAAAGCCTTTTTTAGATCGATAAATATTCCCAGACACTTCCGACGTCTATCCAAGTTCCCCATAACTAGAGAAGTCAATTTTGAAATTGCATTATGAGTTCCTAGATTAGGTCTAAATCCATATTGGTTAGAATGCAGAATTTTTTTTTCTTCTAAAAATAGGAATAGTCTCTTTTTCACTATTTTTTCAAATATTTTAGAAATGTTAGGTGTCAAAGATATAGGCCGGTAGTTAGTCATTTCCTCTGGGTTTGCCAGATTTAAAAATTGGACTAATTACAGTTTTTTTGTAATTATTTGGAAATCTTCCAACCGAAAAGCTTAAATTAATGATATGCACGATAGGTATTTTTAGAAAATCTTTATGATTTTTTATGATTTCTACTGTTATTCCATCGTATCCCGGCGCTGAGCCACCTCTCAGTGAACTTATTATATTTACAACTTCCGGTTCCGATGTGGGTCCAAGAAGTTGCATTTCATTTGTATCTATTGAATTTCTCTTAAAAGCCTCAGTGGTTTTGCTAGCAGCTAAAGGGTTAATTTGTTGTGCTAAATTTTTTCCTACATTTGCAAAAAAATTATTAAATAAGTTCGCACATTGAGTCGGCTCATCTTTTACGTCTATAGAATTACCGTTGTACGTCAGTCTGTGTATTTCCGACCCTTTCCGTTTCTTATCAATAATTTCATTAATTGTTGACCACATTTTTTTTCTTCTTCAAATTTTGCAAATTCACTTTGTGGCACCATTTTATTTATAAAATAATTAAAACACTTTGTTTTTACCACGATAATCTTTATTTTTTATATAAAGTCAACATGTTTCGAGAACGATGTTCTCTTCATCAGGACAATTAATGTACTAAAAACTAAATTGTCAAGTATATAGAGACAGGTGTGGGTAGAAAAGGAAGTAGTGTGGGGGGGGGGGTTGAGGGGAGGGGTGAGAGGTGGAAAGGGGAGGTGCTTAGATGATTTTACATTTAACATTTTTTTTTTATCATTTTCTACTTGTGACATTTTAATTTTATAATATTATTCTTTAGTATTCCTCATTAAATTTGTAAGCGTATTTCGATATTTGACAAAGGTATTTTTTAATATATAATTGAAAGGGTTTTTTTTACAAAGAATAAATAAACGTTGTTTTTCACGCACAGATTTCACCAATCCAGGACTAATCCACAGTTTTATTGGGCGGTATTTAGAAAGTAGCTTCTGTACCTTAGAGACGGTACTCGCTTCTACATGTTTTGTTAAAATTTCCTCGAAGAGGCGAGAGCTCTCTAAAATATCCCAGCTCTTTAATACACAAGCCCAGGATTCCTTAGATATTTTTTCCCGGAGAAGCTCTTTATTTAACACTAGTTTATTATATTCTCTATCTTTTAATTGATTAGTACTCGCTATTGCATTATAATATAGTAGGCACATATAGTAGTCTGTTATACCGGTTTTATAAACAATAGACTGAAATCTCTTAGTATTATTACTATTTACCCACATATGGTCAATACAGGAAGGTTTCTGACCGGCGACGTCACGAGTAAAATTGTTAATACATGATTTAAAATTCAATTCAGTTAGCATTTTAATATATTCATCCTTTAGATGAGATCGGTGATTTTCAGATATATCCAAATTAATATCACCAACTAAAAACGTAAACAAATCCCGTGTTTTGCAAAGAATTTCATTTAGTTGACATATAAACTGCGAAAGGTCTGACAAGTGTGTCCTGTAGATTGCAATTAAATTAATTGTCAGTTTATTTACACATAATACAACACGTAAACAGTTTACCTTGTCAAAAGCAACTTCCTCAATATTCCGTACTATGAATGTATTTTTGATGAATAATAATATACCCGAATTTTTGTTGATTTCGAGTGTTGTCGCAACGCGGCCGTAGTTCGGTATATCGAAGTGAGTATTGGTATTGGAGTGACATTCGGTTAACACTATAACTCCCGGTTTTTTAAAATTAAATCTAATTGCACCAAAAATTCGCAAATTTTTTTTTTGACACTTCTTATATTTATATGCATTATACTAAACAGAGGATCACACTTGTCCAGAACATCGTTGCACTCGTCGCTAGTCTCACAAACATTTTCGTTTATTTTATACAGCTGGTCAATGTTTTCCGTTATAAAATCTTCCATTTTTAGTAGTCTATTTTTTGACGAGCAATTGTCATCATAAACTGTTTGTATTCACATTTGTCACTGTTCGCACTGTGATTAATTGGATTATTTGTAGATCTTCTTTCGTTGTTTGATGCAATTTTTGCATTTTGATGGTTCTTGTTTGTTATTGCAGTCTTGATATTTATGGTTGCCTGCGCAATGTGAGCAGGCTGGGTCTTTTATTTTATTTAAGCATCTTAGGCTCGAATGATTAAATTTAAGACAGTGACAGACATAACCATTTTAAATCGTCGTTTTAATCGTTTTTTATATCGTCGTCTTTATTTCGACGTTCTCATTCGCATTTTGTCAATATTATACCTATTGCATCCTGCCTGAACAGATTAAAAAAATTAACTATAATTGAGTTAGTGACGTTTCTTGGTAAAAATTGTATAATTCCTTATTTGAAATAAAAAAAGTTACATGAAATATTTTTGGTTTATAATTAAGTGGGTAGGTATTTTAGTATTTAAAAGAAAATGTTGGTTTTGATTAATTTATAATTGAAAATTATAATCATACATTTTTAGACACGAGGTCCACTGTTCATGGAACACAGAACTACAACTAATAATAAATTTAAACAGTTTGAGAATGGATTTAAAAGTCGATGCAGCTGTCACAATAATAATTTTACATAATTAAAAATTAAGTCTTTTTTAAACTAAACTTTCAATAAAAATATATAATTTAATATAACTAAATAGGATTTGTGAGTAAATGTCCCTCGTGCTTGGTTGTTATATTAAAGAAACGCTGACCCTCCTAAAACGCCAAAACCCTATTAATAATTAATTGTATGTCGAATCCGGGAACGTTTCGCAATCAAATGTTTCGATTCTACCCATCACTAGAGACACAGCTCATATCTATCGTTTTCTATGGAATACAATAATACATCTGTCAGTTTTGACACAATCAGACACGATATGTCAAGTAATAATCAATAATATACTTCTGTAACAAATTATTAAATATTAGTAACGCCTGCATTGTTTCCATTAAATGCTTAAATTCTTAATGAGGAAGATTGTTTTTGTTTTTTTATTCGCTGAAGCGGTTAATGTTAAACAGTAGATTTGATTGATTCGTGTATGATTCTAACGACAGAATAGTGTTGTTTTCAAACTCCTGTGGTATAAATCTATGTTGCTCTTCCTTCTTTTATTTAAGGCAACGTTTCGGGTAGCCTTGAAGTTTACCATCATCGGGACAGATGTGTAGAAATGATAAAGACCAATCCGTGTTTTAGTTTTTGAACTACAAACCATAAAGATGGCGAACGATGTTGAAACATTGGAATTTCGACTTTGCCAATGTTGCTTGTCTACAGAAGTAGTTGTTTTTTCATCGAAAAGCAATTATGGGATCATTTTTCAGATTATCTCCGGACAAAAGGTATTATCAATGTATTATTTAATCTATTTAAAGATTAATGTATTTAGATAATGATTTGACATTTTCAGAACCCAAAGTATAATGTTTTTGGTTCTTGAGCCTTGTTGCGCCTCCTCCTTCTTTAATCAACGTTTCGGACAGCATTACAGTGTCCATCATCAGATGTAAGCGATTTGACCTTATGTGCAAAGAAATACAGAAAGAAGTTTGTAAAGAATAAGTTCAGAATCGCTTGTGATAAATATTGCTTCAGAAAATACTTTTTATTTGATGTGTGCAGCTTCTCTGATGACTTTGGAATAAATTATACTTTATTTTTCTGCCTGTCATTTTTTGTCAAGATTACGGACGTCACCAGTCAGTAGATTAACTTCACTTATTTGGGACGAAATGTTTGGGGCCAATATGTCCTAATAAAGCGGAATGGACTGTTTTATGCTAAACATGATTCCTTTGTTGATGATTGACTTTGTATGTATGGGTGATTCCAGCTGGATAATGCAGAGTTCCACCTGTGCCGTCAATGTTGTCACGCTATGGGGAAGTTATCTCGGTTCCGCCACATGTCCTTCTGCGCCAGACAACTTCTCCACCAGTTCTACATCAAACACTCGGACAAACAACAGGTAATCTTATTAAAATTAATCACCCCTGAAGTTAGCGCACTTTTCCCCCAGACACCCTGTAAACAATAGGTTAGATTCCCAACTAAACACGTCTTGTTCACAAAAGGTATTCAATACAAGGATTAAGGAAAAACCTTATAACGAGTGATCTCTCGGCGGCTGATAATATCTTGCATCCCATTACGTCAATTTAATTTAATTTACCCCGGACAGATAATTTTTAAAATTTTTTATTAAACTTTTTTAATACTATGTTTTTTTTGTAATTATATAGTTAGCTATTTAATTAATTTATTTAAAATCTCTGGATATAACAACGTGTAAATAAAATTCTTACTTGCCTTTATTTTATTTACCTCAATTGTTTTGATTTATTCAACTCTATTCCTATATTGTTTTTATTATTACACTAAAAATGAAGTCGTAGACTTACAACAAGGAGCAAGCTAGTGTAGGAAGTAGAGAAATATATTAAATATCTTGTGATTTTTCACGCGTCTGTGCTAGCTATTCATATTTTTATACATTTTTATTGTCAACAGGTCAATTTGGAGATCATTACACGAAAAAGAGCAGAATTAAATTTGGGAGTAAGACTTTCACGATCTAACACTCTATGTGTAAGCATATTTGCACAAGAAGTGGATTCCCCAAGTCTGGTACAAATTAGTTCCATTTCACAAAAACCTTTAAAGAACTTTACACAAGATGTGTTGGGAGATACGGAAAGCAAAAATGGAAACCAAATTGAAATTAAAGGAGAAAATTTGAATGTGGAACGTGACATTGAATTTGAAATTGGAATAGAACAAAATAATACTTTATCAGAACATTTTGAAGAAGACGACAGTAATTTTGGTGATTGTGAAAATTCTAAATTTGTTGAAGGTGTTAAAAGTATTGTGAAAAGAGAAATTAAAACTAAACGGAAGACAAAATGTAACAATATTAAAAGACATATTAATGGTATTTTAGTTGCTAAAGGTTTGTAAACTTCACTTAAATTATTACTATTTGTGAGTTAGGCAGAGCCACCTCTGGTCTGGAGCCCTACAAAACATTTGACTATTTTAACAAACAGCAATCCTTAGATTACAGGAGTCAAATCGGGATTCCGTCCTTGTACCTGAATTTTAATTGGAGATGTTCCGAGGAAACATTTTTATACGGTTGTAATTTGTCACATGAGAATGGGTCGTTCTTGAGTTCAACAGTTCTACTCTGGAATGATATGCCAGTCTCTCGTGTTTCCACCCTCCTATGACATGGCACTCCTTACTTTCCTTTAAAAACCCTCAACACAGGATCTCCTAATATAACATATGACTGATTTCCAAAATGTATCTATTCCAGAAGCACCGCAGAAGTCTGGAGTGGATAGAGTTGAAGAGGAGGCTGTAGCCTCTCTGGATCCAGAGAGTCCTGGTAGTCTATCATGTCCAGTGTGCCGCCAGTTATTCTGGCCCCAGAAAGAACTGACTGAACATCTACAGCAACATGTGGGGGAATCCAACAGTTGCTCTGATTGTGGACAAAACTTCAAGCAAGTATGCTTTAGTATTTTTATGCCAGTACTCTCTCAGATTATCCCACAACTACTTTAATCAATAATCCGCCGTAATAATTTTACTACATAGTTGAAAGCACAAAATCAAGCGAAGGAATTTCCTTCAGGGTCTATGTCATCTCTTGGGGATGATTGTGACGGGTCTTCTTAAGAAAAGGAAAGGGTGGAAGTTCTGAGAAGGAAAAAGGTATGAAGGAAGGGTAGGAATCCAGCGGCAGTGCGTCCAGGAGTGACGGACGAATGAATCTATCCCTCCCACTGCGGTACAAGGTGATAGATGAAGAGAGTCCGGCTGGAGAAGTCAAAGGATCTCCCGCCACGCAACTGATGAGCAGATGTATTCAGACAAACCTCACCCCATGAGCAGTTACCGGCTGTAGCTTGCCACTTGGGGTGACCTATGGCAGAGGGGAAGTTATTGCCTGCTTCGTGAGTTGAATTCCTCATCACAATGACAACACAAGCAATATTTCCGCTCAGTGTGATGGTAGACAGCATTGGAAACAGCGAGTTTGTTAATTTGGAACTTTGGCTCAACAGCCGCTAAGTTTAATTGGAAACAACAGTTGTTGATGCCATTCGAGGTGTGTAAAATGTGAGTTACATTTTTGCAGGCAGGCAGCGAAACACACTTGCGCTGTACACGGAGTAGGTCAAACCTTCTGCTGTGACAAATGTGGGAAAGAATTTTTGAGCAAATCTCCACTGGTTTCTCATTTACGGTAAGTACATTTATGTATTATGTAGAATACGTTTTTCACCGCAGCGGGTGCTTCTATAATGTATTATTTTTGTAGTTTGGAGGCTGATAGTGATATTGATATAAGGATAATTGTAGGAAATTTTATTAACCTCCTGAACGCCAACGCATCCTCAACCCCTCAAGCCTTTGGCATATTGACCCTTATATTTTTTAAAGAAACTGTCGGAAGGTCGTGGAATTTGTGTGGATTTCCGCTTTGCAATAAATTCCAAATAAATTAATTATTTCTGGATGTATCCGGATGGTGAGTACTGTTGTTCAAATACGCTTTCAAATTTTATTATTAGAAATATATATAAATAAAAATGTAAATGTTCATTTGTTCAAAACCTCAAATCTCTGAAATTTCTTCACCGATTGCTTTGAAATTTTGACACAACGTTGCATTCAAATCCGCCTGTGTTTTTACATACCTATATTATGTAGATGTCTCCTTTGACAGGTAAAAACATGCTATTTTGTCAGTAATAACAAAGTTGTTTAGTAATAACGTTCGTTGTAGAAATGTATTATATACTTGTACAGCGCCCTTGAGGTGATTTTGCACAAAAACAGCTTTATAAAAATCTTCCAAATATTATTATTATTATTTTGTGACCTGCGGTAGGTAAAAAAATACTTTGCAATCAGCAAAGTACACAACACCGGAGCTCGAACACCAACAATGACATATTATTATCATTGTTGATTATTTAATGATTTAGATGCCACTGTGCAGCCCCGGGGCCGCCCTTGCCGCCGCCTTCCCCCTCCCGGTCCACTACTGCGTCGAGTGTGACCGCCACTACAAGTCGGCGTATATCTTGCGTCAGCACTTTGGCCGCACCACTCGATCCCAACCTCTACAGGTGAGTGCCGCCTAATACCAGAGTGAGCAGGCAGCATTCTGCCAATGCGCTCATATCTAGTTAAACCACAAGCAGGATTATTAGTTTGGTTTTGCGCACAACACAGCTATTACCCGTGGAGTCAGTTTGTTTGGTCTAAGAAATACTTGTCTTCATTACTCTCATGGTGAGATATATGATCTAAACGGTGCTCGAAAGAGAAAACACAACAAAGCACATTAATTGCAGATTCGAGTGCCTGTCGTGCCCCTCGGTGCGGCGCTTCCGCAGCCCCGCTTTGCTCTCCCAGCACGCGCGCGCCGTGCATGAGCGCGTGGAACAGCTGACGTGCCACAGCTGCGGAGGTAACTATGCCACGCTGGACTCGCTGCAGTCCCACGTCAAGAAGAAACACATGGGCTACAAACCGCCACGCAAGTGGGCGTGTACTTACTGCGATAAAAAATTTAGGGTAAGTTTTATAAATTACTAGCTGACGTGTATCCGGCGTTACTCGGGATTATGAACAGTGGCGGCTCGTGACTTTTGAATGTGATAGAGTGCAATGAGTGCGCCGCACGGATTTCCTGAAAATGTTCTTACAAAAAACCTAATTAACGAAAAAATATAAAAAGTCATTTTCGGCAACATCAATGATGCCAATTTTTTGTAATATTAGCTAATTCTAGTACACCCAAAAGTCACGAGCCGCCACTGGTTATGAATGGTTTAATTGTGAATACCTGACAACTGGGTGCTTTTTGTGGCAGTAAATAGTTGGAGGTGTAATGGTCGCTTTAGTTCCTCCCAAACAGTTGATCGAGGAAAGATTCTCGGCCGTGGCAATTTTTTATTTAAACTTTTGTATTTTTAATTTTAATTTTGACTTTTATTTTAAAAAGTTGTGAGTCTGCACTATGATCCGATCACTTTACACCTGTGACACCTAACAGTTAAGTTAAGGTCCTAACCTAACCTAACATATCCTGGCCTATTTTTTATCACATTCTCTTTTGTCAATGTTCTGTTTTATCTGAGGACTGATTTAGTTCACATTTTTAAGTAATTTGATAGTAAAAAGTAAAAATTTAATAATGTGGAAATAATAATATTAATTTCAATGCAAAACCGACTTGGAGCAATTAGGGTACATTCAGATGTGAGGTTATGATTGACGCATGAATAGACACTAATTATAGTACATTCAGATGTGAGGTTTGATTGACGCATGAATTTATTTTTTATTTTTATTAATTGCCGGAAATCCGGGCGTTTATTGCAATAATGTGATCAATATAACAAATATGAAAGTAACCCGCCTCACTAGAAGATTTCTGTTCTGAGGCGGGTACATATATTTGCTTACACATACACATACATTTATACAAATATATATATCACTATACACATGGAGCATTCCATATATAGTTACATACATATATAGTTACATAAAAACAGGAATTTCGTAGGAACTTTGAATTTACAAAATGGTAGCGTCTAAATCACATAATAATAACATATCAAAAAATAGTTTAAACAACAGTATTAGGTATTGATAAACTAGGCATGCGTAAAACATAAGCAGTTTTAACAAGAAATAGTAAATCACTATAAATGTAAATAACACATGTATGTAAATAAGAAATGAGAATTAGACTAAGAAAGGATTGCTAGAAATTTGCTGATGCATGCCCTTTTTTATGTAGTAACTATGTGTTGAAATGTATAAGTAAACTGTTTGGGTGTTTATGAGTGTTGCAGTAAGTGGTTTCTTTTAGGAAGGTGTTGAAGATGTAAGGTGCTAGGAAGGATTCGTGCTTTTTGGCAAAGGTTGAATTAATTTTTGGCACTTGAAGTTGATTCTGTGATTTTGTCCTTGTGTTATGTGGGTGAGTTACGTGGCATGGTGTGGATTTTATGCAGTTTATTTGAATGATCTTTTTTATGAATAGTTTCCTCATATCTAGTATATTATTTGTAATTAGGAGATTTTCCGTTGGATGCATATATGGTTTTTTGAACATAATCCTAATTAATGTTTTATGCATTGTGTTTAGGGGCTTAAAAAACTTGTCGGCGGCTCCCCCCCAGGCTGATAAACCGTACGTTAAAAGCTTTGACATAGCGCGAAGTAAACATTTTTAAATTGTTTTTGTGACATGATATTTCTTATAGTTTTAAAAATATATGATAGTTTACGGATTTTCTTTGTGAGGGAGTTAATGTGAAGTTCCCAGTTTAATTTATGGTCCACTGTTAAGCCTAGATACTTGATGTTGTAAGTATGTTCTATTTTTTCGCAGAGGTGGTATGAGGATTTTGAGGGAGTATATGGGTGTAGGTATAAAGGCGGAAGGGTTTTTGGTTGCCCAGTGATGGTTTTGCTAAAAGTTAGGTATTTTGTTTTGGAGATATCTAAGGTAAGTAAGTTTTTGTCGAGCCAATTTTTTATGTCTGACATACCGGTTTCCGCATTTTTGAAGGCCTTTTCCCAACTTGGACCTTTGACTAAAATTACCGTATCATCTTCATAACTGATTATCTTATAGTCGATAGATGCCATTTTAATCTCAGTAAGTTCGTTTATGTAAATGAGAAATAGAAGGGGACCAAGGACGCTACCTTGAGGGACACCATACTGGATTTCTTCCGGATCACTGTAGCATTTATTCAGTTCTACTATTTGTTTTCTGTTTTTAGTATACCTAATGAACCAGTCGAGGGGCGGTCCGTTGATACCAATTTTTTTTAGTTTCTCTTACAGAATGTCATGAGAGATAGTATCAAAAGCCTTAGCAAGATCTAGAAAGACTCCGATCACCTTGGATCCTTCATCTGTGTTTTTAACAATGTAATTAGTTAATTCAGAGATAGCCTGTTCCGAACTCATTTTAGCTCGAAAACCGAATTGGCAATCTGATAGTAAGTTATGTTTATCAAGGTAGATTAATAGTCTTTTTTTCATAGCTTTTTCCAGAACTTTCGATAGTGAATTTAAAAGTGAGATAGTAATTGACACTAATTATAGTACATTCAGATGTGAGGTTATGATTGACGCATGCATTGACACTAATAATAGTACATTCAGATGTGAGGTTATGATTGACGCATGAATTGACACTAATTATAGTACATTCATATGTGAGGTTATGATTGACGCATGCATTGACACTAATTATAGTACATTCAGATGTGAGGTTATGATTGACGCATGCATTGACACTTTATGTAATTGTAATTTGACAGGAAAAACAGTTTATTTTTATGGTTTTTTTAAGACAATTCCTAACTTTGAAAGATGCTGTATGCATACAATGCATCTGTGTGGGTTGTGTTTTCGTCTCAAGATCGGTATGAATTTTTCAGAAGTTAGGTTATGTTAATCTTTTGTAATGTTTTGTGCTTGCAGGCCCAGAACGTGCTGAAGAACCACATTAGAATCCACACTGGCGAGAAGCCGTTTGCGTGCCCGGTCTGCCACGACCGCTTCCGCCAGAAGGCTGCGCTTGATACGCACGTGCGCGCCGTGCACCTCAAGCTGGGCGCGCGCAGACGCAGGGTGCCTAACACCAACACCGCAGCCGAGGGTGGTGTGCTCGAGAAGAACAGCACTGAAGACAAGCAGGAAGTGTAGTGTATCTGCCACTGGGATCTCATGTGTACGCCATTAGGAATACCTTCTTGTGTTCCTTGTCTTATTATGACATTGTATTGTTACCAAGTTTTCTGGCTGTGCAGTACAGACGCAGGGTGCCAACACGAGGGTGGTGTGCTCGAGAAGAACAGCACTGAAGACAAGCAGGAAGTGTAGTGTATCTGCCACTGGGATCTCATGTGTACGCCATTAGGAATACCTTCTTGTGTTCATTGTCTTATTATGACATTGTATTGTTACCAAGTGTTCTGGCTGTGCAGTACAGACGCAGGGTGCCAACACGAGGGTGGTATGCTCGAGAAGAACAGCACTGAAGACAAGCAGGAAGTGTAGTGTATCTGCCACTGGGATCCCATGTGTACGCCATTAGGAATACCTTCTTGTGTTCCTTGTCTTATTATGACATTGTATTGTTACCAAGTGTTGTGGCTGTGCAGTACTGGTGCAGTACTGGCGCAGTACTGGTGCAGTACTGGTGCAGTACTGGTGCATTACTGGTGCAGTACTGGTATATTGATCATTCCTCCAATAAGAGTCATTTATTTCTTCCAGTCCCCAATTAATTTCACACAAAACTCAAAAAAAAATTTCACGTGTAACACGCATCAAATAATGCATTTCTTGCGCAGTATTAAAAAAAAAATGACAAAATGCGTGTTTTATTTTACTGTGTGAAGTTCAGGCGCAAGTATTAAAATGTTTTTCATTCATAATCTACAAAACAAAATCATAATTTCCAAAAAAGTGTATAAGTGATACAAGCGCTTTACAAAAGGCCGAGAAGATGTTAATGATGATGAGCGTCCTGGAGTTGCAACCACGTCAACAAACCAACAAAACATCCAAACAGTGAAGAAAATGGTTTTGGAAAATCGTTGAATCACTATTAGGGAAGTTGCAGAGGATGTTGGCATATCAATCGGCTCATGCCATGCAATGTACTCGGATGTTTTGTTATCCAGTGAACTTTGTAGGTTATGTTTGAATTCAGTTGCCCCACACCACTGACTCTATCCAAGGGATATAAGAAGACACGCGGGTGTAGATAGCAGGAATTCCGGCTGCACACGTATTCGGACCGTATGAAGTCACCCCCACCAGGTACTTCATGCAGTTGTTGTTCGGGTACGGAGCGAATATTGGACCACCGGAATCGCCCTGTAATATGAAAATATATTATTATACACTAATTGAGGTAAGGACGTGCTGGGCCCACATATCTGGACAACTTACATGCGTACATCTTCTGTGGAAATAGATCCTTCAGAAATACTTATCACACGCAACGCAAAACCACGCTTCCCATCCAACGCGCTGTCCTGTCAGTCTAACACAGTGAAATCCATAACTTTACAATATCTGATCGATGGCTTAACCGCGTAAGATTTTATATCAATTTCCCAAGCACAGTCGTGCTGTTGATAGCCAGACAGATATTGATAAATCAATACCTCAATGAATTGACATTCTTAAATGTCAGACGGCAACATAAAGGCTAAAAATACTAATAAATTGGCAATTTAGAATTGAAAAAAATATCTTTAATATACAATGGCTGTCGTGTGTACTTTTGGCACTAAAAATGAAATCAATTAATTCATGAGGTCTTTCGTCACAACTATGTAACAGCTTTTGTTTCTCGAAGCTGGAACAGAATCAATTGATCGCATCTCAGATGAATTAATTAAGTCTATAGATTGCGTATTTGATTTCTTTCAGTTCTAAAAGCCTAGTTAGTTCACCTCCATTCATTAATAAGTCTATTATTTTGCATAACAAACAACATTATCTTAAAAGTTGTGCATATTGACGGCTTGAAGGCCTTGTGCATCTGACTGTCGGAATCATATTCTGACAGTGCTCGCAAATATCGCTAACTGGCTTAGATGAGGGATTTTGTCAATATCGTATTGATATAGAGTTTAATAAATCTACCAAGATCGGCGTAGGATGTGTGAAAGAAAGATGGCGTTGGTGGGGAGCCTTCCAACCAATTTATTTATCCATTAAGGACATTTGCTGATCGTTTTGTTGTTAATGGGAGATAATTAACTAATAGTTTTAGTAAGATGTTACAAAGTGATTTGTAAAGTAAATTCCATTGCATATTGACAAGTGTGCACGTTGGCCTGGGAACGTAGTAATGCACATATTGCTCAGTGTTCCTTACCTTCAGTCAATAGAAACACTTTCTTCCCACAGAATATGCAAGTATCCGATACTCTACGATTGATTTAAGAGTCTTGGCGACTACCGCCATACATATACGCCGAGGTTCATACACAGTTGCTAACAATCTGTAAACTCGTCAACTTCAGATTTCATTATCGCAGACTAAAATGCATTAACTGCAATGCGAGTTGCATGTAGACTGTCGGATATATTTATTAGTAAATCACTGAAAGATTATGTTGGCTTCTTCCCCTCAGCCTAAAAAAGGATATCTCTTGTTTCTTTGGTTTGTGGTCTTCACCAAAATAAATGAATTCCTTAAATGTAAAAGTAATTCTTCTTTGCATTTTTCTTCTTCTTTTGTGTGGTGGGGGGGTCAGAGGGGGACATCTAGGTCTGCGAGCTAGTCTAGGGCCTCAGGCGTCGCCATGTGAACCTCATCAATCCCGCCGGGGAATGAATGGAGCGGTCATTCGTTAACCACGTGGTCGGTGGTCGGCACAGCACCACATTCATACATCGCGGACTCTTTAAGGCCCCATCTGTGCATCATGTGGGCACAGCGGCGATTGGAGCACCTTAACCGATTGATGGCGGACCAGGTTTTGCGAGGCAATGAGAACCCAGGCTGTGTCTCGGTGGGGTCCTTTATGAGATGGGCATTTCTCACGTTGACCGTTTGCCACTCAAGTTTTCACTCAAAATCTTCTGGGGTGTGAGGTAATCGGAGGAGCCTGTCTCTCTTTCCGCCCAGAAGGGCTGTCGGGACTTCAAACGGCATGCCGGGTGGGAGACGACATCTTCGTGCAAAGGAATTGCGCTTTTTTGCAGCGCCTTCTTGTATTCCCTCAGTGTTGCAATTTCTCGCACAATTGTTTGCATAAATACATATGATATAAGAATTTATTTAAGAGGCGTGCATTCCATACAGTCAAATAAGCACTGCCTATCCAAGATTACTAACATTAAAAGTTCTAGCTACGAATCACAGCGCCAATTGCGCCTCTACGACCGCACTACTATATGCGACAAAAGTAGCAACTAATTATTCAAATGTGGACTGTTGATGTGTGTATTCGAAGAAATACTTGTTTTGGTTAGTGTAAAAAAGGCCATGCCTTTGTAGGAATGTAGCAATCAGTGCCATCTGTCAGTACCTCTATTAATTAGTACAATGTTTTATATATCCCGTAGAATTTGGTTTGTAAATATGAATAGTGAAGCGGTTATATTGATATTTGTATTAAGATGTTGAAGTAATAACAATTAATGTTTCTCCTAATGCCCTCCCCGATTAAATACTTTTCGTACGCCGCCGCTTACTATCAACTAGCAAAGAATAAAAAGGAAGAAGAAGATGTTACCTGACAGGTGTCCCCGCCACTTTCTCCCAAAGCACAGATTTGGGTCTGCTTTAACTCATCATAGGTATCTTCACACTCTTCTTTGGACACAATGTTCATTCGAAGTTTCTGTAGCCGGTTAGACTTGACACCACCTGGAAATAATCTTACTGTTGTCTTTAATCTATTAAAATAAATCTCCAAATACTTGAGTCGGGCCATGTGTCAGAATAACAAACGGGTATGCATGAGAAGTGAGGATTGTTTGAAGACCGAGTTATTTGGCAGTTTATCCTCTCCGCGTTCCCCTGCTAGAAACGGCTTGACGGTTAGTTAGTTAGGTTAGCGGTCAGGCCGACTGCTGTTGAAGCATCCACGAGAGTACAACATAACACCACATCTGTTTTTATTTTTATTAGGTTTATATTTCATTTTATTTGGTTTTTAACGCCCAGCGGGGCTTTTACACTGATTTTAAAAACAGAATATATCTAGGTAAGTTTTTAGATTCTCACGGCCAAAAGCATTTTTGTTGTTTGTTTTTGGGGTGTTATGCCGTGTTGCGCTAACTCCTTCTTTAGCCGACGTTTCGGACAGCGTTGCAGTGTCCATCATCAGGGCAGATCCGGTAGATCCGAAGATGATGGACACTGCAACGCTGTCCGAAACGTCGGCTAAAGAAAGAGTTAGCGCAACACGGCATAACACCCCAAAAACAAACAGCAAAAAAAAGAATATATCTAGTTCAAGGCATGATATAACAGTAAACTAATAAACTGAATATGAATAAATGGTTTAAGAATTATTTGTCTAATCGAGAGCTTACTGTCTGCATCAAAGGTCAACTGTCCTACAACTTTAAAGCTACAAGCGGCGTGCCCCAGGGCTCACATCTAGGACCCATTCTTTTTCACATATTTATAAATGAGGTTACAATGACGTTATGTTCGCAGATGATATGAAAATTTACCGAATTATTGACAATATAAATGACTGCTTATTAACACAATCAAATCTCATTAGCTTTTCTTATCGGTATATCCAAAATAAATTAACCCTTAATGTAAAAAAGTGTCAAGTCATGAGATTTTATAGAAAGAAAAACCCATTGATATATGAACCATCAAGTCTTAGGAAATTAGAAGTTTTAAATCAATATTTGACAACAAATTAACATTTATCTCCCACATACAATATAACCACCAAAGCGATGCAAATATTGGGTTTCATATTAAGAACTACAAAAGATTTCAAAAATTTATAAATATTGTATTCATCCATTGTCAGAAGCCATTGAGAATTCAACTCAAACATTTGGAATCCATTTTACAATATTCATTAAAAATCAATATCAATCAAACAGTGTTATTAAATGAAATTGATTCATCAAACTGACATAATTAATGTAATCAATTAGAATTCTGAGCTTAAAATTTACGTACCTAATAAATTTGTACTGAACTATTGTTGAGTGAAGTTTGTATAAAGAGGACAAAAAAGGTGTTTGTGGAAGAGTCCGTCTAGCATCTTTGGGAATGCTGGGTGGAGGGTGAATTGATCACTTACCGTCACTGGTTAGTCCCCAGCCAGTAGCAGTAAGATTTAACTGGTTGACATTTAGGTTCCTGTTTGTCCACAAGCAAGCCGGAAGGACAAATGTATTGAAACTGAAAATATAAAATAATTTTTATTATTTTTTTTGTTGTAAGCATTGAATAAAACATACTAATTTCGGTTGTCGGTGCATACTTGTATGCGTGAAGTGAATATTCCTGTGTAATGCATAAAATCATTCAAGTTCAATGAACTTTTAATTTTTTAAAATTTACAATCAATAAAGTGGAAGCCGTAGTTATTTAATTTTTTACTTTAAAAGTTTATTTCTTTTATTTAAATGTTTGACTGATAATAATAATAATAATATTTGGCTAATTTATATAGCGCCATTTTCGTGAGAAATCACCTCAAGGGCGCTGTACAAATATATTTATTAAATAGTTAATAGGTACTAGAACTACTGACTTATCTATGTATGATACATCTACTATGAACATGGTGGTGACATGTCACCCTGATGCTCGTAAAGTTCTAATAGACAGCGGTTTGTGCTTTCTTGGATGGAATGCCTGTCGCACTCGCGATTACACAGGAGCCACTAGATGCTTCAAGTGCCAACAGTACGGTCACATCAGTAAGTCCTGCAAAAGAAACCTGTCGCCACTGCGCCGCTGTGGGACACACTTATGAGGATTGCCCCAAGAAGGCACTTCCCGCTGTCTGTGCAACATGTACCCGCTTTAAGAAACCTGCAGATCACTGATAGGGACTGTCCTGCCCAACTGGCTGCCATTAACATTCAAGTTAGAATTACCGATTATGGCTCTGGCTAATTTTACATATTTCTTCTTTTTAGGAACTACTTCTTCTTTTTTTATTTTTATTTTCATTTGTCTTGTTTTCAGGATTTTTCATGTGATTTACTGTTAACATTTTGTCCATGTATTTTATTTTCAGGAATAGCTACATGATTTGCTTTTCTCTTAGTCTTTTTTCTTAGTCTCTCCTTTTAATTTCATTAATGTATTTCAGGCTTGAACCGAACTCCGTTGTTTGTTTATTTTGTATTGTTTATGATTTTTGATTTCTTTTTGTTTGTCCCCATAAGGGGTTGGATCACGGACCTAGTCCCCGCATACGCTCACTGAAGCTCCGATAAGTTTGGGACTCTGCCAGACATCTGTGACACCCCTGAGGTTGGTTGTGGGTCAGAGGGAAGTCTGTGCGGACCTGGGCACCTTCCGTCCTGCCTCCGACCTCCTGACGCTTTTCTCCCCTAGGGTCTTTAGGGTTAATCCCTATCATCCCATTTACTCTCTTCTGGGCACCACCACGAGGTTGGCTTAAGGGCGCGGTATTTAGACCTGCATTTGTCTTCCCAACCACCACCAATCCATCCTCAGGACAGCCAGCTGCGAGGCTTTGAACCACCTTCCTTTTGTGTTCTCTTTATGCTTTCAGCTCTTCTGAATTTAGCGACTACACGATACTTTCTTTTTTTTCTACTATTATATACTTCTCTTCTCCTTTTTTTATTTTTTAGGTTGCTGACATATCTGTAATTTATGCTCCCTTCTTTCTTTTCTAGTCCCGTCAAACGATTGCGAATTCCATGTTTTGTAATAATGTCCTGTTTTTTTCTTTTTCTATGCTTTATTAGTTATTTGTTTTTAGTTGAGAAGTATTATTTGATCATAACACCTACTGTAGTTACTTATCTGTAAGTGCTTGCATACCGCTTCCTAACACTGTATGCGGGGACATTGAAGGTCTAACTTCACATTTATATATTGTAGAGCCGTTTATTAAAAAAAAATAGATTCTTGCGAGAACTCCGAAGGGGTGACCATAAGTCACCTATACCGGGGTGGGACAGCGGTGGGTCACTTCAATACTGACTTATCTCTAAGACTAATATCTAGTGACTTACGACTAAGGCCTATAACTACTATCTTAACGACATATATACGAGTATTTACATATTAGCAAATTACAACTAAAATTAATATTAACAATCTAATCTTACTAACGCCAGAAGAAGAAGGAAGTTCTATTATATTAGGGTGTTTTTATTGTTAGCTGGATATATATGTTAAAGGAATGAAATTAATGAATAAAATCAATCGTCAATCTTAAACGCATTTAGATGATTCATCTGCCAACAATTAAACCGATTGATTTGTTATGTTCCCGCTGATATTGTCCATTGTCCATTGGCAGGCAAGTCAATAGAAAAATTGAATGAACGGAATCGCTAGATAATGTAACAATTACGGTATAAAAAGGTGAAAAAAAAAAATTTGGATAGAATGACGGATTTATGGAAATGAGAGTCTGAAAAAGTGAGTTTTTAGTTTGGATCTAAATTCTGTTGGGCTGGTTATGCATCTCAATTCCATAGGAAGTTTATTCCAAGCCCTAGGGCCGGATACTCCGAATGCACGATCACCAAACTTAGTGTTCGGATTTCGCTTAGGCTCTTTCAACCTTCCAATTGCAGATGATGTCGCTGATCTAAGAGTTGACTGCCGTAGACTAGTATTTTCCGGAATGCATAGCTCAGTAATAGACGGTGGCGCCATTTCGTTGATAGCTTTAAACATCATCCAGCATAGCTTGTACTGGATCCTTTCAGGACACTTCAGCCAGTGAAGATTTCGGAGGTGCTCCGAAATGTGCGAAAACTTGGGTACCCCGGTGATAAGCCTTGCTGCGGCGTTGAACACTGATTGTAGTTTATCAGTTTCGCATTTAGGAAGATTTGCATAAATGCCGTTGCAATAGTCAAGACGTGATACTATATATGAGTTCACAAGTAATTAGGTAAGTCATTTAGTTGCCTCTGTGGTGCCATAATTTTTCAAGTTTACTGAAATTCAAAAGGTAAATTTCTTCTGTAGAAAGGCAATGATTATGTGGCAAATAATTTTTTTGTAATTAGCTTCACAAATCCTACAACTATAATATCCCGTGATTTAATAAATCTTATTTTCATCTAATAAAAAACATTAAATAACAGTGTTTATACCCTTATTAATAATTATATTAAATCAGTTCCAATTTTAAAAATTAAAATAATTTTCGGTTCGAAATATTTAATTATAGGACAGGATCGAAGGCAGGAATAGAAATTTGTTCAGAATATCACGAGGTATGGATAAAGACCGCATTGGCCAATGAACTCCCTGCCAATGTGTACTAAGGTGAGTGGTTGGAGGTACCTACCTGGTGGATGAAGCTGATATATACCTGACAGAATCCCTGAGTTGTATGAGGGTGATATCGTTGGTTTTCTTGCTGGGATTGTACTTAGGGTGGATGATGAACCTCTCAATGAGGACCTTATCACCATCGTCATCCATTATATTATAGGCACCAACTGTCACATGGTCTGGGCGGCTGTAATACATAACATACATATCTATATAATTCATATATTATAGTTAATAAAAACGGAATTTTACTATTGGATTATGGCGCTGGTTGAATAATTTTCGTTAATTTTGCGGGTGCGGTTAAAACAATAACATTAATAACACAGGATTAAAGGAAGGGGGTGGGAAATGCCACAGATTTACTGTGATGGATGCACGAGATGATGGTTTGCGGGTTTTACAAATATGGAAAGTTCACTGGCGGTGCGTGAGTATGATATTCGACTATCTGAGAAGTTTTTGTCAACAGGGACGCCTTTTCGTACACTGAGGTTCGTCTGTGGTTGTTAGAGGTTTCAGTAAATTGGATTTAGAATTGGAAGACATCTTTTAGGCAACTCAACTACGTATTAAACAAATTAATACTATGTAAGACGGTGCAACAGAGTGGAAGATACTACCAGTATCCCAGAGTGGAAGATACTACCAGTATCGCCCTGGTGTAAGACCACCATTCAGAATTGAAACGTTGCTCCAAATGGCTTTAGCTCTGTTTAGTGACTAGATCTGAATAGCCAGGTACTTCCCCACCTTCCTCTTTCCCTTCCCCACTTACCTTCAGCCTCACAACATCCCCCAATTGGGGATGCCATAGTCTCACTGGCTCCAGACGGGAGCAGTTGGGACTCTTGTGAGGTATTCACTATAAAAAAAAAAAAAAAAAAAAACAATTATGTTTATGTTTTTTTGTTAATAAATTTCTTGAAAAAAACTGTTAGTTCAGAGAACTGTAGACCTTGCATCCAAAAAATTAAGCATTTGAAATATATTCTATTAGGCTGCTGATAGAAAATTACCAGTCACTGAAAAGCGTTCCTTCGCACGCATAGTCCGCCTTAGCGCCTCAACTCCATCCTAGTGCCACCTCAGTAACGTATTAAAACTGCTCACCCTTTTCTCCTGTCTGTTAGGCAATGGGCTGCTGATAGAACGTACGAGTCACTGACCAGTGTTCCTCCGCACGAATAGTCCACTTCATTGCCCGAAGTCCGTCCTAGTGCCACCTTAGAAAAATATTTCATTAATTTAAAATGAATTATAATTCCAAACAAATCTTAATTTTGAATGAGGAACATCACGTGTCACTGTGTTCGTAATCTCCGAAACCGCCCAAACGATTGCATTGTATATGGTTGGTTTCAGCTTGAAATACAGGATAGTTTTGACCCGACAAGTGGCGCTATTGTCGAAATCTAAATTTGTTTTAAATTTTTTCTTCTTTTTCTCATCCAAAAATACATACAACCACAAATTTTACCTTCTCTACATAGAAGGTGGTCTGTGGCAGGACAACGTTTGCTCGGGCTCACTAGTACATATATTTGATGCGTAGGTATACAATTATGTTGAATATTTGGTCTGTCATTCATTCCAACAGTTTAATCCTAAAAAAATTTCGTTGAAGTTTTTAACAATACTACTTATATTTATACCAATATTGTTCGAATACTCACCATGTACGGGAACTCGCCTGGTTTAGCTCCTTTCCCCCCCACTATAAGACTTTCTTGACACGTCTTGGAATGACTTGCGTATTCGTTGCACTCTGAAATTAAAACATGAGTAAGCCTACTCCATACGCAGAGTTTGTTCCGAGAGATGTAAGCCAGCTTACTAACTGTAATCACTTATATAGTTAGTTAGTTAACTTACTTGATTCGCTGATTCGTGACATCTGTTGATTTTTTGGTTGTGGGCAGCAAACGATAGCCGTCCTGTCTAGAAATAAAAATATAAAATATATAGTCATTTGCATCCAGTTTGTATCGACAATAAAATCAACTCTATAGATTTTTTATCGATTACAGATTAATAGAGAAACCACTGTACATTGGTTAGAAAATAATTTGAAATAAGTATTTAAGAAAATAATGCATTTTAGTAGCGATTTCATAAAACAAAACGAACAATTTGACATCTTTTCTTCACGCATTGTTTTGACATAATAATTTAACACACGCCCCATTTTGCCTCGAATAAGTATTTGATTCACTTGATTGTGACATGTCTTCCACTGGCGTCCCCGACTCCTTCTATCGTTCACTTCCGCGTCATAATTTCTCCTTGCACCCCTTTATTCGTTCATCACAAACGACTGATCTTACAACAAATAATATTTGTCTTGTGTGTTCCTCGGGAGTCCCTGACTTGTTCTACCATTCACTTATTGTGGTAGCATAAAGTATTCCACATTGTTACTGTCAAAAAAACTACATTATAATGACTTCAATTTGAGTGTGTATCTCATTCCAGTGCCCAGACAATGCGTATTAATGAAACAAAGATACATGTCTTCATTGTTACAAACAAACTTCGACAAATATACCTTTATAAGACATATTTACAAGAATCATAAAACTTACCACTAAATCCACAATTGGTTGGGGCGATTCCATTTTCAATGTTTCGTTGGACCGAGGGACAGTTGTTGATCACTTTGCATGTTCCGGACACTTTCCCACGTTTTATGGTGCAATTATCACCCACTGAAATATTAATTAAATATATATTAAGTCATTGCCCTTTTCCTATTCGGGTTGGGGGATCCATCGCCTTGATAAGGCGCCTCCAGGCATCCCTTACCTTTCCTCGCACAGCCTCTGAAGTTATTTATTTAACTTTTTTAATTTTATTTTTTTGTGATTACCGCACAAGAGTCTCAACTTCTCCCAACCGTCTGGAGCCAGTAAGTCTATAGGTCCCCTAATTATTAAGATATGTTTTGGGGCTGAATGTAGTGGGGAGGGAAAGGAGATCGAAAGAGCAAGCTTGGGAAGCACCTACCTGGCTATTCATATTTGATTATCAAATACGGCTAAAGCCATTTCAATCAAAAGTTTCAATAATTTTGACTGATGGTCTTTCTCCAGGGTGATACTGATAGTATAGTTCACCGCGACCTCCGTATTCATAGCCAAGGATCGTAACCATTCAACATCAACGTGTAACAGTTTTAATAATGAAAATGGGTGAAACATGTTTTTATTACAACCGCCTGTTAATAAACATATCAAAGCCCATTGTCAATCTATCACATACAAGTTCAAAGTGTTTGAGCTGGAGTATTATTTAATAAGAGAAAACCCGGAGACACAGCTAAATTAATGATTTCAAAAAATTAAATCACTTTGTTCAGTTATATGTATAGGTCGCCTGGTTGCGGTTGCACTCTTACACTCTTGAGTTAATATTTCCATTGAACTGAAGAAGTTTGAGTGTAACTGAAACCGGTCGACATATATAACTCAAATAAAGTGCTTTAAAACAATGTAAAAGTTATATAATGTCAAGCCACAAAGTGTTTGCTTTCTTCGATAAAAATAATAATAATTATTGACTTACCTCTAGCAGAATGCACCAGCGTCACAACTAATGGCATTAATATCCAAACATATTTCAACCTGCAAAGCTGCATTGCACCTGTTATCGAAATTGTATGGTATTTATATGTTTTACTGCTTTCTTACAGATATTCTCACTTAAGTTAGAGCAATCCAGTTAGTAAAACTCAATTCATGCACAAGTAGGTCCTTACAAAAAATAAAATAACCTTCTCAGTCAAAGGATACACAATACTACAAAATATCCGAAATAATATTATGTTAAATAACCAGTCTGCTGATGGCTATTCATATGTAAATCTCACCGCTCTTGGCCTTTAGCGATGGTTGTCCAAATTTTATATTATTTTTAATTTCCTCAAACAGCTCAATTATTAAACCTGTAAATGTGGGATATACGATGAAATATAAATAGATTCATTGGCTTTATACCACAGTAAGCAATTTATATGTTTCCTTATTCACATTCAGAGGTAAGATTTTTGGAATGAGCGCTGCGGAATACAAAACCGAAATCTCCATCGCTCAAGGCATTTATTTTGTAAAAACCTTATCGCTAAAGTGGCACAAAGAGAGGCAAGAGACACAAGTGATACACTGGTCTCAAGTGATACACTAGTCTCAAGTGATACACTAGTCTCAAGCGATACACTAGGCTTTGACTATGACGTATGAATAAAAAGCATTTTGGGATAATTGGATTCAGTTAATAGTTTGTGTGTCGGTATTTAGTATTTAGTAATAATAATAATAATATATTTCACATAAAATTATACAATAAACCATGCGGAAAGTTTGACTAGCCAACTAGGAAAGGATCCTGTTTTAGGCTAGTAAAATTGACATGTTTAGTTCAAATCATAATTTCATATTACATTGTATAATTATAAAACATATTATTTTATAGAAGGAAAAAAAGTGTTAAGATTGAATTCCTGTTAGAATCTTTAGTTAAATATACAATTTTGTACTTATAAGAATAAGCGAATAGAAAAAATAATATCTTAAAATACAAAATTAGTATCGAATGCTTTTGTTTAACAATAGATGCAAGTTTGATTATTTAAATCGCTGGCAAAAATCGAGAATCAAAACATTCTTCAAGCGTGATAACAAAATATAATAATTAACATGAATGACGTGTCCCCAGCTTTAGGAGCCGGTAAAGAAACTCAAAAAGTTGCGACTCGAGAAGGATGCAGCAAATGATTAAAAACAAAATTGAATATTTATCTTAAGGAAGTGAATAAAAAGCGACATAAGACAATGGTTGATACCCAAATGTATTTTTTCCATTTCTTTGCTTAATTTTTTAATCCTAGTAAGATATTTTCCCTTGGAGCACTTTATGTAAAATAAAACCGATAAAGTAATTAAAAGCCAGATGGTAATAATAAAAAGACAGATCACCGCAGTAGTTTTAAGGCAGAACAATGGAAAGGGTAGAGTTATAAGTTTATAATCTAGTTGGGTGGTTAGAAAATAATCAAAAGCATAGATTGATAAAGAATAGACAATTGTGTTCGTTTTTGTATTGTATGGACTTTAACGAATTATGTATGAGTGTTTTTGCAATTATGTATATATATTTTTTATAGTGAGATTTTCTATTGATCAACATATCTTCACTTTTGACCCTCCCTAAATAAAGGAGCCAGTCGTTGATCATTTTGCCCAAAACATTTGTACTTTTCGTTTTCCAAGCATTGGGAATAAAATTAAATGATTTTGGTCCTAAGTACGAGAATTGCCGTTGCTCAATGGAAGTCGAGGTTTTTGTGGGGACTATTGGATTATTCCTTGAAAGTAGTGTACATATTGATATTTCTGCATTAAACTGATTCTGATATAATTGGATTTAAAGTTTCGATTCTGGGAAACAAACCAATGAATGTGTGTCTTCATAATTTGTACTCTCGTTTAGAGATGTGAATATGTTTAAAATCCCACCGTCTGGAGCCAGTGAGTCTATGACATCCCCTGCTGGAGTATGTTGTGAGGTGAAGATGGCTTTTCAGTTATTGTCACCAACCACGGCTAAAGCCATTTCAATCAACGGTTCAATTCTAAATGGTGAGATTTCTGAGATTACATTTCACCCTGAAACTTGCCGTAAATACACTTCAATGTTATTTTTATAAATTAATTGATATGAACCAGAAACCTCCGGATTTGTAATCGAGAGCCTTACCACTATTAAAGTTGGTACTTTAAAAAATGTAAATAATCAAGTAATACATTATTATTATGGATTAAAAAATCATTTTATTTCCTCAATTATTTTGCGTATATTTTCCTCATTGGAAAGGTTAAATTATTTTAAGGTTTGATTTTGTATTTTTTAAACTTATGAATATTTATGAATATTCTCGTGCGTCATTAGAATTGAATTGAAAATTCATTTGCAGAATCATGACAACATAAACGCCCGGTTTTTTATTACGAAACTTTTATATTGATTATGGACCGGTTTTGTGCAAAATTGTGCTTGAAATTTGCTGAAATATACAGAGAAACTTAAAGATATTTGTTTAGATATTACTATTTCTTAGAATAACATTATGAATTATTTGGAGGTTATTATACATAGTAATGAGATGATTTTTGGGGAATATTGCTAGATTTTTCGTATATTTTTAAAAATCCCCAAAATGTGTTCATATTAATGTAGCATGGAAAATACCGTAACGAAGATATAAGCTGTCGAAATATTGATATTTGCAGCCAGCCAAAAACCGTGTGACTTCACTGTACATGACGTACAATGACTGGCGCAGCAGTACTGAAATTCTAATTATGAATTGTGTTTTTAGGTAAAGGTCGCAATCAGGGCTGGCTCTGTGCAGGCGCAATTGGAGCAGTTTGCTCCGGGTGCCGACTTGCCAGGGCGCCAAGGAGGCAAGGCACTGATAACAACAAACACCTTATACAGCGCCCTTGGAGTTTTTACATGGCTTTTATAATATGGTCACCAAACACGGTTAAAGCCATTTCAAGCAACGTTTCATGTCGATACTGAGAGTATCTGCTACTTCTGTTGCGCAAATATATAAAAATATATTATTTTTAATTAATGAATTGTAAAATAACACTAATTATCAAATAAAATTTACTTGCGCACGCAGAGATTTTAACTCGCGACCTCCGGATTGCTAGTAGAGAGCCTTACCCCTCGGCCAAGGAGGCCGTCAAAATGTAATGATTTAAGTACAAAATTAATACACATTTTGTAATATTTACCAAAATGTAGTTGAAACAACTATGAGGAAAAATCCCACAAACTCCTGACTTAGTCGACTTATAAACTGGTACTAGATTAAGTCAATACACTGCTCTTCTTAAAATATCAGCTCGCTCATAAATATAATATTGTTAACACGGCGTCCGGAAACTCGTATTCCAAGCGGGAATTGGTGGATCTACTTTTGGACTCGATTTGGTGGAAAAACTTTTTTTTATTTGAGGTCAAATTAGAAAACCATCGGTTTGTTAATGTCTTTTATAATACGTCGTAGCTTAGACCCAGCTATTTGGTTTAATTTGGGTACCAACAATAATTTGGGAACCATTTATTGGATAACCAACACCCTGCCATAGGTAACCACAATGGCCGTTGACCCCAAGTGGTTCTGTACATATCGTCGAGGGAGATCTTTTGACCTCTCCAGCTGACCAGACTCCAGACTCTCTCTCGACCCATCGAGGGATGGATTCAAACGTCCGTCACTTCTGGACAAATTGACCCTCAGATTCCTTCCCACCCACTTATTCCTTTTTCATTCTCAGACCTTCCTCTCCTTCCTTTCTTTAAAAGGGTCCTAAAGGGTCCTAAGGGTAAAGATGACAGAGGCCCTGTGGGATTTTTTTCTTCAGGGCCTCCTGTGTTTAGCCAACGTAAAAAAAATGAGACACTTTTACAAATGTAGCGTCGCTTACGCTAGGCGGTTCGTTTTAAAACGAACACTCAGATGATGTGCTGAAAAGTTCCACAATGGACTACGCTATACACCTTTGCGAACTTTACTCTTGTGCGCAGGTTTTAGTTATTTTATGTGCGCTCTTCGGCGGTCAATATACGACTGATGTATTAGGTGATCCCTCCTGGTGCCGGTAGTAAGGTTGACCTCCAGCTCGTGGGATACATTCCATGTTAGGGCAAGTCTACCAATTTGGATGTCTGTGGTGGTGATCTACGTATTCTTAAAAAACCTGTATATTTATCAAATGTTTTCGAAGAATATTATGAATAATATTCTATGAATATACTATGAATATTGCGAATATTATGAATGAAACCGGTTCGGCAATTTCAGATATTAAGTTTGGTTAAAACGTATTGCTTATTAGTAGAGTGAAAATAATACTTCATTATTTCTTCAGGCATATTATAACTTATTCTAATTTTGATAAAGAAGATAAATTTGTATTTGAATATTTTACTACAGGAATATTCTTCAAACAATTCTTTCAATATTGAAAATGACATTTAAATTCGAACCGAATTTGAGTTCATTGAACGTGTAAGTTTTTACGCAGGAATAACTAACGCACGTAAATCCAATAAGCACTGTACCATTTACTGTAAAACAATTTGATGTTATCGTTATAAACTACGTTAGGTGACTTAGCAGGGTGCCCGGTTTCACGGGGTGGGGTTTGCCTAGGTCTTACTAGGTGCACATACGTCTACCTACTGACTGTTATGCGAGAGACTGATTGAGGGAGACCTTTTAATCTCTCTAGCAGAACTATCTCGCCCTGCACCGCAGACAATTGGATTCATAGTCCGTCGCTCCTGGTCACACTGATAGATGCCTACCCACCCTTCATATTGTTTTTCTTCTGAGAATTTACTTTCCTCCTACCCTTAAAAGGAACCTCCACACAGCATCGCCAAAAGACGATGTACTTAATGATAATTATTTTTAAAAAATCTTGCCTTTTTTACTATGCAAATATAATGAAAATTAAAATAAAAAATTGAGTTATTAAAAAAACTCTTCCGATGGGTTTAAATTCGATTTTCAAACAACCGATTTACGTTGTAACACAAATATGTCGTTAATAAATTTTAAATTCCGACACAAAAAACGGTTTTTTAAGGACGTTTATTTTTTTAATTTATATTTCACCAAAACATAGAAGTATGGGAAAGATAAAATTTTTAATTATTACCATTAGCACACAAAAAATTGTCAAAGTTGTCTCTGAAATGGTGAAAATTCCACGTTTTAATGGCCTATATTTTCTTATTAAAACACAAATAAATAAATCAACACATATGGCACATATATACAGTATATACACCCGTGGCATTATAGGTTGGGGCGGTACATATAAAAATCAAACTCAAACAATTTACATATCACAAAAACTAATAATAAAAACCATATTAAAAAAACCCAATTCATATTCGTCCGAACTTTTATTCAAACAATTTAAGGTCAGAAAATTAAGTACATTATACTTCTACCATGCAACATTACAAATTTATAAAAATTATATTCAAAATAAAATTGCACCCTTTAAAAATAACAGAAATCTTAGACAAACGTCAATACTTCCTACTCCTAAATATATAAAAAACAATAGGACAGTTCAACCATGAATATCTCGGAGTTAAATTTTTTAACTCATTACCAGAAAAAATTAGAAACATGAATGCAAATATAAACGAATTCAAAAGCCACCTTAAAAAGTATTCCGAACAGTTGAACTGAATCGTACCAAATATAAACCAATATAACAACACCCCCATACACACAAGCCCTGCTTATTTATTGGGGTACATCAAATACTTATATTATGTAATTAATAACTGTACTATATTGTGTAATTATATTATGTAATTCGTGTATCTTTTTTTACTAATAATAAAAAAATAAATAAAAATATCTGTACTAGATATTTTCTGTACCTTCTAGTCTCAAGTGAACCACTTGTCTCAAGTGAACCACTAGTCTCAAGTGAACCACTAGTCTCAAGTGAACCACTAGTCTCAAGTGAACCACTAGTCTCAAGTGAACCACTAGTCTCAAGTGAACCACTAGTCTCAAGTGAACCACTAGTCTCAAGTGAACCACTAGTCTCAAGTGAACCACTAGTCTCAAGTGAACCACTAGTCTCAAGTGAACCACTAGTCTCAAGTGAACCACTAGTCTCAAGTGAACCACTAGTCTCAAGTGAACCACTAGTCTCAAGTGAACCACTAGTCTCAAGTGAACCACTAGTCTCAAGTGAACCACTAGTCTCAAGAAATACACTTTTTGATTAGAAAAATAATTATTCAGTTTGGTCGAGTATTTTGGCCTCAAATCAATAATTAATGATTTTTACATAATTTTTTCTAACCTTTTGTACTTATACTATATCTTTATAGTAATTCTATATTCAGAACTTTTTTACTCACAATACTTTTTATGTTTATATTACATTTAAATAAATAATGTTAAAATAAACATGACTTTGTATTAAGTTCCTGTGTGGTAAGTTTCGAGCTATTTCTAGACTTGTTATACTGAAAGCAAATGTCTGTAATAATAATCACGGACCAGACAAGCCCTGGACTAAGCATTAGTGCCATTCTGTATTTATGGCATTGAAGTCAAATCTAGGTTGTTCTAGTTCAAATCTAGGAAATTGCCTGGCAGCCATCTTGTATGACTAACTTTTGAAATTATTTGATTGATTTAATAAATAAGTATATTTTTTTATCATCTGCATATGCTAGGT
Source organism: Hesperophylax consimilis (assembly GCF_061612785.1). NCBI lineage: Eukaryota > Metazoa > Arthropoda > Insecta > Trichoptera > Limnephilidae > Hesperophylax > Hesperophylax consimilis. The sequence continues at coordinate 12,851,546 of NC_142852.1, forward strand.
AATAAGCATGTAAAAAACATTTGTGAATATCGTATATATAGGTACACATTAAATAATAATGGGCCTAAATGAGAACCCTCAGAAAAGAAATCAATAACAAAATCATCTTATTTCCACCAATCATTCTTTTAATAAGGACACAGGGGCTAAAATTCTTCGCCGTAAAATAATAAAAGCAATAGATTGGATAACTTAGAAGCCCTTGAAATCAAAAAATCCCTGAATAATAACGCTAGTATATTGAATAAACAAATTAATTTATCGTTTAGTCCCATTCTAGATATATTTCCAGTAAATCGCTCTGATTGCCGGAATTCCCGCAATTACCGTTTCCCCTTTGTTAACCTCCCACTCAAACACCTAAATTATATTTTTTGTGTAGGTATATATCTGTCAATATTTTGTATCATAGGTTAGTTTTAATATTCTACTGACGAAGGAAGCGTGCTTCCGAAACCGGTACAGTAAAATTAAAATTAATGTGGTCTAAAACAAATTTATATCTTCTATGTAATTTATTGGATTATTATAGGATTTCCATTTTTTATGAAGTTTTTGTTTCTCTTTGATGATTTTAATTAGAGGAGCTGAATACCAGTTTGGAATTTTTTTCGGCGTTTGGGTACAAATTGGTTGATGGTATTATTTAAGATGTTATAAAAGTAATCAACTACTTTGTCAATGTCTGCATTTTCCTGAGTAAATGACCAGTCTATCATCAACAGATGTCGGTTGATTAATTCATAGTCGGCTTTTTCAAAAAGGCAAAGTACTTTAGGAGGAGCGTTGATAATTGGCAGTGTATCGATTTGTAATATAATTTTAAGCGATGGGTGGTGTGAGTCCTCACTGCCAAAATGATTGCTCGTTACAGGTGATTAAATCTAGGATTCGGTTATTGGAATTTTTTATGTGATTATATTTTTTTAAATTCGGAGTAATAAATTGTGTGAGTAAGTGAGGAACTAATTGTATTTAAGTTTCCAGGTGTTAAGTGTGAATCATGCATTTCCCATATTATGGTGGGAGAAAATATCATAAAACGTTGTTCTCAAGACAGGAGGTATGTATACAGCACAAATGGTGAGATTGAGAGAACTTACCGGAATAGATACGAAGATTTGTGCAATCTGATTTTTTCCAAGTCATCGAGACGGGAAACTGAGAGCTCCTTGCGCACTGCTACTAGCACTCCGCCTCCGTCCATCTTACCAGTAAGTATACGGTCCCTATCTCGTCGGAACACCGTGTACCGTGAATCAATGAATTCGTCCGTATTTACACTTGCTACAAGCAACGTTTCAACTAGAACTATAACACCATAGTTATTCGATGAAATATTAATAAGTAGATCCTGAGTTTTGGTCTTCATACCACCGCAGTTCTGGTAATAAACGGATATAGATTATGTCATTTTATTAGTGTAAGTGTGCCTGTCGATTTATTCCACAATTGCGAGAGCGGTACATTAATTAGGACGTATGAAGCATCAAAATTATATATGAAACAAAGATTACTTAGTGTAAAATATGTCAACATTGTAAGATGTTAATGAATATGCAAGATATATGATAGTGCTATATGATTATGGAGGCATTGCGCTGTAAACAAAAATATTAAGTAATTTAAGAAACAGACAAATAAACAATGGTACAGGATAGTGTGAGAGAGTTGGCATTGACAGCAGCAGTAACGAGTGTGTTGTAGAAGTCACATATTTTGTTGATCATGAGTGCTATTTTTGTTAGGGTCTCCCTCACGACGAATGGTAACCACTCGAGAGAGATCATTCCTTTTCGCCAGGATACTGTGATTCCGCACCCATACGTATTTAAAGCCGTTTTATTTTCCGGTGCACGTGTTTTTACAAAGAGTATTTTATTTTTTATTGTTAGGTGTTCATTTACATAGAAGTTAGTGGTGGGAGCGCCAAGTCCTAGTTGGCCTGTTGTGAGGCCGCGGCGAGTCCTTACCGCAGCGATTACATCATCACGGAGACGCTTTGTCGTTAGCTAGACGACTATGTTGCGTGGCCGGTTGAAGGGCGACGAGTGACCGCGAGCGACGCGGTGCACCGCCACCACAGAGCCACTCAGAACCGGGACGTCAATGATGGACCCCATTCTCTCCAGTAATGTTAAAAAAAATTCACCTTTTGCCTCGGGAATGCCGTGAATGTCCAGATTACATACACTGCTACGCTGCTCCATTTCGTCTTGAGCGTCTCTGATTGATTCCATTTCCTGTCTTGGGCTGGCATTTTATTCCTGGAGAACAGTTACACATCCCATCATTTTGGTGTACCGGTCCTTCCACTCATTTGACAGCGCGTCCAATTTTTGATGAATGGCGTCACCTGCGAGTTTACTTTCAGTGCGCATTGTTTCGAGTTTCAACCAAAGATGTTGATAAGGGAGTCTGTGTCAATGTTTATTATTGACTGATGCGTTGCCGACGGTGAGTCCATGGGGCCAGATTCAGTCAATAGAGGTGATGATGTTGTTTTCTTCAGACTGCAAACCATTCTGCGAGATTTAGACATTTTGGTTATGTACCTAATGTTTTTCCATCGCCAAAATGTGCAAACAAAAGTACAAATAAAATATTTATTTTTATTTAATGCCAGTAGGATTTGAACTGAGGTTATCCGAAACTCTACAAAGTAATGGCGGGCGCTATCACCACTGGAATAAAAGCCGCATTTGTATTTGGGTAAAATATTTTATTAAGAATCGTGTTAGCACTAGGATTTGGTGTATTTAGAACGGCTCAAAAAAAATATTTATACTATAATCGTATTTTTTTCTTGGAATCTTTGGGATTCTAACTTGGGTTCTTCCAATCTCGGTGCAGGTTAAGCGGGCGTTCTGACAACTGGGCTAAAATCCGCATGTGATGTACCGTGAAATATGTGTAATATGAATTGACTTAGCACAGGTATTATAATAAGTAAATGAATGTTTATTACGGCGACAACACTAACTGTCACTTCACAGAACTTGAACTAATCACTTGAAATAAGATTAAGTACGACCGTTTAGACATAGCTAACGTAGCTAGTTCAACAGGAAATCATTTACCGATAGATTGATTGATTATTATGACGTATTCTAGACCCTGAATGAGGGTGATTTTTAAAGAGCGATTTTTTGACGTGCTTTCTGAGTGAATGTTGGTGAAGAAAGCTCGCACGATTGGGCATTTTTTTATTTTTTTATTATACATTATACACTTTACAAATAAGGTAAAAAGTCCCGATAAACTGCTTTTCAGCAGTTTGTCTAACGGGTTCTTTACATTATAAATCTTTTTATATTGAATTTACAGTTACATTTTTAAAATTATTTATTTAATTATTTATTTCGCGCCTATTAAGGCTTTTACATACATACATATAAAAAAAATTACGAAATTATACATGAAAATAGTGCAGCCGACTATTTAAAATAATTGCCGAAAAATAACTATAGAGTCAAAATATCACTGAACTTGATCTACACAGCATGCAGGCACAAAACATAATTTTTTTCTGTTTCAGTTGACAAAATTATTATGTGTTAGTCAAATCAAATTAAATACCTTTATTAAAATATTCCACTACTTGATGAAAAAAACTTCAATAGGGTATGCTTATATATTGAAATTGATGTACTAAATATATCAACAACATCGTAGTATTTGTATCCTAGCTGTTGAATCCGTCGCATAGGAGTGTGATATTGGGACGTTTGCTACAATAATAAGGTAGGTACTGTCTTGTAACCGACCTGCTTGGAGTATGAAAAGAGATTACATATAATAAATCAGGGGTTTCAAACATTGAATTAATAATTTTATACAAACAGGTTAAATCGGAAATAATTCTGCGATCAGATAATTTTATTAAATTTAATGAACAAAGTACGTTATCGTAATTTAGGTTTTCTTTAGGAATGCCCATTTTTAAATTTACATATCTTAAAAATTTATTTTGGATTCTTTCAATCGCATGTGAATGAACCACATAATTTGGGGACCAAACTGTGGAATTGTATTCTACATGACTCCTTACTAGTGACATATATAATGTTTTTACAGTATTTACATTATTGAAATCACTAGATACCCTTAAAATAAATCCCAACATTTTCAAAGCTTTATTGGTTATTATTTCAATATGCTTGATAAAGTTAAGTTTCATGTCAAACCAAATGCCTAAGTCATTAATTATCGAGACAGATACTAACGACATATTGTAAATGGAATAATTAAAAAATATTGGATTCTTTATTCGATGAAACCTCATAATTTGGCATTTTCTTATGTTAAGTAGCAAGCGGTTATCACGACACCATATAATTAATCTCGACAAGTTATTTGATAATATATGGCAATCGTTAATGTTTCAGATTGCAATGAATAATTTCAGGTTGTCTGCAAACATTAACACTTGAAAATCATTGAACATATACAATACATCATTGACAAATAATAAAAACAGGATTGGACCTAAGAGACCCCTGGGGAACACCACTCGTAGCAGTGAATTTGTATGAAAATGTACCATCAATTTTAAGAGCCAGTAATCTTTTAGTCAAGTAACTATAAAACACTTATATAGTGAACCTCCTATACCGAATTTTTGGAACTTATTCAATAATTATTTATTAATAACTCATGATTGACTCTATCGAACGCCTTGCTAAAATCGGTATAAATAGAGTCAACTTGACATTTACGAGACATGGAATCAGATATATGGTTTTGATAGGTTAACAAGTTAGGGTAGATTTGCCAGTAGAGAAACCATGTTGTTTAGGAGAAATGACGTGGTTTAATCGGAAAATAATTTTTTTGAAAATAATTTTTTCAAAAACTTTAGAAATCGTTGATAAAAGGCGCACCGGTCTGTGATTAATCTCCTCGTGTTTATCGCCTTTTTTAAAATAGGCGTAATGAAGCTGAATTTCCATTTAGTAGGAAAACATCCTGTTCGTAAAGACTGATTAAACAGCAAATATAAAGGATACGCCAGATTGGTAGCACAATTATTCAAAAATACAGGAGGTATTTTATCTGGTCCAGCACTTTTGCTTTGATCTAGTAATTTTAGTTCAGTCAATATATCATTATATTCTATGTGGATAAAAGATAAATTAAGATTATGATAAGTGGTAAAATTTGATACTGTACTAGCAGAAACTGGTGTCTCACATTCATAAACGCTTTTAAAAAAATCAGCAAAAAGGTTAGCAATACTTTGAGTGTCTAGTGATTATATGTAAAAAACAAAAAAAAATACAGAAATTTAGATTCATTTATTTATTATTTTTATTTATACATATTCGGGCCAGCAGATCTACAACCTGTTGACTTTGGGAAATCCGGAACCTTGAACACAAATCACAATAAAATATTTACACAAAATTAAAAAAACATTGTTTCTAAAATAAAGTTTAGTGCAAGCGATTTGGACACTGACCTTTATACAGTTTCTTTATACATAAGGCTTAAAATCACTTTCAAAACTAAAGGCAAACACATAACTATCCTATTAGTTGTTAACCCTTAACTAGGCAAGGATATCAAAAATGAAATTTTAAAAGTTAAACCGTGTTATTAGGATTCTGGGTCTAAAACAGTTCTTGAAAAAAATAGAAATAAAATAAATAGGTTATTTAAATTTTCAGTAATATCAGAGTTCAAAAGTTAACTACGGTGAACAACGCTAAATGCGGTTGTTAAAGTTAGATTTGAATGAAAAATTGCAGCCAATAAGTAATTATCTGTATTAACTACTAATAAGTTTCTGTTTTGTAGGGAGAAAAATATTTAGATTTTAATGTATCTGAGAGGAAAATCGTCAAATCATTCAAATCAATGGAACTTTTTTCTGTCTGCCCAGGTAGTACGTTCTCTAGCGGTTGAAGTACCTAGGAGATGTGTTAACCAAATAATTCTTGTAGGTACAAGGTGCGATCTCCACAGGGTAAACAGAGAAGGAAATGTTCTAGAACGCACTAGTAGCTGCTGCTACAGTTCAACAGTTTTGAAAGTGAATTTAGAAGTGTAATAATATTATTTTTAAAATAATTAAATACATTACTGTACACATATTCATATATATTTTTATATTCGTGTTAGTAGTATGACATAATTATCTTGTTTACACATACATTTACATTTAAGTTACACGTACATTTAAGTTTAAAAAAAATCAAATCTTTTCCAATGCGATTCAGAACAAATTCAACGAAATCGCAAGGTTATAAATATTGTGACCATTATAAAATTATATTAATTTTAAATACTGGTAACTCTCTGGTGAAACATATCAGATCGAATACTAGAATTTATTCTGTAAATAGTTTTCGTGAAGGTGAATGTTAACGCAAGGAACAAGAAAAGTGTCCAGTCAAAGAGTCTTTTCGAGAAAATGCATAATTCCATATTAAAATAAACATTGAGTGCGCACGCGTTTATTTCAATCTCTCTTCAGCCAGAAAACGAGAAAGTTTTTTTTCAGCTTCAGTCAGTTTTTCAGTCAGTTTTTTCTCTTCAAGGAACACTGTTGATAACTTGCATAGTTGCACTCGGAACAAGAAAAGGGGGTTTTTCTCCGCTCTGAGTCAGCATGTGTTCCAACAAATGTCCTATATGGGGGGTAAGGTGGCCTTTCCTAGAATCTGAATATGTTCACTTGGAAAATGAAAAAGGTTTGTCACCACTGTGAGTCAGCATGTGGCTTTTAAGATGTGCGTTTTGAGAATATCCATAGATGAACAAGGAACAAGAAAAAGTTTTCTCCGTAGTGACTCAACGTGTGCTTCAGATTGCCTTTACAATAACATAAATATGTGCACTTGGAACATAAAACAGGTTTTTCGCCACTGTGAGTCAGCATGTGGGTATTAAGATGGGCGTTTTGATAAGATTAAATGTTTCACACGGGACTTGAAAAAGGTTTATCTCCACCGTAAGTTAGCATGTTGCACTTCAGAAAACATGTATAGTTGCACACGGAATATTAAAGAGGTGTACCTACGATGTGAGAGAGCATTTGGCTCTTCAGTCGGCCCTTTTGATTACATGCATAGTTGCATACGGAACATGAAAAAAGTTTTTCTCTACTGTAAGTCAGCATGTAGAACTTTAGTTGACCCTTACGATAACACGCATAGTTGCACAGGGAACATGAAAAAGGTTTTTCTCCACTGTGAGTCAGTATGTGTGCCTTCAGGTTACCCTGGTAAGAACTTGTATAATCGCACTCCAAACATGTAAGAGGTATTTCTCAACTGAGAATCAGCATGTGCCTCTTTAGCTGACCCTTTTAACAACACGCATATTTGCACAAGGAACAAGAAAAAGGTTTTTTTCTCCACTGTGAATCGGCATGTGCCTCTTCAGCTGACCCTTTCGACCACACGCATAGTTGCACACGGAACATGAAAAAAGGTTTTTCTCCAATGTGAGTGAGCATGTGGCTCATTAAATTACCCTTTGGGAAACACGCGTAGTTGCACACGGAACATGAAAAAGGTTTTTCTCAACTGTGAGTGAGCATGTAGCTCTTTCAATGACCCGTTTGACAACACGCATAATTGCACTCCAAACATTAAAACGGTTTTTCTCCACTGTGAATCAGCAGGTGCCTCTTTAGCTGACCCTGATAGCACGCATAGTTGCACACGGAACATGAAAAAGGTTTTTCTCCACTGTGAGTCAGCATGTGGCTCGTTAGGTCGCTTTTTCGATTACATGCATAGGTGCACACGGAACATGATAAAGGTTTTTTTCCACTGTGGGTCAGCATGTGGCTTGTTAGGTCGCTCTTTCGACAACATGCATAGTTGCACACGGAACATGAAAAAGTTTTTTTCCACTGTGAGTCAGCATGTGGCTCCTTAAATGACCCTTATGATAACTTGCATAGTTGCACACGGAACATAAAAATGGTTTTTCTCAACTGTGAGTCAGCAAGTGTGTCTTCAGGCTACCCTGTTGATAACTTGCATAGTTGCACTCCAAACATGAAAATAGTTTTTATCCACTGTGAATCAGCATGTGGCTCGTTAGGTCGCTTTTTCGATTACATGCATAGGTGCACACGGAACATGATAAAGGTTTTTCTACACTGTGGGTCAGCATGTGGCTCGTTAGGTCGCTCTTTCGACAACATGCATAGTTGCACACAGAACATGAAAAAGGTTTTTTTCCACTGTGAGTCAGCATGTGGCTCCTTAAATGACCCTTATGATAACTTGCATAGTTGCACACGGAACATGAAAATGGTTTTTCTCCACTGTGAGTCAGCAAGTGTGTCTTCAGGCTACCCTGTTGATAACTTGCATAGTTGCACTCCAAACATGAAAATAGTTTTTCTCCACTGTGAATCAGCATGTGCCTCTTCAGGTGACCCTTTCGACAACACGCATAGTTGCACACAGAACATGAAAGTGGTTTTTCTCCACTGTGAATCAGCATGTGCATCTTCAGCTGACTCTTTTGACAAAACGCATAGTTGCACTCCAAACATGAAAACGGTTCTTCTCCACTGTGAATCAGCATGTGCCTCTTTAGCTGACCCTTTCGATAACACGCATAGTTGCACAGGGGACATGAAAAAGGTTTTTCTCCACTGTGAGTCAGCATGTGGCTCGTTAGGTCGCTCTTTCGATAACATGCATAGTTGCACACGGAACATGAAAAAGGTTTTTTTCCACTGTGAGTCAGCATGTGCCTCGGTAGGTCGCTCTTTCGATAACATGTATAGGTGCACACGGAACATGAAAAAGGTTTTTCTCCACTGTGAGTGAGCATGTGGCTCTTTAAATTACCCTTTTGAAAACACGCATAGTTGCACTCGGAACATGAAAAAGGTTTTTTTCCACTGTGAGTCAGCATGTGGCCCATTAGGCGACTCTTTTTATAACATGCATAGTTGCACACGGAACATGAAAAAGGTTTTTCTCCACTGTGAGTCAGCAAGTGTGTCTTCAGGCTACCCTGATGATAACTTGCATAGTTGCACTCCAAACATGAAAATAGTTTTTCTCCACTGTGAATCAGCATGTGGCTCGTTAGGTCGCTTTTTCGATTACATGCATAGGTGCACACGGAACATGATAAAGGTTTTTCTCCACTGTGGGTCAGCATGTGGCTCGTTAGGTTGCTCTTTCGACAAAATGCATAGTTGCACACGGAACATGAAAAAGGTTTTTTTCCACTGTGCGTCAGCATGTGGCTCCTTAAATGACCCTTACGATAACTTGCATAGTTGCACACGGAACATGAAAAAGGTTTTTTTCCACTGTGAGTCAGCATGTGGCTCGTTAGGACGCTTTTTCGATTACATGCATAGGTGCACACGGAACATGATAAAGGTTTTTTTCCACTGTGAGTCAGCATGTGGCTCCTTAAATGACCCTTATGATAACTTGCATAGTTGCACACGGAACATGAAAATGGTTTTTCTCCACTGTGAGTCAGCAAGTGTGTCTTCAGGCTACCCTGTTGATAACTTGCATAGTTGCACTCCAAACATGAAAATAGTTTTTCTCCACTGTGAATCAGCATGTGCCTCTTCAGGTGACCCTTTCGACAACACGCATAGTTGCACACAGAACATGAAAGTGGTTTTTCTCCACTGTGAATCAGCATGTGCATCTTCAGCTGACTCTTTTGACAAAACGCATAGTTGCACTCCAAACATGAAAACGGTTTTTCTCCACTGTGAATCAGCATGTGCCGCTTTAGCTGACCCTTTCGATAACACGCATAGTTGCACAGGGGACATGAAAAAGGTTTTTCTCCACTGTGAGTCAGCATGTGGCTCGTTAGGTCGCTCTTTCGATAACATGCATAGTTGCACACGGAACATGAAAAAGGTTTTTTTCCACTGTGAGTCAGCATGTGCCTCGGTAGGTCGCTCTTTCGATAACATGTATAGGTGCACACGGAACATGAAAAAGGTTTTTCTCCACTGTGAGTGAGCATGTGGCTCTTTAAATTACCCTTTTGAAAACACGCATAGTTGCACTCGGAACATGAAAAAGGTTTTTTTCCACTGTGAGTCAGCATGTGGCCCATTAGGCGACTCTTTTTATAACATGCATAGTTGCACACGGAACAAGAAAAAGTTTTTTCTCTTTCATGGGTGCTTACGTTTATTGCAAAATTTGACTTAGGAGAGGAGGAGTAGTTGTGATGGGGAGGAGTGATTCCCTTTTCCACAAAATGCGTCTGAAGATCTGTCGACAAATTTGAAAAATAACATGGGTGAAAAAGACGAAGTTAAACTTATTTCCTAAAATTAGAGTTTATAAGCGAAGTAAGTTCGTAGAAAGGTTAAAAAAAAATAGGAGAGTCCGAATCGTTCAAGTTAACAGTGAAAAATTGGTTTTACCTGCTGCCTTGGTAATTCTTCCAAAGCGTTCTAAGCATTCCTCTTTAACATCCGGCAGGTCTATGTCAATTTTCATATAAGTAAGCCCCGCTTCATCTTGTCGGGGTACAAGATCCGCGTTTATGGTGACTGTCTTCACATTAATGTTTCCTGGAATAAAAAAGGACAATAAATATAATGAATCTTTGCATGGCCAGCCCTGAACCAAACGGCGCCTGGCGCAAGTTTAATTTTGGCTGCCCTAACAGTCTAAATTAGTACACGCCGAGGCAGGATATCACTGTAATCATTAAAATGATGCTTTGTGTTTTTATGTAGAGCGGTATTTATCAAAAATAATATCAAGGGCGATGTGTTAGGTTAAGTATTCGACGCCCGGAGCGAACTGCACCAATTGCGCCTGCATAGGGCCAGCCCTGTATCTTCGTCAAATTGATATTAACGAGAATTTTTTGAATAGAAAAACAATAAAATATTCTTTTACGAATAAATATCATTGATCAACAAGGTAAGATAAAAAGTGACCTCAGATGTCCGCTTCAGGGAACGATTCTTCATGAAAGAAAAAAATTTCTCCAGAGCACCTGTAGTAGAGAAATTGGTTGTTTTCAGTGAATGGAATATTGTTTTCCAATCAATATTAATGTTTTTTTAACGTATAATACGTGTAATTCACATCATATCTCAAATAAAAATAGGTGAAAATCGAGGAACCGACAACCTAATATGAATAGTATAAAAAAGTTTAATGAGTGCTGTATTTTGGTATTTTCCGGCAAGTACGCATATTAAGGTAAATTCCCAATACACCTCATGTTTTATAAGAGAGGATATTGTGCACAAGTGTGTGTCCTGTTTGCACGACATTTCAAAAGAGACATTGATTCCGGACATCCGAATTTTAAGTTCTATATTTAACACGTATGCAATGCAACAAACTGGCTGTCTGAGTACTCTCCGCATATTGCGAGCATTCCTTCGTTACAGCTGGGTGGTCGAAATCTAAATCTGAAATTCAATTTCACCTCCATCTTCTTCCTGGAGCCCTGGTTCCGTCTTGATGGATATAGTATCTGGCTTCAGTAGATCCATGGTCTGCTTTGGTAGAGTTTGGTTATTGGTTTAGCCCCGAAAAATATATCTGAAACAGAACATTGTTAAAATAAAGTAAAATGATAAAATTTATAAGTTAAATTACAACAGGATATATGATTTTTAGCTTAACTCGTTAAATCATTCCTCCTTACGTACCCTTAAAAATTGAACGTAACAACCTGCAAATCCTGATACGGGAGAATTATCTTGGGGTGTGCATTGATAAATACCCCAAATTTTATACAGCACATTCAAGATATTAAAGACAAAATCACCCCTTTAATTAGCGTACTTGGCCGGATATCATATCTGTTACCAAATAAAATTAAAAAAAGGTCTATATTATAGCCTCGTAAATTCACATTTAAACTACTTGATTGAAATATGGTTAAATGCATATGAAACATATATAAATGAACTACACGTAAAACAAAACAAAGTAATCAAAAAGCTATTTCAGTTCAAAGCTGGAACATCCACAGAAAAAATATGTATGAAAACAAAACTATTAACACTAAGAAACTTTTTATGAATATAATATAATATGTCTCCTTATATGAAAAATAAATAATAAACTCATACATCCAAATACAGAAATCATTAAAACGTACCAAGTACACAGACACTTTACACGGCAACAAGATAAAATACATTTAAACACCATACATACTCATTACGGCAAGCAATCCATTGGTGGCGAGGGAGCAACATACATAATTGCCTCCCAGACGAAATTAAAAATGAAAAAAGTGTAGGTAAATTTAAAAAAAAGTTGTTCAGTTTTAAGATCAATCAACAAAACAATGACAGTGAATAAAATGTTTGTGAAATATATTAATGTGTAATGTATTAGTTTTTTCTAGTTAAATAAGTGAAAATGTAATTTTCTTTTATCTAGAATAAAAAAACATAAAAAACAGATGAAAAATAAAATGTGGTTTCGCTTGGAATATCCTGTCAAAATAACGAAGTCGTAGCCAAAACACATATTTGAAAACCTTGAAGATATGACAACGGTTAAGAGAAACGTTGTTTAGCGTGGGAAAACTATATTTATATATATTTACAATCTTTACCGCCATTCCGCTTTTAACAAAATATCTGTTAACCATATGTTTTTTTGAGATCATTGTAATAAATGCCTTCGAAATGCTAATATAATAATAGGTAGACCTCAAATTGACAGTTTAAATATTCTACTTTGACAAAACGCCCAATGATTCCCTAACTAAACTGGAATAACGGCAGCTACCAAATAAATAGCGATGAATATAAGAATGAGTACTTACTTTACCAATAACCATCACAGGCGTGGGATAGTATGTTTAACAGGATGAAACGACTCTCGGAGAAGAAAGCACTTGTTAGCACTTGTCAAAAATATTTTTGGGTTATGCATAGACAAGAATGAAGTCATAGACAATTATTATTATTTTCATGGCGACCAGATAACTCAAAAAAAAAACATTTTCATCATTTGACTTTTGAACATATGCACATTGTTCATACATATTCATCATATGATAATTAATAACGGTAATTCATAAGAACGGTTATTATTAAGAACGATCGTAACTAAGAATAACTATTTTTAAGAACATTTCATATTCAGCACAATTTGCGGGTCATTCCACGCGAGTGAAAGTTAGTTCTGCCTCAAAGTCTCAACAAAACAGTTCCATTATTTTATCTGGTTAATTATTGATGTGATAAGGGTTATTATTAATTTTAATTATATTTTCATTTGTGTTCCGAGTTTCAGCAGAAAAAAAATAACAATAATGTTTGCAACTAAATAATTTTGAGTTTTAATGTGAACATGTTCGTGATATTTGCAAGTAAATTGTTTATTTGTTTTTGACGTTGTTATGTAAATATTTTCTTTGTGTATTTATTTGCAGATATCGACACTTGCAGAAAGCCATTTCTTTGTGATTCTCTTTCGACGAGACCAATCCAAGTTACGTTACTGCGCACTTGTCTACTCTATAACATTCTGTACCGCTGGTTGTCAGCCAGCTGCAATGGTATATAACACATGGGTGTTATATATCATTGGCCGGCTGGTAGAGTCGCGAAAAAAGGGACTAATAGTAAAAAAGTCTACTTGGGCTAGAAATGATACATAATAAAATAACGACAATACTTTAGTGTCATCTTTTTTCTCAAGTGCCTTCACATTTACGTATTTATTTTCTGTAAAATGAAACATGCTGTCACGAACCATAAATCAACTATCTATAGATTTGGTGTGAGAATTGGATTTTGATTTCTAATCTTTATTTTTGGTGTAAATTTATCTTTATTTTAATGTTGTTTTTTGTTTAAATGTATAAATTCGTATATTTTAAAATGGGGGCCTCAGCACGGGTGAACAACCCAGTGAGACCAACGTTGCTGAATTGAAATGTGAAGTACTGTAGAGTAATGTATCAATAAATAAATTGATAACTCCGCCCTCTTTCCGTACGTTTGGCTCGGTCAAGTTTTAACCTTAGATCTGGCAAATTTGTAGACACCACGCATCGCTGACGTCACACCATACCATCGACAAAGGATAGAAGAAATTTTTAAAAAAGGCGCAATCATAGACAATATAATTCTGCTTCGGAACCTACCGAAAACCCAATTCATTAGCCTAAAACATAAGTAAAATGTCACCCAAGACCACAAGATCCCACCAGACAAAGCCCTGTCCTAAGAAAGAAATTACCTTTAAAGTATCTTCCTTTACAGCTCTTTTTCTCAGGACAGCGTTTTATCAGAAGGAAGCTGAAAAACAAACTCATAATTACATGTACAGTAATTTTATTTTTTTAAATATAAATATGAAATACAATAACATAAACACAAAACACATTTAGAAGAAATTACTGTATCAATATATGACTAGCTGTTGGAAATGATTAGTTATTTTCTTTCAACATCCAACGCTATTGAAAAAAATAAATAAGTCAATAAGGCAGTCAATGATTCAACCTAATGTTTTAGCTGTATTAGCGTCTAATTACATTATTATTTTTTTTTGTTTCCCTCTTAATTATCTTATTACTTAAATATTTATACCTTTCATATATAAATAGTAAGTATATACTTTTGTGATACTTTTTAGTTTTAAAAACTTTATATGCCTTTTAGATATTTTTAACTTAGGAATAGTACACAACATAAAGAATGTAACAGTGTAAACAGAAAAGTAAATCAATAGGTTATTGTTTTAACAATACATATTGACACCTGATAAATAAATAGGGTATAATAATAACAAATAAAAACACAAAATACAAGAATATATACGCACAAAATAAATTTAAAGAAGGTGTTGAGAGAATATTCATTATGATGATGTAATAAAAAAGTAGAACTACATATAAACTAGAAATATAAAATAAACTAATTTGACTATTTTTTATTAACCACTGAAGCAGCGACCACGCGAAATAAATAATTTTGCCTCGATTGCTCGAAATATCCAGACGATCATTTTTTTTAATTTTTCGCCAACCTTAAAAAAAACATAACTTAGAATTTTTACATGAAGTAATACAAACTTATCATAGTGCTATATAGCCAATGAGTTAACCTGTATTTTGTTGCTGGTTTCTGTTTGTTTATAATCGCGTGAATCCTGCGTATTTTTTATTTCGAAACTGCTGTGACAGGTACTTTTTCGAGTCGACATTAAATATTTTATATTTCTGTATGTTTTCTGTTAATTACTTGATAATAAATGATACATGTCTATGGAAAAAAGACTTGATTTTTAACCGTAAACAACCTTTCAGAGATCGTGGGTGAAAAAATATTTTAAAGAATTTGATCACGGACTGTCCAAATGTCAAGAACTAAATTACTATGTTAAGTATATTTAACACACTGAAATTGTATTAAATTAGAAAGATAATTTCATTGTCTACAATTACCAATAACAATTATTATAATTTTTGCCTTTTTAACTAATTGAATAGTACATATAATACAGACAGTCTATTTTACAATGTCAAAATCGAAGCGCCGTTTTTTATACATTTGAGATCTAATACAGGATATTTTACCATGTTTTTATATTGGATAGTAAAACAAGAAACAAGGTTTTTAATAAGATATGTATCAAAGCAAGACATATTACTAATCTTTCAGAAAATACTTTGTAAATTGCTTAAATTCCGTGTTATTTTGACATTTTTTCCTCCAGAATACGTGATCTGACAGCGTTTAAGATCAATACACACGGGCCTTAGCATGAGAATCGATCGAACTTAACGATATCGGATTGCTAAGCGTATCTACCGACCATTTTATAACGACTTCCCTAGCATGAGAACGCTATTGATATCTCTAACGACATCGATAAGGCAATAAATACAAATCGATATACGCTGGCAATACTGGGACGGAATTGTCTATGAATTGGATAGACGTCAGACGTCAAACGTCAGATTTCAAGCTTGATCATTGTAACCGCCGTGTTTTTTTAATATTTTACGATGTCGCAAGCAATGGTAGCTGGGTAAGTTATTTATTTATCTTTTTATGTGAAAGAATTTCCATTATTATCAAAGAGATATACTTACATTCTATTGTGTCAAAATTTTGAAGTTATTTTTACTAATATTTAAATCATACGCAGTATTTTAAGATACCTATTCAAAATGCTGATATTATGATTTCAGGAAGAGAGTAAGGTCGACGACCAGTCAAATGGATCTGCTAACCAGCTATATGGCTGACCATTCGGAGTTCGCCGCTGGAAGGTTTGTGGGACCTCAGGGTTCCCAAAAAAATAAGGAAATGTGGCGGAACAACTGGCAGAATTGGGTCCTGCTAAGTCAGCCGAGCAGTGGAAAACAGTGAGTATTTGTACCTACCTATACAAACTGGTTGCAGCAAACTTTGCTGACCTTCTAATATAATCTATCATCGAGACACTTGATCTCTCTTTCTGGTTTCAATCCTGGGATTGGTTTGCAGCAATTTTATCCAATCTCCTCTTCCATTCTTCCCTGTCGCTAATTGCATACTTGATATAAGACCGTAAATCACTTTTAACCTGACATTATTTTTACATTTTACAGACATGGCGTGACTTAAAATGTAAGTCGCGCGCCCAAAACGCCGATGCCAAGCGAGCTGCCCTCACGACTGGAAACACTGCCGAGATACCGGTGTTAACTGACCTGACACAGAAGGTCATCAACATCATCGGCAGAGCCAGTTCTGAGGGCAGCGGACTTCCAGAAAGCTGTATAGGAGAGGGACCTGAACTCGTAATGCAGGATGTTGAGGTCACTAATGTCTTAAAATGTTAATATAATATATTCTGTCAAATTTAGTTGATCTTTCATTATCAATGAAAATTATTTGTGTGTTTTACAGTATTCCGATGAAGTTGGAGATGGGCCCACAGATTTACAGACGGCGCAGTTAGCTTCCCCTTCTCGCCCGAGCAAGAAGAGGAAGCTAACTGACAAGCCAGATGTGGGGGTTCGGATGGTGATGGCGCAGGAGGCTAATAACGAATCATCCAAGGAGCTTGTGGGAGCTATTAATAAATTCTCCAATATTTTTAAGGTATTTCCTATTTCTCTTCGAATCACTCCCAAATACAGCGCTATACGTGTAAGTTGCCAGATTAAAATATAAAGAAATAGCGTCAATTAATGTTTAGGCCACCGCCAACTTATAAGTGTGGCACTGTACTTTTAAATTAGAATTAAATCTTAGTAGAACAAAATAAAATGCCCAGCTTTGACTTATTTCATTTATTTATTGTACTATTCCCAATGTACTATTTTTCCATTTTCCGCGGTGGAGTTTTTATTGTTCTGTTTGTTTAGATATTCTTTGTGTTAAAAAAATTTAATAAACATGTAAAATCCAGCTTAGCGAGAAATACAAAATGAATAAATTAATTTATAATCTTCCTTTTAGTATGTCGACTACCTATTGTTATTTAAATTAAATTAATGAGTTGTTATTTATCATTTCAGAGTTCAATGGATCGATTTGCTGACATTTTTGAGGTATTTCCTGTTCCTTTTTGTAATTATTTGTCAGGGCACCCCGAGACCGGGCAAGATACAGTGTCTACATAGACATGGTGCTTTTCTGGTCTCGTCTCACTGGCACTAATAACTAATTTACTATAGAAGGTAAATTAAGTAAGTAAATTAATGAATTATCATCTCTTGTTTCAGAGATACACGGCAGTGGAACGTGAAAGGGTTTGTTTACTCCAACGACAGTTGGCGAGGTATTTATTTGTTATACATCTATACAGGCTTTTAAAAACATTTAATGTACAAAACTGAACAAATTAAATTAAATATTGCATTATTTAATATGTCACTTGAGAGATTGCGAAGTATGTTCACAAGGGATGGAACACGATTATTAACAATTGTCCTTGGAGAGGCAAGCAGTCCAGCTAGGAGGTACGATAAAAGTAGAATGAATAAGATCTCTAATAAAACATTTCTAATTCTAGACAAACTCAACCATCGAAACAACCGTCAACATCATTTGCCAACTCGCCCAACTATACGTTGCAGTTGGAGTCAGAGGATGAATACGATTAGTTAAGTTTTTTTTATAATTTTCAAGGTAATAAGTTTTTTGTATATTTTTTGTGTTAAATCTTTATTTTTATTAACGTTTTGTATGTTCATAATTTTTATGTTTCTTGTGAAAAAGTGAAACTCAACAACAAATGTCATTTTTTTACAATTTAGATACATACAATACAATATTTTAAAGTACTTGTTGTGTAATATTGCATGCAGCGCTTTGCATATATGAATATGTACTTGATTAGTAGCAGTTCTTCAAACTCTCGCAACGTCTCTGTGAGGCGTGAATTGTTTTTACAATGTAGGTACATACAATACAATGTTTTAAAGTACTTTTGAAGTATATTTTGTGAAATATTGCATGCAGCGCTTTGCATATATGAATATGTACTTGATTAGTAGCAGTTCTTCAAACTCTTGCAATGTCTCTGTGAGGCGTGAATTGTTTTTACAATGTAGGTACATACAATACAATGTTTTAAACTACTATTGAAGTACTTGTTGTGAAATATTGCATGCAGCGCTTTGCATATATGAATATGTACTTGATTAGTAGCATTTCTTCAAACTCTTGCAATGTTTCTGTGAGGCGTGAATTGTTTTTACAGTGTTGGTACATACAATACAATGTTTCAAACTACTATTGAAGTTCTTTTTGTGAAATATTGCATGCAGCGCTTTGCATACATGTATATTTGATTAGTAGCATTTCTTCAAACTCTTGCAATGTTTCTGTGAGGCGTGAATTGTTTTTACAGTGTTGGTACATACAATACAGTGTTTTAAAGTACTATTGAAGTTCTTTTTGAGAAATATTGCATGCAGCGCTTTGCATATATGTATACTTGATTAGTAGCAGTTCTTCAAACTCTTGCAATGTCTCTATGAGGCGTGAATTGTTTTAACAATGTAGGTACATACGATACAATGTTTGAACATGATGAAGCACTATAAGTCAGTTTCCTTGTTTAATATATTATCATTCGTGGGAGAAGTACTTTCGCACTAGTTCGTTTCTCACTCTGCGGGCTGCAACAACCCTGCTGACATCTTCAGGCTGGTGCAGCAGCTCAACCTCTCTTAACTCTACATTATCATTATAATCGTCTGTTAATCTGAAAATAGAGAACAATTTATTAATATTTTGTACTGTTGCCTTACTTTTTTAAATGCATATAGTTCAACAAGGAAACTGACTTATAGTGCTTCATCATGTTGTATAGTATAGCACAAGTAATAATTATTTGACCAGCAGCATCGGGCTCATAATGGAGAACTCTGTCTTTCCTGAGGCAACGGAATATAGCCTTCCATGCCCCAAATAGGCGTTCTACGGAACATCTCGCCTCACAGTGCGCCTTTGTGTATCTGTATTGGGCACTCCCCTCGACTGCATTCAATATTGGTGTCATCAGATAAGGCTCGAGTGTATATCCAGAATCGCCTGATTGAAACAAAACACCCATTATAATAGGTACATATAACTACTAAATTATGATTTTTTTGCCTTTTTTTTAAATGAGTTGTTGAAATACATACCTAGCAAGAAATATGTCCCAATTCTCTGATTGTATAGTCTGTTCATTTCAGTTTTGACTAAACTATTATTCCAAATGAATTGGTCATGGACAGTACCCGGGAAGCGTGTGTTGATGCTCAATATTTTCAACGTAGCATCGCAGACCTGTTTATCAAACATAAAAAACCTTCAATAAAATTTGAAAACAACAATCCGGCTGTTTTATTTCTGAAAAAATATTTACCACTTGAACATTCAGCGAATAAAATCCTTTGTGGTTTTTGTACTGCTCCTCGTGTCTGGAAGGGGTGACGATGGCGATGTGGGTGCAATCGATGCATCCCAGAACATGTGGAAAGTTTAATTTTTCCCTAAAACTACTCTCTACTTGCTTGCGGGCTTCATTTGTAGCCGGAAAATGTATCCATCTTCTGTACAGATGTTCTAAAACTGCTTTCATAAACAGTTTTATGCACTTGCTAACGGTAGTTTGCCCTATCGCCAAGAAGTGATCTTGGCCTACTCCACGTTGGTAGCTCCCTGTAGCAAAGAAGCTGATGGGTGCGAGTACCTGTCAACATCATAAATAATACAACTAATTAATAAACTTCACTTTTGATCATTTAAATCACTTTATTGTGAAAAATTATCATCAGCAATCGAAGCAAATTTATTTATTTCACGTGGTCGTTCCAGTGGTGGATAGATTTATATTGTGTTTTTGTTTTACTAAGATATCAATAATATTTAATACTCTCACTTTAATGTATACTGGAAGTCCTAATGTATTTTTTGACACTAGAAAAGGAGTTAATTGATCAATGAGATCTCTAGCCATAATACGCGATATTCGAAACAATTGTCTGAATTCCGTCTCTGCAAGTTCGAACGGATTCAATTGATCGCGTAAACGACGCCTTTCAATCCTACGATCTTCCCTTACCTGCCTCCTTTCATTGAACCAGAAATTTTGCATTATGAACGACATTATTAAAAAATATATGTATATCGACAGCCAACCAAAGTTTTAACTGACACTCAAGACCCCACGTTATATTCGGCGTGCTTTTAGCAACCGTCGGTCGGAAGTTATCCTATCGATACATTCTCATGCTCGCAATTTTAACGATACCGTCGCTACTTTGACCATGGACAAGGAATTTTAACAATCGTCGGTTGTTATATTTTGATCGTGCTAGCATATGTCGTTAAGTGCTCATTGATGACGTATTTTAACGATATCGTATTGCTATAGGGCTATATCGACTTCTCATGCTAAGGCCCCTGTGTTCACGAGTAAAGCTGTTAATAGTCTGTGTGAAACCATTTTCCGCGAGTAGACATAGATAATCGATTGATTGACGGTGGTAGTCAGGGATAGTGTTAATGTTTAAATCTCCCATTATAATTTGCTGTTCAAATTTTTTCGCATTGTTTAAAATTGCTTGCAATGAAAAAGGAAGGGGTCAATATTGATGAAGGAAGGAGATCTGTAAATGGCAAATATGCATATGTTATTATTCAATACTATTTTCATACAGTTTGATTGTGCTAAAGTAATTTCCTCTACATGAGCTTTAATTCCGTCCTTGATGTAGATAACAATTCCACTAGATTTGTTGAGGTTGGTTGTGGTGTGATATTCAGAGTAATTGTGGATTGATTTTACGGTGTAGTATTTATTTAACCAGCATTCGGTTAATATTATAACATCGAAAGATGAATTAAATAGATCAAGAAAAATTGTAAAGTCATCGAGATTTGATATGCTTCTAATATTCTGGTGTATGATTTTTAGACTATATGAGTCCCAGTTATAGTTGTTTAAATTCTCCAGATCTTGAATTATATTCGTATTAATGCTAATTATGGAATCATTGTAATTATCCGAAGGTAACTGAAACATAATTATGATTAAATTTACTATGATGTGTGGTGGTGAACCCGTAGTTCTTTTGCGAAAAGTCAGCAAACAAAAAGTTAAAAACGAAAGTGTAAATTACTGTGTTGTTAATCAGTGTTTTATTAATATATTGTATAGTAGATTGTGAGTTCTGATAATTCGAGTATGATGCGTATTTTACTTCGAGATGAAAGTTGATTCCACTAATTATATTAGATATAAAAGATGTTATAAAAGATGATGGTGTTGGTATGTTTCGTAAAGAGCAATCTAAGCAGTTGATGATTATGTAGATATCTGTCATGAAGGCTGCAAATACAATAAATATGAAAACAATAAAATCAATAAAATGGCCAAATGCAAAGTATGTGCTGATTCTGTAGAGGAGTTGATGCGAAAAAAATGCCAAAAAACAATAATTAAATACCATAACATGCGAAAAATGCAAAGAAGAACCAATACTAGGACATATTTATGTAAATTAAGATTTTTTCCAGATTTACATAGATTTGCTGGGAACATAATCTTACAAAGACTCTCGCTGCTTGTGATACGTACATATGAGTTTGATTGAACAGAGAGAGAGAATAGAGAGAGTGCATTATTATGAGATAATGAGAGAACATTATATAACATGAATGATAATGTTGATACATAGTATTCCAACTTAAAATATATTTTAACCGTAAAGTGCATACTATAGTGTATAATGCTTCTGATTGTAATTGTTAGGTGTGATAAAGGACAATCATTAAATTTAGTAACATGTGAAAAATGCAAAAGTATGATTAAAAATGTGCGTGGGCATTTGTAGCGGGATTTTTTCCCTGATATATAAACATTATGTATACGTCTGTTGTATCCTAATGTTAAATACAATGTGCTAATCACGGATGTCGAAAACTGAATATAGAATATATTACCTTGAATATGTAATATTCTTAAGAGAATTATGAACTGACTCCTAATTGCCCACGGATTGAATGTATTGCCGCACTTCAACGAGCGAATAATTAAATACAAGGTAGATGTACCACTCTCATTTCTAGCTTGTATAAGTAAATGGATCAGAACCCGGTAAGTAATAATGCGGAAAAAATATGTAAATAAAACAGTAGTAAAGGTTTTTGAGAAATACAAAAACATTATTTTGACAGAGCTCGAGCATTTGTAGTTAATGTTAATTCTGTAAATACAAGTGAATATAATAAAAGTAAACCAAAACAAAAAGATTATTGAAGAAAATAGGAGCATCATATAGTGAGTAAATAAGATATTACTACTCTGATTCCTACGAGAACATGCAGGAAGAATAATATTTACACAGTAAACAGATACTTTAAAGAATACTAAAACAGCGTGGTTTTTGTTGCTTAGAGGAAGAGTATGGTTAGAATTTTTAATTGTAAGATTCGCAATTTTTATAATAATTTTGATGTTACTAGGGAAAGTTACTAATGAAAGTAAGAATGAATTATTTTGATAAATATTAGGTATTATGCTTAGGGTGTGTGAATAGTATATAGCGGTAATATTCAAATAAAAACTTGTAGTGAAAGTATTATTTATGGAGATATATAAATTTTTTTTAGAGAGAGTTAAAGAAACGTGAGTTACAGTCAAAGGAGGTAAAGTATAATAAAAATAGTAAATACTGATATAAACAATTTTCACACTGATATTGTTGCTACATGAAAGAACTCCTAAAAAGAGTAAGAATGCATTATTTTCAATTAAAACATTATTATTTTTAAAGACAAAGAAAAAACTCATAAGAAAACTTGCGATGTAGATGATATTATCCGGATTATTTTTGTTTAGCAGTGCAGTAAATGTTGAGTTACTTTTTATCATCTGTCACAGTTGTTGGCGTTTTTCTCGATCAAGATCAGTGATGTTTTTAATCGTAATAATTTTGGATGTATCCGTTTTTCTTAGCAGAATGCGCCCCGAAGATGACCAAGAGTATTTGTAGTTATTTTCTCTGGCGAATTTTTTTAGTTTGGGAGAGTAGGAATTTTCCTTTTTGCGTTAGATGATCGGACACGTAAATCTGTTTTGCTTCTTGAGATAGCCCTAGTTCTGCTGTATTGAGTTTGCTTGAACTGGAGGTAGAGGATTTTTTATAGTCTTTGATTTTGAGTAGGAAGTCATCTCGAGATTTAATACTATTGAACGACACTATTACAGATCTGGGATTTTTTTCGGACAGTTTTGGTCCTAGTCTGTACATTTTATTGATTTCAGATTGTAAAGGTATCGTGGTATCTCCGTAATTTATGATTTTTGATATTTTTTTAAGAGTTTCCATAATATTTTCATTGTTTGCTTCAGGGATGCCTCTGATGTCGATATTGCACATCTGTGTAATGTACTCCAGCCGGTCAATTTTGTCGTCCTGATGAGAAGTAGTATTTTCTAATACAGCGTTTTGTTTTTTTTAAATTCTAGCATATCAGTAATGACCCTTTCTTGCGAGGATTAAATGTCAGTTAATCGTTTTTTTAGAAGGTCTTGCTGATCCGCTAAAAATTTAAATGAATCAAGGATTTCTTTGTTTTGTGCGATAATCGTTATTTAATATTTTTGTTCCACAAAATCCATTATTGTTTTTTTGAAATTGTTTAATTCTAAAATAAACTTATCTGACGTAAGTATACCGCTTGCGCCATCTACGGTTGAGGAAGGAAATTTCTCTGCGTCTGTTGACTGCTCGATTGCAGATTTAGAAGGTTGAGTTAGCTGTTTGGTAGGTTTGCCGGTAGATGGTTCTTGATCGATTTTTTCATCACAATAATTCATATTCCTGGACTTTTTTTTAGTAAAAGCTTTAGTGCACTTTTTACATTTCCACTGAGAATTACGAGCACCACGTATGTTTTCACCAATCTCTGCACAAACAAGATGATAGCCATTATCACAGACAACACAAGATATGAATTCGGCTGGACTGTCAATATTTTTGTCACAAACGATGCATAGTGTATTCATGTTGAAATAAATTTATAAAAAGTGATTTCGCTGTGAATAAAATTGATTGAATGATGTATAATATTGATAGTTTCAACACAGTTTAGGCAGTTTTGTATTTTTTAACAGCTGGCTCGTTTTAGTACAGAATGACAGATTTATTTTTATTATTTGTTTTTTTTTTGACAGTTAACATGCAATTTCTTTGTGAAGAAAAAAAGACATGAAAAAATAGCACTTCACAAGATATAAATGCACTGATTTGAAGCGCGGTCATTGACTTCTAATAGTTTAGATCTTTGAGTTTAGGACACTTCAGTTTTATGTTGATTTTTATTAAATTATAGCAGACGTAAGAATATGTCAACACTAGACTCAGTAGGTAGGTGAAAGTAAGTCAATCCGCATGTTCCGCTGTTAATCTGCATGTCACAGTGAAGGTCGGTTTTTTGATAAAATGCATAGTTTCACAAGGAACATCAAAAAGGTTTTTCTCCACTGTGAGTCAGCATGTGGATCTTTAGGTTGCTCTGGCGATAACTTGCATAGTTGCATACGGAACATGAAAAATGTTTTTCCTCACTGTGAGTCAGCATGTGGCTCGATAGGTCGCTCTTTCGATAACATGCATAGGTGCACACGGAACATGAAAAAGGTTTTTCTCCACTGTGAGTCAGCATGTGACTCTTCAGCTGACCTTTTTGACGACAAGCATAGTTGCACACGGAACATGAAAAAGGTTTTTCTCCACTATGAGTAAGCATGTGGCTCTTTAGGTTGCTTTTTTGATAGCATGCATAGTTGCACACAGAACATGAAAAAGGTTTGTCTCCACCGTGAGTCAGCATGTGGAACTTTAGTTGACCCTTTCGATAGCACGCATAGTTGCACACGGAACATGAAAAAGGTTTTTCTCCACTGTGAGTCAGCATGTGCTTCTTCAGGTTACCCTGTTCACAACATGCATAGTCGCAGTCTGAACATGAAAAAGGTTTTTCTCCACTGTGAGTCAGCATGTGTGACTTCAGGTTACCCTGATGATAACTTGTATAATCCCACTCCAAACATGAAAGAGGTTTTTCTCCACTGTGAGTCAGCATGTGCTTATTCAGCTGACCCTTTTGACGACAAGCATAGTTGCACACGGAACATGAAAAAGGTTTTTCTCCACTGTGAGTCAGCATGTGGCTCATTAGGTTCCTCTTTTGATTACATGCATAGTTGCACACGGAACAGGAAAAAGGTTTTTCTCCACTGTGAGTCAGCATGTGGCTCATTAGGTTCCTCTTTTGATTACATGCATAGTTGCACACGGAACAGGAAAAAGGTTTTTCTCCACTGTGAGTCAGCATGTGCCTCTTCAGCTGACCCTTTTGACGAAAAGCATAGTTGCACCCAGAACATGAAAAAGGTTTTTCTCCACTGTGAGTCAGCATGTGGCTCGTTAGGTTGCTCTTTCGATAAAATGCATAGTTGCACACAGAACATGAAAAAGGTTTTTCTCCACCGTGAGTCAGCTTGTGGAACTTCAGGTTACCCTGATGATTACTTGTATAATCACACTCCAAACATGAAAGAGGTTTTTCTCCACTGTGAGTCAGCATGTGCCTATTCAGCTGACCCTTTTGACGACAAGCATAGTTGCACACGGAACATGAAAAAGGTTTTTCTCCACTGTGAGTCAGCATGTGGCTCATTAGGTTCCTCTTTTGATTACATGCATAGTTGCACACGGAACATAAAAAAGGTTTTTCTCCACAGTGAGTCAGCATGTGGCTCGTTAGGTCGCTCTTTTGATAACATGAATAGGTGCACACGGAACATGAAAAAGGTTTTTCTCCACGGTGAATCATCATGTGTCTCTTTAGTTTACCCTGTTGATAACTTGTATAGTCACACTCCAAACATGAATGAGGTTTTCCTCCACTGTGAATCAGCATGTGCTTCTTCAGCAGACTCTTTTGACGACACGCATAGTTGCACACGGAACATGAAAAAGGTTTTTTTCCACTGTGAATCAGCATGTGTCTCTTTAAATTTCGCTTTTGAGCATTTGAATAGTTGCACTTGGAACAAGAAAAAGGTTTTTCTCTTACATGGGTGTGAAAGTTCATTGCAAAATTTGACTTAGGAGAGAAGGAGTAGTTGCGATGGGGAGAAGTGAATCCTTTTTCCACAAAATGCGTCCGAAGATCTGTTGAACAAATTTGAAAAATAACATGGATGAAAATGATTCAGTTAAACATAGAATAAAAAAGCGAAGTCCTAGAAACGTTAAAAAAATAGGTGAGGCTATATTATTCAGTTTAAAATTAATAATTGTTTTACCTGCTACCTTGGTAATTCTTCCAAAGCGTTCTAAGCATTCCTCTTTAACATCCGGTAGGTCTATGTCAATTTTCATATAAGTAAGCCCCGCTTCATCTTTTCGGGGTCCAAGATCCGCGTTTATGGTAACTGTTTCCACATTAATGCTTCCTGGAATAAAAAAAGAGTATAAATAGAGTGTATCTTTGCATTGCCAGCCTTGAACTAAAGGGCGCCAGGCGCGAGTTTAATGTCGACTGCCTTAACAGTCTTAATTAGTACACGCCAAGGCAGGATATCACTGTAATCAATAAAATGATGATTTGAGGTTTTTTGTAGCGCGGAATTTACTTAAAATTAATATCAAGGGCGATGTGTTAAGATAAGTATTCGACGCCCGGAGAGAACTGCTCCAATCGCACCCACATAGGGCCAACTATGTATCTTCGTACCAATGATATAAAACGAAACATTTTTATAATCGAATAACTGTAAACTATTTTTTAACGAATAAAGATACCATAGAAGCGGGAATTTGGATGAAAGTTTTAATGGTCAATATCAGATAAAAATGACCTCAGACGTCCGTTTGTGGGACCGATTCAAGAAGAAAGAAAAACCCTGTTTTAGAGCACCTTAAGTAGGGAGTTGTAAGTCAATGGGATGGTGTTTTCTCGATCAATATTTATGAATTTTTAACGTATAAAAAATATGCTTAATTTACATCATGTTTCAATAAAATTAGGGGAAAAAAGAGGAACCGACAACTTATTGTGATTCATATAATGTTAAAATAGTGCTGATTTTGGTAGTTTCCGGCAAGGACGCATTTTAAGTTAAATACCCAATATACCTCATGTATTATAAGAGAAGAAGAAACAAGTATGTTTCCTGTTTGCACGACATTTCAAAACAGACATGGATTCCGGTCATCCGTATTTAAAGTTCTATATTTTACACGTATGCAATGCAACTGGCTGTATGAGTACTCTCCGCATATTACGAGAATTCCTTCGTTACAGCTGGGAGGTCGAAATCTAAATCCGAAAATGAAATTTCACCTCCACCTTCTTCCTGGAGCCCTGGTTCCGTCTTGATGGATATAGTATTTGGCTTCAGTAGATCCATGGTCTGCTTTGGTAGGGTTTGGTTATTAGTTTAACCCTGAAAAAAAAGTTTTAATGGAATTCAGTTTTTAAAATATGGCTTCTCAAGTCGTAGCAAAAATACCCAATAGAAAACCTAGAAGTTATGACAAAGGTTTAGAGAAACGTCGTTTATCTTGGTAAAACTCTTTATTTATTTACCGTCTATGTCTACCACCATTCCGTTATAATCCACCTGTGATTAAACGACTGTTATACGTATATTTGTGATCATTTTAATAAATGCATTTAAAATACTAATCTTATAATAGGTTGATGTCAAATTGACAATTTAAAACATTCTGATGTGACAAAACGCCCTATGATTCACTAACTAAACTGGAAGAACGGCCGCTACCAAAGTAAATAGCAATGAATTTAAGTATTATTTCTTACCAATATCCAAATGCATGGGATAATAAGTTTAACAGGGCGGGATAAAAAGAGTGTAGAAACAGGAAGAAAGATTGTCGGAAAAGAAAGCACTTGTCAGAAAATATATAGGTTATGCATAGACAAGAATGAAGTCAGAGACAATTAATATAATTTTCATGAACCTGGCCTTTTAAGAACTTGATAATTTCTACTTTTATTTTTACTGGGTACGATAAATACGCCTCTCCTAATAGTAGTACAGTATATATACATCATTTTATATGTCCAATAATGATCTTTAATTTAATATCCTTGTATATCACGTATAAATTGAACTCTTATTAAACAAATAAAAAATACTGTGTGTGCCATTTTCCTGTTACAAGCAGAGAAATGTCAAAATTCGATATTGTCGTAAAAAGCGCATCTTCATATTTCATATTAGATCATTAAAGAACGGATTGTTTCGGAGAATTTTAATAATTCTTCAATTTTGAAAGATATTTTTTATGTTCTGTGAAAGATATTTTCAATTCCTGTTACTATTTCAGTTCTATTAAGCTTCTAGCCTATAAAGATATAATAACAGCATTGAATAGGACTTTTACTGAACCTTAAAATGAACGTTGAAATTTGATTAATTGTTTAAATTCTCCAAAATAATTGATTTCAAATCTGTTAAGATTTGTTTGGGCTTGATGAAGTTTTCAAATAACAGACGCATGGTTTTTTTTTTGTTTTTACTGCACAAAAACTGCATTTCACTTTATTTAATGTTACAAAGAGTTAAATATTTCCCGACTCGGGCAAAACACTTTTACTAATGGTCTGTAGACCATAGTGACTGCTTATTACTATTTTGTAGGAGAGAAGAAGAAAGAATCCAGTCGGCGAGGCCTTTTATAATCTAACCAAGTAAAACACATTGACAAGCTAATTGTAAACAAACACTGTCAAAGAAAGCCAATTGATAAGGCAAAACATCTGTTTTATCTGTTAGCCCTAGTTTTACCTCTGACCGCTAGGTGCTAGGCAGGAGCCTGTAAAGTAACTGGTGGGGAACTTTGCTAATGGTTCGTACATTTTAAACATATTGCCCCGCCGAGATGAGAAAAAACTAGTGGTTTTTTTTATATCAACACAACAAACCTTCAACAAATACTAAATTAGTTCATAATAACTAAACTACCTAAACCTGAAGGGATCGGGAATATAATGTATAACAATCAAAAATATAATAACCCTCATACAAATACATAATCCTAAAAATTAATCACATTAATAATCCCATCAAATTAATAAATCCATAACCTGATAAATCATAAAATTGATAAAATTCATAAAATTAATAACATTTACACATATAGATCACTTAATTAACTAATATTCTAGCTCCCGTATAGAGCAGTTCAAAAACTGAAGCCTGTTTTTTTTATATGATTTCATACTTGACTTTTTTACTTTTATTTTATTTTTTTTTTATTTAGAAAAAAAGTAAATATTCACAAGAGATAAAAATATATTATATTTCATATCAGACATCACTTTTTTTGTTTACCCAATTTGTATAGAAATATTCTCGGGTCAAACTGGGGAGCTAGTCTATGTGCTTAATTACTATAATTATATAGATAATAATATGTTTAGTTACAAAAATGGAAAAAAGAATATTAATAATATATAAGAATATAAGAAAAAATAAAAGCTACAATATAAGGAACAGAAATAAGCAACAGAATAAGCAACAGAATATAGCAACAGAATATAGCAACAGAATAGCAACAGAATAGCAACAGAATATATCTGAAAATCATCGATAAAAGTAAGTCAATCTTCTCTGTAAAAATACAAAGAAAGTTTTTTTTTAAATTTAAAATAATTTTTCTCACTTTTTATTGTATCCGGTAAATCGTTAAATAACTTTGGGCCTATATATTCATGATGGTGTTGTGCAGCTGTCGTGTTGCATCTAGGTACGAACATGTTCCCAGATGTTCTAGGTCTTATACTTCGCGTTGAGGACCTTTCAGAATCTTTAAAAACCTTTAAAATAGCATTTCTTTGAAATGGTTTTGAAATCGGTAAGACCTTAAATTTTTCAAAAAGTTCGTTGGTTGGAAAAATTCTTGGTTTTTTTAATAATAACTTTGATTTTCATTTTTTGTGTTGTTACTATCGAATACAGATTATTCTTATGGATACCTCCCCACGCGAATATTCCGTACTGCAACACTGACTGTATAAGAGCAAAGTAAACCATTTTAATATTTGAAAGATTTAGGATATTTCTTAATCTTTTGCACGCGGCCGTATCAACTGTTGTTACGGCAAAAAGTCTATACTCACACGCGGCCGTATCAACAGTTGATACGGAAACTTTGACGGCCGATATTCCAGCGCTCTTTCGTCATAAATGTATTTCTTGCTCGCTTGGACATTCGTAGAACTATCACGATGCTGACATCTACAAGTATTTCTCAAAAATAAAATTGTATTTCATAAAAAAAGATCCATAATCAAGTGCGCCTCTTCGCGCCTTTGAGTGCTTTAGTTCACAATTTTGTCACCGGATGGCGTTAGTACTAGTATGTTATCTGCGCTTGCGCGCGCCGAGTTGATTTGTGGAATCTGCGCCGATAACATTCTGTGTTCTGCTGTAATATTGAATTATTACGAAAAATTCAAATTAATTTGTTCACTTCAGAAATCAATTTTTTTTTTGATTTCTTGTGTTTCGTCTAGCAAATTCAATTTTACTGTATCCACGAGTGACCATATTGTGCCGATTGCGCGTATTTTTTAACATTTTACTGTGTTACAAAACTGAGTTATTGACTTTACTATATACTTTATTAATTTAAATATATTTTGTTATATATATGTATTAGTTATATATTACTAAAGTGCGTGTTATTTTCGTGTTTTATATACTATTTCAAAATTTATTAGGAAACGTTCACAAGTTTTTAGTTTTTTTATTTCATTTGATTTTTCGGATAAAAAATGGCCCATAGTTTGGAAGATGATGAAATTGAAAATATATTGAACGTTTTGGATTCTGATTATGAAATGTCCGAAGATGAATTTGAACCTTCGGAACTTTCAGATACAGAAACTCAAGCGAATGAGTCTGTAAGTGAAGAAGTGCTACACTCCTGGGTGTCTGGACCTCATATTCCAATAGTACACGAATTTGATGATTTTCAATCCGGCGTTTCTGTACAATTTAAAGAAAATTCAACAATGGCGGTTATTATGCAACTAGTTGAGAAATATAAACAAGAGATTTCTCAAATACCAGAGCCTAATACATCAGCCCACCTCAACCCGTTTCGGGTTTTGACTAAATATGCCGCTAAGCATATGGCCGAATTGATTCCATCAACTGGCAAAATAAAAAAACCGCGTAGACGATGTCGTGTATGCCGATTGAAAAATAAAAAAATGCAGTTAACGAGATACGTATGTAAAGAATGTGGTGTGTCTTTATGTATCGAACCCTGTTTTAAAGTTTACCATAGTTCCAAAAAAATGTGACAGACAGAGATTCCTCTAAAGTGCTTAAAAAACAATATTTATTAAGTGATATAAAATTTATGTGTAATTTTTAAGTGTTGAGTTTAGAAAAGAGTTTGAGAAAAAGTTTTCAGAATTAAAAATGATAAGTGATCATGGTGTCCCACTTATGTCTATCAACGCAGTGGCCTAAGTACACACACGGCGAGTGAATGGCGGGACCACATTCAAAAGATACGGTACGTCTTTGTATGAAATTTTATGTTTTTGTTTTTATAAACATCTAAGAGTGTTGACACACGAGGATTTGTTTTCATATTGTGGAGAATAATCTGTTCTGTCTATATAGTCCAATAAATAATGCCAGAATGCTAGAATTTGACATTTAATTGCGTGCATAGGTATTTGAAAATATGTACCGCGTACGGGTATAGATAAAACGGAGCAAATTAACGCGTTCAAAAGGTTAATTGTATAAAAATGTAAGTAAGTTTTCTAATTGTTTTTACACAGTTTTCGATATATGTTTCTTAAATTTCATGTTACTTTCTATAGTGATCCCTAGATATTGGACATCTGGGGTTTTCTTCAGGATTTTACAATTATTATCGTTACATTCTCCTCCTTTACACGAACGACTGTGCACTATCACTCTAATATTGGAATCTGTGACAGGATCATTAAGATAAAAAGGTATATATGATGTTTTTTTCTACATTGAGACTAAGTAAGTTATCATCAAACCATTCCTTCAATATGTTAATGTCAGCATTCGCATCTATATTCACTTCTGTCCATGTTATTCCTTCGATTATGATGACTGTGTCATCCGCCTATTAGATAACACTTCTATTAAGAGGGAGAGTGAACATGTCATTGACATATATAAGGAAAAGTATAGGCCCAATTACTGTGCCTTGTGGAATTCCATATTCAGAAGACAAGGGTTCACTTAGTGAATTATTTAGTTTAAGGTATTGTTCTCTATTTTTTAAGTAACTCTGGAACCAAGATAAAGCTTTGTCTTCCAGTCCAATTTTCTCTAGCTTAGCGATCAGCCTAGAATGCGACACACTATCTAAAGCCTTTTTTAGATCGATAAATATTCCCAGACACTTCCGACGTCTATCCAAGTTCCCCATAACTAGAGAAGTCAATTTTGAAATTGCATTATGAGTTCCTAGATTAGGTCTAAATCCATATTGGTTAGAATGCAGAATTTTTTTTTCTTCTAAAAATAGGAATAGTCTCTTTTTCACTATTTTTTCAAATATTTTAGAAATGTTAGATGTCAAAGATATAGGCCGGTAGTAAGTCATTTCCTCTGGGTTTGCCAGATTTAAAAATTGGACTAATAACAGTTTTTTTGTAATTATTTGGAAATCTTCCAACCGAAAAGCTTAAATTAATGATATGCACGATAGGTATTTTTAGAAAATCTTTATGATTTTTTATGATTTCTACTGTTATTCCATCGTATCCCGGCGCTGAGCCACCTCTCAGTGAACTTATTATATTTACAACTTCCGGTTCCGATGTGGGTCCAAGAAGTTGCATTTTATTTGTATCTATTGAATTTCTCTCAAAAGCCTCAGTGGTTTTGCTAGCAGCTAAAGGGTTAATTTGTTGTGCTAAATTTTTTCCTACATTTGCAAAAAAATTATTAAATAAGTTCGCACATTGAGTCGGCTCATCTTTTACGTCTATAGAATTACCGTTGTACGTCAGTCTGTGTATTTCCGACCCTTTCCGTTTCTTATCAATAATTTCATTAATTGTTGACCACATTTTTTTTTCTTCTTCAAATTTTGCAAATTCACTTTGTGGCACCATTTTATTAATAAAATAATTAAAACACTTTGTTTTTACCACGATAATCTTTATTTTTTATATAAAGTCAACATGTTTCGAGAACGATGTTCTCTTCATCAGGACAATTAATGTACTAAAAACTAAATTGTCAAGTATATAGAGACAGGTGTGGGTAGAAAAGGAAGTAGTGTGGGGGGGGGGGTTGAGGGGAGGGGTGAGAGGTGGAAAGGGGAGGTGCTTAGATGATTTTACATTTTACATTTTTTTTTATCATTTTCTACTTGTGACATTTTTATTTTATAATATTGTTCTTTAGTATTCCTCATTAAATTTGTAAGCGTATTTCGATATTTGACAAAGGTATTTTTTAATATATAATTGAAAGGGTTTTTTTTACAAAGAATAAATAAACGTTGTTTTTCACGCACAGATTTCACCAATCCAGGACTAATCCACAGTTTTATTGGGCGGTATTTAGAAAGTAGCTTATGTACCTTAGAGACGGTACTCGCTTCTACATGTTTTGTTAAAATTTCCTCGAAGAGGCGAGAGCTCTCTAAAATATCCCGGCTCTTTAATACACAAGCCCAGGATTCCTTAGATATTTTTTCCCGGAGAAGCTCTTTATTTAACACTAGTTTATTATATTCTCTATCTTTTAATTGATTAGTACGCGCTATTGCATTATAATATAGTAGGCACATATAGTGGTCTGTTATACCGGTTTTATAAACAATAGACTGAAATCTCTTAGTATTATTACTATTTACCCACATATGGTCAATACAGGAAGGTTTCTGACCGGCGACTTCACGAGTAAAATTGTTAATACATGATTTAAAATTCAATTCAGTTAGCATATTAATATATTCATCCTTTAGATGAGATCGATGATTTTCAGATATATCCAAATTAATATCACCAACTAAAAACGTAAACAAATCCCGTGTTTTGCAAAGAATTTCATTTAGTTGACATATAAACTGCGAAAGGTCTGACAAGTGTGTCCTGTAGATTGCAATTAAATTAATTGTCAGTTTATTTACACATAATACAACACGTAAACAGTTTACCTTGTCAAAAGCAACTTCCTCAATATTCCGTACTATGAATGTATTTTTGATGAATAATAATATACCCGAATTTTTGTTGATTTCGAGTGTTGTCGCAACGCGGCCGTAGTTCGGTATATCGAAGTGAGTATTGGTATTGGAGTGACATTCGGTTAACACTATAACTCCCGGTTTTTTTAAATTAAATCTAATTGCACCAAAAATTCGCAAAATTTTTTTTTGACACTTCTTATATTTATATGCATTATACTAAACAGAGGATCACACTTGTCCAGAACATCGTTGCACTCGTCGCTAGTCTCACAAACATTTTCGTTTATTTTATACAGCTGGTCAATGTTTTCCGTTATAAAATCTTCCATTTTTAGTAGTCTATTTTTTGACGAGCAATTGTCATCATAAACTGTTTGTATTCACATTTGTCACTGTTCGCACTGTGATTAATTGGATTATTTGTAGATCTTCTTTCGTTGTTTGATGCAATTTTTGCATTTTGATGGTTCTTGTTTGTTATTGCAGTCTTGATATTTATGGTTGCCTGCGCAATGTGAGCAGGCTGGGTCTTTTATTTTATTTAAGCATCTTAGGCTCGAATGATTAAATTTAAGACAGTGGTAGCATTGCATAATTGGACTGCAGTCCTCTACCACTTTGTGGTATCCGATATTAACACTATTTTTGTTCAAAATAATTCTTCTCATGGCTCTGCTAGTTTCCACAATGATGTTCGAAAATTCTGTGTTTTTTCTCTTAATTACATTTTTTATCTCCATTTTGTGTAAAGTAGCGTCCGTTTTTTTAATATCTTCGTTTTGTAGTAAAATGCTCTCTAATAAATTATTTTCATTAACTATATCATTTTCAACTCCTTTAAATATCATATATGTGGTTTCTTCTTCTTCACCTCTTCTGCCATTATGTTGATAATGTTAGTTTGTTTATTTATTTCTTTTTTCAGTTTTTCTGAGTCCTCTTTCTTGTCACATGTCACAATCAAACGATTATTTGATATTTTCTTGATTCCGCTTACGCCGATACCTAGAGAAGTAACATTAAAATTTTTCTGTAACTTTTTTTTCAGTTCTTCGTGTTCCATGTGTACATCCTTAGTAGATATTATTATTCCATATTTTATAGCCTGAGTCTCTCCTTTTTTTGGATAGTTTCTTGTTGAGAGTTGCTTCTTAATGCTGATGCGTACGTTGCTCTTTCATTTTTGATTTTCAGCATTTCTTTAACCTCTCAGACAAAGGCATTTGTATGCTATGTGTTCCTTTGAGAACTGTCAAAACGTGATAATTTTTGTGTTATTTACGACTTTTGCTAAAAGCATCATAACTCACGTCTTGGGAAACGTAGCCTCATTCTAAAAAATGTTTTGGAAAGATTATGAAATCCACTATCGTATTGTGTTGTAAAACGTAAATATTTGCTTTTCTAAATATATATTTTTTTATGAAAACGTCAAAAATTTGTAAAAATGAGCTTACCATTATTTCGAAGCCTTCAAAATGAACCTTTTTTCTGAGTAGCATAAATAAATAACACTTTATATACTGAAGAAATATATTTAAAAACTATTAGTCACCTCAAAATATTAACCGTCCAAACTAAAATATTTTTAATAAATTATTTAGTTTATGATGTCTTCACTTTTTTTTTACGATTTCAATGCAAAATGGAAATATTAAATTATTTAATTTCTTTTTTTATAAAACGTAAATACAACGGCAATCGATTTCAACCGATGCATTATTGTCGTATATATGGGATTATAAACAATTTTTATTTCTGTAATGTTAAATAATTAAGTTCTTGGCGTTATTTTGATATAACCTCCAAAACTAGGCACATTTGTTACTACGTGATTTCACATTGAAACTTTGCAAATGAATACTGTATTTACACAAAAACGTTAGCACACAGGTCGAATTATATATAATTGTTGAAATCTATTGAAAACATGTAAGTATACACTTATTTACTTTATAATTAGAAAGCACAAACAAGGCGCGAAACAAGTACAGATCTGCCATTTTGATAACTGGTGTGAAGTTAGGTCTCAATAGTGATGGGAACAATTTTGGTATTATTCGAATTTTTTTGGACATCCAGCTCGAAATAATTTCAAATTCATAGTTATTATTGAATGTAGCTAGACAAAAATAAAAACACATGATTTATGTATTGTTTGTTGGCTCGCCAACAGAATATATCACATACAATTATGACAATAAGCATACAAATTAAACATGGTTACAGTGACAATTCCATTTCCATGAGCATATGAGATGAATTTTTTTTTTTTTACATAATAATAAATAATATTACACGTGTTTCATAAAATACAAACTTGTACATATTGACTCCGGTGTGAAATATAAGATATAATCCATATCAGGAGATTAGTAAACAAAAAAGTAAAATAATATTTGATTCATATTATCATATTTTGGAAATCATACATTATGGAATTCATTTAACATTTTTTTCCAGTACAACTATTTTAAATATCATATTTTCACATTTAAAAAATAAAATAAAAACACGTTACGCCACGCCACGTTAGAAGTGAAACTTGTGGAATTCATTCAACATTTTTTTCCAGTACGAATATTTAAATTTAACAATATTTATTTCCATTTACACATAAAAACACAAAAAAATATAACAAAAAACCAGTTAGAAGTGAAACTTGTGGAATTCATTCAACATTTTTTTCCAGTACGAATATTTAAATTTAACAATATTTATTTCCATTTACACATAAAAACACAAAAAAATATAACAAAAAACCAGAACAAAAAAAACCCATGACGTCCTGTGCGGAGCTCCAGAGAGTATGACAGGTATAATTTTTGTCGTGCCATTTGGAAAGAAAATAAACAGTCATTAAAAATAATAATTGGATGATTTCTATAGCGCCGTTTTTGTGAAAAATCGCCTCAAGGGCGCTGAACAACTTATTATGAATTATTAGGCTCTATTTAATTAGTTATTTACAATGTAGTAAGAAGTGAAGGTGAAGATGAAAGGTTTTTGACTTTATGGATACGACTGTCTAGAATTATTATCTGGATTATTATTGAAGATCAAATAGATGCGGGGGGAGTCTAATTCAGATCATCACCTAAGTCGTTATAGATGGTACCAAAAGTCATAATACTTCATTTTATTTGCATTTTCTGATACATGGGTTGAGTCCAAATGCAGCATGCAGGCATGTTAAAAAACCAATGGTTGTTGAAGACATGTTGCATTACAGAAAATACTTGTCCATTAAACGAACCCCAGCTTTCTATGAAAAGAAGAAACGCTTCGATACTTGCCAATAAGAACCTACCGAATGACAAGAAGACAAAACTTAAACTCGGCCAAAACAAAAAAATTGAAGACCTCGCAAAAGGTGAAATGATCAATCGGTTTCCACAAAACACAAAAACTAGACAGCTAGAGTCAGAAATACACAAATAAGGGGTAGTGTCTTTGCGATAGATAAATTGCAATCATAATTATTTACCCAAGATAAACAACAAACTTTGCTGGTACATTAATCGCAAAAGAAGTAGTGAAGTTAATTCGACGACATTGAAAGAGAAAATACCGTAGACGGGCAAATTGATTTAACCTCCAGTCGCTCAACACTCAAGTGAAACATGAGGGATGAACTATGATGACTTTACCGCATTTCAAAGTGCAGAACAAGAATTGACTATTTCACAAGATAGAGGAGATCTATAAAAACCCATAATCGAAACAACAAAAATATGTGAGAAGCGTGACAAGAGAAAACGCTGGAACTCTACTCCACTCAAAGTGAATATTCATTCAGCATATGATCTACAGTTTTGTGAAAAACTTGTAAGATTTCGTTATACATACCGCGGTTGCCACTTTGAAAATTATCATACTACAATTGTAGTATGATATATTTCAAAGCACGGATCCATGCACAACGGAACTTTACAAGTTTTGCATCCTAAAACTGTAGATTTTCTTATGTCGTTCCTCTTACAAATAACGCAATTTTGAGTACGTGGCTTCGTAAGAGGAACAGGGTTATTTGCATCCCCAGCCAGCGGCGAGTCATTGTAGGCGGGGTAGTGGGCGTTAGGGATTGCGGGGAAGGGATGGTTGTATGGCCCTACAAATGACTGCCTTGGTTTCGGAGGCACGGACAACGTGAGGTGATGGTCGGCCAACTCTTGTACAAGAGCCAGCCGAAAATTCATGTGCAGTACCTCCGAACTCTGTGACTGGGAATGCAAAATTTTCGCGTTAAGAATACTCACATTGAGCATGCGCTTGAACAGTTTGAGATACCATTTCTTGCATCTCTTACGTTCAAGTAAGTAAGGTTCCAGCATCTGGTCTTTTTTATCCACACCCCCCATGTATTTATTGTAGTCTCTGATAACTGTCGGCTTGTATACTTGCTCCCTGCCCCTAGAACGACCAATTTCAGTTGTCAATCGCCATATGTGAAATATTTTCCATGATTGTACTTATTTTTTTGGAGATTTCAATTTTCGTTTCTTTGGTGATTCTTGTTGGACTGTCCTCTAATAATGCGGTCAATTCGCCTATTTCTTTCATAGCTTTGTAAATAAATTCATGTGGATCGATTTCTTCTTCCATCGTTAAAGTTTTTTTTCCCCTGGTATCAACGTGTTAGCACTGTTAGTGTACAGCGGCACACGACTATTGCCTGCCCGGTAGCAAACAGAACCATTTTAAATCGTCGTTTTAATCGTTTTTTATATCGTCGTCTTTATTTCGACGTTCTCATTCGCATTTTGTCAATATTATACCTATTGCATCCTGCCTGAACAGATTAAAAAAATTAACTATAATTGAGTTAGTGACGTTTCTTGGTAAAAATTGTATAATTCCTTATTTGAAATAAAAAAGTTACATGAAATATTTTTGGTTTATAATTAAGTGGGTAGGTATTTTAGTATTTAAAAGAAAATGTTGGTTTTGATTAATTTATAATTGAAAATTATAATCATACATTTTTAGACACGAGGTCCACTGTTCATGGAACACAGAACTACAACTAATAATAAATTTAAACAGTTTGAGAATGGATTTAAAAGTCGATGCAGCTGTCACAATAATAATTTTACATAATTAAAAATTAAGTCTTTTTTAAACTAAACTTTCAATAAAAATATATAATTTAATATAACTAAATAGGATTTGTGAGTAAATGTCCCTCGTGCTTGGTTGTTATATTAAAGAAACGCTGACCCTCCTAAAACGCCAAAACCCTATTAATAATTAATTGTATGTCGAATCCGGGAACGTTTCGCAATCAAATGTTTCGATTCTACCCATCACTAGAGACACAGCTCATATCTATCGTTTTCTATGGAATACAATAATACATCTGTCAGTTTTGACACAATCAGACACAATATACACGATATGTCAAGTAATAATCAATAATATACTTCTGTAACAAATTATTAAATATTAGTAACGCCTGCATTGTTTCCATTAAATGCTTAAATTCTTAATGAGGAAGATTGTTTTTGTTTTTTTATTCGCTGAAGCGGTTAATGTTAAACAGTAGATTTGATTGATTCGTGTATGATTCTATCGACAGAATAGTGTTGTTTTCAAACTCCTGTGGTATAAATCTATGTTGCTCTTCCTTCTTTTATTTAAGGCAACGTTTCGGGTAGCCTTGAAGTTTACCATCATCGGGACAGATGTGTAGAAATGATAAAGACCAATCCGTGTTTTAGTTTTTGAACTACAAACCATAAAGATGGCGAACGATGTTGAAACATTGGAATTTCGACTTTGCCAATGTTGCTTGTCTACAGAAGTAGATGTTTTTTCATCGAAAAGCAATTATGGGATCATTTTTCAGATTATCTCCGGACAAAAGGTATTATCAATGTATTATTTAATCTATTTAAAGATTACTGTATTTAGATAATGATTTGACATTTTCAGAACCCAAAGTATAATGTTTTTGGTTCTTGAGCCTTGTTGGGCCTCCTCCTTCTTTAATCAACGTTTCGGACAGCATTACAGTGTCCATCATCAGATGTAAGCGATTTGACCTTATGTGCAAAGAAATACAGAAAGAAGTTTGTAAAGAATAAGTTCAGAATCGCTTGTGATAAATATTGCTTCAGAAAATACTTTTTATTTGATGTGTGCAGCTTCTCTGATGACTTTGGAATAAATTATACTTTATTTTTCTGCCTGTCATTTTTTGTCAAGATTACGGACGTCACCAGTCAGTAGATTAACTTCACTTATTTGGGACGAAATGTTTGGGGCCAATATGTCCTAATAAAGCGGAATGGACTGTTTTATGCTAAACATGATTCCTTTGTTGATGATTGACTTTGTATGTATGGGTGATTCCAGCTGGATAATGCAGAGTTCCACCTGTGCCGTCAATGTTGTCACGCTATGGGGAAGTTATCTCGGTTCCGCCACATGTCCTTCTGCGCCAGACAACTTCTCCACCAGTTCTACATCAAACACTCGGACAAACAACAGGTAATCTTATTAAAATTAATCACCCCTGAAGTTAGCGCACTTTTCCCCCAGACACCCTGTAAACAATAGGTTAGATTCCCAACTAAACACGTCTTGTTCACAAAAGGTATTCAATACAAGGATTAAGGAAAAATCTTATAACGAGTGATCTCTCTATTTAATTAATTTATTTAAAATCTCTGGATATAACAATGTGTAAATAAAATTCTTACTTGCCTTTATTTTATTTACCTCTATTGTTTTGATTTATTCAACTCTATTCCTATATTGTTTTTATTATTACACTAAAAATGAAGTTGTAGTCTTACAACAAGGCGCAAGCTAGTGTAGGAAGTAGAGAAATATATTAAATATCCCATGATTTTTCACGCGTCTGTGCTAGCTATTCATATTTTTATTGTCAACAGGTCAATTTGGAGATCATTTCACGAAAAAGAGCAGAATTGAATTTGGGAGTAAAACTTTCACGATCTAACACTCTATGTGTAAGCATATTTGCACAAGAAGTGAATTCCCCAAGTCTGGTGCAAATTAGTTCCATTTCACATGGTGCAAAACCTTCAAAGAACTTTACACAAGATGTGTTGGGAGATACGGAAAGCAAAAATGGAAACCAAATTGAAATTAAAGAAGAAAATTTGAATGTGGAACGTGACATTGAATTTGAAATTGGAATAGAACAAAATAATACTTTATCAGAACATTTTGAAGAAGACGACAGTAATTTTGATGATTGTGAAAATTCTAAATTTGTTGAAGGTGTTAAAAGTATTGCCAAAAGAGAAATTAAAACGAAACGCAAGACAAAATGTAAAAACATTAAAAGACAAATTAATGGTATTTTAGATGCTAAAGGTTTGTATACTTTACTTAAATTATTACTATTTGTGAGTTAGGCAGAGCCACCTTTGGTCTGGAGCCCTAAAAAACAATTGACTATTTTAACAAACAGCAATCCTTAGAGTACAGGAGTCAAATGGGGATTCCGTCCTTGTACCTGAATTTTAATTGGAGATGTTCCGAGGAAACATTTTTATACGGTTGTAATTTGTCACATGAGAATGGGTCGTTCTTGAGTTCAACAGTTCTACTCTGGAATGATATGCCAGTCTCTCGTGTTTCCACCCTCCTATGACATGGCACTCCTTACTTTTCTTTAAAAACCCTCAACACAGGATCTCCTAATAAAACATATGACTGATTTCTAAAATGTATCTATTCCAGAAGCACCGCAGAAGTCTGGAGTGGATAGAGTTGAAGAGGAGGCTGTAGCCTCTCTGGATCCAGAGAGTCCTGGTAGTCTATCATGTCCAGTGTGCCGCCAGTTATTCTGGCCCCAGAAAGAACTGACTGAACATCTACAGCAACATGTGGGGGAATCCAACAGTTGCTCTGATTGTGGACAAAACTTCAAGCAAGTATGCTTTAGTATTTTTATGCCAGTACTCTCTCAGATTATCCCACAACTACTTTAATCAATAATCCGCCGTAATAATTTTACTACATAGTTGAAAGCACAAAATCAAGCGAAGGAATTTCCTTCAGGGTCTATGTCATCTCTTGGGGATGATTGTGACGGGTCTTCTTAAGAAAAGGAAAGGGTGGAAGTTCTGAGAAGGAAAAAGGTATGAAGGAAGGGTAGGAATCCAGCGGCAGTGCGTCCAGGAGTGACGGACGAATGAATCTATCCCTCCCACTGCGGTGCAAGGTGATGGATGAAGAGAGTCCGGCTGGAGAAGTTAAAGGATCTCCCGCCACGCAACTGATGAGCAGA
Source organism: Hesperophylax consimilis (assembly GCF_061612785.1). Classification (NCBI taxonomy): domain Eukaryota; kingdom Metazoa; phylum Arthropoda; class Insecta; order Trichoptera; family Limnephilidae; genus Hesperophylax; species Hesperophylax consimilis. The sequence goes on from NC_142852.1 coordinate 12,894,516, forward strand.
TGTATTCAGACAAACCTCACCCCATGAGCAGTTACCGGCTGTAGCTTGCCACTTGGGGTGACCTATGGCAGAGGGGAAGTTATTGCCTGCTTCGTGAGTTGAATTCCTCATCACAATGACAACACAAGCAATATTTCCGCTCAGTGTGATGGTAGACAGCATTGGAAACAGCGAGTTTGTTAATTTGGAACTTTGGCTCAACAGCCGCTAAGTTTAATTGGAAACAACAGTTGTTGATGCCATTCGAGGTGTGTAAAATGTGAGTTACATTTTTGCAGGCAGGCAGCGAAACACACTTGCGCTGTACACGGAGTAGGTCAAACCTTCTGCTGTGACAAATGTGGGAAAGAATTTTTGAGCAAATCTCCACTGGTTTCTCATTTACGGTAAGTACATTTATGTATTATGTAGAATACGTTTTTCACCGCAGCGGGTGCTTCTATAATGTATTAATTTTGTAGTTTGGAGGCTGATAGTGATATTGATATAAGGATAATTGTAGGAAATTTTATTAACCTCCTGAACGCCAACGCATCCTCAACCCCTCAAGCCTTTGGCATATTGACCCTTATATTTTTTAAAGAAACTGTCGGAAGGTCGTGGAATTTGTGTGGATTTCCGCTTTGCAATAAATTCCAAATAAATTAATTATTTCTGGATGTATCCGGATGGTGAGTACTGTTGTTCAAATACGCTTTCAAATTTTATTATTAGAAATATATATAAATAAAAATGTAAATGTTCATTTGTTCAAAACCTCAAATCTCTGAAATTTCTTCACCGATTGCTTTGAAATTTTGACACAACGTTGCATTCAAATCCGCCTGTGTTTTTACATACCTATATTATGTAGATGTCTCCTTTGACAGGTAAAAACATGCTATTTTGTCAGTAATAACAAAGTTGTTTAGTAATAACGTTCGTTGTAGAAATGTATTATATACTTGTACAGCGCCCTTGAGGTGATTTTGCACAAAAACAGCTTTATAAAAATCTTCCAAATATTATTATTATCATTTTGTGACCTGCGGTAGGTAAAAAAATACTTTGCAATCAGCAAAGTACACAACACCGGAGCTCGAACACCAACAATGACATATTATTATCATTGATGATTATTTAATGATTTAGATGCCACTGTGCAGCCCCGGGGCCGCCCTTGCCGCCGCCTTCCCCCTCCCGGTCCACTACTGCGTCGAGTGTGACCGCCACTACAAGTCGGCGTATATCTTGCGTCAGCACTTTGGCCGCACCACTCGATCCCAACCTCTACAGGTGAGTGCCGCCTAATACCAGAGTGAGCAGGCAGCATTCTGCCAATGCGCTCATATCTAGTTAAACCACAAGCAGGATTATTAGTTTGGTTTTGCGCACAACACAGCTATTACCCGTGGAGTCAGTTTGTTTGGTCTAAGAAATACTTGTCTTCATTACTCTCATGGTGAGATATATGATCTAAACGGTGCTCGAAAGAGAAAACACAACAAAGCACATTAATTGCAGATTCGAGTGCCTGTCGTGCCCCTCGGTGCGGCGCTTCCGCAGCCCCGCTTTGCTCTCCCAGCACGCGCGCGCCGTGCATGAGCGCGTGGAACAGCTGACGTGCCACAGCTGCGGAGGTAACTATGCCACGCTGGACTCGCTGCAGTCCCACGTCAAGAAGAAACACATGGGCTACAAACCGCCACGCAAGTGGGCGTGTACTTACTGCGATAAAAAATTTAGGGTAAGTTTTATAAATTACTAGCTGACGTGTATCCGGCGTTACTCGGGATTATGAACAGTGGCGGCTCGTGACTTTTGAATGTGATAGAGTGCAATGAGTGCGCCGCACGGATTTCCTGAAAATGTTCTTACAAAAAACCTAATTAACGAAAAAATATAAAAAGTCATTTTCGGCAACATCAATGATGCCAATTTTTTGTAATATTAGCTAATTCTAGTACACCCAAAAGTCACGAGCCGCCACTGGTTATGAATGGTTTAATTGTGAATACCTGACAACTGGGTGCTTTTTGTGGCAGTAAATAGTTGGAGGTGTAATGGTCGCTTTAGTTCCTCCCAAACAGTTGATCGAGGAAAGATTCTCGGCCGTGGCAATTTTTTATTTAAACTTTTGTATTTTTAATTTTAATTTTGACTTTTATTTTAAAAAGTTGTGAGTCTGCACTATGATCCGATCACTTTACACCTGTGACACCTAACAGTTAAGTTAAGGTCCTAACCTAACCTAACATATCCTGGCCTATTTTTTATCACATTCTCTTTTGTCAATGTTCTGTTTTATCTGAGGACTGATTTAGTTCACATTTTTAAGTAATTTGATAGTAAAAAGTAAAAATTTAATAATGTGGAAATAATAATATTAATTTCAATGCAAAACCGACTTGGAGCAATTAGGGTACATTCAGATGTGAGGTTATGATTGACGCATGAATAGACACTAATTATAGTACATTCAGATGTGAGGTTTGATTGACGCATGAATTTATTTTTTATTTTTATTAATTGCCGGAAATCCGGGCGTTTATTGCAATAATGTGATCAATATAACAAATATGAAAGTAACCCGCCTCACTAGAAGATTTCTGTTCTGAGGCGGGTACATATATTTGCTTACACATACACATACATTTATACAAATATATATATCACTATACACATGGAGCATTCCATATATAGTTACATACATATATAGTTACATAAAAACAGGAATTTCGTAGGAACTTTGAATTTACAAAATGGTAGCGTCTAAATCACATAATAATAACATATCAAAAAATAGTTTAAACAACAGTATAAGGTATTGATAAACTAGGCATGCGTAAAACATAAGCAGTTTTAACAAGAAATAGTAAATCACTATAAATGTAAATAACACATGTATGTAAATAAGAAATGAGAATTAGACTAAGAAAGGATTGCTAGAAATTTGCTGATGCATGCCCTTTTTTATGTAGTAACTATGTGTTGAAATGTATAAGTAAACTGTTTGGGTGTTTATGAGTGTTGCAGTAAGTGGTTTCTTTTAGGAAGGTGTTGAAGATGTAAGGTGCTAGGAAGGATTCGTGCTTTTTGGCAAAGGTTGAATTAATTTTTGGCACTTGAAGTTGATTCTGTGATTTTGTCTTCTGTGATTCACAATCATTTTCAATACTGAAAATGACATTTAAATTAGAAACGAATTAGAGTTCATTGAACGTGTAGTTAGCGATGGGTGGTGTGAGTCTTCACTGACAAGAGGATTTCTCATTACAGGTGATTAAATCTAGGATTCGGTTTTTGGAATTTTTTATGTGATTATATTGTTTTAATTCGGAGTAATAAATTGTGTCAGTAAGTGAGGAACTAATTGTATTTAAGTTTCCAGGTGTTAAGTGTGAATCATGCATTTCCCATATTATGGTGGGAGAAAATATCATTAAACGTTGTTGGCAAGACAGGAGGTATGTATACAGCACATATGATGAGATTGAGAGAACTTACCGGAATAGATACGAAGATTTGTGCAATCTGATTTTTTCCCAGTCATCGAGACGGGAAGCTGAGAGCTCCTTGCGCACTGCTACTAGCACACCGCCTCCGTCCATCTTACCAGTAAGTATACAGTCCCTATCTCGTCGGAACACCGTGTACCGTGAATCAATGAATTCGGCCGTATTTACACTTGCTACAAGCCATATTTCAACTAGAACTATAACACCATAGTTTTTCGATGAAATATTAATAAGTAGATCCTGAGTTTTGGTCTTCATACCACCGCAGTTCTGGTAATAAACGGATATAGATGATGTCATTTTATTAGTGTAAGTGTGCCTATCGATTTATTCCACAATCACGAGAGCGGTACATCAATTAGGACGTATGAAGCATCAAAATTATATATGAAACAAAGATAACTTAGTGTAAAATATGTCAACATTGTAAGATGTTAATGAATATGCAAGAGATATGATAGTGCTATACGATTATAGAGGTATTGCGCTGTTAACAAAAATATTAAGTAATTTTCCAAGAAACAGACGAATGAACAAGGGTACAGGATAGTGTGAGAGAGTTGGCATCGACAGCAGCAGTAACGACTGTGTTGTAGAAGTCACATATTTTGTTGATCATGAGTGGTAATTTTGTTAAGGTCTCCCTCCCGACAAATGGTGACCACTCGATAGAGATCATTCCTTTTCGCCAGGATACTGTCATTCCGCACCCATGCGTATTTATAGCCGTTTTCTTTTCCGGCGGCACGTGTTTTTGCGAAGAGTATTTTATTTTTTATTTTCAGGTGTTCATTTACATAGAAGTTAGTGGAATGAGCGCCAAGTCCTATTAGGCCTGTTGTGAGGCGGCTAGTCCTTACCGCAGCGATGACATCAGCTGCTCCATTTCATCATGAGCGTCTCTGATTGATTCCATTTCCTGTCTTGGGCTGGCATTTTCTTCCTGGAGAACAGTTACACATCCCATCATTTTGGTGTACCGGTCCTTCCACTCATTTGACAGCGCGTCCAATTTTTGATGAATGGCGTCAACTGCGAGTTTTCCTTTGTCGTGAGCTGGACGACTATGTTACGTGGCCGGTTGGAGGGCGACGAGTGACCGCGAGCGACGCCGCGGTGCACCGCCACCACAGCCCCACTCGGAACCGGGACGTCAATGATGGTCCCCATTTTCTCCAGTAATGTTAACAAATTTTCACCTTTTGCCTCGGGAATGCCGTGAATGTCCAGGTTACATTCTCTGCTACGCTGCTCCATTTCATCGTGAGCGTCTCTGATTGATTCCATTTCCTGTCTTAGGCTGGCATTTTCTTCCTGGAGAACAGTTACACATCCCATAATTTTGGTGTACCGGTCCTTCCACTCATTTGACAGCGCGCCCAATTTTCGATGAATGGCGTCAACTGCGAGTTTACTTAAAGTGCGCATTGTTTCGAGTTTCGACTCAAAGATGTTGATAAGGGAGTCTGTGTCAATGTTTATTATTGACTGGTGCGTTGCCGACGGTGAGTCCATGGGGCCAGATTCAGTCAATAGAGGTGATGATGGTGTTTTCTTCAGACTGCAAACCATTCTGCCAGATTTAGACATTTTGGTTATGTACCTAATGTTTTTCCATCGCCAAAATGTGCAAACAAAAGTAAAAATAAAATATTTATTTTTATTTAATGCCAGTAGGATTTGAACTGAGGTTATCCGAAACTCTACAAAGTAATGGCGGGCGCTATCACCGCTGGAATAAAAGCCGCATTTGTATTTGGGTTAAAATATTTTAGTAAGAATCGTGTTAGCACTAGGATGTTGTGTATTTATTTAGAACGGTGTAAAAAAATATTTATATTATAATCGTATTTTTTTTCTTGGAATCTTTGGGATTCTAACTGGGTTCTTCCAATCTCGGTGCAGGTTTAGCGGGCGTTCTCACCACTGGGCTAAAATCCGCATGTGAGGTACCGTGAAATATGTGTAATATGAATTGACTTAGCACAGGTATTATAATAAGTAAATGAATGTTTATTACGGCGACAACACTAACTGTCACTTCACAGAACTTGAACTAATCACTTGAAATAAGATTAAGTACGACCGTTTAGACATAGCTAACGTAGCTGTTCAACAGGAAATCATTTACCGATAGATTGATTGATTATTATGACGTATTCTAGACCCTGAATGAGGGTGATTTTTAAAGAGCGATTTTTTGACGTGCTTTCTGAGTGAATGTTGGTGAAGAAAGCTCGCACGATTGGGCATTTTTTAATTTTTTTATTATACATTATACACTTTACAAATAAGGTAAAAAGTCCCGATAAACTGCTTTTCAGCAGTTTGTCTAACGGGTTCTTTACATTATAAATCTTTTTATATTGAATTTACAGTTTCATTTTTAAAATTATTTATTTAATTATTTATTTCACGCCTATTAAGGCTTTTACATACATACATATAAAAAAAATTACGAAATTATACATGAAAATAGTGCAGCCGACTATTTAAAATAATTGCCGAAAAATAACTATAGAGTCAAAATATCACTGAACTTGATCTACACAGCATGCAGGCACAAAACATAATTTTTTTCTGTTTCAGTTGACAAAATTATTATGTGTTAGTCAAATCAAATTAAATACCTTTATTAAAATATTCCACTACTAGATGAAAAAAACTTCAATAGGGTATGCTTATATATTGAAATTGATGTACTAAATATATCAACAACATCGTAGTATTTGTATCCTAGCTGTTGAATCCGTCGCATAGGAGTGTGATATTGGGACGTTTGCTACAATAATAAGGTAGGTACTGTCTTGTAACCGACCTGCTTGGAGTATGAAAAGAGATTACATATAATAAATCAGGGGTTTCAAACATTGAATTAATAATTTTATACAAACAGGTTAAATCGGAAATAATTCTGCGATCAGATAATTTTATTAAATTTAATGAACAAAGTACGTTATCGTAATTTAGGTTTTCTTTAGGAATGCCCATTTTTAAATTTACATATCTTAAAAATTTATTTTGGATTCTTTCAATCGCATGTGAATGAACCTCATAATTTGGGGACCAAACTGTGGAATTGTATTCTACATGACTCCTTACTAGTGACATATATAATGTTTTTACAGTATTTACATAATTGAAATCACTAGATACCCTTCAAATAAATCCCAACATTTTCAAACCTTTAGGTATTGGTTATTATTTCAATATGCTTGATAAAGTTAAGTTTCGTGTCAAACCAAATGCCTAAGTCATTAATTACCGAGACAGATACTAACGTCATATTGTTAATGGAATAATCAAAAAATATTGGATACTTTATTCGATGAAACCTCATAATTTGACATTTGCTTATGTTAAGTTGCAAGCGGTTATCACGACACCATATAATTAATCTTGACAAGTTATTTGACAATATATGGCAATCGTTAATGTTTCTGATTGCTTTGAATAATTTCAGGTCGTCTGCAAACATTAACACTTGAACATCATTGAAAATATACAATACATCATTGACAAATAATAAAAACAAGATTGGACCTAAGTGTGACCACTGGGGAACACCACTCGTAGCAGTGAATTTGTATGAAAATGTACCATAAATTTCAGCAGCCAGTAATCTTTTAATAACAGAAGATGAAAACAGACACCTGTCAAACTATTTGTCGACCGCCATTATTACATTTACCCACTAAAATATTAAATAACAATAAATTACTTTCATCACAAACCACATATTCCTGCCGCCGCCACATTAAAACGAGTTAAATAAATCCAAATTATTATTATTGTAATTTATTTCTTTCATTAGGAATAATAAGTAAAAAGAGAAAAATACAAAACTGAACCATCTTTCAAAATAACGACTAGCAAAACAAAAGAACAGCAATGTCAAATATGACAATATTCCAAGATAAATTATTTGAAATTCAATGTCCAAAGATCTTACTCTGATAACGCAACGATTAGATAAAATAGAACTGGGGAAGGGCGAATTCTCGACACATATGAAGAAAACTTCGTTCGTTATCGCTACATTTTTCACTTGACATTCGATTTAGAAAAACCGCCAAATGAAAATTCCAGAGAAAACTTGTGTTGCCATAAAATAAATAAATTTGTCAACTTAAAAAAATATGGTAAGTAGGTAGGTAAAAGAGCCTAGTTCTTGAAATAATGGTGCACATCATTATTCGAATAAGTGGGTATTGAAACAAAAACCTCAATAATTATTTATTTGTAAGCACAAAAAAAAGTTTTATTCACTTCCCTTTACTGAAAACATTAAAATTTCCGGAATATTTCTAGTTCCTAATTCGGTAGATCTCAATTTCTTTAAAACTATCATTTGAAAGTTGACAATGCCACCAAAAACATTTTTCAGATTGCTGTGTTAGCTTTTATATTTGAATCTATGACTCGTGGTCCGTTGATAAAAATATTGCATGTTTGTAAATTGGCGGGAGCGGAGTCCATTGCTTGCACATTCGCGAAAATATGAAATGATCAAACCAAAATGCCGGATTCGAAGAAGAGGAAGACGAATAAGTTCGGTTGTTTATTGTCGGTTCGCGAAAAGGCAGCACGAGCGAGAGGGACGCAAACACATCGACTGGAAAAAAAAAACAAAATGTGGTCGCTCAATTCTGGATCTGAGAATAGGGAGCTTCCTATTAAATTAATCAAGATATTAAAGACAAAATCACCCCTTTAATTAGCGTACTTGGCCGGATATCATATCTGTTACCAAATAAAATTAAAAAAAGGTCTATATTATAGCCTCGTAAATTCACATTTAAACTACTTGATTGAAATATGGTTAAATGCATATGAAACATATATAAATGAACTACACGTAAAACAAAACAAAGTAATCAAAAAGCTATTTCAGTTCAAAGCTGGAACATCCACAGAAAAAATATGTATGAAAACAAAACTATTAACACTAAGAAACTTTTTATGAATATAATATAATATGTCTCCTTATATGAAAAATAAATAATAAACTCATACATCCAAATACAGAAATCATTAAAACGTACCAAGTACACACACACTTTATACGGCAACAAGATAAAATACATTTAAACACCATACATACTCATTACGGCAAGCAATCCATTGGTTACGAGGGAGCAACATACATAATTGCCTCCCAGACGAAATTAAAAATGAAAAAAGTGTAGGTAAATTTAAAAAAAAGTTGTTCAGTTTTAAGATCAATCAAAAAAACAATGACAGTGAATAAAATGTTTGTGAAATATATTAATGTGTAATGTATTAGTTTTTTCTAGTTAAATAAGTGAAAATGTAATTTTCTTTTATCTAGAATAAAAAAACATAAAAAACAGATGAAAAATAAAATGTGGTTTCGCTTGGAATATCCTGTCAAAATAACGAAGTCGTAGCCAAAACACATATTTGAAAACCTTGAAGATATGACAACGGTTAAGAGAAACGTTGCTTAGCGTGGGAAAACTATATATATATATTTACAATCTTTACCGCCATTCCGCTTTTAACAAAATATCTGTTAACCAAATGTTTTTTTTTAGATCATTGTAATAAATGCCTTCGAAATGCTAATCTAATAATAGGTAGACGTCAAATTGACAGTTTAAACATTCTACTGTGACAAAACGCCCAATGATTCCCTAACTAAACTGGAATAACGGCAGCTACCAAATAAATAGCGATGAATATAAGAATGAGTACTTACTTTACCAATAACCATCACAGGCGTGGGATAGTATGTTTAACAGGATGAAACGACTCTCGGAGAAGAAAGCACTTGTTAGTACTTGTCAAAAATATTTTTGGGTTATGCATAGACAAGAATGAAGTCATAGACAATTATTATTATTTTCATGGCGACGGTAACTCAAAAAAAAACATTTTCGTCATTTGACTTTTGAACATATACACATTGTTCATACATATTCATCATATGATAATTAATAACGGTAATTCATAAGAACGGTTATTATTAAGAACGATCGTAACTAAGAATAATTATTTTTAAGAACATTTCATATTCAGCACAATTTGCGGGTCATTCCACGCGAGTGAAAGTTAGTTCTGCCTCAAAGTCTCAACAAAACAGTTCCATTATTTTATCTGGTTAATTATTGATGTGATAAGGGTTATTATTAATTTTAATTATATTTTCATTTGTGTTCCGAGTTTCAGCAGAAAAAAAATAACAATAATGTTTGCAACTAAATAATTTTGAGTTTTAATGTGAACATGTTCGTGATATTTGCAAGTTAATTGTTTATTTGTTTTTGATGTTGTTATGTAAATATTTTCTTTGTGTATTTATTTGCAGATATCGACACTTGCAGAAAGCCATTTCTTTGTGATTCTCTTTCGACGAGACCAATCCAAGTTACGTTACTGCGCACTTGTCTCCTAGAGGTGAGTCCTGTGAGTTCTTTCCGATATTGGGTACAATGAGTACACGTACAAAAAAATACCTGGTAAAATACCCGGTACAAAATACTTCCAAATATTTTATACCTACTTTAAGTATCTGGGGTGCGCCTGTTCTCACATTGCTGGAGGAATGGGGGCGGAGCTACGAAGTTTGCCGAGTGAACACGAAGGCTCAAAGCGGCTCGGAACTACGAAGTTTGCCGAAAACGATCCTGTCAACCACCACTTCATCGCGTTTGTGCACAAAGATGGCAAACTGTACGAGCTGGACGGGCGCAAGTCCTTCCCGATTAACCATGGAGACACGACCCCCGAGACGCTCCTGGAAGACTCTGCCAAGGTCTGCCGCACCTTCATGGAAAGGGATCCCAACAATGTCAACTTCACGGTGGTTGCTCTGAGCGCTGCCGATTTGTCTGAATAAATTATATATCTTCAGGATGACAAGAATCAAGCGTGACTGAATTTACCTCCACCGTATTTACCATTAACATTGAGCCAGTTGATTTTTATTATTTTTATTTATGTGATTCATTATGTATGTACGTAAATCACATTAGTTTTGCCATTATAAATGCTATTTTTAAGTTATCGCCATTGTTCAATGTTTGTGGCTTGGATTCAAACTGCTTTCTGCTTGTCATCTTCAAACTCATAATTTTAAAAATCTCAATAATTATATCACTTTGTGCAAGTCACAATAGTTGTAAGGTTTGATGGCTATTCTTAGCTTTTTGTTTTATGTTGTGAAAAAAACTCTTTTTTTTGGTTGGATTTCTGCATGATTCTGCTTAGTACTAGGAATATGATGGATATTGTATTTCATGGCATTGTGATACTGGTAAATGATTGTCATACTTAATATTATATTTTTTTACATTTTCTATTACCTAATAAAGTCGCTTTTATGAATATGATTGATTATTTTATTTGTCTTGATATTTTCTGTAAACACTACTTCTTTTGAACAACTTGTAATCTACCGAATAAGTTGAACCACAACTCTGTCTTGGGACACACTTCTTGCTTCTTTCACATTCTTACTTTTATGTTTTTCTGACTCTTGTCATGACCTGATTCAAGTGACTTCCTTCATTTATCCTTTTGACCTGTCCCAACCATAGTATTTAATGGCATCCCTTTTATAAACTTATTCATTAAGCTTACATTAGTTTTACATTCTGTCTGGATCTTCACAAATAGGTAATCAAAATTCGGAAAACAGCCTCAGGGACCTCATTTTATAACTTGAAAAATGGTTAGACAATAGTTAATGTGCAGTCTATCCTCTGATTACACTTTTGGCTCTTTACACAGTAAGTACTGTGATGATGGATTTGTTTATGTAATCATCATAATATTGAATCCTTTTCAATCTAATCTAAACTAATATGTAGTATAAGAAAATTAAATTTCAGTAAGAAGCAGCTTTCCGAATGCACAAAATATTTGATTACAGAATGTTATTTACTCTGCCAAAATCATTTTCAGCAAGCCCACATACTTGATCAGCTATTTCAGTCCTGCTCTGCTGTTTACAAAAAGGTCACCTTAATACAAAATTTTATCCGTTCATTATTCGTGGGGGTAGGCTACAACCAACAACATGCCATTTTAAAAATCAATAATGGAGTTGGAATGAATCATGTTTTCTTGGCTGACATGCATCATTCTCATTAAAAATTAGTTTGGATTATAGGAGTAGGTAGTAACCAGTTGTCATTGACATTAATATGATGAACTTGTATGTCTTCTTGAAAATATGTGTTAATAAGTTTACCTTAATGTTCTACCTACACATTCGATTGTAAAAGTTTTACTATTTTTTCAAATTTTTGTAAAATGGTCCATGTCCATAACATTATTGTCAATTCTATATCTACCTACAATAAGTTGTTTTATGTGACACGCTTCGTGTACACTCGGCAAACTTCGTAGTTCCGAGCCGCTTTGAGCCTTCGTGTTCACTCGGCAAACTTCGTACTCCGCCCCCATTCCTCCAGTAATGTGAGAACAGGCGCACCCAAGTATTTGGGTACTGGGGACGGAGAGTGACGGGGACCTGAGGCGTGCTGAGGTACAAAATATTCTTAAATATTTTATACCTACCATGGGTATCGGGGGACGGCGAGTCACGGGGACCTTAGGCGTGCTGGGCACTGAGAAGGGAAGTTGAGGGGAAGGGAGGGGAGGAACAAGAAGGAATATTATTACTTACAGGTGTTCTAAATAAATAATGTTTGAGAGTTTTTTTTATATGATTTTTATTTTTTTGTACATTCGTAGCGTAATGTTGTAAGGCGTATTACACTGCCTAACAAAACATATATTAGGTATATGGTCATGAAATTAAATTAACACGCTTTCCTACATTGCTGTCTATAATATCATCTCTACAGGTAACTTACTGTTAACTCAAAACCTGTTTAAAACGCCTCGACATCGGCAGCAGAATTTGGATTTTCTGGTTCATTCTAATCAACGCTAATACTCATTCCTATTCTTCCTGAAAGCATTAAAGCAGTGGATTAATATAGTTATTGGTTTTGCCAATGTTTTCGTTTCAATTGATCGATTCATAACACTTTTTCAACACAGGCATTTGGCCGGTGACATTGTTAATGAATTACATGTAAAATAACAAGTTTTCTCTTCTACTTTCTTTCAACCATTCTGCGTTGCCCTGAATACATCTCAATCGTAAAGATGGTAGACCCTGGTGTGAGATTTGATCAGAGTATGCGCGCACAAGTAGTCAGCAATACCTAGGAAATTACCAGAACACATCATAACCTCACAAAGATCTGTATTCTATTTTCAAGACATAAGATTCTTGTTATTGAATGTTTATGTTAATTTTTTACCTGATAAATTCAATGCAGAAGCCTTTCCGTCGCCTCTACCGCCATATTATTCCTGGAATACTACGGAAGGTTTTAAAAATCAACTATTTCGTGACTTTATCTTCGAATGCGCTGAAAGCAAATTTTAATCTGCGAAGTATTTTTCAATAGTGGAGTTCGGCCACCCTCCACTATCTTGTAGAGGATGTGGAATATCCCAGTGGTACAAAGCCATCTCGCTAGTATCGGATAAACAATTTATTAAAATCTGCCAATAAAATCTCCACAACGGCGCAGTAACTACACAAAGTTCAAGATGTGAAAATGTCAAACACCATGCCATAGACACTCAGCTGTCAACAGTTTTTCCATAGACATTCACCATCAGACAATGGAGATTACCGTGGCTAAATACTCATAACTGTCCTTTTTCCTCGTACACCTTTCTAATAGGAAAGAGCGAAAAGGCATCTGTATTTTAGAGTGCCGAAAGCAAAAATATTTCTTTGTCCCTTTTCCTCTTATAACTTTCTAACCGACTAGAGTGAGAAGTCAGTAATATTTTAAAGGACGAAGTACTTCAAGACCTGTGGTACAAATATTAAACCAAATAGTTTGGAACCAGGTATTTTGGAGATTTGTCACAAGTACAAAGTACGGCATGAATATACCCGGTACTTTTACTGGGTACGATAAATACGCCTCTCCTCTACTCTATAACATTCTGTACCGCTGGTTGTCAGCCGGCTGCAATGGTATATAACACATGGGTGTTATATATCATTGGCCGGCTGGTAGAGTCGCGAAAAAAGGGACTAATAGTAAAAAAGTCTACTTGGGCTAGAAATGATACATAATAACATAACGACAATACTTTAGTGTCATCTTTTTTCTCAAGTGCCTTCACATTTACGTATTTATTTTCTGTAAAATGAAACATGCTGTCACGAACCATAAATCAACTATCTATAGATTTGGTGTGAGAATTGGATTTTGATTTCTAATCTTTATTTTTGGTGTAAATTTATCTTTATTTTAATGTTGTTTTTTGTTTAAATGTATAAATTCGTATATTTTAAAATGGGGGCCTCAGCACGGGTGAACAACCCAGTGAGGCCAACGTTGCTGAATTGAAATGTGAAGTACTGTAGAGTAATGTATCAATAAATAAATTGATAACTCCGCCCTCTTTCCGTACGTTTGGCTCGGTCAAGTTTTAACCTTAGATCTGGCAAATTTGTAGACACCACGCATCGCTGACGTCACACCATACCATCGACAAAGGATAGAAGAAATTTTTAAAAAAGGCGCAATCATAGACAATATAATTCTGCTTCGGAACCTACCGAAAACCCAATTCATTAGCCTAAAACATAAGTAAAATGTCACCCAAGACCACAAGATCCCACCTGACAAAGCCCTGTCCTCAGAAAGAAATAACCTTTAAAGTATCTTCCTTTACAACTCTTTTTCTCAGGACAGCGTTTTATCAGAAGGAAGCTGAAAAACAAACTCAAAATTACATGTACAGTAATTTTATTTTTTAAATATAAACATGAAATACAATAATATACGCACAAAACACATTTAGAAGAAATTACTGTATCAATATATGACTAGCTGTTGGAAATGATAGTTATTTTCTTTCAACATCCAACGCTATTGAAAAAAATAAATAAATCAATAAGGCAGTCAATGATTCAACACACATTTTTTTTTTTTTGTTACCCTCTTAATTATCTTATTACTTAAATATTTATACCTTTCATATATAAATAGTAAGTATATACTGTTGCGATACTTTTTAGTTTTAAAAACTTTATATGCCTTTTAGATATTTTTAACTTAGGAATAGTACACAACATAAAGAATGTAACAGTGTAAACAGAAAAGTAAATCAATAGGTTATTGTTTAAACAATACATATTGACACCTGATAAATAAATAGGGTATAATAATAACAAATAAAAACACAAAATACAAGAATATATACGCACAAAATAAATTTAAAGAAGGTGTTGAGAGAATATTCATTATGATGATGTAATAAAAAGGTAGAACTACATATAAACTAGACATATAAAATAAACTAATTTGACTATTTGTTATTAACCACTGAAGCAGCGACCACGCGAAATAAATAATTTTGCCTCGATTGCTCGAGATATCCAGACGATCATTTTTTTAATTTTTCGCCAACCTTAAAAAAAACATAACTTAGAATTTTTACATGAAGTAATACAAACTTATTATAGTGCTATATAGCCAATGAGTTAACCTGTATTTTGTTGTTGGTTTCTGTTTGTTTATAATCGCGTGAATCCTGCGTATTTTTTACTTCGAAACTGCTGTGACAGGTACTTTTTCGAGTCGACATTAAATATTTTATATTTCTGTATGTTTTCTGTTAATTACTTGATAATAAATGATACATGTCTATGGAAAAAAGACTTGATTTTTAACCGTAAACAACCTTTCAGAGATCGTGGGTGAAAAAATATTTTAAAGAATTTGATCACGGACTGTCCAAATGTCAAGAACTAAATTACTATGTTAAGTATATTTAACACACTGAAATTGTATTAAATTAGAAAGATAATTTCATTGTCTACAATTACCAATAACAATTATTATAATTTTTGCCTTTTTAACTAATTGAATAGTATAATACAGACAGTCTATTTTACAATGTCAAAATCGAAGCGCCGTTTTTTATACATTTGAGATCTAATACAGGATATTTTACCATGTTTTTATATTGGATAGTAAAACAAGAAACAAGGTTTTTAATAAGATATGTATCAAAGCAAGACATATTACTAATCTTTCAGAAAATACTTTGTAAATTGCTTAAATTCCGTGTTATTTTGACATTTTT
The DNA here is from genome assembly GCF_061612785.1 of Hesperophylax consimilis. Taxonomy (NCBI): domain Eukaryota; kingdom Metazoa; phylum Arthropoda; class Insecta; order Trichoptera; family Limnephilidae; genus Hesperophylax; species Hesperophylax consimilis. The sequence continues at coordinate 12,910,172 of NC_142852.1, forward strand.
TCCTCCAGAATACGTGATCTGACAGCGTTTAAGATCAAAACACACGGGCCTTAGCATGAGAATCGATCGAACTTAACGATATCGGATTGCTAAGCGTATCTACCGACCATTTTATAACGACTTCCCTAGCATGAGAACGCTATTGATATCTCTAACGACATCGATAAGGCAATAAATACAAATCGATATACGCTGGCAATACTGGGACGGAATTGTCTATGAATTGGATAGACGTCAGACGTCAAACGTCAGATTTCAAGCTTGATCATTGTAACCGCCGTGTTTTTTTAATATTTTACGATGTCGCAAGCAATGGTAGCTGGGTAAGTTATTTATTTATCTTTTTATGTGAAAGAATTTCCATTATTATCAAAGAGATATACTTACATTCTATTGTGTCAAAATTTTGAAGTTATTTTTACTAATATTTAAATCATACGCAGTATTTTAAGATACCTATTCAAAATGCTGATATTATGATTTCAGGAAGAGAGTAAGGTCGACGACCAGTCAAATGGATCTGCTAACCAGCTATATGGCTGACCATTCGGAGTTGAAGGTTTGTGGGACCTCAGGGTTCCCAAAAAAATAAGGAAATGTGGCGGAACAACTGGCAGAATTGGGTCCTGCTAAGTCAGCCGAGCAGTAAAAAACAGTGAGTATTTGTACCTACCTATACAAACTGGTTGCAGCAAACTTTGCTGACCTTCTAATATAATCTATCATCGAGACACTTGATCTCTCTTTCTGGTTTCAATCCTGGGATTGGTTTGCAGCAATTTTATCCAATCTCCTCTTCCATTCTTCCCTGTCGCTAATTGCATACTTGATATAAGACCGTAAATCACTTTTAACCTGACATTATTTTTACATTTTACAGACATGGCGTGACTTAAAATGCAAGTCGCGCGCCCAAAACGCCGATGCCAAGCGAGCTGCCCTCACGACTGGAAACACTGCCGAGATACCGGTGTTAACTGACCTGACACAGAAGGTCATCAACATCATCGGCAGAGCCAGTTCTGAGGGCAGCGGACTTCCAGAAAGCTGTATAGGAGAGGGACCTGAACTCATAATGCAGGATGTTGAGGTCACTAATGTCTTAAAATGTTAATATAATATATTCTGTCAAATTTAGTTGATCTTTCATTATCAATGAAAATTATTTGTGTGTTTTACAGTATTCCGATGAAGTTGGAGAAGGGCCCACAGATTTACAGACGGCGCAGTTAGCTTCCCCTTCTCGCCCGAGCAAGAAGAGGAAGCTAACTGACAAGCCAGATGTGGGGGTTCGGATGGTGATGGCGCAGGAGGCTAATAACGAATCATCCAAGGAGCTTGTGGGAGCTATTAATAAATTCTCCAATATTTTAAAGGTATTTCCTATTTCTCTTCGAATCACTCCCAAATACAGCGCTATACGTGTAAGTTGCCAGATTAAAATATAAAGAAATAGCGTCAATTCATGTTTAGGCCACCGCCAACTTATAAGTGTGGCACTGTACTTTTAAATTAGAATTAAATCTTAGTAGAACAAAATAAAATGCCCAGCTTTGACTTATTTCATTTATTTATTGTACTATTCCCAATGTACTATTTTTCCATTTTCCGCGGTGGAGTTTTTATTGTTCTGTTTGTTTAGATATTCTTTGTGTTAAAAAAAAATAATAAACATGTAAAATCCAGCTTAGCGAGAAATTCAAAATGAAAAAATTAATTTATAATCTTCCTTTTAGTATGTCGACTACCTATTGTTATTTAAATTAAATTAATGAGTTGTTATTTATCATTTCAGAGTTCAATGGATCGATTTGCTGACATTTTTGAGGTATTTCCTGTTCCTTTTTGTAATTATTTGTCAGGGCACCCCGAGACCGGGCAAGATACAGTGTCTACATAGACATGGTGCTTTTCTGGTCTCGTCTCACTGGCACTAATAACTAATTTACTCTAGAAGGTAAATTAAGTTAGTAAATTAATGAATTATCATCTCTTGTTTCAGAGATACACGGCAGTGGAACGTGAAAGGGTTTGTTTACTCCAACGACAGTTGGCGAGGTATTTATTTGTTATACATCTATACAGGCTTTTAAAAACATTTAATGTACAAAACTGAACAAATTAAATTAAATATTGCATTATTTAATATGTCACTTGAGAGATTGCGAAGTATGTTCACAAGGGATGGAACACGATTATTAACAATTGTCCTTGGAGATGCAAGCAGTCCAGCTAGGAGGTACGATGAAAGTAGAATGAATGAGATCTCTAATAAAACATTTCTAATTCTAGACAAACTCAACCATCGAAACAACCGTCAACATCATTTGCTAACTCGCCCAACTATACGTTGCAGTTGAAGTCGGAGGATGACTGCGATTAGTTTTTAGGTTTTTTTTATAATTTTCAAGATAATAAGTTTTTTGTATACTTTGTGTGTTAAATTTTTATTTTTATTAACGTTTTGTATGTTCATAATTTTTATGTTTCTTGTGAAAAAGTGAAACTCAACAACAAATGTCATTTTTTTACAATTTAGACACATACAATACAATATTTTAAAGTACTTGTTGTGTAATATTGCATGCAGCACTTTGCATATACATATATTTGATTAGTAGCAGTTCTTCAAACTCTTGCAATGTCTCTGTGAGGCGTGAATTGTTTTTACAATGTAGGTACATACAATACAATGTTTTAAAGTACTATTGAAGTTCTTTTTGAGAAATATTGCATTTAATATATTATCATTCGTGGGAGAAGTACTTTCGCACTAGTTCGTCTCTCACTCTGCGGGCTACAACAACCCTGCTGACATCTTCAGGCTGGTGCAGCAGCTCAACCTCTCTTAACTCTACATTATCATTATAATTATAAGCATATAGTTCAACAAGGAAACTGACTTATAGTGCTTCATCATGTTGTATAGTATAGCACAAGTAATAATTATTTGACCAGCAGCATCGGGCTCATAATGGAGAACTCTGTCTTTCCTGAGGCAACGGAATATAGCCTTCCATGCCCCAAATAGGCGTTCTACGGAACATCTCGCCTCACAGTGCGCCTTTGTGTATCTGTATTGGGCACTCGAGTGTATATCCAGAATCGCCTGATTGAAACAAAACACCCATTATAATAGGTACATATAACTACATGAGTTGTTGAAATACATACCTAGCAAGAAATATGTCCCAATTCTCTGATTGTATAGTCTGTTCATTTCAGTTTTGACTAAACTATTATTCCAAATGAATTGGTCATGGACAGTACCCGGGAAGCGTCTGTTGATGCTCAATATTTTCAACGTAGCATCGCAGACCTGTTTAGTAAACATAAAAAAACCTTCAATAAAATTTGAAAACAACAATCCGGCTGTTTTATTTCTGAAAAAATATTTACCACTTGAACATTCAGCGAATAAAATCCTTTGTGGTTTTTGTACTGCTCCTCGTGTCTGGAAGGGGTGACGATGGCGATGTGGGTGCAATCGATGCATCCCAGAACATGTGGAAAGTTTAATTTTTCCCTAAAACTACTCTCTACTTGCTTGCGGGCTTCATTTGTAGCCGGAAAATGTATCCATCTTCTGTACAGATGTTCTAAAACTGCTTTCATAAACAGTTTTATGCACTTGCTAACGGTAGTTTGCCCTATCGCCAAGAAGTGATCTTGGCCTACTCCACGTTGGTAGCTCCCTGTAGCAAAGAAGCTGATGGGTGCGAGTACCTGTCAACATCATAATACAACTAATTAATAAACTTCACTTTTGATCATTTTAATCACTAGATCGCTTTTGGCAATATATTTGCCAATTGCTGTACTGAAAAAAATTGCAGTTATCTAGTGATTTGGCAAAATATTAACTATTTTTTTAATAAATCCTACGAATATGATATAAACGGATAAATACAGGTAAAGTGCTATATAGTCAATGAATAATGACTATATAGCACTTTAATAAGTTTTTTGTTTCCATGTTAAAATTCAAAGTTATGATTTTTTAAATGTCGGCGAAAAATTATCATCTGGAAATCTCTAGCAATCGAAGCAAATTTATTTATTACTGTTTTTGTTTTCCTAACATATCAATAATATTTAATATTCTCACTTTAATGTATACTGGGGCCTTAGCATGAGAAGTCGATATGGCCCTATAGCAATACGATATCGTTAAAATACGTCATCAATGAGCACTTAACGACATATGCTAGCACGATCAAAATATAACAACCGACGATTGTTAAAATTCCTTGTCTATGGTCAAAGTAGCGACGGTATCGTTAAAATTGCGAGCATGAGAATGTATCGATAGGATAACTTCCGACCGACGGTTGCTAAAAGCCCGCCGAATATAACGTGGGGTCTTGAGTGTCAGTTAAAACTTTGGTTGGCTGTCGATATACATATATTTTTTAATAATGTCGTTCATTATGCAAAATTTCTGGTTCAATGAAAGGAGGCAGGTTAGGGAAGATCGTAGGATTGAAAGGCGTCGTTTACGCGATCAATTGAATCCGTTCGAACTTGCAGAGACGGAATTCAGACAATTGTTTCGAATATCTCGCATTATGGCTAGAGATCTCATTGATGAATTAACTCCTTTTCTAGTGTCAAAAAATACATTAGGACTTCCAGTATACATTAAAGTGAGAGTATTAAATATTATTGATATCTTAGTAAAACAAAAACACAATATAAATCTATCCACCACTGGAACGACCACGTGAAATAAATAAATTTGTTTCGATTGCTGATGATAATTTTTCACAATAAAGTGATTAAAATGATCAAAAGTGAAGTTTATTAATTAGTTGTATTATGATGTTGACAGGTACTCGCACCCATCAGCTTCTTTGCTACAGGGAGCTACCAACGTGGAGTAGGCCAAGATCACTTCTTGGCGATAGAGCAAACTACCGTTAGCAAGTGCATAAAACTGTTTATGAAAGCAGTTTTAGAACATCTGTACAGAAGATGGATACATTTTCCGGCTACAAATGAAGCCCGCAAGCAAGTAGAGAGTAGTTTTAGGGAAAAATTAAACTTTCCAAATGTTCTGGGATGCATCGATTGCACCCACATCGCCATCGTCACCCCTTCCAGACACGAGGAGCGGTACAAAAACCACAAAGGATTTTATTCGCTGAATGTTCAAGTGGTAAATATTTTTTCAGAAATAAAACAGCCGGATTGTTGTTTTCAAATTTTATTGAAGGTTTTTTTATGTTTACTAAACAGGTCTGCGATGCTACGTTGAAAATATTGAGCATCAACAAACGCTTCCCGGGTACTGTCCATGACCAATTCATTTGGAATAATAGTTTAGTCAAAACTGAAATGAACAGACTATACAATCAGAGAATTGGGACATATTTCTTGCTAGGTATGTATTTCAACAACTCATGTAGTTATATGTACCTATTATAATGGGTGTTTTGTTTCAATCAGGCGATTCTGGATATACACTCGAGTGCCCAATACAGATACACAAAGGCGCACTGTGAGGCGAGATGTTCCGTAGAACGCCTATTTGGGGCATGGAAGGCTATATTCCGTTGCCTCAGGAAAGACAGAGTTCTCCATTATGAGCCCGATGCTGCTGGTCAAATAATTATTACTTGTGCTATACTATACAACATGATGAAGCACTATAAGTCAGTTTCCTTGTTGAACTATACCTATGCATTTAAAAAAGTAAGGCAACAGTACAAAATATTAATAAATTTTTCTCTATTTTCAGATTAACAGACGATTATAATGATAATGTAGAGTTAAAAGAGGTTGAGCTGCTGCACCAGCCTGAAGATGTCAGCAGGGTTGTTGCAGCCCGCAGAGTGAGAGACGAACTAGTGCGAAAGTACTTCTCCCACGAATGATAATATATTAAACAAGGAAACTGACTTATAGTGCTTCATCATGTTCAAACATTGTATCGTATGTACCTACATTGTAAAAACAATTCACGCCTCATAGAGACATTGCAAGAGTTTAAAGAACTGCTACTAATCAAGTATATGTATATGCAAAGTGCTGCATGCAATATTACACAACACGTACTTTAAAATATTGTATTGTATGTATCTAAATTGTAAAAAAATGACATTTGTTGTTGAGTTTCACTTTTTCACAAGAAACATAAAAATTATGAACATACAAAACGTTAATAAAAATAAAAATTTAACACACAAAGTATACAAAAAACTTATTATCTTGAAAATTATGAAAAAAAACCTAAAAACTAATCGCAGTCATCCTCCGACTTCAACTGCAACGTATAGTTGGGCGAGTAAGCAAATGATGTTGACGGTTGTTTCGATGGTTGAGTTTGTCTAGAATTAGAAATGTTTTATTAGAGATCTCATTCATTCTACTTTCATCGTACCTCCTAGCTGGACTGCTTGCATCTCCAAGGACAATTGTTAATAATCGTGTTCCATCCCTTGTGAACATACTTCGCAATCTCTCAAGTGACATATTAAATAATGCAATATTTAATTTAATTTGTTCAGTTTTGTACATTAAATGTTTTTAAAAGCCTGTATAGATGTATAGCAAATAAATACCTCGCCAACTGTCGTTGGAGTTAACAAACCCTTTCACGTTCCACTGCCGTGTATCTCTGAAACAAGAGATGATAATTCATTAATTTACTAACTTAATTTACCTTCTATAGTAAATTAGTTATTAGTGCCAGTGATACGAGACCAGAAAAGCACCATGTCTATGTAGACACTGTATCTTGCCCGGTCTCGGGGTGCCCTGACAAATAATTACAAAAAGGAACAGGAAATACCTCAAAAATGTCAGCAAATCGATCAATTGAACTCTGAAATGATAAATAACAACTCATTAATTTAATTTAAATAACAATAGGTAGTCGACATACTAAAAGGAAGATTATAAATTAATTTATTCATTTTGAATTTCTCGCCAAGCTGGATTTTACATGTTTATTAATTTTTTTTAACACAAAGAATATCTAAACAAAAAGAACAATAAAAACTCCACCGCGCAAAATGGAAAAATAGTACATTGGGAATAGTACAATAAATAAATGAAATAAGTCAAAGCTAATAATAATAGAAGAGTATGTATGAGACGATGTATGAATGTAAATGAGGCAAGGAGTGTGTGCCAAGACCGAGTTGTTTGGCGGTCCGTCCTCTCTGACTACCCCTGCGGGGAAACGGCGTGATGGTTAGTTAGTTAGTTAGTTAAGTCAAAGCTGGGCATTTTATTTTGTTCTACTAAGATTTAATTCTAATTTAAAAGTACAGTGCCACACTTATAAGTTGGCAGTGGCCTAAACATGGATTGACGCTATTTCTTTATATTTTAATCTGCCAACTTACACGTGTAGCGCTGTATTTGGGAGTGATTCGAAGAGAAATAGGAAATACCTTAAAAATATTGGAGAATTTATTAATAGCTCCCACAAGCTCCTTGGATGATTCGTTACTAGCCTCCTGCGCCATCACCATCCGAACCCCCACATCTGGCTTGTCAGTTAGCTTCCTCTTCTTGCTCGGGCGAGAAGGGGAAGCTATGTCACGCCATGTCTGTAAAATGTAAAAATAATGTCAGGTTAAAAGTGATTTACGGTCTTATATCAAGTGTCTCGATGATAGATTATATTAGAAGGTCAGCAAAGTTTGCTGCAACCAGTTTGTATAGGTAGGTACAAATACTCACTGTTTTCCACTGCTCGGCTGACTTAGCAGGACCCAATTCTGCCAGTTGTTCCGCCAAATTCCGAACCCCGAGGTCCCACAAACCTTCCAGCGGCGAACTCCAAATGGTCAGCCATATAGCTGGTTAGCAGATCCATTTGACTGGTCGTCGACCTTACTCTCTTCCTGAAATCATAATATCAGCATTTTGAATATCTTAAAATACTGCGTATGATTGAAATATTAGTAAAAATAACTTCAAAATTTTGACACAATAGAATGTAAGTATATCTCTTTGATAATAATGGAAATTCTTTCACATAAAAAGATAAATAAATAACTTACCCAGCTACCATTGCTTGCGACATCGTAAAATATTAAAAAAACAAGGCGGTTACAATGATCAAGCTTGAAATCTGACGTTTGACGTCTGACGTCTATCCAATTCATAGACAATTCCGTCCCAGTATTGCCAGCGTATATCGATTTGTATTTATTGCCTTATCGATGTCGTTAGAGATATCAATAGTGTTCTCATGCTAGGGAAGTCGTTATAAAATGGTCGGTAGATACGCTTAGCAATACGATATCGTTAAGTTCGATCGATTCTCATGCTAAGGCCCCAGGTAGTACGTTCTCGAGCGAATGAAGTACCTAGCTGATGTGTTAACCAAATAATTCTCAAGGGTACAAGGTGCGATTTCCACAGGGTAAACAGATAAAAAAATGTTCTAGAACGCACTAGTAGCTGCTGCTAAGGTTTTTACAGTGAATTTAGAAGTGTAAAAATATTATGTTAACAATAATTAAATACATGACTGTACACATACTCATATATATTTTGATATTCGTGTTAGTAGTATGACATCATTATCTTTTTTACACATACATTTACATTTAAGTTACACGTACATTTAAGTTTAAAAATAAATCAAATCTTTTACAATGCGATTCAGAACAAATTCAAAGAAATCGCAAGGTTATAAATATTGTGACCATTATAAAATTATACTAATTTTATATACTAGTAACTCTCTGGTGAAACATATCTAATACTAGAATTTATTCTGTAAATAGATTTCGTGAAGGTGAATGTTAACACAAGGAACAAGAAAAAAGTCCAGTCAAAGAGTCATAATTAGTAGAAAACGCATAATTGCATACGAAAAAAAACTGTGATTGCGCACGCGTTTTTTTTTCAATCTCTCTTCAGCCAGTAAACGAGAAAGTTTTTTTTCAGCTGTCAGTCAGTTTTTTCTCTTCAAAGAACACTGTTGATAACTTGCATATTTGCATTCGGGACAAGAACAGTGGTTTTTTCTCCGCTCTGAGTCAGCATGTGTTCCAACAAATGTCCTATATGGGGGGTAAGGTGGCCTTTCCTAGAATCTGAATATGTGCACTTGGAAAATGAAAAAGGTTTGTCGCCACTGTGAGTCAGCATGTGGTTTTTAAGATGTGCGTTTTGAGAATATCCATAGATGAACAAGGAACAAGAAAAAGTTTTCTCCGTAGTGACTCAACGTGCGTTTCAGATTGCCTTTACAATAACATTAATATGTGCACTTGGAACATAAAACAGGTTTTTCGCCACTGTGAGTACGCATGTGGCTCGTTAGGTCGCTCTCTCGATAACATGCATAGTTGCAAAGGGAACATGAAAAACGTTTTTCTCCACTGTGAGTCAGAAAGTGTCTCTTCAGGTTACCCTGTTGATAACTTGCATAGTTGCACTCCAAACATGAAAATGGTTTTTCTCCACTGTGAGTCAGCAAGTGTGTCTTCAGGTTACCCTGTTGATTACTTGCATAGTTGCACTCCAAACATGAAAACGGTTTTTCTCCACTGTGAATCAGCATGTGCCCCTTCAGCTGACCCTTTTGACGACACGCATAGTTACACTCCAAACATGAAAACGGTTTTCCTCCACTGTGAATCGGCATGTGCCTCTTCAGCTGACTCTTTCGACCACAAGCATAGTTGAACACGGAACATGAAAAAGGTTTTTCTCCACTGTGAGTCAGCATGTGCCCCTTTAGCTGACCCGTTTGACGACATAAATAGTTGCACACGGAACATGAAAAAGGTTTTTCTCCACTGTGAGTCAGCACGTGGCTCGTTGGGTCACTCTTTCGATAACATGCATAGGTGCACACGGAACATGAAAAAGGTTTTTCTCCACTGTGAGTCAGCATGTGGCTCGTTAGGTCACTCTTTCGATAACATGCATAGTTGCACACGGAACATGAAAAAGGTTTTTTTTCACTGTGAGTCAGAATGTGGCTCTTTAAATGACCCTTATGATTACATGAATAGTTGCACACGGAACATGAAAAAAGTTTTTCTCTACTGTGAATCCGCATGTGTCCGTTTAGTTTGCTTTTTTGATAACATGCATAGCTGCACACGGAACATGAAAATGGTTTTTCTCCACTGTGAGTCAGCAAGTGTGTCTTCAGGTTACCCTGTTGATAAGTTGCATAGTTGCACTCCAGACATGAAAATAGTTTTTCTCCACTGTGAATCAGCATGTGCCTCTTCAGCTGACCCTTTTGACAACACGCATAGTTGCACACGGAACATGAAAAAGGTTTTTTTTCACTGTGAGTCAGAATGTGGCTCTTTAAATGACCCTTATGATTACATGAATAGTTGCACTCGGAACATGAAAAAGGTTTTTCTCCATTGTGAGTGAGCATGTGGCTCTTTAAATGACCCTTTTGACAACACGCATAGTTGCACTCGGAACATGAAAAAGGTTTTTTTCGACTGTGAGTCAGCATGTGATCCGTTAGGCGACTCTTTTTATAACATGCACAGTTGCACACGGAACATGATTTTTTTTTCTCTTACATGGGTGCGTACGTTTATTGCAAAATTTGACTTAGGAGAAGAGGAGTAGTTGCGATGGGGAGGAGTGAATCCTTTTTCGACAAAATGCGTCTGAAGATCTGTCAACAAATTTGAAAAATGAAATGGGTGAAAATGACTCAGTTATTTTCTAAACTTAGAGTAAATAAGCGAAGAAAGTTCGTGGAAAGGTTAAAATAATAGGAGTCCGAATCGTTCAAGTTTACAGTGAAAAATTGGTTTTACCTGTTGTCTTAGTAATTCTTCCATAGCGTTCTAAGCATTCCTCTTTAACATCCTGCAGGTCTATGTCAATTTTCATATAAATAAGCGCCGCTTCATCTTGTCGGGGTCCAAGATCCACGTTTATGACTGTCTTCACATTAATGTTTCCTGGAATAAAAAAGGACAATAAATATAATGAATCTTTGCATGGCCAGCCCCGAACCAAACGGCGCCAGGCGCAAGTTTAATTTTGGCTGCCCTTACAGTCTGAATTAGTACACGCCGAGGCAGGATATAACTGTAATCATTAAAATGATGATTTGTGTTTTTTTGTAGAGCGGTATTTATCAAAAATAATATCAAGGGCGATGTGTTAGGTTAAGTATTCGACCCCCAGAGCGAACTGCACTAATTGCGACCGCATAGGGCGAACCTTGTATCTTCGTCAAATTGATATAAACGAGAATTTTTTTAATTGAAAAACAATAAACTATTCTTTTACGAATAAATTCCATTGATCAACAACGTCAATGTCAGATATAAAATGAGCTCAGAAATCCGCTTCAGGGACCGATTCTTCAAGAAGGAAAAACTTTTTTCTAGAGCACCTGTAGTAAAGAGTTTGGTTGTTTTCGGTCAATGAGATATTTATTTATATTTATATATATATATATATATACGCCTAAAAAGGCTTTTACATAGAAGTGATACATGATGCAGTACAATAAGAGAATATGTATTATACAGGAGATATTGACAGTAAATAGATGTAATCCATTTTAAAGAAGGAAAAAAAATAACATAAAGTAGAAAAGAAATTACAACAACATTACATATAAAACAAATCATTAAAACTAATTTACCAAAGCTACTCTAATTTGTAGGATTCAACAAAGTGTTGATGTAGATTATGCTTAATTCTATATATGGAGTCAATAAATAAATCAATAACACCCCCATACTTGTTGCCCAGATCATGCATCCTATTGGTCAGTGAGTGTGTCTGATAGTTGGTCGAGTATGTATTACAGAGGAATGTTATATTTTGCCTTGTATTCCTAGTCGGCACATGTAGTTTAATAGTGGCAAGGATGGCAGGACTATCAATTAAGTTGTTAATGACTCTGTGTAAAACAACCAGGTCTGAAATAATTCTCCTGTCAGACAGTGTTGTTAGATGCAATTGATTCATCAAACTGACATAATTAATGTAATCAATAGGAATTCCGAGCTTAAAATTTACAAACTTAAGAAATTTGTGTTGAACTCTTTCTATATTATTGGAGTGAACTTTATATAAAGGGGACCAAATAGGTGAATTATACTCCAATTGACTTCTGACTAATGAAGTATAGAGGGTTCTCATACAATCTATGGACTTAAAATCGGTTAAAGTTCTGCAAAGGAAGCCAAGCATCTTTAAAGCCTTATTAGTTATTTAGTTGATGTGTTCAATGAATGACAAGTTTTCAACGAATATTACACCCAAGTCACGAATATGTGATACTGGTATTAATTTAATATTATTTAATGTATATTCATGTAATATATTATAACGAGTTTTGGAAAATCGTATTACTTGACATTTCTGAATGTTCAAAAATAAAGCATTTTGTTCACACCATTGATGAAGTTGTTCTAAATTACTCTGTAAAATTTGACAATCGGATACATTTTGTATTCTTTTATAGATTTTTAAGTCGTCAGCAAATAGCAGAACTTCTACATCATTAAATTGGTCAACAATGTCATTGATGAATAATAAGAAAAATATTGGGCCGAGGTGGGACCCTTGAGGAACCCCACTTGTGGCCTCGAATATATAAGATTGTACAGAATTAATGTTTACACTAAGCACCCTATGGCTAAGATAACTAACAATCCAACTCAATAATCTACCTTTGATGCCCAACGATCGAAATTTATAAATAAGTATGTGATGTCGAACCTTATCAAAAGCTTTACTAAAGTCAGTGTATATACTGTCCACTTGTTGTTTGAGACCCAGAGATTCAGATATGTAATTTTCATAAATCATTAAATTACTTAAGGTAGAGCGACCTGTGATGAAGCCATGTTGGTTAGGAACAATAATGTTGTTGATAGGTTTTACAATGATATCTAGGACTAATTTTTCAAAAACTTTCGGTAAAGCAGACATTATACAAATTGGTCTATAGTTTGATATATCGCTTTTATCTCCTTTTTTATGAATAGGGGTTAAATAACTCTTTTTCCACTGAGCTGGAAAAGAACCAGAACTTAAAGAATTGTTAAAGAGTTTATAAAGAGGATATATCAGACTACTAACACAGGTTTTGAAAAATATTGGAGGAATACCATCCGGTCCAGCAGATTTATTGCTATCTAATTCTTTTATGACTTTTTCTATAGATTCTTTTTTTGATGAAACATTGGCTTAGATTTAATACCTCTTCCACTGAAATATCGGGAATCGTATTGACACGAATATTTGTGTCGTAAACACTTTTAAATGAATCAGCAAATAGATTAACTATACCTTCGATACTGTCGGCACATTTTTCTTTTAAGTACATGTTATTGGGAAATCCACAATCATTTTTTTGTTGACTTTTAGAAAAACTCCATAATATCGATCTAGACTCTAGATCGATACTATGGAGTTTTTCTAAAAGTTCTAGATTCTAGAGGATGGTTACGTATGAACAAAAATACATTTATGACACTTCACCGACAGTCGTTACTTTCTGTATCCAAATTCTGTCCAACCAATACATCCTGGATCCTCCTAGTGTCTCGGGGGTACCGGTTCAACCCACGCTGTTAAATTTATCATCCCAACTTGTGATAGTTATTGGTAAGTACGATTGTTTATATTCATTCCAATGCCGTTATTCCAATTAAGTTAAGCAATCATTGGGCGTTTTTTTTGTAAACAGCCGAACGTTCAAACTGTCGATTTTATGTCAACCTATTTTAAGATAAGTATTTCGAAGGTATATATTAAAATAATCACAAATATACCGATAACCGATATTTTGTTAAAAGCGGTACTTGGATTTATCTTTAGATATACGAGTAGGTACATTATATAAATAGAGATTTATCGTAGGATTTATTACGATTCTCTTAACCGTAGTCTTCACGTAACTTCAAGGTCACCATCTTTATTATTTTTTCCTAATATGTGTTTTTGCTACGACTTTATTGTTTTGACAGAATATTAACACCGTAACCAAATATTAAAATCTCATTCATATTAGAGTTCCGTTTATGTTCTGTTTCAGGTATGTTTGTTGGAAGTTAAACCAATTGCCTTACTATACCGCTGCAGTGCCATGGATCTACAAAATCCAGATACTATATCTATCAAGACGGAACCAGCGCCCTATGAAGAAGGCGAAGGTGAAATGTCGTATTCGGTAATAGATTTCGACCACCCAGATATAAAGAAGGAATGTTTGCAATATGCAGATAGTAGTCGGACAGCCAGTAAGTTTCATTAAATGTATTAAAAATGTAGGATGTTTGAAATTGATGTACGGAATCCAAGTTCCTTTCGAAATGTCGTGCGAACAGGAAGGATTATGCCTTTTCACAACACCTTCTCTTGTCGTAACTCGAAATGTAACCTAAAAATTCATCCTTGCCGGAAACTACCAAATTACTAATTACGGTACTCTTTTAACTACACTTTTTCTACTAAACTTTCCTTCAAATAATCTGTCGATTTCTCCAATTTTCACGTTGTTTTAATTCGGACAAGATGTAAGTTTCAATTGATAATTTACAGGGTGCAGTTCGGTAACTTCCTTATTTCATACGAATATAAGTATGAAATGAGGAAGTTCCTGCTCCGCACCCTGCACTTTTAAAATACCTGTATTTGTACTTTGAATTACATTTATTGATGCTAGATTCCATCAATTTAAAACAACCGTATTGAAAAAGCCCAAGAGCAGCGCTTTTTATTCTTAAAGCATCGGTTCCTGGGTTCATCGGGGGGGTCATTCTTATATTATCTTCAATAGACCTGAAAGACGTTAAAACGAAAGCCTGATTCTACATGGTAAATCGATGTTATCTTTATTCGTTATTTTTTTACTTTATGGTCTTTTTATAATTAAATTTATTTTTTGTTATGTATCAATGACCAATGCAAGAATTGTTGTATTTATTTGCAGGTAGATTTAATGTGAGGACTGTTTCCATCAAGGTGAAATCAGGAACCCGAAAAGAAGATGAAAGGGGATGTTCAAATATGGAAATGGACAAAGACCTGCCGGATGTTGAAAAGGAATGCTTAGAACGGTTTGAAAGAATTGCCCAGAGAGCAGGTAACACCGATTTTCATTGTAAGATTTATCATTTCGTGCAATTCTATTTTATTAACGTTTTTACGAATTTACTGCGTCATCTACTAATCTGAACTTGGTTGAGGTTAAAAAATTTTGAGCGCTTATCGTTTTTTTTTTCAATTTTTATTGACAGATTTGAAGATATATCCTGTGGAAAAACGATCATCTTGTCCTCATTGTAACTACTCCTCCTCTCGTAATTCAAAATTGACAAGACACATGCTGACCCACAATGGAGAAAAACTTCTTTCATGTATTGAGTGCAACTATTCATGTTCTCAAAGAGGTAATTTGACGAAACACATGCTGAGTCACAGTGGAGAAAAACCTTTTTCATGTTCCGTCTGCAATTATTCATGTTCTCAAAAGGGATCTTTAAGGAGTCACATGCTTACCCACAGTGGAGAAAAACCTTTTTCCTGTTCTGAGTGCAACTATTCATGTTCTCAAAGAGGTAATTTGACAAGACACATGCTTATCCACAGTGGAGAAAAACATAATAATAATTACACAGCAGAACTTGTTTAAAAATAAACTGTTTTTATAAACCCAATAATAATATTTCTGATTATATAAAAAAAAGTCCTATTTATGTTACGACTGCTACTCTTCGTGTTCTCAAAAGAGTAATTTGACGAGACACATTCTGACTTACATTGGAAGCCTTTTTCGACTGCAATCATTAATGTTCACGAAAGACACATTTAAGCCACATGGTGTACTACAGTGTAAAAAAGCTTTTAATGTTCTGTGTGTAACTATTTATGTTCTTAAAAGGGTCTTCTGTCGTGCCCCATGCCGACCCACAGTGTAGAAAAACCTATTTTTTGTTCTGATTGTTAATGAAAATTGGAATCAACACATGTTTCCAGTGTTATGTATATTTATATGAATTGATAAACTGAGTGATTTTTTTATTGTTTGTTTAACTTTGTATATTGAAAAATAATAAAAAACGCGAATCCTGGTTGGCTATCATTTACTCAACTTATAAAAATGATTCGTCACAAAGTGTGTGTTTTAAAGAATTAAATATTGTAATATTATTATGTCAAAACAAGGCGGGGAGAAAACAGTAAAATTATTATTGGTTTAGCTAAATAGCTATAAAATACATGTTTTTCCATTTCCGGAAACACAAATACTTACTTCCAATTATTGTCTATTTTCTAAAAGTCTTTTGGTAATAAAATTTATGTATTAAGTGAGTCCCTATTTTCAATATATTTTCAAAAATCTGTTCGTAAGCGCAGCTTCATAGTAAAGTGAAGAAGTGACATTTTATAGATCTTTGTTTTCAGTACCTCCTCAAATGAATTAATTAAAATACATTTACAGACTATGACTTATTATGTCTTTGTTATTTGCACAACCTTACTTGGTGGACACACATGCTTTCGTCTTCTTTAAATCGTTTCTTTATGTTTCTAAGCGCTAATTTTCCATAGCATTTAAATTTATCATCCCATACCTATGTTGCACCCGAAACTGTTTCCGAATTACGGCTTAAGATTAACATGAATAATGGACTGTAAATGAATTTGTAACGAAATAAATTATGTTTGTTGGAATTGGATGATCACACTTGTAGAGATGAAGCCAGGTTTGAAAGAAGGAAAAAATGGAGGCCAATCACTGCCTACGAAGAAGCATACATAATATTAATGTTAGATCAAGCACAACACAATCACACGAGTTCCACCGCAATAGCTTGATGTAATAATTGTGGCCATAACACAACGAATGCATAAGAACTTTAAATAAAGGTAAATATTATACACATCATAAACTTCAACGACTTGCTTCCAATTTGAAAGTGTTGTTGTCATTGTTCTTTAAAATCTTTAATCATTAAGGAGATGGTTGGATGTGGGATCTAGGAACTGGATCTGATCTGTGAACTGACATTCCGGTAAGAACTATGCATATTGCCATTTCAATACCCAACACCATGCTTGCGATAGTTGTTGATTAGTTCTGATACAGATTGTTTATATGTAGTTCACAGTAAAACAACACAGATATTTTCTAGTCAATTATTTTGCATGCTGAAATACGCAACTAGATGCGCTCAAGTTATTTCATGACATAAGTAGCAAATCTAGTTTCACGTATTAACGCAGTTTTAAGCTACAAAACTAGAATCTAACTAGAAATTATGGCACAACTCAATAATGCAACTAATTGTGTAGTGTAAAAATATGAAGCAACTAGGACAGAGTTTATTTATGCGAACTGGTGTAGTAAAAGCATTTCAGCTGAGCGGACGTATAAAGGCTATTGTTTTAAAATTTTAGCGCTAATTTATTTATTTTTATTTTTATTTATATATATAATTTGTACATTAACTGTCACTAATTGTCAAAACCAGTAGATTCCTTTACCCTAGTTAGTAGATAGATGATCACTGCAATCAATTATATTTGCATTCGCATTACCGGAGTACGTAAGATCAGAAATAAAGGTGTCCTTCTTAACACAGCTACCGCAAGTGAACAAGAAAAGTTGTTAAACGCACCGTGTTTTGAAAACTCAGGCACACTTAAGGCTCGACTTCCCACCAAGCGACTCCCGAGGCTAATATTTTTTAATGTACCGAGGGACCTAACGGACGTTGAATTCTTAAGGATCGCTCTCACGGGTATTCCCAATGTACAAGACATCGAAGGAATAATATCAACCTGCAAGCTGAGTCACCTGGCCGGCGCTCGCTCTGGAACCACCTGTCATCGGGTTTATGAGATGCCCGCTACAATACGAAAACTGCTGGTGGAACAGGAGAAGGTGTTCGTCAATTGGACTGTGTGCCGTGTCAGAGACTTTATTGGACTAACCGTATGTACTAAGTGCCAAATGATAGGACACTCATATAAGTACTGCAGAAACACTCTTAGATGTGGACACTGTGCTGAAGAGAACCACACCAACGAATCCTGCCCAAATGCCGCTGCCAAACCAGTCTGCGCTACGTGCACTAGATTTGGAAAGCCCGCTACGCACTTGACTGGAGACAAGGACAACTGCCCGGCCTATAAAGCTGCACTGAAAAGGGACCTTGCTACGATCGACTATGGCGTCCAATAATTATTATTTTGAGGAGGACAATGAGGTAAATTTTTGCACAACCAGTGATCTTCAAAAATGGATTGAGGACAAAACACACATTTATAATAAAGATTGCAATAAGGAACAATTAAATATTGTACAACTGAACTTAAGGTCCATTAACAAATACTGGGACACTCTTAACATTTATCTTAATACCTGCTGGAAACATATACATATTTTGATGTTATGTGAAACAGCAATTACAAATGACCTTACTTGTCTCCACGAAGTTCCTGGTTTCAGAGCTTATAACTATTGTAGAATAAAAAAAACAGGAGGTGGTATATTACTCTATGTTAGAGATGAAATCAATTTTCTACAAAAATCACTAGAAACAAAATATTTTGAAAGTATATTTGGCATCATAACTTTACCCAATAATATAACCATGAACATTTTAGCAATATACCGCCCTCCAAATCATAGCAAATCATTGTTATTGAATGAAATCTCATCCATCTTATCAAATATTATTAACCCCATGGAAAATATGTTGTTTCTTGGAGATGTTAATTTAGATTTATTAAACCCTCAACACCCAGTTATTATGTCTTACGAAAACATATTATCTAGCCATCATTTAATAAAGTGTATCAACGATGTGACAAGGGACGCATTAGTAGCCGGAAATGTTACATGCACATGCATAGATCACATTTTTATAAGGTTCAACAGCAGGCAGCAACAAGCTGACGTATTTTCTTCTTGTATTTGTGATTTTACTATAGCGGATCACTTCGCGACAGCTCTTAACATCACGTATAGTAGCGCAATTACAAAAACCAAACATCGCGGGGAAAGTATTTCAATAATATCCCAAAAAAGAATTGATAAAAACATTCGTAGTTTTAATTGGAACGCCCTGCTTGCTGAAGAAAATTGCGTTGACATATACAATAAACTCAAAAACATTTTTAACGACCTATATGAAAAAAGTAAAATCACTTTTTATCCAAAACCCAAAAAAAGACCACATGCAATAAAATTATGGATAACGGATGATATTTTAGAAAAAATTAAAATAAGAAACTCCATGAACAGAAGATGGAAAAATTCACCTACTAATAAAACCTACGAAAAACAATACAAATCAACTCGAAATACTGTTTCCAAATTAATCATAAAAAGTAAAACTACTTTTTTTTATTTTATTTTATTTTATTTTTTTTTTTATTTTTTTTTTAATTTTTTTTTTTTTTAAAGAAAGACAAACATTCCCGGGTTACGAATAACCCAACAATGTTTGAAAATCTCCTACTACCACCACAGAAAGCCGAAAATGTTGCTTGTGTTGTGATGGAGGACTTAGCCAGCAGAGGAATCGAACACGCGACGCTCGGGTGAGACCCAAGCGCTATGCCCACTCAACCACTGACCGGTCAAATATTAATATCACTTATTTTAATGAAACACTTAAAAGCTATTTCAGCAATTCTAAAAAAACTTGGGATCAAATTAATAAATTATTGGGACGTAAAACAAAAACAAACTGCGATGAAATTATCTCAAAGTACATGTTGAATAATAGCGGGCAAACAGAGGAAATCATTGTAAATAGATTCGCTGAGCAGTTTATCAATAGTATCAGCTCGATGTTACACAAATGTGACTACAAAGCGTCCAACATAGCCCCCGTTGATTTGCCGCATAGCATGTACTTGCCCAGAGCGACCTGTGAAGATATACGCAGGATAGTCAGTCAACTAAATAATTCCAAGTCGCCAGGGATTGATAATATTAGAATGTTCGACATTAAAAAACATATAACTATTCTATGTCCGATAATTACCCATTTAATTAATAAAATCTTATCTCAAGCAGTTATACCGAATGAGCTTAAATGTAGCATTATTAGGCCAATATACAAAGGGGGAAAGCACACTGAAATGGAAAATTATAGACCTATCAGTATATTGCCAGCAATTGAAAAAATTCTAGAAAAATACATCCCCGTAAATTTAATAAAATACCTAGAAAGTTTCTCCATTATTGATCGCAACCAATACGGATTTCAAAAAAATAAAAGCACAGAAATTTTACTACAGGACTTTTCCAATTACGTAAATCAGGAACTCAATGATAAAAAACATATTCTTGTATTATTCATAGACAACTCTAAAGCGTTTGATACTATTGATCCGAAAAAACTATTACAGATATTGGAGGCGATAGGAATTAGGGGAAAATTACTAAAACTTCTCAAAAACTATTTAACCAATCGTCGAATTAAAGTGAAACTCTTTCAAACTTACAGCAAAGCTAAATATATGTCAACAGGAGTCCCGCAGGGGTCAATTCTCGGGCCAACATTATACATAATATTTGTTTCACTCATGAATAAAATTTTCACCTTTGTTAAGCATTACGTTTACGCTGATGATACGGCGCTAGTCATTTCGCATGAAGATTTGTCTATTGCAATAAAACTCATGCAGCATGATTTATTTTCTTCACAGAAATGGTCACATGATGCCGGCCTAATAATAAATTCCAAAAAGACTAAATTGATGTATATACGATCTCCACATGCCAAATATACCATCACGCCTATAATAAAGTCGCATACATCTGAGTGTATACACAATTCTTCACAGTCCTGTAAATGTGGAACCATTGAACTGGTACAAACTTATGTATATTTGGGGATAACTGTAGATGCGCATATGAAATGGAATACACACGTTAGCAACATATGCAAACGCCTACGAGCTATTGCGGGGCGAATTTACAAAATTAAATATTTTATGCCTATAAGCACGTTAAAAATAATCTATTTGTCACTAGCGGAATCTACAATCAGATACGGAATAACGTCCTGGGGAAACTCCTGCAAGACAAATATAGGTTACATCCAATCAATTCAAAACTCCATGACTAAGCTTTTGGTAAACAAACGTATTTATGCACAAAGAAGAGGTATAAAATTATTATATGAGTCAGTTAACGTATTATCTGTTCGAGGAATATTATGGTTTAAAATTATATGTCAAAACATAACGTCAGATTCAATATACAAAGAAAAAGTAGATCATGCATATGACACAAGATTCAATAGAAATGAAGGTATGTCCATTCCGAAAATTATAAATAAATACGGACAACGGACTTTCTATTATCTTGTGCCTACCATATTTAATAAGATTCCAATAGACATAAAAATTCAATCAAATTGCACCCCTGAATTAAAAAATAAAATTAAAAAATGGTTAATAGATCAAGCTTTTTTATACTGATATTGTTTATAATCTTATGCATATATATATATATATACATATGAATATGAGTAATTTGCCTGTGTTACAACTGACTGTCTTTGTATTTTATTATTTTGTATTGTAGTATGTTAAAAGTTATTGTATTGTTTATATTTGGCTCTGTTTTTGTGATTATTTAAGTTCTTATTTAAATTCTTCTGTATCTATTTTAAATATTTGAAATATTGTGATTTCTCGCTTTTTGTATGCTTTGATAATATATTATGTTAAACTAACCTGCTGACAAACTGCTTGAGCAGTTTAGCGGGTATAAATAATAAAAAAATAAAAAAATAAAAAATAAAATGTTTGCATAGCGCGGTTTTTATGAAAGATATTCTGGGTGATGTGTTAGTTTAGGTATTATCAGCCTTGGAAATTCGGCGCCCGGAGCGGACTGCTACAATTGCGGCCGCATAGGGCCGGCCCTGCGTCTAATTATTTTTTTTAATACTTAACATCATAAAGAAAATCTTTTTCCTTCCTTTCTAATTCCTTCTTTAAAATGTATTTTGTGTTCATATTATTCTTGTATTTTTGTTCAGGGTCAAATTAAATTTATCTATTCTCTAATTAGCTATTAAGTTGTCACAGTATGACAGAAATCCTGGGTTAGTTGCGAGCGTAACTTTTTATTTTTCTGTGTCTTGTTCTGTTTCATGTTTTGTTTAGACTTATTATTATTATCTTCTACTTCAATGATAAATCAATGCTTTTAATTTTTTTTATTCCTTTATTTTTCCCAATTTTTACATTAATTACATACAATATTATATAAATCAATAATTTTTACATATTGATTTCTAGAGTTCAGGAAACTTTCTATCCCCATTTTAGCATTATCTATAATTCCTATTTTGTTAAGCTTGTACAGTAATTTTTGTGACTTATTTCTCTATTGTTTATATTTCTATTATAATTTGATTTATATCTACAACCTCTCTCCATGGCTATAAATGAAAGTTTTGTACATTTTTCGTTTTATATAATCTTTTGTTTTATATGATTTAAAATTTTCACGGCCAAAAGTATTTTTGTTATTTGTTTTTGGGGTGTTTTGCCGTGTTGCGCTAACTTCTTCTTTAGCCAACGTTTCAGACAGCATTGCAGTGCTGCACTGCAATGCTGTCCGAAACGATGGCTAAAGAGGGAGTTAGCGCAACACTGCATAACACCAAAAAAACAAAACACAAAAAAACTATTGTTCTGTATAAATTTTTGAATTCATATTTCTTTCTTACGAAATATAATTTACTTATTCCTTACTTTCACAAAAAATTAAAGGAAATTACAGGCACTTCTAGAAGAATTACTCCATCATGTTTAGTTGACGATTCCAATAAATTAATATTGGATGAAAAAGATATTTTACAAACATGGGAAAAGTATATTCATGATACATTCAAAGATATTAGACCTGACATTAATATTCCCAATGATCAATTGCATGGACCATCGATTTTAAAATCAGAAATTCTTCATGCGATAAAGACTTCAGACAATAGAAAAGCGTGCGGACCAGACGATATTCCAGTTGAGGTGTTGAAGCTCTTTAATGATGAAAATGTTGACTACCTGTTTAGGTTATTTAATTCTATATACGACACAGGGAATATACCCCAAGATTGGCTAAAATCCACCTTCGTGACATTGCCTAAAAAACAATACCCTAAGAAGTGCAGTGACTATCGATTAATAAGCCTGATGAGTCATGTCCTTAAATTATTCCTTAAAATAATACATGCCAGGATACGCAATAAGTGCGAGCAGGACTTGGATGACACTCAGTGTGGCTTCAGAAATGCGTTTGGGACGCGTGAGGCATTATTGTCTATCGATGTACTATTGCAAAAGTGTCGTGACCAAAGAAAGGAAGT
Organism: Hesperophylax consimilis; assembly: GCF_061612785.1. NCBI lineage: Eukaryota > Metazoa > Arthropoda > Insecta > Trichoptera > Limnephilidae > Hesperophylax > Hesperophylax consimilis. The sequence continues at coordinate 12,933,496 of NC_142852.1, forward strand.
TTTTGCCTGTTTTATTGACTACGAAAAGGCATTTGACAGGGTAAAACATGCTGACCTAATAAAAATGCTTGCGGATTGTAACGTTGACACCAAAGACCAGAATTTCATAAAAAACCTGTATTGGTTCCAAACAGCAGAAATAAGACATGGGAATGAGAGATCTAATGCAATTGCCATTCAGCGTGGAGTACGACAAGGCTGTATCCTGTCGCCACTATTGTTTAATCTCTATTCCAACTATGTCTTTAAAAGAGCCCTAAGTAATACTGAGAAGGGTCTTAAGATCAACGGAGTTGTCATTAATAACATAAGATACGCAGATGATACTGTATTACTAGCTGACTGTATCGATGACCTCCAAAACCTATTAAATCTTGTTAATAATGCTGGTGAGCAACTGGGCCTAACAATCAACGTCAATAAAACAAAATGGATGACTTTTGGACGACTAGATCACTCTGAATCAGTGATACAGTTAAATGGTTGCAATGTCGAAAAGGTCGAAAGATTTAAATACCTCGGCAGTATTCTCACGGAGACTCTTGACCCAGATGTAGAGGTTAGGTGCAGAATTGAAGCAGCAAGAACTGCGTTCATTAAAATGAAATCCCTCTTCTGCGATGATAATATCAGCTTAAAACTAAGGCAGAGAATGCTAAAATGTTATGTGTGGTCGGTCTTGTTGTATGGATGTGAAACATGGACCTTGAAAGTAAATACCATGAACAGGTTAGAGGCTTTTGAAATGTGGCTTCACCGGAGAATACTCAAAGTCCCATGGACCGACATGATCACCAACACAGAAATTCTCAGGCGGGCTAGAGCAGAGAGAGAACTGCTTAGATTAATAAAAATCAGGAAAATTTCATATCTGGGTCATGTACTTCGAGGGGAGAAGTATCACTTGCTCCAGTTAATATTGAAAGGCAAGATAGAGGGTCGCAGAGGGCCTGGTAGGAGACAAATGTCTTGGCTGCGAAATATACGAGAGTGGACCGGCATTAGAAGTGTGGAGGAGCTATTCCGGGCAGCGCAAGACAAGGAGACATTTTCAAGAGTGATCGCCAACGTCGGGGGGACCTGATACGGCACATAAAGAAGAAGAAGAATTCCTTACTATGCTGTTTCAGTAGAGGTATAGACACAATGAGGAAATCCATAATTGGTTGTATTTTGGCTACATAATATTTATGTACAAACTAAAATAAATGTAAACTGTCGATTTCCCGAAAATCAATAAATAAATAAATTATGAGAAACAACAACCAGAATGGCGAACCTTGGGAAGTGGCGGTGTGTGGGTAGTGAGGTGATTTTACTGAACCGCACTCCTGACCCGGACCCAAGATGAACATGTTCACCGCTTTCATTCACAATACCATACCAGTGCCAACGCACCCATTCGCTGGATTAGTTAGTGGGGGCATTAGATTACCAATATAATTATCACTATGATTTTTTTATTTATCTTCATTTTACTATGAACCCTTCGAGTTTCTTTTCCAGAACTGTTGATGTTGTTGGGTTCCTGTTTGGTAACCACCATTGTTCTTGTCTTTTGGTTCTCCCAAACAGAACACTGAGTTGCGCCGCATGCTCCGTTCGAAATGTGATTGTTGTGTTGTTTGGGCTACTACTGCTTGCAGATATAATACCCATAGCAATTACATGCATAATTACATCTCAAATGAATTTTCTACATAAAATATAATATCTAGGACCTAATGTCAAAGCTAAGGAGGGTATAGTGACATCCTAAATGATTTTTCTCACATAAAATTGATACAGGGATGATTTCTATGGAACCTCAAAGAAAATTAACTAAACATTACGAGCTACACGGACATGGAATAAGGAAAGGTAAACTTTATAGTTAGATTGCCAACGTTCGAAATGTGATTGTTGTGTTGTTTGGGCTACTACTGCTTGCAGATATAATACCCATAGCAATTACATGCATAATTACATCTCAAATGAATTTTCTACATAAAATATAATATCTAGGACCTAATGTCAAAGCTAAGGAGGGTATAGTGACATCCTAAATGATTTTTCTCACATAAAATTGATACAGGGATGATTTCTATGGAACCTCAAAGAAAATTAACAAAACATTACGAGCTACACGGAAATGGAATAAGGAAAGGTAAACTTTATAGTTAGATTGCCAACAGGGAATAACAGTACGTACCATAGAATAAACAATATAGGTAACATTACGAGTTTCTCCTCCCAAATTCGCGAATTCCTCCCAAATGAAACAAGTGTTACATGTTGCCCAACCGTCTAGCATTCCGTCTCTCTTACACTTGCGTGACATAGTAGATCTCCATCTCATTTGAATTTCGAAAGATGTTTGTAGGAAAATAAAGGCACCGATTAGGCATATATTTGGATCACGAAACACGCCCACAAGGCACTTTTTTTGTTATTACTTATTCTTTGCTAGGTAATATCATAAAATGCCAAAAGAAATTATTGTTACAAAAAATGTTCAATTAAAAAAAATATATATGTCAGCCGCCCAACATTTCGATGGTACCGAAGAACAATGTCAGATGTGCATATTTTTAGTTTGGCAGGAGAGGTGTTAAAAGTTTCGTTTCTGCATTTTTATTGTTTTTGTGAAATGTATTTCTCCATTTAAATAAATAGCCAATATATCTAACAACACAACATTTCTTGATTTCAAAAACAGTTAAAATACACAAATGAAACTTTTACCAGCATTATTGCAAAAATACAATACATGCACATCTGACATGGTTTTTCGGGACTGTCGATTTGTTATTGAATATACTCACATTTAATCAAAAGGTTTTAAAAACAATGTCAATGGACGAAAAAGTTATGGGACAGTAAGTTGTAGACAAGTGCGCAGTACTGTAACTTGGATTGGTCTCGTCGAAAGAGAATCACAAAGAAATGGCTCTATGCAAGTGTCGATACCTGCAAATAAATACACAAAGAAAATATTTGCTTAACCTTTCCTCATCTGTGGTGTGTATTTACTACACATTGCTTCTAATATCTTTAATAACTCTATAAATATAATAAATTCTGGGTTCAGATTTTAGGTATTCCTCCGTTATACATTTATGCACCGAATTAAAAAATAATATTTAACATAGTTTTCAAATTCAATTAAATATCCGAGATTTTTGTAAGAAATCGGGAACAAATTTACCAATACAATCAACCGTGTGCCATTGCTACGCGAAGAGTGTGCGAAGAAATCACACGCTATTGTTGTCCCGCTTTACTTCGCTATGCGTGCACATGAGAAATCCACTTGTCCCCAGTTCTATTTTTCTATTTAGACCATCGATACCTACGGCCGCATTGTGTAGATTCGTCTCGTGACCAACTTGTGCAGGGGTACTAAAGTGAATCATTATTTCCGTTCGATAATTAAATTAATAATTTTTTGAAAGTACTTTTTCATTTATTTCCGAATACTGTGTTATACTATTACCTTATATTTTAGTATTGAAAAGTGTGTATTACGTAACTATTTATCCGTGCGCTTTCGTCATTTAATCATTGATCTAAGATTTATTTTTGAATATTTATTTCAAATTTTAGATTTTTTTTCTTATTCGTTATAATATTCAGTTAAGCAATACTGCGTTTTACATTATTTACAAAAACCCTTCCATTTTCAGGAAGAATAATGACTGACAGAAATTTAACAGAAGAAGAGATAGCGCAAGAACTTGATTATGATAGTGATATTGAGTTTGAAATGAACAATGACATATCAGATACTGAAGATTTGGTTGAACATTTAGAAGAATCGGACTCGGAATCAACTAGTGAAAATGAAGACGAGGGAGAAATACTAGTTTCAAAACATGGATTCGAATGGAGTGTATTACCACCATCATCATCGAGACGTCGGCAATGCAATATTGTCAATAAAACTTCCGGCCTGAAAAATGGTAGTTTATTATCTAACACAATAAGAGAAATGTTTGCTTTATTTATAAGCGCAGATATGGTAACAGAAATATGCCAAGAAACGAATCGTCAATTGAGGCGTTTACCCTTGAATATGATTGAGCAATTATCCGAAGATGAATTATATGCTTTCATCGGTATAATGCTTGCTTCCGGCAGAAATCGCACCCGAAAACTAAGTTTGAATGAGTTGTGGACAAGTGAAAGTCCATTTTGTCAGCCGTTTTTCACGGCAGCTATGTCTCGAGACAGGTTCATAAATATTTATAGTCAAATCCGTTTTGATAATAGAGATACAAGACGAGAGAGATTTGAAGCTTCTTCAGACAAGCTAAGTCGATTTTCAGTAAATTGGTAGATGCGTGTAAATCAAATTACTCTCCATCGCTTGATATAACCGTGGATGAGCGTTTGGCGGCGTTTAGAGGTAAATGTCCATTTCGGGTATATATGAAGTCAAAGCCAGCCAGGTGTGGCATCAAAATATGGATCGCTGCAGATGCTAAAACCGCATATATATGTAACATGCAAATATACAGCGGTATGATAAATAATAAAAGAGAAATAAATCAAGGCAATCGTGTCGTTATGGAATTGGTGGAACCTCAATATGGCACCAATAGAGGCATAACCACAGATAATTTTTTTACGTCAGTACCACTGGCGGACAATCTTTTATCTAAAAATCTGACCATAACTGGCACCCTTCGCAAAAATAAGAGGGAAATCCCTAAAGAGTTTTTGCCATCAAAAGAAAGGCCATTGTATAGTAGCCAGTTTGGTTTTACATCAAACAAAACACTTGTGTCATATGTGCCTCAGCATAATAAAGCAGTTTTGCTGCTATCAACTCAATTCCTGGGAAATGAAATAAGCCAAACCGATACAAAAAAACCAGATATTATTTTACATTACAATAAAACCAAAGGTGCTGTTGACACAGGGGACAAAATGACCTCCGAGTATTCGTGTGTAAGGTCGACAAGAAGATGTCCGTTTCACTTGTTCATGGAAATGTTAGACATTGCTGCACTGAACACATATTTACTATGGATTCAAAAGTATCCGGAGTGGAAAAAAAATAATAGAAGTACACGGAAATTATTCATAAGACAGCTAGGTTTAGAGTTGGCTAAGCCCAATGTAATGAAAAGAAAAAACAGCACGGTCAAATTTCACAAACAACAACAAGATGCTTTCGAGACAGTTTTGTCATATTATCAAGAAACACCACCCGCAACTGCTGTTACGAATGATATTACGAGTGATTCAAGAAATGTACTAGTGTCCCGAGCACCGTCGAAAACTTGCAGATTTTGCCCATACAACACAAAAAAAGAAGCACCATAGTTTGTCATATTTGTCAAAAATCTGTATACAAAAGCCACAGAAAAGAAAAAAAATATATTTCCTGCCACAATTGCGATGCAATTTAGATTAACAATTTTATATATTTGGTTTAAAATTTTTATTATTTTTAATTTCGCTGTTTTGTTTTGTTCTTACATAATGTTGCTGTTATATTTAAATATAATGCATGTGGAATTTTTAATGTTTAGTTTCTCAATATAATATTTCTTTTTACACATTTGTTTATTTCATTTAAAAAAAATTAAGTTTGAAACCCCTGCAATTCTGGCAGCGTAAACACGCAAAGCTGTGTGCGTATAGTCCAGCGCCCATCAGCGGAATCAGCCGCCATTCGGTCACGGACCGTCGTTAGATAAGCACTCCTCGCACGTTTTTTTAGCATCTGCCGATGGTTTTTTCATGTTTTCAGCTATTAAATTACAATAATTATCACTTTTGAGATAAAATATAATAAACATAAGCGATTTGCTATGAATATTCATATTTTTCCGATTTAAAATCGCTTATTTTAAGATGTGTATTGACTACACAGCACCGGAACGCGTGTATTTTTTTAGGACAGTAAGGGAAAGGTTAACAGCGTCAAAAACAAATAAACAATTTACTTGCAAATATCACGAATATGTTCGCATTAAAACTCAAAATTATTTAGTTGCAAACAACATTATTATTTTTTTCTGCTGAAACTCGGAACACAAATGAAAATATAATTAAAATTAATAATTAACCAGGTAAAATAATGGAACTGTTTTGTTGAGACTTTGAGGCAGAACTAACTTTCACTCGCGTGGAATGACTCGCAAATTGTGCTGAATATGAAATGGTCTTAAAAATCATTATTCTTAGTTACGATCATTCGATGTCCTTAAAAATCATTTTTCTTCATTATCATATCGGGGTTTAGGATCACAGGGGCCTAACTACAAAAATGCGTGTTTTGAGTGCATGGTTTCGGCAATGTAAGAATCATATTTATTAGTGACACAAAGCACTATCTCGTACACAGAGCCGTTTATGAGATACGGTTGGGCGTATCTACAAATTAAATTATACAATTAGAAACACAAAGGCATATTCCCTGTTATACTTTTGTGACATTACCAACAAAATATATTTTTAAGGCCACACGGATCTAAAAGCTGTTATGCCTTTGTGATATTAAACAAATATATTTTTACAAGGGCCACACTGATCTAACAGCTGTTATGCTTCTGTGTGACTTACGGATTTCTATGGTTATTCTACACTACGTTGTTAGGACCGCGCGAAACTTGGTTGATCAACTGTCATTGTTATTTTAATCAGTCGATAAAAATGTTTTCAAGGGGTAGAAAGCTTGTGGAAATGGTGAAGAACGATGCTGCACGTAAACCAAGTAAGTGATAACCAACAACAATACTCAATACTTTATTAAATAATAGTGAAAAACATGTGCATATAAAAATTTGGAGGTTAGGTTTTCGCGTGCCCAAATTTATTTTCATACAATATTCATGTTAGTTTTCAATCTCTAACTTCAAGATGCTAGTGTCGCAGAAGAAGGGAGACATAAAGTACTTGCATATGAATTATCGATGCCAGAAGAGCCAGAATGGAAAAGATCGATAATAGTACATCAAAGTAATTGTATAGTTTCTGTTGTGCGTACATTTTACATTCTTTTGTTTTTTTAATGACGTGTTCAACTATGTTGTTATTTTAACAAATTTGTATATCATCAAGTATATTTTAACGCAGGTGATAATATTTAAATCTCTATCTTATAGAACTTCAAGATGTTTGTGTCACAGAAGAATGGAAGCGTAACGTTCCTGCTAATGAATTATCTCTGCCTGAAGAGCCAGAATTCGATAGATCGATTATAGTATATCAAGGTAATTGTATAGTTTCTGTTTTGCGTAAATTTTAAATTGTTTTGTTTTTCAAATATGTTCAACTATGGTGTTATTTTAATAAATTTGTATATCATCAAGTAGATTTTAACGCAGGTGATAATATTTCAATCTCTGTCTCATAGAACTTCAAGATGTTTGTGTCGCAGAAGAAAGGAACGTATCTGCAAATGAATTATCGATGCCAGAAGACCCAGAAGTGGAAAGATCGATAATAGTACATCAAGGTAATTGTATAGTTTCAGGACTTCATTATTGTCTTAAAGATAAAACACTACAGTTGCTGTTGTAACTACTGTTGTAAATTATACACAGTAATAAAAAGTTAGTAGTAATACATATACAATACAATAGTAATTTGCCATTTATGTTTTCAACATTGACTTATATTTTCTTTCAGATATTTCTAGTACAGTGGAATTAATTAATGTTAACGGAGATTTTTCTGCTGCTAATTCAGATGTTGACCCTGAATATTTGTTATCTGACTCTTCGATAGATAATGTTATGTTGCCATCATTAGGAGTGATCAATGACGGATTAGAGAATACTCTGGTGCTAGAAGATTTACCGTGCAGCTCTTCAAATCCACCTGTTGCAGCAGATTCCAACCCGAGGAAACGACGCAAAATAGCGGATCCCAAAGATTGGAAAAATAACAAACGTAGGATCAGAAGACAAAGTGGATTACCGTATATTTCCATGAGGGGTAAAAGCGTCGAGGGGAGAAGTTTGAAGATAAAAGACTGCAGTAAATGTCCCAGATCCTGCAATGATAATTTTTCCGAACCTTTGCGACAAAGTATTTTTACTGAATTTTGGTCTATTGGAGATTTAGAAAAACAGAAGCTATTTTTAAATTCTTTGATTGAATCTGGGGATAAAAAGAGCACAAGAACAGCTCAATTAGTCTCCAGGAGATCAAAAAGCAATGAATATTATTTGATGAACGATTTAGGAGTAAAATTACAAGTTTGTAAGGGATTCTTAATTTCAACATTAGACATTTCTTCAAAATTTTTGCGAAGTGTCCTGTCGGCACGAAATGCCCTTAATTTTATTGCAATTGATAAAAGAGGGCGCCACCCCCCTTCCTCAAAAATACCAGATGAAGCTAAGGAATTCATTAGAAATCATATAAAATCATTTCCCAAGATGCCCTCTCATTATGCCAGGAAAGATTCCAGCAAGGAATACTTGGCAAAAGACCTCAACGTACCGATAATGTACGAACTGTACTCAGATAAGTGCAAGGAGGAGAGCCGTATCCCGGAAAAACTTTGGCTCTATCGTCAAATTTTCAATAACGATTTCAATTTGTCGTTTCATGTGCCACGTAATGACATATGCGATACGTGCTTTAAATATTCGCACATGAACGATGAAGAAAAGCTTCTCCAAAAGGAAGAACAAGATGCCCACATGTTCAGAAAGGATTCAGCCCGACAGAAGAAAAATTCTATCAAAGTACAGGCTTTGGACAATGAATGCCACTTAGCAGAATTTGATTTGCAAGCGGTATGTCCTTGCCCGAAGACGAATGCCAAGGCTCTTTTTTACCGTAGAAAGTTGGCGGTATACAACTTAACCGTCTATAATATTGATAAAAAAGCATCTTGCTATATGTGGGACGAAGCAACTGCAAGACGGGGTTCTACCGAAATTGCCTCTTGCATTTACCATTATTTACAAAAGTATTCCGATGGCAAGGAGTGGAATTTTTTTTCAGACACATGCGGCGGTCAAAACCGAAATATTAATATGTCAGCAATGTTCATCTATGCGGTAAAAAAATTTGACATCCCAATCATCAACCATATGTTTTTCGAATCCGGCCATTCCCGAATGGAATGTGACTCTGTTCATGCTAGGATAGAAAATAAAACAAAAAAATTAGACATTTTTCATCCAACGGGGTGGTATTCCGCTGTGCAGATGGCCAATCAAAATTACAGTGTTATTGAAATGAATCAAAAAGATTTCATTGATTTTGGCATAATTCAAAAATGTTTAATAAAAAATAAAAAAGTCGATTCACAAGGACAAAACATTAATTGGCTAAAAATAAAATGGTTTCAGTACCGAAAAGATGATCCAGATAGGATTCATTTTAAATATAATTTTGATGAAGAATTCAGAATCCTTCCATGCATTCGAAGAGCTCCTCGGGTACAATTCGTATTGGGAGAGCTTGTACAAAAATATAATTCTCCAATCCCAATTACGGAGGAAAAACTTAAAGATTTGAAGGATTTGTGTACAATGGGAATTATTCGCGAGCAATACCATACTTTTTATAATTCTTTGCTAACTAGCTCTGCCGTGGAAGATGATGATAGTTCATAAATTTTGTATTATTTCTCTGTCAATCAAGATGAATTTAGTCCTTTTTCATGATTGTAAATTATTATTATTGCTCTGTAGTTGAGAAAGAATATTATGATTTATTTATTTATTTATTTATTATAAGAACTTTTTGAACATTTATACATATTTTTGATAATTCATCCGCCATGCTAGGGATGTCCCTGTGTTATGGCGGGTGATATTTACAGATTGGATTTATAAAATAAGTTAATTATAAGTTATAAAGTTATGCAATTTAGATTAAAATATAAGTTAATTAGATTATACAATTAAATAATAAGTAAGTAATAAAACTATACAAATTAAATTAAATTAAAAGTTATTAAATTATACAAATTCAATTGCATTACAAATATTAAAATCATGGTTTCTAAATGTATTTATAGTAATAAAAATAGTATTAAATATTAATAATAATTGATAATTAGTTGATAAAATTATAATATAATTTAATTTATGTACCAATTTTTATATATTGTGGTCTCCAAGTGAACTTATCCATTTTGATATTAGTTTTTTAAATTTATGGGGTTGGGTTTCGGTTTTTAAGTTTTCAGGGAGAAGGTTAAATATTTTGGGAGCTAGGCACATGAAATGTCTTCGAGCTGACGTGGTATGTAGTGTAGGTACGTTGTAGTGTCGGTTTGTTATTGTTCTGGTGGTGTAATTGTGGTGTACGAGGGTTTTTTTTTCTTATATTTGTACAAAAAATGAGTTAGAGTAAATTTTATGTGGAGTTGCCGTATGTTTAAGACATTGTATTCAGTGAAGAGTCGAGTGGAGGAGTATCTTGTCGGTCGGTCGGTCGTTTGAACCGTGATGTTTAGTAGGTTATCGATAGGGTTATTTGGGTCCATTATAAGCGTCTGTGTATGGTAGGGGCTCGAATTCATCAGTAACATTGTGAGTTAAGTGGATGTATAAAGATAAAGGAAAAGGAAAACCATAGAAATTGATAATTAAGATGTGTTTTTGCAGATGTTTAGTTACTCTAGTGCTTAGTAGAATTATATGAATTAACGGAATTAGAACAATAGGAAGAGTGTTAAAACAGATATATATATATAAATAAAAATGGAACAATTTAAGTTCATCGAAAAGTAAAAGACACTGAGATAATCAAAATAGTTAAAACAGGTATTTATAAAAATAAAAATGGCACAATTTAAATTCATCAAAAAAAATATGAGGCATTGAGATAATCAAAATGGTTAAAACAGATGTATATAAAAATAAAAATGGAACATTTAAATTCATCGAAAAATAAAAGACAATGAGATAATGAAAATAGTTAAAACAGATATTTATAAAGATAAAAATGGAACAATTTAAATTCATTGTAAAGTAAGAGACAAATAGATAATCTAAATTGTTAAAACAGATATTTGTAAAAATAAAAATGGGACAATTTAAATTCATCAAAAAATATGAGACATTGAGATAATCAAAATAGTTAAAAGAGATGTATATACAAATTAAGATGGAATAATTTAAGTTCATCGACAAATAAGAGACATTGAGATAATCGAAAAAATTAAAACAGATATTTATAAAAATAGAAATAGAACAATTTAAATTCAACGAAAAATAAGAGACATTGAGATAATTGAAAAAATTAAAACAGGTATATATAAAAATAAAATTGGTATAATTTAAATTCATCGAAAAATAAGAGACATTGAGATAAACAAAATAATTAAAACAGGTGTGTATAAAAATAAAAATGAAACAATTTAAATTCATCGAAAAATAAGAAAAATAAGTGACACAATAATCAAAATAGTTAAAACAGATATCACGCTTTAAAATAATAATGCATAGGAAATGGTTGAAACAATTGTTATAATTATAGTTCATGCGACAGTTAAGAGAATTATAGAAGACTTTAGTTATTTGGAGAAGTAGAGTTTTTAAAATTAATAGTATAATAATTACCAAGGGATGTAAAAAAATTAATAAATATACCACATTTAAGAGAATTAGCAAAATTAAAATTATTAAGAAAAGTGAAAAAAGTGCAAGAATAAAAACAATCACTAGGATAGACGGAATCAAGTGGTTTGAAATTATGAAATTAATTAGAATAGTTGTATCCAATTTTTGAATAGCATTATTAAGAGAAGTTAAGTGAGGTAATTGATTTAAGTAAGATAATTTTATTTGATGATATGATAGGATTAGGGTTATCATGGAAATATAAGGAGTTAATTTAGTTGAAATTATTTTATAATTTAAAACAATTGAATGTATCACATGTATCATACGACATAAAGTAATTGAGAAATTAAAAATATTTAAGTAAGTTAAGTTTGGTATAATAATTCGATAAATTAGCACAGTGGAAATAAATGGATGAATTGGAATAATTGTAGAATAGAATATAGAATAGAACATAGAATATATATAGAAAAGAATATTTGAGTGATTTAATATGATCAGATAAAGGGGAATTATGGAGCAAGTTACGATAAGTATTTGAAGCAAGTTGATAAGTTTGGTAAGATTATTAATAATTATAGATGGATTTGTGATGTGAGCAAAGTTGACTGAGAAAAGAAAATAAATAAAAATTATTGAATTATTACAGATAAGCAGATTAGTTAATGGATTTTTTTTGTTGACTTTCAGTCACATTTTTTTAATGTCCGATTCATACGAGATTCTAAGGATTTTAGAGTCCTCAGACTTACGAACATACACCTGACCATTTTTTGTCCATGTGAATTTATAGTTTTTTATTTTTGCCTGTTGTTTTGTTTGAGCCAGGAGGAATTTTTTTCTTGAAGTTAGGTGGTCGGATATATAGATGGGTGTACTGTGACCCATCTGAGTATTTGGTAGTCCTATGGATGAAGCAGTAATTCGGCCTTTGGTTTTAATGTGTTCTTTTAGTTTAGCCAGGAATAAATCTCGCATTAGTTTAGAGCTGAGGGTGATTATTATATCTCTTGGTTTTGAACGAGAATCATCGGAGCGGTTTCTGCCTCCCACCCGCACCACAGAGGTCGCGTCTTCGGGCTGTACTACCGATTTTATGACGTTTGTGGATAGGTTGTGAAATATAGTAACTAGATTTTCATGTGGATTTTCCGGGAAGTTGCGCAATTCTAGGTTGTTCGACTGAGACTCGTATTCCTGATTATCAATTTTATTCTCCAGGTACTCCACTGTTTTTTTGAGGTCTTGTTGTTCTTTTTTGAATGTTTCGAATTCAGTTTCAATTTTTTTGTTTTGGATTATGGTTAGATCGATTTTTTTTACTAGGTCATCGTATTGTTTGCTGATGAAATCAATACTTTTTTGCGTTTCTCCCTTGAATAATTCGATTTGTGTTAAGATTTCTTTTTTAATGTTATCCATTTTTTTATCGATGTGTTGAGTTATTTTTTCAATTTTTATTTCATCGAGTTCAAGCGCACTTTTACCTCTAGTTGTCATTGTTATATTAGGTAATGTGAAGTTGATTTAAATTTTAAGTGAGTTATTTATTGGAATAGGTTATTTATGATTTTTATTTGAATAATTTATGCTTTTGTTGATTTATTTATTAACTTGTAGTGACATCTGTGGTTAAGACTTTGCAGTAGTGCTTTTGATTATAAATAAAATAAAAATAAAAATCCTGTTGGTTTGGTTGAGTTTCGAACGTCCGCCCTCCCCGTCGATATTAATTTCAACTGGTGTGACCGGTTTATCCACAGGACTACTCCCGAGTTAAGAGTTAGCGACAGTATAGTTCTTTATATATTATAAATCGCCTTTGGAAGATGACAATGTTATTTTAGATTTTTAGTTTTCACTGTTCAACTGTTTTTCACAAACAATTAACTATTGTTTTTTGTTTGTTTTATATGTTATTCACTTTCACTGTATTCTTCACATCCACTAATTTCTTTGACTAATCGAGGTTACGACAGTTTATTAGTAAATCTTTAGTGTTGGGAATAAAAACAAAGATTTTAAATTATTAAACTAAACAACTGAGTTTAAAAACATCAATTTCAAACTGAAATAACACTTCCACAGAATAAATCGTGGACGATTAATCCAATAGTATCACTTTTCACTTGTTAATTTGCGTTTTTTGTTGTTTTTTTAGATTTTTTAAACAGGAGTTTTGACAGAATACGTCGTGATTGTTATTGATGTCTTGTGATAATGAAGAATGCATATTTCTAAAAATGTTTATAAATCAATAAAAACATTTTAAAATCTTTGTTTCTGTTGATATTCCTGTGATCTCAAACAACCCATGTAAAGTATTGATGAATATATTAAGGATCACAAAGGCATATCTCAGTCATTTTTTTATAAAAATATTTTTGTACTTATCAAAAGTCTTTAATTTTTGTGTAATATATATGTTTTGTGTAATATGTATGTTTTAAGTAATATTATTATTAAAATATATATATATTACCTTCACATGTGTTTTATTTTCTGGGTATCATAACATTAAAACTTTCATCTGAAAACAATGTTTTTGTAAATAGGTCCCTGTGATACTTACGTCCCTGGTCAATTAATGCTGAATACTTAGGAACACACAGGCACATCTCACTCATTTTTAGTAAATATATTTTTTTGATTATCATAGGTCTTAAATAATTACCAAAATATATGTGTTTTAAGGAGTTAGATAATGTATCTATAAATAAAAAAATTTCTTTCACTAAAATGTTAATTATTTTCCAAGTTTCAAAGCATTAAAATCTTTATTTGCGTTTATCTCAAAACCAGGTTTTTGTAGATAGGCCTCTGTGATCCTAAACCCCCGATATGATGAATATGTATGTTAACAATATGTATTTGTTCTAAAGTCACACGATGAAAATGTTTTTTTTTTGTGAGTTATCTGGTCGCCATGAAAATTATAATAATTGTCTATGACTTCATTCTTGTCTATGCATAACCTATAAATATTTTTGACAAGTGCTTTCTTCTCCGAGAGCCGTTTCTTCCTGTTAAACATACTATCCCACGCCTGTGATGGTTATTGGTAAAGTAAGTACTCATTCTTATATTCATCGCTATCTATTTGGTAGCTGCCGTTATTCCAGTTTAGTTAGGGAATCATTGGGCGTTTTGTCACAGTAGAATGTTTAAACTGTCAATTTGACGTCTACCTATTATTAGATTAGCATTTCGAAGGCATTTATTACAATGATCACAAAAAAATTATTCACGAACTAGCAGGCTCCATAAGCCAGCCAGTTCGTAAATTGATAGATAAATAAAAATAAAGTATAATATTTGCTTAATGATTACAGTAATTACATGTGAAATAATAATGCAGTTGTAGTAATTGCAAGAAGACGACACCTATTATTTATGTCAATCGAGGAAATACTTCAATAAGAGGTGCAATAGCTAGATATTGTTTTATTTTAAAAGTTCTAATACATTGGTTTTAAATTTGGAAACCGATTGGAAATGATAGACATCGATTGAACTATATTTGTTTCCAAGTGTATGAAGCCTTTGAATTGGAGAGTTTACTAAGTAATTATTGGCAGATTTGGTAACAAAATATAGAGCATTTAAACGGGTATCGCGGGTAGGTATACGCAAATTAATTAAGCTCGTTAAATCGAGGGCGTCCAGGTTGCCATTTGATATATTGAAAAGGCAAACTAAGTCACTCACTGTGCGTCTTGTAGTTAAATCGCTTAGGTTTAGTAATTCCATAAGACATGTATAATTAAGTTCTTCGATTGGTATTCCAAGTTTGTAATTAATAAACCTTAGGAAATTATGTTGTACTCTTTCGATTTTTTGCTGATGAGTCTTATAAAATGGAGCCCAGATTGTTGAGTTGTACTCCAAATTACTTCTTACCAACCCAGTATTAAGCAAATTGAAGGAATTAATTGTTTTAAATTATTTTATCGTCCTTAAAATGAACCCCAGGAATTTCATGGCCTTGTTGGTTATTTCATTTATATGAGGAACAAAAGTTAATTTACTGTCAAATAATATACCAAGGACCTTAATTTGTTCGACTTTTTTTAGGAAATTGTTGTTGATGCTATATTGATATTTAATGGGATTTTCGATTCGGGTAAAAGTTATTGATTGACATTTTTTAATGTTGAGAAACAGTTCATTAAAGGTGCACCACTCTTGTAGCCTCACAAGATTTGATTGCAATACGCTACAGTCATTATGATTAGTTATTGTTTTGTAAATTTTAAAATCGTCCGCAAATAAAAGTATCATAACTCCACCAAAGATGGTAGTTATGTCTTTGATAAACAAGGAAAATAACACTGGGCCCAGATGTGACCCCTGTGGTACTCCGGTATATAATATATATATATATATGTAGAATAATGTTCTCGGTTTACCCGCGTAAAGTAGTCCTTAAAAGGACTTTTTAATTTCTGACGTTTCGGACAGATCTCACTGTCCATCTTCAGAGGCCTTATGTCCTGAATTTCGTCTCAAACTGAACGCTTTCGCGTGTCTGTTCGGTCCAGAAGTCAAGATACAAGTGGGTGCTTATCAATTCTTATGTCTAGGACGAAGTATGCGTGTTGATATTGATTTGTCGGTAGAGGGGGTGGGGGCGGGGTTGGCAATATCAAGCAGTATGCGTGTAGCGACCTGATTGGGTTGCTTTGAACTTGTTGGAAGTGCTTCTGAGAATTTTGGAAATGTCGGTTTTGGGTTATTTTGGTCAATTATAACTTTCCAGGTGTTGGGAATTCTAATTGAGTCATTTCTGGTATTCATATTATTTTTATGTTTATGAATTTCAATTGCTTCGCGGTAAATTCTTTTTGGCTCATTGTATATGCTAGGTATTGTTGTGGTATTGTTAAAGTCCATTTTATGACCTTCATCCATAGTGCAACATGTCCTTACATGTTGCACTATGGATGAAGTTAAGCGTTTATTAGTGACATCCACCTTGTGTTCTGCAATTCTACATGATATTTTTCTATTACACCGTCCAATATACACCTTTTCACATGCCCCACAAGGTATTTTATAAATACCATGAGACTCAAGTGGAATGTGGTCTTTCGGACTTCTTAATAGAGATGAGATTTTATTTTCCGATTTATAAATTGTTTTGATTTTATTGCTTTTGAGGATACGACTGATTTTATCTGTTGAGCCTTTGATGTATGGGAGAATCGCTATAGAAAGGGGGGGTTCTTCTTCCGTTTCAGGATCAGTTTTTTTGCGTCTATTTATGGATTTATCTATTAAATATTTGGAGAAGCCATTTGCTTGAAGAGCGCTACTAAGAAGATCTAGTTCTTCGTGAGTATGATCTTTGTCCGCTAGTCGTTGTGATCGGGTAACTAAGGTATTTATAACTGATGATAATTGAGATGGATTGCCGAAAAAACGGCGCTATACAAGTCATCCAAGTATTATTATTATTATTATTATATAGTTTTCCCACGATAAACAACGTTTCTCTTAACCGTTGCAATATCTTCAAGGTTTTCAAATATGTGTTTTGGCTACGACTTCGTTATTTTGCCAGGATATTCCAAGCGAAACCACATTTTATTTATTGAATTTTATTTTTATTTTTTTTATTCTAGATAAAAGAAAATTACACTTTCACTTATTTAACTAGAAAAAACTAATACTTTACACATTAATATATTACACAACGATTTTATTCACGATCATTATTTTGTTGATTGATCATAAAACTGAACAACTTTTTTTAAAATTTACCTACTTTTTTTTCATTTTTAATTTCGTCTGGGAGCCAATTATGTATGTTGCTCCCCTCGTAACCAATGGATTGCTTGCCGTAATGAGTATGTATGGTGTTTAAATGTACCTATTTTATCTTGTTGCCGTGTAAAGTGTGTGTGTACTTGGTACGTTTTAATGATTTCTGTATTTGGATATATGAGTTTATTATTTATTTTTCATATAAGGAGACATGTATTATATTCATAAATAGTTTCTTAATGTTAACAGTTTTGTTTTCATACATAATTTTCTGTTGATGTTCTAGGTTAGAAGTGAAATAGCTTTTTGATTACTTTGTTTTGTTTTACGTGTAGTTCATTTATATATGTTTCATATGCATTTCCCCAGATTTCAATCAAGTAGTTTAAATATGAATTTACGAGGCTATAATATAGACCTTTTTTAATTTTATTTGGTAACAGATATGATATCCGGCTAAATACGCTAATTAAAGGGGCGATTTTGTCTTTAATATCTTGAATATGCTGTATAAAATTTAGGTGCTTATCAATTCACAGCCCAAGATAATTTCGCCTGTATCAGGATTTGCAGGTTGTAATTTTCAATTTTTAAGGGTACATGAGGAGGAATGATTTAACGAGTTGAGCTAAAAATCACGTATCCTGTTTTAATTAAACTTTTAAATTTTATCATTTTATTTTAACAATGTTCTGTTTCAGATATATTTTTTGGCATTAAACCAATAACCAAACTCTACCAAAGCAGACCATGGATCTACTGAAGCCAGATACTATATCCATCAAGACGGAACCAGGGCTCCAGGAAGAAGATGGAGGTGAAATTGCATTTTCAGATTTAGATTTCGACCACCCAGCTGTAACGAAGGAATGCTCGCAATATGCGGAGAGTACTCAGACAGCCAGTTTGTTGCATTTCATACGTGCAAAATATAGAACTTAAAATTCGTAATCAATGTCTCTTTTGAAATATCGTGCAAACAGGACACACACTTGTCCACAACATCCTCCCTTATAAAACATGAGGTGTATTGAGTATTTTTTAGTATTTTATTGAGTATTTACCTTAAAATGTGTCCTTTCCGGAAAATACCAAAATACAGCACTCATTAAACATTATTATATTATTCATAATAAGTTGTCGGTTCCTCGATTTTCACTCATTTTATTTGAGATATGATGTGAATTACACGTTTTGTACGTTAAAAATACATAAATATTGATTGTAAAAACAATGTCTCATGGACCGAAAACAACCAAACTCTCTACTACAGGTGCTCTAGTGAAAGGTTTTTCCTTCTCGAAGAATTGGTCCCTGAAGCGGATTTCTGAGGCCATTTTTATCTGACATTGACGTTGTTGATCAATGGTATTTATTCGTAAAAAAATATTTTATTATTTTTCAATTAAAAAAATTCTCGTTAATATCAATTTGACGAAGATACAGCAGGGCTGGCCTTATGCGGGCGCAATTGGTGCAGTTTGCTCCGGGCGTCGAATACTTAACCTAACACATCGACTTGATATTATTTTTAAAAAATACCCCTCTACAAAAAACACAAATCATCATTTTAATGATTACAGTGATATCCTGCCTTGGCGTGTACTAATTTAGACTGTTATGGCAGCCAAAATTAAACTTGCGCCTGGCGCCGTTTGGTTCAGGGCTGGCCATGCAAAGATTCATTATATTTATTGCCCTTTTTTATTCCAGGAAACATTAATGCGAAGACAGTCACCATAAACGCGGATCTTGGACCCCGACAAGATGAAGCGGCGCTTACTTATATGAAAATTGACATAGACCTGCTGGATGTAAAAGAGGAATGCTTAGAACGCTTTGGAAGAATTACCAAGGAAGCAGGTAAAACCAATTTTTCACTGTAAACTTGAACGATTCGGACTCTCCTATTTTTTTTATCCTTTCTACAAACTTACTTCGCTTATTTACTCTAAGTTTAAAAAAAATGTGTTTACCTGAGCTATTTTCACCCATGTTATTTTTCAAATTTGTCGACAGATCTTCAGACGCATTTTGTCGAAAAAGGATTCACTCCTCCACATCGCAACTACTCCTCCTCTCCTAAGTCAAATTTTGCAATAAACGTACGCACCCATGAAAGAGAAAAATATTTTTACTGTACCGATTGCCACTATTCATCTTCTCGAAAAGGAGATTTAAAGAGCCACATGCTCATTCACACGGGAGAAAAACCTTTTTCATGTTCCGTGTGCAACTATGCGTGTTGTCGAAAAGTTCAGCTGAGGAGGCACATGCTGACTCACAGTGGAGAAAAACTTTTTTCGTGTTCCGCTTGCAACTATGCATGTAATCAAAGGGGTCAACTGAAGAGCCATGTGCTGACTCACAGTGAAGAAAAACTTTTTTCATGTTCCGCTTGCAACTATGCATGTAATCAAAGGGGTCAACTGAAGATCCATGTGCTGACTCACACGGGAGAAAAACCTTTTGCATGTTCCGTGTGCAACTATGCGTGTTGTCGAAAGGGTCAGCTGAACAGGCACATGCTGATTCACAGTGGAGAAAAACCATTTTCATGTTCCGTGTGCAACTATGCATGTTATCGAAGGGGTCAACTGATTAGCCATATGCTGACTCACAGTGGAGAAAAACCTTTTTCATGTTCTGAGTGCAACTATGCGTGTTGTCAAAAGGGTCAGCTGAAGAGGCACAAGCTGACTCACAGTGGAGAAAAACCTTTTTCATGTCCTGAGTGCAACTATGCATGTTATCAAAAAAGCGAGCTAAACGTACACATGCGGATTCACAGTGGAGAAAAACCTTTTTCATGTTCTGAGTGCAACTATGCGTGTTGTCAAAAGGGTCAGCTGAAGAGGCACAAGCTGACTCACATTGGAGAAAAACCTTTTTCATGTTCTGAGTGCAACTATGCATGTTATCAAAAAAGCGAACTAAACGTACACATGCGGATTCACAGTGGAGAAAAACCTTTTTCAAGTTCTGAGTGCAACTATGCGTGTTGTCAAAAGGGTCAGCTGAAGAGGCACAAGCTGACTCACAGTGAAGAAAAACTTTTTTCATGTTCCGTGTGCGCCTATGCATGTTATCGAAAGAGCAACCTAACGAGCCACATGCTCACTCACAGTGGAAAAAAACCCTTTTCTTGTTCAATGTGCAACTATGCCTGTTATCGAAAGGGTGTGCTGAAGAAGCACATGCTGATTCATAGTGGAGAAAAACCTTTTTCATGTTCCGCTTGCAACTATGCATGTTATCAAAAGGATAAACTAAAGAGCCACTTGCTGACTCACAGTGGAGAAAAACCTTTTTAATGTCACCTGTGCAACTATGCGTGTTATCGAAAGGGTCAACTAAAGTTCCACATGCTGACTCACAGTGGAGAAAAACCTTTTTCATGTTCCGAATGCAACTATGTTATCAAAAGGGCCAACTGAAGAGCCATATGCTCTCTCACATCGTAGGAAAACCTCTTTCATATTCCGTGTGCAACTATACATGTTATCTGAAGTGCAACATGCTAACTCACGGTGGAGAAAAACATTTTTCATGTCCCGTGTGAAACATTTCATTTTATCAAAACGCCCATCTAAATGCCCACATGCTGTCTCACAGTGGCGAAAAACCTGTTTTATATTCCAAGTGCACATATTAATGTTATTGTAAAGGCAATCTGAAGCGCACGTTGAGTCACTACGGAGAAAACTTTTTCTTGTTCCTTGTTCATCTATGGATATTCTCAAAACGCACATCTTAAAAGCCACATGCTGACTCACAGTGGCGACAAACCTTTTTCATTTTCCAAGTGCACATATTCAGATTCTAGGAAAGGGCACCTCACCCCCCATATAGGACATTTGTTGGAACACATGCTTACTCAGAGTGGAGAAAAACCCCCTTTTCTTGTTCCGAGTGCAACTATGCAAGTTATCAACAGTGTTCCTTGACGAGAAAAAACTGACTGACAGCTGAAAAAAAACTTTCTCGTTTTCTGGCTGAAGAGAGATTGAAAGAAACGCGTGCGCACTCACAGTTTTTTTCGTATGCAATTATGCGTTTTCTCAAAAAGACTCTTTGACTGGACACTTTTCTTGTTCCTTGCGTAAACATTCTCCTTCACGAAAACTATTTACAGAATAAATAATTCTAGTATCAGATCTGATATGTTTCACCATAGAGTTACCAGTACATAAAATTAGTATAATTTTATAAGTGGTCACAATATTTATAACCTTGCGATTTCTTTGAATTTGTTCTGAATCCCATTGTAAAAGATTTGATTTATTTTTAAACTTAAATGTACGTGTACTTAAATGTAAATGTATGTGTAAAAAACATCATTCAATATATCAAAATATATATGAATATGTGTACAGTAATGTATTTAATTATTTTTCTTATAATATTTTTACACTTCTAAATTCACTGTCAAAATTGTAAAACTGTAGCCGCAGCTACTAGTGCGTTCTAGAACATTTTGTTTTCTGTTTACCCTGTAGAGATCGCACCTTGTACCTACGAGAATTAATTGGTTTACACTTCTGCTAGGTACTTCAACCGCTCGAGAACGTACTACCTGGGCAGACAGAAAAAAGTTCCATTGAATTCACTGATTTTCCTCTCAGATACATTAAAATGTAAGTATTTTTCTCCGTACAAAACAGAACCGACAAACTTTAACCTTAGAATTTTTTTTTAATTTCTAAAGTGGGGTTTCGAAAGGCTGCAATTCCAATATAATCTATAATTTTATTCGAATAAAACGAAAACTCTTTCAGTTTAAAAAAAGTTGGAATGTTCTTGTTTTGTAATTATTAGTAGTAAATACTGATAACTACTTATTGTATACAATTTTTCATTTAAATCTAACTTTACCAACCGCATTTGGCGTTGTTCGCCGTAGTTTACATTTGAACTCTGATATTACTGATAATTTAAAAACCTACTTATTTTATTGCTTTTTTTTAAGAACTGTTTTAGACCCAGAATCCTAATAACACGGTTTATCTTTTAAAATTTCATTTTTGATATCCTTGCCTAATTAAGGGTTAACAACTAATAGGATAGTAATGTGTTTGCCTTTAGTTTTGAAAGCGATTTTAAGCCTTAAGTATACAGAAACTGTATAAAGGTCAGTGTCCAAATTCCTTGCACTAAATTTTATTTTAGAAACAATGTTTTTTTTAAATTTTGTTTACATATTTTATTGGGATTTGTGTTCAAGTTTCCGGTTTTCCCACAGTCAACAGGTTAAAGATCTGCTGGCCCGAATATTTATAAATCAAGAACGTTAAAGTATATGATTCCCACTTGTTATTAATATGTTACCTGTTGAAATTAAAAACTATGCCAAAAACAAACAATTGGTGAACTTTCTGAAGACTTGGCTTACTGAAAGAATTCATTTGTATTAGCTTACACTGATATGTTATTCTAATGACTTTTAAAAATAATATGTTTGTTTTTCATAATTTTAGTTTTGCTATATTTCTGTAATTTTTTTTGTTTTATACATATAATTGTAAAAATGTAACTTTAAATTCAATATTAAAAGATTTATAATGTAAAGAACCCGTTAGACAAACTGCTAAAAAGCAGTTTATCGGGACTTTTTACCTAATTTTTAAAGTGTATAATGTATAATAAAAATAATTTTAAAAAATGCCCAATTGTTCGTGCTTTTTTCAACAACGTTCAAACAGAAAGCACCACAAAAAATCGCTCTTTAAAAATCACCCTCATTCAGGGTCTAGGATACATAATAATCAATCAATGTATCGGTAAATGATTTCCTGTTGAACCTTAGAGTAATAGTATATTATTACTCTAAGTGTTGAACAGTAAAGCGAACTAGCCAAGGTGAGTTGGGGTAAGTGAATTTTTGGGGGAAGTTCATCCAGGCCTTCTAACTTCTTTGAATACAATATTCAAGCGCTGCCATCTATGAGAATGTAATATAATTAGCTAAATCCTCATTCTGACATAAAGATAGAGCTGTTTCATAAACACAGAGAGTTGTAAGAGAGCTTCAAATTTTGGCAGTTGGTTTTAGTCTGCGTGCGAGTTGTGAGTGCTGCCTTCATTTATCTATAACTTGACAAAAACTTTTTCTAGGAAGTTACAAATTGGTGAGTACTCTATAATTGAATTGAGGTTTGATGTGTATATATTTGCATTATGAATATCTTAAAGAATTGTGATTTATGAGACTAGATTCACTTCCCCCATAAATTATCAAGCTGGGGTAAGTGCTACTAAACTGTAGATCCACATCCCCCTGATATTTTTGTATGGACGCAAATGTTACTAGTGATGTGCATACTACTTTAAAAAAACGAAACACAAGCTTAATTAGTACCATTAGAAATATGACAAAGATTAACAAAAATAACCCATGTTTGTAAGTACATTAATGTAGCTTTACTAAATTACTAAATAAGTCAAACCTTTTAAAGAACAATTTGTATCACATGTTGGAAATGACCCAATTCAGTATTCCGAGTCTTCAACTTATATGTACTACCAAAAATCACTCCCTTAACCCGTTGAAGAAGATTACAATTTTAGAAGACCGTATAATTAAAACAGCAAATTCAGATTTTCTGTGTTCTGTAAAGGTCAAACAATCATTTGAAGAGCTTATGCTGAGATCTATACAAAAAAACGAACCTGCTAAAGTAAAAAAGACGAAAGTTGCACATGGTGCGGAGGTCATAACATATGATGATGTCGTAGAGCGTTTAAAAAATAAACTAAATTATTCGAAGAAGAAAATTTGTTCAAGCAAGTCTAAAGTGATTAATAAAAAATTGAATAAAAAAAAAATCTCAAAAAAACGCCTAGCCTCGCGTCCGAAACATCTGTCAGCGAATCTGATTGGAAGTCTAGTTCTGAAGATGAAAGCGACTATTTCCAAAATCTATTAATGGAAGACGTGGAAGACAATAAAAATAACGTACTTTTAGATGATGTTCTGTCTATTGACATTAATGGCATTTTGCTAGAACTGGATTTACAACCAAATTTAAACGTTGAGACAAAAGTTGGTGATTGGATACTTACTAAATTTATAGCGAAGAAGAGCCTCAAACATTACATAGGAAATATTATAAAAAATGATGAATATAAGAAGTCAGTCAAATATGTACGAAGGGTTTCACATTTAACCAGAGAAAATCGTAACGTATTTTCATTCCCGAAAGGTGATGACGTATCCGATATTTATAACGCAGATATTATATCTGTTTTGTCAAACCCCTTAACTGGGAGAAGAGGAGAATTCGTTTTCAAAATGTCCTTTAATGGTTTTAATATTCATTCAATAAGGGATTTTGTATGAGATAAACTCTTACCTGTAAAAGAAAAGTTATTTTTTTATTTTTTATCATTTTAATGTCGGAAACAAAAGGTTCCGCAAAGGCGTTATTATTTCCACATATTGTATAATTTTTTTTAAATCTAGTAACCAAAAAATTAGTTCCTATAAAAACATATTAAGTTCAGTTATTACTAGTAAATATATATTATTATTATAACATTGTTAGTAAATATTGTGAAAAATAATACTAATACATTAAAAAAAGTTTGTTTTCGTTGCCCCATCACTAGTCATAAAATGTTGCACTTACCCCAATCTGCCAAATAATGTTTGATTTATGATATATATTCCACTATATTCATTATTTTTAAATGGCGAAATTGTGTGTTTAGTGCGTTTGATTGGATTGGCAACTAAACATTTTTATTCATTTAGCCAAAAATCAAAATATTGAGGTTAGATCCACTTACCCCGCCTCCGGGGTAAGTAGATCTATCAAGACCTTTTTTTTTAAATACTTAAAAATCTAATAAAAACAGCAGATTAACTTCTTGCGATAAAACAATTTGATTAAGGAATAGTTAATATTCCTTGTGTAAAAATTTGAATGCGATGGGATAATGCTGTGACGTATGGGATTACTTTAAACTTCATCTATTCATTTTATACAGTGCTCTTACCCCAACTCACCTTATGTCTAATAAGGACGGGTTGTTTCGGAGAATTTGAACAATTCATCAAATTTCAACGCTCAGTTGTGCGAAAGATTTTTTCAAGTTCTGTTTTTATTTCAGTTCTGTAAAGCAACTAGCCTATAATGATATAATAACAGAACTTGAATAGGACTTTCACAGAACCCGGAAATGAACATTGAAATTTGATGAATTGTTCAAATTCTCCGAAACAACCCGTCCTAAACGGTCGTACTTATTCTTATTTCAAGTTCTGTGAAGTGACAGTTAGTGTTGTCGCCGAAATAAACATTCATTTACTTATTATAATACCTGTGCTAAGTCAATTCATATTACACATATTTCACGGTACTTCACATGCGGATTTTAGCCCAGTGGTGAGAACGTCCGCTAAACCTGCACCGAGATTGGAAGAACCCCAGTTAGAATCCCACAAATTCCAAGAAAAAAAAATACGATTATAATATAAATATTTTTTTACGCGCCGTTCTAAATAAATACACAACATCCTAGTGCCAACACGATTCTTACTAAAATATTTTACCCAAATACAAAAGCGGCTTTTATCCCAGTGGTGATAGCGCCCGCCATTACTTTGTAGAGTTTCAGAGAACCTCAGTTCAAATCCTACTGGCATTTAATAAAAATAAATATTTTATTTTTATTTTTGTTTGCACATTTTGGCGATGGAAAAACATTAAATAACCAAAATGTCTAAATCTCGCAGAATGGTTTGCAGTCTGAAGAAAACACCATCATCACCTCTATTGACTGAATCTGGCCCCATGGACTCACCGTTGGCAACGCACCAGTCAATAATAAACAGTGACACAGACTCCCTTATTAACATCTTTGAGTCGAAACTCGAAACAATGCGCAATGAAAGTAAACTCGCAGTTGACGCCATTCATCAAAAATTGGACGCGCTGTCAAATGAGTGGAAGGACCGGTACCTCAAAATTATGGGATGTGTAATTTTTCTCCAGGAAGGAAATGCCAGCCCAAGACAGGAAATGTAATCATTGATCATATACTCACCGACATAAAACTAGAATACTCATTAATGAACTGTGATAATTCAATATCCGACCACAATATTTTACTCCTTGATGTAATTCACACATATACTAAAAACACATCTATAAAGTCGTCCCGAAAATATACACATATTGATTTTGATAATCTAAAGAATGATATCATCCAAAATCCCTTTCATCTTAATATGAATGAAGACTCGGTATTAAACTATGACAATCTTGTAAACTAAACTTAAAACAAACACACTACGTTGATCTTTTTAAAAAATGCGAAAATAACAGTAAAAAACCTGGAAGTTAATAAACAACATCATACAGAACCAATCGAATACTTTGAATACTTTTTGTAATAAATTAATCATTAACAACGAAATAATCACAAACAACGTAGAGATATGCGACCACTTTAACAATTTCTTTTGTAACATTGGCTCCTCCTTAGCTAATAATATACACAACAAAATCACACACAATCTATCCAATGACATAACATTAGTGCATGATAGCATGGAATCATTATATCTTCAACCTACCACGGAATTAGAAATAGGTAAAATAATAAAATCCTTAAAACTAAATGCAATCGCTGGTTATGATACACTCAAATGTAAGACAGTTCTAAGTCTCTCTACACAATTGGTTCCTATTTTATCAAAGTTAATTAATCAGTGTCTTAAGACGTAACCGGGCGTTGATTTTTCCATACAAACGTAGTCCCCATTTATCTTTCTGGATTTTATCCCTAGAGTAAATATTTTTTGAACATAAAATATATATCGGCGACTTGCGTGTCGGTACGTTTTGTTTTTTTTTGATAAATTGCTTCATATAGAAGTTATGACCTTCCAAAAATCAATAAAATTGCCTGATTTAAACGCAGTCAAAAGACGTTCATTCTACAAACTAGACAATATATTTTGAAAAAAAGCCAAACGGTCCGACATAGAATAGTTTCTTCTTATGTAGTTGGTAAAAAAAAATTGAAAATCGGTTAACTTTTGGAGGAGAAAAATGGGGAATACAAAACCTCGATTTTGAAGATTTCATTTAGGTATTTGTAGCCCGAGCTGCATGTGTCCCTTTCGCTCAGTATTCGGGAGGTAATGGTCGGGGGGACAGGGTTTAGATAAATACGTATGTATTTGTGCGAAGTGATGTCACGCAGTCATAAATCGATATTCGATATTCTAGTGTTGTGTTGTCACGAGTAATCGATGTTTTTTTATTATTTTTTTCCGTTTGGTCACTTTTGTGTTTGTTTGGTGAAGTATTCCGATATTCTTACTTTAATTTCATATGTTTACGTAAAATTATATCTGTAAAAATAAACATCCGTTACGGCCAGACCGACGCCGAGGTGATTTCGTTCCGTATTGCCAATTTGGATACAAAACACTCAAATGGATATTTTTTTTTAAAATAACTTTTGGGTAACTAGCATAATATTATAATTCTTCAATAACCTATAATGTATATTGTTATTTTATTTATTTAACTTCTATTTCGACAAATAAATATACAGCAAAGTGATGTAGCGTAGTATATCGAATTGTTTCGGTGCACTAGTGTTGTCTTTTCCCGAGTTATTGATATATTTTATTAGTTTTTTTTGGTTTAGTGACTTATTTCGAGTATACCATACTTGCCGATCTTACTAAAATTGGACCAAATTCAATTTGTATACGTCAAGTACTATAATAATTTTCAATTTGAGAGGTGGTTATGGGTACCGCCGCCCCGGGAACCATTTATCGGATAACCTCTGTCATAGGTCACCCCAAGTGGTTCGCTACTAATTTTTTTTTAAATATATATTTTTAAAAAGATGCCATTTGCGTGGTGATCTGTTATAACAAAACACAGTAGGAAAAGTTGCGTCGTTTAGTCATGACATTTTATATTATTTTCGAGTTACATGGATATTTAAATACTAGTTCATTTTTACTCATGATCCGATTTTCAGAACCCCGACATGTCTGGAGGTAGAGTGGAAAAAAATGGAGGTTTCCTCCACACCATCCGATTTGCAGTGTGGTGATTGGCAAGGGTGTTATGGCTTTCATGTCATTTTAAAAATTTCAACGAATGGCATTGGCGTTGGCTCTATTAACAAAACACAATAATAAGATTCGTAAAACAAAATAGTGAACAAAAAATTGGTCACTTGCGATGTTTATGTGGTAAAAATTGGTCATTTTGGCCAAATAAACATCGCAAGGGAATTAAAACCTGTTGATTGCAGGAATTTTACTAAAATAAAAAAAATAAAATTATTTTAATACTTTTCCCTGTCTCAAACAACTTGAATGGTTTAGTTAAGATTTGATTAACAAAAAAGATAACTATCTGTCCAAACAAGTATTTTATATTATTTTTAATTGATTAATTTAGCAAAACGATTTAATAAAATTTACTTGCGCACGCCGCGACCTGCGGATTCGTAGCCAAGAGCCTTACCCTTCAACCATGGAGGCAGTTCAAATGTACGCACCTACATATTTTAGTAGGTGTACCTATATGGGTAGTAAGATTTTTTTTTAATTTTTAAAAGAAAGACAAACATTCCCGGGTTACGAATAACCTAACATTTGAAAAACTCCTACTACCACCACACTAAGCGGAAGATATTGCTTGTGTTGTGATGGAGAACTTAGCCAGCCGAGGAATAGAACATGGGACGCCCGGGTGGGACCCAAACGCGATGCCCACTCAGCCACTGACCGGTCAAGTAAGTAAGAGCAATACAATAAATTATGAAATAATGTACCTAGGTCTCCTATTTTATTACGAAAATGTACCTATTTAGTTCCTTCAGTCTAAAACTGGTTTTTAGATTAGGCAGAATAGATTTCGAACAATTATTAAAAAATGTCATCTGAGGCTCATGTATCTGCGCTTTTATTTCTTGCGTGATATTTTGTCCGTGCAAAGACAATATGTATATAATAGCTGATTTAGGTGGCTAAGGATGGAACGTCCCGTCACAAGAAATTGATTGTTATTTTGTCTCTACACACATGCAGATAGTCCTGTAGCGACTTGTGACTTGCGACTAGCCGCTCCGGCCGGCAAACATCGATGTAATATGATACCACAAAGCGGAGTGGCAAAGGAATAATTATTTGGCGGGCTTTCTCGGCGGAGTGGGCCACCAACGCGCATACGAGCTTCGCAAACTCACACATCTACAGCACGATGACTGACCGTAGCACAGAGCGGAATAGCAATAATTGGGCTAAATACCTATTAACCTTTCCTCATCTGTGGTGTGTATTTACTACACATTGCTTCTAATATCTTTAATAACTCTATAAATATAATAAATTCTGGGTTCAGATTTTAGGTATTCCTCCGTTATACATTTATGCACTGAATTAAAAAATAATATTTAACATAGTTTTCAAATTCAATTAAAAATCAGAGATTTTTGTAAGAAATCGGGAACAAATACACCAATACAATCAACCGTGTGCCATTGCTACGCGAAGAGTGTGCGAGGAAATGACACGCTATTGATGTCCCGCTTTACTTCGCTATGCGTGCACATGAGAAATCCACTTGTCCCCAGTTCTATTTTTCTATTTAGACCATCGATACCTAAGGCCGCATTGTGTAGCTTCGTCTCGTGACCAACTTGTGCAGGGGTACTAAAGTGAATCATTATTTCCGTTCGATAATTAAATTAATATTTTTTTGTAAGTACTTATTCATTTATTTCCGAATACTGTGTTATACTATTACCTTATATTATAGTATTGAAAAGTGTGTATTACGTAACAATTTATTCGTGCGCTTTCGTCATTTAATCATTGATCTAAGATTTATTTTTGAATATTTATTTCACATTTTAGATTTTTTTTCTTATTCGTTATAATATTCAGTTAAGCAATACTGCGTTTTACATTATTTACAAAAACCTTTCCATTTTCAGGAAGAATAATGACTGACAGAAATTTAACAGAAGAAAATAGCGCAAGAACTTGATTATGATAGTGATATCGAGTTTGAAATGAACAATGACATATCAGATACTGAAGGTTTGGTTGAACATTTAGAAGAATCGGACTCGGAATCGACTAGTGAAAATGAAGACGAGGGAGAAATACTAGCTTCAAAACACGGATTCGAATGGAGTATATTACCACCATCATCATCGAGACGTCGGCAATGCAATATTGTCAATGAAACTTCCGGCCTGAAAAATGGTAGTTTATTAGCTAACACAATAAGAGAAATGTTTGCTTTATTTATAAACGAAGATATGGTGACAGAAATATGCCAAGAAACGAATCGTCAATTGAGGCGTTTACCCGGGAATATGATTGAGCAATTATCCGAAGATGAATTATATGCTTTCATCGGTATAATGCTTGCTTCCGGCAGAAGCGCACCCGAAAACTAAGTTTGAATGAGTTGTGGACAAGTGAAAGTCCATTTTGTCAGCCGTTTTTCACGGCAGCTATGTCTCGAGACAGGTTCATAAATATTTATAGTCAGATCCGTTTTGATTTATTTAATATAAACGGTATATATATACCATAAACATATATATATATATATTGATAATAGAGATACAAGACGAGAGAGATTTGAAGCTTCTTCAGACAAGCTAGAGCCAATTAAGTCGATTTTCAGTAAATTGGTAGATGCGTGTAAATCAAATTACTCTCCATCGCTTGATATAACCGTGGATGAGCGTTTGGCGGCGTTTAAAGGTAAATGTCCATTTCGGGTATATATGAAGTCAAAGCCAGCCAGGTAAGGCATCAAAATATGGATCGCTGCAGATGCTAAAACCGCATATATATGTAACATGCAAATATACAGCGGTATGATAAATAATAAAAAAGAAATAAATCAAGGCAATCGTGTCGTTATGGAATTGGTGGAACCTCAATATGGCACCAATAGAGGCATAACCACAGATAATTTTTTTACGTCAGTACCACTGGCGGACAATCTTTTGTCTAAAAATCTGACCATAACTGGAACTCTTCGCAAAAATAAGAGGGAAATCCCTAAATAGTTTTTGCCATCAAAAGAAAGGCCATTGTTTAGTAGCCAGTTTGGTTTTACATCAAATAAAACACTTGTATCATGTGTGCCTCAGCAAAATAAAGCAGTTTTGCTCTTATCAGCTCAATTCTTTGGAAATGAAATAAGCCAAACCGATACAAAAAAACCAGATATTATTTTACATTACAATAAAACCAAAGGTGCTGTTGACACAGGGGACAAAATGACCTCCGAGTATTCGTGTGTAAGGTCGACAAGAGGATGGCCGTTTCGCTTGTTCATGGAAATGTTAGACATGGCTGCACTGAACACATATTTATTATGGATTCAAAAGTATCCGGAGTGGAAAAAAAATAATAGAAGTAAATGGAAATTATTCATAAGACAGCTAGGTTTAGAGTTGGCTAAGCCCAATGTAATGAAAAGAAAAAACAGCACGGTCAAATTTCACAAACAACAACAAGATGCTTTCGAGACAGTTTTGTCATATTATCAAGAAACACCACCCGCAACTGCTGTTACGAATGATATTACGAGTGATTCAAGCAATGTACTAGTGTCCCGAGCACCGTCGAAAATTTGCAGATTTTGCCCATACAACACAAAAAAAGAAGCACCATAGTTTGTCATATTTCTCAAAAATCTGTATGCAAAAGCCACAGAAAAGAAAAAATATATATTTCCTGTCACAATTGCGATGCAATTTAGATTAACAATTTTATATATTTGGTTTTAAATTTTTATTATTTTTAATTTCGCTGTATTGTTTTGTTCTTACATAATTTTGCTGTTATATTTAAATATAATGCATGTGGAATTTTTAATATTAATTTCTCAATATAATATTTCTTTTTACACATTTGTTTATTTCATTTAAAAAAAAAAATTAAGTTTGAAACCCCTGCAAGACTGGCAGCGTAAACAGGCAAAGCTGGATGCGTGTAGTCCAGCGCCCATCAGCGGAATCAGCCGCCATTCGGTCACGGACCGTCGTTAGATAAGCACTCCTCGCACGTTTTTTTAGCATCTGCCGATGGTTTTTTCATGTTTTCAGCTATTAAATTACAATTATTATCACTTTTGACCTAAAATATAATAAACATAAGCGATTGGCTATGAATATTCATATTTTTCCGATTTAAAATCGCTTATTTTAAGATGTGTATTGACTACACAGCACCGTAACGGGTGTATTTTTTTAGGACAGTAAGGGAAAGGTTAAATAAGATTCTGAATTACCGGGATTCCTCTTAAAGAGGGAACTTTTCCAGATAGTTCGCTGCCTTCTTGTATGTTCAATAGACCATTTAGCAAATTTTACAGGAGACGTTTTTTTTTGTTTTTACAGGCAAATTCTAAAAAATTCTCGATTTTGGTCATTTCGTTTAGTACATATGTGTAACAGGAAATTATTAAAGATCATTTTTCGAAGATTGAAGCTATAATATGCCCATATAATGACTTTAAAGGTGGACGTTGAACATGGCTTGAAAATGATGAATGATTATTTTGGATATTGAACATATCGTCTGGAGATTGAATAATTCGGCTCCCATAAGTTTGAGGTATTTTTTGTTCAATTAGCCAATTAGTGGTAAATTGTATATACAAGGTGATTTTCAGATTTCAAATACTTTACTTTTATCTTAGTTTGTAGTTGACTTAAAGTATTACTTTAAAATATACAAACAGAGTCCTTGAGTTGATTTTTCACAAAAACAGCTCTATATAAATCATCCAATATTTTGGAAGTTTGAAAACAATGCACAAGTACAAAGGTACCTCACGCTAATATACTACTATCGGTTGTCAGTGCATGCGTGATGTGAAATATTCTTACATCGTACGTATTACGGCCTCCGTGGTCTAGGGGTTTTTTTTTTTTTTTTTTTTAAAGTCGGAGGCGGTTTACTTACGTTCCCCGCGAGCACTTAGGCCATAGGCCCATTGTACTATCTCCCATTTTACCTCGTTCCCTTGCCAGTAACCCGGTCCGTTTTATGAAGTTCACCAGGGCTGTCATTGGATATGTGGCGATGTCTTCTGGTTCCACACTGTGTCTTCCCAGGTATCTGAGACTTATTCCCAGCAGAGCGGGACATTGGCACCATAGGTGAATTGGAGTCTTTTCCTCCTCTCTATATTTCCTACAGATGTTGGTGTTTTCCACTCCCAACAGTTGCATGTGTCTCCTGAGATGGCAGTGTCCCGTTAATAGTCCTACCAGTTCCCTCAGTGAGTTTCTGTCCATATCGAGTAGTTGCCTGGTTCGGTTAGGGTCCGGTCCGTTTATGAGTACTTTAGATTGCCTCATTCCGGGTGCCTTCTTCCATTCCTTCCAGTGTTGGGATTTGACCCACCTCTTGATATGTAGTTTGGTGTGGCAAGCTGCTACTCCTACGGCCGGCTCAGATCCCGCAAGTGGTGCTTTGGCCCCTTTCCTTGCTAGTTCGTCAGCCCGCTCGTTGCCCTCATTACCTTTATGTCCTAGTACCCAGAGCAGGGTTACTTTATTGATGGTCGCCAGTTCTATTAGGATAGTCCTGCATTCCATCACCAGTCTGGAGTCGCATCGGTTACTTTCCAGTGTCATTAAGGCCGCCTGGCTATCCGAACATATGTTTATGTTCTTATTTCTGTACCCGATACTCATATTCTCCTGTGCGCAGGCTAAGATAAGGTCTAGGGGTACTCTTGACTAGAAATCCGGAGGTCGCGGATTCAAATCCCGGCGCGCGCAAATAAATTTTATTTGATTCATTTATGTTATTTCACAAATTTCTCATTTAAAATAACATATAGTCTATTTGCGGCATGTTCCAGAGAGGAAGATATGGTGTAAAGACCACCATGAGAATTGAAATGGCTTTAGCCGTGTTTGGTGATCAGATCTGAATAGATACTCACATACCATCTCTCTTCTCCTTCATCCTCCTTCCTCTCTTTCTCCTCTCCATCTCCTTCCCCTCCACACTACCTTCAGCCTCACAATATACTAATATACCCCAATTGGGGATTCCATAGTCTCACTGGCTCCAGATGGTTGGGAGCAGTTGAGACTGTGTTTATTAATATAATTAATTAATTAAATTAATAAAAATAATACTGTTTAATTCCATAAAAAAATCCCGAGTGATGCGTAAAATTATTAAAGTTCAATTTTCAGTTGAAACATTGTTTTTTTTTAAATTGTTTTTTACCTACATTTGATAAATGGAAATAAAGTTAACTTACTTTAGAAAGATTTTTTTTCTTTCGGAAGGTCTTATTTGTCGTGAGCTTATTATTTATGTTGATTATCGTGAATAAAATATATTATTTTTTTAAATATTTTCAGCACTAAAATCCTAAAATTATAATATCCCGAGATTTGGGTTATGTTAGTAGCGGGCCTAGTTGGTTTATTGTAATTCCTACATAAGAATATGTTTGTTTTATTAATGTGACTAAAAAAATCAAAAAATCAGAAACTTTTAATTGAATGAATTCAAAATTGAAACATTTGGACTTCGTTTTCATCAGCGATCTCAGCAGTGATAACGGACTAAATACGTGTCGTAGATGTCTTTCAATCAGACTATGAGGACAGTTGACTTCTTGCATATTTCCATGTCCTGGCTCTTTTGTTGTATTTCTTGAATAAAAATAAGTTTTAATGCACAAATATAATTTATTAAAACTCATTTTATGTAAAAGTCCCAAGTTTGTAAATAAATAATTGAATAAATAAATAATAAATGAAGCATCCTGTATATTTGCCTAGCAAATTCAAGAAGTACATGTCAAATATGGTGAAAAAGCCTATAAATGACATAATTTTAAGACTTACCTCTCTATTTGAGCTACTGTTCTAAGGTTTATTGATTCTGGAGTCGGTGAAGTCATTTTTTAGTTCAATAACAGTATATATTCGCAATTAAACGTATTTTTAGTGTAACAATTTCGTTGTTAGAAAACACTAAAAATCAACATGGCCGCACATTTTAATTAGCCGGCTCCTGATTGGTTGACAGTGGAGATTGAACATTCAAGACCTCAACCTTCTGCGGGATGTTGAACAAATATCGATGAATTTTTTTAAAAATATTATATTCATAACTTTGAGTGTTTGAATGTTCAATATCCAGGAGATTGAACAAATAACAATTGGCACTCGAAAAATGCTTAAAATGTCACTTAAAACCAAAAAATATGTTTTTTTTAGCTTCATTAATGCGCAATAGGCTAATGAACATATTGGCATTCATAACTCAGTTTTGCAAAAAAAGGTCTATTGAACATACAGGAACTAGGACAGCGAATTAAACTATAAACAATATAATTGGTGACAAGCCATCTTCACCTCACAACATAAACATTTTAAACATATTCACATCTCTAAACGAACAGTAGGTACAAATTATGAAGACACACATTCTTTGGTTTGTTTCCCAGAATCGAAACTTTAAATCCAATTTTATCAGAATCAGTTTAATGCAGAAATATCAATATGTAGGTACATTACTTTCAAAGAATAATCCAATAGTTCCCATAAATACTTCGACGTCCCTTGAGCAACGGCAATTCTCGTACTTAGGACCAAAATCAATTAATTTTATTCCCAATGCTTGGAAAACGAAAAGTACAAATGTTTTGGGCAAAATGATCAACGACTGGCTCCTTTATTTAGGGAGGGTCCTTTATTTAGTTTATCTGGCTTTTAATTACTTTATCGGTTTTATTTTACATAAAGTGCTCCAAGGGAAAATATCTTAGTAGGATTAAAAAATGAAGCAAAGAAATGGAAAAAATACATTTGGGTATCAACCATTGTCTCATGTCGCTTTTTATTCACTTCCTTAAGATAAATATTCAATTTTGTTTTTAATCATTTCCTGCATCCTTATTGAGTCGCAAATTTTTGAGTTTCTTTGCCGGCTCCTAAAGCTGGGGACACGTCATTCATGTTAATTATTATATTTTGTTATCACGCTTGAAGAATGTTTTGATTCTCGATTTTTGCAAGCGATTTAAATAACCAAACATACCTACATCTATTGTTAAACAAAAGCATTCGATACTCATTTTGTATTTTAAGATATTATTTTTTCTTTTCGCTTATTCTTATAAGTACAAAATTGTATATTTAACTAAAGCTTCTAACTGGAATTCAATCTTAACACTTTTTTCCTTCTATAAAATAATAATGAATAAATAATAAATGTTTTATAATTATACAATGTAATATGGTGGTGCGCAAATACTTCGTTCGCAATTGTTGCGGGGGGTTGCGGTGCGGTGGTGCGATATAGACTAAGACAAACAAAACGAACGAATTGAATTGCCTTAGTGTTTTGCAAGAGGAAAATGAGTAGGAAAGGCCAAAGACTTACCCTGGTCTCGTTCTCCATAGCCGCTGGTTCTTTACACTTTTAGCTTGCATACAATTAACATTTGGTCACTTAACACAAAACAAAAGGACAGTGACATTCACTGCTGCGGGTAAAACGTTTCACTGGACGATGTGTGCTCCAAAAAAAACAATCACAGCCGAGTTCAACATATGCGGGTTTCAAGATGACAACGATTGTTCGCGGGTAAGATGCAACGATAACAATACTCCTTGTCTTTGGCTCGGATCAAGGAAAGGGGACAAGGGGCAAAGGGGGGGGTGAAGGGTACACATTTTAAGGCTATTCAATTTTAAACCTCACGCGCAACTATACCCCCCGCCTTGAAAGGGTGCGAAATCACCCCTTTTAAAACCGCATTGTCATGGCACTTATCATATAAACAAATTAACATAACCTACAGTTATCCTAAATTTCCTAACCTAGATTGACTAAACCTAATGCTACTAGACTACTATTGAGTTGGCAAAGGGTATAGCCGTATTACTGGGCGAATATAAGATCCCAGCACTGTTCTGACACGAGCAACACGAATTACTCCATCTTTTGCGGGGAAAACTTCATCAATAACAGCTAACGGCCAATGTAATGGTGGGGCGTTTTCAGTTCCCACTATTACTACTAAGCCGACCTTTACTGGATAAGTAGGAGTATTCCATTTTGGACGTACTTGCAAAGTATGCAAGTAATCTAATCTCCATCGCTTCCAGAATGATTGAATTAATTTATCGAGTAAATCATGACGCGATAGAAGGTTTAAAATATCCTTCTGGATTTCCATGGCGGGCAGGTGTTTTAAGAGAGTTGTCGTCAAGAAGTGAGCTGGCGTTAATGCAAGGGGCTCGGAGGGGTCTGAAGAGAGCGTTCTACACAATGGCCTCGTATTCAGAATGGTTTCTACTTGTGCAAGTACTGTAGTTGCCTCTTCAAACGATAGAATCTGATCTCTTATTACTCGAAAAAGATGAGTCTTCATACTTTTAATATTGGATTCCCAATTTCATCCAAAGTGGGGTGCTATTGGCGCATTCAAATGCCAGCTTATTCTATTATTGGCCAAAATACTTGCGAATTCTTCACCAAAATGTGAAGATGACAAAAATGCGTGCAATTCATTCAATTTTCTCTTGGCTCCTACAAAGTTAGTTCCGTTGTCTGAGTATAAATTTGACACAGGACCACGTCTAGAAAGAAATCGTTTGAATGCGTTCAGAAAACATTCGGTGCTCAAACTTGACGCCAATTCAAGGTGTATAGCTCTTGTTGTCAAACACACAAATAAGCAAATATACGCCTTTTGAGAACGAATTCCACGTCCACGTGATACGGTTACCCTTAAAGGCCTGGCAAAGTCTATACCCACATGCGTAAATGGTCTTATAGTCTGAATTACACGACAATCTCTATGATCCGCCATTAAAGGTGCAATTGTTTTAGGGCGTAGCCGAAAACACGAATTGCATTTATGTATTCGATTTCGAATTAAACTACGGGCTGACAGTATCCAATATTTTTTCCTCAAAATAGACATTAATA
The DNA here is from genome assembly GCF_061612785.1 of Hesperophylax consimilis. Taxonomy (NCBI): domain Eukaryota; kingdom Metazoa; phylum Arthropoda; class Insecta; order Trichoptera; family Limnephilidae; genus Hesperophylax; species Hesperophylax consimilis. Next base: position 12,971,779 of record NC_142852.1, read on the forward strand.
ATGCGGGACCCAAATGACAATGAATTGTATGATAATGATCAACCAACAAATTCAAAACGTGATCCTTTCGCGGGAGAACTATGGGGTGCTTTTGATCATAATTTAAATCTGAATTAACTAAACGACCTCCCAACCTTATAATTCCGTCATTCAAGAACGGTCTCAAACGTTGAAATACGGGTTTACACGTCTTTCCTTGTTGTAAATTTATCAATTCCCCGGGAAAGTACGCTCGTTGTATTTCGCGCAATATCTTAAGCTCAACGAACTCTAAATCTGACCCACTTATATATTTTCGATATGACCTTAAGAAAACGAAATACGTAAACCAAACATCGTAATAATTTATTCCACGAGGAAAAGCGCTTTGACAGGGTTAGAATATCATATTCTTCTAAACCAGAAGTCATTACTAACGAAATAGACTTCTGTTCGGGTAGTTCTGTTACCATGGTAACATGAAATGTGGTAATGGACCACCGATCAGGCCTAAATTTCATCCACGGTGGGCCATGAAACCATAGCGGGTGATCTAAAATTTGATTGGGGGTAAGCCCTCGTGACAGACAATCAGCGGGATTATCTGTGCCTGCTATATGATTAAAACAGGTAGCCGATAATTCAGATTGAATTTTAGCAACTCTATTAGCCACGAATGTCCCCCAACGGTGCGGAGAAGACTGAATCCAACAAAGTGCTACAGTGGAATCAGTAAATGCGTATATATTTTCAATTTTCAAGCGTTTTTCTAAGGTTTCTACCACGTTATGCATTAATTTTGCAAGTATTAATGCAGCGCAAAGTTCTAATCGTGCGAGAGAAACAATTTTCACAGGAGAAACCTTTGATTTTGCACAAGCAACATGTACTGAAATTGCTTCATGATTTTGGACATGGAAATACACTATACCTCCATATGCCTTTTCGCTGGTATCTGCGAAACCAACACTGGTTACGATGCTACTGGACGTGATGCCAGTATGGCGCGGAATTTGTATTATATTTAGTGAGGAAAGTTCCTCACAGAATTGCTTCCATATCCTTACAATATCGTCGGGAGGCTCATCATCCCAATCGCATTTGTGTAGCCACAATTGTTTAGTTAAAAGCTTGGCATATAAAACGACAGGCGCGATGAAGCCCATAATATCCCATATTTTTGAGACACAAGACAATATATTTCGTTTTGTACAACCTGTTTTAGGTGTAGAAGTGACGAACGAGAATAAATCGGAATTTGGTGACCAATATAAGCCCAATATTTTATGCATGCTCACTTCATCAAATTCCTTTATCGCTGATAAGCGATGCGAATCTGGAATAGATTCCAGAACATCTTGCGAATTGCTGGTCCACTTGACGAGGTCAAATTGACCAGTCTTCAATAATGCGATTAACTGAGAGGACGTTTCCTTTGCACCCTCTTCAGTTTCCATGCTATATACAAAATCATCCATATATAAAAATTCTTCAATAATTTTCTTTGCCTCTAGGAAAAGCTTCTCCTTCATCGGAGGCTAATTGCCTGATAGTGCGTAAAGCTTGAAATGGGCTGGATGTAAGACCAAAACAAACGCGGTTAAACTCATAAGTTTTAATATCTTCGCTGGGCGAGAAGCGATACAAGATTCGTTGATATCTCCGATCACTATCTTTCACTCCTATACACAAAAACATTTTGCGTATATCAGCTGAGAGAGCTATTGGGAATACACGAAAATTCATAATTATATTAAATAAATTTCCCTGTAAATTTTCCCCACTATATAAAATATTATTCAATGACACGGAAGTGATTGTTTTTGCGCTAGCGTCCAGGACTATTCTCAAACTGGTCGTGATTTTATCCTCTCGTACAACTCCATGGTGCGGAATTATGTATGAAGGCATCTCATTTCCTTCATTTGAAGTGCTGAGAGTCAAATAATCCTTCTCTAAATATTCATTGATAATATTATTATAAGCTTCTCTTAATTTTGGAGAGGCTTCCAATTTACGTTCAAGGCATAAAAAACGTTTCTTTGCCATTGCAAATGAATCCCCAAGGGTTGAAACATCCCCTTTAAATGGCAAAGTTACTATATATCTTCCATTTTCAGGATCTCTTGTGGTTGTTCTTTGATATATTTCCTCACATTCACGATCTTCAGGACTTTTAATAGACGGTACGTTTACCTCTTCTAATTCCCAAAATCTTTTGAGACAAATATCATCTGGTTCTTCTAGCATGGCACAACAAGATACGCTTACATTATCCTCAAGCCGAGTTGGTGTTGATCCCAAAATAACGTATCCTAGAACTGTTTCTAAAGCATGCAGATTATGCCTCTGAAAAGGGTCTTGAACCCTTTTTGACAACAGGAGATGCGGGAAGAGCTGGGCTCCTAGCAACATGTCAATTTCTCCTGGTTCTCCATATGACTCATCCGCCAACGGTAAGTCATTCAAATATGACAATGAAGGTACATCAACTTTGGCGGTAGGTAAGCGCTCTGTAACTTTATTCACAATCAATGAAGTAATGTTATAATTTATTGCTCGATTGAAACGAGAGTAAATTTCGGTCTGTATGGAGCCTGTAATGGGCTTAGACGATCCTCCAATACCCTTAACGGTGGAACAAGACGGGCGTTGATATTAAAAAAAATCCTAATTTTCTACAACAATCCCGAGTAATGAAATTGCTCTGAGATGCGCTGTCCAATAAACACCTAACGAGATGTTCATTTCCTTGTGCGTCTATTATTCCCACTCGTGCGGTAGCCAGCAATACAGTACAACGAGTCTTTAGATTATGAGATCGAACAGTTGAAGAAGTACACAAAGCTACATCAGAATCGGAGCAGCCCGGTTTTGGATCATTCGATTGATCAGCTTTCTGGTTTTCAATTCTTTGGGTATTTTGAGAGTCTGACTGCCCCTTGTATGATGCACCCTGTTCTTCAAAATGTAACATTGTATGATGAAACTTGTCATTACACTTATGACAATTTTGATTTGAATTGCAAGCCCTAGCCTTATGTCTATCACTAAGGCATCTAAAACAGAATCCTTTGCTTTTGATAAAATTGAACCGTTCCCTTACAGTCATTTTTTTAAATTCTGAACATTTAAACAAATTTCCATGCGATAGATTATTGCAAAGTAAACATTTAATAGGCTGACGATTTTCCTCACTACCAGCGCTCATATAGGCTTGCGTCGATCTTTGTGACCGTTTTGACGTTTCACCTTTATTTTCCATCGATTTCCTTGAAGAACTGGTTCTTTGCAAGATCTTAACTTGTTCCCGCACAAATTTCACCAAGTCTTCAAACGAGGGGAATTCATTTTCCCGATTGTATGTTTCGAATCCTTTCACCGAGTCCATATCCAGTTTTTTCAATGCAATGTGTAAGAAAATAAAGTCACAAATTATCTAAATTTACATTTTTTTACGGCTGCCACAGCCGACGCAAAATGATCAATGAAGGATTCCAGATTATTGATAGTGGCGACAGCAAAGGATTTAAAATCCAAAATTTGATCGATATATGCAGAAGATATTACTCTTTTGTCGTTATATTTATCGATCAACGAGTTAAAAATCATTTCGTAATTTTCCGGCGATAAAATGATCCCGGCGAACGTTGATTTAACACGGTTACTGATTTTTCCCAACAAATAATATAACTTTTCTGAATTCGAAAGTGTATCGTTATTGTGTACGGTGTTAATAAAACTTGAATAAAATATGGGCCAATTTTTTATTTCCCCATCGAAATATGCCAATTCAATCGGTGGGAGTTTTACACTACATTTTTTCGGTTCCTTAACCACCCGTGAAGTGTTTTCCCGATTTAATGATATTTTTCTTTTGATATGTCCGTACATATCGTCGAACTTGAACCATCTTTCAAAATCAGGTTCAAAGTTTGAATCGATTTTCAAATTTAATACATTTATTTGTTGAGATATGTCCTCATACTTACTTCTAGTCAAGTCTAGAGTTTCAACTAACGAAAGAAACTCCTCTAGAATACTCAAGTCGGAAATTTTATTTGATAGTTCAAATAACTTAGTAAGACGTGCATCGAACGCATCTCGCTGAGCCGTCAGTAATTTTAACCTTTTTTTCTTTAGTAGTCATGATTTTAGCAATAAATAATTAACCCAAATAATTAATTATAATTTAATTAACGCTATAATTTAATTAACGCTAGCGTAATTGATCAAAGTAAACAATTCTTCTGATATGTGTTTCCAAATTAAACTCAATAACAACTGAATTATTATTCTTGTTTACTATCTATTATTAGCGGTCATTAATACATACCTACGTACTTAACGCTAGCGAAGTATGTACTCGTATTAGAATTGAGTATTGAATACAAGTACCTACTTAGAATATGATTCCTTGCGTTAAACCAGGTACCTACATACACGATTAAATTATTGTCAACCTATAATTTACCACGAGGAATTAAATGTAATTCGTTTTTAATATAGCTATTTGACGAACTAAACTTTAACCCATTTATAATGCAAATGCCATGATTTTGGTACAAATAATGATTATAGATTGCAATTGCGAACGAAAGTAATACAATATAATCCGGTTCGAAATTGGACCAATTTGATGGTGGTGCGCAAATCTTTCGTTCGCAATTGATGCGGGGGGTTGCGGATGCGGTGGTGCGATATGGACTAAGACAAACAAAAATAAAGAATTGAATTGCCTTAGTGTTTTGCAAGAGGAAAATGAGTAGGAAAGGCCAAAGACTTACCCTGGTCTCGTTCTCCTTAGCCGCTGGTTCTTTACACTTTTAGCTTGCATACAATTAACATTTGGTCACTTAACACAAAACAAAAGGACAGTGACATTCACTGCTGCGGGTAAAACGTTTCACTGGACGATGTGTGCTCCAAAAAAAACAATCACAGCCGAGTTCAACATATGCGGGTTTCAAGATGACAACGATTGTTCGCGGGTAAGATGCAACGATAACAATACTCCTTGTCTTTGGCTCGGATCAAGGAAAGGGGACAAGGGGCAAAGGGGGGGTGAAGGGTACACATTTTAAGGCTATTCAATTTTAAACCTCACGCGCAACTATAATATGAAATTATGATTTGAACTAAACATGTCAATTTGACTGGCCTAAAACAGGATCCATTCCTAGTTGGCTAGTCAAACTTTCCGCATGGTTTATTGTATAATTTTATGTGAAATATATTATTATTATTATTACTAATTACTAAATACTAAATACCGACACATAAACTATTGACTGAATCCAATTATGCCAAAATGCTTTTTATTCACACGTCATAGTCAAAGCCTAGTGTATCGCTTGAGACTAGTGTATCACTTGAGACTAGTGTATCACTTGAGACCAGTGTATCACTTGTGTCTCTTGCCTCTCTTTGTGCCACTTTAGCGATAAGGTTTTTACAAAATAAATGCCTTGAGCGATGGAGATTTCGGTTTTGTATTCCGCAGCGCTCATTCCAAAAATCTTACCTCTGAATGTGAATAAGGAAACATATAAATTGCTTACTGTGGTATAAAGCCAATGAATCTATTTATATTTCATCGTATATCCCACATTTACAGGTTTAATAATTGAGCTGTTTGAGGAAATTAAAAATAATATAAAATTTGGACAACCATCGCTAAAGGCCAAGAGCGGTGAGATTTACATATGAATAGCCATCAGCAGACTGGTTATTTAACATAATATTATTTCGGATATTTTGTAGTATTGTGTATCCTTTGACTGAGAAGGTTATTTTATTTTTTGTAAGGTCCTACTTGTGCATTAATTGAGTTTTACTAACTGGATTGCTCTAACTTAAGTGAGAATATCTATAAGAAAGCAGTAAAACATATAAATACAATACAATTTCGATAACAGGTGCAATGCAGCTTTGCAGGTTGAAATATGTTTGGATATTAATGCCATTAGTTGTGACGCTGGTGCATTCTGCTAGAGGTAAGTCAATAATTATTATTATTTTTATCGAAGAAAGCAAACACTTTGTGGCTTGACATTATATAACTTTAACATAGTTTTAAAGCACTTTATTTGAGTTATATATGTCGACTGGTTTCAGTTACACTCAAACTTCTTCAGTACCTACAAAGAAATATTAACTCAAGAGTGTGTAAGAGTGCAACTGCAACCAGTCGACCTATACATATAACTGAACAAAGTGATTTAATTTTTTGAAATCATTAATTTAGTTGTGTCTCCGGGTTTTCTCTTATTAAATAAAACTCCGGCTCAACAAACACTTTGAACTTGTATGTGATAGATTGGCAATGGGCTATGATATGTTTATTAACAGGCCATTGGAATAAAAACATGTTTCCCCCATTATCATTATTAAAACTATTACACGTTGATGTTGAATGGTAACGATCCTTGGCTATGAATACGGAGGTCGCGGTGAACTATACTATCAGAATATATATTATATTCGACTTTACTAGTCGCGGTGAACTATATTATACTATCACCCTGGAGAAAGACCATCAGTCAGAATTATTGAAACTTTGATTGAAATGGCTTTAGCCGTATTTGTTAATCAAATATGAATAGCCAGGTAGGTGCTTCCCAATCTTCCTCTTTCGATCTCCTTTCTCTCCCCACTACATTCAGCCACAAAACATATCTTAATAATTAGGGGACCTATAGACTTACTGGCTCCAGACGGTTGTGAGCAGTTGAGACTCTTGTGCGGTAATCACATAAAATATAATTTAAAAAAGTTAGTAAATAACTCCAGAGGCTTTGCGAGGAAAGGTAAGGGATGCCTGGAGGCGCCTTATCAAGGCGATGGATCCCCCAACCCGAATAGGAAAAGGGCAATGACTTAATATATATTTAATTAATATTTCAGTGGGTGATAATTGCACCATAAAACGTGGGAGAGTGTCCGGAACATGCAAAGTGATCAACAACTGTCCCTCGGTGCAACGAAACATTGAAAATGGAATCGCCCCAACCAATTGTGAATTTAGTGGTAAGTTTTATGATTCTTGTAAATATGTCTTATAAAGGTATATTTGTCGATGTTTGTTTGTAACAATGAAGACATGTATCTTTGTTTCATTAATACGCATTGTCTGGGCACTGGAATGATATACACACTCAAATTAAAGTCATTATAATGTAGTTTTTTTGACAGTAACAATGTGGTATACTTTAGGCTACCACAAGAAGTGAATGGTAGAAAAAGTCAGGGACTCCCGAGGAACACACAAGACAAATATTATTTGTAGTAAGATCAGTAATTTGTGATGAACGAATAAAGGGGTGCAAGGAGAAATTATGACGTGGAATTGAACGATAGAAGGAGTCGGGGACGCCAGTGGAAGACATGTCACGATCGAGTGAATCAAATACTTATTCGAGGCAAAATGGGGCGTGTGTTAAATTATTATGTCAAAACAATGCGTAAAGAAAAGATGTCAAATTATTCGTTTTGTTTTATGAAATCGCTACTAAAATGCATTATTTTCTTAAATACTTATTTCAAATTATTATCTAACCAATGTACAGTGGTTTCTCTATTAATCTATAATCGATAAAAAATCTATAGGGTTGATTTTATTGTCTATACAAACTGGATGCAAATGACTCCTATATATTTTATATTTTTATTTCTAGACAGGACGGCTATCGTTTGCTGCCCACAACCAAAAAATCAACAGATGTCACGAATCGGCGAATCAAGTAAGTTAACTAACTAACTATAGTAACTATATAAGTGATTACAGTACGCTGGTTTACATCTCTCGGAACCAACTATGCGTATGGAGTAGGCTTACTCATGTTTTTAAAAAAATTTCAGAGTGCAACGAATACGCAAGTCATTCAAAGACGTGTCAAGAAAGTCTTATAGTGGGGGGAAAAGGAGCTAAACCAGGCGAGTTCCCGTACATGGTGAGTATTCGAACAATATTGGTATAAATATAAGTAGTATTGTTAAAAACTTCTACGAAAACTTTTTAGGATTAAACTGTTGGAATGAATGACAGACCAAATATTCAACATAATTGTATACGCATCAAATACATGTACTAGTGGGCCCGAGCAAACGTTGTCCTGCCACAGACCACCTTCTATGTAGGGAAGGTAAAATTTGTTGTTGTGTGTATTTTTGGATGAGAAAAAGAAGAAAAAATTTAAAACAAATTTAGATTTCGACAATAGCACCACTTGTTGGGTCCAAAACTATCCTGTATTTCAAGCTGGAACCAACCATATACAATGCAATCGGTTGGGTGGTTTCGGAGATTACAAATACAGAGACACGTGATGATCCTCATTCAAAATTAAGATTTGTTTGAAATTATAATTCATTTTAAATTAATGAAATATTTTTCTAAGGTTGCACTAGGATGGACTTCGGGCAATGAAGTGGACTATTCGTGCGGAGGAACACTGGTCAGTGACTCGTACGTTCTATCAGCAGCCCATTGCCTAACAGACAGGAGAAAAGGGTGAGCAGTTTTAATACGTTCCTGAGGTGGCACTAGGATGGAGTTGAAGCGCCAAGGCGGACTATGCGTGCGAAGGAACACTGGTCAGTGACTCGTAATCAGCAGCCTAATAGAATATATTTCTAATGCTTAATTTTTTGGATGCAAGGTCTACAGTTCTCTGAACTAACAGTTTTTTTCAAGAAATTTGTTAACAAAAAAATAGAAACATAATTGTTGCGCCGGTTTACTTAGTATTAATTTGTTTAATACGAAGTTGAATTGCCTAAAAGTTTTGTTCCAATTCTAAATCCAATTTACTTTGACGGCCGGCATAGTCCAGTGGTAACGCATTGGACTGCCATTCCGAAGGTCGCGGGTTCGAACCCGGCGTGCGCAAATAAATTTTATTTGATTAATTTGTGTTATTTCACACTTAATTAATTAAAATAATATATAGTGTATTTGCGGCACGTTCCAGAGTGGAAGATATTACCAGTATCGCCCTGGTGTAAGACCACCATTCAGAATTGAAACGTTGCTCCAAATGGCTTTAGCCGTGTTTAGTGACTAGATCTGAATAGCCAGGCACTTCCCCACCTTCCTCTTTCCCTTCCCCACTTACCTTCAGCCTCACAACATCCCCCAATTGGGGATGCCATAGTCTCACTGGCTCCAGACGGGAGCAGTTGGGACTCTTGTGAGGTATTCACTATAAAAAAAAAAAAAAAAACTGAAACCTTTAACAACCACAGACGAACCTCATTGTACGAAAAGGCGTCCCTGTTGACAACCACTTCTCAGATAGTCGAATATCACACTCACGCACCGCCAGTGAACTATCAATATTTGTAAAACCCGCAAACCATCATCTCGTGCATCCATCACAGTAAATCTGCGGCATTTCCCACCCCTTCCTTTAATCCTGTGTTATTAATGTTATTGTTTTAACCGCACCCGCAAAATTAACGGATATTATTGAACCAGCGCAATAATCCAATAGTAAAATTCCGTTTTCATTAGTATAATACAGGGTGTATCGGCACTAACCCGACAAACTTTAACCAGCTATTCCTTAGCACATTTGGAGTAAAAAATGTTATGTGCACTTTGCTGTCCGGTAACGTTTTTTTTTAATAAAAAATTAATTAAACATATTTTCACCACATGTCACCACTGTTTTATCCTTTGTCAAAATTTGAAAGCAACATCGCAACTCTCGCGTGTTGCTGCGAACGAAGCCCGTATTACATAATCCAGTACCAGAAAAGAAATATTTTATTTAACAATAATGATTATTCACATTTTTCGTATGCGAATCACTGATTGTCTTCTTGTATTGTACACATCAGTTTTATTTTTGTATCTAAATTGTTTCACCTCTGGAATGCTTTGGTTTCACCTCTTACGCGTTTCACGTATTAAATAGTCTAATTTTGAAACTAAGAAACTAATTAGTAGATTTCCTGAATTTATAATCGAAGTCCAATAATTCTGAGCACTTTTAAAAACAATTTTCCTCACTTAGGTACTTATCAATAATAATAATTGGATTATTTGAACAGCGCCGTTGTTTTTTAAATCACCGTAAGTGCTCTGTCAAAATGTTACTTGCTAGGCTATCCTACAACGTATATTTTTTAATAAATTTAGTTATTTACAACTTCGCGGAATGTGATTTATGAATATTATTGCTTATGTTAAAAGCCTTCCAGAATTACCGGAATATAACGAGCAGCTTGACACACTTAAGTTTATTTCCACTAATTTGAAGGTACAAAGAATGTATAGTTTTAAAAACAATCCCGATGAATCAAAAAACGGTTCATATAAAACTGCTGCGCAACACACTGAGACAAAGGAAAGCACTCACACAAACGTCATGACTGCATTGGATTGACCACCTGCAAATGAATGCTGCCAGATTGCTAATTTATTTAAACAATAATTATTAAATTTTATTTAAAATATCGCAATTTTTTTAAAAAATCGACAATAAATTACAACTATAATTTAAAAAAAATATTCTTAACCCCACGCTTTTTCGTAATTGATTAATTAATTCAGAATTTAAACGTTGCTTGAAATGACTAGCCGTATTTGGTGACCAGATCTGAATATCCAGGTTCAGAATTTAAACGTTGCTTGAAATGACTAGCCGTATTTGGTGACCAGATCTGAATATCCAGGTTTAGAATTTAAACGTTGCTTGAAATGACTAGCCGTATTTGGTGACCAGATCTGAATATCCAGGTTCAGAATTTAAACGTTGCTTGAAATGACTAGCCGTATTTGGTGACCAGATCTGAATATCCAGGTTTAGAATTTAAACGTTGCTTGAAATGACTAGCCGTATTTGGTGACCAGATCTGAATATCCAGGTTCAGAATTTAAACGTTGCTTGAAATGACTAGCCGTATTTGGTGACCAGATCTGAATATCCAGGTTTAGAATTTAAACGTTACTTGAAATGACTAGCCGTATTTGGTGACCAGATCTGAATATCCAGGTTCAGAATTTAAACGTTGCTTGAAATGACTAGCCGTATTTGGTGACCAGATCTGAATATCCAGGTTTAGAATTTAAACGTTGCTTGAAATGACTAGCCGTATTTGGTGACCAGATCTGAATATCCAGGTACTTCCTCACCTTCCACTCCTTCCCTTAGCCATAAAACTTACCCCAATTCAACATAAAAATTGTTTAAATTATCGGATGTAATGAAATGCATAATAATTAGACCCCAAAATACTTAATTATTCAGGGAAATAAACCCCTGAGTCATCAGTTGGAAATACCAACGACATTAAGTGAAATTAACAATGCAATAATCCTATTATTGCATTGTTTAAAATTTCACTTAATTATTAGCATTAGCAAATAATATTGGGATTAGCAAATAATAATTTACGACAATTTACTCGGAAATCAATAAAGCCAGAATAATAAAAAAAGAAAGTTATCACTTACGTCGTCTGTAAGTGGCTTTACCAAAGTTTGATAATGCCGTCAGAAGGTGAAACAGCTGTCACGCGTAATAATAATTACAACTAGCAGAACTTGTTTATAAACACACTGTTTTTATAAATTTTTTAATAAGACTGTTAAAATAAAAAAATCTCTAAATTGAAATGGAGTTCTACAAACTAAACTTAAAATCAAATAAATTTATTGCGAAGGTTCAAAGTACTGTACTGTAATATTATATTAAATAATTTTTACGTGTTTAATTATTGTTTAAAGTCAGATTAAAGCGATTAAAAAACCCACCTGGCAATTCTTATTCGAGTTTCGTTGTTTTTACGTATTGGCGCGCTTACAAGCATCAGTCGTCTCATTTTTAACCATTAATATTTAGTGTGTAGGAAAGAGAGAAGACGCTTTTCGACACACTTGTCGAAAAACTTGTTGAATGCCGACGGGCATACTCTTCTACAGATTTTATTAAATATTGATATGTAGGTAATATTGATGTGTAAATGAATGACATTGTGAGAATTTTACCAATAAATAATAAATGAAAATGCGGACATGTAGTTTATGTTAATTTTTTTATTGGAGCATTTGTTCGAAGTGACTACCATTATTTTCGATGCAAGCGTGTAGTCTTGTTATATTTTGATTATTTAAGTTTGCAGGATTTGCTTTAATTTCTGCAGCGGCTTCCATCACTCGTTCGAGCAGTTGCTCTCTTGAGGCTATTGGCTTAGCATACACTTTTTCCTTGAGAGCCCCCCACAGGTAGTAATCCAGGGGGGTCAGGTCGGGTGATCTTGGTGGCCAAGCAATGGCCGGACTTCCACGGCCTATCCAACGACCAGGAAACTCGACATCCAAGTAGTTCCGCACGGCAATCGAATAGTGTGGTGGGGCTCCATCGTGCTGGAACCACATTCTCCGTAGTAATTCGAGGTTCACATCTTCCAGAATCTCGCCCAGTTGCACTTGTAAGAACTCCAAATACATCGGTCCATTTAGTCTGGGAGGCAACTCGATTGGACCGAGTATTTGATTTCCCAGGATTCCTGCCCACATGTTGATGGAAAATCTGTCCTGGCTCGACGACTCCCGAACAAGCTTGGGGTTTTGTTCAGCCCAATGGTGCAAGTTGTGCACATTTAGCACTCCTGTTTTAGTGAACTGTGCTTCGTCGGTAAACAATATGTTTTTCATGAAGTCTGCATCTCTTATGACATTATGCAGCATTCTTCTGCAGTACACGACTCTGGAAAAGTGGTCATTCTCCATGAGGCCTTGGCAGCGCCTATAGTGAAAAGGTTTGAGCCCGTGCTTCTTCAGAACTCTCCATACCGCCATGTGTTCCCTGTGTCCTATCATCAGAGCGACCCGACGCACGGACAGCGTGGGGTCTTCGGTAATTAAGTTCAGGATTCTCTCCTCAACTGCCACAGGAACGATGTTGTGTCCTCCGCCGGCGCCTTCAATCCGTCCGATGCCACAGTCACGCAATTGTTGATACATCTGAAACAAAACAACAAATAACAACTGCTTTTATTATTCAGCTCAGTAATAATGTCAAATAAACAATCGCGGGCTTTTTCACTCATTTTATTTTTAAAGAACACTTATTTTAGGCACATATCAGAAAACTTACGTTTTCTCTTCATTTATTTCATTTTTTTATAGTAAAATGTATAACAAAGTGTTTTAAATTATAATTTTCTTAACTAGGTACGGTTGATATCTTGGATTCACAGGGGTGAAATTGAATTCAAGTAATTTAAATAATCCCATGGTGAGAAAGGGAGTGAATTCAATTGCAGTGAATGATGCATTTATTAGAGATTAAAATTAATTAACTTTTTAAAACGCCGTTTAGTGACCACTGAACACAAATCACCTAAAGTACAATTTACATTTTTAAAGTTGGTGGCCCCTTGTTATGTTTTTAATGTTCCCAGTTTAAATTTCAAAAGCGCTTTTTGGCATTATCAATGAATGTAAATAGTTTCAATAAACAATTGATAGGGTACAAACCTGGACAAAGGTAGCATGGTGTGGGACGCGTCTTCCAGGAAACCTCATGCGATACTCCCTTACGGCTGCTCGTGAATTTCCATTGCAAAATCCATAAACAAAAACAATATCTGCTTGCTCGGCAGGTGGATAATTGAGGGGCATATTTCAACAGTAAAAACTTAGATAACAAAACAAAAACGAAACTAGAAACTTGATGACATGCGAACTCCCAAAACAGCACTGACCACTGATACGAGACGGGGTGGCGGGAACCACACGGGACTTGAGACAGAATATGTGTGAAAGAGATGACAGTAGCGCGGCGTTGCCAATTATTTTACCCCTATACTGTGGGCAGTAGCGGAGTGTGGAAATTTTATTTATTTTTTGTTTTTAAAAGAAAAAAAATGTTACCGGACAGCAAAGTGTACATAACATTTTTTACTCCAAATGTGCTAAGGAATAGCTGGTTAAAGTTTGTCGGGTTAGTGCCGATACACCCTGTATAGGAATTATATATATATATATATATATATATATATATATATATTTATCCCCTATATATATATATATATATATATAGGTCCCACAACATTTATTGCGTCAGTGCGTAAATCCGTCTTTGGGCGTCCAGCACTTCTAGTACTTTTTTTTAGATTGTTTTTGTGAATATTGCACTATGTTTTACTCACAATAATCGCTAATATCATATTTTTTTAATATTCATAATAATACAGGTTTTGATGTTTATTACACTTTCATACATTTCTAGCGTCACGTACATACTCACGTCCAGGTGTATATTTTTTGTATATTGAAGGTTCCTTTTAATATAGGTTTCACGTCCCTTCACTCTAATGTAATTCTTACGTCTTCCGTATATTGCTGACTTTTCTAATAAAGTTTTCACGTCCATACTGAATAATTTATTCTGGCGTCCGAATGTATATTATTTGTTTGTTACATGGCGTTTTGAATGTCGATTTAATTTTTACGTCTTCCGTATATAAGGCCTTTAAGACTCTTGGATTTGTTTTGAGAGTTTCAATAATTTAGGCACATTTAGGCCGTTGTTATTCCCCTTATATTATATAACCCCATGATTACATAATTTATTCTGATCTGGGAGATATATTTCACCTTAAAAATAATCAATATAAATATTGTTTATTTTAATTCTTTTATATTTCGAGACAAAAAGACATCTATAAATTTTGCAATCTTTTGTTTATTTTAAATATCTACTTATGTGAGACTTCTTATCATTTTTACCAATGTATCTTATTTTATTATACGCTTTTGTTGTAACATTTTTTTATTGTATTTTGTTTTCTATATTGTTTTAATTTTGCAGAATTTATAATAACTGCGATACTCAACTATTAAACTAGAATGTAAAAGTCCATTAGGCGTAATAAATAAATAAACAAATACACAAACAACAAAAAATATTTCTTACTCTTCTAGTGAAGTTTTCACGTTCATAGTGAATTAATAAATTAATTACAGCATCTGTGGTTGAGGGGTAAGACTCTCGACTCGCAATCCGAAGCTCGTAATCTGACGGTCAAACCCAGCGTGCGGAAATAATTTTTTATTTGTTTGTGTTATTTCACAATTAATACATTAAAAATAATATAAAGTGTGTTTGCGGCACGTTCCAGAGTGAAATATATATTCTCAGTATCGCCCCGGTGTGAGATCACCATTCCGAATGGAAACGTTATTTTAAGCTTTTGCCGTATTTAGCGACCAGATCTAAATAATCAGGTACTTTTCCACATATCTCTTCCCCATCTTCTTCCCCTCCCCAATACCTTCACCCTAGTACTCAGATAGGGGATGCCACAGTCTCGCTGTTCCAGACGGGAGCGGTTGAGACTCTTGTGCGGTATGTAAAAAATATATGTTTATATAAGTTTTATTTTTTTGACATCCAGAAACACACAAGACCTGACAACAAACTGTCTATTCATAGTGAGAAGTTTGAATGAATATCTTGTTGCATATTGTATACAAACGTACCTACTGGGCGCAGGCGTGCGACAATTTTTTTTACAACGATATCCTTAGTAAAAATGTATAATTTCATAACGCGCCAGTTCGCTCCATTGCAGAGGGCGGTCGGACATTTTTAGGTCGGGACATCAATTTACCGTCCACTGTAAACCATCTTACAAAAAAGTCCACCCGCGCAAGGCGCTTTTTAGTTCTGAGTGCTAAATGGCATCGTTGTAAATTAACTGAATGTTGCCAAATCTGGCGTTTTGCTTCACCAAGGACTCAAACAATACATAAAAATGTACAAATTTGCTAACGGCCAGGGGACGCAATACTATCGAAGAAATGCGTGGACGCAGCACGGCCGTCGTTATGTATACAAAATAATATCTACTCGTGATTGGTCACGAGGATACAATACCATCGACGCAGCACTTCTGTCGTTACGTATTCAATATAATAATATCTGTTTTTATATTTAACTTAATTAGTTCAACCTCAAATTGCAATATTTTAATTAATGACTTAAACTTATTAATACCATTAAGTTAAAAATAAAAATATTTTTAGTTTTACAATATTTACAACATAATAATATATAATATTTCAATCACTTTTCTGATAAATAAGATGCTTGTGCTTAGGAGAGGACAACAATATATTTTTACATATTTATATTGCAAATATTATTACAAAAACTATTAATAACCTTACAAGAAAATACAATAAAAGTAATAAAAACAGGTTAGTTATAAATAATACCAAGGAATGATAAGCAGAAACATAATATGTGGAGTTTATTAAGCAGAATTGATTTGAAAGTACCTACACGGCACATACGCTCATGTAATCTAGTAAAATAAAAATGCTTGTCTTAGAAGAATATGTTCAACATATGTATAATAACATTCTCTCTGATTCTATCTTCAATGAAACCAAAATAAATATAAAAACTAAATTAAAAATGTATTAAACGTGTTCCAAACTGCATAAAATGTAATTATATTATGTAATGACATATATTATGTAGTATTAAGTTATAATAATCTTCTGTTTTAATAATCTCTTGTTATAATAATCTCCAGTTAAAATAATCTCATGTTATAATAATCTCCCTCTTGAATAACGTTATATTTTTTACAAAATGAAACATTGATTTGTTTTAAACCACTTTATATTTATTTGATACAATATTTGGGTTCAATCCAAACCGGTCGACGAAATATAAATTAAAATAAAGTGTTATTGTAGAAAGCAATCACTTTGTGGTTTGACATATTTAATAAAATAAAATACTTTTTTGTTTTAAAACCACGATATTTATTAATTTAAGAACCGACCGGTTTCGCTTTACTTAAGCATAATCAGGGTACAAATTAATACTAAACAAGAAGTACATAATGTGTGTATATATATAACAAAATATAGAGGGAGACAACATGATACAAATATAAGCAACACAAAGACGGTCATAAAATACATTAACATAAGTGCACAAGTAATGGAAAAAACGCTAGATAATTATGTAGACTAATGGGTTATATCAATAAATCGGGAGAAACAAAGCATCAACTGGCATGGTGGTAAGGAGGTAAGGAGAAGTGGGATTTTTTTTATGGGTTTATTGGAAACGTATATTAATACGTATTAACGTTAATGTATTTTATGACCGTCTTTGTGTTGCTTATATTTGTATCATGTTGTCTCCCTCTATATTTTGTTATATATATACACACATTATGTACTTCTTGTTTAGTATTAATTTGTACCCTGATGATGCTTAAGTAAAGCGAAACCGGTCGGTTCTTAAATTAATAAATATCGTGGTTTTAAAACAAAAAAGTATTTTATTTTATTAAAATAAAGTGGTTTAAAACAAAGTATTTGTTTCATTTTGTATAATGTCAAGCCACAAAGAGTTTGCTTTCTTCGATAAATTTAATATTTTTTAGTTCTTGTAAGTATAGTTTTTAAATACATAATAGAATAGAATATTGCGGAAATCTGTAATTGGTTTCTCAGTTAGGTAAATTACACATGTATAAATGAACCACATTGTAAACTGTTGATCTAAAAATCTAGTCTAGTCACCGCCGCAAGAGAAACTATCGCATCATTACGTTTTAAGTGTAGGTTTCCAAAGTTCTGGTTGATAACTTTAGACATAGCTAATTTCCCCATATTTTCAGCCATGTGACAAGTGACTTTGCTATCCCCGATTGTGCCACTGCTAATAGACATAATCACGTTTGTTTTAGGAAATGGTTCATGGCAAGCAAACCAATCAATGAGAGTTTGAACGTCTCGATCATCCCTCTTAATTCTTGTAGGCCTCATCTCTACATGTTGCTCTGACGTTCCTGATTCAATCCCACAGAATGACTCGATACCCTCACAAATGTTATGCAGATAAACGAATCCAGCAGTCCAACGAAGTATGGAACTGTCTGTGATTCCCCGTCCTTGGGTCGAACCTCCAGGTTTTCATCGATTTCATCAGAGTTTGTTCGATGGTCATGTCAGACCAAATCTCTGACCAAAATTTATGAGACCGTCGAATCGTAAAGTAGCCCTCTTTTTATTGGGAGGAGTAGAAGGGTGGGAGGGTAGCCCCCCCATACCGAAGTACCCTCTAGTAAATTTATAGATGTGTGTATTTAAAAATGCAAACAAAAATCTAATAACGTGATAATAAACCGTGATAGATTTTTTGTGCGTACCTACCTAGATTTGTTTATTCTTTATATCGGTAAAAAAAACTATATAAACATAAAAACTGCACAGATTTTTTTGAAATTTTATGTTCTACATAATTGGTATCAATAAAATTTTCATGAAATTCCACTGGAAACGAGGTATTTATAAAAAAACCAAACCTAGTCGCGCAAAAAACTTGTTTTTCAAAAATATACGCACCTTTACGACTTTCTACCTCAGTACCTATTAGAGATAGAAGAAATTTGTTTCAACAAAAGTTGTAGGTTAATTTATGTTCTATTATATTTTATACATACTTTAGCCGAAATTTGCATTGGAAATGAGGTATTTGGGAAAAACTAGATTTTGGCCGATTTCGGCCAGTTTTTTCAAAATGGCGGCGCGAGCACAGGTGCGCCAAGGTCGGAAACTTAGATTTTACATCAGGGGATCAGTTTATATATTATATAAAAAAATTGGGACTACCGGAATTACTTCGATCGCGAATCGCTAATTGCACTGGCCTATACGGTTAGTCCTCCAATATAAATAATTATTTTGCTTAAAATTAATTGTGGAATATTATTTTTATCAAAGAAATCTTTATGTAATTGAAGTACTTAATGTACGAGTATTTTTGTCATAAATTTTTGTGAGAGGGGAAACCGGGAAAACTTGGAAAACATTTATTGTTGGATAGTTATATGGCTTTTCAAAGATTATTTTTATAAATATTTTTTGAATTGTCACAAGTGGAAGTAGGCATGATTTATATGCACCCCCCCCCCCCCCCGCAAGCCACGATTTCATATTGTAGTAGTGTAGAATGTGCAAGTGCAAAATAAGTACCTTTAAGTATTTTTAATGATACAGTATTTCTAAGTCTAAAAAATATAAAGATCAGTTTTCTCATTCTGTCTACTGTGGAGTTTATTTGACTTTTCCATTTGATGTTATTATCGATAATTATTCCAAGATGTTCACACCCTAAGCACCCTGATCAAGTTTCTGAAGGAATCGCTAAGGTACCTGCTTACGCACTCTACACCTCCTTCCTTGACTGGACTATAAGGGTATATTAGAGCTATGTATTCGATTATATTAAATGGCTTATTATTTAGATTCATTAATTGACAAACAGTTTGCGTTACATATTGGTATTTCGTTAACATTGATATGAGTAAATTTTTCTTTAGCATAGTCTACAATTCCACTACTTTTATTTTTGTGATAATTTGTGACATATTGTTTGTAGTTTGGAAAACTTGGTATATTTTTATGTTTTGCATGTGAGTGTGCCTCGGATAGTATTATAATATATGGTTGTGGACATAATGTTAAATACATAGGTAACATAGGTATACCAGAAGTTCGTCCATGTTTCAAATTATACTCCTTATGTTTAAGTGCAAGATTGTTAGTAGATTTATTATATTGTTCTAGATTTTAGTGCATTCGCTGTATGTTTCACATACGTATTCTTCTATATTTAGATTTTTTGTTGATTTCATTTAAGTTAAAGTTTTCATTGCATTTATGAAGGTGTGATAAAATATATAGTTATAATTCTATAAATATATTAATAATAATCCTCACAATTTGTGTTACGACATTCTTGCTCGATTTCAATTTATATCTAGAGGTTTTTATTTTATTCTATAAGATTTATTTTATATTCAGATAATATTCGGGAACTTATCAATTATTTGTTTAATTGACAACAATCAACAATATTTAATTTAAAATAAAAATATAACTTTGTAAACACCACTTTTATTTTTTATACTTTGTGCCAACCGGGTTTCTT
Organism: Hesperophylax consimilis; assembly: GCF_061612785.1. Lineage (NCBI taxonomy): Eukaryota > Metazoa > Arthropoda > Insecta > Trichoptera > Limnephilidae > Hesperophylax > Hesperophylax consimilis. Next base: position 12,991,734 of record NC_142852.1, read on the forward strand.
TTTAAAAAAACAACATTGTTTCGTTCTTCGTTCGATAATGATTTCAATACCCAAAATAATTGCTCATAATTCTGAATGTATTCATAGAAAAATTGAAAATTACTAACGAATATACTTATCTGGGACTAATAGTACAATAAATTTAAATGGGATAAATAAGTGGCTAAAATCTGTAACCAGCTCCGATCTTTTGCAAGTAATTTTTATAAACTGAAATTTGTTTTGCCTCATTGTACTCTTAAAATAATTTATTTTTCTATGGTCGAATCCATACTCAGATATGGCATACGAACTTGGGGGAACTCAAGCAATATTTATATTAAATATATACAAAACTTACAAATTGCTATAATAAAAAAAAATTGTACCACCGAATATTTACAGACAAAGAAGTAGTCTAAAACTATTGTATGGTTCTGAGGGCCTACTTCCAATAAAGGGTCTTCTTTGGTACATTATTATAATGGATAATGAGGGAGATAGCAAATATAAAAGCAACCGGTGCATAATCACACAACAAGATTCACTGAAAATAAGGGCCTCATTATTCCAAGAGTAACAAATAAGTATGGAAGCCGAACGCTTAAATATTTAATACCAGAGATTTTCAATAAATTTAATAATTCTTTTAAACCTCAGAATAATGACAGACCCTGCCCCACAAAACACTAAGCGTTGGCTAATAAACGACGAATCAATGTATCTCTGAACTTTATTATTGATGTATTCCTGAACATCTCAACGTACCTGCCTAAATAATTTGTATAAAGGTAGGTACTTTGAGATATATTATTTTGTGATATTGTTTATTGTATAATTTTGTGTCATACGTGTATTAAAAATTAAAAATGTTTATATATATTATTTGTAGAACCTACAGACAAGCCGTCATGTGTGACAGCTTTGTGGGACTGCATAAAACTTGTATCTTTAAAAATTTATAATAAAAAAAATAAAAAATAAATGTAAAATAGTGTGCTTGTGTAAACTCCGCTCAAACGAGTTTTGAAAACATAGTGTAGAGATATAATATAAAATAATAATCATCCTAGACTTCAATACAGTCAATAGGTGTCGCATATTAAATGAAAATGGATAAATTTATCCAAGACACTATCTAGATAGCATTTAGTTCGAGTTGAATCCTACATAAAGATGCAGCCAATAAAAATATGCGCTAGAAAATTAAGACTATGTTTTATTTTTATTTTTATAGTGAATACCTCACAAGAGTCCCAACTGCTCCCGTCTGGAGCCAGTGAGACTATGGCATCCCCAATTGGGGTATATTGTGAGGCTGTAGGTAAGTGGGGAAGGGGAAGAGATGGGGAGGAGAAAGGTGGGGAAGTACCTGGCTATTCAGATCTAGTCACTAAACACGGCCAAAGCCACTTGGAGCAACGTTTCAATTCTGAATGGTGGTCTTACACCAGGACGATTCTGGGAGTATCTTCCACTCTGTTGGTAATTCTCAGTCGAAGTATAATTACAGTAAATATGACCGAATCGGATAGGGACACACTATCTCAGTTGGTAGAGTCACGACCCGGAAAACCAAAGGTCCTGGGTTCGAGTCCCAAATGTCACAGTGCCTTTTCCAGATTTTTCTGTTTCAGTTGTTCGATTGAGTTTCGCTAAAATTGTCTTCAATAATTAAAAATAATACCTACTCTAAATCGGCCACGGGTACATAATACTATCGATGTAATGCATGGATACAGCACTACCATCGATATGTATTATAAATATCTATTCGTGAACGGACGCAATACTACCAACGTAATGCTTAAACGCATCACGATCGTCGTTATGCATTAAAAACCACGCAGGATGCTTCTTAGTTCTTAGTGTCAAGCGGCATCGTTTTAAATTAACCCAACGTTGCCAAATCTGATGATTTACTCAACCAAACGCTCAAATAATTTATAACAATGTACTTATGAATGGTCACGGGGACGCAGTACTATCGATGTAATGCGTGGACGCAGCACGATCGTCGTTATGCATTAAAAACCACGCAGGATGCTTCTTAGTTCTTAGTGTCAAGCGGCATCGTTGTAAATTAACCCAATGTTGCCAAATCTGATGATTTACTCAACTAAACGCTCAAATAATACATAACAATGCACTCGTGAATGGCCACGGGGACGCAGTACTATCGAAGTAATGCGTGGACGCAGCAAAACCGTCGTCATGTATTCAAAATAATATTTCGGCGTGATCAGCCATGGGGACGCAATACTATCAAAGTAATGCGTGGATGCAGCACGACCGTCGTTATGTATATTAAATAATATCTACTCGTAATCGGTCTCGAGGACGCAATACTATCGACGTAATGCGTAGACGCAGTACGATCGTCGAAATGTATTCAAAATAATATCTACTCGCGAAGGGCCATGGGGACGCAATACTATCGACGTAATGTGTGGATGCAGTACGACCGTCGATATGTATATAAAATAATATCTACTCGTAATCGGTCTCGAGGACGCAATACTATCGACGTAATGCGTAGACGCAGCACGATCGTCGTAATGTATCGAAAATCATATTACTTCGTGGACGCGGCAAGATCGTAGAAATGAATAAAAACATACACTGCTCAATATATACATCGTGTAGCGAACCTGTCGGCAAAATGTCAAACGTTCAATATTCATTTCCAGACATCCTGAGAGATTTTTTGCTTCCACAAAAATTTTTGCCATACTATTCTACATGGGGTAAGCATCGTTCTGGCCAATTTTGACGGCAAAATATTGTAGCGTCCGTATATCGGACGCTGTAAGTCGGTGGACGCTGCAATGCTATGGAGTTTTTAGGGGTCGGACGCAACAAATGTAGCGGGATATATACATATATATATATATATAATCTACCATATGTACTTTCCCCAGAATAGTTAATTATATTGAGAGAATTGATTAATTAAACGTATTTTCAGGCTAATTTGTTCGCCTTTAGGAACACTTCGTATGATCTCATCGAAATTATTGTGTCTCCCTTACTGTCATATGATCTAAATGGTGTTAGAAAGAGAAAACACCACGCTTCGTATTCACCTCTATGAAATTAAAGGTTCCGACCGCAATTTGAGAAAAATTAATGAATTCTTTGTTAATTATTTTTAAATGAAATGACTAAAAATGAGTTGAAAGAAATGTTTATTGTCTAAAAAAATATCTGTATCTATTTTCGTTTTCACCAATTTTAGATCAGGGTTTAGAAGAATAAACGAAAGGTGAGCCATTTTTGAAGTTTTTTTACGTTTGAATTACTTTTTTTTGTTTAAAGTTTTAGTTGCTGTGGCTCAGCCTATCTGTGCAGATAGAGAAACAAGAGTGTGATGCTTTTAAAAGATGGTGCTGTTTTTAAAAAAAGTATTTTTTTACCTACCGCAGGTGACATAGTAATAATAATAATATTTGGATGATTTTAATAGCGCCGTTTTTTGTGCAAAATCACCTCAAGGGCGCTGTACAAGTATATAATACATTTCTACAATGATCTTTGTTATTACTGACAAAATAGCATGTTTTTACCTGTCACAGGTGACATCTACATAATATAGGTATTTAAAACACAAGCGGATTCGAATGCAACGTTGTGTTAAAATTTCAAAGCTATCGGTGAAGAAATTTCAGAGATTTAAGGTTTTGAACAAATGAACATTTACATTTTTATTTATATAGATTTCTAATACATAATAAAATTTGAAAGCGTATTTCAACAACAGAACTCACCTTCCGGATACATCCAGAAATATTTAATTTATTTGGAATTTATTGCAAAGCGGAAATACACACAAATTCCACGACTTTCTGACATTTTCTTTAAGAAATATAAGGGTCAATATGCCAAAGGCTTGAGGGGTTGAGGATGCGTTGGCGTTCAGGAGGTTAATAAAATTTCCTACAATTATACTTCTATCAATATCACTATCAGCCTCCAAACTACAAAAAGAATACATTATAGAAGCACCCGCTGCGGTGAAAATCGTATTCTACATAATACATAAATGTACTTACCGTAAATGAGAAACCAGTGGAGATTTGCTCAAAAATTCTTTCCCACATTTGTCACAGCAGAAGGTTTGACCTACTCCGTGTACAGCGCAAGTGTGTTTCGCTGCCTGCCTGCAAAAATGTAACTCACATTTTACACACCTCGAATGGCATCAACAACTGTTATTTCCAATTAAACTTAGCGGCCGTTGAGCCAAAGTTCCAAATGCACAAACTCGCTGTTTCCAATGCTGTCTACCATCACACTGAGCGGAGATATTTTGATGAGGAATTCAACTCACGAAGCAGGCAATAACTTCCCCTCTGCCATAGGTCACCCCAAGTGGCAAGCTACAGCCGGTAACTGTTCATGGGGTGAGGTTTGTCTGAATACATCAGTTGCGTGGCGGGAGATCCTTTGACTTCTCCAGCCGGACTCTCTTCATCCATCACCTTGCACCGCAGTGGGAGGGATAGATTCATTCGTCCGTCACTCCTGGACGCACTGCCGCTGGATTCCTACCCTTCCTTCATACCTTTTTCCTTCTCAGAACTTCCACCCTTTCCTTTTCTTAAGAAGACCCGTCACAATCATCCCCAAGAGATGACATAGACCCTGAAGGAAATTCCTTCGCTTGATTTTGTGCTTTCAACTATGTAGTAAAATTATTACGGCGGATTATTGATTAAAGTAGTTGTGGGATAATCTGAGAGAGTACTGGCATAAAAATACTAAAGCATACTTGCTTGAAGTTTTGTCCACAATCAGAGCAACTGTTGGATTCCCCCACATGTTGCTGTAGATGTTCAGTCAGTTCTTTCTGGGGCCAGAATAACTGGCGGCACACTGGACATGATAGACTACCAGGACTCTCTGGATCCAGAGAGGCTACAGCCTCCTCTTCAACTCTATCCACTCCAGACTTCTGCGGTGCTTCTGGAATAGATACATTTTGGAAATCAGTCATATGTTATATTAAGAGATCCTGTGTTGAGGGTTTTTAAAGGAAAGTAAGGAGTGCCATGTCATAGGAGAATGGAAACACGAGAGACTGGCATATCATTCCAGAGTAGAACTGTTGAACTCAAGAACGACCCATTCTCATGTGACAAATTACAACCGTATAAAAATGTTTCCTCGGAACATCTCCAATTAAAATTCAGGTACAAGGACGGAATCCCGATTTGACTCCTGTACTCTAAGGATTGCTGTTTGTTAAAATAGTCAATTGTTTTTTAGGGCTCCAGACCAAAGGTGGCTCTGCCTAACTCACAAATAGTAATAATTTAAGTAAAGTATACAAACCTTTAGCATCTAAAATACCATTAATTTGTCTTTTAATGTTTTTACATTTTGTCTTCCGTTTCGTTTTAATTTCTCTTTTGACAATACTTTTAACACCTTCAACAAATTTAGAATTTTCACAATCATCAAAATTACTGTCGTCTTCTTCAAAATGTTCTGATAAAGTATTATTTTGTTCTATTCCAATTTCAAATTCAATGTCACGTTCCACATTCAAATTTTCTTCTTTAATTTCAATTTGGTTTCCATTTTTGCTTTCCGTATCTCCCAACACATCTTGTGTAAAGTTCTTTGAAGGTTTTGCACCATGTGAAATGGAACTAATTTGCACCAGACTTGGGGAATTCACTTCTTGTGCAAATATGCTTACACATAGAGTGTTAGATCGTGAAAGTTTTACTCCCAAATTCAATTCTGCTCTTTTTCGTGAAATGATCTCCAAATTGACCTGTTGACAATAAAAATATGAATAGCTAGCACAGACGCGTGAAAAATCATGGGATATTTAATATATTTCTCTACTTCCTACACTAGCTTGCGCCTTGTTGTAAGACTACAACTTCATTTTTAGTGTAATAATAAAAACAATATAGGAATAGAGTTGAATAAATCAAAACAATAGAGGTAAATAAAATAAAGGCAAGTAAGAATTTTATTTACACATTGTTATATCCAGAGATTTTAAATAAATTAATTAAATAGAGAGATCACTCGTTATAAGGTTTTTCCTTAATCCTTGTATTGAATACCTTTTGTGAACAAGACGTGTTTAGTTGGGAATCTAACCTATTGTTTACAGGGTGTCTGGGGGAAAAGTGCGCTAACTTCAGGGGTGATTAATTTGAATAAGATTACCTGTTGTTTGTCCGAGTGTTTGATGTAGAACTGGTGGAGAAGTTGTCTGGCGCAGAAGGACATGTGGCGGAACCGAGATAACTTCCCCATAGCGTGACAACATTGACGGCACAGGTGGAACTCTGCATTATCCAGCTGGAATCACCCATACATACAAAGTCAATCATCAACAAAGGAATCATGTTTAGCATAAAACAGTCCATTCCGCTTTATTAGGACATATTGGCCCCAAACATTTCGTCCCAAATAAGTGAAGTTAATCTACTGACTGGTGACGTCCGTAATCTTGACAAAAAATGACAGGCAGAAAAATAAAGTATAATTTATTCCAAAGTCATCAGAGAAGCTGCACACATCAAATAAAAAGTATTTTCTAAAGCAATATTTATCACAAGCGATTCTGAACTTATTCTTTACAAACTTCTTTCTGTATTTCTTTGCACGTAAGGTCAAATCGCTTACATCTGATGATGGACACTGTAATGCTGTCCGAAACGTTGATTAAAGAAGGAGGAGGCGCAACAAGGCTCAAGAACCAAAAACATTATACTTTGGGTTCTGAAAATGTCAAATCATTATCTAAATACAGTAATCTTTAAATAGATTAAATAATACATTGATAATACCTTTTGTCCGGAGATAATCTGAAAAATGATCCCATAATTGCTTTTCGATGAAAAAACATCTACTTCTGTAGACAAGCAACATTGGCAAAGTCGAAATTCTAATGTTTCAACATCGTTCGCCATCTTTATGGTTTGTAGTTCAAAAACTAAAACACGGATTGGTCTTTATCATTTCTACACATCTGTCCCGATGATGGTAAACTTCCAAGCTACCCGAAACGTTGCCTTAAATAAAAGAAGGAAGAGCAACATAGATTTATACCACAGGAGTTTGAAAACAACACTATTCTGTCGATAGAATCATACACGAATCAATCAAATCTACTGTTTAACATTAACCGCTTCAGCGAATAAAAAAACAAAAACAATCTTCCTCATTAAGAATTTAAGCATTTAATGGAAACAATGCAGGCGTTACTAATATTTAATAATTTGTTACAGAAGTATATTATTGATTATTACTTGACATATCGTGTATATTGTGTCTGATTGTGTCAAAACTGACAGATGTATTATTGTATTCCATAGAAAACGATAGATATGAGCTGTGTCTCTAGTGATGGGTAGAATCGAAACATTTGATTGCGAAACGTTCCCGGATTCGACATACAATTAATTATTAATAGGGTTTTGGCGTTTTAGGAGGGTCAGCGTTTCTTTAATATAACAACCAAGCACGAGGGACATTTACTCACAAATCCTATTTAGTTATATTAAATTATATATTTTTATTGAAAGTTTAGTTTAAAAAAGACTTAATTTTTAATTATGTAAAATTATTATTGTGACAGCTGCATCGACTTTTAAATCCATTCTCAAACTGTTTAAATTTATTATTAGTTGTAGTTCTGTGTTCCATGAACAGTGGACCTCGTGTCTAAAAATGTATGATTATAATTTTCAATTATAAATTAATCAAAACCAACATTTTCTCTTAAATACTAAAATACCTACCCACTTAATTATAAACCAAAAATATTTCATGTAACTTTTTTATTTCAAATAAGGAATTATACAATTTTTACCAAGAAACGTCACTAACTCAATTATAGTTAATTTTTTTAATCTGTTCAGGCAGGATGCAATAGGTATAATATTGACAAAATGCGAATGAGAACGTCGAAATAAAGACGACGAAATAAAAAAACGATTAAAACGACGATTTAAAATGGTTCTGTTTGCTACCGGGCAGGCAATAGTCGTGTGCCGCTGTACACTAACAGTGCTAACACGTTGAGACCAGGGGAAAAAAACTTTAACGATGGAAGAAGAAATCGATCCACATGAATTTATTTACAAAGCTATGAAAGAAATAGGCGAATTGACCGCATTATTAGAGGACAGTCCAACAAGAATCACCAAAGAAACGAAAATTGAAATCTCCAAAAAAATAAGTACAATCATGGAAAATATTTCACATATGGCGATTGACATGGCAACATTAAAAGAAAAAAATACGATGCTTAAAGAAATGCTGAAAATCAAAAATGAAAGAGCAACGTACGCATCAGCATTAAGAAGCAACTCTCAACAAGAAACTATCCAAAAAAAGGAGAGACTCAGGCTATAAAATATGGAATAATAATATCTACTAAGGATGTACACATGGAACACGAAGAACTGAAAAAAAAGTTACAGAAAAATTTTAATGTTACTTCTCTAGGTATCGGCGTAAGCGGAATCAAGAAAATATCAAATAATCGTTTGATTGTGACATGTGACAAGAAAGAGGACTCAGAAAAACTGAAAAAAGAAATAAATAAACAAACTAACATTATCAACATAATGGCAGAAGAGGTGAAGAAGAAGAAACCACATATATGATATTTAAAGGAGTTGAAAATGATATAGTTAATGAAAATAATTTATTAGAGAGCATTTTACTACAAAATGAAGATATTAAAAAAACGGACGCTACTTTACACAAAATGGAGATAAAAAATGTAATTAAGAGAAAAAACACAGAATTTTCGAACATCATTGTGGAAACTAGCAGAGCCATGAGAAGAATTATTTTGAACAAAAATAGTGTTAATATCGGATACCACAAAGTGGTAGAGGACTGCAGTCCAATTATGCAATGCTATCACTGTCTTAAATTTAATCATTCGAGCCTAAGATGCTTAAATAAAATAAAAGACGCAGCCTGCTCACATTGCGCAGGCAACCATAAATATCAAGACTGCAATAACAAACAAGAACCATCAAAATGCAAAAATTGCATCAAACAACGAAAGAAGATCTACAAATAATCCAATTAATCACAGTGCGAACAGTGACAAATGTGAATACAAACAGTTTATGATGACAATTGCTCGTCAAAAAATAGACTACTAAAAATGGAAGATTTTATAACGGAAAACATTGACCAGCTGTATAAAATAAACGAAAATGTTTGTGAGACTAGCGACGAGTGCAACGATGTTCTGGACAAGTGTGATCCTCTGTTTAGTATAATGCATATAAATATAAAAAGTGTCAAAAAAAAATTTTGCGAATTTTTGGTGCAATTAGATTTAATTTAAAAAAACCGGGAGTTATAGTGTTAACCGAATGTCACTCCAATACCAATACTCACTTCGATATACCGAACTACGGCCGCGTTGCGACAACACTCGAAATCAACAAAAATTCGGGTATATTATTATTCATCAAAAATACATTCATAGTACGGAATATTGAGGAAGTTGCTTTTGACAAGGTAAACTGTTTACGTGTTGTATTATGTGTAAATAAACTGACAATTAATTTAATTGCAATCTACAGGACACACTTGTCAGACCTTTCGCAGTTTATATGTCAACTCAATGAAATTCTTTGCAAAACACGGGATTTGTTTACGTTTTTAGTTGGTGATATTAATTTGGATATATCTGAAAATCATCGATCTCATCTAAAGGATGAATATATTAATATGCTAACTGAATTGAATTTTAAATCATGTATTAACAATTTTACTCGTGACGTCGCCGGTCAGAAACCTTCCTGTATTGACCATATGTGGGTAAATAGTAATAATACTAAGAGATTTCAGTCTATTGTTTATAAAACCGGTATAACAGACCACTATATGTGCCTACTATATTATAATGCAATAGCGCGTACTAATCAATTAAAAGATAGAGAATATAATATTAAACTAGTGTTAAATAAAGAGCTTCTCCGGGAAAAAATTTCTAAGGAATCCTGGGCTTGTGTATTAAACAGCCGGGATATTTCAGAGAGCTCTCGCCTCTTTGAGGAAATTTTAACAAAACATGTAGAGGCGAGCACTGTCTCTAAGGAACAAAAGCTAGTTTCTAAATACCGCCCAATAAAACCGTGGATTAGTCCTGGATTGGTGAAATCTGTGCGTGAAAAACAACGTTTATTTATTCTTTGTAAAAAAAACCCTTTCAATTATATATTAAAAAATACCTTTGTCAAATATCGAAATATGCTTACAAATTTAATAAGAAATACTAAAGAACAATATTATAAAATAAAAATGTCACAAGTAGAATATGATAAAAAAAAATGTGGTCAACAATTAATGAAATTATTGATAAGAAACGGAAAGGGTCGGAAATACACAGACTGACGTACAACGGTAATTTTATAGACGTAAAAGATGAGCCGACTCAATGTGCGAACTTATTTAATAATTTTTTTGCAAATGTTGGAAAAAATTTAGCACAACAAATTAACCCTTTAGCTGCTAGCAAAACCACTGAGGCTTTTGAGAGAAATTCAATAGATACAAATAAAATGCAACTTCTTGGACCCACATCGGAACCGGAAGTTGTAAATATAATTAGTTCACTGAGAGGTGGCTCAGCGCCGGGATACGATGGAATAACAGTAGAAATCATAAAAAAACTTAAAGATTTTCTAAAAATACCTATCGTGCATATCATTAATTTAAGCTTTTCGGTTGGAAGATTTCCAAATAATTACAAAAAAACTGTTATTAGTCCGATTTTTAAATCTGGCAACCCAGAGGAAATGAATAACTACCGGCCTATATCTTTGACATCTAATATTTCTAAAATAATTGAAAAAATAGTGAAAAAGAGACTATTCCTATTTCTAGAAGAAAAAAAAATTCTGCATTCTAACCAATATGGATTTCGACCTAATCTAGGAACTCATGATGCAATTGCAAAATTGACTTCTCTAGTTATGGGGAACTTGGATAGACGTCGGAAGTGTCTGGGAATATTTATTGATTTAAAAAAGGCTTTTGATAGTGTGTCGCATTCTAGGCTGATCGCTAAGCTAGAGAAAATTGGACTGGAAGACAAAGCTTTATCTTGGTTCCAGAGTTACTTAAAATATAGAGAACAATACGTTAAACTAAATAATTCACTAAGTGAACCCTTGTCTTCTGAATATGGAATTCCACAAGGCACAGTAATTGGGCCTATACTTTTCCTTATATATGTCAATGACATGTTCACTCTCCCTCTTAATGGAAGTGTCATCTCATATGCGGATGACACAGTCATCATAATCGAAGGAATAACATGGACAGAAGTGAATATAGCTGCGAATGCTGACATTAACATATTGAAGGAATGGTTTGATGATAACTTACTTAGTCTTAATGTAGAAAAAACATCATATATACCTTTTTATCTTAATGATCCTGTCACAGATTCCAATATTAGCGTGATAGTGCACAGTCGTTCGTGTAAAGAAGGAGAATGTAACGATAATAATTGTAAAATCCTAAAGAAAACCCCAGATGTCAAATATCTAGGGATCACTATAGAAAGTAACATGTATTTAAGAAACATATCGAAAACTGTGTAAAAAGAATTAGAAAACTTACTTACATTTTTATACAATTAAGAAATATCCTAAATCTTTCAAAGATTAAAATGGTTTACTTTGCTCTTGTACAGTCAGTGTTGCAGTACGGAATAATCGCATGGGGAGGTATCTATAAAAATAATCTATATTCGATAGTAACAACACAAAAAATGATAATCAAAGTTATTATTAAAAAACCAAGAATTTTTCCAACCAAAGAACTTTTTGAAAAATTTAAGGTCCTACCGATTTCAAAACTATATCAAAGAAATGCTATTTTAAAAGTTTTTAAAGATTCTGAAAGGTCCTCAACGCGAAGTATAAGACCTAGAACATCTGGGAACATGTATGTACCTAGATGCAATACGACAGCTGCACAACACCATCATGAATATATAGGCCCAAAGTTATTTAACGATTTACCGGATACAATAAAAAGTGAGAAAAATTATTTTAAATTTAAAAAAAAACTTTCGTTGTATTTTTACAGAGAAGATTGACTTACCTTTATCGATAATTTTCAGATACATTCTGTTGCTTATATTTTTGTTGATTTTTTGTTGATATTCTGTTGCTATAATTATTTGTAATTTTTCTTATTGTACAATATTTTGTAATATTTTACAGTATTTTTGAAAATATTTTTTTTCCATTTTGTAACTGTACATATATTATATATTTAAACACATAGACTAGCTCCCCAGTTTGACCCGAGAATATTTCTCTACAAATTGGGTAAACAAAAAAAGTTTAAAAAAAATCTTTGTAAACATTATTGATTATACTCTGTAAATTGATTACATATTTAATAAAAAAAAAAAATAAAAAACGTTAATCGGTCATTTGTAATTAATATACGACAAACTTGTGTTCCAACGTTAATCGGTCATTTGTTATTAATATACGACAAACTTGTGTTCCAACGTTAATCGGTCATTTGTAATTAATATACGACAAACTTGTGTTCCAACGTTAATCGGTCATTTGTAATTAATATACGACAAACTTGTGTTCCAACGTTAATCGGTCATTTGTAATTAATATACGACAAACTTGTGTTCCAACGTTAATCGGTCATTTGTAATTAATATACGACAAACTTGTGTTCCAACGTTAATCGGTCATTTGTAATTAATATACGACAAACTTGTGTTCCAACGTTAATCGGTCATTTGTAATTAATATACGACAAACTTGTGTTCCAACGTTAATCGGTCATTTGTAATTAATATACGACAAACTTGTGTTCCAACGTTAATCGGTCATTTGTAATTAATAAACGACAAACTTGTGTTCCAACGTTAATCGGTCATTTGTAATTAATATACGACAAACTTGTGTTCCAACGTTAATCGGTCATTTGTAATTAATATACGACAAACTTGTGTTCCAACGTTAATCGGTCATTTGTAATAATTAATATACGACAAACTTGTGTTCCAACGTTAATCAGTCATTTGTAATTAATATACGACAAACTTGTGTTCCAACGTTAATCGGTAGTCTGCAATTTTGTGTGAATCGAAATGATTTGTCACAATTTTTAAAAATATTTTATCATCTTTATACTGTATAGATATATAATATATAAGCCCTGTCCTAAATCAGTTGGTCAAACCACAGACTATTGTAAGTATCAGGTGACCACTTCCCAGAAGGAAAAACTCACATGTCATTTGATAAACTTTATTTAAATTTAACAATAATTGACTGAGCGGTGAGAAATCTTATGAGAAATATAATCAACTGACCCTATAATGTACTTAAAGTGCATACTACATCAGCACAAAGACAATTCGTCTACCTAGCTCCTAAAACCTGAAATCTACTCCTTGATAACTTGAAACCCGACTCCATACATTCAATACAACTCACACCATAACATTCTTATCTCCCTTCATACATCTCTTACATTCCCCAATCTTCTTCATTAAATTATGACATAGAACATTTATAACCAAATCTGAATTGTATCATTTTATTACTATTATTATTTATTGTATGCAGCGACATCCCTAGGCGCATGGCGGTTGACATAATACCAAAAATTTATCTTCTGTACAATTTTTTTTTTATTGAGTGTAATAAATAAATAAATTTAAAACTCGGCCGTTTTGCAATTCGTCTGAGTGTAAACTTGTTTGTACGTCCCGTTTCTGGTTCAGGCTGGAGTTAATGATTATTCAATCAAGATTATTTTACTATTGTGTATTTTGTACCTACTTTTTTTTTTTTTTTTTTTTTAATTTTTATTCCAGATCTCGGGGAGGGTGGTGCAATCCCACGAACTCCATATTATACATAGAATATATATAAAGTAAATATAAAAAAATATTGTAAGATTATACATACACAATAAACGAAAACAAGAGACCATAATAAAAATAATGCAAAAAAACATAATGAGATTAAAGTTTTTTTTTTTTTTAAAAGAAAAAATATTAAAAAAATATATATATTTATATATATATATATATATATATATATATATATATATATATATATATATATATATATATATATATATATATATATAAATAAATATATATATTTTTTTAAATATACAAATGTTATACATATCGCAGCTGCCGCCTGGTCCCAGAAATCTACAAGTGCGTCTTCTGTTTCCTGGGAGAAAGGGCTGCCGTCGGACCAATGTAGCTCAAAATACTCTTCGTCTTACCTAGAAAAAGACAAAATTTGAGACCAATGATTACACTATTCTAGTATTGTATACATATTTATTAAATTACATGGATAAAATTAATATTAAAAAAATTAAGAAAAAGGGGACATTAATGGTGATGGATTAATTCACTGTCGAACTTTTGAACTTTCTTATATGGGAAAAAAATCGCGTTTTATGCAGTTTCTGCAGAATTTGTAGGGACCCAAAACAAAACTTCTTGAGCGAGTTTCAATGCAATATAAATTAGGTGTATACCTTCAGAATATTCCTTCAAATGAGGATTCCACACTGCTCAAGCGTAGGTACTGTAGGTTACTTACATTGTAATCGCAAGGCGAATCAAGAATGGACTGTAAAATTAATTGTGAACTTGAAGTTGACACAACGATGGTTAGAGATGGTGAACAGGGAATAAGGAAGGAATCCGACTTACCCCTTTGATGTTCGTCAACGATGTTGCTGGTTGGTTTCACTCACAGGAGATGATTTATTGCACACGCAACTTCCACAACATCTGGGTTGGGTAAGAAACACACTGATGGGAACCGAATATATTCACTGCACAGTATTCAACCCCGAGTTGATATCAATAAAAGCACTGATCATAAAGAGATGTTCCTCAAACCGGCTTCATCAATAAACTGATTTGACAGTTATGTTTATTGTTGTAAATGTCACACAAACGTGGGTATTGTCGGATAATGACAGGTACTTGTAGGTAATAGGATTGGAAAATATCAAGGACAATTTTAAAGGAAGATTGTTGCGTCAACATTTCCGCCCACCTAATTTTGGAACAAAATTAACAAACAAAAAATAGCCCCGGTACTACATATGAGATCAATCACAATATAATAAAAATTATAAGACGCAAGCACACCGGCTGTCTTTTGGGTACAAATAGTCACGAACTATGTTATCAACCAAAAAAATAAAGAATACTATTATGAGACGCAAGCATATTGGCTATCCTCTGTGTATGTATCGAAAAAAAAAAAAATTATAAAAATGAAAAAAAAAAAAAAAAAAAACATATTAATAGAGCAACCTAGTACTTATGGCTCTATGATAAAAATGTTGCTGAGTATTGAAGTAAAATGAGTTATTCTATGGGCAAGGGACATAATTTAACCGCTGGACGGACAAGGTTGCCCTTATTTGTTTTGAGTGTGGCAACTCGAACAATATCATCCTTTCCCGGATGAACTGCGATAATTCGCCCTAAAGTCCATCGTATGGGGGGAAGTCGTTCGTCCTTGACTAGCACTAATTGGCCAATCTTTAAATTGGGTCGGTCGTTCAACCATTTTGCACGTTGTTGTAGAGTATTAAGGTACTCTACATTCCAACGTCGCCAAAAGTGCTGAGACATCTTTTGTATGTGTTGCCAACGACTTAATCGGTTTGACTCAGTATCGGACAGGTCATATTCGGGAAGTCCCAAAAGAAATCCTCCTATCAGAAAATGGCCGGGTGTAAGGGCATCGACATTTTCTGGATCGACCGATAAGGGGCAGAGAGGGCGTGAATTTAGAATAGCTTCGATGGTAGTAAGAAGCGTGGTAAACTCCTCAAATGTTAGGGAAGTATCACCGACAACTCTTACTAAATGATGTTTTACCGATTTGATTCCGGATTCCCACAGCCCACCAAAGTGCGGACTGGCGGGAGGATTAAATGTCCACACAATGCCCTTTTGGGCAAGGAAGTCTGAAATTACTTCACGTTGAGGTGAAGAATGAAAATATTTGAATACCCCAGTTAGGTATCGTTTTGCTCCTACAAAATTTGTGCCGCAGTCACTGTAGACCTCGGAACACAAACCCCGTCGATTAGTAAGTCGCGTTAAGGATGCGATGAAAGCATCAGTGGAGAGATCTGACACGACCTCAAGGTGCAATGCCTTGGTAGCCATGCAGATAAATAGGCATAAATAAGCCTTGGTGGTTTTGGCTCCACGACGTTTATGATCCTTCAGCAGAAAAGGTCCACCAAAATCGACGCCTACACGAGAGAAGGGACGACTAGGTTGGACACGAAAGGATGGCAGATCCGCCATCATAGGTGGATGTGCGGTGGCCCTAAACTTGTGGCAAGTGACACATTTTGATAACTGAGATCGAATGACGGTACGACCGGACATAATCCAATATTTGCGTTGAATAAGAAATTAGAGAGTGCGCGGTCCGACATGAAGATATGCGCGGTGATGGTAATCAATTAACAACCTGGTCAAATGACTAGATTTGGGGAGTAAAATGGGATGTTTAATTTCGGATGGAAGTTCAGAATTTGTTAGCCTACCGCCCACCCTGAGAATACCATGGTGGTCAATAAAACGTTTCAATTTTTGAAGACCAGAAGAACACATTTGATTAGAACTTAATAGAATAAGATCGTTGTGAAAAAAGACTTCCTGTTCGAGTTTAATCATCTTCATGAGTGCATTGTCAAGTTCTTCAATAGTAAGTACCGCATGATTCAAGCTCTGTTTCGCCGTTTGGGAAACGTCAGATAGACAATTCGTTTTGAACCTAAGGATCCAAGCAATGACTTTCTTTAATTTTGATAATGAGGAATACATCGCTATAATAGAAGATGATTTTAATTCTACACTAAAAACGGTAGGTTTCTGGGGTTGAATTTCCGGTAATTCACTTACTGGAATAGATGGTGGCCTCGCCGTAGGCCAATCCTCAAATGGATTACGGAGCCATGACGGACCTGAAAGCCAAGATTGATGTTCTATAAAATGAACGGGAAGGGTACCTCGGGACCCATAGTCAGCACTGTTATCCTCTGAAGTAACGTGGTTCCAAATTGCTCTTGGTGTATTGTCAAGGATCTGAACAACACGGTTCGCGACGAAAGTTTTTAATAAATGTGGTGGCGTCTTGAGCCAGGATAAGACAATCGTCGAGTCAGTAAAGAGAATAACATTTTTAATTTGCGTGGCAAAATGTACTGATGACAATATATATTTGATAAGTTTTGATAGCAGCACAGCTGCACATAACTCTAGTCTAGGGATTGTTAATGACTTTAAAGGTGCGACCTTGGATTTGGCCATCAACAAGTGGCTGGAGTTATCGTTTTTAACAAATAAATATGTCACAGCGGCGTAACCTAGTTGGGATGCATCGCAAAATCCTACGAGAATACAATGACTATCTAGGTTCGTATGGTAATGACGTGGGATTCGTAAATGTTGTAGCAATGGAAGTTGTTCCACAAAGCTTTTCCAAGTGGATAGGATGTGGAGTGGAACTTCGGAATCCCAGCCCACATTCAACTTCCACAATTCCTGCATAATCCTTTTTGCCGTGAAGATTACAGGAGACAACCACCCTAGTGGATCGTATATCCGAGCAAGGGTTGACAATATATTCCGTTTCGAATATACTGCCGAATTTGGTATTGAAATGTGATAAGAGAAATAATCCACTTCGGGATTCCAATACACGCCTAATATTTTAACATTCGATTGAGTTTTGTTAAAATTCATTAATGGTTGTTGAGTTTCAGAATCATGCTCGAGTAATTCTGAACAGTTGCTTGCCCATTTGCTGAGCTCTAGTTTGGCTGATTTTAAAATGGCTACAATATCATCCTTGAGGTGGCGAGCCGATTCAATGGAGTCCGCACCAGTCGCCAAATCATCAACATAAAAATTCTCTAACAGTGCCCTCGAAGCGGCAGGATAGCTTTCCCTCTCATCTCTGGCCAATTGACGTAGAATCGAAATGGCCAAAAACGGAGAAGATGTTAAACCGTAGGTTACAGTTAGAAGTTCATAATCTTTCATCGGTTCATGCGGTGAATTGCGCCAAAGGATGTGCTGATATTTACGGTGATCAGGAATAATCAAAATTTGCCGGTACATTTTACAAATGTCGGCAGTAAAGACGTACTTATGAAATCTAAAATTTAATATCATGTATGGTATTTCTGTTTGTAGTTTTGGACCACTATACAGCATGTCGTTTAATGACACATCGGAGGCCTTCGCAGACCCGTCAAAAACCACGCGAATTTTACCTTTTTCATTAATTACAGCGTGATGGGGTAAATAGTTTGCCCCAGAGTGGGGTGTTACACGTTTCATGTGACCTAGACTTTCATATTCATCAAGAAAATCCGCATAATTTGACGCCAACGTCGCATCCCGGTAAAAACGCTTTTCCAACTTGCGCATTCGTGATTCAGCCAAGCTGTAGGTATTTTGCGGAAAATGACTGTCCGATTTAAAAAAAATCGGAACCACCTATCTTCCATCTGTCTGTCTGTAATGCTCCTTCTGAAATATTTCTTCCGCTTTGGTATTATCGGGGTTCAATTCAGAAATGACCGGAGCTTCTTCAATTTCCCAGAAATTTTTCATTGTATCATTTAATGACATGTCGGACAATGTCAAAAGTGACATTGTCGATGAATCAGTTGATTGACATCCAACTTTCCCGAGAATAATGTAGCCAAAAACTGTATTGAAAGTTCGGGTTACCCCGAACGATATGAGATTGATCATCCAAAATATTTGGATACAGATCGGCGCCGAGTAGAAAATATATTTGACCCGGCTGATCAAAACTTGGATCGGCCATCGTTAAATTGAGAAATCGCGATTTCACACTTTTATCCAGTGCCACAAATGGCATCCATGAAGTAATTTCCTGAATCACTATGGGTGTCGCGGATAACGTAGGTGCTTGCTGATTAACAGGTTTGATAACACATGATGTTATACCTGTGCATGAGTTGACAGCTGTCTGTCCTAATCCATTTAATGGAATCTTATATTTTCGTATAGATAAACCTAGCCTCTTGGCACAGCCCCGAGTTATAAGAGAGACTTGGCTCCCGTTATCGATAATAATTCGAATAGGTAGGGTGACTTGGTCAACAGTGGATCACTTTTTTTTGGAGGCATATAACTTCAACACCAGTTGAGGCATTGTAATGAAAACTTTCACAATGGTTCATTGTTTATCATTCTTGTAAATTGTAATAGTTTAAACTCCGCCTGGGAAGGAAAGTAATATGTACTTATTTGCGATGAGGGAAAATGATCCACTGTGGAACTTGGTGGTACACAGTGGATCAACCTATATTTAACAGTGGATCAAGGATGGGAATTCTTTTAAATAAAAAATTAATACTAGAAATAAATCAGTTTTTATTATTGAAAGAGAAGAACAAACAAAATAGCCCATGGCCAGATAAAAAATAACTGGATTTAAAAAGAAAAAAGAGAACGAAAACAATTATCTAAAGAAGCTAAATAATTTTTTAAAACTCTTGAAATAATTTTTGAGAATTTCTTCTTGTTCCTTAGAAAACACCATACTCACTTCATAGTTAGGAACAAATCGCTTATTTACTACATTGGGCAAATTATTTTGTTTTTTATACCGCTGTAACGTAGTAAAAGCAATTTTTGTATGCTTTGCCGCCCCACGGATACTTGAGCCTTCTGAAATTAGCTTTAATGCCTCTTCTATTTCCGCCTGCGTATGTTTGCCTATTTTTCTTTCTTTCGTCCCTCAAAACAAACAATCAAGACAAATCAGGCATCACCTTACACAGTGGATCATGATCCACTGTGTAAGGTGATCCACTGATCCACTGTAGAACAACACTCCATTTTTAACTAAACATATTATTCTGGCTTTACCCTTTTGAATAAGACATATTTCTGGGTGTTAACACATGTTGTAATAACTACTGATAACAACTAAAATATGCTAAAATTTTTCATGGAAAAAATAATGAAATGGTACGCAAAAATATACTCACGTGATTTTTTTTCTCCTACTACAAAAACACTAAATACAGCACCACACGTCTATTCGCCTGCGCAGCCGGACAAGTACTGACTTGTTTAGTAGCATGGAGGAACACCTACCTAAGAGCCGAACACATTTGCAAACACACTAAGAACTTTCGAGATATTGGAGTCATCCACTGTACCATACCGATCCACTGTAGACCAGGTCACCCTACATACTTTCCGAATTTATTTTGGTTGTGAACAACTGCTGTGCTCAATAATACAGTGTGTGCTTTATTCACATGTACGTTTGACCTTGCGACTGCAGTCAATGACGTGGTAGTCACATTTTCACCCGTTGAGGGTGTTTCAAAATGCAACATAGAATGGTGTCGTTTGTTGCAAATTTTACAGTTAGACTGTGTTTTACATTCACCGAATCTATGCAACTTTAAACAGTTAAAACATCGATTTAACTCTTTAATCCGATTTTTCCTTTCAATTGGAGACATTTCATGAAATTTAGTACATTTATAAATGGAGTGATTTTCTCTGCATATAGCGCACAAGTCAGAGCTAAGACTTGCAGTCAATAAGGACTTTCTCGCAACCGACGACTTTAGTTTAGGTATGTTCGTAGTGATTGGGTTTGATGCTTCAAGAATTCTAATTTGATTGTGTAAAAATTCAAATAATTGAGATGTCTCCGGTAATTTTGTTCGCATAAGTGAAGTTTCGAATTGTCGTCTGGTGTCTTGATCCAAACATCGTACAATTATGTGGGCAACAAAGTTACTAAATAAGTTTTCATGTTTCATTGCATTCAAGGCAGATAAATTCTCTTGAAAAGTATTTAAGAGATGAGTTAATCCATTTATCGATTCATTAGGTAAAGGTTTAAAATTCATCATCTCATCTACATAAAATGTAAATAAAAATCTACTATCTTCATACTTCTGCAGTAGAATATTCCAAGCTATTGGATAATTTTCGGAAATTAAAGGTAATGTTTTTACTAAATTTAATGCGGTTCCCCGCAGTAACGATATTGAATGGTGGAATTTTTCAATGTCTGTGTACATCGCATTATTGTGTACTAAGCTCGCAAATAATGCATGAAAACTATGAAATAAAACTATCCGGCTCGAAGGACCAAATAATGTAATCGCAAGGCGAATCAAGAATAGACTGTAAAATTATTTGCAGAACTTGATTCTAATTTAATGTTTAAATTCTTACGGTTTTCTTTTTCAGATAAAATTTCAAAATACAAGACATCCAATTCCCCGGAAACTGTGGTAATCTCCGAACAATCGCCTGCCTTGTCTGATTCGATTAATATAGCTTCGATTTCATTATGTAATGATTCTATTTCCTTGAGCCACTCAGAGACTTTGTCACAACGGCTTAAAAAGATTTCCCTTTTCTTCTCATCTTGGTCTAAAAAAGGAATCAATTTATGTGTAATTTGAATTCTTGCTAACATACGATCTCTACGAGCCTTCAATATAGCGACCTTCTTATCTGCCATTTTGCTCATCAATTTGTAAGAATAATGATTTTACACAGAAAACAGCCAATACGCAACGACAATAATAATTTTGAATCTAATGAATTTAATTTCTAATTCAATCCGGCTCGAAGGACCAAATAATGTAATCGCAAGGCGAATCAAGAATGGACTGTAAAATTAATTGTGAACTTGAAGTTGACACAACGATGGTTAGAGATGGTGAACAGGGAATAAGGAAGGAATCCGACTTACCCCTTTGATGTTCGTCAACGATGTTGCTGGTTGGTTTCACTCACAGGAGATGATTTATTGCACACGCAACTTCCACAACATCTGGGTTGGGTAAGAAACACACTGATGGGAACCGAATATATTCACTGCACAGTATTCTACCCCGAGTTGATATCAATAAAAGCACTGATCATAAAGAGATGTTCCTCAAACCGGCTTCATCAATAAACTGATTTGACAGTTAAGTTTATTGTTGTAAATGTCACACAAACGTGGGTATTGTCGGATAATGACAGGTACTTGTAGGTAATAGGATGGGAAAATATCAAGGACAATTTTAAAGGAAGATTGTTGCGTCAACATACATCTTATAAATATTAGTTAAAGAATAATAAATTTAAGTCTTAATTATTATTGCTACAGCACTAGAAGTTATTCAAATTCTTCTGCAAGGGTTTCATATAATTTCCATAGCTTTGTCGTCAGCAAACATCATGGAAAATGCTGGTTAAATCTGAATAAGGTACTTACATGATGCAATTCTGGAGAGGTTAAATGAACTTGTTTGATATAATCGTGGCTTTGTTTAACAGTTTCTGCATCCTAATACGTGGTATAGTATTGCGTCAGAATACGGAGAGGTCTGAAAAGGAAAATTAATTAAATTATTAGCCAATGAAGTACATTCAGGAATCAGGAACATTGTATCAAAGAACGAGAGGTCAGTACCTGTATTTAACAACGGGTTCAGGTCCTTCTTTCAATTGGTGGAGATAGACCGGATATTTTATGATGACTGGAAGATTAAGCGTTTGCAACGCATTCTTTTTTAATCCCAAAAGTACCGTATTTTTGCTTTCAATCGCGAAATGACACCCACAAACAAACGTATTTCTTGCTGATTCTTGCTAGCACCGGATTATCGAATCCGTCTGAGCAACCTTTAACACAACACGGCATTAATTTATTACCTTGAAGAATTCTAGCAAGCAACCTTATTTTTAGATGGGTGAAAGAAAATTCAAAATATTCACGCTAAAAACTTCAACTGACTTCAACTTTCGAAATGGCGTCTTGGAAATTACCGTTATTTTTTATCGGAGCATAACCCATGCTTAGCTTCTCTTTCTGTTACACAAGTCGCTATGGTAGAGAGCGAGAGATCAAACTACAATTTTTGCTCTGAGCCAATGAGATCTGAGCTTTCAGCCACAACAGCTTTGTCTATAAGAATCTGGGTTGGGGATAATTCTTCCCATCAGGGTTACAAGGTCAGACGGGAGTTATACGCCCCTGGGCTAGAGGAAACTAAAAAAGGCGCGACCATAGACAATTAAATATTAATTCGTAGCCTACCCCATTCATTGGACTAAAACATTATTTAAAAAATAAAAATGTTTCAAATGTCGAAATATTCCATCACAACAAGAAAGATCTTTAACCCTAGAAAGATAGTCTGCGTAAAATTTACGCATGCGTTTGCGAAATATCGCTCTCTCTTTCTAAATAGCGCGAATCCATAGCCGTGCGTTTAGGACATGTCATTTGTCACTGAGAGCTGTCATGTAGTGTAAGTGTCGATAAGGTAAGTGTCACCTGTTTTGAAATATAACGAACGCCTGAGTCAAAATTACGCATGATTATCTGTTACGTTACTTTGATGATAATATGTGCCAAAGCTGTTTGTAACTGATTTTTACATAACCATATAATATGTTTCTAATATAAGATATATTGCTAATTGTTGCTTTTGTACTAAAAAAGACTGATTATTGTAGTAAAAAATAAGTTTCGTATGAAAGAGTAAGTGTTCAAAAATTTCGTTGATTTATAGAAGAAGTATAAAGTTTTTTTTTCTTTTTTAAAAATAAAGGAGTATAAGTAAACTATCTTTAATATAAATATTCTTAAATATGTGTTAATAAATAATCACATAAAATTTATTGAAATAAATAAATAAACCTCGACCTGCAGCTGCATAAAACATATGCGTCAATTTTACGCATGAGTATCTTTTCCGTACTACACAATATGATTATCTTTTTAGGGTTAAGACAAAGTGCTGTCCTGAAAAACGAGCTTAAAGTATCTTTCTTTAGTGCTCATTTTTTCAGGACAGCGCAAGTAATGTAAAATCTTGCTCCAAGATGAACAATCAATCTGTCTAAAAAATAATCTACGATTACTTGAAATTTGAAACTCTTTAAATAAAGGATTTGATTTATCATTAATCGGAAAGGGTTGTTACTGAGAAATCATTTTCAACGTTCATGTTCGGGTTCTGTGAAAGTCCTATTCAAATTCTGTAAGTATATATTCATAATTTAGTAGCTTGACAGAACTGAAATAATAACAGAACTTGAAAAAAATCTTTCATAGAACATGAAAATTAATTTTGAAATTTGTAGAATAATAAAAATTCTTCTAAACAGACCGTCATTTAGATTATCAAATATGAAATATGAAGACGTGCTTTTTACGACGTAATCGAATTATGTAATTTCTCTACTTTTAACAGAAAATTGAAGAACACAAAATTTTTAATTTCGTTTACTTAGAATTACATTTATACATTTATATTAAGAAATTAAATTCAAGATCATTATAAGTCATGAATTCTTTATCGGAAAATAGAATTTCTTTGTCCTGCTAAAAAGGAAGTCACGATTCTTTTATGTTTTGAATAAAATATAATTTTATTCATTCATTTTTTTTCTTGGAAAATGATTAAAATATATTGAACTACTACTAGGAGAGGAGTTTTTATCGTAGCCAGTAAAAGAACCGGGCATTTTCATGTGGTACTTTCACGATTCTTTTATGTTTTGATTAAAATATAATTTTATTCATTCATTTTTTTTCTTGGAAAATGATTAACATATATTGAACTACTACTAGGAGAGGAGTTTTTATCGTAGCCAGTAAAAGAACCGGGCATTTTCATGTGGTACTTTGTACTTTGGACAAATCAACATAATACCTTGTTCCGAAAAACTCAAAAGTAGTTTATACTGGGACCAAGAATTAAATACTTATGAGCTATTTACAACCCCCCCCTCCATGGAGTCGAATAAATATTGGCGTTAATTACTTCCTTCAGATTTTTTTTAATAACTGCCCCTACATGGATTTGAAAAATTACTTTGGGGAAGCAAATATCGGAATTTTTTGTTGGGAATTACCTTTCACAGAAAACTTTTATGGAAACCCCTTCTCTAACTTGACTCAAGTGAGTGTTTTGATGAATTTTAAAGGAATTTTGACCCATATGTGTAAAAAAAATGTACAATGGACAAAATCGGAATCGTTTGACCTAAATATTCGATTAGAAACGATTTGATTTCGTTTTTCTTGTTGTGATTTTTTTTAGGTTCACGGATTTCTCACTGTTAATAGATTGAAGATATGCTAGCACTATAATATTTATAAGACGCAAGTCGAAAGAAGTTGTAATGTTCTTAAAGGCCAGGTTCATGAAAACTATATTAATTGTCTATGACTTCATTCTTGTCTATGCATAACCTATATATTTTTTGACATGTGCTTTCTTCTCCGACAGTCTTTCTTCCTGTTTCTAAACTTTGTTTATCCCGCCCTGTTAAACTTATTATCCCATGCATGTGATTGTATTTGGTAAGTAATAATACTTTAATTCATCGTATTAATTTTGGTATCGGCCGTTCTTCCAGTTTAGTTAGGGAATCTTTGGTCGTTTTGTCACAGCAGAATGTTTAAACTGTCAATTTGACATGTACATATTATTAGATTATAATAACAAATGCATTTTTTTTAAATTACAACAAATATACGTATTACAGATGTTTTATTACAGATGGATTACAACGGAATGGCGGTAGACAAAACAGTTAATAAATAAAAGATTTATCCAAGATAAAACGACGTCTTTCTCAACCATTGTCAAAACTTCAAGGTTTTTTAATGTGTACTTTTGCTAAGACTTAAGAAGCCAAATTTTAAAAACTGATTTATATTAGAATTTCCTTTACAACTTTTATCTGTTTCAGATATATTTGTTTGGGGTTAAACAAAATACCAAACTCTACCAAAGCAGACCATGGATCTACTGAAGCCAGATACTATATCCATCAAGACGGAACCAGGGCTCCAGGAAGAAGGTGGAGGTGAAATTCCATTTTCGAATTTAGATTTCGACCTCCCAGCTGTAAAGAAGGAATGCTTGCAATATGCTGATAGTTCTCAAACAGCCAGTTAGTTGTATTGCATACGTGTAAAATATAGAACCTTAATTTCGGGAACTGGGTAAAAATGACTAACTACTCGCTGCGTTGGACCTACATATATAGCCCAGCTGGCGGCGGTACTAAATACACGAGACCGCTGGTAAACTACGGGTCACTCGCTTCAGCGAGATTCTTCTGGTAGTTTCGATGGCGCTGGAATTATGCCTAGGCAATAGGCTAGAACCTTCTAGGGAATGCGCGAAATATACATAGTCCAACTCGCAAATTATTGTCGTAGGTAGCTCGCTTGGACGTCGCGAATAGGTAGCTCTTAGAAAGGTAGCTGGTAACTATTTACATTACGCGATGAAATTTGTTGCGTAAAATGTCTCGTACATTCTCAGCCCATGCGTTTTAAACTGGTCGGCTTTCTGGAATACTCTAGCAGTATTGATCGCTACAAATTCATGAATATCGATTGAGAAAACACTATCCCATTGATTTAAAACACTCTACTTACGGTGCTCTAGAGCAGCGTTTTTATATCTTAAAGACGTTCCCTCAAGCGGACGTCTGAGGTCATTTTTATCTGATTACCTTTAAATTTCCATCCAAATTTTCGCTTCTACATTGTTGATCATTGGTATAAAAAAAATAGTCAATTTTTCCAATTAATTTTTTTTTCGTTTTATATCAATGGTAAGAAGATACAGGGCTGCCCCCATGTGGGTACAATTGGAGTAGTTTGCTCCGGCGTCGAATATTTAGCCTAATATTTAACACATGGCCCTTTATATTATTTTTGATAAATACAGCGTTACAAAAAAACACAAATCATCATTTTATCGATTACAGTGATATCCTGTCTTGGCGTGTACTAATTTATACTGTGAGGGCAGCCAAAATTAAACTCGCGCCAGGCGAGGTTTGGTTCGAGGCTGGCCATGCAAAAATACAATTTATTTTTTTGTTCCAGGAATCAAAAATGTGGAGACAGTTACCATAAACGCGGATCTCGGACCCCGACAAGTTGAAGCGGGGCTTACTTATATGAAAATTGACATAGACCTTCCGGATATTAAAGAGGAATGCTTAGAACGCTTTGGAAGAATTACCAAGGCAGCAGGTAAAACCAATTTTCATTCTAAACTTGAACAATACGACCTCTCCTATTTTTTTAACGTTTCTAGGAACTTACTTCGCTTATTTACTCTTAGTTTAGGAAATAAGGTTAACCGAGTCATTTTCATCGATGTTATTTTTCAAATTTGTCGACAGATCTTAAGACGCATTTTGTGGTAAAAGGATACACTCCTCCCCATCGCAACAACTACTTCTCTCCCAAGTCAAATTTTGCAATGAACGTAAGCTCCCATGTAAGAGAAAAACCTTTTTCTTGTTCCAAGTGCAACTATTCAACAGCTCAAAAGCGATATTTAAAGAGACACATGCTGACTCACAGTAGAAAAAAACGTTTTACATGTTCCTTGTGCAACTATGCATGTTATCAAAAAAGCGACCTTAACGGACACATACGGATTCACAGTGGAGAAAAACCTTTTTCATGTTCCGTGTGCAGATATGCGTGTTCTCAGAAGGGTCAGCTGAAGAGGCACATGCTGACTCACAGTGGAAAAAAACCTTTTTCATGTTCAGTGTGCACCTATGCATGTTATCAAAAGAGCCACCTAACGAGCCACATGCTGACTCACAGTGGAGAAAAACCTTTTTCATGTTCCGTGTGCAGCTATGCGTGTTGTCAGAAGGGTCAGCTGAAGAGGCACATGCTGACTCACAGTGGAAAAAAAACTTTTTCATGTTCAGTGTGCAACTATGCATGTTATCAAAAGAGCCAACTTACGAGCCACATGCTGACTCACAGTGGAGAAAAACCTTTTTCATGTTCCGTGTGCAGCTTTGCGTGTTGTCAGAAGGGTCAGCTGAAGATGCACATGGTGACTCACAGTGGAGAAAAACCTTTTTCATGTTCAGTGTGTAACTATGCATGTTATCAAAAGAGCCGCCTAACGAGCCACATGCTGACTCACAGTGGAGAAAAACCTTTTTCATGTTTCGTGTGTAGCTATGCGTGTTGTCAGAAGGGTCAGCTGAAGATGCACATGCTAACTCACAGTGGAGAAAAACCTTTTTCATGTTCAGTGTGCAACTATGCATGTTATAAAAAGAGCCACCTAAAGAGCCACATGCTGACTCACAGTGGAGAAAAACCTTTTTCATGTTCAGTGTGCAACTATGCATGTTATCAAAAGAGCCACATAACGAGCCACATGCTGACTCACAGTGGAGAAAAACCTTTTTCATGTTCCGTGTGCAGCCATGCGTGTTGTCAGAAGGGTCAGCTGAAGAGGCACATGCTGACTCACAGTGGAGAAAAACTTTTTTCATGTTCAGTGTGCAACTATGCATGTTATCAAAAAAGCGACCTTAACGGACACATGCGGATTCACAGTGGAGAAAAACCTTTTTCATGTTCCGTGTGCAGCTATGCGAGTTGTCAGAAAGGTCACCTGAAGAGGCACATGCTGACTCACAGTGGAGAAAAACCTTTTTCATGTTCAGTGTGCAGCTATGCGTGTTGTCAGAAAGGTCAGCTGAAGAGGCACATGCTGACTCACAGTGGTAAAAAACCTCTTTCATGTTCAGAGTGCGACTATGCCCGTTGTTAACAGGGTAACCTGAAGACACACATGCTGACTCACAGTGGAGAAAAACCACCTTTATGTTCAGAGTGCGACTATGCAAGTTATCAACAGGGAACTAAAGAGACACATGCTGATTCACAGTGGAGAAAAACCTTTTTCATGTTCCGTGTGCAACCTATACACGTTATCGAAAGAGCGACATAACGAGCCACATACTGACTCACAGTGGAGAAAAACCTTTTTCATGTTCCGTGTGCTAGATGCCTGTTGTATAAAGGGTCAGCTGAAGAGACACATACTGATTCACAGTGGAGAAAAACCACTTTTATGTTTGGAGTGTGACTATGTCAGTTATCACCAGGGTAAACTGAAGAGACACATGCTGATTCACAGTGGAGAAAAACTTTTTTCATGTCCCCTGTGCAACTATGCGTGCTATCGAAAGAGTCAACTAAAGTTCGACATGCTGACTCACAATGGAGACAAACCTTTTTCATGTTCCGTGTGCAAATATGCGTTTCGTCAAAACGGTCAGCTTAAGAGGCATATGCTGATTCAAAGTGGTAAAAAACCTTTTTGATGTTCAGAGTGCGACTATGCATGTTGTAAACAGGTTTACCTGAAGACACGCAAGCTGACTCACAGTGGAATAAAACCTTTTTCATGTTCCTTTTGCAACTATACATGTTATAAAAAAAGCGACCTTAACGTACACATGCGGATTCACAGTGGAGAAAAACCTTTTTCATGTTCCGTGTGCAACTATGCATCTTATAAAAAGAGCAAATTAACGGGACACATGCTGACTCACAGTGGCGAAAATCCTTTTTCACCTTTCTTCCGAAACTATGCATTTTATCAAAAATCCGACCTTCATGAACACATACGGATTCACAGTGGAGAAATACCTTTTTCATATGATTTAAGATTTTTTTCACGACCAAAAGTATTTTTGTTATTTGTTTTTGGGGGATTATGCCATGTTGCGCTAACTCCTTCTTTAGACAACGTTTAAAAAAAATATACGTTTATGTTAGCTCAGAGGGTTGGAGCTGGCAACACGGGACCACATCCTCATACATAAGCTCACATTTCACCACAACCTCAAATAACACATCTGCCCTGATGATGGACACTGCAATGCTGTTCGAAACTTTGGCTAAAGAAGGAGTTAGCGCAACACGGCATAAAACCCCAAAAACAAATAACAAAAATACCCTTTTCATGTTCCATAAGTCACATATTAATGTTTTTTTATTTATTTATTCATTTGGGAAATCGACAGTTTACATTTAATCACTTTGTACATAAGTGTTATTTAGTAAAATAAAACCAATTATGGATTTCCTCCTTGTGACTTTAACTGAGACAACGTAATTTAAGTTTGTGAGAAAGAAATATTAATTTAAAAAAATATACCAATCAAAAGATTACATAAAACGAAAAATTTACGAAACAATACATTTATACCCATGGAGAGAGGTTGTAGATAAAAAATAAATCATAGTAGAGATATAAACAATAGAGACATAAACATTATTCGTTTTGCTTTGATCAACACTGAATAGGACACAAGAGCGTGTTGAACGCGCAGGTACATTGAATGGAATCTTGTTTAGCAAACCCTGGGCATGGAATATTATTTTAACTACTTTATACAGGAATAGTGCCTAATAATTATGATGCCTCCGTACACTCAGTCAATCAATTTTAAAGTATGAAGCTGCCCCCGTATAATTATTAAATCTTACAAATGACTTTTACCAAATATATTTTAGGAATTCGTTTTGAATTGCTTCGATTTTGTTTATGTGGATTTTCTAAATTGGAGACCAAACAACTGATGCACACTAAGGGCTGCCACCTTTCAATAACAGTAGACCCCGAATTTTAGAAATATATTTTTTTTATTTAAATAAAACTTGTTTTGTACGAATTATTTGATTAATGCAAAATGTTGTGGAAAATTACCATTTGTAATGTTTTTCCCTTGAGACATTGTTGATTTGCACGGATCGAAGCTTCTCAAACCTTCCATTTTTTCCATAGATTCAATATTTTACTGAATTTTACAATCATTCAGATAAAACTGTTATTTGGTAACTCCTTGCCAAAACAAAAACTGTTCTGAAAATTCGATAAAATACTCTTTGAGATGTGTGTATTACAAGTCAACATATCTATTTCTAAATAAATAAATTTTGATATCAAAAATGCCAACAGGCTTAAAAAAAAACTTACCCGTGTATTTTCATTAAAAAAGTATTAAAATTTACGAAACTCGGAATTTTGAAAACACGTTTCATCACTCAACACTTTTTAAAATTAAAGTACCACTTCACTTTTTATTGCTTTTATATAATTTTATTTTAAAATTGATGGTTGAACTTTGATATTTTTATTTCACATGTTTTCAATCACCTAAATTATTCAAACTTTTACCTCCGTTAACCATTGATTGTATAATCTGATTCTAAAAATATTTACGATGCACATATGCCTAAAGCATTTGTATAGTAAATTAATATAACTTCTGTTTATTTCCTGTAAAATTTAATGAATATTTTTCAATTTAAAATTAGTGTTACGCATAACCTCAAAAAATTCTGTTTCTTCCAAATCGTGACGATAAAATCAACGTAGAACTTTAAATTAACTGGTTAATATAACATAATTGATCAATTTGTTAAAACAAAACGGTATAACCACCAATTTATACTATAAATTTTGAAATTAAAACACGCTAAAAACTCGATTCCTTTCGTTCCCGCACGCAAATATAACTGACATTTTGTAAATATTAGGGATGTGCTGTTTAACTCAAATAGACGAATTACGAATCGATTCGAAATTCCCTTGCGGGGCTTTTTGTCCCGCGTTCGTTTTTTACAATTAAATAAAACAATATAAAAACCATGGAATTTATTTACATGACATACCGGTTTCGCTTTGTTTATTGGAGTGCAAAATTAAACTTCTAATAAAAATATTTATGCGCACGAGTAATTTATTATTACTTTAATATATATTAAATTATTTTTTATACAGAATTTAAGTAGAACGAATCTTGTTAATAACATAATATGTAATAACATAATATATAAAAAAAATCGGAAACACTTAAAAATTATCGCATATCTTCATATATACTTGCTTTGGAAGCAATGTTTTTAGAGTGAAATATATCGACAGAGCAAGTTTCATTCCCCGCACGATACAATATCTAAGAACTGTATATAAAAATTACAACATTGAATGGAGCATGGAGTGTAGTATTGTATTTATTGGGTACATTGTAATTATCATACTCACTATGCAATGGCAATGTTCGTTGATAATTTTAAATAATAATAAAAAAACATAAAATAAATTAAATGTGAAGACATTCCCCATTTTAGAACAGTTAAATCTTCAAATTAAAAAAGAAAATAAAACATTTTTTAACTTATTTCCACTTGTTTATTTTACCAGTACCGGTTTCGTCCTATTATGGATATCTTCAGGCTGGCAATTGAAATTCTTTTGTTACAGAATTTATACAAAATTAGGTACACAATGTCAAGGTAGGTACATATGTTTGGGTTATTAAATTATAATGGTTCTTTAAGGTTAATATGTCATAAATAAGAAATAATAATATAACAATGGTCACTACAGCAGAATAATCGATAATTTAGTAAATAAAATAATGAATTTTCCTGCATACCACGCAGGACAATCCGGAAGAGAAGAATCAAACTGTATAAAAGAACACCTCCTTAGTTGGGCAAATCAAAAAGTGGGGGGGGGGGTTATGATCTATTGAACATAATTTTGCATTTACCAGAAAACGAAAATTATTTCCACAAAGATAGAGATGTCAAAACTCTTAACGTCTGTAACAAAGGATCAGAAGATTACATAATTAAATTACACAATTGTTATTTAAGGTAAATAAGTCACGAATAACAAAATGTTCAATAATCATCAATACATACATCACAAATTACTTAGAATAAAATATTTAATATAAATCTTCGTTAATGCCATATTATAGCCAAGCCTAATTAAAAAAAAATGGAGATAAAACAACAAGAAAATAAACACGTTAAAAATAGGTACATTCATAATAATAAGACCACAACGAAATAGCTAACATAACCATCGGGACGTCCTGTGCGAAGGATACCAGAATTTAAAAAAAGTATGACTTATTCGAGCCATAAGAAAAGAAAAAAAAATAATGTTATCGTAGCAGATCAAAAAAGGTTCGTGTCTCCATCATCAGAAGCCTACATGAATGATCACAACAGTAATAAAAAAATTGATTGAGTTCGTATTTTGTGACAAGAACATACTACACCAAAAGCAGCCGACAACTAAGATATGTTTAATCCCAAAAGTTTTGACACATATTGCGTTAGGAAAAATATTTGACTGAAAAACGTTAACAACACTTGCCATCAAAAGAAGAAACTTATAAAAGCGAACCCACAACAAATGCCTGAATACTAAAAAATACTAAACCAAAAAATTTAAAAACAAGCCTGTAACAAGATGAAACGAATTATTGGTTTTCAGAAATATATAAACATTATGTCGCTAGATTCGGAAAAGTAACTACTGAAACCGTGACCATGCTAAGGACCGTGATCGTTCTAATGTACATAAGTCAAACAAAACTACTTGAGAGTTGATAGCAGGTGAATTGCAGGCAGCAGTTCTAAAGATAATTGAATACAACGTTGATAAGAAACACGCATTAAACAGACTAAGTAATTCAAATCTACGCAGTAGCAAAGTTTTCCTCAAGAGAACCACGACGGGCGGTCGAGTGACGAAAACATATCATTATAATGTGCAAAGCAGGTACTGGGCCGCCTGGGGGAGGGAAATATATGCACAATTAGCCATCCAGATGATAACAATCAACAATAGATGATCAGTCACGACAAGCAGAAAACACTGTAACCCTGTCCACTCAATATGAGTATTCAGTCAGATTTATTTATATTTGATAAACTAATAAGATTCCTTTCTGCGCACAACAAGGTCACCGCTCTTAATACACCATACCTGCGAAACTAAAGGCAGGTATGATAATATTTAAAGCATGGTTCTACGCAGAGTGGTACCTCACAGGTTTCACAAATAAAAATTGTTCTCTTTTCAACCCTGTTGCGGTCGGCACACCAAATGCACCGGAGGCGCCGTTTTTTATTTACTGGTGGAGGTTGTATGTCGTTTGTTTCAGTCTGTAAGTCAGTGGTCATGAAATGAGTCTTTGGGAAGTGGTTACCAGGGCGGAGGCGGGAAGGGTTGGCAAACTTGTCGTTCACTACTACTCGTCTTGCCGGCGTCCGTAGCTGTGCCAACAGGAGGTGCTTTTCCGTCAACTGCGACACAAGCGACGTCCTGAGCATCAAAGTAGTTACCTTCAATGAAGACGATTGCCGATACATCACCATAGAGTTGTGAATACTCACGTTGAGCAGACGCTTGAACATCTTGTGGTGCCATTTCTGGCACCTCTTGCGTTCAATTAAGTAGGGTTCCAGCATCTGATCTTTTTTGTCAACACCTCCCATGTATTTATTGTAGTCTCTGACAACTTTTGGTTTACATATATTCTACCTACCCCTGGAAGGTCCAAGTTCCATTTCTGCGCCATGGTAGGTCGATATAGTCGTCACCTTCTTCTAGTCTTGCCACGATAGTACGGCGACATCACCAGCGTGGCGACCGAAGTAATGTCCGTCAGCCATGTCGATACGACTGAATTCTGGTGGAACATTGGCACTATTAGTGCGCAATGTCAGTCTGTCTTATTTCGCTTGAGGTACCTAGCTAATAGAGGAGCAATTGTCCATCCAAAGCTTATTCAATAGTGTTTTATAAGCCTAAGCACTGTGAATGTGGATCTCAAAACCCCAGGTGTTGAATCTACAGCAGTTGTTTTTCCCGAATAAACAAAGAACGACCACAGATAGCTAGTCACGGAATCACAAAGTTCAAAACTCTTTAATCCGAATTTAGCAGCCTTTGTTTTAATGTATTGCTTCATACCCAATTGACCTTTCCATAATGTTAACGACTCGTCAATTGAAATATTTTGGCCTGGAACATAAAGTTCTTGAAATTTGGTATTCAAGTGAATTATTATAGGCAATATTTTCGAAAGCCGCATGTCTTCAGGACAATTGTACCTACGATCGTTGTCGTTGTAGTGTAAACACCTCACCAACTCACCGTACCGCTTGTAAGTAATTAATTTTCTAAACACATTAGTTTTCACCAACCAATGAGTTGAGGAACAAGAATTTATTGTTGGCATGCGAATGGCCGGTCAGTGGTTGAGTGGGCATAGCGCTTGGGTCTCACCCGAGCGTCGCGTGTTCGATTCCTCGGCTGGCTAAGTCCTCCATCACAACACAAGCAACATTTTCGGCTTTCTGTGGTGGTAGTAGGAGATTTTCAAACATTGTTGGGTTATCCGTGACCCGGGAATATTTGTCTTTCTTTTAAAAAAAAAAATAAAAAAAAAAAAAAAAAAATTCCTAGCATCATGAAAAATGAAAACAAAATTAAAATTTCATGTCTGTCAGTGTTCCTCCATGTAAGGCTTAGATTGTCATGACGCCGAGCGTCCATCGCATATTTGTTCGTCTCTGCTACAATAAAATCAAGAATCTCATCAGTCCATATAGCTCGAAATGCGTCATAGATGGTATCATACTTAGAGGTAGGCCCTGACATCTGGGGCACAAATGTTTCCTTTTGACCGGCATATGTACTTATGCCAGCCCAAAAGAACTCCGATGCGTTCTCACTATCGGTCAACAAATGATCACCGGTATCCGAAATTGGGGTCATCCACTTCTTCACCATCTGCCTCAAGTGTTGGCCGATGATCAGAACGTGCTGGCAACGGTGCACCTCGCGCTTGGCGAATGCGCCCACCGCGAGCCATACGGGTCATTTGTGCCCGAGATAAAGCCGAGAGCTCGGGAGGTACCTGGTCATCCGTCGCATAAACCTCAGTTTGTAAATTCCCGGATACCCAGGTATCTCCCACTCCAACAGGACGTGCCCTCCGGCGGCGTTGCTGGACAGCAGCCCGGACGATGTTGCTGCCTTCGGTCCCAACACCGTTTCCGCGGGTGCGTCTGTTTCCGCGGCCGCGTCTACCCCCCCGTGACGCCTCCAGTGGAACAAGGAACTCGAAATCTAAAAATAATGGTAGAAGTTATAGAAATTATTACTTTTTGTCATATTTTGTAGAAGTTTATGTAAAATAATAATAAATAGATAAAAAAGTATATAAAATGTACCTTCTGCGTAGCTGCCATCCACTTGGCCAGCAATACCGCCACCGACGTCTGTCATCAATTCTGAAAATATAACAAATTATTAGAATGCAAGTACATAAATCGATATATACATATCTTAAGAAATAAATATAAATGAATTTACGTTCTGCATGGCTGCCTCCCGCCTGGCTAGTACCGCCGCCACTGACATCTGTCATCAATTCTGAAAATATATCAAACTATTAGAATGCAAGTACATTTCTCGATATCTTCATAAGAAAAACTATGCTTTATGTTACGTATTTATTACTGCAATATTTTTACTGGCACTCATACCATCGTCCGTGGTCTGGAAAACTACTTCCATCATCCCCACATCCATATTCCTTGCGTAAAATGATGACGCCTGTAAATAAAGCAAATATATTATTATATAATTATTCACCGCATTATTTCAAGTGCAGTGTGAAATAAAATAAATAATGAATACCTCTTCGAAATCATCAACCGGGTTGAGGATTTCTTTCCCACTTGCCTCTTCGTCATCTTCTTCGCTGCTGGTACTTATCATTTCTGTTTCGAGAAATTCCAGCAACTCGGTTGGTGGCTCTTCCTCCGTTGCGCAATTCCATAATTTCCTAATGTAATTGTCACAATAATGAGTTTTATGTATTATTCTATCGCTGAATTTTGGTAACCAAAAATCTTTACAGTTAGATACCTATTTATTATTTCTGTATGTTATTTTTTTTCTCCAATTCATTATCAATATTTAATATTATTACGATAGTACATAAAAAAATGATTATAAGCAATCATTATTAGCCTGAAATATCCATTCAAACTGACAAGAATCGAACACGTTTAAATATAGCATATAATAATTTGTTATCTTTTGTGCTATGCATAAAAACCTTGTCTTATAAACTTTAGTTTGATATTAAAAAAAAAAGATTATTATTAAATTTTAAATTTAAAGAAATTTTAGATAAAGATAATGCACAATAACGATAATATACCTACTTTATAAAATATAATTAAAATTACAGTTACAAAATAAATAATTAATACCCACCAATCTTCGAATAAATTATCGATTCAATTTTGGTTGGACCCCTCACTAAATTATGCAATTCAGAAATTTGGTACATAAAACATATTTCGACATTCGAGTTGACATTTTAGAACAATACTTTGTAAATATATAAAAAGTCATTACTGTGTTTCGTGAATATTAAATGTAAATATATGCTTCCACTTTTTACATAAAAATATTCATAAAATACACGGAACTCAATTACTAAAAATGGATTTAAAAATGCGTTTGCGGCGATTTAGCATTTTTTAAATTTTCTATAGATAATTATTGCATTTAAATCATCAAAACCTATCAAATATAACATAAATACGTATATAATATATTGATTAACAAATACAAGTTTACTTACGTAGACATTTCGTCGTATTTTTTTGTTAAAAACGGTTTTTTGTAAATTCAGGCGCACACACTTCACGATTGTACTTGTGAATAAACGGCGGGAAACAAAACGGTCACTTTGATTCAAGATAGTAAAATATCTATGTAAAATAGCTTCAATATTTCAAAGACAATGACAAGCACTATTTTGTTCTCTTTCTGACATAAAAGAAATAATTCATTTTTAGATGAGAGGAAAAGAGATATATGCAT
The DNA here is from genome assembly GCF_061612785.1 of Hesperophylax consimilis. NCBI lineage: Eukaryota > Metazoa > Arthropoda > Insecta > Trichoptera > Limnephilidae > Hesperophylax > Hesperophylax consimilis. Next base: position 13,029,366 of record NC_142852.1, read on the forward strand.
TTTAATAATGTGCGGTCGTTCTGGGACAAATATGGTCTTAGGAGAGTATAATGCGCGCACGGCATTTGGGACTGTTTGGGTCTTAGAAGGTCACAATGGTTAATAGATTGAAGATCTGCTAGAGGTATAATATTTACAATACGCAAGTCGATAGAAATTTTAATGTTCTTAAAAGGCAAGGTTCATGGAAATTATTTCAATTGTCTATGACATCATTCTTGTTTATGCATAACCTATATATTTTTTGACATGTGCTTTCTTCTCCGACAGTCTTTCTTCCTGTTTCTAAACTTTGTTTATCCCGCCCTGTCAAACTTATTATCCCATGCATGTGATGGTTATTGGTAAGTAATAATACTTAAATTCATCGCTATTCATTTTGGTATCGGCCCTTCTTCCAGTTTAGTTAGGGAATTGGGCGTTTTGTGACAGCAGAATATTTAAACTGTCAATTTGACATCTACCTTTTATTAGAACAAATTACAAATGCATTTTTCATAACAGTTAATAAATAAAGAATTTACCCAAGATAAACGACGTCTCTCTCAACCTTTGTCAAAACTTCAAGGTTTTCTAGTGTGCATTTTTGCTAAGACTTGAGAAGCCAAATTTTATAAACTGATTTATATTAGAATTCCGTTATAACTTGGTTCTGTTTCAGATATATTTGTATGGGGTTAAACAAAATACCAAACTCTACCAAAGCAGACCATGGATCTATTGAAGCCAGAGACTATATCCATCAAGACGGAACCAGGACTCCAGGAAGAAGATGGAGGTGAAATTGCATTTTCGGATTTAGATTTCGGCCTCCCAGCTGTAAATAAGGAATGCTTGCAATATGCGGAGAGTAATCAAACAGCCAGTTAGTTGCATTGCATACGTGTAAAATATAGAACCTTAAATTCGGAAACTGGGTAAAAATGACTAACTACTCGCTGCGTTGGGCCTACCTACATAGCGCAGCCGGCGGCGGTGGTAAGTACGCGAGTCCGCTGGTAAACTACGGGTCACTCGCCTCAGCGAGATTCTTCTGGTAGTTTCGATGCCGCTGGAATTATGCCTAGGCAATTGGCTAGAACCTTCTAACGCAGTCATACTCAACCTGCGGCCCGCGGGCCGCATGCGGCCCGCCGAGCTATTTTGTGCGGCCCTCAATACATTTAATATCAGGAACATGATTTGCAAAATCTGGCATTCTATATCACGTTAATTTGAGATTAATTGTGACTTTGACGTACAGACATTGAACCCGAAGAGGATAGTATAAGTATAATATACTATCTATATAATATAATATGGTATAAGAGTGTTGCTACTGCACACTATAACTGCACACGCTAGATCTATCTCTAAAAAACAAAGATTTGACAGACAAATATGCGCGCAAATAATTTTGCTCGTGGCAACACATAAATTTTTGACAGTTCCAAAGTTAAATGGTTACCAGTGTTACTAACAACGAAGGCTACTAAACATAACAAAAACCTCTTGAACTTATCTTTATATATCTATTTGATATAATATTTTTTGCGGCCGGAAATTTTCGAAAATGGAATTCCGTAGCTACCCTCCCCCCCATGGATTTCTAAAAATTGTTGTGGGGAATTACGTATGATGTTTTTGGCTGTGCGGAATTTTTTTTCAGTGAAGTTCTGTAACAACCCCCCCCCCCCCATGGATTTCGAATAATAAAAGGGGGAATCAAGCTCACACCGTTGGCAACACTGACCAGTATAGTGTTGCAGCCCGCGTAGCTTTACAAACATATGAATGTGGCCCGCAGAAGAAAAAGGTTGAGTATCATTGTTCTAACGGATGCGCGTAATGTACATAGTAAAGTATTGTCGTAGGTAGCTCGCTTGGACGTCGTGAATAGGTAGCTCTTCGACAGGTAGCTGGTACCTATTTACATTACGCGATGAAATTTGTTGCATAAACTGTCTCGTACATTCTCAGTCCTTGCGTTTTAAACCGGTCGGCTTTCTGGAATACTCTAGCAGTATTGGTCGCTACAAATTCATAAATATTGATTGAGAAAACAATATCCCATTGATTTAAAACTCTCTACTTACGGTGCTCTAGAGCAGGGTTTTTATTTCTTGAAGAAGTTCCCTCAAGCAGACGTCTGAGGTCATTTGAATCTGATATTGAGCTTTAAAACTTCCATCCAAACTCCCGTTTCTCCATTATTGATCAATGGTATCTTTATTCGTATTTTTTTTTTTTTTCAATTAAAAAATGTTTCCTTTTATATCAATGGTACGAAGATACAGGGCTACCCCATGTGGGTACGATTGGAGCAGTTTGCTCCGGGTGTCGAATATTTAACCTAACACATGGCCCTTTGTATTAATTTTCATAAATACCGCGTTAAAAAAAAAAACACAAATCATCATTTCATCGATTAGAGTGATATCCTGCCTTGGCGTGTACTAATTTAGACTGTTAGGGCAGCCACAATTAAACTCGCGCCAGGCGCCGTTTGGTTCGGGGGTGGCCATGCAAAGATACATTCTATTCATTGTCCTTTTTTATTCCAGGAAGCATAAATGTGGAGACAACCATAAACGCGGATCTCGGACCCCGACAAGTTGAAGCGGGGATTACTTATATGAAAATTGACATAGACCTGCCGGATGTTAAAGAGGAATGCTTAGAACGCTTTGGGAGAATTACCAAGGAAGCAGGTAAAACCAATTTTCTTTGTAAACTTGAACAATTCGGCCACTCCTATATTTTTAAAGTTTCTACGAACTTACTTCGCTTATTAAATTGTCTACGATCAAATTTATACAACAATTGTTCGCAACATACAAAACCAACAACACGGATTTCTACAAAAAAGATCGGTACTAACAAATTTGGTAAATTTCACGGAATATTTAACGAGCAATATGGACAATAGAAACCAAGTAGATGTAATCTACACTGATTACTCTAAGGCCTTCGATAAAGTAAACCATTTCATTTTAATTAAAAAATTAAGTCAAATAGGCATCCATGGTGATTTACTTCGGTGGCTCACTTCATACCTTCGGTGCAGACTTCAATGTGTATCAGTTGCGGGAACTAAGTCCAGTTTCTTTTCCGTGCCCTCCGGTGTACCTCAAGGTTCTCATTTAGGGCCATTATTATTTAATGTGTATATTTATGATATTCACAAATGTTTTTTACATGCCAATTACCTAGCATATGCAGACGATAAAAAAATCTACTTAGTTATCAAATCAATCGAAGATTGCATTAAACTTCAAGAGGATCTCAATCGTCTTTTTAACTACTGTGAATCAAATAAACTTGTAGTAAATACCTCAAAGTGCAATAAATTATCATTTACACGTAACAAAAATAAAATTTCCTTTGATTATACATTAAACGGGACACAAATCAAAGAATTAGATTCTATCAGAGACCTTGGGGTAATACTGGATGTGAAATTAAACTTCATTCAACACACTGATGCAATCATCAACAAAGCCAACAAAATGCTAGGATTTATAATACGTTTAACGAAACCTTTCCGCAACCTTAAGACTCTATATTCCCTTTACACAGCGTTCATCCGTCCCCACCTAGAACACTGCACACCGATCTGGACTCCTTTTTACCAAGCCCACATTGAAAGAATCGAAAGAATTCAAAAAAAAATTTTTAAACACATTAATTATAAACAAAACTTACATTTCTCAAATTACGCCGATTCTATTAATTACCACAAATTCAACTCACTTCATACACGACGTTTGGTTTTTGACCAAATTTTATTATTTAAAATTCTTAACAATGGCCTCGACTCACCAGAGCTAATGAATTTAATAAATATTCATATTCCAACAAGATCAACACGGCAATCCTATCTGTTTCATTTACCTACATGTAGAACTAACTTTAGAAAAAATTCACCAATTCCACGTATATGTGCCCAATATAATACTAAATTTCAAAACATAGATATTTTTAGCAATACACTTCACAAATATCGAATAGAAGTAACTCGTACGATCGAAAATTAATACTATAGTATGGAATGTATCCAGAGCATCTCCTATCCTCATCCTAAATTCCTATTCCTCCCCTCCTCACCTAAAATATATATAAATATATATATATTTTTTTTTATGCAATAAAACTCCATCTCCAATCAATATTAATATAGGAGACTTTTTTGGCTTGACTGTTTTTAACATGTATATATTTATATTTGTATTTTATGTATAAGCTGTTTGTCTCTTACCTTTACCAATAAATAAATAAATAAATAAATTTACTCTTAGTGTAGGAAATAAGTTTAACCGAGTCATTTTCATCCGTGTTATTTTTCAGATTTGTCGACATATCTTCAGACGCATTTTGTGGAAAAAGGATTCACTCCTCTCCATCGCAACTACTCCTTTCCTTCCAAGTCAAATTTTGCAATGAACGTAAGCACCCATGTAAAAGAAAAACCTTTTTCTTGTTCCAAGTGCGACTATTCAAATGCTCAAAAGCGAAATTTAAAGAGGCACATGATGACACACAGTAGAAAAAAAACTTTTTCATGTTTCGTGTGCAAATATGCATGTAATCATAAGGGAGACCTTACGAACCACATGCTGACCCACAGTGGAGAAAAACCTTTTTCATGTTCCGTGTGCAGCTATGCGTGTTGTCGGAAGTGTCAGCTAAAGAGTCACATGCTGACTCACAGTGGGAAAAAACCTCTTTCATGTTTGAAGTGCAACTTTGCAAGTTATCACCGGGGTCACCTGAACAGACACTTGCTGACTCACAGTGGTGAAAAACCTTTTTCATGTTCAGTGTGCAACTATGGATGTTATCAAAAGAGCCACCTAACGAGCCACATGCTGACTCACAGTGGCGAAAAACCTTTCTCGTGTTCCGCTTGCAACTATGCGTGTAATCAGAAGAGTCAACTGAAGAGCCACATGCTGACTTATAGTGGAGAACAACCTTTTTCATGTTCAGTGTGCAACTACGCGTGTTATCAGAAGGGTCAACTGAAGAGCCACATGCTGACTCACAGTGGAGAAAAACCTTTTTCATGTTCAGTGTGCAACTATGCGTGTAATCAGAAGGGTCAACTGAAGAGCCACATGCTGACTCACAGTGGAGAAAAACCTTTTTCATGTTCCGTGTGCAGCTATGCGTGTTGTCAGAAGGGTCAGCTGAATAGGCACATGCTGACTCACAGTGGAGAAAAACCTTTTTCATGTTCAGTGTGCAACTATGCAAGTTATCAAAAGAGCCACCTAACGAAACACATGCTGACTCACTGTGGAGAAAAACCTTTTTCATGTTCGGAGTGCAAATATGTAAGTTATCAACAGGGTAACCTGAAAAGACACATGCAAACTCACAGTGGAGAAAAACCTTTTTCATGTTCCAGGTGCAACTATGAATGTAATCGAAAAGATTATCTAAAGAGCCACATGCTGACTCACAGGGGATAAAAACCTTTTTCATGTTCCTTGTGCAACTATGCACGTAACCAAAAAAGTCTCCTTAAAATACACATGCGGATTCACGGTGGAGAAAAACCTTTTTCATGTTCCGTGTGCAACTATGCATGTTATCAAAAGACGACCTAACAAACCACATGCTGATTCACAGTGGAGAAAAACCTTTTTCATGTTCCAGGTGCAACTATGCATGTTATCGAAAGGATAATCTAAAGAGCCACATACTGACTCACAGTGGAGAAAAACCTTTTTCATGTTCCGCTTGCAACTATGCGTGTTATCAGAGAGGTCGACTGAACAGCCACATGCGGATTCACAGTGGAGAAAAACCTTTTTAATGTTCCGTGTGCAACTATGCATGTTATCGAAAGAGTGACCTAACAAACCACATGCCGGTTCACAGTGGAGAAAAACCTTTTTCATGTTCCGTGTGCAACTATGCGTGTTTTCGAAAGGGTCAGCTAAAGAGGCACATGCTGACTCACAGTGGAGAAAACTTCTTTCATGTTTGGAGTGCAACTATACAAGTTATCAACAAGGTAACCTGAAGAGACACTTGCTGACTTGAAGTGGAGAAAAACTTTTTTCATGTCCCGTGTGAAACATTTCATTTTATCAAAACGCTTACCTAAAGACTCGCATGCTAACCCACAGTGGCGAAAAACTTCTGTTATGTTCCAAGTGCACATATTAATGTAATTATAAAGGCAATTTGAAGCGCATGTTGACTCACTACGGAGAAAACTTTTTCTTGTTCCTTGTTCATCAATGTATATTCTCAAAACGCACATCTTAAAAGCCACATGTTGACTCACAGTGGCGACAAATCTTTTTCATTTTCCAAGTGCACATATTCAGTTTATTGGGAAGGCCACCGTACCCCCCATATAGGACATTTGTCGGAACACATGCTGACTCAAGCGGAGAAAAACCCCCTTTTCTCGTTCCGAGTGCAACTATGCAAGTTTTCAACAGTGTAACTTGAAGAAAAACTTGCTGACTTACAGTTGAGAAAAATCTTTTTCGTTTTCTGGCTCCAATTATTCATGTTCTCATAAGAAAGATTTGAAAAAACACGTGCGCACTCACATGGTTTTCATATGCAATTTTGCATTTTATTGAAAAGACTCTTTGACTGGACACTTTTCTTGTTCCTTGCGTTAACATTCACCTTCACGAAAACTTTTTACAGAATAAATTCTAGTTATAGATATGATATGTTTCACCTGAGATTTACCAGTATATAATTTTATAATGGTCAAAATATTTATAACCTTTCGATTTCTTTGATTTTTTTCTGAATCGCATTGTAAAAGATTAGATTTTTTTAAAACTTAAATGTACGTGTAACTTAAATGTAAATGTATGCGTAAAAAAGATAATTATGTCATGCTACTAACACGAAAATCAAAATATATGTGTACAGTAATGTATTTAATTATTTAGTATTTTTTTATGCAAACCGCATAGATAAAATGTAATCTTGTTTTTATTTTATATGCCCGTAGTTTGTTTATGTCTAGGTACAATAATATAATAACTTATATATATTATCCACGCACAGGCTGGGCCTTAGTGGGTTCCAAAACAATACTTAAAAAAATATACTTAATTTAATCACTTTTGTTCAAACTTTGTTTCCTTTGAACATTATACATTATTAAACAATATAATAAACAACATCATATTTAATAAAATAATATAATAAAACATAAAACAAACATTCTTTTCAACTTTATAAATGTTTTTAGGAATTGCAGGTTAATGTTTATTATCTGGTTTATAGTAATATCCCTTAAAAGGTCGGATTTGTTACAGAAGAGCTATTGCCAAGGACCCTTTCTTCAGAGAATCCCTACCTGGAGTGTCATAAACCACACCCTTCCTTTTGTGTTCCTTGTCTGGGGTACCTGGGGTTTTTCTACTCTTTCGAAAGTGTGCGGGAGAGGTCAAAGGGCTATAGTTAACGTTTGCTTTTCAACCAGTGAACATTCTAAATATTCTGAACATTATTGAACAACGTTCTTGTAGTGAGTTTTTTCGAGGTTTGTGAGATTTGTGCGAGTTTGTCTTCTACAGCATTAACAAGCCATGCTCGTGCAGGTTCGAGTTCAAGGCAGAAAGAAATGGTGTATTTAATTGACCACATGTCTCATCAAATCACTGGCAATAAATTACCATGTAACTGTCAAGTTTTACGCAGCTTATTTTATAATATACGGCAAGTGAAATTAAACACCAGAGAAGCTTCAATACTTACAATACAGGAAGTTGTAATTTTTTTGGGAGAAAGCTAAGATACCAACCAAACACTTTCAAGATTGTGTTTCTAAAAGCACAGCTCAAAAAAAAAAAAGTAGAAGCTTTCAAGTCAGCCCTTGATGACCTTTTTGATATTGCTCATCAGGATGCATTAAAAAACACTGTTGAAGAAGACAAGCAGTTTTTGTTACTCTAGAGAAAAAAGGGACGTCCTGGCTGCATGGGAGGCGTCGACATGAATTTAATAAAATCACAACAACGAAGAGGAAAAAGACATGCAGCTGAAATGGCGAGATCGGAAAAATCACAAAAAAGTAGGTTAGTAGAGTTTTTCTCTCTTTTTTCACGTTTTCCCCATCCTTTTTCTCTTGAGATTATTTGACTTGATGCCTATTCCGTGAGTGCTTTGCTGCTTTTTTACCGCTTAGTGGGTTTTTTCCTTTTTTTTAAAGATGTAAATTTAATTGCACAACTGGAATCTTCAACAAGCAGCACATCAGAAGAAGAGGAACAAGAAGAGATGGAGGTGAATTTTCCCGACACAGAGGAAGGAGAGCCAGAAATAAAGAAAAAGAAGTAGGCGAGGAAGTGTAGAGATTATTTCCGAAAGATTGGCTATATTGTTAGAGAGATGTAGTATTTCAGATAGAGACGCAGTTCGAATAATATCAGCTACTGCAGAGGCGTTAGGTTTTGAGTCACAGAATTTAATTGTATGTAGAAGTTTAATACGACTTCGCAGACAGCTATTCCGAAAACAAAGGACTGAGCTTATCAAACATAGATTCAAAAATTCTGATTTAGAAGGAGCTGCTGTGCACTGGGACGGAAAATTACTTCCAGATATTTTGAGTAAAGAAAATGTAGAAAGGGTAGCGGTTTTGAATAGTTGTGGGGATGAAGAACAGTTGATAGGAGTTCGTCAGCTTGAAAACGGCACTGGAATTACTCAATTTTCAGCAGTTGAAGAGTGGGGGGCAGTTGAGAAAATCCAGGCAATGTGTTTTGATACCACTGCGGTAAATACTGGTCGCTTCAACGGAACCTGCGTTTTGTTGGAGCAATTATTAGAAAAAAATCTTCTTTATTTAGCATGTCGTCACCATATTTTAGAAATTATTCTAAAATCAGTTTTTGATTTGCAAATGGGCATAACTACTGGACCCCACTCAAATATTTTTAAAAACATTCAAACTGGGTGGTCGAAGCTAGACAAGACAAAATATAAAACTGCTATTGTAGATAAAAATATTAGACATAAAATAGGGAATTCAGATGAAATATAATTTTTTCTTACAGAACAATTAAAAAACCAACAGCCAAGGGATGATAACAAAGAATTAATTCAAGTTTCGTTAGTTGTGTTACGACGTACTCCCCCAAAAAATACTTTTGTCAAAGTTCCTGGTGCCATTCATCACGCTAGATGGATGGCAAAGGTCATTTATTATATCAAAATATATCTTTCCAGGGATCAATTTACATTAACAAATTTAGAAAAAAAAGCTATCACTGACATTGGTTTAATTTTAGTAAACCTTTATGTAAAAGCGTGGTTTAACGCCCCCAAACCCACTTTGGCCCCCAACCAAGACCTACAATTTTTAAAGTTTCTTGTAAAATATAGAGAAATCGATAAAGAACTTGCAGACAAGACACTGTCTAAAATGATAAATCATTTGTGGTACCTCAATTCTGAGCAAGTCGCATTTTCTTTCTTCGATGAAAATTTTGAAAAAAGTGTCAAAACAAGCTTGGCTGTTAAAATTTTACAATTAATTCCAATTGAAGAACAAACATGTGATAGGGATGTCAAAGCAAAACTCAGTGTCCATCAAGTGGATAATTTATTGGATAAAGATATCGATTTTTTTGTTTCTCATCAAACTCTAAATTTTTTCAAAAGATTTGAAATTGATACAGAATTTTTAAATACGGATCCTGATATATGGTGTGAAAATGCACATTATTTAAAAGCAAAAAAATAGTGAACGGTTTCAATGTTGTCAATGACACAGCTGAAAGAGGGGTAAAATTAATCCAAGACTTCAATTCCTGTTTGACAAAAGACTAAGAACAACGACAGTTTCTGTTACAATTTGTATCGGAATGTCAAAAAAAATTTCCTGACTCTTCAAAAGCCATGTTATCTAAGCCATTACCACCTTAATCTGATAATTAATTGTTTATGAAAATAATAATAACTTCTTTCTTTCATAATGCTTTCTTTTGTATATTTTAAATAATAAAACTTTGAACATTATTTCTTCTTGTTTTTTATACCTTTTTGCATTTCTCTCGTAAATCCATCATTTTCAATTTGATTTTAAAAAAAAAAAATTATAGAAAGTTAAACTTCAACCTTGATGAGGCATAAGTTAACCTTATCCAATTGAGCTGAAACTTCACCAATCTCATTTTTTAGCCAATTGGAGGCTTTTAGGGGGGTCAGCACAAAAATTCCAACATTGATTTTTTGTAACCACCCTAGTAGGAAATAAAAAAAAAAAAGAAGTAACCTTAAAAGAGTATACTACGCACTAATCCAGTCGTTAATTCAATACGGAATTTTCGGAAGGGGGGGTCATACGATAAGATTCTAACCCCGATCAAAGTGGTCCAGAAGCTAATCCTTAAAGTAATCTCCAAGAAACATCAAAATTAAAAAATGTAATACCAAACAAATGCAAAATAACTTTACCTATTTAGGAATAAAGTATTTCAACAACCTTCAGATTGAAATAAAGAAATTAAATTATATTAACAAACTTAAACTGAAACTGAAGCATCACTTTCAGAAATAATTAACTGAATAATTGCCTGTTTTTCCCTTTATTGATATTGATTATCAGTCTGTACTCAACTCCACTGTATTTAGATGTTGTCTCTTTATCAGCGGCGTAGCTACCTAGGGGCTACGCGGGGCAGTGCCCCGGGGCCCTCAAGCTCAGGGGGCCCTCGAATCCTTACCAGAAATCTCAATCGAACTGAACTTTTGGAAATTTCTCCCATTTTCAAAATAAATATGACAGGTTGCAACTTGCAACCCCATTTTAATCATGACAACTCAGTTGAGAGAAATTCAAAAGTTATGCCTAGGGAATTCCCCTCAATTCTTTCTGTAGGTTGGCAGTGTTGTCAATTTGACGGATAGTGCGTCATTCCCCAACGATACTTGTGGCGTACTAAAATATGGATAAAAAGAAGAAACCCAGTTGTGCATTTAAACGCAAACAACGCCAAGAGAAGATAGAAAACAAAAATTGCCCAAAATTGCCAATTTTTTTAGTCAGCCTTCTGCAAGTACATCTGCCCAAAATATTTCTATTGATAGTGACTCAAATAATGTGGTAACTGCAGTGTTGTTTGAGAAGCCTACTGAAGAAGATTCGACAATTATTGCAGTTGGAGATACCTCCGCCGCCGATCATGTGAACGTGGATGATGTTTGCATGACACACATAAGAGCGGAGGGTTTGGAGGAACCACAGACCTCTACATTTTTCGAAAATGTGTACGACAAATCTTCTTATGACTTGGGAAACTTCACGAACAAAATATTAAGTGAAAACGAAAAACGTCAAATTCTTGATATGGGGCCTTTAGAGCCTTCACGACATTTTCTAACAGACATCAACCAGAATAATAGGTGTTTTTCAAAATCGCACTACTTTTCGTGTTCTAAATATGGGCCAGTTAATCGTTTTGGGTTGTGTTATTCCAAAATACTAGAAGCTGCCTATTGTCAACCCTGCTGGTTATTTGCTTCACAAAGGAATAATTTTTGGTGTACAGGAATTCGAGATTGGAAGAATTTATCAGAAAGAATTAAACAACACAGTTGTTCAAGTGGCCATTCGGAAGCATGTGCTGCGTATGAAATTTGAAAAAAACGATACTAATACATCATTTTGGAAAATGGTTCTTCAAAGGTTATGCGATATCATACTTACCCTAGCAAATAGTTCTTTGGCTTTGAGAGGACATCAAGAAGACTTATGTCAGGAAGGATACCACTGAAATTTTCTGTCCTTTTTAGAGCTTGTCGCCCGATATGATCACATTTTGCGGCAAGTTTTGGATATGCCCAAAGGTAATAATAATTATTTCTAAGTTTTTTTTATCGTTTTATTTTGTTTATAATTATTAACTTTGTTTTAAGTATTAAAAGAAAAATGATAAATTTCGAGTTCGTGTTGCTTTGCGAATTCATGCACAGTGTATTGAACGACATCAATTATGCATCCAAAACTTTACAAAAATGCGACATCAATTTGGGTGAGGCGAGTAAAGTTTTAGCAGAGACCAAAGCAAAGTTGCAAATTTATAGAAATGATTTCGAATTATTCAAGTGCAAAGCCAGTGAAACTGCAAGAAAATATGGTATTGATACCCATTTTCAAGAAAAAAGGCAAAGAAAAGTTAAAAAAACATTTTGATGAATTAGCTGCTGATCACCGATTTCCAAACCGAGAAAAAATATTTAAAATTGAGATTTTCAATAATGTACTAGACACAGTAATATCTCAATTAGATACACGTTTTATTGGTATGAGTGCAGTCTGTCATATATTCGATTTTTTAACACCAAAATTTTTATTACATGTTGATGAAGCAACTTTATTACAAAAGTGTGACGAATTCCAAAGAAAATATTCAGATATAATAGGCCCTAGTTTTTCACTTCAATTTATTAATATTTACCATGGACTGTTCACCAATTATGTAAGGAAATAATGAGCAAATATGGAGTGCTAGAATGCGACCTAACGGAAGTATTTACAGCAATGTTATTATTCTTTACAATTCCTGTTACTTCTGCAGCAGCTGAAAGGTCATTTAGCAAATTAAAAATAATAAAAAAAATATTTAAGAAATAAGATGGGCCAAACTCGACTCCGAAATTTATCGCTAATGGCAATTGAAAACAAAACCGCATCAAGCTTGGATTTAAACGAATTCATTGATACTTTTGCGAAAACTAAAGCTAGGAAAAAATTGTAAATATAATTGTTATTTAGTCAGTTGGTAGGCCCGACCTTTATATAATAAACCCTTGAATCTTCTCTATTTTGTTTTATTAGCCAAACCTACACCAAGTATTAATTGTAATTTATGTTGTTTCTGTTTAATATTTTTATTACCTGCTCTGCAGTCTGCAGTGCACGAAAAAGAGCTTAAGTAGCTGAGCATTTTTAAAGTGTTTGTATATTTCATATTTTTATTTGATAAAACCTAATCAGTTTACATAGAAGTGGGGCCTCATTTTTTAATTTGCCCCAGGGCCCTTGGTTACCTAGCTACGCCACTGCTCTTTATATAATGTTCCTATTATACTTACCTATAGCATAATGATATTCTGTTTTCCTTATAATTAGTGTAACTCTCTCACCAAGCACAAGAACCAGTTTCTTCATTGGTGAGATTGCGAACATAAATATATTTTGTAACCATATGTACTCATGTAACATCCTGTACCCACTTATATATATATATATATAAATAAAAAAATTGTCGACTTATTACAGTTTAGTTGCGGAGTGCAAAGTATGTTAGTTGTATGACGTTATCGCATGGAAATGATTTAAGTTCATTACTATTTTTATGTTTACGGTATAACTTTTATTATTGTAATCACGCACCGATCGTGGGTAATCTCTGCTAATCTGAAATTGAAATCTATGATAGGTAACTACTATTTTATTGATATTTATGCAAGACCGCTTAAGAATATTGAGATACAGAAAATGTATTATTTATCGTTTTATTAAATCTTATATGGATTTGTAAATTTATAAACAGATGCGAGTTAAAATTATTATGATTACGTACCCAGAATGCTGTTATATTAAAACAAATATTCATTATTTTAATTTACATGAAAAGTACAAATTGTATACATAATTATCCAATTAGCCAAACAGTCTACTTGTGTGAAATCTAAGGATACAAATTACCATTGCGCTTAAGATTGAAGGAAGAAACAGAATTATGTGGTTTTCTCTTCCCTTTTGATATTCGCTTTAATTAACTTAGCAATCACGAGAAGCCATTAGGTATATTGAAATTTGATGAAATTATATTTTAAAAATCTACAGCAGTTAACATATATTATATTATATAGGATTTAGCTTAGGTGTTAGCGGTGAGGTTAATTCGTAATGTAAGTTAAGTAATATTTATTTCGCTGCTCGAAATTTAACAAAAAAAACAATATTAACATGTAATACTCTTAACAACAACAGCTAATACTCTTAATTCGGGGGTTCTTGAATTTGTTACCCTAATTTGAGAATAAATAAATTATGCCTTTTCCTAAATAAAAAAATAAGTATATGTTATATATGACATTGAGGCCGCTATTGTGAAGTCAACGGAGGACTTAATTTATTACTTACATTGTGCTATAGATTATCTTCAAAGACATCGCGGTAGATGATAAATGTGAGATCAGTTTCAGTCAAGATATGTAGGGAGATGAAAACGTGCTCTTGCTTTCAAATGAAGGTTTGTTTCCATATGCGGGCTGATGATGGGCTCGAACCGCGAGCGAGGCCGGTACGCTTGTAGGTACCTGCGGATTGATGCGGACAGAGTCGCCGCCCGTCGTCACTTGTACATGGACGCTTGAATGGGACTGACTCACTTGTAAGACTGACCTATGTACCGCGATGTCACCATGTACCACTCGTTCGAGAACAAATCGCGAGTAGGTAGGATTGCGGCTTAGCTGTCATTATAGATAGGTAGATGAGGCGTACATTTGCCGTCTTACTGGTAGGTTCCAATGTGAGGCGCGTTGCATTTATTGAATTTCTAGAACCTACTCGTGTTTCTTTTAGATTTATTGGTATTATCTTCTTCTTAAATGATATATTACATATTAAAAGAAAAGTTATCCAAAAAATGTACAATTTTTATGTTCTTTATTTATGTATCCTGTATCTTTTTAACTCCTGTACTTACATTATTTTATTTATTTGTCATTTTAATTTCTGAAAAAGAAGTATTTTACCGAGTAGGTATAAAGATTCTACATGATAGTAACTTTTTTCGGAATTCAAACGTTTTAAGGTTGTTTTTAGGTAAAACATTGAAAATTGGTGAGAGAAAATAAATATCTTCTCGGGAAAAATCTTTTTGTAAGGGAAAAACATACATTTGAATAATACCTACATATCACCTTCCGTAGTTATCGCACTTTACCCTCAGACACCCGGTAAACTCGTAATAAATATATGGAAAAGTTCTCTGGGCGCTTAAACAAATAAAAAACAGATACGATGATTTGAGATTTTCACGGCCAAATGTATAAAAGTGGTTTATTTTAATTATGTCGTGTTGCGCTACCTCCTTCTTTAGCCAACGTTAACAGCGTCCATCATCAGGTAGATGTGTAAAACATCATAATAAGGGGGTAGCGCAAGACGGCATAAAACCCCAAAAAATAACCCCTAAAAATAAATGAACGTATCAAAAATGAGAAATATATTAAAAGGAGAAAGAGGGTCGCTTTAGGGAAAGATCATAGTGATGTTGGGTCTTAAAGAGACCCACGTTGTAGGATGGTGGAAACAAAGAATCATTTCTCAGTCGAGCTGTTGAATACAGAACCAGGGTAGAGACGCATAGAAGTGATACGTTCTCATGTGACACTTTTAATTTTTATGTGAATTGATAAGGAGATTGAATAAAAGGCTGACGTGGTAAGTTGCGAAATCATTAGTTTCCTATCATTTGTCGAGCAATGTTCAGGGTACTCTTTCTTTTCTCCGCCGTCTTGGTTGCAGTTTTCGGTAAGTTTATTCAAAATTATGACAAATTAATCTGCCATTTTCATTCGCTTTCTTTTGATTAAAAAATTTTGCCTTGGATTTTTTTATAATGTTTTGGTCAGTAAAAGATTTGAAAATTTCTGTTGTTTGGCGTCCTTATGGGAACTTTTAGGATGATATTTAAAATACCCTCCTGAACTTTAGATCGTTGCTTCATGTTCTTGAAGTAGCAGAACCCCATCCTAGTATACCATATTCGATACGAGAGTGGCATAGGGCAAACAAATGTTTTTTATGCCGTTTTGAGTGTTTTTATTTGTGTCACTTGATCGTGCCTTGTTTTCTTCAGGGTTCCTCAACCTGTTCAACCATTCACTTCCAAGTCATATCTTCTCCTAGCACCTCTTTCTTCGTTCATCACTCACATCTCATTTTACCACAAATAATTATTTGATTCATGTCTTCCTCGGGAATCTTCGGATTTTTCTGCCATTTGCTTCATACAATATCACGAAATTTATATTGTTTCTGTTAACTGCATTATTTGGACTTTAATTCGACTACGTAACTCATTCTAGTGCTGAGATAACGTGTTAAGTCGATCTCGAGCGTCCCAGAATTCTTCAACCATTGAAACCACTGTTTGAACAGTCCTGGCGCTAATAAGAAGAAATGTTCAGTTAAATTGGTATAGAAGATTTATAGTCTATGGGGGACAATCCAAAAAACCTCGATTTTTGTACATAATATAGATTTATTTATGACTCTTGTGTTTTTACACAGAAGTGAGTAATAAGCAGTGGTTTTATGGTTTGAAATTGAATAAATTTAAATAATTCAATCATTTTCAGAAATAATATTTTACCATTTTGTGTTTTGTTAAAAATGTGGATATTATTTTAATGTTAGTTTTTAAACTATGTAAGCGAGGAATCGTCGAGTTTGCTACATAATTTGTTTGTGAAAAGAGACAATTAAATAGGTCCTTATGCATAGTGTGTCAAATGGGTTCTCTTATATTGACTAGACTCGCAACAGTCTAGCGTTTAATTTATAATTATAAAAAGGAAGCTTTAGTCGCTTTTCCTTCATCGATCCTCAAATATTTGTATATTTTTGGTATTAAATAAAAAGAGTGTAATAAGAGAAACATAATAAATACAAAACAATACAAGAACAACACGTCAACTCACCAGAGATCAAATGGGAAAATAATTCACCGACTCCAGATATTTTCAAATCGGAGGTTTCGGCTCGATAGAACTTCTAATTAGACCTATAAATCCTACTGACCCCTCAGTATAAATATTTAAAAAATCTTTCGTAATATTAATAATATAATGATATACATATTTGTATTATAACACATAAACTATTATTGTGTTTTGTAAAAAAACGTAACTGCTGTTCTGCAGGTTTTATTTTAATATCTTATCTTAATTAATGGAAAAATAGTTAAGAGTTATCTTAGTTAGAACTTATTAATACTACATTGACAGAAAAATTAAAATTTTTATTTGTATTAACTTACGGTTTTCCTAGTAAAAAGTTATGGACTAACGTTCAGGACAAAATAATTTAAATAATTAAAAATAAATATAAAATATAATGGCGTACCTACAATAAGGAGATTAAGGTTGAATTCAGTGTGGACTCTAATATTATAAACTATTAGGCAGTTATGGGTACCGCCGCCCTGGGAACCATTTATTGGATAACCAACGCCTCTGGCAAAGTTTGGTCCACGTGGTTCGCTATATGTAGTGACTTTGTTGGCAGAGGTGCCCGGGTTCATGCGGTACGGTTTGTGGGAGTGTTGGATTCTTAAGTCCGTCACTTCTGGACACACTGATCCCTAGATTCCTATCCACCCCTTGTACCGCCGCCCTGGGAACCATTTATTGGATAACCAACGCCTCAGGCAAAGTTTGGTCCACGTGGTTCGCTATATGTAGTGACTTTGTTGGCAGAGGTGCCCGGGTTCATGCGGTACGGTTTGTGGGAGGGTTGGATTCTTAAGTCCGTCACTTCTGGACACACTGATCCCTAGATTCCTATCCACCCCTTATACCGTGCCCTTCCCAGAACTTCCTCTCTTTATAATACACTCCACACACCATCATTATTTTCCTCGGGGCCGTATGACGGTCTTCGTGTTTATTTATCATTCATTAATAACGCCCTATCGGGCTTTTACATAGGAAATTGACAGTTAATGCATTTAAGTGAAACATAATACATGGATAATTATCATACCATAACTAAATAAAAAAAATAAAAAATCAAATGCTAATAATACTAAGATTAACATAAAATCCAAATAAATGTAAAAAAGGAAAAGTTTCATGTATAAAGTACGTACGTACATTGTACATTCATATATGCATATAATTATTCATGTTTTTTGCAAAACCAGTAAGACTAAAAACAGTAAAATAATTTACTCGTCAGGTAAATAGAAAATAAATAAATTTAATATACTGATATGTATTATAAAACAAATGTTTAAAAAAAGAAGAAAAATAATGTCTGTTGTATCTCTAGAAAAAAAACTAATAAATAAGGCAAAATACCAACGCCGTAATTACTATCGAATTAAAATAATAGTACTTGAAATAGTAAAGTAAATCAAAATATAATATACATTTTAACTATGACCGTAAATGCATACAGACATTAATATGCGTCCAAAAAAATAAATAACAAATAAACTAAGAGGTGTGTGGAAGGTATAGAGACAAGAGTATTTTATAAAAGCTAATAAATAAAACAAGTTCTACCTACCAATCTACCTACCAATCATACCAATTCTACCTACTGAGTCTAGTGTTGACATATTCTTACGTCTGCTATAATTTAATAAAAATCAACATAAAACTGAAGTGTACTAAACTCAAAGATCCAAACTATTAGAAATCAAAGACCGCGCTTCAAATCAGTGCATTTATATCTTGTGAAGTGCTATTTTTTCATGTTTTTTGTCTTCACAAAGAAATTGCATGTTAACTGTCAAAAAAAAAACCAAATAATAAAAATAAATGTGTCATTCTGTACTAAAACGAGCCAGCTGTTAAAAAATACAAAAGTGCCTAAACTGTGTTGAAACTATCAATATTAAACATCATTCAATCAATTTTATTCACAGCGAAATCACTTTTTATAAATTTATTTCAACATGAATACACTATGCATCGTTTGCGACAAAAATATTGACAGTCCAGCCGAATTCATATCTTGTGTTGTCTGTGATAATGGCTATCATCTTGTTTGTGCAGAGATTGGTGAAAACATACGTGGTGCTCCTAATTCTCAGTGGAAATGTAAAAAATGCTCTAAAGCTTTTACTAAAAAAAAGACCAGGAATATGAATTATTGTGATGAAAAAATCGATCAAGAACCATCTACCGGCAAACCTACCAAACATCTAACTCAACAGTCAACAGACGCAGAGAAATTCCCTTCATCAACCGCAGATGGCGCAAGCGGTATACTTACGTCAGATAAGTTTATTTTAGAATTAAACAATTTCAAAAAAACAATAATGGATTTTGTGGAACAAAAATATGATTCGATTATCGCACAAAACAAAGAAATCCTTGATTCATTTAAATTTTTAGCGGATCAGCAAGACCTTCTAAAAAAACGAATAACTGACATCGAATCCTCGCAAGAAAGGGTCATTACTGATATGCTAGAATTAAAAAAAACAAAACGCTGTATTAGAAAATACTACTTCTCATCAGGACGACAAAATTGACCGGCTGGAGTACATTACACAGATGTGCAATATCGACATCAGAGGCATCCCTGAAGCAAACAATGAAAATATTATGGAAACTCTTAAAAAAATATCAAAAATCATAAATTACGGAGATACCACGATACCTTTACAATCTGAAATCAATAAAATGTACAGACTAGGACCAAAACTGTCCGAAAAAAATCCCAGATCTGTAATAGTGTCGTTCAATAGTATTAAATCTCGAGATGACTTCCTACTCAAAATCAAAGACTATAAAAAATCCTCTACCTCCAGTTCAAGCAAACTCAATACAGCAGATCTAGGGCTATCTCAAGAAGCAAAACGGATTTACGTGTCAGATCATCTAACGCAAAAAGGAAAATTCCTACTCTCCCAAACTAAAAAATTCGCCAGATAAAATAACTACAAATACTCTTGGTCATCATCGGGGCGCATTCTGCTAAGACATACGGATACATCCAAAATTATTACGATTAAAAACATCACTGATCTTGATCGAGAAAAACGCCAACAACTGTGACAGATGATAAAAAGTACCTCAACATTTACTGCACTGCTAAACAAAAATAATCCGGATAATATCATATTCATCGCAAGTTTTCTCATGAGTTTTTTCTTTGTCTTTAAAAATAATAATGTTTTAATTGAAAATAATGCATTCTTACTCTTTTTAGGAGTTCTTTCATGTAGCAACAATATCAGTGTGAAAATTGTTTATATCAGTATTCACTATTTTTATTATAATTTACCTCCTTTGACTGTAACTCACGTTTCTTTAGCACTCTCTAAAAAAAATTTATATATCTCCATAAATAATACTTTCACTACAAGTTTTTATTTGAATATTACCGCTATATACTTTTCACACACCCTAAGCATAATACCTAATATTTATCAAAATAATTCATTCTTACTTTCATTAGTAGCTTTCCCTAGTAACATCAAAATTATTATAAAAATTGCGAATCTTACAATTAAAAATTCTAACCATACTCTTCCTCTAAGCAACAAAAACCACGCTGTTTTAGTATTCTTTAAAATATCTGTTTACTGTGTAAATATTATTCTTCCTGCATGTTCTCGTAGGAATCAGAGTAGTAATATCTTATTTACTCACTATATGATGCTCTTATTTTCTTCAATAATATTTTTATTTTGGCTAACTTTTATTATATTCACTTGTATTTACAGAATTTAAATTAACTACAAATGCTCGAGCTCTGTCAAAATAATGTTTTTGTATTTCTCAAAAACCTTTACTACTGTTTTATTTACATATTTTATTCGCACATTTTTAATCATACTTTTGCATTTTTCACATGTTACTAAATTTAATTATTGTCCTTTATCACACCTAACAATTACAATCAGAAGCATTATACACTATAGTATGCACTTTACGGTTAAAATATATTTTAAGTTGGAATACTATGTATCAACATTATTCATGTTATATAATGTTCTTTCATTATGTCATAATAATACACTCTCTCTATTCTCTCTCTCTGTGCTTCAATCAAACTCATATGTACGTATCACAAGCAGCGAGAATCTTTGTAAGATTATGTTCCCAACAAATCTATGTAAATCTGGAAAACATCTTAATTTACATAAATATGTCCTAGTATTGGTTCTTCTTTGCATTTTTTGCATGTTATGGTATTTAATTATTGTTTTTTGGCATTTTTTTTCGCATCAACTCCTCTACAGAATCAGCACATACTTTACATTTGGCCATTTTATTGATTTTATTGTTTTCATATTTATTGTATTTGCAGCCTTCATGACAGATATCTACATAATCATCAACTGCTTAGATTGCTCTATACGAAACATACCAACACCATCATCTTTTATAACATCTTTTATATCTAATATAATTAGTGGAATCAACTTTCATCTCGAAGTAAAATACGCATCATACTCGAATTATCAGAACTCACAATATACTATACAATATATTAATAAAACACTGATTAACAACACAATAATTTACACTTTCGTTTTTAACTTTTTGTTTGCAGACTTTTCGCAAAAGAACTACGGGTTCACCACCACACATCATAGTAAAATTAATCATAATTATGTTTCAGTTACCTTCGGATAATTACAATGACTCTGTAATTAGCATTATATATGAATATAATTCGAGATCTGGAGAATTTAAACAACGATAACTGGGACTCATATAGTCTAAAAATCATACACCAGAATATTAGAAGCATATCAAATCTCGATGACTTTACAATTTTTCTGGATCAATTTAATTCATCTTTCGATGTTATAATATTAACCGAATGCTGGTTAAATAAATACTACACCGTAAAATCAATCCACAATTACTCTGAATATCACACCACAACCAACCTCAACAAATCCAGTGGAATTGTTATCTACATCAAGGACGGAATTAAAGCTCATGTAGAGGAAATTACTTTAGCACAATCAAACTGTATGAAAATAGTATTGAATAATAACATATGCATATTTGCCATTTCCAGATCTCCTTCCTTCATCAATATTGACCCCTTCCTTTCTTCATTGCAAGCAATTTTAAACAATGCGAAAAAATTTGAACAGCAAATTATAATGGGAGATTTAAACATTAACACTTTCCCTGACTACCACCGTCAATCAATCGATTATCTATGTCTACTCACGGAAAATGGTTTCACACAGACTATTAACAGCTTTACTCGTGAACAGGGCTCGAGTAAATCCTGTCTTGATCACATCAATGTAAAAAATATTAACTTTATTGACACTTTTGTTATACACTCAACTATTTCAGACCACTATACAACATCTCTTTGTCTTAAAAACAAGCCTCCCACTTCTTCGAAAATTAAATACGTTGCTAAAACTAATTTCAACAAGTTAATTGAGGACTTGAGCGCAGAAAACTGGCTAAATGTTCTAGATAAATCAGATACTGACTTAGCAATGAAAGGATTTATTATCAAACTACACGAGTATATATCAAAACACACAAGTAATATAACCGTATCTAATAAACAAATTAAATTCACACCATGGATCACCCTGGGGCTAGTTAAATCGATTCACAGAAGAAATCATCTTCATGAAAAGGCAAAAACATATCCTGAGAATTTGATATTACAATGTTATTATACAAAATATAGGAATTTGTGTAAGAAATTAATTACATCGGCGAAAGAAAATTATTATAAAAAACTCATTTACGAAAACAACTGCAATCCAAAACGTTTTTGGGATACCTTTCGCAACATAACCAAATCCAAAATCAATAAATCTTCTGAAATAAAATCGCTATACATTAACACATCAAACTCTGAAGTCCCCAAAGATATGGCAAACTTTGCAAACAGTTACTTTTCATCTGTGGGTGACACACTTGCGAAAAAAATTCTCGATAAGTGTAAGAAATCAGAAACCGCTCTCGCCAATTTAACTATCCCTAGGATCGGTCACAAAATAGACTCAATCACAACTTCAACTAACGAAGTCATGAAGATAATTGACGACCTTAAGTCATCAAAAGCATGTGGTCCCGATAAGATTTCATCAAATCTTCTAAAAATCATTAAAGTATACATAGCCATACCGATTGCGTTCATTGCGAATCTAAGCTTTAAATCAGGGAAATTCCCTAACCATTTAAAGCAGTCAATCGTCATTTTACTGCATAAAAGTGGGGACAAATCACTGATACATAATTACCGGCCTGTTTCCTTGCTCAACTCTGTCTCTAAAATTATGGAGAAAATTGTAAAGAACCGTCTCATCCTTTATCTCGAAAATAACAACATCCTTTCTAGTAGACAATTCGGCTTTCGCAAAGGTTTAAGCACTGAAAACGCCATCGCTAATTTGACAAAAAACATCTCTAATAATCTAGATAAAGGTAATAAATGCATTGCACTTTTTTTAGATCTAGCTAAAGCGTTCGACACTATCTCGCACAAAATTCTGCTGAATAAACTACAGCGAATTGGGATACAGGGTCAAATTTTCAAGTGGTTTGTTAGTTACCTAGAAAACAGGAGCCAAAGAGTGGATATTAACGGTACTCTAAGTGATCCAGCCAATATTAAATATGGCGTACCGCAAGGAAGTACACTAGGTCCCATATTGTTTAATGTTTATATAAATGACTTATGTAATACTTCATTTGCAGACCACATTATTTCAATTCAATTCAATTCAATTTGTTTATTAATTTCAAAAACATTACAAAATTGTTAATTTTAAAGCGTTTTTAAAATATTTTTCATAATAAGAATTAAAAGATTAATATTTACAGTGTGTATATCAACTATACCAGTGATAATAAAGCTTGCCTTTTAAAGGAAGCTTCATTGATGGCAAACATGTCGATATCCGAATTGATTCTGTTCAACAGCAAGATTGCTCTCCCCACAGGCATGACCATTGGCAAGTTAGTTCTGCAGGCTGGGAGATAAAATAGTCTATGTTGTCGGTGACGTAGATAACCATCGGGAACATAGAAATGAATGTTCTCCATGATGACCGAGTTTTCAAACCATCCACGAATCAGTCTAAAGAAATGTGTAGCAATGCGCACATCTCTCCTGACCCGTAGATAGTTCATTCCGAGCATACCCAAAAGAAAGTCAGTGGGATAGAGCCACGGGTAGTAGCCATACTATGTAGAGAAATCTCAAGAATTTCTTCTGAACTCTCTCCAACATGAGAGAATACTTTACCTGGTGTGGACTCCAAATCACCGACCCACTTTCAAGTCTACTCCTTACTAAGGAATTAAGTAAAACTATAAGCACCCGGTTATCTCTGAAATTCCTTGCAGTGCGTAGAACAAAGCCCAGAATTCTAAGTGAAGTGCTACATGCCGCCTCAATATGAGCATGAAATGTCAGTCTACTATCAAACATGATTCCAAGATCCTTCATTGTCGAGACACGTTTTAAATTTCGGGCGTCCATTTTATACCGGTAATACCAGGTATGACTCGCCCTAGTGAATGACAAAATTAAACATTTAGAAACATTAAACTCAATCCGATTTATTTTACTCCATTCAACAATTCTATTAATGTCTGACTGGAGTTGATTGCAGTCTTCTAAATTTAGTATTTCTAAGAAAAGTTTCAAGTCATCAGCAAAGAGAAGAAACCTAGAATGCAGAATTACTTCTGAAATATCGTTTATAAATATGGAAAAGAGGAGTGGGCCTAAATTACTGCCTTGGGGTACCCCCGATCGTACAAAGAAATGGTTGGATTGGAATAGTCCATGAGACACAAACTGTTTCCTGTCTGCAAGATAGCTAGCAAAAAAAGTAAGTAGTCTTATGGAGAATCCTATTGTAGCCAGTTTATTGAGTAAAACGTCGTGATTTACAGTATCGAAGGCCTTTGAAAAATCATTGTATGAACAATCTACTTGATGGCCTTTGTCTAATGATTTAGATACGTAATCCGTAAACACCAATAGGTTGGTTTCTGTCGATCGACCTTTTCTAAATCCATGTTGTTCAGAAATTAGAAACGGTTCAACTTGTGGTAGTGCGAATTTATGAAGAATCGATTCGAACAATTTAGCCGGTGCAGATAGTATTGCTACCGGTCTGTAATTTTCCACAGAAATCTTTATGCCGCTTTTATAAATCGGACAAATTTTTGATATTTTCCACAAATCAGGAAATACACCAGTTTCTAGGGAAAGGTTAAATAAGAAGCTTAGTGGCAGTTTTAAAAACTCGGCACAACCTTTTAAGAAGAATACCGGAAGAAAATCTGGACCAAGTGAATGTGTATTTTTCAGTTTCCGAATTGAAGATTCTATATCCGATTCATCAATTTGACCAATATCGATATTTTGGGCTCCCTTTACATTCAACTTTGCAGCGGTATTGATATTTAGAAATGGAGACTCATTACTATACACGGATTGGAAGTGTGTTGCAAATGCGTTAGCTACATCCACTCCTCGAACTTCCCGATCACGATGCATCATGGTGTCTTGAATACCACCATCTTTACGTAGTGATTTGACGTAGTCCCAGAACATCTTTGGATCATGTTTGATATCGTGTTCAATGGAATTTATATATGATTGGAAAGCAGTTTGAATGTTGCGCCTGACCACGGCTCTATGCGCACTGAACAGATCATAGTCACATCGACAGCCAGAAGCCTTCCACTTTTTATGGAGAGCATGTTTCACTTTAATGCTCGCGATGGTATCTCGACAGAACCATTTCGGATATCGACGACCACCTCTACTGGGAGGTTTTCTGGGAAAACAGGCATCAAAAATACTATAAATACTAGCATAAAAATGGTGTACAGCCTCATTTATAGTGCAATAATTATAAAGTTCTTGCCAATTTAATTGGCTTATCATATTATATAACTTATCAACATCACCTCGTTCAAAATTCCATCCACAAAAAGCACGCTTGTCATTTTTAGGAATTGTTGTAGCCTTGATGTTGTTTTTGCATGAAAAAATAAATTCTAATGCGGGATGATGTTGATCTTCGGTTAAAAGAGGAGAAGTGCTATGAATAACATGTATGGCTGTATTGCAATAAATTAAATCTAACACTCTTGAATTTATATTTAGAATGTTATTGAATTGGGAGAGACCGAAAACGGCGCATAAAAAATTCAGGTCGTTTTCAATATCCTTGCTAGATGAGTGTAGGTTGAAATCTCCTAGCACAATTACATTTTTTCCACCAATAACATCTACATTTTGATGTATTTTGTTGAAAAACAACTGATATGTGTCAAAGTTTGACGCAGGTGGAAAGTACACAATACATACATAAGTTACACACGAATTAAATGTAATTTTAACCCATAAGTCCTCGTTGACAGTTTCCAGAGCAGGTAAGTGCTCTGCCTTAATAAGGCCATTCTCGCTCTTCGCGGCTAATAGACAGCCTCCTCCCTGCCTACGGCCACTACCACAATCTCTGTCTTTTCTAAATACTATGAAACTGTCATCAAAGAGCTCTGGGTTGAACACACTTGAGTTTAGCCACGTCTCAGTGAGTCCAATTATGTCATAATTGTTTGCCAAAACATTAGAAAAAAATGAAGCGCATTTACTTTTCATTCCTCGAACGTTTTGGTAAAAAAAATGTAAATTATTTGTATGTCAACTGGGTTTGAAACCAGGAAGCCGCGGGGTATTCACTTTGTTTTCCCATTCTTTCAAATACGAATATTTGGGCCAATTTTCCGGTTTGAGTACCTCACTTTTAATGGACATAGGAATGCCTATCTTAAATGAGGCGTATTCTCCTTTAGATTTTATTTTATTCACTTTAAATGAGGCGGTACTCACAATAGATTGTAAATATGCAGATAAATCACTATTACATTTGCTGACGATACAGTACTTTTATTCGAAGGCAAAACCTGGAATGAGTATTGCATTAAAGCTGAATTTGGCATAAACAAAGTTAAATAGTGGCTAGATAGTAATCTCCTCACTCTAAACTCGGATAAAACGAAATTCATCTGCTTCAGTTCAACTCAAGCGGGTCAACCACAAGAAATTATTAACATTAGAATTTTTTTTTTTTTTACAGTATTACCGCACAAGAGTCCCAACTGCTCCCGTCTGGAGCCAGTGAGACTATGGCATCCCCAATTGGGGTATGTTGTGAGGCTGAGGGTATTGGGGAGGGGAGGGAGATGGGGAAGAGGAAGGTGGGGAAGTACCTGGCTATTCAGATCTGGTCACCAAACACGGCTAAAGCCATTTCAAGCAACGTTTCAATTCTGAATGGTGGTCTTACACCAGGGCGATACTGAGAGTATCTTCCACTCTGGAACGTGCCGCAAATATACTATATATTATTTTAAATGAATTAATTGTGAAATAACACAAATTAATCAAATAAAATTTATTTGCGCACGCCGGGTTCGAACCCGCGACCTTCGGATCTGTAGTCGAAAGCGTATACCACTAGACCACGCCGGCCGTCAGAATACACCATTGTTACGACACTATTACATGTAAATGCAATACCTTAGAATGTGTGGACAATATAAGATACCTAGGAATTATCATTGATAAATTCCTGAGATGGGACAAACACATAGCCTTTACTTCCACAAAGGTCAGGAAACTTACACATCTGTTTATAGCAATAAGAAATATTCTATGTCTAAATGATTTGAAACGAATTTACTTTGCAATGTGCAATTCCATACTAGACTATGCTTCCTTAGGTTGGGGAGGTTGTGCTAAAACCATACTCGATCCCTTAGCTAAATCCCAGAAATCGCTTATAAGAGTCATACTGAAAAAACCTTTCAGGTACCCCAGCGATTCATTGTTCGCAGAGTTTCGTGTTCTTGATGTAAGACAATTATATATGAGGAAAATCATATTACATACTCAAAAACAGAGGCACTACTTAGCTTCCGTTAACCACTGTCATAATACAAGACATGCAAAAAAAAACCCAACAGTTCCGCCCACCACTTCCTCATCTTTAGCACAGAGACAATTCTCATACTTAGGCCCTAAACTGCTCAATCTCATACCCGATGCATGGAAGGCAAAGAGTACTAATATTCTGCGTATGCAGGTAAACAATTGGCTTCTGGTCTTGGGGAGAGCTGAATGCGAGAATATGCTAAAAAACAGTAATTAAATTGTAAATTTCGTTTTCTTTACATTTTTCTTTACATTTTAACTTATATTGGTATTATATTAGCATTACAGGAACTGTATTTTTACATAAAGAAAGTTCGAAAATTGTTCAATTCTTCGTGATATTTTTCCTTAAAGGAAAAGTTCCTTCTTTACTTTCATTTTTTATTTTTTGTTATTTTTCATTTCCTTGTTTTATCTATTAATATTTCTTTAGTTTATTATATCAGCTAAACAATAGTAAAAAAAAAAAAATGTCGTGGTATAACTGAAAGTATACTAGATTATGAATATACATTTGTATTACTTTACCAACAGAATTTCTTCAATTCAGTTTCATTTTCAAATTCATGTTCTTGTTTTTATCTATTAATATTTCTTTAGTTTATTATGTCAGCTAAACAATAGTAAAATATGTCGTGATATAACTGAAAGTATTCTAGAATATGAATATACATATGTATTTTTTTTAACAACACAATAGTCAACACTATAATTTACTATAATTTTACATGTAAAAACATTATCATATTGGAATGTCCTAAAACGGGCAATCGCCTAGTTGGACATTTCATTAATTGTATTATGTAATATTTACAAACAAACAATAAATAAATAAATAAATAAATAATTTTAATAACTAGCAATTAGGTCTGAAATTAGTTGCCTTTTGAAACTCACAAAATTATTAACACCAAATATATCAATAAGTTCAAAGTATTTGTTTTCAAGGTGATGAACTCTTAGATTGGTGAATACAATGAGTAGTTAGTATTGAGGTTATTGTTACATTTAAAAGAGTCTTTGCTTTGAGTTTGTCTGGTAGGTACATTCATATAAATTAATTCCAATAATTCAGGGCTGTCAATTAGAGATTTGATAATTTTGAATAAAAATAATATATCAGTTAGAATTCTTCTATCTGATAGTTTGAGAAATATGGTTTCGGTACGTTTGTTATTATAATTTATAAATTCGATGGAAATATTAATTTTAAAATTGATGTACCGAAGAAATTTATTTTGTACCTTTTCTAAGGCATGAGAATGGACTTTGTAGAACGGTGTCCATACTGTTGAAGTATATTCTAATTTACTTCGTACTAATGATCAATATAGAAGTTTTAAAGTTAAAACATTTTAAACTTTGCCCCCATTCTCAAAATAAAACCGAACATTCTCATTGCATCGCTTGTAGTTTCATCGATGTGTAAGTTAAACTGCAGACTTTCGTGGAATAAGACACCGAGATCTGGAATCTGTGAAACTCCAAGAAGATTTAATGAAATAAGAACAGAGGATTTTTACGTTTGTAAAAACTAATAATCTGGCATTTACTAATATTTAGTTGCAAATCATTTTCTGAACACCAAGCAAATAGTTTATTCAGGTTCAACTGCAAAACAGCGCGATCATTATCATCTTTAATTATTCTGTAGATCTTCAGATCATCGGCAAATAATTAATAAATATTTGACTTTACTAAAAATATTTGCTATGTCATTGACGAACAAACAAAATATTATTGGGCCCAAATGAGATCCTTGCGGTACTCCACTTGATGCCGCAAATTTGTAAGAAGTGAATGAATCCTAAAGGATCAGGAAACACACCTGATGAGAGTGACTTCATAAATAACTTATGTATGGGATGTGACAATGAGTGCATACAATTAATTAGGAATCTAGGTGGAACTTTATCGAGTCCTGCGGATTTGCGGGAATCGAGACTCTTCAGCTTATTATATATTTATTTATTTATTTGGAAAAGTTGACAGCAAATCTTTAATTATATAATGATACAACAATAATATTATTAATTATGCCAATTACGAACTCTGATGAATAGTTAATGGTGTTACAATGGTGTACAATGGTATAGAGATGTTCTCTTAAATTAATTTCTTGTTTAGTTAGAAAATATTAAAATAAAGGAGGGTGGGGGGGAGGAGGGGGAAATATATGATAAGGATTAAGAGGCAAAGGACGGGAATATATAGGAATTGAACTTTTAGTTTGAGTTTTGTTGATTATTGAGTTTTTGTTTTATGTCGCGTAAAGTCGAGTTAAATATGTCAATATGGTAATAACTTAAGTTAAAAGAGTGTGTGGATCTGTAGATAAATGAGTTTTGTTTGGAATTGGTCTTACAATGAGGGAGATTAAAAGTAAGCGACTGTCTGCTGTTGCGATTGGGAACATGGAATAATAGGCGTTGAAGAAGATCAGGACTATCGATTAAATTGTGTGTAATTTTGAATAACATTACCGAATCTGCTATATTTCTTCGGAAAGTTAACGTCTGTATATTGAAGAACTTTGCAGAGTCTTCATTACTAATATGAGATCGAAAAGAGCGGAAATTAAGGTACCTTAAAAATCTATTTTGAACACTTTCAATTCTATTTTTATGTATTGCATAGCCTGGGTTCCACACTTGTGATGAGTATTCAAGGATACTACGAACGTATGAGAAATAGATATTAGATATAACGTCCTCTATAGTTACTGTACAGTCAGAAATATCAAGATTCTCAACCAAATTAGAACAAGAGTACTTACTGTCTACACTTTTACTAACATATACACCTCCAAAAAACTCAGCAAACAGACAGTTTCCTGTAGATTTTGTGATTGTTTACAATCGAACGACGCAGTACTAGGTCTATAAGTTCCAGTTTCTTTTTGGGATTTAGTTCGAGGGAAAAGGCTCTCGACTGGCCAGCTGGAGGTCGCGGGTTAAAATCCCGCTGTGCACGAGCTAATTTTATTCGTTTAATTTCTGTTATTTCTGCACGTTTGAGAGTGAAAGATACTCTCAGTATCGCCCTCGTGTAAAATCACCATTCAGAATTGATAGGATGCTTGAAATGGCTTTGGCCGTGTTTGGTGATCAGATCTGAATTGTCAGGACTTTCCTCTACCGCGTCTCCTTTCCTTCTTTCAGCATCACAACATACACGAATTGGGGACGCCATAGTCTCACTGGCTCTAGACTGCTGGAAGCAGTTGTACGGTTTAACATAAAAAAAAACTAAAAAAGGATAATTTAAAAAAATATACATTAAACTAAAATGGATGTGTATTTCTAGCTGCTGACAATGAAATCCAATGGCGTGTGGTCGGAGGAACAGATGCAGAAGTCGATGAGTTTCCCTACATGGCGTCCTTGAGGGACATCAATAACCAGTTTTTTTGCGGAGGCTCCATTGTGAACGCACACACCGTCCTCACAGCTGCACATTGCGTTCAAAGGTAAGCAAACCTTCTTATATATACATGGACCTACGTCATATTTGTCGATCTCATTTTGTATTTATTTCATATCTCATAATTAAAAATATATAGTTGCCAATAATATGTAAGAAAATAGTTGCAAGATAATTTTGTTATTCTGAATTTGAAATATGAGATCGACAATTTCGACGTAAAATAATAGGGTCCCGATGTCCGAGTCGTTAAAGGCCTTGTTCCGGTAGATCACGTGTTTAATGTTACTTAAACTTGAACTAAACCACAGTATAACACAGTTAAAAATATTTATGAAAGAACTGTAAATACAAAATATGTAATGAATACTGTTGCTCAATCATATTTATAAATTATTTACATTTACTTAAAGAGTTGAATTAATTTAGCTGTAAATGTGTCTAAATTAAAGACGAAAATATCAGCGACAACTATTAAGTCCTTGCTATTGTCCTAGAGTAACAGACATATGAATTAATAAAAGCCCGGCTGTAGAGGTATAAAGATCGACCTCGGGATAAGTGATCTATGGCAGAATGGTTCCCTGGGCGGCGGTACCCGTACCCGCCTTCCCAAATTTTAGTTAAATATTTGTATCATTTCCAACAGCCGCCAAGCTGATGAATTAATGATCGTCGTTGGAAGCATATACCTGAACTCCGGAGGTACCAAATACCTGATATCGAAAATCACCATTCACCCCGACTACAATAAAACTCATGACTGGGCCAATGATATCGCCATCCTTACCACCAGCGAGCCTATCACCACCAGCACTAGCGTCGGCTTCATCGCTCTGCCTACCAGCTCTACTGGCGGCGGAGTCCAAGTCACGCTAACTGGATGGGGACATACCAAGGTGAGTTTTGTTCGAGCACACAGCTCTTCAACTAATTACATACTTTTCTATAATTCTGACTATTAATCTCAAGTGCCATGTCTTCCTCAGGCGTCCGCAACTTCTTCTACCTTTAAAATTCACTCCTTTATTCGTTCATTGTATTATTCGTTTATATTTCACAAACAATGCAATGCTTATTACTATAAGCGAGCAGCGGAAAGCGGGCGGCGAACTGCGCGAAGCCATCATTTTATTTCTACAGAAAGCAGCAGTGAACTTCGCGCGCTAGACAGGGTATGGAAGGTAGGTTTTGGGATTACGAAAAAAACAATAATACTCCCAAGTACAGCGGTCTTGCATGTATGTCTAAATGAGTATATATTTTGGACAATATATTTTTCAAAATTCTTTGGAATTCGTTTTTTTATTGCCGAGTCTCATTTTTATGAAATAGTGCAATTTCATGACCCAGGACTGTTTTTATAGATTTCTTAAGACATAGAATAAATCTGAAAGGACAGACCTTTTCAATGACTAAGGTACAAACTGTAAGTCGAAGTATCGAAATCATTCCATCCGCTGTTACAAAAGCGTTTTGAATCATCACAAGTTAGTGCTTCCTCACGAATCGGCGTCTCAGAACTAAACTAGCTCGCGAGATGTGGGCGGGAAACAGCCCTTTCTTGTGTACCAAAGTTGCCAGAGTCAACACGTGTGATGCGCTCTTCTCTAGCGTTGCGCGGAAACCAAAATAATTTAAAACGTGTCGATATTAGAGCTTTTGACAAGAATTGTAGGATGGACTCCTGGCTGGATCCTACTGCGAATCTGCTACCCTTCATGTGCTTTGATAACAATTCAGTGCCAAGTTTCTGTTTATAATTCACCAGAATAGAGAGAGGATAGGAGAGATTAGGTATAGAATGCATTTACCCGTATTGTAATTCATGAACCCGTATGTATAAGCTTGAAATGATCTGTGTACATCTCCTTTGTGTTGAGCCCTACCATAATATACACTTGATAAATATCACTTGTTGTTATTAATGATCGCCGTCCTGACATAAATGAAATAATCAGAACAAGAGAGCTGTTCCCTGGCCTGGGACAACTCAATATGGTGCTTTGAGCTAGCCGTGAATTGTCTTAGGTTTGGCTGGCACTCAAACCTGCTTCCCGTCTTATTTTGCCCTGCCATTGTGTAGCAGGAGTACTCTATTTTAAATAACTAATGTAGCACCCTTACACTGGGGCCTAAACATAACACCGTGAAGCGATCAAAAACATATGATGAAGTTGATGTTAAAATTAATTGCTGCACTGGGGTAATTCCGAAAACGCAGAGATCTGTTGAAAACTCACAGCGTGAATTCACTTCCTACTATTATTTGAAATTATCAAGTATTGGTTTTAATACACGTGATGACGTGTTTACTAGAATATTCCGTCTTCCATCACAAATCACAGAGCAAGCAGGTTTTTGCAGACCAACAGGGAGATCGGACCATTTCTAGAGTAGATCTTTAAAATCATCATGTGATTGTTCCGTTGTAAATAAAATTCAGTGAGTTTTACCAATGTTTTTATTGAACAGACCTTGAAAACTCAAAGAATGATTTACATTATTTTTCAGTCTGGAACACGCTCCAACACCCTCCAGAAGATCACTCTTCTCACCATCTCTGATGAAGACTGTAAAAACAAGTCCACTAGTCTCATCGTAGACGAGACTAACGTGTGCACACTCACCAAGGTTGGCGAGGGAGCTTGCAGAGTAAGTCATACATTATTTAGGTGTTGTTTTTTGTAAGGTCTAGAGGCAAAATGGCGGATGACTAATACATTTTTTTCGAGTACATAACTTCCCATTTATGAGGGGTATTTTTGCAAAACTTACTTATAACAATTTCGTTTTCATAATGTCTTTGGCAACGGTATTCATAGTTTGTGAAAATACCGAAGAAAAATTCGCCACCTGTGTACGAAATTTCCAAATATTGGGTAAATTTTAGTGAATATAGGCGGGTTTGAAATAAATTCGGCAGATTTTCAAAAATTTCTGTAGGTTCAATTTTTAATTTTTAAGAATTTTACATATTTCGTTAGATTTTCTTTGAAAATTCCCACTCGGTTTTGGTACATGCTCCTTGCTTCATTTACATTCATACATAGTCTCATACATACTGTTTGATGCCCGAATGGAAATTAAAAATGGACTGTTTTTCACATTCGCGTCAAATATTCTCCTAACGTGTAACTAACTAAGTAACTAAACTAACTAAGCGTGTTCTAAGCACCTCCCCTTTCCACCTCTCATCCCTCCCCTAAACCCCCCCCCTATTTCCTTTTCTACCCACACCTGTCTCTATATACTTGACAATTTAGTTTTTAGTACATTACTTGTCCTGATGAAGAGAACATCGTTCTCGAAACATGTTGACTTTATATAAAAAATAAAGATTATCGTCGTCAAAACAAAGTGTTTTAATTATTTTATTAATAAAATGGTGCCACAAAGTGAATTTGAAAAATTTGAAAAAAATAAATTCTTTTTTAGGAAGACTCCGGTAGCCCCCTCGCCGATGGAAATGTGTTGGTCGGTATCGTCTCCAGAGGAGAACCTTGCGCCAAGGGTAAACCTGATGTTTACGTCAGGGTCAGCTCCTATTTATTTTGGATCAACAACAACACTCTGTCTTAACTACTTTTTTACACAAGCAAATTTTTCCGCTTACTGTGGTGATAGTAGGAGATTTTCAAATTTTGTCAGGTTATTTGTAATCCGGGAATGTTTTTATTTTCTTTTGGAAAAAACGAACATTTTAAGGTTAATTTATTTAAAAGTATTCACACATATTGAACAAATTAATTATGATAATAATGAAATGACTTAATTTAACCGCTTTCCTGGCAAAAAAAACCACAAGCGGCTTGGTACTTTTAAACAAAATAGTTAATGGCTCAATAGATGTGCCTGATTAAAATAAGCTTATAACGTTCCGAGTACCATATTGGAACGCGAGGCTTCCAGAGTTGTTCTTTATTTATTCATCGCAAACAGACTATAAGGTTGATTCCCCAGTCCAAAAGCTACATAGGCTTGGAAATCAATTCATTATTATGTCTTTTATTTTTTTTTCGGTTATTTAAATGCACTTTGTAAAATAATATATTTAAACTTGTTTTATGTAAAAATCCGACGGGCGTTAATTAATAAATTAAATAATAAAAAATATATACATTTTATGAAAAAAAAAAAAAAAAAACAAGCAACATTTTCGGCTTTCTGTGGTGGTAGTAGGAGATTTGCAAACATTGTTGGGTTATTCGTAACCCGGGAATGTTTGTCTTTCTTTAAAAAAAAAAATATATATGTTTGGTATTCGAAAAGATTTGAAGATTTCTTTTTTTTTGTATTTATGTAATTCACCATAAAAATACTGCTTTGCGCCGTTAGAGTTCAAATATATGGTTTAACGTTTGTGGATTATCTATTAGTGAACGGGACATATCATATATTTTAAAGTAATTCAAATCTATGAACTTATATAGAATTGAATAAACGCGAGAGTTGTTGAGGGACAGCACATAAGGTGCGCCCTTGAGGTGATTTTACACCGCACTGGCAGAATGAACTCTCAAGTACCAGAATTTTAATTAAATGAGCTGCAATAGAGCAGTGGCCAATTCTCATTCTCGAGATACGGGAAATAAATCTTTAGGATTTTTTTTGCCGTGGAACCAGCGTTTACTTGGCATACGATTTTGTATTTCAGCATAAAAAGATCCAGTTTGAGTTTTCGTATCCGTCCAATTTCCTTCCCAGGAACGAAACAGGTTAGATTTAATAATAGAGAAGACGTCAGAGATAGGAATTCTAAAATCTAAAGAAATAGAAGCAGAGACTGTTCCAAGTTTAGCGAGAGAATCAACTTTCTCAATTCCAAGATGGCCAGGCACCCAAACCAATATAATCTCAAACTTAGATTCGTTTAAGGAATTGAGGATTTTTTTAATACTGCACCTAACTGCACAGCAAGGGTCGACGAATATTGAGTTGCTGGATTTAAATTAAAGCTTGTTCAATGGCGAAGCATTTTGCAGTTAATATGGAAATTTCTTAAGCAATTTATAAAACAGATTGACATTGAATTCAGGAATATATTATACAGATGCGCCAAATTCTTTGTGATCATATTTGGAACTATCTGTGTATATGAGGAAAAATCCAGGAAACATTGTGAAGATAATAATTTTTAAATGTTCCTCAACATTTTGAAAGTTATAAGGGGATGTTAAAATGTTCGTCCGAAAGTCAGAAGTTATTACGTTGGGGATAAAATAATAGCATCAAACGGGGTACTGTAAATAGGAAGGATTGGATCATCTTGTAGAGTTTGGAGGGAAGAAGGCAGAGATCTGAATGAAAAAAGATTTTTATCGTCGTTTTTGTGGAATGATCTTTATAACACCTTCCTGGGTTTAAGATAGTTGCAACATTTTCTTGAAGTAGCAGAACCCCATCTCCGTATACCATGAGAGACGAGAGTGGTATAGGCATAGCAATATTTTTTAAATCTCATTTTAAGTTTTTATTTTTATTTATCATTTATTTCACTTGATCGTGCCAAGTATTCTTCGGGCTTTGTTGACCTCTTCAACCATTCTCTTCTAAGTCATATATTCTCCATACATCTCTTTCTTCGTTCATGACTCATTTTAATTTACCAAAATTAATTTATCCTCTCCGTTGATATTTTTATCTATTCCATACAATGAATAAGATAAGCTATTTACTATCTATTGTTTCCCGGATATTATTTTTATATAATCTGTAACTAGTTTATTTTAATATCGACCATATGTATGCCCTGCTTTTTCTTTTGTTGATTTTTGCTATTTACTCTATACGTGTATCAACACTGGGTTTGCTATTTACTCTATACGTGTATCAACACTGGGTTTGCTATTTACTCTATACGTGTATCAACACTGGATTTGCTATTTACTCTATACGTGTATCGGCACGCAGCCACCGGTCACCTTCGTTCGCTGTCGGAAGTTTTCGGGCGACATCGACAGTCGTCACACCCCCCTTCCTACTTGCCATATTATTACATTTATGGGTATAAGACCACCAAGCTAGGCACATGCCCGTGTTGTGGTCGTTGATTATATATATACAGTACATTCAAATAATATAGAAAAAAATAATTTTTGATATTTTATATATGCGAGTTAGTGTAAAATAAATTAAAACAATTTGAAAGAATATATAAAAAAGATTGAAATAATAGATTTTAAAAAGAATAAAAAAAGTTTGAAAAATAAGACATGGTAAAAAATAAAGAATTTAAAGAAAATATATGAGAAGTTATTAAAATTATATACATATATCATCAAAGTGAATATTTAATATTTGGTAAGCAAATGTAAAAATATGGCTATCTACCGGACGCACTGATCGAATCCCACTAATTTCATTATAGAAACCGAAAAATTATTACTGAATCTAAAAAGTACCTTTAATATTATTGTTGGTGACATTAACATTAATATCGGACACTGGGCACAAAGCAAAACGAAAGATGATTATATAAATGTATTGACTTCACTAAACTATAAATCATATATAAATAATGCAATACGAAATATCAGCGGACAAATCCCTTCCTGAATCGATCACATATGCCGCAACTCAAATAACAATGAAAAAACATGTCGATATTATGGAAAACCAGCATAACTGACCACTACAACTGTATATTCGTTAACAAAATGGACAAAAAAGTACAAGCCCCAACAAAACTAAAAAAAAAACAAGAAAAAAAATTTAAATATGACAACTTTAGAAACAAATCTTAAGATGGAAACCTAGGCATCAATAATTGAATCGGAAAATCCAAATACTTGTGCGGAGAATTTCGAAACTGTTTTCTTAAATCACATAAACCTTTCTACACAAACACTTATTTCTAAAATAAAATCTAAACACAGATTAATAAAGCCATGGATAACCCATGGATTAGTGATTTCAATCAGAAATAAGGAAAAATACTATCACCAGTCTAAAATATTCTCTACCGACGAAAAAATCAATACCTTCTACAAGAAATACCGAAACAAACTTACGCTTTTAATTAGACTGGCTAAAGAAAAGTATTTTCGTGATCAATTAAAAAATGCTGGTCAAGACAGCAAAGAGTTCTGGAAAATTATCAAAACAATAACCAACAAAAGCACAAAACAAAAATTTCCAAAAGAAGTTACTCATCAAGGAATCAACTGAAACAGAAAAAAACCCAAAACTTTGTGGGAATATCTTTAACGATTATTTTGTTAATGTCGGCGCTAATCTTGCTAGCAATATTATCCTAGGCAAAAAACAAACTCAACAACCAGAGCTAAACCCAACTTTTGAAGAAGGTTTCCACACATTTGCCTCAGTAACTGATAAAGAAGTTGAAAACGCTCTATTTAGTTTACGTGGATCGGCAAGCCCTGGCTACCACAACATAACTGTTAATATATTAAAAACTGTACGTGACATAATAAGCAAACCGATTGCATAATAAATGTAAGTCTAAAGAAGGGCATATTCCTGAACAACTATAAGAAGACTATTGTGACCCCTGTTTTTAAATCTGGTGACGAAAAAAACACTTCTAACTATCGTCCCATAGCACTCACATAGATCATAGCAAAAATCTATGAAAAAAATGTAAAAAAACAATTCAACAACTACATAAAAGATAATGAGCCCAAGCCAGTTTGGATTTAGGGACAATCTCAGCACACAGGATGCGATTGCTAAATTAAAATCAATAATAATTGAATAATTAGATAATGGAAAAAAGTGTTTTGGAATCTTCATTGATCTCCGCAAAGCATTTTATAGCATATCACACTCAAAACTCACTGAGAAACTAAAACAAATTGGATTGGACGGAATAGTGCTATCATGGTTCCAAAGTTACCTAAAAGAGAGATTTTAATATGTGAAAATCAATAATACACTTAGTGAACCTAAAACCTCATCTTTTGGCATACCGCAAGGAATTGTAATCGATCCAATCCTTTTTATTATATATGTAAATCAAATGTTCACTCTTCCCATTGTTGGAGATATCATATCTTACGCAGACGACACTGAAGTTATCAAAAAAGGAAAATAATAAGAGGAAACAATGAGGATAGCCAATATCAATATAAACATACTCAAAACATTTTGGTTGTTTGTTTTTGGGGTGTTATGCCGTGTTGCGCTAACTCCTTCTTTAGCCAACGTTTCGGACAGCGTTGCAGTGTCCATCATCAGGGCAGATCCGGTAGATCCGAAGATGTCTTGAACACATCTTCGGATCTACCGGATCTGCCCTGATGATGGACACTGCAACGCTGTCCGAAACGTCGGCTAAAGAAGGAGTTAGCGCAACACGGCTTAACACCCTAAAAACAAACAACCAAAATGCTTTTGGCCGTGAGAATCTAAAAACTTACCATACTCAAAACATGGTTCGACCTAAATTGTCTCTTACTAAATACCGAGAAAACATATTTCATCCCATTCTCTTTGCAGGAAAAAAAATTCGAAAGAAATATTACCATTAAAATCCATTCATCACAGTGTGAAAATAAAAAAAGAATGCGGCAATGTAAATTGTTTAACAATAACATGCAAAAATATTATTAAGTATCTGGGTATCATATTAGATAAACAATTAAAATGGAACGAACAAGTCCAAAATATGGCATCCAGAGTAAGAAAACTAATTTACTTATTCATTAGATTGAGAAACATCCTATCATGTAATATGATTAAAACTATTTATTTCTCTCTTTCCTAATCTATTCTCCAATATGGTTTGATTGGGTGGGGGAGGGGGACTTTCAAAACTAACCTCTTACCCGTAGAAAAGGCACAGAGGTTGATTCTAAAAGTCATCCTACGTAAACCATCTATATTTCCAACAACACAGTTGATGGGATTTTTATGAATTTCAATGGCCTCCGTAATCAGCCGTGCTCTATAAATGTTGGGTCTCCCCAGGATTTCAGGATGGATTTGTTCCTTTCCCTAAACGTTGGCTAAAGAAGGAGTTAGCGCAACACGGCATAACACCCCAAAAACAAATAACAAAAATACTTTTGGCCGTGAAAATCTTGAATCGTATTAAAAAAATATATATTTCTTCTTTTACCATATCCTCTTAAAATATTATATCAGCATTCGAGCCACCAACAGATTATTGTCGCAATTTATTATGTACCTTCGTAGCGTACGTCACAAATATGGATATGAACTTAACAACCCAACTCTGTTTAAACTCCTTGTACAATTTTCAAACTCGAAGCGTAAGCGAAACCACGGAGAATTTGTTGTCAGAGGTGTTGTAATATGGACATAATTCAAATATATTTGGAACTGGGTTATTTTTTTGATTGAAAAAATGAACTTGCCCAGCATAGCTGAGAAGCAAAATAGCTTACTCTAGACCAACAAAAGGTAAAACGCAATGCACAGTGCCCATTTTGCATTGCGACACAATGCGTGGGCCTTTTCGTA
This sequence comes from Hesperophylax consimilis, assembly GCF_061612785.1. Taxonomy (NCBI): domain Eukaryota; kingdom Metazoa; phylum Arthropoda; class Insecta; order Trichoptera; family Limnephilidae; genus Hesperophylax; species Hesperophylax consimilis. The sequence goes on from NC_142852.1 coordinate 13,069,921, forward strand.
AATGTGCACGTGAACCACACAAAGAATTGTGTTGGGATTATTTTTAAATGAATATGCCGTGTCTAGTTTAATTTAGTCTATGGTAGTTACGTTTTTTTTTTTTGTATTAGGCAATTCACCCTAAAAAGAGTGCTATGTGAAATATGGTAGTTACGTTAAAAAGAAAACAATTTTACTGTAATTAGTTTTTTTTTTTTTTTAGGTTAACATATTTATGTTTTTATATAAAATAAATAGATTTAAAAAAAAAAAGAATGTTGCCCAACCGTCTAGCATTCCGTCTCTCTTACACTTGCCTGACATAGTAGATCTCCATCTCATTTGAATTTCGAAAGATGTTTGTAGGAAATATAGGCACCGATTAGGCAAATATTTGGATCACGAAACACGCCCACAAGGCACTTCTTTTGTTATTATTCATTCTATGCTAGGTAATATCATAAAATGCCGAATGAAATTATCGTAACTAAAAATGTACAATTTCAAAAAAGAAAATATATCTGCCCCCCAACATTTCGACGGTACCGAAGAAAAAATTCAGATGTGCACATTTTCAGTTTGGCAGGAGAGGTGTTAAAAGTTTCGTTTCTGAATTTTTTTTGTTTTCGATGATGTATTTTTTCATTTAAATAAATAGCCAATATATCAAAAATACATCATTTCTTGATTTCAAAAACAGTTAAAATACAGAAATGAAACTTTAAACAGCTTTTTTGCAAAAATACAATACATGCACATCTGACATTGTTTTTCGGGACTGTCGATTTGTTAGGTTTGTTATTGAATATACTCACATTTCAACAAAGGGTTTTAAAAACAATGTCAATGGACGAAAAAGATATGGGACAGTAAGTTGTAGACAAGTGCGCAGTACTGTAACTTGGATTGGTCTCGTCGAAAGAGAATCACAAAGAAATGGCTCTCTGCAAGTGTCGATACCTGCAAATAAATACACAAACAAAACATTTACGTAAAAGCGTCAAAAACAAATAAACAATCTACTTGCAAATATCACAAACACATTAAAGCTAAAAAATTATTTAGTTGCAAACAACATTGTTAATTTTTTCTACTGAAACTCGGAAAACAAATAAAAATATAATTAAAATTAATAATAACCCTTATCAAATCAATAATTTACCAGGTAAAATAATGGAACTGTTTTGTTGAGACTTTGAGGCAGAACTAACCCACAACACGGGGGTGATTTGATAAGGTTTATAATTGATGACGATTATATTTTGATAATCAATTATTAAGAAATCGGAAAATCATCAGTTAGGTTTTGTAACGTGATTTTGAATGAATTAATGAAAATATGTCAAAGTTGTGGAGTTAATTTAGGTATTTCATGAATCAATTTTAATGTTCTTGGTATGAAATTATGATATACCGTGTTATTTAACTGGATGTTTAATCTGTCCAGAACAGATTTAAATGTGTTGTACATTTCGGTACGTCATTAGGGTAAATGTCAATATTTCCAGGTTACTGACTTGATTTATGTGAATTCGTTAATAGCACAGGTGAGGTGACACTTGACTATTTGATACCTGTGATTTATAACAAATTTAACAAAAACTTTAACTTGAAAAATAATGAGGAACCCTGCCCTAAACTGACAAAAAAGTGGTTAATAAATGAACAAAACGTTTATCTATCCTAAACATTATATTTGGTATTAATATTTAAACTTAAGCTAATGTGTATTATGTTATAACATTAAATGGTAGAACCTACAGACAAGCTGATTGTCACAGCTTTGTGGGACTACCCATATCTTATATTGTATTAAATGTAATTATATTAAATTTAATAAAAAAAAAAATAAAAAATAAAAAAATAAAAAAAGGTGCTTATATAGAACGATATTCAAATTGTTTCTCTCACTGGAAATGTTCACTAACTTTGTTTTATTCATTTCTATATACAGCTTTAATAACATCTTGAATTTGAAGTGAAAAATGTTGACATACCCCTAAATCGCGCCAAAAATATCAAATCGTCCCAAATAAGCATTTTATTAAACAAATTAGAAAATTAATTGATTGAAAAACACATTTTGGGTAAAAGGCTTTAGTCGGACGTAGTCGGAGGCATGACGGTGACCATAAACAAGGTGACAGTTGGTTTATTGTTTGGCATATTTTTATTTTTTTTTTGTACAACAGAATACGTTTTCCAATTAAAGTACAATTTTACATATGTCAGCATTTAGCTTGGTGACTATTCAATTTTTGTTTAGGTCATTTAGAGAACAGTCACTTACATCAAAATTCTTAGCAAGTTTGTTGAATATCATAGCATCCCAAGAGGAATGGGCTATCGATAAAATTGTTCTTATTTTGAAAAATACTTAATAGCTAAACTTGCTTTCCGCCAATAAATTGGTGGAAATCCAATTGCGTGGAATCCACTGGCGTGGAATGACTCGCAAATTGTGCTGAATACGAAATGTTCTTAAAAATCATCATTCTTTGTTACGATCGTTCTTAAGAATAACCGTTATTTTTAATTACCGTGATTAATTATCATATGACGAATATGTTTGTTAACAATATGGTTATGTTTTGTTCAAAAGTCACATGATGAAAATGTTTTTTTTTAATAATCTAGTCGCCAAGAAAATTATAATAATTGTCTATGACTTCATTCTTGTCTATGCATAATCTATAAATATTTTAGACAAGTGCCAACAAGTGCTTTCTTCTCCGTTTCTTCCTGTTAAACATACTATCCCACGCCTGTGATGGTTATTGGTAAAGTAATTACTCATTCTTATATTCATCGCTATTTATTTGGTAGCTGCCGTTATTCCAGTTTAGTTAGGGAATCATTGGGCGTTTTGTCACAGTTGAATGTTTATACTGTCAATTTGACGTCTACCTATTATTAGATTAGTATTTAGAAGGCATTTATTACAATTACACAACAAAAAACATATGGTTAACAGATATTTTGTTAAAAGCGGAATAGCGGTAAATATTGTAAATATATAAATATAGTTTTTCCACGATAAACAACGTTTCTCTTAACCGTTGTCATATCTTCAAGGTTTTCAAATATGTGTTTTGGCTACGACTTCGCTATTTCGACAGGACATGCCAAGCGAAACCACATTTTTTAAATTTTTTTATTTTTATTCTAGATAAAATAAAATTACATTTTAACTTATTTAACTAGAAAAAACTAATACATTACACATTAATATACTACGCAACGATTTTATTCACGATTATTGTTTGTTGAACTACACTTTTTCATTTTTAATTTCGTCTGGGAGGCAATTATGTATATTGCTCCCCTCGTAACCAATGGATTACTTGCCGTAATGAGTATGTATGGTGTTTAAATGTATTTTATCATGTAGCCGTGTAAAGTGTGTGTGTACTTGGTTAGTTTTAATAATTTCTGTAATTGGATGTATGAGTTGATTATTTATTTTGCATATAAGGAGACATGTAAAATATTCATAAAAAGTTTCTTAATGTTAATAGTTTTGTTTCCATATATATTTTTTCTGTTGATGTTCTAGGTTTGAAGTGAAATAGCTTTTTGATTACTTCGTTTTGTTTTACGTGTAGCTCATTTAAGTATGTTTCATATGCATTTCCCCAGATTGCAATCAAGTTGTTCAAATGTGAATGTCCGAGGCTATAATATAGACCTTTCTTTAATTTTATTTGGTAACACATATGATATCCGGCTAAATACGCTAATTAAGGTTGATTTTATCTTAAATATCTTGAATATGCTGTTTAAAAATTAGGTTTTTATCAATGCACAGCCCAAGATATTTCTCCCGTATCTAGATTTGCAGGTTGTTGTATTCAATTTGTAAGGGTACGTAAGGAGGAATTATTTAACGAGTTGAGCTAAAAATCATGTATCCTCTTTCAATTTAACTTTTAAATTTTATCATTTTATTTTATTTTAACAATTTTCTGTTTCAGATATATTTTTTGGGCTTAAACCAATAACCAAACTCTATCAAAGCAGACCATGGATCTACTGAAGCCAGATACTATATCCATCAAGACGGAACCAGGGCTCCAGGAAGAAGATGGAGGTGAAAATGCATTTTCAGATTTAGATTTCGACCACCCAGCTGTAACGAAGGAATGCTCGAAATATGCGGAGAGTACTCAGACAGCCAGTTTGTTGCATTGTATACGTGTAAAATATAGAACTTAAAATTCGGATATCCGGAATCAATGTCTCTTTTGAAATATCCTGCAAACAGGACACACACTTGTGCACAACATCCTCCCTTATAAAACATGAGGTGTATTGGGTATTTACCTTTATATGTGTCCTTGCCGGAAAATACCAAAATACAGCACTCATTAAACTTTATTATATTATTCAAAAGTTGTCGGTTCCTCGATTTTCACCTAATTTTGTTTGAAATATGATGTGAATTACACGTATTATACGTTAAAAATACATAAATATTGATTGAAAAAACAATATCTCATTGACCGAAAACAACCATACTCTCTACTACAGGTGCTCTAGAGAAAAGTTTTTCCTTCTTGAAGAATCGGTCCCTGAAGCGGATTTCTGAGGTCATTTTTTCATCTGACATTGACGTTGTTGATCAATTGTATTTATTCGTAAAAGAATAGTTTATTGTTTTTCAATTTAAAAAAATCTCGTTCCTATCAATTTGACGAAGATACAGGGTTGGCCCTATGCGGGCGCAATTGGTGCAGTTCGCTCCGGGCGCCGGGCATCGAATACTTAACCTAACACATCGCCCTTGATATTATTATATTTTAAATACCGCTCCACAAAAAAACACATATCATTTTAATGATTACAGTGATATCCTGCCTCGGCGTGTACTAATTTAGACTGTTAGGGCAGCCAAAATTAAACTCGCGCCAGGCACCGTTTGGTTCAGGGCTGGCCATGCAAAGATTCATTCTGTTTATTGTCCTTTTTTATTCCAGGAAACATTAATGTGAAGACAGTTACCATAAACGCGGATCTCGGACCCCGACAAGATGAAGCGGCGCTTACTTATATGAAAATTGACATAGACCTGCCGGATGTTAAAGAGGAATGCTTAGAACGCTTTGGAAGAATTACCAAGGCAGCAGGTAAAACTAATTTTTCACTGTAAACTTGAACGATTCGGACTTTCCTATTTTTATAACCTTTCTACGAACTTACTTCGCTTATTTACTCTAAGTTTATGAAGTAAGTTTATCCGAGTCATTTTCACCCATGTAATTTTTCAAATTTGTCGACAGATCTTCAGACGCATTTTGACGAAAAATTCACTCCTCCCCATCGCAACTACTTCTCCTCTTCTAAGTCAAATTTTGCAATAAACGTAAGCACGCATGGAGAAAAAAAAATTTCATGTTCCGTTTGCAACTATGCATGTAATTATAAGGGTCACTTAAAGAACCACATACTCACTCACAGTGGAGAAAAACCTTTTTCATGTTCCGTGTGCAACTATGCGTTTGGTCGAAAGGGTCATTTGAAGGGCCACATGCTCACTCACAGTGGAGAAAAACCTTTTTCATGTTCTGTGTGCAACTATGCGTGTTGTCGAAAGGGTCAGCTGAAAAGGCACATGCTGATTCACAGTGGAGAAAAACCTTTTTCATGTTCCTTGTGCAACTATGCATGTTATCAAAAAAGTGAACTAAACGGACACATGCTGATTCACAGTGGAGAAAAACCGTTTTCATGTTTGGAGTGCAACTATACATGTTATAGAAAGGGTCAACTGAAGAGTCACATGCTTATTCACAGTGGAGAAAAAACTTTTTCATGTTCCATGTGCAACTATGCATGTAATCATAAGGGTCATTTAAAGAGCCACATGCTCACTCACAGTAGAGAAAAACCTTTTTCATGTTCCGTGTGCCACTATGCGTGTAGTCGAAAGGGTCAGCTGACGAGGCACATGCTGATTCACAGTGGAGAAAAACCGTTTTCATGTTTGGAGTGCAACTATGCATGTTATGGAAAGGGTCAGCTAAAGAGGCACATGCTGATTCACAGTGGAGAAAAACCTTTTTCATGTTCCTTGTGCAACTATGCATGTTATCAAAAAAGCGAACTAAACGGACACATGCGGATTCACAGTGGAGAAAAAGCTTTTTCATGTTCCTTGTGCAACTATGCGTGTAATCATAAGGGTCATTTAAAGAGCCACATGCTGATTCACAGTGGAAAAAAACCTTTTTCGTGTTCCGTGTGCAACTATGCGTGTTGTCGAAAGGGTCAGCTGAAGAGGCACATGCTGGCTCACAGTGGCAAAAAACCTTTTTCTTGTTTGGAGTGCAACTATGCAAGTTATCAACAGGGTAACTTGAAGAGACACTTGCTGACACACAGTGGAGAGAAAACTTTTTCATGTTCCTTGTGCAACTATGCGTTTTGTCAAAAGGGTCAGCTGAAGAAGCACATGCTGATTCACAGTGGAAAAAAACCTTTTTCATGTTCCGCTTGCAATATACATGTAATCAAAGGGGTCAACTGAAGAGGCACATGCTGATTCACAGTGGAGAAAACCTTTTTCATGTTTGAGTGCAACTTTGCAAGTTATCAACAGGGTAACCTGAAGCGACACTTCCTGACTCACAGTGGAGAAAAACCTTTTCATGTTCCTTGTGAGACTATGCATATTATCAAAAGGGCCAACTGAAGAGCCATCTCTCACATCGTAGAAAAACCTCTTTAATATTCCGTGTGCAACTATTCATGTTATCTGAAGTGCTACATGCTAACTCACGGTGGAGAAAAATCTTTTTCATGTACCGTGTAAAACATTTAATTTTATTAAAACGCCCATCTAAAGACCCACATGCTGACTCACAGTGGCAAAAAACCTGTTTTATGTTCCAAGTGCACATATTAATGTTATTATAAAGGCAATCTGAAGCGCACGTTGAGTCACTACGGAGAAAACTTTTTTCTTTTCTTTTTTTTTTTTATAGTGAATACCTCACAAGAGTCCCAACTGCTCCTGTCTGGAGCCAGTGAGACTATGGCATTCCCAATTGGGGGATGTTGTGAGGCTGAAGGTAAGTGGGGAAAGGAAAGAGGAAGGTGGGGAAGTACCTGGCTATTCAGATCTAGTCACTAAGCACGGCTAAAGCCATTTGGAGCAACGTTTCAATTCTTAATGGTGGTCTTACACCAGGGCGATACTGATAGTATCTTCCACTCTGGAACGTGCCGCAAATATACTTTATATTATTTTAATTAATTAATTGTGAAATAACACAAATTAATCAAATAAAATTTATTTGCGCACGCCGGGTTCGAACCCGCGACCTTCGGAATGGCAGTCCAATGCGTTACCACTGGACTATGCCGGCCGTCATCTTTGGATATTCTAAAAATCCACACACTTACTCACAGTGGCGAAAAACCTTTTTCATTTTCCAAGTGCACATATTCAGATTTTAGGAAAGGCCACCTTACCCCCCTTATAGGACATTTGTTGGAACACATGCTGACTCAGAGCGGAGACAAAACCCCTTTTCTTTTTCCGACTGCAACTATGCAAGTTATCAACAAAGGTGCGGGTCACGATGGAACGTTTTTCCTTAGATCTGCTGCGTCGTTATTTTGTGTGCCGCTTACCATAATATTTAATAATTGTCTGAGTGATGGGTTTTTTTCTGGCAGGTGAAAGTTGGCCTATATTATACCGGTCTACAAGGGTGACTCGCGTCAACGAATGGAAAACTACAGACCAATATCCATTCTCTCGGCGATCCCTAAACTAATGGAAAGACTTGTCCATGCTAATATATATCTCCAACTTGCCGCCAAAATTACAGACCCATAACACGGGTTTGTCAATGGCAAATGTACCGTGATTAATTTACTTAGGTACTCTAATTTCTTGTCTAGTAACATGGATCGAGGCCATCAGGTAGATGCAATTTACTGTGATTTCAAAATAGCTTTTGATAAGGTTGACCACCTAATTCTTATTAGAAAATTATTTACAACCGAATAATGGGAAAATTATTGCGTTGGTTTGTCTCATATAAAACGACAGCAAGCCGTATCGTTACGAGGAAATACTTCTGTATGGGAACCAGTTACTTCTGGCATACCACAGGGATCAATCCTAGGTCCGCTGTTATTTATACTTTTTATTTATACTGTTACTGAATGTTTCACGCATTGTTTATTTCTCTTGTACGCCGATGACGTAAAAATATTTGCCTCTGTCAGGAATTTAAATGATTGTCTGCTCACCCAACGAGACTTAGTATGATTTGAAGCGTTTTGCAATAAAAAAATAAAACATCTTGGCTTACTTTTGATTCCAAACTTCATTTCGATGCACACATTAAAAACATTGTGAATAAAGCTTACACCTTTCCTTTCGATCTCCTTTATGAAATTATTGTTTTGTATCGACCCAACTCCTATCTCTCCTATGCCGACTTGAAAATAAAAAATCTTTTCATTACTGTTTGTATTTGTGTTTTCTTCTTAAAAAAATAGTGTCGTGTTTTCTCTGTTCAACAATCTCAAATCATACCATTCTATTGTCCGGTTTTAAAAAATTTCTAAACCGGACAGCCGTTAAAAACCGTACTGTCCGGTCCAAAAGCGGACATGTGGCAATCCTATTCATATCTGATGATCCGTTGCTATTTATGCTACTCCTAGTATGCCAAGAAAACGTTTTGCTAGTAGGTCTCGATTTTATGGTATTTTGATTTAGAAACCTTTAAAATGCTCCTAACATGATTTTTTATCGCTTGGCAAGGAAATAATGCATCCTTATATTATTCTAGATGTCATTTCGTCACTTGCAAACATTAATTATTTTATCTGTGAAGAAGTGCTCAAATGCCATACTTCGGATTTTCAATTTTCGATAGAATTGTAAAAAGGAACACCTCATATTTATTTATTTATTTAATATCAACGGTATAAATATACCATAAACAATGATAACATGTCACAGTTAAAATCGTAGAAATATTTAAAAAAAAGAATTACAAATATATGCTGCATTTGATTGTGAAATGACATTAGAGAGTAAGTAAGTAAGTAAACAAGAGATACAAGTACATAAGTTTCTATAGTGCAAATAAGGTAGAATTAGATTATTTATTTTTCGGAATAACTTTATTGAGTAAAACCTCCAATTGTAATATTTAAATATTGAAGACAATATTAGTGATTTCTAAACGAAAATCTGAAACAGAAAAATCAGAAAAGGAAACGGTCACATCTGGGACTCGAACCCAGGACCCTTGTCTTTCCGGGACAGTGCTCTACCGACTGAGCTAATGGGACCTATTCCCCTCGGTCACTTTTAACTGTATCATACTTCGAATAAGAACCACTAACATTGTCTTCATTTTTTCGAGTCCCAGATGTGACCGTTTCCTTTTCTGATTTTTCTGTTTCAGATTTTCGTTTAGAAATCACTAATATTGTCTTCAATATTTAAGAATTAGATTAAATTAATATTGATTGAAAAGATTTGATAGCATAGCCCTCTTGTACCTACCTTGCGTGCAGTTAAATAGATCTGCCACATCTGCGTATCTATTACTAACTTCATGCAACCTAGGTACAAGCGAGTGTTTGGAATACTCAGTCCTGATATTGTTGCATTTAAACAAAATTTTAGAACGAGTAGCTCTCGTGGGTATATGAAATTCAATAAGGTTAATTAAATCAGGACTGTCTATACTACCATTTACAATTTTGAACATAAATATTAAGTCGGATATAATTCTTCGATCTGAGAGTTTTAATAAATTTAGATTTTTCATCAAGTAATTATAGTTTATATTTTCAATGGGAATACCGAGTTTAAAATTAATAATCTGTATGTGATCCACCCGAACTGAAAACTAAAGTTTTGATGTCCGTTCAAAACAATAACCGCCTCAAAACAATTGCTCCACCTTTACTGTGTGCACTAGCTTCTCGTGTTATGTTCAGTTCATGGCCGAAATTAATTCGGATTGTAATCTATGTTTTTCGTTTCATTAAGAAATTACCGCGAACATTCGAATTAAGTCATATCTTAACTGCAGAAATAGCTGTTATAAAATCAATACAGCAAGAACATTTCTCCGAAGATATAAAGGCAATCGATGATGGGAAGAAGGTTCGGCGAGCTATTGCAAAATTGAATTCGTTTCTTCATCACGGTATTCTAAGGGTAGGAGGCAGATTAAAAAACGCTGAAATAGAATTTGACAGTCGTCATCCCATTCTATTACCCGCGCGTGATCATGTAGTCGATTTAATAATAGATTACTATCATATCAAGAACCTACATACGGGTCCCACCTTACTCATGTCTCTGCTAAGACAAAGATTCTGGATACTTTCATCGCGTAATCTGGTCCGAAAGCGCGTGCACCGGTGCAATACGTGCTTCAAGGTTAAGCCTAAACCACAATTCCCAATAATGGGAGATTTACCCGCTTGTCGCGTCCGCGAAGCCAAGGCTTTTCTACACACAGGTGTTGACTACGCTGGCCCGCTTCAAATAATCCCTTATAGACGTCGAGGGGTCCGAAGTCAAAAGGCATACATTTGCATATTTATCTGCCTAGTGACCCGTGCGGTTCATATCGAACTCGCTTCAGATCTTTCCACCGAAGTCTTTCTCAACGCTTTCAAGCGTTTTTTATCTCGTCGTGGTCCTGTGAGTGTAAAGTACTCCGATAATGGAACGAACTTCGTGGGAGCTAAGTCTCATTTAAACTCTTTATTCGATCTAATAGAGTCGCGTAATTATAAGAAGGAACTCTCAAATAATCTACGGGAAAACTGCATCGAATGGAAGATGAATCCTCCTCAATCTCCACACTTTGGTGGAATCTGGGAAAGTAACATTAAATGCCTGAAGAGTTATTTAAATAAAATCGTAGGCACCTCTCTACTGACTTACGGAGAGATGCAGACAGTGCTTTCTCAGATTGAAGCAATTCTAAACTCACGTCCGCTGTCGGTACTTAGTGTCACCGATGTTTCAGCTCCGTTTCCTTTAACACCCGCGCATTTTTTAACACTTACGCCGTTAAAATCTCTAACCGCCGCTGACTTGTCCAACGAGTCCGTAAACTTACTGCAAAGGAAGCATCTCGTCGATCATCTCGTCCAGACTTTCTGGAACCGCTGGCGTATGGAATATTTAAATACTTTACAATCGCGGCAAAAATGGAACACGAGTTCAAACCCGGTAACGGCAGGCACAATTGTAATGATCAAGTGTGACAATATTGCGCCTCTTCAATGGCCTATTGGCATAATAGTCAACGTATATCCCGGTTTGGACGGAGTGACCCGTGTTGCTGATGTCAAAACGAACACCGGCATATACCGCAGAGCAGTAGTAAAACTCTGCCCTTTACCGTCGCAATAATAGTCTTTGGCAACTTGGTCATCAGATGGTACATCTATGGCCCTCTTTTTTATTTTCTACATTATTCTATTTGATTTAGTTTAAATTTACCGCTGATTAATTTATTAATAAATTAGTACAATAGCATCACATATTAACATTTTTCTGACCTTTTTACAAATTAATATTAATTTTACCGCGTGTTACTACAATTTTGTTCGTTTTAACGTTAAAGCGTACTGACCCTTTTTATGGTTTATGGAAGTGGATTTTTTCATCCCTTTCCAGGCGGGGGGCATGGTTGCGCCGATGCGCAATAGACATTAATTTATACATACATCTCATGCACACATACACACATACCTGCGACCACTGTACTGAGATAGTATTGTTGTTCCTTTGTTCCTACCTTCCTTGTCCATTCTTGCTAATTTATGTGCCCTTTGGTAATCTGTCAGTATGTTGCAATAACCCGAACCGCTAACAATAAACCGCATCCGCTCGAGATCTCGTCTCCCTTATCTTACGACATTATTATTCGCGACGATATAGTGCAATCCGCTTGTGTTAAGTGACATTGTTGTGAAGAAAAGACGGGAAGAAACAAGTGGCCCTTTCCTAATGGTGAGTCCTTTATCCCTACAACAAATATTATCTTATGTGCAGTGGGCATTGCTCAATCATTCAAGGTCCTTCGACAATCATTTTTTACACTAACATAAAAAACAACTACATAACTTCTTACACATCAGGTACTTAGTTATTGTTTTTGTGTTCAATTTGTAGAAATCCATCTAATTTAAAAATTCTGGAAGTATTTTAGTATTTTTTAATAATTATGACGGCGGTTTTCAAGGTCATTAATAATCAAACTGTAGAATAAATAATTTTCTGAATTTTCAATGGAGAAAACATATTTTTTGTATGAATACCGCACAAGAGTATCAACTGCTCCCATCTGAAGCCAGTGAGACTATGACATTCTAAAATATTGATATATAATCCGTCATTAATCCAATAATTACAGTACAAAAACTAGTCCGCAGAATTATATTTAAATGTCATCCTACCTATCCCTCCAAAATACTATTTACTAAAATTAGGGTCTTAGATATTCGCCAGCTATTCATTAAGACAAGCTTATGCTACATACGAAAAAATGACTTGTTAGTGGCTCCTCAACACCAAGTAAACACCCGCCTTTCATCAAATCTGGGATGCGTGGTCCCAAAAACTAGAACCACATTCGCTCAACGACAATTCTGGTACATCGCCCCTAAAATATACAACGCGTTGGACAGGGACATAAAATCTACTAATACTATATCCCTTTTTATTATACGTGTCCAAAACTGGATATTTGAAAGGGGACGAACCTTTTTTAAAGAATACATGAGTTCCTAACTTCTAAACCATTATAATAAAATTAACCATGTATCTCTATATGTATGTATATATGTGAATACACATAACGTTTGTGTGTGTTCATATATAGATGCATATGAATGTATTTATATATGCATTTATGTATGTCTGTGTATGTATATATATGTAGGTGTATATATATATATATATACATATATACACAATTATATATATATATACATACACAGACATACATACATGCATATATAAATACATTCATACACATCTATATATGAACACACACAAACGTAATGCGTATTCACATATATATATACATATAGAGATACATGGTAAATTTTATTATAATGGCTTAAAAGTTAGGATTTCATGTATTCTTTAACTCTTAAACCCTAACCTGGGTACTGGAGTACCCCCCTGTTGTTTAAAATATCAACAATTTTAACAATATTGCACTGTTGCAAAAATCGTTCTAGCTAATCTACTCTCGATAATTGGCGCGTAAGTACGTAAGTAAGCCGTGACCGCCCGGCAAGTGCATTCGCGTCCACAGGTGTTCCGGGGTACCCCAGTACCCCGTGGTAGGAATACTGTTAGTTCTTCCTTCCAGTTATACTTGAATTACTGAAGTTGTTTTTCGATATCTCTCTGGTAAGTTTACACATTATTTATGTTTTACTTTACTTTGTGATAATAGTTAGAGTACAGTGTTGATAGGCAGGGCCTGCACCCAATAACGAGACATTCATGGACTAATAATGTGTTATGAGTGTAATGAGAGTGTATGCAGTGTAATGAGGTGTTGTATTGTTTTCAGATATGTCATCCCAGACTCGAAGTCTTGGGGGGGGGAAGGTGAAATTGCAGCTGCTTTGTTGGTTTCTGACGACGAAGAGCTAAACCTAGGAGAAGATTCAGAAGATGAGCCCGACGGTGTTATCGAGGATTTCCGGGACCATTTTGAAGTCGCATCTCATGAAAACGGTGATCAAGATAGTGTGAAAGGAGATGATGAGTATTTAGTGCCTGACAATGACGGAGCTGGTGTGCTAGATTCTCCATTAGTTCTGTACGGAAAAGGTCATAATAATCGACATACGTGGACTGGTGTTAAGCGTTCTCGCTCAAGAATGCCTCGCCATTTTGTTGCACCCACCTGGTAACGTCTTAACAGAAACATGACATGTGACAATTGGTTCACGTCTATATCCACAGCCAAGAAGTTAATGGAAAAAGGTATAACATTAGTTGGAATTGTAAATTTCTCCTGTTTTCTTGTACACTAAAAATCGAGAGAGATGCACATCAATGCTTGTATTGTCCTCTGAAGTCAGCTAAAAAGAAAGTTGTAATCATGCTTTCCACCATGCACCTGACAAGGATAATGAAGTGTACCTTCCAGAAATAATACATTTATATAATAAAACCAAATGCGGGGTGGATGTGTTCGACCAACTTTGTAAGAAATACTCGACGTCCAGGAAGATCAAAAGGCGGCCCATGTGTCTCTTCTACCGGTTGCTAAATGCCGTTGGTTTCAACTCTTGGGTCTTATTCAAGCTGTCAACTAACATTGATAAATAGAAAATAACCAAGCGGCGTGAATTTCTTAAGAGTTTGTCAATGGCACTCATAAAGCCTCATATGAGAGCAAAATTACAATAGCCAAGTTTAACCCGGGATATCAGAGAAACTATACGTGCAGTCTTGAATATTCATAGTGAGGATCATAGGCCGGTCCCTGATAATCCCAATCCTGGGCGCTGATGCTTATGTCCGCGCACAAAGGACAGAAAATATCGATCTGTCTGTAACACTTGTCGCCGCCATATTTGTGCTGACCATCAGTACAAAATCTGTCCTTTATGTAACGACAAAAATGTCTTTTAGTTTTTATTTATAAATTTTATTGTCTTTTCTTATAATTTTGCCATAATAAAAATAATTTTCAAAAAAATATCAAAGACTTTTATTTTATTATTTTTTTTTTGCGCGGGGTACTTCAGTACCCCGTGGTAGGAATAATTACATTCCCAGAGTGGTAGGGTTTAAGAGTTAAAAAAGGCTCGTCCCCTTTCAAATATCCAGTTTTGGACACGTATAATAAAAAGGGATATAGTATTAGTTGATTTTATGTCCCTGTCCAACGCGTTGTATATTTTAGGGGCGATTATAGTGAATACCTCACAAGAGTCCCAACTGCTCCCGTCTGGAGCCAGTGAGACTATGGCATCCCCAATTGGGGGATGTTGTGAGGCTGAAGGTAAGAAGTGAAGGGAAAGAGGAAGGTGGGGAAGTACCTGGCTATTCAGATCTAGTCACTAAACACGGCTAAAGCCATTTGGAGCAACGTTTCAATTCTGAATGGTGGTCTTACACCAGGGCGATACTGGTAGTATCTTCCACTCTGGAACGTGCCGCAAATATTATATTATTATTTTAATTAATTAATTGTGAAATAACACAAATTAATCAAATAAAATTTATTTGCGCACGCCGGGTTCGAACCCGCGACCTTCGGAATGGCAGTCCAATGCGTTACCACTGGACTATGCCGGCGATGAACCAGAATTGTCTTTGAGCGAATGTGGTTCTAGTTTTTGGGACCACGCATCCCAGATTTGATGAAAAGCGGGTGTTTACTTGGTGTTGAGGAGCCACCAGCAGGTCATTTTTTCGTATGTAGCATAAGCTTGACTTAATGAATAGTTGGCGAATATCTAAGACCCTAATTTTAGTAAATAGTATTTTGGAGGGATAGGTAGGATGACATTTAAATATAATTCTGAGAACTAGTTTTTGTACTGTAATTATTGGATTAATGACGGATTCTGCACAGCCACCCCATCCCAGAATACCATATGTTGCTATCGATTGAAAAAGGGAAAAATATACGCTTTTTTGAGTCGTTAGGTCTAAGATGGATCTAAGAGAGCCGAATATGTGGGAGAGTTTACGAAGTCTTTTTGTTGTTTCTTTTATATGGGTTTCCCAGCGTAGTTGGTCATCGATTATTATTCCCAAGTATTTAACTCCTTTGAAGATTTAAGAGTTGAACACGTGCATTGAATATTAGGTGAGGTTTGAGGAGTCTGTATGTTGAGTGAACACGAGTGGATGGTAGGTTTGGGGCAGTTATTGGGAAAGCTATGTTTGGGTATGGAAAACGTCATATATTGTGTTTTGTCGATATTAAGTGTGAGGAGGTTTGTGTTTAGCCAATGCTTAACTTTTGTTAGGCCAATATTAGTTTTGTTTGTAACTGACTGCCATGTTTCATCTTCAAATATTAAGAATAAGTACGACCGTTTAGACATAGATAACGTAGCTAGTTCGCTTTACTGTTCAACAGGAAATCATTTACCGATAGATTGATTGATTATTATGTATTTTAGACCCTGAATGTGGGTGATTTTTAAAGAGCGATTTTTTGACGTGCTTTCTGGGTGAATGTTGGTGAAGAAAGCTCGCACGATTGGGCATTTTTTTTATTATACATTATACACTTTACAAATAAGATAAAAAGTCCCGATAAACTGCTTTTTAGCAGTTTGTCTAACGGGTTCTTTACATTATAAATTTTTTTATATTGAATTAACAGTTACATTTTCACAATTATATATTTATTTCACGCCTATTAGGGCTTTTACATACAAAATATAAAAAAATTACGAAATTATACATGAAAATAGTGCAGACGACTATTTAAAACAATTGCCGAAAAATAACTATAAAGTCATAATATCACTGAAATTGATCTTCACAGCATGCAGGCACAAAAACATAATTTTTTTCTGTTTCAGTTGACAAAATTATTATGTGTTAATCAAATCAAATTAAATACCTATTAACATATTCCACTACTTGATGAAAAAAACTTCAATAGGGTATGCTTATATATTGAAATTGATGTACTAAATATATCAACAACATCGTTGTATTTGTTTCCTAGCTGTTGAATCCGTCGCATAGGAGTGTGATATTGGGACGTTGATATATAATTGCTACAATAATATGGTAGGTACTGTCTTGTAACCGACCTGCTTGGAGTATGAAAAGAGATAACAAAACATTGAATTAATAATTTTATACAAACAGGATAAACCGGAAATAATTCTGCAATCAGATAATTTTATTAAATTTAATGAACAAAGTACGTTATCGTAATTTAGGTTTTCTCTAGGAATGACCATTTTAAAATTTACACATCTTAAACATTTATTTTGGATTCTTTCAATCGCATGTGAATGAACCACATAATTTGGGGACCAAACTGTGGAATTGTATTCTACATGACTCCTTACTAGTGATATATATAATGTTTTTACAGTATTTACATTATTTAAATCACTAGATACCCTTAAAATAAATCCCAACATTTTCAAAGCTTTATTGGTTATTATTTCAATATGCTTGATAAAGTTAAGTTTCGTGTCAAACCAAATGCCTAAGTCATTAATTACCGAGACAGATACTAACGACATATTGCAAATGGAATAATCAAAAAATATATTATTTTTTATTCGATGAAACCTCATAATTTGACATTTGCTTATGTTAAGTTGCAAGCGACACCATATAATTAATCTCCACAAGTTATTTGATAATATATGGAAATCGTTAATGTTTCTGATTGCTTTGAATAATTTCAGGTCGTCTGCAAACATTAACACTTTAGCATCATTGAACATATTATACAATACATCATTGACAAATAATAAAAACAGGATTGGACTCAAGTGTTACCCCTGGGGAACACCACTCGTAGCAGTGAATTTGTATTA
Source organism: Hesperophylax consimilis (assembly GCF_061612785.1). NCBI lineage: Eukaryota > Metazoa > Arthropoda > Insecta > Trichoptera > Limnephilidae > Hesperophylax > Hesperophylax consimilis. The sequence goes on from NC_142852.1 coordinate 13,087,456, forward strand.
AAATGTACCATACATTTTAGCAGCCAGTAATCTTTTAGTCAAGTAACTATAAAACCACTTATATAGTGAACCTCCTATACCGAATTTATGGAGTTTATTCAGCAATAACTCATGATTGACTTTATCGAACGCCTTGCTAAAATCGGTATAAATAGAGTCAACTTGACATTTACTAGACATGGAATCAGATATATGGTTTTGATAGGTTAACAAGTTAGTGTAGATTTGCCAGTAGAGAAACCATGTTGCTTAGGAGAAATGACGTGGTTTAATCGGAAAATAACTTTTTTGAAAAGAATTTTTTCAAAAACTTTAGAAATCGTTGATAAAAGGCACACCGGTCTGTGATTAATCTCCTCGTGTTTATCGCCTTTTTTAAAATAGGCGTAATGAAGCTGAATTTCCATTTAGTAGGAAAACATCCTGTTCGTAAAGACTGATTAACAGCAAATATAAAGGATACGCCAGATTGGTAGCACAATTATTCAAAAATACAGGAGGTATTTTTATCGGGTCCACCACTTTTGCTTTGATCTAGTAATTTAAGTTCAGTCAATATATCATTATATTCTATGTGGATAAAAGATAAATTAAGATTATGATCAGTAGTCAAATTTGATACTGTACTAGCAGAAACTGGTGTCTCACATTCATAAACGCTTTTAAAAAAATCAGCAAAAAGGTTAGCAATACTTTGAGTGTCTAGTGATTATATGTAAAAATCAAAAAAATTACAGAAATTTAGATTTATTTATTTATTATTTTATTATTTTTATATTTAAATATTCGGGCCAGCAGATCTTCAACCTGTTGACTTTGGGAAATCCGGAACCTTGAAGACAAATCACAATAAAATATTTACACAAAATTAAAAAAAAAACATTGTTTCTAAAATAAAATTTAGTGCAAGCGATTTGGACACTGACCTTTATACAGTTTCTTTATACATAAGGCTTAAAATCGCTTTCAAAACTAAAGGCAAACACATAACTATCCTATTAGTTGTTAACCCCTAGGCAAGGATATCAAAAAAGAAATTTTAAAAGTTAAACCGTGTTATTAGGATTCTGGGTCTAAAACAGTTCTTGAAAAAAAATAGCAATAAAATAAATAGGTTTTAAAATTTTCAGTAATATCAGAGTTCAAATGTTAACTACGGTGAACAACGCCAAATGCGGTTGGTAAAGTTAGATTTAAATGAAAAATTGTAGCCAATAAATAATTATCTGTATTTACTACTAATAAGTTTCTGTTTTGTAAGGAGAAAAATACTTACATTTTAATGTATCTGAGAGGAAAATCGCCAAATCAGCCAAATCAATAAAACTTTTTTCTGTCTGCCCAGGTAGTACGTTCTCTAGCGGTTGAAGTACCTAGGAGATGTGTTAACCAAATAATTCTCAAGGGTACAAGGTGCGATCTCCACAGGGTAAACAGAGAAGAAAATATTATTGTAGAAAGCAATCACTTTGTGGTTTGACATATTTAATAAAATAAAATACTTTTTTGTTTTGAAACCACGATATTTATTAATTTAAGAACCGACCGGTTTCGCTTTACTTAAGCATCATCAGGGTACAAATTAATACTAAACAAGAAGTACATAATGTGTGTATATATATGTGGCGTCGAATTATCCAGATTAAATAATTAATAATAAACTGCTACTTGCTACTTAGGTACGTACTTGTTACTTGCATCGTTAAATCGTAAACAAAGTAAATCTACGTAGTACAAGACCTACTTGCCTACTCGCGACAATACTATCGTGCAATCAGTCTTACACATTACGAGAACTCGCCAGAAGGAACGAGTCTGCCGCCTATGCATAATTGCCACGCTATCGAAGGTTCCTGAAACATCCCACTTTGGTGATCAGTGGTGAAGGCACGAAATGAAAGAAAGTTGTGAAGGTCACATGTGTTTATTGAGTCAGTTGCCGTGACGAGGAGATGACGCTGGACAGAAGAATATACCGGATGCTGGCTGTGATGGCAGGTCAAACGCGGGTCGGTGAGTCGACGCCGGGCGCTGGTGACCGGGACTCGATGGAAGTCAGGCACTGGCGAAGAACGTAGGTCTTCAGGCACTCCAGTGCTGACGAGACGGCCGAAGGTGCGACGGACCTTGTAGGCAGTTGAGCGGGAACGGCGTGACCAGTGAGGATGCTGCGTGTCCTCGTGGTGGTCATGGTGTCGTGGAAGAAGCGCTGGTCAGAGACGCTGGAACCAGGGCGCTTGTAATCCGTTGTAGTGCTTGCCAGGAACGGCGATCTGGACAAGGCACTAAGATGATGTCCCGATAAAGTCCATGATAGTACGGTGAAGCCGGGTATATGTTGTCCTTCGCGGGGGGATTCGACGCCACATATATAACAAAATATAGAGGGAGACAACATGATACAAATATAAGCAACACAAAGACGGTCATAAAATACATTAACATAAGTGCACAAGTAATGGAAAAACCGCTAGATAATTATGTAGACTAATGGGTTATATCAGTAAATCGGGAGAAACAAAGCATCAACTGGCATGGTGGTAAGGAGGTAAGGAGAACTGGGATTTTTTTATGGGTTTATTGGAAACAGACCTAATATTGGACTACTTGATATGTCTAATTGATTATTAAGTATCTGACTTTTGGTTTTTACAGCTTTTTTAATTTCTAGTGCCTCTAAGTTGTTTAGTCTGTTACCATGCCCGTTTTTATGTAAGATGTTAGCACCGGTGCTATGACAGGATGTATGATCTTTATCGATCAAATGATTTGCGAATTCGGAAAACCCGTTATTATTGAGGCAACGAAGATGCTCCTTTATCCTAATATTAACATTACGTGATGTCTTACCGATATAGAAAGCCGAACAATTATTGCAATTTAATTTATAAATCCCCGAATGACTTAATTTTTCGTCCTTATCTTTAGAATTAATTAGAAATTTACCTATATTGTTATTGGTATAAAAGGCCGGTTTGACTTCAGAAGGAAGGTTTTTTACACTTAAGGTAGAAAAGTGATTAATAAATAAAATTCGACGCCATTGATAATTAATATTATTATCATTGATTTGAGGACAAGGACTAGCAAAGAGGAAGCGATTAATGGCTATTTGTTTTAGCTTTTTATTTAAGATTAAATCTATAAAATTTGATTCATAGCCATTATTTACTGCTATGTTTTTAATTAGTTTTAGTTCACTATCAAAATTACTATCGGACATTGGAATTGTGACTAAACGATGGACCATTGAATGGAATGCGGAGTACTTATGTGAAATAGGGTGATTGGAGGTGCTGTGTATGACAACGTCAGTATAGGAGGGTTTACGAAAAATGTTAAAATTAATTCTGTTATTAACGATCGATAAGGTAAGGTCTAAAAAATTTAAGGTTGAATTTATGCCTATTTCTAATGTGAATTTAATCTTATTATGAAAAGAGTTTATAAGATTGAGGAAGGAATTCAGTTGACGCTTAGTCCCTGTCCATATACACAAAACATCATCAACGTATCTTTTCCAGTACAAGACATTTTTAATAAGATGTGAGGTACTAGATAAAATTTTATTTTCTAAGTTATCCATGAATATATCAGCAATCAGAGGACTGGTAGGGCTCCCCATAGCTAGGCCGTCACGTTGTTGATATATAACATTATTAAATTGAAAATAATTTTGATTCAGGCATATATTAAACAAGGAAGTTAAATCTTTTATAAAATCTATAGAGAGATCGGAACTATTTAATAAATCAGAAATTAAACATTTACTCTCTTCTATGGGAACATTGGGGAACAAATTTACAACGTCAAAAGAAATTAGTGTAGAATTACTAGGGAGAATCATATCTTTCAATTCTTCTACTAATGAAAAAGAGTTTTTAAGGGTATGTTTAGGTGAAAAAACATTGGTTTTTCCATTACTTGTGCACTTATGTTAATGTATTTTATGACCGTCTTTGTGTTGCTTATATTTGTATCATGTTGTCTCCCTCTATATTTTGTTATATATGTGGCGTCGAATCCCCCCGCGAAGGACAACATATACCCGGCTTCACCGTACTATCATGGACTTTATCGGGACATCATCTTAGTGCCTTGTCCAGATCGCCGTTCCTGGCAAGCACTACAACGGATTACAAGCGCCCTGGTTCCAGCGTCTCTGACCAGCGCTTCTTCCACGACACCATGACCACCACGAGGACACGCAGCATCCTCACTGGTCACGCCGTTCCCGCTCAACTGCCTACAAGGTCCGTCGCACCTTCGGCCGTCTCGTCAGCACTGGAGTGCCTGAAGACCTACGTTCTTCGCCAGTGCCTGACTTCCATCGAGTCCCGGTCACCAGCGCCCGGCGTCGACTCACCGACCCGCGTTTGACCTGCCATCACAGCCAGCATCCGGTATATTCTTCTGTCCAGCGTCATCTCCTCGTCACGGCAACTGACTCAATAAACACATGTGACCTTCACAACTTTCTTTCATTTCGTGCCTTCACCACTGATCACCAAAGTGGGATGTTTCAGGAACCTTCGATAGCGTGGCAATTATGCATAGGCGGCAGACTCGTTCCTTCTGGCGAGTTCTCGTAATGTGTAAGACTGATTGCACGATAGTATTGTCGCGAGTAGGCAAGTAGGTCTTGTACTACGTAGATTTACTTTGTTTACGATTTAACGATGCAAGTAACAAGTACGTACCTAAGTAGCAAGTAGCAGTTTATTATTAATTATTTAATCTGGATAATTCGACGCCACATATATATACACACATTATGTACTTCTTGTTTAGTATTAATTTGTACCCTGATGATGCTTAAGTAAAGCGAAACCGGTCGGTTCTTAAATTAATAAATATCGTGGTTTCAAAACAAAAAAGTATTTTATTTTATTAAATATGTCAAACCACAAAGTGATTGCTTTCTACAATAATATTTTCTTCTCTGTTTACCCTGTGGAGATCGCACCTTGTACCCTTGAGAATTATTTGGTTAACACATCTCCTAGGTACTTCAACCGCTAGAGAACGTACTACCTGGGCAGACAGAAAAAAGTTTTATTGATTTGGCTGATTTGGCGATTTTCCTCTCAGATACATTAAAATGTAAGTATTTTTCTCCTTACAAAACAGAAACTTATTAGTAGTAAATACAGATAATTATTTATTGGCTACAATTTTTCATTTAAATCTAACTTTACCAACCGCATTTGGCGTTGTTCACCGTAGTTAACATTTGAACTCTGATATTACTGAAAATTTTAAAACCTATTTATTTTATTGCTATTTTTTTTCAAGAACTGTTTTAGACCCAGAATCCTAATAACACGGTTTAACTTTTAAAATTTCTTTTTTGATATCCTTGCCTAGGGGTTAACAACTAATAGGATAGTTATGTGTTTGCCTTTAGTTTTGAAAGCGATTTTAAGCCTTATGTATAAAGAAACTGTATAAAGGTCAGTGTCCAAATCGCTTGCACTAAATTTTATTTTAGAAACAATGTTTTTTTTTTAATTTTGTGTAAATATTTTATTGTGATTTGTCTTCAAGGTTCCGGATTTCCCAAAGTCAACAGGTTGAAGATCTGCTGGCCCGAATATTTAAATATAAAAATAATAAAATAATAAATAAATAAATCTAAATTTCTGTAATTTTTTTGATTTTTACATATAATCACTAGACACTCAAAGTATTGCTAACCTTTTTGCTGATTTTTTTAAAAGCGTTTATGAATGTGAGACACCAGTTTCTGCTAGTACAGTATCAAATTTGACTACTGATCATAATCTTAATTTATCTTTTATCCACATAGAATATAATGATATATTGACTGAACTTAAATTACTAGATCAAAGCAAAAGTGGTGGACCCGATAAAAATACCTCCTGTATTTTTGAATAATTGTGCTACCAATCTGGCGTATCCTTTATATTTGCTGTTAATCAGTCTTTACGAACAGGATGTTTTCCTACTAAATGGAAATTCAGCTTCATTACGCCTATTTTAAAAAAGGCGATAAACACGAGGAGATTAATCACAGACCGGTGTGCCTTTTATCAACGATTTCTAAAGTTTTTGAAAAAATTCTTTTCAAAAAAGTTATTTTCCGATTAAACCACGTCATTTCTCCTAAGCAACATGGTTTCTCTACTGGCAAATCTACACTAACTTGTTAACCTATCAAAACCATATATCTGATTCCATGTCTAGTAAATGTCAAGTTGACTCTATTTATACCGATTTTAGCAAGGCGTTCGATAAAGTCAATCATGAGTTATTGCTGAATAAACTCCATAAATTCGGTATAGGAGGTTCACTATATAAGTGGTTTTATAGTTACTTGACTAAAAGATTACTGGCTGCTAAAATTTATGGTACATTTTAATACAAATTCACTGCTACGAGTGGTGTTCCCCAGGGGTAACACTTGAGTCCAATCCTGTTTTTATTATTTGTCAATGATGTATTGTATAATATGTTCAATGATGCTCAAGTGTTAATGTTTGCAGACGACCTGAAATTATTCAAAGCAATCAGAAACATTAACGATTTCCATATATTATCAAATAACTTGTGGAGATTAATTATATGGTGTCGCTTGCAACTTAACATAAGCAAATGTCAAATTATGAGGTTTCATCGAATAAAGAATAATATATTTTTTGATTATTCCATTTGCAATATGTCGTTAGTATCTGTCTCGGTAATTAATGACTTAGGCATTTGGTTTGACACGAAACTTAACTTTATCAAGCATATTGAAATAATAACCAATAAAGCTTTGAAAATGTTGGGATTTATTTTAAGGGTATCTAGTGATTTAAATAATGTAAATACTGTAAAAACATTATGTATGTCACTAGTAAGGAGTCATGTAGAATACAATTCCACAGTTTGGTCCCCAAATTATGTGGTTCATTCACATGCGATTGAAAGAATCCAAAATAAATGTTTAAGATGTGTAAATTTTAAAATGGTCATTCCTAGAGAAAACCTAAATTACGATAACGTACTTTGTTCATTAAATTTAATAAAATTATCTGATTGCAGAATTATTTCCGGTTTATCCTGTTTGTATAAAATTATTAATTCAATGTTTTGTTATCTCTTTTCATACTCCAAGCAGGTCGGTTACAAGACAGTACCTACCATATTATTGTAGCAATTATATATCAACGTCCCAATATCACACTCCTATGCGACGGATTCAACAGCTAGGAAACAAATACAACGATGTTGTTGATATATTTAGTACATCAATTTCAATATATAAGCATACCCTATTGAAGTTTTTTTCATCAAGTAGTGGAATATGTTAATAGGTATTTAATTTGATTTGATTAACACATAATAATTTTGTCAACTGAAACAGAAAAAAATTATGTTTTTGTGCCTGCATGCTGTGAAGATCAATTTCAGTGATATTATGACTTTATAGTTATTTTTCGGCAATTGTTTTAAATAGTCGTCTGCACTATTTTCATGTATAATTTCGTAATTTTTTTATATTTTGTATGTAAAAGCCCTAATAGGCGTGAAATAAATATATAATTGTGAAAATGTAACTGTTAATTCAATATAAAAAAATTTATAATGTAAAGAACCCGTTAGACAAACTGCTAAAAAGCAGTTTATCGGGACTTTTTATCTTATTTGTAAAGTGTATAATGTATAATAAAAAAAATGCCCAATCGTGCGAGCTTTCTTCACCAACATTCACCCAGAAAGCACGTCAAAAAATCGCTCTTTAAAAATCACCCACATTCAGGGTCTAAAATACATAATAATCAATCAATCTATCGGTAAATGATTTCCTGTTGAACAGTAAAGCGAACTAGCTACGTTATCTATGTCTAAACGGTCGTACTTATTCTTAATATTTGAAGATGAAACATGGCAGTCAGTTACAAACAAAACTAATATTGGCCTAACAAAAGTTAAGCATTGGCTAAACACAAACCTCCTCACACTTAATATCGACAAAACACAATATATGACGTTTTCCATACCCAAACATAGCTTTCCCAATAACTGCCCCAAACCTACCATCCACTCGTGTTCACTCAACATACAGACTCCTCAAACCTCACCTAATATTCAATGCACGTGTTCAACTCTTAAATCTTCAAAGGAAGTTAAATACTTGGGAATAATAATCGATGACCAACTACGCTGGGAAACCCATATAAAAGAAACAACAAAAAGACTTCGTAAACTCTCCCACATATTCGGCTCTCTTAGATCCATCTTAGACCTAACGACTCAAAAAAGCGTATATTTTTCCCTTTTTCAATCGATAGCAACATATGGTATTCTGGGATGGGGTGGCTGTGCAGAATCCGTCATTAATCCAATAATTACAGTACAAAAACTAGTTCTCAGAATTATATTTAAATGTCATCCTACCTATCCCTCCAAAATACTATTTACTAAAATTAGGGTCTTAGATATTCGCCAACTATTCATTAAGTCAAGCTTATGCTACATACGAAAAAATGACCTGCTGGTGGCTCCTCAACACCAAGTAAACACCCGCTTTTCATCAAATCTGGGATGCGTGGTCCCAAAAACTAGAACCATTTGATCACATTTGAACAAATCATTTGATCGATAAAGATCATACATCCTGTCATAGCACCGGTGCTAACATCTTACATAAAAACGGGCATGGTAACAGACTAAACAACTTTGAGGCACTAGAAATTAAAAAAGCTGTAAAAACCAAAAGTCAGATACTTAATAATCAATTAGACATATCAAGTAGTCCAATATTAGGTCTGTTTCCAATAAACCCATAAAAAAATCCCAGTTCTCCTTACCTCCTTACCACCATGCCAGTTGATGCTTTGTTTCTCCCGATTTACTGATATAACCCATTAGTCTACATAATTATCTAGCGGTTTTTCCATTACTTGTGCACTTATGTTAATGTATTTTATGACCGTCTTTGTGTTGCTTATATTTGTATCATGTTGTCTCCCTCTATATTTTGTTATATATATACACACATTATGTACTTCTTGTTTAGTATTAATTTGTACCCTGATGATGCTTAAGTAAAGCGAAACCGGTCGGTTCTTAAATTAATAAATATCGTGGTTTTAAAACAAAAAAGTATTTTATTTTATTAGAAAAGAAAATGTTCTAGAACGCACTAGCAGCTGCTGCTACAAATCTACAGTTTTGAATGTGAATTTAGAAGTGTAAAAATATTATTTGAAAATAATTAAATACATTACTGTACACATATTCATATATATTTTTATATTCGTGTTAGTTGTATGACATAATTATCTTTTTTACACACACATTAACATTTAAGTTACACGTACATTTAAGATTTAAAAAAAATCAAATCTTTTCCAATGCGATTCAGAACAAATTCAACAAAATCGCAAGGTTATAAATATTGTGACCATTATAAAATTATATTAATTTTATATACTGGTAACTCTCTGGTGAAACATATCAGATCTCATACTAGAATTTATTCTGTAAATAGTTTTCGTGAAGCTGAATGTTAACGCAAGGAACAAGAAAAGTGTCCAGTCAAAGAGTCTTTTCAAGAACAGTGAATGCGCAGTCAGCCAGAAAACGGGAAAGTTTTTTTTCAGCTGTCAGTCAGTTTTTTCTCTTCAAGGAACACTGTTGATAACTTGCATAGTTGCACTCGGAACAAGAAAAAGGGGGTTTTTCTCCGCTCTGAGTCAGCATGTGTTCCAACAAATGTCCTATATGGGGGGTGAGGTGAAAATGAAAAAGGTTTGTCGCCACTGTGAGTCAGCATGTGGCTTTTAAGATGTGCGTTTTGAGAATATGCATAGATGAACAAGGAACAAGAAAAAGTTTTCTCCGTAGTGACTCAACGTGCGCTTCAGATTGCCTTTACAATAACATAAATATGTGCACTTGGAACATAAAACAGGTTTTTCGCCACTGTGAGTCAGCATGTGGGTATTAAGATGGGAGTTTTGATAAAATTAAATGTTTCACACGGGACTTGAAAAAGGTTTTTCTCCACCGTGAGTTAGCATGTTGCACTTCAGAAAACATGTATAGTTGCACACGGAATATTAAAGAGGTTTTCCTACGATGTGAGAGAGCATATGGCTCTTCAGTTGGCCCTGTTGATAACATGCATAGTTGCACAGGGAACATGAAAAAGGTTTTTCTCCACTGTGAGTCAGCATGTGTGCCTTTAGGTTACCCTGGTTATAACTTGTATAATCGCACTCCAAACATGGAAGAGGTTTTTCTCCACTGTGAATCAGCATGTGCCTCTTTAGCTGACCCTTTTTATAACACGCATATTTGCACACGGAACAAGAAAAAGGTTTTTCTCCACTGTGAATCGGCAAGTGCCTCTTCAGCTGACCCTTTTGAAAACACGCATAGTTGCACTCCGAACATGAAAACGGTTTTTCTCCACGGTGAATCGGCATGTGCCTCTTCAACTGACCCTTTCGAACACACGCATAGTTGCACACGTGGTAGGAATAATTACATTCCCAGAGTGGTAGGGTTTAAGAGTTAAAAAAGGCTCGTCCCCTTTCAAATATCCAGTTTTGGACACGTATACTAAAAAGGGATATAGTATTAGTTGATTTTATGTCCCTGTCCAACGCGTTGTATATTTTAGGGGCGATTATAATGAATACCTCACAAGAGTCCCAACTGCTCCCGTCTGGAGCCAGTGAGACTATGGCATCCCCAATTGGGGGATGTTGTGAGGCTGAAGGTAAGTGGTGAAGGGAAAGAGGAAGGTGGGGAAGTACCTGGCTATTCAGATCTAGTCACTAAACACGGCTAAAGCCATTTGGAGCAACGTTTCAATTCTGAATGGTGGTCTTACACCAGGGCGATACTGGTAGTATCTTCCACTCTGGAACGTGCCGCAAATATTATATTATTATTTTAATTAATTAATTGTGAAATAACACAAATTAATCAAATAAAATTTATTTGCGCACGCCGGGTTCGAACCCGCGACCTTCGGAATGGCAGTCCAATGCGTTACCACTGGACTATGCCGGCGATGAACCAGAATTGTCTTTGAGCGAATGTGGTTCTAGTTTTTGGGACCACGCATCCCAGATTTGATGAAAAGCGGGTGTTTACTTGGTGTTGAGGAGCCACCAGCAGGTCATTTTTTCGTATGTAGCATAAGCTTGATTTAATAAATAGTTGGCGAATATCTAAGACCCTAATTTTAGTAAATAGTATTTTGGAGGGATAGGTAGGATGACATTTAAATATAATTCTGAGAACTAGTTTTTGTACTGTAATTATTGGATTAATGACGGATTCTGCACAGCCACCCCATCCCAGAATACCATATGTTGCTATCCTTTGAAAAAGGGAAAAATATACGCTTTTTTGAGTCGTTAGGTCTAAGATGGATCTAAGAGAGCCGAATATGTGGGAGAGTTTACGAAGTCTTTTTGTTGTTTTTTTTTTTTTTTTTTTTTTATTTTTTTTTTTTTTTTATTTTTTTTTTTTTTATATATACAATAATATTATTATTGGGTTTATAAAAACAGTTTATTTTTAAACAAGTTCTGCTGTGTAATTATTATTACGCGTGACAGCTGTTTCGCCCTCTGAAGGCATTATCAAACTGTCAGTTGATAATGCCTTCAGAGGGCGAAACAGCTGTCACGCGTAATAATAATTACACAGCAGAACTTGTTTAAAAATAAACTGTTTTTATAAACCCAATAATAATATTATTGTATATATAAAAAATAAAAAAATAAAATGGAGTTCTACAAATTAAACTTAATAACAATAAATAAAAATCTTTTTGTTGTTTCATTTATATGGGTTTCCCAGCGTAGTTGGTCATCGATTATTATTCCCAAGTATTTAACTTCCTTTGAAGATTTAAGAGTTGAACACGTGCATTGAATATTAGGTGAGGTTTCAGGAGTCTGTATGTTGAGTGCACACGAGTGAATGGTAGGTTTGGGGCAGTTTTTGACGGCCGGCGTGGTCTAGTGGTATACGCTTTTGACTACAGATCCGAAGGTCGCGGGTTCGAACCCGGCGTGCGCAAATAAAATTTTATTTATGATTAATTTGTGTTATTTCACAATTAATTAATTTAAATAATAATTTAAATAATATATAGTATATTTGCGGCACGTTCCAGAGTGGAAGATACTACCAGTATCGCCCTGGTGTAAGACCACCATTCAGAATTGAAACGTTGCTTGAAATGGCTTTAGCCGTGTTTGGTGACCAGATCTGAATAGCCAGGTACTTCCCCATCTTCCTCTTTCCCATATCCTTCCCCTCTCCAATACCTTTAGCCTCACAACATACCCCAATTGGGGATGCCATAGTCTCACTGGCTCCAGACGGGAGCAGTTGGGACTCTTGTGCGGTATTACTGTAAAAAAAAAAAAAAAAAATATTGGGAAAGTTATGTTTGGTAGGTTTGGGGCAGTTATTGGGAAAGTTATGTTTGGTAGGTTTGGGGCAGTTATTGGGAAAGTTATGTTTGGGTATGGAAAACGTCATATATTGTGTTTTGTCGATATTAAGTGTGAGGCGGTTTGTGTTTAGCCAATGCTTGTTAGGCCAATATTAGTTTTGTTTAAACTGATTGCCATGTTTCATCTTCAAATATTAAGAATAAGTACGACCGTTTAGACAGCTAACGTAGCTAGTTTGCTTTACTGTTCAACAGGAAATCATTTACCGATAGATTGATTGATATTTATGTTTTCTAGACCCTGAATGTGGGTGATTTTTAAAGAGCGATTTTTTGACGTGCTTTATGAGTGAATGTTGGTGAAGAAAGCTCGCACGATTGAGCATTTTTTAATTTTTTTTATTATACAATATACACTTTACAAATAAGATAAAAAGTCCCGATAAACTGCTTTTTAGCAGTTTGTCTAACGGGTTCTTTACATTATAAATCTTTTTATATTGAATTAACAGTTACATTTTTACAATTATATATTTATTTATTTATTTCACGCCTATTAGGGCTTTTACATACATACATATAAAAAAATTACGAAATTATACATGAAAATAGTGCAGACGACTATTTAAAACAATTGCCGAAAAATAACTATAAAGTCATAATATCACTGAACTTGATCTTCACAGCATGCAGGCACAAAAACATAATTTTTTTCTGTTTCAGTTGACAAAATTATTATGTGTTAATCAAATCAAATTAAATACCTATTAACATATTCCACTACTTGATGAAAAAAACTTCAATAGGGTATGCTTATATATTGAAATTGATGTACTAAATATATCAACAACATCGTTGTATTTGTTTCCTAGCTGTTGAATCCGTCGCATAGGAGTGTGATATTGGGACGTTGATATAGAATTGCTACAATAATATGGTAGGTACTGTCTTGTAACCGACCTGCTTGGAGTATGAAAAGAGATAACAAAACATTGAATTAATAATTTTATACAAACAGGTTAAACCGGAAATAATTCTGCAATCAGATAATTTTATTCAATTTAATGAACAAAGTACGTTATCGTAATTTAGGTTTTCTCTAGGAATGACCATTTTAAAATTTACATATCTTAAATATTTATTTTGGATTCTTTCAATCGCATGTGAATGAACTACATAATTTGGGGACCAAACTGTGGAATTGTATTCTACATGACTCCTTACTAGTGACATATATAGTGTTTTTACAGTATTGACATTATTTAAATCACTAGATACCCTTAAAATAAATCCCAACATTTTCAAAGCTTTATTGGTTATTATTTTAATATGCTTGAAATAGTTAAGTTTCGTGTCAAACCAAATGCCTAAGTCATTAATAACCGAGACAGATACTAACGACATATTGCAAATGGAATAATCAAAAAATATATTATTCTTTATTCGATGAAACCTCATAATTTGACATTTGCTTATGTTAAGTTGCAAGCGACACCATATAATTAATCTCGACAAGTTATTTGATAATATATGGAAATCGTTAATGTTTCTGATTGCTTTGAATAATTTCAGGTCATCTGCAAACATTAACACTTGAAAGTCGTTGAACATATTATACAATACATCATTGACAAATAATAAAAACAGGATTGGACCTAAGTGTTACCCCTGGGGAACACCACTCGTAGCAGTAAATTTGTATTTTAGCAGCCAGTAATCTTTTAGTCAAGTAACTATAAAACCACTTATATAGTGAACCTCCTATACCGAATTTATGGAGTTTATTCAGCAATAACTCATGATTGACTTTATCGAACGCCTTGCTAAAATCGGTATAAATAGAGTCAATTTGACATTTACTAGACATGGAATCAGATATATGGTTTTGATAGGTTAACAAGTTAGGGTAGATTTGCCAGTAGAGAAACCATGTTGTTTGGGAGAAATGACGTGGTTTAATCGGAAAATAACTTTTTTGAAAAGAATTTTTTCAAAAACTTTAGAAATCGTTGATAAAAGGCACACCGGTCTGTGATTAATCTCCTCGTGTTTATCGCCTTTTTTAAAATAGGCGTAATGAAGCTGAATTTCCATTTAGTAGGAAAACATCCTGTTCGTAAAGACTGATTAAACAGCAAATATAAAGGATACGCCAGATTGGTAGCACAATTATTCAAAAATACAGGAGGTATTTTATCTGGTCCACCACTTTTGCTTTGATCTAGTAATTTTAGTTCAGTCAATATATCATTATATTCTATGTGGATAAAAGATAAATTAAGATTATGATAAGTGGTAAAATTTGATACTGTACTAGCAGAAACTGGTGTCTCACATTCATAAACGCTTTTAAAAAAATCAGCAAAAAGGTTAGCAATACTTTGAGTGTCTAGTGATTATATGTAAAAAACAAAAAAAATACAGAAATTTAGATTCATTTATTTATTATTTTTATTTATACATATTCGGGCCAGCAGATCCACAACCTGTTGACCTTGGGAAATCCGGAACCTTGAACACAAATCGCAATAAAATATTTACACAAAATTAAAAAAACATTGTTTCTAAAATAAAATTTAGTGCAAGCGATTTGGACACTGACCTTTATACAGTTTCTTTATACATAAGGCTTAAAATCACTTTCAAAACTAAAGGCAAACACATAACTATCCTATTAGTTGTTAACCCTTAACTAGGCAAGGATATCAAAAATGAAATTTTAAAAGTTAAACCGTGTTATTAGGATTCTGGGTCTAAAACAGTTCTTGAAAAAAATAGAAATAAAATAAATAGGTTATTTAACCTTTCCTCATCTGTGGTGTGTATTTACTACACATTGCTTCTAATATCTTTAATAACTCTATAAATATAATAAATTATGGGTTCAGATTTTAGGTATTCCTCCGTTATACATTTATGCACTGAATTAAAAAAATATATTTAACATAGTTTTCAAATTCAATTAAAAATTAGAGTTTTTTGTAAGAAATCGGGAGCAAATATACCAATACATTCAACCGTGTGCCATTGCTACGCGAAGAGTGTGCGAGGAAATGACACGCTATTGATATCCCGCTTTACTTCGCTATGCGTGCACATGAGAAATCCACTTGTCCCCAGTTCTATTTTTCTATTTAGACCATCGATACCTACGACCGCATTGTGTAGCTTCGTCTCGTGACCAACTTGTGCAGGGGTACTAAAGTGAATCATTATTTCCGTTCGATAATTAAATTAATAATTTTTTGTAAGTACTTTTTCATTTATTTCCGAATACTGTGTTATACTATTACCTTATATTATAGTATTGAAAAGTGTGTATTACGTAACTATTTATTCGTGCGCTTTCGTCATTTAATCATTGATCTAAGATTTATTTTTGAATATTTATTTCACATTTTTTTTCTTATTCGTTATAATATTCAGTTAAGCAATACTGCGTTTTACATTATTTACAAAAACCCTTCCATTTTCAGGAAGAATAATGACTGACAGAAATTTAACAGAAGAAGAGATAGCGCAAGAACTTGATTATGATAGTGATATTGAGTTTGAAATGAACAATGACATATCAGATACTGAAGATTTGGTTGAACATTTAGAAGAATCGGACTCGGAATCGACTAGTGAAAATGAAGACGAGGGAGAAATACTAGTTTCAAAACACGGATTCGAATGGAGTGTATTACCACCATCATCATCGAGACGTCGGCAATGCAATATTGTCAATGAAACTTCCGGCCTGAAAAATGGTAGTTTATTATCTAACACAATAAGAGAAATGTTTGCTTTATTTATAAGCGCAGATATGGTGACAGAAATATGCCAAGAAACGAATCGTCAATTGAGGCGTTTACCCGGGAATATGATTGAGCAATTATCCGAAGATGAACTATATGCTTTCATCGGTATAATGCTTGCTTCCGGCAGAAATCGCACCCGAAAACTAAGTTTGAATGAGTTGTGGACAAGTGAAAGTCCATTTTGTCAGCCGTTTTTCACGGCAGCTATGTCTCGAGACAGGTTCATAAAAATTTATAGTCAGATCCGTTTTGATAATAGAGATACAAGACGAGAGAGATTTGAAGCTTCTTCAGACAAGCTAGAGCCAATTAAGTCGATTTTCAGTAAATTGGTAGATGCGTGTAAATCAAATTACTCTCCATCGCTTGATATAACCGTGGATGAGCGTTTGGCGGCGTTTAGAGGTAAATGTCCATTTCGGGTATATATGAAGTCAAAGCCAGCCAGGTATGGCATCAAAATATGGATCGCTGCAGATGCTAAAACCGCATATATATGTAACATGCAAATATACACCGGTATGATAAATAATAAAAGAGAAATAAATCAAGGCAATCGTGTCGTTATGGAATTGGTGGAACCTCAATATGGCACCAATAGAGGCATAACCACAGATAATTTTTTTACGTCAGTACCACTGGCGGACAATCTTTTGTCTAAAAATCTGACCATAACTGGCACTCTTCGCAAAAATAAGAGAGAAATCCCTAAAGAGTTTTTGCCATCAAAAGAAAGGCCATTGCATAGTAGCCAGTTTGGTTTATATCAAATAAAACACTTGTATCATATGTGCCTCAGCAAAATAAAGCAGTTTTGCTCTTATCAACTCAATTCCTTGGAAATGAAATAAGCCAAACCGATACAAAAAAACCAGATATTATTTTACATTACAATAAAACCAAAGGTGCTGTTGACACAGGGGACAAAATGACCTCCGAGTATTCGTGTGTAAGGTCGACAAGAAGATGGCCGTTTCGCTTGTTCATGGAAATGTTAGACATTGCTGCACTGAACACATATTTATTATGGATTCAAAAGTATCCGGAGTGGAAAAAAAATAATAGAAGTAAAAGGAAATTATTCATAACACAGCTAGGTTTAGAGTTGGCTAAGCCCAATGTAATGAAAAGAAAAAACAGCACGGTCAAATTTCACAAACAACAACAAGATGCTTTCGAGACAGTTTTGTCATATTATCAAGAAACACCACCCGCAACTGCTGTTACGAATGATATTACGAGTGATTCAAGAAATGTACTAGTGTCCCGAGCACCGTCGAAAACTTGCAGATTTTGTCCATACAACACAAAAAAAGAAGCACCATAGTTTGTCATATTTGTCAAAAATCTGTATGCACAACCCACAGAAAAGAAAAAAAAATATTTCCTCCCACAATTGCGATGCAATTTAGATTAACAATTTAATATATTTGGTTTAAAATTTTTATTATTTTTAATTTCGCTGTATTGTTTTGTTCTTACATAATTTTGCTGTTATATTTAAATATAATGAATATAGAATTTTTAATGTTTAGTTTCTCAATATAATATTTCTTTTTACAAATTTGTTTATTTCATTTAAAAAAAAAAAAGTTTGAAACCCCTGCAAGACTGGCAGCGTAAACACGCAAAGCTGTGTGCGTGAGTCCAGCGCCCATCAGCCGCCATTCGGTCACGGACCGTCGTTAGATAAGGACTTCTCGCACGTTTTTTTAGCATCTGCCGATGGTTTTTTCATGTTTTCAGCTATTAAATTACAATTATTATCACTTTTGGCATAAAATATAATAAACATAAGCGATTGGCTATGAATATTCATATTTTTCCGATTTAAAATCGCTTATTTTAAGATGTGTATTGACTACACAGCACCGTAACGGGTGTATTTTTTTAGGACAGTAAGGGAAAGGTTAAATTTTCAGTAATATCAGAGTTCAAAAGTTAACTACGGTGAACAACGCTAAATGCGGTTGTTAAAGTTAGATTTGAATGAAAAATTGCAGCCAATAAGTAATTATCTGTATTAACTACTAATAAGTTTCTGTTTTTTAGGGAGAAAAATATTTAGATTTTAATGTATCTGAGAGGAAAATCGTCAAATCATTCAAATCAATGGAACTTTTTTCTGTCTGCCCAGGTAGTACGTTCTCTAGCGGTTGAAGTACCTAGGAGATGTGTTAACCAAATAATTCTTGTAGGTACAAGGTGCGATCTCCACAGGGTAAACAGAGAAGGAAATGTTCTAGAACGCACTAGTAGCTGCTGCTACAGTTCAACAGTTTTGAAAGTGAATTTAGAAGTGTAATAATATTATTTTTAAAATAATTAAATACATTACTGTACACATATTCATATATATTTTTATATTCGTGTTAGTAGTATGACATAATTATCTTGTTTACACATACATTTACATTTAAGTTACACGTACATTTAAGTTTAAAAAAAATCAAATCTTTTCCAATGCGATTCAGAACAAATTCAACGAAATCGCAAGGTTATAAATATTGTGACCATTATAAAATTATATTAATTTTAAATACTGGTAACTCTCTGGTGAAACATATCAGATCGAATGCTAGAATTTATTCTGTAAATAGTTTTCGTGAAGGTGAATGTTAACGCAAGGAACAAGAAAAGTGTCCAGTCAAAGAGTCTTTTCGAGAAAATGCATAATTCCATATTAAAATAAACATTGAGTGCGCACGCGTTTATTTCAATCTCTCTTCAGCCAGAAAACGAGAAAGTTTTTTTTCAGCTGTCAGTCAGTTTTTTCTCTTCAAGGAACACTGTTGATAACTTGCATAGTTGCACTCGGAACAAGAAAAGGGGGTTTTTCTCCGCTCTGAGTCAGCATGTGTTCCAACAAATGTCCTATATGGGGGGTAAGGTGGCCTTTCCTAGAATCTGAATATGTTCACTTGGAAAATGAAAAAGGTTTGTCACCACTGTGAGTCAGCATGTGGCTTTTAAGATGTGCGTTTTGAGAATATCCATAGATGAACAAGGAACAAGAAAAAGTTTTCTCCGTAGTGACTCAACGTGTGCTTCAGATTGCCTTTACAATAACATAAATATGTGCACTTGGAACATAAAACAGGTTTTTCGCCACTGTGAGTCAGCATGTGGGTATTAAGATGGGCGTTTTGGTAAAATTAAATGTTTCACACGGGACTTGAAAAAGGTTTATCTCCACCGTAAGTTAGCATGTTGCACTTCAGAAAACATGTATAGTTGCACACGGAATATTAAAGAGGTGTACCTACGATGTGAGAGAGCATTTGGCTCTTCAGTCGGCCCTTTTGATTACATGCATAGTTGCATACGGAACATGAAAAAAGTTTTTCTCTACTGTAAGTCAGCATGTAGAACTTGAGTTGACCCTTACGATAACACGCATAGTTGCACAGGGAACATGAAAAAGGTTTTTCTCCACTGTGAGTCAGTATGTGTGCCTTCAGGTTACCCTGGTAAGAACTTGTATAATCGCACTCCAAACATGGAAGAGGTATTTCTCAACTGAGAATCAGCATGTGCCTCTTTAGCTGACCCTTTTAACAAGACGCATATTTGCACAAGGAACAAGAAAAAGGTTTTTTTCTCCACTGTGAATCGGCATGTGCCTCTTCAGCTGACCCTTTCGACCACACGCATAGTTGCACACGGAACATGAAAAAGGTTTTTCTCCAATGTGAGTGAGCATGTGGCTCATTAAATTACCCTTTGGGAAACACGCGTAGTTGCACACGGAACATGAAAAAGGTTTTTCCCAACTGTGAGTGAGCATGTAGCTCTTTCAATGACCCGTTTGACAACACGCATAATTGCACTCCAAACATTAAAACGGTTTTTCTCCACTGTGAATCAGCAGGTGCCTCTTTAGCTGACCCTGATAGCACGCATAGTTGCACACGGAACATGAAAAAGGTTTTTCTCCACTGTGAGTCAGCATGTGGCTCGTTAGGTCGCTTTTTCGATTACATGCATAGGTGCACACGGAACATGATAAAGGTTTTTTTCCACTGTGGGTCAGCATGTGGCTTGTTAGGTCGCTCTTTCGACAACATGCATAGTTGCACACGGAACATGAAAAAGTTTTTTTCCACTGTGAGTCAGCATGTGGCTCCTTAAATGACCCTTATGATAACTTGCATAGTTGCACACGGAACAAAAACATGGTTTTTCTCAACTGTGAGTCAGCAAGTGTGTCTTCAGGCTACCCTGTTGATAACTTGCATAGTTGCACTCCAAACATGAAAATAGTTTTTATCCACTGTGAATCAGCATGTGGCTCGTTAGGTCGCTTTTTCGACAACATGCATAGTTGCACACAGAACATGAAAAAGGTTTTTTTCCACTGTGAGTCAGCATGTGGCTCCTTAAATGACCCTTATGATAACTTGCATAGTTGCACACGGAACATGAAAATGGTTTTTCTCCACTGTGAGTCAGCAAGTGTGTCTTCAGGCTACCCTGTTGATAACTTGCATAGTTGCACTCCAAACATGAAAATAGTTTTTCTCCACTGTGAATCAGCATGTGCCTCTTCAGGTGACTCTTTTGACAACACGCATAGTTGCACACAGAACATGAAAAAGGTTTTTCTCCACTGTGAATCAGCATGTGCATCTTCAGCTGACCCTTTCGATAGCACGCATAGTTGCACACGGAACATGAAAAAGGTTTTTCTCCACTGTGAGTCAGCATGTGGCTCGTTAGGTCGCTTTTTCGATTACATGCATAGGTGCACACGGAACATGATAAAGGTTTTTTTCCACTGTGGGTCAGCATGTGGCTTGTTAGGTCGCTCTTTCGACAACATGCATAGTTGCACACGGAACATGAAAAAGTTTTTTTCCACTGTGAGTCAGCATGTGGCTCCTTAAATGACCCTTATGATAACTTGCATAGTTGCACACGGAACATAAAAATGGTTTTTCTCAACTGTGAGTCAGCAAGTGTGTCTTCAGGCTACCCTGTTGATAACTTGCATAGTTGCACTCCAAACATGAAAATAGTTTTTATCCACTGTGAATCAGCATGTGGCTCGTTAGGTCGCTTTTTCGATTACATGCATAGGTGCACACGGAACATGATAAAGGTTTTTCTCCACTGTGGGTCAGCATGTGGCTCGTTAGGTCGCTCTTTCGACAACATGCATAGTTGCACACAGAACATGAAAAAGGTTTTTTTCCACTGTGAGTCAGCATGTGGCTCCTTAAATGACCCTTATGATAACTTGCATAGTTGCACACGGAACATGAAAATGGTTTTTCTCCACTGTGAGTCAGCAAGTGTGTCTTCAGGCTACCCTGTTGATAACTTGCATAGTTGCACTCCAAACATGAAAATAGTTTTTCTCCACTGTGAATCAGCATGTGCCTCTTCAGGTGACTCTTTTGACAACACGCATAGTTGCACACAGAACATGAAAAAGGTTTTTCTCCACTGTGAATCAGCATGTGCATCTTCAGCTGACCCTTTCGATAGCACGCATAGTTGCACACGGAACATGAAAAAGGTTTTTCTCCACTGTGAGTCAGCATGTGGCTCGTTAGGTCGCTTTTTCGATTACATGCATAGGTGCACACGGAACATGATAAAGGTTTTTCTTCACTGTGGGTCAGCATGTGGCTCGTTAGGTCGCTCTTTCGACAACATGCATAGTTGCACACGGAACATGAAAAAGGTTTTTTTCCACTGTGAGTCAGCATGTGGCTCCTTAAATGACTCTTATGATAACTTGCATAGTTGCATACGGAACATGAAAATTGTTTTTCTCCACTGTGAGTCAGCAAGTGTGTCTTCAGGCTACCCTGTTGATAACTTGCATAGTTGCACTCCAAACATGAAAATAGTTTTTCTCCACTGTGAATCAGCATGTGGCTCGTTAGGTCGCTTTTTCGATTACATGCATAGGTGCACACGGAACATGATAAAGGTTTTTCTCCACTGTGGGTCAGCATGTGGCTCGTTAGGTTGCTCTTTCGACAAAATGCATAGTTGCACACGGAACATGAAAAAGGTTTTTTTCCACTGTGCGTCAGCATGTGGCTCCTTAAATGACCCTTATGATAACTTGCATAGTTGCACACGGAACATGAAAAAGGTTTTTTTCCACTGTGAGTCAGCATGTGGCTCGTTAGGACGCTTTTTCGATTACATGCATAGGTGCACACGGAACACGATAAAGGTTTTTTTCCACTGTGAGTCAGCATGTGGCTCCTTAAATGACCCTTATGATTACTTGCATAGTTGCACACGGAACATGAAAATGGTTTTTCTCCACTGTGAGTCAGCAAGTGTGTCTTCAGGCTACCCTGTTGATAACTTGCATAGTTGCACTCCAAACATGAAAATAGTTTTTCTCCACTGTGAATCAGCATGTGGCTCGTTAGGTCGCTTTTTCGATTACATGCATAGGTGCACACGGAACATGATAAAGGTTTTTCTCCACTGTGGGTCAGCATGTGGCTCGTTAGGTTGCTCTTTCGACAAAATGCATAGTTGCACACGGAACATGAAAAAGGTTTTTTTCCACTGTGCGTCAGCATGTGGCTCCTTAAATGACCCTTATGATAACTTGCATAGTTGCACACGGAACATGAAAAAGGTTTTTTTCCACTGTGAGTCAGCATGTGGCTCGTTAGGACGCTTTTTCGATTACATGCATAGGTGCACACGGAACACGATAAAGGTTTTTTTCCACTGTGAGTCAGCATGTGGCTCCTTAAATGACCCTTATGATTACTTGCATAGTTGCACACGGAACATGAAAATGGTTTTTCTCCACTGTGAGTCAGCAAGTGTGTCTTCAGGCTACCCTGTTGATAACTTGCATAGTTGCACTCCAAACATGAAAATAGTTTTTCTCCACTGTGAATCAGCATGTGCCTCTTCAGGTCGCTTTTTCGAATACATGCATAGGTGCACACGGAACATGATAAAGGTTTTTTTCCACTGTGAGTCAGCATGTGGCTCGTTAGGACGCTTTTTCGATTACATGCATAGGTGCACACGGAACATGATAAAGGTTTTTTTCCACTGTGAGTCAGCATGTGGCTCCTTAAATGACCCTTATGATAACTTGCATAGTTGCACACGGAACATGAAAATGGTTTTTCTCCACTGTGAGTCAGCAAGTGTGTCTTCAGGCTACCCTGTTGATAACTTGCATAGTTGCACTCCAAACATGAAAATAGTTTTTCTCCACTGTGAATCAGCATGTGCCTCTTCAGGTGACCCTTTCGACAACACGCATAGTTGCACACAGAACATGAAAGTGGTTTTTCTCCACTGTGAATCAGCATGTGCATCTTCAGCTGACTCTTTTGACAAAACGCATAGTTGCACTCCAAACATGAAAACGGTTTTTCTCCACTGTGAATCAGCATGTGCCTCTTTAGCTGACCCTTTCGATAACACGCATAGTTGCACAGGGGACATGAAAAAGGTTTTTCTCCACTGTGAGTCAGCATGTGGCTCGTTAGGTCGCTCTTTCGATAACATGCATAGTTGCACACGGAACATGAAAAAGGTTTTTTTCCACTGTGAGTCAGCATGTGCCTCGGTAGGTCGCTCTTTCGATAACATGTATAGGTGCACACGGAACATGAAAAAGGTTTTTCTCCACTGTGAGTGAGCATGTGGCTCTTTAAATTACCCTTTTGAAAACACGCATAGTTGCACTCGGAACATGAAAAAGGTTTTTTTCCACTGTGAGTCAGCATGTGGCCCATTAGGCGACTCTTTTTATAACATGCATAGTTGCACACGGAACAAGAAAAAGTTTTTTCTCTTTCATGGGTGCTTACGTTTATTGCAAAATTTGACTTAGGAGAGGAGGAGTAGTTGTGATGGGGAGGAGTGATTCCCTTTTCCACAAAATGCGTCTGAAGATCTGTCGACAAATTTGAAAAATAACATGGGTGAAAAAGACGAAGTTAAACTTATTTCCTAAAATTAGAGTTTATAAGCGAAGTAAGTTCGTAGAAAGGTTAAAAAAAATAGGAGAGTCCGAATCGTTCAAGTTAACAGTGAAAAATTGGTTTTACCTGCTGCCTTGGTAATTCTTCCAAAGCGTTCTAAGCATTCCTCTTTAACATCCGGCAGGTCTATGTCAATTTTCATATAAGTAAGCCCCGCTTCATCTTGTCGGGGTACAAGATCCGCGTTTATGGTGACTGTCTTCACATTAATGTTTCCTGGAATAAAAAAGGACAATAAATATAATGAATCTTTGCATGGCCAGCCCTGAACCAAACGGCGCCTGGCGCAAGTTTAATTTTGGCTGCCCTAACAGTCTAAATTAGTACACGCCGAGGCAGGATATCACTGTAATCATTAAAATGATGCTTTGTGTTTTTATGTAGAGCGGTATTTATCAAAAATAATATCAAGGGCGATGTGTTAGGTTAAGTATTCGACGCCCGGAGCGAACTGCACCAATTGCGCCTGCATAGGGCCAGCCCTGTATCTTCGTCAAATTGATATTAACGAGAATTTTTTGAATAGAAAAACAATAAAATATTCTTTTACGAATAAATATCGTTGATCAACAAGGTAAGATAAAAAGAGACCTCAGATGTCCGCTTCAGGGAACGATTCTTCATGAAAGAAAAAAATTTCTCCAGAGCACCTGTAGTAGAGAAATTGGTTGTTTTCAGTGAATGGAATATTGTTTTCCAATCGATATTAATGTTTTTTTAACGTATAATACGTGTAATTCACATCATATCTCAAATAAAATTAGGTGAAAATCGAGGAACCGACAACCTAATATGAATAGTATAAAAAAGTTTAATGAGTGCTGTATTTTGGTATTTTCCGGCAAGTACGCATATTAAGGTAAATTCCCAATACACCTCATGTTTTATAAGAGAGGATATTGTGCACAAGTGTGTGTCCTGTTTGCACGACATTTCAAAAGAGACATTGATTCCGGACATCCGAATTTTAAGTTCTATATTTAACACGTATGCAATGCAACAAACTGGCTGTCTGAGTACTCTCCGCATATTGCGAGCATTCCTTCGTTACAGCTGGGTGGTCGAAATCTAAATCTGAAATTCAATTTCACCTCCATCTTCTTCCTGGAGCCCTGGTTCCGTCTTGATGGATATAGTATCTGGCTTCAGTAGATCCATGGTCTGCTTTGGTAGAGTTTGGTTATTGGTTTAGCCCCGAAAAATATATCTGAAACAGAACATTGTTAAAATAAAGTAAAATGATAAAATTTATAAGTTAAATTACAACAGGATATATGATTTTTAGCTTAACTCGTTAAATCATTCCTCCTTACGTACCCTTAAAAATTGAACGTAACAACCTGCAAATCCTGATACGGGAGAATTATCTTGGGATGTGCATTGATAAATACCCCAAATTTTATACAGCATATTCAAGATATTAAAGACAAAATCACCCCTTTAATTAGCGTACTTGGCCGGATATCATATCTGTTACCAAATAAAATTAAAAAAAGGTCTATATTATAGCCTCGTAAATTCACATTTAAACTACTTGATTGAAATATGGTTAAATGCATATGAAACATATATAAATGAACTACACGTAAAACAAAACAAAGTAATCAAAAAGCTATTTCAGTTCAAAGCTGGAACATCCACAGAAAAAATATGTATGAAAACAAAACTACTAACACTAAGAAACTTTTTAGGAATATAATATAATATGTCTCCTTATATGAAAAATAAATAATAAACTCATACATCCAAATACAGAAATCATTAAAACGTACCAAGTACACAGACACTTTACACGGCAACAAGATAAAATACATTTAAACACCATACATACTCATTACGGCAAGCAATCCATTGGTTACGAGGGAGCAACATACATAATTGCCTCCCAGACGAAATTAAAAATGAAAAAAGTGTAGGTAAATTTAAAAAAAAGTTGTTCAGTTTTAAGATCAATCAACAAAACAATGACAGTGAATAAAATGTTTGTGAAATATATTAATGTGTAATGTATTAGTTTTTTCTAGTTAAATAAGTGAAAATGTAATTTTCTTTTATCTAGAATAAAAAAACATAAAAAACAGATGAAAAATAAAATGTGGTTTCGCTTGGAATATCCTGTCAAAATAACGAAGTCGTAGCCAAAACACATATTTGAAAACCTTGAAGATATGACAACGGTTAAGAGAAACGTTGTTTAGCGTGGGAAAACTATATTTATATATATTTACAATCTTTACCGCCATTCCGCTTTTAACAAAATATCTGTTAACCATATGTTTTTTTGAGATCATTGTAATAAATGCCTTCGAAATGCTAATATAATAATAGGTAGACCTCAATTTGACAGTTTAAATATTCTACTTTGACAAAACGCCCAATGATTCCCTAACTAAACTGGAATAACGGCAGCTACCAAATAAATAGCGATGAATATAAGAATGAGTACTTACTTTACCAATAACCATCACAGGCGTGGGATAGTATGTTTAACAGGATGAAACGACTCTCGGAGAAGAAAGCACTTGTTAGCACTTGTCAAAAATATTTTTGGGTTATGCATAGACAAGAATGAAGTCATAGACAATTATTATTATTTTCATGGCGACCAGATAACTCAAAAAAAAACATTTTCATCATTTGACTTTTGAACATATTATGCACATTGTTCATACATATTCATCATATGATAATTAATAACGGTAATTCATAAGAACGGTTATTATTAAGAACGATCGTAACTAAGAAT
Organism: Hesperophylax consimilis; assembly: GCF_061612785.1. Lineage (NCBI taxonomy): Eukaryota > Metazoa > Arthropoda > Insecta > Trichoptera > Limnephilidae > Hesperophylax > Hesperophylax consimilis. The sequence continues at coordinate 13,114,426 of NC_142852.1, forward strand.
AACTATTTTTAAGAACATTTCATATTCAGCACAATTTGCGGGTCATTCCACGCGAGTAAAAGTTAGTTCTGCCTCAAAGTCTCAACAAAACAGTTCCATTATTTTATCTGGTTAATTATTGATGTGATAAGGGTTATTATTAATTTTAATTATATTTTCATTTGTGTTCCGAGTTTCAGCAGAAAAAAAATAACAATAATGTTTGCAACTAAATAATTTTGAGTTTTAATGTGAACATGTTCGTGATATTTGCAAGTAAATTGTTTATTTGTTTTTGACGTTGTTATGTAAATATTTTCTTTGTGTATTTATTTGCAGATATCGACACTTGCAGAAAGCCATTTCTTTGTGATTCTCTATCGACGAGACCAATCCAAGTTACGTTACTGCGCACTTGTCTACTCTATAACATTTTGTACCGCTGGTTGTCAGCCGGCTGCAATGGTATATAACACATGGGTGTTATATATCATTGGCCGGCTGGTAGAGTCGCGAAAAAAGGGACTAATAGTAAAAAAGTCTACTTGGGCTAGAAATGATACATAATAAAATAACGACAATACTTTAGTGTCATCTTTTTTCTCAAGTGCCTTCACATTTACGTATTTATTTTCTGTAAAATGAAACATGCTGTCACGAACCATAAATCAACTATCTATAGATTTGGTGTGAGAATTGGATTTTGATTTCTAATCTTTATTTTTGGTGTAAATTTATCTTTATTTTAATGTTGTTTTTTGTTTAAATGTATAAATTCGTATATTTTAAAATGGGGGCCTCAGCACGGGTGAACAACCCAGTGAGGCCAACGTTGCTGAATTGAAATGTGAAGTACTGTAGAGTAATGTATCAATAAATAAATTGATAACTCCGCCCTCTTTCCGTACGTTTGGCTCGGTCAAGTTTTAACCTTAGATCTGGCAAATTTGTAGACACCACGCATCGCTGACGTCACACCATACCATCGACAAAGGATAGAAGAAATTTTTAAAAAAGGCGCAATCATAGACAATATAATTCTGCTTCGGAACCTACCGAAAACCCAATTCATTAGCCCAAAACATAAGTAAAATGTCACCCAAGACCACAAGATCCCACCTGACAAAGCCCTGTCCTAAGAAAGAAATTACCTTTAAAGTATCTTCCTTTACAGCTCTTTTTCTCAGGACAGCGTTTTATCAGAAGGAAGCTGAAAAACAAACTCATAATTACATGTACAGTAATTTTATTTTTTTAAATATAAATATGAAATACAATAACATAAACACAAAACACATTTAGAAGAAATTACTGTATCAATATATGACTAGCTGTTGGAAATGATTAGTTATTTTCTTTCAACATCCAACGCTATTGAAAAAAATAAATAAGTCAATAAGGCAGTCAATGATTCAACCTAATGTTTTAGCTGTATTAGCGTCTAATTACATTATTATTTTTTTTTTGTTTCCCTCTTAATTATCTTATTACTTAAATATTTATACCTTTCATATATAAATAGTAAGTATATACTTTTGTGATACTTTTTAGTTTTAAAAACTTTATATGCCTTTTAGATATTTTTAACTTAGGAATAGTACACAACATAAAGAATGTAACAGTGTAAACAGAAAAGTAAATCAATAGGTTATTGTTTTAACAATACATATTGACACCTGATAAATAAATAGGGTATAATAATAACAAATAAAAACACAAAATACAAGAATATATACGCACAAAATAAATTTAAAGAAGGTGTTGAGAGAATATTCATTATGATGATGTAATAAAAAAGTAGAACTACATATAAACTAGACATATAAAATAAACTAATTTGACTATTTTTTATTAACCACTGAAGCAGCGACCACGCGAAATAAATAATTTTGCCTCGATTGCTCGAGATATCCAGACGATCATTTTTTTTAATTTTTCGCCAACCTTAAAAAAAACATAACTTAGAATTTTTACATGAAGTAATACAAACTTATCATAGTGCTATATAGCCAATGAGTTAACCTGTATTTTGAGGTTGGTTTCTGTTTGTTTATAATCGCGTGAATCCTGCGTATTTTTTATTTCGAAACTGCTGTGACAGGTACTTTTTCGAGTCGACATTAAATATTTTATATTTCTGTATGTTTTCTGTTAATTACTTGATAATAAATGATACATGTCTATGGAAAAAAGACTTGATTTTTAACCGTAAACAACCTTTCAGAGATCGTGGGTGAAAAAATATTTTAAAGAATTTGATCACGGACTGTCCAAATGTCAAGAACTAAATTACTATGTTAAGTATATTTAACACTCTGAAATTGTATTAAATTAGAAAGATAATTTCATTGTCTACAATTACCAATAACAATTATTATAATTTTTGCCTTTTTAACTAATTGAATAGTACATATAATACAGACAGTCTATTTTACAATGTCAAAATCGAAGCGCCGTTTTTTATACATTTGAGATCTAATACAGGATATTTTACCATGTTTTTATATTGGATAGTAAAACAAGAAACAAGGTTTTTAATAAGATATGTATCAAAGTAAGACATATTACTAATCTTTCAGAAAATACTTTGTAAATTGCTTAAATTCCGTGTTATTTTGACATTTTTTCCTCCAGAATACGTGATCTGACAGCGTTTAAGATCAATACACACGGGCCTTAGCATGAGAATCGATCGAACTTAACGATATCGGATTGCTAAGCGTATCTACCGACCATTTTATAACGACTTCCCTAGCATGAGAACGCTATTGATATCTCTAACGACATCGATAAGGCAATAAATACAAATCGATATACGCTGGCAATACTGGGACGGAATTGTCTATGAATTGGATAGACGTCAGACGTCAAACGATTTCAAGCTTGATCATTGTAACCGCCGTGTTTTTTTAATATTTTACGATGTCGCAAGCAATGGTAGCTGGGTAAGTTATTTATTTATCTTTATATGTGAAAGAATTTCCATTATTATCAAAGAGATATACTTACTGTGATATACTTATTGTGTCAAAATTTTGAAGTTATTTTTACTAATATTTAAATCATACGCAGTATTTTAAGATACCTATTCAAAATGCTGATATTATGATTTCAGGAAGAGAGTAAGGTCGACGACCAGTCAAATGGATCTGCTAACCAGCTATATGGCTGACCATTCGGAGTTGAAGGTTTGTGGGACCTCGGGGTTCCCAAAAAAATAAGGAAATGTGGCGGAACAACTGGCAGAATTGGGTCCTGCTAAGTCAGCCGAGCAGTGGAAAACAGTGAGTATTTGTACCTTCCTATACAAACTGGTTGCAGCAAACTTTGCTGACCTTCTAATATAATCTATCATCGAGACACTTGATCTCTCTTTCTGGTTTCAATCCTGGGATTGGTTTGCAGCAATTTTATCCAATCTCCTCTTCCATTCTTCCCTGTCGCTAATTCCATACTTGATATAAGACCGTAAATCACTTTTAACCTGACATTATTTTTACATTTTACAGACATGGCGTGACTTAAAATGTAAGTCGCGCGCCCAAAACGCCGATGCCAAGCGAGCTGCCCTCACGACTGGAAACACTGCCGAGATACCGGTGTTAACTGACCTGACACAGAAGGTCATCAACATCATCGGCAGAGCCAGTTCTGAGGGCAGCGGACTTCCAGAAAGCTGTATAGGAGAGGGACCTGAACTCATAATGCAGGATGTTGAGGTCACTAATGTCTTAAAATGTTAATATAATATATTCTGTCAAATTTAGTTGATCTTTCATTATCAATGAAAATTATTTGTGTGTTTTACAGTATTCCGATGAAGTTGGAGAAGGGCCCACAGATTTACAGATTGCTCGGGCGAGAAGGGGAAGCTAACTGACAAGCCAGATGTGGGGGTTCGGATGGTGATGGCGCAGGAGGCTAATAACGAATCATCCAAGGAGCTTGTGGGAGCTATTAATAAATTCTCCAATATTTTTAAGGTATTTCCTATTTCTCTTCGAATCACTCCCAAATACAGCGCTATACGTGTAAGTTGCCAGATTAAAATATAAAGAAATAGCGTCAATTCATGTTTAGGCCACCGCCAACTTATAAGTGTGGCACTGTACTTTTAAATTAGAATTAAATCTTAGTAGAACAAAATAAAATGCCCAGCTTTGACTTATTTCATTTATTTATTGTACTATTCCCAATGTACTATTTTTCCATTTTCCGCGGTGGAGTTTTTATTGTTCTGTTTGTTTAGATATTCTTTGTGTTAAAAAAAATTAATAAACATGTAAAATCCAGCTTAGCGAGAAATTCAAAATGAATAAATTAATTTATAATCTTCCTTTTAGTATGTCGACTACCTATTGTTATTTAAATTAAATTAATGAGTTGTTATTTATCATTTCAGAGTTCAATGGATCGATTTGCTGACATTTTTGAGGTATTTCCCGTTCCTTTTTGTAATTATTTGTCAGGGCACCCCGAGACCGGGCAAGATACAGTGTCTACATAGACATGGTGCTTTTCTGGTCTCGTCTCACTGGCACTAATAACTAATTTACTATAGAAGGTAAATTAAGTAAGTAAATTAATGAATTATCATCTCTTGTTTCAGAGATACACGGCAGTGGAACGTGAAAGGGTTTGTTTACTCTAACGACAGTTGGCGAGGTATTTATTTGTTATACATCTATACAGGCTTTTAAAAACATTTAATGTACAAAACTGAACAAATTAAATTAAATATTGCATTATTTAATATGTCACTTGAGAGATTGCGAAGTATGTTCACAAGGGATGGAACACGATTATTAACAATTGTCCTTGGAGATGCAAGCAGTCCAGCTAGGAGGTACGATGAAAGTAGAATGAATGAGATCTCTAATTAAACATTTCTAATTCAAGACAAACTCAACCATCGAAACAACCGTCAACATCATTTGCTAACTCGCCCAACTATACGTTGCAGTTGAAGTCGGAGGACGACTGCGATTAGTTTTTAGGTTTTTTTTATAATTTTCAAGATAATAAGTTTTTTGTATACTTTGTGTGTTAAATTTTTATTTTTATTAACGTTTTGTATGTTCATAATTTTTATGTTTCTTGTGAAAAAGTGAAACTCAACAACAAATGTCATTTTTTTACAATTTAGATACATACAATACAATATTTTAAAGTACTTGTTGTGTAATATTGCATGCAGCACTTTGCATATACATATACTTGATTAGTAGCAGTTCTTCAAACTCTTGCAATGTCTCTGTGAGGCGTGAATTGTTTTTACAATGTAGGTACATACAATACAATGTTTTAAAGTACTATTGAAGTTCTTTTTGAGAAATATTGCATTTAATATATTATCATTCGTGGGAGAAGTACTTTTGCACTAGTTCGTCTCTCACTCTGCGGGCTACAACAACCCTGCTGACATCTTCAGGCTGGTGCAGCAGCTCAACCTCTCTTAACTCTACATTATCATTATAATTATAAGCATATAGTTCAACAAGGAAACTGACTTATAGTGCTTCATCATGTTGTATAGTATAGCACAAGTAATAATTATTTGACCAGCAGCATCGGGCTCATAACGGAGAACTCTGTCTTTCCTGAGGCAACGGAATATAGCCTTCCATGCCCCAAATAGGCGTTCTACGGAACATCTCGCCTCACAGTGCGCCTTTGTGTATCTGTATTGGGCACTCGAGTGTATATCCAGAATCGCCTGATTGAAACAAAACACCCATTATAATAGGTACATATAACTACATGAGTTGTTGAAATACATACCTAGCAAGAAATATGTCCCAATTCTCTGATTGTATAGTCTGTTCATTTCAGTTTTGACTAAACTATTATTCCAAATGAAATGGTCATGGACAGTACCCGGGAAGCGTTTGTTGATGCTCAATATTTTCAACGTAGCATCGCAGACCTGTTTAGCAAACATAAAAAAACCTTCAATAAAATTTGAAAACAACAATCCGGCTGTTTTATTTCTGAAAAAATATTTACCACTTGAACATTCAGCGAATAAAATCCTTTGTGGTTTTTGTACTGCTCCTCGTGTCTGGAAGGGGTGACGATGGCGATGTGGGTGCAATCGATGCATCCCAGAACATGTGGAAAGTTTAATTTTTCCCTAAAACTACTCTCTACTTGCTTGCGGGCTTCATTTGTAGCCGGAAAATGTATCCATCTTCTGTACAGATGTTCTAAAACTGCTTTCATAAACAGTTTTATGCACTTGCTAACGGTAGTTTGCCCTATCGCCAAGAAGTGATCTTGGCCTACTCCACGTTGGTAGCTCCCTGTAGCAAAGAAGCTGATGGGTGCGAGTACCTGTCAACATCATAATACAACTAATTAATAAACTTCACTTTTGATCATTTTAATCACTAGATCGCTTTTGGCAATATATTTTCCAATTGCTGTACTGAAAAAAATTGCAGTTATCTAGTGATTTTTACTATTTTTTTTATAAATCCTACGAATATGATATAAACGGATAAATACAGGTAAAGTGCTATATAGTCAATGAATAATGACTATATAGCACTTTAATAAGTTTTTATGTTTCCATGTTAAAATTTAAAGTTATGATTTTTTAAATGTCGGCGAAAAATTATCCTGGAAATCTCTAGCAATCGAAGCAAATTTATTTATTTCACGTGGTCGTTCCAGTGGTGGATAGATTTATATTGTGTTTTTGTTTTACTAAGATATCAATAATATTTAATACTCTCACTTTAATGTATACTGGAAGTCCTTATGTATTTTTTGACACTATAAAAGGAGTTAATTGATCAATGAGATCTCTAGCCATAATACGAGATATTCGAAACAATTGTCTGAATTCCGTCTCTGCAAGTTCGAACGGATTCAATTGATCGCGTAAACGACGCCCTTCATTGAACCAGAAATTTTGCATAATGAACGACATTATTAAAAAAATACGTATATCGACAGCCAACCAAAGTTTTAACTGACACTCAAGACCCCACGTTATATTCGGCGGGCTTTTAGCAACCGTCGGTCGGAAGTTATCCTATCGATACATTCTCATGCTCGCAATTTTAACGATACCGTCGCTACTTTGACCATAGACAAGGAATTTTAACAATCGTCGGTTGTTATATTTTGATCGTGCTAGCATATGTCGTTAAGTGCTCATTGATGACGTATTTTAACGATATCGTATTGCTATAGGGCTATATCGACTTCTCATGCTAAGGCCCGGGGGGCAAGCACAGAAAATTCGATAACTTTACAATATCGGATCGACAGACGTAACTTCCGACGAGTTTATATCAATACCCCCTAGCATGTAAAAGCTATCGGTAACTATACCAATATTGATAACGCAATAAATAAGAAATCGATATACGCTGGCAATACTGAAGCAGTTGTCTATGGATCGCTTCTCAAACGTCAAACTTCAACGGTTACCAACGGCTTTACGTATTATCTACAAAAATCAACTTATTATGATGTCGAAGTCAAATGAATCAATGTAAGTTATTTATTTATCTTGTTTATATGGGATTATCAATAAAGATGTGCTTGTAGACATTCAGAATGCTTTATTACGATTTCAGCAAGAAAGTACGGTCGACGGCCAGTCAGATTGATTTTCTCACCAACTATATGGCAAGTCATTCAGAATTCGCTGCTGGCAGATTTGTTGGTCCTCAGGGTGCCCAAAAAAACCGCGACATGTGGCAGAAGTTGGCAGAGCAATTGGCTGAACTAGGTCCTGCTAAGTCAGCCGAGCAGTGGAAAACAGTGAGTATTTTAACTTACCTAAACAAACTGGCTTTTTTTTACGAAAATGCCGGACTTCTAATCTAATCTATCATGAAGACACTTAATATAAGTCCGTAAAACACTTTTAAGCTGATATTATTTTTGTTATTTTCAGACATGGCGTGATTTAAAGTGTAAGTCGCGGGCAACAAACGCCTATGCCAAGCGAGCTGCTCTCAGAACTGGAAACACTGTTACCATACCGGTATTAAGTGACATCACTCAAAAAGTGATTAGTATCATTGGCAGAGCCAGTTCTGAGGGCAGTGGAGTTCCCGAAAGCTGCATAGGAGAGGGATCAGAACAACTTGTGCTGGATATTGAGGTCACTAATGTCTTAGAATGTTAATATAATATATATTTGCTGTCAAAATGGAATTTATCGTTCATCATCAATGCCAATTATTTGTGTTTTATAGTACTCCGATCAGCAGCTCTTCACGCCTCAGCCCAGTGTAGGGATGGAAACTGGGCTGAGAAGTCAACCCAACCCAGCCAAGAAGAGGAAGCTAGCTGCTACGCCAGATGCCGGCTGTCGTATGGCAAAAGCTCAAGAAGCCAGCAACAACATCTCTAAAGAGCTTGTGGCAGTTGCCAACAGATTTACAGATGTTTTTGAGGTATTTCCTACATATTTCTTTTTAATCACTCCCAATTAATTTCAAATTAAGTAAAATTTATGAATTGTTATTTATAATTTCAGAGTTCAGTGGCAACCTTTCAAAGTTCAGCGGCGGCCTTCTTATTCTCATTAACTTACTAATTAACCATCACGCCGTTTCCCGCAGGGGTAGGCAGTACCAGTACAAAGGATGTACCGCCAATCAACTCGGTCTTGGCACACACTTCTTGCCTCTTGCCTCTTGCCACAAGAAGAAAGGGTTGACATACTCCGACAACAGATATTGAGGTATTACAGTACATATTTCATATTATTATGATGTCACTTGAATGATTGAGTATGTTTCAAGAGAGGCACGAGAAACACGATAATTAAAAGTTCATGAAGCGAGGCTAGCAGCCTACAATGGAAAGCTAGTACCTACTCTAATATATATATATATATATATATATATAGCAGTGAGGCATGGAACTGGCAGAGGAACGATGAAAGTATAATGAATGAAATCTCTAATAATACACTTTTCTTTCTATTTCTAGACCAACAGATCCAGTACCATCGACTTCCCATAACTATTCATTGCAGTTGGAATCTGAAGACGAGGAAAATTCAATTTAATTTTTATGTGTGCCATTTGTTCCAATATCTCTGTTTTACTTGTTCATTAGAATAAGTTTTATTTTATTTATTAAGTTAAAAGAAATATACATATTTCGCTTTATTAACTTAAGTACACATTTTATAAAAGTACATTTCAATTTTGTTCACTAATTTTAAAATCAAACGGTTTTCTTAAATATATTAATTCTATTACTGTTTTCAAGCTATCGGGAAGGAGATTGTATACGTGTACACCCTCATAGCCTGTATTTCTTTTGCCACTTTCAGTCTTTGGTGAATTTGAGTATATGTAATTTGTTATGTACTTGTATAGTGTTCAATGACTTGTAATGTTTACATAAATGTTGTATTTGTGTGTATGAAGCCATTTTGGTTTTTGTAGATTTATAGACATATGTTATATTCATACAGTTTTAGTAAAATACTTTTTTTATGTGCTCCCGTCTGGAGCCAGTGAGACTATGGCATCCCCAATCGGGGTATGTTGCGAGGCTGAAGGTAGTGGGGAAAGGAAGGAGATAGGGAAGAGGAAAATGGGAAAGTAAAAAAATACACAGTTTAGCAAAAATAGTAATTATGTAATCACATAAATATGTAATATTATCTTATCATAGTAACAAGATGTTAGAATCTGTCTTAAATGTAGCAGCTAGATTTGAGATTAGACAAAAATATCATTATGTAAGGTAATTAACATTAGTTAAAATTAGTCTCTGTTGGCGGGTTCAGTGAGAATCTTCTTCAGCAATGCGGGCACAGGCACTTCTTCATCCAAACATTCAAAATAGAAATGATTGAAATGTTTAAACTTTGTTTTATTAGATGGGTAAGATGAGTTTATTCATTAGAGAAGTACTTCCGAACGACTTGATCTCTCACTCCGCGGGCTGCTACTACTCTGCTGACATCTTCAGCCTGGTTTAATAGCTCAATCTCTTCTATCACGATATTATCAATAAATTCATCTGTTAATCTGAAATAAAACGATTATTATTTTGAATTGTTGCCTTACTTTCTTTAAATGCATTTCATTTAGTTAAATAAGGAAACTGACTTATAGTGCTTCATCATGTTGTATAAAATAGCACATGTAGTGATTATTTGACCAGCAACTTCTGGCTCGTAATGGAGAACTCTATCTTTCCTAAGGCAACGGAATATAGCCTTCCATGCTCCAAATAGACGTTCTATGCAACATCTCGCCTTACAGTGCGCCTTTGTATATTTGTACTCTGCACTTCCCTCAGCTGCATCAAATATTGGGGTCATGAGATAAGGTTCCAATGTGTACCCGGAGTCACCTGATTGAAACATAAACACCCATTACAATAGGTATATATAACTACTAAGTTATGGATTGTTGAAATATAACATAGTATAATACCTAGCAAGAAATACGTCCCAATTCTCTGATTATATAGTCTGGTCATTTCAGTTTTTACTGTTCTACTATTCCAAACAAATTGATCGTGGACAGTACCCGGGAAGCGTGTGTTAATACTTAATATTGTCAACTCAGCATCACATACCTGTATAACAAACATGTAAAACCTTCAATAAAATGTGAAAACACCGTACACCAACTGTTTTATTTGTAAAAACAAACATTTTACCACTTGAACATTGAGCGAATAGAATCCTTTATGATTTTTATACTGCTCTTCATGTCTGGAAGGGGTCACAATGGCAATGTGGGTGCAATCAATGCAGCCCAGAACATGAGGAAAGTTTAATTTGTCCCTGAAAGCACTCTCCACTTGCTTCCTGGCTTAGTTTGTTGCTGGAAAATGTATCCACCTTCTATAAAGGTGCTCCAACACTGCCTTCATAAACACTTTGATGCATTTACTGACGGTTGTCTGACCTATAGCCAGCATATGGTCTTGCCCCACCCCACGTTGGTAACTTCCTGTGGCGAAGAAACTTATTGGTGCTAATACCTGTCAACATTATAATCCTTTTATTAATGATCAACATTGTGTTTTTACAAAGATATCATTATAATATTAAATGCACTTACTTTAATGAACATTGGAAGTCCGATTGTACTTTTTGACACTAAAAAGGGAGTTAGTTGATCTATAAGATCTTTAGCCATTATACGAGATATCCGGAACAAGTGTCTGAATTCAGTCTCTCCAAGTTCAAACGGATTCAATTGATCGCGTAAACGGCGTCTTTCAATCTTACGAGCTTCTTTGGAATCGTTAGCCTGCCTCCGTTCATTGATATACCAGTAATTTTGTAAAAAAAACGGCATTATTAAAAAGTTGTTTTTATATCGAAAGTTTAACTGACAGCCAAGAGTCCGCGATAGATTTGGCGTGTTTTTGTCAATCGTCGGTTGGAATATTTGACAACCGTGCTCGCAAATAACGCCAACTGACCATAGACAATGAATTTTGTCAATTGTCGGTCGGAATATACCCAATCTACCATTGACCATGCTCGCAACTATCGGTAACTGATCTTATATGACGAATTTTATCGAATTTTGTCAATATCGGGCTTTATCGATCGTTCATGCTAGGGCCCCTGGCGGCCATTGCCGTAGGAATTTGAAGCCATCTTGAACGAGTCAGATCACGGCGGGAATTCAAAATACATGCATTCTATCGTACATTAAGAACATATTTGTTTAAACACCTCTTTATGAAATGTATACTTTATTTCTAATTAAATATTGAGTAAATGATTAGTAAATAAATAAATGGATTATTAACCGACTCACGGAATGTGTGACAAAAGGCTTTTCTAATTATGGTTTTAATACATACCGCACCATCATTTTAGGACTCAAACTTTGCCAAATAATTCAAATAAGTTATTGTGAAAGAAAAAGGACTGGATTTGACAAAAGTTTGATTGGGAATAAGGAAGTTGAGTGTAAAATATTTTGACTTATAAAAAAGATGTTCATGTAGATCAAAAAATATCGATTCTAAATTTATAAATATATTTCTATATTATTATTCTTAGAATTAGTTAAACGTTCTTGAAAAAGCATTCAATAGCAATTGACTGTATACGCTCCACGATTGGTCGAAAGAATTCTGTCGTCACATGTGTCGTTACTTGTACGTACAACGGATCACCTATGGTGCATCTCTTTCTATTACATGAGAGATGGTCGGTTTAGATGAGAGAGGTGTATAGGCCAAAGGTTTATTTGGGTTTGTCAAATATATGTACGTATTTGTTATTATTATTATATGAAATGGATTTCTAAAGATACATATTCGTATAGTGCTTTATAATAATATGTTGTTTATTGCATAACTTAGAAGTTTTTATTATTATACATGTCACATAGCATGTGATACACTTCAGGCCGCCGGCCGCTCAGAAAAGTCTCTCAGTGAACTGGGCTGTAAACCGTTATTTTACTTTTGGTCTCTACTTTTCTGCGCGGTGGTCCTGAATTCGCGCGTGGAACGTCAACAAGTAGCGACGGCAATACCGTACAAGTACCGTACCGGGCGTGAAAAGCAAATATTCTAACTTAAAATATTAATTTAACTATGAAATCTTAATCAATTTTCTTTTTTTTTTAATAACATCAATTCTAATAGACGGTTAACATTGGTAAAAAAATTACTGGAATTCCTTGTTAAAGAATTAAATTTTTTTCCATACAAACTGCTTAAGCTACGTGGTTTTCACAGTTCCAATGACGTCACACCACACCCCGCCTGTTACCGCTCGGATTCCGCTCGTTTTGGCGGGCTTAATAAAATTTAAACTTTGAGAATTAATTTAATTATGAAAACTAACTTTAAAAAAAAAAAAAAATACCAGTATTTAAGTTTGAATGCGAACATTGATAAAAAAAATAAAAAAAATGGACTCAAATTCCTTATTGGGAAAAGAGAAAAAATGACGTATTATATACTAACAGGATAAGCTCCTGGGTTTTTATTAGATATTTTAATTTGGGAGGTGGTCAATGGGTACCGCCGCCCCGGGAACCATACTCTGGGTTACCAACACCTCTGCCACAGGTCACCTGAAGTGGTTCGCTACGTTTGGTGACTTAGCAGGGGTGCCCGGGCTCATGGAGGGTTGTGCGTTCTGGATCACACTGATGAATGGGTCGCCCTACTCACTGCGGGGCGGGCCGGGCTGTGAGAGGTCGGTTGAGGGAGATCCAGTAAACCGGTTATCACTGTCCGGGCCGCTGGATAGTACAGGGGCCCGACCCTTGGGCTCACGACCAAGGGTGGGCTGCCCCATCAGCCAGCGAAAAAACCCTGCCGCTGATGTTGTGCCGGTTCGTCACCGGAGAGGACCCAGCATCTAGCGTTTGGGGCGCACTGGGTGACCTCCACAGCCGGACTCTCCTGCCCATTGCCTAGAACCGCAGTCAGAAGAACATACCTTACATTTGGTGTTTCCAGTTGCTCCACTCTCCAACTCCCCACCCAACCTTTTTAACCTAATCCTTCCCAACCCATCCTAAATCCCACAAACAAATAAAACAAACTTAAAAACTATGAACTCACAACAAATTAATATAAACTCAGCGACAGCGAACAGTAGGAGTCCTCAGTGTGGACCGAGGATGAAGGTGAATTTCGCTAACATTCGCGGTCTGCACACCAACCTAACTCCCATCCACCACCACCTTCTCTCACGAAATCCCCATCTCCTCTTCCTTACGGAAACACAGATTGCCGAGCCCCCAGATACCTCCTATCTGAACTGCCCAGGATATCATCTGGAAAGCCTTTTCAGGCCAAAAGGAGGTATCTGCCTTTACAGCCGTGCTGACATCAGCTGCGCTCGTCTCGCAAATATCGAGAGCGCAAAACACGAAGTGTTATGGGAACGTGTGGATCTCACCGGTATGATGAGAATTTATGCGTAATTTAGCTCCGAGGACCCATCAATTTGTGCACGCGAGGTAGGAGAAGTAATCACATCAGCAATGGATTGCTACATTCCCTTCTCCGTCAAATCCTCTGGAGCGGGCACAAAACCGTGGTTTGACCATCGCTGTGCTGAAGCTGTCAGACTCAAAAATACGGCTTTTAATGCACTCCGGAAGATTAGCTCCATGAATAACCTTTCGGAATACCGAATACGGGCAAGGGATTGTAAGAGAGTTCTAAATAGAGCTAAGAGCGATCACGACCAGAGAATTGCGAAAAAGCTGGCTGACTGCCCCACTGGTAGTCGTGCTTTCTGGTCACTCGCTAGCTCGATCGGAAGAAATTTCTGCAGAACCACTTTCCCACCTCTGACCAAGCCTGACGGTCGGCTGGCTAACTCGGCCCGCGAAAAAGCTGAATTATTAGGCAAAATTTTCGCGGAAAACTCAACTCTTCAAGATAACGGAGAGACTCCCCCTTCCATTCCGCACTGCGGTTTTCAAATGGAGGAACCGAAGATCCGGAACAGAGAGGTTCTCCGAGTCTTGAACGAGCTGAAAGTCGACAAAGCCAGTGGGCCGGACGGAATACCTGCCTTGGTCCTCAAGAGGTGTTCTGCAGAAATGACTACAGTGCTCGCGAAATTATTTAGGCTCTCTCTCAAAGGTGGAAAGGTGCCAGATCTTTGGAAAAAGGCAATCGTCCACCCAATCCCAAAAAAGGGGGACCGTTCCGACCCTTCTAACTACCGCCCCATAGTCATAACTTCCATACTCTCGAAGGTATTAGAAAGGGTGGTTAACAACAAATTGCTCACATATCTCGAGAATAACAATATCCTAAGCGATCGGCAATATGGATTTCGTCGAAACCGATCGTGTGGCGATCTACTCGGATATGTAACGCATATTTGGGGGCGGTACATGGAACGTTTTGGTGAAACCCAAACCGTTGGGTTGGATATCTCCAAAGCCTTTGACAGAGTCTGGCACCGGGCGCTTATCGGGAAATTACCATCGTATGGGATCCACCCAACCCTGCATAGTTGGATTGCGGACTTTCTGAGGGGAAGAACAATTCAAACCGTGGTTGACGGCTCTTCTTCCTCACCGCACCAAATCAATGCGGGGGTGCCACAAGGATCTGTGCTGTCTCCGACGCTGTTTTTATTGCACATCAACGATCTCGTTGAATGTGCACCAATTCACTGCTACGCTGATGACAGCACCGTTCACGAGGGTTATCTTTTTGACAGGCCCCTTTCCATGACGTCCGATCAGCTCGGGAAGTTTTGAAGCGAAAAATTGACCACCACCTAGAGATGGTTCGTGCCTGGGGTAAGGCCAACTTGGTCAGTTTCAACGTCTCAAAAACCCAAGCGTGTCTGATTTCGGCAAAGAGGGAGATCAATGACTGTCTGGTGAAATTTAATGGGAGCACTCTCCCCAATAAAGACTCCATTGAAATGCTTGGAGTTACTATATCAGACCAGCTCAAGTATCGGGGATCCATAGAAGCCCGAGTAAATCAGGCCTCCAAAAAGTTGGGCGTCTTGTACAGGGCTAGGAGATTCTTCAACAGTGACCAGCTGCTGACCCTGTACAAGTCTCAAGTCCGCTCAATTATTGAATTTGGGAGCCACCTTTGGGCTGGTGCCCCAAAATACTTGATAAACCTGCTTGAATCTGTGCAAAGGAGAGCTATCCGTCTGATTGACAATCCGTTGTCAACAGACCGATTGCCTTCTCTAATGCATAGACGCAATGTAGGCATGCTGTGTCTGTTCTACAGGTATTTCAATGGAGCCTGCTCCAAGGAGCTAGCAGCATTGATTTCTGGTGCACCGGTGCACGTGCGCGAAACTCGACGGACACGAACTGAACACCCGTTCACGGTTGACGTTGGCTTCATGAGAACGGGCCGTTTTTACGACTCGTTTTTGTGTAAGTCGGCTCGTATGTGGAACGAGCTACCGGCATCTGTTTTTCCTCCCTCCTATAATCCGAGCCTCTTCAAGGCCCGCATTAACAAATCCCTTCCTACAGCCCCTACCTTACTCCGCCTCACAACGCCGCCCAACCGGGTGGTGACATAGTTCCCCTGTCTGTGCACTGCACAGGCAGGGACACTCTTGTGAGGTGTCACATAAAAAAAAAAAATAAAAAAAAACTAGAATATGTAAACTCATTTTTAAAAGCAACACAACTAAGCATAGCAAACACTGTTTTGAATGGTAACAATTATTTTATAAGCAATAATAATTAGCCTGAAACACTCATCCACATTGAAAAATCTCCTGATAAAAGATACATGACGCCAACGGGACTTGAACCCATGTCCTTTCGATTTCCGGTCGATAGCTCTGACCACTGAGCTATGGCGGCTTATCTCTTATCCGCGAAATAATTCAACATATACTAGTGTTTCATTCAACAATTACTGCTTGTTATATTTTTTCACCTGAAAACAACCAACTTTATTTTATTTGTTGCGTTGGCGTCATGTATCTTTTATCAGGAGATTTTTCAATGTGGATGAGTGTTTCAGGCTAATAATTATTGCTTATTAAATAATTGTTACCCTTTATGCTATGCATAAAAAATCTTGTGTTAAACATTAGTTTACCAAAAAAAATACTGTTTTGAATGATTTCTGCTTTTACGTTGTACTTAGAAAGTTTACAATGGGATAGACAATATGCTGCAATAACGTATATAGTCACATAAGACATAGGCCTAGTCATAGTCATATAGTTACAGGTTTAAGACTGGTAACGTAAATAAATCAGGATTTACAGATGTATTGTAATAATTGATAGGGAGTGACTTTCTTAGGCAAACATAAGTTACCGCTCAGATTAAATATTGGAATACCGCCAGGCCTATATCAGTCTTTGCCTAAAATTAATGTAAATAAAACATTATTCAGTACATATATATCTTATAAATATAAACAAATCAATGTAGATAAAAAATTGAAGGCAATATTACCTAAGCAATTGGAACCTGATTATATTAAAAAAGTGAATTTGCACATAGACCTACATTTGCTTCATAAAGACTTGTTCAGAGCAGACAATTTTCAAAATGAAATCCTTTGAATAAAATCAAAGGCGGCTTTGCGGCCAGCACCTAGGCACTATGCGCTTCTTTACCGACACCGATGTTTGCGGCTACATCTGGTCCAGCTTTGCCGGCAACATGGTGGTCCGCTTGACAACAGGTCTCCAATCCTAAATATTTCATTTAACCTGATAAACCAATTCTCCACTGTACACAAGCAGGCAAATCACGCTGGCTGACCTTTTCAAGATGGCGGATCGGCTCTTCAAATCACTACGGTCGCTGCTATACGGGAGGTAGGGTGATTGGCGATCTAGTCCACTATGGGTGGATGGGTGTTATATATCATTGGTTTTAAAAAAAATGTTTTTTCCTGTCACAGGTGACATCTTTATAATATAAGTATATAAAACACAAGAGTATTCAATAAAACATTAAATAACGAATTAAATTCGGCTATTTTGTTAAAAATAGATAAATGTTATTTTAGCTAAGTTCCAAATAATTGCATGACACCAAAAAGTTGGTGTAAATTGGGCAAACTTAGTGTCGTACAACCTTCAGTATCACAGCAACCATGCAACCATCTACGTTTAAAGTTTTTCTGCAATGAATAATGTTTTGTATACATATGGCGATGTACGAAATAAGGAAAAGATTGTCACGAAAGAAAATACGGTGTTGGATTCTCGGATGGTTATGAAAAAAGCTTCTGGATTAAGCTTTGAATAAGCATATGAAGATCCTGAAAGCTATAAAATCTAAGTTCGTGTTAACTTCTTTTTATAATTTAACTGAACAAATTTTCCGACAACATATTGGACAGGATAAAAAATGTCGGGAAGCATTGCTACAAAAATTGAAACTCTAAATTACGCTAAGATATTTAACAACTGGAAATAGTTAGTGTTGACGTAATATTTAGTGATTCAATATTTTTGCATGAGGTGCTCTGGAATATTATTTCACTAAATAAATGTTATTTTTCAAATAACATATTTTACAGTTTCCATTTCCACGGCTCTAATAATTGCCTTGAAGGGCGCTTCACGGGAATCTCTATTTTCGTACTGAGGCTGCTTTAAATCCCAGAGACACTCGTTTTGCTGGTATTCATTGATAAACTGTACATTTTTAACAGCACCACAGGGTGGATTTGATATTTTCGATGGTTTAATGGTGGCAAATCTCTCAGGTAATTACAAGGAACCCATACGTCCGCTCGACTGAAATGCTTTCACGACACTCGTTGGCATAAATAAATCACTTTCCTAGTTGCATCACATATTTACACTACACAATTAGTTGCATTATTGAGTGATGCCATAATTTCACGGTGGCGCGATTCTTATTTTGTTGCATTAAACTATGTTAATACGTGATACCAGAAGTGCAACTAATGTCATGAAACAACTTGAGCGCAACTAGTTGAATATTCAGCTTTAAACAGAGCGGTTCTGTATTTCCGCATGCAAAATAGGTACTTGACCAGAAAATATCTGTATCAAAACTTATCAACAAAAATATCACAAGCATTGTATTTGCTTTTGAAATAACAATATGCATAGTTCTAACCAGATTGTCATTTATCCAATTCGCAGCTCCGTCTCCAAACTCCACCTTGCTGAATAAGGATTTGAAATTAAGAACAAGGACAAGAACACTTTGAAAATTTCGAGTGCATTTGCTTGGGCTAGACCAGAAGAAGAATTGTAAGCAAGTCGTTGATGTTTATCGTGTGTATAATATTTACCTACATTGAAAGTACTTATACATTCCTTGTGACCACAATTATTACCCCGAGCTATTGCGGTGGAACTCATGTGATTGTGTTGTGCTTTCACTAACTTTATTATGATGTGTGCTTCTTTGCGGTCAGTGATTGGCCTCCCTTTTTTTCTTCTTTCATAACTTATTTCGGATGCGACATATGGAATGATTAATTTAACTGCTGACTAACTAACTGGGTTAAACAATGTAAGGAATATTATGTAAAATTAGCCCTTAGAAACAGGATGAAACGATTGAAAGATGACGAAAGCATGTTTGTCCACAATGTTAGGTTGTGTAAATAACATAGACATAATAAGTCATAGTATATAATTATTTTTTAATTAATTCATTCGAGTAGGTACTGAACATAAAGATCTGAAAATACTTCTTCACTTTACTAAGAGGCCGCGCTTATGAACAGATTTTTTAAAATTTTTAGAAAATAAGGACTCACTTATACGCATATTTATTTAAAAAATACTTTTTATCAGGTAGACAATAAAGAGCAGTAAGTATTTCTGTTTCTGGAAAAGGAAAATAATGTATTTTATAGCTATTTAGCTAAACATACGATAATTTGACTTTTTCTCCACGTCTGGTTTTGACATTAAAATATAACAATATTCAATTTTTTAAAACACACTTTGTGACGAATCAGTTTTATTAATTGAGTACATTATTTTTTATTGTACAAAGTTAAACAAATAAAAAAAATCACTTTGTAAATGAATAAATAAAACTATGAAATGCACTGGGAATTTTTTTCTCAGCTGTGAGTCAGCTTGTGTCTCGTCAAATTATTCTTTCGAAAACACGAGTAGTTGCACTTGGAACATGAAAAAGGTTTTTCTCTACTGTGAGTCAGCATGTGTCTTGTCAATGTTCCCTCTTGACAACATGAATAATTGCAGTCAGAACACGAAAAAGGTTTTTCTCCACCGTGAGTCAGCATGTGTCTTTTCAAATTTTTATTTCGAGAACATGAAAAGTTGCACTCGGAACATGAGAAAAGTTTTTCTGCACCGTGGGACACCATGTGACTCGTCAAATATGTCTTTCGTGAACATGAATAGTTGCAGTGTGAACATGAAAAAGGTTTTACTCCACTGTGAGTCAGCATGTGTATCTTCAAATGACCCCTACGAGAACATGAGAACTTGCACTCGGAACATGAAAAAGGTTTTTCTCTACTGTGTGTCAGCATGTGGCTCGACAGATAAGCCTTTTGAGAACATGAATAGTTGCACTTGGAACATGAAAAAGGTTTTTCTTCACTGTGCTTCAGCATGTGTCTTTTCAAACCTCCTTTTTGACTACATGAATAGTTGCAGTCAGAACACGAAAATGGCTTTTCTTTACTGTGAGTAGGCATGTGTCTTGACAAATTTGATTTATGAGAGCATGAGTAGTTACAATGAGGACATGATAATCGCTTTTCAACAGCATGCGTCTTCAGATCTGTCGATAAATTTGAAAAAAAAAATACGAATTAAGGCTGAATAAGTCTTATTACCAACACAAAGTTTAGATAAGCGCAGTTAATTCGTCAAAACGTAAACGTAAGTTAAATAGGAGAGCACGAATTGATAAATCATACAATGAAAATCGGTGTTACCTGCTGTCTTGTCAATTCTTTCAAAACGTTCTAAGCATTCCTTCTTAACATCCGGCAGGTCTATGTCAATTTCCATATTAGGACATCCCCTTTCATCTTCTTCTCGGGTTCCTGGTTCCGCCTTGATGGTAACAGTCCCCGCATTAAAGCTACCTGGAAAAACAAAATAATAATTTGTACATTGATAATTTATACGAAACGAAACATAGTTTTTAATTAAAAAAGCAATAACCGTAAAAATAGCGAATAAAGATACCGTAGATTAACCACGTAGATGCAGATTTTGTATAAAACTCTTTAAGGTCAATTGACGATACTATAAGAACACAGACACACTCACTGACAAATAGGGTGCATCATCTGGGTAACAAGTAAGGGGGTACTATTGAAATATTTATTGATTCCATTAATTAAATAAACCATAATCTTTATTAGCACTTTTATTATTATTTTTAAATATACTATATTATAATTGTCATCACAATTTTACTAATATAATTTTATTAAAAAAAAATTTGTGTATTCATAGAACTATTTTGTACCTACTTTATAATCCATTACATCTATATCCTGTTAGTTTTTCCTATATAATACAGATATTCCACAAGGTACACTGCATCTTGTATCAATTTTATGTAAAAACCTTTTTAGGCGTATAAATAAATGAATAAGAAAGCCCTCAGATCTCCCCAGGGAACGATGTTTCAAGACGGTTTTTTTAAGTCGATGGAATCTAGCATCAATAAACGTAATTTAAAGTACAAATACAAGTGCGTTTAAAGTATTCTACTTCCTTATTTCATACTTATTTTCGTATGAAAGAAGAAAGTTCCCGCACTTAACCCAGTAAAATAACACTTGAAACTTACATCATGTCCCAAATAAAACGAGAAGACATTTCAAAATGGACTTGGATTCCGAACATCGAAATTAAACATCTTACATTTTTAATATATTCAATGAAACTAACTGGCTGACCGAGTACTATATGCATATTGCAAACATTCCTTCTTTACATCTGGGAGGTCAAAATCCATATCCGTATACGACATTTCACCTCCGCCTTCTTCTTGGGGACCTGGTTCCGTCTTGATAGATATAGTCTCTGGATTTAGTAGATCCATTGCACTGCTGTGGTAGCGTTTGGTAATTCAAACAAACATACCTGAAACAGAACATAGTTGAAACGGAACTGTAATTTGAATGAGTTTTTAATATTTTTTACGGTTGAAATATTCTGTCAAAACAATGAAGTCGTAGCTAAGACACTTATTTGGAAAAAAAATGATACAAATTGTGACATTGAAGTAAAGACAACGGTTTAGAGAATCGTTGACAATATTCTGGTAACCAAATAATATATATAGGTACTCGTATATCTAAAGATAATTGGTTATTCCGCTTTTAACAAAATATCGGTAATCCGTATATTTGTGATTATTTTGATAAATGCCTTGGAAATACTTATCTTAAAATAGGTTGACGTAAAATCGACAGTTTAAACGTTCGGCTGTTAAATGATTGCTTAACTAAATTGGAATAACGACCGCTACAGAATTTAAGAGGAATGAATATAAACAATCGTACTTACCAATAACTATCACTAGTTGAGACAATAAGTTTAACCGCGTCGGTTGAACCGGTACCCCCGAGACAGTAGGAGGATCCAGGATGTATTGGTTAAACAGAGTTTAGATACAGGAAGTAACCACTGTTGGTGTAGAAAGCATGACTCAACAAATAGACAATCGAATCGAATCGGAGGATAGATAGATATTCATATTCGATTGAGGATAGAGGATATAGATTCAGAGATTCGATAGAGATTCGAGAGAATCGTTTTTTGTGGTTTGTGACATAACCACGAAAGTCTTTTTGTCTGGCTTGTGAGATCACAGCCAGGCTCCGCTACTTTTGCCGGCCGGAGGAATCCCGCCGGCCCACTGAGCAGGCGCTCGCGCCCCCAACTGCCTTTCTCAAGGCAACACTTTTCACGCAAAGTAATTACTCAACACAAACATCCACGCTGGCCCCTACAAACCGCCCGCAAGCACCCGAGACGTGCTCTCTTTTCAAGAGGAGACACAGACTCCCGCATGTCAAGATGTTCCCGACGAGGATGCTTCCTGAAGACCACGAGGACTCCCCGGTCGTGGTACCGCCCGGCGCTCGCCAAATTGCGCATCGCACTAAGACCGGGACCGTGCGCTATACGGTCCCCGCACCACAGCCCCGCCCCGAGGACCCAAGGACCCGGAGACCATCCACCACCACGACTGCCACCACGCCCGATGAAACGGAGATGACGGAGCCCGCAGCAGGCCCCTCTTGGGCAGCAGGACCCAGTCCTGCCCCCACGCGCCCCCCGATAGGCCCAGCGTCGGCCTACGTGGCGCCCCCGAGACCGCAGCAGCCGATGGAGACGGCTGCCCCCCAGGATGGAGGCTGGACGAGGCCGTCCAACCCCGTGAAGAGGCCCATGTCCCCACGGGGACCACAACCGCTCCAGTGTGGCAACCGATTTGATGAGTTGCCCGAGGTAAGCGAAGGCGCCGGCGCGCCGCGTATAAAGCGTGCCAATACTAATAATAATTTCTCTCCCGCAGGTACCGGCAGGAGAGACCGCGTTCCCCCGGTCGTGATGACCCTGGGGAACATGACACACGCGCAGATCACAGCTGCGGTGCAAGGACATCTGGGGGCTGGTAAGCACTGCACTTTCAGATACAACAGGGGCGGCACGGCTAACATCTTCGTGCGCACGATGGAGGACCACCGCGCCCTCACCAACGGGCTGCGAGCGGAGGCTCGCGGCTTCCACACGTTCACGGCCGAAGCGGAAAAGATGAAAAAGGCCGTCATCAAGGGCCTGCCGCTCGTCGAAGTGGAAGAAATAAAGGCAGATCTGGAATCACAAGGATTCCCAGCAGTGAAGGTGGTCAAGATGACCGCCTCAATTGAGTATCCTATATACTTAGCGCACTTCAATAAGGAAGTCAACATGGGACAGCTGCGCGCGGCCGTCAAATACCTGTGCCACTGCCGAATTCGACTCCAGAAGCACAGGAGCAATCACCTTCAGCACGGCACTCAGTGCTACAGATGTCAAGACTTCGGGCATGGGTCCCGAAACTGCTCGCACACAGCAAGGTGCGTAAAATGCTTACTGGAGCATGCTTCGGCAGAATGCCCCAAGAAGACGAGAGATGAACCCGCCGCATGCTGCAACTGCTCAGGCCCGCATCCCGCCAATTACCGAGGCTGCCCCAAGCGGGTAGCGTACGTCGCCTCAATACAGCAGCGACCTGCCAGAAGGGCCCAACGCCCGCCGGCAGAACAGAACCCGAGCAGGCCACCTCCTCAGCCGAGGACGGATGGACGCACATGGGCCAACGTAGCCGGAGGCACCGCCCCCGCCCAAGAGCAGCGCGAGACCGCGCCGCCCCCACAGCCACGCCCACAGCCCCGCTCACAGCAGGAGCCCGTGCGCGCGCCCACAGAGGACAACCTGGATTTGATGGCCCTGCTCCAAGGCCTCCTGAGGATGCGATCACAGCTCGCCCGCTGCGCAACAAGAGCAGACAAGCTCGTCATCCTGATTGAGCTCCTAGACACCCTCGATGCCTAATACCGAGACGGTGAAAGTCCTCGTATGGAACGCATTTAGCGTGCGCAACAAGACAGACGAACTGCTCGCTCTGGCAAACGAATTACACACCGACATTATTCTCCTATCAGAATCTCATTTGAATCCAAGCGTACCGCTGAGAGTGCAAGGTTTCGAGATTTATCGTGACGATCGACAAGGAAGATCAGGCGGAGGAACCGCAATATTCGTTCGACAATCTATGACGTCCACAAGAATACCTACTCCGAAGTTGAAGCACGCTGAAGCCACGATTATCGAAGTCACCATAGAGGGTAGAGCGCATACCATCATCTCCGTATACTGCACCCATAGTAACCTAGTGAGAGAAGATCTCAATAAATTGCTCAATCTGGGACCAATTGTTGTGATGGGAGGCGATTTGAACGCCAAACACAACTACTGGAATAACTACAGAGGTAATGCGAACGGAAACACGCTCTTTACACACATGCAGACAAATACCTATTCGATAATGGCGCCCGACAGACCTACGTACTACTCGCGACTATCTAGATATCCGAGTACATTGGATATAGTACTCGAGAAAAATGTTAAGACAATATCTCCACTGCGCACATTAGACGAACTGTCTTCGGACCACCTGCCCGTGAGCTTTACTATAGGCGGCACAACTTCAAGGACCCCCAGAAAACAGCGCAATTATAAGGATGCAGACTGGGAAGGATTTAAAAAGGAAGTCAACGAACGAATTCATCTCACTTCGGGAACTCTGCGCTCGCCACAAGATATCGACGAAGCTACAAGCACTCTCACAGAGATTCTTCAAACAGCACAAGATACACACATTCCTCTCAAAGAAATACATTCATACACGATCAAGCTTCCCGAACACGTTTTATCGCTCATCAAGGACAAAAATCGCCTGCGACGCATGTACCACCGCACGCGTGACGAATACTTCAAGACAGCGTACAACTGCTTGCAGAGGGAAATCAAGACCGAAATCGCAGAACTCAAGCGCGAACTTTGGGACAAAAAAGTTGCGTCGCTCACGCCGAAGGATAATTCCCTATGGAAAATGGCGAGCGCGCTGAGACATAAAGATTACACAATTCCCCCGCTACAGAAATTGAACGGCCCCGGGACGGCGCTTTCGCTACAAGAAAAAGCTGAAACACTCGCCGACGGGTTCGAGAGAGCTTACGCCGCTACAGACGGCCTTTCCGACCCGGCTACGGACCGGATCGTAGCTGACTCTCTACGAGATTTGAACGAAGCGGAGCAGACAAACGCTGAAGATATTCATTTCACAACGCCGAGCGAGATTGCGGTCACAATCAAGCGACTCAGAACGAACAAGGCGCCGGGAAGCGATCAAATACACAACATTCTACTCAAACATCTTCCTCAAAAAGCCATCATCTACACAACAAAATTGTTCAATGCCTGCCTCATGACCGGGCATTTCCCTCAGATTTGGAAATCGGCGACCGTGCTGCCTTTCGCAAAGCCGAATAAAGATAGAACGCAGCCGACAAGTTACCGGCCGATTAGCCTATTATCTACGCTGAGCAAGGTATTTGAACAAATTATACTCAACAGGCTTGTACCACACCACGACGACAACAAGACTTTGCCAGACGAGCAGTTCGGCTTCAGAAAGAGGCACTCCACGACCCATCAACTTACCAGAGTAGCGGAATTTATCGCAAGAAAATTTAACGAACATCGCTTCACCGCCGCTGCGCTCATCGACCTAGAGAAGGCATTCGACACCGTATGGATTGACGGGCTCGTGCATAAGCTGCACCGCACTAACACGCCCATATACCTAACGAGACTGATACAGGAATACCTAAAGAATAGATCGTTCAGAGTGTTCATAAGGAACGTGCTATCTTCAATGCGTGAGATTCCAAAAGGCGTGCCGCAAGGAAGTTTACTGGGACCATTTCTCTTCATTCTATTCACCTACGACATCCCCCGAGACGAGAGATGCAATCTGTCTATCTACGCAGATGACGTCAAACTATACGTTTCTTCGCTGAAAGCGAACATGGCCGCGATTTACCTACAGAGAGCGCTCGACGCACTTGTAGAGTATTACAAGAAATGGCGCCTGAAACTGAACGAGGCGAAAACCGAAGCCATCATGTTTACGAGAAAACGTATAAATACAACACCTGACTTCAACATCGAAATGGGAGGACACAGCATTGAATGGAAGGATGAAGTAACATATCTCGGCCTGACCATGGACACCCGCCTCAACTGGAAATCTCACAAAGCAAAAATGCACGCGCGCACGCGACAAGCGATCGGCATGATGAAGCCAATTTTCAATAGACGGAGTCCGCTACTTCCCAAAACCAAACTCCTCATCTACTACTCGCTCATTCGTCCGGTACTCTCTTATGCGATTCCCGTATGGAGCAGCATCTCACACACAGACCACAAGAATCTACAGACACTTCAAAATCTCTGCATTAAAATCACATACAACACGAGATTCAAAACAAACCTGAAGAGATTACACGAACGAGAACAAATTCCAACTCTATTAGAATTTACACACAGACTGACTGAACGCTTTTACAAATCACTCACACTTAGTAAAAATCAACTTATACGAGACATAGGACAATACAATGCTCCGAGCGACTCGACATTCAGATACACACATAGACTACCGAAACACATCCTCATGGACCATGACCACATATGGCACATACCAGAATTAGACGCGGACGAATAGCGAGCAGTAGGTATTTCCTGAACTCCCGACTCCCTTCCTAAATATATAATGTTTATATATCTATTTATATATTTATATAATATTTTATAATTTGTATGTATATGTATGTTTATTTTCTATCTTCCCATAAGTATATATTAACATAAAAACAGACACACACACACACATCTCAAAATGCAGGACATCATATACCGATGTTACTGAAGGCCGCATACGTTTCAAGTTGACGTTCGGCCGCTCCTTCCTGGGTAAGGTTTTTTGCGATTTTCCTTACTCCCAACGGCAAATGCGGAAGGATTCCAACAATAGGGCGCAGCCAAAATTTCCCTCCCATTTCCAACACAACACAAACAGACACGTATGTAGTATATGGCCGCTGTAGGTCGCCGCTGGTGCTGATGCTGGATGATACATGCAATTTAAGTAGGGTTTTTAGGTAACAAATTTTTTCCCTACCGAGAAAATACAAGGCCTCTAAGTCTATAAAAGCCAGGTAATATTTAAATAAACCCATATGAGGTAAAAATTGTGAGGCGCATATGACGCCGTTC
This sequence comes from Hesperophylax consimilis, assembly GCF_061612785.1. Lineage (NCBI taxonomy): Eukaryota > Metazoa > Arthropoda > Insecta > Trichoptera > Limnephilidae > Hesperophylax > Hesperophylax consimilis. The sequence continues at coordinate 13,141,682 of NC_142852.1, forward strand.
TATTTGTATAAAGAACATTAACTTTAAACTCAGTAAATTTAAATGATTCACCACTTCATGGAATATAAGAATCTAGAAAATCAAAAAAAAAAAAAAAGACTCAACAAATTTTCAAGCTATGCATAGACAATAATAGAATCAGAGACAATGATTATAATTTTCATTAATCTGACATTTCAGGTTAATAATAACAAAAATGGATCGTAGATCGTCCACCTGTTGAATTTAAACTAAGGCAATCTTGAAGTTAAATTCGTTGTCCAAATATATACCACTAATTAGACACTAGACTAGTGTTTCTTTTTGTCTTCCAATACCTGGTAAATTTATATTTTTTCTTCAAATGATATCAAAATGAGATAATGAAATTCTGTAATGAGGTGCGGTTTCACAATATTTGCGTAAACGTGAACAAGGGCTAAAGAATTTCATAGAAAAAAAGCGTCTATGACTGCACTTATTACCTACTGTTATTTGAGTAGTGCTGAGTCAACCGCTTTGCACTGCCACCATCCCGCGACCCACCGGGGTGTGTATCCCCCCACGTGGTTCGTTTATCTCCGCCAATATGAATATGTATATTCAGGTTAGGTACTTGAATGAGAAGTCACGAATTGCTGCCCTTTAGCGTTACTTTCGGTATCTTCATTATTTTTATCTTATATTTCGGACTAGTAAGTATAATTCTAATATTTTCTATCTATGTATGGGATATAATTTTATTGTTTTATCTAAAAATGAAACATTTCTTATATTATTTAATGCTAAACGCATGGAAAACCATTTTGTATCATTATATTATACAGACTTATTATTATTATCTCCTACTTCAATGATAAATCGGGGTTTTTTTTTTATCCTTTATTTTTCCCAATTTTTACATTAATTACATACAATATTATATAAATCAATATTTTTTACATATTGATTTCTAGAGTTCAGGAAACTTTCTATCCACATTTTAGCATTATCTATAATTCCTATTTTGTTAAGCTTGTACAGTAATTTTTTGTGACTTATTTCTCTATTGTTTATATTTCTATTATGATTTGATTTATATCTACAACCTCTCTCCATGGCTATAAATGTATTGTTTTGTACATTTTTCGTTTTATATACTTTTAATGTTTTATATGATTTAAGATTTTCACGGCCAAAAGAATTTTTGTTATTTGTTTTTGGGGTGTTTTGCCGTGTTGCGCTAACTCCTTCTATAGCCAACGTTTTGGACAGCATTGCAGTGCTGCACTGCAATGCTGTCCGAAACGATGGCTAAAAAGGGAGTCAGCGCAACACGGCATAACACCAAAAAAACAAAACACAAAAAAAAACTTTTGTTCTGTATAAATTTTTGAATTCATATTTCTTTCTTACAAAATATAATTTACTTATTCCTTACTATGCTGTATCAGTAGAGGTATAGACACAATGAGGAAATCGATAATTGGTTGTATTTTAGCTATTCAATATTTATGTAAAAACTGGAATAAATGTAAACTGTCGATTTCCCGAAAATCAATAAATAAATAAATAATGGGCTTGACTAAAAGAAACATCACTCAGAATGGAGAACCTTGGGAAGTGGCGGTGTGTGGGTCGGGTGCGAGGGTAGTGAGGTGATTTTACTGAACCGCACTCCTGATCACCCAAGATGAACATGTTCACCGCTTTCATTCACAATACCATACCAGTGCCAACGCACCCATTTGCTGGATTAGTTAGTGGGGGCATTAGATTACCAATATATTATCACTATGATTTTTTTATTTATCTTCATTTTACTATGAACCCTTGGAGTTTCTTTTCCAGAAGTGTTGATATTGTTGGGTTCCTGTTTGGTAACCACCATTGTTCTTGTCTTTTGGTTCTCCCAAACAGAACACTGAGTTGCGCCGCATGCTCCGTTCGAGATGTGATTGTTGTGTTGTTGGGTTCCTGTTTGGTAACCACCATTGTTCTTGTCTTTTGGTTCTCCCAAACAGAACACTGAGTTGCGCCGCATGCTCCGTTCGAGATGTGATTGTTGTGTTGTTGGGTTCCTGTTTGGTAACCACCATTGTTCTTGTCTTTTGGTTCTCCCAAACAGAACACTGAGTTACGCGGCATGCTCCGTTCGAAATGTGATTGTTGTGTTGTTTGGGCTACTACTGCTTGCAGATATAATACCCATAGCAATTACATGCATAATTACATCTCAAATGAATTTTCTATATAAAATATAATATCTAGGACCTAATGTCAAAGCTAAGGAGGGTATAGTGACATCCTAAATGATTTTTCTCACATAAAATTGATACAGGGATGATTTCTATGGAACCTCAAAGAAAATTAACTAAACATTACGAGCTACACGGACATGGAATAAGGAAAGGTAAACTTTATAGTTAGATTGCCAACAGGGAATAACAGTACGTACCATAGAATAAACAATATAGGTAACATTACGAGTTTCTCCTCCCAAATTCCCGAATTCCTCCCAAATGAAACAAGTGTTACATGTTGCCCAACCGTCTAGCATTCCGTCTCTCTTACACTTGCGTGACATAGAAGATCTCCATCTCATTTGAATTTCGAAAGATGTTTGTAGGAAAATAAAGGCACCGATTAGGCAAATATTTGGATCACGAAACACGCCCACAAGGCACTTCTTTTGTTATTATTTATTCTTTGCTAGGTAATATCATAAAATGCCAAAAGAAATTATTGTTACAAAAAATGTTCAATTAAAAAAAATATATATGTCAGCCGCCCAACATTTCGACGGTACCGAAGAACAATGTCTGATGTGCATATTTTTAGTTTGGCAGGAGCAAGGGTGGATCCAGCTTTGGCGCCAGGGGGGGGTCATGTAGTCCTGGTCAATTTTTTTTTTTTTTTTTTTAAAGAAAGACAAACATTCCCGGGTTACGAATAACCCAACAATAACTCCTACCACCACCACAGAAAGCCGAAAATGCTTGCTTGTGTTGTGATGGAGGACTTAGGTCTAGGTAATCTGGTACTTACCGCTAAGTCCGCTAACTTTATAGTTATACACGGGTTATAAAGTTTTAAAATCGTTGAACGTAAAATATATTAATTGTAAGGTATTGTTTTATTAATCTAAAATATAAATAACTTGCATCCCTCGTGCGGCATAATTTTATTTTTTTTAAATTCAATTATAATTTCGCCGAAATAAATTAAAATGTTAGCCTTGGGCAAAACCTCGATGAACGAGGTTGTGTCTCGCCTTAAGAATTGCTTTAGGAAGTATAGGAAGGCTGGTAATTCGCGCGGGCGCGTTAGACCTGTCCAGACCTGTCAAAAAACTTCCGAAAGGATAAGTTCTGTAACTTACTAAAATTACGTTAAGTGACTTTTGGTGTCGTTTACATTGGGAATTTGGCCAAACTCGCCTTCAAGAGCGATTTACAGGAAAAAAACTTACGAGTCTAACCCCAGCCTTAGAACATTAACAAATAACATTTGAGTTTAAACACACATTCACTGGCATAATGAAGAAACTGATTAGATTACTTACCATTTCTTGTAATGAATTGAATTTGCAGCAACAATTTTTAAGAACACTATTACTTATATTGGAACTTATTTTTTTAACTTAGTAAACAAATAAAAGTAAACACTTTATTAATAAAGTTTAGTCGTTCCGATTGAGGTTGGGTTTTGCTAGACGCTAGACGTTAGTCGAAACAAAGCGCGCGCAAGCGTCACACGTGGTTACACGAAATGTGTCATAATAATATGAAAGGTGGCGGCCGAAGCGCGCGCCGGTGGCGGTGCGCGGTGACGCGGTAACATTCGAATTTTCGATGCGTTCGTTCCCGAATAATGCGTTTGCCGTCAAACAAAGTATTATTTTAAATTAATTAAATATTGAAAGTACTTAAATAAAATTTATATTGTGACAAAAAATATATAAAAACATTATGTTTAACAATTTTAATTAGTGGTCCACCTAGGTCCTGGATGGGCCCAGGACCTAGGTAGTCATGACCCCCCCTGGGCTGGGGCCCAGGGGGGGGGGGGTCATGACCACCGTGACCCCCCCCCTGGATCCGCCACTGGGCAGGAGAGGTGTTAAAAGTTTCCTTTCTGCATTTTTATTGTTTTTGTGAAATGTATTTCTCCATTTAAATAAATAGCTAATATATCTAACAACACAACATTTCTTGATTTCAAAAACAGTTAAAATACACAAATGAAACTTTTACCAGCATTATTGCAAAAATACAATACATGCACATCTGACACGGTTTTTCGGGACTGTCGATTTGTTATTGAATATACTCACATTTAATCAAAAGGTTTTAAAAACAATGTCAATGGACGAAAAAGTTATGGGACAGTAAGTTGTAGACAAGTGCGCAGTACTGTAACTTGGATTGGTCTCGTCGAAAGAGAATCACAAAGAAATGGCTCTCTGCAAGTGTCGATACCTGCAAATAAATACACAAAGAAAATATTTGCTTAACAGCGTCAAAAACAAATAAACAATTTACTTGCAAATATCACGAATATGTTCGCATTAAAACTCAAAATTATTTAGTTGCAAACAATATTGTTATTTTTTTCTGCTGAAACTCGGAACACAAATGAAAATATAATTAAAATTAATAATAACCCTTATCAAATTAATAATTAACCAGGTAAAATAATGGAACTGTTTTGTTGAGACTTTGAGGCAGAACTAACTTTCACTCGCGTGGAATGACTCGCAAATTGTGCTGAATATGAAATGTTCTTAAAAATCATTATTCTTAGTTACGATCATTCGATGTTCTTAAAAATCATTTTTCTTCATTATCATATGATGAATATGTATGTTAACAATATGTATTTGTTCTAAAGTCACATGATGAAAATGTTTTTTTTTTGTGAGTTATCTGGTCGCCATGAAAATTATAATAATTGTCTATGACTTTATTCTTGTCTATGCATAACCTATAAATATTTTTGACAAGTGCTTTCTTCTCCGAGAGCCGTTTCTTCCTGTTAAACATACTATCCCACGCCTGTGATGGTTATTGGTAAAGTAAGTACTCATTCTTATATTCATCGCTATTTATTTGGTAGCTGCCGTTATTCCAGTTTAGTTAGGGAATCATTGGGCGTTTTGTCACAGTAGAATGTTTAAACTGTCAATTTGACGTCTACCTATTATTAGATTAGCATTTCGAAGGCATTTTTTACAATGATCACAAAAAAAATAATTCACGAACTAGCAGGCTCCATAAGCCAGCCAGTTCGTAAATTGATAGATAAATAAAAATAAAGTATAATATTTGCTTAATGATTACAGTAATTTCATGTGAAATAATAATGCAGTTGTAGTAATTGCAAGAAGACGACACCTATTATTTATGTCAATCGAGGAAATACTTCAATAAGAGGTGCAATAGCTAGATATTGTTTTATTTTAAAAGTTCTAACACATTGGTTTTAAATTTGGAAACCGATTGTAAATGATAGACATCGATTGAACTATATTTGTTTCCAAGTGTATGAAGCCTTTGAATTGGAGAGTTTACGAAGTAATTATTGGCAGATTTGGTAACAAAATATAGAGCATTTAAACGGGTATCGCGGGTAGGTATACGCAAATTAATTAAGCTCGTTAAATCGAGGGCGTCCAGGCTGCCATTTGATATATTGAAAAGGCAAACTAAGTCACTCACTGTGCGTCTTGTAGTTAAATCGCTTAGGTTTAGTAATTCCATAAGACATGTATAATTAAGTTCTTCGATTGTTATTCCAAGTTTGTAATTAATAAACCTTAGGAAATTATGTTGTACTCTTTCGATTTTTTGCTGATGAGTCTTATAAAATGGAGCCCAGATTGTTGAGTTGTACTCCAAATTACTTCTTACCAACCCAGTATTAAGCAAATTGAAGGAATCAATTGTTTTAAATTATTTTATCGTCCTCAAAATGAACCCCAGGAATTTCATGGCCTTGTTGGTTATTTCATTTATATGAGGAACAAAGTTAATTTACTGTCAAATAATATACCAAGGACCTTAATTTGTTCGACTTTTTTTAGGAAATTGTTGTTGATGCTATATTGATATTTAATGGGATTTTCGATTCGGGTAAACGTTATTGATTGACATTTTTTAATGTTGAGAAACAGTTTATTAAAGGTGCACCACTCTTGTAGCCTCACAAGATTTGATTGCAATACGCTACAGTCATTATGATTAGTTATTGTTTTGTAAATTTTAAAATCGTCCGCAAATAAAAGTATCATAACTCCACCAAAGATGGTAGTTATGTCTTTGATAAAAAAGGAAAATAACACTGGGCCCAGATGTGACCCCTGTGGGACTCCGGTATAATATATATATATATATATATGTAGAATAATGTTCTCGGTTTACCCGCGTAAAGTAGTCCTTAAAAGGACTTTTTAATTTCTGACGTTTCGGACAGATCTCACTGTCCATCTTCAGAGGCCTTATGTCCTGAATTTCGTCTCAAACTGAACGCTTTCGCGTGTCTGTTCGATCCAGAAGTCAAGATACAAGTGGGTGCTTATCAATTCTTATGTCTAGGACGAAGTATGCGTGTTGATATTGATTTGTCGGTAGAGGGGGTGGGGGCGGGGTTGGCAATATCAAGCAGTATGCGTGTAGCGACCTGATTGGGTTGCTTTGAACTTGTTGGAAGTGCTTCTGAGAATTTTGGAAATGTCGGTTTTGGGTTATTTTGGTCAATTATAACTTTCCAGGTGTTGGGAATTCTAATTGAGTCATTTCTGGTATTCATATTATTTTTATGTTTATGAATTTCAATTGCTTCGCGGTAAATTCTTTTTGGCTCATTGTATATGCTAGGTATTGTTGTGGTATTGTTAAAGTCCATTTTATGACCTTCATCCATAGTGCAACATGTCCTTACATGTTGCACTATGGATGAAGTTAAGCGTTTATTAGTGACATCCACCTTGTGTTCTGCAATTCTACATGATATTTTTCTATTACACCGTCCAATATACACCTTTTCACATGCCCCACAAGGTATTTTATAAATACCATGAGACTCGAGTGGAATGTGGTCTTTCGGACTTCTTAATAGAGATGAGATTTTATTTTCCGATTTATAAATTGTTTTGATTTTATTGCTTTTGAGGATACGACTGATTTTATCTGTTGAGCCTTTGATGTATGGGAGAATCGCTATAGAAAGGGGGGGTTCTTCTTCCGTTTCAGGATCAGTTTTTTTGCGTCTATTTATGGATTTATCTATTAAATATTTGGAGAAGCCATTTGCTTGAAGAGCGCTACTAAGAAGATCTAGTTCTTCGTGAATATGATCTTTGTCCGCTAGTCGTTGTGATCGGGTAACTAAGGTATTTATAACTGATGATAATTGAGATGGATTGCCGAAAAAACGGCGCTATACAAGTCATCCAAGTATTATTATTATTATATAGTTTTCCCACGATAAACAACGTTTCTCTTAACCGTTGCAATATCTTCAAGGTTTTCAAATATGTGTTTTGGCTACGACTTCTTTATTTTGCCAGGATATTCCAAGCGAAACCACATTTTATTTATTGTATTTTATTTTTATTTTTTTTTATTCTAGATAAAAGAAAATTACACTTTCACTTATTTAACTAGAAAAAACTAATACATTACACATTAATATATTACACAACGATTTTATTCACGATCATTATTTTGTTGATTGATCATAAAACTGAACAACTTTTTTTAAAATTTACCTACATTTTTTTCATTTTCAATTTCGTCTGGGAGCCAATTATGTATGTTGCTCCCCTCGTAACCAATGGATTGCTTGCCGTAATGAGTATGTATGGTGTTTAAATGTACCTATTTTATCTTGTTGCCGTGTAAAGTGTGTGTGTACTTGGTACGTTTTAATGATTTCTGTATTTGGATGTATGAGTTTATTATTTATTTTTCATATAAGGAGACATGTATTATATTCATAAATAGTTTCTTAATGTTAATAGTTTTGTTTTCATACATAATTTTCTGTTGATGTTCTAGGTTAGAAGTGAAATAGCTTTTTGATTACTTTGTTTTGTTTTACGTGTAGTTCATTTATATATGTTTCATATGCATTTCCCCAGATTTCAAGCAAGTAGTTTAAATATGAATTTACGAGGCTATAATATAGATCTTTTTTAATTTTATTTGGTAACAGATATGATATCCGGCTAAATACGCTAATTAAAGGGGCGATTTTGTCTTTAATATCTTGAATATGCTGTATAAAATTTAGGTGTTTATCAATTCACAGCCCAAGATAATTTCGCCTGTATCAGGATTTGCAGGTTGTAATATTCAATTTTTAAGGGTACATGAGGAGGAATGATTTAACGAGTTGAGTTTAAAATCACGTATCCTGTTTTAATTAAACTTTTAAATTTTATCATTTTATTTTAACAATGTTCTGTTTCAGATATATTTTTTGGCATTAAACCAATAACCAAACTCTACCAAAGCAGACCATGGATCTACTGAAGCCAGATACTATATCCATCAAGACGGAACCAGGGCTCCAGGAAGAAGATGGAGGTGAAATTGCATTTTCAGATTTAGATTTCGACCTCCCAGCTGTAATGAAGGAATGCTCGCAATATGCGGAGAGTACTCAGACAGCCAGTTTGTTGCATTTCATACGTGCAAAATATAGAACTTAAAATTCGTAATCAATGTCTCTTTTGAAATATCGTGCAAACAGGACACACACTTGTGCACAACATCCTCCCTTATAAAACATGAGGTGTATTGAGTATTTACCTTAAAATGTGTCCTTTCCGGAAAATACCAAAATACAGCACTCATTAAACATTATTATATTATTCATAATGAGTTGTCGGTTCCTCGATTTTCACTCATTTTATTTGAGATATGATGTGAATTACACGTTTTGTACGTTAAAAATACATAAATATTGATTGTAAAAACAATGTCTCATGGACCGAAAACAACCAAACTCTCTACTGCAGGTGCTCTAGTGAAAGGTTTTTCCTTCTCGAAGAATTGGTCCCTGAAGCGGATTTCTGAGGCCATTTTTATCTGACATTGACGTTGTTGATCAATGGTATTTATTCGTAAAAAAATATTTTATTATTTTTCAATTAAAAAAATTCTCGTTAATATCAATTTGACGAAGATACAGCAGGGCTGGCCTTATGCGGGCGCAATTGGTGCAGTTTGCTCCGGGCGTCGAATACTTAACCTAACACATCGACTTGATATTATTTTTAAAAAATACCCCTCTACAAAAAACACAAATCATCATTTTAATGATTACAGTGATATCCTGCCTTGGCGTGTACTAATTTAGACTGTTATGGCAGCCAAAATTAAACTTGCGCCTGGCGCCGTTTGGTTCAGGGCTGGCCATGCAAAGATTCATTATATTTATTGTCCTTTTTTATTCCAGGAAACATTAATGCGAAGACAGTCACCATAAACGCGGATCTTGGACCCCGACAAGATGAAGCGGCGCTTACTTATATGAAAATTGACATAGACCTGCTGGATGTAAAAGAGGAATGCTTAGAACGCTTTGGAAGAATTACCAAGGAAGCAAGTAAAACCAATTTTTCACTGTAAACTTGAACGATTCGGACTCTCCTATTTTTTTATCCTTTCTACGAACTTACTTCGCTTATTTACTCTAAGTTTAAAAAAAATGTGTTTACCTGAGTTATTTTCACCCATGTTATTTTTCAAATTTGTCGACAGATCTTCAGACGCATTTTGTCGAAAAAGGAGTCACTCCTCCACATCGCAACTACTCCTCCTCTCCTAAGTCAAATTTTGCAATAAACGTACGCACCCATGAAAGAGAAAAATATTTTTACTGTACCGATTGCCACTATTCATCTTCTCGAAAAGGAGATTTAAAGAGCCACATGCTCATTCACACGGGAGAAAAACCTTTTTCATGTTCCGTGTGCAACTATGCGTGTTGTCGAAAAGTTCAGCTGAGGAGGCACATGCTGACTCACAGTGGAGAAAAACTTTTTTCGTGTTCCGCTTGCAACTATGCATGTTATCAAAGGGGTCAACTGAAGAGCCATGTGCTGACTCACAGTGAAGAAAAACTTTTTTCATGTTCCGCTTGCAACTATGCATGTAATCAAAGGGGTCAACTGAAGATCCATGTGCTCACACGGGAGAAAAACCTTTTTCATGTTCCGTGTGCAACTATGCGTGTTGTCGAAAGGGTCAGCTGAACAGGCACATGTTGATTCACAGTGGAGAAAAACCATTTTCATGTTCCGTGTGCAACTATGCATGTTATCGAAGGGGTCAACTGATTAGCCATATGCTGACTCACAGTGGAGAAAAACCTTTTTCATGTTCTGAGTGCAACTATGCGTGTTGTCAAAAGGGTCAGCTGAAGAGGCACAAGCTGACTCACATTGGAGAAAAACCTTTTTCATGTTCTGAGTGCAACTATGCATGTTATCGAAAGAGCAACCTAACGAGCCACATGCTCACTCACAGTGGAGAAAAACCCTTTTCTTGTTCCCTGTGCAACTATGCCTGTTATCGAAAGGGTGTGCTGAAGAAGCACATGCTGATTCATAGTGGAGAAAAACCTTTTTCATGTTCCGCTTGCAACTATGCATGTTATCGAAAGGATAAACTAAAGAGCCACTTGCTGACTCACAGTGGAGAAAAACCTTTTTAATGTCACCTGTGCAACTATGCGTGTTATCGAAAGGGTCAACTAAAGTTCCACATGCTGACTCACAGTGGAGAAAAACCTTTTTCGTGTTCCGAATGCAACTATGTTATCAAAAGGGCCAACTGAAGAGCCATATGCTCTCTCACATCGTAGGAAAACCTCTTTCATATTCCGTGTGCATACATGTTATCTGAAGTGCAACATGCTAACTCACGGTGGAGAAAAACCTTTTTCATGTCCCGTGTGAAACATTTCATTTTATCAAAACGCCCATCTAAATGCCCACATGCTGTCTCACAGTGGCGAAAAACCTGTTTTATGTTCCAAGTGCACATATTAATGTTATTGTAAAGGCAATCTGAAGCGCACGTTGAGTCACTACGGAGAAAACTTTTTCTTGTTCCTTGTTCATCTATGGATATTCTCAAAACGCACATCTTAAAAGCCACATGCTGACTCACAGTGGCGACAAACCTTTTTCATTTTCCAAGTGCACATATTCAGATTTTAGGAAAGGGCACCTCACCCCCCATATAGGACATTTGTTGGAACACATGCTTACTCAGAGTGGAGAAAAACCCCCTTTTCTTGTTCCGAGTGCAACTATGCAAGTTATCAACAGTGTTCCTTGACGAGAAAAAACTGACTGACAGCTGAAAAAAAACTTTCTCGTTTTCTGGCTGAAGAGAGATTGAAAAAAACGCGTGCGCACTCACAGTTTTTTTCGTATGCAATTATGCGTTTTCTCAAAAAGACTCTTTGACTGGACACTTTTCTTGTTCCTTGCGTAAACATTCTCCTTCACGAAAACTATTTACAGAATAAATAATTCTAGTATCAGATCTGATATGTTTCATCATAGAGTTACCAGTACATAAAATTAGTATAATTTTATAAGTGGTCACAATATTTATAACCTTGCGATTTCTTTGAATTTGTTCTGAATCCCATTGTAAAAGATTTGATTTATTTTTAAACTTAAATGTACGTGTACTTAAATGTAAATGTATGTGTAAAAAAGATCATTCAATATATCAAAATATATATGAATATGTGTACAGTAATGTATTTAATTATTTTTCAAATAATATTTTTACACTTCTTAATTCACTGTCAAAATTGTAAAACTGTAGCCACAGCTACTAGTGCGTTCTAGAACATTTTGTTTTCTGTTTACCCTGTAGAGATCGCACCTTGTACCTACGAGAATTAATTGGTTTACACTTCTGCTAGGTACTTCAACCGCTCGAGAACGTACTACCTGGGCAGACAGAAAAAAGTTCCATTGAATTCACTGATTTTCCTCTCAGATACATTAAAATGTAAGTATTTTTCTCCGTACAAAACAGAACCGACAAACTTTAACCTTAGAATTTTTTTTTAATTTCTAAAGTGGGGTTTCGAAAGGCTGCAATTCCAATATAATCTATAATTTTATTCGAATAAAACGAAAACTCTTTCAGTTTAAAAAAAGTTGGAATGTTCTTGTTTTGTAATTATTAGTAGTAAATACTGATAACTACTTATTGTATACAATTTTTCATTTAAATCTAACTTTACCAACCGCATTTGGCGTTGTTCGCCGTAGTTTACATTTGAACTCTGATATTACTGATAATTTAAAAACCTACTTATTTTATTGCTTTTTTTTAAGAACTGTTTTAGACCCAGAATCCTAATAACACGGTTTATCTTTTAAAATTTCATTTTTGATATCCTTGCCTAGTTAAGGGTTAACAACTAATAGGATAGTAATGTGTTTGCCTTTAGTTTTGAAAGCGATTTTAAGCCTTAAGTATACAGAAACTGTATAAAGGTCAGTGTCCAAATTCCTTGCACTAAATTTTATTTTAGAAACAATGTTTTTTTTAAATTTTGTTTACATATTTTATTGGGATTTGTGTTCAAGTTTCCGGTTTTCCCACAGTCAACAGGTTAAAGATCTGCTGGCCCGAATATTTATAAATCAAGAACGTTAAAGTATATGATTCCCACTTGTTATTAATATGTTACCTGTTGAAATTAAAAACTATGCCAAAAACAAACAATTGGTGAACTTTCTGAAGACTTGGCTTACTGAAAGAATTCATTTGTATTAGCTTACACTGATATGTTATTCTAATGACTTTTAAAAATAATATGTTTGTTTTTCATAATTTTAGTTTTGCTATATTTCTGTAATTTTTTTTGTTTTATACATATAATTGTAAAAATGTAACTTTAAATTCAATATTAAAAGATTTATAATGTAAAGAACCCGTTAGACAAACTGCTAAAAAGCAGTTTATCGGGACTTTTTACCTAATTTTTAAAGTGTATAATGTATAATAAAAATAATTTTAAAAAATGCCCAATTGTTCGTGCTTTTTTCAACAACGTTCAAACAGAAAGCACCACAAAAAATCGCTCTTTAAAAATCACCCTCATTCAGGGTCTAGGATACATAATAATCAATCAATGTATCGGTAAATGATTTCCTGTTGAACCTTAGAGTAATAGTATATTATTACTCTAAGTGTTGAACAGTAAAGCGAACTAGCCAAGGTGAGTTGGGGTAAGTGAATTTTTGGGGGAAGTTCATCCAGGCCTTCTAACTTCTTTGAATACAATATTCAAGCGCTGCCATCTATGAGAATGTAATATAATTAGCTAAATCCTCATTCTGACATAAAGATAGAGCTGTTTCATAAACACAGAGAGTTGTAAGAGAGCTTCAAATTTTGGCAGTTGGTTTTAGTCTGCGTGCGAGTTGTGAGTGCTGCCTTCATTTATCTATAACTTGACAAAAACTTTTTCTAGGAAGTTACAAATTGGTGAGTACTCTATAATTGAATTGAGGTTTGATGTGTATATATTTGCATTATGAATATCTTAAAGAATTGTGATTTATGAGACTAGATTCACTTCCCCCATAAATTATCAAGCTGGGGTAAGTGCTACTAAACTGTAGATCCACATCCCCCTGATATTTTTGTATGGACGCAAATGTTACTAGTGATGTGCATACTACTTTAAAAAAACGAAACACAAGCTTAATTAGTACCATTAGAAATATGACAAAGATTAACAAAAATAACCCATGTTTGTAAGTACATTAATGTAGCTTTACTAAATTACTAAATAAGTCAAACCTTTTAAAGAACAATTTGTATCACATGTTGGAAATGACCCAATTCAGTATTCCGAGTCTTCAACTTATATGTACTACCAAAAATCACTCCCTTAACCCGTTGAAGAAGATTACAATTTTAGAAGACCGTATAATTAAAACAGCAAATTCAGATTTTCTGTGTTCTGTAAAGGTCAAACAATCATTTGAAGAGCTTATGCTGAGATCTATACAAAAAAACGAACCTGCTAAAGTAAAAAAGACGAAAGTTGCACATGGTGCGGAGGTCATAACATATGATGATGTCGTAGAGCGTTTAAAAAATAAACTAAATTATTCGAAGAAGAAAATTTGTTCAAGCAAGTCTAAAGTGATTAATAAAAAATTGAATAAAAAAAAAATCTCAAAAAAACGCCTAGCCTCGCGTCCGAAACATCTGTCAGCGAATCTGATTGGAAGTCTAGTTCTGAAGATGAAAGCGACTATTTCCAAAATCTATTAATGGAAGACGTGGAAGACAATAAAAATAACGTACTTTTAGATGATGTTCTGTCTATTGACATTAATGGCATTTTGCTAGAACTGGATTTACAACCAAATTTAAACGTTGAGACAAAAGTTGGTGATTGGATACTTACTAAATTTATAGCGAAGAAGAGCCTCAAACATTACATAGGAAATATTATAAAAAATGATGAATATAAGAAGTCAGTCAAATATGTACGAAGGGTTTCACATTTAACCAGAGAAAATCGTAACGTATTTTCATTCCCGAAAGGTGATGACGTATCCGATATTTATAACGCAGATATTATATCTGTTTTGTCAAACCCCTTAACTGGGAGAAGAGGAGAATTCGTTTTCAAAATGTCCTTTAATGGTTTTAATATTCATTCAATAAGGGATTTTGTATGAGATAAACTCTTACCTGTAAAAGAAAAGTTATTTTTTTATTTTTTATCATTTTAATGTCGGAAACAAAAGGTTCCGCAAAGGCGTTATTATTTCCACATATTGTATAATTTTTTTTAAATCTAGTAACCAAAAAATTAGTTCCTATAAAAACATATTAAGTTCAGTTATTACTAGTAAATATATATTATTATTATAACATTGTTAGTAAATATTGTGAAAAATAATACTAATACATTAAAAAAAGTTTGTTTTCGTTGCCCCATCACTAGTCATAAAATGTTGCACTTACCCCAATCTGCCAAATAATGTTTGATTTATGATATATATTCCACTATATTCATTATTTTTAAATGGCGAAATTGTGTGTTTAGTGCGTTTGATTGGATTGGCAACTAAACATTTTTATTCATTTAGCCAAAAATCAAAATATTGAGGTTAGATCCACTTACCCCGCCTCCGGGGTAAGTAGATCTATCAAGACCTTTTTTTTTAAATACTTAAAAATCTAATAAAAACAGCAGATTAACTTCTTGCGATAAAACAATTTGATTAAGGAATAGTTAATATTCCTTGTGTAAAAATTTGAATGCGATGGGATAATGCTGTGACGTATGGGATTACATTAAACTTCATCTATTCATTTTATACAGTGCTCTTACCCCAACTCACCTTATGTCTAATAAGGACGGGTTGTTTCGGAGAATTTGAACAATTCATCAAATTTCAACGCTCAGTTGTGCGAAAGATTTTTTCAAGTTCTGTTTTTATTTCAGTTCTGTAAAGCAACTAGCCTATAATGATATAATAACAGAACTTGAATAGGACTTTCACAGAACCCGGAAATGAACATTGAAATTTGATGAATTGTTCAAATTCTCCGAAACAACCCGTCCTAAACGGTCGTACTTATTCTTATTTCAAGTTCTGTGAAGTGACAGTTAGTGTTGTCGCCGAAATAAACATTCATTTACTTATTATAATACCTGTGCTAAGTCAATTCATATTACACATATTTCACGGTACTTCACATGCGGATTTTAGCCCAGTGGTGAGAACGTCCGCTAAACCTGCACCGAGATTGGAAGAACCCCAGTTAGAATCCCACAAATTCCAAGAAAAAAAAATACGATTATAATATAAATATTTTTTTACGCGCCGTTCTAAATAAATACACAACATCCTAGTGCCAACACGATTCTTACTAAAATATTTTACCCAAATACAAAAGCGGCTTTTATCCCAGTGGTGATAGCGCCCGCCATTACTTTGTAGAGTTTCAGAGAACCTCAGTTCAAATCCTACTGGCATTTAATAAAAATAAATATTTTATTTTTATTTTTGTTTGCACATTTTGGCGATGGAAAAACATTAAATAACCAAAATGTCTAAATCTCGCAGAATGGTTTGCAGTCTGAAGAAAACACCATCATCACCTCTATTGACTGAATCTGGCCCCATGGACTCACCGTTGGCAACGCACCAGTCAATAATAAACAGTGACACAGACTCCCTTATTAACATCTTTGAGTCGAAACTCGAAACAATGCGCAATGAAAGTAAACTCGCAGTTGACGCCATTCATCAAAAATTGGACGCGCTGTCAAATGAGTGGAAGGACCGGTACCTCAAAATTATGGGATGTGTAATTTTTCTCCAGGAAGGAAATGCCAGCCCAAGACAGGAAATGTAATCATTGATCATATACTCACCGACATAAAACTAGAATACTCATTAATGAACTGTGATAATTCAATATCCGACCACAATATTTTACTCCTTGATGTAATTCACACATATACTAAAAACACATCTATAAAGTCGTCCCGAAAATATACACATATTGATTTTGATAATCTAAAGAATGATATCATCCAAAATCCCTTTCATCTTAATATGAATGAAGACTCGGTATTAAACTATGACAATCTTGTAAACTAAACTTAAAACAAACACACTACGTTGATCTTTTTAAAAAATGCGAAAATAACAGTAAAAAACCTGGAAGTTAATAAACAACATCATACAGAACCAATCGAATACTTTGAATACTTTTTGTAATAAATTAATCATTAACAACGAAATAATCACAAACAACGTAGAGATATGCGACCACTTTAACAATTTCTTTTGTAACATTGGCTCCTCCTTAGCTAATAATATACACAACAAAATCACACACAATCTATCCAATGACATAACATTAGTGCATGATAGCATGGAATCATTATATCTTCAACCTACCACGGAATTAGAAATAGGTAAAATAATAAAATCCTTAAAACTAAATGCAATCGCTGGTTATGATACACTCAAATGTAAGACAGTTCTAAGTCTCTCTACACAATTGGTTCCTATTTTATCAAAGTTAATTAATCAGTGTCTTAAGACGTAACCGGGCGTTGATTTTTCCATACAAACGTAGTCCCCATTTATCTTTCTGGATTTTATCCCTAGAGTAAATATTTTTTGAACATAAAATATATATCGGCGACTTGCGTGTCGGTACGTTTTGTTTTTTTTTGATAAATTGCTTCATATAGAAGTTATGACCTTCCAAAAATCAATAAAATTGCCTGATTTAAACGCAGTCAAAAGACGTTCATTCTACAAACTAGACAATATATTTTGAAAAAAAGCCAAACGGTCCGACATAGAATAGTTTCTTCTTATGTAGTTGGTAAAAAAAAATTGAAAATCGGTTAACTTTTGGAGGAGAAAAATGGGGAATACAAAACCTCGATTTTGAAGATTTCATTTAGGTATTTGTAGCCCGAGCTGCATGTGTCCCTTTCGCTCAGTATTCGGGAGGTAATGGTCGGGGGGACAGGGTTTAGATAAATACGTATGTATTTGTGCGAAGTGATGTCACGCAGTCATAAATCGATATTCGATATTCTAGTGTTGTGTTGTCACGAGTAATCGATGTTTTTTTATTATTTTTTTCCGTTTGGTCACTTTTGTGTTTGTTTGGTGAAGTATTCCGATATTCTTACTTTAATTTCATATGTTTACGTAAAATTATATCTGTAAAAATAAACATCCGTTACGGCCAGACCGAC
This sequence comes from Hesperophylax consimilis, assembly GCF_061612785.1. Classification (NCBI taxonomy): domain Eukaryota; kingdom Metazoa; phylum Arthropoda; class Insecta; order Trichoptera; family Limnephilidae; genus Hesperophylax; species Hesperophylax consimilis. The sequence goes on from NC_142852.1 coordinate 13,159,445, forward strand.
GCCGAGGTGATTTCGTTCCGTATTGCCAATTTGGATACAAAACACTCAAATGGATATTTTTTTTTAAAATAACTTTTGGGTAACTAGCATAATATTATAATTCTTCAATAACCTATAATGTATATTGTTATTTTATTTATTTAACTTCTATTTCGACAAATAAATATACAGCAAAGTGATGTAGCGTAGTATATCGAATTGTTTCGGTGCACTAGTGTTGTCTTTTCCCGAGTTATTGATATATTTTATTAGTTTTTTTTGGTTTAGTGACTTATTTCGAGTATACCATACTTGCCGATCTTACTAAAATTGGACCAAATTCAATTTGTATACGTCAAGTACTATAATAATTTTCAATTTGAGAGGTGGTTATGGGTACCGCCGCCCCGGGAACCATTTATCGGATAACCTCTGTCATAGGTCACCCCAAGTGGTTCGCTACTAATTTTTTTTTAAATATATATTTTTAAAAAGATGCCATTTGCGTGGTGATCTGTTATAACAAAACACAGTAGGAAAAGTTGCGTCGTTTAGTCATGACATTTTATATTATTTTCGAGTTACATGGATATTTAAATACTAGTTCATTTTTACTCATGATCCGATTTTCAGAACCCCGACATGTCTGGAGGTAGAGTGGAAAAAAATGGAGGTTTCCTCCACACCATCCGATTTGCAGTGTGGTGATTGGCAAGGGTGTTATGGCTTTCATGTCATTTTAAAAATTTCAACGAATGGCATTGGCGTTGGCTCTATTAACAAAACACAATAATAAGATTCGTAAAACAAAATAGTGAACAAAAAATTGGTCACTTGCGATGTTTATGTGGTAAAAATTGGTCATTTTGGCCAAATAAACATCGCAAGGGAATTAAAACCTGTTGATTGCAGGAATTTTACTAAAATAAAAAAAATAAAATTATTTTAATACTTTTCCCTGTCTCAAACAACTTGAATGGTTTAGTTAAGTTTTGATTAACAAAAAAGATAACTATCTGTCCAAACAAGTATTTTATATTATTTTTAATTGATTAATTTAGCAAAACGATTTAATAAAATTTACTTGCGCACGCCGCGACCTGCGGATTCGTAGCCAAGAGCCTTACCCTTCAACCATGGAGGCAGTTCAAATGTACGCACCTACATATTTTAGTAGGTGTACCTATATGGGTAGTAAGATTTTTTTTTAATTTTTAAAAGAAAGACAAACATTCCCGGGTTACGAATAACCTAACATTTGAAAAACTCCTACTACCACCACACTAAGCGGAAGATATTGCTTGTGTTGTGATGGAGAACTTAGCCAGCCGAGGAATAGAACATGGGACGCCCGGGTGGGACCCAAACGCGATGCCCACTCAGCCACTGACCGGTCAAGTAAGTAAGAGCAATACAATAAATTATGAAATAATGTACCTAGGTCTCCTATTTTATTACGAAAATGTACCTATTTAGTTCCTTCAGTCTAAAACTGGTTTTTAGATTAGGCAGAATAGATTTCGAACAATTATTAAAAAATGTCATCTGAGGCTCATGTATCTGCGCTTTTATTTCTTGCGTGATATTTTGTCCGTGCAAAGACAATATGTATATAATAGCTGATTTAGGTGGCTAAGGATGGAACGTCCCGTCACAAGAAATTGATTGTTATTTTGTCTCTACACACATGCAGATAGTCCTGTAGCGACTTGTGACTTGCGACTAGCCGCTCCGGCCGGCAAACATCGATGTAATATGATACCACAAAGCGGAGTGGCAAAGGAATAATTATTTGGCGGGCTTTCTCGGCGGAGTGGGCCACCAACGCGCATACGAGCTTCGCAAACTCACACATCTACAGCACGATGACTGACCGTAGCACAGAGCGGAATAGCAATAATTGGGCTAAATACCTATTAACCTTTCCTCATCTGTGGTGTGTATTTACTACACATTGCTTCTAATATCTTTAATAACTCTATAAATATAATAAATTCTGGGTTCAGATTTTAGGTATTCCTCCGTTATACATTTATGCACTGAATTAAAAAATAATATTTAACATAGTTTTCAAATTCAATTAAAAATCAGAGATTTTTGTAAGAAATCGGGAACAAATACACCAATACAATCAACCGTGTGCCAGTGCTACGCGAAGAGTGTGCGAGGAAATGACACGCTATTGATGTCCCGCTTTACTTCGCTATGCGTGCACATGAGAAATCCACTTGTCCCCAGTTCTATTTTTCTATTTAGACCATCGATACCTAAGGCCGCATTGTGTAGCTTCGTCTCGTGACCAACTTGTGCAGGGGTACTAAAGTGAATCATTATTTCCGTTCGATAATTAAATTAATATTTTTTTGTAAGTACTTATTCATTTATTTCCGAATACTGTGTTATACTATTACCTTATATTATAGTATTGAAAAGTGTGTATTACGTAACAATTTATTCGTGCGCTTTCGTCATTTAATCATTGATCTAAGATTTATTTTTGAATATTTATTTCACATTTTAGATTTTTTTTCTTATTCGTTATAATATTCAGTTAAGCAATACTGCGTTTTACATTATTTACAAAAACCTTTCCATTTTCAGGAAGAATAATGACTGACAGAAATTTAACAGAAGAAAATAGCGCAAGAACTTGATTATGATAGTGATATCGAGTTTGAAATGAACAATGACATATCAGATACTGAAGGTTTGGTTGAACATTTAGAAGAATCGGACTCGGAATCGACTAGTGAAAATGAAGACGAGGGAGAAATACTAGCTTCAAAACACGGATTCGAATGGAGTATATTACCACCATCATCATCGAGACGTCGGCAATGCAATATTGTCAATGAAACTTCCGGCCTGAAAAATGGTAGTTTATTAGCTAACACAATAAGAGAAATGTTTGCTTTATTTATAAACGAAGATATGGTGACAGAAATATGCCAAGAAACGAATCGTCAATTGAGGCGTTTACCCGGGAATATGATTGAGCAATTATCCGAAGATGAATTATATGCTTTCATCGGTATAATGCTTGCTTCCGGCAGAAGCGCACCCGAAAACTAAGTTTGAATGAGTTGTGGACAAGTGAAAGTCCATTTTGTCAGCCGTTTTTCACGGCAGCTATGTCTCGAGACAGGTTCATAAATATTTATAGTCAGATCCGTTTTGATTTATTTAATATAAACGGTATATATATACCATAAACATATATATATATTGATAATAGAGATACAAGACGAGAGAGATTTGAAGCTTCTTCAGACAAGCTAGAGCCAATTAAGTCGATTTTCAGTAAATTGGTAGATGCGTGTAAATCAAATTACTCTCCATCGCTTGATATAACCGTGGATGAGCGTTTGGCGGCGTTTAAAGGTAAATGTCCATTTCGGGTATATATGAAGTCAAAGCCAGCCAGGTAAGGCATCAAAATATGGATCGCTGCAGATGCTAAAACCGCATATATATGTAACATGCAAATATACAGCGGTATGATAAATAATAAAAAAGAAATAAATCAAGGCAATCGTGTCGTTATGGAATTGGTGGAACCTCAATATGGCACCAATAGAGGCATAACCACAGATAATTTTTTTACGTCAGTACCACTGGCGGACAATCTTTTGTCTAAAAATCTGACCATAACTGGAACTCTTCGCAAAAATAAGAGGGAAATCCCTAAATAGTTTTTGCCATCAAAAGAAAGGCCATTGTTTAGTAGCCAGTTTGGTTTTACATCAAATAAAACACTTGTATCATGTGTGCCTCAGCAAAATAAAGCAGTTTTGCTCTTATCAACTCAATTCTTTGGAAATGAAATAAGCCAAACCGATACAAAAAAACCAGATATTATTTTACATTACAATAAAACCAAAGGTGCTGTTGACACAGGGGACAAAATGACCTCCGAGTATTCGTGTGTAAGGTCGACAAGAGGATGGCCGTTTCGCTTGTTCATGGAAATGTTAGACATGGCTGCACTGAACACATATTTATTATGGATTCAAAAGTATCCGGAGTGGAAAAAAAATAATAGAAGTAAATGGAAATTATTCATAAGACAGCTAGGTTTAGAGTTGGCTAAGCCCAATGTAATGAAAAGAAAAAACAGCACGGTCAAATTTCACAAACAACAACAAGATGCTTTCGAGACAGTTTTGTCATATTATCAAGAAACACCACCCGCAACTGCTGTTACGAATGATATTACGAGTGATTCAAGCAATGTACTAGTGTCCCGAGCACCGTCGAAAATTTGCAGATTTTGCCCATACAACACAAAAAAAGAAGCACCATAGTTTGTCATATTTCTCAAAAATCTGTATGCAAAAGCCACAGAAAAGAAAAAATATATATTTCCTGTCACAATTGCGATGCAATTTAGATTAACAATTTTATATATTTGGTTTTAAATTTTTATTATTTTTAATTTCGCTGTATTGTTTTGTTCTTACATAATTTTGCTGTTATATTTAAATATAATGCATGTGGAATTTTTAATATTAATTTCTCAATATAATATTTCTTTTTACACATTTGTTTATTTCATTTAAAAAAAAAAATTAAGTTTGAAACCCCTGCAAGACTGGCAGCGTAAACAGGCAAAGCTGGATGCGTGTAGTCCAGCGCCCATCAGCGGAATCAGCCGCCATTCGGTCACGGACCGTCGTTAGATAAGCACTCCTCGCACGTTTTTTTAGCATCTGCCGATGGTTTTTTCATGTTTTCAGCTATTAAATTACAATTATTATCACTTTTGACCTAAAATATAATAAACATAAGCGATTGGCTATGAATATTCATATTTTTCCGATTTAAAATCGCTTATTTTAAGATGTGTATTGACTACACAGCACCGTAACGGGTGTATTTTTTTAGGACAGTAAGGGAAAGGTTAAATAAGATTCTGAATTACCGGGATTCCTCTTAAAGAGGGAACTTTTCCAGATAGTTCGCTGCCTTCTTGTATGTTCAATAGACCATTTAGCAAATTTTACAGGAGACGTTTTTTTTTGTTTTTACAGGCAAATTCTAAAAAATTCTCGATTTTGGTCATTTCGTTTAGTACATATGTGTAACAGGAAATTATTAAAGATCATTTTTCGAAGATTGAAGCTATAATATGCCCATATAATGACTTTAAAGGTGGACGTTGAACATGGCTTGAAAATGATGAATGATTATTTTGGATATTGAACATATCGTCTGGAGATTGAATAATTCGGCTCCCATAAGTTTGAGGTATTTTTTGTTCAATTAGCCAATTAGTGGTAAATTGTATATACAAGGTGATTTTCAGATTTCAAATACTTTACTTTTATCTTAGTTTGTAGTTGACTTAAAGTATTACTTTAAAATATACAAACAGAGTCCTTGAGTTGATTTTTCACAAAAACAGCTCTATATAAATCATCCAATATTTTGGAAGTTTGAAAACAATGCACAAGTACAAAGGTACCTCACGCTAATATACTACTATCGGTTGTCAGTGCATGCGTGATGTGAAATATTCTTACATCGTACGTATTACGGCCTCCGTGGTCTAGGGGTTTTTTTTTTTTTTTTTTTTTAAAGTCGGAGGCGGTTTACTTACGTTCCCCGCGAGCACTTAGGCCATAGGCCCATTGTACTATCTCCCATTTTACCTCGTTCCCTTGCCAGTAACCCGGTCCGTTTTATGAAGTTCACCAGGGCTGTCATTGGATATGTGGCGATGTCTTCTGGTTCCACACTGTGTCTTCCCAGGTATCTGAGACTTATTCCCAGCAGAGCGGGACATTGGCACCATAGGTGAATTGGAGTCTTTTCCTCCTCTCTATATTTCCTACAGATGTTGGTGTTTTCCACTCCCAACAGTTGCATGTGTCTCCTGAGATGGCAGTGTCCCGTTAATAGTCCTACCAGTTCCCTCAGTGAGTTTCTGTCCATATCGAGTAGTTGCCTGGTTCGGTTAGGGTCCGGTCCGTTTATGAGTACTTTAGATTGCCTCATTCCGGGTGCCTTCTTCCATTCCTTCCAGTGTTGGGATTTGACCCACCTCTTGATATGTAGTTTGGTGTGGCAAGCTGCTACTCCTACGGCCGGCTCAGATCCCGCAAGTGGTGCTTTGGCCCCTTTCCTTGCTAGTTCGTCAGCCCGCTCGTTGCCCTCATTACCTTTATGTCCTAGTACCCAGAGCAGGGTTACTTTATTGATGGTCGCCAGTTCTATTAGGATAGTCCTGCATTCCATCACCAGTCTGGAGTCGCATCGGTTACTTTCCAGTGTCATTAAGGCCGCCTGGCTATCCGAACATATGTTTATGTTCTTATTTCTGTACCCGATACTCATATTCTCCTGTGCGCAGGCTAAGATAAGGTCTAGGGGTACTCTTGACTAGAAATCCGGAGGTCGCGGATTCAAATCCCGGCGCGCGCAAATAAATTTTATTTGATTCATTTATGTTATTTCACAAATTTCTCATTTAAAATAACATATAGTCTATTTGCGGCATGTTCCAGAGAGGAAGATATGGTGTAAAGACCACCATGAGAATTGAAATGGCTTTAGCCGTGTTTGGTGATCAGATCTGAATAGATACTCACATACCATCTCTCTTCTCCTTCATCCTCCTTCCTCTCTTTCTCCTCTCCATCTCCTTCCCCTCCACACTACCTTCAGCCTCACAATATACTAATATACCCCAATTGGGGATTCCATAGTCTCACTGGCTCCAGATGGTTGGGAGCAGTTGAGACTGTGTTTATTAATATAATTAATTAATTAAATTAATAAAAATAATACTGTTTAATTCCATAAAAAAATCCCGAGTGATGCGTAAAATTATTAAAGTTCAATTTTCAGTTGAAACTTTGTTTTTTTTTAAATTGTTTTTTACCTACATTTGATAAATGGAAATAAAGTTAACTTACTTTAGAAAGATTTTTTTTCTTTCGGAAGGTCTTATTTGTCGTGAGCTTATTATTTATGTTGATTATCGTGAATAAAATATATTATTTTTTTAAATATTTTCAGCACTAAAATCCTAAAATTATAATATCCCGAGATTTGGGTTATGTTAGTAGCGGGCCTAGTTGGTTTATTGTAATTCCTACATAAGAATATGTTTGTTTTATTAATGTGACTAAAAAAATCAAAAAATCAGAAACTTTTAATTGAATGAATTCAAAATTGAAACATTTGGACTTCGTTTTCATCAGCGATCTCAGCAGTGATAACGGACTAAATACGTGTCGTAGATGTCTTTCAATCAGACTATGAGGACAGTTGACTTCTTGCATATTTCCATGTCCTGGCTCTTTTGTTGTATTTCTTGAATAAAAATAAGTTTTAATGCACAAATATAATTTATTAAAACTCATTTTATGTAAAAGTCCCAAGTTTGTAAATAAATAATTGAATAAATAAATAATAAATGAAGCATCCTGTATATTTGCCTAGCAAATTCAAGAAGTACATGTCAAATATGGTGAAAAAGCCTATAAATGACATAATTTTAAGACTTACCTCTCTATTTGAGCTACTGTTCTAAGGTTTATTGATTCTGGAGTCGGTGAAGTCATTTTTTAGTTCAATAACAGTATATATTCGCAATTAAACGTATTTTTAGTGTAACAATTTCGTTGTTAGAAAACACTAAAAATCAACATGGCCGCACATTTTAATTAGCCGGCTCCTGATTGGTTGACAGTGGAGATTGAACATTCAAGACCTCAACCTTCTGCGGGATGTTGAACAAATATCGATGAATTTTTTTAAAAATATTATATTCATAACTTTGAGTGTTTGAATGTTCAATATCCAGGAGATTGAACAAATAACAATTGGCACTCGAAAAATGCTTAAAATGTCACTTAAAACCAAAAAATATGTTTTTTTTAGCTTCATTAATGCGCAATAGGCTAATGAACATATTGGCATTCATAACTCAGTTTTGCAAAAAAAAGTCTATTGAACATACAGGAACTAGGACAGCGAATTAAACTATAAACAATATAATTGGTGACAAGCCATCTTCACCTCACAACATAAACATTTTAAACATATTCACATCTCTAAACGAACAGTAGGTACAAATTATGAAGACACACATTCTTTGGTTTGTTTCCCAGAATCGAAACTTTAAATCCAATTTTATCAGAATCAGTTTAATGCAGAAATATCAATATGTAGGTACATTACTTTCAAAGAATAATCCAATAGTTCCCATAAATACTTCGACGTCCCTTGAGCAACGGCAATTCTCGTACTTAGGACCAAAATCAATTAATTTTATTCCCAATGCTTGGAAAACGAAAAGTACAAATGTTTTGGGCAAAATGATCAACGACTGGCTCCTTTATTTAGGGAGGGTCCTTTATTTAGTTTATCTGGCTTTTAATTACTTTATCGGTTTTATTTTACATAAAGTGCTCCAAGGGAAAATATCTTAGTAGGATTAAAAAATGAAGCAAAGAAATGGAAAAAATACATTTGGGTATCAACCATTGTCTCATGTCGCTTTTTATTCACTTCCTTAAGATAAATATTCAATTTTGTTTTTAATCATTTCCTGCATCCTTATTGAGTCGCAAATTTTTGAGTTTCTTTGCCGGCTCCTAAAGCTGGGGACACGTCATTCATGTTAATTATTATATTTTGTTATCACGCTTGAAGAATGTTTTGATTCTCGATTTTTGCAAGCGATTTAAATAACCAAACATACCTACATCTATTGTTAAACAAAAGCATTCGATACTCATTTTGTATTTTAAGATATTATTTTTTCTTTTCGCTTATTCTTATAAGTACAAAATTGTATATTTAACTAAAGCTTCTAACTGGAATTCAATCTTAACACTTTTTTCCTTCTATAAAATAATAATGAATAAATAATAAATGTTTTATAATTATACAATGTAATATGGTGGTGCGCAAATACTTCGTTCGCAATTGTTGCGGGGGGTTGCGGTGCGGTGGTGCGATATAGACTAAGACAAACAAAACGAACGAATTGAATTGCCTTAGTGTTTTGCAAGAGGAAAATGAGTAGGAAAGGCCAAAGACTTACCCTGGTCTCGTTCTCCATAGCCGCTGGTTCTTTACACTTTTAGCTTGCATACAATTAACATTTGGTCACTTAACACAAAACAAAAGGACAGTGACATTCACTGCTGCGGGTAAAACGTTTCACTGGACGATGTGTGCTCCAAAAAAAACAATCACAGCCGAGTTCAACATATGCGGGTTTCAAGATGACAACGATTGTTCGCGGGTAAGATGCAACGATAACAATACTCCTTGTCTTTGGCTCGGATCAAGGAAAGGGGACAAGGGGCAAAGGGGGGGGTGAAGGGTACACATTTTAAGGCTATTCAATTTTAAACCTCACGCGCAACTATACCCCCCGCCTTGAAAGGGTGCGAAATCACCCCTTTTAAAACCGCATTGTCATGGCACTTATCATATAAACAAATTAACATAACCTACAGTTATCCTAAATTTCCTAACCTACATTGACTAAACCTAATGCTACTAGACTACTATTGAGTTGGCAAAGGGTATAGCCGTATTACTGGGCGAATATAAGATCCCAGCACTGTTCTGACACGAGCAACACGAATTACTCCATCTTTTGCGGGGAAAACTTCATCAATAACAGCTAACGGCCAATGTAATGGTGGGGCGTTTTCAGTTCCCACTATTACTACTAAGCCGACCTTTACTGGATAAGTAGGAGTATTCCATTTTGGACGTACTTGCAAAGTATGCAAGTAATCTAATCTCCATCGCTTCCAGAATGATTGAATTAATTTATCGAGTAAATCATGACGCGATAGAAGGTTTAAAATATCCTTCTGGATTTCCATGGCGGGCAGGTGTTTTAAGAGAGTTGTCGTCAAGAAGTGAGCTGGCGTTAATGCAAGGGGCTCGGAGGGGTCTGAAGAGAGCGTTCTACACAATGGCCTCGTATTCAGAATGGTTTCTACTTGTGCAAGTACTGTAGTTGCCTCTTCAAACGATAGAATCTGATCTCTTATTACTCGAAAAAGATGAGTCTTCATACTTTTAATATTGGATTCCCAATTTCATCCAAAGTGGGGTGCTATTGGCGCATTCAAATGCCAGCTTATTCTATTATTGGCCAAAATACTTGCGAATTCTTCACCAAAATGTGAAGATGACAAAAATGCGTGCAATTCATTCAATTTTCTCTTGGCTCCTACAAAGTTAGTTCCGTTGTCTGAGTATAAATTTGACACAGGACCACGTCTAGAAAGAAATCGTTTGAATGCGTTCAGAAAACATTCGGTGCTCAAACTTGACGCCAATTCAAGGTGTATAGCTCTTGTTGTCAAACACACAAATAAGCAAATATACGCCTTTTGAGAACGAATTCCACGTCCACGTGATACGGTTACCCTTAAAGGCCTGGCAAAGTCTATACCCACATGCGTAAATGGTCTTATAGTCTGAATTACACGACAATCTCTATGATCCGCCATTAAAGGTGCAATTGTTTTAGGGCGTAGCCGAAAACACGAATTGCATTTATGTATTCGATTTCGAATTAAACTACGGGCTGACAGTATCCAATATTTTTTCCTCAAAATAGACATTAATAATGCGGGACCCAAATGACAATGAATTGTATGATAATGATCAACCAACAAATTCAAAACGTGATCCTTTCGCGGGAGAACTATGGGGTGCTTTTGATCATAATTTAAATCTGAATTAACTAAACGACCTCCCAACCTTATAATTCCGTCATTCAAGAACGGTCTCAAACGTTGAAATACGGGTTTACACGTCTTTCCTTGTTGTAAATTTATCAATTCCCCGGGAAAGTACGCTCGTTGTATTTCGCGCAATATCTTAAGCTCAACGAACTCTAAATCTGACCCACTTATATATTTTCGATATGACCTTAAGAAAACGAAATACGTAAACCAAACATCGTAATAATTTATTCCACGAGGAAAAGCGCTTTGACAGGGTTAGAATATCATATTCTTCTAAACCAGAAGTCATTACTAACAAAATAGACTTCTGTTCGGGTAGTTCTGTTACCATGGTAACATGAAATGTGGTAATGGACCACCGATCAGGCCTAAATTTCATCCACGGTGGGCCATGAAACCATAGCGGGTGATCTAAAATTTGATTGGGGGTAAGCCCTCGTGACAGACAATCAGCGGGATTATCTGTGCCTGCTATATGATTAAAACAGGTAGCCGATAATTCAGATTGAATTTTAGCAACTCTATTAGCCACGAATGTCCCCCAACGGTGCGGAGAAGACTGAATCCAACAAAGTGCTACAGTGGAATCAGTAAATGCGTATATATTTTCAATTTTCAAGCGTTTTTCTAAGGTTTCTACCACGTTATGCATTAATTTTGCAAGTATTAATGCAGCGCAAAGTTCTAATCGTGCGAGAGAAACAATTTTCACAGGAGAAACCTTTGATTTTGCACAAGCAACATGTACTGAAATTGCTTCATGATTTTGGACATGGAAATACACTATACCTCCATATGCCTTTTCGCTGGTATCTGCGAAACCAACACTGGTTACGATGCTACTGGACGTGATGCCAGTATGGCGCGGAATTTGTATTATATTTAGTGAGGAAAGTTCCTCACAGAATTGCTTCCATATCCTTACAATATCGTCGGGAGGCTCATCATCCCAATCGCATTTGTGTAGCCACAATTGTTTAGTTAAAAGCTTGGCATATAAAACGACAGGCGCGATGAAGCCCATAATATCCCATATTTTTGAGACACAAGACAATATATTTCGTTTTGTACAACCTGTTTTAGGTGTAGAAGTGACGAACGAGAATAAATCGGAATTTGGTGACCAATATAAGCCCAATATTTTATGCATGCTCACTTCATCAAATTCCTTTATCGCTGATAAGCGATGCGAATCTGGAATAGATTCCAGAACATCTTGCGAATTGCTGGTCCACTTGACGAGGTCAAATTGACCAGTCTTCAATAATGCGATTAACTGAGAGGACGTTTCCTTTGCACCCTCTTCAGTTTCCATGCTATATACAAAATCATCCATATATAAAAATTCTTCAATAATTTTCTTTGCCTCTAGGAAAAGCTTCTCCTTCATCGGAGGCTAATTGCCTGATAGTGCGTAAAGCTTGAAATGGGCTGGATGTAAGACCAAAACAAACGCGGTTAAACTCATAAGTTTTAATATCTTCGCTGGGCGAGAAGCGATACAAGATTCGTTGATATCTCCGATCACTATCTTTCACTCCTATACACAAAAACATTTTGCGTATATCAGCTGAGAGAGCTATTGGGAATACACGAAAATTCATAATTATATTAAATAAATTTCCCTGTAAATTTTCCCCACTATATAAAATATTATTCAATGACACGGAAGTGATTGTTTTTGCGCTAGCGTCCAGGACTATTCTCAAACTGGTCGTGATTTTATCCTCTCGTACAACTCCATGGTGCGGAATTATGTATGAAGGCATCTCATTTCCTTCATTTGAAGTGCTGAGAGTCAAATAATCCTTCTCTAAATATTCATTGATAATATTATTATAAGCTTCTCTTAATTTTGGAGAGGCTTCCAATTTACGTTCAAGGCATAAAAAACGTTTCTTTGCCATTGCAAATGAATCCCCAAGGGTTGAAACATCCCCTTTAAATGGCAAAGTTACTATATATCTTCCATTTTCAGGATCTCTTGTGGTTGTTCTTTGATATATTTCCTCACATTCACGATCTTCAGGACTTTTAATAGACGGTACGTTTACCTCTTCTAATTCCCAAAATCTTTTGAGACAAATATCATCTGGTTCTTCTAGCATGGCACAACAAGATACGCTTACATTATCCTCAAGCCGAGTTGGTGTTGATCCCAAAATAACGTATCCTAGAACTGTTTCTAAAGCATGCAGATTATGCCTCTGAAAAGGGTCTTGAACCCTTTTTGACAACAGGAGATGCGGGAAGAGCTGGGCTCCTAGCAACATGTCAATTTCTCCTGGTTCTCCATATGACTCATCCGCCAACGGTAAGTCATTCAAATATGACAATGAAGGTACATCAACTTTGGCGGTAGGTAAGCGCTCTGTAACTTTATTCACAATCAATGAAGTAATGTTATAATTTATTGCTCGATTGAAACGAGAGTAAATTTCGGTCTGTATGGAGCCTGTAATGGGCTTAGACGATCCTCCAATACCCTTAACGGTGGAACAAGACGGGCGTTGATATTAAAAAAAATCCTAATTTTCTACAACAATCCCGAGTAATGAAATTGCTCTGAGATGCGCTGTCCAATAAACACCTAACGAGATGTTCATTTCCTTGTGCGTCTATTATTCCCACTCGTGCGGTAGCCAGCAATACAGTACAACGAGTCTTTAGATTATGAGATCGAACAGTTGAAGAAGTACACAAAGCTACATCAGAATCGGAGCAGCCCGGTTTTGGATCATTCGATTGATCAGCTTTCTGGTTTTCAATTCTTTGGGTATTTTGAGAGTCTGACTGCCCCTTGTATGATGCACCCTGTTCTTCAAAATGTAACATTGTATGATGAAACTTGTCATTACACTTATGACAATTTTGATTTGAATTGCAAGCCCTAGCCTTATGTCTATCACTAAGGCATCTAAAACAGAATCCTTTGCTTTTGATAAAATTGAACCGTTCCCTTACAGTCATTTTTTTAAATTCTGAACATTTAAACAAATTTCCATGCGATAGATTATTGCAAAGTAAACATTTAATAGGCTGACGATTTTCCTCACTACCAGCGCTCATATAGGCTTGCGTCGATCTTTGTGACCGTTTTGACGTTTCACCTTTATTTTCCATCGATTTCCTTGAAGAACTGGTTCTTTGCAAGATCTTAACTTGTTCCCGCACAAATTTCACCAAGTCTTCAAACGAGGGGAATTCATTTTCCCGATTGTATGTTTCGAATCCTTTCACCGAGTCCATATCCAGTTTTTTCAATGCAATGTGTAAGAAAATAAAGTCACAAATTATCTAAATTTACATTTTTTTACGGCTGCCACAGCCGACGCAAAATGATCAATGAAGGATTCCAGATTATTGATAGTGGCGACAGCAAAGGATTTAAAATCCAAAATTTGATCGATATATGCAGAAGATATTACTCTTTTGTCGTTATATTTATCGATCAACGAGTTAAAAATCATTTCGTAATTTTCCGGCGATAAAATGATCCCGGCGAACGTTGATTTAACACGGTTACTGATTTTTCCCAACAAATAATATAACTTTTCTGAATTCGAAAGTGTATCGTTATTGTGTACGGTGTTAATAAAACTTGAATAAAATATGGGCCAATTTTTTATTTCCCCATCGAAATATGCCAATTCAATCGGTGGGAGTTTTACACTACATTTTTTCGGTTCCTTAACCACCCGTGAAGTGTTTTCCCGATTTAATGATATTTTTCTTTTGATATGTCCGTACATATCGTCGAACTTGAACCATCTTTCAAAATCAGGTTCAAAGTTTGAATCGATTTTCAAATTTAATACATTTATTTGTTGAGATATGTCCTCATACTTACTTCTAGTCAAGTCTAGAGTTTCAACTAACGAAAGAAACTCCTCTAGAATACTCAAGTCGGAAATTTTATTTGATAGTTCAAATAACTTAGTAAGACGTGCATCGAACGCATCTCGCTGAGCCGTCAGTAATTTTAACCTTTTTTTCTTTAGTAGTCATGATTTTAGCAATAAATAATTAACCCAAATAATTAATTATAATTTAATTAACGCTATAATTTAATTAACGCTAGCGTAATTGATCAAAGTAAACAATTCTTCTGATATGTGTTTCCAAATTAAACTCAATAACAACTGAATTATTATTCTTGTTTACTATCTATTATTAGCGGTCATTAATACATACCTACGTACTTAACGCTAGCGAAGTATGTACTCGTATTAGAATTGAGTATTGAATACAAGTACCTACTTAGAATATGATTCCTTGCGTTAAACCAGGTACCTACATACACGATTAAATTATTGTCAACCTATAATTTACCACGAGGAATTAAATGTAATTCGTTTTTAATATAGCTATTTGACGAACTAAACTTTAACCCATTTATAATGCAAATGCCATGATTTTGGTACAAATAATGATTATAGATTGCAATTGCGAACGAAAGTAATACAATATAATCCGGTTCGAAATTGGACCAATTTGATGGTGGTGCGCAAATCTTTCGTTCGCAATTGATGCGGGGGGTTGCGGATGCGGTGGTGCGATATGGACTAAGACAAACAAAAATAAAGAATTGAATTGCCTTAGTGTTTTGCAAGAGGAAAATGAGTAGGAAAGGCCAAAGACTTACCCTGGTCTCGTTCTCCTTAGCCGCTGGTTCTTTACACTTTTAGCTTGCATACAATTAACATTTGGTCACTTAACACAAAACAAAAGGACAGTGACATTCACTGCTGCGGGTAAAACGTTTCACTGGACGATGTGTGCTCCAAAAAAAACAATCACAGCCGAGTTCAACATATGCGGGTTTCAAGATGACAACGATTGTTCGCGGGTAAGATGCAACGATAACAATACTCCTTGTCTTTGGCTCGGATCAAGGAAAGGGGACAAGGGGCAAAGGGGGGGTGAAGGGTACACATTTTAAGGCTATTCAATTTTAAACCTCACGCGCAACTATAATATGAAATTATGATTTGAACTAAACATGTCAATTTGACTGGCCTAAAACAGGATCCATTCCTAGTTGGCTAGTCAAACTTTCCGCATGGTTTATTGTATAATTTTATGTGAAATATATTATTATTATTATTACTAATTACTAAATACTAAATACCGACACATAAACTATTGACTGAATCCAATTATGCCATAATGCTTTTTATTCACACGTCATAGTCAAAGCCTAGTGTATCGCTTGAGACTAGTGTATCACTTGAGACTAGTGTATCACTTGAGACCAGTGTATCACTTGTGTCTCTTGCCTCTCTTTGTGCCACTTTAGCGATAAGGTTTTTACAAAATAAATGCCTTGAGCGATGGAGATTTCGGTTTTGTATTCCGCAGCGCTCATTCCAAAAATCTTACCTCTGAATGTGAATAAGGAAACATATAAATTGCTTACTGTGGTATAAAGCCAATGAATCTATTTATATTTCATCGTATATCCCACATTTACAGGTTTAATAATTGAGCTGTTTGAGGAAATTAAAAATAATATAAAATTTGGACAACCATCGCTAAAGGCCAAGAGCGGTGAGATTTACATATGAATAGCCATCAGCAGACTGGTTATTTAACATAATATTATTTCGGATATTTTGTAGTATTGTGTATCCTTTGACTGAGAAGGTTATTTTATTTTTTGTAAGGTCCTACTTGTGCATTAATTGAGTTTTACTAACTGGATTGCTCTAACTTAAGTGAGAATATCTATAAGAAAGCAGTAAAACATATAAATACAATACAATTTCGATAACAGGTGCAATGCAGCTTTGCAGGTTGAAATATGTTTGGATATTAATGCCATTAGTTGTGACGCTGGTGCATTCTGCTAGAGGTAAGTCAATAATTATTATTATTTTTATCGAAGAAAGCAAACACTTTGTGGCTTGACATTATATAACTTTAACATAGTTTTAAAGCACTTTATTTGAGTTATATATGTCGACTGGTTTCAGTTACACTCAAACTTCTTCAGTACCTACAAAGAAATATTAACTCAAGAGTGTGTAAGAGTGCAACTGCAACCAGTCGACCTATACATATAACTGAACAAAGTGATTTAATTTTTTGAAATCATTAATTTAGTTGTGTCTCCGGGTTTTCTCTTATTAAATAAAACTCCGGCTCAACAAACACTTTGAACTTGTATGTGATAGATTGGCAATGGGCTATGATATGTTTATTAACAGGCCATTGGAATAAAAACATGTTTCCCCCATTATCATTATTAAAACTATTACACGTTGATGTTGAATGGTAACGATCCTTGGCTATGAATACGGAGGTCGCGGTGAACTATACTATCAGAATATATATTATATTCGACTTTACTAGTCGCGGTGAACTATATTATACTATCACCCTGGAGAAAGACCATCAGTCAGAATTATTGAAACTTTGATTGAAATGGCTTTAGCCGTATTTGTTAATCAAATATGAATAGCCAGGTAGGTGCTTCCCAATCTTCCTCTTTCGATCTCCTTTCTCTCCCCACTACATTCAGCCACAAAACATATCTTAATAATTAGGGGACCTATAGACTTACTGGCTCCAGACGGTTGTGAGCAGTTGAGACTCTTGTGCGGTAATCACATAAAATATAATTTAAAAAAGTTAGTAAATAACTCCAGAGGCTTTGCGAGGAAAGGTAAGGGATGCCTGGAGGCGCCTTATCAAGGCGATGGATCCCCCAACCCGAATAGGAAAAGGGCAATGACTTAATATATATTTAATTAATATTTCAGTGGGTGATAATTGCACCATAAAACGTGGGAGAGTGTCCGGAACATGCAAAGTGATCAACAACTGTCCCTCGGTGCAACGAAACATTGAAAATGGAATCGCCCCAACCAATTGTGAATTTAGTGGTAAGTTTTATGATTCTTGTAAATATGTCTTATAAAGGTATATTTGTCGATGTTTGTTTGTAACAATGAAGACATGTATCTTTGTTTCATTAATACGCATTGTCTGGGCACTGGAATGATATACACACTCAAATTAAAGTCATTATAATGTAGTTTTTTTGACAGTAACAATGTGGTATACTTTAGGCTACCACAAGAAGTGAATGGTAGAAAAAGTCAGGGACTCCCGAGGAACACACAAGACAAATATTATTTGTAGTAAGATCAGTAATTTGTGATGAACGAATAAAGGGGTGCAAGGAGAAATTATGACGTGGAATTGAACGATAGAAGGAGTCGGGGACGCCAGTGGAAGACATGTCACGATCGAGTGAATCAAATACTTATTCGAGGCAAAATGGGGCGTGTGTTAAATTATTATGTCAAAACAATGCGTAAAGAAAAGATGTCAAATTATTCGTTTTGTTTTATGAAATCGCTACTAAAATGCATTATTTTCTTAAATACTTATTTCAAATTATTATCTAACCAATGTACAGTGGTTTCTCTATTAATCTATAATCGATAAAAAATCTATAGGGTTGATTTTATTGTCTATACAAACTGGATGCAAATGACTCCTATATATTTTATATTTTTATTTCTAGACAGGACGGCTATCGTTTGCTGCCCACAACCAAAAAATCAACAGATGTCACGAATCGGCGAATCAAGTAAGTTAACTAACTAACTATAGTAACTATATAAGTGATTACAGTACGCTGGTTTACATCTCTCGGAACCAACTATGCGTATGGAGTAGGCTTACTCATGTTTTTAAAAAAATTTCAGAGTGCAACGAATACGCAAGTCATTCAAAGACGTGTCAAGAAAGTCTTATAGTGGGGGGAAAAGGAGCTAAACCAGGCGAGTTCCCGTACATGGTGAGTATTCGAACAATATTGGTATAAATATAAGTAGTATTGTTAAAAACTTCTACGAAAACTTTTTAGGATTAAACTGTTGGAATGAATGACAGACCAAATATTCAACATAATTGTATACGCATCAAATACATGTACTAGTGGGCCCGAGCAAACGTTGTCCTGCCACAGACCACCTTCTATGTAGGGAAGGTAAAATTTGTTGTTGTGTGTATTTTTGGATGAGAAAAAGAAGAAAAAATTTAAAACAAATTTAGATTTCGACAATAGCACCACTTGTTGGGTCCAAAACTATCCTGTATTTCAAGCTGGAACCAACCATATACAATGCAATCGGTTGGGTGGTTTCGGAGATTACAAATACAGAGACACGTGATGATCCTCATTCAAAATTAAGATTTGTTTGAAATTATAATTCATTTTAAATTAATGAAATATTTTTCTAAGGTTGCACTAGGATGGACTTCGGGCAATGAAGTGGACTATTCGTGCGGAGGAACACTGGTCAGTGACTCGTACGTTCTATCAGCAGCCCATTGCCTAACAGACAGGAGAAAAGGGTGAGCAGTTTTAATACGTTCCTGAGGTGGCACTAGGATGGAGTTGAAGCGCCAAGGCGGACTATGCGTGCGAAGGAACACTGGTCAGTGACTCGTAATCAGCAGCCTAATAGAATATATTTCTAATGCTTAATTTTTTGGATGCAAGGTCTACAGTTCTCTGAACTAACAGTTTTTTTCAAGAAATTTGTTAACAAAAAAATAGAAACATAATTGTTGCGCCGGTTTACTTAGTATTAATTTGTTTAATACGAAGTTGAATTGCCTAAAAGTTTTGTTCCAATTCTAAATCCAATTTACTTTGACGGCCGGCATAGTCCAGTGGTAACGCATTGGACTGCCATTCCGAAGGTCGCGGGTTCGAACCCGGCGTGCGCAAATAAATTTTATTTGATTAATTTGTGTTATTTCACACTTAATTAATTAAAATAATATATAGTATATTTGCGGCACGTTCCAGAGTGGAAGATATTACCAGTATCGCCCTGGTGTAAGACCACCATTCAGAATTGAAACGTTGCTCCAAATGGCTTTAGCCGTGTTTAGTGACTAGATCTGAATAGCCAGGCACTTCCCCACCTTCCTCTTTCCCTTCCCCACTTACCTTCAGCCTCACAACATCCCCCAATTGGGGATGCCATAGTCTCACTGGCTCCAGACGGGAGCAGTTGGGACTCTTGTGAGGTATTCACTATAAAAAAAAAAAAAAAAACTGAAACCTTTAACAACCACAGACGAACCTCATTGTACGAAAAGGCGTCCCTGTTGACAACCACTTCTCAGATAGTCGAATATCACACTCACGCACCGCCAGTGAACTATCAATATTTGTAAAACCCGCAAACCATCATCTCGTGCATCCATCACAGTAAATCTGCGGCATTTCCCACCCCTTCCTTTAATCCTGTGTTATTAATGTTATTGTTTTAACCGCACCCGCAAAATTAACGGATATTATTGAACCAGCGCAATAATCCAATAGTAAAATTCCGTTTTCATTAGTATAATATAGGAATTATATATATATATATATATATATATATATATATATATATATCCCGCTACATTTGTTGCGTCCGACCCCTAAAAACTCCATAGCATTGCAGCGTCCACCGACTTACAGCGTCCGATATACGGACGCTACAATGTTTTGACCTCAAAATTGGCCAGAACGATGCTTACCCCATGTAGAATCGTATGGCAAAAATTTTTGTGGAAGTGAAAAATGTCTCAGAATGTCTGGAAACGAATATTGAACGTTTGACATTTTGCCGACAGGTTCGCTACACGATGTATATATCGAGCAGTGTATGTTTTTATTCATTTCTACGATCTTGCCGCGTCCACGAAGTAATATAATTTTCGATATATAACGACGATCGTGCTGCGTCTACGCATTACATCGTTAGTATTGCGTCCTCGAGACCGATTACGAGTAGATATTATTTTATATACATAACGACGGTCGTGCTGCGTCCACGCATTACGTCGATAGTACTGCGTCCCCGTAGCCGCTCATGAGAATATACTATTTTTAACTCATAATGACAATCATGATGCTTCCATGCATCACGTCGATAGTATTGCGTCCCAGTGAACGATCACGAGTAGATATTATTTTGAATATACAACGACGGTCATGCTGCATCCACGCATTACTTTGATAGTATTGCGTCCCCCTGGCCAATCACGTTGAAATATTATTATGAATACAAAACGACGGTCTTGCTGCGTCTACGCATTACGTCGATAGTACTGCGTCCTCGTGGCCATTCGGAGTACATTGTTAGATATTATTTGAGCGTTTGGTTGAGTAAATCATCAGATTTGGCAACATTTGGTTAATTTACAACGATGCCGCTTGATACTCAGAACTAAGAATCGTCTTGCGTGGTTTTTAATGCATAACGACGATTTTGCTGCGTCCACGCATTACTTCGATAGTACTGCGTCCCCGTGGCCATTCACGAGTACATTTTTATAAATTATTTGAGCGTTTGGTTGAGTAAATCATCAGATTTGGCAACGTTGGGTTAATTTACAACGATGCCGCTTGACACTAAGAACTAAAAAGCATCCTGCGTAGTTTTTAATGCATAACGACGATCGTGATGCGTTTACGCATTACGTTGGTAGTATTGCGTCCGTTGTTGTTTTTTTAAAAAGAAAAAGCGTTTTTTTTGGGAGCGAAACCCGGTCGGCACAAAGTATATAAAATAAAAGTGGTGTTTACAAAGTTATTGTTTTATTTTAAATTAAATATTGTTGTCAATTAAACAAACAATTTATAAGTTCCCGAATATTATCTGAATATAAAATAAATCTTATAGAATAAAATAAAAACCTCAAGATATGAATTGAAATCTAGCAAGAATATCGTAACACAAATTGTGAGGATTATTATTTATATATTTATAGAATTATAACTTTATATTTTATCACACCTTCATAAATGCAATGAAAACTTTAACTTAAATGAAATCAACAAAAAATCAAAATATAGAAGAATATACAGCGAATGCACTAAAATCTAGAACAATATAATAAATCTACTAACAATCTTGCACTTAAACATAAGGAGTATAATTTGAAACATGGACGAACTTCTGGTATACCTATGTATTTAACATTATGTCCACAACCAGATTTTTTAATACTATCCGAGGCACACTCACATGCAATACATAAAAATATACCAAGTATTCCAAACTACAAACAATATGTCACAAATTATCACAAAAATAAAATTAGTGGAATTGTAGTCTATGCTAAAGAAAAATTTACTGATATCAATGTTAACGAAATACCAATATGTAACGCAAACTGTTTGTCAATTAATGAATCTAAATAACAAGCCATTTAATATAATCGCATGTATCGAATGCATAGCTCTATTATACCCTTATAGTCCAGTCAATGAAGGAGGTGTAGAGTGCGTGATTAGGTACCCAAGCGATTCCTTTAGAAACTTGATCAGGGTGCTTAGGCTGTGAACATCTTGGAATAATTATCGATAATAACATCAAATGGAAAAGTCAAATAAACTCCACAGTAGACAGAATGAGAAAACTCATCTTTATGTTTTTTAGACTAGAAATACTGTATCATTAAAAATACTTAAAGGTATTTATTTTGCACTTGCACATTCTACACTACTACAATATGAAATCGTGGTTTGCGGGGAGGGGGGGGGGGGGTGCGTATAAATCATACCTACGTCCACTTGTGACAATTCAAAAAATATTAATAAAAATCATATTTAAAAAGCCATATAACTATCCAACAATAAATGTTTTCCAAGGTTTCCCGGTTCCCCTTCTCACAAAAATTTATGACAAAAATACTCGTACATTAAGAACTTCAATTACATAAAGATTTATTTGATAAAAATAATATTCCATAATTAATTTTAAGCTAAATAATTATTTATATTGGAGGACTAACCGTACCACTAGTTCGAACTACAACAGCAAAACATCATTATTTATTTAACCGTATAAAATTATTCAATAAATTACTCCTGGATATATCTGAGGAAAATTATGACAGTGACAAAAAAAAAAATTAAAATTTCTCTAATACCACCTAATACATGTTCTTATTGTTTTAAATTATTTATTTATTTATTTTATTTCAGGGAAATCAACAGTTTACAATGTGGTTCATTTATACACGTGTAATTTACCTAACTGAGAAACCAATTACAGATTTCCGCAATATTCTATTCTATTATGTATGTAAAAATTTAAAAACTATACTTACAAGAACTAAAAAATATTAAATTTATCGAAGAAAGCAAACACTTAGTGGCTTGACATTATACAAAATGAAACAAATACTTTGTTTTAAACCACTTTATTTTTATTTATATTTCGTCGACCGGTTTGGATTGAACCCAAATATTGTATAAAATAAATATAAAGTGGTTTAAAACATAGTATTGTTTCATTTTGTAAAAAATATAACGTTATTCAAGAGGGAGATTATTATAACATGAGATTATTTTAACTGGAGATTATTATAACAGGAGATTATTAAAACAGAAGATTATTATAACGTAATACTACATAATATAATATGTCATTACATAATATAATAACATTTTATACAGTTTGGTACACGTTTAATACATTTTTAATATAGTTTTTATATTTATTTTGGTTACATTGAAGATAGAATCAGAGAGAATGTTATTATACATATGTTGAACATATTCTTTATTCTTAAGACAAGCATTTTTATTTTACTAGATTACATGAGCGTGTGTGCCGTGTAGGTACTTTCAAATCAATTCTGCTTAATAAACTCCACATATTATGTTTCTGCTTATCATTCCTTGGTATTATTTATAACTAACCTGTTTTTATTACTTTTATTGTATTTTCTTGTAAGGCTATTAATAGTTTTTGTAATAATATTTGCAATATAAATATGTAAAAATATATTGTTGTCCTCTCCTAAGCACAAGCATCTTACTTATCAGAAAAGTGATTTAAATATTATTTAATATTATGTTGTAAATATTGTAACACTAAAGATGTTAAGAAATAAAAATAAAAAAAAATTATTTTTTTTGAACTTAATGGTATTAATAAGTTTAACTCATTAATTAAAATATTGCAATTTGAGGTTGAACTAATTAAGTTAAATATAAAAACAGATATTATTATATTGAATACGTAACGACAGAAGTTCTGCGTCGATGGTATTGTATCCTCGTGACGAATCACGAGTAGATAATATTATTGTGTATACATAACGACGGCCGTGCTGCGTCCACGCATTTCGTCGATAATATTGCGTCCCCATGGCCGTTGGCGAATTTGTACATTTTTATGTATTGTTTGAGTCCTTGGTGAAGCAAAACGCCAGATTTGGCAACATTCAGTTCATTTACAACGTTGCCACTTAGCACTCAGAACTAAAAAGCGCCTTGCGCGGGTGGACATTTTTGTAAGATGGTTTACAGTGGACGGTTAATTGATATCCTGACCTAAAAATATCCGACCGCCCTCTGCAATGGAGCGAACTGGCGCGTTATGAAATGATACATTTTTACTAAGGATATCGTTGTAAAAAAAATTGTCGCACGCCTGCGCCCAGTAGGTACGTTTGTATACAAGGTGCAAAAAGATATTCATTCAAACTTCTCACTATCAATAGACAGTTTGTTGTCAGGTCTGGTGTGTTTCTGAATGTCAAAAAAATAAAACATAAATATATATACATATATTTTTTATATACCGCACAAGAGTCTCAACCGCTCCCGTCTGGAACAGCGAGACTGCGGCATCCCCAATCTGAGTACTAGGGTGAAGGTATTGCGGAGGGGAAGAAGATGAGGTAGAAAAATGTAGAAAAGTACCTGGCTATTTATATCTGGTCACCAAACACGGCAAAAGCTTGGAAATAACGTTTCCATTCGGAATGGTGGTCACACACCAGGGCGATACTGAGAGTATATTTCACTCTGGAACGTGCTGCAAACACACTTTATATTATGTTTAATGTATTAATTGTGAAATAACACAAACAAATAAAAATTTATTTGCGCACGCCGGGTTTGACCGTCAGATTACGGGCTTCGGATTGCGAGTCGAGAGTCTTATCTCTCAACCACAGATGCTGTAATTAATTAATTAATTCACTATGAATGTGAAAACTTCACTAGAAAAGTAAGAAATATTTTGTGTTGTTTATTTATTTGTTAATTTATTTATTACACCTAATAGACGTTTACATTCTATTTTAATAGTTGAGTATCGCAGTTATTATAAATTCTTCAAAATTAAAACAATAGAGAAAACAAAATACAATGAAAAAAAATTAAATGTTACAACAAAAGCGTATAATAAAATAAGATACATTGGTAAAAATGATAAGAAATCTCACATAAGTAGATATTCAAAATAAACAAAAGATTGCAAAAATTATACATGTCTATTTGTCTCGATACATAAAAGAATTAAAATAAACAATATTTATATTGATTATTTTTAAGGTGAAATATATCTCCCATATCAGAATAAGTCATGTAATCCTAAGGAGTTTTATAATATAAGGGGCATAACAACGGCCTAAATTTACCTTTTGAAACTCTCAAAACAAATCCAAGAGTCTTAAGGGCCTTATATACGGAAGACGTAAAAATTAAATCGACCTTCAAAACGCCATGTAACAAACAAATAATATACACTCGGACGCAAGAATATATTATTCAGTATGGACGTGAAACCTTTATTAGAATAGTCAGCAATATACGGCAGACGTAACAATTAAATTAGAGTGAACGGACGTGAAACCTATATTAAAAGGAACCCCTTCAATATACAAAAAATATACACCCGGACGTGAGTATGTACGTGACGCTAGAAACGTATGAAAGTGTAATAAACATCAAAACCTGCATTATTATGAATATTAAAAAAATATGATATTAGCGATTATCGTGAGTAAAACATAGTGCAATATTCACAAAAACAATCTAAAAAAAAGAACTAGAAGTGCTGGACGCCCAAAGACGGATTTACGCACGGACGCAATAAATGTTGTGGGACCTATATATATATATATATATATATATATATATATTTATCCCCTATATATATATATATATATATATAGGTCCCACAACATTTATTGCGTCAGTGCGTAAATCCGTCTTTGGGCGTCCAGCACTTCTAGTACTTTTTTTTAGATTGTTTTTGTGAATATTGCACTATGTTTTACTCACAATAATCGCTAATATCATATTTTTTTAATATTCATAATAATGCAGGTTTTGATGTTTATTACACTTTCATACATTTCTAGCGTCACGTACATACTCACGTCCAGGTGTATATTTTTTGTATATTGAAGGTTCCTTTTAATAAAGGTTTCACGTCCCTTCACTCTAATGTAATTCTTACGTCTTCCGTATATTGCTGACTTTTCTAATAAAGTTTTCACGTCCATACTGAATAATTTATTCTGGCGTCCGAATGTATATTATTTGTTTGTTACATGGCGTTTTGAATGTCGATTTAATTTTTACGTCTTCCGTATATAAGGCCTTTAAGACTCTTGGATTTGTTTTGAGAGTTTCAATAATTTAGGCACATTTAGGCCGTTGTTATTCCCCTTATATTATATAACCCCATGATTACATAATTTATTCTGATCTGGGAGATATATTTCACCTTAAAAATAATCAATATAAATATTGTTTATTTTAATTCTTTTATATTTCGAGACAAAAAGACATCTATAAATTTTGCAATCTTTTGTTTATTTTAAATATCTACTTATCTGAGACTTCTTATCATTTTTACCAATGTATCTTATTTTATTATACGCTTTTGTTGTAACATTTTTTTAT
Source organism: Hesperophylax consimilis (assembly GCF_061612785.1). NCBI lineage: Eukaryota > Metazoa > Arthropoda > Insecta > Trichoptera > Limnephilidae > Hesperophylax > Hesperophylax consimilis. Next base: position 13,185,884 of record NC_142852.1, read on the forward strand.
TGTATTTTGTTTTCTATATTGTTTTAATTTTGCAGAATTTATAATAACTGCGATACTCAACTATTAAACTAGAATGTAAAAGTCCATTAGGCGTAATAAATAAATAAACAAATACACAAACAACAAAAAATATTTCTTACTCTTCTAGTGAAGTTTTCACGTTCATAGTGAATTAATAAATTAATTACAGCATCTGTGGTTGAGGGGTAAGACTCTCGACTCGCAATCCGAAGCTCGTAATCTGACGGTCAAACCCAGCGTGCGGAAATAATTTTTTATTTGTTTGTGTTATTTCACAATTAATACATTAAAAATAATATAAAGTGTGTTTGCGGCACGTTCCAGAGTGAAATATATATTCTCAGTATCGCCCCGGTGTGAGATCACCATTCCGAATGGAAACGTTATTTTAAGCTTTTGCCGTATTTAGCGACCAGATCTAAATAATCAGGTACTTTTCCACATATCTCTTCCCCATCTTCTTCCCCTCCCCAATACCTTCACCCTAGTACTCAGATAGGGGATGCCACAGTCTCGCTGTTCCAGACGGGAGCGGTTGAGACTCTTGTGCGGTATGTAAAAAATATATGTTTATATAAGTTTTATTTTTTTGACATCCAGAAACACACAAGACCTGACAACAAACTGTCTATTCATAGTGAGAAGTTTGAATGAATATCTTGTTGCATATTGTATACAAACGTACCTACTGGGCGCAGGCGTGCGACAATTTTTTTTACAACGATATCCTTAGTAAAAATGTATAATTTCATAACGCGCCAGTTCGCTCCATTGCAGAGGGCGGTCGGACATTTTTAGGTCGGGACATCAATTTACCGTCCACTGTAAACCATCTTACAAAAAAGTCCACCCGCGCAAGGCGCTTTTTAGTTCTGAGTGCTAAATGGCATCGTTGTAAATTAACTGAATGTTGCCAAATCTGGCGTTTTGCTTCACCAAGGACTCAAACAATACATAAAAATGTACAAATTTGCTAACGGCCAGGGGACGCAATACTATCGAAGAAATGCGTGGACGCAGCACGGCCGTCGTTATGTATACAAAATAATATCTACTCGTGATTGGTCACGAGGATACAATACCATCGACGCAGCACTTCTGTCGTTACGTATTCAATATAATAATATCTGTTTTTATATTTAACTTAATTAGTTCAACCTCAAATTGCAATATTTTAATTAATGACTTAAACTTATTAATACCATTAAGTTAAAAATAAAAATATTTTTAGTTTTACAATATTTACAACATAATAATATATAATATTTCAATCACTTTTCTGATAAATAAGATGCTTGTGCTTAGGAGAGGACAACAATATATTTTTACATATTTATATTGCAAATATTATTACAAAAACTATTAATAACCTTACAAGAAAATACAATAAAAGTAATAAAAACAGGTTAGTTATAAATAATACCAAGGAATGATAAGCAGAAACATAATATGTGGAGTTTATTAAGCAGAATTGATTTGAAAGTACCTACACGGCACATACGCTCATGTAATCTAGTAAAATAAAAATGCTTGTCTTAGAAGAATATGTTCAACATATGTATAATAACATTCTCTCTGATTCTATCTTCAATGAAACCAAAATAAATATAAAAACTAAATTAAAAATGTATTAAACGTGTTCCAAACTGCATAAAATGTAATTATATTATGTAATGACATATATTATGTAGTATTAAGTTATAATAATCTTCTGTTTTAATAATCTCTTGTTATAATAATCTCCAGTTAAAATAATCTCATGTTATAATAATCTCCCTCTTGAATAACGTTATATTTTTTACAAAATGAAACATTGATTTGTTTTAAACCACTTTATATTTATTTGATACAATATTTGGGTTCAATCCAAACCGGTCGACGAAATATAAATTAAAATAAAGTGTTATTGTAGAAAGCAATCACTTTGTGGTTTGACATATTTAATAAAATAAAATACTTTTTTGTTTTAAAACCACGATATTTATTAATTTAAGAACCGACCGGTTTCGCTTTACTTAAGCATAATCAGGGTACAAATTAATACTAAACAAGAAGTACATAATGTGTGTATATATATAACAAAATATAGAGGGAGACAACATGATACAAATATAAGCAACACAAAGACGGTCATAAAATACATTAACATAAGTGCACAAGTAATGGAAAAAACGCTAGATAATTATGTAGACTAATGGGTTATATCAATAAATCGGGAGAAACAAAGCATCAACTGGCATGGTGGTAAGGAGGTAAGGAGAAGTGGGATTTTTTTTATGGGTTTATTGGAAACGTATATTAATACGTATTAACGTTAATGTATTTTATGACCGTCTTTGTGTTGCTTATATTTGTATCATGTTGTCTCCCTCTATATTTTGTTATATATATACACACATTATGTACTTCTTGTTTAGTATTAATTTGTACCCTGATGATGCTTAAGTAAAGCGAAACCGGTCGGTTCTTAAATTAATAAATATCGTGGTTTTAAAACAAAAAAGTATTTTATTTTATTAAAATAAAGTGGTTTAAAACAAAGTATTTGTTTCATTTTGTATAATGTCAAGCCACAAAGAGTTTGCTTTCTTCGATAAATTTAATATTTTTTAGTTCTTGTAAGTATAGTTTTTAAATACATAATAGAATAGAATATTGCGGAAATCTGTAATTGGTTTCTCAGTTAGGTAAATTACACATGTATAAATGAACCACATTGTAAACTGTTGATCTAAAAATCTAGTCTAGTCACCGCCGCAAGAGAAACTATCGCATCATTACGTTTTAAGTGTAGGTTTCCAAAGTTCTGGTTGATAACTTTAGACATAGCTAATTTCCCCATATTTTCAGCCATGTGACAAGTGACTTTGCTATCCCCGATTGTGCCACTGCTAATAGACATAATCACGTTTGTTTTAGGAAATGGTTCATGGCAAGCAAACCAATCAATGAGAGTTTGAACGTCTCGATCATCCCTCTTAATTCTTGTAGGCCTCATCTCTACATGTTGCTCTGACGTTCCTGATTCAATCCCACAGAATGACTCGATACCCTCACAAATGTTATGCAGATAAACGAATCCAGCAGTCCAACGAAGTATGGAACTGTCTGTGATTCCCCGTCCTTGGGTCGAACCTCCAGGTTTTCATCGATTTCATCAGAGTTTGTTCGATGGTCATGTCAGACCAAATCTCTGACCAAAATTTATGAGACCGTCGAATCGTAAAGTAGCCCTCTTTTTATTGGGAGGAGTAGAAGGGTGGGAGGGTAGCCCCCCCATACCGAAGTACCCTCTAGTAAATTTATAGATGTGTGTATTTAAAAATGCAAACAAAAATCTAATAACGTGATAATAAACCGTGATAGATTTTTTGTGCGTACCTACCTAGATTTGTTTATTCTTTATATCGGTAAAAAAAACTATATAAACATAAAAACTGCACAGATTTTTTTGAAATTTTATGTTCTACATAATTGGTATCAATAAAATTTTCATGAAATTCCACTGGAAACGAGGTATTTATAAAAAAACCAAACCTAGTCGCGCAAAAAACTTGTTTTTCAAAAATATACGCACCTTTACGACTTTCTACCTCAGTACCTATTAGAGATAGAAGAAATTTGTTTCAACAAAAGTTGTAGGTTAATTTATGTTCTATTATATTTTATACATACTTTAGCCGAAATTTGCATTGGAAATGAGGTATTTGGGAAAAACTAGATTTTGGCCGATTTCGGCCAGTTTTTTCAAAATGGCGGCGCGAGCACAGGTGCGCCAAGGTCGGAAACTTAGATTTTACATCAGGGGATCAGTTTATATATTATATAAAAAAATTGGGACTACCGGAATTACTTCGATCGCGAATCGCTAATTGCACTGGCCTATACGGTTAGTCCTCCAATATAAATAATTATTTTGCTTAAAATTAATTGTGGAATATTATTTTTATCAAAGAAATCTTTATGTAATTGAAGTACTTAATGTACGAGTATTTTTGTCATAAATTTTTGTGAGAGGGGAAACCGGGAAAACTTGGAAAACATTTATTGTTGGATAGTTATATGGCTTTTCAAAGATTATTTTTATAAATATTTTTTGAATTGTCACAAGTGGAAGTAGGCATGATTTATATGCACCCCCCCCCCCCCCCGCAAGCCACGATTTCATATTGTAGTAGTGTAGAATGTGCAAGTGCAAAATAAGTACCTTTAAGTATTTTTAATGATACAGTATTTCTAAGTCTAAAAAATATAAAGATCAGTTTTCTCATTCTGTCTACTGTGGAGTTTATTTGACTTTTCCATTTGATGTTATTATCGATAATTATTCCAAGATGTTCACACCCTAAGCACCCTGATCAAGTTTCTGAAGGAATCGCTAAGGTACCTGCTTACGCACTCTACACCTCCTTCCTTGACTGGACTATAAGGGTATATTAGAGCTATGTATTCGATTATATTAAATGGCTTATTATTTAGATTCATTAATTGACAAACAGTTTGCGTTACATATTGGTATTTCGTTAACATTGATATGAGTAAATTTTTCTTTAGCATAGTCTACAATTCCACTACTTTTATTTTTGTGATAATTTGTGACATATTGTTTGTAGTTTGGAAAACTTGGTATATTTTTATGTTTTGCATGTGAGTGTGCCTCGGATAGTATTATAATATATGGTTGTGGACATAATGTTAAATACATAGGTAACATAGGTATACCAGAAGTTCGTCCATGTTTCAAATTATACTCCTTATGTTTAAGTGCAAGATTGTTAGTAGATTTATTATATTGTTCTAGATTTTAGTGCATTCGCTGTATGTTTCACATACGTATTCTTCTATATTTAGATTTTTTGTTGATTTCATTTAAGTTAAAGTTTTCATTGCATTTATGAAGGTGTGATAAAATATATAGTTATAATTCTATAAATATATTAATAATAATCCTCACAATTTGTGTTACGACATTCTTGCTCGATTTCAATTTATATCTAGAGGTTTTTATTTTATTCTATAAGATTTATTTTATATTCAGATAATATTCGGGAACTTATCAATTATTTGTTTAATTGACAACAATCAACAATATTTAATTTAAAATAAAAATATAACTTTGTAAACACCACTTTTATTTTTTATACTTTGTGCCAACCGGGTTTCTTTTTAAAAAAACAACATTGTTTCGTTCTTCGTTCGATAATGATTTCAATACCCAAAATAATTGCTCATAATTCTGAATGTATTCATAGAAAAATTGAAAATTACTAACGAATATACTTATCTGGGACTAATAGTACAATAAATTTAAATGGGATAAATAAGTGGCTAAAATCTGTAACCAGCTCCGATCTTTTGCAAGTAATTTTTATAAACTGAAATTTGTTTTGCCTCATTGTACTCTTAAAATAATTTATTTTTCTATGGTCGAATCCATACTCAGATATGGCATACGAACTTGGGGGAACTCAAGCAATATTTATATTAAATATATACAAAACTTACAAATTGCTATAATAAAAAAAAATTGTACCACCGAATATTTACAGACAAAGAAGTAGTCTAAAACTATTGTATGGTTCTGAGGGCCTACTTCCAATAAAGGGTCTTCTTTGGTACATTATTATAATGGATAATGAGGGAGATAGCAAATATAAAAGCAACCGGTGCATAATCACACAACAAGATTCACTGAAAATAAGGGCCTCATTATTCCAAGAGTAACAAATAAGTATGGAAGCCGAACGCTTAAATATTTAATACCAGAGATTTTCAATAAATTTAATAATTCTTTTAAACCTCAGAATAATGACAGACCCTGCCCCACAAAACACTAAGCGTTGGCTAATAAACGACGAATCAATGTATCTCTGAACTTTATTATTGATGTATTCCTGAACATCTCAACGTACCTGCCTAAATAATTTGTATAAAGGTAGGTACTTTGAGATATATTATTTTGTGATATTGTTTATTGTATAATTTTGTGTCATACGTGTATTAAAAATTAAAAATGTTTATATATATTATTTGTAGAACCTACAGACAAGCCGTCATGTGTGACAGCTTTGTGGGACTGCATAAAACTTGTATCTTTAAAAATTTATAATAAAAAAAATAAAAAATAAATGTAAAATAGTGTGCTTGTGTAAACTCCGCTCAAACGAGTTTTGAAAACATAGTGTAGAGATATAATATAAAATAATAATCATCCTAGACTTCAATACAGTCAATAGGTGTCGCATATTAAATGAAAATGGATAAATTTATCCAAGACACTATCTAGATAGCATTTAGTTCGAGTTGAATCCTACATAAAGATGCAGCCAATAAAAATATGCGCTAGAAAATTAAGACTATGTTTTATTTTTATTTTTATAGTGAATACCTCACAAGAGTCCCAACTGCTCCCGTCTGGAGCCAGTGAGACTATGGCATCCCCAATTGGGGTATATTGTGAGGCTGTAGGTAAGTGGGGAAGGGGAAGAGATGGGGAGGAGAAAGGTGGGGAAGTACCTGGCTATTCAGATCTAGTCACTAAACACGGCCAAAGCCACTTGGAGCAACGTTTCAATTCTGAATGGTGGTCTTACACCAGGACGATTCTGGGAGTATCTTCCACTCTGTTGGTAATTCTCAGTCGAAGTATAATTACAGTAAATATGACCGAATCGGATAGGGACACACTATCTCAGTTGGTAGAGTCACGACCCGGAAAACCAAAGGTCCTGGGTTCGAGTCCCAAATGTCACAGTGCCTTTTCCAGATTTTTCTGTTTCAGTTGTTCGATTGAGTTTCGCTAAAATTGTCTTCAATAATTAAAAATAATACCTACTCTAAATCGGCCACGGGTACATAATACTATCGATGTAATGCATGGATACAGCACTACCATCGATATGTATTATAAATATCTATTCGTGAACGGACGCAATACTACCAACGTAATGCTTAAACGCATCACGATCGTCGTTATGCATTAAAAACCACGCAGGATGCTTCTTAGTTCTTAGTGTCAAGCGGCATCGTTTTAAATTAACCCAACGTTGCCAAATCTGATGATTTACTCAACCAAACGCTCAAATAATTTATAACAATGTACTTATGAATGGTCACGGGGACGCAGTACTATCGATGTAATGCGTGGACGCAGCACGATCGTCGTTATGCATTAAAAACCACGCAGGATGCTTCTTAGTTCTTAGTGTCAAGCGGCATCGTTGTAAATTAACCCAATGTTGCCAAATCTGATGATTTACTCAACTAAACGCTCAAATAATACATAACAATGCACTCGTGAATGGCCACGGGGACGCAGTACTATCGAAGTAATGCGTGGACGCAGCAAAACCGTCGTCATGTATTCAAAATAATATTTCGGCGTGATCAGCCATGGGGACGCAATACTATCAAAGTAATGCGTGGATGCAGCACGACCGTCGTTATGTATATTAAATAATATCTACTCGTAATCGGTCTCGAGGACGCAATACTATCGACGTAATGCGTAGACGCAGTACGATCGTCGAAATGTATTCAAAATAATATCTACTCGCGAAGGGCCATGGGGACGCAATACTATCGACGTAATGTGTGGATGCAGTACGACCGTCGATATGTATATAAAATAATATCTACTCGTAATCGGTCTCGAGGACGCAATACTATCGACGTAATGCGTAGACGCAGCACGATCGTCGTAATGTATCGAAAATCATATTACTTCGTGGACGCGGCAAGATCGTAGAAATGAATAAAAACATACACTGCTCAATATATACATCGTGTAGCGAACCTGTCGGCAAAATGTCAAACGTTCAATATTCATTTCCAGACATCCTGAGAGATTTTTTGCTTCCACAAAAATTTTTGCCATACTATTCTACATGGGGTAAGCATCGTTCTGGCCAATTTTGACGGCAAAATATTGTAGCGTCCGTATATCGGACGCTGTAAGTCGGTGGACGCTGCAATGCTATGGAGTTTTTAGGGGTCGGACGCAACAAATGTAGCGGGATATATACATATATATATATATATAATCTACCATATGTACTTTCCCCAGAATAGTTAATTATATTGAGAGAATTGATTAATTAAACGTATTTTCAGGCTAATTTGTTCGCCTTTAGGAACACTTCGTATGATCTCATCGAAATTATTGTGTCTCCCTTACTGTCATATGATCTAAATGGTGTTAGAAAGAGAAAACACCACGCTTCGTATTCACCTCTATGAAATTAAAGGTTCCGACCGCAATTTGAGAAAAATTAATGAATTCTTTGTTAATTATTTTTAAATGAAATGACTAAAAATGAGTTGAAAGAAATGTTTATTGTCTAAAAAAATATCTGTATCTATTTTCGTTTTCACCAATTTTAGATCAGGGTTTAGAAGAATAAACGAAAGGTGAGCCATTTTTGAAGTTTTTTTACGTTTGAATTACTTTTTTTTGTTTAAAGTTTTAGTTGCTGTGGCTCAGCCTATCTGTGCAGATAGAGAAACAAGAGTGTGATGCTTTTAAAAGATGGTGCTGTTTTTAAAAAAAGTATTTTTTTACCTACCGCAGGTGACATAGTAATAATAATAATATTTGGATGATTTTAATAGCGCCGTTTTTTGTGCAAAATCACCTCAAGGGCGCTGTACAAGTATATAATACATTTCTACAATGATCTTTGTTATTACTGACAAAATAGCATGTTTTTACCTGTCACAGGTGACATCTACATAATATAGGTATTTAAAACACAAGCGGATTCGAATGCAACGTTGTGTTAAAATTTCAAAGCTATCGGTGAAGAAATTTCAGAGATTTAAGGTTTTGAACAAATGAACATTTACATTTTTATTTATATAGATTTCTAATACATAATAAAATTTGAAAGCGTATTTCAACAACAGAACTCACCTTCCGGATACATCCAGAAATATTTAATTTATTTGGAATTTATTGCAAAGCGGAAATACACACAAATTCCACGACTTTCTGACATTTTCTTTAAGAAATATAAGGGTCAATATGCCAAAGGCTTGAGGGGTTGAGGATGCGTTGGCGTTCAGGAGGTTAATAAAATTTCCTACAATTATACTTCTATCAATATCACTATCAGCCTCCAAACTACAAAAAGAATACATTATAGAAGCACCCGCTGCGGTGAAAATCGTATTCTACATAATACATAAATGTACTTACCGTAAATGAGAAACCAGTGGAGATTTGCTCAAAAATTCTTTCCCACATTTGTCACAGCAGAAGGTTTGACCTACTCCGTGTACAGCGCAAGTGTGTTTCGCTGCCTGCCTGCAAAAATGTAACTCACATTTTACACACCTCGAATGGCATCAACAACTGTTATTTCCAATTAAACTTAGCGGCCGTTGAGCCAAAGTTCCAAATGCACAAACTCGCTGTTTCCAATGCTGTCTACCATCACACTGAGCGGAGATATTTTGATGAGGAATTCAACTCACGAAGCAGGCAATAACTTCCCCTCTGCCATAGGTCACCCCAAGTGGCAAGCTACAGCCGGTAACTGTTCATGGGGTGAGGTTTGTCTGAATACATCAGTTGCGTGGCGGGAGATCCTTTGACTTCTCCAGCCGGACTCTCTTCATCCATCACCTTGCACCGCAGTGGGAGGGATAGATTCATTCGTCCGTCACTCCTGGACGCACTGCCGCTGGATTCCTACCCTTCCTTCATACCTTTTTCCTTCTCAGAACTTCCACCCTTTCCTTTTCTTAAGAAGACCCGTCACAATCATCCCCAAGAGATGACATAGACCCTGAAGGAAATTCCTTCGCTTGATTTTGTGCTTTCAACTATGTAGTAAAATTATTACGGCGGATTATTGATTAAAGTAGTTGTGGGATAATCTGAGAGAGTACTGGCATAAAAATACTAAAGCATACTTGCTTGAAGTTTTGTCCACAATCAGAGCAACTGTTGGATTCCCCCACATGTTGCTGTAGATGTTCAGTCAGTTCTTTCTGGGGCCAGAATAACTGGCGGCACACTGGACATGATAGACTACCAGGACTCTCTGGATCCAGAGAGGCTACAGCCTCCTCTTCAACTCTATCCACTCCAGACTTCTGCGGTGCTTCTGGAATAGATACATTTTGGAAATCAGTCATATGTTATATTAAGAGATCCTGTGTTGAGGGTTTTTAAAGGAAAGTAAGGAGTGCCATGTCATAGGAGAATGGAAACACGAGAGACTGGCATATCATTCCAGAGTAGAACTGTTGAACTCAAGAACGACCCATTCTCATGTGACAAATTACAACCGTATAAAAATGTTTCCTCGGAACATCTCCAATTAAAATTCAGGTACAAGGACGGAATCCCGATTTGACTCCTGTACTCTAAGGATTGCTGTTTGTTAAAATAGTCAATTGTTTTTTAGGGCTCCAGACCAAAGGTGGCTCTGCCTAACTCACAAATAGTAATAATTTAAGTAAAGTATACAAACCTTTAGCATCTAAAATACCATTAATTTGTCTTTTAATGTTTTTACATTTTGTCTTCCGTTTCGTTTTAATTTCTCTTTTGACAATACTTTTAACACCTTCAACAAATTTAGAATTTTCACAATCATCAAAATTACTGTCGTCTTCTTCAAAATGTTCTGATAAAGTATTATTTTGTTCTATTCCAATTTCAAATTCAATGTCACGTTCCACATTCAAATTTTCTTCTTTAATTTCAATTTGGTTTCCATTTTTGCTTTCCGTATCTCCCAACACATCTTGTGTAAAGTTCTTTGAAGGTTTTGCACCATGTGAAATGGAACTAATTTGCACCAGACTTGGGGAATTCACTTCTTGTGCAAATATGCTTACACATAGAGTGTTAGATCGTGAAAGTTTTACTCCCAAATTCAATTCTGCTCTTTTTCGTGAAATGATCTCCAAATTGACCTGTTGACAATAAAAATATGAATAGCTAGCACAGACGCGTGAAAAATCATGGGATATTTAATATATTTCTCTACTTCCTACACTAGCTTGCGCCTTGTTGTAAGACTACAACTTCATTTTTAGTGTAATAATAAAAACAATATAGGAATAGAGTTGAATAAATCAAAACAATAGAGGTAAATAAAATAAAGGCAAGTAAGAATTTTATTTACACATTGTTATATCCAGAGATTTTAAATAAATTAATTAAATAGAGAGATCACTCGTTATAAGGTTTTTCCTTAATCCTTGTATTGAATACCTTTTGTGAACAAGACGTGTTTAGTTGGGAATCTAACCTATTGTTTACAGGGTGTCTGGGGGAAAAGTGCGCTAACTTCAGGGGTGATTAATTTGAATAAGATTACCTGTTGTTTGTCCGAGTGTTTGATGTAGAACTGGTGGAGAAGTTGTCTGGCGCAGAAGGACATGTGGCGGAACCGAGATAACTTCCCCATAGCGTGACAACATTGACGGCACAGGTGGAACTCTGCATTATCCAGCTGGAATCACCCATACATACAAAGTCAATCATCAACAAAGGAATCATGTTTAGCATAAAACAGTCCATTCCGCTTTATTAGGACATATTGGCCCCAAACATTTCGTCCCAAATAAGTGAAGTTAATCTACTGACTGGTGACGTCCGTAATCTTGACAAAAAATGACAGGCAGAAAAATAAAGTATAATTTATTCCAAAGTCATCAGAGAAGCTGCACACATCAAATAAAAAGTATTTTCTAAAGCAATATTTATCACAAGCGATTCTGAACTTATTCTTTACAAACTTCTTTCTGTATTTCTTTGCACGTAAGGTCAAATCGCTTACATCTGATGATGGACACTGTAATGCTGTCCGAAACGTTGATTAAAGAAGGAGGAGGCGCAACAAGGCTCAAGAACCAAAAACATTATACTTTGGGTTCTGAAAATGTCAAATCATTATCTAAATACAGTAATCTTTAAATAGATTAAATAATACATTGATAATACCTTTTGTCCGGAGATAATCTGAAAAATGATCCCATAATTGCTTTTCGATGAAAAAACATCTACTTCTGTAGACAAGCAACATTGGCAAAGTCGAAATTCTAATGTTTCAACATCGTTCGCCATCTTTATGGTTTGTAGTTCAAAAACTAAAACACGGATTGGTCTTTATCATTTCTACACATCTGTCCCGATGATGGTAAACTTCCAAGCTACCCGAAACGTTGCCTTAAATAAAAGAAGGAAGAGCAACATAGATTTATACCACAGGAGTTTGAAAACAACACTATTCTGTCGATAGAATCATACACGAATCAATCAAATCTACTGTTTAACATTAACCGCTTCAGCGAATAAAAAAACAAAAACAATCTTCCTCATTAAGAATTTAAGCATTTAATGGAAACAATGCAGGCGTTACTAATATTTAATAATTTGTTACAGAAGTATATTATTGATTATTACTTGACATATCGTGTATATTGTGTCTGATTGTGTCAAAACTGACAGATGTATTATTGTATTCCATAGAAAACGATAGATATGAGCTGTGTCTCTAGTGATGGGTAGAATCGAAACATTTGATTGCAAAACGTTCCCGGATTCGACATACAATTAATTATTAATAGGGTTTTGGCGTTTTAGGAGGGTCAGCGTTTCTTTAATATAACAACCAAGCACGAGGGACATTTACTCACAAATCCTATTTAGTTATATTAAATTATATATTTTTATTGAAAGTTTAGTTTAAAAAAGACTTAATTTTTAATTATGTAAAATTATTATTGTGACAGCTGCATCGACTTTTAAATCCATTCTCAAACTGTTTAAATTTATTATTAGTTGTAGTTCTGTGTTCCATGAACAGTGGACCTCGTGTCTAAAAATGTATGATTATAATTTTCAATTATAAATTAATCAAAACCAACATTTTCTCTTAAATACTAAAATACCTACCCACTTAATTATAAACCAAAAATATTTCATGTAACTTTTTTATTTCAAATAAGGAATTATACAATTTTTACCAAGAAACGTCACTAACTCAATTATAGTTAATTTTTTTAATCTGTTCAGGCAGGATGCAATAGGTATAATATTGACAAAATGCGAATGAGAACGTCGAAATAAAGACGACGATATAAAAAAAACGATTAAAACGACGATTTAAAATGGTTCTGTTTGCTACCGGGCAGGCAATAGTCGTGTGCCGCTGTACACTAACAGTGCTAACACGTTGAGACCAGGGGAAAAAAAACTTTAACGATGGAAGAAGAAATCGATCCACATGAATTTATTTACAAAGCTATGAAAGAAATAGGCGAATTGACCGCATTATTAGAGGACAGTCCAACAAGAATCACCAAAGAAACGAAAATTGAAATCTCCAAAAAAATAAGTACAATCATGGAAAATATTTCACATATGGCGATTGACATGGCAACATTAAAAGAAAAAAATACGATGCTTAAAGAAATGCTGAAAATCAAAAATGAAAGAGCAACGTACGCATCAGCATTAAGAAGCAACTCTCAACAAGAAACTATCCAAAAAAAGGAGAGACTCAGGCTATAAAATATGGAATAATAATATCTACTAAGGATGTACACATGGAACACGAAGAACTGAAAAAAAAGTTACAGAAAAATTTTAATGTTACTTCTCTAGGTATCGGCGTAAGCGGAATCAAGAAAATATCAAATAATCGTTTGATTGTGACATGTGACAAGAAAGAGGACTCAGAAAAACTGAAAAAAGAAATAAATAAACAAACTAACATTATCAACATAATGGCAGAAGAGGTGAAGAAGAAGAAACCACATATATGATATTTAAAGGAGTTGAAAATGATATAGTTAATGAAAATAATTTATTAGAGAGCATTTTACTACAAAATGAAGATATTAAAAAAAACGGACGCTACTTTACACAAAATGGAGATAAAAAATGTAATTAAGAGAAAAAACACAGAATTTTCGAACATCATTGTGGAAACTAGCAGAGCCATGAGAAGAATTATTTTGAACAAAAATAGTGTTAATATCGGATACCACAAAGTGGTAGAGGACTGCAGTCCAATTATGCAATGCTATCACTGTCTTAAATTTAATCATTCGAGCCTAAGATGCTTAAATAAAATAAAAGACGCAGCCTGCTCACATTGCGCAGGCAACCATAAATATCAAGACTGCAATAACAAACAAGAACCATCAAAATGCAAAAATTGCATCAAACAACGAAAGAAGATCTACAAATAATCCAATTAATCACAGTGCGAACAGTGACAAATGTGAATACAAACAGTTTATGATGACAATTGCTCGTCAAAAAATAGACTACTAAAAATGGAAGATTTTATAACGGAAAACATTGACCAGCTGTATAAAATAAACGAAAATGTTTGTGAGACTAGCGACGAGTGCAACGATGTTCTGGACAAGTGTGATCCTCTGTTTAGTATAATGCATATAAATATAAAAAGTGTCAAAAAAAAATTTTGCGAATTTTTGGTGCAATTAGATTTAATTTAAAAAAACCGGGAGTTATAGTGTTAACCGAATGTCACTCCAATACCAATACTCACTTCGATATACCGAACTACGGCCGCGTTGCGACAACACTCGAAATCAACAAAAATTCGGGTATATTATTATTCATCAAAAATACATTCATAGTACGGAATATTGAGGAAGTTGCTTTTGACAAGGTAAACTGTTTACGTGTTGTATTATGTGTAAATAAACTGACAATTAATTTAATTGCAATCTACAGGACACACTTGTCAGACCTTTCGCAGTTTATATGTCAACTCAATGAAATTCTTTGCAAAACACGGGATTTGTTTACGTTTTTAGTTGGTGATATTAATTTGGATATATCTGAAAATCATCGATCTCATCTAAAGGATGAATATATTAATATGCTAACTGAATTGAATTTTAAATCATGTATTAACAATTTTACTCGTGACGTCGCCGGTCAGAAACCTTCCTGTATTGACCATATGTGGGTAAATAGTAATAATACTAAGAGATTTCAGTCTATTGTTTATAAAACCGGTATAACAGACCACTATATGTGCCTACTATATTATAATGCAATAGCGCGTACTAATCAATTAAAAGATAGAGAATATAATATTAAACTAGTGTTAAATAAAGAGCTTCTCCGGGAAAAAATTTCTAAGGAATCCTGGGCTTGTGTATTAAACAGCCGGGATATTTCAGAGAGCTCTCGCCTCTTTGAGGAAATTTTAACAAAACATGTAGAGGCGAGCACTGTCTCTAAGGAACAAAAGCTAGTTTCTAAATACCGCCCAATAAAACCGTGGATTAGTCCTGGATTGGTGAAATCTGTGCGTGAAAAACAACGTTTATTTATTCTTTGTAAAAAAAACCCTTTCAATTATATATTAAAAAATACCTTTGTCAAATATCGAAATATGCTTACAAATTTAATAAGAAATACTAAAGAACAATATTATAAAATAAAAATGTCACAAGTAGAATATGATAAAAAAAAATGTGGTCAACAATTAATGAAATTATTGATAAGAAACGGAAAGGGTCGGAAATACACAGACTGACGTACAACGGTAATTTTATAGACGTAAAAGATGAGCCGACTCAATGTGCGAACTTATTTAATAATTTTTTTGCAAATGTTGGAAAAAATTTAGCACAACAAATTAACCCTTTAGCTGCTAGCAAAACCACTGAGGCTTTTGAGAGAAATTCAATAGATACAAATAAAATGCAACTTCTTGGACCCACATCGGAACCGGAAGTTGTAAATATAATTAGTTCACTGAGAGGTGGCTCAGCGCCGGGATACGATGGAATAACAGTAGAAATCATAAAAAAACTTAAAGATTTTCTAAAAATACCTATCGTGCATATCATTAATTTAAGCTTTTCGGTTGGAAGATTTCCAAATAATTACAAAAAAACTGTTATTAGTCCGATTTTTAAATCTGGCAACCCAGAGGAAATGAATAACTACCGGCCTATATCTTTGACATCTAATATTTCTAAAATAATTGAAAAAATAGTGAAAAAGAGACTATTCCTATTTCTAGAAGAAAAAAAAATTCTGCATTCTAACCAATATGGATTTCGACCTAATCTAGGAACTCATGATGCAATTGCAAAATTGACTTCTCTAGTTATGGGGAACTTGGATAGACGTCGGAAGTGTCTGGGAATATTTATTGATTTAAAAAAGGCTTTTGATAGTGTGTCGCATTCTAGGCTGATCGCTAAGCTAGAGAAAATTGGACTGGAAGACAAAGCTTTATCTTGGTTCCAGAGTTACTTAAAAAATAGAGAACAATACGTTAAACTAAATAATTCACTAAGTGAACCCTTGTCTTCTGAATATGGAATTCCACAAGGCACAGTAATTGGGCCTATACTTTTCCTTATATATGTCAATGACATGTTCACTCTCCCTCTTAATGGAAGTGTCATCTCATATGCGGATGACACAGTCATCATAATCGAAGGAATAACATGGACAGAAGTGAATATAGCTGCGAATGCTGACATTAACATATTGAAGGAATGGTTTGATGATAACTTACTTAGTCTTAATGTAGAAAAAACATCATATATACCTTTTTATCTTAATGATCCTGTCACAGATTCCAATATTAGCGTGATAGTGCACAGTCGTTCGTGTAAAGAAGGAGAATGTAACGATAATAATTGTAAAATCCTAAAGAAAACCCCAGATGTCAAATATCTAGGGATCACTATAGAAAGTAACATGAAATTTAAGAAACATATCGAAAACTGTGTAAAAAGAATTAGAAAACTTACTTACATTTTTATACAATTAAGAAATATCCTAAATCTTTCAAAGATTAAAATGGTTTACTTTGCTCTTGTACAGTCAGTGTTGCAGTACGGAATAATCGCATGGGGAGGTATCTATAAAAATAATCTGTATTCGATAGTAACAACACAAAAAATGATAATCAAAGTTATTATTAAAAAACCAAGAATTTTTCCAACCAAAGAACTTTTTGAAAAATTTAAGGTCCTACCGATTTCAAAACTATATCAAAGAAATGCTATTTTAAAAGTTTTTAAAGATTCTGAAAGGTCCTCAACGCGAAGTATAAGACCTAGAACATCTGGGAACATGTATGTACCTAGATGCAATACGACAGCTGCACAACACCATCATGAATATATAGGCCCAAAGTTATTTAACGATTTACCGGATACAATAAAAAGTGAGAAAAATTATTTTAAATTTAAAAAAAAACTTTCGTTGTATTTTTACAGAGAAGATTGACTTACCTTTATCGATAATTTTCAGATACATTCTGTTGCTTATATTTTTGTTGATTTTTTGTTGATATTCTGTTGCTATAATTATTTGTAATTTTTCTTATTGTACAATATTTTGTAATATTTTACAGTATTTTTGAAAATATTTTTTTTCCATTTTGTAACTGTACATATATTATATATTTAAACACATAGACTAGCTCCCCAGTTTGACCCGAGAATATTTCTCTACAAATTGGGTAAACAAAAAAAGTTTAAAAAAAATCTTTGTAAACATTATTGATTATACTCTGTAAATTGATTACATATTTAATAAAAAAAAAAAAATAAAAAACGTTAATCGGTCATTTGTAATTAATATACGACAAACTTGTGTTCCAACGTTAATCGGTCATTTGTTATTAATATACGACAAACTTGTGTTCCAACGTTAATCGGTCATTTGTAATTAATATACGACAAACTTGTGTTCCAACGTTAATCGGTCATTTGTAATTAATATACGACAAACTTGTGTTCCAACGTTAATCGGTCATTTGTAATTAATATACGACAAACTTGTGTTCCAACGTTAATCGGTCATTTGTAATTAATATACGACAAACTTGTGTTCCAACGTTAATCGGTCATTTGTAATTAATATACGACAAACTTGTGTTCCAACGTTAATCGGTCATTTGTAATTAATATACGACAAACTTGTGTTCCAACGTTAATCGGTCATTTGTAATTAATATACGACAAACTTGTGTTCCAACGTTAATCGGTCATTTGTAATTAATAAACGACAAACTTGTGTTCCAACGTTAATCGGTCATTTGTAATTAATATACGACAAACTTGTGTTCCAACGTTAATCGGTCATTTGTAATTAATATACGACAAACTTGTGTTCCAACGTTAATCGGTCATTTGTAATAATTAATATACGACAAACTTGTGTTCCAACGTTAATCAGTCATTTGTAATTAATATACGACAAACTTGTGTTCCAACGTTAATCGGTAGTCTGCAATTTTGTGTGAATCGAAATGATTTGTCACAATTTTTAAAAATATTTTATCATCTTTATACTGTATAGATATATAATATATAAGCCCTGTCCTAAATCAGTTGGTCAAACCACAGACTATTGTAAGTATCAGGTGACCACTTCCCAGAAGGAAAAACTCACATGTCATTTGATAAACTTTATTTAAATTTAACAATAATTGACTGAGCGGTGAGAAATCTTATGAGAAATATAATCAACTGACCCTATAATGTACTTTTTTTTTTTTTTTTTTTTTTTTTATTAACAAAATTTTTGATACATATACAATTCAGGTACATACATAGTAATATAGAATGAAAGAGTAACAAAAAAATCCCACAAAGGCGAAGCCTGAGCGTGGGTATTATAGTGTAAGGATAAAACAGTGGTGTTTAAAATATAGTTTTTTTTAAACTTGTTAAATGTATCTATAGAGATCAATGTGATTGGTTTTTTTTTTTAGAGAAGTTTCTATTTTTTCTTTTTTTTTTTTTAATTTACAAACATATACACACACACACACACACACACACACACACACATACACACACAGATACACGCACACACAGACACACGCACACACAGACACACGCACACACAGACACACGCACACACACTCACGCACACACACACACACCCACACACACACACATAAAACATAGATGCATGTATATATTTCTTTGATTTAAAGAAATTAATCTTTAATTTACAGAGAGACATGTGGTAGTTTAGTTATTTAGAAACAGATGGCTTAAATTATAGAAAAAAGTTACTCGCTTCGAAATTATTTCTTATCCAACTTTTAACATTTTTCTTATATAAGTTCAGGTTTTGAGACATGTTGATGGAATTGGGTAAAGAATTGAACAATTTTGGGGCAATATAGTTGATGTGCCTTTGGCCCAGCCTAGTTTTGCAGTGAGGGACTGTGAACACGCATGTGGTATGTCTCTGGCTCGAGCGATTTGTGTTTTTGGTGAAATTGATAGGACGCGTAAATATAAATTTGAGACATTGAATACAATAGATCCGTCTTAGTTCCATGATTTCTGTTTCTTGAAATAACTGGTTGGTGGGATATGTCTTGGTCCTTTGGTACATTATTTTAATGATGGATTTCTGAGCGATTTCTAAGGGTTTTACGTGATTATTGTAAGTTCCTCCCCAGGCAATTATTCCATAGGAAATAGATGAAAGCACTAACGCGTCATAAACAAGTTTCATGGTTCTTATATTGACAATGTTGCTCATTCGTTTGAAAATGTAACTTAGGTATCTCAGTTTATTGACCGTCTTTTCTATATGGTAAGTCCATTTGAGTTGGCAGTCTATAGTAACTCCGAAATACTTGATATATTGTCCGAATTTCACGTCTTCGCAGTTTAAGCATGTCGCAAAGTTACAATTAGGGTTGTGGAACTTCAGATTAAGATTATTTTTAGGGGATGACTTTTGGGAATTGTAAAAGGGAATAAAGATAGTTTTATTCAAATTTAGACTGAGGAGATTTCTATCAAGCCAATCTTTGACTGTTGCAATACATTTGTTGGCTTTCCTGGTTGTTTCTTCCCACGTTTTACCTTGTACTGTTATTGCAGTATCATCGGCAAAAGAGAGAATTTTACCTGGTATTGCAATATTGCATAGGTCATTGATGTAGATTAGAAAGAGTAGTGGCCCTAAGACAGTTCCTTGAGGAATACCATGTTTTGTCAAGTCATAGGTACTTAAGCTTGTTCCTATTTTTGTGCGTTGTTGGCGATTCAATATATAGCTTTTTAATAACATGAAACTTTTGTTTTTAATACCGACTTTAGAGATTTTTTTTAATAAAATTTTGTGGTTGACTGTGTCAAACGCTTTCTTTAAATCCAAGAAAATGGTTAGCGTTTTAGTGTTAGAGTCAAGGTTAGAGTATATGCTTTTGGTTAAGCTAAAGATAGCGTCATCGGTGCACAGTTTGGTTCTAAAGCCGTATTGATTAGCTGAGAGGATATCATTAGATTCTAGAAAGTTCATAATTTGTCGTTTTAAACACTTTTCGAAGATTTTGGATAATTGAGAAGTTAAAGTTATAGGTCTGTAGTTGTCTGTTTTGAATTGAGATCCGGATTTATGTATTGGAATGATGTGAGAGAGTTTGAAGTCATTGGGGTAAATGCTATGCCTGATGCAGTTGTTGAAAATATGATGTATTGGAATGATTATATGCTTTTTAATTGATTTAATTGTGGTATTGCTAATGTTATCTGGGCCATTTGCAGACTTCTCTTTAAGGTTGTCAATTTGTTTTGAGATTTCAAGTTCTGTTATTTCGTTGAATGTAGATAGTTCATATGTAGTGACATTAGAATCTGAAAGGCCGGGAGGAATTTGATTCGAGTGAATGCTAAGACTGGGATTATCATCTATGAGGGTTGAGGCGATGTTTGTAAAGAAGTGATTGAAATTGTTTGCAATGCTCTCAGCGTCTTCGATGGTTGTGTTATTGTCAGTAATGATTTTTTGAGGAGTTTTATGAACTTTTTGGTTCCTGTTTGAGATTTCGTTTATGACGTGCCATGTTTTTTTGGAGTCGTTATGAGCATTATGTAGTTGTGTAGAGTAGTATTGTTGTTTTTGTTTTTTTATGATTGAGTTTAGGTAGTTTCTAAATAAAATGTATTCGTTCCGTTTGGTGTGGTTCTGTGCTTCGTTTTTGGATGTGCAATATTTTTCGTGATTTTTATAGATCTTAAAAAGTTTGTTTCTGTGTTGTATTGAGATTATTAGTCCGCGCGTAATCCACGGTTTTATGTGTTTGTGCTTACTTTTTGGCGGTGCTATTGTTTCTTGACTTTTTTTAATATAATTTTGAAGTATTTCATAGAAGGTATTTAAAGCCAAATTTGGGTTGTCATTAGATAGGACAGCGATCCACGATTCTTCGTTCAGTAAGTTATTTAAAGTTGAATAGTTGATTTTAATCATTGCTTTGTTTTTCGGTTCAACAGAGATGGATAAATTTGGTGTATGATGGCCGTAAAAGGTGGGATAGTGGTCAGTTATGTCGATTTTTAATGTAGCGGATTTATGTTGGAAATTTTTGTGTGTTTTTAGAAATATATGGTCAAGACATGTATCGTTTGGATGATTAGGTCTGGTAGTGTTGTTTATATATGATAGGTATCCTGTGGAGTATAGAACATTTAGATATTCGTTTGCGGTCGGATTTAATACAGCGTTTTGTATATTTATGTTAATATCACCCATAAAAAATGCAAAATCGAATTGATTAGAGCTGTTATTGTTGATAAAAGTTTTGATTTCTTGTGTAAACAAAATTGGGGATAAAAAAGGGGAGCGGTATGCTGTTAAAATTGAGTATTTTTTTCCTTTGGAGGAGAAGGTTGCATGGACGGCATTTGCATATTTGAAATGAGTGTTGTCTATGCTAATGTTGGATATGGTGTGTATATTGTAAAATATGGTTATGCCATCGTGAGAGGTGTGTCTAGACGGAATTGAAAAAGTAGTGTAGTTTGGTAAGTTGAAAGGGGTACATTCACGCATTTGTGTTTCAGTGAGTGCAATAAAATCAATTTGGAAGGTTAACGAATTTAAAAGGATACAGAAATCATCAAAATTTTTTCGAATGCTTCTGATGTTCATGTTTAGTATGTTGAAAGATGTGTCGTAGAAAAGTGTGTTTACATCTTCAAAATTGTCACATTCAAGAGTTTCAGGGATGCTGTTTTCTTCTGAAGGGGCCATTTTTAGTTGAGTCCGGAGGTCATCTTTGAAGGTACAGGAGGGAGTCCAGGTTATTGAAGGGGTATGTCGCTCGCGTCTCTGATGTATATAATTGGAGTATCCTTATTTTTGCGGAGAAGGACGTTCCCGTTCTTCGTCCACGCGTATTGGTAACCCATCGCCTTTGTTGCTCTCGCTAGCCAGAGTAATTGCTTGTTTTGTGGCGTCAGCTTTTCATTTATGTAGATAGGGTTTATCGAGGTGGAGTGATTTATATCTTTGGCGGAGAAATATCCCGCTTTCTTTTTTTGGGAAAGGATCCTGTCTTTCAATTCTTTTGTAGCCATCTTTATTGTTATACATTTCTTTAGTGAGTTGGTGTAAATGTTTATTATGGAATTATTATTTAGTAAATCTTCACACCCTATTTTTTTAAAGATGCATTCAATAGGTAATTTAGGATTTTCTTCTTTTTTAGTTTCGATTCCGTTGATTTCGAGCGATGTTTCAAGGCAGTTTTGTAGAGATTGATTTACAACAGATTTTAAATTTTTGTTTTCTTTTTCCACTTCCTTAATTTTTTTGTGTAGTTTATTTCTCTCTACTTCATAGTCATCGATTTTTAGTGAAAGAAAGTCAATGGTCTTGGTGAGTTCGCACAGCTGGTTCTTGAGGTTTTTTACATCTTTTAATTCAGCAGAGAATTTTTTTTCTATAATTTCCGACATATCTTTTTTTAAGCTATCGATGTTTTTTTGGTTTTCAATGTTTTGAATAGCTATTTGAGACATTATGTCTTTTTTCATTACGTCCATTTTTTTTTCTAGGAACTGTATGATTTTATCTTCGCTATCCAGAATGGTTGTCTTGCCTCTGGTGCTGCTCATTGTGTATTTTTTAAAATAAGTTTATTGTTTAATTAGATGTTCTATATTTTTTGTTTAAAGGGTTTCAAAAATATCACACGTTACAATGCAGATTAAAATTAAATTTAAAAGAACAAAAAAAAAAATGCGGTTGAAAAAAAAGCAGCAAAGTTTTTTTTTTTTTTTGGAAACTGTGGGGTTTGAACTGACTTCCCGTATTCCACGGAGAGAATTGGCGAAACGTTTATACCACCAGGCTACTGACCGCCTGTGACGTATCGATAAATAATTATAATATTAATTGTGAGGGCACAGGTCCGTTTGTATTTGTTGTAATAAAAGGTTTTGATTGAGTTTGCAAGGCGGTCACTGTCACTTCAAATTGTCACTTTAATCACTTAAAATTGTAATGACTAGGCCGTTTAGACTAAACTAAATTGGAAGAATCACTTCACTGGTTTTTCAGGTAAACACCAACCGTCGGTTGTTTGATTTTGGTGAGATTTTAACTATGAATTTGAGCGATTTTTGTGGAGCGATTATTTGACGTGCGCACTGTTTTAAATGTTGTCGTACATTTGCATACTACATCAGCACAAAGACAATTCGTCTACCTAGCTCCTAAAACCTGAAATCTACTCCTTGATAACTTGAAACCCGACTCCATACATTCAATACAACTCACACCATAACATTCTTATCTCCCTTCATACATCTCTTACATTCCCCAATCTTCTTCATTAAATTATGACATAGAACATTTATAACCAAATCTGAATTGTATCATTTTATTACTATTATTATTTATTGTATGCAGCGACATCCCTAGGCGCATGGCGGTTGACATAATACCAAAAATTTATCTTCTGTACAATTTTTTTTTTATTGAGTGTAATAAATAAATAAATTTAAAACTCGGCCGTTTTGCAATTCGTCTGAGTGTAAACTTGTTTGTACGTCCCGTTTCTGGTTCAGGCTGGAGTTAATGATTATTCAATCAAGATTATTTTACTATTGTGTATTTTGTACCTACTTTTTTTTTTTTTTTTTTTTTTAATTTTTATTCCAGATCTCGGGGAGGGTGGTGCAATCCCACGAACTCCATATTATACATAGAATATATATAAAGTAAATATAAAAAAATATTGTAAGATTATACATACACAATAAACGAAAACAAGAGACCATAATAAAAATAATGCAAAAAAACATAATGAGATTAAAGTTTTTTTTTTTTTTAATAGAAAAAATATTAAAAAAAAATATATATTTATATATATATATATATATATATATATATATATATATATATATATATATATATATATATATAGGTCCCACAACATTTATTGCGTCCGTGCGTAAGTCCGTCTTTGGGCGTCCAGCACTTCTAGTTCTTTTTTTTAGATTGTTTTTGTGAATATTGCACTATGTTTTACTCACGATAATCGCTAATATCATATTTTTTTAATATTCATAATAATGCAGGTTTTGATGTTTATTACACTTTCATACATTTCTAGCGTCACGTACATACTCACGTCCGGGTGTATATTTTTTGTATATTGAAGGTTCCTTTTAATATAGGTTTCACGTCCGTTCACTCTAATTTATTTGTTACGTCTGCCGTATATTGCTGACTATTCTAATAAAGGTTTCACGTCCATACTGAATAATATATTCTTGCGTCCGAGTGTATATTATTTGTTTGTTACATGGCGTTTTGAAGGTCGATTTAATTTTTACGTCTTCCGTATATAAGACCCTTAAGACTCTTGGATTTGTTTTGAGAGTTTCAAAAGGTAAATTTAGGCCGTTGTTATGCCCCTTATATTATTAAACCCCTTAGGATTACATGACTTATTCTGATATGGGAGATATATTTCACCTTAAAAATAATCAATATAAATATTGTTTATTTTAATTCTTTTATATATCGAGACAAATAGACATCTATAATTTTTGCAATCTTTTCTTTATTTTGAATATCTACTTATGTGAGACTTCTTATCATTTTTACCAATGTGTCTTATTTTATTATACGCTTTTGTTGTAACATTTTTTTTTTTTTTCATTCTATTTTGTTTTCTCTATTGTTTTAATTTTGAAGAATATATAATAACTGCGATACTCAACTATTAAACTAGAATGTAAACGTCTATTAGGTGTAATAAATAAATAAACAAATAAATAAACAACACAAAATATTTCTTACTTTTCTAGTGAAGTTTTCACGTTCATAGTGAATTAATTAATTAATTACAGCATCTGTGGTTGAGAGATAAGACTCTCGACTCGCAATCCGAAGCCCGTAATCTGACTGTCAAACCCGGCGTGCGCAAATAATTTTTTTTTTGTTTGTGTTATTTCACAATTAATACATTAAACATAATATAAAGTGTGTTTGCAGCACGTTCCAGAGTGAAATATACTCTCAGTATCGCCCTGGTGTGTGACCACCATTCCGAATGGAAACGTTATTTCCAAGCTTTTGCCGTGTTTGGTGACCAGATATAAATAGCCAGGTACTTTTCTACATTTCTCTTCCTCATCTTCTTCCCCTCCCCAATACCTTCACCCTAGTACTCAGATTGGGGATGCCACAGTCTCGCTGTTCCAGACGGGAGCGGTTGAGACTCTTGTGCGGTATATAAAAAATATATGTATATATATTTATGTTTTATTTTTTTGACATCCAGAAACACACCAGACCTGACAACAAACTGTCTATTGATAGTGAGAAGTTTGAATGAATATCTTGTTGCACCTTGTATACAAACGTACCTACTGGGCGCAGGCGTGCGACAATTTTTTTTACAACGATATCCTTAGTAAAAATGTATCATTTCATAACGCGCCAGTTCGCTCCATTGCAGAGGGCGGTTGGACATTTTTAGGTCGGGATATCAATTTACCGTCCACTGTAAACCATCTTACAAAAATGTCCACCCGCGCAAGGCGCTTTTTAGTTCTGAGTGCTAAGTGGCAACGTTGTAAATGAACTGAATGTTGCCAAATCTGGCGTGTTGCTTCACCAAGGACTCAAACAATACATAAAAATGTACAAATTCGCCAACGGCCATGGGGACGCAATACTATCGACGAAATGCGTGGACGCAGCACGGCCGTCGTTATGTATACAAAATAATATCTACTCGTGATTGGTCACGAGGATACAATACCATCGACGCAGAACTTCTGTCGTTACGTATTCAAATAATAATATCTGTTTTTATATTTAACTTAATTAGTTCAACCTCAAATTGCAATATTTTAATTAATGAGTTAAACATATTAATACCATTAAGTTCAAAATAAAAATATTTTTTTATTTTTATTTCTTAACATCTTTAGTGTTACAATATTTACAACATAATATTAAATAATATTTAAATCACTTTTCTGATAAGTAAGATGCTTGTGCTTAGGAGAGGACAACAATATATTTTTACATATTTATATTGCAAATATTATTACAAAAACTATTAATAGCCTTACAAGAAAATACAATAAAAGTAATAAAAACAGGTTAGTTATAAATAATACCAAGGAAGGAATGATAAGCAGAAACATAATATGTGGAGTTTATTAAGCAGAATTGATTTGAAAGTACCTACACGGCACACACGCTCATGTAATCTAGTAAAATAAAAATGCTTGTCTTAGAAGAATATGTTCAACATATGTATAATAACATTCTCTCTGATTCTATCTTCAATGTAACCAAAATAAATATAAAAACTATATTAAAAATGTATTAAACGTGTACCAAACTGCATAAAATGTTATTATATTATGTAATGACATATATTATGTAGTATTACGTTATAATAATCGTCTGTTTTAATAATCTCCTGTTATAATAATCTCCAGTTAAAATAATCTCATGTTATAATAATCTCCCTCTTGAATAACGTTATATTTTTTACAAAATGAAACAATACTATGTTTTAAACCACTTTATATTTATTTTATACAATATTTGGGTTCAATCCAAACCGGTCGACGAAATATAAATTAAAATAAAGTGGCTTAAAACAAAGTATTTGTTTCATTTTGTATAATGTCAAGCCACTAAGTGTTTGCTTTCTTCGATAAATTTAATATTTTTTAGTTCTTGTAAGTATAGTTTTTAAATTTTTACATACATAATAGAATAGAATATTGCGGAAATCTGCAATTGGTTTCTCAGTTAGGTAAATTACACGTGTATAAATGAACCACATTGTAAACTGTTGATTTCCCTGAAATAAAATAAATAAATAAATAATTTAAAACAATAAGAAAATTTATTAGGTGGTATTAGAGAATTTTAAATTGTTTTTTTTTGTAACTGTCATAATTTTCCTCAGATATATCCAGGAGTAATTGATTGAATAATTTTATACCGTTAAATAAATAATGATGTTTTGCTGTTGTAGTTCGAACAAGTGGTACGGTTAGTCTCCAATATAAATAATTATTTAGCTTAAAATTAATTATGGAATATTATTTTTATCAAATAAATCTTTATGTAATTGAAGTTCTTAATGTACGAGTATTTTTGTCATAAATTTTTGTGAGAAGGGGAACCGGGAAACCTTGGAAAACATTTATTGTTGGATAGTTATATGGCTTTTTTAAATATGATTTTTATTAATATTTTTTGAATTGTCACAAGTGGACGTAGGTATGATTTATACGCACCCCCCCCCCCCCGCAAACCACGATTTCATATTGTAGTAGTGTAGAATGTGCAAGTGCAAAATAAATACCTTTAAGTATTTTTAATGATACAGTATTTCTAAGTCTAAAAAACACAAAGATGAGTTTTCTCATTCTGTCTACTGTGGAGTTTATTTGACTTTTCCATTTGATGTTATTATCGGTAATTATTCCAAGATGTTCACAGCCTTAGCACCCTGATCAAGTTTCTGAAAGAATCGCTTGGGTACCTACTGGACTATAAGGGTATAATAGAGCTGTGTATTCGATACATGCGATTATATTAATTAGCTAATTATTTAGATTCATTAATTGACAAACAGTTTGCGTTACATATTGGTATTTCGTTAACATTGATATCAGTAAATTTTTCTTTAGCATAGATTACAATTCCACTACTTTTATTTTTGTGATAATTTGTGACATATTGTTTGTAGTTTGGAATACTTGGTATATTTTTATGTATTGCATGCGAGTGTGCCTCGGATAGTATTAAAAAATCTGGTTGTAGACATAATGTTAAATACATAGGTATACCAGAAGTTCGTCCATGTTTCAAATTATACTCCTTATGTTTAAGTGCAAGATTGTTAGTAGATTTATTATATTGTTCTAGATTTTAGTGCATTCGCTGTATGTTTCACATACGTATTCTTCTATATTTTGATTTTTTGTTGATTTCATTTAAGTTAAAGTTTTCATTGCATTTATGAAGGTGTGATAAAATATATAGTTATAATTCTATAAATATATTAATAATAATCCTCACAATTTGTGTTACGATATTCTTGCTAGATTTCAATTCATATCTTGAGGTTTTTATTTTATTCTATAAGATTTATTTTATATTCAGATAGTATTCGGGAACTTATAAATTATTTGTTTAATTGACATCAATATTTAATTTAAAATAAAACAATAACTTTGTAAACACCACTTTTATTTTTTATACTTTGTGCCGACCGGGTTTCGCTCCCAAAAAAACGCTTTTTCTTTAAAAAAAAACAACAACGGACGCAATACTACCAACGTAATGTGTAAACGCATCACGATCGTCGTTATGCATTAAAAACTACGCAGGATGGTTCTTAGTTCTTAGTGTCAAGCGGCATCGTTGTAAATTAACCCAACGTTGCCAAATCTGATGATTTACTCAACCAAACGCTCAAATAGTTTATAAAAATGTACTCGTGAATGGCCATGGGGACGCAGTACTATCGAAGTAATGCGTGGACGCAGCAAAATCGTCGTTATGCATTAAAAACCACGCAAGACGATTCTTAGTTCTGAGTATCAAGCGGCATCGTTGTAAATTAACCAAATGTTGCCAAATATGATGATTTACTCAACCAAACGCTCAAATAATATTTAACAATGTACTCCGAATGGCCCCGAGGATGCAGTACTATCGACGTAATGCGTAGACGCAGCAAGACCGTCGTTATGTATTCATAATAATATTTCAACGTGATCGGCCAGGGGGACGCAATACTATCAAAGTAATGCGTGGATGCAGCATAACCGTCGTTGTATATTCAAAATAATATCTACTCGTGATCGTTCACTGGGACGCAATACTATCGACGTGATGCATGGAAGCATCATGATTGTCATTATGAGTTAAAAATAGTATATTCTCATGAGCGGCTACGGGGACGCAGTACTATCGACGTAATGCGTGGACGCAGCACGACCGTCGTTATGTATATAAAATAATATCTACTCGTAATCGGTCTTGAGGACGCAATACTAACGATGTAATGCGTTGACGCAGCATGATCGTCGTTATGTATCGAAAATTATATTACTTCGTGGACGCGGCAAGATCGTAGAAATGAATAAAAACATACACTGCTCGATATATACATCGTGTAGCGAACCTGTCGGCAAAATGTCAAACGTTCAATATTCGTTTCCAGACATTCTGAGACATTTTTTGCTTCCACAAAAATTTTCGCCATACGATTCTACATGGGGTAAGCATCGTTCTGGCCAATTTTGAGGTCAAAACATTGTAGCGTCCGTATATCGGACGCTGTAAGTCGGTGGACGCTGCAATGCTATGGAGTTTTTAGGGGTCGGACGCAACAAATGTAGCGGGATATATATATATATATATATATATATATATATATATAAATAAATATATATATTTTTTTAAATATACAAATGTTATACATATCGCAGCTGCCGCCTGGTCCCAGAAATCTACAAGTGCGTCTTCTGTTTCCTGGGAGAAAGGGCTGCCGTCGGACCAATGTAGCTCAAAATACTCTTCGTCTTACCTAGAAAAAGACAAAATTTGAGACCAATGATTACACTATTCTAGTATTGTATACATATTTATTAAATTACATGGATAAAATTAATATTAAAAAAATTAAGAAAAAGGGGACATTAATGGTGATGGATTAATTCACTGTCGAACTTTTGAACTTTCTTATATGGGAAAAAAATCGCGTTTTATGCAGTTTCTGCAGAATTTGTAGGGACCCAAAACAAAACTTCTTGAGCGAGTTTCAATGCAATATAAATTAGGTGTATACCTTCAGAATATTCCTTCAAATGAGGATTCCACACTGCTCAAGCGTAGGTACTGTAGGTTACTTACATTGTAATCGCAAGGCGAATCAAGAATGGACTGTAAAATTAATTGTGAACTTGAAGTTGACACAACGATGGTTAGAGATGGTGAACAGGGAATAAGGAAGGAATCCGACTTACCCCTTTGATGTTCGTCAACGATGTTGCTGGTTGGTTTCACTCACAGGAGATGATTTATTGCACACGCAACTTCCACAACATCTGGGTTGGGTAAGAAACACACTGATGGGAACCGAATATATTCACTGCACAGTATTCAACCCCGAGTTGATATCAATAAAAGCACTGATCATAAAGAGATGTTCCTCAAACCGGCTTCATCAATAAACTGATTTGACAGTTATGTTTATTGTTGTAAATGTCACACAAACGTGGGTATTGTCGGATAATGACAGGTACTTGTAGGTAATAGGATTGGAAAATATCAAGGACAATTTTAAAGGAAGATTGTTGCGTCAACATTTCCGCCCACCTAATTTTGGAACAAAATTAACAAACAAAAAATAGCCCCGGTACTACATATGAGATCAATCACAATATAATAAAAATTATAAGACGCAAGCACACCGGCTGTCTTTTGGGTACAAATAGTCACGAACTATGTTATCAACCAAAAAAATAAAGAATACTATTATGAGACGCAAGCATATTGGCTATCCTCTGTGTATGTATCGAAAAAAAAAAAATTATAAAAATGAAAAAAAAAAAAAAAAAAAACATATTAATAGAGCAACCTAGTACTTATGGCTCTATGATAAAAATGTTGCTGAGTATTGAAGTAAAATGAGTTATTCTATGGGCAAGGGACATAATTTAACCGCTGGACGGACAAGGTTGCCCTTATTTGTTTTGAGTGTGGCAACTCGAACAATATCATCCTTTCCCGGATGAACTGCGATAATTCGCCCTAAAGTCCATCGCATGGGGGGAAGTCGTTCGTCCTTGACTAGCACTAATTGGCCAATCTTTAAATTGGGTCGGTCGTTCAACCATTTTGCACGTTGTTGTAGAGTATTAAGGTACTCTACATTCCAACGTCGCCAAAAGTGCTGAGACATCTTTTGTATGTGTTGCCAACGACTTAATCGGTTTGACTCAGTATCGGACAGGTCATATTCGGGAAGTCCCAAAAGAAATCCTCCTATCAGAAAATGGCCGGGTGTAAGGGCATCGACATTTTCTGGATCGACCGATAAGGGGCAGAGAGGGCGTGAATTTAGAATAGCTTCGATGGTAGTAAGAAGCGTGGTAAACTCCTCAAATGTTAGAGAAGTATCACCGACAACTCTTACTAAATGATGTTTTACCGATTTGATTCCGGATTCCCACAGCCCACCAAAGTGCGGACTGGCGGGAGGATTAAATGTCCACACAATGCCCTTTTGGGCAAGGAAGTCTGAAATTACTTCACGTTGAGGTGAAGAATGAAAATATTTGAATACCCCAGTTAGGTATCGTTTTGCTCCTACAAAATTTGTGCCGCAGTCACTGTAGACCTCGGAACACAAACCCCGTCGATTAGTAAGTCGCGTTAAGGATGCGATGAAAGCATCAGTGGAGAGATCTGACACGACCTCAAGGTGCAATGCCTTGGTAGCCATGCAGATAAATAGGCATAAATAAGCCTTGGTGGTTTTGGCTCCACGACGTTTATGATCCTTCAGCAGAAAAGGTCCACCAAAATCGACGCCTACACGAGAGAAGGGACGACTAGGTTGGACACGAAAGGATGGCAGATCCGCCATCATAGGTGGATGTGCGGTGGCCCTAAACTTGTGGCAAGTGACACATTTTGATAACTGAGATCGAATGACGGTACGACCGGACATAATCCAATATTTGCGTTGAATAAGAAATTAGAGAGTGCGCGGTCCGACATGAAGATATGCGCGGTGATGGTAATCAATTAACAACCTGGTCAAATGACTAGATTTGGGGAGTAAAATGGGATGTTTAATTTCGGATGGAAGTTCAGAATTTGTTAGCCTACCGCCCACCCTGAGAATACCATGGTGGTCAATAAAACGTTTCAATTTTTGAAGACCAGAAGAACACATTTGATTAGAACTTAATAGAATAAGATCGTTGTGAAAAAAGACTTCCTGTTCGAGTTTAATCATCTTCATGAGTGCATTGTCAAGTTCTTCAATAGTAAGTACCGCATGATTCAAGCTCTGTTTCGCCGTTTGGGAAACGTCAGATAGACAATTCGTTTTGAACCTAAGGATCCAAGCAATGACTTTCTTTAATTTTGATAATGAGGAATACATCGCTATAATAGAAGATGATTTTAATTCTACACTAAAAACGGTAGGTTTCTGGGGTTGAATTTCCGGTAATTCACTTACTGGAATAGATGGTGGCCTCGCCGTAGGCCAATCCTCAAATGGATTACGGAGCCATGACGGACCTGAAAGCCAAGATTGATGTTCTATAAAATGAACGGGAAGGGTACCTCGGGACCCATAGTCAGCACTGTTATCCTCTGAAGTAACGTGGTTCCAAATTGCTCTTGGTGTATTGTCAAGGATCTGAACAACACGGTTCGCGACGAAAGTTTTTAATAAATGTGGTGGCGTCTTGAGCCAGGATAAGACAATCGTCGAGTCAGTAAAGAGAATAACATTTTTAATTTGCGTGGCAAAATGTACTGATGACAATATATATTTGATAAGTTTTGATAGCAGCACAGCTGCACATAACTCTAGTCTAGGGATTGTTAATGACTTTAAAGGTGCGACCTTGGATTTGGCCATCAACAAGTGGCTGGAGTTATCGTTTTTAACAAATAAATATGTCACAGCGGCGTAACCTAGTTGGGATGCATCGCAAAATCCTACGAGAATACAATGACTATCTAGGTTCGTATGGTAATGACGTGGGATTCGTAAATGTTGTAGCAATGGAAGTTGTTCCACAAAGCTTTTCCAAGTGGAAAGGATGTGGAGTGGAACTTCGGAATCCCAGCCCACATTCAACTTCCACAATTCCTGCATAATCCTTTTTGCCGTGAAGATTACAGGAGACAACCACCCTAGTGGATCGTATATCCGAGCAAGGGTTGACAATATATTCCGTTTCGAATATACTGCCGAATTTGGTATTGAAATGTGATAAGAGAAATAATCCACTTCGGGATTCCAATACACGCCTAATATTTTAACATTCGATTGAGTTTTGTTAAAATTCATTAATGGTTGTTGAGTTTCAGAATCATGCTCGAGTAATTCTGAACAGTTGCTTGCCCATTTGCTGAGCTCTAGTTTGGCTGATTTTAAAATGGCTACAATATCATCCTTGAGGTGGCGAGCCGATTCAATGGAGTCCGCACCAGTCGCCAAATCATCAACATAAAAATTCTCTAACAGTGCCCTCGAAGCGGCAGGATAGCTTTCCCTCTCATCTCTGGCCAATTGACGTAGAATCGAAATGGCCAAAAACGGAGAAGATGTTAAACCGTAGGTTACAGTTAGAAGTTCATAATCTTTCATCGGTTCATGCGGTGAATTGCGCCAAAGGATGTGCTGATATTTACGGTGATCAGGAATAATCAAAATTTGCCGGTACATTTTACAAATGTCGGCAGTAAAGACGTACTTATGAAATCTAAAATTTAATATCATGTATGGTATTTCTGTTTGTAGTTTTGGACCACTATACAGCATGTCGTTTAATGACACATCGGAGGCCTTCGCAGACCCGTCAAAAACCACGCGAATTTTACCTTTTTCATTAATTACAGCGTGATGGGGTAAATAGTTTGCCCCAGAGTGGGGTGTTACACGTTTCATGTGACCTAGACTTTCATATTCATCAAGAAAATCCGCATAATTTGACGCCAACGTCGCATCCCGGTAAAAACGCTTTTCCAACTTGCGCATTCGTGATTCAGCCAAGCTGTAGGTATTTTGCGGAAAATGACTGTCCGATTTAAAAAAAATCGGAACCACCTATCTTCCATCTGTCTGTCTGTAATGCTCCTTCTGAAATATTTCTTCCGCTTTGGTATTATCGGGGTTCAATTCAGAAATGACCGGAGCTTCTTCAATTTCCCAGAAATTTTTCATTGTATCATTTAATGACATGTCGGACAATGTCAAAAGTGACATTGTCGATGAATCAGTTGATTGACATCCAACTTTCCCGAGAATAATGTAGCCAAAAACTGTATTGAAAGTTCGGGTTACCCCGAACGATATGAGATTGATCATCCAAAATATTTGGATACAGATCGGCGCCGAGTAGAAAATATATTTGACCCGGCTGATCAAAACTTGGATCGGCCATCGTTAAATTGAGAAATCGCGATTTCACACTTTTATCCAGTGCCACAAATGGCATCCATGAAGTAATTTCCTGAATCACTATGGGTGTCGCGGATAACGTAGGTGCTTGCTGATTAACAGGTTTGATAACACATGATGTTATACCTGTGCATGAGTTGACAGCTGTCTGTCCTAATCCATTTAATGGAATCTTATATTTTCGTATAGATAAACCTAGCCTCTTGGCACAGCCCCGAGTTATAAGAGAGACTTGGCTCCCGTTATCGATAATAATTCGAATAGGTAGGGTGACTTGGTCAACAGTGGATCACTTTTTTTTGGAGGCATATAACTTCAACACCAGTTGAGGCATTGTAATGAAAACTTTCACAATGGTTCATTGTTTATCATTCTTGTAAATTGTAATAGTTTAAACTCCGCCTGGGAAGGAAAGTAATATGTACTTATTTGCGATGAGGGAAAATGATCCACTGTGGAACTTGGTGGTACACAGTGGATCAACCTATATTTAACAGTGGATCAAGGATGGGAATTCTTTTAAATAAAAAATTAATACTAGAAATAAATCAGTTTTTATTATTGAAAGAGAAGAACAAACAAAATAGCCCATGGCCAGATAAAAAATAACTGGATTTAAAAAGAAAAAAGAGAACGAAAACAATTATCTAAAGAAGCTAAATAATTTTTTAAAACTCTTGAAATAATTTTTGAGAATTTCTTCTTGTTCCTTAGAAAACACCATACTCACTTCATAGTTAGGAACAAATCGCTTATTTACTACATTGGGCAAATTATTTTGTTTTTTATACCGCTGTAACGTAGTAAAAGCAATTTTTGTATGCTTTGCCGCCCCACGGATACTTGAGCCTTCTGAAATTAGCTTTAATGCCTCTTCTATTTCCGCCTGCGTATGTTTGCCTATTTTTCTTTCTTTCGTCCCTCAAAACAAACAATCAAGACAAATCAGGCATCACCTTACACAGTGGATCATGATCCACTGTGTAAGGTGATCCACTGATCCACTGTAGAACAACACTCCATTTTTAACTAAACATATTATTCTGGCTTTACCCTTTTGAATAAGACATATTTCTGGGTGTTAACACATGTTGTAATAACTACTGATAACAACTAAAATATGCTAAAATTTTTCATGGAAAAAATAATGAAATGGTACGTAAAAATATACTCACGTGATTTTTTTTCTCCTACTACAAAAACACTAAATACAGCACCACACGTCTATTCGCCTGCGCAGCCGGACAAGTACTGACTTGTTTAGTAGCATGGAGGAACACCTACCTAAGAGCCGAACACATTTGCAAACACACTAAGAACTTTCGAGATATTGGAGTCATCCACTGTACCATACCGATCCACTGTAGACCAGGTCACCCTACATACTTTCCGAATTTATTTTGGATGTGAACAACTGCTGTGCTCAATAATACAGTGTGTGCTTTATTCACATGTACGTTTGACCTTGCGACTGCAGTCAATGACGTGGTAGTCACATTTTCACCCGTTGAGGGTGTTTCAAAATGCAACATAGAATGGTGTCGTTTGTTGCAAATTTTACAGTTAGACTGTGTTTTACATTCACCGAATCTATGCAACTTTAAACAGTTAAAACATCGATTTAACTCTTTAATCCGATTTTTCCTTTCAATTGGAGACATTTCATGAAATTTAGTACATTTATAAATGGAGTGATTTTCTCTGCATATAGCGCACAAGTCAGAGCTAAGACTTGCAGTCAATAAGGACTTTCTCGCAACCGACGACTTTAGTTTAGGTATGTTCGTAGTGATTGGGTTTGATGCTTCAAGAATTCTAATTTGATTGTGTAAAAATTCAAATAATTGAGATGTCTCCGGTAATTTTGTTCGCATAAGTGAAGTTTCGAATTGTCGTCTGGTGTCTTGATCCAAACATCGTACAATTATGTGGGCAACAAAGTTACTAAATAAGTTTTCATGTTTCATTGCATTCAAGGCAGATAAATTCTCTTGAAAAGTATTTAAGAGATGAGTTAATCCATTTATCGATTCATTAGGTAAAGGTTTAAAATTCATCATCTCATCTACATAAAATGTAAATAAAAATCTACTATCTTCATACTTCTGCAGTAGAATATTCCAAGCTATTGGATAATTTTCGGAAATTAAAGGTAATGTTTTTACTAAATTTAATGCGGTTCCCCGCAGTAACGATATTGAATGGTGGAATTTTTCAATGTCTGTGTACATCGCATTATTGTGTACTAAGCTCGCAAATAATGCATGAAAACTATGAAATAAAACTATCCGGCTCGAAGGACCAAATAATGTAATCGCAAGGCGAATCAAGAATAGACTGTAAAATTATTTGCAGAACTTGATTCTAATTTAATGTTTAAATTCTTACGGTTTTCTTTTTCAGATAAAATTTCAAAATACAAGACATCCAATTCCCCGGAAACTGTGGTAATCTCCGAACAATCGCCTGCCTTGTCTGATTCGATTAATATAGCTTCGATTTCATTATGTAATGATTCTATTTCCTTGAGCCACTCAGAGACTTTGTCACAACGGCTTAAAAAGATTTCCCTTTTCTTCTCATCTTGGTCTAAAAAAGGAATCAATTTATGTGTAATTTGAATTCTTGCTAACATACGATCTCTACGAGCCTTCAATATAGCGACCTTCTTATCTGCCATTTTGCTCATCAATTTGTAAGAATAATGATTTTACACAGAAAACAGCCAATACGCAACGACAATAATAATTTTGAATCTAATGAATTTAATTTCTAATTCAATCCGGCTCGAAGGACCAAATAATGTAATCGCAAGGCGAATCAAGAATGGACTGTAAAATTAATTGTGAACTTGAAGTTGACACAACGATGGTTAGAGATGGTGAACAGGGAATAAGGAAGGAATCCGACTTACCCCTTTGATGTTCGTCAACGATGTTGCTGGTTGGTTTCACTCACAGGAGATGATTTATTGCACACGCAACTTCCACAACATCTGGGTTGGGTAAGAAACACACTGATGGGAACCGAATATATTCACTGCACAGTATTCTACCCCGAGTTGATATCAATAAAAGCACTGATCATAAAGAGATGTTCCTCAAACCGGCTTCATCAATAAACTGATTTGACAGTTAAGTTTATTGTTGTAAATGTCACACAAACGTGGGTATTGTCGGATAATGACAGGTACTTGTAGGTAATAGGATGGGAAAATATCAAGGACAATTTTAAAGGAAGATTGTTGCGTCAACATACATCTTATAAATATTAGTTAAAGAATAATAAATTTAAGTCTTAATTATTATTGCTACAGCACTAGAAGTTATTCAAATTCTTCTGCAAGGGTTTCATATAATTTCCATAGCTTTGTCGTCAGCAAACATCATGGAAAATGCTGGTTAAATCTGAATAAGGTACTTACATGATGCAATTCTGGAGAGGTTAAATGAACTTGTTTGATATAATCGTGGCTTTGTTTAACAGTTTCTGCATCCTAATACGTGGTATAGTATTGCGTCAGAATACGGAGAGGTCTGAAAAGGAAAATTAATTAAATTATTAGCCAATGAAGTACATTCAGGAATCGGGAACATTGTATCAAAGAACGAGAGGTCAGTACCTGTATTTAACAACGGGTTCAGGTCCTTCTTTCAATTGGTGGAGATAGACCGGATATTTTATGATGACTGGAAGATTAAGCGTTTGCAACGCATTCTTTTTTAATCCCAAAAGTACCGTATTTTTGCTTTCAATCGCGAAATGACACCCACAAACAAACGTATTTCTTGCTGATTCTTGCTAGCACCGGATTATCGAATCCGTCTGAGCAACCTTTAACACAACACGGCATTAATTTATTACCTTGAAGAATTCTAGCAAGCAACCTTATTTTTAGATGGGTGAAAGAAAATTCAAAATATTCACGCTAAAAACTTCAACTGACTTCAACTTTCGAAATGGCGTCTTGGAAATTACCGTTATTTTTTATCGGAGCATAACCCATGCTTAGCTTCTCTTTCTGTTACACAAGTCGCTATGGTAGAGAGCGAGAGATCAAACTACAATTTTTGCTCTGAGCCAATGAGATCTGAGCTTTCAGCCACAACAGCTTTGTCTATAAGAATCTGGGTTGGGGATAATTCTTCCCATCAGGGTTACAAGGTCAGACGGGAGTTATACGCCCCTGGGCTAGAGGAAACTAAAAAAGGCGCGACCATAGACAATTAAATATTAATTCGTAGCCTACCCCATTCATTGGACTAAAACATTATTTAAAAAATAAAAATGTTTCAAATGTCGAAATATTCCATCACAACAAGAAAGATCTTTAACCCTAGAAAGATAGTCTGCGTAAAATTTACGCATGCGTTTGCGAAATATCGCTCTCTCTTTCTAAATAGCGCGAATCCATAGCCGTGCGTTTAGGACATGTCATTTGTCACTGAGAGCTGTCATGTAGTGTAAGTGTCGATAAGGTAAGTGTCACCTGTTTTGAAATATAACGAACGCCTGAGTCAAAATTACGCATGATTATCTGTTACGTTACTTTGATGATAATATGTGCCAAAGCTGTTTGTAACTGATTTTTACATAACCATATAATATGTTTCTAATATAAGATATATTGCTAATTGTTGCTTTTGTACTAAAAAAGACTGATTATTGTAGTAAAAAATAAGTTTCGTATGAAAGAGTAAGTGTTCAAAAATTTCGTTGATTTATAGAAGAAGTATAAAGTTTTTTTTTCTTTTTTAAAAATAAAGGAGTATAAGTAAACTATCTTTAATATAAATATTCTTAAATATGTGTTAATAAATAATCACATAAAATTTATTGAAATAAATAAATAAACCTCGACCTGCAGCTGCATAAAACATATGCGTCAATTTTACGCATGAGTATCTTTTCCGTACTACACAATATGATTATCTTTTTAGGGTTAAGACAAAGTGCTGTCCTGAAAAACGAGCTTAAAGTATCTTTCTTTAGTGCTCATTTTTTCAGGACAGCGCAAGTAATGTAAAATCTTGCTCCAAGATGAACAATCAATCTGTCTAAAAAATAATCTACGATTACTTGAAATTTGAAACTCTTTAAATAAAGGATTTGATTTATCATTAATCGGAAAGGGTTGTTACTGAGAAATCATTTTCAACGTTCATGTTCGGGTTCTGTGAAAGTCCTATTCAAATTCTGTAAGTATATATTCATAATTTAGTAGCTTGACAGAACTGAAATAATAACAGAACTTGAAAAAAATCTTTCATAGAACATGAAAATTAATTTTGAAATTTGTAGAATAATAAAAATTCTTCTAAACAGACCGTCATTTAGATTATCAAATATGAAATATGAAGACGTGCTTTTTACGACGTAATCGAATTATGTAATTTCTCTACTTTTAACAGAAAATTGAAGAACACAAAATTTTTAATTTCGTTTACTTAGAATTACATTTATACATTTATACTAAGAAATTAAATTCAAGATCATTATAAGTCATGAATTCTTTATCGGAAAATAGAATTTCTTTGTCCTGCTAAAAAGGAAGTCACGATTCTTTTATGTTTTGAATAAAATATAATTTTATTCATTCATTTTTTTTCTTGGAAAATGATTAAAATATATTGAACTACTACTAGGAGAGGAGTTTTTATCGTAGCCAGTAAAAGAACCGGGCATTTTCATGTGGTACTTTCACGATTCTTTTATGTTTTGATTAAAATATAATTTTATTCATTCATTTTTTTTCTTGGAAAATGATTAACATATATTGAACTACTACTAGGAGAGGAGTTTTTATCGTAGCCAGTAAAAGAACCGGGCATTTTCATGTGGTACTTTGTACTTTGGACAAATCAACATAATACCTTGTTCCGAAAAACTCAAAAGTAGTTTATACTGGGACCAAGAATTAAATACTTATGAGCTATTTACAACCCCCCCCTCCATGGAGTCGAATAAATATTGGCGTTAATTACTTCCTTCAGATTTTTTTTAATAACTGCCCCTACATGGATTTGAAAAATTACTGTGGGGAAGCAAATATCGGAATTTTTTGTTGGGAATTACCTTTCACAGAAAACTTTTATGGAAACCCCTTCTCTAACTTGACTCAAGTGAGTGTTTTGATGAATTTTAAAGGAATTTTGACCCATATGTGTAAAAAAAATGTACAATGGACAAAATCGGAATCGTTTGACCTAAATATTCGATTAGAAACGATTTGATTTCGTTTTTCTTGTTGTGATTTTTTTTAGGTTCACGGATTTCTCACTGTTAATAGATTGAAGATATGCTAGCGCTATAATATTTATAAGACGCAAGTCGAAAGAAGTTGTAATGTTCTTAAAGGCCAGGTTCATGAAAACTATATTAATTGTCTATGACTTCATTCTTGTCTATGCATAACCTATATATTTTTTGACATGTGCTTTCTTCTCCGACAGTCTTTCTTCCTGTTTCTAAACTTTGTTTATCCCGCCCTGTTAAACTTATTATCCCATGCATGTGATTGTATTTGGTAAGTAATAATACTTTAATTCATCGTATTAATTTTGGTATCGGCCGTTCTTCCAGTTTAGTTAGGGAATCTTTGGTCGTTTTGTCACAGCAGAATGTTTAAACTGTCAATTTGACATGTACATATTATTAGATTATAATAACAAATGCATTTTTTTTAAATTACAACAAATATACGTATTACAGATGTTTTATTACAGATGGATTACAACGGAATGGCGGTAGACAAAACAGTTAATAAATAAAAGATTTATCCAAGATAAAACGACGTCTTTCTCAACCATTGTCAAAACTTCGAGGTTTTTTAATGTGTAATTTTGCTAAGACTTAAGAAGCCAAATTTTAAAAACTGATTTATATTAGAATTTCCTTTACAACTTTTATCTGTTTCAGATATATTTGTTTGGGGTTAAACAAAATACCAAACTCTACCAAAGCAGACCATGGATCTACTGAAGCCAGATACTATATCCATCAAGACGGAACCAGGGCTCCAGGAAGAAGGTGGAGGTGAAATTCCATTTTCGAATTTAGATTTCGACCTCCCAGCTGTAAAGAAGGAATGCTTGCAATATGCTGATAGTTCTCAAACAGCCAGTTAGTTGTATTGCATACGTGTAAAATATAGAACCTTAATTTCGGGAACTGGGTAAAAATGACTAACTACTCGCTGCGTTGGACCTACATATATAGCCCAGCTGGCGGCGGTACTAAATACACGAGACCGCTGGTAAACTACGGGTCACTCGCTTCAGCGAGATTCTTCTGGTAGTTTCGATGGCGCTGGAATTATGCCTAGGCAATAGGCTAGAACCTTCTAGGGAATGCGCGAAATATACATAGTCCAACTCGCAAATTATTGTCGTAGGTAGCTCGCTTGGACGTCGCGAATAGGTAGCTCTTAGAAAGGTAGCTGGTAACTATTTACATTACGCGATGAAATTTGTTGCGTAAAATGTCTCGTACATTCTCAGCCCATGCGTTTTAAACTGGTCGGCTTTCTGGAATACTCTAGCAGTATTGATCGCTACAAATTCATGAATATCGATTGAGAAAACACTATCCCATTGATTTAAAACACTCTACTTACGGTGCTCTAGAGCAGCGTTTTTATATCTTAAAGACGTTCCCTCAAGCGGACGTCTGAGGTCATTTTTATCTGATTACCTTTAAATTTCCATCCAAATTTTCGCTTCTACATTGTTGATCATTGGTATAAAAAAAATAGTCAATTTTTCCAATTAATTTTTTTTTCGTTTTATATCAATGGTAAGAAGATACAGGGCTGCCCCCATGTGGGTACAATTGGAGTAGTTTGCTCCGGCGTCGAATATTTAGCCTAATATTTAACACATGGCCCTTTATATTATTTTTGATAAATACAGCGTTACAAAAAAACACAAATCATCATTTTATCGATTACAGTGATATCCTGTCTTGGCGTGTACTAATTTATACTGTGAGGGCAGCCAAAATTAAACTCGCGCCAGGCGAGGTTTGGTTCGAGGCTGGCCATGCAAAAATACAATTTATTTTTTTGTTCCAGGAATCAAAAATGTGGAGACAGTTACCATAAACGCGGATCTCGGACCCCGACAAGTTGAAGCGGGGCTTACTTATATGAAAATTGACATAGACCTTCCGGATATTAAAGAGGAATGCTTAGAACGCTTTGGAAGAATTACCAAGGCAGCAGGTAAAACCAATTTTCATTCTAAACTTGAACAATACGACCTCTCCTATTTTTTTAACGTTTCTAGGAACTTACTTCGCTTATTTACTCTTAGTTTAGGAAATAAGGTTAACCGAGTCATTTTCATCGATGTTATTTTTCAAATTTGTCGACAGATCTTAAGACGCATTTTGTGGTAAAAGGATACACTCCTCCCCATCGCAACAACTACTTCTCTCCCAAGTCAAATTTTGCAATGAACGTAAGCTCCCATGTAAGAGAAAAACCTTTTTCTTGTTCCAAGTGCAACTATTCAACAGCTCAAAAGCGATATTTAAAGAGACACATGCTGACTCACAGTGGAAAAAAACGTTTTACATGTTCCTTGTGCAACTATGCATGTTATCAAAAAAGCGACCTTAACGGACACATACGGATTCACAGTGGAGAAAAACCTTTTTCATGTTCCGTGTGCAGATATGCGTGTTCTCAGAAGGGTCAGCTGAAGAGGCACATGCTGACTCACAGTGGAAAAAAACCTTTTTCATGTTCAGTGTGCACCTATGCATGTTATCAAAAGAGCCACCTAACGAGCCACATGCTGACTCACAGTGGAGAAAAACCTTTTTCATGTTCCGTGTGCAGCTATGCGTGTTGTCAGAAGGGTCAGCTGAAGAGGCACATGCTGACTCACAGTGGAAAAAAAACTTTTTCATGTTCAGTGTGCAACTATGCATGTTATCAAAAGAGCCAACTTACGAGCCACATGCTGACTCACAGTGGAGAAAAACCTTTTTCATGTTCCGTGTGCAGCTTTGCGTGTTGTCAGAAGGGTCAGCTGAAGATGCACATGGTGACTCACAGTGGAGAAAAACCTTTTTCATGTTCAGTGTGTAACTATGCATGTTATCAAAAGAGCCGCCTAACGAGCCACATGCTGACTCACAGTGGAGAAAAACCTTTTTCATGTTTCGTGTGTAGCTATGCGTGTTGTCAGAAGGGTCAGCTGAAGATGCACATGCTAACTCGCAGTGGAGAAAAACCTTTTTCATGTTCAGTGTGCAACTATGCATGTTATAAAAAGAGCCACCTAAAGAGCCACATGCTGACTCACAGTGGAGAAAAACCTTTTTCATGTTCAGTGTGCAACTATGTATGTTATCAAAAGAGCCACATAACGAGCCACATGCTGACTCACAGTGGAGAAAAACCTTTTTCATGTTCCGTGTGCAGCCATGCGTGTTGTCAGAAGGGTCAGCTGAAGAGGCACATGCTGACTCACAGTGGAGAAAAACTTTTTTCATGTTCAGTGTGCAACTATGCATGTTATCAAAAAAGCGACCTTAACGGACACATGCGGATTCACAGTGGAGAAAAACCTTTTTCATGTTCCGTGTGCAGCTATGCGAGTTGTCAGAAAGGTCACCTGAAGAGGCACATGCTGACTCACAGTGGAGAAAAACCTTTTTCATGTTCAGTGTGCAGCTATGCGTGTTGTCAGAAAGGTCAGCTGAAGAGGCACATGCTGACTCACAGTGGTAAAAAACTTCTTTCATGTTCAGAGTGCGACTATGCCCGTTGTTAACAGGGTAACCTGAAGACACACATGCTGACTCACAGTGGAGAAAAACCACCTTTATGTTCAGAGTGCGACTATGCAAGTTATCAACAGGGAACTAAAGAGACACATGCTGATTCACAGTGGAGAAAAACCTTTTTCATGTTCCGTGTGCAACCTATACACGTTATCGAAAGAGCGACATAACGAGCCACATACTG
This sequence comes from Hesperophylax consimilis, assembly GCF_061612785.1. Classification (NCBI taxonomy): domain Eukaryota; kingdom Metazoa; phylum Arthropoda; class Insecta; order Trichoptera; family Limnephilidae; genus Hesperophylax; species Hesperophylax consimilis. The sequence goes on from NC_142852.1 coordinate 13,230,377, forward strand.
ACTCACAGTGGAGAAAAACCTTTTTCATGTTCCGTGTGCTAGATGCCTGTTGTATAAAGGGTCAGCTGAAGAGACACATACTGATTCACAGTGGAGAAAAACCACTTTTATGTTTGGAGTGTGACTATGTCAGTTATCACCAGGGTAAACTGAAGAGACACATGCTGATTCACAGTGGAGAAAAACTTTTTTCATGTCCCCTGTGCAACTATGCGTGCTATCGAAAGAGTCAACTAAAGTTCGACATGCTGACTCACAATGGAGACAAACCTTTTTCATGTTCCGTGTGCAAATATGCGTTTCGTCAAAACGGTCAGCTTAAGAGGCATATGCTGATTCAAAGTGGTAAAAAACCTTTTTGATGTTCAGAGTGCGACTATGCATGTTGTAAACAGGTTTACCTGAAGACACGCAAGCTGACTCACAGTGGAATAAAACCTTTTTCATGTTCCTTTTGCAACTATACATGTTATAAAAAAAGCGACCTTAACGTACACATGCGGATTCACAGTGGAGAAAAACCTTTTTCATGTTCCGTGTGCAACTATGCATCTTATAAAAAGAGCAAATTAACGGGACACATGCTGACTCACAGTGGCGAAAATCCTTTTTCACCTTTCTTCCGAAACTATGCATTTTATCAAAAATCCGACCTTCATGAACACATACGGATTCACAGTGGAGAAATACCTTTTTCATATGATTTAAGATTTTTTTCACGACCAAAAGTATTTTTGTTATTTGTTTTTGGGGGATTATGCCATGTTGCGCTAACTCCTTCTTTAGACAACGTTTAAAAAAAATATACGTTTATGTTAGCTCAGAGGGTTGGAGCTGGCAACACGGGACCACATCCTCATACATAAGCTCACATTTCACCACAACCTCAAATAACACATCTGCCCTGATGATGGACACTGCAATGCTGTTCGAAACTTTGGCTAAAGAAGGAGTTAGCGCAACACGGCATAAAACCCCAAAAACAAATAACAAAAATACCCTTTTCATGTTCCATAAGTCACATATTAATGTTTTTTTATTTATTTATTCATTTGGGAAATCGACAGTTTACATTTAATCACTTTGTACATAAGTGTTATTTAGTAAAATAAAACCAATTATGGATTTCCTCCTTGTGACTTTAACTGAGACAACGTAATTTAAGTTTGTGAGAAAGAAATATTAATTTAAAAAAATATACCAATCAAAAGATTACATAAAACGAAAAATTTACGAAACAATACATTTATACCCATGGAGAGAGGTTGTAGATAAAAAATAAATCATAGTAGAGATATAAACAATAGAGACATAAACATTATTCGTTTTGCTTTGATCAACACTGAATAGGACACAAGAGCGTGTTGAACGCGCAGGTACATTGAATGGAATCTTGTTTAGCAAACCCTGGGCATGGAATATTATTTTAACTACTTTATACAGGAATAGTGCCTAATAATTATGATGCCTCCGTACACTCAGTCAATCAATTTTAAAGTATGAAGCTGCCCCCGTATAATTATTAAATCTTACAAATGACTTTTACCAAATATATTTTAGGAATTCGTTTTGAATTGCTTCGATTTTGTTTATGTGGATTTTCTAAATTGGAGACCAAACAACTGATGCACACTAAGGGCTGCCACCTTTCAATAACAGTAGACCCCGAATTTTAGAAATATATTTTTTTTATTTAAATAAAACTTGTTTTGTACGAATTATTTGATTAATGCAAAATGTTGTGGAAAATTACCATTGGTAATGTTTTTCCCTTGAGACATTGTTGATTTGCACGGATCGAAGCTTCTCAAACCTTCCATTTTTTCCATAGATTCAATATTTTACTGAATTTTACAATCATTCAGATAAAACTGTTATTTGGTAACTCCTTGCCAAAACAAAAACTGTTCTGAAAATTCGATAAAATACTCTTTGAGATGTGTGTATTACAAGTCAACATATCTATTTCTAAATAAATAAATTTTGATATCAAAAATGCCAACAGGCTTAAAAAAAAACTTACCCGTGTATTTTCATTAAAAAAGTATTAAAATTTACGAAACTCGGAATTTTGAAAACACGTTTCATCACTCAACACTTTTTAAAATTAAAGTACCACTTCACTTTTTATTGCTTTTATATAATTTTATTTTAAAATTGAGGGTTGAACTTTGATATTTTTATTTCACATGTTTTCAATCACCTAAATTATTCAAACTTTTACCTCCGTTAACCATTGATTGTATAATCTGATTCTAAAAATATTTACGATGCACATATGCCTAAAGCATTTGTATAGTAAATTAATATAACTTCTGTTTATTTCCTGTAAAATTTAATGAATATTTTTCAATTTAAAATTAGTGTTACGCATAACCTCAAAAAATTCTGTTTCTTCCAAATCGTGACGATAAAATCAACGTAGAACTTTAAATTAACTGGTTAATATAACATAATTGATCAATTTGTTAAAACAAAACGGTATAACCACCAATTTATACTATAAATTTTGAAATTAAAACACGCTAAAAACTCGATTCCTTTCGTTCCCGCACGCAAATATAACTGACATTTTGTAAATATTAGGGATGTGCTGTTTAACTCAAATAGACGAATTACGAATCGATTCGAAATTCCCTTGCGGGGCTTTTTGTCCCGCGTTCGTTTTTTACAATTAAATAAAACAATATAAAAACCATGGAATTTATTTACATGACATACCGGTTTCGCTTTGTTTATTGGAGTGCAAAATTAAACTTCTAATAAAAATATTTATGCGCACGAGTAATTTATTATTACTTTAATATATATTAAATTATTTTTTATACAGAATTTAAGTAGAACGAATCTTGTTAATAACATAATATGTAATAACATAATATATAAAAAAAATCGGAAACACTTAAAAATTATCGCATATCTTCATATATACTTGCTTTGGAAGCAATGTTTTTAGAGTGAAATATATCGACAGAGCAAGTTTCATTCCCCGCACGATACAATATCTAAGAACTGTATATAAAAATTACAACATTGAATGGAGCATGGAGTGTAGTATTGTATTTATTGGGTACATTGTAATTATCATACTCACTATGCAATGGCAATGTTCGTTGATAATTTTAAATAATAATAAAAAAACATAAAATAAATTAAATGTGAAGACATTCCCCATTTTAGAACAGTTAAATCTTCAAATTAAAAAAGAAAATAAAACATTTTTTAACTTATTTCCACTTGTTTATTTTACCAGTACCGGTTTCGTCCTATTATGGATATCTTCAGGCTGGCAATTGAAATTCTTTTGTTACAGAATTTATACAAAATTAGGTACACAATGTCAAGGTAGGTACATATGTTTGGGTTATTAAATTATAATGGTTCTTTAAGGTTAATATGTCATAAATAAGAAATAATAATATAACAATGGTCACTACAGCAGAATAATCGATAATTTAGTAAATAAAATAATGAATTTTCCTGCATACCACGCAGGACAATCCGGAAGAGAAGAATCAAACTGTATAAAAGAACACCTCCTTAGTTGGGCAAATCAAAAAGTGGGGGGGGGTTATGATCTATTGAACATAATTTTGCATTTACCAGAAAACGAAAATTATTTCCACAAAGATAGAGATGTCAAAACTCTTAACGTCTGTAACAAAGGATCAGAAGATTACATAATTAAATTACACAATTGTTATTTAAGGTAAATAAGTCACGAATAACAAAATGTTCAATAATCATCAATACATACATCACAAATTACTTAGAATAAAATATTTAATATAAATCTTCGTTAATGCCATATTATAGCCAAGCCTAATTAAAAAAAAATGGAGATAAAACAACAAGAAAATAAACACGTTAAAAATAGGTACATTCATAATAATAAGACCACAACGAAATAGCTAACATAACCATCGGGACGTCCTGTGCGAAGGATACCAGAATTTAAAAAAAGTATGACTTATTCGAGCCATAAGAAAAGAAAAAAAAATAATGTTATCGTAGCAGATCAAAAAAGGTTCGTGTCTCCATCATCAGAAGCCTACATGAATGATCACAACAGTAATAAAAAAATTGATTGAGTTCGTATTTTGTGACAAGAACATACTACACCAAAAGCAGCCGACAACTAAGATATGTTTAATCCCAAAAGTTTTGACACATATTGCGTTAGGAAAAATATTTGACTGAAAAACGTTAACAACACTTGCCATCAAAAGAAGAAACTTATAAAAGCGAACCCACAACAAATGCCTGAATACTAAAAAATACTAAACCAAAAAATTTAAAAACAAGCCTGTAACAAGATGAAACGAATTATTGGTTTTCAGAAATATATAAACATTATGTCGCTAGATTCGGAAAAGTAACTACTGAAACCGTGACCATGCTAAGGACCGTGATCGTTCTAATGTACATAAGTCACACAAAACTACTTGAGAGTTGATAGCAGGTGAATTGCAGGCAGCAGTTCTAAAGATAATTGAATACAACGTTGATAAGAAACACGCATTAAACAGACTAAGTAATTCAAATCTACGCAGTAGCAAAGTTTTCCTCAAGAGAACCACGACGGGCGGTCGAGTGACGAAAACATATCATTATAATGTGCAAAGCAGGTACTGGGCCGCCTGGGGGAGGGAAATATATGCACAATTAGCCATCCAGATGATAACAATCAACAATAGATGATCAGTCACGACAAGCAGAAAACACTGTAACCCTGTCCACTCAATATGAGTATTCAGTCAGATTTATTTATATTTGATAAACTAATAAGATTCCTTTCTGCGCACAACAAGGTCACCGCTCTTAATACACCATACCTGCGAAACTAAAGGCAGGTATGATAATATTTAAAGCATGGTTCTACGCAGAGTGGTACCTCACAGGTTTCACAAATAAAAATTGTTCTCTTTTCAACCCTGTTGCGGTCGGCACACCAAATGCACCGGAGGCGCCGTTTTTTATTTACTGGTGGAGGTTGTATGTCGTTTGTTTCAGTCTGTAAGTCAGTGGTCATGAAATGAGTCTTTGGGAAGTGGTTACCAGGGCGGAGGCGGGAAGGGTTGGCAAACTTGTCGTTCACTACTACTCGTCTTGCCGGCGTCCGTAGCTGTGCCAACAGGAGGTGCTTTTCCGTCAACTGCGACACAAGCGACGTCCTGAGCATCAAAGTAGTTACCTTCAATGAAGACGATTGCCGATACATCACCATAGAGTTGTGAATACTCACGTTGAGCAGACGCTTGAACATCTTGTGGTGCCATTTCTGGCACCTCTTGCGTTCAATTAAGTAGGGTTCCAGCATCTGATCTTTTTTGTCAACACCTCCCATGTATTTATTGTAGTCTCTGACAACTTTTGGTTTACATATATTCTACCTACCCCTGGAAGGTCCAAGTTCCATTTCTGCGCCATGGTAGGTCGATATAGTCGTCACCTTCTTCTAGTCTTGCCACGATAGTACGGCGACATCACCAGCGTGGCGACCGAAGTAATGTCCGTCAGCCATGTCGATACGACTGAATTCTGGTGGAACATTGGCACTATTAGTGCGCAATGTCAGTCTGTCTTATTTCGCTTGAGGTACCTAGCTAATAGAGGAGCAATTGTCCATCCAAAGCTTATTCAATAGTGTTTTATAAGCCTAAGCACTGTGAATGTGGATCTCAAAACCCCAGGTGTTGAATCTACAGCAGTTGTTTTTCCCGAATAAACAAAGAACGACCACAGATAGCTAGTCACGGAATCACAAAGTTCAAAACTCTTTAATCCGAATTTAGCAGCCTTTGTTTTAATGTATTGCTTCATACCCAATTGACCTTTCCATAATGTTAACGACTCGTCAATTGAAATATTTTGGCCTGGAACATAAAGTTCTTGAAATTTGGTATTCAAGTGAATTATTATAGGCAATATTTTCGAAAGCCGCATGTCTTCAGGACAATTGTACCTACGATCGTTGTCGTTGTAGTGTAAACACCTCACCAACTCACCGTACCGCTTGTAAGTAATTAATTTTCTAAACACATTAGTTTTCACCAACCAATGAGTTGAGGAACAAGAATTTATTGTTGGCATGCGAATGGCCGGTCAGTGGTTGAGTGGGCATAGCGCTTGGGTCTCACCCGAGCGTCGCGTGTTCGATTCCTCGGCTGGCTAAGTCCTCCATCACAACACAAGCAACATTTTCGGCTTTCTGTGGTGGTAGTAGGAGATTTTCAAACATTGTTGGGTTATCCGTGACCCGGGAATATTTGTCTTTCTTTTAAAAAAAAAAATAAAAAAAAAAAAAAAAAAATTCCTAGCATCATGAAAAATGAAAACAAAATTAAAATTTCATGTCTGTCAGTGTTCCTCCATGTAAGGCTTAGATTGTCATGACGCCGAGCGTCCATCGCATATTTGTTCGTCTCTGCTACAATAAAATCAAGAATCTCATCAGTCCATATAGCTCGAAATGCGTCATAGATGGTATCATACTTAGAGGTAGGCCCTGACATCTGGGGCACAAATGTTTCCTTTTGACCGGCATATGTACTTATGCCAGCCCAAAAGAACTCCGATGCGTTCTCACTATCGGTCAACAAATGATCACCGGTATCCGAAATTGGGGTCATCCACTTCTTCACCATCTGCCTCAAGTGTTGGCCGATGATCAGAACGTGCTGGCAACGGTGCACCTCGCGCTTGGCGAATGCGCCCACCGCGAGCCATACGGGTCATTTGTGCCCGAGATAAAGCCGAGAGCTCGGGAGGTACCTGGTCATCCGTCGCATAAACCTCAGTTTGTAAATTCCCGGATACCCAGGTATCTCCCACTCCAACAGGACGTGCCCTCCGGCGGCGTTGCTGGACAGCAGCCCGGACGATGTTGCTGCCTTCGGTCCCAACACCGTTTCCGCGGGTGCGTCTGTTTCCGCGGCCGCGTCTACCCCCCCGTGACGCCTCCAGTGGAACAAGGAACTCGAAATCTAAAAATAATGGTAGAAGTTATAGAAATTATTACTTTTTGTCATATTTTGTAGAAGTTTATGTAAAATAATAATAAATAGATAAAAAAGTATATAAAATGTACCTTCTGCGTAGCTGCCATCCACTTGGCCAGCAATACCGCCACCGACGTCTGTCATCAATTCTGAAAATATAACAAATTATTAGAATGCAAGTACATAAATCGATATATACATATCTTAAAAAATAAATATAAATGAATTTACGTTCTGCATGGCTGCCTCCCGCCTGGCTAGTACCGCCGCCACTGACATCTGTCATCAATTCTGAAAATATATCAAACTATTAGAATGCAAGTACATTTCTCGATATCTTCATAAGAAAAACTATGCTTTATGTTACGTATTTATTACTGCAATATTTTTACTGGCACTCATACCATCGTCCGTGGTCTGGAAAACTACTTCCATCATCCCCACATCCATATTCCTTGCGTAAAATGATGACGCCTGTAAATAAAGCAAATATATTATTATATAATTATTCACCGCATTATTTCAAGTGCAGTGTGAAATAAAATAAATAATGAATACCTCTTCGAAATCATCAACCGGGTTGAGGATTTCTTTCCCACTTGCCTCTTCGTCATCTTCTTCGCTGCTGGTACTTATCATTTCTGTTTCGAGAAATTCCAGCAACTCGGTTGGTGGCTCTTCCTCCGTTGCGCAATTCCATAATTTCCTAATGTAATTGTCACAATAATGAGTTTTATGTATTATTCTATCGCTGAATTTTGGTAACCAAAAATCTTTACAGTTAGATACCTATTTATTATTTCTGTATGTTATTTTTTTTCTCCAATTCATTATCAATATTTAATATTATTACGATAGTACATAAAAAAATGATTATAAGCAATCATTATTAGCCTGAAATATCCATTCAAACTGACAAGAATCGAACACGTTTAAATATAGCATATAATAATTTGTTATCTTTTGTGCTATGCATAAAAACCTTGTCTTATAAACTTTAGTTTGATATTAAAAAAAAAGATTATTATTAAATTTTAAATTTAAAGAAATTTTAGATAAAGATAATGCACAATAACGATAATATACCTACTTTATAAAATATAATTAAAATTACAGTTACAAAATAAATAATTAATACCCACCAATCTTCGAATAAATTATCGATTCAATTTTGGTTGGACCCCTCACTAAATTATGCAATTCAGAAATTTGGTACATAAAACATATTTCGACATTCGAGTTGACATTTTAGAACAATACTTTGTAAATATATAAAAAGTCATTACTGTGTTTCGTGAATATTAAATGTAAATATATGCTTCCACTTTTTACATAAAAATATTCATAAAATACACGGAACTCAATTACTAAAAATGGATTTAAAAATGCGTTTGCGGCGATTTAGCATTTTTTAAATTTTCTATAGATAATTATTGCATTTAAATCATCAAAACCTATCAAATATAACATAAATACGTATATAATATATTGATTAACAAATACAAGTTTACTTACGTAGACATTTCGTCGTATTTTTTTGTTAAAAACGGTTTTTTGTAAATTCAGGCGCACACACTTCACGATTGTACTTGTGAATAAACGGCGGGAAACAAAACGGTCACTTTGATTCAAGATAGTAAAATATCTATGTAAAATAGCTTCAATATTTCAAAGACAATGACAAGCACTATTTTGTTCTCTTTCTGACATAAAAGAAATAATTCATTTTTAGATGAGAGGAAAAGAGATATATGCATTATAATAATGTGCGGTCGTTCTGGGACAAATATGGTCTTAGGAGAGTATAATGCGCGCACGGCATTTGGGACTGTTTGGGTCTTAGAAGGTCACAATGGTTAATAGATTGAAGATCTGCTAGAGGTATAATATTTACAATACGCAAGTCGATAGAAATTTTAATGTTCTTAAAAGGCAAGGTTCATGGAAATTATTTCAATTGTCTATGACATCATTCTTGTCTATGCATAACCTATATATTTTTTGACATGTGCTTTCTTCTCCGACAGTCTTTCTTCCTGTTTCTAAACTTTGTTTATCCCGCCCTGTCAAACTTATTATCCCATGCATGTGATGGTTATTGGTAAGTAATAATACTTAAATTCATCGCTATTCATTTTGGTATCGGCCCTTCTTCCAGTTTAGTTAGGGAATTGGGCGTTTTGTGACAGCAGAATATTTAAACTGTCAATTTGACATCTACCTTTTATTAGAACAAATTACAAATGCATTTTTCATAACAGTTAATAAATAAAGAATTTACCCAAGATAAACGACGTCTCTCTCAACCTTTGTCAAAACTTCAAGGTTTTCTAGTGTGCATTTTTGCTAAGACTTGAGAAGCCAAATTTTATAAACTGATTTATATTAGAATTCCGTTATAACTTGGTTCTGTTTCAGATATATTTGTATGGGGTTAAACAAAATACCAAACTCTACCAAAGCAGACCATGGATCTATTGAAGCCAGAGACTATATCCATCAAGACGGAACCAGGACTCCAGGAAGAAGATGGAGGTGAAATTGCATTTTCGGATTTAGATTTCGGCCTCCCAGCTGTAAATAAGGAATGCTTGCAATATGCGGAGAGTAATCAAACAGCCAGTTAGTTGCATTGCATACGTGTAAAATATAGAACCTTAAATTCGGAAACTGGGTAAAAATGACTAACTACTCGCTGCGTTGGGCCTACCTACATAGCGCAGCCGGCGGCGGTGGTAAGTACGCGAGTCCGCTGGTAAACTACGGGTCACTCGCCTCAGCGAGATTCTTCTGGTAGTTTCGATGCCGCTGGAATTATGCCTAGGCAATTGGCTAGAACCTTCTAACGCAGTCATACTCAACCTGCGGCCCGCGGGCCGCATGCGGCCCGCCGAGCTATTTTGTGCGGCCCTCAATACATTTAATATCAGGAACATGATTTGCAAAATCTGGCATTCTATATCACGTTAATTTGAGATTAATTGTGACTTTGACGTACAGACATTGAACCCGAAGAGGATAGTATAAGTATAATATACTATCTATATAATATAATATGGTATAAGAGTGTTGCTACTGCACACTATAACTGCACACGCTAGATCTATCTCTAAAAAACAAAGATTTGACAGACAAATATGCGCGCAAATAATTTTGCTCGTGGCAACACATAAATTTTTGACAGTTCCAAAGTTAAATGGTTACCAGTGTTACTAACAACGAAGGCTACTAAACATAACAAAAACCTCTTGAACTTATCTTTATATATCTATTTGATATAATATTTTTTGCGGCCGGAAATTTTCGAAAATGGAATTCCGTAGCTACCCTCCCCCCCATGGATTTCTAAAAATTGTTGTGGGGAATTACGTATGATGTTTTTGGCTGTGCGGAATTTTTTTTCAGTGAAGTTCTGTAACAACCCCCCCCCCCCCATGGATTTCGAATAATAAAAGGGGGAATCAAGCTCACACCGTTGGCAACACTGACCAGTATAGTGTTGCAGCCCGCGTAGCTTTACAAACATATGAATGTGGCCCGCAGAAGAAAAAGGTTGAGTATCATTGTTCTAACGGATGCGCGTAATGTACATAGTAAAGTATTGTCGTAGGTAGCTCGCTTGGACGTCGTGAATAGGTAGCTCTTCGACAGGTAGCTGGTACCTATTTACATTACGCGATGAAATTTGTTGCATAAACTGTCTCGTACATTCTCAGTCCTTGCGTTTTAAACCGGTCGGCTTTCTGGAATACTCTAGCAGTATTGGTCGCTACAAATTCATAAATATTGATTGAGAAAACAATATCCCATTGATTTAAAACTCTCTACTTACGGTGCTCTAGAGCAGGGTTTTTATTTCTTGAAGAAGTTCCCTCAAGCAGACGTCTGAGGTCATTTGAATCTGATATTGAGCTTTAAAACTTCCATCCAAACTCCCGTTTCTCCATTATTGATCAATGGTATCTTTATTCGTATTTTTTTTTTTTTCAATTAAAAAATGTTTCCTTTTATATCAATGGTACGAAGATACAGGGCTACCCCATGTGGGTACGATTGGAGCAGTTTGCTCCGGGTGTCGAATATTTAACCTAACACATGGCCCTTTGTATTAATTTTCATAAATACCGCGTTAAAAAAAAAAACACAAATCATCATTTCATCGATTAGAGTGATATCCTGCCTTGGCGTGTACTAATTTAGACTGTTAGGGCAGCCACAATTAAACTCGCGCCAGGCGCCGTTTGGTTCGGGGGTGGCCATGCAAAGATACATTCTATTCATTGTCCTTTTTTATTCCAGGAAGCATAAATGTGGAGACAACCATAAACGCGGATCTCGGACCCCGACAAGTTGAAGCGGGGATTACTTATATGAAAATTGACATAGACCTGCCGGATGTTAAAGAGGAATGCTTAGAACGCTTTGGGAGAATTACCAAGGAAGCAGGTAAAACCAATTTTCTTTGTAAACTTGAACAATTCGGCCACTCCTATATTTTTAAAGTTTCTACGAACTTACTTCGCTTATTAAATTGTCTACGATCAAATTTATACAACAATTGTTCGCAACATACAAAACCAACAACACGGATTTCTACAAAAAAGATCGGTACTAACAAATTTGGTAAATTTCACGGAATATTTAACGAGCAATATGGACAATAGAAACCAAGTAGATGTAATCTACACTGATTACTCTAAGGCCTTCGATAAAGTAAACCATTTCATTTTAATTAAAAAATTAAGTCAAATAGGCATCCATGGTGATTTACTTCGGTGGCTCACTTCATACCTTCGGTGCAGACTTCAATGTGTATCAGTTGCGGGAACTAAGTCCAGTTTCTTTTCCGTGCCCTCCGGTGTACCTCAAGGTTCTCATTTAGGGCCATTATTATTTAATGTGTATATTTATGATATTCACAAATGTTTTTTACATGCCAATTACCTAGCATATGCAGACGATAAAAAAATCTACTTAGTTATCAAATCAATCGAAGATTGCATTAAACTTCAAGAGGATCTCAATCGTCTTTTTAACTACTGTGAATCAAATAAACTTGTAGTAAATACCTCAAAGTGCAATAAATTATCATTTACACGTAACAAAAATAAAATTTCCTTTGATTATACATTAAACGGGACACAAATCAAAGAATTAGATTCTATCAGAGACCTTGGGGTAATACTGGATGTGAAATTAAACTTCATTCAACACACTGATGCAATCATCAACAAGGCCAACAAAATGCTAGGATTTATAATACGTTTAACGAAACCTTTCCGCAACCTTAAGACTCTATATTCCCTTTACACAGCGTTCATCCGTCCCCACCTAGAACACTGCACACCGATCTGGACTCCTTTTTACCAAGCCCACATTGAAAGAATCGAAAGAATTCAAAAAAAAATTTTTAAACACATTAATTATAAACAAAACTTACATTTCTCAAATTACGCCGATTCTATTAATTACCACAAATTCAACTCACTTCATACACGACGTTTGGTTTTTGACCAAATTTTATTATTTAAAATTCTTAACAATGGCCTCGACTCACCAGAGCTAATGAATTTAATAAATATTCATATTCCAACAAGATCAACACGGCAATCCTATCTGTTTCATTTACCTACATGTAGAACTAACTTTAGAAAAAATTCACCAATTCCACGTATATGTGCCCAATATAATACTAAATTTCAAAACATAGATATTTTTAGCAATACACTTCACAAATATCGAATAGAAGTAACTCGTACGATCGAAAATTAATACTATAGTATGGAATGTATCCAGAGCATCTCCTATCCTCATCCTAAATTCCTATTCCTCCCCTCCTCACCTAAAATATATATAAATATATATATATTTTTTTTATGCAATAAAACTCCATCTCCAATCAATATTAATATAGGAGACTTTTTTGGCTTGACTGTTTTTAACATGTATATATTTATATTTGTATTTTATGTATAAGCTGTTTGTCTCTTACCTTTACCAATAAATAAATAAATAAATAAATTTACTCTTAGTGTAGGAAATAAGTTTAACCGAGTCATTTTCATCCGTGTTATTTTTCAGATTTGTCGACATATCTTCAGACGCATTTTGTGGAAAAAGGATTCACTCCTCTCCATCGCAACTACTCCTTTCCTTCCAAGTCAAATTTTGCAATGAACGTAAGCACCCATGTAAAAGAAAAACCTTTTTCTTGTTCCAAGTGCGACTATTCAAATGCTCAAAAGCGAAATTTAAAGAGGCACATGATGACACACAGTAGAAAAAAAACTTTTTCATGTTTCGTGTGCAAATATGCATGTAATCATAAGGGAGACCTTACGAACCACATGCTGACCCACAGTGGAGAAAAACCTTTTTCATGTTCCGTGTGCAGCTATGCGTGTTGTCGGAAGTGTCAGCTAAAGAGTCACATGCTGACTCACAGTGGGAAAAAACCTCTTTCATGTTTGAAGTGCAACTTTGCAAGTTATCACCGGGGTCACCTGAACAGACACTTGCTGACTCACAGTGGTGAAAAACCTTTTTCATGTTCAGTGTGCAACTATGGATGTTATCAAAAGAGCCACCTAACGAGCCACATGCTGACTCACAGTGGCGAAAAACCTTTCTCGTGTTCCGCTTGCAACTATGCGTGTAATCAGAAGAGTCAACTGAAGAGCCACATGCTGACTTATAGTGGAGAACAACCTTTTTCATGTTCAGTGTGCAACTACGCGTGTTATCAGAAGGGTCAACTGAAGAGCCACATGCTGACTCACAGTGGAGAAAAACCTTTTTCATGTTCAGTGTGCAACTATGCGTGTAATCAGAAGGGTCAACTGAAGAGCCACATGCTGACTCACAGTGGAGAAAAACCTTTTTCATGTTCCGTGTGCAGCTATGCGTGTTGTCAGAAGGGTCAGCTGAATAGGCACATGCTGACTCACAGTGGAGAAAAACCTTTTTCATGTTCAGTGTGCAACTATGCAAGTTATCAAAAGAGCCACCTAACGAAACACATGCTGACTCACTGTGGAGAAAAACCTTTTTCATGTTCGGAGTGCAAATATGTAAGTTATCAACAGGGTAACCTGAAAAGACACATGCAAACTCACAGTGGAGAAAAACCTTTTTCATGTTCCAGGTGCAACTATGAATGTAATCGAAAAGATTATCTAAAGAGCCACATGCTGACTCACAGGGGATAAAAACCTTTTTCATGTTCCTTGTGCAACTATGCATGTAACCAAAAAAGTCTCCTTAAAATACACATGCGGATTCACGGTGGAGAAAAACCTTTTTCATGTTCCGTGTGCAACTATGCATGTTATCAAAAGACGACCTAACAAACCACATGCTGATTCACAGTGGAGAAAAACCTTTTTCATGTTCCAGGTGCAACTATGCATGTTATCGAAAGGATAATCTAAAGAGCCACATACTGACTCACAGTGGAGAAAAACCTTTTTCATGTTCCGCTTGCAACTATGCGTGTTATCAGAGAGGTCGACTGAACAGCCACATGCGGATTCACAGTGGAGAAAAACCTTTTTAATGTTCCGTGTGCAACTATGCATGTTATCGAAAGAGTGACCTAACAAACCACATGCCGGTTCACAGTGGAGAAAAACCTTTTTCATGTTCCGTGTGCAACTACGCGTGTTATCAGAAGGGTCAACTGAAGAGCCACATGCTGACTCACAGTGGAGAAAAACCTTTTTCATGTTCCGTGTGCAGCTATGCGTGTTGTCAGAAGGGTCAGCTGAATAGGCACATGCTGACTCACAGTGGAGAAAAACCTTTTTCATGTTCAGTGTGCAACTATGCGTGTAATCAGAAGGGTCAACTGAAGAGCCACATGCTGACTCACAGTGGAGAAAAACCTTTTTCATGTTCCGTGTGCAGCTATGCGTGTTGTCAGAAGGGTCAGCTGAATAGGCACATGCTGACTCACAGTGGAGAAAAACCTTTTTCATGTTCAGTGTGCAACTATGCAAGTTATCAAAAGAGCCACCTAACGAAACACATGCTGACTCACTGTGGAGAAAAACCTTTTTCATGTTCGGAGTGCAAATATGTAAGTTATCAACAGGGTAACCTGAAAAGACACATGCAAACTCACAGTGGAGAAAAACCTTTTTCATGTTCCAGGTGCAACTATGAATGTAATCGAAAAGATTATCTAAAGAGCCACATGCTGACTCACAGAGGATAAAAACCTTTTTCATGTTCCTTGTGCAACTATGCACGTAACCAAAAAAGTCTCCTTAAAATACACATGCGGATTCACGGTGGAGAAAAACCTTTTTCATGTTCCGTGTGCAACTATGCATGTTATCAAAAGACGACCTAACAAACCACATGCTGATTCACAGTGGAGAAAAACCTTTTTCATGTTCCAGGTGCAACTATGCATGTTATCGAAAGGATAATCTAAAGAGCCACATACTGACTCACAGTGGAGAAAAACCTTTTTCATGTTCCGCTTGCAACTATGCGTGTTATCAGAGAGGTCGACTGAACAGCCACATGCGGATTCACAGTGGAGAAAAACCTTTTTAATGTTCCGTGTGCAACTATGCATGTTATCGAAAGAGTGACCTAACAAACCACATGCCGGTTCACAGTGGAGAAAAACCTTTTTCATGTTCCGTGTGCAACTACGCGTGTTATCAGAAGGGTCAACTGAAGAGCCACATGCTGACTCACAGTGGAGAAAAACCTTTTTCATGTTCCGTGTGCAGCTATGCGTGTTGTCAGAAGGGTCAGCTGAATAGGCACATGCTGACTCACAGTGGAGAAAAACCTTTTTCATGTTCAGTGTGCAACTATGCGTGTAATCAGAAGGGTCAACTGAAGAGCCACATGCTGACTCACAGTGGAGAAAAACCTTTTTCATGTTCCGTGTGCAGCTATGCGTGTTGTCAGAAGGGTCAGCTGAATAGGCACATGCTGACTCACAGTGGAGAAAAACCTTTTTCATGTTCAGTGTGCAACTATGCAAGTTATCAAAAGAGCCACCTAACGAAACACATGCTGACTCACTGTGGAGAAAAACCTTTTTCATGTTCGGAGTGCAAATATGTAAGTTATCAACAGGGTAACCTGAAAAGACACATGCAAACTCACAGTGGAGAAAAACCTTTTTCATGTTCCAGGTGCAACTATGAATGTAATCGAAAAGATTATCTAAAGAGCCACATGCTGACTCACAGGGGATAAAAACCTTTTTCATGTTCCTTGTGCAACTATGCACGTAACCAAAAAAGTCTCCTTAAAATACACATGCGGATTCACGGTGGAGAAAAACCTTTTTCATGTTCCGTGTGCAACTATGCATGTTATCAAAAGACGACCTAACAAACCACATGCTGATTCACAGTGGAGAAAAACCTTTTTCATGTTCCAGGTGCAACTATGCATGTTATCGAAAGGATAATCTAAAGAGCCACATACTGACTCACAGTGGAGAAAAACCTTTTTCATGTTCCGCTTGCAACTATGCGTGTTATCAGAGAGGTCGACTGAACAGCCACATGCGGATTCACAGTGGAGAAAAACCTTTTTAATGTTCCGTGTGCAACTATGCATGTTATCGAAAGAGTGACCTAACAAACCACATGCCGGTTCACAGTGGAGAAAAACCTTTTTCATGTTCCGTGTGCAACTATGCGTGTTTTCGAAAGGGTCAGCTAAAGAGGCACATGCTGACTCACAGTGGAGAAAACTTCTTTCATGTTTGGAGTGCAACTATACAAGTTATCAACAAGGTAACCTGAAGAGACACTTGCTGACTTGAAGTGGAGAAAAACTTTTTTCATGTCCCGTGTGAAACATTTCATTTTATCAAAACGCTTACCTAAAGACTCGCATGCTAACCCACAGTGGCGAAAAACTTCTGTTATGTTCCAAGTGCACATATTAATGTAATTATAAAGGCAATTTGAAGCGCATGTTGACTCACTACGGAGAAAACTTTTTCTTGTTCCTTGTTCATCAATGTATATTCTCAAAACGCACATCTTAAAAGCCACATGTTGACTCACAGTGGCGACAAATCTTTTTCATTTTCCAAGTGCACATATTCAGTTTATTGGGAAGGCCACCGTACCCCCCATATAGGACATTTGTCGGAACACATGCTGACTCAAGCGGAGAAAAACCCCCTTTTCTCGTTCCGAGTGCAACTATGCAAGTTTTCAACAGTGTAACTTGAAGAAAAACTTGCTGACTTACAGTTGAGAAAAATCTTTTTCGTTTTCTGGCTCCAATTATTCATGTTCTCATAAGAAAGATTTGAAAAAACACGTGCGCACTCACATGGTTTTCATATGCAATTTTGCATTTTATTGAAAAGACTCTTTGACTGGACACTTTTCTTGTTCCTTGCGTTAACATTCACCTTCACGAAAACTTTTTACAGAATAAATTCTAGTTATAGATATGATATGTTTCACCTGAGATTTACCAGTATATAATTTTATAATGGTCAAAATATTTATAACCTTTCGATTTCTTTGATTTTTTTCTGAATCGCATTGTAAAAGATTAGATTTTTTTAAAACTTAAATGTACGTGTAACTTAAATGTAAATGTACGTGTAACTTAAATGTAAATGTATGCGTAAAAAAGATAATTATGTCATGCTACTAACACGAAAATCAAAATATATGTGTACAGTAATGTATTTAATTATTTAGTATTTTTTTATGCAAACCGCATAGATAAAATGTAATCTTGTTTTTATTTTATATGCCCGTAGTTTGTTTATGTCTAGGTACAATAATATAATAACTTATATATATTATCCACGCACAGGCTGGGCCTTAGTGGGTTCCAAAACAATACTTAAAAAAATATACTTAATTTAATCACTTTTGTTCAAACTTTGTTTCCTTTGAACATTATACATTATTAAACAATATAATAAACAACATCATATTTAATAAAATAATATAATAAAACATAAAACAAACATTCTTTTCAACTTTATAAATGTTTTTAGGAATTGCAGGTTAATGTTTATTATCTGGTTTATAGTAATATCCCTTAAAAGGTCGGATTTGTTACAGAAGAGCTATTGCCAAGGACCCTTTCTTCAGAGAATCCCTACCTGGAGTGTCATAAACCACACCCTTCCTTTTGTGTTCCTTGTCTGGGGTACCTGGGGTTTTTCTACTCTTTCGAAAGTGTGCGGGAGAGGTCAAAGGGCTATAGTTAACGTTTGCTTTTCAACCAGTGAACATTCTAAATATTCTGAACATTATTGAACAACGTTCTTGTAGTGAGTTTTTTCGAGGTTTGTGAGATTTGTGCGAGTTTGTCTTCTACAGCATTAACAAGCCATGCTCGTGCAGGTTCGAGTTCAAGGCAGAAGGAAATGGTGTATTTAATTGACCACATGTCTCATCAAATCACTGGCAATAAATTACCATGTAACTGTCAAGTTTTACGCAGCTTATTTTATAATATACGGCAAGTGAAATTAAACACCAGAGAAGCTTCAATACTTACAATACAGGAAGTTGTATTTTTTTTGGGAGAAAGCTAAGATACCAACCAAACACTTTCAAGATTGTGTTTCTAAAAGCACAGCTCAAAAAAAAAAAATGGGTGTGTCAAGCCTACGCAAGACAGAAGTGAAACTTCTAGTATTCTTCTCTCTCTCTCTTTTCATTTCATTCTCTCTTTTTTTCTGTCTATTGACATATTTATAAGTAGCATGTGATAAAAAAAATTAAAAGTTATAAAAAAAGAAAAAAAAAATTAGTTATAGCGGGGATCGAACCTCGGTTCTTCACGACCACAGTCGTGCGCTCTGCCTGTAGACAGCGAAGATGAGTTAGGAGAGTGAGTTAAACTAGGTATATAATATTTACACCTTGCTAATGTTTTCAGTATTATTAGGGCTTTTTTATACTAATTTTCATATATTTATTGGCAGGTAGAGTAGAAATTAATATTGTTTAGCGTTTGCCAACGACCATACCATGTTGAACACACCGGTTCTCGTCCGATCACCGAAGTTAAGCAACATTGGGCGCGGTCAGTACTTGGATGGGTGACCGCTTGGGAACACCGCGTGCCGTTGGCCTATTTTTTATTTTAATTTCATGTTTTTTTTATTTTTTTATCATTACTATAATTAATAATATCATAAAATTCTTTAACTTTTCAAGTATGCTACAGGCCTAAAATATTACTTAGTGGATTGATATTATGGTCAACCATTGAAAAAAAAAATTCCTACAAACTTATTAATGTAATTACGATCTTTTTCAAGCGCGTATGTAATGATTATTTTTATCAACCTCGCACACACCTTGCTAATTTTTTCAATATTATTAGGGCTTTTTTATACTAATTTTCATATATTTATTGGCAGGTAGAATAGAAATTAATATTGTTTAACTTTTGCCAACGACCATACCATTTTGAACACACCGGTTCTCGTCCGATCACCGAAGTTAAGCAACATTGGGCGCGGTCAGTACTTGGATGGGTGACCGCTTGGGAACACCGCGTGCCGTTGGCCCATTTTTTATTTTAATTTTATGTTTTTTTTCATTTTTTTATCGTTAACATCATAAAAAATTTTATATCATTCTTTAACTTTTCAATTATGCTACAGGCCTAAAATATTACTTAGTGGATTGATATTATGGTCAACCATTAAAAAAAAAAAATTCCTTAAAAACAAAAAAATAATATTCCATGGCCGAGAATCGAACTCGGATCAACTGCTTCGAAAGCAACTATGCTGACCATTACACCACCAACGCCAGTTGTCGAGATGAGCTAAGAAGCATTTATATTTTACTTCAAAACTTTTACTACATCAAATGAACTTTAATCGGTCCCGCATTTTCGTTTCGGTCATGAGTTGGTTTTACTCCTCGAAATTGCATGACGCGCGTAAAGAAGTTTCACTTCAAAAAAAAGTAGAAGCTTTCAAGTCAGCCCTTGATGACCTTTTTGATATTGCTCATCAGGATGCATTAAAAAACACTGTTGAAGAAGACAAGCAGTTTTTGTTACTCTAGAGAAAAAAGGGACGTCCTGGCTGCATGGGAGGCGTCGACATGAATTTAATAAAATCACAACAACGAAGAGGAAAAAGACATGCAGCTGAAATGGCGAGATCGGAAAAATCACAAAAAAGTAGGTTAGTAGAGTTTTTCTCTCTTTTTTCACGTTTTCCCCATCCTTTTTCTCTTGAGATTATTTGACTTGATGCCTATTCCGTGAGTGCTTTGCTGCTTTTTTACCGCTTAGTGGGTTTTTTCCTTTTTTTTAAAGATGTAAATTTAATTGCACAACTGGAATCTTCAACAAGCAGCACATCAGAAGAAGAGGAACAAGAAGAGATGGAGGTGAATTTTCCCGACACAGAGGAAGGAGAGCCAGAAATAAAGAAAAAGAAGTAGGCGAGGAAGTGTAGAGATTATTTCCGAAAGATTGGCTATATTGTTAGAGAGATGTAGTATTTCAGATAGAGACGCAGTTCGAATAATATCAGCTACTGCAGAGGCGTTAGGTTTTGAGTCACAGAATTTAATTGTATGTAGAAGTTTAATACGACTTCGCAGACAGCTATTCCGAAAACAAAGGACTGAGCTTATCAAACATAGATTCAAAAATTCTGATTTAGAAGGAGCTGCTGTGCACTGGGACGGAAAATTACTTCCAGATATTTTGAGTAAAGAAAATGTAGAAAGGGTAGCGGTTTTGAATAGTTGTGGGGATGAAGAACAGTTGATAGGAGTTCGTCAGCTTGAAAACGGTACTGGAATTACTCAATTTTCAGCAGTTGAAGAGTGGGGGGCAGTTGAGAAAATCCAGGCAATGTGTTTTGATACCACTGCGGTAAATACTGGTCGCTTCAACGGAACCTGCGTTTTGTTGGAGCAATTATTAGAAAAAAATCTTCTTTATTTAGCATGTCGTCACCATATTTTAGAAATTATTCTAAAATCAGTTTTTGATTTGCAAATGGGCATAACTACTGGACCCCACTCAAATATTTTTAAAAACATTCAAACTGGGTGGTCGAAGCTAGACAAGACAAAATATAAAACTGCTATTGTAGATAAAAATATTAGACATAAAATAGGGAATTCAGATGAAATATAATTTTTTCTTACAGAACAATTAAAAAACCAACAGCCAAGGGATGATAACAAAGAATTAATTCAAGTTTCGTTAGTTGTGTTACGACGTACTCCCCCAAAAAATACTTTTGTCAAAGTTCCTGGTGCCATTCATCACGCTAGATGGATGGCAAAGGTCATTTATTATATCAAAATATATCTTTCCAGGGATCAATTTACATTAACAAATTTAGAAAAAAAAGCTATCACTGACATTGGTTTAATTTTAGTAAACCTTTATGTAAAAGCGTGGTTTAACGCCCCCAAACCCACTTTGGCCCCCAACCAAGACCTACAATTTTTAAAGTTTCTTGTAAAATATAGAGAAATCGATAAAGAACTTGCAGACAAGACACTGTCTAAAATGATAAATCATTTGTGGTACCTCAATTCTGAGCAAGTCGCATTTTCTTTCTTCGATGAAAATTTTGAAAAAAGTGTCAAAACAAGCATGGCTGTTAAAATTTTACAATTAATTCCAATTGAAGAACAAACATGTGATAGGGATGTGAAAGCAAAACTCAGTGTCCATCAAGTGGATAATTTATTGGATAAAGATATCGATTTTTTTGTTTCTCATCAAACTCTAAATTTTTTCAAAAGATTTGAAATTGATACAGAATTTTTAAATACGGATCCTGATATATGGTGTGAAAATGCACATTATTTAAAAGCAAAAAAATAGTGAACGGTTTCAATGTTGTCAATGACACAGCTGAAAGAGGGGTAAAATTAATCCAAGACTTCAATTCCTGTTTGACAAAAGACTAAAAACAACGACAGTTTCTGTTACAAGTTGTATCGGAATGTCAAAAAAATTTTCCTGACTCTTCAAAAGCCATGTTATCTAAGCCATTACCACCTTAATCTGATAATTAATTGTTTATGAAAATAATAATAACTTCTTTCTTTCATAATGCTTTCTTTTGTATATTTTAAATAATAAAACTTTGAACATTATTTCTTCTTGTTTTTTATACCTTTTTGCATTTCTCTCGTAAATCCATCATTTTTCGATTCCTCAAGTTTTCACCTCGTTTTATTTGTGATATGAGGTAAATTTCAAGTGTTATTTTACGTGGTGCAGTTCGGGAACTTTCTTATTTCATACGAAAATTAGTGTGAAATAAGGAAGTAGAAT
Source organism: Hesperophylax consimilis (assembly GCF_061612785.1). NCBI lineage: Eukaryota > Metazoa > Arthropoda > Insecta > Trichoptera > Limnephilidae > Hesperophylax > Hesperophylax consimilis. The sequence goes on from NC_142852.1 coordinate 13,252,669, forward strand.
ACTTTAAACACAGGTGTATTTGTACTTTACATTGATTGATGCTAGATTCCATCGTCTTAAAACAACCGTATTGAAAGCGCTCAAGAGCAGCGCTTTTTTTATTGAAACATCGGTCGCTGGAGACATCTGGGGTCATTCTTATTCATTTATCTATACGCCTAAAAATGCTTTTACATAAATTTATACAAGGAGCAGTGTTTATTTGAGAATATATGTATAACATAGGAAATACTAACAGTATATAGGTGTAATCTATTACTAAGCACGTACAACATATATATCTATGAATACACAAATGTAAAATTGTGATTTCAAGTAGGTATAATAGAATATATTTCAAAATAATTAAAAAAAAAACTAAATACTAAAATATTAGTAAAACGTAAGAATAACATAAAAAAATAGAGATTAAAACAACACTACATATAAGACAAAGCACTGAAAATACGTTACCAACGCTACTCTAATTTGTAGGATTCAACAAAGCGTTGGTATAGATTAAGCATAATTCTATAAATGGGGTCAATAAATATTTCAATAGTACCCCCTTACTTGTTACCCAGATGATGCACCCTATTGGTCAGTGAGTGTGTCTGTGTTCTTATGTTATCGTCAATTGACCTTAAAGACTTTCACACAAAATCCCGCTTCTACGTGGTTAATTAATAGTATCTTTATTCGTTATTTAAATGGATATTGCTTTTTTTCTTAAAATATGTTTCGGTTCGTATCAATTATTAATGTACGAATTATTATTTTGTTTTTCCAGGTAGCTTTAATTCGGGGCCTGTTACCATCAAGGTGGAACCAGGAATCCAAGAAGAATATGAAGGGGGATTTCCAAATATGGAAATTGACATAGACCTGCCGGATGTTAAAAAGGAATGCTTAGAACGATTTGAAAGAATTGCCAAGACAGCAGGTAACACCGATTTTCATTGTATGATCTATCAGTTCGTGCTTTACTATGTTTACGTTTTGACGAATTTACTGCGCTTATCCGCACTTTGTGTTGGTAATAAGACTTATTGAGCCTTAATTCGTATTTTTTTTTTAATTTATCGACAGATCTGAAGACGCATCCTGTGGAAAAGCGATTATCATGTCCTCATTGTAACTACTCGTGCTCTTATAAATCAAATTTGGAAAGACACATGCTGACTCACAGTAAAGAAAAACCTTTTTCGTGTTCCGACTGCAACTATTCATGTGGTCTAAAAGGAGCTTTGAAAAGACACATGCTGAACCACAGTGGAGAAAAACCTTTTTCATGTTCCAAGTGCAACTATTCATGTTCTCAAAAGCGTTATATGTCGAGCCACATGCTGACACACTGTGAAGAAAAACCTTTTTCATGTTCCGAGTGCAAGTATTCATGTTCTCGTAGGGGTCATTTGAAGATACACATGCTGACTCACAGTGGAGGAAAACCTTTTTCATGTTCACACTGCAACTTTTCATGTTTACGAAAGACATATTTAATGAGTCACATGGTGTCTCACGGTGCAGAAAAACTTTTTTCATGTTCCGAGTGCAACTTTTCATGTTCTCGAAATAAAAATTTGAAAAGACACATGCTGACTCACGGTGGAGAAAAACCTTTTTCGTGTTCTGACTGCAACTATTCATGTTGTCAAAAAGGAGCATTGACAAAACACATGCTGACCCACAGTATAGAATAACCTTTATCATGTTCCGAATGCAACTATTCGTGTTTTCGAAAGAGTAATTTGACGAGACACAAGCTGACTCACAGCTGAGAAAAAGGTTCCCATTGCATTTAATAGTTATATTTACTGTGGTGATTTTTTTAATTTTTTTTTAACTTTGCACAGCCAAAAAATAAAAAAAGACAATTGCTGGATGGCTTTCATTTATTCAATCAATAAAACTGATTTGTCACAAAGCGTGTTTTAAAAAAAGTTGAATATTGTTTTAATTTAATGTCAAAACAAGACGTGGAGAAAAGAGTCAAATTATCATATGTTTAGCTAAATATCTTTAAAATACATTATTTTACTTTACCAGAAACAGAAATACTTCCTTCTCTTTATTCTTTACCTGATAAATGTAATTTTTTTAAATAAAATGTGCGTATTAAGTGAGTCCTTATTTTCTAAAAAAAATCAAAAATCTGTTCATAAGCGCGGCCTCATAATAAAGTGAAGAATGTAATTTTTTCAGATCTTTGTCTTCAGTACCTACTCGACTGAATTAATTAAAGACTATGACTAATTATGTCTATGTTATTAACACAACCTAACATTGTGGACAAACATGCTTTTGTCATTTTCCAATCGTTTTATCCTGTTTCTAAGGGCTAATTTTACATAATATCCCTTACATGGGATGATAAATTTAACCCAAGCAGTTTAATTTATCATCCTATAGGTCGCATCCAAAATAAGTCATGAAAGAAGAAAAAAAGGGAGGCCAATCACTGACCACGAAGAAGCACACATCATAATATAGTTAGTGCAAGTACAACACAATCACATGAGTTCCACCGCAATACCTCGGGGTAATAACTGTGGCCATAACACAACGAATGTAAAAGTACTTTCAATATAGGTAAAGATTATACACACGATAAACATCAACGACTTTCTTACAATAATTCTTCTTCTGGTCTATCCCAAACAAATGCACTCGAAATTAGCAAAGTGTTCTTGTCCTTGTTCTTAATTTAAAATCCTTATTCAGTAAGGTGGAGTTTGGAGATGGGAGCTGCGAATTGGATCAATGACAATCTGGTAAGATTTATGCATATTGTTATTTCAAAAGCAAACACAATGCTTGTGATATTTGTTGATAAGTTCTGATACAGATATTTTCTAGTCAAGTATTTTGCATGCTGAAATACAGAACCGCTCTGTTTAAAGCGAAATTTTCACTACGCAACTAGTTGCGCTCAAGTTGTTTCATGACATTAGTTGTACTTCTGATACAACCTATTAACATAGTTTAATGCAACAAAATAAGAATCGCGCCAGCGCGAAATTATGGCATCACTCAATAATGCAACTAATTGTGAAGTGTAAAAATGTGATGCAACTAGGAAAGTGGTTTATTTATGCCAACTAGTATCGTGAAAGCATTTCAGCTGAGCGGGCGTATGGGTTCCTTGTAATTACGTGAGAGCTTTACCACCATTTTAATATCGAAAATAACAATTCCACGCTGTGGTGCTGTTAAAAATTTACAGTTTATCAATGAATACCAGCAAAACGAGTGTCTCTGGGATTTAAAGCAGCCTCAGTACGAAAATAGAAATTCCAGTGAAGCGCTCTTCAAGGCAATTATTAGAGCCGTGGAAATGGAAACTGTAAAAGATGTTATTTGAAAAATAACATTTATTTACTGAAATAATATTCCAGAGCACCTCATGCAAAAATATTGAAACACTAAATATTACGTTGACACTAACTATTTTCAGTAGTTAAATATCTTAGCGTAATTTAGAGTTTGTAGCAATGCTTCCCGACATTTTTTATCCTGTTCGATATGTTATCCGAAAATTTGTTCAGTTAAATTATCAAAAGTTTTTATAGCTTTCAGGATCTTCATATGCTTATTCAAAGTTTAATCTAGGCGCTTTTTTCATAACCATCCGAAAATCCAACACCGTATTTTCTTTTGTGACAGTATTTTCTTTATTTTGTACATCGCTATATGTATACAAAACATTGTTCATTGCAGAAAAACTTTAAACGTAGATGGTGCCATGGTTGCTGTGATACTGAAGGTTGTACGACACTAAGTTTGCCCAATTTACACCAACTTTTGGTGTCATGCAATTATTTGGAACGTAGCCAAATTAACATTTATCTATTTTTAACAAAATAGCCGAATTTAATCCGTTATTTAATGTTTTATAGAACACTCTTGTGTTTATATACTTATATTATGTAGATGTCACCTGTGTAGGAAAAAACATGTTTTTTTTTATCAAATTCTTATAAATTACTACTGAAGATCAAAGTACCCAACCAATGTCAAAGAAAATTATTATAAGAAAAAAATAGACGAATGTAACAATGACCCACGCAAATTATAGAAGATCATTAATGAAATTACAAGTGCAAAATCATCCCATAACAAAAGCATAGATGAACTAACAATTGAAAATACCCAAATCTCTTTCGAAAAGCATCCGGACAAAATTCTCGAATACGTAAACGAATTTTTTACAAATATAGGGTCAAAATTGGCAAATAAAATCAGACATCCAAAAACTAGCATTTTACCAGAAGAAAAGGAAAGTATGAACCAGATAGATAAATTAAAGTTAACTAATGTAACCAATACTGAAATCAGAAACGCAATTGTATCCCTCAATGTTAATAAATCATCGGGAAATGATATAATCTCAAATAAAACAACTCCAAAATGAACTGACCTTCCCTTTGACATACTTGGTCAATCTGTCTATATCTACAAATGTATTCCCCTCATGCCTTAAAAAAGCAACAGTTATACCTATACATAAAAGTGGTAACAAAAAGGATATATATAACTACCGACCCATAAGTCTCTTAAGCTCCTTTTCAAAAATCTTGGAAACTGTAATGAAGAAGCAAATTGTTCTTTTTCTTGAACAAAACAAATTATTATCACCATCCCAATATGGCTTTAGGGAAAATTTAAGCACCAATGATGCCATAGAAAATCTAACAAGCATAGCCATAAAAAACATAGATGAAGGGAAAAAGTGTTTGGCTTTATTCATAGATCTTCAAAAAGCTTTTGACACAATAGACCATAAAATATTACTAACTAAGCTAAAAAAAATAGGAATGGCCGAAACAACAATGAACTTATTGGAGTCATATATAACAGGGCGAGAACAACAAGTACAAATTGGCAAACAAAAGAGCAAACTACTATCTTTAAGCTATGGCGTCCCTCAAGGAAGTGTACTGGGACCGATCCTATTCATTATCTATATCAAACTGATATCAATCAGTTTAACGGGACTTAATTGTAAAAAATGTATTTTTGAAAGTTGATAAATAAAAAATAAATAAAAAAAATAACGATTTAACTAACCTTACCATTAAAGGAAACATAATCAGTTTTGCTGATGATACTGTTTTATTATTTCAAGAAGAAAATTGGACGGATACATTTAATGAGGCTGAAAAGGGGCTTAGTGCACTTCAAAATTGGCTTAAAATCAACTCGCTTACCCTTAATATAAGCAAAACAAAATATATAACATTTTCAATAAACGCAAGGAGCCAACCAATAAAATCACTAGAACTAAAACTACACGAATGCCATGGAAATAATATACAATGTTACTGCCCCGTCATCGAAAAAACACAAAACATAAAATATCTCGGAGTAATAATCGACGAAAATCTTAGATGGGACCTACACATCAAAGGTATTACGGAAAAACTCACAAGCCTTATATATTTCTTTAAAAATCTAAGAAACGTATTAAATAAAAAGGATATGAAAAAGGTCTACTACGCATTATGTCATTCTCGAATTGAATATGGAATCATAGGATGGGGATCTGCTACACATACGTACCTACACAACCTGAATACGATTCAAAAAGGAATCATAAAGACCATATTGAAAGTACCAATTAGAACGCCTTCAATTGAAATATTCAATTCCTTTGACGTACCAAATGTACAGCAAATATATGCCAAAAATATATTATTGAAGCTCTTCAAAAATAACAAATCCTCTACTATACTGTGTATGCATAACACTAGATCGAACAAAAATCATATAAAAAATATTCCAAGTTATAAAACCACATTCGGACAAAGAAACTATACATACTTTGCAACAAAACTCCATAACATCCTTCCCCAAGACATAAAACTAATAAAAAATCCTAATGAATACAAATCATTAATAAAAACATGGCTGAAAGAGGTCAATGAAAAAACCCTAATGAAAACACTAAAAACGATATAGAAGACACTAAAAACGACATAGAAGACACTAAAAACGACATAGAAGACAAATAAACCATATTTAAATAACTTTAGTCCGCCTCGGCACAGGACCCCCTAGTGAGGAGGACTAAGAAATACAATATTTTATACTTAATTTCACCATTATATTTTGTATGTAACAATTATTTTATATAGTCGCTAAAATAAAAAAAAAAAAAAAAATTTAAACTATTTAAAAGTAAAACAAATAAAGAAACCCTGATTTAAAGCATTATTTTGAATTCACCCTTCATTTAATCCGGTGTAATCATAAAATATTTCTGCTCTGCAGGGTTAAAACATCTGTTCTTCTAATATTCATACCTATCTCTGACATATTCGCAAAATATAGCTTTCTCTAGTATGTTGGGTTTTATTAACATATGAAGGAAAGAGACGCACGATAGTTTTAAAAAGTGAAGAGTGTTGTAAGCAGATGTCCCATTTCTGTTCAATCGTAAGAAGGTCAGTGTTGATTTATGGGTCACCGCAGGTCGCCGTGTGCGGTTTATTTATGGGATTGTTTATACATTGTTTACATTGCATTTTGTTTTAAGAAATTTTCTCGTTAATTTAAACATAAAAGCGTAATGTGTGCGAAATTTGGGTGTTTTAAAACGCGTTATTATTGTTTTGATATTGATACTTTAAGATTTATCATCGATGCCTTCGACGTGTTTGAAAACAGTTGTACATTTTTAATGTTTTGATTTTGAGACTTATCATCGATGCCTTCCACGAGGTTAAAATTAACTCCGACATGATTCAAAGAGTGCAATAATCAATCATCAGACGGACCCAACTGTGCTTGGAAGTTAACGGTGAACATTTTAAATAATTTTTGTGACGTATTTGTGTTTTGAATTGGAGATCGGAACATCGCTACATATTGTGTGTACCTATCTATGCTAATAATAATTCCTATCCATTGCGTCGGCGTCTCAGATCGAATGACAAAAAAATTGAACCCTGAAATAGCCAAAAAATGTTTTTTTGTTTTATTTTTTGGTGAAAATGCTCAAATCAAAAAACTTTATGTTTATTTGGGTTTTCCATGTGGTGTAGATTCTTCAGTTTCCCGCTTGTACTTCGAGTTTCCGGACACCGTGTATATATATAGAGATTTAAAAACAGCTACATTATTTCATTTGATTACAAATAATATTTAATTATTGAAGACAATATTGCAATATCAATTCCTAAACGAATATTTGAAACAAAATAATCAGAAAAAGATACGGTAACATCTATGACTCGAACCGACCCTTGCCTTGCAAGAGCACTGCTCTATCAACTGAGCTAATGGGACTCTGTCTAAATAAAAAAACTTATAACGAAAAAAACCACAAACATTGCCTTCATTTTAATCACCGCAGATTTGTCTGTTTCAAATATTCGTTTAGAAATTGCTAATACCGTCTTCAATAATTAAATATTTCAAATTGGAGTTTAACTTTTTGTAACTTTCTAAACTGAAGTACATATTGCTTTCTCTTTACTTTTAATAATAACTAAAAAAAAAACATTTTCGCACTTATTTATTTTATACTTCAGGTACTTGAAAATATAGTAATCGTTTTTATATAACCCACACTCGGGCAGTGACTTATTGGGTTTTCATTTCTTGTTTATACTATTTGTTATTATATACTATTTGTTTTTATGTATTATATGTGTAAAATAATCTCGTCGAATTTAATGTTTCAAAGACCCAATCCTGTCTGATTACGTCTAAAAGGGATCCAAATGATAATCTAGTCTCCTTCAACGGAAGCAATCTTCCGAACAGGCCTTCCATTGATATGCTTGGTGTAACTATAAGTGACCAGCTCAGGTACGGGGGCTCCATCGAAGCTAGAGTAAAGTTGGCCTCTCAGAAGCTGGGCGTACTGTACAGGGCCCGCAGATACTTTAATAGTACACAACTGCTCACCCTGTACAAATCGCAAGTGCGCCCTACTGTCGAATTTGGCAGCCATCTCTGGTCTGGAGCCCCAAAATACCTGAAAAAAACCCTTGACTCTGTGCAGAAACGGGCGGTCCGTTTGATAGATTCCCCAATCTTAACAAACGGACTGCAATCTTTAGAGCACAGGCGTCAGGTAGGTATGCTGTCCTTGTTCTATCGGTATTACAATGGAAGATGCTCTGAGGAACTAGCGTCATTGATCCCTTCGGCACCGGTGCGTAGTCGGGATACACGCCAAACGCGCGCCCAACATTTGTACACAGTTGACACTTGTCACATGAGAACGGGTCGCTTCTATGATTCGTTCTTAAGTTCAACAGCTCGGCTGTGGAACGAACTGCCGGCCTCTGTGTTTCCTCCCTCCTACAACATGGGACTCTTCAAGACCCATGTTCACTCCTTCCTCTCCACAAAAAGACCCTCCACACAGCATCCCCAAAGATGACATAGGCCCTGAGGGAAATTATTTTCTTCAGGGCCTCCTGTGTGGAGTAAATAAAAAAAAAAAAAAAAAAAAAAAAAAAAAAAGAAATGAAAAATTGTGGTCCCCCCGGACCGCACACCGCCAGTAGTGGTCGCGCTCACCAAAACAGAGAAGATAGTTTCATAGGTCATTCCTGTCACTTTGACCGAACTCCACGTTATTATGTATTATATGTGTAAAGAAATGAGAAATTGTGGTCCCCCCGGACCGCACACCGCCAGTAGTGGTCGCGCTCACCAAAACAGAGAAGATAGTTTCATAGGTCATTCCTGTCACTTTGACCAAACTCCACGTTATTATGTATTATATGTGTAAAGAAATGAGAAATTGTGGTCCCCCCGGACCGCACACCGCCAGTAGTGGTCGCGCTCACCAAAACAGAGAAGATAGTTTCATAGGTCATTCCTGTCACTTTGACCAAACTCCACGTTATTATGTATTATATGTGTAAAGAAATGAGAAATTGTGGTCCCCCCGGACCGCACACCGCCAGTAGTGGTCGCGCTCACCAAAACAGAGCAGATAGTTTCATAGGTCATTCCTGTCACTTTGACCAAACTCCACGTTATTATGTATTATATGTGTAAAGAAATGAGAAATTGTGGTCCCCCCGGACCGCACACCGCCAGTAGTGGTCGCGCTCACCAAAACAGAGAAGATAGTTTCATAGGTCATTCCTGTCACTTAGACCAAACTCCACGTTATTATGTATTATATGAGTAAAGAAATGAGAAATTGTGGTCCCCCCGGACCGCACACCGCCAGTAGTGGTCGCGCTCACCAAAACAGAGAAGATAGTTTCATAGGTCATTCCTGTCACTTTGACCAAACTCCACGTTATTATGTATTATATGTGTAAAGAAATGAGAAATTGTGGTCCCCCCGGACCGCACACCGCCAGTAGTGGTCGCGCTCACCAAAACAGAGAAGATAGTTTCATAGGTCATTCCTGTCACTTTGACCAAACTCCACGTTATTATGTATTATATGTGTAAAGAAATGAGAAATCGTGGTCCCCCCGGACCGCACACCGCCAGTAGTGGTCGCGCTCACCAAAACAGAGAAGATAGTTTCATAGGTCATTCCTGTCACTTTGACCAAACTCCACGTTATTATGTATTATATGTGTAAAGAAATGAGAAATTGTGGTCCCCCCGGACCGCACACCGCCAGTAGTGGTCGCGCTCACCAAAACAGAGCAGATAGTTTCATAGGTCATTCCTGTCACTTTGACCAAACTCCACGTTATTATGTATTATATGTGTAAAGAAATGAGAAATTGTGGTCCCCCCGGACCGCACACCGCCAGTAGTGGTTGCGCTCACCAAAACAGAGCAGATAGTTTCATATGTCATTCCTGTCACTTTGACCAAACTCTACGTTATTATGTATTATATGTGTAAAGAAATGAGAAATTGTGGTCCCCCCGGACCGCACACCGCCAGTAGTGGTCGCGCTCACCAAAACAGAGCAGATAGTTTCATAGGTCATTCCTGTCACTTTGACCAAACTCCACGTTATTATGTATTATATTTATTTATTTATTTATTTATATATAATTTGTACATTTATTTATAACAATTACAGGTAATAAAGCCTAAGACGTTATAATTGTACCATTTATGCAGTGTATATGCAATGCCAAAAATCTTGCAAATGCGCTATAGGACACAAAAAATAAATCTAATTTCTTATCTACCGCATTCAAAAAGCACGTAGCTCTCCCCACAGGTGAGTTCATTAATAAATTTGTGCGGCTTGCTCTACTATATAGAAGATTGTGATGACGTCCTCGAGAGTGAGACTCTGGTACAAAAAAATTTAATTGGGCCAGTATCTCATTATTAGATAAGTGACCGTTTATTAGTTGGAAAAAATATTTAAGCAAAGCAATACCTCTACGTGTCTCTAGGGAGTGGTAATTGGTCATGCCTAATATATAAATCGATGGGTAAAGCCAAGGGTAACGTCCATAGAGCCGCGAGAATAAAAACCTTAAAAAAATTTTATGGACTCTTTCAATGCGTAAAGTGTATGTTAATTCATGTGGAGCCCAGATGATCGAGTTTGATTCAAGTACACTTAGGACTAGTGTGTTATATAATAACGTCAGTGTTTTTGTGTTACGAAACGGATATGAGTTTCTAATTACGAAGCCGAGAAGCCTGTATCCTCTGCTTATTAAATCATCGATGTGTTGGTGAAAGGTTAGTTTGCTGTCGTAAATAACTCCTAGATCTTTGATTTGATTTAGGTGTTGGAGATTAATTTCATTGATTGTATATTCAAATACATGCGGTTTCTTTGATCTTGTATACGAGACGATATTGCACTTGGGTGTACTGAAGTTCAAGCCATTTATTTTGGCCCAGTTTGAGACGCAGTCAATGTCACGTTGAAGGAGAATACAGTCAAGATGGTTTTTTATTGAACGATATAGTTTCAAGTCATCTGCAAATAGTAAATACAGCGAATGTGTGATGACTGAACCAATATCGTTGATAAAAATCAGAAACAGAAGTGGTCCAAGGATAGACCCCTGAGGAACTCCAGAAAAAACTGTGAATTCCAAAGAACTGGAACCCTTATAATAAACAAACTGTCTACGATTTCGAAAATATGAAGCAAAAAAACAGAGTGGTCTTTTGGAAAAACCAAATGAAGCTAGCTTATTTAGAAGAATGTCGATGTCAACCTTGTCGAATGCTTTTTCCAGGTCGAAGTAAGCAACATCCACCTGTCCCCGATTGTCGAGAGTTTGTGACAAGAAATCTGAGATGCATAAGAGGTTTGATGTTACTGACATCTGGGGTCTAAAACCATATTGACGGTCATCAAGAATTGGATTAACGTGATTAAGTATATATTTATGTAGAATTTTCTCGAATATTTTCATGATGGAACATAGAACGGCAACTGGTCGATAATTCCGGATATCGCGTTTATCTCCCTTCTTGTAGATAGGGGTTATTTTAGTTAATCTCCAGATGTCTGGGAGAATCCCGTTTTTTAGGCAAACATTGAAGAGATGACATAATGGTGGTATTAAAAGGTCGGAACAACCCTTTAGTATAAATGTTGGAATATTGTCAGGACCGATGGAGTGAGGTTTCTTTAAATTTGAGAGTGCCTCCTTAACATCTTTTTCTGAAATACTGACCAGGTCGAATGAGGGCCCAATCTGTACAGTGTGAAGGGTAGAGTCAATATTGAGAGTTGGTTGGACATTTTTGTAAACAGATGAAAAAAAGGTCGCAAAACCATTTGCGATTTTATCATCAGTAGTCAATTCCTCTCCGTCAAGAATCATAGACTTAAATGAGTTGTTGGATTTTTTGAGATCCTTAATGTACTTCCAAAACTGTTTGGGATCGATAGATAATTTTTCTTCCATTGAAGTTAAATGATTTTTAAAAGCTTCACTGATTTCATGTTTTACGATGGAGCGATAGGCTGAAAAACTAGCATAGTCCAAGTTGTGACGTGTTTTTTTCCATCGCTTATGAAAAATATGTTTAATTTTAATATTTGAAATAATACTATTGGTGTACCACTTAGGATATACTCTGTGTGCCGTAGTGCGAGGTGTGGAAATGGGTATACACTTGTCGAATATATTGTAAATTGAATTGTAAAAATTTGTACATAATGCATTTATATCTGTTGAACTTTGGCAGACCGGTTGCCATGAGCATTCAGAAAGCAATTCATATAATAAGTGGAAATTTCCTTTGTTGAATCTCCATGCGTTTATGGTTTTAGCTCCATGATAGGAGGGAACTTCTATTGGACTTGGGTTTAGACACGAATTTGCAACACCTGAGTGAGTCTCACTAATACTTATAGACAAAGCAGGGTGGTGCTTGTCCTCGTTTGTAATAGGGTCATGACATTTCTCAACACACTTTATAAGATCCTTGGCATTACATAAAACTATGTCCAGAGTGTTATTATAATCATTACATATCAAGTTATATTCTTGCAAACCGTAGAAACATTTAAAATAGTTAAACATGTTCACAATATTGGAGTTACAGGAAGGGAGGTTCAAATCACCTAATATTAAGATATTTTTGTCACTGAGAAGATTATAATTACTTTCTATTTTTTCGAACATGTTGTAGTATAACGAAGTTGAAGAACGAGGTGGCACATATATCACACATACGAAAACAGTTGAAGATTTCAAGGATAGCTTCACCCACAGGGATTCAGTGTCGGGGAGGTCCATTGAAGAAATCCTCTCAGCATGGGTTACAGAATCAGCACGAACAGCCAGGACGACACCCTCCGCTCGTGTGAGGCGGTCACGACGAAAGACAACATAATTTTCTGGAAATAGCTCTGAATTATGCACACTTGGTTTCAGCCACAATTCAGTGATTGCTATTAAATCTAAGCTATCTCGAGCAAATAGGTTGTTTTTAAATACTGCCAATTTCGTATTTAGCCCTCGAACGTTTTGGTAATAGATAAAGAGGTTAGAATTACTTCTCACTCTTAGAGTGTTTTGTTTTATCATTGGTTGCAACGTTTCTCCGAAAAAACCACTCATTGAATGCAACATGATTTGGCCATATGTTCGGGTCCATATAAAATGAAAGCTTCGATTCCGGGACTCCAATCCGGAAAGAGGCGTAGTCAGCTTTGGCTGTCAATTTGACAACATCGTAAACAATTTCTTTGTTTATATTGAGAAGGAAATTTACAATATCCTCGACCGTAGTGTTGACATCGAATTGCCAGGCATGAATATACTTGCGCCTTTCAACGGCTATGAGGCCTTTATGCTCAGTCGCGGTACCATGAAGAACTGGTCGTCTTTTTTTCCTATGCGTGACTCGGCGCCAATTGGGGTTAGCCGAAGTGGAGGTATAGGCTTCTGTTTCCGATTTGGATTCTGCTGTATCGGTTTCTGCAGTCTTCGATGTTATAGTATCGGTAGGTTGGGCAACGGGAGATGACATCTTCTTCGGTTTAGATGGGCCGGACATCGGAACCGATGGATCTGGAACAGATGTTGCCATTGAAGCATATGTTGTAGCAGGTTGAGGGTCTACTTCCGATTTGCCCTTTTTTGTAGCAGATCTCGTGGTAATCTTACGAGCGTTGGGGCAGCCGACTAAGGCAGCTTGGGTTGAGGCAGGCGGTGGGCTAGCCGCTCTGTTTGTCTGTACGTCGCTGGGCCCCGTTGGGAGCTGCGGGGCGGAGGGGGGCGAGCGTAGTAAAGTAGTGACCGCTTGTGCGGCGGCGGCAGGCGCGGTAGGCAAGACGCGCGGGTCCGGGGGGATCGGACCTGCGGCGTTCGACGAAGAGACACTGCATGTACATGTACACATTTTAACACTACCGACATACGTTGTCAGTAAATTTTTAAGGGAATTCTGTTCCCTTTCAAAAAACAACATTTTGTCACTCAAACTTTCAATCGTTTTCGTTAGTAGGTGAAGCCCAATCAAAATTTCGTTACTGTCACCCATTTCGGTTAATTATCAAGCGCTGATAATAGGAAACAGAAACAAAATTTTAGCGCGACAAAAAAGACGTGCGTTCCGGGCGATATAGAATAATCGATGTGTAAAGAAATGAGAAATTGTGGTCCCCCCGGACCGCACACCGCCAGTAGTGGTCGCGCTCACCAAAACAGAGCAGATAGTTTCATAGGTCATTCCTGTCACTTTGACCAAACTCCACGTTATTATGTATTATATGTGTAAAGAAATGAGAAATTGTGGTCCCCCCGGACCGCACACCGCCAGTAGTGGTCGCGCTCACCAAAACAGAGCAGATAGTTTCATAGGTCATTCCTGTCACTTTGACCAAACTCCACGTTATTATGTATTATATGTGTAAAGAAATGAGAAATTTTGGTCCCCCCGGACCGCACACCGCCAGTAGTGGTCGCGCTCACCAAAACAGAGCAGATAGTTTCATAGGTCATTCCTGTCACTTTGACCAAACTCCACGTTATTATGTATTATATGTGTAAAGAAATGAGAAATTGTGGTCCCCCCGGACCGCACACCGCCAGTAGTGGTCGCGCTCACCAAAACAGAGCAGATAGTTTCATAGGTCATTCCTGTCACTTTGACCAAACTCCACGTTATTATGTATTATATGTGTAAAGAAATGAGAAATTGTGGTCCCCCCGGACCGCACACCGCCAGTAGTGGTCGCGCTCACCAAAACAGAGCAGATAGTTTCATAGGTCATTCCTGTCACTTTGACCAAACTCCACGTTGGGGCATAATTAATGCTCTCCGGGCCCAGTGCTTTACCTCTTCGGGTTGCACCACGCGGCTGTAAGCAGGAAATACTGCCGGGCCCCCAGCGGAGAGACGCCATCGGACGGTGCATGGACTGTTGCCTCCTTCGGCCTACCTTCAATGGTAGGTGGAGTTCGGGTCTCGGTGGGCTGCCCTCAAATCTACCTGGGAGCCTTAACCGGGATGAGGCCTCGCCGGTCCCCCCGTAAATAAAGTTTAAAAAAAATCATCCTAGACTTGCAGATAAAGTCAATACTCGCACATTAAAAAAAACATGTATTTTTATGTAGCTTCTATCTAACTGTCTAGATTGCATTTAGTTCGGGTTCAATCTTGCGATCATACATAGAGCAGCCAATAAAAAATGAAGGCAGTTTCGGTAGTTCTTATTCGAGGTATGATACATTTAAATATGACCGAAGGAGATAGGGTCCCATGTAAGCTGCGGGGCAAATCCCCTGTTATCAAGGTATTGTGATTGGGTCACCTTAATCTTAAATATGTTTTAACAAAATGGGCATTAAAAACGGTAGTTATATATTAAAATTTACCTTCTTTTCAAATATTTCTTCTTAAAAACGAAAAACGGATATGCAAGTGACATATGTGTTTCTCAGCTGAAACTGTGTGAATTGTCTTCAACTGTCTTCAAGTCCCAGAGTGGGAGACAATTGTCTTCAATTGTCTCCCACTCTGGGATCTACAAACTTAATTGCAACGATTGCCTGGCAATATATATTGGTAAAACCGCGCGTAATGTAAATATTCGAGTAAAAGAACATGTCAGGTGTTTAACAAATACCGGTTTTTCAGAATTCGCCGAACACCTAATTAACACTAATCATACATTTAATAGAACGACAGGAGTTCAAATACTACATAAAAATAAAATAGGAATACGTCTCAATAATTTAGAATCATTGGAAATCTCAAAAGCAAATAAAAATAAAAATAATTACCCAATTTTAAACAAACAGATAGAACTCACTAAAAGCCCTATTTTAAAGATGTTTCCTTTCTCCCTGGGTAATCCCCACCCCTCCCCGACCCCACTACCTACTCCGCTGACCTGATGCTCTCTCCCTCACATTTATATACTTTCTCTTTCTTTATTGTTTACTTAATAATCTTCCTCTGTATTATATTTTAGTTTATATTTGTACTGTCCTGATGAAGGTTGAGTTTAACCGAAACCGGTCGACGTATATAAATGTAATAAAGTGGTTTAAAACAAAGATATTCTTTCATTTGTGTAATAATGTCAAGCCACAAAGTGTTTGCTTCCTTCGATAAATAAATTTCTGTCAAAATAAGCAACAAGGAAGATGAATTATCAAACTTAAATACAAAAATCCATAATTGCCAAGAAATAAAACGTCTATGCGACTGTCCGTCATTAGAAAAGGTCAACTACATAAGGTATCTAGGCATAGAAATCGATAAAAATCTGAAATGGGTAGAAAACAACTAATAAATAAAAATACTTATATACTTTAAAAAAAATATCAAAAAAGTTCTTGAAAAAAGAGAAATTATTAGAATTTACATGGTCATATATCAAACTTTAATATGGAATAATTGGATGGGGAAGTGCAAATAATGCCACATTAAATCCCCTAATTATAATGCAAAAAGCCATCTTGACAATACTACTCCAAGTAATTATCAGAACTTGTTGTGACTTTTAATAATCTAAACATCACGTCACTTATACAACTCTATGCCAAAACCATACTTATTTATATTCACAAAATGACACACTTGACCTACTAACGAACATACCTTTCAAAATCACTAGATCTTTCAATCAAAAATACATCCAACAAGCAAAAATAGAGACAAGAAATTCAATTAACTACGGCATAAAACTTAACAACAGATTACTAATCTCCTACACAACTTACAAATGTCAATATATTCAAATATTCATAAAACAATGGATCAGGGACACAGGTAGACACGAAATTGATAGAATATTTAATCTTAACACAAACTGATTGAAGTGAAACAACCTGTGTAATATCCAAGTGATAAAAGTTTAATTTAAAATATCTATATTAGCTATAAGATCTACGTTGTAAACTCTAAGTTTTAAGAAATTAAAATATTTCAAAAAAAGAAGTACACATTTTAACCGGTGTAACAGGAATTGTAATATATAAAAAGGTTAATTGAATAAAATAAAATAAAATACAAAAAATGTATTCCCTAGCACGGGAAATCCCAGTGAGGAAGACATTGTTAAAAATAATTATGTAAAAACAAATAAATATAAGGGTTTTATCGACCGTGAATCAGCATGTGTCTCGTCAAATTTCCCTTTCGAGAACATGAATAGTTACAGTAGGAACATGAAAAGGGTTTTTTTCCACTGTGAGTCAGCACGTGTCTCGACAAATTTCCCTTTCTATAACACACATAGCTGCAGTCGGAACACGAAAAAGGTTTTTCTCCACTGTGAGTGAGCATGTGTCTCGTCTTATATCCCTTTTGATAACATGAAAGAACATGAGAAGGGTTTTTCTAGACCATGGGTCGTCATGTGCCTCATTAATTTTCCCTTTCGAGAACAAGAATAGCTGCATTCGGAACATGAAAAAGGTTTTTTTCCAATGTGAGTCCACATGTGTGTCTTCAAATCTCCCCTTTGGCGACAAGAAAACTTACAGTCAGAACATGAAAACGGTTTATTTCCACCGTGAATCCGCATGTGTTTCTTCAAATGTCCATTTTGAGAACACGAATAGTTGCAGTCCAGACATGAAAAAGGTTTTTCTCCACTATGAGTCCGCATGTGTTTATTTAAATCTCCCTTATGATAACACGAATAGTTGCAGTCGGAACATGAGAAAGGTTTTTCTTCCTTGTGAGTAAGCATTTGTATCGAAAATTGTTCCTTTTGAGAACATGAATAGTTGCAGTTGGAACATGAAAAATGATTTTCTCCAGTATGAGTGCGCAAGTGTATTTTTAAATGTGTCGTATTAGAGCAAGAGAAATTGCAATGGGGGCACGAGAATCGTTTTTCCACAGGATAGGTCTTCAGATCTGTCAACAATTCTGAAATAATTACGAATAACGAAATTTTATAAGCAAGTACAGCTAATTCTAAGAGGTAAAAATTAGGATGGCAAGAAGAAAAGATATGGGTTTTACCTGTTTTCTGTGTAATTATTTCAAAGCTTTCTAAGCGTTTCTCTTTAACATTCGGCAGGTCTATGTTAATTTCCGTATAAGGAATGCCCCCTTCATCTTCATCTCGGGGTCCTGGTTCAGCCTTGACGGTAACAGTCTCCACATTAATGCTACCCGGAAAACATCAAATTGACAAGATACAATGCCTAAAGAAGCCACAAAAATGATGGATGACCTCAAGACATCAAATACTTGTGGGCCGGATACTGTTTCGGCTAATCTGCTGAAATTACTGAATTTAGTTGTAGAAAATCCGATTGGGTTCATTTGTAATTTACGTTTCAAATCAGGAATATTCCCGAATCACCTAAAACAATCAATTGTATTATTGATCCAGAAAAATGGACACAAATCACATAATAAAAATTACCGGCCTGTTTGGCGTCTAAACTTGATCTCAAAAATTATTAAGACAAACCACTGCTGCCTTTTTGAAATCCATCGCCGGAGTAAAGGGCGACAATAGAGAGTTGCTCACCGTCTGCCTGCTAATAGGAAGACAGCGAGGCAACTGTTGCCCGCAACTAAAGTAGCTCGTGTGCGCCTTGCCATACAAGAATGTAGTTCCAGCGCCTGTCACACAAATTTGTAATTGATACGGAACGGTTCTATCAGTCAATTGGTTATCTTTTTTAGTGAGCCTAAACCTTACATGCGAGTATATAAAAAAATATAATCAAGGAAATTTGGTTTACCCGTTGGTTGGTGAGTTTTTTCAGATGGTTGGAAGTTTTCTTTTTTAATATCAGGAACCTTGAGATCAATTTCAGTATATGAAATTCCACTTGCTTTCCTGGTGACTCCCTCTAGACTTGAAGGTTCCGTTAAAGTCATTTCACCTGTCATGAAAAAAATACTAATAAAATGGGACAGATGATAGATACAGTCGAAAAATATCATCGACAATATAACTAAAGGTTTTATAGCGCGTCATTGTTCTCTGTTATTAAGTTTTTAATTACTGTTTGTCGATTTGATCGTTTCACCGGCTGGTATTTGTAAAAAAACGGCAAGGATGTGGAACGCCCTACCAATATAAATAAATAAAACATTTAAAACAGGCCTCTTCAAGGACCCAATTACAGATGTTCCTGCCAATGCTCTTTTCCCAGATCACCCTTACGACGTTGCCCAACCTAGAGGTGATATTATAGTTACCACATCTTCAGGAGTAACCCTCTCCTGAGGTGTCAGGTATCTCGTAAGAATAACCAAGCAGAATTGCGTAAGTGCGATCCATATATATGTATGAATGAACATGTTGATATACCCTAGCAAGAAACATGCATACATTTTCGATTGTATTTTGCGTCTGTATAACAGTTATGCACCAATAACAGGCAACAACATACCTGAACTATTTTCGATCATGGATTCCGGACTTTCTTTTTTGACAAAAGGATATTCCTGCTTTTTATATCGGAAAAACGGCCCGGAATGTCAACTTAAGAGTAAAAGAACATATACGATGTTTAAACAATAATGCCTTTTCAGAATTCGCGAATCATTTAATAAAATCTAATCATTCATTCGATAAAATCTCTGGAACTAAAATATTGCATAAAAATGGATCTGGAATTAGATTAAACAACTTAGAAGCCCTTGAAATAAAAAAAGCAGTTAATAATAATTTAAATATAATAAATAACCAAATTAATTTATATGATAGTCCCATATTAAATTTATTCCGCCGCTGAAACTGTTCTTTCATTCCCCCCCCCCTCCCTCCTCCTCGTTCTTAATAATTTGTCTCCACCTTTTCTATTTGCATCTCTTTCTATCTGTTTTGCATCACTCATTGTTTTCATTTACCTATGTATATGTGCCTGTATCTAATTAGCTTTAGTTGATATTTAGCCCTGATGAAGCTTGGAACAAGCGAAACCCGGTTGGCTATCGTTATTGATTCAAAAATAAAGTGGTGTCTTACTAAGTGTATATTTTTTCATTCAATATGTCACACCCCAAAGTATTTGCTTCCTTTGAAAATAAATATTATTATAGCACTAACACGTGAGCACCTCCGAGCTGATGAATCCAAAAAATGGCACTAATCAATATAATATATTAGAAAGAATGTGTACAATGTGCGTGGGGCCAAAAGTCAGATCGAGTCCTAGTACGATCAAGGGAGTTATATAATGTGGTAGCTCTCTATCCCCCATCCATGAAGAAAATTCCCGTTTTACCTGAAGGGCGTGCTTTTAAATATGTAAGGGCAAGAATCGCCCTGTAGATATATCTATAACAGTCCAGAACAATATTCGAGAGCATTCCACAACATTCCAGAATGTTCCGGTATGTTCTGGAATGATATGTCCCAGATCATAAAGAACTAAATACGGGATTACAGGCCGTTTCCTGATAAAGTTTAAGTAAATTCATAATCGTGACAACACATTGGTATCTCTGGTTCCATGATAAATGGTCAAAATGACAATTCAACACACCTATAAAAAGTGTTATAAAGTTATGAAACGTGATGAAACAAAAACTATGTTAAATAGTTACATATGTAACCTATTTAACCTAGTTTTTATTTAGTTACATATTTAACCTAGTTTTTGTTTCAGCGGTCACCGGTATCTCTAAATAATATAAAACAAAGTCATTATCCGCGTCTGTCTGTCTGTTTATTGCTTAGTTCTTGTAAACTATGCGACGACTTTTTTTTTGAGTGTGTGATGAATATTTCTATAGTGGAATAACTTAATTAGGAAACTGTATACAGGGTGCGTGACGCCGAAGACGAAAGACACCATTAATATTAAGTACTAGACAGTAATGAAGTCATAGACAATTTTTTTTTCGTAAAGTTGACAGTTTTTCTTTCAAATTAATTTACATATGGTATGTTGGTATTTTTTTAATCATATCACTTGCAAGGGCTCCCGCCAGGGAGTAACTTGATGGAAGTATAAAATATCTCTCATGGCGATGATAGGGACTGACTGATACACGGGCCATACCAAGAAGAATATAATCATTACAAAGTATTAACATTCTGCTAACATTAATTATACAAGTGCGACAGTATAAGTGATGTCAGTTTATTACAACATCCATAGGTATAGGATAAAGAGACGTAGGACGGGAGTAGATGGGAAGGAAGATTGTGTGTTCCCTTTTGGTGATGGGCAGGACGCATTTACACTATCGAAAAATTGCGACTCTTATCGTTAAAACGAAAACTTAATTATTTTTTTTTATTTAAAATGAACAGTTACTGATTTGAGTCCTCTGATATAGTATCGCTGATAAATTATCTTGTTCCTAGTAGACCAACTAGAATCATATTATACTCATATTATTGTAACAATACTGCCACTAATGCTGAACAAAATTTTCTAATATATCGCCTGCGTAGACAAAGAAATGATGATTTTTATATCAATAATGAATAAAGTCTGTTATCATATAAAAGATGCATAAAAAATATGTTTTTCGTATGCAAGAATCAAAAGATAATTAATAAAGCATATTAAATTCACTATACGTATTTTATAATATTGTTGATTAAATCACCGTTACATTTTTATTTTAAAAACAACAGTTTATAGATGTATATGTGTAATTTACCTGAGAAATTAATGATTGATTACATTACTACACTAACACATTATATCTTTAATAATTATACAGAACAGCTAATACATTTTATTTAAAATTACAACAAGAATTACCCCATTATGCTTGTACTTTGGTTTATTTGGAAAAATAATTCATTTTAAAAACATTTTTAATTCACTTTAAATGTGAACTTACGTAGGAAGTACATCAAGTTGAATATATGTTTGTAATTCGCTAACACTACACTGGCTTTACATTTTTATCACAAAGAACTTTAACAAGCAATATTTTAGACACGAAATTATATAATTTAACTAATTTCGGCGACCATGTCGTTTCCCGCGTGGCCTTGAGCGAATTTTCAAACTCTAAGCCAATGAGATCTGTTATTTTTTCTAAAAGAAAACGGAGTTGGGCGTGTCGGTTTCAAAGACAGACCCATAAATAAACCACTAACTATCATCGACATCCTCGGGCTTTTTGTACGTAGCATATTGGTCCTCTATTTAACCATAATATGTGAAGAAAAAAATTTGCGCGCAACAAAAATACGTCGCACACCCTCGACGAGGATAAAAGTACGATTCCGTGCCACTTGGCAGTCGGCAGACGGCAGCAGCAGACGTCGAGTGCAGTACCGCCGACGGCAAACGGCACTACTTAATGCTGTCGCGTAGGTTCCCGGCAGTGACGGCACTGCAGTGCATTACTGCCGACGGTTGTGTCTTCCATATATAGTTATGAATAATAAAATGTGTTATTGCAAGGAGAAGACGATGACGATGATTTATTATTGTATTACTACTCAAGTAGAAAGCCTATACTGCCAATGTACTTAAATAGACTGGAAGAAGGCGCTTATGAAACTTTGATAAAAAGACACCTAGATGAGTGTAAAGACATTTTCAGAAGTTATTGCCGTTTAAATAAAAAACAGTTTAATTTTGTAATCTCTTTAATTTACAATGATCTTGCTCCAAAAACAAGGCGAAACACAATATCGCCAGAAGAAAAATTGTTCTTGACACTAAGGTAAGCAAATTAAAATTATTTTGTAATGAATTACACAGAAGAAATGACGAGCTGTTTCACAGCAATTGAACAATAATTCACCAAATTTTAAAGTTAATTTTCTAGTTCCGCAAAGGTTCTTTTCAAGCTCTGTTATTATAATCAATATTTTGCCAGTTGAACCACAAAGCTGAAATAATAACAGAACTTGAAAATTAACTTTGAATTTTGATAAATCGTTCATACTCTGTGAAACAACCTGTCCTTAGTTATATTAAGCTACTGGTTTAAATATTCCGGCAGTGATGGAATTTCTTCACTTGGTTCCGAAAAATTTTTAATAGAATCCATTTTTCCTTCATCTTGTGCACATGACAAATCGGTCGGTTCCGAATAACAGCTAAGTGGAGAATACACATTTACTATTGTATAGCTACTATCATCAGAAGCACTTGTCATGGCGGTATCAGCGCTTGAAGTAGATGGTGTTGAACTAGCTGCATTGTCTACGGCCATTATCTCGTACTTGGTGAGAACTTCAAAGATATCTTTTTTGGCTTTTATTTGAAGAAAAATTGGTAATTTATTTAAAACGTGCTCAATATGATTAGCAAACGAGCTGAACTCATCTGTTTTTTCATTTTGAGAGGTATTTTTCAACAGCGAAAGTCGTGATTTCTCTCTCTCTCTCTCTCAAAAATGATAGTATATCATCTCTCTTGCTATGGGGACGTTTTATTATTTGATTGTACGCTGCGGTAAGAGGAAAAGATATATTATCTTCAGACTGTGTGTCAGCATTCCCTTGCTCGATATTAGGTACAGAATACATTCCCTTGCTGAGTATTAATCTGTGCCGACTCTGAGGACTCTTCAGCGATGATTTGTAATGACTCCGATTCATCATCTATGTCACCAATAGTAGACCTCTCTTGCGGAACATTTTCTAAAAAGGACAATAATCTGTACAAATTCCATTTAGTTCGACTACTTTTCGGAGCTGACGATCCAGTGGGAAGTTTATTTTTGCGTTTAAACGCATATACCCATCGCGAATTGTCTTCCACTGCTTTTTACAATTCTCACCTGCAATTTAAATATTAAATATTAGATGATCTCTCCTATCTCCCAATCTTATCATAATTTATTTTATGGTCTATGCATAGTCAGTAATTTAGTATAAGTATATGTACATTTAATATTTAGTTTTCGTTTGTTTCAGATTCATGGCAACAGGAGAAAGTTTTGCTTCCTTGGCATTTCATTATCGTATACCAAGATCATATTTATCGAGAATAGTACAACAAGTATTACATTTACTTCGATTAAAACTTGTTACAATTTGTATGCCTCCTCCTACTAAAAACGATTTTCAAAGAATCGAAAGAGACTTTTGGGAAAAATGGAACATGCCAAATTGCGTCGGTAGCATCTATGGTAAGCATGTTCGTATAAAATCACCACAGCGCAGTGGATCTCTTTTCTTCAATTATAAAGACTACTTCTCCATAGTATTGCTAGCAATAGTTGATTCAAACTACAAATTTATTGCAATTGATGCGGGGTCGTATGGAAAAGAAGGAGACAGCAGTATATTTAAAAAGTCAGAAATGGGAAAGAAAATACACAAAAATGCATTAAATTTTCCCGAACCAAAAAATTTACCAGGAACAAATTATATTTTGCCACATTTTCTAATTGGAGACGAAACCTTTGCTCTTGATACATTTATGATGAAGCCTTATTCTCAAAGAATCGCAAGACATGACAACCAGAAAGATATTTTTAACTACAGGCAATGTCGTGCTCGGCGCGTGGTCGAAAACGCTTTCGGTTTACTATCTCAAGTTTTTAGAGTATTTTATATACCGATTTTGCCAGAAACTTGAAAACCTACAGATTCCAAGATACCACCGCAATAAAGAAGAAACACCATCTGATAATATGATCAGAATGGCGCGTTCAAGAGGTTTTGCTAATGTTGGAGGCTTAGCGATCCGAGACACACTAAAAACTTTTGTTCCCAAGTAGGTGAAGGATCTTGGCAAAGAAGGGTTGTAAATCGTACACAATAGTTAGTAAAAGTTTATAATAAAAAAATTTAAAAAACTTACTGATTTTATTGAGATCTTGAGCGATCTCTATCCAAACATTTTCTCTTATTCTTTGATCTTTATAATTAATATTCTTGCAATTAAATAAGCACGGATTTTTAGACACTAAATTAATAAGAGTTTCGCTCTCTCCGTCTGTCAACACGACCATTATGTCAAAAGCCGACGGCAGTACAATGCTTGCACTCGAGTGCCGTCTGCCGCTAGGCGTCAGTCGTCGACTACAAGTGCCGCGCGGCATTTGTAGTGGTGTGTCGGAAACGGTCCATAAAGGAAACTAAAAAAAGGCGCGACCATAGACAATATAATTCTCATTCGCAGCCTACCCCATTCATTACCCTAAATATTATTTTTTTTTAAATGTTTAAAATGTCGAAATATTCCATCACAACATGAAAAATCTATATGACATATTCCTGTCCTGCAAAAATGAGCTTTACGTATCCTTTTTTACTGCTCATTTTCTCAGGACAACGCAAGTCAGGTAGAATCTTGTTCCAAGATGAACAATCAATCTGTCTCAAAAATAATTTAAGATTACTTGAAATTTGAAATAAATAAAGAATTATATTTGAAATCAATTAAAGGGAAGGATTATGATAGAGAATTTGAACAATTGATCAAATTTCAAGGTTCTGTGAATGTCTTATACAAATTCTGTTTTCATATATTTATGGGCTAGTAGCTTGACAAAACTGAAATAGTAACAGAAATTGAAAAAATCTAGCACAGAACATGAAAATTAACTTTCTAATTTGAAGAATTATGAAAATTCTCCGAAACAACCCGTTTTTAAATTACTTAACATGATATATAAAGATGAGCTTTTTACGACAGCATCGAATTTTGACATTTCTCTGCTTTACAGGAAAATGAAACAATCAGTATTTTTTATTACGTTTAAGAGTTTAATTTATACATATATATATATATATATATATATTTATCCCCTCTCGTACTATGTTGATCTTGCGCGACGGTACGCCAGGTATATGTTGATCCGTTTGCATTTGTTGATCCACCTCGGATATGTTGATCCATTACCCAAGCTGGCATACATATGTAAATCCCTATAGATCAACTTGTGTCATCGAGATTTAGCTGTAAGCCACGCCCATTTTTCGGTCGCATATACATTTTACACGATTTATTTTGTTGATCTATATATTTCTGACAAACTTGACCGCTTGCATGTGTTGTAACTTGTAACCGCCAATTTCGCGCGCGTTGTGGTACTTTTTAGATTCCGTTAGAACATCCATATTCTATGAAAATGACTCTGTACTTAAAGAGGATAGACTGCCTCACGCGTATTTATATTGAAATGGAACTTTCAAAAACGTCAAATCCATGCTTAAAAAATCTTTTGAACTTGATTAAACAAAAATGTAACTTTAATGCATCATTTACTACGTTTCGTGACTTAGCAGGGGTGCCCGGGTTCATGGGGTGAGATTTGTCTAAGTCATTTTATAAGAGAAATTTTGAACATTGATTGAATAAAATTTTATTTTAATGTATCTTTTACCATCTCTCCCGACGTAAGTTTCTTGTAATGATTAAGTTGAAACAAAGCGTAATATCCATAATATGTGCCTATTAAAATTGCGGTGATTAGATTGGTGAGAATTAAATTTTTCAAATTTTAAATTGAAATTGCTGAAAAATTTATTCCAATTTGTTTTTTACTAAACATGGCTAAAGTCATTTCAAGCACCGATTCCAACCAACGATGTTTTAGTATATGTTCGTCAATCAACAGGAGCCATAATGTCTGTACATCAGAGCCCTCGAGAATTATTACAATTATGTGTACCGCCGCCCCGGGAGCCATTTATTAGATAACCAATACACCTACCATTAGTCACCGCCAACGATTTAGCGAGATAGTTGTTTATTTTTTGTATTTTTTTACATCGTCTCCACACAGGAGGCCCTAAGGAAAATCGTAACCCTCAAGGCCTATGTCATCTTTGTGAATGCTGTGTTGGGGGTATTTTGAAAGAAAGGAAGGTCAGTGAGTTCTGGGAAGGAAATAGGTATGGATGGGTGGGTAGTATTCTGGGGGTCAGGTTGTTCGAGTGATAAACATAAGATTCCAACTCTCCTACTGCGTTGCAAGGCGATGCGTTGAAAGAGGATTAATCGATCCGGCCCACCACGCATTTGGTAGGAAAGCGCATCTGCCGCCAAGAACCGAACAAACCTCACTCCATAAACTCGGGCACTCCTGATAAGTCACCAAACATATCAAACAACTTGAGGTGGCTCTCGACTAGCAATCCGAAGGTCGCGGGTTCAAACAAATTTTATTAAAATTAATTTGCACTATTTTACAATTAGTGTTTGGTTATATCTGAATAGCCAGGTACTCTCCCACCTTCCTCCTCGTCATCTCCTTTGAGGTCTCCTTTGAGGATGCCATAGTCTCACTGGCTCCAGACGGAAGTTTTTGTAAGTCTCCATATTCAAATTCAGCGGTATGATTTTTTTATGTGACACCTCTCACTAGAGCGCCCCTGTCTTTACACGTTAAATACATAGAAACTATGTCGCCAACCGGTTGGGCAGCGTTATGAGGCGGGTTAAGGTAGGGGCTGTAGGAATGAATTTATTAATGCGGGTCTTAAAAGGCCCGGATTATATTGATAGCTCGTTCCACATGCGAGCCGACTTACGATAAAACGAGTCGGAGAAACGACCCGTTCATATATGTAAAGATAACATCAACTTAACTGTGAACGTGTATTCCGCTCGGTCCGTCGAGTATCAAGCACGTGCTCGGTGCACCGGGGATCAATGCTGCTAGCTCCTTTTAACAGGCTCTAATAAAATATCTGTAGAATAGACACAGCATACGCACATTTTGTCATACATGATTTTACCGTACATATGCCTCAGGGATCTCATTTCTACAGTATTCAGTCTTCTTTCAGCCTTCTTCTGCCAGTTCCATGCCTCACTTCCGTATATTAGGGTAGGTACCAGCACTCCATTGTGGACTTTTGGAGGAGGCCCACCACTTCCCCGCCCTGTTTTAGGTACTGATGGTACCCCTTCAGAGCTCTCGCAAGGACGCTAATTTAAAAAAAAAACGAATCTACATTTAAAATTTCAAAACAAGACCTCCATTGTGGACTGCTAGCTTCGCTTCTTTGGACAGTTTTTAGTTAGCTCCAACCGCGTCCAATCATCCATTAATTACCCATTATAACCAAGAACCCGGCCTCCCCTACTAAGTCACGAAGCGTAATCAGGAGAGATGGTAAAAGATACAGGTTCAAAATTTCCTACATAACATTATTCCTTTTGCCGCCATTTTGGATTTTTATGGTCGAAAGGTATCCCTCAACCAGTTTCTTTCGATCCGGCCCGCCACGCAGTAGATGGGCAAACGCATCCGCCGCCAGGACTTAGACAAACCTCCCCCTATGAACCCGTGTACCCCTGCTAAGTTATGATTTTTTTATGGATTTATACATAGGTACATTTCTTATAAAAAATTCAAGAAACACACGTCATTTTGATTTGAAACGGTACCATCTCACAGTCATTTCATGCGATATTCGACTCTAGAGACTAATACTTTGAGTTCAATATCACAAAAGATTACGGAATCACATAAAACCTTGTGATGAACAGTCCACCGATTGCCCCCTTGATTGGTTCATTTAGTAAAACCATATATAGGGACACAGATCAACTTTGTCTAATAACTTCTTACCTGGATCAACATACTACGGGAATAGATCAATATATATGAGATCAACAAAATCTTTTGAACTTGATTAAACAAAAATGTAACTTAAATGCATCATTTACTACGTTTCGTGACTTAGCAGGGGTGCCCGGGTTCATGGGGTGAGATTTGTCTAAGTCATTTTATAAGAGAAATTTTGAACATTGATTGAATAAAATTTTATTTTAATGTATCTTTTACCATCTCTCCCGACGTAAGTTTCTTGTAATGATTAAGTTGAAACAAAGCGTAATATCCATAATATGTGCCTATTAAAATTGCGGTGATTAGATTGGTGAGAATTTAATTTTTTAAATTTTAAATTGAAATTGCTGAAAAATTTATTCCAATTTGTTTTTTACTAAACATGGCTAAAGTCATTTAAAGCACCGATTCCAACCAACGATGTTTTAGTATATGTTCGTCAATCAACAGGAGCCATAATGTCTGTATATCAGAGCCCTCGAGAATTATTACAATTATGTGTACCGCCGCCCCGGGAGCCAATATATTAGATAACCAATACACCTACCATTAGTCACCGCCAACGTTTTAGCGAGATAGTTGTTTATTTTTTGTATTTTTTTACATCGTCTCCACACAGGAGGCCCTAAGGAAAATCGTAACCCTCAAGGCCTATGTCATCTTTGTGAATGCTGTGTTGGGGGTATTTTGAAAGAAAGGAAGGTCAGTGAGTTCTGGGAAGGAAATAGGTATGGATGGGTGGGTAGTATTCTGGGGGTCAGTGTGTTCGAGTGATAAACATAAGATTCCAACTCTCCTACTGCGTTGCAAGGCGATGCGTTGAAAGAGGATTAATCGATCCGGCCCACCACGCATTTGGTAGGCAAGCGCATCTGCCGCCAAGAACCGAACAAACCTCACCCCATAAACCCGGGCACTCCTGCTAAGTCACCAAACATATCAAACTACTTGAGGTGGCTCTCGACTAGCAATCCGTAGGTCGCGGGTCCAAATAAATTTTATTAATATTAATTTGCACTATTTTACAATTAGTGTTTGGTTATATCTGAATAGCCAGGTACTCTCCCACCTTCCTCCTCGTCATCTCCTTTGAGGTCTCCTTTGAGGATGCCATAGTCTCACTGGCTCCAGACGGAAGTTTTTGTAAGTCTCCATATTCAAATTCGGCGGTATGATTTTTTTATGTGACACCTCTCACTAGAGCGCCCCTGTCTTTACACGTTAGTTTCTTCAGGAACTTTCCCAGACTTGTGGAAAAATGCACATATTGTTCCAATACATAAATCTGGTGATAAATCTTTTGTGAAAAATTACCGACCAATCAGCATTTTATCTTGTTTTGCGAAAGTCTTTGAATCTATAATATATATTTCTGTATTTTCACACTTTAAACCGCAATTATGCATCAATCAACATGGGTTTGTTCCCAGCAGATCTATAAATTCAAATTTTCTTGACTTTTGTGATTATGTTTGTAATGCTTTCAATGAAAGAACTCAAGTAGATGCCATTTACACAGATTTTCAAAAGGCATTTGATAAAGTTAACCATTCTATTCTACTACAGAAGCTTGATCGAATAGGTATTCACGGTGATCTTTTTAGATGGCTTAAGTCTTACTTAGAAAATAGAACACAATTAGTACTTATTAATGGGTACGAATCACCTCCCATAATTGTAACATCAGGCGTACCCCAGGGGTCCAATCTTGGCCCACTGCTTTTCTTAATCTTTATTAACGACCTTGGCCCCATGTTACGCTGTGATTTTGTTCTATTTGCCGATGATCTCAAGATTTACCGCAAAATTTCCACTGATTGTGATCATGTTAAGCTTCAAGAAGACCTTTGCACACTAAATAGCTGGTGCATTCAAAACGATATGTTTTTAAATATTGAAAAATGTTACACTATTACTTTTCCTCGTAACAGAAAACGAAAGGATTTTGCATATTCCATTAATAATGTACGATTAAATGCAGTCACCACTATAAGAGATCTAGGAATCACTCTTGATTCAAAGTTTATGTTTGATGTACACATAAATGATATTATAAGTAAATCAATGAAAATGATTGGATTCATTCATAGAATATCGAAACCATTTAAATACCCCCAATCCATTATAACATTATACAACTCGTTGGTCAGAAGCAAATTGGAATATGGGAGTGTTATCTGGAACCCACATTATATAAAATATTCTAAAAGTATTGAATCTGTGCAAAAAAAATTCCTAAGACTGTTATCATATAAACTTGGATTAAATGCCTCACTCAAATCTTATGAAGAACGTCTACTAAACTTCAAATTTACGACATTGGAAAAAAGAAGACAATTTGCAGACTTAATATGTTTATATAAAATTATTCATGATAAACTTCTTACCACTAATTGTCTGAGCAATATTCATATTAAAGTCCCTAATAGACATAATTTAAGGAGCCAAAATATATTCCATATTGATATATTTAATAATAATATTGCATATTTCAATCCACTATCTAGAATGTGTCGTCTGTACAATACAGTTGAATGCGACCTTATAGATATATTCGCAAACAGTCTCGCATATTTTAAAAAACAAATTAACCATCTTCTACCATGATATGTTATGGAGAACAGTTAAGAGATATATTTGCTTTATTATTTTCTTTACTTTTCTTCCTTATCCTTTCTCTGTACATTTACTGTATTTTATATTTCATACTTAATATTCATGTTTTATATTTCTTTTTAATTATTATTATATTTGTATTTTTTTTTTCTTTCACCACTAGCATCTCCGCCTAATATCAACTAAACCTTGTTTACGCATGCTGTGAACATTTTTAATTGGGGTGTTAATATATGTGCACATTCCCACCGAAATAATATAAATGTTATAATTGTTAACACTCTGTAAATGTTTCAAACAATAAATAAATAAATAAATAAATACATAGAAACTATGTCGCCAACCGGTTGGGCAGCGTTATGAGGCGGGTTAAGGTAGGGGCTGTAGGAATGAATTTATTAATGCGGGTCTTAAAAGGCCCGGATTATATTGATAGCTCGTTCCACATGCGAGCCGACTTACGATAAAACGAGTCGGAGAAACGACCCGTTCATATATGTAAAGATAACATCAACTTAACTGTGAACGTGTATTCCGCTCGGTCCGTCGAGTATCAAGCACGTGCTCGGTGCACCGGGGATCAATGCTGCTAGCTCCTTTTAACAGGCTCTAATAAAATATCTGTAGAATAGACACAGCATACGCACATTTTGTCATACATGATTTTACCGTACATATGCCTCAGGGATCTCATTTCTACAGTATTCAGTCTTCTTTCAGCCTTCTTCTGCCAGTTCCATGCCTCACTTCCGTATATTAGGGTAGGTACCAGCACTCCATTGTGGACTTTTGGAGGAGGCCCACCACTTCCCCGCCCTGTTTTAGGTACTGATGGTACCCCTTCAGAGCTCTCGCAAGGACGCTAATTTAAAAAAAAAACGAATCTACATTTAAAATTTCAAAACAAGACCTCCATTGTG
This sequence comes from Hesperophylax consimilis, assembly GCF_061612785.1. NCBI lineage: Eukaryota > Metazoa > Arthropoda > Insecta > Trichoptera > Limnephilidae > Hesperophylax > Hesperophylax consimilis. The sequence continues at coordinate 13,284,498 of NC_142852.1, forward strand.
GACTGCTAGCTTCGCTTCTTTGGACAGTTTTTAGTTAGCTCCAACCGCGTCCAATCATCCATTAATTACCCATTATAACCAAGAACCCGGCCTCCCCTACTAAGTCACGAAGCGTAATCAGGAGAGATGGTAAAAGATACAGGTTCAAAATTTCCTACATAACATTATTCCTTTTGCCGCCATTTTGGATTTTTATGGTCGAAAGGTATCCCTCAACCAGTTTCTTTCGATCCGGCCCGCCACGCAGTAGATGGGCAAACGCATCCGCCGCCAGGACTTAGACAAACCTCCCCCTATGAACCCGTGTACCCCTGCTAAGTTATGATTTTTTTATGGATTTATACATAGGTACATTTCTTATAAAAAATTCAAGAAACACACGTCATTTTGATTTGAAACGGTACCATCTCACAGTCATTTCATGCGATATTCGACTCTAGAGACTAATACTTTGAGTTCAATATCACAAAAGATTACGGAATCACATAAAACCTTGTGATGAACAGTCCACCGATTGCCCCCTTGATTGGTTCATTTAGTAAAACCATATATAGGGACACAGATCAACTTTGTCTAATAACTTCTTACCTGGATCAACATTCAACATACTACGGGAATAGATCAATATATATGAGATCAACAAAATCTTTTGAACTTGATTAAACAAAAATGTAACTTTAATGCATCATTTACTACGTTTCGTGACTTAGCAGGGGTGCCCGGGTTCATGGGGTGAGATTTGTCTTAGTCATTTTATAAGAGAAATTTTGAACATTGATTGAATAAAATTTTATTTTAATGTATCTTTTACCATTTCTCCCGACGTAAGTTTCTTGTAATGATTAAGTTGAAACAAAGCGAAGTAATGATTAAGTTGAAACAAAGAAACGGCCTAGATGAAAGCGACACTCAGAACCGAAGAAGATATAACCTGAGAACGAGAAGAGCCGACCCCAACAGCCTACCTAGGCAATGAGTTGGGATAGTGCTAGGAAGAAGAAGAAGAAGAAAGCGTAATATCCATAATATGTGACTATTAAAATTGCGGCGATTAGATTGGTGAGAATTAAATTTTTCAAATTTTAAATTATGATTGCTAAAAAATTTATTCTAATTTGTTTATTACTAAACATGGCTAAAGTCATTTCAAGCTACGATTCCAACCAACGATATTTTAGTATATGATCGTCAATCAACAGGAGCCATAATCTCTGTACATCAGAGCCCTCGAGAACTATTACAATTATGTGTACCGCCGCCCCGGGAACCATTTATTAGATAACCAACACCGCTACCATAGGTCACCGCCAACGTTTAGCGAGATTGTTGTTTATTTCTTATATTTTTTACATCATATCCACACAGGAGGTCCTGAGGAAAATCGTAACCCTCAGGACCTATGTCATCTTTGTGAATGCTGTGCTTGGGGAATTTTGAAGGAAAGGAAGGAGAGTGAGTTCTGGGAAGTAAATAGGTTTGATGGGTGGGTAGTAATCTGGGGTTCAGTGTGTTCGAGTGATATACATAAGAATCTAACTCTCCTACTGCGTTGCAAGGCGATGCGTTGAAAGAGGACTAATCGATCCGGCCCACCACGCAGTTATTAGGCAGGCGCATCCGCCGCCAAGCCCCTCACATACCTCACCCCATACACTCGGGCACTCCTGATAAGTCACCAAACATATCAAACAACTTGGGGAGACCTATGGCAGAAGTGTGGGTTATCAAATAAATGGTTCCCGGGGCGGCGGTACACATACCCTCCTCCCAAATTGTGATAAACTTCTACTTTCAAATGTAAAACATAATTTAAAACGTACCTAAATGACGGCCTCCGTTATCGAGGGGTAAGGCTATCGACTAGCAATCCGAAGGTCGCGGGCTCAAATAAATTTTACTAAAATAAATTTGTATTATTTTACAATTAGTGTTTGGCAACTAGATCTGAATAGCCAGGTACTCTCCCAAATTTCTCCCCGTCATCTCCTTCGAGGTTCACAATATCTTCAGTCTCACAACAACCCCAATTGGGGATGCCATAGTCACACTGGCTCCAGACGGTAGCAGTTGGGACTCTGGTGCGATATTCATTTTTTTTTATAATCAAAATAGAAATATTGGTTCAGTATTATAATCAGATAATGATTAATACATCAGTGAATAACATTCATTTAACATGACCACCCAACGAGAGGCTGATTTGTTTCACAGTTTATGGATGACATGTGCAGTGCTATACTAATAGACAGTTTTTAGTTAGCTCCAACCGCGTCCAATCATCCATTAATTACCCATTATAACCAAGAACCCGGCCTCCCCTACTAAGTCACGAAGCGTAATCAGGAGAGATGGTAAAAGATACAGGTTAAAAATTTCCTACATAACATTATTCCTTTTGCCGCCATTTTGGATTTTTATGGTCGAAAGGTATCCCTCAACCAGTTTATTTCGATCCGGCCCGCCACGCAGTAGATGGGAAAACGCATCCGCCGCCAGGACCTAGACAAACCTCACCCTATGAACCCGTGTACCCCTGCTAAGTTATGATTTTTTTATGGATTTGTTTTTGCGAAATTTTCGTTTCGATCTAAATACGCATACATTTCTTATAAACAATTCAAGCAACACACGTCATTTTGATTTGAAACGGTACCATTTCACAGTCATTTCATGCGATATTCGACTCTAGAGACTAATACTTTGAGTTCAATATCACAAAAGATTACGGAATCACACAAAACCTTGTGATGAACAGTCCACCGATTGCCCCTTGATTGGTTCATTTAGTAAAACCATATATAGGGACACAGATCAACTTTGTCTAATAACTTCTTACCTGGATCAACATACTACGGGAATAGATCAATATATATGAGATCAACATAAGTATGCCAATTTGGGTAGATCAACATACTACGGGAAAAGATCAATATATATGAGATCAACATAAGTATGCCAATTTGGGTAGATCAACATAAATTATGCATCCGATTTCCATACAAATTTTGAAAATTTTACTAACAGTATATCAAATGGTTTTTCTGGCAAACTGGCAACAGTGATAATTATTTTACCACTGTTGTCAATTCATTCAGATGTATTCCATAATAGCCAAGTTATATGGTGTTAAAGGTGGATCAACTTAGTCTCACAACTTCTTACTGGATCAACATAATACGGGAAGAGGACAATATATATATATATATATATATATATATAAGGATATTAAATTAAAGATAATTATTGAACATGTATTCTTTATTAGAAAAAAGAATTTCCTAGTCCTGATAAGAAGGGCGCCACGATTCTTTTATGTTTTGCTCAAAATATAATTTTATTAATGCATTTTTTTGTTAGAAAATGATTAATGTATACTGTACTACTATTAAGAGAGATTGATATGTCCCTAGGTATATACATTAGGGTGGATCGCCATTGTATGGAATTTTTTTTTTTATAAATTAGTTTTCGCGGGGTGCGGAATAGATGCTCTAGGTACATACAATTAAGCATACAAAATATCAATTTAAAATTTTGATAGCAAGTACTGCCCCAAAACAGTTGAATAATTTAAAATCTTGTAAAAAATTGTCCCTTTATAAAACAGTTTTGTGTCAATATTAATACTTTAATTTTTACTTTTACATTTCATAATGAATAAAAATTGCCGCGCCTTAAATAATAATACAAAAAAAAAATTGATAATATTTATTTTTCCGCGAAAATTTGACAAATTGCCGAGTCCACTTTCTCGCGCCTCGCTCGCGCACCGCGCATCTTTAGATCTACCGTCCATATCTCGCAGTACAGTTTCAAGTTTTACTAACGTTGATCTTCCAACTGACCAACATTACTTTGCTTCATCTACTACTTCTTCTTATGTAATAAATCCAACAGACAGTTGACTATCTGTTGTATCCAGAACATTGGATCGATACAGTATTTCTGATCAGGCAGGTGCTGCCATCGTCTGCGCTACATTGCAAGATATTGAATTAGTGACAACAGCCAATCTTACAAACGTGATCGATTGTACTAAGATTCGACGTGCTCATGCCAAAGCTAGGACCACACTGACTTCCATCAACCAGCCCCTTTTGATTTGTGCATTTGCATATCGTTTACGGTCAAAGGATAAAACATTAATCATGGAGGATGGACGCAGAAAAGTTGTGATAGAAGAAAATATCAGTCTTTTGAAAGAACCTAGCTCACAATACATTGGTCACATGGGCGTTAAGTTCGGCAATGCTAAAACAATAGCATATTTTGTGGCAAAATCCATTGATTTAGCGTTCATCGTGGCTATCGGATGTGACGGAACAGCAGTTAATACTGGAACTAAGTCTGGCATTATTCGACTTCTTGAAGGAAAGCTCCATCATCCACTTCAGTTGTTGGTCTGTCAGTTACATTCTAAAGAGTTAAGTTTGAGACACCTTTTCGAATACCTTGATGGATAGACAACAGGTCCTAGAAGCTTTAGCGGCCAACTAGGAAAGTTACTCAAAAACTGTGAACATCTTCCTGTGATAGAATTTCAAGCAATAGAATGCAACTTACCTATGAACCTTACTTATGAAATTACAAAATCCCGTGACGACCTTAGCACAGCCCAACTTTATTTATTGGGAATGTGCCGAGCAATCGCCGAAGGACAATGTAATGAAAACTTAGCGAAAAGAAACCCGGGTAAAATCTGTCATTCGCGTTGGTTAACAACAGCCAATACTATTCTCCGACTTTACACTTCAACCAAGAATCCGACAGAAATCAGGTGTTATTGACTGAATTTGTGCTAAGAGTGTATGCTCTGATGTGGTTTAAAATAAAAACACAACCTTCGAGACAACCAAGAGCAGACTTCAACCGGCGAGACACCTCCACAAAACCATAAAACTGTCTCGTTACCTTCCAGAGCATTTGAAAAAGGTGGTAGATCCCGTAATTCAACGCAACGGGTATTTTGGCCAAGCAAAAATAGACTTATTAGTATGTTAAACGACGAACGAAGACAGATTAGAGAGTTGGCTCTCAGACGGATTCTAAGTATCCGAGAACTTACGTTGGGGTTCTCTCCAATAAGAGTATTTAAGCAACCTACTTTTAATTTCAACGCAAAAGACTATATTGACTTGATCTACTGGGAAAAACCATCAGAAGCACCTCTTACAAAACTGATATCTAGCGAGACAATAATTGATGCCATTGCAAACCACGAAATTATCGAATCCAACATTTTGTGTATGTTCCGATTGATGCCCTGTCACACGCAAGCCACGGAAAGATGCATCAAAGTGGTAACGGCATCATGCTCTGCTGTTTGCGGCCCTGAAAGACGTGAAGGGTGGATACAAAACAAGCTAGAATCTTGTCGTATAATGCCAGTATTGAATTCGAAGAAGGACTATAAAATACAATAACTTTTATGATTTTTAACTATATTTTTTAACAGTGTTTGTGATTTTTTGTGTAGCAATGTTACTTTTATTGTTTTTTGATTAGTAGAAAATATTATTAGTAAATGAAAAGTTATTTTTTTAAATATTTTAACTACTTTTATTGAGCAAAGATTAAACCCTTCTTTTTCTAGTTTCACGCTATTTTTTTAAAATTTGAATTGACTTGGGGCAGATCTTGCACTCGAAATATCTTAATGCTGTCATAATGACTTTTAAAGGTATCCCCATAGAGCATCCATTCCACTCCCCGCTGCTAAGAAAAACATAAAAACAAAAAATCGATCCACCCTAATATACATGACTTGAATTCACAGAAAGAACAAAGTGAACACGTGCTCCAGCATTTGTCTCTGTAATTTTACACGCAGATGGAGGCGGCAGTTCAGATTTTATTAGACCCTAAATATTTTGTCAATAGTTTCACCGGTCCCGCAATAAAAAAAATTAGAAAGCCAACTTGGAAATACACCCATCAAGTCGTAATCCGAAATGGGTGTATTGTTAAATCAGCGACCCGGCAATAAAAACCTTCGCCCAAGGCTAGGCTATATTGTAATTGTGTGAAGGTCTTTTGCACAAATGTAATTTTAACATCTTTTAAAATAATAATAACTCTAGCGGTGAGGATGGCGATGCCAGCGCCACGGATTCAGACAACTTACCGAAGTGGGGTAAATCGGAACCACTTTAGTTCCAGCACCCCACGACAGGTGCGCTACGGTCGCCGGATTGCGCAGCACTCAACACATTCCATTCACCGACAGTTGATATTTTGGCACTGGAGAGTGTTCATCTCGCCCCCCCCTTGGGGCGGTCGCCGAGGAAGCTGCCCTCTCGGCAGTTCTCATCTCGCCTCAACAGCTGAAGACAGATTCCGCACCCGACAGTTGATTTTTTTGCACCCGAGAGTCATCATCTCGCCCCCCCTTGGGGCGGCCGCAGAGGCGCCTCCGCCCAGGAGGCTGCCCTCTCGGCGGTCACGATCTCGCCTAGTTCTCGACAGTTCACATTTCCGCACTCGACAGTCATCATCTTGGGAGTCATCATCCTGCTCTCCCCCTTGGAGCGGCGCCGAGGCAGCTGCCGACCAGGAAACTGCCCTAGCAGAAGTTACCGTCTCACCTCCGCCGAGAAACTTCCTGCTCTCCCCCTTTGGAGCGGCGCTGAGGCGCTTCCGACCAGGGAGCTGCCCTAGCAGGAGTTACCGTCTCGCCTCCGCAGAGAAACTTCCTGCTCTCCCCCTTGGAGCGGCGCCGAGGATCTTCCTACCAGGACGCTCTCGCCTCTCAAGAGTCGCTGCCTGCCGACTCCGCCCTTCGGAGCCTTTGCTCAGGCTAAACTAATTCCGCCCTTCGGATCCAGCCCAAGTTGCCGCTTGTGTGATGTCAGTGATAAATGCGAACGTAGAGATCCGCGGTTCAAGATAAGAACTATAATTTACGACTAGATTAAGACTAACCCTTCTTTATACATTTGTATTAAATAAATTTTAAGAGTGTTTTGTAACTAAGTAACTTCTTTTTTTTCTCGTTCCTCCTTTTCTTTTATATGAATAGTATTAATTATTAACTTCCCTTAAGTAGAGTTATAACAAGGTGTATTTATCGTACACAGAAAAATTAAAGTAGAAATTATCTGGTTCTTAAAAGGCTAGGTTCATATAAATTTAATTATTGTCTATGACTTCATTCTTGTCTATGCTTAACCTATATATTTTTTGACAAGTGCTCTCTTCTCCGACAATTTTTCTTCCTGTTTCTACAGTCTGTTTTTCCCGCCCTGTTAAACTTATTATACCATGCATTTGAGGGTAATTGGTAAGAAATAATACTTAAATTCATTGCTCTTCATTTTGGTAGCGGCCGTTCTTAGTTCAGTTAGTGAATCATTGAGCGTTTTGTTACAGCAGAATGTTTTATACTGTAAATTTTGCATCAACCTATTATAAGATTAGTATTTCAAATGCATTTATTAAAATAATAACAAATACACGGATTAAAGTTGTGTACTAATAGATGGATTACAACGGAATGGCGGTAGACATAGACGGTAAATAAATAAAGAGTTTTCCCAAGATAAACGACGTTTCTCTCAACCTTTGTTATAACTTCAAGGTTTTCTAATGTGTATTTTTGCTACGATTTGAGAAGCCAAATTTTAAAAACTGAATTCCGTTACAACTTTGTTCTGTTTCAGGGTTAAACTAATAACCAAACCCTACCAAAGCAGACCATGGATCTACTGATGCCAAATACTATATCCATCAAGACGGAAGCAGGGATCCAGGAAGAAGGTGGAGGTGAACTTGCATTTTCGGATTTAGATTTCGACCTCCCAGCTGTAACGACCGAATTCTTGCAATATGCGGAGAGTAGTTGCATTGTATACGTGTAAAATATAGAACTTTAAATACGGATGTCCGGAATCCATGTCTGTTTTGAAATGTCGTGCAAACAGGACACATACTTGTTTCATCCTCTCTTATAATATAAAAGGTGTATTGGGTATATACCCTAAAATGCGTCCTTTCCGGAAACTACCAAAATACAGCACTATTTTAACATGATTATACTATTAACAATAAGTTGTCGGTTCCTCTATTTACCCCTAATTTTATTGGAATATGATGTAAATAACACGTATTTTTTAAACGTTAAAAAATCATAAATATTGATTTAGAAAACACTATCCTATTGACTTACAACTCCCTAATTAAGGTGCTCTAGAGCAGGGTTTTTCTTTCTTGTTGAATCTGTCCATCAAGTGATTTAGACGTCTGTGGTCATTTTTATCTGATATTGACCTTTAAAACTTTCATCCAAATTCCAGCTTTTATAGTATCTTTATTCTTTAAAAAATATTTTATAGTTTTTTAATTAAAAAAAATGTTTCGTTTTACATCAATGGTACGAAGATACATGGCTAACCTTATGTGGACGCAATTGGAGCAGTTCGGTTCGGGCGTCGAATACTCAACTTAACACATCGCCCTTGATATTATTTTTGATAAATACCGTGCTACAAAAAAAACAAAAGTCATAATTTTATTGATTACATTGATATCCAACCTTGGTGTATACTAATTAAAACAGTAAGGGCTGCCAAAATTAAACTCGCGCCGTTTGGTTCAGGGCTGGCCATTCAAAGATTTCTATTTATTCTGCTTTTTTATTCCAGGAAGCATTAATGTGGAAACAGTTACCATAAACGCGGATCTTGGATCCCCACAAGATGAAGCGGGTCTTACTTATATGAAAATTGACATAGACCTGCCGGACGTTAAAGAGGAATGCTTGGAACGCTTTGGAAGAATAACCAAGGAAGCAGGTAAAACCAATATTCATCGTAAGCTTGAAAAATTGGGCATTTCCTATTTTTTTTAACGTTTCTAAGAACTTACTTCGCTTATTTACTCAAAGTTTAACTGTATCATTTTCATCCATGTTATTTTTCAAATTTTTTGACAGATCTTCGGACGCATTTTGTAGAAAAAGGATTCACTCCTCTCAACCGCAACTATTCCTTCTCTCCTAAGTCAAATTTTGCCATGAATTTTCAAAAGCGAAATTCAAACGTACACATGCAGATTCACAGTGGAGAAAAACCTTTTTCATGTTCCGTGTGCAACTATGCGTGTAGTCAAAAGAGTCAACTGAAGAGGCATATGCTGACTCACAGTGGAGAAAAAGCTCTTTCATGTTCGGAGTGTGACTTTACAAGTTATCATCAGGGTAACCTGAAGACACACATGCTGATTCACAGTGGAGAAAAACATTTTTCATGTTCCCTGTGCAACTATGCGTGTCATCGAAAGGTTCAACTAAAGATCCACTCGCTCACTCACAGTGGAGAAAAACCTTTTTCATGTTCAGTGTGCAACTATGCATGTTATCGAAAGAGCAACCTAACGAGCCACATGCTGACTCACAGTGGAGAAAAACCTTTTTCATGTCCCGTGTGCAACTATGCGTTTCGTCACAAGGGTCAGCTGAATAGGCACATGCTGACTCACAGTGGAGAAAAACCTTTTTCATGTTGCGTGTGCAAATATGCATGTTATCGAAAGTGTGACCTAACGAGCCACATGCTGACTCACAGTGAAGAAAAACCTTTTTCATGTTCCGTATGCAAATATGCGTGCGGTCGAAAGGGTCAGCTGAAGAGGCACATGCTGACTCACAGTGGAGAAAAACCTTTTTCATGTTTTGTGTGCAAATATATGTGCTGTCGAAAGGGTCAGCTGAAGAGTCACATGCTGACTCACAGTGGAAAATAAACCTCTTTCATGTTTGAAATGCGACTATACAAGTTATCATCAGGGTAACCTGAAGACACACATGCTGACTCACAGTGCAGAAATCTTTTTCATGTTCCGTGTGCAACTATGCGTGTCGTCAAAAGAGTCAGTTGAAGAGGCATATGCTGACTTACAGTGGAGAAAAAGCACTTTCATGTTCGGAGTGTGACTATGCATGTAATCAACAGGATAAACTAAAGAAACACATGCTGATTAACTGTGGAGAAAAACCTTTTTCATGTTCTGTGTGCAACTATGCGTGTCGTCGAAAGGGTCAGCTGAAGAGTCACTTGCTGACTCACAGTGGAGAAAAAGCACTTTCATGTTCGGTGTGTAACTTTACAAGTTATCATCAGGGTAATCTGACGACACACATGCTGATTCACAGTGGAGAAAAACCTTTTTCATGTTCCCTGTGCAACTCTGCGTGTCATCGAAAGGTTCAACTAAAGATCCACACGCTCACTCACAGTGGAGAAAAACCTTTTTCATGTTCCGTGTGCAACTATGCATGTTATCGATAGAGCGACCTTACGAGCCACATGCTGTCTCACAGTGGAGAAAAACCTTTTTCATGTCCCGTGTGCAACTATGCGTTTCGTCACAAGGGTCAGCTGAATAGGCACATGCTGACTCACAGTGGAGAAAAACCTTTTTTATGTTCCGTGTGCAATTATGCATGTCGTCAAAAGGGTCAATTAAAGAGCCATACGAAAACCAAAAATCTCTTCGATTTTAGGTGTTTAACAATACATGTCATTTGAAGTGCCACATGCTGACTCACAGTGGAGGAAAACATTTTTCATGTTCAAAACGCCCATCTAAAGGCCCACTTGCTGACTCACAGTTGCGAAAAAAAAAAAGTTTTACGTTCCATAAGTCCACATTTTAATGTTTTAAAAGGCAATCTGATGCGCAAGCTGATTCACTGCGGAGAAAAACTTTATCTTGTTCCTTGTTCATCTATGGATGTTCTCAAAAAACACATCAAAAAGCCACATGCTGACTCACAGTGGCGACACACCTTTTTAATATTCCAAGTTCACATATTCAGTTTCTAGGGAAGGCTATCTTACCCCTATGTAAGATATAACGGGTTTTCCAATAAGAGTTGTTATTTTGATATTCAATCGTAAAATATCAATGGTTTCGTTGCTTGTGTGGCACATAGCGCCGTCTTGTTGAAAGTAAACGTTGTCCAGTTCAATACCATCCAATTCCGGCCATAAAAAACATTAATCATCTCTCGATATCGCAATCCATTCACCGTAACTGTTGCTCCAGCCTCATTTTCGAAAAAGTAAGGTCCACTGACTCCTCCGGACCTTAAACCGCACCAAACAGTCATACGTTGAGGATAGAGATAGAAAGCCTTTTAAAAAATTACTCTTGGGTTTTCCGAGCCCCAGATGCGACAATTTTGCTTGTTGACGAAGCCACCGAGGTGGAATCGGGCTTCATCACTCAAGATGATTTTTCGATGGAATTCCGGATCATTTTCACGCATTTCAAGGACCCGTTGTTGAAGCGTGTATCATTCCATTTTTATGAACGGCTTAGTTTTTACTTGTCAAATGTCAAAAAATGACAGCTTCAAAAGTAACATCTACCGAAATAGCGGGCTACTAAAAATAACACCTCTTATTGGAAATATTGGACATTTGATGGATCACATGCTGACCCACAGAAGAGAAAAACATTTTTTCTTGTTCCGAGTGCAACTATGCAAGTTATCAACAGTGTACCTTGAAGAGAAACTTGCTTACTTACAGCTAAGAAAAAACTTTTTCGTTTTCTGGCTGCAATTATTCATGTTCTCAAAAGATAGATTTGAAAAAACACCTGCACACTTACAGTGAAGAATAGTTTGTTTCATATGCAATAATGCATTTTCTCGAAGAGACTCTTTGACTGGATACTTTCTTTGTTCCTTGTGTTAACATTCTTCACGAAAACTATTTACAAAATAAATTTTAGTTATAGACGGGATGTTTCGCCAGAGAGTTTGCGTATAAAAGATGTATCATTTGTTATGGTCAAAATATTTGTTACCTTTTGATTTATTTAAATTTGTTCTGAATCGCATTGTAAAAGATTTGATTTCTTTTAAACTGAAATGTACGAATTATGTGAAAAAAAGATAATTATGTCATACTGCTTACACGAATATCAAAATAAATGTGAATATGTGTACATTAATGAATTTAATTATTTATTCAAATCATATAATTACACTTCTAAATTGAATGTCAAAACTATAGAATTGTAGCAGCAGCTACTAGTGCGTTCTAGAAAATTTTCTCTTTTGTTTACCCTGCGGAGATCGCACCTTGTTCCTAAGAGAATTATTTGGTAAACACAGCCGCTAGGTACTTCAACCGCTCGAGAACGTACTACCTGGGCAGACAGGAAAAAGTTCCATTGATTTGACTGATGACGATTTGTCTCTCAGATATTTTAAAATGTAACTATTTTCTCCGTACACAACAGAACCGACAAAATTTACCTTTTATGATTTTTTTCAATTTTTTTACTTATTGAAAATTGTTGTCGAAATGCCTTCATGCAATCATACACTTCGTTTCTTTTCGTCTAACTTTACCAACCGCATTTGGCGTTGTTCGCCGTTCACTGATGGCATCGCCATTGTAATGAAAATTTAATGTTAAATAAATTAATTTCCTTTGTTTGATATGATAAAATACCAAAATATGTCTTGAGGAATATTCTATAAGGAAAAGGTGTTTTCTGATTTTTTTTTTTATTTTTTTTTTTTTAGTTTTTTTTTATTGGAAAAAAAAAGATACACGAATTACATAATATAATTACACAATATAGTAGGTTATTAATTACATAATATAAGTATTCGATGTACCCCCATAAATAAGCAGGGCTTGTGTGTATGGGGGTGTTGTTATATTTGTTTATATTTGGTACGATTCAGTTCAACTGTTCGGAATACTTTTTAAAGTGGCTTTGGAATTCGTTTATATTTGCATTCATGTTTCTAATTTTTTCTGGTAATGAGTTAAAAAATTTAACTCCGAGATATTCATGGTTGAACTGTCCTATTGTTTTTTTACATTTAGGAGTAGGAAGTATTGACGTTTGTCTAAGATTTCTGTTATTTTTAAAGGGTGCAATTTTATTTTGAATATAGTTTTTATAAATTTGTAATGTTGCATGGTAGAAGTATAATGCACTTAATTTTCTGACCTTAAATTGTTTGAATAAAAGTTCGGACGATTATGAATAGGGTTTTTTAATATGGTTTTTATTATTAGTTTTTGTGATATGTAAGTTGTTTGAGTTTGATTTTTATATGTACCTGCCCAGCCTATAATGCCGTATTGTATAATTGATTGACCGAAAGCAAAGTATGTGGTTCTAAGTAATTTTTCGTTTAAAATATCTCTTAAACATCTAAATATATATGTTAGTTTCCTTATTCTGTTGTTCAGAATATTTATATGTGGGGACCATTTTAAACGCTGGTCTATTGTTATGCCTAGGTACTTAATATCGGTCTTGCTTTCTATGTTTGTGCATAACATATTGCATTTGTGGTTTTCTGTATTTTTCACAGAGTGGATAATTATGTTTATTTCTTTAGGTGTTTCTTGTTTTTTAATGAAAAATGGTAAATAATAAGTTTTTTTAGAGTTTAAAGTCAACAGGTTTTCATCAAACCATAATTTTAGTTCATTGATATCTGTATTTGCCATGTTATTTAGTTCTGACCAGGTGTTTACTTTTAGTAGTAGGACTGTATCGTCAGCGTAAGAGACAATGTCTCCATATTTGGAAATATTGAATATATCATTGACATATATAATAAATAACAATGGTCCCAAAACCGTGCCTTGGGGTATTGAAAAGTCGCTATATTTTGAATCGCTGACTTGATTGAGTAATTTTACTTGTTGAGGTCTTTTATATAAATAACTAGTTATCCATGCTAAGACTTTTCCACCAATCCCTACTGATTTTAATTTACTTATTAATTTTTTATGTGATATGCTGTCGAAAGCTTTTTTGAGGTCTATAAATATGCCAAGACATTTTTTATCGGAATCTAGGGCCGTATATAAATAGTTGGTTATTTTTGCTATCGCGTCGTGAGTACTTGTATTTTTTTGAATCCGAATTGGTTATAATTAATTATTTTATTTTCTTCTAAGAATGTCCAAATTTGTTTTTTTTACAATTTTTTCATATATTTTTGATATATTCGAGAGAAATGAAATCGGGCGATAATTTTGTGGATCTTTACGACAGTCTGTTTTATAAATGGGGGTTATAATTGCTCTTTTATAGTTATTGGGAAATTCGCCATTTGCTAGACTTAGGTTTATTATATGTGTTATGGGGTGAATTAAGTATTCTTTCATCGATTTTATTGTTTTAGTATCTATGTTATCAAAGCCGGGGGCAGAATCTCCTTTTAGTTTCGAAATAGTTCTGTCAATGTCGATTTCTGTGACTGGGTGAAATTTATTAATTTGACATTGTGTTATTTGTTGTGGATTAGATATATTGGTCTTATTTATGGATTTTGCTAGGTTTTTTCCCACGTTATTAAAATAGTTATTTAAAATATTACAACATTTTTTTGTGTCATTTTGTACGTTATATATTATTTCCCCATCTGAGATTTCTGATATGTGCTTATATTTTTTCTTTTTATTTATTATTTCATTTATTGTTGACCATATTTTTTTATTATTGTCTTTAGCTTCTGTTATAATTTTTGAGTAGTAGTCGTTTTTCGTTTTCCTTATTAGTGTAGTTAGTATATTTTTATACTTTTTATAGTATAATACAATTTTATTGTTAACTAGTGGCCTTTGTGTTATTTTATAAAGTTTATTTTTTTCCTAGTGGCTTTTATTAATCCTAGAGTAATCCAAGGTTTAATTTTTCTTGTTTTTGAGTTGGGGACGATTTGTTTTTTTTTTGTTGATTCTAAAACGTGTTTATTTAAAGTGTTTTCAAACAGTAATGCACTTTGGTTGGCGCATTTATTTATTAAAATTTCTTCCCATTTTTCAGTTTTTAGTGATTTTTCTAATAATTTGTAGTCTATTTGAGAATATGGAAGATTTAATTTGGGTTTTATATTTAGTTTTCTATTTGTATCATGTAGTATAAGACACGCGTAGTGATCAGTTATATTAGTTTTCCACACAGTAGATTTAATATTTTTTATTTCATTCAAATGTATATTACACCAGATGTGATCTATGCATCTACGCCATGCATTAATCATCGAGAGATGATTAATGCATGGCGTTTGGTTTTTAATTTGTCTAGTGTTATTATTAATAAAAGATTTAAAATTGAGGTGCGTCATCATGTTTATGAAATTATTTTTTTCAATTGAGTGATGGTTTGCAGAAATATTTATATTGAAATCACCACAAACAAAAGTAAGTATTCTCGGTAATTTGCTAAGATATTCACATAGTTCGTATGTAAAGTTGATTATGTTTGATTTGTGCGTTCTGTACACTGTTAAAATTCTGTATAATTTATTTTTTAATTTTATATCTATTTTTAGACAGTTTACATATTGTATATAAATTTCTTCAATGTCAGTAATTTCACACTCATCATTAACAAATATAATTAATCCACTATTTTTGTTAATCGGTCTTGTTGTAGCGATGCCTTTGTAGTTTGGTAGCGCATTTATGTATTGATTGTCATTACAGTGCGTTTCCGTTAACACTATGCAGGTGGGTGATGTATGCAGATCATTAATATTTATCAAGAATTCATCTAGGTTTTTTGCTATGCTTCGGATGTTCATATGTAATATTAAGAATGGGTTATTGTTTGTAATACACCATTTATTGACTTCCGTAATATTTTGACATATTTCTTCGGTTATTTTGTATTTTTCGTCAATTTGTTTTATTATAAAATCGGCCATTTTTAATTGTAATCATTTTTTTCTTGAGCGAAGGCAAGCATTTTCATCCTGTGTTTACATTTTTCGCTATTTGATTTGTGGTCTGTTGTATTTGTGGTTTTGAATTTTAAATTAAGTTCTGTGCAATTTATGCATTTTGGTGTTTCGTTTTTACTGTTGCAGTCTTTAATGTTGTGCTCACCCGCACAATGAAGGCATTTTGGTTTGTTGGGAAGTTGAAGACAACGTACTGCTGTGTGCCCATATTTTTGGCAATGGTAACACTGCATTAGAGGGTTGCAATCTTCAACTTTTATTTGGTAAAAACCAAGGTTAACTTTTTTTTTCGTAATTAGCAGATTTCTCAAATCTCCAGTGGTTTCGAGGATGATATTTTTTCGTAGAAATTTTTTAATTGGAATGGTTCCTTTATATTTTATTTTATTTGGATCCTTTTCATATATTATTTTTATATCTTCATTTTGCAGAATTAGATCCGATATAAATTCTTCATGTGTGTATTTTTCGTCGATTCCTTTAAAGATCATGCACGGTCTTTTTTTATCAATGCTTTCAATTTGTATTCCTTCAAGTTTTAATTTTGTGATTTCATTTTTGATGTTGGCCATATCATCTGCTTTTTGTAAATTGATTATTAATTCATTTTTTGATGTCTTTCTGATGCTACTTACTCCGATTCCTAGTTAAGATATTTTTACATTCTTCATGATTGTTTCTTTTATGTCTTCATTTTCGTTTTTAGTTTTTATTATAACGGGGAGTACTGGAATTTTAGGTGTCGTGTATTTTCCACTTGTGATGTTAGCGTAACTTCTCGTAGTTGTTTTATTTTCGAGATTTTGATATTTTTCTAAGTTTTGATTTGTTGTGATTATTTTTTCTAATTTTTGATTGTAGTTTTCATTATTAATAATTATTTGGTCTTGCAATTGAATTATTTTATTTTGTAGTTTTAATTGTTCACATTTTATTGCTTCTTCCACCTTTTTAATATTGTTTTCCAAACTTTGTTTTATTTTCGAGTCTTTTACAGTTGTTATTTTATTAATATCGATTCTTATGTTTTCTATTAATTCCTCCATATTTAGTTCCGTTCACTCTTTCGGTCGAGTGGTTATTGAATTTATATGGCTTATTAATATCGAATTACAATAAGAAATAAAAGTCTATAAAGAGATGCGTCAGCTATTTGCTTGGTACCTAATTGATACCTAACCTCAAATCACAAAAACAAAAACATCACTTTTTGACACAATATCATTTAAAGTATACGATTTACACTGCGTAAATAAAGCGAAATTGTGTTTGGTCGCGTCAGCACTCCGGTACATGCGTTCAATTTTGAATTTTACTTGTTTTTTTTCATAAATTTGCGCGAACATTTGACAAAACGTCAGACGAACTCATCTATGACATATATCTGATGACCGGATAACTCATCAAAATTACAACTCAACAAACATATAAAAATGGTTAGTTATTAAACAAAAACTAGGTTAAATAAGTTACATATGTAACTATATATAGGTTGCATATGTAACTATTAAGCCTTGTTATTAGTTAAAGTTTATTTTAGTTATTAAAGTGGGTTGAATAGTCATTTTTAGGAGTTTTTACAAAACCATTTCTTACCAATCATTATATTGGAAGAAATAATCAATGTATAAAGACTTGGGCTTTTCAATTTACTTTCATTTCCATGATTGAATTATTGCATGATCACTAATTTGTATATTATAAAATTCAATTAATATGTTATTTTGAAATCATAATACCTAGTTGTTTAAAATATGTTATGATAATGCCATTAATCATTAATCAAAGGATCTCTATCTTTAAACAAAACAACGAAATAATATGTTCCTCTATATCATTGAACGGATTTAAACTTATGACACACATAGTTCAATTTTAAAAAATCTTTTTGAAATCAATGTATATTGCTTACTTACATTACAGAAAACAGGAATAAATGTAACACCCATTTGTACATGGGATTTTATCAACATATTTAAAATTGTAAATATTATAGTTTTAACTACAAATCAAAGATCTAATAAATCTTATTATTCTTAATTCAACTTTATGCTTTATACTTACATTGTACTTTTAACTATATTTTTATTTCATGTTAATGGCACATTTCGTGCCGTTAGTATTAAAGAAAATAATTTTAACCTTTCCTTATCTGTGGTATGTATTTTCTACACCTTGCTTCTAATAACTTAAATAACTCTATAAATATAATAAATTCTGGGTTCAGATCTTAGGTATTCCTTTGTTATACATGTATGCACTTAATTAAAAAATAATATTTTACATAGTTTTCAAGTTCAATTGAAAATCAGAGAATTTTGTTAAAAATCAGGAACAAATACACCAATGCAATCAACCGTGTTACACTGCTACGCGAAGAGTGTGCGATGAAATGACACGCTATTGATGTTCCGCTTTAATTCTATATGTAGGAACATGCACACGTCTGCAGTTGTTTTTGAATTTAGACCATCGATACCTACCTACGACCGCACAGCTGTGTTTGTGCCAGCCGCCAGCCGCTAGCCAGTTGGCCGCGTACCGAATAATTTAAATAAAATATATTAAACATAATTTATTTATATATATATATACGCCTAAAAAGTCTTTTACATAGAAGTGATACATGATGCAGTGTACATAGGAGAATATGTATTATACAGGAGATATTGACAGTAAATAGATGTAATCCATTAGAAGGTACAAAATACACACTTGTAAAATTGTGATTACAAGTATAATGAGAAAATATTAAAAAATATGAAGCAATATTAGTAAAACGTAAGAGTAACATAAAGCAAAAAAGAAATTACAACAACACTACATATAAGACAAATCATTAAAACTAATTTACCACCGCTACTCTAATTTGTAGGATTCAACAAAGTGTTGGTGTAGATTATGCTTGATTCTATATATGGAGTCAATAAATAAATCAATAGCACCCCCATACTTGTTGCCCAGATCATGCATCCTATTGGTCAGTGAGTGTGTCTGATAGTTGGTCGAGTATGTATTACAGAATAATGTTATATTTTGTCTTGTATTCCTAGTCGGAACATGTAGTTTAATAGTGGCAAGAATGGCAGGACTATAAATTAAGTTGTTAATGACTCTGTGTAACACAACCAGGTCTGAAATAATTCTCCTGTCAGACAGTGTTATTAGATGCAATTGATTCATCAAACTGACATAATTAATGTGATCAATAGGAATTCCGAGCTTAAAATTTACGTACTTAAGAAATTTGTGCTGAACTCTTTCTCAGGGCCGCCGAGAGGGCACGTTAGCCAAGTCCGAAACTTGGGGCCCGGGCCTAAGGGGGGGGGGACGGGGCCCGGATATTTTACTAAAAAATGCCAATGACACTAGGAACGGACGTGGGCCGGGCGCCCAGGCCCGCACGCTCCGTAGGCCCAACTGTCAGAGCGTGTTCACACACAGCACACAGCTATAATATGCGAGGGATAGCGTATTTCGGCATAACGTTCGCCGTACATTCCAAATTGGAATATATGGCGAGCGATATGCTGAATTACGTCATCCCACGCATGTGTGTGAACACGCTCTCAGAGCGTGCCACTCACAGCTCAAGCTACAAGCACGCCATGCCGGCCGGCCCGCTGTAGGAGGGGCGATGCAGCCGCCCGCCGCGCCCCCGCTCATACTCACCCCCGGGCCCTACCGACCCGATCGGCAGACCGTCGCGTCGGCAATCCGTCGGCGACAGTCATAGCGGAATCGCTGCGCGCTGAGTTTGGTATGGTTTTATGGTTTAGTCAGGTTAAGTAGTGTATGTTGTTTAATATTTTGTGAATAAATATCAACGTGTTTAAGGTCAGTATTTGTTTCACTGTTAACCGATTAAGTTCCTTTAACATTTTAATTATTTTTAAAAATCTGTTTCTTTGGAGTTTTATTCTCATTACTCTGTTTTGGAGAATTTGAAACTTTTTCCGTTCTCTTTCATGTCAGAGGAAAAGGATACTTGATCAGTAGTTGAAGTGTGAATTGTAAATGGTGATGGCGATTTTTCTGGAAATTTTAGGCCGGATTCTTCCCAAAAAAGATATCTTTTTGCCAAGTTTCTTTTGGGTATATTCGGCATGTCTATTGAAGTTTAGTTTGGAATCTAATATAACTCCTAAGTATTTGATTTCAGTAACATTTTCAATAATTTCACCATCAATTTTAATTTTGCTTTCACTGAATGTCTTCTTATTTCCAATCACCATACATTTTGTTTTTAATTTAAGCTTATTTATTTTTAGCCATCTTGATACATCATCTAGTTCATTATTTAAAATATTTATTAGTTCTTTATATTTATCTCCAATTAAGTATATAAGTGTATCATCGGCAAATAGTCGTACTTTGCATTTTGAAAATATTTTCACCATGTCATTAATATAGACTTATAGAGAATGAACAAAAGGGGTCCAAGGATCGATCACTGCGGTACTCCTAATTTATTTTCCATTGGTTTTGAAAATTGATTATTTATTGTTGTTACCTGTTTTCTGTCTTTCAAATATAATAATTTAATTTAGCCTCAAGATATCTTGATTAACGAAGAATATGTAAATACACACAAACAAGAAACACAAGTATTTTATTTTGAGTATTCACCATAACTTTTTAAACATTTCCATTGAATAATTATGCTAAATTCGAATGATTGGTATAATGGTATAAGAAAAAGTAATGAAGTAGTATTCCTAGCAGTAGCAGGTAAGCATGAACTTATTAATTGTTATCTCACCCCCCCCCCCCCGGTAAGTTGCGGGGAGGGGGGCCGGTATAGTCTACTAGACTTGGGGCCCAGATTAGCTGTCGGCGGCCCTGCTCTTTCTATATTATTGAAGTGATATAAAGGGGACCAAATAGGTGAATTATACTCCAATTGACTTCTGTCTAATGAAATATAGAGGGTTCTCATACAATCTATGGACTTAAAATCACTTAAAGTTCTGCAAAGGAAGCCAAGCATCTTTAAAGCCATATTAGTTATATAATTGATGTGTTCAATGAATGACAAGTTTTCATCGAATATTACACCGAATATGATACTGGTATTAATTTAATATTATTTAATGTATATTAGGGTAGGTGACGTTGTATGGGACTTTTTTTTTTAAGATGCCAGTTCTGTAATAGTTAAAAAAAGTTGCCTTTATATAGCACCTCTTTCGTCTAAAAAAATCAACTCGATCGAAACATTCCTTTATTTAACAACCAGCACATTTATATTTAGAAACACTTCAAAAAATTGTATGAAAAAAGTCGCTGAAAACTCTGCCAAGCATTATAAACAAGCGATATTCATAGCAAAAATACAATTTTATTAGGGGTTTTATAGCTAATAACGTGCATAAAACATGTGAAAATAAAAATAAAATTACCATAGTTTCAAGGTGGGGTCTATTTTTGGTTTTTTGAAGAGGATTATTGATTTTTTATTGTTTTTTTTTCGTGTTTTTGAGAAACATGTTTTTTTATTAAATGAAATACTTTAACAAAAAGAATTGTTTTAAGCATTATCGAAGTTTTATAATATTTATCGTGTTTTGAAATGAGATTTGGTGTTAAATTCGGGCATTATATGGCTAGATTTTATTGTCGCCCGTATGAATCCATCTCTTGCTTCAGGCCCAACTGTAGACAACGATGCCTGGGTAACTAATTTGATGCACCTCTTGACTGCTTGAGTGTGGCAGGGAAATCTGGGAAATTCAATGCTGTCCTTTTCTTCACCGAAATTATTTTTCATTTTGACTAGGTCGTCATTACTGATTTCGGATAGTATCGGTGGCGGTGTAACTTCGCATTCCTGCCAGTTGATAATATCGTAATATTTACTTGCTGAAAGTTTATTGTTGGAATAATAAAGTCTCTAACAACAGATGGACTCTGACATCTATATCGCGCCTTTAATATTCGTCTCAAACCCAATTCTCTTACAATAAGGTTGTCATCCATTATCATGGATAGTAGCAGATTTTCCGGGTGGCAAAAATATGCGTTTCTTTGAATTACTGGATTAATTATATCTCGTAGATCGGTGCTCAAATATCGGGTGAGTTTTATTATAGTAAAAACATGTAATGCCCCATCTTTACACGACGGGTGCTTCTTTATCTCAAACCATGTCGGAGCATATGCTTTAACAACATATTCAGCAAGAATTTTTAGGTTCACTGAAGGTTTAGTTGTTCCTATATATAATCGAAGTATTGAGTTTGCTGTCGTCAACCAGCGTGAGTGACAAATACTACCTGGATGACGGTTTGCTAAATTTGGTTGGCAGTGACCTGTTGTAACTGCAAAACATATTTCGTACAAGTATTTTTGGTCCGTGCTCAAATTTTTCAATTCCTCTGCGTTGAGTTTGTGCATCTCAAAGTGTATTGGTGAATAATTTATAACGGTGTTTTTAGAGCTGCTTGAAAGAAGTTTTCCAATAGGTCCTGAAAACCCTTTAGGTCCTGTTGTAGCACCATCTAAGTGTTGAAACAAGTGGCGAAGGGAAGTTCGTTTGCATGCAGCTGACAGATAAACCATTGTAACGGATGACCTAATTCCAATTCCATGAATCTAATAGTTCCATTTTTTTGCCTGTATTGACAGCAGTCCCATCACATCCAATCGCTGATAAATCATTCAAATTAAAACCGTTCATTTTTAAATGGTGTAACATGCTCTTTGCGATGTTTTTGCCAGTTCCTGATGATGGTGTAACATGTCCAACATATTGAGACCCCGGCTCAGATAAAATGGAATAATGTTCTTCTGAAATCGTTTTCCGATGATATCTATCACCTATTTTTTCCTCAGACTGTGTTTTATCCTTCCTTCCATCGAAATATAGACCTCGAATTTTCGTTGACTCCGACGACATCTGCCATGTTTTTATTAAAGAAGTGCGACACGTTTGTCTAGCTCGTCTGAGTTTTCTCCTATCAATCACCATTTTAGAGTCATCTTCGGTTACTATGCCAAAATCTTGTAATGTAGCACTTGCAACAGCTGATGCCGACCTGTCTGACAAACCATACTGATCGCAGATTCTGGCCAAAGTGGGGAGTTTTAACATCATACGGGAATTTTCTGGAGGTTGCGAAGAATGTGAAGAAAATGATTGGTTTTCATCAAAAAAGGGTTGACGTGGTTTTGTCGCTGATGCTGTAGATGAGCTGACCTTCGAAGCAAGTTCAGATAAACGAGCTGGCATTCTCATTTTCCGATGTAATTTTTTTGTTGTGTCGGTGTCTATTGCTCCCAGCATCATTTTTCTCGAGGATCTTTGGTCTTGAAGGAATGCTTGTTTTTTGGTGTGTACCTTGCGCGTCTTTTCGTAGGAACACATATTCAGATTGTTACATTTTCATGAAGCAATATCGAAAAGTTTATTCATTTTGATTTTATAAGAATTTAACTTAACATAATAATGCACACTTTTTTTTTGGCCAATTTTTAAGTTTTAAGTATTCGTTTTAATGATCTTGGATCAGTTTCATCACTCGATTGTGTGAAACAATGGGAATAGAAGCGCGCTTCCAAATTCCTTCAACAATTGCAGATATAACACTTGTTATTTCGAATACTGACGGTTTTTTTGTAGAGTTAAGATTATAGCTCATATCGTAAGAACAAATAATGTTTAATCACTTTTGAGACATTAGGTAACACTTGAGAGTTCATTTCAGTTGTTGCCCCGAATATTGGACATAAAATTTTGCTTCTCGTGTAATTTGCATTCATTTTCACAACAATTATATGTGTTAAAATTTAATCGGACAAGGATTCTAACACGTCTACGGTCAGCGGTAGCCGAAACAAAACTAGATGCAAGTCGCATCTAGTTTCTGCGACGAAACAATAGGAGCGAAATTATCCCCCCCACCTCCACAGCGCTCACAAACTCACTAGTTTAACAGCAATTTATGCAGTGTTTTTTTTTATAAAACATGTAATGTTCAATAAGGTAAATGCAATTGAAAGTAATGGATATTATTATATATTTTTGAGACTGTACTCAGATTTTGGGAAAAAAAGGCTAAATTTACGTTTTTTACGTTACGAAATTGCTAGGTTGTTGAATGAAGACATAAGTTTAGATTTTTTAAAGTATTTTTACGAGAATATGAATGACATGAAGCATATTTTGGCAGCTATTACAATACCGAGATTTGATTTTTGCAATGTCGCTCCATGCTAATGTATATTCATGTAATATATTATAACGAGTTTGGGAAAATCGTTTTACTTGACATTTCTGAATGTTCAAAAATAAAGCATTTTGTTCACACCGTTGATGATGTGATGATGAACATAATTGATTAGCCATGAATATTCATATTTTTCCGATATTAAATCGCTTATTTTGAGATGTGTATTGACTACACAGCACAATTTACACAGCAGGGTTAAAAAAACAGTGTGGAAAACCGACCCATATCTTTTTTATGACACTAGCTATTTCACTATAAAATTGATCCATGGTAAAATTAACATAATGAATCTTATTATTTTCATTTTAGTTCAAGATCCTTGAAAATATATTTAGATATACTAAATATTTATTACTTTAATTCCTTGAAGCACTTCGAAACTCTAACTTTAATACTATGCGATACATCTATTAATTTCTTACTTGGAGATATAAATCTAAATGGGCTTAATCAACAAAATAATATCATATGAAAAGCTGGTAAGTATAGGGTTTTCCAATAAGAGTTGTTTGCCCGCTATTTCGGTAGATGTTACTTTTGAAGCTGTCATTTTTTTAACATTTGACAAGTAGAAACTACAACATTGATAAAAATTATCGCATCTGGGGCTCGGAAAACCCAAGAGTTATTGTTGAAAAGCTTCTCTATCCTCATCGTGTGACTGTATGGTGCGGTTTATGGTCCGGCGGCGTCATTGGACCTTACTTTTTCGAAAATGAGGCTGGATCAACAGTTAAGGTGAATGGATTGCGCTATCGATTATCGCTATAGATGATTAATATTTTTTATGGCCGGAATTGGATGGTATTGATCTGTACAACGTTTACTTTCAACAAGCCGGTGCTACGTGCCACACAAGCAACGAAACCATTGATCTTTTACGATTGAATATCAAAATAACACCTCTTATTGGATAATCCTGTGGTAATGAAGTCATAGACAATATTTTTTTTCGTAAAGTTGACAGTAAAGCTGCTGCCACACGCAAAGCTCACATCAACAGATAATATAAAGCACAATAGCGCTCGCCATACAATCCCATACAGACCCGACACACGTAAAAAGATAACGCGCTATAAGTGTGGTTCTGAACTTCGCTAACCGAATTTATTTTACGTAACCGCTCCCAACGCGATATTTGAAAAGTTATGCGTCCCCCTCTCCGCCGTAAAAAGGAGAGGGTCATTTTAATTACGGAGCTACCAACTAAGTTCCGTGTTCCCTTTGACAGCCATGACATAAGCAGCCTAATAATGCATTTCTTATTTATTATGTTAGCTCATATCGTCATGTGTGCTAGTAAATTTAGAAACATAAAAAAAACTTTATTTGGCAAACATACTTAACATTTATTTAAAATATAATTATAATCAATATTTGAATTTGAAGTAAACAAATTTTCGCCCTTTCAAAATTAATCATATTTTTAATCTCAGTTTGTTTATATGGTAATATCATTCGGTTTTTTGATAAAGTTGGACGGCCTGATACCTACATAGAGAAGCTTCTAGTTTGTTCGTTTGTTGATTGTTTTCAATTGTTTTCCTGGGTAATCTGGTTTGCTCTCGTCAGCTCTCGTGCTCTCTTCTCGTTCCCTGCCCTGGTGTTGGTCCTTGCCGCCTTTGCCTTCGACATTTTTGGAAATCGACGTGAGCTTATTTTACAATAATTTATTATATGTCGCTTTCGTCGATCGGCGTGCGAACTGCGAATTTCCTGATTCGACGCAGAGGTTATGTCAGGTTATGTGAAAATGCGCTATTTACGCGCAGATTGTTTAAAATCTAAAAAGTTTATAAATAGCATTTATAATTATATAGTTGGCGGCATCATCATCTGAGGATGAGCTGTCCAACAGATCCAGCAATAGGCAACAAGTATCATCCATTTCGAAAACGTGCTCAAGCTGTCAGTAAGTAAAGTTGTCACTTTGACAGATGAAATTATGTTACTCGGCCGCTCTCGAATTCAACTGACCCCCTCTCCTACCATAGGAAGAAATATTTGATAGCGTCGTGTGTCGGTAGAAAAGATGATGCGCTGTACATTAACTTTTGATGTGAGCTTTGCGTGTGGCAGCAGCTTAACTCTTTCAAATTAATGGGCCGTTTTCGCAAGACTTTGGTCGCTAGAGGCGCTATTGTTCTACCGGTCCAACTTTTTGTGTTTAACTGTCAGATCCCATACATTTTTTAGACGGTTTGACGCAATTTAGTGTTTTTAAATATTACAATAAATAATGCCTGTTGTAGTGTTCCTATGTGTAGACATAGGGCTGGGCACGAGTTTCCTAAAGATAGAGACTTAAAAGCCAAATGGATTCATTCCATCAGACGTCTAAAATGGGCACCGACTCCTACATCTGTAGTCTGTAAAGCTCATTTCAGATTATGTAGTCAATGATATTAACCATAACAGTAAGTACATGACTCATTTAATTAATATCTTACTATAATTGAATACCCAATATAATATAAAGAGTACTTGTATAGTATAATGAACAAGTAAAGAAACATTTGACATAGAATGTACAAAATTTTATACACAATATTTTGCCTTCTTTCGCAGTTGACATTATTTAACAAACGTACCTAATAACCGTAAATATAAGTATAGTCAATCACAACTAACATTAATAATTATGGTAGACATAATATCTTATTTCCTTTTTTTAAATTAACCATATTTTTAATTATTGCAATAATTTTATTACACGGTTATCAAACTGTCTGGCACTAGATTCTGGGCGGCTGATTCTTCATTGTTGTCAATCTTATTTTCTTTGCATTTCTCGTCCTGTCTGTGTATCTCGTAATTGTAATTTAATTTTCAGTAGGAGTGTTTTAGGAAAAAAAACCAAATTGTCATTATTTTTTAACGTAGACCGTTTTGTATTTTATATCATGCAAGTATGGAAGTTTAAGCCTAATTTTATTTTCAGATGTACTGTACAGGCAAAAGCTACTGAAAGGTGTAGTTCCTTCAATATTTCCCTGGATAAAAGTAGAAGGAAGTAATTTAGAACTAAGAAACAGACTGGAAAGGCATCTGAAACGTGAAAAAACAAATATAAATTCTACAAAACCAAAACCACAAGATAAAGCGGCGTTGCCTGTGAATCTAGAAGACCCGACGTTGTCTGTGAATCTAGAAGACGCGGCGTTGCCAGTGAATCTACAAGACGCGGCGTTGCCTGTGAATCTAGAAGACGTGGCAGTGGAAGTCATATTGCCTTTTGATACTCCGTGTGATAGACCGACTCTAGATAAAGACAGATAATAAAAAGGAAAGGTTAACAAGAGAATTTTCAAGTCAAACCATAAAACACTCTGAGTTCAGTATAATGACATACAAGAAAGACCCTGCCTCAATTCATTTTTATACCGGTTTAGAGTCATACGAGAAAGTGCTGTTTGTTTTTCAATCCTTAGGACAAGCCTCACACTGTTTAAAATACTTTTATGGTAATCCTCCCAATAATGTAAATGCATTTGAACAATTTTTTTTAACATTAATGATATTGAGAACACACAAAACATTTTTGGAAATTGCAAGAATGTATCTTATATATATTAAAGACGTTTCTTATATTTTTATTACATGGGTGAAATTCATATCACTGCAGTGGAAAGAGCTCAACCTTTGGACATCAAAATCAAACGTAATTTTTTTTTCTCCAACTGATTTTAGAGACAAATACCCTAACACGAGGTGAATGATTGACGGCACGGAATGTCCAATTAAACGGCCTTCACTACCGACTGCCCAGCAAGCAACCTTTTCTAACTATAAAAACAGAAATACCCTCCTATTGGCCTCATAAATTATGTGTCTTCAAGCTATGCAGGCTCTGCCAGTGATCGCCAGATCATTGAAAAAAGCAACCTTTTATCCCTGTGTGATGTTGGTGGTTCTATTATGGCTGACAAAGGTTTTAATGTCCAGAACATCTTCGCACCATATAGTGTCACCATAAACATTCCTACATTTTTCAAAAAAACAAACAGAATCACTAGGAGTGTTTTAGAAAATGACAGAATAGTTGCTAGCAAAAGGGTGCACATAGAAAGAGTAATAGGACTTTTAAAAACATATAAAATTTTGAAATCCCCTATGAACTATACCGAAACAATACTTTCATCGGATATAATATTTATATGTTGCATGTTGTGTAATTTTAGATCAAGTATAATCGATAAAGATGCTTAATAAATTTTATGTAAAAAAATGAGTTTTTTATTTTTATTTTTTTTTTATGTGACACCTCACAAGAGTGTCCCTGCCTGTGCAGTGCACAGACAGGGGAACTATGTCACCACCCGGTTGGGCGGCGTTGTGAGGCGGAGTAAGGTAGTGGCTGTAGGAAGGGATTTGTTAATGCGGGCCTTGAAGAGGCTCGGATTATAGGAGAGAGGAAAAACAGATGCCGGTAGCTCGTTCCACATACGAGCTGACTTACACAAAAACGAGTCGTAAAAACGGCCCGTTCTCATGAAGCCAACGTCAACCGTGAACGGGTGTTCAGTTCGTGTCCGTCGAGTTTCGCGCACGTGCACCGGTGCATCAGGAATCAATGCTGCTAGCTCCTTGGAGCAGGCTCTATTGAAATACCTGTAGAACAGACACAGCATGCCTACATTGCATCTATGCATCAGAGAAGGCAATCGGTCTGTTAACAACGGATTGTCAATCAGACGGATCGCTCTCCTTTGCACAGACTCAAGCAGGCTTATCAAGTATTTTGGGGCACCAGCCCAAAGGTGGCTCCCAAATTCAATAGTTGGGCGGACTTGAGACTTGTACAGGGTCAGCAGCTGGTCACTGTTGAAGAATCTCCTAGCCCTGTACAAGACGCCCAACTTTTTGGAGGCCTGATTTACTCGGGCTTCTATGGATCCCCGATACTTGAGCTGGTCTGATATAGTAACTCCAAGCATTTCAATGGAGTCTTTATTGGGGAGAGTGCTCCCATCAAATTGTACCAGACAGTCATTGATCTCCCTCTTTGCCGAAATCAGACACGCTTGGGTTTTTGAGACGTTGAAACTGACCAAGTTGGCCTTACCCCAGGCACGAACCATCTCTAGGTGGTGGTCAATTTTTCGTTTCAAAACTTCCCGAGCTGTTCGGACATCATAGGTGGAAGGGGGCCTGTCAAAAAGATAACCCTCGTGAACGGTGCTGTCATCAGCGTAGCAGTGAATTGGTGCACATTCAACGAGATCGTTGATGTGCAATAAAAACAGCGTCGGAGACAGCACAGATCCTTGTGGCACCCCCGCATTGATTTGGTGCGGTGAGGAAGAAGAGCCGTCAACCACGGTTTGAATTGTTCTTCCCCTCAGAAAGTCCGCAATCCAACTATGCAGGGTTGGGTGGATCCCATACGATGGTAATTTCCCGATAAGCGCCCGGTGCCAGACTCTGTCAAAGGCTTTGGAGATATCCAACCCAACGGTTTGGGTTTCACCAAAACGTTCCATGTACCGCCCCCAAATATGCGTTACATATCCGAGTAGATCGCCACACGATCGGTTTCGACGAAATCCATATTGCCGATCGCTTAGGATATTGTTATTCTCGAGATATGTGAGCAATTTGTTGTTAACCACCCTTTCTAATACCTTCGAGAGTATGGAAGTGATGGCTATGGGGCGGTAGTTAGAAGGGTCGGAACGGTCCCCCTTTTTTGGGATTGGGTGAACGGTTGCCTTTTTCCAAAGATCAGGCACCTTTCCACCTTTGAGAGAGAGCCTAAATAATTTCGCGAGCACTGGAGTCATTTCTGCAGAACACCTCTTGAGGACTAAGGCAGGTATTCCGTCCGGCCCACTGGCTTTGTCGACTTTCAGCTCGTTCAAGACTCGGAGAACCTCTCTGTTCCGGATCTTCGGTTCCTCCATTTGAAAACCGCAGTGCGGAATGGAAGGGGGAGTCTCTCCGTTATCTTGAAGAGTTGAGTTTTCCGCGAAAATTTTCCCTAATAATTCAGCTTTCTCGTGGGCCGAGTTAGCCAGCCGACCATCAGGCTTGGTCAGAGGTGGGAAAGTGGTTCTGCAGAAATTTCTTCCGATCGAGCTAGCGAGTGACCAGAAAGCACGGCTACCAGTGGGGCAGTCAGCCAGCTTTTTCGCAATTCTCTGGTCGTGATCGCTCTTAGCTCTATTTAGAACTCTCTTACAATCCCTTGCCCGTTTTCGGTATTCAGAAAGGTTATTCATGGAACTAATCTTCCGGAGTGCATTAAAAGCCGTATTTTTGAGTCTGACAGCTTCAGCACAGCGATGGTCAAACCACGGTTTTGTGCCCGCTCCAGAGGATTTGACGGAGAAGGGAATGTAGCAATCCATTGCTGATGTGATTACTTCTTCTACCTCGCGTGCACAAATTGATGGGTCCTCGGAGCTAAAACATACAGTACTCCAAGGAAAGGCGCCGAAGAAAGACCGCATGCCGTCCCATTTTGCTGCCCTGTAGTGCCATACCTTCCTCTTTACATGTTTGTCGGGTTGACGGTTCATGGGGGATGGGACAGAGGTGGTAATCAGGCAGTGGTCAGAGGATCCTAAGGGCGCTGTCACCTCCACTCTGTACCCGAGTGGCTCACTAGTGAGAAACAAATCGAGTAGGTTGGCTCGATGTGATGGGATGTCTGGTATTCTGGTCGGAGATTCTACGAGTTGGCTTAGTCCATGGATAAGGGCAAAGGATTCCGCAGATCTACCGGCAGAGTTTGTTGGGCCCGAGAACTTCAGCCATTGTTCATTATGAACATTGAAGTCCCCCAGGATTACAAACTCGGCCGATGGGTAACGGGGCAAGAGAATATCTACAGTGTCACTCAAGTATTTAAACAACTCAACAGTGTCTGATTCGGCAAGGTTTGGTGAGCGATATAGGCACGCATAAATTCTCATCATACCGGTGAGATCCACACGTACCCATAACACTTCGTGTTTTGCGCTCTCGATATTTGCGAGACGAGCGCAGCTGATGTCAGCACGGCTGTAAAGGCAGACACCTCCTTTGGGCCTGAAAAGGCTTTCCAGATGATATCCTGGGCAGTTCAGATAGGAGGTATCTGGGGGCTCGGCAATCTGTGTTTCCGTAAGGAAGAGGAGATGGGGATTTTGTGAGAGAAGGTGGTGGTGGATGGGAGTTAGGTTGGTGTGCAGACCGCGAATGTTAGCGAAATTCACCTTCATCCTCGGTCCACACTGAGGACTCCTACTGTTCGCTGTCGCTGAGTTTATATTAATTTGTTGTGAGTTCATAGTTTTTAAGTTTGTTTTATTTGTTTGTGGGATTTAGGATGGGTTGGGAAGGATTAGGTTAAAAAGGTTGGGTGGGGAGTTGGAGAGTGGAGCAACTGGATACACCAAATGTAAGGTATGTTCTTCTGACTGCGGTTCTAGGCAATGGGCAAGAGAGTCTGGCTGTAGAGGTCGCCCAGTGCGCCCCAAACGCTAGATGCTGGGTCCTCACCGGTCACGAACCGGCACAACATCAGCGGCAGGGTTTTTTCGCTGGCTGATGGGGCAGCCCACCCTTGGTCGTGAGCCCAAGGGTCGGGCCCCTGTACTATCCAGCGGCCCGGACAGCGATAACCGGTTTACTGGATCTCCCTCAACCGGCCTCTCCCAGACCGGCCCGCCCCGCAGTGAGTAGGCCGACCCATTCATCAGTGTGATCCAGAACGCACAACCCTCCATGAGCCCGGGCACCCCTGCTAAGTCACCAAACGTAGCGAACCACTTCAGGTGACCTGTGGCAGAGGTGTTGGTAACCCAGAGTATGGTTCCCGGGGCGGCGGTACCCATTGACCACCTCCCAAATTAAAAATTAAAAAAGAGTTTGCTTTAGACTACACGAGTGAAGTAAAACTTCACCAACTTATGCCGGGTACACGCTGTATATAATGCTAAAATACGAAATGCGGTAGTACTCGTTAGCTAGCTCTAGCTCCCTCTCCCGCCTCCAATCACTGTTTGCATCGATTAAGACCCTCCTCCGATCACCGTTTCATCGATTAGCGTTGGCATGTGATTTTTCGTAACGCTTTTCGTAACGCTTTTCGCAAGGCACCAGTTTACCCCCCCAAGTGTCGAGCGTGCGTAAAGAAGTTTTACTTCAAAAACTGTTAATGTAAATATTGTTCAAATTTTAGATTATATTTTTATTTATTTATTTTATTAGGTACAATATTTTTTACAATCCAAGTTTTCCAGTAATGTTGGCCTCACTGGGTGGTTTGCCCGTGCTGAGGCCTTCATTTTATAATATGAAAATATAAACTACATAATACGTTTAAAGAGAAAAATTATACACTTAAAGAGAAAAATTATACATTTAAAATTAAAAATACATAAAACATAATAATATATTTAAAATTAAAAAATAGTACATTGAAAATAATCTTGTGTGTTTGTGAGTGATGTGTGTTTATATTGGTTTTGTGTGTTACGTGTAGGTTTTATTTTTATTTTAGGCTATGAAATTTTGGTAATATTGTCTTTTTTGTTCTTTAATCCATTTTGTAATTTTGTGTGTGAATTTATTTTACACACATCTGTAGAAATACTGCCTCTTATTATCGTTATGATATCTGTGGATATTAACAATTAAATAAATACTTCATCTTGCACCAAATTTTCAACACGTTTCACAGTCTTTTACTTATTACGGGACAGAAACCCCCGTGAACGGTGGTGAAACTATCGCTCCCTGTTTCACAACGTATATATTTCTAAAATGCCATCAAAATGTTTCATTTCTGGGTCTAAAAGTAGAATACCGACTCACTTGAAGCATTGCAATAATCTAAGGAAGCTACAAAAACGGTAAGTACTCACAAATACTCTTTTTTCACGTAAATTTGTCGCATTGTATTTTTTGAACTGTCATATTCTCTCAGTTGTGAGAGTGAACATTTTTTCATATGGCGCGTTTGGTAATCAAACCAAAAATTACCATCTCACGCCAAATCATTTTTAGTTTGGTAAAATCGGCAATTTTAAGTGATAACAAGTCAAGTCTTTCACTGTTCCGACCTTACACGGTAAGGCGTATTAATATAAGGAGTAAACAAGTTTATTACCGTTTTTTTATCTTTAGATTAACCCTTTCGTCCGGAGAGAAAAAAATCACATGAGATCCGAAGGGGGGTCACTAGGGTCCCCCAATTTTTTTTGCTTATTAAAGGATGTTAATGGCATAATATTGCGTAATTTGTTTTAGTAATAATTAGGGGCGAATATATTTAACGTGTTTCAGAAGTCATTATCTAAATAATTCCATAAATATAGTCGTAGTTAATATTCTAATGAATTTAGATAATAATGCACCTTTTCCCATACAAAACAGGGAAGGCGGGCCGATAACGAGCATAACTCCTCGATTCTGAATCTCGACTGGCGATTGGCGATTACAGCGTAGCTAGTTTGTTGCACAGGATGGTCCGTAAATGATGGATATATTTATAAAAACATTTCTTTTAAAAAGTTTTAAAAACCTACCACTACTAAACCAGGTACGGATGTTATTTCGAATATTATGGAATTTTTAGATGTAAGTAAAGGTTATAATTCCTAATCTATGATTTTATATAGTACATTTACATTTAGGGTTAAATCGCAGTGTTTGCCTTACCATAAATAATGGGTTCGTTTGTATGTCAAGGGGTTCGAAATAAAACGAATTTTTGGAAAATAGTGAAAAAAAAGGTATTTTTAAAACTTAAACGTGGAGTAAATTATTTTTAACTGTAACCTCAGATATTCCTGTTTTTGATTTTTCTATGTGAATATACCACAACAGTCCCAACTGCTCCTAATCATCTGGAACCAGTGAGACTATGACATTCCCAAATGGGGTATGTTGGATTGGCGGCTCGTAACTTCTAGGTGTACTAGAGTGATAATATTATAATTAATAGTAGACCCAAAAGTCACGAGCCGCTACTGCTATGTTGTAAGGCTAAAGGTAGCGGGGAGGGGAAGGAGATGTGGAAGAGGAAGAGGAAGGTGAGGAAATACCTAGCTATTCAGATCTGGTCACCAAACAAGGTCAAAGTCATTTCAAGCAACACTCGAAATGACTTCTGGTTAGTAAATTGTGAAATATCACAATGTAATTTATTAACATTTACTTGCGCACGGGATTTGAACCCCCACCTCCGGTTTACTAGTCTAGAGCCTTACCCTTCGACAACGGATGCTGTAATATTTATGAAAGAAGAAATATATAATATCAAGTTGCAGGGCGGTAGATGCTTTCAGTATTGCCCTAGTGAAAGCCCACCATGTAGAATCCAAACGTTGCTTGTAATGACTTAAGCCTATATGGTAACTAGATTTAAATATGCATGTACTTCCACCTTTGTCCTACCCATATCTTCCCCCTCCCCATCCCCACTACCTTTGTAGCAATTATTCTTACCAATATTAATTACTTCCTTAAAAGGAACTCGAGGTTACATGTGGGTAGAATAAATGCTTGCACCAAGTAATAAAAACTCTCATAACAAATATCGCATTTATTATATAACCTCCTTTAAAATAGACTTCAATATTATTATACTAACAGCATGCTGGATCCCAACCTCTTTTACTGTAAAACACAAAAAAAACTACTCCTCATATTTCACAACAAAATGATGGAGTTGTCGTTTACATAAAAGATAATCTTAACGTCTCTGTCTCAGAATTCACTCTAGAAAAGTCAAATTGTTTACAAATAATCACTGACCCAGATACGTGCATACTCGCTATTTACAGATCACCTTCATCACACAACATTACGCCCTTTCTAACAGCTCTCGACACTCATATAAAAAAATTACCCACTTCAAAAACATCATCGTAACTGGTGACCTGAACATAAATATACTTCCACAAGGCCATCCCCAAAATATCGAATACCAACTGTTGCTCCTGGAACATGGCATAATAAGCGCCATCAACACTCCAACCAGAGTTACCAGAAACTCGGAATCATGTTTAGACCACATAATGATCAAATCCAAAAACAAATTCTGTAGCGTAGTATTCGAATCCACAATCACAGACCACTACACAACAATGATAGGACTGACCACACAGGCATTGAACCCAACAATTCAAAACAATATCACAAAATTTGAAACTGACTACGTGAACCTAAAAAATTGCCTAGATAAACAAACGTGGGAACACCTTAAAAAAATTGACAATACTGAAGAAGCCTGGAATTACTTTATAACATTCCTACAAACGCTCATAACTCAAAACACCACAAAAACATGCAAATCTTTCACGCACCGCAAAATAAGACTAAAAAAATGGATTACTCAAAGCATAATAAATTGCATTAAAAAACGGGATTAACTGCACAAACAAGTCACACGCAACCCAAATGATACTTTTCTGAACTCTTTCTATAAAAGGTACAGAAATACTTGTTCTCTAATTAAACAAAAAGCCAAAGAATTATATTACAGAAACAAACTGATAACTGCTAACTTTGACCCGAAAAGCGTTTGGTCTATTCTGAGGGAAAGTACAAAAAAAAAGTACACAAAAAAACAAAGATGACGAAATAAAAAAAAATACTTATCAACGACGAAGAAGTCGACTTCCACAAAAATCCTACACTTATCCTTAATTACATAAACAGACATTTCACAAATATAGGAGCAAGCCTAGCCGAAAATATAAAACAAAAGTCGTCTAGTAACGATAATCATAAACCTCAAAAAATTTCGACTCAGTGCACACTCAAAAACAGTGACAGTCTATTCAAATTACATAGAGTAACTCTGGAAGACACCAAAAAATTAATACATTCCCTAAAGAATAACACAACATCAGGTCCTGACGAAATAGACTCTAAAACAATAATAACACTAAGCCAACAACTACTTACTCCACTAACATACGTTATTAATCTTAGCCTGAAAGAAGGAATTTTTCCGAGCATCCTAAAAAAGGGTCTGGTTATTCCTATTCATAAATCAGGAACTAAAAATAATGTAAACAACTTCAGACCCATTACACTATTAAACACGTTGTCAAAAATTCTTGAAAAAGCAATAAAAGAACAGCTGCAACATTATCTTGAAAACATGCAAATACTCTCAGTTAACCAACACGGCTTTAGAAAAAATAGGAATACAGAAAACGCTATTGCCACTGTAACCGAGTTTATTACACATAATTTAGATGCCAAAAAAAAGTACTTTCAATCTATTTGGACTTATCTAAAGCCTTCGATACAATTTCGCACAAACAACTTTTCAAGAAGCTTAAAAACATTGGCATTAATGGAGTAGAATTGGAATTAATGAAAAGTTTCATGTCTGACAGAACACAACAAGTTAAAATTGACAACAAGACAAGTGAACCACTTTCAATCACATACGGAGTCCCACAGGGGAGTGTACTTGGCCCACTAATATTCCTCATATACATAAACGAATTATGTGACATTGATATTGATAGTAAAATCGTGACCTTCGCTGACGATACAGTTCTTCTGTGTCAAGCAGCCACATGGAAAGATTTATTCACAACAGCTGAAAAAAGTTTGTCAATTGTCATAAAATGGCTAAACAGAAATACTCTTACCGTTAACACAGTCAAAACAAAATACATCACACATAGTATTACACAAAGAGGTCAACCTTCTTCTAACTTGAACTTGTTTTTGCATGACTGTAAACAAACATCATCATATTGCCAATGCGAACACATCGAAAGGGTAAAATAAATAAAATACCTAGGAGTTATTATTGATACACACTAACAATGGACTGAACACATTAATTTTATCACTAATAAACTAAAACGAGTCTTGCACCTAATAAAATCCATCAAAAATATTTTTCCACTAACAATACTCAGATCAATATACTTTGCACTGTGTCAATCCATTGCCACTTATGAAATATTAGTTTGGGGAAGCGCTACAAACACAACAATTGACCCAATTCAAAAAGTGCAAAAGGCAATAATAAAACTCATACTGCAAGTACCATTCTACACAGACTCAAACAAAATCTTCAAAACTCTAGACGTCATGTCAATAAGACAACTTTACGCCAAAACTGCTCTCCTACATCTCATCAATAATAATCTTCAAATCAATCAAAAGCCATAATAAAAACCAGGTCATCAACAAATAAAACACTGAACATTCCGATAACACACACCACACACGGACAAAGACACTTTCAATACTACGCAACCAAACTTTTTAACAGTATGCCCATTACTTCGAAACAACTAATGACTGCAAATACACCTACAAACTTTCTCAAAAAACATATCGTAGCCTGGATAAAAAATCAAGATATTCACTTTATTCAAAAGATTATAATTCCAAACCAAACACAACCAAAATATGATAAGTTAAATTAAATATTATACACGTTCTTCAAGAATTATTCAAAAATACATACACGCATATATAAATGTGTGTTTTCATGTTTCAATATATATTATGTCTGTGAAAAAAAAAAAAAAAAAACTTTCTACTACAACACATAAATACCTTTTTTTGTTATTTGTTTTTGGGGTATTATGCCGTGTTGCGCTAACTCCTTCTTTAGCCAACGTTTCGGACAGCATTGCAGTGTCCATCATCAGGGCAGATGTGTTATTTGAGGTTGTGTTAAAATGTGAGCTTATGTATGAGGTTGTGATACCGTGTTGCCAGCTCCAACCCTCTGAGCTAACATTAACGTATCATTATTTTTTATTTTTTTAATTTTTTTATTTAAAGTGGTTTTCTTCGTTTAGCTCTGGTGTATCCGTCAATTACCAGATACCAAGAACTATTAAGCTTAGCTCCATCGTCTCTATTAATGTTTACGGGATTTTTATGAATTTCAATGGCCTCCGTAATCAGCCGTGCTCTATAAGTTTTCGGTCTCCCCAGGATTTCAGGAACAAATCCAAAGTAATGCCCGGTGTCAATCAAATGCTCGGCAATTGCCGATTTGTCAGGGCAATTGACTAAATTGCCCTGACAAATCGGCACTACATTACAATGGACTGAATGATTTTTAAATAAATTGCACTTTTATACTTTACCTCTTCGGTCGTGTACTTTCTCCACTCTGCCTTCTCATCAATTTGGGTCACATCGGTTGGGACGAGGGGGATGAATTTAATCATAAAGAGATGTTACATATTTAGGCATTTAGGTTATAATTTGGTTTGGCCAAGTTTTAATACATATTCTAAAATATACTTAGATATACTTATTTCTAAATCTAAACTAGTTGTCATTTGGTTCGGGGTCGCTTCTACATTATTTACGTCGACATTGTTAATTAAACGCATGATATTGTTTACCTTGTCGTCACTGAGTTCTCTGCGTGGCCTTAGTAAGGCCGAAGTTCAGTTCAGCAGCTCAGGGCCTCCCAGCCGAGAATCCAGCTAAGTCTCCCACCAGCGCCAGCGCCTTTGTTATTTGCACTTTGGCCATTGACCGTGTCAGGTCACCGCTCTTCTTCGGCTCATGCCCAGCATTATATTGTCGAACTGAGAAACTCGAATTAAAATTCTTCATCCACCGCCCAGCATCATACCGTAAGGCGGGAAACTTACTTACTTGGTGTTCCACAACCACTCCCGTCTCGGTCTTGACTGTCGGTCCTCTATGAATTCGTAGAACCGGTGACTCTCCCCCACCCAACTTGACCTTACGACCCTTTTATTTAAAAAAATTACTTTGACGCAATTAATTTGTTACAGTATCTTTAATCTGAATTGTTGGTATCGGGGTGTAAATATTTCGTAATAGTTCTATCTGACACTTTAGCTAATATATCGCTTGGCGATTAAACCTTTAGTTAAATAAGATGCTCATCACAAATAATTGATCATAGAAATAGAATTTCTAATAATGCAACTTCTCAAACAATAAAATTAATCCAGCAGAATACACAGAGATTAACGAGCGAAAGAAATCTACTGGTCAATCACCGGATGTAAATGCAGTGTTAAATCGTTTATCCTTTATAATTGAACTGATCTGTGTGTAAAAACTATTTAGGTAATAAAATTTTAAAAACTAAGTTATTTCTTCAAAACCATCAGAATGCCCTCAGTGAAAAGACATGGAGAAATATACATACTCTTCGCCAATCGCTCTTAATATACGGAATTATTAGATGGGGCAGTGCAAATGACAATATTTTAAAATAAACTCATTAAAATCCAAAAAACCTCTATAAAAAATATTCTGGAAGTTAACCTTTAACTATGGACGTCGGGTCTCAGAGGCCCAACCCCTTCTTCAATTTCTCGGAATAAACACCTTCCCCGCGCGTGCCATCCCCGCGCGTCTCAGTAGCTTCAGTTTTAGTTGTGTTATGACCAAGGATTCTCCCTCCTTGGTCGCGTCATCCGACACTTATTACGTGAGTAATAATAATTTAAAATTTGATCAGGGCCTGGGAGACCCGTTGACTATAATTTCCATACAAATATATTAGGTGCAGATGTGCCCCCCAGCGGCAATACAGGCTGAAGAAGTTGGTTCTTAAAATCCTAAAAGATGTAGATTTTGCCCATCAAAGCTCTCTAGAAAGACAACCCATGCCTGTATTAACTGCAAGAAGCCAGTTTGTCTTCAGTGTTCCAAGCCTCTATGTTCTGAGTGCCAGTAATTTTACATAAGTTTGATCCTTGTAAGAATTTTTATTTTATTTCTTTCAGAAGTTTTTTTTATGACTTTTTGTTACTGTTTCTTTTATTAGCTATGAAAAATTATTGGTTTTGATTTTTGTAATACCTACTATAATTAAGGAGCCTTAATATGATCTCAAGTCAATTAAGACTGAAAACTGACTAGGTTTGTTAAATTTGGAGATAATTATTAAAATATGAATAAAAGTTGATTATTTTTATTACTCGATCTTTTATTTATAAATACTTTATACATATAAACTCCTTGCTAAAGTCAGATTGGTCCAGGTTTGAAAATAAGAAGAATTTTATGAAGGGGTCTGTGTGACCCGACGTCCATGGGAGTGTGATTTTTTTTTCACGTCCATAGTTAAAGGTTAAGGAACGAAGTTATTTAATGCTCTTAAACTTTACAAAAGAATCCCACTCACATTCAACAGAGGGCGATCATAATAACCAAACCATAACCAAATACATTACATACAATATCACCCACATACAGTTTACCAATATCAACCTATGTTCTTTATTTTGTATACCTTTTCGTCTGTACTTTTTTCTCTGTACTACAATATAAACCACTGTAATCATTTGTAAAACATGTATTCAAGAATAGACATAAATAAATAAAATACAGAGTGTAGCTGAATTCACTAACCGAATAAAAAAAACACAATGTAATATATTTATAACTAGCTGACGTGTAACCGGCGTCGATCGAGTTTTCTCTTCTTTCAATAAATATAATATCCATGTATCATGCACATATATTTATAATAAATACATATATGTAAAGACCTTCGGGAAGAAATTTTCTAAATGTAAAATTTAGAAAAGTGTTTTAATTTGTTATACCTTAAGTGAAAACACTATCAAACATCGTTGCATAGTTTAGAGGAAATAAGCGCACAAACAGAGAACCATGGATGTTATACTCTAACGAGACACAAATGTATAGTCACGATTAGGAATTTACTAAAAGTTTATTGGGAAACATCCTGTTATCCAGTTTAAGGGCGACTAATGGAAAATAGCCTTGATTATCCCAATCTTAAAAAATAATTTCTCAAACTATCTACATATATCTAAATTATCGATTCTAAGCACAGTATTGGAACTCTTAGCGTGGAGGACAATATACTATACCTTTGTAATACAAATGTATTTAAGAATAAAATAATAAAAAAATGATGTTAACTATCAAATTATATTCTACTAAAGCTATTAGACGTTTGATTATTAGACGAAAGTGTGTAATAGTAAGACAGAGGCATGATAAAACTTGATTACGTTCTTCGTACGATCGAAAGCTTGGAATTTAAATAATTTGAGAGTAAAGTCATTCCTCTGATCTCTTCGGGATGTTAAGGAAACGTCAAATATTTTGTTTAACTGATTCAAAGTGTAGTGAGTCAAAACTTGGTTAGTCAGATGCTGCTTTCGAGAACATGAATAGTTGCATTCGGAACATGCAAAAGGTTTTTTTTACAGTGTGAGCATGTGGCTCGTCAGACTTCTTTTTTGAGAAAATGAGTAGTTGCACAAAGTACATGAAAAAGTTTTTTCTCCAATGAGAATCAGAATATGTCTTTTCTTTTGAGAAAATGAATAGTCGCACTCAGAACATGAAAAGGGTTTTTATCAAGTGTGAATCAGCATGTGGCTCATCAGACTGCCCTTTTGACAACTTGAATAGTTGCACTAGGAACATGAAAAAGGTTTTTCCCGATTGTGAGACAGCATGTGCCGCTTCAGTTGACACCTTCTTGAAGATGAATAGTTGCACTCCGAACATGAAAAAGGTTTTTCTCCAGTGTGAGTCAGCATGTGGCTCGTCAGCTGGCCTTTTCGACGACATGCATAGTTGCATTCGGAACACCTAAAAGGTTTTTCTCCAGTATGAGTCAGGATGTGGTTCGTCAGACTGTTTTTTTGAGAAAATGAATTGTTGCACAAAGAACATAAAAATGGTTTTTCTCCAGTGTGAGTCAGCAT
This sequence comes from Hesperophylax consimilis, assembly GCF_061612785.1. Classification (NCBI taxonomy): domain Eukaryota; kingdom Metazoa; phylum Arthropoda; class Insecta; order Trichoptera; family Limnephilidae; genus Hesperophylax; species Hesperophylax consimilis. The sequence continues at coordinate 13,326,125 of NC_142852.1, forward strand.
GTGGCTTGTCAGTTGCCCTTTTTGACAACATGAATAGTTGCACTCGGAACATGAAAAAGGTTTTTGTCCAGTGTGAGACAGCATGTGGCTCGTCAGCCTGCTTTTTTGAGAAAATGAATTGTTGCACAAAGAACATGGAAAAGGTTTTTCTCCAGTGTGAGACAGCATGTGTCTCTGCAGTTGCCACCTTCTTGAAGATGAATAGTTGCACTCGAAACATGAAAAAGGTTTTTCTCCAGTGTGAGACAGCATGTGTCTCTGCAGTTGCCACCTTCTTGAAGATGAATAGTTGCACTCGAAACATGAAAAAGGTTTTTCTCCACTGTGAGTCAGCACGTGTCTCGTCAGTTGGTCTTTTCGACAACATGAATAGTTGCACTCGGAACATGAAAAAGGTTTTTCTCCAGTGTGAGACAGCATGTGGCTCGTCAGACTGCTCTTTTGAGAAAATGAAGCACTGCACAAACAACACGAAAAAGTTTTTTCTCCACTTTGAGTCTGTGGTTTTACATCGGTTTTACCTGGTGTATGGGTAATTCTTTCAAAGTTTTCTAAGCAGTCGTTTTTAACATCTGGCAGGTATATGCCAATATCCATGTAAGGAAATCTCTCTTCATCTTCTGCTCGGGGTCCTAGTTCTGCCTTGATGGTATCACTCTCCACATTAAAGCTGCCTAGGAAAATAATAAGTATGTTGAACATCGAATTAAAATATAAGGTTTTTTTTTAAGATTGAAGGTAGCATCGATTAACAATGTACAAGCGTGAATTTGGATAAGAGAATTTAAGGTAAATTTAAGAAATATGAATGACCCAAGATGTCTGCCACAGGAACCGATGCTTCAAGAAGGGTAAACCGTTTGCTTTTGAGCACCTTCCGCCTAGTTAATCCCACTTTTAACTTTCTTGAGATACGCTCAGTATCGCCTGGTTTAACACACATAAAAAACTGATAAAATATAACTCGTCAGACTGTCCTTTTGACAAAATGATTTGTTGCACAAAGAACATGATAAAGGTTTTTCTCTAGTGTGCCTCAGCGTGTGTTTCTTCAAATGTCCTTTTTGAGAACTTGAATAGTTGCACTCAGAACACATAAAAGGTTTTTGTCCTGTATAAGTCAGGATGTGGTTCGTCAGACTGCTTTTTTGAGAAAATGAATAGTTGCATTTAGAACGTGAAAATGGTTTTTCTCTAGTATGAGTGCAAATGTGTCGTTCAAAATTTGACATACCACGGTAGGATTTGTTACAATCGGCACAAGAAAATCGTTTTTCCACAGGATGCGACTTCAGATCTGAAGATAAATTTGAAAAATTATATGGATAAAGATGGTTTACAAAATTTTTATTTTAAGTTAATTGTCATTATTTTGACCAAGAAGCCATTGGCTATGAATCAATCATTAGATTATTATTAAAAATATTTATAAAGAACACAATTTTAAACTTTTTTCCACTTGTTTTTATTTGACCGTGACCGGTTTCAGCCTGTTAGGGCCATCTTAAGACTGGTAAAATTTTTGTCTTAAACTAGGGTTTATATACATAGGCAAATTATATTGAGGGGAGGGGTTAACATAATAGGTTGGTTTGAATTATGAGGGGTTTTTTGTGAAATATGATACTTCCCAAATAAGTATTGTTATTAAAAATCAAATGAATTTATCTATAGAACTATGATAATTATGCCTATTAGGACTATCAATTTAAGGATTTACCCAACATAAAGTTATCGGTAATCTATTGTGTGGTTAGGAAAAAATATTTTAATTGATTTTATATAATTCAAATACATATTTAGGATAGGTGACATACTGATTATAATGAATATAGCAGCGGAGATTTAGCAACTGATTCTAATTTTGTGTTCATAACATTGTCGGAGTTTACTTTTTTAGTTAGGCGGGTTATCTCTAATGACTCTAGCCTCTCTAATTTATGACCTTTGTCGCAGGTATGTAAAAATTTCACGTCTCTATCCTTGTCAAACGAGTGTTTATTCTCAAGTCAGTGTGCCGCAACATTCGACATTTCGCCTTTGTCATTTACCCAGCTTGAAAAATGTTCTTTTATGCGGGTTTTGAATGATGTACCTGTTTGGCCTATATAGTAAGACGGGCAATTGGCACAGTTGATTTGGTAAACTCCTGAGTTTTCCATTTTATCCCTTTTATCTTTATTATTTATTAGGATTTTACCTAATGAATTTACATTATAGAATGCTGTTTTACAATTTTCTTTATTGGTTATTCTAGATATTTTTGTGGATATATCACCAATATAAGGTATTTTAACCCATTGTTTTGTTGTGACATCATTTTCATTGTTGATTGTAAGACCTTGTGATATGATTGCCAGTGTGAGTTTTTTATTCTTTTTCTTTATTAAACTATCAATAAGTTCGCTACTATATCCATTATTATTTGCTATGGTTTTAATAACATTGAGTTCATTATTATAATTTATACAATTCAGGGGTATATGTAAGAGTCTGTGAATGGGTGAGTTAAATACTGATAACTTGTGAGAAATGTGGTGTCTAGATGTGTTATGTATAATGTTGTCGCTGTATGTTGGTTTTCTGTAAATTGTAAATTCTAATTTTTTATAAATTATTTCGATACCTATGTCTAAAAAAATAATTTTATTTCCCCCCATTTCCATATTAAATTGGGTGGCTTTATAGTGGAATATATTTATAGTGGAAATCCACCACGAAATAACAGTTTCAAATATTAAAAACAAAAAAAAAGATTATTATTAATTAAAAGTGCTGTTTAAAGAAGTATATAAGTTTTTCATGGAAGGCCTTACAAGTTAAATTTCCGCGGTTAGTATAGATAAGCACATTGAATTCTAAAAAAACATATAATAATACTAATAGTTAAATCATACACGGAAAACCGGTTTTACCTGCTGTCTGGTTAATTCTTTCGAAGCGTTGTAAGCATTCCTTTTTGACATCCGATTGATCAATGTTAATTTCCATATAAGGAAAACCCCTTCATCTTCTTCTCGGGGTCCAAGTTCCGCCTTGATAGTTACAGTCTCTATATTAATGCAACCTTGAAAAATAAAACGACAATATTTCCGTTGAACAGTGATATAAGATAAAACCCTTCACAATTCAAACACAAGAGATTATTTCACAATTGATTTGGGAAGTTTCGTTAAAAAAAATACAATTTTTTCGCAAACAGCCTCGAAATATCTACAAATGTAATTTACTGGAATGTGTTTTTTTTATTTATTAAAAAAAAAAAAAAACATTTTTTTATAAAGTAACTGTCAACTAAAATATTTACGAAAGATACCCTTGATTAAACATGTATAAGAGGAAATTTGGATAAGAGACTTGAAGGTTGAGATAAGAATGAAGAACGCTTCCGCGTCTATGGAATAATGTTTTCTTCAATCCGCATCATTCATGTATTTTTAAAGCAATACGTGTAACTTATATCATATTCATATGAAATGAGATGAAAACTTGAGGAATCAAGAACTTATTGTAAGCAATTAAATGAAATTTAAAAGTTCGGTAATACGGCAGTTTTAGGCAGATTATTTTTAAGGTAACAACCAAATATACTTATTTACGGCAAGAGATGATGTAATATATATGCATGTGTCCTGTTTCCACGACATTTAAAAATGGACATGAATTCCAAATATCTGAATTCAACATCCTACCAATCTTACATATTTAATATTTCCTCACTTAAGACGGGTTATTCTTAATAAGGGAGGTATAAATTTACATCAAGGAACATCTATTTACCATTATACGGATCGTTTCAAATAAAAAAAATTGTTATACACCGTTATTAGACGGTTGGTGTTTTGTTTTTACTTTGATATAACCTTGTTATTACATTGTAATTTTTTTAATTTTTACCTTCTCTCTAGTTAACACTGAGATTATGTAATAAACCGAAAAAAGGATAAATAAAAAAATAAAACTAACTGGCTGTACGAGTACTTTCCGCATGTTGCAAACATTCTTTCTTCACATCTTGGAGGTCGAAATCTATATCCATATACGGAATTTCACCTCCGCTTTCCTCCTGGGGCCCTGGTTCCGTCTTGATGGAAACAGTTTCTGGATGAAGTAGATCCATGGCATTGCTTTGTGGTTGCGATTGGTGATTTGTTCAAACTCAAACAAATGTACCTGAAACATAACAAAGTTGTTACGTAACTCTTATTCGTGTGAGCTTTGAATATTTGTTGTCGCTTGGAATATTCTGTCAAAAAATTGAATTCTAATACATATCTATAATTGGGAATAAAGATATTATTGTGGCATTACCTCGACATTTGCAAATGGTGGAGAAAATCGTCATAAATCGCAGATAACTCAATTCATACAATATCTATGTCCAAAGATAATATCCGGTATTACCTTATATTGGATGCGAAATTCCGCTTTTGACAGAAAATCGGAAATCCATATTTTAATAAGGTGTGTACTGTAATCAATGCAATTTAAAAATCGTAACCCACTAATATTATTTTGCGACGTACTTACAAATACTGAATGTGCCAATGTTATTTTTCTTCCGTACACGACAACTGATTTATTCAATACGCGATATAACTTATGACTAATGTCAACGCTTTTCATCAAATTGTTTTCCACTTAACTAGTGATGGGAATGATCGAAATATTTATATAATCGATTTTTTTTAACCGAAACATCAAAAGAATCGAATGATCCATTCGAATGAATCACTCGGAGTGCGGGAGCAATAGCTACGGACATGGGCAAAAATTTTCCCGTTGGGGGGGGGGGGGTAGGATTCGAAAATATAAACTCGAATATCAAGACTATTCCTATCGTAAAAAAATTTTTTTGCATATTCCGGTTGTAATTTATTTTCATTGGTATGGCAATATTTTTAGTAAGCAGGTACTAACGAAATTTCAATCACTAATTTTCATTCCTGGCAATGATTCCCTTGTTGTCTGCTAGCAACATTAGTATTATTCCTGTTATCCACGAATTTCAAATATGTATGCATATGCAATTAACATTTTTATAACTCCAGAAACATCCTCATCATTGAATCCCGCCAGACCTCAGGATCGAGCATCGACAAACATTGGAGAAAAATATTGGCCCCCATAATTATCGCTCCGATGATAAGCTTACAAGATATTTAAATGTTTTATGTTAACACTCTCCATTCTATATAGTTCCTTTTACTTTTTCTTATGTTTTATTTGCTCTATCAAACATTTTATATTATTTGTACTTAATTATTTATTTATTTATTTATTTATTATAAGAACTTGTTGAACATTTATACATATTTTTGATAATTCATCCGCCATGCTAGGGATGTCCCTGTGTTATGGCGGGTGATATTTACAGATTGGATTTATAAAATAAGTTAATTATAAGTTATAAAGTTATGCAATTTAGATTAAAATATAAGTTAATTAGTTTATACAATTAGATTATACAATTAAATAATAAGTAAGTAATAAAACTATACAAATTAAATTAAATTAAAAGTTATTAAATTATACAAATTTATTTGCATTACAAATATTAAAATCATGGTTTCTAAATGTATTTATAGTAATAAAAATGGTATTAAATATTAATAATAATTGATAATTAGTTGATAAAATTATAATATAATTTAATTTATGTACCAATTTTTATATATTGTGGTCTCCAAGTGAACTTATCCATTTTGATATTAGTTTTTTAAATTTATGGGGTTGGGTTTCGGTTTTTAAGTTTTTGGGGAGATGGTTAAATATTTTGGGAGCTAGGTACATGAAATGTCTTCGAGCTGACGTGGTATGTAGTGTAGGTACGTTGTAGTGTCGGTTGGTTATTGTTCTGGTGGTGTATAAAATAGTTAAAAGAGATGTATATACAAATTAAGATGGAATAATTTAAGTTCATCGACAAATAAGAGACATTGAGATAATCGAAAAAATTGAAACAGATATTTATAAAAATAGAAATGGAACAATTTAAATTCAACGAAAAATAAGAGACATTGAGATAATTGAAAAAATTATAACAGGTATATATAAAAATAAAATTGGTATAATTTAAATTGATCGAAAAATAAGAGACATTGAGATAAACAAAATAATTAAAAACAGATGTGTATAAAAATAAAAATGAAACAATTTAAATTCATCGAAAAATAAGAAAAATAAGTGACACAATAATCAAAATAGTTAAAACAGATATCACGATTTAAAATAATAATGCATAGGAAATGGTTGAAACAATTGTTATAATTATAGTTCATGCGACAGTTAAGAGAATTATAGAAGACTTTAGTTATTTGGAGAAGTAGAGTTTTTAAAATTAATAGTATAATAATTACCAAGGGATGTAAAATAATTAATAAATATACCACATTTAAGAGAATTAGCAAAATTAAAATTATTAAGAAAAGTGAAAAAAGTGCAAGAATAAAAACAATCACTAGGATAGACGGAATCAAGTGGTTTGAAATTATGAAATTAATTAGAATAGTTGTATCCAATTTTTGAATAGCATTATTAAGAGAAGTTAAGTGAGGTAATTGATTTAAGTAAGATAATTTTATTTGATGATATGATAGAATTAGGATTATCATGGAAATATAAGGAGTTAATTTAGTTGAAATTATTTTATAATTTAAAACAATTGAATGTATCACATGTATCATACGACATAATGAAATTGAGAAATTAAAAATATTTAAGTAAATTAAGTTTGGTATAATAATTCGATAAATTAGCACAGAGGAAATAAATGGATGAATTGGAATAGTTGTAGAATAGAATATAGAATAGAACATAGAATATATATAGAAAAGAATATTTGAGTGATTTAAAATGATCAGATAAAGGGGAATTATGGAGCAAGTTACGATAAATATTTGAAGCAAGTTGATAAGTTTAGTAAGATTATTAATAATTATAGATAGATTTGTGATGTGAGCAAAGTTCACTGAGAAAAGAAAACAAATAAAAATTATTGAATTATTACAGATAAGCAGATTAGTTAGTGGATTTTTTTTGTTGACTTCCAGTCACATTTTTTTAATGTCCGATTCATACGAGATTCTAAGGATTTTAGAGTCCTCAAACTTACGAACATACACCTGACCATTTTTTGTCCATGTGAATTTATAGTTTTTTATTTTTGCCTGTTGTTTTGTTTGAGCCAGGAGGAATTTTTTTCTTGAAGTTAGATGGTCGGATATATAGATGGGTGTACTGTGACCCATCTGAGTATGTGGTAGTCCGATGGATGAAGCAGTAATTCGGCCTTTGGTTTTAATGTGTTCTTTTAGTTTAGCCAGGAATAAATCTCGCATTAGTTTAGAGCTGAGGGTGATTATTATATCTCTTGGTTTTGAAGGAGAATCATCGGAGCGGTTTCTGCCTCCCACCCGCACCACAGAGGTCGCGTCTTCGGGCTGTACTACCGATTTTATGACGTTTGTGGATAGGTTGTGAAATATAGTAACTAGATTTTCATGTGGATTTTCCGGGAAGTTGCGCAATTCTAGGTTGTTCGACTGAGACTCGTATTCCTGATTATCAATTTTATTCTCCAGGTACTCCACTGTTTTTTTGAGGTCTTGTTGTTCTTTTTTGAATGTTTCGAATTCAGTTTCAATTTTTTGGTTTTGGATTATGGTTAGATCGATTTTTTTTATTAGGTCATCGTATTGTTTGCTGATGAAATCAATACTTTTTTGCGTTTCTCCCTTGAATAATTCGATTTGTGTTAGGATTTCTTTTTTAATGTTATCCATTTTTTTATCGATGTGTTGTAATTGTATCTCTGTATATAACATTGTAGTTATACTTTATGGATTGTGTGGGATTGCACTAACCTCCCCACATTCTGGAATAAACAATTATTATTATTATTATTATTATAAATAATTAATAAGATTCGAATATCTACATACGTACAATTTCATTCATGTTAATTTCAAATAAATTAAATATATTTGTTCGTAGCATAGGTAGCAGATATATTATGTTTATATGAACGAACACATGTCACTTGATGAGTTTAATTTATACTGAATATTGTATACTGCCCGATGAAGCTACGGTTGTAGTGAAACCCGATCAGCATTAAATATAAAAATGGTGTTTGCTAAGTTATTGGTTTATTTTATTTTAAATATACACTACCCGAATGTCCCGAATAGATGATACATAACCTAAAAATAACATAGGTAGGTATTAAACCTTCAATTGTGAAAAACTATCACCATGAAAATCTTTTACACATAAACTATACCTACTGGAAACCTAAATCGTCACCTAAAAGTATTAATTCATAATTTACAATTCACACACGAGGTTGATTATAACATCAACATGCTTCAGTAGGCAGCCAACAATGTACTTATAAAATATTTCGTTTGTCAAGCAATCTGAGATATTTTGACATCTCGAAATATAACCTCTCGAATGTGAGAATCGATTTGCGTTTTCGAACGAATTCTGACGGTTTGAAAACGATTGTCTCGGACTGAACATTCGAATGATTTCTGACATTTCAGAGCGATTGTCTCGATTCCACTTTCGATGACATTTGAAAACGATTATTTCGGACCGTGCATTCGAATTAATTCTGACCAATCACAACGCTTGGCTGGCATCGATTATTTCTGACCAATCATAGCGACGACTTTCGATGACGTTTCAAAACGATTGTCTCGGAGTTGCATTCGAATTAATTCTGACAATGAATCGAGATATTTCGAATGGTAAAAAAGATCGAGTAAACCATCGATGATTCATCGATTCCGCCCATCGCTACACTTAACCACAGCTAGAATTGACCTACGTGTTTACCATAGACGATGATTGAGGAAACTCAAGGCCATTTCATTTAAAACATTATGTCCTAATGTTTTAAAACAGCATGATTCAAAAAGTGCCACCAAGCACTAAGCCAATTCCGTTCATTCATTAGTTCAATACATATTTTTAAATAAAAATGTTGGATTGCATAAAACATCAAAACTTTTCTTTCTAATAAACAAGGTTCTATCTGATCACAAGCGAATTGAAACATTATGTGTTCACACCATTGACTAAATAGGACTAGACACAGCCTATTGACATCGAAATAATCCCAATCCAATTATGATTTAGTACATTGTGTTCACGGGCACATTGTGTCGCAATGCTAAGAGGGCGCTGTTTTGCTTTTTGCGTTTTGCCTTTTGTTTGACTTAAGTAGAGCCAATCGGTTTCTCAGTCAAGCTAAGAAAGTTAATTTTTTCAATCGCAAAAATAACCAATTTGTAAATATTTTAGAGGGCATCTACTGGAGACTTTATAGCTGATTAAAAAAAATAATAAATAAAAATACGTATATATTTATATATAATAAGTGGATATTATATTACTTATATTGCCAACGCTGGCTAGACCTTATGAGATACCTACATCAAAATAATGTACTAAGGAATTGTATATCTCACAAAGGCCAGCAGAAAAGTCCGTACCGGTATATATCTATCTCCTAGGGATAACTCCCAGCAACGCCAGGTAGACATCAGCTAGTATTTCTTTATATTTCATGAAAGTAAATACATAAGTACATTTCCAATTTGATATTTCTAGTCGGTAATCCAAGGATTATAATTGATCGAAGACGCATTAAAAAATAAATCTTCTGAATTTATCACCATCTACTGTTGAATATTAAATGCTAAATTCTATTAGTTCCAGTTTATGTCGCTAGGAAAAAACAGCCACTATACAACTATGACAGGTTCACTGTCAAATTAAAAGTGGCATGTAATTACAACTATCACTACAATAATAATTGTAATGTCAAATTTAAATCTCTATCCATGACAATCAATACACACATTGTTATCCTTCCACCTTGCACCTTCCATCTGACAGAAAACAGTATCTGACTAGAATTCGTGCACCTTAAGGTATTAACTAACCTAAAAAATTAATTGTTCGCAAAATGTGACGCGTACGTCCTATATTACTATCACCTTTTAAAATGTGATATATCGAACCCGAGAAATAGGAAAATTAACTCAGGATTCGTCAATGGGAGGAATGACTAACTCGTTAATATATCACTCAGTAGATCGATATCTTCGGGCTTTTTGTGCGTAGCAAATTGGGCCTCTATTTAACCATAGATATGCCAATATTTAGAAAAATGTTATTCGTGCAGCACAAACCATCGGAGAGGAAACTATAAAAAAGGCGCGACCATAGAATATATAATTCTCAAATTACTCTTCAAACAAACAACGCATTATAAAGGCCCGTTTATAATTGGAATAAGCGGTAAGAATAGGCCGGTGCCGTAATCCGTAATATTTTAGATCATCGTTTATAATTGAAATAGGAATAGAATAGAATACGTCCTTAGAAGTGATTATGCCGCTGTCACCTGTCTATGTCAACCGGGAGTATAATTTTCTTCCTCCATCTTATAAAAGTAATATTGTTTTATATAAATAAATATTGAAACGATGGATTCATCAGATATTGTTGCATGTGGAATGTTTTCGTCAATTCTGGGGCTAGCATACGCTGCAATAGGAGACACAAAGTTGACGAAAAAAATAAGGAAAAAAACGACGTTGGAGTGTGCGTCCCATTAATCATAAAAGGAAGAAAACAGGACATTTCCATAATTTGTTTAAAGACATGGCGACATTAGGCAACGATCAATTTAAAAAATATACAAGAATGTCGCAGACCAATTTCTATGAATTGTTAGGACTTCTACAACAGAGATATAATTGTTCGATTGTCAAATTTATAAATAAACCATTCTTGTCAAATAGTAGATACCATAGAGTATCTATCGAAAATACATAAATCTCGGTATATATCTCAGCTTTCTGTAATCTAGTGATGGGAATGATCGAAATATTTACATAATCGATTTTTTTTAACCGAAACATCAAAAGAATCGAATGAATCGCTCGGAGTGCGGGAGCAATAGCTACGGACAGGGGCAAAAATTTTTCCGTCAGGGGGAGGGGGGGTAGGATTCGAAAATAGAAACTCGAATATCAAGACTATTCCTATCGCAAAAAAGGCAATATTTTTGGTAAGCAGGTACTAGTGAAATTTCAATCACTAATTTTCATTCCTGGCAATGATTCCCTTGTTGTCTGCTAGCAACATTAGTATTAATTTTGGTAAGCAGGTACTAGCGAAATTTCAATCACTAATTTTCATTCCTGGCAATGATTCCCTTGTTGTCTGCTAGCAACATTAGTATTATTTTTGGTAAGCAGGTACTAGCGAAATTTCAATCACTAATTTTCATTCCTGGCAATGATTCCCTTGTTGTCTGCTAGCAACATTAGTATTATTTTTGGTAAGCAGGTACTAGCGAAATTTCAATCACTAATTTTCATTCCTGGCAATGATTCCCTTGTTGTCTGCTAGCAACATTAGTATTATTTTTGGTAAGCAGGTACTAGCGAAATTTCAATCACTAATTTTCATTCCTGGCAATGATTCCCTTGTTGTCTGCTAGCAACATTAGTATTATTTTTGGTAAGCAGGTACTAGCGAAATTTCAATCACTAATTTTCATTCCTGGCAATGATTCCCTTGTTGTCTGCTAGCAACATTAGTATTATTCCTGTTAGCCACGAATTTCAAATATATATGCATATGCAATTAACATTTTTATAAATAATTAATAAGATTCGAATATCTACATACGTACAATTAAAATAAATTATTATACAAGTTTTTTAAGTACAAAGAAAAATATTTTCTGAATTTCTTTACGTTATTTAGCTTCAGTAGGGAGCCAACAATGTACTTATAAAATGTTTCGTTTGTCAAGCAATCTGAGATATTTTGACATCTCGAAATATAACCTCTCGAATGTGAGAATCGATTTGCGTTTTCGAACGAATTCTGACAGGTTGAAAACGATTGTCTCGGACTGAACATTCGAATGATTTCTGACATTTCAGAGCGATTGTCTCGATTCCACTTTCGATGACATTTGAAAACGATTATTTCGGAACGTGCATTCGAATTAATTCTGACCAATCACAACGCTTGGCTGGCATCGATTATTTCTGACCAATCACAGCGACGACTTTCGATGACGTTTCAAAACGATTGTCTCGGAGTTGTATTTGAATTAATTCTGACAATGAATCGAGATATTTCGAATGGTAAAAAAGATCGAGTAAACCATCGATGATTCATCGATTCCGCCCATCGCTACAGTGTAATCCGTAACCGTAAAAGATAAAGTTGGACCATCTTTTCGGTTATGGAAAAAAATAAGAGATTATTGCCATCTATTATAAACGGATACACAGGTTTCCTATATTCGAAATTCTACGACCTAGGGCTTTACGGCTTATTCTTACCGCTTATTCCTATTATAAACGGGCCTTAACTATCATGCCTGGTTCAAGGCTTCCAAGAAAAATATCATTAAATTGTCTATATTATTATCACTAGCTTGTGCGTATCGTACCGCTTAAAAAATCACACTTGTCATAAATAACTTGCTTGCCGGATTGTTATGGTTCTCGGCTGTAAAATTTTACTTGTAACATACATCTTGAAAATCCTGGGTTGGAACATTTTTTATAAAGTTTTGGGTTAATTCGCTGCATTTCCTAAATGGAACTAAATTTGAAGAACTGGTTTGCTTAACACCAAATTCTAAGTAGGACGCGCACTGTTTGAAAAATAGGGAAAGCGGCCCCTCTGTTGAAAAAGTTGTGCATCACTATCATAAATATTGCCCATTCAGAGATGTACGTACTCGGTACTAATTAACTAGGTACCTTCTTTAAGATATTTATTTGTTTTTAAAACAAAATCGACGATGAGTACAAAAGAAGATATAAAAAGCAAACCAATTTGCAAAGCTCAAATTTCTCACGAACATGCCAAGCTGCACTATTCGTCAATTCCTACCCGAACAGCAGTCAAAAGTTGAAATCATAATCGAAAGAACCTTTTCTTTTGTCATATAATTTTATTTTATTCATTAAGATTCCAGTTGCTTTAACCGCTACGCGAGATATTTTCTTGATCTAAGTTGAAACCTTGAGAAAATAAGTCGACTAATACCATTAACAAAAAAATACTGAAATACCTAGCAGGTATGTCTGCAGGTAGGTTAGCAGGCAGGTTAGAAGGCAGTTAAAAGCAGTGTACTAATGAAAATATATGTACTTGTCAATCCCTTTCCCCGTTCCCCTTACGTTAGTTCCTTTAGAAACAACTTAATTTTATATTGAACGACACCTAATTCGCTTTTATCGCAACAATAATATTAATAACCTTTTTTCCACCATGTTGGGAGGTTAGTCCAATCCCAAACGTCCGATAAAAATATACACATTTATTTTACAATAGATATGTGGAAATGCAAAAATAAATTACCGATTAAGGACAACTATGTAGGGCGTGACTTTGAGTAAGCTTGGGCCCAGCGCTCACTCAGGAGTAGCGCTTGGTGCTGGTAGGCTGCGGTCACCACCATGTTCGCTGAGGCCATTATATAAAATGATAAGAAAAATAATAAGTTAAATTCGCAAATCCACCAATTTGCGTATTTTTATCAATTATAACTAACGATTCCATTACTCTGGTTGCGAATTGAAGAGTACTAACCCCAAGGACGCTGTGTTAGGTACTAAGAGCGATTTGGATTCTTGGTGTATTGACAGGTCGGCGCCCGGAGCCGAGTATTTCATTTGCGCCAGCACAGGCACAGGCCTATCCGCGTCTGTCTGTTTGTCAGCTTAGTTCTTCTAAACCACTCAACGGACTTTTATACGGTTTTCAATATCATTAAGAGAATTTCTTCGAGAAGGTTTACATATATAACATGCGTATTATGTTTATAGAAAGTAGAGAAAAGTCGATGTTTTGTAATCAAGACGAAAAAAATATTTTCGGGCGCTTACATTGCTAACGCTGGCTAAATCCTCTGAGATGCATCAGAATAACGTACTAGGGAATTGTATATCTTAAAAAAATCTAGAGAAAAGTCTGCGATGGTATATTTCTATCTCCTAAGGATAACCCCCAGCAACGCCGGGTACACGTCAGCTAGTCTGCTATGGTATATGTCTATCTCCTAAGGATAACCCCCAGCAACGCCGGGTACACGTCAGCTAGTCTGCTATGGTATATGTCTATCTCCTAAGGATAACCCCCAGCAACGCCGGGTACACGTCAGCTAGTCTGCTATGGTATATGTCTATCTCCTAAGGATAACCCCCAGCAACGCCGGGTACACGTCAGCTAGTCTGCTATGGTATATGTCTATCTCCTAAGGATAACCCCCAGCAACGCCGGGTACACGTCAGCTAGTCTGCTATGGTATATGTCTATCTCCTAAGGATAACCAGCAGCAACGCCGGGTACACGTCAGCTAGTCTGCTATGGTATATGTCTATCTCCTAAGGATAACCCCCAGCAACGCCGGGTACACGTCAGCTAGTCTGCTATGGTATATGTCTATCTCCTAAGGATAACCCCCAGCAACGCCGGGTACACGTCAGCTAGTCTGCTATGGTATATGTCTATCTCCTAAGGATAACCCCCAGCAACGCCGGGTACACGTCAGCTAGTCTGCTATGGTATATGTATATCTCCTAAGGATAACCCCCAGCAACGCCGGGTACACGTCAGCTAGTCTGCTATGGTATATGTCTATCTCCTAAGGATAACCAGCAGCAACGCCGGGTACACGTCAGCTAGTCTGCTATGGTATATGTCTATCTCCTAAGGATAACCCCCAGCAACGCCGGGTACACGTCAGCTAGTCTGCGATGGAATATGTTTATCTCCTAAGGATAACCAGCAGCAACGCCGGGTACACGTCAGCTAGTCTGCTATGGTATATGTCTATCTCCTAAGGATAACCAGCAGCAACGCCGGGTACACGTCAGCTAGTCTGCTATGGTATATGTCTATCTCCTAAGGATAACCCCCAGCAACGCCGGGTACACGTCAGCTAGTCTGCTATGGTATATGTCTATCTCCTAAGGATAACCCCCAGCAACGCCGGGTACACGTCAGCTAGTCTGCTTTGGTATATTTCTATCTCCTAAGGATAACCCCCACTAACGCCGGGTACACGTCAGCTAGTCTGCGATGGTATATGTCTATCTCCTAAGGATAACCCCCACTAACGCCGGGTACACGTCAGCTAGTCTGCGATGGTATATGTCTATCTCCTAAGGATAACCCCCACTAACGCCGGGTACACGTCAGCTAGTCTGCGATGGTATATGTCTATCTCCTAAGGATAACCAGCAGCAACGCCGGGTAAACGTCAGCTAGTCTGCGATGGTATATGTCTATCTATAAAGATAACCAGCAGCAACGCCGGGTACACGTCAGCTAGTCTGCGATGGTATATGTCTATCTCCTAAGGATAACCCCCACTAACGCCGGGTACACGTCAGCTAGTCTGCGATGGTATATGTCTATCTCCTAAGGATAACCAGCAGCAACGCCGGGTAAACGTCAGCTAGTCTGCGATGGTATATGTCTATCTCCTAAGGATAACCCCCACTAACGCCAGGTACACGTCAGCTAGTCTGCGATGGTATATGTCTATCTCCTAAGGATAACCCCCACTAACGCCGGGTACACGTCAGCTAGTCTGCGATGGTATATGTCTATCTCCTAAGGATAACCCCCACTAACGCCGGGTACACGTCAGCTAGTCTGCGATGGTATATGTCTATCTCCTAAGGATAACCCCCACTAACGCCGGGTACACGTCAGCTAGTCTGCGATGGTATATGTCTATCTCCTAAGGATAACCAGCAGCAACGCCGGGTACACGTCAGCTAGTCTGCGATGGTATATGTCTATCTCCTAAGGATAACCCCCACTAACGCCGGGTACACGTCAGCTAGTCTGCGATGGTATATGTCTATCGCCTGAGGATAACCAGCAGCAACGCTGGGTACACGTCAGCTAGTCTGCGATGGTATATGTCTATCTCCTAAGGATAACCAGCAGCAACGCCGGGTACACGTCAGCTAGTCTGCGATGGTATATGTCTATCTCCTAAGGATAACCCCCACTAACGCCGGGTACACGTCAGCTAGTCTGCGATGGTATATGTCTATCTCCTAAGGATAACCCCCACTAACGCCGGGTACACGTCAGCTAGTCTGCGATGGTATATGTCTATCTCCTAAGGATAACCCCCAGCAACGCTGGGTACACGTCAGCTAGTCTGCTATGGTATATGTCTATCTCCTTAGGATAACCAGCAGCAACGCCGGGTACACGTCAGCTAGTCTGCGATGGTATATGTCTATCTCCTAAGGATAACCCCCACTAACGCCAGGTACACGTCAGCTAGTCTGCGATGGTATATGTCTATCTCCTAAGGATAACCCCCACTAACGCCGGGTACACGTCAGCTAGTCTGCGATGGTATATGTCTATCTCCTAAGGATAACCCCCACTAACGCCGGGTACACGTCAGCTAGTCTGCGATGGTATATGTCTATCTCCTAAGGATAACCCCCACTAACGCCGGGTACACGTCAGCTAGTCTGCGATGGTATATGTCTATCTCCTAAGGATAACCAGCAGCAACGCCGGGTACACGTCAGCTAGTCTGCGATGGTATATGTCTATCTCCTAAGGATAACCCCCACTAACGCCGGGTACACGTCAGCTAGTCTGCGATGGTATATGTCTATCGCCTAAGGATAACCAGCAGCAACGCCGGGTACACGTCAGCTAGTCTGCGATGGTATATGTCTATCTCCTAAGGATAACCAGCAGCAACGCCGGGTACACGTCAGCTAGTCTGCGATGGTATATGTCTATCTCCTAAGGATAACCCCCACTAACGCCGGGTACACGTCAGCTAGTCTGCGATGGTATATGTCTATCTCCTAAGGATAACCCCCACTAACGCCGGGTACACGTCAGCTAGTCTGCGATGGTATATGTCTATCTCCTAAGGATAACCCCCAGCAACGCTGGGTACACGTCAGCTAGTCTGCTATGGTATATGTCTATCTCCTTAGGATAACCAGCAGCAACGCCGGGTACACGTCAGCTAGTCTGCTATGGTATATGTCTATCTCCTAAGGATAACCAGCAGCAACGCCGGGTACACGTCAGCTAGTCTGCTATGGTATATGTCTATCTCCTAAGGATAACCCCCAGCAACGCCGGGTACACGTCAGCTAGTCTGCTATGGTATATGTCTATCTCCTAAGGATAACCAGCAGCAACGCCGGGTACACGTCAGCTAGTCTGCTATGGTATATGTCTATCTCCTAAGGATAACCAGCAGCAACGCCGGGTACACGTCAGCTAGTCTGCTATGGTATATGTCTATCTCCTAAGGATAACCAGCAGCAACGCCGGGTACACGTCAGCTAGTCTGCTATGGTATATGTCTATCTCCTAAGGATAACCCCCAGCAACGCCGGGTACACGTCAGCTAGTCTGCGATGGTATATGTCTATCTCCTAAGGATAACCCCCACTAACGCCGGGTACACGTCAGCTAGTCTGCGATGGTATATGTCTATCTCCTTAGGATAACCCCCACTAACGCCGGGTACACGTCAGCTAGTCTGCGATGGTATATGTCTATCTCCTAAGGATAACCAGCAGCAACGCCGGGTACACGTCAGCTAGTCTGCGATGGTATATGTATATCTCCTAAGGATAACCCCCACTAACGCCGGGTACACGTCAGCTAGTCTGCGATGGTATATGTCTATCGCCTAAGGATAACCAGCAGCAACGCCGGGTACACGTCAGCTAGTCTGCGATGGTATATGTCTATCTCCTAAGGATAACCAGCAGCAACGCCGGGTACACGTCAGCTAGTCTGCGATGGTATATGTCTATCTCCTAAGGATATCCTTATCCATAAATAATGAATTAGAAAAAAATATTAAAATTCAAGAATATGAATGCATATCCACTGATTCATGTAACAAAATTATTTCTAAAAACAACAGTGATATAATTATTATGCACCTAAATATTCGTAGTGTTCAAAAAAATTTTGAAGAGCTAACTCTAAAAATAAATAATTTAATAAAAAAACCGGACTTCATAGTATTATCCGAAACATTTACAAATGCTGAGTCACCTTCTTATTGCTTACCCGAATACAATTATATTTCTACCAAAATAGATATCAATAAAAATAGTGGAATAGTAATATTTGCAAGTAATAAATTTAGTATTATTAAAATAATTGAACACCCAATACATTTAGTTAACTGCATCGAAATACATTTTAAACTCGGCAAATCAATGTACCATCTAATAGCTATCTATAGAACGCACGGCTCGAATATAATTACGTTTATTAATGACCTTAAATGCATATTATCGAAATTTAAAAATAAGCTTTGTTTCATTGTAGGTGATTTTAACTTAAACATTAATGACAAAATTGAAAATGGTTGCAAAAATGAATACATTAACTGTATGACTGAACAAAACTTCATATCTTGCATAAATAAAAACACAAGAGAAATAAAAGAACATACTCCATCCTGCTTAGATCATATCTGGACAAACGTAAATATTAAAAATCTTCACAAATTAAAATCAATTGTTTGGAAAACTAACATAACTGACCATCATTCATGCTTACTTCTATATAATAACAATATTAAACAAAAAAAACATAATATAATAACTAAAAAATCCACCATTAATATGACCATTCTCACTGAAAAGCTAAAAAAAGAGGATTGGAACAATGTTTTAAACAGTAATGACACTGAAACATGTTCGACTAACTTTGAAAATACCCTGTCGCAACACATTAAAAATTCAACAAATGAAACAACAACACACATAAAATCTAAATTAAGATGTTTAAAGCCTTAGATTACACAAGGACTTATAATATCTATTAGAAACAAAGAAAAACTTTACAAGACAACTTTAAAAAATCCCCAAAATGAAAATGCATATATTTTATTTAAAAAATATAAAAATAAATTAACAGCCTATATTAAAAAAAGTAAAGAAGATTTTTTTTAAAATAAAATATTATCCTCAGAAAATAACCAAAAACAAATGTGGAAAACAGTTAATTTGGCTATTGACAATACAAAAAAAACACAAAACGTAAAATATATTGAGCATGATAACAAAATTATAGATGCCAATATGCAACCTAAACAATGTGCAAACATATTTAACTCTTTTTTTGCTAATGTCGGAAAAAATCTTGCGAAAAATATCCAAAAATCTTTTATCCCGGAAAATCATAATAATGAAAACTTACAGGAACGTAATATACTCTCAACGTTTGAAACGACAACAGAATGTGAAATCATAAAAATAATAGATAATATGAAAGTAGGTTCGTCTCCCGGTTTTGATTCTATTACGGCACATATGTTAAAATCTATGAAACCTTATTTAATAAAACCAATCACTCATTTAATAAACCTAAGTTTAACAAAAGGAATATTTCCAACGAACTACAAAAATACAATAATCTCACCTATTTACAAATCTGGAGATCCACATCAAGTAACAAATTATCGACCAATCTGTTTAATTTCAAATATAGGAAAAATCTTTGAAAAAATAGTAAAAAAACAATTAGTCAATTTCCTAGATAATAATAAAATACTACACAAAAACCAGTTTGGATTTATAAAATCTCTCAGCACACAAGATGCTATTGCTAACGTAACTTCATACATTGACGAATCTTTAGATAAAAGTAAAAAATGTGCAGGTATATTTATTGATCTAAGGAAAGCCTTTGATAGCATATCGCATAAGATTCTACTAAAAAAAATGAATAATATAGGCATAAAAGACAATGCGATTAAATGGATTTCAAACTACCTAAAAAATCGACCACAAGTCGTAAAAATAAATAATGTCAATAGCGATAAAGAACATTCTGACTTTGGAATCCCGCAAGGTACAGTGCTTGGACCAATTCTTTTCACCATATATGTTAACGACATTTTCTTTCAACCACTACATGGCCAAATTACTTCGTATGCCGACGACACAGTTCTAATAATAAGCGAAAAAACTTGGGAAAACGTAATACTTAAAGCCACTGAAGACATAAATACTCTTAAGAATTTCTTCGACATTAATTTGCTATCACTAAATAGCGATAAAACATATGTAATTCCATTTGCAATACACACAAAAGACATCCCTAAAAATTTTAACATTATCATTCATGACAATTCCAAAATACATAATAAAAATTACTGTCTCCAAAACTGCACAATACTAAAAAACACAAACACAATCAAATATCTAGGAGTAATTATCGATAAAAATTTGAATTGGAAGGAACAAATATGTCAAATTGTAAAAAAAATCAGAAAACTGATATATGTATTTTTAAGAATCAGAAATTTTTTGTCTTTAAAAAACCTATATTTAATATATTATGCCTTGGTCCAATCAACGCTACAATATGGTATCATTAGTTGGGAATCCACATACAAAACTAACCTTACTCCAATAGAAGTGGTACAAAGGTTAATAATTAAAATAATATTACGAAAACCTTCCGATTACCCAACGGATCGATTATTCGAAGAATTTCAAGTGCCTTCATTTAAAGATCTTTATATTAAAAATGCACTAATTCAAATCATAAAAGAAAAAGACAAGTATCAATTTCTAACTGAAAACCGTACTAGACTTAAATATATTTTTCCATGCCCAAAATTAAACACTTCCTTTGCACAAAATTATTACACTTACCGGGCAAGAATTTTTTTCAATCGACTTCCTGAAGAAATTAGAAACATTAATGATAACATCAAAATAATAAACACTGTAAAAAAATATTTTAAAGACAAACTCACAAAAAATAAAAATGTTTCCAATTGAATTAATCTTTAGAATAACTCACTTCATGAAAAATAACTCACTTCATTTAAATAAGTTTAAAATCATTTAATTTTTAATTACTTACTTATTGCAATAAAACAATGTACACTCCTCTTCCAGCCACAAGCTAATGCTTCTATGGAAGAGGGGTCCTGAAATATTTTATCTTATATTGTAACAAACAAACAAAAATGTACTTATATAATAAATGTAATAAATAAAAAAATAAAAAATAATAAAAAAATAACCCCCACTAACGCCGGGTACACGTCAGCTAGTCTGCGATGGTATATGTCTATCTCCTAAGGATAACCCCCACTAACGCCGGGTACACGTCAGCTAGTCTGCGATGGTATATGTCTATCTCCTAAGGATAACCCCCAGCAACGCCGGGTACACGTCAGCTAGTCTGCTATGGTATATGTCTATCTCCTAAGGATAACCAGCAGCAACGCCGGGTACACGTCAGCTAGTCTGCTATGGTATATGTCTATCTCCTAAGGATAACCAGCAGCAACGCCGGGTACACGTCAGCTAGTCTGCTATGGTATATGTCTATCTCCTAAGGATAACCCCCAGCAACGCCGGGTACACGTCAGCTAGTCTGCTATGGTATATGTCTATCTCCTAAGGATAACCCCCAGCAACGCCGGGTACACGTCAGCTAGTCTGCTATGGTAAATGTCTATCTCCTAAGGATAACCCCCACTAACGCCGGGTACACGTCAGCTAGTCTGCGATGGTATATGTCTATCTCCTAAGGATAACCAGCAGCAACGCCGGGTACACGTCAGCTAGTCTGCGATGGTATATGTCTATCTCCTAAGGATAACCCCCACTAACGCCGGGTACACGTCAGCTAGTCTGCGATGGTATATGTCTATCTCCGAAGGATAACCCCCACTAACGCCGGGTACACGTCAGCTAGTCTGCGATGGTATATGTCTATATCCTAAGGATAACCCCCAGCAACGCCGGGTACACGTCAGCTAGTCTGCTATGGTAAATGTCTATCTCCTAAGGATAACCAGCAGCAACGCCGGGTACACGTCAGCTAGTCTGCTATGGTATATGTCTATCTCCTAAGGATAACCAGCAGCAACGCCGGGTACACGTCAGCTAGTCTGTATGGTATATGTCTATCTCCTAAGGATAACCAGCAGCAACGCCGGGTACACGTCAGCTAGTCTGCTATGGTATATGTCTATCTCCTAAGGATAACCCCCAGCAACGCCGGGTACACGTCAGCTAGTCTGCTATGGTATATGTCTATCTCCTAAGGATAACCCCCACTTACGCCGGGTACACGTCAGCTAGTCTGCGATGGTATATGTCTATCTCCTAAGGATAACCAGCAGCAACGCCGGGTACACGTCAGCTAGTCTGCGATGGTATATGTCTATCTCCTAAGGATAACCCCCACTTACGCCGGGTACACGTCAGCTAGTCTGCGATGGTATATGTCTATCTCCTAAGGATAACCAGCAGCAACGCCGGGTACACGTCAGCTAGTCTGCGATGGTATATGTCTATCTCCTAAGGATAACCCCCACTAACGCCGGGTACACGTCAGCTAGTCTGCGATGGTATATGTCTATCTCCTAAGGATAACCCCCACTAACGCCGGGTACACGTCAGCTAGTCTGCGATGGTATATGTCTATCTCCTAAGGATAACCAGCAGCAACGCCGGGTACACGTCAGCTAGTCTGCGATGGTATATGTCTATCTCCTAAGGATAACCCCCACTAACGCCGGGTACACGTCAGCTAGTCTGCGATGGTATATGTCTATCTCCTAAGGATAACCCCCACTAACGCCGGGTACACGTCAGCTAGTCTGCGATGGTATATGTATATCTCCTAAGGATAACCAGCAGCAACGCCGGGTACACGTCAGCTAGTCTGCTATGGTATATGTCTATCTCCTAAGGATAACCCCCACTAACGCCAGGTACACGTCAGCTAGTCTGCGATGGTATATGTCTATCTCCTAAGGATAACCCCCACTAACGCCGGGTACACGTCAGCTAGTCTGCGATGGTATATGTCTATCTCCTAAGGATAACCAGCAGCAACGCCGGGTACACGTCAGCTAGTCTGCTATGGTATATGTCTATCTCCTAAGGATAACCCCCAGCAACGCCGGGTACACGTCAGCTAGTCTGCTATGGTATATGTCTATCTCCTAAGGATAACCCCCAGCAACGCCGGGTATACCTTTTTGCTTAAAAGCGTTTATGAATGTGAGACACCAGTTTCTGCTAGTACAGTATCAAATTTTACTACTGATCATAATCTTAATTTATCTTTTATCCACATAGAATATAATGATATATTGACTGAACTAAAATTACTAGATCAAAGCAAAAGTGGTGGACCAGATAAAATACCTCCTGTATTTTTGAATAATTGTGCTACCAATCTGGCGTATCCTTTATATTTGCTGTTTAATCAGTCTTTACGAACAGGATGTTTTCCTACTAAATGGAAATTCAGCTTTCTTACGCCTATTTTTAAAAAAGGCGATAAACACGAGGTGATTAATTACAGACCGGTGTGCCTTTTATCAACAATTCCTAAAGTTTTTGAAAAAATTCTTCTTAAAAAAGTTATTTTCCGATTAAACCACGTCATTTCTCCTAAGCAACATGGTTTCTCTACTGGAAAATCTACCCTTACTAACTTGTTAACCTATCAAAACTATATATCTGATTCCATGTCTAGTAAATGTCAAGTTGACTCTATTTATACCGATTTTAGCAAGGCGTTCGATAAAGTCAATCATGAGTTATTGCTGAATAAACTCCATAAATTCGGTATAGGTGGTTCACTATATAAGTGGTTTAATAGTTACTTGACCGACAGATTACTGGCTGTTAAAATTGATGGCACATTTTCATACAAATTCACTGCTACGAGTGGTGTTCCCCAGGGATCACACTAAGGACCAATCCTGTTTTTATTATTTGTCAATGATGTATTGTATATTTTCAATGATGTTCAAGTGTTAATGTTTGCAGACGACCTGAAATTATTTAAAGCAATCAGAAACATTAACGATTGCCATATATTGTCAAATAACTTGTCAAGATTAATTATATGGTGTCGTGATAACCGCTTGCAACTTAACATAAGCAAATGTCAAATTATGAGGTTTCATCGAATAAAGTATCCAATATTTTTTGATTATTCCATTAACAACATGTCGTTAGTATCTGTCTCGAAAATTAATGACTTAGGTATTTGGTTTGACACGAAACTTATCTTTATCAAGCATATTGAAATAATAACCAATAAAGCTTTGAAAATGTTGGGATTTATTTTAAGGGTATCTAGTGATTTCAATAATGTTAATACTGTAAAAACATTATATATGTCACTAGTAAGGAGTCATGTAGAATACAATTCCACGGTTTGGTCCCCAAATTATGAGGTTCATTCACATGCGATTGAAAGAATCCAAAATAAATTTTTAAGATATGTAAATTTCAAAATGGGCATTCCAAGAGAAAACCTAAATTACGATAACTTACTATGTTCATTAAATTTAATAAAATTATCTGATCGCAGAATTATTTCCGATTTAACCTGTTTGTATAAAATCATTAATACAATGTTTGATACCCCTGATTTATTATATGTAATCTCTTTTCATACTCCAAGCAGGTCAGTTTCAAGACAGTACCTACCATATTATTGTAGCAATTCTATGTCAACGTCCCAATATCATACTCCTATGCGACGGATTCAACAGCTAGGAAACAAATACTCAGATGTTGTTGATATATTTAGTACATCAATTTCAATATATAAGCATACCCTATTGAAGTTTTTTTTTTCATCGAGTAGTGGAATATTTGAATAAAGGTATTTAATTTGATTTGACTAACATATAATAATTTTGTCAACTGAAATAGAAAAAAATATTTTGGATTTTTTATATGTTGTGCCTGCATTCTGTGTAGATAAAATCAAATTGAGTGATATTTTGACTTTATATTTATTTTTCTGCAATTATTTTAATTGTCGTTTCCTGCACTATTTTCATGTATAATTTCGTAAATATTTTTTATATATATGTATGTAAAAGCCTTAATAGGTGTGAAATAAATAAATAAATAAATAAATAACCAGCAGCAACGCCGGTTACACGTCAGCTCGTCTGCGATGGTATATGTCTATCTCCTAAGGATAACCCCCACTAACGCCAGGTACACGTCAGCTAGTCTGCGATGGTATATGTCTATCTCCTAAGGATAACCCCCACTAACGCCGGGTACACGTCAGCTAGTCTGCGATGGTATATGTCTATCTCCTAAGGATAACCCCCAGCAACGCCGGGTACACGTCAGCTAGTCGGCTATGGTATATGTCTATCTCCTAAGGATAACCAGCAGCAACGCCGGGTACACGTCAGCTAGTCTGCGATGGTATATGTCTATCTGCTAAGGATAACCAGCAGCAACGCCGGGTACACGTCAGCTAGTCTGCGATGGTATATGTCTATCTCCTAAGGATAACCCCCACTAACGCCGGGTACACGTCAGCTAGTCTGCGATGGTATATGTCTATCTCCTAAGGATAAACCCCACTAACGCCGGGTACACGTCAGCTAGTCTGCGATGGTATATGTCTATCTCCTAAGGATAACCCCCACTAACGCCGGGTACACGTCAGCTTGTCTGCGATGGTACATGTCTATCTCCTAAGGATAACCAGCAGCAACGCCGGGTACACGTCAGCTAGTCTGCGATGGTATATGTCTATCTCCTAAGGATAACCCCCACTAACGCCGGGTACACGTCAGCTAGTCTGCGATGGTATATGTCTATCTCCTAAGGATAACCAGCAGCAACGCCGGCTACACGTCAGCTAGTCTGCGATGGTATATGTCTATCTCCTAAGGATAACCAGCAGCAACGCCGGGTACACGTCAGCTAGTCTGCTATGGTATATGTATATCTCCTAAGGATAACCCCCAGCAACGCCGGGTACACGTCAGCTAGTCTGCTATGGTATATGTCTATCTCCTAAGGATAACCCCCAGCAACGCCGGGTACACGTCAGCTAGTCTGCTATGGTATATGTCTATCTCCTAAGGATAACCCCCAGCAACGCCGGGTACACGTCAGCTAGTCTGCTATGGTATATGTCTATCTCCTAAGGATAACCAGCAGCAACGCCGGGTACACGTCAGCTAGTCTGCTATGGTATATGTCTATCTCCTAAGGATAACCCCCACTAACGCCGGGTACACGTCAGCTTGTCTGCGATGGTATATGTCTATCTCCTAAGGATAACCAGCAGCAACGCCGGGTACACGTCAGCTAGTCTGCGATGGTATATGTCTATCTCCTAAGGATAACCCCCACTAACGCCGGGTACACGTCAGCTAGTCTGCGATGGTATATGTCTATCTCCTAAGGATTACCCCCAGCAACGCCGGGTACACGTCAGCTAGTCTGCTATGGTATATGTCTATCTCCTAAGGATAACCCCCAGCAACGCCGGGTACACGTCAGCTAGTCTGCTATGGTATATGTCTATCTCCTAAGGATAACCCCCACTAACGCCGGGTACACGTCAGCTTGTCTGCGATGGTATATGTCTATCTCCTAAGGATAACCAGCAGCAACGCCGGGTACACGTCAGCTAGTCTGCGATGGTATATGTCTATCTCCTAAGGATAACCCCCACTAACGCCGGGTACACGTCAGCTAGTCTGCTTTGGTATATGTCTATCTCCTAAGGATAACCAGCAGCAACGCAGGGTACACGTCAGCTAGTCTGCGATGGTATATGTCTATCTCCTAAGGATAACCAGCAGCAACGCCGGGTACACGTCAGCTAGTCTGCTATGGTATATGTCTATCTCCTAAGGATAACCCCCAGCAACGCCGGGTACACGTCAGCTAGTCTGCTATGGTATATGTCTATCTCCTAAGGATAACCCCCAGCAACGCCGGGTACACGTCAGCTAGTCTGCTATGGTATATGTCTATCTCCTAAGGATAACCAGCAGCAACGCCGGGTACACGTCAGCTAGTCTGGTATGGTATATGTCTATCTCCTAAGGATAACCCCCAGCAACGCCAGGTACACGTCAGCTAGTCTGCTATGGTATATGTCTATCTCCTAAGGATAACCCCCACTAACGCCGGGTACACGTCAGCTTGTCTGCGATGGTATATGTCTATCTCCTAAGGATAACCAGCAGCAACGCCGGGTACACGTCAGCTAGTCTGCGATGGTATATGTCTATCTCCTAAGGATAACCCCCACTAACGCCGGGTACACGTCAGCTAGTCTGCTTTGGTATATGTCTATCACCTAAGGATAACCAGCAGCAACGCAGGGTACACGTCAGCTAGTCTGCGATGGTATATGTCTATCTCCTAAGGATAACCAGCAGCAACGCCGGGTACACGTCAGCTAGTCTGCTATGGTATATGTCTATCTCCTAAGGATAACCCCCAGCAACGCCGGGTACACGTCAGCTAGTCTGCTATGGTATATGTCTATCTCCTAAGGATAACCCCCAGCAACGCCGGGTACACGTCAGCTAGTCTGCTATGGTATATGTCTATCTCCTAAGGATAACCAGCAGCAACGCCGGGTACACGTCAGCTAGTCTGCTATGGTATATGTCTATCTCCTAAGGATAACCCCCAGCAACGCCGGGTACACGTCAGCTAGTCTGCTATGGTATATGTCTATCTCCTAATGATAACCCCCACTAACGCCGGGTACACGTCAGCTTGTCTGCGATGGTATATGTCTATCTCCTAAGGATAACCAGCAGCAACGCCGGGTACACGTCAGCTAGTCTGCGATGGTATATGTCTATCTCCTAAGGATAACCCCCACTAACGCCGGGTACACGTCAGCTAGTCTGCTTTGGTATATGTCTATCTCCTAAGGATAACCAGCAGCAACGCAGGGTACACGTCAGCTAGTCTGCGATGGTATATGTCTATCTCCTAAGGATAACCAGCAGCAACGCCGGGTACACGTCAGCTAGTCTGCTATGGTATATGTCTATCTCCTAAGGATAACCCCCAGCAACGCCGGGTACACGTCAGCTAGTCTGCTATGGTATATGTCTATCTCCTAAGGATAACCCCCAGCAACGCCGGGTACACGTCAGCTAGTCTGCTATGGTATATGTCTATCTCCTAAGGATAACCAGCAGCAACGCCGGGTACACGTCAGCTAGTCTGCTATGGTATATGTCTATCTCCTAAGGATAACCCCCAGCAACGCCGGGTACACGTCAGCTAGTCTGCTATGGTATATGTCTATCTCCTAAGGATAACCAGCAGCAACGCCGGGTACACGTCAGCTAGTCTGCTATGGTATATGTCTATCTCCTAAGGATAACCAGCAGCAACGCCGGGTACACGTCAGCTAGTCTGCTATGGTATATGTCTATCTCCTAAGGATAACCCCCAGCAACGCCGGGTACACGTCAGCTAGTCTGCTATGGTATATGTCTATCTCCTAAGGATAACCAGCAGCAACGCCGGGTACACGTCAGCTAGTCTGCTATGGTATATGTCTATCTCCTAAGGATAACCAGCAGCAACGCCGGGTACACGTCAGCTAGTCTGCGATGGTATATGTCTATCTCCTAAGGATAACCCCCACTAACGCCGGGTACACGTCAGCTAGTCTGCTTTGGTATATGTCTATCTCCTAAGGATAACCAGCAGCAACGCAGGGTACACGTCAGCTAGTCTGCGATGGTATATGTCTATCTCCTAAGGATAACCAGCAGCAACGCCGGGTACACGTCAGCTAGTCTGCGATGGTATATGTCTATCTCCTAAGGATAACCCCCACTAACGCCGGGTACACGTCAGCTAGTCTGCTTTGGTATATGTCTATCTCCTAAGGATAACCAGCAGCAACGCAGGGTACACGTCAGCTAGTCTGCGATGGTATATGTCTATCTCCTAAGGATAACCCCCACTAACGCCGGGTACACGTCAGCTAGTCTGCTTTGGTATATGTCTATCTCCTAAGGATAACCAGCAGCAACGCAGGGTACACGTCAGCTAGTCTGCGATGGTATATGTCTATCTCCTAAGGATAACCAGCAGCAACGCCGGGTACACGTCAGCTAGTCTGCTATGGTATATGTCTATCTCCTAAGGATAACCCCCAGCAACGCCGGGTACACGTCAGCTAGTCTGCTATGGTATATGTCTATCTCCTAAGGATAACCCCCAGCAACGCCGGGTACACGTCAGCTAGTCTGCTATGGTATATGTCTATCTCCTAAGGATAACCAGCAGCAACGCCGGGTACACGTCAGCTAGTCTGCTATGGTATATGTCTATCTCCTAAGGATAACCCCCAGCAACGCCGGGTACACGTCAGCTAGTCTGCTATGGTATATGTCTATCTCCTAAGGATAACCAGCAGCAACGCCGGGTACACGTCAGCTAGTCTGCTATGGTATATGTCTATCTCCTAAGGATAACCAGCAGCAACGCCGGGTACACGTCAGCTAGTCTGCTATGGTATATGTCTATCTCCTAAGGATAACCCCCAGCAACGCCGGGTACACGTCAGCTAGTCTGCTATGGTATATGTCTATCTCCTAAGGATAACCAGCAGCAACGCCGGGTACACGTCAGCTAGTCTGCTATGGTATATGTCTATCTCCTAAGGATAACCAGCAGCAACGCCGGGTACACGTCAGCTAGTCTGCTATGGTATATGTCTATCTCCTAAGGATAACCAGCAGCAACGCCGGGTACACGTCAGCTAGTCTGCTATGGTATATGTCTATCTCCTAAGGATAACCAGCAGCAACGCCGGGTACACGTCAGCTAGTCTGCTATGGTATATGTCTATCTCCTAAGGATAACCCCCAGCAACGCCGGGTACACGTCAGCTAGTCTGCTATGGTATATGTATATCTCCTAAGGATAACCCCCAGCAACGCCGGGTACACGTCAGCTAGTCTGCTATGGTATATGTCTATCTCCTAAGGATAACCAGCAGCAACGCCGGGTACACGTCAGCTAGTCTGCTATGGTATATGTCTATCTCCTAAGGATAACCCCCAGCAACGCCGGGTACACGTCAGCTAGTCTGCGATGGAATATGTTTATCTCCTAAGGATAACCAGCAGCAACGCCGGGTACACGTCAGCTAGTCTGCTATGGTATATGTCTATCTCCTAAGGATAACCAGCAGCAACGCCGGGTACACGTCAGCTAGTCTGCTATGGTATATGTCTATCTCCTAAGGATAACCCCCAGCAACGCCGGGTACACGTCAGCTAGTCTGCTATGGTATATGTCTATCTCCTAAGGATAACCAGCAGCAACGCCGGGTACACGTCAGCTAGTCTGCTATGGTATATGTCTATCTCCTAAGGATAACCAGCAGCAACGCCGGGTACACGTCAGCTAGTCTGCTATGGTATATGTCTATTAGGGTGGATCGCCATTGTATGGAATTTTTTATTTTTTATAAATTAGTTTTCGCGGGGTGCGGAATAGATGCTCTAGGTACATACAATTAAGCATACAAAATATCAATTTAAAATTTTGATAGCAAGTACTGCCCCAAAGCAGTTGAATTATTTAAAATCTGGTAAAAAATTGTCCCTTTATAAAACAGTTTTGTGTCAATATTAATACTTTAATTTTTGCTTTTACATTTCATAATGAATAAAAATTGCCGCACCTTATTTAATAATATTAAAAAAATGTTATAATATTTATTTTCCCGCGAAAATTTGACAAATTGCCGAGTCCACTTTCTCGCGCCTCGCTCGCGCACCGCGCATCTTTAGATCAACCGTCCATATCTCGCAGTACAGTTTCAAGTTTTACTAACGTTGATCTTCTAACTGACCAACATTACTTTGCTTCATCTACTCCTTCTTCTTATGCTATAAATCCAACAGACAGTGGACTATCTGTTGTATCCAGAACATTAGATCGATAAAGTATTTCTGATCAGGCAGGTGCTGCCATCGTCTGCGCTACATTGCAAGATATTGGATTAGTGACAACAGATAATCTAACAAACGTGATCGATCGTAATAAGATTCGACGTGCTCGTGCCAAAACTAGGACCATACTGACTGACATCAACCAGCCCCATTTTGATTTGTGCATTTGCATATCGTTTGACGGTCAAAGGATAAAACATTAATCATGGAGGATAGACGCAGAAAAGTTGTGATAAAAGAACATATCAGTCTTTTGAAAGAACCCAGCTCACAATACATTGGCCACATGGGCGTTACGTTCGGCGACTCTAAAACAATAGCACACAAATTGTTTGCATATTTTGAGGGAAAATCCATTGATTTAGCGTGCATCGTGGCTATCGGATGTGACGGAACAGCAGTTAATACTGGAACTAAGTCTAGCATTATTTGACTTGTTGAAGGAAAGCTCCATCGTCCACTTCAGAGGTTGGTCTGTCAGTTACATGCTAATGAGTTAAGTTTGAGACACCTTTTCGAATACCTTGATGGAACGACAACAGGTCCTAGAAGCTTTAGCGGCCAACTAGGAAAGTTACTCAAGAACTGTGAACATCTTCCTGTGATAGAATTTCAAGCAATAGAATGCAACTTACCTATGAACCTTACTTATGAAATTACAAAATTCCGTGACGACCTTAGCACAGACCAGCTTTATTTATTGGAAATGTGCCGAGCAATCGCCGAAGGACAATGTAATGAAAACTTAACGAAAAGAAACCCGGGTAAAATCTGTCATTTGCGTTGGTTAACAACAGCCAATACTATTCTTCGACTTTACACATCAACCAAGAATCCGACAGAAATCAGGTGATATTGACTGAATTTGTGCTAAGAGTGTATGCTCCGATGTGGTTTAAAATAAAAACACAGCCTTCGAGACAACCAAGAGCAGACTTCAACCGGCGAGACACCTCCACGAAACCATAAAATTGTCTCGTTACCTTCCAGAGCATTTGAAAAAGGTGGTAGATCCCGTAATTCAACGCAACGGGTATTTTGGCCAAGCGAAAATATACTTATTAGTATGTTAAACGACGAACGAAGAGAGATTAGAGTGTTGGCTCTCAGACGGATTCTATGTAAGTATCCGAGAACTTACGTTGGGGTTCTCTCCAATAAGAGTATTTAAGCTACCTACTTCTAATTTTAACGCAGAAGACTATATTGACTTGATCTACTGGGAAAAAAACATCAGAAGCACCTCTTACAAAACTGATATCTAGCGAGACAATAATTGATGCCATTGCAGACCACGAAATTATCGAATCCAACATTTTGTGTAAGTTCCGATTGATGCCCTGTCACATGCAAGCCACGGAAAGATGCATCAAAGTGGTAACGGCATCATGTTCTGCTGTTTGCGGCCCTGAAAGACGTGAAGGGTGGATACAAAACAAACTAGAATCTTGTCATATAATGCCAGTATTGAATTCGAAGAAGGACTATAAAATACAATAACTTTTATGATTTTTGACTATATTTTTTAACAGTGTTTGTGATTTTTTGAGTAGGAATGGTTCTTTTATTGTTTCTTGATTAGTAGATAATATTATTAGTAAATGAAAAGTTATTTTTTTTAATATTTTAACTACTTTTATTGAGCAAAGATTAAACCCTTCTTTTTCTAGTTTCACGCTATTTTTTTAAAATTTAAATTGACTTGGGGCAGTACTTGCACTCGAAATATCTTAATGCTCTCATAATGACTTTTAAAGGTATCCACATAGAGCATCCATTCCACACCCCGCTGCTAAGAAAAACATAAAAACAAAAAATCGATCCACCCTAATGTCTATCTCCTAAGGATAACCAGCAGCAACGCCGGGTACATGTCAGCTAGTAGATAGGTCTCCAACTATCCTTTTTTGAAACTTTGCCAGAAAGCTAGAAGGCAAACCCAATGGAGAGTGGAGACCATGCGGTGATTACAGGCGATTCAACGCAAAAACTTTGGCGGACAAATACCCTATTTCGCAACTTCACGCTAGGTTAATCCAATTAAGGTGTGTATTGAGCTTAAACGCTGTCAGATCACGTATTCTGGAGGAATTAATGTCAAAATAACACGGAATTTAAGCAATTTACAAAGTATTTTCTGAAAGATTAGTAATATGTCTTGCTTTGATACATATCTTATTAAAAACCTTGTTTCTTGTTTTACTATCCAATATAAAAACATGGTGAAAAATATCCTGTATTAGATCTCAAATGTATAAAAAACGGCGCTTCGATTTTGACATTGTAAAATAGACTGTCTGTATTATACTATTCAATTAGTTAAAAAGGCAAAAATTATAATAATTGTTATTGGTAATTGTAGACAATGAAATTATCTTTCTAATTTAATACAATTTTAGTGTGTTAAATGTACTTAACATAGTAATTTAGTTCTTGACATTTGGACAGTACGTGATCAAATTCTTTAAAATATTTTTTCACCCACGATCTCTAAAAGGTTGTTTACGGTTAAAAATCAAGTCTTTTTTCCATAGGCATGTATCATTTATTATCAAGTAATTAACAGAAAACATACAGAAATATAAAATATTTAATGTCGACTCGAAAAAGTACCTGTCACAGCAGTTTCGAAGTAAAAAATACGCAGGATTCACGCGATTATAAACAAACAGAAACAAACAACAAAATACAGGTTAACTCATTGGCTATATAGCACTATAATAAGTTTGTATTACTTCATGTAAAAATTCTAAGTTATGTTTTTTTTAAGGTTGGCGAAAAATTAAAAAAATGATCGTCTGGATATCTCGAGCAATCGAGGCAAAATTATTTATTTCGAGTGGTCGCTGCTTCAGTGGTTAATAAAAAATAGTCAAATTAGTTTATTTTATATGTCTAGTTTATATGTAGTTCTACTTTTTTTTTTTTTTATTTTTTTTTTTTTATTAATATCAATAGCAAAATTTGTACATTATGTAGGCTTAAAGTATAATATAAGTATTTTTTTTGTATTTTTTTCACAGTCCTCCTCACTAGGGTTTCCTGTTCTGAGGCGGCCTGTAGTTTTTCTTAAATGTTTGTATTTAGTTTTGAATTGTCTTTACATTGTCTTCATAATGTTTGTAAGTTGATTGTTACTTTGATCTCTAAGCCATGTTTTGACTTTTGTTTTAAATATACTCATTTCGTTTATTTTTTTGGTTTCATTTGGTAGAGCATTGAACAATTTTATAGCATGGAATTTATTATTTCTCTGTCCAAAG
Organism: Hesperophylax consimilis; assembly: GCF_061612785.1. Classification (NCBI taxonomy): domain Eukaryota; kingdom Metazoa; phylum Arthropoda; class Insecta; order Trichoptera; family Limnephilidae; genus Hesperophylax; species Hesperophylax consimilis. Next base: position 13,360,235 of record NC_142852.1, read on the forward strand.
GATGTGTTTAAACTGGGAGTAATCAGGATATTTTCGCTTTTTGCCCTGGTTGTGTATTTATGTTGGGCAGTGGAGTATTCGGATATGTTTTTTTTCAGTTTAAATAAAATATTTTTTGAATATAGTTTCTGTACATTGTAAACATTGAAGTTTTTGAATATTTCTTCTGTCGGAGTTCTAAGCGGAACTTTCAGTATAGTCTTTAATACTCCTTTTTGTGCTATATTGAGCCGCTCTGTGTGAGTGCTCAAGGCAGACCCCCATCCAGTTATTCCGTACTCTATTTGTGATTGACACAAAGCATAGTATACTTTTTTAATATCGTTTATATTGAGGATATTGCGAATGTTTCTAAAGAAGTATATGTACCTGGTTAGTTTTTTTGTAATTACATCTATATGTGAGTTCCAACGGAGATTATCATCAATTTCAATTCCAAGATATTTGATGCTTTTGGAATGTGCTATAGTGGGACAGAGGCATGATAAGCCTTGATTTTTTTGATAAATTCCTTGGCATGAATGTAATTTGAGATTAAGGTCCTCTGACGGCTGCCCTCTGGCTGTTTTAGAAAATGTCAGATATTTTGTTTTATTGACATTAAGCGTCAGGGAGTTTCTTTTAAGCCAGTTTTGCAGGAGACCAAGTCCGTGTTCAGCTTCTTTGTAGGTATTTATCCAATCTTTTTCTTTAAATAAAATTACTGTGTCATCAGCAAAACTAATGATTTTTCCTCTTGTTTCTAGGTTACAGATATCATTAATGTATATTAAAAATAATATCGGACCTAGTACGCTTCCTTGTGGTACTCCATGGTTGATTAGGAGAGGTTTGCTTTTTCTCTTGTTAATTTGGACGCTCTGTGTACGCTCCGTCATATAGCTTTTTAGTAAGTTTAGTGTTGTACATGACATACCAATTTTTGAAAGTTTTGAAAAAAGTATTTTGTGATCTATTGTGTCAAAAGCCTTTTGTAAGTCTATGAAGATTGCCAAAGTTTTTTCTCCACTGTCTAAACTTTTAGTGATCATATCGGTAATTTTTTCTATGGCGTCACTAGTACTTAAGTTCTCCCTAAATCCATACTGAGTTTTTGATAATTTTTTATTGTCTTCTAAGTAGGATAAGAGTTGTTTTTTTAGTATTCTTTCCAATATTTTTGAAAATGCATTTAGTAGGCTTATTGGTCGGTAATTGTTTATGTCATTTTTACATCCTTGTTTAAATATTGGTATAACAATCGCTTTTTTGAGGGCTGTAGGGAATATGCTATTCGTTATAGACATGTTGACTAAGTATGTAAGTGGTTCGATAAGTTCTTTACAGAGATATTTTATTGCGTTGGTTGAGATTGTGTTCTCCCCCGAAGAAATATTTGATTTTAAAGAAGAAATTGTGTTTTTGATATCGTCAGCTGTAATTTGTTTAAAATTGAGCTGATTTCCTTGCTCAGGTGGTTCGTTTATTTGTACATCTTCGTTACATTTTGTAACTTGCTTTGCTAGATTTGATCCTATATTTATGAAAAAATTATTGACGTATTCAAGTATTTGGTCAGGATTATCAGCGTATGTCCTGGGAACATTGTTTATATTCAGCACGTCAATTGATGTAACGTTGGCAGATTTAGAACTGGTTATTTCATTTATTATTTGCCACATTTTCCTGGGATTTTGTTTACAATCTACAATTTTTTTCTTATAGTAGGTTTCTTTTGTATACATAATAACTTTTTTGCAAATGTTTCTGTATCTTTTGTAGTATCTTAACATGTGTATATCGTATGGAATTTTTTTAAGTTTCTTGTGTAACTTGTCTCTTTTTCTTATGCAGTTTATAACATTCTGTGTAATCCATGGTTTAATATGTACATTTTTGTGTGAGATTTTCTTAGTAATTTTTGTGGTATTAGATAGTATATTATTCTGAAGAAGTTCTATGAAATAATTCCATGCATGTATTGTTCATGCTTTGCAGTTTTTTCCAATCGGTACATTGTAGATTATGTTTAATGATATTCCAGTTGATTTCTGTTTTTTCTGTTGTTAATGGTTTTTTCTTCATTTTATTTGACTTGTTTATTTTTATTGAAAGCATAGTTGTATAATGATCGGTTATAGTTGAATTAAATACAACAGTTTGAGTAATGTCTTTTGTTTTACTCATTATATGGTCTATGCAACTTTCACTGTTGTCCACTTTTCGAGTAGGAACATTTATTAAGCTTTCCAGTCCATGGGATGCTAGCATCTGCAGATATTGAATTCGCTTAGGGTGTCCATTTTCTAAAATATTTATATTTACATCTCCAATAATAAATATGTTTTTCGTTTCTTTAAGAAGGCAGAGTTCCTCGTCTACGGATTTAAGGAATGGGTCGATGTTTCTTGTTGAGGGCGATCGATAGATTGCTAATATAGCTTTTTCTTTACTGATTTTAATTTTTAAACAATTGGCATTTGTGATAATAATTTCTTCAACTTCGGCTTTTATTTCATTTTTAATGTATATAATTACACCATCGTTTTGTTTTTTGTTATTCAAACTTGAGTAGGTTGTATATCCAGCAATTTCCAATTTCATGTATTTATGATTTATCTAACATTCAGTAAGTATTATTATTTGAAAATTAACTTTTAAATATTTCAATAAAATTTGCAATTCATCAAAATTTTTTCTTATGCTTCTTATGTTTTTGTGTAGTATATTGAAAGAGTTGTTATTTAAATTCGATAGATCATTTGGTTCCGAGGTTAATATAATGTCAGCCATTTTTATATTTTTTTTCGTAATCGTTTTTGTGCCCTTTTGTTATACAATATTTTTTATATCATCTACATGTTTTATATAAATTATTTTTTCGGTTGGCCTTCTTCGCGTCATTATTTTTCCATCTTTGAACCAAACGTAGGAGTACATTTTTTCATTGGCAGATTTTTTCGTTTTCCAGAGCAGTTCCCTTTGATATGGGCTCAATTCCTCTGCAATATAGATTGGTTCGGTGGAGATATCTTTTATAGCTGCATAATTAATATTTTTCCTTTTAGAAAGAAGATTGTCTCTTGTCTTTTTTTCCGCAAATTCCACTAGCAGTTTCGGTGGCGCATTGTTCCTTCTATCATGTGTCCTTTTTATATCAATTATATCATTGTGCTGGATTTCCATTCCTGCTGCCGCCGCAACTCTTTTTACTATCTCCATCTGCTGCTCTCCATTTTTTTGGGGAATGCCCGCTATTTCTAAGAAATTAGACCGAGATTTGTATTCGAGGTCTGAAATTTTTATTTCAAGTTGTTTAATAATGATATTCTTTTCCTGGTGTTCCTTTTTTATGTTTTCAAAATCATTTTCAATTTTTTTATTTTGTATAATTGTTATTTCTAGTTTTTTTATTAGTTCATCGTACTGACTACTCATAAAATCAATGCTTTTTTGAGTGTCCTGGGTTTGTTTTTCAATTTTTGATATAATTTCTTTTTTCATGGATTCAAATTTTTTTTCAATAATCTGTATAATTTTATCAATGTTAAATTTTTCTTCGGTTTCCGTTATAACTCCCTTTCCTCTTGTGTTTGCCATTTTCTATTTCTTTTTTTTTTTTTGCTTTATTAATTATATTTTTATTTGTTGGAACAAAAATGCCCCTAAGTATATATTAATTTATGTAAATTGTCTATGGCGAAATAGTTTTGTATTGTCTATGGTTATTGTATGTTTTCACCAAAGTTGATTTTGGGTTACAATGACAATACTCTTTTTGCACTTCAATTTACAAATGATTAATTTCACTGCCACCGTCACAAATACTGCCACTTTGTCTAGCGTAACACTATATATTGTTTTTTTAAGCGGGTTATGTTATTAGGTTGTTTTATTGACACTATATTGATATTATTTACGGTGCTGTCAAAAACGGCTATTGAGTCAAATCATAGACAAGACTAATTGCTTTATTACATCATCATAATGAATATTCTCTCAACACCTTCTTTTAATTTATTTTGTGCGTATATATTCTTGTATTTTGTGTTTTTATTTGTTATTATTATACCCTATTTATTTATCAGGTGTCAATATGTATTGTTAAAACAATAACCTATTGATTTACTTTTCTGTTTACACTGTTACATTTTTTGTGTTGTGTACTATTCCTAAGTTAAAAATATCTAAAAGGCATATAAAGTTTTTAAAACTAAAAAGTATCACAAAAGTATATACTTACTATTTATATATGAAAGGTATAAATATTTAAGTAATAAGATAATTAAGAGGGAAACAAAAAAAAATAATAATGTAATTAGACGCTAATACAGCTAAAACAGTAGGTTGAATCATTGACTGCCTTATTGACTTATTTATTTTTTTCAATAGCGTTGGATGTTGAAAGAAAATAACTATCATTTCCAACAGCTAGTCATATATTGATACAGTAATTTCTTCTAAATGTGTTTTGTGTTTATATTATTGTATTTCATGTTTATATTTAAAAAAATAAAATTACTGTACATTAGGGCGTCCCTTATATGGTTGAAAAATAAAAAAGTTTTGATATCAAAATGCATACCCACTATTTCTTTTTGAACTACCCAGACTTACTTAAATACAAAATTTTATCTTCCTACGTCAACATTAACCCGTGCCGACAGAGCTCTGAAAATTTTGAAAATTGCTGTTTTTAACCCTTTCCGTTATGTATTGAAATAAATTGAAATAATGATAATAATAATAAACTTTTATTACACACAGGGAGTACACAGAAGGAATAAATCATGAACAGTACAAAGTAAGCAGTTTAAATATTTATATTTAAAAGAATATTTATTAAAAGAAGATAAAATTACAGATCAGGCAGGATATTTTCCTTTGAGGGTCTCTTTTTTACAATCTGGATACAGATTGCTCAGCGCTCTTGCACACAGCCAGCGTAGTTGCATTGCTTTTGTTCTTCATTTGCAGTGATCAAACCATGGAAATCTTGCATAAGTTTTACAGCTCTTTCAGCTGTATCATTAACTGCCCTTAAAGAAAAAACTTTTCGTTTTACTCTATATAGGCAACATCTTCGTCCCACGTCGAAACGGGTCTCTGGAGGAAGTTCTCATCAATTTTTAATCGAGAAAATAAATTTGTGCTTTTGACAGACACAAAATCACTTAATAATTTTCCTGCAATATTAAATAAGTTTTATTATCAGTTTAGTGAAAACAGTATAAAAAATAAAACTATGTATTCCTATTTACCATACAAAAAATCAGACATATCTTCTTGCGATGGAATGTATCTCTTCCCAGAATCATACAAACTCTCTCTTTGTAAGTTCACTACAATGCTTCCCTTGGTTTGTGTATTAACTTCATCATCAAAGAGTGACAAAACGGCAATTTCTTCTGACAAGTACCAAAGATGTTGACTAAACTTGCTCAGGGCTGCTTTGGAGATCAATTTGTCAACAGTTTCATATTCCTTAAGCCTCTTTAAAAAGCACAAATCTTGATTTGGTGCCTTTACCGCCAGACTACATCCAAGCCATGGTTTCACATATATAACCGCAATGAATAAACAAACGTCTTGAAGTGCTCGTTTATCCTTGGCGCTAATTTTGAACTGGGATTGCAACAAACATATCTTTAAAGAGTAAATAGCTCTAGCCATCCACCTTGCTTGATGCATCGCTCCAGGAGGTCTGATATTAATTTTTTCTCATTATCTCCTCCTAAGAAAATAATAGATAGTTCAATCAGCTCACGATAATCGTCACGTACAATGGTTTTTTGCAGTTCTTGATTATAAAATGTCAACAGTTCTTCTATTGTTGTATTACAAAAATGTTGTCTGACGATATCGGTGTATGTTTCAATAGCAGCAGGATTAATAGTTTTCCAGTTGTCTCTAAACTTTTTGAACATTGGAATATCAGGGCTACTAGTAACTTGTTGGATTTTTGTTTCAAACACACATTTCAAAACCAGTTCGTAAACGTGATGGCGGCAAGCAAAGAGTAGTAATTCCCTGTCTAGTCTTGGTTCCAAAAGTACACAGGCTCCTTTCAATCGCCCTGTATTAGACGCAGTTGTGTCACAACACATTATTTGAACTTTGTCATCGATGTTCCAGTCATGAAGTGCGTTTAACACAGCTTTAGCTTGATCCTGGCCGGAAGAGCTCTCCAGTTTGGGTACAGCCAGCAGTTGTTCCTTTTCTCCAAATGAAATTAGAATTGGCAGGCGTTCTTCTTTAGAACTTCTCACGTCCAGTCCAGGTAATAATTTCCCATCCCAGTGAACGGTCACCATTTCAGGCATATTATCCTGAAAATCTGATTTTATAGATTCCGCTCTATCTTTTCTACTCTGTGTGCGAATGCGTTGAATGGACGATTTGTTTATCGGAAAATCATCACAGCTAAGGTCTAGCGCTTCTACTACAGCATGAAGAATATAGACAGAATCCCTTATGCTTAATTGACATCTATCTAAGCTGCAACTAACTTAGGCGTGATAAAGTTTTTCCGTCCTCTTTTTGTAGTAGTTTCAGAAACCGTTTGAGAGGTGGTTGGCAAGGGTTCCTCGAGGCTTTCTTCAGAGCTGGTATGTTGATCGGTATGTCCTTGTGTTTGTATAAAATCTTGTGTAGTAAGAGATGACGATAAACTCGCGAAACACATTTGCTCATGTCTTTTCTTCTCTTTTAATTTTCTCTCTCTTGTCCTTACTTCTTTTTCGGCTAACTTTTTGTCTACACCCGCTAAGCATCCTGGACGGCCTGGTTCTCTTTGTTTTTGTAAAAATATTTTGTCTTCTTCTATTTTCATCCGTTCCAAAGCATCAACGTGTGCTATATCGAATATATTGTTTAAATTGTTTTGAAAGTCCTCCTCACGGCGCTTGTAAACAAGTGTTTTTTTTTTGGAATTTTTTTGCAACTACCTCCAAGCATGGTGAAGATTCACAAGTTTTTTTTACACAGTTAGGTATAGCTTTGGTAGGGATTCTAGCTTTTTCCCAAAATATAATACACTCTCGAATGACGAGATTCGCGCTTTCACTAACAGTCAATTTAACTTCGCGAATGTTAAAAAAAAGTACTGCTAGAACTTGCCGGTTAGACGGTAACTTTGCGCCTGTTATTTGATAATTTACGTCACCAACTAAGAAAATACTTTTTTTATTGCTTCTTAATTCCACTGCCATCTTTTAAATGTAAAACAATACGTGATAATCACGAGAATAACTGAACACAAATGACAGATACCGCGAGTGCGCGCCGCTACTTCCGCGCAACTTGTATGAACACGATTCGGTGCAAGTCGGCACGGGTTATGGTGCTCCGAATAAGGTAAAAAAAAAAATCCGAGTGTTTTAGAAGCAAAGGAACAAAACTAAGACCTATGCATTAGAAAATAAAAACTTTGAAATATAAGGGACACCCTACTGTACATGTAATTATGAGTTTGTTTTTCAGCTTCCTTCTGATAAAACGCTGTCCTGAGAAAAAGAGCTGTAAAGGAAGATACTTTAAAGGTAATTTCTTTCTTAGGACAGGGCTTTGTCAGGTGGGATCTTGTGGTCTTGGGTGACATTTTACTTATGTTTTAGGCTAATGAATTGGGTTTTCGGTAGGTTCCGAAGCAGAATTATATTGTCTATGATTGCGCCTTTTTTAAAAATTTCTTCTATCCTTTGTCGATGGTATGGTGTGACGTCAGCGATGCGTGGTGTCTACAAATTTGCCAGATCTAAGGTTAAAACTTGACCGAGCCAAACGTACGGAAAGAGGGCGGAGTTATCAATTTATTTATTGATACATTACTCTACAGTACTTCACATTTCAATTCAGCAACGTTGGCCTCACTGGGTTGTTCACCCGTGCTGAGGCCCCCATTTTAAAATATACGAATTTATACATTTAAACAAAAGCAACATTAAAATAAAGATAAATTTACACCAAAAATAAAGATTAGAAATCAAAATCCAATTCTCACACCAAATCTATAGATAGTTGATTTATGGTTCGTGACAGCATGTTTCATTTTACAGAAAATAAATACTTAATGTGAAGGCACTTGAGAAAAAAGATGACACTAAAATATTGTCGTTATGTTATTATGTATCATTTCTAGCCCAAGTAGACTTTTTTACTATTAGTCCCTTTTTTCGCGACTCTACCAGCCGGCCAATGATATATAACACCCATGTGTTATATACCATTGCAGCCGGCTGAAAACCAGCGGTACAGAATGTTATAGAGTAGAGGAGAGGCGTATTTATCGTACCCAGTAAAAGTACCGGGTATATTCATGCCGTACTTTGTACTTGTGACAAATCTCCAAAATACCTGGTTCCAAACTATTTGGTTTAATATTTGTACCACAGGTCTTGAAGTACTTCGTCCTTTAAAATATTACTGACTTCTCACTCTAGTCGGTTAGAAAGTTATAAGAGGAAAAGGGACAAACAAATATTTTTGCTTTCGGCACTCTAAAATACAGATGCCTTTTCGCACTTTCCTATTAGAAAGGTGTACGAGGAAAAAGGACAGTTATGAGTATTTAGCCACGGTAATCTCCATTGTCTGATGGTGAATGTCTATGGAAAAACTGTTGACAGCTGAGTGTCTATGGCATGGTGTTTGACATTTTCACATCTTGAACTTTGTGTAGTTACTGCGCCGTTGTGGAGATTTTATTGGCAGATTTTAATAAATTGTTTATCCGATACAAGCGAGATGGCTTTGTACCACTGGGATCTTCCACATCCTCTACAAGATAGTGGAGGGTGGCCGAACTCCACTATTGAAAAATACTTCGCAGATTAAAATTTGCTTTCAGCGCATTCGAAGATAAAGTCACGAAATAGTTGATTTTTAATGATCCTTCCGTAGTATTCCAGGAATAATATGGCGGTAGAGGCGACGGAAAGGCTTCTGCATTGAATTTATCAGGTAAAAAATTAACATAAACATTCAATAACAAGAATCTTATGTCTTGAAAATAAAATACAGATCTTTGTGAGGTTATGATGTGTTCTGGTAATTTCCTAGGTATTGCTGACTACTTGTGCGCGCATACTCTGATCAAATCTCACACCAGGGTCTACCATCTTTACGAAGATGTATTCAGGGCAACAAAGAATGGTTGAAAGAAAGTAGAAGAGAAAACTTGTTATTTTACATGTAATTCATTAACAATGTCACCGGCCAAATGCCTGTGTTGAAAAAGTGTTATGAATCGATCAATTGAAACGAAAACATTGGCAAAACCAATAACTATATTAATCCACTGCTTTAATGCTTTCAGGAAGAATAGGAATGAGTATTAGCGTTGATTAGAATGAACCAGAAAATCCAAATTCTGCTGCCGATGTCGAGGCGTTTTAAATAGGTTTTGAGTTAACAGTAAGTTACCTGTAGAGATGATATTACAGACAGCAATGTAGGAAAGCGTGTTAATTTAATTTCATGACCATATACCTAATATATGTTTTGTTAGGCAGTGTAATACGCCTTACAACATTACGCTACGAATGTACAAAAAATAAAAATCATATAAAAAAACTCTCAAACATTATTTATTTAGAACACCTGTAAGTAATAATATTCCTTCTTGTTCCTCCCCTCCCTTCCCCTCAACTTCCCTTCTCAGTGCCCAGCACGCCTAAGGTCCCCGTGACTCGCCGTCCCCCCCAGATACCCATGGTAGGTATAAAATATTTAAGAATATTTTGTACCTCAGCACGCCTCAGGTCCCCGTCACTCTCCGTCCCCAGTACCCAGATACTTTAAGTAGGTATAAAATATTTGGAAGTATTTTGTACCGGGTATTTTACCAGGAATTTTTTTGTACGTGTACTCATTGTACCCAATATCGGAAAGAACTCACAGGACTCACCTCTAGTAGACAAGTGCGCAGTAACGTAACTTGGATTGGTCTCGTCGAAAGAGAATCACAAAGAAATGGCTTTCTACAAGTGTCGATATCTGCAAATAAATACACAAAGAAAATATTTACATAACAACGTCAAAAACAAATAAACAATTTACTTGCAAATATCACGAACATGTTCACATTAAAACTCAAAATTATTTAGTTGCAAACATTATTGTTATTTTTTTTCTGCTGAAACTCGGAACACAAATGAAAATATAATTTAAATTAATAATAACCCTTATCACATCAATAATTAACCAGATAAAATAATGGAACTGTTTTGTTGAGACTTTGAGGCAGAACTAACTTTCACTCGCGTGGAATGACCCGCAAATTGTGCTGAATATGAAATGTTCTTAAAAATAGTTATTCTTAGTTACGATCGTTCTTAATAATAACCGTTCTTATGAATTACCGTTATTAATTATCATATGATGAATATGTATGAACAATGTGTATATGTTCAAAAGTCAAATGATGAAAATGTTTTTTTTTGAGTTATCTGGTCGCCATGAAAATAATAATAATTGTCTATGACTTCATTCTTGTCTATGCATAACCCAAAAATATTTTTGACAAGTGCTAACAAGTGCTTTCTTCTCCGAGAGTCGTTTCATCCTGTTAAACATACTATCCCACGCCTGTGATGGTTATTGGTAAAGTAAGTACTCATTCTTATATTCATCGCTATTTATTTGGTAGCTGCCGTTATTCCAGTTTAGTTAGGGAATCATTGGGCGTTTTGTCAAAGTAGAATATTTAAACTGTCAATTTGAGGTCTACCTATTATTATATTAGCATTTCGAAGGCATTTATTACAATGATCTCAAAAAAACATATGGTTAACAGATATTTTGTTAAAAGCGGAATGGCGGTAAAGATTGTAAATATATATATATATATAGTTTTCCCACGCTAAACAACGTTTCTCTTAACCGTTGTCATATCTTCAAGGTTTTCAAATACCGTAAAACGTTCCTACTTTGCTCCTGTGAGGTAACTGTGCTCCAGTAAAATAAAAAGATTTGACTTTTTCTAGATGGAAGCACTCGCGTATTTTAGTCATTTAAAAAGTGAAATCGGTAAATACTATTCTTCCTTTGGCAAAACTAATATGACAGATTGCCGGAAGTCGAACTTTTTTTGACATTCTCTGTCATGACCTCTGAGTGTGAGCTTGCTGTGGTTTACGTTCTCCGTCAAAATCCATTTGCATCTGAGAATTTTTTGAACGAATAGAGGTGAGTGTTATCTCATTTTATAAGGAATTTCATAAACTAATTGTGGACAAAATATTTTTTTAATTTGGTGTATATTTTTGGAAAAATAGGATATTTTCGAGATTGGGTATTCTTTGCACATACTTTTGGGGATACAATGCTCCTGGAGCAATGTACCCCAATGGAGGAATTTATCCTCTAAATATGCAACCTCTCTTAGATCGACTTCCCTGTACTGGTCCTATAGATAAAGAGGCCATTAACAGTTCTTTCTTAGAGAACCTTCAAAACAAAAGAGTCGAATGGACTAACGGCATCAGCCAGAAAGGACGTAAAAAGCTAAAGTTAGTGCCAGGAATGAGCGTTGCGGAGCAATTACTAACAGAACCAGAAGAAAATATTGTGCAACAGATTTTATCGGAAACGACTGGGGAAATGGTAAACATCATGCCCAGCACGAGTTCCTGAAAAACTCGTAGCAATCATAGCTGTAGTGAGGCTAGTGATAAAATGTCATTTAGAGATTCGTCTGAAGGACTTTCTGATTTGGAAAATGAACCACCTAATGCTTTCGAAGGCCAAAATCAACTAGATTTGCAACCGTTAGTGAGAGAGGTGGGCCGGTATGTCGTGTTTTTTATACGAAGGAGAAATGTTTCCAGGGGTAATAACAAAATTCGATGGGAATGGTCCCACTATTTCGGCAATGGCCCGTTCATTAACAAATTGGAAGTGGCCAAAAGCTAAAGACGAAATTATATATAAATGGAGCGACATCCTGGGATGCATAAATCCACCAAAAAAAAATGGGAAGACGCGAGTTTTACTCTGTACCCGAGTTAAACCACTTATGGGGGGTTTAACTCATCAATTTGCAATGTTAAATGTTATTTTTTGGAAATTTTATTGCGTTTTCTACTTGATTACCAAAGGACCATGTCTTGCTTTGTTGAAAATTACATTGAAAGTTATTTTTAAATTTAACCAAGCATTTTTTTACTATGAACCAAAGTTATGTTGATGAATCTCTCAAAAATATATGTGATTTTCATTTATAATTGCATTTTTCTTAATCCTGGGTCATCTTCCGATAGCGCAAAGTAAAAAAGTAACGTATTTTATTGCTCCATAGCATAAATAAACGTAAAACTTAAGGAAAGACAAAGTGGAGCAAAGTTACCCTTATCAAAGGGACTACTTTGCTCCAAAAACAAAGTTTTAAAAAATCAAAACAAACCATTAAACTTAAAAAAATTTCCTGTCTTGCTAAAGCTTAAATGTGCTTCTGATCGGTCAAACCAATAGAAGAGATGTACAATACGCCTTTCTCAATTTACAATAAAATTTATGAAAGTGGAGCCAAAATTGGTGCAAAGTAGGAACGGTTTACGGTATGTGTTTTGGCTACGACTTCGTTATTTTGACAGGATATTCCAAGCGAAACCACATTTTATTTTTCATCTGTTTTTTATGTTTTTTTATTCTAGATAAAAGAAAATTACATTTTCACTTATTTAACTAGAAAAAACTAATACATTACACATTAATATATTTCACAAACATTTTATTCACTGTCATTGTTTTGTTGATTGATCATAAAACTAAACAACTTTTTTTTAAATTTATCTACACTTTTTTAACTTTTAATTTCGTCTGGGAGGCAATTATGTATGTTGCTCCCCTCGTAACCAATGGATTGCTTGCCGTAATGAGTAAGTATGGTGTTTAAATGTATTTTATCTTGTTGCCGTGTAAAGTGTGTGTGTACTTGGTACGTTTTAATGATTTCTGTATTTGGATGTATGAGTTTATTATTTATTTTTCATATAAGGAAACATGTATTATATTCATAAAAAGTTTCTTAATGTTAATAGTTTTGTTTTCACTCATAATTTTTCTGTGGATGTTCTAGTTTGAAGTGAAATAGCTTTTTGATTACTTTGTTTTGTTTTACGTGTAGTTCATTATATATGTTTCGTATGCATTTAAGCAGATTTCAATCAAGTAGTTTAAATGTGAATTAACGAGGCTATAATATAGACGTTTTTTAATTTCATTTGGTAACAGATATGATATCCGGCTAAATACACTAATTAAAGGGGTGATTTTGTCTTCATCTTGAATATGCTGTATGAAATTTAGGTGTTTATCAATGCACAGCCCATGATAATTCTCCCGTATCAGGATTTGCAGGTTGTTATATTCAATTTTTAAGGGTACGTAAGGAGGGATGATTTAACGAGTTGAGCTAAAAATCATGTATCCTGTTTTAATTTATCTTTTAAATTTTATGATTTTATTTTATTTTAACAATGTTCTGTTTCAGATATATTTTTTTGGGATTAAACCAATAACCAAACTCTACCAAAGCAAACCATGGATCTACTGAAGCCAGATACTATATCCATCAAGACGGAACCAGGTCTCCAGGAAGAAGATGGAGGTGAAATTGCATTTTCAGATTTAGATTTCGACCACCCAGCTGTAACGAAGGAATGCTCGCAATATGCGGAGAGTACTCAAACAGCCAGTTTGTTGCATTGCATACGTGTAAAATATAGAACTTTAAATTCGGAATCAATGTCTCTTTTGAAATGTCGTCCAAACAGGACACACACTTGTGCAAAACATCCTCTCTTATAAAACATAAGGTGTATTGGGTATTTACCTTAATATGTGTCCTTGCCGTAAAATACCAATACAGCACTCATTAAACTTTATTATATTATTCACAATAAGTTGTCGGTTCCTCTATTTTCACCTTATTTTATTTGAGATATGATGTGAATTACACGTATTATACGTTAAAAATACATAAATATTGATTGTAAAAACAATATCTCATTGACCGAAAACAACCAAACTCTCTACTACAGGTGCTCTAGAGAAAGGTTTTTCCTTCTTGAAGAATCGGTCACTGAAGCGGACATCTGAGATCATTTTTTATCTGACATTGACCTTGTTAATCAAAGGTATTTATTCGTAAAAGAATAGTTTATTGTTTTTCAATTAAAAAAATTCTCGTTAATATCAATTTGACGAAGATATAGGGCTAGCCCTATGCGGGCGCAATTGGTGCAGTTTGCTCCGGGCGTCGAATACTTAACCTAACACATCGCCCTAGATATTATTTTTGATAATACCGCTCTGCGAAAAAACACAAATCATCATTAATTTTAATTATTACAGTGATATCCTGCCTCGGCGTGTACTAATTTAGACAAAATTAAACGTGCGCCTGGCGCCGTTTGGTTCAGGGCTGGCCATGCAAAGATTCATTATATTTATTGTCCTTTTTTATTCCAGGAAACATTAATGTGAAGACAGTCACCATAAACGCGGATCTTGGACCCCGACAAGATGAAGCGGCGCTTACTTATATGAAAATTGACATAGACCTGCTGGATGTAAAAGAGGAATGCTTAGAACGCTTTGGAAGAATTACCAAGGAAGCAGGTAGAATCAATTTTTCACTGTAAACTTGAACGTTTCGAACAATTTTTCCTATTTTTTTTATCCTTTCTACGAACTTACTTCGCTTATGTACTCTAAATTTAGGAAATAAGTTTAACTAAGTCTTTTTCACCCATGTTATTTTTCAAATTTGTCAACAGATCTTCAGACGCATTTTGTGGAAAAGGGATTCACTCCTCCCCATCACAACTACTCCCCCTCTCCTAAGTCAAATTTTGCAATAAACGTACGCACCAATGTGAAAGAAAAAACTTTTTCTTGTTCCAAGTGCAACTATTCAAATGCTCAAAATAGACAGTTAAAGAGGCACATGCTGACCCACAGTAGAGAAAAACCTTTTTCATGTTCCGTATGCAACTATGCGTTTTGTCGAAAGGGTCAGCTGAAGAGGCACATACTGATTCACAGTGGGGAAAAACCTTTTTCATGTTTGGAGTGCAACTATGCAAGTTATCGAAAGGGTAACCTGAAGACACACTTGCTGACTCACCGTGGAGAAAAACCATTTTCTTGTTCCGTGTGCAACTATGCATGTTATGAAAAAGGTCAGCTGAAGAAGCACATGCTGATTCACAGTGGAGAAAAACCTTTTTCATGTTCTGAGTGCACCTATTCATGTTATCAAAAGAGCTACCTAACGAGCCACATGCTGACTCACAGTGGAGAAAAACCTTTTTCTTGTTCCGTGTGCAACTATGCATATTATGGAAAAAGTAAGCTGAAGAGGCACATGCTGATTCATAGTGGAGAAAAACCTTTTTCATGTTCCGAGTGCACCTATTCATGTTATCAAAAGAGCGACCTATCGAGCCACATGCTGACTCACAGTGGAGAAAAACCTTTTTCTTGTTCCGTGTGCAAATATGCGTGTTGTAGAAAGGGTCAGCTGAAGAGGCACATGCTGATTCACAGTGGAGAAAAACCTTTTTCTTGTTCCGTGTGCAAATATGCGTGTTGTAGAAAGGGTCAGCTGAAGAGGCACATGCTGATTCACAGTGGAGAAAAACCTCTTTCATGTTTGGAGTGCGATTATACAAGTTATAACCAGGGCTACCTGAAGGCACACATGCTGACTCACAGTGGAGAAAAACCTTTTTCATGTTCCGTGTGCAACTATGCATGTAATCATAAGGGTCATTTAAAGAGGCACATGCTGATTCATAGTGGAGAAAAACCATTTTCTTGTTCCGTGTGCAACTATGCATGTTATGAAAAAGATCAGCTGAAGAGGCACATGCTGACTCACAGTGGAGAAAAATCTTTTTCTTGTTCCGTGTGCAAATA
The DNA here is from genome assembly GCF_061612785.1 of Hesperophylax consimilis. Taxonomy (NCBI): domain Eukaryota; kingdom Metazoa; phylum Arthropoda; class Insecta; order Trichoptera; family Limnephilidae; genus Hesperophylax; species Hesperophylax consimilis. The sequence goes on from NC_142852.1 coordinate 13,376,138, forward strand.
TGCGTGTTGTAGAAAGGGTCAACTAAAGAGGCACATGCTGATTCATAGTGGAGAAAAACCTTTTTCATGTTCCGAGTGCACCTATTCATGTTATCAAAAGAGCGACCTATCGAGCCACATGCTGACTCACAGTGGAGAAAAACCTTTTTCTTGTTCCGTGTGCAAATATGACTGTTGTAGAAAGGGTCAGCTGAAGAGGCACATGCTGATTCACAGTGGAGAAAAACCTCTTTCATGTTTGGAGTGCGATTATACAAGTTATAACCAGGGCTACCTGAAGTCACACATGCTGACTCACAGTGGAGAAAAACCTTTTTCATGTCCCCTGTGCAACTATACGTGTTATCGAAAGGGACAACTAAAGTTCCACATGCTGACTCACAGTGGAGAAAAACCTTTTTCATGTTCCGTGTGCAACTATGCGTTTTGTCGAAAGGGTCAGCTGAAGAGGCACATGCTGATTCACAGTGGAGAAAAACCTTTTTCATGTTTGGAGTGCAACTATGCAAGTTATCAAAAGAGTGACCTAACGAGACACATGCTGACTCACAGTGGAGAAAAACCTTTTCTTGTTCCGTGTGCAAATATGCGTGTTGTAGAAAGGGTCAGCTGAAGAGGCACATGCTGATTCACAGTTGAGAAAAACCTCTTTCATGTTTGGAGTGCGACTATACAAGTTATAACCAGGGTTACCTGAAGGCACACATGCTGACTCACAGTGGAGAAAAACCTTTTTCATGTCCCGTGTGAAACATTTCATTTCATCAAAACGCCCATCTAAAGGCCAACATGCTGTCTCACAGTGGCGAAAAAACTGTTTTATGTTCCAAGTGCACATATTTATGTTATTATAAAGGCAATCTGAAGCGCACGTTGAGTCACTACGGAGAATTTTTTTCTTTTTCCTTGTTCATCTATGGATATTCTCAAAACGCACATCTAAAAAGCCACATGCTGACTCACAGTGGCGACAAACCTTTTTCATTTTCCAAGTGCACATATTCAGATTCTAGGAAAAGCCACCTTATCCCCCATATAGGACATTTGTTGGAACACATGCTGACCCAGAGCCGAGAATAACCCCCTTTTCTTGTTCCTAGTGCAACTATGCAAGTTACCAACAGTGTCCTCTAAAGTGAAAATACTGAATGACAGCTGAGAAAAACTTTTTCGTTTTCTGGCTGAAGAGAGATTTAAAAAAACCGTGCGCACTCACAGTTTTTTTCAAATGTAATTAAGCGTTTTCTCGAAAAGACTGTTTGACTGGACACTTTTCTTGTTCCTTGCGTTAACATTTACCTTCACGAAAACTATTTACCGAATAAATTCTACTTATAGGTATGATATGTTTCACCAGAGTGTTTCCAGTATATAAAATTAGTATAATTTTGTCAAAATATTTACAAGCTTGCGATTTCTTCTAATTTGTTCTGAATCGCTTTGTGTGATGTCTGTATGAAAGTGTGTAAGTGCGAGCGAGATAGCATGCTTGCGAGAGCTAAATAAAGCGATTCATACAAGGATCGTCCTATTTTGTTACAAGCAGCTCCCTAATAAATATCAGTACATAGATCAAGTATCATTATTGTGTAAGACCTTCACCCGCTTCAATACACCATACATTACACGTTGTAAAAGATTTGATTTTTTAAAAAACTTAAATGTATGTGTAAAAAAGATAATTATGTCATACTACTAACACGAATATCAATATATATATATATCAATCAGACTGTCGTAAAGATCCACAAAATTATCGCCCGATTTCACTTCTCTCGAATATATCAAAAATATATGAAAAAATTGTAAAAAAAACAAATTTTGACATTTTTAGAAGAAAATAAAATAATTAATTATAACCAATTCGGATTCAAAAAAAATACAAGTACTCACGACGCGAAAGCAAAAATAACCAACTATTTATATACGGCCCTAGATTCTGATAAAAAATGTCTTGGCATATTTATAGACCTTAAAAAAGCTTTCGACAGCATATCACATAAAAAATTAATAAGTTAATTAAAATCAGTAGGGATTAGTGGAAAAGTCTTAGCATGAATAACTAGTTATTTACATAAAAGACCTCAATAAGTAAAATTACTCAATCAAGTCAGCGATTCAAAATATAGCGACTTTTCAATACCCCGAGGCACGGTTTTGGGACCATTGTTATTTATTATATATGTCAATGATATATTCAATATTTCCAAAATATGGAGACATTGTCTCTTACGCTGACGATACAGTCCTACTACTAAAAGCAAACACCTGGTCTGAATTAAATAACATGGCAAATACAGATATCAATGAACTAAAATTATGGTTTGATGAAAAACTGTTGAATTTAAATGCTAAAAACACTTATTATTTACCATTTTTTCATTGAAAAACAAGAAACACCTAAAGAAATAAACATAATTATCCACTCTGTGAAAAATACACGAAACCACAAATGCAATATGTTATGTACAAACATAGAAAGCAAGACCGATATTAAGTACCTTGGCATAACAATAGACCAGCGTTCAAAATGGTCCACACATATAAATATTCTGAACGACAGAATAAGGAAACTAGCATATATATTTAGATGTTTAAGAGATATTTTATACGAAAAATTACTTAGAACCACATACTACGCTTTCTGTCGATCAATTACACAATACGGTATTATAGGCTGGGGCGGTACATATAAAAATCAAACACAAACAATGTACATATCACAAAAACTAATAATAAAAGCCATATAAAAAAAACCCTATTCATATTCGTCCGAACTTTTATTCAAACAATTTAAGGTCAAAAATTAAGTGCATTATACTTCTACCATTCAACATTACAAATTTATTAAAACAATATCCAAAATAAAATTGCAACCTTTAAAAATAACAGAAATCTTAGACAAACGTCAATACTTCCTACATCTAAATGTAAAAAAACAATAGGACAGTTCAACCATGAATATCTCGGAGTTAAAGTTTTTAACTCATTACCAGAAAAAATTAGAAACATGAATGCAAATATAAACGAATTCAAAAGCCACCTTAAAAAATATTCCGAACAGTTGAACTGAATCATATCAAATATAAACCAATATGACAACACCCCCCATACACACAAGCCCTGCTTATTTATGGGTGTACATCAAATACTTGAATTATATTATATTATGTAATTAATAAATGTACTATATTGTGTAATGTAATTCGTGTATCTTTTTTTACTAATAAAAAAATAACAAAAAAAAAACATTTTTTTTTAGTCTATTCACCATCTTTCTTCATTGTGGAGAGTTTGCATGTTTTGCCGTTCTATCCTAGTCCTAAAGACCATTTTTTGATAAACGGCGAGTTTTATATTTGATAATTGCAGTGTTTAGCGTATAAAACCGTTGTGAAGGATTGAAACACTTTTTCACACTATTATTTTTACCAATTGCCATATCTAATCTACGAAAGCAATGTAGGCATACTGAGTGTGTTGCAAGCAGCACTGATTCTCTCCGCACCTGTGAAAGTATGCGAAACTCTATACAAAACTGTTCACAGATGATATTGGCTTCATCAGAACGTTTCTTTCTATAAATCATTTATGTATAAGTCGGCTCGCATGGGGAGAAAGCTACCGATATCTTTTTTTATGCCTTCAAATGTGTTTTTACTGCGGTAAAATATTTGTATAGTAAAATATGTGTAGTATCAATTTAAAGCGCGTAAAAACAGACATCTCAGAATTTTTTTATTTCTTTTATTTTATTTTTTATATAGTAATAAAAGGTAAAATTAATATTCTGAAAAGTGTAAAAGATAGATAAACTCTTAGCAAAATAATTACTATTCACTATTAATTCGCATGTGTTTCTATAAATCTCTCCCTTTCATGATCATGAATAGTTGCACTCGGAAAAATAAAACGTTATTCTCCACTGTCAGTTGGCATATACTGCTTCAGCCGCTTTTTTGAGAAAAATAATAGATGTAGAGGGAACATGAAAAAATTATTCTCCTTTGTGAATCAGAATGTGTCTCTTCAAATTTCCTTTTCGGGAAGATGAATAGTGGCACTCAGTACAAGAAAAATATTTTTCTCCAGTGTGAGTCCGAATGTGTCTAATTAAATTGAACTTTTGAGAAAAAGAATGATTGCACTCAGAACATGAAAACAGTTTTTGTCCACTGTGAATCAGCATGTGTCGGTTTAGGTGGCTTTTTTTATAATATGCATAGTTGCACAAGGAACATGAAAAATATTTTTCTCCACTGTGAGTCAGCATGTGGCTCTTTAAAGTGCCCCTTCGAGAAAATGAATAATCGCACTCACAACATGAAAAACGATTTACTCCACTGTGAGTCAGTATGTGTCTCTTTAAAATCCTCTTTTGAGAAAATGAAGAGTTGCACTCAGAACAAGAAAAAGGTTTTTCTCCACTGTGAGTCAGCAAGTGTCTCTTCAGGTCATCCTGATGAAAACTTGCATAGTTGCACTCCAAACATGAAAAAGGTTTTTCTCGACTGTGAGTCTGCATGTGCCTCTTCAGCTGATCCTTTCGACAACACACATAGTTGCACACGGAACATAAAAAAGGTTTTTCTCCACTGTGAGTCAGCATGTGGCTCTTCAGTTGACCCTTCTGATTACATGCATAGTTGCAAGCCGAACATGGATAAAGTTTTTCTCCACTGTGAGTCAGCATGTGGCTCTTCAGATAATCCTTTCGATAACATGCATAGTTGCACCTGGAACATGAAAGAGGTTTTTTCCACTGTGAGTCAGCATGTGTCTCTTTAAATTTTGCTTTTGAGCATTTGAATAGTTGCACTTGAAACAAGAAAAAGGTTTTTCTTTTACATGGGTGCTAACGTTCATTTCAAAATTTGACTTAGGAGAGAAGGAGTAGTTACGATGAGGAGGAGTGTATCCCTTTTCCACAAAATGCGTCTGAAGATCTGTCGACAAATGTGAAAAATAACATGGATGAAAATGACTCGGTTAAACTTATTTCCTAAACTTAGAGAAAATATGCGAAGTAAGTTCATAGAAACGTTAAGAAAATAAGAGTGGCCGAATTGTTCAAGTTTACAATGAAAATTGGTTTTACCTGCTGTCTTGGTAATTCTCCCAAAGCGTTCCAAGCATTCCTCTTTAATATCCGGCAGGTCTATGTCAATTTTCATATAAGTAAGCCCCGTTTCAACTTGTCGGGGTCCGAGATCCGCGTTTATGGTAACTGTCTTCACATTAATGCTTCCTGGAATAAAAACGGACAATAAATAGTATGTATCTTTGCATGGCCAGCGTTGAAAAAAAGTGCGCCTGGCGCGAGTTTAATTTTAACTACCAGAACGCTAACCTAACCTAATAGTCTAAATTAGTACACGCCAAGGCAGGATATCACTGTAATCATTAATATGATGATTTGTTTTTTTTTGTAGCGCGGTATTTATCAAAAATAATATGAAGGGCCATGTGTTAGGTGAAATATTCGACGCCCGGAGCAAACTGCTCTAATTGCAGCCACATAGGGCCAGCCCTGGATCTTCGTACCATTGATATAAAACGAAAAAAAAATTAAATTGAAAAAAATTAACTTTTTTTTTATCAATAAAACCATTGATCAACAATGTAGAAGCGGAAATTTGGATGGAAGTTTTAAATGTCAAAATAAGAAAAAAATGACCTCAGACGTCCGCTTGAGGGAACTTTTCAAGAAATAAAAACCCTGCTCTAGAGCACCGTAAGTAGAGAGTTTTAAGTCAATGGGATAGTGTTTTCTCAATCAATATTTATAAATTTGTAGCGATCGATACTGCTAGAGTATTCAAGAAAGCCGAACGGTTTAAAACGAAGGGGCTGAGAATGTAGGAGACATTTTACACAACAAATTTCATCGAGTAATGTAAATAGGTACCAGCTACCTGTCTAAGAGCTACCTACGAAAATACTAGTGCGAGTTGGACTATGTACATTACGCGCATCCGTTAGAAGGTTCTAGCCTATTGCCTAGGCATAATTCCAGCTGCATCGAAACTACCAGAAGAATCTCGCTGAAGCGAGTGACCCGTAGTTTACCAGCGGACTCGCGTACTTAGTACCGCCGCCGGCTGGGCTATACATATAAGTAGGTCCAACGCAGCGAGTAGTTAGTCACTTTTACCCAGTGTCCGAATTTAAGGTTCTATATTTTACACGTATGCAATGCAACTAACTGGCTGTTTGAGTACTCTCCGCATATTGCAAGCATTCCTTCTTTACAGCTGGGAGGTCGAAATCTAAATCCGAAAATGTAATTTCATCTCCACCTTCTTCCTGGAGCCCTGGTTCCGTCTTGATGGATATAGTATCTGGCTTCAGTAGATCCATGGTCTGCTTTGGTAGAGTTTGGTATTTTGTTTAACCCCATGCAAATATATCTGAAACAGAACCAACTTGTAACGGAATTCTAATAAAAATCAGTTTATAAAATTTGGCTTCTCAAGTCTTAGCAAAAATACACATTAGAAAACCTTGAAGCCTTTTGACAAAGGCTGAGAGAGACCTCGTTTATCTTGGGTAAATTCTTTATTTATTAACTGTTATGTCTACCGCCATTCCGTTGTAAACCACCTGTAATAAAACATCTGGAATACGTATATATCTTGTAATTTTTAAAAATGCATATGAAATTGTTATCTAATAATAGGTAGATGTCAAATTGACAGTTTAAACATTCTGCTGTGACAAAACGCCCAATGATTCCCTAACTAAACTGGAAGAACGGCCGCTACCAAAATGAATACGATGAATTAAAGTATTATTACTTACCAATAACCATCACATGCATGGGATAATAAGTTAAACAGGGCGGGATAAACAAAGTTTAGGAACAGGAAGAAAGACTGTCCGAGAAGAAAGCACATGTCAAAAAATATAAAGGTTGTGCATAGACAAGAATGATGTCATAGACAATTAATATAATTTCATGAACCTGGCCTTTTAAGAACATTACAATTTCTTTCGACTTGCGTCTTGTAAATATTATAGCGCTAGCAGATCTTTATTCTATTAACTGTGAGAAATCCGCGACCGTTAAAAAAAACACAACAAGAAAAACGAAATAAAATCGTTTCTAATCGAATATTTAGGTCAAGCAATTCTGATTTTGTCCATTGTACATTTCTTTTACACATTTGGGTCAAAATTCCTTAAATAATTCTATTCATCAAAACACTCACTTGAGTCAAGTTAGAGATGGGGTTTTCATAAAAGTTTTCTGTGAAAGGTAATTCCCCACAAAAATTTCCGATATTTGCTTCCACAAAGTAATTTTTCAAATCCATGTAGGGGCAGTTATTAGAGAATTTTTAAAGGAAGTAATTCCCAACAATATTTAATTATAGCGCTAGCAGATCTTTAATCTATTAACTGTGAGAAATCTGTAACCCTTAAAAAAAACACAACAAGAAAAACAAATTCAAATTGTTTCTAATCGAATATTTAGGTCACGCGATTCTGATTTCATCCATTATTCATTTCTTTTACACATATGGGTCAAAATCCCTTTAAAATTTATCATAACACTCATTTTAGGGGAGTTAAAAAAGGTGTTTCCATAAAAGTTTTCGATGAAAGGTAATTCCCCACAAAATTTTTCGATATTTGCTTCCCCACAGTAATTTTTCTAATCCATGGAGGGGAAGTTATTAAAGAATTTCTGAAGGAAGTAATTTTCCACAATATTTATTCGTTTTTTATTCTTGGTCCATGTATAAAATACTTATGAGTTTTGTGGAACAAGGTATTTTGTGGATTTGTCCAAAGTACAAAGTACCAAATGAAAATACCCGGTTCTTTTATTGGCTACGATAAAAACTAGATTGGCTAGATATTAATAAAATTATTTAAAAAAATATAACAATCGTGACTCCCTTTTTATCAGGACAAAGAAATTCTCTCTTCCGATAAAGAATTCAATGACCTTTTATACTTGAATATAATTTCTTATTATAAATGTATAAATGTAAGCAGAAGCAGAGAAATGACAAAATTCGATTACGTCGTAAAAAGCACGTCTTCATATTTCATATTTGATAATCTAAATGACGAGTTGTTTAGAAGAATTCTTATAATTCTTCAAATTTCAAAGTTTATTTTCATGTTCTGTGAAAGATGTTTTTTCAAGTTCTGTTATTATTTCAGTTCTGTCAAGCTACTAGCCTATTAATACATACTAACAGAATTTGAATAGGACTTTCACAAAACCAGAAAATGAACGTTCAAATTCTCCGTAAAAACCCTTTCCGATGAATGATTTTAAATCAAATCCTTTATTTAAAGAGTTTCAAATGTCAAGTCATCGCAGATTATTTTTAAGACAGATTAATTGTTCATCTTGGAGCAAGATTTTACATGACTTGCGCTGTCCTGAAAAAATGTGCATTAAAGAAAAATACTTAAAACTCGTTTTTGCAGGACAGCACTTTGTCTTAAAGATATTTCTTGTTGTGATGGAATATTTCGACATTTTACATTTTTTTTTTAAATTATATTTTAGTCCATTGAATGGGGTAGGCTACGAATGAATATTATATTGTTTATGGTCGCGCCTCTTTTTAGTTTCTTCTATTCTCGTAGATGGTGTGTGACGTACTTTTGTTGTATGCAATTTTTTTTTCTAAATATTGACATATTTATGGTTAAATATATATTACCAATTTGCTACGTACAAAAGCCCGAAGATGTGGATTTAGTGAGTGGTTTAATTATGGGTCTGGCCTTGAAACTAATTTGAAACCGACGCCCAATTCCGTTTTATTTTAGAAAAAAATTATAGATTTCATTGGCGTAGAGTTTGACATTTCACTCGAAGCCACGCGGGAAACGACACGGTCGCCGAAATTAGTTAAATTATATCATTTCGTGTCTAAAATATTGCTTGTTAAAGTTCGTCGTAATAAACATATAAAGCCAGTGAAGTGTTATTGAGTAACAAACATATATTCAACTTGATGTACTACCTACGCAAGTTCATGTTTAAAGTGAGTTAAAAATGTATTCTTATCCCAATAAACCAAAGTACTTGCATTATGGGGTAACTCTTGTTATTATTTTAAATTAAATGTAGTAGCTGTACTGTATAATTATTAAATATATAATGTGTAAGTGTAGTAATGAAGTCAATAATTAATTTCTCAATTAAATAACACATGTACATCTATAAACTTGCAATATTATTAACTGTTGTTTTCCAAATAAAAAAAAGGTAACCGTGATTTAATCAACATTATCATAAAATACAAATAGTGAATAGTGTGCTTAATTAATTATCTTTTTATTTTTGAATACGTTTAACATATTTTTTATGCATCTTATATGTGATAACAGACTTCCTTCATCATCGATATCAAAATAATCATTTCCCGATCGACGTAGGTGATATATTAGAAAATTTTGTTTAGCATTAGGGGCAGTATTGTTACAATAATATGAGTATAATAGGAGTCGAGTTGGTCTACTTAGTACATGATTCATCAGCGAGACTAGTTCAGGGGATCCAAATCAGTTACTGTTAATTTTATATTAAATATATAATATCCGTCTATCTCTTAACGATAAGAGTCGCAATTTTTCGATAGTGTAAATGTGTCCTGCCCATCACCAAAAGGGTAGACATAATCTTCCTTCAAATCTACTTCAGTCCTGCTTTTCTTTATCCTATACCTATACCCCTCATCCCTCCCACACTCCTCAACATATCTTGTAATAAAATGACAACACTAATATTGTCGCACTGGAATAATTAATATTAGCAGAATGTTAACAATTTGCAAAGATTATATTCTTCTTAGAATGGCCCGCACATCAGTCAATCCCTATCACCGCTATGAGAGATATTTTATACTTCAAATTGATATGTCCCTAGGTATCTACGTGACTTGAATTCGCAGAACGACCAAATTGAACACGTGCGCCCGCATATGTCTCTGTGATTTTACACGCAGATGGAGGCGGCAGTTAGCATTATTAGACCTTAAATATTTACTTGTACAGGATGGCCGGCAACCGCCATAAAAAAATTAGAAAGCCAACCTAGAAATACTCCCTTTAGTCCGCAGATTTAGCTCTAGACCCTCATAAAGTCATAAATATGAAATGGAAAAATGTTAAGCCAGCGACCCAAGGGCAATAAAAACCTTCGACCAAGGTTGGGATATATTGCAATTATTTGAAGGTCGTATTGTTAAAATGTACTTTCAAAATATTTATCATTAAGTATAAATTTAGATGTAAGAGTAATTGTCAACTAAGATTAGAAATTAAATTGCAACCAGATATCAATTAGGTGTATGTATGCATAATATTAAGATACCTAATATATATTAAGATTTTGAACCGTTAATCAGAATCAGCCAGAAAGCGCAATCTAGCGGTGAGAATGGCGATGCCAGCGCCATGGACCCGAAAAACGTACCGAAGTGGTGTAAAGCGGAACCACTTTAGTTTCAGCATCCCACCACAGGCATGCTTCGGTGGCCGGATCGCGCCGCTGAAGAAAAATGATTCCGCAACCGACAGTCACCATCTCGCCTCAGGAGCCTCGGCGGGCGAGGAACCTCCTAGCCTCCCCCTTGGAGCGGTCTCCGAGGCTCTTTCGCACAGAAAGCTCCCCTCTCGGCAGTTACCATCTCGCCTCCGCCTTGAAACCTCCTGCCCTCCCCCTTGGAGCAGTCGCCGAGGCTCTTCCGCCCAGGAAGCTGCCCTCTCAGGAGTCGCTGTCTGCCGACTCCGCCCTTCGGAGCCTTGGCCCAGGCTGAACAAATTCCGCCCTTTGAAACCAGCCCAAGTTGCCGTTTGTAATATCAGTGATAAGTGCGACCGAGAAGGACCAGAATCATCGAAAGGGAAGTGCCTGAACAATTTTTGTATGTTAAGACATTGAATGAACAATAATTTAGAATTAAGGAAAAGGACAATTAATTTTAAGAATTACAATTTAAGACAAGTACTAAGCCTAGATTAAGACTAACCATTAACTTAATAAATTTTTTAATTACATTGTTTACATACAAGTGTTTGTAACTAAGTAACTTCTTTTTTTACTTGTTCCTCCTTTTCTTTTACATGCATAATGTTGATATTAAACTCCCCTTAAGTAGAGTTTAACAAAGTTGCTACATGGCGGGAGCACTGGCAAGTGATATCATTACAAAAAAATACCAACATACTGAGCCTATATGTTAATTAATTTGAAAGATTTACTGTCAACTTTACGAAAAAAACATGTCTATGACTTCATTATTGTCCATTATTGTTGACACATGCTTTCTTCACTGTCATCATTTCTTCCTGTTTCCAAACTCCGTTTTACCCACGTTGTTTATTTTGTCATCTAAGTCTAGTTTCTGTCGCCGTGCAGCTCGCACGTCCAGAAATTTCGATAAACTCAGTAACCACAAATCACAGTGATACCCAGTTTAACATATTGTTGTTGAAAAAATAAAGCAGGCTGGCTGCGTTTAGTCGCCACACAGCCTGCAAAAAAATAACTCATTTTGGACCGAAGTGTCCAATCATTAATTGACTCAATTAAAATTGAAAAAGGAAATTGCTCATCTGTCAAAGGGGAAAAACAAAGGAGTAACATAGAACAAGATATACACCAGCTAGAGGAAATATGGTGCAAGGAAAAACTTCAACTACAAGAGAAAATAATTGAGCTATAAAATAAACTTATATTAAATGTAGAAAAACATTCAGAAAGAATTGAAATTTATTTAAAGGAAAAGGGAATCAATTAATACTACGTACAACAAATCAACCCTCTCAATACCTATACCAGAGGCCAAATACTCATTAATAATTGCAAGTGAAAATACTAATACAACATCTGATGATATTCGAGACATGATAGTTAAAAAAATTACAACATCGCATTTGGGAATTGCAGTAAATGGAGTGCAAAAAGCATCAAATAAGAAACTAATCATCTCTTGCCCCAATAAGGATCACGCAAAAAAAAAAAAACAGAACAAATAAATATGGTTTTCAAAAATAATATGATCGCGAAAGAATTAGAAAAAAAAATCCTAAACTATTCATCAGAAACCTACCTATCGACCTATCAAAAGAAGAAATAATAGAATCATTAAAAACCCAAAATGATGGAATTAAAATTATCACGGATGAAAATCCAAAAAACTCAGTTAAATTAGTAAAAATGCTTAAACCAAAAGGACAAAATAATCTTACAAACTATATAATCGAAATAAGTGGAAAACTTAAGAAATATCTCATACCTAAAGAGAAAATTAATATTGGATACCACAGAGTGCGGGTGGAGGATGCTAATCCAATAATGCAATGGTTCTATTGCCTGAGATTTGGTCATTGAGCTTTCAACTGCTTTAATAAGGACAAGAATGCTTCGTGCCTGCACTGCGCCATGGATCATCCTTGGAAAGACTGTCCCAATAAAAACAAAGAAGAAAAATGCAAAAATTGTGATTTCCAAAACAACACTTTTAAGTCAACAAACGATACAAATCATAAAGCAAATAGCAAAAATTGTACGTATTTAAAAAAAATGATGACTATTGCCCAAGGGCGTATAAATTATGAATAGGTATGTACCTACTTTAATTTTTTTAATAACTAACTTTAAAATTCTTAACAATATTAAAAACTCAATACCAAATTTTTTTTGTTTCAAATACACTTGTTTTTCTGACATTTCCCACAATTTAGCTATAAATATTAAGACTTTAAAACAATTGAGAAACATTTTAATATTATTAATCTGCCATCAAAGAGCTAAGGATTTATCAGAAATATCTAAAAAATATTTAATTATCTATTTCTGTAAAAATTTTAAGACAAAAACAAAGCATTAAAATATTAGCCTACTCTCAAAGTGTTAATGTTTGTAAAATATTATTTATACAAAACAAAATTAATATACTACATGGTATGTATCATCTTTATAATATTTTCACTAGTAATATAATGCTAAGTTGTTCAATATTGTCACCAAAACTATTTCAAGTCAACCTTGATATTATCAATTCTGTGGTATAAAATTATATTTCAGCATATGAATAGCCCTATATACATAAATAGACTGGACCAAACTTACAACACTCGTTTTACGTTAAATGAAGGACTAATTGTACCTAAGCATTTAAACAAATATGGACAAAGAATACTGGACTACATGATACCTAGTTGCTTAAATATGTTACCTGCTGAAATAAAACAATGTACAAATGTAAAAACAAATATTATGTTGAAAAATTGGCTCGCTGAAAGAAATAGTTTGTATTAGAGTCTAATACAAACTTTAGGTAGATGCTATCACTGTTGTGTATATGTTTTTATATTTTTAAAACAAATTGTTATTTTTTTATTATCATCACTGTTGTCATTAAGTAAAATAAGTTTTTACCTATTTTTTATGTGAAAAGTTGCCATCGACAAACTACTGAAAAGTAGTTTATTGGAACTTTTCTGTTTTTTTTTTGTATTTTATTTTATTATTTACTGTAATATATATTTTTTGTCTTGCTTTCGTTAAATAAAAAATAAAAAATAAAAACAACATCAAAATCGGATTATTTGTTTCCTAGCTGTTGAATCCGTCGCATAATAGTGTGATATTGGGACGTTGTATGAAAAGAGATTGCATATAAAATATCAGGGGTATCCAACATTGAATTAATGATTTTATACAAACAGGTTAAATCGGAAATGATTCGCCGATCAGATAATTTAAATAAATTTAATGAATAAAGTACCTTATCGTAATTTATGCATTTTCTGGGAATGCCCATTTTAAAATTTACATATCTTAAAAATTCATTTTGGATTCTTTCAATCGCATGTGAATGAATCTCATAATGTGGGGACCAAACCGTGGAATTGTATTCTACATGACTCCTTACTTGTGACATATATAATGTTCTTAGAGTATTGACATTATTGAAATCACTAGATACCCTTAAAATAAATCCCAACATTTAAAAGCTTTATTGGTTATTATTTCAATATGCTTGATAAAGTTGAGTTTGTGTCAAACCAAATGCCTAAGTCAATTAATTTCCGAGGCAGATACTAACGACATATTGTTAATGGAATAATGAAAAAATATTGGATTAAAACATCATAATTTGACATTTGCTTATCTTAAGTTGCAAACGGTTATCAAGACACCATATAATAAATCTCGACAAGTAATTTGACAATAAATGGCAATCGTTAATGTTTCTGATTGCTTTGTATAATTTCAGGTCGTCTGCAAACATTAATACTTGATAATAAAATAAATTATTAAGAATAATTTACAAACATCATTGAAAATATATAACACATCATTAACAAATAATAAAAACAGGATTGGACATAAGTGTGACACCTGGGGAACACCACTCGTAACAGTGAATTTGTATGAAAATGTACCATCGATTTTAACAGCCAGTAAGCTTACTGTACATTAGGACTCCAAGATCTCTAATCACATTTACCCTGTTTAAGAGTTTGTTTTTAATTTTGTAGGGATATAATATTGTGTGTTTCTTTCGAGAGTAAGATATGACGCTGCATTTGTCTGCATTCAAAAGAAGGTGATTTTTTAAACAATATTCATTCACCAGAGAGTCAAGGTCATGCTGGAGTTCTATGCAATCCATCTCAGACTTTATGATTTTGACTATCTTTTTGTCATCAGCATATAAGTATAGCTGAGAATTACGGATAGTTATGCTAACGTCATTCATAAAGATATTAAATAAAAGGGGGCCAAGGTGAGATCCCTGGGGTACTCCTGAGGTTACGGGCACGAAACTAGAGCAAAACCCTTGAACAGTTACAGCTTGTGTACGATTGTAAAGGTAAGAGGCTAACCAACGAAGGAGGTCACCGTGTATACCCATTGCTTCGACTTTCTCAATTAAAATGCTGTGTGGGATTTTATCAAAGGCTTTGGAATAGTCTGTGTAGACTACATCTATTTGATATCCGTTATCCATAGCAACAAGGACTGTGTCAACAAACTCACAAAGGTTAGTTTCTGTTGATTTTTTGGTCATGAAGCTGTGTTGATTCGGAATAATGTGTGGCCGTATACAAGGAAAAATATTATCATAAACAATTTTTTCAAAAAGCTTACCCATTACATTTAGTTTAGAGATAAGTCTGTAATTTTCAGTATTGTGCTTGTCTCCTTTTTTTAATACAGGTACAACATATGAGCTTTTCCATTGCCAAATGCCAGAAGACAGTGAGGTTTTAAATATTTGACTTAGCGGATAACATAAAACAATAGCGCAATTCTTTAAAAACACTGGGTGTATACCGTCAGGCCCACTGCCTTTGGTAGGGTCTAATGATTTAAGATATTTACGAACTGATTCAGCGTCCATATTAACATTACTAAGATTGAGTACTGAGGTGTTTGGATTATATACTCGAGTGGTAGACGAGGTGCACGGGGTGGGTGATTCGAAGGAGGATTGGAAATGTATATTGAATAAGTTACTTATAGCTTCCCCACCCGATACATGCTGAGAGTTAAGATACATATTGTTAGGTAGTTCAGAGCTTTTTTGCTTAGATTTAAAAATTGTCCAGAAATGTTTGGGATCGGTTTTAATATTAGATTCGGCCATATTAATGAAATTGTCATGGCATACTTTCTGCGTGCACTTTTGTAGTTCTCGAAGAAGAGAGAAAGTATGATAATCTGAGTAACGGTTATAAATTTTGTATTTTTTATGAAATTTAAGTTTTTCTTTAATTACTTTTTTTAAGGCAGAGCTGTACCACGGAGGATATCTAGAGTCTAAGTTAACTGTTCTGGGTGGTACGTGTGCGTCAATTACCTTATTTAATTCGGAATAGAAACGCGCTGTGAGTGAGTCTACATTACTGCTGTTTAAGGTCGTTGACCAGTCAACGGCTGCCAAGGCGCTATTAATCAGTACATAGTCAGCGCGGTGATAGGAGCGGACCGTGCGCGAGCGCGGGGTTTGGAGGGAAGGCTCGTGGGATATGCGTAGCGCCAACTCTAAGGAGCGGTGATGTGCATCTTCTGGCACTAGTGGAGTGTTGCACCCACTTACCGTGCACTCGTTACTCGAGATTACCAGGTCGAGAATACGTTCGTTTATATTAAGCTGGTTGTTGAATTGACGGAAGCCAGTAAAGTCTAAGAAATCAGAGAGAGTTGAAGTAAGTGCATCAATTGAGGATTCGTTAAGTAATAGAGCACCGTCTGCGGTCAAAGGCAGAAGCCATGGGGCATGTGATATGTTGAAGTCTCCTAATAGAAGGATTTCATCATTGGGGAAATTTGTATACAACGCAGATATAAATTCAAAAAAGTCACTTAAAGATTTAATCTGCTCCGCGCCCTGCACGAAGTATGAACAGTATATTTTATTTATTTATTTTTTTATTTATAGAATACATGATAATACAATAATACATTTTCTTACATGTGATACATTAAATCACCACACTAGGCGACTGCCTGTCTCGTGGCGACCAATGGTATATAGTTAGTATGTGAGGTCTAGTGTTAACATATGAATTAAATATTTATACATGTTTAAAGTATGAAAGATTATATTAGAATGAATTATAATGGAAATAGAAAATATAAAAAATTTTAAAGTAGAAAGCAGAAGACAAAAAGAAAAAAAGAAAAATAAAAAGAATGAAGAAGAAATAAAAATAAAAGAAAAACAAAAAAACAACAAAAAAAAATTAGAAGTCTAAGACATGCTATTATGCAGGAAAAGATCAAATACATAACTCTCTATTCTGGTTGTGTAAGTGTGCATGCATGAATGAGCGCGTAAATACGCGTGTACACGCATACATCCACACACACACTTATTCATATTTATAGATGCATACATATTCATACAAAGATATACAAATATATATAAATGTATACATACATACATACACATATATATATATATGTATGCATACATACATACACACACATACACATGCCTACTTGTACATAGTTGTTTATTCACTATCTGAGAATGAGAAACAAGTGATTAACACTGTCACAATCATTAATCAAAAAGTCATCAAGCGCCTTTTTGAAAGTGAGATATTTGGTTATTGACTTTATTTCAATTGATAAATTGTTAAATATTTTAGGGGCAAGAAAGTTAAACTGGGACTGTGCCATTGAAGTTTTTGTTGCCGGAATAATATAGTTGTATTGGTTCGAGTATCTTGTGTTATAATTTGAATCGGATATATATTTTTTTGTAAATTTGAATTTAAAATAAGAGGTAACATTTTTTACATATAAGGATTTTATATTAAGAACTTTAAAGTCTTTAAATAAGTCCTTCGTGGGTTGTATATAATGTGCTTTGTAGATAGTCCGTATTATCAATTTTTGGGCTTTTATTAGTGGATCTAGTACAGTTTTAGAGCATCCTCCCCAGACAATTATACCGTACGATAAAATTGATTGACACAGGGAAAAGTATACTGTTTTTAGTGTGTTTTTGTTTAGTATATTTCGCAATGCTCTAAAAATATATGCCAGTTTCCTTATACGGCTCGTGGCATTAATTACATGATCTTCCCATCGAAGTTTATTGTCGATTATTACGCCCAAGTATCTAATTGAATCTACTCGTTCCAGTGCGTTGCATAGACAGCTAGATATATCCCTACAGGAATGTATTTTTAGTACATGATTTATTGAGGGTTGATTTGGATTATTTGTACTAAATGTTAGGTATTTTGTTTTACTTATATTTAATGTGAGTAAATTATTATCCAGCCATTGTTTAGTAATTTTCAAGATTAGTTCTGCTCTATGAAAAGTTTCTTCCCATGTTTTACTTTTTATTACTAAGGCAGTATCATCGGCAAAAGTGATTATATTGCCATCAATTTGTAATCTACATAAGTCATTAATGTATATGAGAAAAAGTATAGGACCGAGTACGCTGCCCTGTGGTACACCAAAATTAATTCTGGTAGGTTGAGACGATTTTTGTGATGGTAGCTTAATACATTGCTTTCTGTCTGTCAGGTATGATTTGAACCATTCAAGTGCCTTATTCTTTATTCCGATTTTCTGTAGTTTAGCTAGAAGGATTGGACGAGAGACTGTGTCAAATGCCTTAGCCAAGTCCAGAAATATTGCCAGACATTTATCACCTTTATCTAGGGCTTGTGTTATGTGTGATGTTAATTCTAGAATAGCTGAGTCTGTGCTTAGCCCTTCTCTGAACCCATGCTGGTTTGGCGAGAGAATGTTGTATTTTGTAAGATGGTCGGTAAGTCTTTTTTTTACAATTTTTTCTATAATTTTGGACAGTGATGATAAAATGGAGATAGGTCTATAGTTTGAAATATCAGTTGGAGTTCCAGCCTTAAAAATTGGTTGAACCAGAGCAAGTTTGAGTTTATTCGGAAATACGCCTTTATTGAGACTGAGGTTAATGATATGTACTAGTGGTTGATGTATAAAAGGTTCAATAATTTTGAGTATGTTTGAGGATATTTTGTCATGATTACATGAATGGGAGGGCTTTAATTGTTTGATAGTTTGCGTAATTTCAGTAGAGTTGGTGGGGTTAAGTGTGAGTAAATTATTTGTTTCACAAGCAGAGTTTTTGGTTTTGTCGGCAAGAGAATTTTCATCGGTTGATGTCTTATTTAATATTTGTGATGCTAAATTTTTTCCGATATTACAAAAATATTCATTTATATGATTGGTCACAGTGTCAGGGTCGTCTTTTAGGGAGGTGTCTAGTCCGTTGATATTTAATTTATTGATTGGTGGTATTGATTGGTTAGTGTCAGATATTTCTTTAATAATTTGCCAAATTTTTTTATTGTTATTGCCGGCTCTGAACAATTTTTGTTTATAATAGTTTTCTTTAGTGATTTTAATGAGATTGTTACATATGTTTCTGTATTTTTTATAAAATATTTGAGCTTGTGTATCTGGATTTTTAAGTAAATTTTTGTGGAGCTTGTCCCGTTTTTTAATACAAAAAATTAGGCCATCTGTGATCCATGGTTTCAGTTTTTTATTATTTAAGTTATTCAAAGGGGATTCAACTGTAACAGCCTCAATATGTTTCAATAGTATTTCAGAAAATGTATTAAATGCAACATTTACATCTGACGAATTAAGGGTAGAGAGCCAATTTTCCAATTTAATTTTGGAGGTGAGTTCCTCGAAATTGATCTTAGTCTTTATTATATTTTCACATGAGGAAATGGAAATGGATTTTTTATTCATGAGGCCAATTACTATTGAGAAGTGGTCAGTTATGGTTGATTGATATACAATTCCTTTCGCATTTTTTTTTGTTCTTAGGAATATGTGGTCAATACATGATTTAGTCATGTCGGTTACTCTAGTTGGGGCATTAATGTGAGAAACAAGCCCGTGCTGAGTCATCAGGTTTATATAATCGAGTGTCTGTATTGACATGGGCTTGAGTAAGTCTATGTTAATGTCACCGATTACCATTAGTTCTTCATTTGATGTACAGTTCAATAAGGCCACGTCTAAAGATTTTAGGAAGTTTGAAATATTTTGTTGTTTAGGTGACCTGTATAGTGCAAGAATGGTGGTTTGGTTTATTTTAATTTTAAGGCAGTTGGCATTTTCGATGGATAGTTCAGATATAGTCGGGTCTAACTCGGTTTTAACATAGACGATTACTCCATCTGACTGTGTTTTGTTATTTAGTGTATTGGAAACTGTAAATCCTGCAATTTGTTTGTGAGTGTAATTTGATTTGATCCAACATTCAGTTAAAATTATTATGTCAAACATATTATTCAAACCGGCAAGCGTTATAAGTAGATTATTAAAGTTTTTATCTATGCTGCGAATGTTTGTAGAAAGTAATTTTAATCGTGTATATGGCTTTAATATATCTATACAATTTGATGCAAAATTAGTTTCAGAGGTTATTATGTTACCATGGTTTTCGATTTGTATATTAATATCACTCATTTTTTATGACAAAAATTGTTTTCTTATTTTTTTGTATGGTGATAATATTGAGCAATACAATATGAAATAAGACATTTTTTAAGGTTATTATGATAGAAACAGAGGAATCTAGTTCGGAGTGTAAGAATTTATATTGAGTACACATATAATTATTATTGCTATGACTCATATAAAAAGTTGCCAGGAAAGTAGTGATAATTAGATTATATACTTGATTCTCAAAAGATATTAAAAGACTTGAGATTGGAATAAGGATGGTAGTAATTGTGTGTGTTTCAGAATGGTTTAGCTGTAAGATAAGATATTTAATACATATTTTAGTTGTTTTTATGATAGAGCTAGGAGAGCAATAATTAGAATAGTTAGTATATTGATGGAAATATTTAAAGTAAATATACTTCAATTTCTTTTTGTTAAAAGTTACAAAAAAAAATAAATTGTTGGTGATAATTAGAGCACTAGTGATGTTATATATACTAATTACACATAAGTAAGCTGGATGATAATATGTTTTATATTGGTTAGATATAGTTTTTCTGTAAGAATGGGATTACATAATATAAACTCACTAATTGTGTTAAAAATGGATGAGCTTGATAGATTAAAGAAAAATACATTATATCTCATGTAGGGTATTCTGGTGGTGGTGTGATTCATAAAACAAAAACAAAAAACAATCGATTTAAATAATAATAATACTAAGAAGAAGGAGAGTACACTATTTTGAGAATGTGTTAGTTTGTCGAAATTCGTGGTATGGCTCATGGAAGAATCAGAGAAAAAAGTTATGTTTACAGAATTAACAATATTAAAATATATATAAACAATATACTGAATAATAGTAAGGTAAATATTTTTGTTTTTGTTAGACCTAGTTTGGTGAGGAAAATAATTTATCATCGAGGATGCAACTAAATTAACAAGCGAAACATACCACAATGCGAATGAAAAGATGCATATGATTTTGCAATAAGATTGTTTATGAGTTTTAAATGCCATTGGAATGTCTTTTTGTATTTTCGCAATAGATGAGATATATATATATGTTCGAAAGCAATGTAATATAATATTAGAAGACATACTAATAGCCATTAGGGAAAGTAAGAATACACATTGAGTATAATAGAATATCGGGTAGAAGCATTTTATAATACAATCATGAATGTCTGGTATAATGGAGTGATATAGCAGCATAGTACCTTGTATCGTCAGTCACAGTAATTGACGTTTAACACGGTCCAGATCAGCAATATTATTTATAGAAATTATCTTGGAAGTATCCGTTTCTCTCAAAAGAATGCGCCCTCCGGTGGACCAAGAGTGTTTGTAATTATTGTCTCTGGCAAATTTTTTTGTTTGAGATAGCAAAAATTTTCCTTTTTGAGTTAATTGATCGGATACATAGATGTGTTTGGCGGCTTGTGATAATCCTAAATCCCTTGTATTTATTTTATTTGTGATAGTGGTTGTGGATTTTTTGTAAGTTTTGAATTTGGATAGGAAGTCATCCCGCGATGTTGTGGTGTTGAACGTCGCTATGATAGGTCTTGGATTTTTGTCGGAGAACTTCGGTCCCAGCCTGTAGATTTTTGTAAATACAGAATGCACGCTGGTATTTTCGTAGTTGATAATTTTAGAAATTTTTTTGAGTACTTCTGCATTATTTTAAATGTCGGACTCCGGAACACCTCTTATCTCGATATTACAGATTTGGCTTAAATACTCCAATTTATCGATTTTTTCATCTTGTTTAGAGATAGTGCTTAGTAGCATATTATTATGGTTTTTTTGTGTAATTAATTCCTCATTGGCTATTTCTTGAGTTTTTTCGATAACATTTATACGTTTTCTTAGGTCATCTTGCTGATCTGACATAAATTGGATAGATTTTATTATTTCGTTATTTTGTGAGATGAGAGCTTCATATTTGTGTACATATGAATCGAATTTGTCTTCCACGAATTTTAATATGGATGTTTTGAAATCAGTCAGCTCTTTAATAAACAGTTGAGAAGTTAAAGGATCATTAGCGCCATCTATATTTGTGGTTGTTAAGTTGTCCGTGTCGTTTGGTTGGTTTGCAGATTTCGGCAGTTGAGTAGACTGTTTTGTTTGTTTGATGATAGATGGCGGTTCTTGCTCGTTGTTCAATAATATGTCGTTATTAGTCTGTTTTGGTTTGGTATTTTTAGCATTTTTACTATTACATTTCTTGCATTTCCATTGTAAACTTCTTGCACTACGGCGTGTGGTTTCAGTAATATCCGCACAGCCAAGATGGTAGTTCATTTCACAGACACTACAGCATATAAAATCTGACGGAGTGTCAATGTTTTTTTCGCATACAATGCACTTTGTATTCATGATTATGTTATTTTATGCGAGCTTTACGTACAAAGAGTTATTTTTAAGTGGACAAGATAGTAATCGGTAATCACTATTGCGTCACGTGAAGCGGAATAAGAGAAAAATAATGTTGATTTTATTTTCCAGTAGGTAGAGTTTGACACTTCGTGGCAGTTTTGGAAAGTAGGTAAAAAAAACACTAAAACAAGCCACTCCACGTAATAAGAATTAGCTGGTTAAACGCGCGGTCTACGATTTAGAAGAAAAGAGCACTTTAAACTTAGTTTACTATTGTTTTGTTAGGTAATTTTTAATAATTTTATGTAGACATAGAAATACGTCAACACTAGACTTGTTGGTAATGAAAAATGTACCTATACTGTAAATATACCTACGTAGTTTAGAAACATGCCCACTAGGGCCTAGTGCAAGAGTTGCTGTCGCTATTTCTGCGCGTTGGACAGGAGGCAGAGAGGTTGAGGGGCACGTCGGCAGTTCGCGGCGCACTGCAATCAGTGATCCACCGCCGAGCGACTGTCCCAACCGCACATAGTCGCGATCACAACGATACACTACATAACGGTTATCAAATAATTCCGAGTCAAATATACTTGGCAGAAGCCAAGTCTCAGACAAGCATATCACGTCATAATTGGCATTAAAAACGCTGGACAGAAATACATGAGTCTTAGTTCGCAAACCTCTAACATTGAAAAAACATATATAAAAAGATAAAAAACAAAACAAGTAATGTGTACAATATACAGGGAAAAACGAAAATACCTATGCATTTTTCAAAATGTATATTTCAATGATCAGAATTGAAATATACATATTAAACTTCCACCAAACCTTCTCCAAAAGGACCCCAAAATCGAACCTTTGGGAGCATTGTCGTAAGAACATTTTAATGAGATGTAAACGCGGAAAGAACCTGGGGGCTGACTCTCTATCTCTCACAAGCGTCCGTTCCGCGGGTTTACGACTGACAAACCCGTTTTCACTGATTTTGGTACTCTTTAGCAAGTCGTAAACCCGAATTTAATCGAAAACTCAAAGTGACAGCTCAACGTTTCACTTTAGATCGACGTCTGCCGCCGCTCCTTGTATTTTAACAGTTCTTGTTAACTTTGGTACTCTCTACCTCCGAAAGCTAGAAACATTATAGCTCCAAAGGCTTGATTGTCGGGTTTATCAAAATAGGTCGAACTACCTCTGGTTTGGGACCGTTTAGAGCTTTATATCGCCCAACGACATATTTTTAGAAGTTAATAAAATCGAATTTACTAGTTTTAAAAGGTAAGTAATTTGTTTTATTTCGAATTAAACAATACCTCAACCGAATTGATAAATATATACCTAACCGATGCACTTTAAGGCACAGATTATGGAAATTACACTTCGTTTCAACAATTACTACAAGAAAAAACTATTTACGTAGACAAATTAGATTATTAGGTTCTTAATTTGGGTTATTTAAGTAATTTGTGCGTAATTTAGATTGGAAGGAAACTTTCGCAAACGTCCAACGCTGCAAAGGGATAGTTTTATAAGGAAAATTTTGATGTTGAACAAAATAGAATTTTAATGCATCTTTTACCATATCTTCGCATTAATTCGTAGACTGCGTAACTCCAAATTATTCGAAAATACGTTTTTAATGCCATCTGGTGTTAAAATTAGACCCGCATCGACTAGTAAAACTCGAAAATTAAAAAAAAAAAACCTTTTACATAAACACAAATTAGGAAACTGCGTAAAATTATGATGCCATTTTTACTTGCGAATACTTCGTAACTCCTTAATTCAGTATTGGCCGGTGAGCCGTGCACGCTTGTTGTGTTTTTGACTGAGGAAATTTATTTACGGTGTAATAGTTTTACCGTGAAATTAATTGAGATAAGTTGATTAATCAATTTTGAACATTTTATAACCTTAATTTTAATTGTGAAGTCACGAATAGTGTTTTGTATCTGTAGTCTAAACTGACGTCTTCTGCACTGTGTGACGCTCTGCCGTAGCTCTCTTGTTTTATGTGCCTCTGCGGTTTCGTAAATACCTAATAGGTCCTTGTTCTGTGATTATCTCTTCTTCAAGGTCACCATCTCTTTGCAAGTGGATCTCCTCCTGATGCATATCCGGATCCGGTTCTTCACTGTCTTCTTCAAACAAACCCAAAATATTTACGGTGGAACGTGCGGCAATTCCATCTCGTCTCTCCTCAGACACAGTCCGTTCTCTGTCAGGCATCTTCCGCGGGTCAAGCACATGTCTTGGTATGCCATCTACTTCGATGCTGTTGACTGAAGTAAGTCCTGTCACCCTTCCATGCACGATGTGCATCTCCCATCTACTGGTTTAACCGCAAGAAGATCGCCCACTTAGAGCTCAGTCAATACTTCCTCTTCTATATTCACTTGCGCAGAAGGGTGTCTCCACGAGTGTGAAGTGTGAACTATACTAGACAGCGCAATACCTCGATCATCCTGACTTTTTGCAGCTAAAGATTGTACCGAAACACTGCCTGCAGGGGATCGCTTCCACTTCTGGCTGCAGTTCTCTTTATTGTTTGATGATGTCGTTCAACTATACCGTTTCCAGCTGGTCGGTATGCCGCGCAAAATCTTTGACGAACATTCCATCTCTAACACTTATCTGTAACACTGTAGGAACAAAATGCAGTACCATTGTCCATGAGAACTACTTTGGGCGGGCCTCTTTTCCGAAACACTTCTTCCAAATGTCTGATAATCGAAGCTGCATTATCTGACTCAATTTCCCGCCACACGGCAAATCTACTTGGACCGCAATCGATAAATGTGAGTAAACATTTCCTACCGAAATAAGTAACATCAACTGCCAAGCGACTCCAGGTTGTCACAACATTAAGATTACCCGCTTCATGGGATGATGGTGGAGGGTCAATTGTCCTGCATTGTACGCAGGAACGCACGCATCTATCGACGTCCTTTCTTCTCGCCTCGGGATCGACCAGCCGGGCAAGATGAAGCGTTCACTTTACTCCAAAGTGATGCTGAGCATGAAGAGTTTCTACGCTTAAAGCACATGTTTGCTCACCAGTTCCACTTTCAAGTCTCTCCCACCTATCTTCACACTCTAAAGAGTCTCTTTTACAACGTTTCCTGTCATTGCTACTCTTTGCCCGGGTCTTGCAAACCCTAGTAAGTACATCAGTTTTATTTCTACAGGACAACAAGGGTGATTGACAATGTCAGATCAAATTCTTCTACAATCTCCATCATCAACTCCAAGCGTCACTTAACGATCATCTCTGACACGACTACTCCCGGTCAGTGTAGATCTCACCCAGCACAAAACCGTCGCCGAATCTGTAATGATCTCCAGAGTTTGAAGATTTCACTTGAGAGTCAGATTTAATCCCTTAAGGAAGGAAAAGTACCAGCATTTACAAGACTTAAAACAGACATTAGAAAAGGATTACCACTCCTTTAACGATAACCTTCCGCATCATTAAAATCATTAAAATGCATCTAAATAGACTGCCTCGACATACACATACATTGTTGTGTTTTATTTTGTAAATGTAAAATTCCTATCTCCCAAATTTTCCGCTAGGTTGTTCATAAAACTGTTCGCAGAAAAGTATGTATCTTTTGTAAAATGCGTATCTCCATTCTCGGTTTTTACGTAAACTTCCTAACTCCGATTTGAAATAGAAAACCTTAACATACAAAAGTTTAATGATTGAAAATAAATTTCCAAATATATTATATATTCGAAACATAAATAAAAAGAAAAAGCCGTCTTTCATTTTTTTTCACAACGAGGTTTTTTGTGCCTCCTGTAAAATTTTACATTTGGGAGTTACGCATTCTACGAATTAATGCGACGATATATACCGATGTAAATAGTTGTTTCTTGTAGTTAGCTGAATATTTTATCTTATATAACCCAATAGGTACATGGCTGTTTCAATCTTATTGATAATTTATGTTTTTTTGTGTACCTACATTAGCTACAATGGGAGGTTATCTCCGCCTGCTATTTGTAAATAGAGCTTTGCTCGCGGAAGACCTCCGGGAAGAGAGAGTCCGAAGAAGTGAGTTGAGGGATCTCTCGAATCCGTTGAATATACCTGCAACATTATTCATTTCAAATTATCGGCTGTCGCAGGACATTTTCACAACTCTGTGTGAGGAACTGAGGCCGATACTCCATGTACGTAGGCGAACAACCGGAGTGCCCTTGGAACTTAAGGTGAATACAACATTATTTAACTAATCATTTTTTTCTTACAATATCTGCAAATCTCCAACAGCACTTTCCGGTGGAAATTACAATTAGAAATTAAAAATAATTCTCTTTAGTCCATCACCTGTACCTAGGTACTCTTTCATTTATACAGTTTGTATTGTTTCTTTCTGCCTATCTTATCTTCTATTGCCGTGTATTTGCCGTACTCATAATACATTATTTATTTTTAAGGTTCTAACGACACTCTCATTTCTTGCGACAGGGTCATACCAAAAAATTGTGGGGAATGATTTTCACTCAAGCCTGTCGCAACAAACAGTGAGCCGACACTTGAACGAGATTGTGTCTGCATTAAACAGAATAATGCACCGGCACATAAAATTCCCAGGAACACAACAAGAAAGGAATTCCGTCAAACAAGGGTTTGTTTTGATCTATTGTATTTTATTGTTACTTATCTTGTTTACCCGAGGATTGTGGCATATTCAGATGACAGACTATAACGTCTCCACTAATGAGGAATGAATGCATCAACATGGATATTATATTGGTATACAAGCGTAGTCTAAGGCCAATTTAAATAAATAATATATCATTATCGTCATAGAATAGAAGAACTGTAAAAATGCCATCCATGTAGATTTGAATGGAAACCAATATCGCCACTGACTTGGTACCTTTTGGTTCTAACCCATTTAGCACATGCTCTATCTTTCTTTCACTTGAATTTCACGATGAAACAGTTTGTTTTTGAAATTTAAGCAAAGAACGGTCCCTTAGCGATTAAAGTAATATTAATTTTATAACATGTTGTCTGTATCGAGGTTGAAGGAAGGAACAATAAGAAATACAAAAAACAACTAAATTACATATGTGGTGTAATATTTTATATTTGTAGATTTATAAGAAATCAACAGATATTCATCTTTTTACAGCCTCCATACAGTTACCAATGTATTACAGAAAAGATTATGCATTTAGAACACGTACAGTAAATGAGAAATGGTAAAAACATATTTAGATAAACAAGTTGTAGCAATAACAAATGCATGATACAGTAAGTACATGTGTATATTATTACATACTAATCCAACTAAACGAATCATTATATTGATACTAATCCTACTAAAATGTAGCACCGCTTACGAAAAGTAAAGCCATTCAAAGAATGTGTGTACAAATGAAATAGTTATGTGAACGGCCCTCTAAAGTATTGCCACTTAGTCAAAGCACGTTTGTCTCAGTAACGTATCTACACTCTATTCATATCATCTACGGTATATTGAACATTTAATATAACTCAATATGAATAGTGACGTTACTTTGGAAAAATTGTGTAATTTGTCATTTGAAATAAAACAAAATGTTACACTAAATTTATGGTTTACAATGAAGTAGGGAAGTATTTAAGTACAAATCTTATGACTTCAGAAAAAAAATTGGTTTTGATTTATTAAATACATAAAACAAAATCAGAAACATACTTTTTCAGATGCAAGATCAAAAAAGTAGATCATAAAACTAATAGCGATAAGTTGGTACAACTAGAAAAGGTTGATAGGAAATAAGTAAGAGTTATAAAAGTACCTTTGCTACAATGGGTACTAAATGGTAAAAAGTGATGGTACATGTGCCAGAATCGGCTGTTAATTAGTCATATTTCAATAAGGCGTCGCATTGTCGCGTCTCCAATACATAGTAGTGCTTGCTGCAAGCACAGCTCTCAGCATGTTGTCCTGAAACCATAAAAACAACTAAATTATAAAAACTGTATTGATAGTTCAGTATCTATATCGATTTTAATCATAAAACTCTTATATATGTTTCAGGTTTTATGAGAAATATCAATATCCGGGTATAATTGGATGCATAGACGGAACCCATATAGCAATAATAAAACCCAAAGTCCACGAAGAGGCATATTTTAACCGAAAAGGTTTCTATTCGATGAATGCTCTCATGGTAAATAAATATTTATATATGTTTTTTAATGTGTACAAACTAGCTGATACACCTATCATATAAAATATATCATGCTATTTTTCACCTGTAGATATGCGACTCAAACCTAAAAATAAAAGCTATATGTGCGAGGTATGGGGGTGCATCACATGATGCACATGTATGGGAAATGATGTCAATAAAACCACACTTGGGAGAAGCAAATAATCGAGAAGCTTTCTGGCTTTTAGGTAAATTTCATTCATGTTTTTAATAAAGTGGGCTATTTTTAATATATTTGTTTAAATGTGTATATCAAATATTATAATATTTCAGGAGATTCAGCATTTCCGCTTAGGCCATACATGATGACCCCCATCTTAAATGCGGTACCGGCATCACCAGAAGAGCATTACACGAAATTGCAATGCAGGGTTAGAAATTGTATAGAACGCTGTTTTGGGATTTTAAAAGCAAGATGGCGCTGTCTTCTAAAATATCGTGTGCTTCATTATACCCCAGTAATGGCATTGAAGATAACGAATGCATGCGCTGTTCTTCACAATATTGCCATTGAAGCTCAAATGCCAGAACCAGAGGATGTTATTATTGAAAATGATTGTAGAGAAGTGTTTGATATTAACGATCGACACGACAATAACCTCAGGCAAGGTCGGCTAACTCAATGTGAGCTTGTTGAGACTCTCAATCGCCACAATTAAATATCTCTGACCAGCTCTCTAAAATCATCTTCAATAATAACATCCTCTGGTTCTGGCATTTGAGTTTTAATGGCAATATTGTGAAAAACAGCGTATGCATTCACTATCTT
The DNA here is from genome assembly GCF_061612785.1 of Hesperophylax consimilis. Lineage (NCBI taxonomy): Eukaryota > Metazoa > Arthropoda > Insecta > Trichoptera > Limnephilidae > Hesperophylax > Hesperophylax consimilis. The sequence continues at coordinate 13,405,480 of NC_142852.1, forward strand.
CACTGCCATTACTGGGGTATAATGAAGCACAAGACGTTATAGAAGATGGCGCTATCTTGCTTTAAAAATCCCGTACCTGCTTTTGCTACTATGTTTAATTACTGCTACAATAGATTATAAGGTGTATTATTGAGAAATCTGACTCAGAATGTTGTAATTTTTGTCTCATCTATTTTTAAATGACAATATTAATATATGTACGAGTATATGGCCATTATAATGTCTAATACAAATACAATAAATCATATCTTACACTTCCGTTTCATCACCTCTGCGAGTATAAGAGCCATCATCTCTTTTATTTGTTTTAGGTGTTCTGTTTTCTCCCGCTCGATCAGAAGGAATTCTTCCATTGTTCTCTTTTTAACTGAAAGTGAAAATATTTATATGTTATTTTTTTATAAATATATTTGTTACATACGATTCTTACTCTTTTTCATAGCATAATTCCTATACACCCCGAGATATTTTAGTGTAAGTACTTAGATGGTCGTTTTGAAATGTCGTGCGAGGCCTTTCTTCTGATGCCAGATGGCCCAGGCTCCGGCACAGGCTCCGGCACAGGCTCCGGCTCAGGCGTCGTGGGGAGTGCCATTTCTATGTTGGGAATAATTTCTATCTGTAAAAAGTAATAAACTACCTATTTAGTTTTCCCATCCATATTAAAATTGAACTGTGCATGAATATGATCTGAAATGTCCAAACTGGAAAGGAGTCTCCTCTCCAGTTAGGTACCTACTCCATCAATGAGTTCTGGCCCAATAATGGCCAGAATTATCTCCTCGAGTGGGGTGAGAGGTGGTACTCTGCTCACTCCTCCTCCAGTTTGGCACAATAAGTAAATGTACAAAGTGGAAAGGAGTCTCCTCTCCAGGTACCTACTCCATCAATGAGTTCTGGCCCAATAATGGCCAGAACTATCTCCTCGAGTGGGGTGAGAGGTGCTACTCTGCTCACTCCTCCTCCAGTTTGGCACAATAAGTAAATGTACAAAGTGGAAAGGAGTCTCCTCTCCAGGTACCTACTCCATCAATGAGTTCTGGCCCAATAATGGCCAGAATTATCTCCTCGAGTGGGGTGAGAGGTGGTACTCTGCTCACTCCTCCTCCAGTTTGGCACAATAAGTAAATGTACAAAGTGGAAAGGAGTCTCCTCTCCAGGTACCTACTCCATCAATGAGTTCTGGCCCAATAATGGCCAGAATTATCTCCTCGAGTGGGGTGAGAGGTGGTACTCTGCTCACTCCTCCTCCAGTTTGGCACAATAAGTAAATGTACAAAGTGGAAAGGAGTCTCCTCTCCAGGTACCTACTCCATCAATGAGGTCTGGCCCAATAATGGCCAGAATTATCTCCTCGAGTGGGGTGAGAGGTGGTACTCTGCTCACTACTCCTCCAGTTTGGCACAATAAGTAAATGAACATCACGCAAATGAGGTGACTATTAAAAAACTGACAAAGGCAAAAATACACACTAACCTGGTGAATATAATATAATAACATAATGAGTAGTGTCATTAGGTGAAAAGAAATCTACAAATAAATGTCATTTGTACGTATAAAACATTGTTCATTTAAAGCAAATTTGAGGTTATAAAGTCCTTTACTTCTTGGAAAGGTTTTGATACCTTACGAAATACATTTACCAACGTAAAAAAATACAGAATAAACATGGAAATTATAAATAATTGTACAACTTACGGTCATTTTTGCTTATTGAGTGATAAATGAATCAATTGGTCAAAATGCGTCAATGGGTGATATAAATTACAATTAACATTCAGCGGAAACGTCAAAATTCAACGTGCTAATAAATATGCCAATAGACAATTTTGGCATTTCTGTATAGAGTTATGTGAGATGCAAACGTATCCAACGCCAGACGACGGTAAAATAAACCAAACTTAATCCATGTCATTACAGAGTACTGTTTATTTGGTACTGTTTAGAAGTCCGATGTGATAAATTTGGCAAAACAGAAACGTTTTCGTTTGTGAAATCGAAAGTTACCGAGTAAGCCCCCTGTTAAAAATAAATACTTAAAACGAATGGAAGGATTTACCCAGCCAGCAGGTAATATCGATTACATTGTTTCATTTAATAATTGTAGATATCTTATAAACATTTATTGTTTTTACAAAATTATCTGCTTTATCCGTATTCATTTTCAGACTTATCGAAAGAGAAGCATCCTGCGAAAAAACGATTTGCCTCCCCATTGTGACTTCTTTTGCGATTATAAGTCACGGTTAAAACCGCACTTGCGCATTCATAGGTACTGGAGAAAAACCTCTTTCGTGTCCCGACTGCCACTATTTTTCAAAATGGAGATTTGAAGAAACGCATGCTGACCCACAGTCGAGAAAAACCTTTTTCATATTCCGACTGCAACTACTCATGTTCTCAAAAGGGATCTTTGACTATACGCTGTCTTAGTTATTGTATGTTCAACAGACCTTTTTTGCAAAACTGAGTTATGAATGCCAATATGTACATTAGCCTATTGCGCATTAATGAAGCTAAAAAAAAACATATTTTTTGGTTTTCAAGTGACATTTTAAGCATTTTTCGAGTGCCAATATCCACTCACGTAACAATGTTTCAGTTCTTATTTGTTCAATCTCCTGGATATTTAACATTCAAACACTCAAAATTATGAATATAATATATTTTTTAGTTCATAGATATTTGTTCAACATCCCGCAGAAGGTTGAGGTCTTGAATGTTCAATCTCCACTGTCAACCAATCAGGAGCCGGCTAGTTAAAATGTGCGGCCATGTTGATTTTTAGTTGTTTTCTTACAACGAAATTGTTCCACTAAAAATACGTTTAATTGCTAATATATACTGTTATTGAACTAAAAAATGACTTCACCGACTCCAAAATCAATAAACCTTAGAACAGTAGCTCAAGTAGAAAGTTAAGTCTTAAAATTATGTCATTTATAGGCTTTTTCACCATATTTTATATAATATACTTCTTGAATTTGCTAGGCAAATATACAGAATGCTTCATTTATTGTTTATTTATTCAATTATTTATTAACAAACTTAGGACTTTTACCTAAAATTAGTATTAATAAATTATATTAGTGCATTAAAACTTATTTTTATTCAAGAAATACAAAAAAAGAGCCAGGAAATGGAAATGTGCAAAAAGTCGACTGTCCTCATAGTCTGATTGAAAGACATCTACGACACATATTTAGTCCGTTATCACTGCTGAGATCGCTGATGAAAACGAAGTCCAAATATTTCAATTTTGAATTCATTCAATTAAAAGTTTCTGATTTTTTGTTTTTTTTAGTCACATAAAAACAATAAACATATTCTTATATAGGAACTACAATAAAACCAACTAGGCCCGCCACTAACAACAATAAATGTAATGTTAAATAGCGCACACCCATAACCCAAATCGCGGGATATTATAATTTTAGGATTTTAACCCATTACCTCCATGACGATGTCTATAGGCATTAAAAAAATAGATGAAAAGTATGATTTTTTTTCAATGTGAATAAAGCTAAATCCCACTAAGTTGTTATGCAGCATTTACAGATTGTTATGTTAGCTTTCAATAATTAACATAATTTAATAAATTTTATTAATTATTCTATTTTTAATATTTTTTTTACTAAAGCCCTGAAAATAGATCCGTTTGAAAAAAAAAATTAAAACGGAAAAAAAACAAAAACATGTGTGAATCACATATTTTTATCAAAAGATGAAATAGTCGACAACACTGTTTCAACATAGTATTATTTGCATAAGATGACCGCTGGATGTCACTGAAATCAGGTGATGCCTGCGCGCAACGTTTGGAGGTTAGCTGTGATAGTGTTTTCATATGTTTTTGGTTAGCTTGCCTTCAAATAATACGGTTTTGTTGTGTTTTTATGGGTGATTTTTATTAAAATTAATAGTTAGTCTGCAGTTTTCGGATATTTTTAAACAGAGAATGTTGATGAACAGACGGACGAAGAGCTGATTGACGATGATTTGATGGCATATCACGACTTGACTGGAATCAGCCTTCGACATCCTCTGGTGCGAGTCGTAATACCTTGCGAATATCTATTTCATATGCACCACCAGCCAAAAAATTAAAACTACAGTAAACTGTTGCGTTCCTGAACCGCTGAATGTGGTGCATAAAGATATGTACGAAAAACTGAAGTCTTATAATGCTTTTCAAGTGTTTTCATTATTCTTTGATGACGAAGTGATTCAGTTTACTCTTTAGAGGATGATCAAATACGCTCGATTTAAAACCAATACCGAATTCCAGTAAGATATGTACGAATTGAAGCGTTTTCTTGGTTTCTGTGTTGACCGGCTACAATACATTGCCATCTACCACAGATTATTATTCGTCTGACCCGACCTTGGGTGTAAGCGTCATCAAAAAAGGAACCAACGTCCACATTTCGAGCTTATAAAGCGCTAGATACATGTTTGCGATAACAACAATCTAGATATAACCGACAGAATGGCTAAGGTATGATAATGACTAACGTTCCATCTTTATTTGTATTTGATGTTTTTGCACACAAAATTTCCATCGACGATCAAATGGTGCCATATTTCGGTCGACATTATTGCAAGATGACCGGTTTTGACCGTTTGACCGGTCGGTGGCCGAGACGACATCGCGCTTGGGTACCACTCGAGCGTAGTGTGTTCAATTCCTCGGCTGGCTAAGTCCTCCATTACAACACAAGCAACATTTTCAACTTACTGTGGTTGTAGTAGGAGATTTTCAAATATTGTCAGTAATATTAAATTAAATGTGCTTTAAGAATAAGCCAATCGAAGTTGGCTACGAGATTTGGTGTCTTGCTTCATCCGAAGGCTACCTGTTTCCAAGCAATGCCATATTTCTGAGCATCTGATACATATGACCCCATTAGGTCAAAGATTATCCTTCGTACTGTCTATGATGGAATATATAGAGTTCCCCGCACGCCATGAGTTATTTATGGACAATTTCTTCACATCTCACCATTTGATGTGTATCCTGAAGGATAAGAGAATGTGCGCTACTGGCATATGTAAGCCAGTTCGCTTTCCTAACCTTGAAGCTTCAGGCAAGTTGAAGACAGGAAAGTAATTGCCTAAAGGTAACATTTTCTTCTATATTTCCCTTGCGCATAGCGAACATTTACCTAGCAGGTGAATTTGATGCGGTGGTAGAAGGTAGGTGGTAGGTGGCCACGAACTATGATCGAATGGAGCCAGTAAGTCAAGTGCAGAGTTGGCAGAAATTGAAGAAAGACAAAAAAGGCAAAGTTTTGAAGGAAGCATGCAAAAAAAATCGGTTGCCCAGCGTGCCAACACGAAATTATAATTTGGGAATGGGTAGGGTAGACCTCCATGATAATGGTATACAAAATTATCGGGTCAACATTCGGTCAAAGAAGTGGTACTGGCCTTTATTTGCATCTTGCCTGAGCAGCACTCTTTTAAATGGATGGAAGTTGCTATGCGTCTTTAGGAAGTACGAGCATGATATGGGAAACCAGATGACTAGGCGACAGAGAAAACCTTCCCAGAAGGCATTCCGTGTGGAGGTTACCCGTACTCTTTTATTGTCTTTTCCAAATCAGGTCAATGCCGAATTCGGAGATTCTTGTGTGAAGGAAGAAGGGCATGATGCAGAAGATGGGAATTGTGTGCGTCAAATGCAATAATTTTATTTGACATATCGTGGCGAATCTCGAATTCGTTGTGCTCTATGTAAAAAAAATCCAGCAGTCTATCGATGCCAGGCCTGCAACCGCGCCCTTCATTTTGACTGCTTCGAACGGTATCACTTAGAGAATAATTTGGTTAGATTTGGTTAGTTTTCCTCAATCTAGAAGGTTTTTCTAATATTGATTTTTTTGTTATTTTGCGTATTTTCCATTAATAAATTGTATTTTCAGTGAATTATAAACAATGGCAATTATTTATTTTAAATTATTAATATAAATCATACTGTTTACTGCATTTTACCCATAGTTGACGTAAATTTTGCTTAGGGGGGTTACCTCCAAGCGTTGCGTTTAGGCATCAATTTTCTAGACGCTCCGGTGAGAGGGTGGGCGGGCGGAAAATTTTAAAACTTATTTTGGGCTCTCCTTTAAGTCTATACTATCGGGTTATAATGATGATTCAAGTTTATAAAAATAAAAATAAAATCATGGAGGTAATGGGTTAATATAGTCTCATACATACTGTTTGATATAGTCTCATACATACTGTTTGATATAGTCTCATACATACTGTTTAATATAGTCTCATACATACTGTTTGATATAGTCTCATACATACTGTTTGATATAGTCTCATACATACTGTTTAATATAGTCTCATACATACTGTTTGATATAGTCTCATACATACTGTTTGATATAGTCTCATACATACTGTTTGATATAGTCTCATACATACTGTTTGATATAGTTTCATACATACTGTTTGATATAGTCTCATACATACTGTTTGATATAGTCTCATACATACTGTTTGATATAGTCTCATACATACTGTTTGATATAGTCTCATACATACTGTTTGATATAGTCTCATACATACTGTTTGATATAGTCTCATACATACTGTTTGATATAGTCTCATACATACTGTTTGATATAGTCTCATACATACTGTTTGATATAGTTTCATACATACTGTTTGATATAGTCTCATACATACTGTTTGATATAGTCTCATACATACTGTTTGATATAGTTTCATACATACTGTTTGATATAGTCTCATACATACTGTTTGATATAGTCTCATACATACTGTTTGATATAGTCTCATACATTCTGTTTGATATAGTCTCATACATACTGTTTGATATAGTCTCATACATACTGTTTAATATAGTCTCATACATACTGTCTCATACATACTGTTTGATATAGTCTCATACATACTGTTTAATATAGTCTCATACATACTGTTTGATATAGTCTCATACATACTGTTTGATATAGTCTCATACATACTGTTTGATATAGTTTCATACATACTGTTTGATATAGTCTCATACATACTGTTTGATATAGTCTCATACATACTGTTTGATATAGTCTCATACATACTGTTTGATGCCCGAATGGAAATTAAAAATGGACTGTTTTTCACATTCGCGTCATATATTCTCCTTACACTCGTTTCTTCATTCATTTGCTCGTGCCCAAACGATGAAAGAATTGTTTTCTTAATTTTACTCACTACGATTTTCACCACATATACGCCTCATTACATTTAGCGCCAACCGCGTTCAATCCTCCATTACTAGAGTTTACCATTTTTCAATATCCCAATCGGCGTTTCCATCTCTCGTAAACATAATTCCCGAATACACGAACTCATCCATCCACCTTCTCCAAGTATTCATCATTCACAACTACATTGTACACTGTTTTCGTTCTTTATCTTTCAAGCACCATGACTTAAGACTTATATACAATAATTTTAACTCATTCTTCATACATACTTGGTTCATCCTACTCACGAGAGACCGTAGATCTTCCGTGCTATCAATAATATATAATTTCATATATGCTATAATTTCAAGCCCAATCCCACCTCTTCTAACCACTGGAACGATTTCGGTCGAAAAATCGACCACTTTTATTTTTCTGCGATTGATATCGGTCCAAAAATGGACCGATTTTTCTACCATTCGTAAAATATTTATTGTAATTATTTAAAACGTTTATATGGCCAGCTACTTGTTTTATCGAATAGCTGATAATATATTCTCTTTGTCTATGAACTTATCCGTTGTCTTTGAAGTGTTATTTAACGAGTTTTCGCGGTTTTTTTATGGCGTCCTGTCAAAAACATAATTATAAATTTTCAACATTCACGAAATTTTGGACTCTTCCTAAAATGCCGTAAGTAATTAATTTATTGGGTTTTTAACGCATAATTATATATCTGTGTAATCATGATTGACTTATCTATCTTTGAAATGCGTTTTTAATTCGTTTGTTTGTATTATATTGTTTTGGTTGAAGTTTTTGTGTAAGATTACGTCAACTGAAGACGTCATCTGTTTTTGATTTACAATAATGTCTTAAATACTGCACTCGCGCATTTGAAATATAAATATTCCATCACAGTGATTCAAAACAAAGAGATATATATATAAGTTTTATTTGAATTGGTTCATTATTAATACAGATATTTGCTAACCAATTATTTTAAGTCATATGTCAAAAAGTTGACTCTTTTTCACATGTAAAATGGTGTAAAGCCTTCGTCACACAATAAAAATTTAGTAATTTAGTTGTATAATTAATTAATTTGTTTACTTTTACCAAATTTGTGCAGTAACAGCTGTCGTCCAGGGAAAGGGATCACTCCACGACCCAATAATTATTTTCAAATTTTATATTAGTGCAATATTTAACAAAATTTAAACATTTTACATTTTACATTACTTACATTAAGTGTTTTCAATTTAAAATATATAGAGTGGTGCTGACTGCAAGAGGAGGCAGAGGAAGAGGGAGAGGTGGGGTACGAGCTGGTGCCGGACTACCTGCACGTGGACGTCAACGCAGAGCTGCAATTGCAGCCTCGTCTGGAGTGTTAGTATTTTTTAATGTTTTTTTATGAAAGTACTTTGCTGTGGCCGTTGAACTCATCATATATTTGTATTTATTTAAAAAGCGACCCTGCTTTGCTACTGGTGCGAGAGGATCGCGTCAAGGCCCTAAAGGCTGTTAGGGCCCTGCCTGCTTCCTTCCGGCTAGAGCTGGAAAGCCGAAAATTCAAGAAGCAGGCGGCGCGCATTTTGCTCCCTACCGCACCTCCAAGAAAAACTAAACAAAAGTAAGTAATCGTATTTAGATGCTTGATACAATATTATTGTTTTTTCCTGACAGCGTTCCACTCTTACAGTGAGAGTTGGTAAGATCAGCGCTCTGTGCATTTGGCACATTCAGTGCATATTTTACAGAGTTCTAATTTTATTGTTTATTTACATACTGTACATACTGTTTCACACGTGAATGAGAACAATTTATATGATTTATGTAAATGTTTTCAGAATTCCATCTCCGGAGAGAACAACGTGTCCCTTTTCACAAGGGACGCCTTCACCGTTGCCACGACCCGTACCACCACCGTGGATGTCCACTCCCGCACAGACCCAATCAACGGCTCCTAATGCAACAATTATGCCTATCCGTGCAGCATCTCCCGAGCCGTTACCTGGGACATCGCGGAGTGGGGAACTCTTCTCTCCGGAGGCCGGCTATCATAGCGAGCTGTGGGTGGACGTGCCATTCTACGAAGAATTGTCGGCGTTTGGGAACGGTGAGTTTATTTTTTGAAATGTCATACCAGGGGCTCAATATAAAATCAATTATCTATATTTTATATTGATATCCCTAGCACAGTTTCACTGTTGGTATATTGGCAGGAAATAAGCATAGTACTTAAAAATTCCACATAACAAACATACAAAATGTATTGTTGTTATGACGTGGATGCATCATTACACATCTTTTTTTTCTGTAACGGGTATTGCAGAGTGAGAAATAAGACATGCCGAACTTCTTTGCGAGGATTACATTTGATTCACCGGCTTCTAAACGGTGTAATACAGCATTTTTTTCTTAAATTGAAAAAACACTTTCGCTTCACGGGACTCATTGTGTCGAGCTTCCTAGTTAAAAGCGAGGCTGTATTGGTAGGTGGGTTTTGTAACCGGACAAATTATCATTAAAATAGGTCGCTTTACGTAGTTGGTCACTTTAAACGGATACGTTTTCCTACTAAAAGCTATGAAACCTTACTAGAGTTTACATTATCGTCACTTAAAACAGTAGACCGTTAAATGCAAAGTCATTATATCCAAATTCTACTGTAAATTTGTGTTTTATTTTATTTCAGAGTCAGACATGGGCAGAAACAGTAACGTGGACGAGGCAGCTGTACTAGAAGAGTCTGTACTTGGAAACCGTGAGTTATAAAACTAACTAACTTACCTTCACGCCATTTCGGTAGGCAGAGAGGATGAACCACCATGCAACTCGATCTTGGCACACACACTCTTTTCTTCATTCCATACCTACCTGACTGTGCTATTCTGACTCCTGACATTGCCCGCCTCAAGTATTTGATTAACTTTTTATTTATTTTTTTATATGAATACCTCACAAGAGCCTCAGCTGGAGCCAGTGAGACTATGGCATCCCCAATCGGGGTATGTTGTGAGGCTGAAGGTAGCGGGGAGGGGAAGGAGGTGTGGCTATTCAGAACTGGTCACCAAACACGGCTAAAGCCATTTCAAGCAACGTTTCAATTCTGAATGGGGTCTTACACCAGGGCGATACTATGGGTATCTTCCACTCTGGAACGTGCCGCAAATATAATATATATTATTTTTTATGAATTTTGTGTGAAAATAACACTAATTATTCAAATATAATTTATTTGATTTGATCCCGCGACCATCGTATTGCGAGTCATAAGCCGTACCAGAGGCAGTGGGTTATCGTAATATAGACACATTAAATTAATTTGGGTTTTCTGTTGTTTCAGAAATGGATATGGACAGATCGAGCGACGAGGATGACGAAGCGAGCGACGTCGACCACGAAGAGAGCGATGAGGATACATGCCACCAATACCTTATCATAATATTATCAACGTTTCACCTAACTCCGCTATGGCCATAGACTTTAGTAGACAAGACCAGGTAGATAGTGAGGCAATGCGTTCGATTCTGCCGCCTGAAGGTTACTCTTTCGATTGGTCTAATGATATCTTACGGGATAAGGGAGACTTTCACAGGCACGCCAAGACCAACTTTCAATACCGACGAAATGGGCAAACCTTTCTTAAAATCTTTGATGCAGATTTCGTTGAACTGATCGCGAGAGAGACCAACAGGTATGCAGATCAATGGATTGCGAAAAAACAATTTAAGCGTCATGCGCGTACCAATAAATGGGCTCCCACGAATAAAGAGGAAATGTATGTATTCTTGGCAATTTTAATGTATCAAGGTATTAGTCCCCTTCCTGTTGAAAAAGACTACTTCTATTCAAAAAAACTCACCGCCATGCCTTATTTCAGCCGAGCCATGGATTATAATCGTTTTCTTCTAATTAAAAAGTTCCTTCACTTCACCAACAATGAAAGTCTTTCTTCTGATGCACCATTATCTGTGCGAAGGTTACAAAAGATTCAGCCTGTCTTGGATCACCTCTCAAATAAGTTTGAGACTTTATACCTGCCCGAGCAAGACATCTCTCTGGATGAATCCTTACTCTGCTATAAAGGCCGTTTGGGATTCGTCCAGATGATCAAAACCAAAGCGGCCAGTGCGGGTATAAAGTCTTACGAGCTTTGTGAGTCTTTTTGAGTTTTTTTCTGTAAAGAGGCTTTTCCAGATCTAGTCACTAAACATAACTAAGCCAATTCAAGCAATGTTCAATTCTGAATGGTGGTCCCTCACCAGAGCGATACTCAGAATCTCACTCTATAGCGAGGCACAATGATATTATTATGTATTGATTTTCTTAAATTATGAATAAACCAATAAACTGAATACATTTTTATTATGACAAAGTGTGTAAACAATGTTTAAATCAATATACTGCTCTTTCATTGTAACCATACAACTGTAATATTGATTTAAAAGGATATTAGGGCTTAATAAATAAATCAATTATTGGTTCCATCAATTATTTTCCCCTCACCCCTTTTTTTTCGATACCTTTGCGTTTAGATATAAAATTATCACTATGATTTTATTTGCACTCTACGGTCATACAAAGGTTTGATATATATACAAATTTATCATCATTTTACATATTCCGATTTACTCTATGTAGATTGACCCTAAGGTAGCTGTCAGAAGTGATTTTTCGTCAAATATTGGTGAATTTCATCAACTTTCAAAGTATCCCCCTGAAATATTGGCAATGTTTATATCTATGATATATATCTCATTTTAAGCCTTATTTCCTCGTTTTGCACGTTATATAAAAACATGGTGACAAATCTCCAGTTCTAATTTACAATTATTTAAAAAGTAGCACCATGATTTTGACATCGTGAAATAGGCTCTCTGTATAATTCATCAAATGAATAAAATAAAGCCAACACGGCGACTATGCTTATTAATAATTGTAGACAGTTAATGTATCTTCCTAACGTTATACCAGTTTTTGTGGTAAATTTATTATATAGTATAATACAGTGATTTCAATTTTGACACGTCACGCACTCAAATTTAAAAAAATTATTTTCTAACCAAACTTTTGAAGAGAGCATAACGTACAAAAAATTATTTTTCTATTACATTCTTGCATTTGTGGTTATCAAACAGGCCATAGAGAACATAAAAACGTAGAAAATATTCTATAAAGATATTTAAAACTGCCACTGGCGGCAATTTCAAATCACAAAAACGCTAATTTCGCGCATTTATAAAGTTTAAGATTTTTTAATAATTTATCTATCAATTCTAAAAATATAGAATAATTATTAAAATATAGGTGAATTCATTGGCTGTATAGCACTACAATCAGTTTTATGTCTCCGTATTAAAATTCGGAGGTTTGATTTTTTTAATGTTGGCGGAAAATATTCAAATTCGTCGCCAAAAAACCGCGAGCAATCGAAGAAAAAAGTTTTCTGACGCGCGATCGTTCGAGTGGCTAATTGGTGAACATAATTTCCATACGATTTCAATTCTATTTAACATACAAACTCACCCACCTGCTCCATATATTCATCAAATAGTTAATGTTCAATTATTACATTAATTGAATAGACGAGTAGGTACTCCCAATTTTTATGCCGGCATCTTATTTCGATCACTATTAATTCCTTGAATGTAAAAATCCTCTTTGTTTTTACTAAATAAAATATTTTTATTTATAGGGAGACTCCGGTGGCCCACTCGTCGATGGAAATGTCTTGGTCGGTATTGAATCCAGGGTAGTTCCTTGTGCCGTGGGTCGGCCTGATGTTTACGTCAGGGTCAGCTCCTATTTATCTTGGATCAACAACAACACTCAATATTTTTCGTTTACTGTTATGGTAGTAGGAGAAGTTATTTATAACCAGGGAATGTTTGGTTTTCTTTTGAAAACAATGAAACATTTTAAGGTTCATTTATTTTAAACAGTTTATTTTTATTTATTTATTTATAATTACATGTTACATGATTAATACATTTATTTAGAGAAGATATATTAGAACACCATACTAGGCAGCTACCTGTTTCATGGTGCCCAATGGAGGAATGGTTACTTTGAATTAAAATCTAGTGTAAACATATTTTGATAGAATTATAAATATAATTTGAAAATTAGTAAAAAGATGTTTTCAATAACTCACAAAAATTGCCAAAGTTTTCTATAAAATAAACACAAACATAAATATGTACAAATACTTTGTCACAACTTACAAAATAAATCAAAACAGCGGAATCATTGTTTTTGTAAAATCTATTCATGAGAATATTTCCGTTAATGAAATTCATATCGATCTTGTAAATTGTCTTCATATTCGAATTATTATAAAACACACGTTTTACGATATAATAGCATTATATAGAACACATAACTCGAGCATTAGTAATTTCACCGAGAATCTGAAATCTATTATAAATACTAATTGTTCTCAAAATGCATTTGTTGTAGGCGATGTTAATATTGATATGTCTAATGAATTTGAAAACAATAGAAATAGTGAAAAAACTGAATATATCAACACATTAACGGAACTAAATTTTAAACCATGTATATAAAAATATACGAGAGAATTTCATGGACAAAGGCCATCATGCATAGATCATATCTGGTGTAATTCTAATGAAACTGAAAAAATAACAACAATTATTTGGAAAAATAACATTACTGATCATCACACGTGTATTGTAGCTTTTAAAACTGACAAAATAGATGTGAATAATTACTCCCGCAATAATTTTCCAAAAACTATTATTAATTAAGAAAAATTACAACAAAACCTTAATATTGAAAATTGGGAAACTGTTCTATCCTCTAATAACACCGACTTATGTTCACAAAATTTTGAAGCAATCTTGAATAACACATCAAATCTTCCTCTTCCATTATAAAATACTCTCCCAAAACTAAATTAAAAAAATTAAAACCATGGATCACTCAAGGAATCATAATTTCAATTAGACATAAAGAAAAAAATTATAAAGAACATAAAAAGTTTCCAGAAAACTATAAACTATACTAATATTTAAAAAAAATCAGAAATAAACTATGCCACATTATTCGGAAAACCAAAGAAGATTTCTATAAAGAAAAAATCAATATTGCTGGCAACAATAATAAAAAGATATGGCAAACTATAAATGAAATTATCAATAAAAAACCAAAAAAATCTAACATAAAAAAAATCACAGACATTGATAATAAACTTTACGATGTAAACACGGATCCAACGGAATGTGCAAATATTTTTAACAGTTATTTTGGGTCAGTTGGTGAAAAATTAGCACTCAAAATAAAAAAAACACTGATAATAATGAAAAATTAGCACTTAAAATAAATAACACTGATAATAAAGATCTACCGTCACCATCCAATAATTGTAACAACTTGAGTCAATTTCAACGAACTAATGTTGATGAAATTAAACAAATTGTTAATGAATTAAAAGGTTATTCTTCCCCTGGTTTTGACAATATTTCTGTACAAATACTTTAAAAAAATTCTGACTCACTCTGTAAACCATTGGCTCACATCATAAATACAAGTTTTGAAAATGGCAACTTTCCCTTTACCTACAAAAAAACTATTATTTCCCCAATTTTAAAATCTGGGGACCCCAATCTAAGTAGTAACTATAGGCCGATTTCTCTCACCTCAAACATTTCCAAAACAAATATTTAAATTTGTAAAAGAAAATAATATTTTAAATGCACATCAATATGGTTTTAGAGAAAATATGAGCACTCAAGATGCTATCGTTAAGAAAAGCATTTGATAGTATATCACACTCTAATCTTATCTCGAAACTAGCGAAAATTGGTATAACTAACAATGCTTTAACGTGGATCGAAAATTACCTATTTAATAGAGAGCAATTTGTAAAGTTAAAGGGCTCTCTGAGTGATTCGCAGACCACAAATTTTGGCATCCCGCAGAGAACTGTACTAGGTCCAATTCTTTTCATCATTTATGTCAACGATATTTTTAAACTCTCAATTATGTCTAAACTTATTTCATACGCTGACGACACAGCAATTTTAACTGAGGGATTAACTTGGAATGAAACCCAAAGAACAGCAGAGTTAGAGATAAACATACTAAAAAAATGGTTCGCTATATATTTGTTAACACTTAATACTGAAAAAACTTTTATAATACCTTTCACCATTAATAAAAATTCATTCCCTGATAATTTAAAGATAAGTATACACTCATGTAATTGTAATAGAATTTCAAATTTATGTAAACCTGACTGCCCTGTACTTACTGTTAAAACGAATGTAAAATATCTAGGTGTAATTTATTATAGATAGTAACATAAAGTGGAAATTACAAATCAATGCAATAGTAGAAAGGTTAAGAAAATTATTGTACATTTTTCTTAGAATACGAAACATACTAAATTTTAAATTATTAAGAACCATCTATTTTTCACTAATTCAATCAGTATTACAATACGGAATTGTTGGTTGGGTGGAGCATTCAAAACTTCTCTCTTACCTTTAGAAATCATCCAAATAATATTAGTAAAAATAATTTTGAAAAAACCGTATGATTACCCCACAATTAGATTATTTCAAGAATTTAAAGTCCCTTCTCTTCATATTATTTATAAAAAAATAACTCTTTTTCAAATACATAAAGATTGTTTCAACATTGACAACTTAATAACTTTTTCTAACAGCAATAGACAAAGTATTCTTGGCTCTATAACTATCCCGCGCTGTAACACCACCACAGCCCAACAATTTTATAAATATTTTGGTGTCAAATGGTTTAATCAATTACCTCTTAACTTAAGATTGGAAATGAATTATAAAAAAATTCAAAAGCTCAATAAAAACACTATATCAATAGCATATTAAAATCGTTTATACTTAAAAATACAATATAATCTCTCAATTATTATTATATTGAAATCCTTTTCTCTTATTTCTTATTCTTATCTCTTTCCTTCTTTTACATCCTTTTTTCTTTTCTATTTGATAAAATTTTGTGACATATAAAATTTTTATTTTGTTATATTAAAAAATAAAAATTCTTTTCATTATCTTTACACTCTCTGAAAAATATTTTAAATTACTATTTACACGCGTTTCTCCGTCTTTTTAACACGAGCATTTGCTCTAAAAAAGGTGTATCACGATATACTGTAATAAAAAGAAAATAAACTTAATGTAATGTAATAACATGTAATTGTAAATTTAATATTAAATAAAAATTAAATATAAAAAAATATATATATATATTATTTTATATATATATATATATTTTACATACACATACATACATGTATATATATTTTACATATACATATATACATTATATACATATATACATGTAGCGCGCAGTATTTGATCCGATGCACGGATCCGAATACTTTCTCCGTCACACGCATAGCAACGTCTCGCTCGGCAACTTTCAGCTCACCACTCGTACAGGAAGACAACCCATTGGCCGAGCTACCCCCACCCCTCCGTCATCGGCCAGCACTACCCTGCCCAAAAGGGTATATAACGCCGTGCAGGCCTATATAGAGTCAGAGTATCCAGTCTCATGGTTAAACTAAGCAACAGAATCCTAGTGGTCGTTGCCCAGTTAAACCCTCCCCAGTACCAAGTCGAGAGAACCCCCGGGTCCTCCTTGGGAATTCAAGTAACAGCTCCCTCGGGGATATTACTTGTCAGGAAAACCTCAACCCAACTAAGAGACCACGGGTCCTCTGTTGAGATTATTACGCTAAGTGTTTAGTGAGAACGTTAGTGATTATTGTTTAAACTCTAAATGACTTTACTTTGTGCTACAACTTTCCTGTGCTCTGTTTTTTACTATAAGCTGTGGACCCTGTGTGTAAGAGAAATAAACTGACCAACGCTGAAAGACTATTTTCTTACAAAACCCTGACACATATATAATTATAAGTATAATATTACCAATGCATTATAAATAAATCATTGCAAATGGATTCTGTAACTTTTATTACAGTACATTCAAATCTCCCAGTGGAAAATGGGCTTCCATGTAGGTCACGATGAGCTAACCTTGTTAAATAAATTTTCTAAGAACCTTGGATTTTAGCTGTTGTAATATGGCAATGAAATAACATTCAGTTGTTAACACTACATGCACAGGAAGTAGGTGTCAAAAGTATAAGTCTCTGTAATGGCTGTAATGTGTGCTCTGTTACAATAAAAGTTATTTTGGTTATTAAAGATCACCATCTATTATTTATCAAGACTACAGGTTATGGGCCCAGGCACATGTGAAAAGAGGAAAAACATCTTGTTATTATTGAAGGCAATCAGAGCATGTTAAAATTGGAGGGGTCAAGAAACTGGAATGTGTGGAAATTCCAGACTGCAGTATTGTTACGTGGACAAGGATGGCTGGATATAGTGGAAGGTCGGAGTACAAAACCTGAAGAAAGTGCACAGAAAATTATTTGGGAAAACAAGTATGCAAAGGCTCAGTCTTTAATAGTCACAAGGATGACAAATGTTATGTTACACATTATATCATGTTCTACTTCAGCGGAAATGTGGAAGAAGTTGCAGAGTGTGTATGAACAAAAAACGGAGACAAGCATTCATATTGTACAACAGCGATTTTTTCAGTACAAATATGAAAAAGGAACAGAAATGTCTGCATTTTTAACAAAAACACAAGAATTACAGAACCAGTTAAAACAATTGGGAGAAGAAATTTCTCAGAAATTTCTTATAACTAAAATACTCATGTCGCTGCCAGAAGAATATAAACATTTTGTTTCAGCTTGGGAATCTGCCCCTGATGACAAAAAAACCTTGGAAAACTTAGTGACCAGGTTGTTGATGGAGGAAGAAAGATTTATTGGTAAGAATGATGAACTTCAACAAACCCCATCATCGTCAGCTTTCGTAATGAAAAATAAAAAAAATGGAAAGTGTTTTAAGTGTGGAGAAATCGGACATTTCCAGAGCGAATGTAGGAAAAATAAAAATAACAATGAAGAAAACAAAAATAACACGTGTTATTATTGTGGCCAGTTTGGACATTATAAATCCAGTGCTGGTTTAATAAAAA
The DNA here is from genome assembly GCF_061612785.1 of Hesperophylax consimilis. Lineage (NCBI taxonomy): Eukaryota > Metazoa > Arthropoda > Insecta > Trichoptera > Limnephilidae > Hesperophylax > Hesperophylax consimilis. The sequence goes on from NC_142852.1 coordinate 13,423,761, forward strand.
TAAAGACTCAAGTAAATACAACACAAAGAAAAGTAATGCGTTTGTCTTATTAAATAAAATTTACGACAATTATCAAGATTCTAAGTGGCTCGTAGACACCGGTGCGGATGAACATATGTGTTGTGATAAAGCCTTATTTACAAATTTAACAGACATTTTGAATAAATCAGTGATAGTCGGTAATGGCGAGTCAATTAGTGTGTTGGGCTGTGGCCAGATGGCGGTACAGGTGCAAAACAACACGGAATGGGTTGACACTACCATAGACAACGCGCTATTCGTACCAGATTTGAAAGTTAATCTGTTCTCTGTCAATCGCGCTATTAAAAAGGTTATGTTATGATGACAGATGACAAGTCTTGCAAATTTTACAAGGATGGAGATATTTGTGCCGTAGCGAAACGAGACGGAAGCGGTTATTATATGGATTTACGTTTTAAATGCAATACTGCAATTGTGACAAAATCAGAACTGAATGATTTTAGTTTATGGCACGAAAAATTAGCTCATCAAAATTTTGAGTATGTCAAGGAAGTTTTACAGAAAAACAACATCGATTCACAACAAACATTAGTTCCGGAATGTGAAAGTTGTTTACAAGGAAAAATTCACCGATTGCCGTTTGCAAAAAGTAATTACACCAGCAAGAAGACATTTGAAGTAATTCACGCGGATACGTGTGGCCCAATGGAAGAAATGTCATTAGGGGGGTCGAAGTACTTTGTTCTGTTTAAAGATGACTACTCGAATTTTAGATATATTTATTTTGTTCAAAATAAATACGACATCAAGAATTGTATTGAAGATTTTCTAAATAAAACTGAAAATATAACTGGAAATAAGGTTAAAATCTTTCGAAGTGACAATGGACTGGAATTTATAAACAAAGAAGTGAAAGAAATGTTCTCAAAGCGTGGCATAACCTATCAAACGACTGTTTCATATACTCCAGAGCAAAATGGAAAGGCTGAAAGAGAAAATAGGACTCTAGTGGAGGCTGCAATGCTATATGCAAAAAGTTTACCAAAAAACTATGGGCAGAAGCTGTAAATACTGCAGTTTTCGTACTTAATAGGACTGGAAAAAAAAAAGTAAACGGAAAATCTCCCTTTGAAGTATGGACAAACAGACACTTTGACATCCGTCAATTGAAAGTGTTTGGTACACCTGTATATGCGCACATTCCTAAAGAAAGATTAAGAAAATGGGACAAAAGGGGTGAGAAAGGACTAATGGTTGGTTACAGCGAAGATGTGAAAGGGTACAGGATATATTTTTCACATAAGAATACCATAGAAACAAAAAGGGATGTAATTTTCTTAGAAAATGAAAATAAACTCCAGGAATCAATTGAGATAATATCTTTAGAAGACAAACCATCACAAAAGACTGAAAAAATGGTAAATGAAGGAATTAGAACATTGGAAGATGAAGGTGGTATGAAAATCTCTACTGAAGAAGATATGCTATATGAAACCAAATCGGAAAGTGATAATGAACCATGTGTTGATGAGTTAAGTTCAAATGTGAAGATAATCCACTAGCACCCTACTGTGAGAGATCAAAAAGAACAAGGAAACAAACTTCTTTCTATAAATGAAACAATGTACACATTAATGTTGATCCTGATCCGATGACGTACAAAGACGCTGTGAGTAGGGTTGATGCTTCCAAGTGGCAGGAGGCCATTGAGAGAGAGCTGCAAACACTGAGAGAAAACAATACGTGGGAAGTGTACAATGAGCCAGTGGATCCAAGTAAGGTTGTTGGTAGCAAATGGGTATTCAAAATTAAAGTTCCAAATGAATATAAAGTCCGGTTGGTTGCTAGGGGGTTTGAACCAGATAAGTTGTTTATTTATCAATACTACATTAGCCAAAACAAATATATCTGAAACCTGAGATTTGAACGGGTTTTTAATATTTGATTCGCTTCGAAAATCAAGCAAAAATAACGTAGCCAAAATAATAGTAAGAATAAAACATTTATTTGTCAATAGATAAACTTTACATATTTTTTAATATAAATTCTATTGACAAAAAGGTCACTGCTCAGCTGAGCATTGACCTTTAGCATAGCTATGCATTCCGGATCTCTCCGGGAATGCAGCTGGTTTTCAGCAGTGCCTCCAATATAATAATAATAATATATACATATTTAGGTATAATAATGAACAATGAAAAAATATTAACAATAAAAAATCAAATCAACACAAAAAAATAAAAAATAAAAATAGATATAGTAGGTATACAATTGTGCAAATTAATTATATACTAGCTTTTTGCCCGTTGCAGGCAACTTATGGGTAAAAATACTTTTGAATGTATGATTTGGCGTTGAATGCAGGTGGGGCGAGAGGTGTGTGCCTATTTTTATATTTAAGATGTGATGTAATGCGTAGAAATGTGGTGCGTGGTGTAATGTTTGAATGTGAATGAAGCCAGGAGTGTGGTATTACAAAATTTTAAAAAAGAAATGTATATTTGGAGAAAAATTGTGCCAAGGAGCTTACTGATCATTTTTTCACCGAGCCGTTCGTGTTGTGTAGGTTCAGACGCATAATTTCATACCCATATCGTATGTACGGTTTTTGTCACCGACACTCTTGAAAAGTCCCAGGGAGTTTTATTTGGAAAAAGCATTGCTCAATTAACACGCAAAATTTTAAAACTTTTAAATAAAAAAATGTGGTAAAGATTACGAATTCCGCTTCACGGTAAAACGCAATATTTCACTTTCAAATAAATGGATTTAGCTTTATTCATTCAAAACATGATTTATTTTGTCAGGGGGGATGGAAAAATACGCACTTTTCATTATAATTTGGTTTATTAAGTCACTTACGCGATATGTCAATTAGTATGTGGCACCGTTTACCTAGCCAGTGCGCGGGTTAGGTACAGTACCTACCTACGAACTAATTCAGTTAAAGAAAATAAAATCTTGAAAATATTAAATTAACTCTTAAACCCTACCACTCTGGGAATGTATTTATTCCTACCACGGGGTACTGAAGTACCCCGCGCAAAAAAATTTTATAAAATAGAAGTTTTTGATATTTCTTTAAATATTATTTTTATTATGGCAAAGTAATATGAAAATACAATAAAATTTATTAATAAAAACTAATAGACATATTTGCCTTTACATGAAGGACTGATTTTGTAAAGATGGTCAGCACAAATATGGCGGCGACAAGTGTTACAGACAGATCAAGATTTTATGTCCTATGTGCGCGGACAAAAACAGTAGCGACCAGGTTTGGGATTATCAGGGACCGGCCTATGATCTTCAATATAAATATTCAAGACTGCACGTATAGTTTCTCTGAAATCCCGGGGTAAACTTGGCCTTTGTAATTTTGCTCTCATATGAGGCTTTATGAGTGCCATTGTCAAACTCTTAGAAATTCACGCCGCTTGGTGATTTTCTCTTTATCAATGTTAGTTGACAGCTTGAATAAGACCCAAGAGTTGACATCAACAGCATTTAGCAACCCGTAGAAGAGATACATGGGCTACCTTTTGGTCTTCCTGGACGTCGAGTACTTCTTAAAAAGTTGGTTGAACACATCCACTCCGCATTTGGTTTTATTATAGAAATGTATTATTTCTGGAAGGTACACTTCATTATCCTTGTCAGGGATGTCATGCATGGTGGACAGCATGATTACAACTTTCTTTTTAGCTGACTTCATAGGAAAATACGACAAAAGTGTGAGAGGTCCGTCGTAGGCAAACCTTGATGTGCATCTCTCTCGATTTTTAGTGTCCAAGAAAACCGGAGGAATTCATCGTTTATTTTTCATTACAGTTCCAACTAATGTTATCCCTTTTTCCAATAATTTCTTGGCTGTGGGTATAGACGTGAACCAATTGTTAATTGTCATATCTCATTACACTGCATACACTGTCATTACATTCATAACACATTATTATTCCATGAATGTCTCGTTATTGGGCGCAGGCCCTCCCTATCAACACTGTTATCTAACCATTATCACAAAATAAAGAAAATCATAAATAATGTGTAAACTTACCAGAGAGATGTCGAAAAACAACTTCAGTAATTCAAGTATAACTGGAAGGAAGAAGTAACACTATTCCTACCACGGGGTACTGGGGTACCCCGGAACACCTGTGGACGCGACTGCACTTGCCGGGAGGTCACGGCTTTCTGACGTACTTGCGCGCCAATTATCGAGAGTAGATTAGCTAGAGCGATTTTTGCAACAGTGCAATATTGTTAAAATTGTTGATATTTTAAACACCAGGGGGGTACTCCAGTACCCCAGGTAGGGTTTAAGAGTTAATATATATAACCTAACCTAATCTAACTGTGATTTTCTATAGCAAAAAAATGCCCCTTTAATAACGCCTGCTCGCGTCCCCTTTAGAGTTACATCCCAGTTTTCAAGTAGTTTGTGGGCTACGCTATTCTCTGTCCACGATAAGAACGACCTGTTGGAGTACCAAATTAGGTTCGTTCTGCGCATACCACCCCCCCGCTCCTTTCCTTCGCCATCGCTCGGCTATCTCCGGCAATCTTCGCTGACAATTCGTTATTCGTTAGTGCCTGCGCTTAGAGAAATTAACCCATTCAGACCCTGCTATAAAATGGATGTTCAGCCGATATGTCCGAATTCATTATCACCAATTACGAAAAACAAAAAAGGACAGGTAAACATTATTTATGTGTTATTTGTATGACTATTCGATTTACAACAATGCATTTTTATAATTCAAGGATATAGATAGGTAATATATGTATAAAATTTGTGAATGTTGGTGTTGATCGGTTTTTTTTATGTTTATAGTTGGTGCACAAACCTCAACGGACAATGATAGTAAATATGTATCGAAAAAAAATTCGGAATATCGATCACATTGTTGATGAACTAGAGGACAATAATGATAATTCGTTAGCTTTTGAAATTTCAAATGAATCATCTGAGGAAATTTTTTTTTTTTTTTAATGGCAATGATGATATTTTCATCTTTGGATTGATTTCTTAGCCGATTTGATAAATCTGATGCCTAATAAAGTACAATATGTATTGTAATACTATCATCATCATTATTTGAATGTATTAAAATGTTTTAATTTTTTATTTTATTTATCGGTAGGAAAATAAATTAAATAATTAATTTGTTAAAAAAGTGGGTCTAAATGTGTTAACGCTCGTCCTTTTAGGAGTGGGGCGAAGGGGCGGAGACATGCGTGTCCACGGGTTGTTCTAAAGTTGGACCGAGAATAGGTTTGTATAGACTGGTTTGTGATTTGATTCTAATACCTTTTCCCATGTTCTAATATAACCTAACCTCAAAAACACGCAAAATTTAAAAACTTTTAAAAATGTAATATGTATGTTTGCATATAAATGAAACAATGAGTGTGTGACCACAAATGTATTAAAATATATGTATGGTTAGAAAGAAATGGATATTTTGAGAAAAAAAGTGCCAAGGAGCTAACTGATCATTTTTTCACCGAGCCTTTCGGATTCTGTAAGTCAAGACGCATAATTTGATACCCATATCGTATGTACGTGTACGACACGTGTCGTCTGCACAAGAAAAAACTGTAAAATATAAGCACCGGCACACATTTACCTTTGTCTTTTGTAATGATTCAAATAAAGCACTTGAGGTATTTCATTTGAACCATTACAGAGTTATTTAAAATATCATAAAAATGCAGGGAATATCGACTCTTGTAGTATGTTTGCATAAACGAATGCGTCTTGAGAAAGACGATATATTCGAAATTTGTAATTTGCATATTGAAAAGAACGCCTTTATAAAAGCGGTTGGTTTTTATTGCGGGTAAAACTCCTTGTATTCGTCCAAGGTCAGTCAGTAACGGCTCTGTGACATCGGGGCCAGTGAGCAGGACCGCACGCTGGATGGACGGCTCTCCGGGACTGGCTGGCAGGCGGGCTGGCTCAGTCGGCAACGTTCAATTCCCTCGATCCAGGGAATATCGACTCTTGTATGTTTGCATAAATGAATGCGTCTTGAGAAAGACGATATATTCGACATTTGCAATTTGCTAATCTTTGAAAGCGTCTTGAAAAAGACGATTGGTTTTTATTGCGGGTGCAACTTCTTGTATCCCTCCAGGCTCAGTCGGTAACGGCTCTGCGGGGCGCTAGCTGGTTCAGTAGGCAGTGGCAGATCCCCTCTCCGAGGCTGGCTGTTGGGAAGGCTCAGTTACATAAGGCTTAAAATCGCTTTGAAAACTAAAGGCAAACACATTACTATCCTATTAGTCGTTAACCCTTAAGTACGCAACGATATCAAAAATGAAATTTTAATATTTAAACCGCGTTAATAGGTTTCTGGGTCTAAAAGAGTTCTTGAAAAAGGTAACAATAAATTATGTTTTTAAATTTTCAGTAATGACAGAGTTCAAATGTTAACTATGGTACACAAAGTTAAGTAAGATATAAATGAAAAATTGTAGCGAATAAGTAGTTATCTGTATTTACTTATTTACAGAGTCTCCATCCTCTATCTTCGCCGAATGTCACAGCGGTGCTGCCAAGGTCTGGAATCCATGAGAGGACATAGTATCAGCGCTCTATTAGCAGCAGACACATACCTGGACGGATGACGAACCTCGTGCTGGCACTGTTGGTGGACGCGGTGCACTCTCTCGCTGCAGCAGCTGGTCCAGTTTCCTCACCACCTAGGATTCTTGCAGCAGATTCTCCATCTTCGTGTGACCTGTTTCTGTACTTCATTTTATTTAACTTAATTTCAATTTCAATTTGTAATATTTATATTTTTTTTTATATCTGCATTAACTGTAAAGCGCCCCTGAGGTGATATCTCAGAAAAGCTGCGTTATACAAATCATCCAATAAATAAATAAATACTCAAATAATCAAATAATTACAAAAACAAGAATATTTCAACTTTGTTTTAAATGAAAGAGTTTTCGTTTTTTCGAATAAAATCATAGAATAATTGGCATTGCAGCCTTTACAAACCCCAGTTGTCCGATTTTTAGTTCATGTAATACTGTTTTCTGTTCCCTGCTTTACTACACTACACAGGATCAATAGTTAATTAATTTTCACTCTCGTGCCGCAGTTCCTCCTAATTTTCTTTACAATTGGCAATATATTTTACCAGAATAATCTTAATAACTATTGTCAAAGTGTAAAAATTTACGAATTTGTTGATTACGCTTTAACGGCATTATATCTGCTCAAGCAAGATTAAGCACGTAACGAAATGTATGATTGCATGAAGCATTTCGACAGCAATTTTCAATTAGTAAATTTTTTTTTAAAATTCTTAATAAAATGTTCTAGAACGCACTAGCAGCTGCTGCTACAGTTCTACAGTTTTGACAGTGAATGTAGGAGTGTAAAAATATTATTTGAAAAAATAATTAAATATATAACTGTACACATATTCACATATATTTTGATATTCGTGATAGAAGCATGACATAATTATCTTTTTACACATACATTTACATTTAAGTTACACGTTCATTTAAGATTAAAAAAATCAAATCTTTTGCAATGCGATTTCGAACAAATTCAAAGAAATCGAAAGGTTATAAATATTTTGATCATTATAAAATTATACTAATTTTATATACTGGAAACCCTCTGGTGAAACATATCATATCTCTATTCTATTACTAGAATTAATTCTGTAAATAGTTTTCGTGAAGGTGAATGTTAACGCAAGGAACAAGAAAAGTGTCCATTCAAAGACTTTTTTCAAGAAAATGCATAATTCCATATAAAAAAATTAGGTTAGTGCGGACGTGTTTTTTCATTTCTCTCTTATGAGAACATGAATAATTGCAGCCAGAAAACGAAATAGTTTTTTCTCAACTGCAAGTCAGCAAGTTTCTCTTCAAGGTACACTATTGGTAAATTGCATAGTTGCACTCAGAACAAAAAAAGGGTTTTTTCTCCGCTGTGAGTCAGCATGTGTTTCAACAAATGTCCTATATGAGGGGTAAGGTGACCTTTCCTAGAAACTGAATATGTGAACTTGGAAAATAAAAAAGGTTTGTCGCCACTGTGACTCACCATGTGGCTTTTTAAATGTGCGTTTTGAGAATATCCATAGATAATCAAGGAACAAAACAAAATTCTCTCTAGGGAGTAAACATGTGCTTCAGATAGCTTTTATAATAACATTTATATGTGCAATTGGAACATAACACAGGTTTTTCGTCACTGTGAGTTAGCATGTGGGTCTTTAGGTAGGCGTTTTGATAAAATGAAATGTTTCACACGGAACATCTTCTTTCGTATGGTGGGGGGTCAGAGGGGGACATCTAGATCTGCGAGCCATTTTAGGGCCTCAGGCGTCGCCATGTGAACCTCATCAATCCCGCCGGGGAATGAATGGAGCGGGCATTCGTTGACCACATGTTCGGTAGTCTGCACCGCACCACATTCACACATCGCCGACTCTTTAAGGCCCCATCTGTGCATCATGTGGGCACAGCGGCTATGGGAGCACCTTAACCTATTGATGGCGGACCAGGTTTTGCGAGGCAGTGAGAACCCAGGCTGTCTCTCGGTGGGGTCATGTATGAGATGGGCATTTCCCACGTTGGCCGTTTGCCACTCAAGTTTCCACCTATCTTCTGGGGTGAGAGGTAGTCGGAGGAGCCTCTCTCCTTCCGCCCAGAAGGGCTTTCGGGACTGCAAGCGGCATGCCGGGTGGGAGACGACATCTTCGTGTAGAGGTATTGCGCTTTTTTGCAGCGCCTTCTTGTATTCCCTCAGTGTTGCAATTTCTCGCCTGATGTTTGGCGGGGTTATGTTTGCAAGTACGGGGAGCCAAGGGAGAGGAGTAGATTTTAAAGTCCCGCTGATGGTTCGCATTGTGGCATTAAGCTGAACGTCTACCATGGAAGTGTGGGCGCTTCTAGCCCATACTGGAGCACAGTATTCAGCCGTTGAGAAAACCAGGGCAATGGATGCTGTTCTGAGCGTGTTGGCGTCGCATCCCCAGCTAGTTCCAGCTAGCTTATTAACTAAGTTAAGCCTTGTCCTGGTTTTTTTACCCACTGTTTCCATGTGTTGCCGGTAGTTCAAGCTCCTGTCCAAAGTAACTCCAAGATAGCGGGAGTGGGGGTCATGGTAAATATTTTTTCCATCAAACTGAACACAGAGTTTGGCATCCGCTTGTGAATTGCTAAGATGAAAAGCTGTCGCAACTGTTTTCGACCCATTTGGCTTTAGTCGCCAATTGAGGAAATATTCTTCCAAAGCCTTTAGGTCAGAATTGAGGATATCTTCTGCTGCTTTAAGGGTTTTGGCTTGAGCTGTGACGGCGATGTCATCTGCGTAAGCAAATTTTCTGCCTTCAGTGTGAGGGAGGTCTCGAGTGTAGATGTTAAATAGCGATGGGGCCAGCACTGAGCCCTGGGCAAGGCCATTATTGAGGGGTATTTTTTTGCTTTTTCGCCCTCCTAGAAAAACCCTGCAGGTACGGCCAGTTAGCAGTTGCTCAATGAGTCGTACTGTGTTGCCATCCTCTATGGTGTCGTACAGTTTAACAAGGAGGCCTTTGTGCCACACCGTGTCGTAGGCCGCAGAGAGATCAATGAACGCTGCCGCAGTCTTCAGCCGTTTCTGGAAACCAGATTCAATGTGTGTTGTCAGTGCTAACACCTGATCGCAGCAGTAACGGCCTGGTCTGAAGCCAACGGAACATGAAAAATATTTTTCTTTACCGTGAATTAGCACTTCAGATAACATGTATGGTTGCACAAGGAACATTAATGAGGTTTTCCTACGATGTAAGACAGCATATGGCTCTTCAGTTGGCTCTGTTGATAAAATGCATACTTGCACTCCAAACATGAAGAGGTTTTTCTCCACTGTGAGTCAACATGTGCCTCTTCAAGAGACCCTTTCGACAACACGCATAGTTGCACACGGAACATGAAAAAGGTTTTTCTACACTGTGAGTCAGCATGTGACTCTTCAAATAATCCTTTCGATTGCATGCATAGTTGCACAAGGAACATTTAAAAGGTTTTTTTCCACTGTGAGTCAGCATGTGGCTCTTCAGTTGACTCTTCTGATTACACGCATAGTTGCAAGCGGAACATGAAAAAGGTTTTTCTCCACTGTGAGCCAGCATGTGTCTCGTTAGGTGGCTCTTTCGATAAAATGCATAGTTGCACACGGAACATGAAAAAGGTTTTTCTACACTGTGAGTCAGCATGTGACTCTTCAAATAATCCTTTCGATTGCATGCATAGTTGCACAAGGAACATTTAAAAGGTTTTTCTCCACTGTGAGTCAGCATGTGGATCTTTAGGTTGCTCTTGCGATAACTTGCATAGTTGCACACGGAACATGAAAAAGGTTTTTCTCCACTGTGAGTCAGCATGTGTCTATTTAGTTTACTCTGTTGATTACTTGCATAGTCGCACTCCAAACATAAAAGTGGTTTTTCTCCACTGTGAGTCAGCATGTGTCTATTTAGTTTACTCTGTTGATTACTTGCATAGTCGCACTCCGAACATAAAAGTGGTTTTTCTCCACTGTGAGTCAGCATGTGTCTCGTTAGGTTGCTCTTTCGATAAAATGCATAGTTGCACACTGAACATGAAAAAGGTTTTTCTGCACTGTGAGTCAGCATGTGGCTCTTCAGTTGACTCTTCTGATTACACGCATAGTTGCAAGCGGAACATGAAAAAGGTTTTTCTCCACTGTGAATCAGCATGTGGCTCTTCAGCTGACCCTTCCGACAACACGAATAGCTGCACACGGAACATGAAAAAGTTCTTTCTCCACTGTGAGTCAGCATGTGACTCTTCAGATGATCCTTTCGATTGCATGCATAGTTGCACAAGGAACATGTAAAAGGTTTTTTTCCACTGTGAGTCAGCATGTGGCTCTTCAGTTGACTCTTCTGATTACACGCATAGTTGCAAGCGGAACATGAAAAAGGTTTTTCTCCACTGTGAGTCAGCATGTGGCTCGTTAGGTGGGTCTTTTGATAACATTCATAGTTGCACACTGAACATGAAAAAGGTTTTTCTCCACTGTGAGTTAGCATGTGCATCTTCAGCTGACCCTTCTGACAACACGCATAGCTGCACACGGAACATGAAAAAGGTCTTTCTCCACTGTGAGTCAGCATGTGCCTCTTTAAATTTCGCTTTTGAGCATTTGAATAGGTGCACTTGGAACAAGAAAAAGGTTTTTCTCTTACATTGGTGCTTACGTTCATTGCAAAATTTGACTTAGGAGAGAAGGAGTAGTTGCGATGGGGAGGAGTGTATCCATTTTCCACAAAATGCGTCTGAAGATCTGTCGACAAATTTGAAAAATAACTTGGATGAAAATGACTCGGTTAAACTTATTTCCTAAACTAAGAGTAAATAAGCGAAGTAAGTTCGTAGAAACTTTTAAAATATAGGCGTGGCCGATTTGTTCAAGTTTACAATGAAAATTGGTTTTACCTGCTGCCTTGGTAATTCTCCCAAAGCGTTCTAAGCATTCCTCTTTAACATTCGGCAGGTCTATGTCAATTTTCATATAAGTAAGCCCCGCTTCAACTTGTCGGGGTCCGAGATCCGCGTTTATGGTAACTGTCTCCACATTTATGCTTCCTGGAATAAAAAAGGACAATAAATAGAATGTATCTTTGCATGGCCAGCCCCGAACCAAACGGCGCCTGGCGCGAGTTTAATTGTGGCTGCCCTAACAGTCTAAATTAGTACACGCCAAAGCAAGATATCACTCTAATCAATGAAATGATGATTTGTGTTTTTTTTTAACGCGATATTTATCAAAATTAATACAAAGGGCCATGTGTTAGGTTAAATATTCGACACCCGGAGCAAACTGCTCCAATCGTACCCACATGGGGTAGCCCTGTATCTTCGTATCTTGAAAAAAACAAATTACGAATAAAGATACCATTGATCAACAATGGAGAAACGGGAGTTTGGATGGAAGTTTTAAAGGTCAATATCAGATTCAAATGACCTCAGACGTCTGCTTGAGGGAACTTCTTCAAGAATTAAAAACCCTGCTCTAGAACACCGTAAGTAGAGAGTTTTAAGTCAATGGGATAGTGTTTTCTCAATCAATATTTGTGAATTTGTAGCGATCGATACTGCTAGAGTATTCGAGAAAGCCGACCGGTTTAAAACGCATGGACTGAGAATGTACGAGACAGTTTATGCAACAAATTTCATCGCGTAATGTAAATAGGTACCAGCTACCTGTCTAAGAGCTACCTATTCGCGACGTCCAAGCGAGCTACCTACGACAATACTTTGCGAGTTGGACTATGTACATTGCGCGCATTCGCTAGAAGGTTCTAGCCTATTGCCTAGGCACAAATCTAGCGCCATAGAAACTACCAGAAGAATCTCGCTGAAGCGATGGACCCGTAGTTTACCAGCTGTCTCGTGTATTTACCACCGCCGCCGGCTGGGCTATATAAGTAGGCCCAACGCAGCGAGTAGTCAGTCACATTAACCCAGTCAGCCAACGTATAACGCCGCGTTTGTAACCTTGATCTAATTATTCACCCGCATTCCGCGCCAAAAATAATATAGTGCCTCCTCGTATTTATCCTGTAAAATAAACGCGTTATTGTGTGTATTAATTGCTTTTTGTGCACTTTTAAATAAACGCTCCAACTGAATAAATCGAGAGTTTATTTAGTGCACCAAGTTAACCACAAATTTTTAACGTATAAAAAATCCGTGTTATTTACTTTTACTTACCGTCCAAAATAAAATTAGCTGAAAATCGAGGAGTCGACAACTTATTGTAAATAATATCATACATTTAAAAGAGTGCTGTATTTTGATGGTTTCCGGCAAGGACGCATTTTAAGGTAAATACTATATACATCACATGAATTACAAGACAGGATGTTGTGAAAAAGTATTTGTCCTGTTTGCACGACGTTTCAATTCAGAGATGGATTCCGGACGTCCGAATTTAAGGTTCTATATTTTATACGTATGAAATGCAATTGACTGGCTGTTTGAGTACTCTCCACATATTGCAAGCATTCCTTCGTAACAGCTGGAAGGTCGAAATCTAAATCTGAAAATGCAATTTCACCTCCACCTTCTTCCTGGAGCCCTGGTTCCGTCTTGATGGATATAGTATCTGGCTTCAGTAGATCCATGGTCTGCTTTGGTAGAGTTTGGTAATTTGTTTAACCCCAAACAAATATATCTGAAACAGAACAAAGTTTTAACGGACTTCGAAAATAAATCAGTTTTTTTAAATTTGGATTCTCAAGTCGTAGCAAAAATACAAATTAGAAAACCTTGAAACCTTGTTTTGACAAAGGTTGAGAGGGACGTCGTTTATCGTGGGTAAATTCTTTATTTGTTTACTGTTATGTCTACCGCCATTCCGTTGTAATCCACCTGAAATAAAACATCCGTAATACGTATATTTGTTGTAATTTTTAAAAATGCATTTGAAATTCCAATCTAATAATAGGTACATGTCAAATTGACAGTTTAAACATTCTGCTCTGACAAAACGTCCAATGATTCCCTAACTAAACTGGAAGAACGGCCGCTTCCAAAATGAATAGCAATGAATTTTAATATTATTACTTACCAATAAGCATCAAATGCATGGGATAATAAGTTTAACAGGGCGGGATAAACAGAGTTTAGAAACAGGAAGAAAGACTGTCGGAGAAGAAAGCACATGTCAAAAAATATATAGGTTATGCATAGACAAGAATGGAGTCATAGACAATTAATATAATTTTCATGAACATGGCCTTTACTTCCGTATTGTAAATATTATAGCTCCATCAGCAGACAACCTGCTCGCATGCGATAATTATCTACGTTTTCTATGGTTTTTCTATCATCGAGTAACAGGGGGGGTCGACTCCGACCTAAATTTTGGTCCTAGAATGGTGGCGCTTTATGTGACGTCATAGCAATATTTAAAATGCCAATATCCAATAGGAACACTTTGAACGCCATAGAAGAACTGAGTTGTATAAAATGGGATATCTGTGGTAACAAAAGTCAAAACACCACATGTTTATGGTTATGTTCATGGTTCTTCGCCGACGTAAATATTTGTGAAAAGTGAAAGTAGATTTGTTAAAATGCCTCGCTAATTTCGCTGTAGTGTCGAAAGCTGTGAGGATGTTGTTTCAGTGCGACACGACAATAACGAGAGTCTGTTTCGGGAATGGGCGTGGAGAATTGGCAGAATAGATTATATTTATTACCCGATTTTGGCAAATTATGCACATGTTTGTAGTTCGCATTTTGCAAAAAAATTAAAAACGACTTGTGGCTCGTTGAAAAAAGATGCTTTGCCGACCCTTAATCTTCCAGATATCGGAATATATCGGGATTTACCTGGTGCACAAGGGACCCGGGATGTTAACCAAAATGCAGGTGCGAATCTCCCTCTGTTTGTTTAATGTTTCTAATGTAACTTATCATTAACTTTATTTATTATTAGAGAGATAGAATGAAATAATAGACGTTGATTTGAGTCGTTATTATGATAAAGATATTCATTCAATAGAATTATTATTTCTTCAAAGCCAGCAACTGAATTACAGATATAATATTCTATGTTTTGTTTGAGTAATGTGATGTTTATTTATTTCAGAAGCTAATGTCTTCCCTGAACCCGGCAGCGGGCTCATTGCTGCCAAAATGGACGTAGAAGCGTATACCTTCATACGCTTCTATATACAACTGTTTTATTTTTCTCTAAAGGAAATAATATTCTAATATTCTGTTTTGGTGTGTTAACATTTTATTGTCATTTAAAATGTGTTTTGTGTTTACACAAGCTTGTATGTCCCTTTTTTGTGTTATCTGTGTTTGAGTAATAAAATAATTCATGCAATTATGAGTTTTTCATTTTTAAATAATATTTTAGGCTAATAAATTGGGACCGTATTTATATTGTCTATGGTAGTACCGTTTTTTTTTTTACTATCCTCTATCTTTGGTCGATGGTTTGTGACGTCGTGACAACTATTCCCTTCTCATGCCCTTCTCCACCCTTCTCTTTCTTTTTATCTTAGTTCCAAAAAAATCCGTCGGACGAAATATGTTCAGTACTAAAAGCACGAAGATGACGATCTAGGTGTAGGTTCATTTATGTCGAGTAATTATCAACTAATTTTCGATAGAAAGCGTATTTTGGAATTTCTAATAGATAATTATCTATTACAAAGCAGTAGATAATTGGACTATTGGTTTTAGTAGTAGTTCAACTGTCAAAAAGTGTTACTTGTAGGGTTTGCGTGTGTCGTATTTTTGTTAATTATTGTAAAAATGGTGAGTTTTGAAGATTTGACGCACATACAAGCGATCGAAGACATGGAACATGCCGAATATTTAACTGAAAGGCCACCAAGAAAACTTTTTTCAAGAAATGATGCATTTAGTCTGAGTAATGAACTGTTCATAAAAAAATTTCGACTATCTAAACAATTGGTGCTCAAATTAATTGATCTATTGTCGCCTTTGATGAAAGAACCGTATAAAATCAAGTCTGTAGATGAACGAAGGTAAAAACGATTAATGATCCCCGTTATATGCAAACAAATCATTTTTTGTACTCAATCAGTTGTTTTTTTTTCAGATTTTAATTGCGTTGAATTTTTTGGCACAGGATCTTACCAACATCCTATCCTGTTGGGTCAAATTTAAATATGGCAGTATCGCAATCTACTGTATCAAAATCTATTTGTTAAGTAGTGAATGCTTTAAATCATCCTACCATTTTTGACAAATGGGTGCGATTCCCATCTACATTAGCTGAGTTAGAAGCAATTAGGAATGTGTAAGTTATTATTTGAACCGTATTGAAATTTTAAAGTCCTGTACATTTTTTTCAAAGTATGTATATAGTTTGAACATTATTATTTCAGATTTTATAATGAACATGGATATCCCGGAGTTGTAGGATGTGTGGATTGTACACATGTGGCAATAGTTCCACCTTCAAACATATCCTCTGATGAACGATCATATGTGAATAGGAAACAATATCATTCCATTAATGTACAGTTGGTAAGTAATTGAGTTTTCCTTAATTGCTAGAAACATAATTATTAGTGATATATCAAATGAATATAATAAATCTCACACCATCGAAAATGTACTTTTTTTAGATATGTGATGCACGGCTCAAAATCATACATGTTAATGCAGTGTTGGAAGTGCTGGAAGCACACATGACTCGCTCATTTGGAGGAATTCTAGCATTGAACCTTTATTAGAGATGTTATATAGAAGAGGCCACCGAGGATTTTATGTGATATTTTATCTAATCATCTTTCGTCATTTACTTGAAAATAGAACAAAGTTAAGGTCTTCAAAACAAGTTATATTTCCCCAGCATTCATCATTAGATATGTACCTATACGTCTAATGAGTTTCTGATATGTATGTTCCACTGTTATATTAAAATAAAGAGCATTGATAATTTTTCACCTATGAATGTATATGTATTTTTACAACAATATCATTATTCATATTCCTATTTTTAGGTGACTCTGGATACTATTTGCGGCCGACCCCAATTGCAAATGTGCAACCTCACTCAGTCGAAGATCGCCATAATACTGTGTTTAGAAAAGTACGTTCAGTGATCGAAAGGTGCAACGGTGTGTTGAAAATGTGCTTGTTAAAGCATAGGTGCCTGCATTATAAGCCTGAAAAGGCATCTCAAATAATTAATGCATGTGTCGTCTTGCACAATATGTGCATTGATAATAATAAACCATGATGAACCAGAATGAATTCATGATGAGCACATCGATTATGATTTCGGTGATATCAGTACAACCGACAATGTTGGAGGGAGTTCAACAAATGTTGATTTGCTTGCTGGAAGGGCTCTTCAGCGTCAAATTGTAAATAATTATTTTAGAAGGTGATTTAGAAACTATTAAAGATTTATTTTATTGCTGTTTATTATAGGCACATCATAGGTTTATTGTTTTTTGAATTTACATTCGTATTATTTTTTTTAATTGCTGCTTCGTTCTGTTTTTTTCTTCTATTTTTATTAAATTAGTTTTATGTTTCTGAATAACTATCTGTGAACATTAATGATTGGTCTGTTTTTTTGTCATCGTCTTATGTATATTGTATTGCTAAGACTGTTTATTTTCCTCAAATTAATAAATAAATACAAATATGTATGTATACATATTATTAAATAAATAGTAAAAAAAACAATATTTGACAGTGTTCCTATAAGTTGCCCGAGAATAAAATATATTAAAATTTGTAGTACCTTTATTTTTTATTAATCACCTTACTTTACTTTCATTCCAACATACATAGTGGTACATTCATTTGTATAACATGTGGTACGATGCATTTTAGTAAGCATGTGTGTGTGTGTGTTACAATGCAATAATTGATATCAAATATCTCAGGAGATTTGGTAATAATTAAAATAAATATTTTATTTATTTATTACAAAATCCTTTTTACAATTATAACAATTTTTGACAATAAAATATAAAAGTATACAATATTAAGTTTAAAAGTTGAGTAATCGGTATACTATTTTATTGCATTTTTGTTTAATTTGTGGATTATGCTATTCTACTAGGCTATGCCTGTCCCAGAGTAGCGTTATAGAACGCAATTCTATTTTATTGTATTTGTCATAGTATTTACTTTTATAGAACCTACATAATATGTTAAAATATTTTTATTAGTTCCCAGTATGCAATCGATTGAAATGTATTAAATAAAGGGACATAAGGACGTAAGGACGCCAACTACTAATATTTTTAATCTGTTTGATGTTCCAAGTTTAGGAAAAATCTATGCTAAAAATATTCTAGTTCATCACTTAAAAAATAAACCAGAGGCAAACCCCTCTCACGATCATAAAACCAGAGCCAAGCAAATAGACATGCTAAATATTCCTAAATGTAATTCTACCTTTGGACAAAGAAACTCTGAATGTTTAGCAATAAAATTATATAATAAACTCCCTCTCAACATAAAACAAAGGAAAACGAAAAATAACTACATTAAGGACATCAAATCTTGGCTTAAAGAAATATCGGAAGAAGAACTAGCTAATATATTTAAAACATCATCTTAGTCGCTGAAAACGTATACTAACATATATATAGTCCCCCTCAGCACAGGATCTCCCAGTGAGGAGGACTTCAATGATCTGTTTTAATTTTATATATATATTTTATTTCATGTGCCATACAAAAATGTACCTAATTATTTAAAAAAATAACTAAATAAAAAAAAGTTATTTTATTAATACAGTTTCTTTTGTGTACTTAAGTGTTTCATTTCTTTTACCGTTGGAAATGATCAATTTTTTTGGTATATGACCTAACTTAACTTATGGAAAATAGCAAAAAGTTAATGGTATTACTTTTTGCTATTTTCCATAAGTTGTACAATTTTTTTCAAGTATAGATTAGTTTGCCTTACTAATCTATTTTTTTTAGCCACAACTAATTGCTGCTTTTGTATCTCAAGCTTCTCCCTTTTGATCTTCATGTTCTCTTCAGAATATTTTTTTTTTGCTACCATAATGCTCCTTACTCTTTTTTTAAATAATTTGGTGTTGATTGTCCCAAGATGCAATCTACTTCAATATCACTTTGATCATCACCTATGGGACTGTTCACAATTCTAACATGATCTATGGAAACCTCTGTATTGTCAACTGCATTAAAATCATTGGAATTGTGTAGTGTTGTGACTACATCTGTATCATCTATCCCCATATTAAACGTCGCTATAGATTCGGAGACACCCACGTGTCCCTGTATCGATGCTGGGTTAGTTGTCTACAGGATTCTGGCTTCGTCTTCCGTGAGGTCTTCTTCAAGAGACGGTCTTCCACCTGTGCCCCTCGCAAACCGAACTAACTTGGCCTGTTTATTTTTAGTTTTGGCTTTTAAGTATTGCCAACACTGAAAAATAAGAAAGTTAAAGGTTAATAATGTATTCAACACAACCTTTTCAAAGTATTAACATTCTGCTAATATTATTTATAAAAGTGCGACAATATAAGTGATGTCAGTTTATTACAAGATATGATGAGGGGTGTGGGAGGGATGGGGGATATAGGTATAGGATAAAGAGACGTAGGACGGGAGTAGATGGGAAGGAAGATTGTGTGGTCTTTTTTAGTGATGTGCAGGACGCATTTACACTATCGAAAAATTGCGACTCTTATCGTTAAAACGAATACTAAATTATTAATTTTTTTATTAAAAATGAACAGTAACTGATTTGAATCCCCTGAAATAGTATCGCTGATAAATTATCATGTTCCTAGTAGACCAACTAGAATCATATTATACTCATATTATTGTAACAATACTGCCACTAATGCTCAACAATTTTTTTTAATATATCGCCTGCGTAGATAAAGAAATGATTTTGAAATCAATGATGAATGAAGTCTGTTATCATTTATAAAAGATGCACAGAAATATGTTTTTCGTTAGCAAGAATCAAAAGATAATTAATAAAGCGTACTTTATTCACTATTTGTATTTTATGATATTGTTGATTAAATCACCGTAACAATATTTTATTTGGAAAACAACAGTTTGTAGATGTATATGTGTAATTTACCTGAGAAATTAATGATTGATTACATTACTACACTAACACATTTTAGCTTTAATAATTATACAGAACAGCTAATGCATTTTATTTAAAATTACAACAAGAATTACCCCATTAGACATGTAATTTGGTTTATTTGGAAAAATAATAAATTTTAAACACATTTTTAATTAACTTTAAATGTGAACTTACGTAGGTAGTACATCAAGTTGAATACATATTTGTAATTCGCTAACACTACACTGGCTTTACATTTTTATCCCAAAGAACTTTAACAAGCAATATTTTAGACACGAAATGATATAATTTAACTAATTTCGGAGACCGTGTCGCGTGGCCTCGAGCGAAATGTGAAACTCTAAGCCAATGAGATCTGTTATTTATTTCTAAAAGAAAACGGAGTTGGGCGTGTCGGTTTCAAGGCCAGACCCATAAATAAACCACTAACTATCATCGACATCCTCGGGCTTTATGTACGTAGCATATTGGTCCTCTATTTAACCATAAATATGTGAAGAAAAAAATTTGCGCGCAAATAAAAATACGTCACACACCCTCGACGAGGATAAAGGAAACTAAAAAAAGGCGCGACCATAGACAATATTTATTTATTTATTTATTGTAAGAAGCAAACAGCAATTTTATACAGGATAAGTTATACAAGAGGTTAAATATGAGGTAAGCCAAAATAGTTTCTTATGCTAATGTTGGTTAATGTGATATAATACAAAATTGTAATTGGTTATAACCATTACCTGAAAATGGAATTAACAAAAAATAAAAAATAAGAATCATATAAATATATTATAAGGAAGAAGGAATAGGAAAGGGCAAGAGGCAGAGGAAGATGGGATGGGGACAGGAGACGCTCATGTTATACCTTTTCTATAACTGTGCATTGATTTAATTAACATTTGTGGTCGTACGCTTGACTTCGTTTCGGTATTTCACAAGAGTATTATTAAGAATATCGATATTGTTAAATTGCGTGTTATATTGCGCGCATATACGGGGGATTGGAGAATTTTTTCTAAGGTTGGTTCTGCACGTGGGCAAATGAAAAAAATAGTTTTGTCTGGTTGGCCTTGTAGGTATGTGAATTGTTAAATAATTTACGAGTTCAGGAGAGTCCAGGCCGTTATTCAGAATTTTGTATAAAAACATTTGATCAGATATTAATCTACGTGTTTGAAGTGGAGTAAAGTTGTGAAATTTTAAGGATTCGGTGTTATTTGCAAAGAGTAATTTAAATTTATAATTTATGTGTTTAAAAAATTTGTTTTGCACACTTTCGATTCTCTCAAGATGGCATTGGTAGAACGGTGCCCAAATTAGTGTGCAGTATTCTAAGTGGGGGCGGATATACGTGGTGTAAAGGGAATACATAGTTTTAATAATGCGAAAAGGTTTAGATATCCGAATTATAAATCCCAACATTTTATTGGCTTTGTTGATTACTTCGTTAATGTGTTTGATAAAATTTAGTTTTACATCCAGTACTACCCCAAGGTCACGGATTGATTCTATTTCATTGATATGTGTATCATGAAAGTTATAATTAAAATAAATTTTATTTTTGTTGCGCGTAAAAGATAATTTGTTGCACTTAGAAATGTTTATGATTAATTTGTTTAATTTACAGTATGCAAAAAGACGATTTAGGTCTTCTTGAAGTTTTATGCAGTCATTGATAGATTTGACTACTAAGTAAATTTTTTTGTCATCTGCATATGCAAGGTAGTTAGCATGTAAAAAACATTTATAAATATCAAATATATATACATTAAACAGTAATGGTCCCAGATGGGAACCCTGCAGTACGCCAGAGGGCACAGTTAAGAAACTAGACTTAGTTCCCTCAACTGATACGCACTGTAGTCTTTTCTGCAGATATGAAGTTAGCCACCTAAGTAAGTTGCCATGGATTCCTAATTGGTGTAATTTTTTAACGAGGATAGAGTGGTTAACTTTATCGAAAGCTTTCGAGTAATCTGTGTAGATAACATCAACTTGGTGTCCATTATCCATATTGCTTGTTAAGTATTCAGTAAAGTTGACTAAGTTTGTTATTACTGACCTTTTTTGTAAAAAAACATGTTGTTGATTTTGTATGCTGCGGACAATATATTTATTTTGGGAGGTGGTCAATGGGTACCGCCGCCCCGGGAACCATACTCTGGGTTACCAACACCTCTGCCACAGGTCACCTGAAGTGGTTCGCTACGTTTGGTGACTTAGCAGGGGTGCCCGGGCTCATGGAGGGTTGTGCGTTCTGGATCACACTGATGAATGGGTCGGCCTACTTACTGCGGGGCGGGCCGGGCTGGGAGAGGCCGGTTGAGGGAGATCCAGTAAACCGGTTATCGCTGTCCGGGCCGCTGGATAGTACAGGGGCCCGACCCTTGGGCTCACGACCAAGGGTGGGCTGCCCCATCAGCCAGTGAAAAAACCCTGCCGCTGATGTTGTGCCGGTTCGTGACCGGAGAGGACCCAGCATCCAGCGTTTGGGGCGCACTGGGCGACCTCCACAGCCGGACTCTCCTGCCCATTGCCTAGAACCGCAGTCAGAAGAACATACCTTACATTTGGTGTATCCAGTTGCTTCACTCTCCAACTCCCCACCCAACCTTTATAACCTAATCCTTCCCAACCCATCCTAAATCCCACAAACAAATAAAACAAACTTAACAACTATGAACTCACAACAACAAATTAATATAAACTCAGCGACAGCGAACAGTAGGAGTCCTCAGTGTGGACCGAGGATGAAGGTGAATTTCGCTAACATTCGCGGTCTGCACACCAACCTAACTCCCATCCACCACCACCTTCTCTCACAAAATCCCCATCTCCTCTTCCTTACGGAAACACAGATTGCCGAGCCCCCAGATACCTCCTATCTGAACTGCCCAGGATATCATCTGGAAAGCCTTTTCAGGCCAAAAGGAGGTGTCTGCCTTTACAGCCGTGCTGACATCAGCTGCGCTCGTCTCGCAAATATCGAGAGCGCAAAACACGAAGAGTAATGGGTACGTGTGGATCTCACCGGTATGATGAGAATTTATGCGTGCCTATATCGCTCACCAAACCTTGCCGAATCAGACACTGTTGAGTTTTTTAAATACTTGAGTGACACTGTAGATATTCTCTTGCCCCGTTACCCATCGGCCGAGTTTGTAATCCTGGGGGACTTCAATGTTCATAATGAACAATGGCTGAAGTTCTCGGGCCCAACAAACTCTGCCGGTAGATCAGCGGAATCCTTTGCTCTTATCCATGGACTAAGCCAACTCGTCGAATCTCCGACCGGAATACCAGACATCCGATCACATCGAGCCAACCTACTCGATTTGTTTCTCACTAGTGAGCCACTCGGGTACAGAGTGGAGGTGACAGCGCCCTTAGGATCCTCTGACCACTGCCTGATTACCACCTCTGTCCCATCCTCCATGAACCGTCAACCCGACAAACATGTAAAGAGGAAGGTATGGCAATACAATATGGCAAAATGGGATGGCATGCGGTCTTTCTTCGGCGCCTTTCCTTGGAGTACTGTATGCTTTAGCTCCGAGGACCCATCAATTTGTGCACGCGAGGTAGGAGAAGTAATCACATCAGCAATGGATTGCTACATTCCCTTCTCCGTCAAATCCTCTGGAGCGGGCACAAAACCATGGTTTGACCATCGCTGTGCTGAAGCTGTCAGACTCAAAAATACGGCTTTTAATGCACTCCGGAAGATTAGCTCCATGAATAACCTTTCGGAATACCGAAAACGGGCAAGGGATTGTAAGAGAGTTCTAAATAGAGCTAAGAGCAATCACGACCAGAGAATTGCGAAAAAGCTGGCTGACTGCCCCACTGGTAGCCGTGCTTTCTGGTCACTCGCTAGCTCGATCGGAAGAAATTTCTGCAGAACCACTTTCCCACCCTGACCAAGCCTGATGGTCGGCTGGCTAACTCGGCCCGCGAGAAGGCTGAATTATTAGGCAAAATTTTCGCGGAAAACTCAACTCTTCAAGATAACGGAGAGACTCCCCCTTCCATTCCGCACTGCGGTTTTCAAATGGAGGAACCGAAGATCCGGAACAGAGAGGTTCTCCGAGTCTTGAACGAGCTGAAAGTCGACAAAGCCAGTGGGCCGGACGGAATACCTGCCTTGGTCCTCAAGAGGTGTTCTGCAGAAATGACTCCAGTGCTCGCGAAATTATTTAGGCTCTCTCTCAAAGGTGGAAAGGTGCCAGATCTTTGGAAAAAGGCAATCGTCCACCCAATCCCAAAAAAGGGGGACCGTTCCGACCCTTCTAACTACCGCCCCATAGCCATCACTTCCATACTCTCGAAGGTATTAGAAAGGGTGGTTAACAACAAATTGCTCACATATCTCGAGAATAACAATATCCTACGCGATCGGCAATATGGATTTCGTCGAAACCGATCGTGTGGCGATCTACTCGGATATGTAACGCATATTTGGGGGCGGTACATGGAACGTTTTGGTGAAACCCAAACCGTTGGGTTGGATATCTCCAAAGCCTTTGACAGAGTCTGGCACCGGGCGCTTATCGGGAAGCTACCATCGTATGGGATCCACCCAACCCTGCATAGTTGGATTGCGGACTTTCTGAGGGGAAGAACAATTCAAACCGTGGTTGACGGCTCTTCTTCCTCACCGCACCAAATCAATGCGGGGGTGCCACAAGGATCTGTGCTGTCTCCGACGCTGTTTTTATTGCACATCAACGATCTCGTTGAATGTGCACCAATTCACTGCTACGCTGATGACAGCACCGTTCACGAGGGTTATCTTTTTGACAGGCCCCCTTCCACCTATGATGTCCGAACAGCTCGGGAAGTTTTGAAGCGAAAAATTGACCACCATCTAGAGATGATTCGTGCCTGGGGTAAGGCCAACTTGGTCAGTTTCAACGTCTCAAAAACCCAAGCGTGTCTGATTTCGGCAAAGAGGGAGATCAATGACTATCTGGTGCAATTTGATGGGAGCACTCTCCCCAATAAAGACTCCATTGAAATGCTTGGAGTTACTATATCAGACCAGCTCAAGTATCGGGGATCCATAGAAGCCCGAGTAAATCAGGCCTCCAAAAAGTTGGGCGTCTTGTACAGGGCTAGGAGATTCTTCAACAGTGACCAGCTGCTGACCCTGTACAAGTCTCAAGTCCGCCCAACTATTGAATTTGGGAGCCACCTTTGGGCTGGTGCCCCAAAATACTTGATAAACCTGCTTGAGTCTGTGCAAAGGAGAGCGATCCGTCTGATTGACAATCCGTTGTTAACAGACCGATTGCCTTCTCTAATGCATAGACGCAATGTAGGCATGCTGTGTCTGTTCTACAGGTATTTCAATGGAGCCTGCTCCAAGGAGCTAGCAGCATTGATTCCTGATGCACCGGTGCACGTGCGCGAAACTCGACGGACACGAACTGAACACCTGTTCACGGTTGACGTTGGCTTCATGAGAACGGGCCGTTTTTACGACTCGTTTTTATGTAAGTCGGCTCGTATGTGGAACGAGCTACCGGCATCTGTTTTTCCTCCCTCCTATAATCCGAGCCTCTTCAAGGCCCGCATTAACAAATCCCTTCCTACAGCCCCTACCTTACTCCGCCTCACAACGCCACCCAACCGGGTGGTGACATAGTTCCCCTGTCTGTGCACTGCACAGGCAGGGACACTCTTGTGAGGTGTCACATAAAAAAAAAAAAAATAAAAAAAATAGTTATATAAATTTGATCGTACACAATACGCTCAAAGAGTTTACTAAGTACTGTGAGTATTGAGATTCGGCGATAGTTTGCAATGTTACTTTTTGAACCAGTTTTATGGATGGGGATTATAATGGCTTCTTTGAATTTTGTAGGAAATATTCATTTTTTTAAAGACATGTTAAATAAGTTAGTTAAAGGAAATGCAAGATTTTTGGCACATTTTGAGATAAAATATGGCGAGATACCATCACTGCCCGCACCCTTTGTAACATCCAATTCATTCAAGTATTTATTGACCAATGAGTTGTTTATTTGTACGTCCCCGTTCGGGTTATCAATATTAACGCAGGTAGAATTATCTATATTACTGGGATCATCCGTGCCCTCATCGCTTACGTAAGTAGATTGGAAGTTTTTACAGAACAGTTGGCATACTTGATGAGCACCGGTGCCTGACTCGTCTTTTAGGTTCATGATTTGTGGTATGCCATTTGTCCTATTTTTGTTCTTAGCGTAATTCCAGAGATTTTTATTGTTAGTTGGAATACTAGACTCAACTGAATTTATATATTGGGTGTAACAATGTTTCTGTAAGTGTTTTTGTTGTATTCGTTTGATAGAAAACTCTATGTAATCTACTGGATTATTATTTGATTTCCATTTTTTGTGTAGTCTTTGTTTCTCATTTATGATTTTGATTAGGGGAGGTGAGTACCAGTTAGGAAAATTTTTCTTTTTGATGAAACGTTTAGGGACAAACTGGTTAATGGTGTTATTTAAAATGTCATAAAAAGTATAAATTGCTTCGTCAACGTCAGCATTATCGTGAGTGAAAGACCAGTCTGTTTTAGACGGGTGTTGGTTTATTAAATCATAATCAGCTTTATCATACCGATAAATTTCTTTTGGAGGAGCATTGATAGTTGGAAGTGTGTCTAATTGTAGTATGATTTTGAGCGATGGATGGTGTAAATCCTCTTTGACAAGAGGGTTGTATGCTTGATATACAAGGCATTCCTCATTACAGATAACTAAATCTAGTATACGTTTATTGGCATTTTTGATGGAATTGTATTGGTTCAGTTCAGAGTAATGGATTGTGTCAGTAAGTAAGGAAGTAATTGAATTTAAATTTTCAGGTGTTAAGTGTGAATTTCTATCTTTTGGTTTCCATGTTATGGTGGGCATATTAAAGTCTCCAATTACGAGAATAATATCATCTGGGTTTTGATCTTTGACGTTAGCAAGCAAACAAAGGAATGAACTGAGAGCATTTTCATATCCATGTCCCTGTGGTAAGTATAGACAAGAAACATGGATGGTACGTTTTGAAGTATAGTTAGACGGGGGAATGGTTACCCAGATGCATTCAGCATTACAGACCAAGTCTTCGCGAGGGTATGCGTTAAGATTGTTATGAGTTATGATCATGACTCCACCGCCTCGACGAGAATCTGATTGGGTACTAATGCTATTAATTGTAATGTTATTTGTCCTATCCCGTCTAAAAATACTGTAAAATTCAGTTGGTGCCAGTTCCGGATCTAAAATAGAATCAATAAGCCAAGACTCAGATATACCGAAAATGAAGCAATCGTCATTCAAAAGAATATTATTGTGAAAAATCTCAGTTTTAGTTCGTAATCCTCTACAGTTTTGGTATATAATATTTAACATTGTAATTTAGTAGAGTAATAGTTGGGTACAATTTGGTTATAATATATGAGTATAACTGAAGAGTAGTGTATTATGAATGACATGTACGATATTAAATTGATAGAATAATGTACAAAAGTGAGCATCAAGTACAGGAGGAGGGGGGATAGCGAGATAAAGATGGGTAAGGAGAGTGTAGGAGTGTATCTTCTATATTGGGTAGTATATACATTCCTTATTGTAAATATACAAAAATATATATAATTCTCATTCGCAGCCTACCCCATTCATTATCCTAAAATATTATTTTTAAAAAAAAATGTTTAAATTGTCGAAATATTCCATCACAATATGAAAAATGTATATGACATAGTCCTGTCCTGCAAAAACGAGCTTTAAGTATCCTTCTTTACTTCTCATTTTCTCAGGACAGCGCAAGTTAGGTAGAATCTTGTTCCAAGATGAACAATCAATCTGTCTTAAAAATAATTTAAGATTACTTGAAATTTGAAATCAATAAAGAATTATATTTGAAATCAATTATAGGGAAGGATTATGATAGAGAATTTGAACAATTGATCAAATTTCAAGGTTCATTTTAAGGTTCTGTGAAAGTCTAATACAAATTCTGTTTTTATATATTTATGGGCTAGTAGCTTGACAAAACTGAAATAGTAACAGAAATTGAAAAAATCTAGCACAGAACATGAAAATTAACTTTAAAATTTGAAGAGTTATGAAAATTCTCCGAAACAACCCGTTTTTAAATTACTTAATATGATATATGAAGATGAGCTTTTCGACAGCATCGAATTTTGACATTTCTCTGCTTTACAGGAAAATGAAACACTCAGTATTTTTTATTTCGTTTAAGGGTTTAATTTATACATATATATATAAGGATATTAAATTAAAGATAATTATTGGACATGTATTCTCTATCAGAAAAAAGAATTTCCTAGTCCTGATAAGAAGGGCGCCACGATTCTTTTTTTTTTGCACAAAATATAATTTTATTAATGCATTTTTTTGTTAGAAAAAGATTAATTTATTTATTTATTTTTCATGTTCTCCGTAAAACGGTTATTCACCAATACATTATGGAGAAGATTACAAATTAGGCAAAAAGTATAGCAAAACACATAAAAAGGTCAGTTTCACTACTTTGTGACATACGTCAAAAGATAATTGTTAAACTGCCTGTAGGTTACGTTAAAAATGTCGATGGTCAATGCAGACTCGTTGAGCAGTTCAGTCGCTCTGTTGACTGGGGCGTTCTGATAGACAGAAGTTCTCGCTTTTGGAGCATAAAAAAGGGTATGGGACCTTCCACGAGTATACTTGTCTGGGACATATAAGTTAATCTCTTTCAAAATAGGTGGATTATGTATAGTTCCAGAGATTATCTTAAAAAAATGTTTTCCTAAAAATATTTTTCGGCGGGCTTCTAATGTATTAAGATCGAGCATTCCTGCTAAGAATAAGGATGGATACAGGAAAGGGTAGTACTTATATTCCCTCATATATAGGTAACGCATGAATTTCTTTTGCACTTTTTCTATTTCGAGAATATGGTTTTGCTCAGAAGGGGCCCAAATAATGGAGCTATATTCCAAGATACTGCGAACAAGTGCTTTATACGTTCTTCGGATTGCGATTCCGTTGATAAATGATCTTGAATTACGAAGAACAAATCCAAGCATTTTGTTGGCACGGGAGACAATATCAGATATATGGGATTCGAAAGAGAGATTTGCTTCAAAAATTACGCCAAGGTCTCGAATCTCATTTTTACGTGTTAATTCATGTTTATTAATGTGGTAGGGGAACAGGAATGTATCTTTGGACCTTGTAAATGTAACGACACTGCATTTCTGAATACTGAAGGGTAAGTTGTTCAGTTCCGACCATTTGACAAGAGAATCAAGATCGTTCTGCAGAAGAATGGAATCGATGTAACTTTATCGTACTATTATCGTACCCAGAAAAATTAAAGTAGAAATTATCTGGTTCTTCAAAGGCTAGGTTCATGAAAATTTAATTATTGTCTATGACTTCATTCTTGTCTATGCTTAACCTGTTTATTTTTTGACAAGTGCTCTCTTCTCCGACAATTTTTCTTCCTGTTTCTACAGTCTGTTTATCCCGCCCTGTTAAACTTATTATACCATGCATTTGAGGGTTATTGGTAAGAAATAATACTAAAATTCATTGCTATTCATTTTGGTAGCGGCCGTTCTTAGTTCAGTTAGTGAATCATTAGGCGTTTTGTTACAGCAGAATGTTTTATACTGTAAATTCTGCATCAATGTATTATAAGATTAGTATTTCAAATGCATTTATTAAAATGATAACAAATACATGGATTGAAGTTGTATACTTACAGATGGATTACAACGGAATGGCGGTAGACATAGACGGTAAATAAATAAAGAGTTTTCCCAAGATAAACGACGTTTCTCTCAACCTTTGTTATAACTTCAAGGTTTTCTAATGTGTATTTTTGCTACGACTTGAGAAGCCAAATTTTAAAAACTGAATTCCGTTACAACTTTGCTCTGTTTCAGGGTTAAACTAATTACCAAACCGTACCAAAGCAGACCATGGATCTACTGAAGCCAAATACTATATCCATCAAGACGGAACCAGGGCTCCAGGAAGAAGGTGGAGGTGAAATTGCATTTTCCGATTTAGATTTCGACCTCCCAGCTGTAACGACGGAATTCTTGCAATATGCGGAGGGTAGTTGCATTGTATACGTGTAAAATATAGAACTTTATATACGGATGTCCGGAATCCATGTCTGTTTTGAAATGTCGTGCAAACAGGACACATACTTGTTTCATCCTCTCTTATAATTTAAAAGGTGTATTGGGTATTTACCCTAAAATGCGCCCTTTCTGGAAACTACCAAAATACAGCACTATTTAAACATGGTTTTACTATTCACATTATGTTGTCGGTTCCTCTATTTTGCCCTAATTTTATTGGAACATGATGTCAATAACACATATTTTTTAAACGTTAAAAATTCATAAATATTGATTTAGAAAACACTATCCTATTGACTTAAAACTCCCTACTTAAGGTGCTCCAGAGCAAGGTTTGTCTTTCTTGTTGAATCTGTCCCTCAAGTGGACGTCTGTGGTAATTTTTATCTGATATTGACCCTTAAAACTTTCATCCAAATTCCAGCTTTTATGGTTTCTTTATTCGCTAAAAAATAGTTTATAGTTTTTTTAATTAAAAAATGTTTCGTTTTACATCAATGGTATGAAGATACATGGCTGGCCATATGTGGACGCAATTGGAGCAGTTCGCTTCGGGCGTCGAATACTCAACTTAACACATCGCCCTTGATATTATTTTTTATAAATACCGTGCTACAAAAAACCAAAAATCATAATTTTATTGATAACATTGATATCCACCCTTGGTGTATACTAATTAAGACTGTAAGGGCAGCCAAAATTAAACTCGCGCCTGACGCCGTTTGGTTCAGGCCTGGCCATTCAAAGATATTTTCTATTTATTCTCCTTTTTTATTCCAGGAAGCATTAATGTGGAAACAGTTACCATTAATGCGGACCTTGGATCCCCACAAGATGAAGCGGGGCTTACTTATATGAAAATTGACATAGACCTGCCGGATGTTAAAGAGGAATGCTTGGAACGTATTGGAAGAATTACCAAGGAAGCAGGTAAAACTTGAAAAATTGGTCATTTCCTATTTTTTTTAACGTATATACGAACTTACTTCGCTTATTTACTCTAAGTTTAACTGAATCATTATCATCCATGTTATTTTTCAAATTTGTTGACAGATCTTCGGACGCATTTTGTGGAAAAATGATTCACTCCTCTAAACCACAATTACTCCCTCTCTCCTAAGACAAATTTTGCCATGAGTTTTCAAAAGCGAAATTCAAACGTACACATGCAGATTTACAGTGGAGAAAAACCTTTTTCATGTTTCCTGTGCAGCTATGCGTGTTATCGAAAGTATCAACTAAAGATCCACATGCTCACTCACAGTGGAGAAAAACCTTTTTCATGTTCCGGGTGCAACTACGCATGTTATCGAAAAAGCAACCTAACGAGCCACATGCTGACTCACAGTGGAGAAAAAACCTTTTTCATGTTCCCTGTGCAACTATGCGTGTTATCGAAAGGGTCATCTAAAGATCCACATGCTCACTCACAGTGGAGAAAAACCTTTTTCATGTTTGGTGTGCAACTATGCGTGTTATGGAAAGGATCAACTAAAGATCCACATGCTCACTCACAGTGGAGAAAAACCTTTTTCATGTTCCGTGTGCAACTATGCATGTTATCAAAAGAGCGACCTAACGAGACACATGCTGACTCACAGTGGAGAAAAACCTTTTTCATGTCCCGTGTGCAACTATGCATTTCGTCTAAAGGGTCAGCTGAAGAGGCACATGCTGACTCACAGTGGAGAAAAAGCATTTTCATGTTCGGAGTGGGACTATGCAAGTAATCAACACGGTAACCTGAAGACACACATGCAGACTCACAGTTAAGAAAAAGCACTTTCATGTTCGGAGTGTGACTACGCATGTAATCAACAGGATAAACTAAATAGACACATGCTGATTAACAGTGGAGAAAAACTTTTTCATGTTCCGTGTGCAACTATGCATGTTATCAAAAGTACGACCTAACGAGCCACAAGTTGACTTACAGTGAAGAAAAACCTTTTTCATATTCCGTGTGCAACTATGCGTGTCGTCAAAAGGGTCAGATGAAGAGGCACGTGCTGACTCACAGTGGAGAAAAAGTACTTTCATGTTTGGAGTGTGACTATGCATGTCATCAACAGGATGAACTAAAGAGACACATGCTGATTCACATTGGAGAAAAACATAAAGGACATTTGTTGGAACACATGCTGACTCACAGGGAAGAAAAACATTTTTCATGTTCCCTGTGCAACTATGCGTGCTATCGAAAGGGTCAACTAAAGATCCAGGTGCTCACTCACAGTGGAGAAATACCTTTTTCATGTTCTGTGTGCAACTATGCATGTTATCGAAAGAGCGACCTAACGGGCCACATGCTGACTCACTGTAGAGAAAAACCTTTCTCGTGTTCCGTGTGCAACTATGCGTATCGTCAAAAGGGTCAGCTGAAGAGGCACTTGCAGACTCACAGTGGAGAAAAATATTTTTCATGTTCCCTGTGCAACTATGCGTGTATTCGAAAGGGCTAACTTAAGATCCACATGCTGACTCATAGTAGAGAAATCCCTTTTCATGTTCCGTGTGCACCTATGCATGTTATCGAAATGGTCGATTGAAGAGCCATATGAAAACCAAAAATCAAATACCTCTTCGATGTTACGTGTTTAAAAATACATGTTATCTGAAGTGCCACATGCTGACTCACAGTGGAGGAAAACATTTTTCATGTTCAAAAAGCCCATCTAAAGGCCCACTTGCTGACTCACAGTGGCGAAAAACCTGTTTTATGTTCCATAAGTCCACATGTTAATGTTTTAAAAGGCAATCTGAAGCGCAAGTTGATTCACTGCGGAGAAAAACTTTTTCTTGTTCCTTGTTCGTCTATGGATGTTCTCAAAAAGCACATCAAAAAGCCACACGCTGACTCACAGTGGCGACACACCTTTTTAATTTTCCAAGTGCACATATTCAGTTTCTAGGAAAGGCTTATCTTACCCCTATGTACGATATAACGGGTTTTCCAATATGTGTTGATATTTTATTGTTGGTAAGTTCCAATGACTCCACCGGACCATAAACCGCACCAAACAGTCACACGTTGAGGATAGAGATAGAGAGGCTTTTTTAAAATAACTCTTTAGTTTTCCGAGCCCCAGATGCGACAATTTTGCTTGTTGACGAAACCAGCGAGGTGGAATCGGGCCTCATAACTCAAGATGACACCCACTTATTCAGACTGCTGCGAGGCTATTTTGATAACTTAACCATTTTGGAGCGCGTGAGTCTCTATGTTCCAGATAACTATCTTAGACAACGTCATCATAGATTATTCTATATTCCTGCCTGCAGAACTAACCTGCCAATGGTTCTCCCGGTAGGGAGGAGTATATTGCTCCTGAACCAAATCTCCTCCGAGATTGATATATTTGGCGTCAGTGAGGAGAGATTCAGAAGGGAAATTCTTCTGTTTCTTGAAAGAGTCTCTCCACATTGACGAGATCTTTCACCCCTCCCTGAATTTTTTTTGGAATTTCCACATTTCTTCTTTTATGTATAAATACTTGAAAACAATCATTTGTAAAAAAATTATGTAACCTAATTTCGTATATGCATTAAACCCTAATTTGTAATTGTGTAAGAAATTAATAAATGAATATTATTATAAAGAGTAAATAATGATTTTTCGATGGAATTCCAGATCATTTTCACGCATTTCAAGGACCCGTTGTTGAAGCGTGTATCATTCCATTTTTATTAATGGCGTAGTTTCTACTTGTCAAATGTTAAAAGATGACAGCTTCAAAAGTAACATATACTGAAATAGCGGGCTATTCAAAATATCACCTCTTATTGGAAATATTTGACATTTGATGGATCACATGCTGACCCACAGAGGAGGAAAACATTTTTTCTTGTTCCGAGTGCAACTATACAAGTTATCAACAGTGTACCCTGAAGAGAAACTTGCTTACTTACAGCTAAGAAAAAACTTTTTCGTTTTCTGGCTGCAATTGTTAATGTTTTCAAAAGAGAGATTTGAAAAAACACCTGCACACTAAGGGCGAGTTGTTTCGGAAAAGCTGAACAATTATTCAGTTTCCCGAGTTCTATTCAAATGTAAAAAAATCTTCACGTCGATTTTATTCAAATACAAATTGGGTTGTTTCAACTCCGAAAAAGCTTCCGTTATATTTGAATAATCCGTTTCAGTGTTCCCCGCCGAATCGGGCAATTATTGCAGAGAATAATTTTTTTGCGAGACACGAATTATTTTTACGCTGGCAACACCTCGTATTATTATCAATCTGTCAAAACTTTTTCCCGCCGTCGCGTTGTTGGACTGCCTGTATTTTGTGATTGTTTATTGTCTCAATTGTTGAAAAATTAAAATGGATCCAAACTTACTGTAAGTATTGTAAATTATACCCTTTTTCCATAATAAATATGAACTTTATGAATAAATAATACACATGTTTGTAACCGTATAGGTACGTGAGTAAGCATTTTGTTTTCCTAAATCCCAATGTAAAGCTTGATAATATTATGTAGAGTTTCGTCTTCTAAACAACATAAACGATCATAATGAAAACATTTGCGATACCTCTATATAATTATCGCTTGTAATATAACCCGGTGTTTCTGTGGAATGAGACAGGTGGAACTCTCTAAAAGCATCGCGTTTTATCCCTTCTGGATTGTTCCGCCATAGAATGAATTATGGCGGCAAATTTTTTGTTTATTTTTATATATTATGTTGCATTCCGCCACACTTTAATAATGTGTTATGGAGGAATATTATAAATAACGTTCAAAAAAGTATCCGTAAGAAACGTGAAGATGGATTTGTGTATTTTGACCTATTAAATATAATATTTCAAGTGCATATTTAATTTTATATCAGCAATTCCTTGTACGATCTTGTTACTTATAAATATGAAATGTGTTTTCAGGAAACAATGCAATGTTGGTGAGGAAGTATAGCCATATTCTCAACAATAAAAAGACCGACGCAGTCATCTTCAAACAACGAGAGGCGACATGGTTTACTCTTGTATCCGATTTCAA
Source organism: Hesperophylax consimilis (assembly GCF_061612785.1). NCBI lineage: Eukaryota > Metazoa > Arthropoda > Insecta > Trichoptera > Limnephilidae > Hesperophylax > Hesperophylax consimilis. The sequence continues at coordinate 13,458,520 of NC_142852.1, forward strand.
TGGCGATGGATGCTGTCAAACAGCTCCGAGCTCGGTTTGAAAATATGAAGCGTCGGGCAAGGCAGGTTGGAATATATTTCTTAATTGGTATTAATCTTAACGCCATAATGCTGTTAAATGAACTGTTATATTTAGTAATTGGTTGTCCTGATGCTTTGTTTAATTCATGCAGGTATATATGTTTATTAATTGACTTTTAATAATGCTTCAAGGACGGTAGCAGAGAAATTCAGGAGAGGACTGGCGGTGGACACAAATTTTATGCGGAGCATAGTGGTTACTTCGATTGACGGACTCCCTAGCGTGTTTGACGATGACATCAGCACTTTGGTGCTGCAGGAGCTAGCTGGTGGTGGAAGAAGGTGGGAGTTTGGTTAGCGCCACAGCTGAGGTTTATTATGGTGTTGACTGCAGTTTACTAACTACTCCTACAATGTTTCCTAGTTTTATATTAGTTCTTCATTTAAGATAATCTGGTTAATTAATGCATTTTCACATTTTTTTAAGCTTCCAACTCGTACCCCTTTGACAGCAGCGCCCCAGAACCAACGATCTAAAAACCTATTTCCTCTCCTTTTAAATGTAAGCGAATTTGTCGAATGATTTTATATAAGATGTTAGTAGAGTGTAGTGTAAAGTAATTATTTTACATTATCGTTGCTTTATTTAAGAAATTAATCTGATTAACTAATGTATTCTTATGTTGTTAATGCATCCAAATCCAACCGTTTTGATAGCAGCGCCCCAGAAACCTCAATCCTAAGAGCAATTTCATCTCCTTTAAATGTAAACGAATTTGTTGACTGACTTAATACAAGTTTTCAAACAAACTATTAGTAGATTTTAGTACAAAATATTTGTATTTCACTATCGTTGCTTTATTTAAGATAATAATCTGATAAGTTAATGTAGTCTCATGTTGTTGAAGCATCCAAATCCAACCCTTTTGACAGAAACGCCCCCTATTATTATTATACATACCGATTTCCGGTTTAAAAAAAAATTGGATTATTGAGACAAGAACGAGTAATATCGGAGTCATGCTAAAACTAAACTGAGATGAAAGCAGTTTATTCCCCTCTGTTCACTATCTACTGGGTGAATTCTTTAATGTACTAATATTAATTTTAATAATTTTTCTCTTTTTTATGTACACAATTCTTATGAAGTATTTTCTGGCTTCACAATTACCTACATTATATTACATGATAATACTAACAAATGTACATCGTGTACTTACGACGGGGTACTCCAGTAAGACCGCATTTTTCTTTTCTTTCCTTTTAAAACTGAAAATTTAAAAAAATGCATTTTATGCAATATTATGCACGGCATGTCCAGGTTTTTATTTTTTATTTATTTATTTATTTTATTTATGCATATTTTTAATGCTGTGTGACCTTTACTTTATGGGCCGTATAATCTTTTGTGTTCTTTCTAATGTTTTTCAATTATTGTTAATTATTGTTAGAACAAGATGAATGAATGCATTCGCACACAATTAACTAGTCCATTATATTATGTTCTTAAATGTTTCTTTCCCATTGTATAAGTATGTATTTTTGCTGTAAATTATTCTTTCTTACGAGAGAGTATTCTGGTATAATTTTACTTTTTTCAGGGCATTAATAAAAAATAAATAATCACAATCGCTAATCAAGTCGCTACAGCGACCTTGATGTGATTTACTATGTAATACATTTCTAGAATGATCTATGTTATTACTAACTATATATGGAGATAATATACAGTACCATAGTTACCTGGTAGATAAGTATGGTACTGTAGACGATATGATACGATACACTTAAGATTAATACTTAATTAACATTAACCAATTGTTAATACAGGATTTAGAACATAATTGGAAAATACCATAAATATTGTTTTAAACCTTTATTTTCTTATTTTTAACTGAATTTATATTAACAAATTATTATAATCAATAAATATTAGTCTGAAACACCCATACATATTTAAAAATAAATAAACTCTGAGAAAAAATAAATGCCGCTGATGGAAATTGAACCCGCAACCTTCCGATTTATTCATTTTTTTTCTATTTGTCCATTTATCTTTTTTTTTCAATTTCTACAGTGTAGGTAGGTGCCTTACTTATTTTCTCTTTTATTTTAATTTGTTATATTATTTTGATATATTTTGTTCCTCACTTATGTAAAATACAAATAAAAGAATATACTACATCTTGGTACTCTATTTATTTTATGAAATTAGGTAGGAGTATGCAGTTACACTTAAGTTATTCACATTCAATAACGATCCAATGCATATTACATAATATATGTATATGTGAGATAGTTCAAAACATTTCTATTAGTATGTATTCTCTATTATTAAACAAAGTAATTTACTAAGTTTATAAACATTAAAGTATAAAATAAACAGAAGATTTATCGTTACATTAATTATTTAGTACATGTTAACTATCTATCTCTGAATATATGTAAATGGTCGTTTGTTGAAAATCTCTGAAAGTTCTTCATTGATTGCTTTGAAATTTAGACACAATGTTGCATTCAAATATGCGTGTGTTTTTATATACCTACATTATTTAGATGACACCTGTTACAGGTAAAAGAGACTGAGCCACAGCAACACGTGGCGGGGTACAGCTATTTTTGAATAAAGACATTATTGTTTTGAAATTCAAAAGACTTTTATTATCTTCGCTCATGTACCAAGAGATTGTACACATGTGTTCGAGTCTCCAGGCGGAAGATGTTACAGAAAGTGTTGCCCCATGGGTTGGTAAAGAATCAATATAAACCGAGTTCTGCACAGAGAAGTAAAGTAAGAAAACAGTTTATAAGGCGGTCTACTGTGGAACCTCTCTTGCAATGCAGGGTTTTACAGCACTCGGCTTATGTGGCTTCCTTACCGACACGTGGGACGACAGGCTTAGTGGTACAGAAGGAGGTAAGATAGGGCTTTTTGTGCTGGGTAGTATTTTACTATTTATTAGTCCATCAATCTGGCAAAATATGAGTTAATGAGGGTTTGACGAACGTGGTCATCTCCCCTGTTAAAGATTGGTGCTTGCACCAGTACATCGTTAACCTCGTCCAAGGGGTCTATGAATACAGGTGGTTGATCTTGTTACAATGATCCCTTGTACCTACCTGCATTTTAATTTATGAAGAAAGGACTGGAAGCCATCTTTTAACAACTCCAAAAGTTCTTTCAACAACATTTCTGGTCCTGATCTGACTTTCTTTATATAAATGTTGTTCTCGAGAAACGGAATTCCTTAAGGGTGTTAGTAAATATGGCTTTATTCCATAACCACCATCTCCAAAAATCACTTCATCTCCAAACTCACCGCATTCCAACCTTACTTTGATGCTGCTACTATTAAAAAGATGGGTATCTCCAGGCCACCTGGCTACTATGTTGGTCATAATTTGTGATATATTGGTCGACAAAAGAAACAAACTTGTAGATTTTCAATATTTTTACCAGTTTTTTCATCATTTTAAATCACGGAAACCAACGATATAAAAACGAATTTCGACAATATTTTATGTAGAAAAGGTATCTAAACTTCTTCCCACAAAACCTTTAACTTCATAAATTTTAATCGTTGGGTTTTCTTTGCGTTATTTGCCAAAATAGTGAGGGTCGTTATCACCAGTAATTGGCACATACGATATGTCAGACCGCAATTGTGACGTTCGCGCATGCGTCAATCTTTTTCAAAATGGCGGATCGCGTTAACCGGCCGATTTCGGCTGATCACATTTTCATGAATATTTCGTCGAATTTTCTCTTGACGGACGATGAAACAACCCAATTTATAGAAAATTGAGTGGATTGACGTTGTGATGACTTTCTCACACGTGATTTTTTCCGAAACAACTCGCCCTAAGTATAGAACATTCTTGATTGCAATTAATTCTGTTACATTTAAGTTGATGTATTATAATTTTTAATTCTGGTATTGATTTAAATTTGTTGATGGAGAATGGGATACATTTTGTTTTTTCAGTATTTAATGAGAGGAGGTTTTTATCGAACCAATTTTTCAGTATATTAATATCAGTATTTGCTAAGTTATTAACATTATTCCAATCAGTACCTTCAATTATTATGACAGTGTCATCAGCATAAGATATTATTTTTCCATTTAATCTTTGATTGAATATGTCATTTACATAAATGATAAATAGTAACGGTCCCAGGACTGTACCTTGAGGTATGCCGAAGTGACTTGTTTTTTGTTGACTAAGTACATCGTTGATTTTTACGACTTGAGGGCGTTTGAAAAGGTAGATTTTTATCCATTCTATAGCTGTACCACTTAATCCAATGTTTCTTAATTTACTTATAAGTTTGTCGTGTGATATGCTATCAAAAGCTTTTTTAAGATCTATGAAAATTCCAATGCATTTTAATGATTTATCTAATGAATTACGAACAAGACTAGTTAATTTTGCAATTGCATCCTGAGTGCTTCTACCTTCCATAAAACCGAACTGATTTTCATTAATTAAATTATTACATTTTACAAATTGGTTTATCCTTTTTTTAACTTACTTTTCAAAATTTTTTGCTATGTTCGAGATTACTGATATGGGTCGGTAATAAGGAAGTTGAGTGAAAAATATTTTGACTTATAAAAAATATGTTCATGTAGATCAAAAAATATCGATTCTAAATATATAAATATATTTCTATATTATTATTCTTACAATTAGTTAAACGTTCTTGAAAAAGCATTCAATAGCAATATACTGTATACGCTCCACGATTGGTCGAAAGAATTCTGTCGTCACATGTGTCGTGACTTGTACGTACAACGGAACACCTATGGTGCATCTCTTTCTATTACATGAGAGATGGTCGATTTAGATGAGAGAGGTGTATAGGCCAAAGGTTTATTTGGGTTTGTCAAATATATGTACGTATTTGTTATTATTATTATATGAAATGGATTTCTAAAGATACATATTCGTATAGTGCTTTATAATAATATGTTGTTTATTGCATAACTTAGATGTTTTTATTATTATACATGTCACAAAGCATGTGATACACTTCAGGCCGCCGGCCGCTCAGAAAAGTCTCACAGTGAACTGGGCTGTAAACCGTTATTTTACTTTTGGTCTTTACTTTTCTGCGCGGTGGTCCTGAATTCGCGCGGGGAACGTCAACAAGTACCGACGGCGATACCGTACAAGTACCGTATCGGGCGTGAAAAGCAAATATTCTAACTTAAAATATTAATTTAACTATGAAATCTTAATCAATTTTCTTTTTTTTTTAATAACATCAATTATAATAGACGGTTAACATTGGTACAAAAATTACTGGAATTCCTTGTTGAAGAATTAAATTTTTTTCCATACATAATGCTTAAGCGACGTGGTTTTCACAGTTCTAATGACGTCACACTACACCCCGCCTGTTACCGCTCGGATTCCGCTCGTTTTGGCGGGCTTAATAAAATTTAAACTTTGAGAATTAATTTAACTATGAAAACAAACTTTAAAAAAAAAAAAAAAAATACCAGTATTTAAGTTTGAATGCGAACATTGATAAAAAAAAATTAAAAAAATGGACTCAACTTCCTTATTGCTAACTTCTTCTGGGTTACCAGATTTAAATATTGGAGTAATGGTAGTTTGTTTGTAGATTGATGGAAACACTCCGCTTTGGAAACTTACATTTATTATGTGTTTTAACGGTTTAGAAATTTGATTTTTAATATTTTTTAAAATATTAACTGTTATTCCATCAAATCCGGGGCAGAACCTCCTTGCATACCGTTTATAATTGATATTATTTCGTTCTCTGTGGTGACTTGGAATGTTGCTATATTATTGTCAGTATCAATACTACAGTCTGGAGATGTTATATTTGGGTCAGTATGAATGAGATTGGCAAGATGTTCCCCTACATTCGCAAAGAAGGTGTTAAATATGTTTGCAGCTTTTGATGGATTTTCTTTACAACATGTTTTCATGTTGTCATGAAATACAGTAGCGATGTCGTTATTCTTGTTTTTTTCTTGTCAATTATTTCATTTACAACTGTCCACACTCTTTTACTATCATTCTCAGCCTGATTCAACTTTTGTTTATAATACTTTTGTTTTGTGTTTTTTATAATATATGAAAGTTTGTTTTTATATGCTTTAAAATGATTTAGTAAATTTTTATTATTTGGTTGTTGAGTAGTTAATTTGTAAAGAGCTTGCTTATGTCGTACAGATACTACTAAACCATGAGTAATCCATGGTTTTATAGGTTTCAAGTTCGACACTTTGGATTTGGTTATTATATTATTATTTGTCGAGTCATTTATGCATTTAGATATTTTTTCTTCAAACATTTTACAACATATATTGACATCATTACATTGTAATAATTTATTCCAATTTTCTGATTCTAATTGGTGTTTTAATGTATCCATATGAAGTACTTTTTTTGAGTAATTATTTTGTTTAAATAATGGCAAAGTTGGATTGCTTAATTTATAGTTAAAAATACATGAATAATGATCAGTGATAGATGTATGAATGACAGCTGATTTTATATTTTGGATATCAGGAATATTTGTAAAAATGTGATCTAAGCATGAGGGGCGTTGACCTTTAACATTTCTAGTATAAGAATTTATGCACGATAAATAATTTAGTTCTGATAACATATTTAGATATGTGTCTTTATCTTTACTAGAATAGTCGTTTGCGATATTTAAGTTCATATCTCCAACAATAATAGTATTTTTATTTCTAAAATTTAACAAAATATTTTTTAATTCATCTATAAATTGAGGTACTATCGATGTATGCGTACGATAAATAGCAATAATGTTGTAATATTTATTTACGTCTTTAAATTCTATATTTAATATGTTAACATTACTAACATTAATTATTTCTTTAATATTGAGAACATTATACTGGTTAGAAATAAATAATCCGATACCTGAGTTTTTGTTTATTTGTTTATTGTCGCATGGTATGTGTAGCCTGGAATAGTGTAATTGATTTCGCCTGCAGAGTGTGTCTCTGTTAAGACAATCAGGCCCGGGAAAAATTTTAATTCTTTTAATGTTATAACTAATTCATCCATGTTTCGTTCTAAACTTCTAATATTTATATGAAATAGGGTAAATCCTTTTTCAGTGCAAATTAAGTTAAAATCTTTCATAGATTGACATAAATTTTTTTCAATATACATTTTTTTATCTAATGCGTTACATAAAAAAATCATTCATTTTTTAAGTTTTAGATTAGAGTTTAAAGAAATGAAATTTACCGTATTATTCAAAGTCGATGCGCTCTCTAGCTAGTTGAAGCATTTTTTGCCGATAGAGACATTTCATGCTATCAACTCAGTGTTCTGTAGAATAATTCATATTAAATCTTTTGTTTTGAACACAGCAATTGTTGCATGTTGGAGGTTGTTTTTTATTTTCACATTTAGACAGAATGTGCTCCTTTGTGCAATGAGGGCAAATGGGGGGCTGCGTCCTGGCGAGACATCTTTGCGCTGTGTGGCCGAACTTAAGGCAGTGGTAGCATTGAGTAAGCGGGTTACAGTCTTCTATGTATACTCTTTGGAATTTGATGTTTATTTTGTTTTTTTCTAGTAGCGTTTTTCTTAATTTACCGGTTGTTTCTATAATGTAGTTAGTGGTGTCGTTTTCTTTTCCTTCATTGTATTTGTTTTTTAATTCCTTGATAAGCTTGATGTTGTTTTTGTCTTCCAGGGTTAATCCTTCATTTTTTTGTACAATCCCATCTATTATTTCCTCTTCAGTCAATTGGCATTGCAGTCTTTTCAACATTAAAAACGGTTTCTTTTTTTTAATTTCTTCGGCCAATATTTCTTTTCCAATTACCTTATTAATTTCTACGGTCAACTTTTCTGCATCTTCTTTTTTTTGACATGAAATCAGTAATTTTTGCCCTCCGATTTTTTTTACTCCATTTACTCCAACTTTTATTTTAGTTAAATTAATGTTTTTTTGAATTTTTATTTTTAAGGTGTTTTTAGATGTAATTATGATGGCGTGCTTCTGTTCTGGGATGTGTGCACTTGTATTCACGAAGTTTTTATTGTCACCTAATACATTTGCATATGTCCTTTTGTTATTATTATGAATTTCTTCTAGTTTCTGTGCGTAGTGATGATTGTTTTTAATATTAGTTTCTTGTAATTCTATAATCTTTTTTCGTAGGTTTATTAGTTCATGTTGAATTTTTTCTTCCAGTGATATAATGTTCTGTTCCAGTGTTAATTTTATTTTTGAGTCCTTCACTGAAGTGATCTTGTTTATTAAATCTTTAATGTTTTTAATAATTTCTTGAGTTTCCATATTGGATGGAATGGAGCGCCCAGGTGGGCGAGTTATTAATGTAAACTATATTATTTGATTTACTTGTTACAAAATTACGCGACTGTACTCCTTCGATGCGGAGCGAGTATTCAATTAGATACCCATATACCCAATCAGATACCCAATCTGTTCAAAAGAAATAAAAACTATTTACTATAAACTTAACTTTTTAAGATCAACGAAGACTTTCACATTAATAAAATTTGTTTATGTACAATAGATACAATATAAATGAGATCCCTGTGGCGTAAGTGTGGTAAAATCATGTATCACGTAGAGTGAATGAACGAAGAAAGTAGTGTAAAAAGAATAGATGACGCAAATGTGAATGGTAGAAGAAATCGGGGATGCCCGAGGAAGACATGGCACGACCAAGTGAATCAGATACATGAGTCGGACTATGTCAAGAGTCAGAATAATAGAATAGCATGTATGAATGTAAACGAGGCAAGGGGTGTGTGCCAAGACCGAGTTGTTTGGCAGTCCGTCCTCTCTGCCTACGCCTGCTTAGAAGCAGCGGGATGCTTAGTTAGTTACAATATACAATATCATTTGAAGAGTACACACAAAATTAAGCTTAATATAATATGTACATACTATACTGATATGAATCTATAATTCCTCGTCGGATAAACATTCTTCTTGAGATTGGATACAGAATCGTGCTGGAACGGCCTGTGAAGACTGGGGTGAACATGGTATATTTAAAATATCATTCAAATCTGTGTCTGATATAGCTTTATAGCGAAGTACTGGAATTTTTTCAGTCTTTATGATGTTTATGCGTTTACTATTTGGTAAGTTTTGATTTACAGGTAAACGTGGAATTCTTTGTTGGATTTTTATGCGCTTTGGATTTGGAGATAAATTAATTCTTGGTTTGCCCACGGAAGGAATAATGCGACTTCCGGAAGGTCCGGGCTCAACCAAGATTTGTTGCGTAGTTTGTGCGTATGGAGACTGTGGTGAAGATTGTGGCGATGGAATAGTATAATTCATATCCTGAAGAGGAGTGGGTACAATATATGGTGGAGAGGGAGTTGCGTCAACCGATCTTGAGAAACTAGCTTCTATTGGAGATATTGATGGATTTCGAACCACTCCGCCATGCAAACGGCGGGAGCGTATCTTGTTATGCACTAGATCGTGGATTTCATGCATAATGTCCTCTCTCTCCTGTTCAGGTATTTTTCTTAATTTGTTTGCAATAAATTTTGCAAACAAATCACAGTCGTCCTGTTCTACGCTCTTACTTAAAACATTATTAAGAGTTGTTAAGGCTGAGTTCATGTGGACTTGGGCGTCTTGCAGTTCAGGCGGATTTTGTGAGCGCCGACGTCGTGACTCCCGAAGACGGCTCCATTGTGGGTTTGGTGTGCTGTGGTTTACATTGCTAGGATTGTCATCCAAAAACTCTTCATCAATGCTGTATAATGTTTCATTTTCCTGAAATCAAAAATAAACTTAATTAATTTACTTTTTTGTTGCAGATGCCTGCGACTGCTGAGCAATGGCTGGTAAAAAACAATTTTGGTTTTCCGCATTTTTTAGGAGCCATGGATGGGAAGCATATTGTGATACAAAGTCCTGCTAATAGCGGTTCTCAATATTTCAACTATAAAAAAACCTTTTTGTGTTGTGTTATAAGCATTGGTAGACAGCAATTACTTTTTTATGTATGCTGATGTAGGCTGCCAGGGTCGTATAATTGATGGTGGAGTTTACAGGCAAAGTACGCTGTGGCAAAAGATGTGTTTGAACACGTTAAATTTTCCAACTCCTGATCCACTACCTGGAGGGAATATTGAAATGCCTTACGTGTTTGTAGCTGATGGGGCATTTCCTCTCACTACACACGTAATGAAACCATTCCCAGGAAACCAAGAGTTTGGTACCCCACAGCGTATATTTAATGAAGAACTTTCGCGAGCACGGGTGAAAGTGGAAAATGTTTTTGGAATCATGAGTGCTGTTTTTAGAGTTTTTAGGAAACCAATAGCACTTGATGTTGAAAAGACTTCTTTAATTACAATGACCTGCGTTAGGCTTCACAATTTCTTGAGAAATAGTACGACTTCCCGCCATAGTTACACTCCCCAGGGATCATTTGATACAGTAGTTGATGGAGTAATAGTTCACCCCGGGACATGGCGGAGTGATCCAGAAGGATGTACTGGATTTGTACCTCTTCCTGCTGTGGCTCGTCGACCACCCAACAATGCAGTACAGACTAGGTTAGCTTTTGCTGAATACTTTTCTCAAAGGAACAATATGCAAACGTAGACAATACTTATATTTATTTTGTGTATTTTTGTATACGCAAGGTACACATGATTGTAATATTATAGTAACTCTTTGAAGCTATTAATAAATTAACATACAACAAATGATTCTACTTACTTCATTTCCCTCTGTGTGAATTGTGATTTCAGGTTCGTAAACTGAATGTAAAAATCGTTCCATGTAGGAGAACGCAAACCACGAGGGTTGATACACATCATTAATGCCAGCACCTGAAGCCAAAGAGTCTTTCTTCTTCTTGGCATGTTTGCGGAATGCCGCCATTAACGATTCTTTTTTTTTAAATCACCCACTTGCTTATTTATAGTAGCCGCGATTTTCAACCAAGCATCGTTTAATGAAACTTTATTTTTTTGCAGACGATGCTTTGGGTTCCATAGCACTGGTTCTGCTTCATACAGTTCCAAAAACAACAATATTGAATCGTTACTCCACTCTGCCATTATGTGATAACGGATTGGCGCGAAAAAGATAATACGTAAACGTCACTTATACGCAAATGTCACTTTTGTTATGATTGCAGAGATGTGTGGACAGCTCGGACGGCCGGTTCGTGCGGGTTGGCCATAGAGTTGGCCGTAGCGATCGCCACGAAGGCGATCCCAGGCCAACTCAAACACCAACCTTCCAACCCGAACTACCCCTCCACACGATCGTCCAAACGTTTGAAGTTGGAAGGTTGGCTTTGGTGTGGACCAAGCATTATATTTATAGAGTTATTAAAGTTATTAGAAGCAAGGTGTAGAAAATACATACCACAGATAAGGAAAGGTTAAAATTATTTTGTTTAATACTAACGGCACGACATGTACCATTAACATGAAATGAAAATATAGTTAAAAGTACAATGTAAGTATACAGCATTAAGTTGAATTAAGAATAATAAGATTTATTAGATCTTTGATTTGTAGTTAAAACTATAATATTTACAATTTTAAATATGTTGATAAAATCCCATGTACAAATGGGTGTTACATTTATTCCTATTTTCTGTAATGTAAGTAAGCAATATACATTAATTTCAAAAAGATTTTTTAAAATTGAACTATGTGTGTCATAAGTTTAAATCCGTTCAATGATGTAGAGGAACATATTATTTCGTTGTTTTGTTTAAAGATAGAGATCCTTTGATTAATGATTAATGGCATTATCATAACACATTTTAAACAACTAGGTATAATTATTTCAAAATAAAATATTGATGATTTTAAATTTCCCGCCCTTTTGTAGTAACTCTAACTTGACCTTGTTGTAGGTAGAATATATGTACTCCTTTTCTCTTCTGTGACATTGCAAAGCGAGTGTATAACAAATGTACTTCTTATCAGTTAATAAAAGCAAATCATACCAAATAAGAGTTTATTTCTGTTTAAATCATTAGGTTATGGGCCCAGATAACCCAGAGGCATTCAGTGAAAGTTTTTTCTAATAAACTAGCAGTGAAAAAAGGACTATTAGTAAAACATAACCTCCGCAGTGAAAACATAACCTCTACTCCAAAAACAAAATAGTGACTTTCTCGAATCATATTCCAAAGTGTTTTCGTGTTTGAACTCTGTGTTTTCATACATAAAAATGGCAACAAACAGTTCATTGGCATTAATCGAAAAGTTAACCGGCCGCGAAAACTATGCGACATGGCAATTCGCAGTGAAAACCTACCTACAACACGAGGAATTGTGGGATTGTATTAAAACAGCTGACACATTTACAGTGATTGATACGAAAAAAGACACAAAAGCAAAAACAAAAATTATTCTTCTTGTCGATCCTATTAATTATGTACACATAGAAGAAGAATATAAGAATAAAAAAAGTACGGCAAAAAGAGTATGGGATAAATTGGTAGCGGCATTTGATGATTCCGGGTTGACACGCCGGGTTGGTCTTCTGCGTGATTTGTGTAATACCTCGCTCAGTGCATGTAAAAGTATTGAAGAATATGTGAGCAAAATGATGTCGACAGCTCACAAGCTCCGCAATATTGGCTTCAAAGTGGACGATGAGTGGCTCAGGACTTTGCTGCTCTCCGGTCTGCCCGACTCATATCAGCCAATGATTATAGCAATTGAAAGCTCTGGCACGAAGATAACTGCAGAATCTGTTAAAGCAAAATTATTGCAAGATGTGAGAAATTATGAAAACAACACAACAGCCTTCGCAGTAAATAAAAGGTTTCATAACAATGACAGGAAACAAACCAAGGGTCCGAAATGTTATTCCTGTAACAAATATGGCCACAAGAGCCCTAAATGTAAATCAAAACCCAAAAACAAGGTACAGAAACCTACCTCATCTGCTATGTTTATCGCATCGTCTAATTATTATGACGCCTGGTACATAGACTCAGGTGCCTCAGCTCATATGACGAAGAACAAGAATCTCTTTCAAAAGGAATCAACTCCTGTAATAAAGAACATTAGAGTTGCAGACAATAAAGTGTTATCTGTGCAAAGCTCGGGAGAAGTGAGTTTAGATGTTTATAATGACAAAAGCCAAGAAAATAAGATTCTGTTTACAAATGTTCTACATGTCCATGGACTAGCAACTAACTTGCTATCTGTGAGTCAAATTATTCGAAATGGTGGCCAAGTAAAATTTGATAACTCCGGCTTTGTCATCTTGAACAGCAAGCATCAAATAGTAGCAACTGCAAGTATTGTTAACAACATGTACCGGCTGAACATGACTGGAGGGCATGCTCACATGACTAATGTTGAAGAACAAGATGCTTACCTGTGGCACCAAAGAATGGGGCATCTGAATTTTCACAGTTTAATGAAAATGGCTGAAAATACTAAACATGTAACTTTTCTAAACAAAACAGAAAATCTGACATGTATAAGCTGCAAGGAAGGTAAACAGACACGATTATCTTTTAAAAGTGAATGATCAAAGGTTAGCAAACCCCTACATTTGATTCACTCTGACATATGTGGGCCAATGGAAACCCAATCTCTTGGTGGTGCAAGATACTTTATAACTTTTCTCGATGACTACTCAAAGAAAATTTTTATATATTTTCTGGAGGTCTGCCTAGTGAAGGCAATATGGTATGTAAGCTCAACAAGTCTCTGTATGGCTTGAAGCAATCTCCCCGTTGCTGGAATAAGAAGTTTGACTCGATTTTAAAGAAATTTGGTTTCGTCAACAGCAAAGCTGATCAATGTGTTTATTTTGGTCAAGTCAACAATAAGAAATGCTACTTTTGCCTGTATGTTGGTGACGGCTTGTTATTTTCTAAAGATGAATCAGTACTAAAAGAAATAACTAATGACTTAAAAACTGTATTTGATGTAAAAATAGTGAATTCAATGAGTAACTTTGTAGGCATGCAAATTGATATACTCAGCAATGGTATATTCATACATCAAACTAAATATGTGGAACAGATATTTCACAAGTTTAACATTCTCGATTCACGATTCTACAATTTTTCAACAAAAACATCTAAAAAATCTAAGAGAAGAACTGGAAAAACGAAAGACAAATGGCGAAAATGATATTACTATAAAATATGTAAACGGAAACCCTAAAATAGTGCAAACACCGCCAAAAAACGATGCAAACTCAAGTTATACTACCAGAACGCGCGGGGACTACGCACCAAATTAAATGAACTACGTTCTACAATATCACTACACCATTACGACGTATATGTACGCCGGACCAAATGCCCTGATAAAATCAAAATCTATTATCAAAATACACGAGGACTTCGTACAAAACTACATGACCTTAAAGTAATGGTACCTTTACATGAACACGATATATTTATCCTTACTGAAACATGGCTCGTTCCAGAAATAAAATCTCCTGAACTTGGTTTCACAAACCACAAGATATTTCGGCGTGACAGAAACCCTAAATCTAGTACTAAATCTAGAGGAGGCGGAGTTTTGATTGCAATCAAGGAAAATATATCAGTGAAAAAACTAAAAACGGAAAATACCTCATTGGAGCAATTATTTGTACAAATTGTCACTCCCATGGAAAAAATCATCATTGGAACTGTATACATACCACCGAACTCCGACATCCAAACCTACAAGAAACACTGTGAAGACATCGAATTTCTTATGTCAAAAAATCCTACATCGAAAATAATTATTGTCGGCGATTATAATCTTCCCAATTTGAAATGGAACTCTAGTGACAATGGTTATATTACCAATGAAAGTTCTAACGACCCAGCACGTGAAGTGATAGATACAATAAACTATTTAAATTTGTATCAACATAATTTTGTACCCAATATATGTGGTCGCCTTCTAGACCTTGCCCTTTCAAACAGCTCCAAACTGTGGGTTGAAATGTCAGACGATCAGCTCGTTCAGGTGGATAATTATCATCCCCCCTTACACATTATAGTAAATATGTACACAAACAATCCACCACTAAAACAAACAACACTCAACTTCAAAAACGCTTTCTATTAAACGATTCTATTAACTACCAACTCACTAATACAGATTGGACTTTCTTGACCACTAACAATGATATCGAACAAATACTAGAAAAATTCTATGAAATATTTTCTGAAAATATAAAATCTCATGTCCCCTCGTATACACCAAAATACAGAACATATCCAATTTGGTTCTCCACGGAACTAATACTCTTACTGAAACAAAAAAAAACAGCTACACAAAATTTTTAAACTGACACACCAAACCAACGACTATTCAAACTTCTCAGAAACAAGAAAGAAATGTAAAATACTATCAAAACTGTGCTATAAAGCACACATCACCTCCATTGAGAAAACTGCGCTAGGAACAAAGAATCTTTGGATTTTTGTTAAAAAATTAAACAATGAAATTACAGACTACCCCCCCACAATGCATTATGATGGCAAAATAGCCAATAGCACCTGTGATATTGTTAATTTGTTTGCAGATCATTTCCAAAGTGTATACGAAGGCGAAATATCAGAAAACAACGTACCATCATACACATATCAAAATACAATACATCTACATAATTGCCTCATAACACAGGAATCATGCTTAAATAAAATCATTTCACTTGATCCTAACAAATCTGCAGGCCCAGATAACATCCCACCAATATTTTTCAAACAATGCGCATCTACAATATCAGGTCCACTCACCACATTATTTAACCACCTACTTTCTTCTGGACATTTTCCAACCCGTTGGAAATCTAGTTATATTACCCCGATTTTCAAAAAAGGTGACGACACAGACATTAAAAACTACCGTCCTATATGCATACAATCAGCACTCCCGAAAATCTTTGAATCCCTTGTTCTCGATTTAATTTATCCATCAGTATTAAAAGTAATTGATAAAAACCAACACGGATTCGTTTCTGGTAGGTCAACTGCTACTAACCTGTTACTTTACCATAACTATATTACAGAATCTTTTACAAAAAAAAACAAGTTGACAGTATCTACACAGATTTTTCAAAAGCTTTTGACAAAGTATCACATAAAATATTACTTAGAAAACTGTATGCCTTAGGATTGAGAGGTAAGTTGTTAGATTGGTTCTCAAATTATTTGTCTAACAGAATCTTATTTGTTAAAATTAAACATACTAAATCTAAGTTATTATATGCAACTAGTGGTCTACCGCAAGGGAGTCATCTCAGCCCCATCCTTTTCTTAATATTCATAAATGATATCATAAGTTGTTTCGACGATGTAGAAGTTCTGCTTTTTGCCGATGACATCAAATTATACAAAGAAATATCCAATATAGGCGACTGCCTAATCCTACAGTCAAACATTGTCAAATTGCAAAATTGGTGTGTCGCAAACAACTTATTCCTCAATATCGATAAATGTAAGACACTAACATTTTGTCGAACAAAGACCCCACTATCTTTCAAATACACAATAGATAATAAAATCTTAGAAAAAGTCAAAGAAATTAGGGATCTTGGAGTTGTGTTTGATATGCAATTAAACTTTATAAATCACATTCAACAAATAACTAACAAAGTCATGAAAACACTAGGATTTATAATCAGAACAATCAAAGACTTCGATTCGCTGGAAGTTATAAAAATCGTATATTTGTCACTCGTACGCAGCTTGCTGGAATACAATTCCATAGTTTGGTCTCCATATTATCAAATTCATATAAGAAATATTGAAAGAGTGCAGCACAAATTTTTAAGATTTATTAACTTCAAGTTACACATACCTATTCAACACATTAACTACACATCTTTACTAAATACACTTAAATTGCACTCCCTAGAAAACAGAAGAAAAATAAACGATCTAACTTTTTTGTTTAAAATTATTCACTCCGAATTAGATTGTTGCGAACTCCTGAATCTCATTGATTTTAAAGTACCTACTCGAGAAACAAGGCAAAACATATTATTCTGCAACAATAATTCTGTAACCAACTATCACACACATGCACCAATTTCACGACTACACACACTAGGGAACAAATTCACATCAAACATTGATGTATTTAATACAAGTTTACCTTTATTCAAGAAATATCTGAACAATATTTTTACGTAGAATATTTTGATATCTATGGAGCATCACATAGGGTCTATTGCATATACATATTTGTGTATTTCTATATTAATCTACAATGTAAAAACCTATTACCGTTTTCTGTTTATGTATCTTGCATTTTGTCATGTATTATTCATCACATTTAATTAGTCACCTGTAAATTTTGTAATTACTAACATACATACTAGTTTATTTCTATGCCATTTACAACTTAGAACCTTTCTCTTTTATTGTGCACTATCTTTGCTTAAATTTATCTGTATACCTTTCATATGATGTTTACTAGTTATATTTTTATAGTTATCTTTTTTATTTATAAAACCGTCTCTGTATTATGAACTTGTCATGAAAAAGCCCATCAGGGCGTTGAAAATTAATAAATAATAAATAAATAAATAAATTTATAATCAAAAATGTAAACTTCCATAAACGCTGTAAACATATCGACATCAAGTACCACTTTGTTAAAGAAAAATATTATCAAAAAATTATTGATCTAAAATTTGTAAGTAGTGATAATCAATATGCAGATATATTTACCAAAGCATTGCCAAATTGCATTACAAAATTTCATTTTTTAAGATCTAAACTCGGAATGCACAATTAAAAACTCTACAAATAATATTATGTAAGAATATTTAGAAAGTTGTATAATATCTTGTTTCAAAGGGTAATTAATACCCAGTTAATTTTGTTTTTTTTAATATTATAAGGCATTAGATATTATAAGAATTTAGAGGGAGTGATGGATTTAAATTTCCCGCCCTTTTGTAGTAACTCTAACTTGACCTTGTTGCAGGTAGAATATATGTACTCCTTTTCTCTTCTGTGACATTGCAAAGCGAGTGTATAACAAATGTACTTCTTATCAGTTAATAAAAGCAAATCATTTTATTTTATTTTATTTTATTTTGTTTATTGCAGAAACAAACAGTACATAATTACATAGATGACAATAGTTACAAAATTATAAAAGTTAGTACAATAATTGGTACCAATGACATGTCGCTGACATATATGCATATGAGGTATATTGTACATTTTACGGTTAAGTTACATTTTTAAGTTAAGTTAGATTAGTGTGCTGGGGAAGGAGAGAGGTGTGTGTGAGTGTTTGTGTGTGTGTACGTGTGAATAAAATAAGAGTTTATTTCTGTTTAAATCATTACATATTAATTGAATTTTATAATATACAAAGTAGTGATCATGCAATACAAATTAGTGATCATGCATAGCAATCATGGAAATGAAGGTAAATTAAAAGCCCATGTCTTTATACATTGATTATTTCTTAAAATATAATTCTTGGTAAGAAATGGTTTTGTAAAAACTCCTTAAAATGACTATTTAACACACTTTAATAACTAAAATAAACTTTAAATAATAACAAGGTTTAATAGTTACATATGCAACCTATAATATATAGTTACATATGTAACTTATTTAACCTATTTTTTGTTTCATCACTTTTCATAACTTTATAACCATTTTTATATGTTTGTTGAGTTGTCATTTGGATGAGTTATCCGGTCATCGTTGATGCAGAAAACACCCTTTCCTGACATATTTTGGTATTTTATCACCTCAAACAAAGGAAAGTAATTTATTTAACATTAACTTTTCATTGCAATGGCGATGCCATCAGTGAACGGCGAACAACGCCAAATGCGGTTGGTAAAGTTAGACGAAAAGTAACGAAGTGTATGATTGCATGAAGTCATTTCGACAACAATTTTCAATAAGTAAAAAATTGAAAAAAAAATTATAAAAGTTAAATTTTGTCGGTTCTGTTGTGTACGGAGAAAATAGTTAAATTTTAAAATATCTGAGAGACAAATCGTCATCAGTCAAATCAATGGAACTTTTTCCTGTCTACCTAGGAGGTACGTTCTCGAGCGCTTGAAGTACCTAGCGGTTGTGTTTACCAAATAATTCTCTTAGGTACAAGGTGCGATCTCCGCAAGGTAAACAAAAGAGAAAATTTTCTAGAACGCCTAGTAGCTGCTGCTACAATTTTATAGTTTTAACAGTCAATTTAGAAGTGTAATTATATTATTTGAATTAATAATTAAATTCATTACTGTACACATATTCACATATATTTTGATATTCGTGTAAGTGGTATAACATATTTATCTTTTTTACACATAATTCGTTCATTTAAGTTTAAAAAAAATAAAATCTTATACAATGCGATTCAGAACAAATTTAAAGAAATCGTAAGGTAATAAATATTTTAACCATAACAAATAATGATACATCTTTTTTACAAACTCTCTGGTGAAAGATCATCACTATAAGTAAAATTTATTTTGTAAATAGTTTTCGTGAAGAATGTTAACACAAGGAACAAAGAAAGTATCCAGTCAAAGAGTCTCTTCGAGAAAATGCATAAATGCATATGAAACAAATTAGTCTTCACTGTAAGTGTGCAGGTGTTTTTTCAAACCTCTCTTTTGAGAACATGAATAATTGCAGCCAGAAAACGAAAAAGTTTTTTCTTGGCTGTAAGTAAGCAAGTTTCTCTTCACGGTACACTGTTGATAACTTGCATGGTTGCATTCGGAACAAGAAAAATTGTTTTTCTCCGCTGTGAGGCAGCATGTGATCTATCAAATGTCAAATATTTCCAATAAGAGGTGTTATTTTGAATAGCCCGCTATTTCGGTAGATGTTACTTTTGAAGCTGTCATTTTTTGACATTTGACAAGTAAAAATTACGCCATTTATAAAAATGGAATGATACACGCTTCAACAACGGGTCCTTGAAATGCGTAAAAATGATCCGGTATTCCATCGAAAAATCATTATGTACTCTTTATAATAATAATAATATTAATTTATTACACAATTAAAAATAAGGGTTTAATGCATATAAGAAATAAGGTGACATAATTTTTTTACAAAAGATTGTTTTCAAGTATTTATACATAAAAAAAGAAATTTCAAGAAATGTGGAATTTCCAAAAAAATTTCAAGCAGAGGTGAAAGATCTTGTCAATGTGGAGAGACTCTTTCAAGAATCAGAAGAATTTCCCTTCTGAATCTCTCCTCACTAACGCCAAATATATCAATATCGGAGGAGATTTGGTTCAGGAACAATATACTCCTCCCTACCGGGAGAACCATTGGCAGGTTAGTTCTGCAGGCAGGAAGATAAAATAATCTATGATGACGTTGTCTAAGATAGTCATCTGGAACATAGAGACTCACGCGCTCCAAAATGGCTGAGTTATCAAAATAGCCTCGCAGCAGTCTGAATAAGTGAGTGTCGTCTTGAGTGATGACGGCCGATTCCACCTCGGTGGCTTTGTCAACAAGCAAAATTGTCGCATCTGGGGCTCGGAAAACCAAAGAGTTATTTTTGAAAAGCCTCTCTATCCTCAACGTGTGACTGTTTGGTGCGGTTTATGGTCCAGCGGAGTCATTGGTAACGGTGAATGGATTGCGCTATCGAGCGATGATTAATGATTTTTTATCGCCAGAATTGGATGGTATTGAACTGGACAACGTTTACTTTCAACAAGACGGCGCTACGTGCCACACAAGCAACGAAACCATTGATCTTTTACGATTGAATATCAAAATAACAACTCTTATTGGAAAACCCGTTATATCTTACATACGGGTAAGATGGCCTTTCCTAGAAACTGAATATGTGCACTTGGAAAATTAAAAAGGTGTGTCGCCACTGTGAGTCAGCATGTGGCTCTTTGATGTGCTTTTTGAGAACATCTACAGATGAACAAGCTTGCGCTTCAGATTGCCTTTTAAAACATTAATATGTGGACTCATGGAACATAAAACAGGTTTTTCCCCACTGTGAGTCAGCATGTGGCCCGTTAGGTCGCTCTTTCGATAACATGCATAGTAACACACGGAACATGAAAAAGATTTCTCCACTGTTAGTCAGCATGTGTGTCTTCAGGTTACCCTGATGATAACTTGTATAGTCGCACTCCAAACATGAAAGAGGTTTATTTTCTACTTTGAGTCAGCACGTGCCTCTTCAGCTTAACCTTTCGACAACACGCATTTTTGCACACAGAACATGAAAAAGGTTTTTCTCCACTGTGAGTGAGCATGTGCCTCTTCAGCTGACCCTTTCGACCGCACGCATATTTGCACACGGAACATGAAAAAGGTTTTTCTCCACTGTGAGTCAGCATGTGGCTCGTTAGGTTGCTCTTTCGATGACACGCATAGTCACACAGGGAACATGAAAAAGGTTTTTCTCCACTGTGGGTGAGCATGTGGATATTTAGTTGACCCTTTCGACGACACGCATAGTCGCACAGGGAACATGAAAAAGGTTTTTCTCCACTGTGAATCAGCATGTGTGTCTTCAGGATACCCTGATGATAACTTGTAAAGTCGCACTCCAAACATGAAAGAGGTTTTTTTCCACTGTGAGTCAGCATGTGACTCTTCAGCTGACCCTTTTGACGAAACGCATAGTTGCACACTGAACATGAAAAAGGTTTTTCTCCACTGTGAATTAACATGTGTCTCTTTAGTTTATCCTGTTGATTACATGCATAGTCACACTCCGAACATGAAAGTGCTTTTTCTCCACTGTGAGTCAGCTTGTGACTCTTCAGCTGACCCTTTTCACGACACGCATAGTTGCACACGGAACATGAAAAAGGTTTTTCTCCACTGTGAATTAGCATGTGTCTCTTTAGTTTATCCTGTTGATTACATGCATAGTCACACTCCAAACATGAAAGTGCTTTTTCTCCACTGTGAATCAGCATGTGTGTCTTCAGGTTACCCTGATGATAACTTGTATAGTCGCACTCCAAACATGAAAGAGGTTTTTTTCCACTGTGAGTCAGCATGTGCCTCTTCAGCTGACCCTTTCGACAGCACGCATATTTGCACACGGAACACGAAAAAGGTTTTTCTTCACTGTGAGTCAGCATATGGCTCGTTAGGTCGCACTTTCGATAACATGCATAGTTGCACACGGAACATGAAAAAGGTTTTTCTCCACTGTGAATCAGTATGTGTCTGTTTAGTTTACCCTGTTGATTACATGCATAGTCACACTCCGAACATGAAAGTGCTTTTTCTCCACTGTGAATCTGCATGTGTACGTTTGAATTTCGCTTTTGAAAATTCATATCAAAATTTGACTTAGGAGAGAAGGAGTAGTTGCGGTTGAGAGGAGTGAATCCTTTTTCCACAAAATGGGTCCGAAGATCTGTCAACAAATTTGAAAAATGACATGGATGAAAATGATTCAGTTAAACGTAGAGTAAATAAGCGAAGTAAGTTCGTAGAAACGTTAATAAAATAGGAAATGCCCAATTTTTCATGTTTACGATGAATATTGGTTTTACCTGCTTCCTTGGTTATTCTTCCAAAGCGTTCCAAGCATTCCTCTTTAACATCAGGCAGGTCTATGTCAATTTTCATATAAGAAAGCCCCGCTTCATCTTGTGGGGATCCAAGAACCGCGTGTATGGTAACTGTTTCCACATTAATGCTTACTGGAATAAAAAAGGAGAATAAATAGAATGTATCTTTGAATGGCCAGCCCTGAACCAAACGGCGCCAGGCGCGAGTTTAATTTTGGCTGACCTTACAGTCTTAATTAGTATAAACCAAGGGTGATCAATGTAATCAATAAAATTATGATTTTTGGTTTTTTGTAGCACGGTATTTATGAAAAATAATATCAAGGGCGATTTGTTAAGTTGAGTATTTGACGCCCGAAGCGAACTGCTCCAATTGCGTCCACATAAGGCCAGCCATGTATCTTCGTACCATTGATGTAAAACGAAACATTTTTTTAAATTAAAAAACTATAAACTATTTTTTAACGAATAAAGATACAATAAAAGCTGGAATTTGGATAAGAGTTTTAAAGGTCAATATCAGATAAAAATGACCACAGACGTCCACTTGAGGGACCGATTCAACACGAAAGAAAAACCCTGCTCTAGTGCACCTTAAGCAGGGAGTTGTAAGTCAATGTAATAGTTTTTTCTAAATCAATATTAATGAATTTTTAACGTTTAAAAAATACGTGTTATTTACATCAAGTTCCAATAAAATTAGGGGAAAATAGAGGAACCGACAACTTATTGTGAATAGTATAATCATGTTAAAATAGTGCTGGATTTTGGTAGTTTCCGGAAAGGACGCATTTTAGGGTAAATACCCAATACACCTTTTGTATTATAAGAGAGGATGAAACAAGTATGTGTCCTGTTTGCACGACATTTCAAAACAGACATGGATTCCGGACATCCGTATTTAAAGTTCTATATTTTACACGTATGCAATCCAACTACTCTCTCCATATTGCAAGAATTCCGTCGTTACAGCGAGGAGGTCAAAATCTAAATCCGAAAACGCAATTTTACCTCCACCTTCTTCCTGAAGCCCTGGTTCCGTCTTGATGGATATGGTATTTGACTTCAGTAGATCCATGGTCTGCTTTGGTAGGATTTGGTAATTAGTTTAACCCTGAAACAAAACAAAGTTGTAACGGAATTCAGTTTTTAAAATTTGGCTTCTCAAGTCGTAGCAAAAATACAAAATAGAAAACCTTGAAGTTATGACAAAGGTTGAGAGAAACGTCGTTTATCTTGGGAAAACTCTTTATTTATTTACCGTCTATGTCTACCGCCATCCCGTTATAATCTACCTGTGATTTAACAACTGCTATCCGTATATTTTTTATCATTTTAATAAATATATTTGAAATACTAATCTTAAAATAGGTTGATGTCATATTGACAGTTTTAAATATTCTGCTGTGACAAAACGCCCGACGATTCATTAACTAAACTGGAAGAACCGCCGCTACCAAAATGAATAGAAATGAATTTAAGTATTATTTCTTACCACTAAACATCACTTGCATCGTATAATAAGTTTAACAGGGCGGTATAAATAGAGTGTGGAAACAGGAAGAATGATTGTCGGAGAAGAAAGCACTTGTCAGAAAATATATAGGTTATGCATAGACAAGAATGAAGTCATAGACAATTAATATAATTTTCATGAACTCGGCCATTTAAGAAAATTTTAATATCTACTTTAATTTTAATGCGTACGATAAATATGCCTCGCCTAGTAGTAGTACAGTAGGTATATATTTATCATTTACCAACAAAAAGGGCATTTATAAAATTATTTTTTATCAAGACATATAAGAATCGTGGCTCCCTTTTTATCAGAACCAAGAAATTCTTTTTTCTGATAAAGAATACATTACCAATAATGATCTTCAATTTAATATCCTTATATATATGTAAAAATTTTACTCTTATTAAACGAAATAAAAAATACTGTGTATTTCATTTTAATGTTAAAGTCAGAGAAATGTCAAAATTCGAAAAAGTCGTAAAAACCACATCTTCATATTTCATATTTTATAGTCTAAGAACGGGTTGTATCGGTGAATTTTAATAATTCTTCAAATTTTAAAGTTAATTTTCATGTTCTGTGAAAGATTTTTTCAAAATTCTGTTACTATTTTAGTTCTCTCAAGCTAAAAGCCTATAAAGATAAAATAACATGATTTCAATAGGACTTTCACAGATCCTTAAAATGAACCTTCAAATTTGATCAATTGTTCAAATTCTCCGAAACAAACCTTTCTTATAAATGATTTCAAATCAAATCCTTTATTTAGAGGATTTCAAATTTCTAGTAATCTTAATTTCTTTTGGTTGTTATATTGTGGCTCTTGACATGGCCCGACTCAAGTATTTGGTTGACTTGATCGTGCCAGGTTTTCCTCGATATAAAAAAATATAGTGTATAACCAAATAAACCTATATAAATAATGCGAAATATAGGAACCTAGTTCTTATCGATACTTTTATAAATTTATGACTTTAGTTGACATTTTATTCTCTTTCTGTCTTTAGCACTTTCGCGATTGTGTCTCAAAATAATCTGTCTTTGAATAAACTCTTAAAAATTACCTTTCCTTTAAGGATATCAGATATTCCTTAAAAATATAGTTGTAAATGGCATTCTATTCTCTAAGTCTATATACTCCATCAGGTAAGTGCAAATTAGAGAAAATTCTTGTTTTCATGGATTCGGGGATTTTTCAGCGCTTTTCAGAAAACGGGCGTCCCGACGTTTCCTGATACTTTTATTATTTTCAAACTGTTTTTATAATGTAAACACTTCAAACCGTTCTTTTTATCAAACTAATGTAATAAATAATGTAATGACGTTTATTATTGTGACTTAGTCAACATTTTCCACTGTCAAGCCTGATGACTTTTGCGGCTGTCGTAGAATCATGATCACACTGGCAAATAATGTAAATTATTCGTTACGATGTAAAAAGCGTTTAAACAATGTGACGCTAACAGATCTTTCATTGCACAGGAGTCACTGTAATGAAGCAGATTGCCGAGCAATTTTTTACTTAAACTTTTTATATCCGCACATCATTAGGTAGGTAGCGAGTGACAGGGCAGTGTAAGCACAGCACATCCATAAATCAACTATCTATAGATTGATAACTCCGCCCTCTTTCCATACGTTTGCTTTCGTTAAGTTTTAACCATAGATCTGGAAAATTTGAATACACCACGCATCGCCGACGTCACAGCACACCATCGACAAAGGATGGAGGAAATTTAAAAAAAAGGCGCAACCATAGACAATTTAATTCTGCTTCGGAACCTACCTAAAACCCAATTCATTAGTGTGGTACACGGTACCTACCTACGGGCCGCGAGGTGCGGGGAGCACTTCGGCGGTAGTCTGTATTGTCATTAGGTATTTTGTAGTCTCACAGTTAACAAGCAATAAACGATCTCTGTAATTATTTAACCAGCCTTACGTATTTTATCAATCCTGAATCCAAGCCCCCTTTTAAGGTGAATCTACAGGATACTACAGTGGCGACGAGGAAACTTAGTCATTAATAAAACAGTGGCGAAGTTTAAAAGAATTTACGCGGCAAACGTGTTGTTAAAATTCATGAAATTCGGAGAGTATTCACCTAATGGCGGTGCTCTTTTAAATGTGATGGACGGTGAGTCTTGCAACATTCATAGAACAGGATTGTAGAATCTTTGAAAGATAAGATTGAAAAGAATTCAGCGGGGAGCTGAATTTGCGAAACCAGAATCAAAAAAATTTGTTCAAGATAATCACGCGGGAGCGGGGTTATCGTGAAGAGGATAAATATTCAGCGGGGAGCTGTATATATATATATTTCAAACCATAAGAAGCCGGGGGCTGAACAACAGCAGCACAGCGGGGAGCTGTATTGGAGCAAGGAGCAGCTGAGAGCGGATCGTTGGGAACTATCGGTCGAGAGCTATTCTTGGAGTACAGCCGAGGTTAAGAAGGAAGATCTGCAACAGGAGGGAGTAGATTACCAGAACCAGAGCTTCAACATCATTGACTTAAGTTAAGTCCGTAGTTTGAGTTTTGTGTTGATAATTTTTTTTTAATATTGTTGTAATTTTGCTGTAAAATCATGGCTCAAATCAAACCATTAGAGACCTTCAGTCACAAGACAGATTGTTTCGGGGTTTTCAAAGCAAGATTAGAGAATTACTTCATATTATATGATGAGAAAATTTCTGCCGCAAAGAAACGTGCTATATTCTTGAACGCTTTGGAGGAGGAAACTTTTAAATTATTGATTGAGTTGGTTACTACTAAAAAAATAAATGATGTCACAGTAGAAATTTTGTGTGAATTTTTGGGTAATTATTGTGAAAATGTTACTTCGTTGTTTGAAGAAAGATCAAAATTTTATAATGTAATTAATGAATCGGGAGAAAGTGTTAAAGAATTTGCGGCACGGTTAAAAAGTTTATCCATTGTTTGTAAATTCGGTACTAGATTTGAAGATAATTTAAAAGATTTATTCATTTGTAAAGTGAGAAACCCTAAAATTAAAGAACGGCTATTCATTGAGGGCGAAAAAAATTCGTTTGAGAAATTAATTTCAATCGCAGCGTGTTTAGAGGCTTCAGAAGCAAATTTTAAAGATGAAAAAGTGTGTTATCAAGTAGCTAGTTCACGTTCAAGATCAAAAAGTCCGAAAAATAATCCATCAGTATCGAAACATCGAAGTGTTTATTTAAATTCGAGGCATAGTAGAAGTTCATCGCGCGATAGTAATAATTTTAAACCGAAATTGAAGCATCTAAATTCGGAACAGAAAAGGTGTTTTAATTGTTATAAATTCGGGCACTTTAAATCAGAGTGCAAGGTTGTGAATAATAAATTTTCGAAGTGTTTTAAATGCGGTCAAAAAGGTCACATTGCTAAATTTTGTAGAAATATTTCGTGCATTAAAAAAAAGATTTTTGTCTCAAGTATTAATAAGAGGATTGAACCGTACATAATTAAATTGAAAATAAATTATATTTCATTCGAGGCAATGATAGATTCAGGAGCGGGAATAAGTGCCATACCCGAACGTATCTATAAATTATATTTTAAACATGTTAATTTAATGCCATTTAATTTACACTTAGCGAGTTACGATAACAAGCCGCTAAAGGCGAGCGGTAAAATAAATTTATTGGTTACATGGAATAATAATCAACAAAATTTTGAATTTGTGGTTATTGAAAATGGTTCGGATTTAATTTTAGGTAGGGATTTTATGGAATTATTTGGGATTAGCATTAGTTTTTTGAATAATTGCACGGTAGTAAATAATTTTGGTGCTAATGAAGAAAGCAATTTAGATGTCGATAAGTTGAAAACACAATTTGGAGACGTATTAACGAATAAATTAGGGAAATTTAATCAATATAGCGTTGAGCTGGAATTAATAGAGGGATTTCACTCAAAAATGTGCAATGCAAGGCAAATACCTTTAGCTATTAAAGATAAAGTCGAACATGAAATTAATAGACTTGTTTCAGAGGGAATATTACAATCAGTAGAAACGAGTAGATATGCATCTCCCATTGTTGCAATAATTAAGAAAGATGGATCAGTTAGGATCTGTGGAGATTATAAATTAACAGTTAATCCAGGTTTGGTTGTAAATAAATTTCCAGTACCCGTAATTACGGATTTATTGACACAAATCAGTGGAGCGGTAATGTTTTCTTAATTAGAATTGAAAATGGCATATTCACAATTACAGTTAAGTGAAGGTAGTAGAGATATAACTACCATAGCTACACACATAGGTTTATATAGATATACTCGACTGGTATATGGTTTGAATGCAGCGACAGGTATATTTATGCGGGTTATGCTTAATTCATTGCAAGGTTTAAACGGAACAATTATATTTTGTGATGATATTTTGATTACGGGCAAATCAGTTGCGGAACATAATAAAAATTTAGTAGCAGTTTTGAATAGATTGAAACTTTGTGGTCTCACGGTAAATGAAGAAAAATGTGAATTTTTCAAAACAAGTATTGAATACTTAGGGTACTTTATTTCGAAGGAAGGTTTTAGACCATTAGAAAGTAAAGTTAAAGCAATAATGGAGTCTAGTAGTCCATGTAATATTAACCAGTTAAGAAGTTTCTTAGGTTTAGTTAACTATTATAGAAATTTTATTCCGAATATATCTAGTTTGTTAGGACCTCTATATAAATTATTAAAAAAAGATTCGGAGTGGATTTGGTCAAAGGACTGTGAAAATGCAGTTTTAGAACTTAAAAAAGAAATTTCTTCTGATTGCGTGTTAGTACATTTTGATCCACGTATACCAGTAAAATTAGTAACGGATGCATCCTTAGAGGGATTGGGTGCGACAATTTTACATACTTATTCAAATGGTAGTAGTAGACCTATAGCGTTTGCATCAAGGAAATTGACAGACACAGAGAGTTAATATAGCATTTTAGATTTAGAAGCAACAGCGATAGTGTTTGCATTAAAAAAATTCTTTGTATTTTATACGGTAGGAAATTCAAATTAGAATGCGACAATCAAGCTTTAGTACGAATTTTGTCAGAAAAGAAGGGCATTCCTGTGTTGAGTGCTAATAGATTTCAACGTTACAGTTTAATTTTGGCGGGGTTTAACTATGAAATTGAATACGTAGCTTCAGAAAAAAATTGTTCAGATTTTTTATCAAGATTACCAATAGAAGAGACAAACAAATCGGAGGATTTATATATCGAGAAGCTGAGTTCTATTAATTTTCAGGATGTTGAAAAAGAGTTGTTATTTTATGTTTGTGATAACTCTCAGGTTCCATTAAATGTTGATAATTTAAAGGAAACCACTAATAAAGATGACGTATTATCATTGGTAAAACAATATTTACGGCGGGGTTGGCTAAGGAAAATTCCAAAAGATAGTGAGTTATGGGCTTTTTGGAAAATTAGAGATGAGTTGTCTTTAGTAGAAGATTGTATTTTTTGGGGACATAAAGCCATCATTCCAAATACTATGAGAGGGGATTTGTTAAATATGTTACATCATTCACATTTAGGTATAGCTAAAACTAAAGGGTTAGCAAGAGGGTATTTCTGGCGGCCAAAAATGGGCAAAGATATAGAAAATTTAGTTAGATCATGTAAAGAGTGTCTGGAAAATCAGGCGAATCCACCAAAAACTCCTTTACAACATTGGCCGATTGAGGAAAAGCCGTGGACAAAGATACATATTGATTTTTTTGGTCCGATGGCTAATACAAATTTTTTAATTATAGTAGATGCAAGTACCAAGTGGATAGAATGCATTAATTTAAAACAAGCTAATACGGATAATACTTTAAGGGAATTAAAGAGGATGTTTGCTCAATTTGGTACTGTAGAAACTATTGTATCGGATAACGGGTCTGTTTTCTGTTCAGAAGAATTTAAGCGTTTTTGTAAAGATAGAAAAATCCAGCACATCACTTCTCCTGTGAATCATCCGCAGAGTAATGGGTTAGCTGAAAACGGAGTTAAAACGTGTAAATTTTTTTTAAAAAAGATTTTACATAATGGGGGGTTACCGAGAGACGTCGATGATAGGTTAACCAAATTCCTAATTGATTATAGGAATACCCCAAATATCACGACTGGTGTAGAGCCAGCGGTGGCTATGTTAGGACGACGATTAAGGTCCGTGTTTGATTTCATTTCTCCATGATTGCGGAAAGGAGGGGGGAGAGGTGTATGTCGGATAAAGTAAAGAGTAAAATATTAGTTAGTAGAGAAAATCAGAAAAAGAGTTATAAATCTAAGAAAAGAAATATGAATATATTTGTGGTGGGGAAAAAGGTGATGACTAAGGATTTTAGAGGAAAAAAAGGTTGGGTGGTAGGTATCATTAAAAAAAGAATTGGATTTAATACCTACTTAATTTTCATAAAAGACACAGGGCAAATCTGGAAAAGATATGAGGATCAACTGACACCAATGAGTGTAAGGTGGAATCCCAAAGAGCGTGTAAGAGTGTATAGTGACGATCTAGGCTCTGATATGAGAGTATCAGACCTAGACCTTTCCCATTATTTTCGGAAAGGGGTGTAATGATTCTAATACTCACATGAATGAACGAGACGAACGTGCTCCAAAAAATTTTTTGTTTAGACTGGGAGAAGATTTATTGACAGGCAGGTTTTATAAGTAAACACGTTCCCACGGGAAGGTGGAAAGAAGAGATCGCTGTGGACAGTCGGTTTTTGAACTTGGGTACGTTGACAGCTCCGAGAAATCGATACAAATCAGAAGTGTTGTGTGAAATTACAGTTAATTAGTGAATTCAGATGGTGTTGGAAAGCTTTGTTGAATATTGAATTAAAGTGAAATATTATTGAACCGGTGTTTGTGTGAAGTGAAAGTGGTTGTACTCAGTGAGGAAAGAAAATTGGATAATTTGTAGAGCGCCGTTTTGTGAAAAGATCACCTCAGGGGCGCAAGGTGTTGTGCGATCGCGATTGTGTTATAAAGTTGTGTTGATTTAAGCGTGATTTCGTATACAGTTCGAACTAGATTGCTTGTCTTAAAAACATGGAAATAATAATGATAATGATTGCGTTTAAAACAGAGTGAACGTATTTAAAGGCAGGAAGTGTTTGATCGAATTAAGGAGGAATTAACGATTGGCGTGATGGCGTTCTACCCACGGAGACGTAAACCAGAGAATCAAACAAATCATAAAACTCGGGTTCGAATCTTGACAGAGATTAGGGAGGTACAATTGTATCTACAGAATTATTTAATTACCCTTTTATAGGCGTAGGGAGGGGACCAAAATTGAATAAATTGCAAGGATTTCGCTAAAAGGAGGATGGAATGCCGGTAGGGAGGAGACCGTAAAACTAAACTGATTTAGCTGTTTAGTGTGTAACCAGGTAGACTTCACGCTGAGAGTGGGAGATGGCTAACTGGGTGAGTTTTATATTATTTATTAAATTCCAGAGGACCCTTTTAAAAGACGGATACAACCGAGGTACAGGAACTAAGTTTACGACACCTGCCGCCCAAATAATGTTATCATTAAAAGGAATGTGCTAGGCGAACTGTCAACCAGCTGTGAGCGAGAGACGGGCCAACGACCTTTTCATATGTAGGCCGATAACTTTTGTTTTAGGGGAAGGCCTTGGACCGAGGGTCATATCGAGAATTTACCTACCTGCCGATCTGTTATTCTTTTAAAACATTACGAATCAAATCATGACGTTGTCCCTGCGATAGGTATTGAATCGCCGATGAAACATTAAATACCTATTACAAATTAGGCCAACCAATATAAATTCGCAGTATAAAAATACCTATCTACAGAGTACCTACCACAACACTGGCGTATAATTAAAACAGCGAACACTATGAGGGATAGAGGCGTTTAGGCTACGGCAGTGTACAGTCAGTCGTAGGAGAAGTTTTGCTAGCGTATGACCGCCCGAATAGAAAGCGATCGAATGCAACCAGACAGAACAAAATTTAATACTTTTCATCTATTGTTTGACTTTCTAATTTGCAAATTGGGATGCACAAAGACAAATCTAGAGTCAAAAGAGGGAGATGGTAATCTCCGAAATAAAACCACCAACCGAACAACTTTTCTCAACAGGTACCTTTCGAGAGGTAGGCAGCCTCTTTAAATTAAATGCAAAAAATCAAACCAATTGTCCGTTTATACCTACCTGAGAGGATAGGTATTCAATAGAAGTTACCCATACCTAATACACGAGGATGCTAGTATCCTCATGAAATAATTACTGGAACCAAATATTAAAATACAGACAGTCCTCATCCTAAATTTGGCATTTCGAGTAAACCTTACATATATCTCACATGATAATTGGCTGAATGGGTAGGCACACAACCTATCGATAGAAGCGGGCTAAATGTCGACAAGATCGTCGTGTGTTATCTATGTTATTGATCTAGAAAGGGATGTAAATTCCCGACGACGAGGAAGTTACAGCGTTTTCTAGAGGTGGCACGTAACTTAGGACCTTACGTGTCACATTTTCGCGACTAGATTCGTGACAAGGGATGTCATGGTTTTCCCCTTCTACACTCAGTAAAAAAGTTTTTCCTGGAGGTGCATGAGGTTGGGGCAATTCTGAAATTGGTGAGGAGACCTGGTTTTCTTTATTCTGGCGTGACGGTTGCCGATTTGGAACAAGGGGAGACCCGGCCGGTTGTGATATCCAGACACGCAGATATCGATCGCCTTGTTCAAATTATCATCCATCGGTTTTGTTTGGTAAAGAGGAGGAGCCAACTTTAATTTGAAAAAAAATCATTCCCGTTCCTCTCCCTTCCCTCCCAAAGTATATACATGGATGGCGCCGACAACTAACACCATAAATTTATCGTATGTTTATCACATATATAAAATCTAACACTTTATTATACTCACATAACCCTATGACAGGTAGAATCACGTAGCTAGTTGAAGAGCAGGCGACTCAGAAATATAAGGTTTATGAAATGGCTTTAAAACACAGCGGTAATGGATTCAACTCACTCTATCTCAAAAGAACCGAGGGGTACCACACACATACAAAGATAACTAGGTTTCTATACCGAGAAACAAAAAAGCCAACACAACGTTCGGTGAAACCTTTTTATACTGAACCGCCACGTGAAATGATTACGTTCAAGGCCGTAAACCACGTAGACAAATTATGATGCACACAGTTGAAGGGGTGTGTAATAAAGAGAGGAGCAAAGGCTTGTAAAGACGGCAGGGAGGATATTCCTACCCGGGATATATACATAATCATAGCCTTATGGAAAAGTTACCTATGGGACTTAAAGAAAATTTATCGTAGAAAGAAGAGAAGGAAAAGTTTGAAAAGTGCAGATCATTACAGGGGCTAATGGGTCTTCTCCTCTGTTTCAGGAACCACCGTGGCAGTCTCCTTGGACTGGAAGGCTGCGGCATAGAAAAAACTAATGTGTAACAACCTATAGATAATGTCTTACTATTATTATAATTCTGCTATATATGATAACTATATAAATGTGTTGTAAACAGGCTCAGGTAAGATGTAAACCTGGTAAGAGTTCTCCTCTTAAGTGGGGGAGAATGTGGTACACGGTACCTACTACCTACGGGCCGCGAGGTGCGGGGAGCAATTTGGCGGTAGTCTGTATTGTCATTCGGTATTCTGTAGTCTCACAGTTAACAAGCAATAAACGATCTCTGTAATTATTTAACCAGCCTTACGTATTTTATCAATCCTGAATCCAAGCCCCCTTTTAAGGTGAATCTACAGGATACTACAATTAGCCTAAAACATAAGTAAAATGTCACCCAAGACCACAAGGTCCCATCTGACAAAGCCCTGTCCTAAGGCTAGCTTTAGACTTGTAAGTTTTTTCGTAAATTTACGACTTCTAGCCAATGGGCTTATTGCATTTTGAAAATCCAATATGCCCATTGGCTAGAAGTCGTAAATTTACGAAAAAACTTACAAGTCTAAAGCCAGCCTAAGAAAGAAATGACCTTTAAAGTAACTTCCTTTACAGATCATTTTCTCAGGACAGCGTTTTATCAGAAGGAAGCTGAAAAGCAAACTCATAATTACATGTACAATAATTTTATTTTTTAAATATAAACATGAAATACAATAATATAAGCACAAAACACATTTAGAAGGTGAAATTACTGTATCAATATAAAACTAGCTGTTGGAAATGATAGTTATTTTCTTTCAACATCCAACGGCAATTGAAAAAAATATTGTCAATAAGGCAGTCAACGATTCAACCTACTGTTTTAGCGTCTAATTACATTATTATTATTTTTGTTTCCCTCCTACTTATCTTATTACTTAAATATTTATACCTTTCATATATAAATAGTAAGTATATAATACTTTTTAGTTTAAAAAACTTTATATGCCTTTTAGATATTTTTAACTTAGGAATAGTACACAACATAAAGAATGTAACAGTGTAAACAGAAAAGTAAATTTAACAATAGGTTATTGTTTTAACAATACATATTGGCACCTGATAAATAAAGAGGGTATAATAATAACAAATTAAAACACCAAATACAAGAGTAAAATTTAAAGAAGGTGTTGAGAGAATATTCATTATGATGTCAAGTATGTAATAAAAAAGTAGAACTATATATAAACTAGACATATGAAATAAACTAATTCGACTATTTTTTTTTATTAACACTAGTCGGTGACCGAAAATGGGCTGCAGACTAATACAGCCAAACTGAATAATGTAAACTCCGCATCAGAGAATATTTGGCTTAAAATTACAAACGATAACAATATTTGACTTGTATATTTATTTTTTCGTTATTATTCTACTACTCATATAGAGATGTCAATAGAAAATGAATTGGCAAGGATACACCACAACCATACAATGGACCTAATGTAATGAGGAGCATGGCAGTACTACGATA
The DNA here is from genome assembly GCF_061612785.1 of Hesperophylax consimilis. Taxonomy (NCBI): domain Eukaryota; kingdom Metazoa; phylum Arthropoda; class Insecta; order Trichoptera; family Limnephilidae; genus Hesperophylax; species Hesperophylax consimilis. The sequence continues at coordinate 13,493,498 of NC_142852.1, forward strand.
TTTAAAAGACGCTTATAGGAACAAATTGTGGTCCTAATTGGTTTTAACTTATTAAAATAAATTAGTTATGACAACCATTTCTTCCTATATTTAGCATATTTTAAATGTCGCAGTACTGCCATTTTCTTCATGGAGTCAGGTCCATTGTATGGTAGTGTATCCTTGCCAATTAATTTTCTATTGACATCGGTACACCGTGCATTGATTATAAATGGTACAGTAATTTTGATAATGAATTGAATAATTTTTTTTTATGTTCGTTACAATTAAGCCAATCCAAACATATATATTTAGCAATGGTTTCTTCAATAACGGGCACAAGATATAAATTTTCGCAATTATAATTCAGTACATACTCGACGACATAATGAATTTCAAGAGCGTTGATAGCAAATTTCTTAGTGGGATCATATGGGTCACCTATGCAAGATATTTTACATCTATGTTCTGCCATCCCCTGTGCAGTAAGAGCAACGCTGCTGGTTGCAGAGAAGACATTACTGGGTCCTGCACTCATTTCTGGAAAAAAATATATCATAGTTCTTGAAGAAATTGAAGTAAAGATTGACATATTAGAGGAACAAAACTAACAATACTATTCCCTTTTAAGTAATATAAAACAGATATGCACCTCCATGTTCTACTGCCATCCCCTGTGCAGCAAGAGCGACACTGCTGGTTGCAAAGAAGACATGACTGGGTCCTGCACTTATTTCTGGAAAAAATATATCATAGTTCTTGAGAAATTGAAGTAAAGATTGACATATTAGACGAACAAAACTATTCCCTTTTAAGTAATATAAAACAGATATGTACCTTCATTTTCTACTAGCATCCCCTGTGCAGCAACGGGTACGCTGCTGGTTGAGATTGTAGACGGTACCTACCAGCGACCTGACAGCGAACAGCACAAAATAATTATTAATTTAATTTCCTGATTATGGCAACATTCTGTGTTCAACACAACGGTCCGCCAGTGAGCCGACCGAATGATTCTTGATTTCCCGCTGGACCCGACTGGTTGTGCCTTTTAGATTACCGTCTACATTCTAGAATCGTCCATGTAAATTTTATTGTCGCGTATTACAATGTGTTCAAATAAACTCAGTGAATTTCAATATTCTTTTATTAAAAACAACCTTCTGATATTGAGAGTCCTTTAGGATCTGTTTTAACCCAAAACACATAAGTGAGTAAATCCTAAATTGGTGACCCGACGTTTCATGCGTATCATTATTGTCATCCGTCATCATAAATTGGTGACCCGAAGTTTCACACGTATTAACATTATTGTCATTCTAAATTACGCGTATTTATCATTATTATTATCTGCCATCCAGTCGAGACAGCGTGGAATCAAGGATCCTGAGATAGCATACCCCTCCGTAAGTAACTTTAACTATTATTTTCTCATAATTAACGAAAATAAATGTTCTCAGTATCGTTTAAGATAAAGCGCATCGCGCGATCTGCTATTAATAGCAGCCCAAAACCATGGTGTTTACAAGCATTAATATGCAGTACGAGTTTTCAATTTAACGAAATACCTACAAATGATTAAAGTCTTTTAACTTTTTAATAAAATGTCCCAACTAATCATATAATATACTTGTTTCTTCGAGCATTAAGTGCGTTTTAAACTTAATTCCAGGAAAGATCGACCAGCTACATCCATCGGAAGACGGATTGCGTCATGACAACCACTTCAAGCAGTTGCAAATACGACGTCACGATACATTTCATCAGCGGGGCGAGATTTCGCCACATTACATCGGTCCATATGCAGAAAGACGATCTGCTGGGCGAATTCCAGTTTTCCTGAGTCATCCTGGGATTACAAGTTCCAGAAAGAAAGAAGAAATCATATTCACGTCACGTAAATGTTTAAACAGTTTTTACATACTATTAAATATACATATTAAAGTTAATATGTTGCATTGATTTGACGTAAATAATAATGCATTTCAAATAATATGTTGCATTGATTTGACGTAAATAATAATGCATTTCAAATAATATGTTGCATTGATTAGACGTAAATAATAATGAATTTTAAATAATATGTTGCAAATCAGCACATGTTTGAATAAAAAAAATCTTCTAGAACTTTTGAAATATTATAACTGCAATATTAGAGTCATACCTACAGTTGATTAACATGAAACTACATAATAATATAAAAAATTTAATAATTTTATGCAGTTCCAAAAAATATTTTATGAATAACGTTGAATGTTTTTTTAAAAATAAATTCATATTTTGCAAATATTTCTAATGATTTTACAATTCTTGCAATTTTCACAAATCAGTTATCAATTTTAAAATAATGTACATGAATCTGAAAAGCATCTTAACAAAAACATGTATGATTCTTGAATTTCATTATATTATTAATTATTTCACATTATTGATTTAACATTATTATTCGAAATCTTTGAAAACTATTTAGTGTAGACTACTTCCATTCAAATTTTTGGTTTGCGTCTTTGATTATCCACGCAGTATTTACAAATATTTTCAACATAAATACATAGATGGTTCTAAACATATGTATTAAAGTTTTTCTGATTTTTTTACTTGATAGTGAATGGTTAAAGATAATCTTATGTTAACTAATTACATTTTGCTTAAATACGTATTTAAATCTTAAGCCTTACATGCATTAAACTTGTCCATTTAAATACTACGAAAATGTCAGAATGATATCGGATGAAGAAATTCCCAACTTGAAGAAAACATTTGAATCAACTACGAATAAACTGGATACAAAGAAAACCGAAAACATGGAATCGTCAAGCGGAACTAATCCCGATTCAAATATCAATTATGTAACAGTCAGGTTACCACCATGCTGGAGAGAAAGTATATCGCTTTGGCTAGTACAGGCGGAAGCGCAATTTGCTAATTCACGTGTTAAGGACGACTTTACTAAATATAACATAATTATTGCAGCGCTAGATTCTCAAACTCTACAATGCGTTAGCGATATTGTCACAAAACCACCCGCAACTGACAAATATTTAAGCCTCAAAGCGGCACTTATTGACAGACTGCAAGATTCGTCTGAGAAACGACTCACCCGACTACTTACTGGAATCCAGCTGGAAGATCGGAAACCAACCGGACTCCTCCGACACATGATGGAACTTGCCGGACCAGCTTTAGCGGACAGTGCTATAGTGAGAACACCCTGGTTGCAGCGTTTACCGCAACACGTCCAAGCAATCCTGTCACCTTTAACAGACAATGACACGAATCAGCTCGCGTTGGCGGCTGATAAAATAATAGACGTCTACCAGTCATCCGAATGCAGTGCTGTAGACCATCAAAATAAACCGGGTACCTCAAGAAAGGAAAATACGGAAAATTCTATATTATTACAACTTCAACAGCAAATTTCCGACCTTACACATGAAGTGTCACGTTTAAAAATGTCTCAAAATAACAACTTTACAAACTTCCGTGGACGACAAAACCAGAGCCCACGTCGAAATTACTCTTACAACAATTCATCACAACAGAATCCCGCTGGAAGGCCGAGGTCCAGGTCTCGCGGTAGATCACCCAAGAGGAATCCTGATGGATTATGTCATTTCCACAGACGTTATGGCGAAAAATCCTTCAGATGTTACCAACCATGTAATTTCAAAAACAAAAATTCGGGAAACGACAACGGAACCTCTCAGTAGGGACGTGCGAGATTCCGAGTAACACATGTCGTCTCTTTGTTTATGATCTACAAACTAGACAAAAATTCCTAGTGGACACTGGGGCGGACGTTTCTGTCATTCCTAGAAACCCGTCATACAACAAAAATAACATCACTTCTGACAACTGTCCAGCTACACTATATGGTGCAAATGGAAATCCCATCAAGACATACGGCACAAGAACTGTAGAACTCGATTTTGGCCTACGTCGAGCACTAAAATGGCGATTTATTGTGGCTGATGTATCAAGACCAATCCTAGGTGCAGACTTTCTTCATCATTTCAACCTAACGGTGAATTTAAAAAAGTCAACAATCGCAGACCAGTCAACAGGATTAGTCATAAAAGGAATAACTCATAAGGGACCTACATCCGGTATTTCCACAATTTCTTCATCGCAAAAATACCATGATATTCTAAACAAATTCCCAAACTTAACAAGACCTATCATGAAGACATCAAATGCCAAAAAACACTCAGTGACCCACTGCATCGAAACCCGAGGACCACCCGTTACCGAACGAGCCCGCAGGCTAGCACCAGCCCTACTGGAAGCGGCGAAGAAAGAATTCAAATATCTGATGGAACAAGGGATCTGCAGGCCTTCTAAAAGTAATTGGGCCAGCCCGTTACATATGGTAAAAAAACCCAACGGCGAGTGGCGTCCTTGCGGCGATTATCGTCGTCTTAATGCTAAAACGATCCCGGATAAATTTCCAATACCTCAACTTCATGATTTTGCACACAAACTTGCAGATGCAACCATATTCAGCACAATTGACTTGACCAGGGCTTATCATCAAATACCAGTGGAACCTGAAGACATTCCGAAGACTGCCATCATCACACCATTTGGATTATTCGAATTCACATCCATGCAATTTGGTTTATCAAACGCAGCGCAAAGCTTTCAACGTTTTATGTATGCTGTGACAAGAGATTTGGACTTTTGTTTCGTATACCTTGATGACATCCTGATTGCTTCTAAAAATGAAGAAGAACATAGAAAACACTTGGAAACATTACTCAAACGCCTTGCTGAATATGATCTAGTAATCAACATTAACAAATGCCAATTTGGCGTACCTACAGTCAACTTCCTGGGTCACACAATAACACAAAAAGGAATGTCGCCTATCAAAGAAAAGGTGAATGCCGTCACAAATTTTCCATTACCTAAAACAGCAAAAGACTTGCGACGTTTTTTAGGCATGTTGAACTATTATAGAAGATTCCTCCCTAAGGCTATCAACACTCAAACTAAATTATTTGATTGCATTGCCGGTTATAAGAAAAATGACAAGAGGGAAATAACTTGGAATCAAGAACTGACGGACGCATTCAAGGAATGCAAACAACTCTTAGCTGACGCAGCATTACTCGCACACCCAAATACCAACGCTAAAATAGCTATAATGGTTGATGCTAGCGACATAGCTATGGGTGCGTCATTACAACAGTCAAATGGCGATTCTTGGGAACCTTTAGCATTCTTTTCCAAGAAATTTTCACCAGCACAGCGAAAATACAGTACCTTCGATCGAGAACTTACTGGTGTTTTCGAAGCGGTAAAATATTTTAGAAGTCATATTGAAGGTCGAAATTTCACCATCTATACAGATCACAAGCCAATCACCTTTGCTTTTTGCAAGAAGCGAGCCTCTAGCTCTCCACGTCAAGAGAGACAGTTGGATTACATTGCCCAATTTTCAACGGACATCAGGCATATCTCTGGAGAACAAAATATAGTAGCGGACGCACTATCTCGAATCGAAGAGATTAACAGCCCTACTTCTATTGACTACAGGCAGATGGAGAAAGCGCAGTGTCAAGACGACGGACTTATGAAGGCAAAAGATGACACCGCCCTCGCCTTATGTCAAATGGTGATTCCAGGCTCGGAAGCTTCAATATGGTGTGACGTATCAACGGGCCACATCAGACCATTCGTACCCGCTTGCATGCGAATGCAGGTAATCGAAAGTGTACACAATGTTTGCCATCCTGGCATCCTGGGAACGACAAAGACCATAAAACAAAGATTTGTTTGGCCTAACATGGCGACAGACATAAAAAACTTTGTCAAACAATGCATAGCTTGCCAAAAAGCTAAGGTCTCTCGACATACGGTTGCACCATTAGCAACGTATTTACTACCAGAGGATCGATTCCGTAATATTCATATCGACCTGGTTGGACCTCTCCCAGCGTGTAATGAGTACCAATATATACTCACTATGATTGACAGGTACACACGATGGCCCGAAGCAATCCCTTTGAAAGATATGACTGCAGAAACCGTCGCTACTGCACTGACGACACATTGGATTGCCCGTCACGGAACCCCAGATACCATCAGTTCGGATCAGGGCAGACAATTTGAGTCCCGCCTCTTCAAAAAACTAACCGAAAAATTTGGAATAAAACATTCTAGGACCACCGCTTACCACCCACAAGCTAACGGTATGATCGAGAGATGGCACCGCACCTTAAAAGCCTCTCTCATGGCTTGTGGCGATCGAAATTGGGTCGAAAGCCTCCCACTAGTTCTACTTGGTTTGAGAGCAACGGTACGAGAAGATCTGAAGTGTTCACCAGCTGAATTAACCTATGGTAGAACCCTTAAATTACCCTGTGATTTCTTCACAGCAACACCACGCGAGGAACCAGACACATATATTGGACGGCTACAAAATACGTTCGAAGCCATTAAACCAACCCCTGCCAATGTTCATGGTACAGGAAAGTTTTTTGTCCACAAAGACCTACCTAGCGCGACACATGTGTTCCTCAGAACTGACGGTGGAAGAAGACCACTGCAGAATCCGTACGAAGGCCCGTACAAAGTGGAAGAACGGAATGAAAAAACATTCCTAATTACTGTAAAAGGAAAACCTAAGCGTGTCACAATAGACCGCCTCAAACCTGCTTTTGTTCCTGCAGAAGAAAATGTATCTGTTCCTACATCTGTTCCAGTATTACCAGAAATAATCAGAACCACAAAATCTGGTCGAAGAGTTCATTTCCCAGACAGATTAGGACAGTTTAAAGCATAAAAAGGCATTTCTTTTCCTAAAAAATAAATAAATGATCTAACTAACCTATGTACTTAGATATGTATAAGCAAATCTTATATACCTATACTTAGAAATGTCACACCACGCTAATGTCCTAAATATATAATAGCTTAATAATATGTCTTATATTGTTCATGTAAAACAATGTATCACATATTACCAAAATATATAACTGTACAAACATGTTTTTTATAATTTTAAAAATATTCCGCAAGCGTTAATAGTTTTTAAGTTTTTTTTTATATACTTTCACCATTCCGCAAATAGCGAAGAAATTGCAACTTGCATTGAAAATAATTACGCTTTACGCGTTGAAGCCTTGTATAATTTTAAGTTATAATTTTAAGCACTTTTAGGCTATATTTTTTAATATCAAATCCACAGATGATAAAATTTTTTAATGTAGTAATATAATATAACATGTGATAATTTATGCGATAATTCTATCCAAATGTTTATGTAAACATGTAAATGTTATTTGGCATTCCATATGTAATAACAATAGTTTACAATGGAAATAAAAATGGAATATGCCAGACTGGATGAGGACACTGCCCAGTTTCATTTTTGTTTAATATTACTATCTCCATTAATATGTAGAGATAATAAATAACATATTTCGATATACAGTTGAAAATAATTTTAAAAAAATAATTCCTGTTGTATTAAATTTAAAAATGTACAATTGTGTGTTATAATCACTGACAAGTTCTCAACTTTATAATTTTTTTTCTTTTTAAATCATGTATACTACTATATGTTTCTTACTTTATATATCGTTTAACAACTGGGGGCGAAGTATGTAGACGGTACCTACCAGCGACCTGACAGCGAACAGCACAAAATAATTATTAATTTAATTTCCTGATTATGGCAACATTCTGTGTTCAACACAACGGTCCGCCAGTGAGCCGACCGAATGATTCTTGATTTCCCGCTGGACCCGACTGGTTGTGCCTTTTAGATTACCGTCTACATTCTAGAATCGTCCATGTAAATTTTATTGTCGCGTATTACAATGTGTTCAAATAAACTCAGTGAATTTCAATATTCTTTTATTAAAAACAACCTTCTGATATTGAGAGTCCTTTAGGATCTGTTTTAACCCAAAACACATAAGTGAGTAAATCCTAAAAGATGTTACGCTCTGAAATAAATATAATTATTAGATTAACCGAATTAACAAAACATAGTATTATTATTATAGGCTGATGCAGTATAGAATACCTTTTAGGATGTAGTCATGATACGTGCTGAACACCATTCTCGAAATGGACTCTCAGAGGTTATGGTTGGAAACTTGTGTCGAATAGTCTCTGTCCGTACATCCTTTCACACAATACGTTTTAAGTAAGTCTCATGCCCAGGTTTCGGGTAGGTGTATAGTAAAGGGAAAGATAATCTCAAACACCTATTCTGCTGTTTTTCTCAACATACTCAAGTATCTGGTCACTTGATCGACGCAATATAGTCGGGTGTCCCCGATTTCTTCTACCATTCACCTTTGCGTTATATTTTATTTTATTACGAAGAATATATTATACATGAATTATATCGGACCGAGTACTGATTGATATGTTAACAGTCTCTACGTTATTTCATGGAAGTATCACCTCTTATGCAGACGATAGATTTGGTAGGTACTGATTTTAAACAGATAATGATTGGGATGCAGCATAAAACCAATGTTACACCATTAGCAATACAATCAAATAAATGACAATCAACCAAATTTGCACATAATTATAATAGACCAACACCAAAACTTGAAATACCGTATCAGCCATTACCTTAACACAATTAGAAATAATCTATTACATTTTTTTAAATCCAAAACTCTCTCATTTGAAAAATTAACCTCAGTCTATCATGCTGTCAAATAAATCTATTTTCTATAAAACAAGTCTAATCCCTGTCGAAATTAATTAATCTTATTATTAAATCAATATTAAAATTACCGAAGGATCATCTAACAAACCTAACTTTTAAAGAATTTAAAGTATTAAAATTTTATGATCTAGTCCGGAAGAATATAATAATTGAAATAATAATGCAATCATAGTTTAACTGAAAGTCGCACACGACAAAACATGTATTCCCAACAGATCATTTGCGTGACATTAGCACAATATCTAGGGATAAAAAATCTTCACAAAAGCTTCAAAAAATGACTTGAATTGGATGCCTGGATTTAATCGTGAAGATTAGACCTAAGACTAATTAAATCAACAAATAAAATACGTATTTCGAATATCGAATTTAAATATTATTTCTGCTAGCTATAGTTCTTGACATATCAGTTATAATATTGAAAATGACACTTAGATTCAAAACAAATCCGAGTTCATTGAAGCAGAGCTACTGTCGCCCACAGAAAAAAACTTCAGCAAAAAAAAAATATATTGTTTTTTTTGTATTATCCTCAATCGATTATCTGATGCAAATTAAAGATAAAAGCAAAACTTATCACCTGTAAAACCATCACTTTTTTGTCACACATGTAGATAATCCTATTCGTATGATGTTTTTTATTCAACATTGTTTTAAGCATGTTATTTGCAACATGTTGTATTTAGTACACACCACAGTATTACAAGAATGCGTCGATGATGTTCTTCTCAGTTTTTTTCTTCTTCAATAGAGATTTTAGTCAGACTTAGGCTCAGTTGCATCGAAAATAGTTAAAGTTACATTTTAGTTAAGGTTAAATAAAAGTAACTTTTTTTATCATTTCTTGCTTAAATGGGTTGTTTCAACTTCGTTTAAATAAAAGTTAAGTAAATTGTTACAAAATAGTTACTTTTATTTAACCCAGCGATGTTGAGAGTTTAAAGTTAGATTTTGGTCAATTTTAGTTCAGCTGTCATCCGTCACCATCTTTTAAGGAACGAAATATTGTTTGAAGAGAAAATAGTTGAAAAAATGTCCGACAATCCGGGTTTTGATAATCGATTGATTTTAGAATATGTGGGAAATAGAAAAAAGAAACAATTTAAACCACGAACCGATCATTTGAAGATTTGGTATTTATCGCCAGATTTCGGATGTCGAAAAGTATGGTTAGGCAATTCATTGCTAATGACATCACAACGTCTACAAACAAGTAGGTTTATTTAAACTAATGTATCTACTAAGTACTATTGATAATTTACTAGCATAGTTATATTGTATGTAACTGACAAAATATTTTTTTGTCAACATTGCATTTTTATGCAACAGGAACGATGCAAAGATGCACAGGAGACATCTCTGGGGTGCATAAAAGTACTGTCTCGCGTGTAGTAGACAGGGTTGGCAGAGCAATAGCCCGCCTTCGGTCACAATATATTGTATTTCCTCAAACAGAGAATGAAATTCAGCAGTGTGCCAACGAGTTCTACAGCATCGCTCGATTTCCCAACACAATTGGTGCCATCGACTGCACGAATTCTCTCTCCTGGAGGGAACAATGCTGAGTATTACCGTAATCGAAAAGATTACTTTTCATACAACGTGCAAGCAATAGTGGATGCCAACTGCAAAATAACCAACATTGTGGCAAGATGGCCAGGTTCTACGCATGACAGCACCATTTTTAACAATTCCAGAATTAAAGGAAAACTGGAAGATGGGCTCTATGGAGCCAGACACGCAGTTGGCGATCGTGGTTATGCGGTAAAACCATATTTATTAACCCCACTGGCAAATCCTGTTTCTGACGCTGAACTTTTGTACAGTGAAAGCCAAATCAGGACAAGAAATGTTGTAGAAAGGACTTTCGGGATATGGAAAAGGCGTTTTCGTGCAATAGGAATGAAATTGAGAATCGATGCCACAAGAGTGGAAGCCGTGATCGTTGCCACAGCGGTGTTGCACAACATATCCACTAACAACAATGTCACAGAGCCACCATACTTTGTCACCATTCTCCAAGAAATTGACGGAGGACATTTTCCTGAAAATGTTGGACAGGGTAATAATGACCTACGACAAAATCTTGTCAACAATTATTTTGCTCATTTATTGTTTTTTTTTTTGTATAAAATAATGTATTAATTAACTTTAAAAAAAAAATACAAATAATAATAGAAAGAAAGAAAATAAATATTTTAATCAATTGTAACGGGAAAATCATTCTCCTTTCGGTTTTCCTCTTTGAATTTTTGAACTTCTAACTCGTGGATATGTTTCACGTGTTTAATTTTCAATTCAAAAATAGCTTCACGATGCCTGTATTCCTGTTCATGAAGAATTTTTTTGTGCTCGAGGTCTAAATCTGTTTGCGCATCCGCCAACTCCATGATATTTCTGCGGACATCGTTTGGCGTGGATAATTTTCTTTTTCTTGATAGGCCTAAAAAAATATTACATTACATTAAAAACGTTATATAGTAAAGCCCCGTACTCATGGTAAACATTAGTTTGGCAACAAAGTTGAATCAACGTGTTGCGGGGTTGCTGTCAACATGTTGCTGGAAACACTGCGTGTTGCGGAGTTTATAACGGCATGTTGACAAGCTCTCGCCTGACGAGCGTAAACATTCAAGCAACATTCTCTCCGCTCATCAACAATGTTGCTAAACTAATGTTTACCATGAATACGGGGCTTAAGTATCTACTACCTTTCTAAATTATTTCTCTAAACTACCTAGTTTAGACAAATTTACTGAACATTTAGTGAGATGCTGTTAAAATATTAAGATTCTATAATACTTAAGGCACAACTAAACTCACTTTTTAGGGATTATTGGTAAGCGTTTAGTCGCTACACCTTGATACTCCGATGCACAAGGGAGTGGGGGATCTTCTTATTCCATGTTATTGTGGCCATGTTATTGTGTTATTGTGTAATTGCCTAACAGTTGGGGGGACAAGTTCCATACTCATAGCGGGTAAATGAGTTCTCCCATTTCAACACGTATTGTGCTTATGGAAAAGTTTTACCAGACGAGAGATCTGGGTTCGAGTCCCAGTTGCAACCGCTATCTTTTCTGTTTCATGTTCATTTTCATATTTTAATTTAGATTATTATTATTATCTTCTTCAATGATAGGTATATTACATTGATGGGAATAACTTTCAAAAGTTAAAAAGAGAGTTTTCTTATAAAAAAAGTAGAAATAATTTTATTTGTACTTTTGGTGTCATTTCTCAATCAAATGCCACAATTAACTGTTATACTCTATTTTCTCATTACTTCTTAATTAAAAATGATTTTATGACATGTAATCAGTGTTTAGGGTATATTTATACCGTTAATATTAAATAAATAAATAAATTTTAAAAAATATTAACGTCTTTCTTACAAATTCCATCAAAAATAGTGTCTGAACATCCGCTTCTTCCACAGTTGGGTCTTCCGGTGATATGTGCAGGATCGGGGCGCACGGCAGAATTTCAGCAGCTTAAAACAGAATGTTGGATTTGGTTTTATAACATATTTTGTCATAAATAAATGATTATTCGCAATCCATAACTGTGAATGAAAGTAACGATGTTTGGAATTCTAATCATACAGTGGACAGTATTTGGAACTTACTTATAGAAGCATCGTCATCAAATTCAGAGTTGATCTCTTCCATGGATAATTGCATGACACCATGTTGCATTATCGCTGAGCTTGGATGGTGGTGGACCACCCCCAGTCTATCGGCGTTCTTTTGTGAATTGTGAAGATTCCTGGAAAAAACATTTACTTATCATTTCAATTTTGAAACAATCCATGACTTCAGAAAACAATGTGTGACAATATATAAACCTTTCTGGCAGACTTTTTCAAGTTTTCAAACTTGTTTCTAAGCTGTTTTGTGGATCTATAACGGTTTGCGGGACAGCAGGCATTATATGTAGTTGTCAATAGTTCCCATGTCTGGTCCTTCTCTTTAAAATGCACAGCATCACTTTTTTTATTCAAAAGAATATTCTGTTGGGCCTCCAGGAGCTCTCTCAGCAAAATGACATCTTCGGCGCTAAAGTTTGAAGATCTCTCTCTGAAAGTAAAGTTCGTCGTATTGAGAAGAAAATAATATAACAAGTCGAATAAAATACACATAAGACAATAATAAAACCTACTTACTTTGGGAACATGCTGTCTATCAGTGCCTACACTGTTTTTGCGCTAAAATTGTCAAATTAAAGCCAAATCTCGACGGGATGAGAAGTAATTATGAACTTACCTTGGGGCAAACGTATTATGCTTCATTTTAGTTGAAATAATAAAGGAAAAACACGGAAAAAACAGAAAATAGTTTGAGATCGACATTTATAAACAAATTATAAGCGGCCATGTTGATTTCGCTATATGCACAGCGACTAGTCGACAGGGGGCGTGGCCAACATATCCGAGCATACCCGAGGTGTTCCGAGTTGCAAAATCAGTGAAACGCGGTGGGCGGTGAAACGAAACGTCAGAAATGGCGTTGTAATAATATAATGTAAGCAAACCTTTTTAGAACTACGCTAGGTTTGTGTAACATGGTTTGTGATACAAAAGAAAGTGCCCCCTTTATAGCGCCTGCTCGCGTCAAGGCAAGAAAAACATCCCAGTTTTCAATTAGTTTAGCGGCTACGCTAGGTTTGTGTAACATGGTTTGTGATTCAAAAGAAAGTGTCCCCTTAATACCGCCTGCTCGCGTCAAGGCAAGAAAAACATCCCAGTTTTCAATTAGTTTAGCGGCTACGCTAGGTTTGTGTAACATGGTTTGTGATTCAAAAGAAAGTGTCCCCTTAATACCGCCTGCTCGCGTCAAGGCAAGAAAAACATCCCAGTTTTCAATTAGTTTAGCGGCTACGCTAGGTTTGTGTAACATGGTTTGTGATTCAAAAGAAAGTGTCCCCTTAATACCGCCTGCTCGCGTCCAGGCAAGAAAAACATCCCAGTTTTCAATTAGTTTAGCGGCTACGCTAAGTTTGTGTAACGTGGTTTGTGATTCAAAAGAAGTGTCCCTTTTATACCTATACTTCACTTAGGGTATGCTCGGATATGTTGGCCACGCCCCCTGTCGATTAGTCGCTGTGCATATAGCGACTCCCATCAAGTTCCCGGCCAAAAGTACGATGTAAAATAGCCGCGAAGTGGGATATTTTGATAAATATGTCATATTTATTTTGAGTGTAAAAATGAAACGAAGTGAAATTTGTTCTAAGTGAAAGCTTTGCGCCTGAGAACAATACCATGGGCACAGTTTGAGATCATCAGGAATTAGTAATTATGTCGGGAAAGTGTTAAATTTTACTGGGCACACGTAGTCAGCATATACCTTACTTTGTGATTGTTTCCATTTTTATCATGTTTTCAACTGAGCTGCGAAATAACCTCAAAACTTCGTAAACGTCAAAGACAATGATAAAACGCGTTGAACTGCAGTGTTGACATGCTCAATGCAAATACTAAGAGAGGTTAGGATAAGTTATGTTGGGTTATTAATGGTTAAGTTTGATAGATAAGGTTGGATTAGGTTAGGTTTAGTTGGGTTGAGTTAGGTTAGATTAGTATAGGTTAGGTAAAGTAAGGTTGAGTTATTATTTATTTTGTAAGAAACAAACAGCTTTTACATAATATATAATGATAGATATAAATAAACAAGTTAACTGAAGTCAAGCCACAGAAATTTCTTATGCTAAAGTTCATTGTAAATGAAGTTTTAATATCTTAAAATTAATTTGGTGTTAAAGGAAGGGGAGAGGAAGATGAAAATAGGAAGAGGATAGGAGATGCTCCCGATACATTCCATACTCTCGACATATTAATAATCGATCGTACGCATTACTTCATATCGATATTTCTTTACGTTATTTACAAAAATGTCAATGCTGTAAAATGTTGTATTATACTGTGCACATATGCGAGGAATTAGGGATTTTTTTCGAATGTTTGTTATTCACGAGGGTAGATAAAATAAATTAGATTGTCGGGTGATCTAGAAGGAATATGAAGATTTATTAAATTAATAAGTTCTGGTGAGTCCAGACCATTATTTAGGATTTTAAACAATAAGATTTGATCAAAAATTAGACGTCGTGTTTGGATGGAGTTAAAATTATGAAATTTAATGGATTCGGTATAATTTGAGAAGTTTAAATTTAGTTTATGTGTTTAAAACATTTTTTTTAATTCTTTCTATTCTTTCAATATGGGCTTGGTATAAAAGAGTCCAGATCGGTGTACAGTGTTCCAGGTGCCGGCGAATATATGAGGTATAAAGGGAATATAGAGTGTTTATGTTGTGGAAGGGTTTTGCTATGCGAATTATAAATCCCAGCATTTTATTGGTTTTGTGAATGATGTCATCAGTGTGTCGGATAAAGTTTAATTTAACATCCAGTGTTACCCCAAGGTCCCTGGTATATTTTACTTCATTGATGTGTGTGCCGTTTAGTGTGTATACAAAGGATATTTTATTTTAATTACGTGTAAATGTTAATTTATTGCATTTTGCGATGTTAATAACAAGTTTGTTTAATTCGCAATAGACAAAAAGACGATCGATGTCCTTTTGAAGTTTAATGCAGTCGTTGATTGATTTAATAACTAAGTATATTTTTTTATCATCTGCATATGCTAGGTAATTAGCATGTAAAAAACATTTGTGAATATCGTATATATACACATTAAATAATAATGGGCCTTAATGATAACCTATAGGTTAGGTAAAGTAAGTTTAGGTAAGGTTAGGTTAGGAAATGTCATGTTAGGTTAGGTTAGGTAAAGTTGGGTTATTAAAGGTTAGGTTAGGAGATTATAGGTTTGGTAAGGTTAGGCTAGGTTGGGTTATTACAGGTTGGGTTATCATAGGTTTGATTAAATAAAATAATAATAATACTTTAATAAATAGTTTAAGGCGATCCACTACGACGTGTAACATTTCGAATCAAACCGCTAACAATAACCCCCCTTATGCAGATGGCGATTAGGTTTAAATTCCCGTTCAACGCCATCCGTCTTTTTTGTGATAAATAGACAGGCACAAATATTTAATTGTTTTACGATCATTTTATAAAGAACTTAATTTGCTACATTATCCAATAAAAACCATAACCGAAAATGCGTTCGTAAGTAGGAGATTATGAACTTGAAAAAGCAGTTTTTATAGGCCTAGTACATTATTTTTTCCAGGCTTATTAAAAAAAATTATCTAGGTTTTAATTTATCTAGGTATTAATTTAAATTATCTAATTATCGAAAATTGGTTTAGGTATTATCACCCTTGGAAATTCAGCGCCCGAAGTGGACTGCTCTAATTGCGCCCGCACAGGGTCGGCCCTGCCTCTAATTCTTTATTTTATTACTTGACATAATCAATATTTTTCAACATGTTGAATATGCATTTTGTGTATATATTCTTATATTTTTGTGCAAGGTCAAATTAAATCCTATAAAGTTGTTGCAGTAAGACAGAAATCCTGGGTTCGATTCCTAGTTGAGACCGTTACTTTTTATTTTTCTGTGTCTTGTTCTGTTTCATGTTTTGTTTAGATATATTAGTATTATCTTCTAATTCAATGATAAATTAATGCTCAATACATCGGTTGTACTGACCCTGTTTTGTATTACTGTCCAATGTCTTTTTGAAAATATATTTTTTTGATGTGTACATTAGCTGTGGGTTTTTTTATTTTCCTTTTCCTGCATTCCAAAATTTTTATTTTTAAAATATTATTTTTTGGGGCTAGTGAATGAACGATGTTAGCTGGGTGCAGTTATATTGTACATGCTTGCACTTTTTTAAATGGCCTTGAGATTTCTTTATGGTCCATGATATTGGAACCTGTCTGGACCAAACGACTGTTTTATCTGTGGTCGTCTGTGGTTAAGGGGGTGACAAAATGGGGCCATACAAAAAAGCCCGAAGATATCGATCTAGAGAGTGGTTTATTTATGTGGTAGACAATGGTTTGCTGTCAAATTTATCACTTGTTTCGGGTCTTCAGGTTACGTCACGAGCTCACGAGCGGCCGAATGCATTTTTATTTTCGGCAACTTCCTGTATGAGCCAACTTTATAAAATACATATTCTACGAAAACATGATGTTATAGTACACAAGACTAATATTATTGGAATGAATCGACGAGATCGGGTTTTTTGAAATTTATTTATTTTTATTTTATTTATTTATTTAACCCCCAGAGGGCTTTTACACAGTGTTTCCAACTCAACTACTTCAAAATATGCTAGAGTGATGGGAAAAATATGCCAGAAATATGCCAAATTCCTTTAAAAAATGCCAAAAAAAAGCCAACATCAATTAAACTTAGCATTTATTGAGAAATACAGTGATGGGAAAAATATGCCAGAAAAATGCTAAATTACTTTAAAAAATGCCAAAAAAAAGCTATCATAAATTTAACTTATAACATAAAATATCAATATTAACTTATAAAATATGAATATCATCATCTTCATCTTCTTCTTCTTCATTAACAGCACCTGATGTGGAAGGCTGAGAGACGGAGTCGTAACTTTATTTGGTCCCAATGCAGCGTAGTAAAACAGTGTAAGAATAACAACACTTTCCTGCTCTCTTTAGGCCAAATCTCACGTACAAAATGGCATTCAGGGTTCTCACTACCAAACGATTTCGAGGTTTTGTTTTGACACATTTGCACAGACTCATTTGACTAAATACACGTTCAATGTCCGCATTTGAATGTCATCATTATGTCAGTTTGCAATGTTAAAATAGACATTGCAAACTGACATAAATCACCGAAAGGGTTATTATTAACTGCATCTTTATATTGCATGACTTCATTCCAAAACTCTTCAGTGGAAGTCAAGGATTTCCATTTAATGTGAACTATGTTTCTCCGTTGAGACACCAGTTTTTCACTCGATGTCATTTTTGTTCGCTAAAAAATTGGTTATTATGATTTTCATGATTCTGTAAAAATAAGCCAAATAAAATATGCTTTATGCTAAAAGCATAATAGTTATGCTAAACATGGAGTAATTATGCCAAATTAAGCATATAATATGCTAACTTGGCAACACTGCTTTTACATGGTTGGTAGTATAATTTTAAGTTGACAGATACTTTGAAACATAAAAAATAAGAATAAAATTACATTTGATAAAAGCTATGCAACAAGTCATACAAACACAAGAAACAGAAACAAAAAATTACAGCTATTTGTAGGTTTACACGATGTGTTTAGGAGTATTGTTGAAATAAATGTTCTAAATGATCCACCAAACTTGCCAAGTTGGTATTGAATATGTCAACATCACCCAAGTAATGATATCCTATGGTGTGAAGTCGTTGTATCGGAGATTGGGCAATGTAGTTACGCTTATGTGTGCTGCTGTAGAATATTGTATTTTGTCAAATTTTATTGTTAAATTATAAAAATAATTGTCTATGACTTTACTGTCTATGTTTAACTCATATATATTTTGACACATGCTTTTTTTAACGTCCATTATTTCATACAGTCACCCGCGCAGTTTAACGCATATTCCCATACTTGTGATAGTTATTAAGTATAGTTACGATAGTTGATATTAGTTAGTGATAATTTTTATTTTCATTGCTCTTCATTTTGGTAGCGACCACTGTTCTTATGGCATGCTCAATTGTCTAAAACTATCTAGTATAACTTGCGCCAATCTGTACCCAAAGCGGATCGGTAATTCCTATTTATTTATAAATATAGACTTATCTGACCATTAACGACGACTTTTTCAACCGTTTTCAAATGTTTTAACTTCAAGGTCAAGGTACACACGTAATTATATCCTAATTTCCAATAATGTGTTATGAATACTATTTCTTGGTTTTTACAGAATATTACAAGCCAAACCAAATTTTCACGGCAGATACAAAGTAGGGTTCCGTCTCAACTATGTTCTTTTTCAGGTATATTTGTTTGGCTGGAACAAATTACCAAACGCTACTGCAGCAGTATCATGGATCTACCAAATCAAGAGACTGTTTCCATCAAGACGGATCCAGGGCCCCAGCAAGAAGGCGGAGATGAAATACCGTATACAGATATAAATTTCGATCTTCCAGATATAAAGAAGGAATGTTTGCAATATGCGGAAAGTACTCAGACAGACGGTTAGTTGCATTGCATACATATAAAATGTAGAATATTAAATTCGGATATTCGGAATCCATGTTCGTTTCGAAATGTCGTGCAAACAGGACGTATTTACTTTAAAATAAATCTTTGCTATAACTGCTAAACTACAAAACTCTTTTATCTCAAGTATTGCTCACAATGAACCCTCATCTGTTTTTGACATATATTCGTGTCTATTTACTAAATATTTATGAAAGAAAATATCATTCCATTGACTTGTGTTCCAATTGAAGCGTGTTCTGAAATTAGTCAAGAGTAAATGTTTTCCTTCTTGAAACATCAGTCCTTGAAGTAACATCTGGCATCTTTATGTTTTCCTATATTAAGCTTAAAATATGTTCACCTTATTCTTGCTCCTGTGTGGTCAATCAATGTTATCTTTTGTCGTAAATATTTTACTTTAATTAAATTTTAATTAAAAACAAGTTTTTGTGTATGTAGATTGACGGTTAATATACTTTGTTGCATTGTCTTTCAGGTTGCTTTAATATAGAGTCTGTTACCATCAAGGCGGAGCTTGGACCCCGAGAAGAAGATGAAGGGGGATTTCTATATACGGAAATTGACATAGACCTGCCGGATGTTAAAAAGGAGTGCTTAGAACGCTTTGAAAGAATTGTCCAGACAGCAGGTAAAATGTTTTTTCATTCTTAGTAGTCCAGTTAATCTAGACAAAAAAACCTGAATGCTGATGTTTTCTAGTAACAAGTACCTCCAAAGGAAGTTCTAAGCCATTATGTCGACGAAACTAAAACATTTGAAAAAAATAATTCCAAAATGGAACTCCTTATAAAACTACCTAAAAATAATTGTGAGATGAATTGATGAATTGTGGTTTAAAAAAATGATTTGATTTTTATCTTTTTTTGAAGCTTTAATTTTTCTTTTTATTTTAAGGTCAACGAAAAAGTATCCAAACATAGTATTTGCCATTATTATTACTACATTTCTAAGGCAGTAAGAAAATAACTTAAATTTTCTGGAGGACTGAATTTGTGAAAAAAGATGCTTTCGATATAAAGCTTATGAATATCGCAATAAATAAATACTCGAATTGAGCGCAAAAGTGAAATCTAAATGGTCGAGTGTGTTTGATTTGGTTGCTGCAGAAGTAATTTCGTAGTAAATACTGACAGTTTATAATACAGATATAAAGGGAAATAATAATAAACATTTGTCGCACTGACTTCCCGTATTCACATAAATTCCTGAAAAAAAAACAACCGAGCAGTATTGGAGTGTCATGTTATATGCGGCCTCTGAAATGGTTTATCTTGCAGCAACACATTTGAAGATGAATGTGATGCCCGGTGAATGGATATTTTCTGTAGCTAAAAAATATGATCTATGAAAAGTCTTGGTTAGAATAATAATTTTTAATTCTTAACGTTACATTGCAAATACTATTTATTAATAAAATTATTTTATAAAGTAAATCTATATAAAATTCGGCGTTTCAATTCAAAAGTATAAATAAGTGCAAGACACAAATTAGTCACCTGTTCCTGTGGGAACCTATTTTTTTACTTTTACGTGAGTTCTTTTCTGACACGAAAGTCATAAGTCACATGAAGCTTACTATTAATCCTTTTTTTTCAAAATTAGATCTGAAGACACAACCAGTGGAAACTACGAAGTGCTACTATTCGAATTCTCAAAAGGGAAATTTGACGAGCCACATGCTGATTCACAGTGACAAAAAACCTTTTTCATGTTCTAAGTGTAATTATACGTCTAATCTCAAGAACCTTCTGACGAGGCACATGCTGACTCACAGTGGCAAAAAACCTTTTTCATGTTCTGAGTGTAAATATACGTCGAATCTTAAGAACCTTCTGACGAGACACATTTTGACCCACATCGGTGAAAAACCTTTTTCATGCTCTGTGTGCAATTATTCATGCTCTCGAAAGGATAATTTGATTAGCCACATACTGACTCACACTGGAGATAAACCTTTTTCATGTTTGGAGTGCAACTATTCATGTTCTCAAAAAAGCTATCTAAAGAAACACATGCTGACTCACATGAGAGAAAAACCTTTTTCATGTTTGGAGTGCAACTATTCATGTTTTCAAAAAAGGTATCTAAAGAATCACATGCATACTCACACTGAAGAAAAACCTTTTTCATGTTTGGAGTGCAACTATACATGCTCTCGAAAGGGAACTTTGACGATCCACATGCTGACTCACACTGGAGAAAAACCTTTTTCATGTTTGGAGTGCAACTATTCATGTTCTCGAAAAGGCTCTCTAAAGATACACAGGCTGACTCACACTGAAGAAAAACCTTTTTCATGTTTTTTTTGCAATAGCTCATTTTTTCAAAAGGGAAATTTGACGAGACATATGCTGACTCACGCTGGAGAAAAACCTTTTTCATGTTCCTTGTGCAATAACTCATTTTCGCGAAAGGAACTTTTGATAAACCACATGCTGACTCACACTGGAGAAAAACCTTTTTCATGTTTGGAGTGCAACTATTCATGCTCTCAAAAGGGAACTTTGACCATCCACATGCTGACTCACACTGGAGAAAAACCATTTTCATGTTTGGAGTGCAACTATTCATGTACTCGAAAAGGCTCTCTAAAGATACACATGCTGACTCACACTGAAGAAAAACCTTTTTCATGTTTGGAGTGCAATTATTCATGCTTTCGAAAGGGAACTTTGACGATCCACATGCTGACACACACTGGAGAAAAACCTTTTTCTTGTTTGGAGTGCAACTATTCATGTTCTCGAAAAGGCTCTCTAAAGATACACATGCTGACTCACACCGGAGAAAAACCTTTTTCATGTTCCTTGTGCAATAACTCATTTTCGCAAAAGGGACATTTGAAAAGCCACATATTGACTCACACTGGAGAAAAGCCTTTTTCATGTTTGGAGTGCAACTATTCATGTAATCAAAAACCCTATCTAAAGTTACACATGCTGACTCACACTGGAGAAAAACTTTTTTCATGTTCCGAGTGCAACTATTCATCTTTCCATAAGAAATATTTTACGAGCCACATGCTGACTCACACTGGAGAAAAATGTTTTAAATGTTTGGAGTGCAACTATTCATGTTCTCAAAAAGGCTCTCTAAAGAGACACATGCGGACTCACACTGGAGAAAAACCTTTTTCATGTTCTTTGTGCAATAACTCATATTCGCAAAAAGGAAATTTGATAAGCCACATGCTGACTCACACTAGAAAAAAAGCTTTTTCATGTTTTTTGTGCAATAGATCATTTTTTCATAAGGGAAAATTGACGAGACATATGCTGACTCACAGTGGCGAAAACACTTTTTCGTCTTCCAAATAATTCTGTGCAAGTGCAATTATACATGTACTAAAAGAAATATTTGACGTGCCACGTGCTAACTCACGCGGGAGAAAAACTTTTTCATATTCTTTGTGCAATTATTCATATTCTCAAAACGGAAATTTGTTGAGACACATACTGACTCACAGTAGAGAAAAAAGTTTTAATTTATAGAAGTGCAACTCTTCATTTATTCGATAAATTGAATCACGCGCATTTTCACTGTCCAGAAAAACCTTTTTCATGTTTCAAGCCATATCTGAAGTGGCACATGCCGACTCACACTGGAGAAAAAACTTTATATATTCCGAGTGTAACTTATCATGTTTTCGAATTGAAAATATGAAAAACACTAACCAACTCACAGTGGAGAAAAACCTTTTTCATTTTGCAAATGCAACCACTCATGTCGTCAAAAGCTAGGTTTAACGAGCCACATGCTGATTCACAGTGGAGAAAGACGTTTTAAATGTTCCGAGTGCAACTATTCACGCTCTCGCAAGCGTTATTGGCCTGATCTGTTTTTTGCCGAACAGAACTATTCATCTCCTCAAAAGGGAAGTATTACGGTATAAAAACTTTATAAATGTCCTATGTTTAGTTTTTTCATGATCTTTGTTCATTTAATAGAAATATATATTATACGAGATATTTGCTGACTCACCGTCGATAATAAAGAAATCAGGTTTTTTTATTTTCTTATTATTCTCACAAAGAACATTCCAATACTACAGTGACATTTCCAAAAATAAGAAACCGATTTATATCACGTGGCAACTTCGAAATCCCATAATTTAAAATGTGTGCTTCTCAACACCATTACACTTATCAAGGTTTAATTTTTTTTTAGTGCACTCCCACATAAAATCAAAATTATTAATTCTTTAAATCACAAATAAAACAACTACTTGATGAACCCAATGATAATTATAAGATTTAATTGCATATAACGATTTTTTACGTAATTTTTGATGAAATGCTCATATTGATCAAATGCAAATTTTAATATTATTTCATACTTAGTAATAATAAATTATTTCATTTCATCATTAATTAACAAAAAAAATATAAATATACTTTTATTTTTTTAATATTTCCTCTTGCAATATTATATCAGAATTTTAACTAACCAATTGCTTATTGTCGCAATTTATTGTGTACCTACTCATGCAATATTATCAGCTCTGCTTTATTCCAACCGAATAGAATAACTTTATGTACTTACCACCTACCTCCTACTTATTAATCGAAATTTAATTATATTATATTTACCTTACAACATACATATTCTTAAATTTATTTAAATTTAATGTGTATCTAATTAAGTAACTGCTATATTGGTATATTTCATTATGTATACTTTGGTTTTCATGCTATATTAATTTGTTTTTTCTTACTTTATAAATAAAAACTTTCTTTCTTTTCTTTACCTTATGTATACTGTAATGGCAAAAAAACTCCCAAACTTTTTTTCTCTATGGAATTGGGTAGTTACGTTAAAAAGTTAACATTTTATTGTGATTAGTTTTTAAAACCACATGCTTTTCTTCCGTATATCTGTAAATTAAAAAAATGTTTAAGCAACTACAACCTGATGAAACACATGCTGAATCAAAGTGAAGAAAATTTTCAAAAATTTTATGTTTGGTAACTATAATGTTAATAATTATTCTTGTTCTTATTGGGATGTTAAATTAAAATCTTCATGACCTATGCTTCTCTTACTACTTTCAGTCATTACTGTATTTGTGTACAATTTACTATATTGTCTAATATAGTGTTCGTGTGACGTGTTTTATAAATATTGTGTTCGTGTGTACTGGTACATTTTGTATTTTGTAGTTTAAA
Source organism: Hesperophylax consimilis (assembly GCF_061612785.1). Classification (NCBI taxonomy): domain Eukaryota; kingdom Metazoa; phylum Arthropoda; class Insecta; order Trichoptera; family Limnephilidae; genus Hesperophylax; species Hesperophylax consimilis. Next base: position 13,517,517 of record NC_142852.1, read on the forward strand.
AGTCATATGTTTCTCGTATATTCATACAATTTTTAATTAGTTAATTTCTTTGAATAGTATTTTCGTGGAGCATCTAGATTATAGTTGATAAGTTTTATTAGTAATTTCATTCTGTAATATTTGCTAATCATTTAGGTTAGTAATGTGTGTGTTTCTTCATATGTATTTGTCAGATAATTTAAGTGGGACTGTATTATGTTAAAGTATAAGCCCATCTTTTCTTCTGTTAGTAGAAGGTTAGAGATTCTTCCAAATAAATCAATTAGTTGAATGATATTTTCTTTCAGCTTTTCTATGCGCTGTTTAAAGGTCAAGTGTTTGTCACTTTTTAGGCCCAGTTATATTTCACATCTGGAATACGAAGGTTTCTTTCTTCTGTTTGTAATTGTTTATGTAACGACGTCATTCTTTTAGATGACCTTAAGAAAACCGTTTAACCGTTTTTTTAGATATTAACCTATATTAGCATATCTGATATGATATTTTAAAAAAGCCGGTTTTTCAATATATTAAGATCGATTTCAGATTTTTATAATAAAATTTCACAGTTTTTACTTTCGTAAAATATCGCAGTGTCATCTGCGTATAAGAAGATTTCGTCATTTAGTCAATTGACAGATATCATTTTTGTACATTCGGAATATGAGTGGCCCCAGTAAGGATCGTTGAGGAACTCCATAGTTTTTGCTCTCGAGTTATCTCCCATTTTAACATATTATTTAACGTCGAACAATTATTTCGTTTTTGTATTTTTTTATATTAATTGTTTACCAGCGACTTTTTATTAAAATTAAATGTTTGAAGATGCAAAATGTGGTCTAGAATCTTTTCTGTCTAAGAATCGTTGATTCTTTTTTTAAATTATATCAACTTATATTATATTCCGTGAATATTGGATTTATTTTAGTTAAACTGATATATTGACGTTTGTTTATATTTAGAAATAAGTCATTTATTTGTCACAAATATTTAATAGATCTAAGTTAATTTGTAAAACAGACAGTCGTCTGCGAATAATTTGAACTGGACTCCTTCAAATATAGAAACTGTCATCCACAAGCATTTTTTGCTTTAATTTTTATTTCTTTCCCACAAACTTAATTCTCTTTTACCTATGTTAGGCACATGCTGACTCAAAGTGGAAAAAAACCTTTTTCATGTTCAGTGTGCAACTATGCATGTTATCAAAAGAGCCGCCTAACGAGCCACATGCTGACTCACAGTGTAGAAAAACCATTTTCATGTTCCGTGTGCAACTATACATGTAAACATAAGGGTAATTTAAGGAGCCACATGCTGACTCACAGTGGAAAAAAAACTTTTTCATGTTCCGTGTGCAACTATGCAAGCTCTCGAAAGAGCGACCTAACGAGCCACATGCTGACTCACAGTGGAGAAAAACCTTTTTCATGTTTCGTGTGCAACTAAGCAAGCTCTCGAAAGAGCGACCTAACGAGCCACAGGCTGACTCACAGTGGAGAAAAACCGTTTTCATGTTTGGAGTGCAACTATGCGTTTTGTCAAAAGGGTCAGCTGAAGAGGCACATGCTGATTCACAGAACAGAAAAACCTTATTCATGTTCCGTGTGCAACTATGCGTGTTGTCGAAAGGGTCTTTTAAAGAGCCACATGCTCACTCACAGTGGAGAAAAACCTTTTTCTTGTTCCGTGTGCAAATATACGTGTTGTATAAAGGGTCAGCTAAAGAGGCACATGCTGATTCACAGTTGAAAAAAACCTCTTCCATGTTTGGAGTGCGATTATACAAGTTATAACCAAGGTAACCTGAAGGCACACGTGCTGACTCACAGTGGAGAAAAACCTTTTTCATGTTCCCTGTGCAACTATGCGTGTTATCGTAAGGGTCAACTAAAGTTCCGCATGCTGACTCACAGTGGAAAAAAACCTTTTTCATGTTCCGTATGCAACTATGCATGTTATCAAAAGGGCCAACCGAAGAGCCATATGCTCTCTCACATCGTAGGTAAACCTCTTTTATATTCCATGTGCAACTATACATGTTTTCTGAAGTGCAACATGCTAACTCACGGTGGAGAAAAATCTTTTTCAAGTCCCGTGTGAAACATTTAATTTTATCAAAACGCCCATCTAAATACCCACATGTTGACTCACAGTGGCGAAAAACCTGTTTTATGTTCCAAGCGCACATATTTATGTTATTGTAAAGGCAATCTGAAGCGCACGTTGGGTCACTACAGAGAAAACTTTTCCTTGTTCCTTGTTCATCTATGGATATTCTCAAAACGCACATCTTAAAAGCCACATGCTGACTCACACTGGCGACACACCTTTTTCATTTTCCAAGTGCACATATTCAGATTCTAGGAAAGGCCACCTTACATATAGAACATTTGTTGGAACACATGCTGACTCAGAGCGGAGAAAAACCCTCTTTTCGTGTTCCGAGTGCAACTATGCAAGTTATCAACAGTGTTCCTTGAAGAGATAAAACTGCCTGACAGCTGAAAAAAAACTTTCTCGTTTTCTGGCTGAAGAGAGATTGAAAAAAACGCGTGCACACTCACTGTTTATTTTAATATGGAATTATGCATTTTCTCGAAAAGACTCTTTGACTGGACACTTTTCTTGTTCCTTGCGTTAACATTCACCTTCACGAAAACTATTTACAGAATAAATTCTAGTATTCGATCTGATATGTTTCACCAGAGAGTTACCAGTATATAAAATAATATAATTTTATAATGGTCATAATATTTATAACCTTGCGATTTCGTTGAATTTGTTCTGAATCGCATTGGAAAAGATTTGATTTTTTTTAAAACTTAAATGTACTTGTAACTTAAATGTAAATGTATATGTAAACCAGATAATTATGTCATACTACTAACACGAATATAAAAATATATATGAATATGTGTACAGTAATGTATTTAATTATTTTCAAAATAATATTTTTACACTTCTAAATTTACTTTCAAAAATGTAGAACTGTAGCAGCAGCTACTAGTGCGTTCTAGAACATATTCTTTTCTGTTTACCCTGTAGAGATCGCACCTTGTACCTACTAGAATTATTTGGTTAACACATCTCCTAGGTACTTCAACCGCTCAAGAACGTACTACCTGGGCAGACAGAAAAAAATTCCATTGATTTGAATGATTTGACGAATTTCCTCTCAGATACATTAAAATGTACAAAACAGAAACTTATTAGTAGTTAATAGAGATAATTACTTATTGGCTGCAATGTTTCATTCAAATCTAACTTTAACAACCGCATTTAGCGTTGTTCACCGTAGTTAACATTTTAACTCTGATATTACTGAAAATTTAAAAACCTATTTATTTTATTGCTATTTTTTTCAAGAACTGTTTTAGACCCAGAATTCTTATAACACGGTTTAACTTTTAAAATTTCATTTTTGATATCCTTGCCTAGTTAAGGCTTAACAACTCGTAGGATAGTAATGTGTTTGCGTTTAGTTTTGAAAGCGATTGTAAGCCTTATGTATAAAGAAACTGTATATGGGTCAGTGTCCAAATCGCTTGCACTAAATTTTATTTTAGAAACAATTTTTTTTTTAATTTTGTGTAAATATTTTATTGTGATTTGTGTTCAAGGTTCCGGATTTCCCAAAGTCAACTAAAGAACGTTAAACTATATGATTCCCAGTGGTTATTAATATGTTACCTGCTGAAATTAAAAACTATGCCCAAAACAAACAATTGGTTTTAAACATTCGAAGACTTGGCTTACTGAAAGAATTCATTTGTATTAGCTTACAATGACATGTTATTCTAATGACTTTTAAAATTATAAAATAAAACACAAACACTTTGTATTTAACCACGAATTTATTATTTCATATATCGACCGGTTTCACTTCGACCAAGCTTCTTCAGGATATAATAATAATTGAGTTATTATTATATCCTGAAGAAGCTTGGTCGAAGTGAAACCGGTCGATATATGAAATAATAAATTCGTGGTTAAATACAAAGTGTTTGTGTTTTATTTTATAATATAATGTCTAACCACAAAGTAATTGCTTCCTATGAAAAAAAAAAAAAAAAAAAAAAAAACTTTTAAAATTGATATGTTTGTTTTTCATCATTTTACTTTTGCTATATTTCTGTAATTTTTTTGTTTTTTACATATAATCACTAGACACTCAAAGTATTGCTAACCTTTTTGCTGATTTTTGAGACCGGTGTGCTTTTATCAACGATTTCTAAAGTTTTTGAAAAAATCTTCTCAAAAAAGTTATTTTCCGATTAAACCACGTCATTTCTCCTAAAGAGCATGGTTTCTCTACTGGCAAATCTACCCTTACTAACTTGTTAACCTATCAAAACTATATATCTGATTCCATGTCTAGTAAATGTCAAGTTGATCTATTTATACCGATTTTAGCAAGGCGTTCGATAAAGTCAATCATGAGTTATTGCTGAATAAATTCCATAAATTCGGTATAGGAGGTTCACTATATAAGTAGGTTTATAGTTACTTGACTAAAAGATTACTGGCTGTTAAAATTGATGGTACATTTTCATACAAATTCACTGCTACGAGTGGTGTTCCCCAGTGGTCACACATAGGTCCTATCTTGTTTTTATTATTTGTCAATGATGTATTGTATATTTTCAATGATGTTCAAGTGCTTATGTTTGCAGACGACCTGAAATTATTCAAAGCAATCAGAAACATTAACGATTGCCATATATTACCAAATAACTTGTCGAGATTAATTATATGGTGTCGTGATAACCGCTTGCAACTTAACATAAGCAAATGCCAAATTATGAGGTTTCATCGAATAAAGAATCCAATATTTTTGATTATTCCATTAACAATATGTCGTTTGTATCTGTCTCGGTAATTAATGACTTAGGCATTTGGTTTGACACGAAACTTAACTTTATCAAGCATACAAGAATAACATTCAATGACAGCTGTCGTGTTTATATTTCACCATTGAAATATCTCAAAATAAAATAAAAAATTCTAGCTAAAATCTAAATATCTATATTTTAATAGCTTTAATAGTGAAGTGAAGTTATACTAATTAATATTTCGTGCCAAAATGACTACACGAGCAACTAAAAGAACACTAAATACTACGGACACCCAACTCCTTGACAAAAAGTTTGAAGAATTTAAGGTAAAATTTCTGGAAATCATCAGAAACGAGTATAAAGAAGAAATCGAGGAATTAAAAAATAAAATATTAACTCTAGAAAAAAAAAATTGATACGAAAAAAAACAACAACCTTGAAAAAACTCTGGAACAAAACGCCGTAATACAAAGTGAATTTAAAGAATTACAAAAACAATTGGATGCTAACGAACAACACGCACGCATTAATAACATAGAGATCATTGGGATACCAGAAAAAAACAAGAGAACCTGACGGAGATTATCAAAAGGATCTATTCAGAATTAAATATAGTAAGCGACGACATTGAATACGCCACCCGAGTCACCCCCAAGGAGAAGATTGAAGGAAGACCGCGGAATATTATAGTAAAACTAAAGGGCAGGAAACAGAAAGACGAAATCATAGCAGCAATCCGGACAAGAAGGGGCCTAACAGCAGAGGATATTAACTTTAATGGAAAACAACGGATCTATATAAATGAACATTTAACTCATAAAAACAAAGTACTCTACAAAAAGGTCAGAGAGTTTACCAAAATTAATAAATTCAAATTCTGTTGGATCAAAAATTGTAAAATTTATGTAAGACTTAATGAAAACACAAATCACCATTGCATAAATAATTATAATGATCTAGAAAAACTAAAAACATACAATATTTCCATCAACTAACTTTCCAGCAACTTTATATTAACTGCACTATATACTTAATACAATGGAATCTTTAGAATTATACTATCAAAACTTAAGAGGTCTCAGAACCAAGACACATATTTTTCTTCAAAATGTATTATTAAACAACTATGACATTATATGTCTCAGTGAAACATGGCTTAACAATTCAATCTTTAATGAGGAACTTTTCGATCCACGGTACCATATTTACAGACGAGATAGAGATTATCATAACCTCAATCAAAATCGCGGTGGTGGAGTTTTAATTGCAGTCAAAAGTAAATTAATTTCTGATCAAAAACTAGAATGGGATTCTGAAGCGGAAGACATATAACATATATTTTTTTTTTTTTTTTTTTTTTTTTTTCTTTATTCATGAAATATTAATGTGTACAGTTTTTACATGCTTTTCGACTACCACACTAGACACACGCCCGTATTATGGTAGTCGAAATTTATATACATAGGTTTATATAATTATATAAATGTAATATTTGATAACTTGTTAATCTAAGTATTTTTTTTTCTTACATGCAATGTATGTGTATAATAGGTGACACTTTTACTGTTATTATTATTCAATATCGACATCTTCAATCGCGAATTTACTAAATATAAAATGACTTTAAAAGAGTATTTCACTGATGTTTCTTGAATTGATGTTTCTGATGTTTATGTTTCTAGTATTTATATATTTATAATCCTGTTATGGTATGATTTATATGATTTATATGCACAACATTGTCTTCTTATGGTTATGGTTATGATATAATAATAATAATAATAATAATATAATAATATTTTTATTCCAGGATGTGGGGAGGTTAGTGCAATCCCACACGTCCCATATAAATATACATATAGATTTACATTGTATAATACATATAATAAATTTACTAATAAGGACAACTATGCAGGGTGTGGTCTTGAGTGCGCTTGGGCCCAGCGCTCACTCAGGAGTGGCGCTTGGTGCTGGTAGGCTGCGGTCACCAACTTGTTGGCGGAGGCCATTAGCCGCATCCTGGCTCCAGTGACCCGGTGTCTCATCAGGCCGGCAAATCCATGCAGTCCTAGTTCCGTGAACATCGTCGATGCGCTGCTGTATCGTCGGTATCCAAATATTATTCTACAGGCGTCATTGTATTGAATTCGGAGTCGTTCCATCGAGCAAGTTCGGTAGTGACACCATGTCTCACACGTATACAGGCCAGTACAGAATGCGTTGAATAGTATTTTTTTAAAGGTATTGCTGCATTTGCAAAATCTGCGGGCAATCATATTGGACACTATGCTTAGGCTTCTCCTTTGTCGTTCGATATCGCCATCGTCCGATAGGTCTTCATTAATAATGTGCCCCAAGTATTTCACGTTCGAACATGTTTTTATTTTTGCCTCGTTAAGGTATACGGGGAGCATCTTACTTGTATCTTGTCTTTTTCCGTGGTGGAACGCAATCAATTCCGTCTTCTTCGGGTTGTACATCATATTATGCTGTTTTCCATATTCTTCACAAATGTTTAGGAGTAATCTTAATCCCTTGATCGACGGAGCTAGGAGTATCATGTCGTCCGCGTAGCTTATATGATTCATACATATACTGTTAACACGACAGCCCGCTCTGATATCCAGGCGACTTGATAACTCGTCCATGTATACATTAAATAGAATGGGGGACATGCACCCTCCTTGCCTTACTCCTGACCGCAAATATATCGGCTGGGAGTATGTACTTGCCCACCGTACAACATTTTCCTGCTGGGAGTGCCATCGGGATAATATGTTTATAAATAAGGTAGGTATATTCCTAGCTTTCAATTTATCCCATAATGTCTTATGACAGACCCTGTCGAAGGCTTTACTTAGGTCTAAGAAGCACCCGTATACGGTAGTTTTTCGTTTCTTGTAGGATTCTATTATTTGCTTTGCAGTATATATTGCCATATTAGTGGATAATCTACATTTAAATCCCATCTGGTTATCTTTAGACATAAGTTTATCATGTATCTCATTTAGTATTACCCTTTCAAATAATCTTGCAGTTATAGTTGCTAAAGATATTGGCCGGTAATTGCTGGAGTTAGTCATGTCAGGCTGTCCCGATTTCAGGATTGGAGTTATAATCGTTTTCGTCATTGCACCCGGTATATGGTTGTGTTTAAGTATTGCGTTGAACAGTATGTTTAGTAGTTTGGGTATGTATCTACCTCCGTATTTAATGTGTTCAATACTTAGATTATCATGTCCCGGAGACTTACCAGCCTTGGTGCCTGTTATGGCCTTCATTATACTACTTTCAGATAAGTAAACGTTTTGTCCATCATATTCCATAATATCAGGGACAGACAGTACTTCATTTCCGGAAATATCTGCAAAGGTTCTTCTAAAAGTATTAGCAATTTCCTCCGTGTTTGTGGACCCATCAATTTATGCATATTGTGCATATGATTTATATGCACAATATTGTTTGTATTCTTATGGCTACCAATGTATCGATAATCTTTTATTTTATATAAATTTTAGTTTTTTTTTCCCCTTTATTTTTGTTGTATTATTTTGTTCTATTATTTTATACAATTCTTTTATTTTATATAATTATAACTTCACATTTCTCATAAATTTAATTATTTCTTCTAATGCTCAAAGAAAAATAGTTCAAAGATTGATAATTAAAGTAATATTGAAAAAACCATCAAAATTTTCTACTGAGATTCTCTTTTCAATATTCAATGTACCCACAATAGACAATATATATAAAAAATATTCAATTCTACAAATTTATAAAGAAATACAGTTAAATAACTTACAATTCAATTCATCAGCAAGATATCAAAAAACCATCAAAATCCCAAAACTTAATACAAAGCACACACAAAATACCTATCTCTATCTAGGTATAACATATTTTAACATCCTTCCATTATATCTAAAAAATATTGAAGATATTCAGGAATTTAAAATAAAATTAAAAAATTACCTAAAACTACTATAAAAGTCCATATCTTACTCTTATTATTATTTCCTTCAAATCTTGAAACTGTATTATTGATAAATCTTGCCTATTTCTTACTTATCCCTTTGGTTCTGCAAATATATTATTTACTTACTTACATGATTCCATATAATTGAGCTAGGATTCACTCACCAAACACAAGAGCCTCGTCTCTTTATGGTGAGGAAAAGCTATTATTATTTACCTTGATAACACTGTATAATATGTATAATTGTATATTTATTGTAAAAAACATACAAATATTAAATAAAAAATAAAAAAAAATGCTGTCTTACGTAAAGTCACAAGGAGGAAATCCGTAATTGGTTTTATTTTGGCTATTTTACTTATGTACAATCTGTAAAAATCTAAACTGTTGATTTCCCAAAAATGAATAAATAAATTAATTAAATAAATATTGAAATAATAACCAATAAAGCTTTGAAAATGTTGGGATTTACTTTAAGGGTATCTAGTGATTTCAATTATGTAAATACTGTAAAAACATTATATATGTCACTAGTAAGGACTCATGTAGAATACAATTCCACAGTTTGGTCCCCAAATTATGAGGTTCATTCACATGCGATTGAAAGAATCCAAAATAAATTTTTAAGGTAAATTTGAAAATGGGCATTCCTAGAGAAAACCTAAATTACGATAACGTAGGTACTTTGTTCATTAAATTTAATAAAATTATCTGATCGCAGAATTATTTCCGATTTAACCTGTTTGTATAAAATTATTAATTCAATGTTTGATACCCCTGATTTATTACCTATATGTAATCTCTTTTCATACTCCAAGCAGGTCGGTTACAAGACAGTACCTACCTAACATATTATTGTAGCAATTCTATATCAACGTCCGAATATCACACTCCTATGCAACGGATTCAACAGCTAGGAAACAAATACTACGATGTTGTTGATATATTTAGTACATCAATTTCAATATATAAGCATACCCTATTGAAGTTTTTTTCATCAAGTAGTGGAATATTTTAATAAAGGTATTTAATTTGATTTGACGAACACATAATAATTTTGTCAACTGAAACAGAAAAAAAATTATGTTTTGTGCCTGCATGCTGTGTAGATCAAGTTCAGTGATATTTTGACTCTATAGTTATTTTTCGGCAATTGTTTTAAATAGTCGCCTGCACTATTTTCATGTATAATTTCGTAATTTTTTTTATATGTATGTTTGTAAAAGCCCTAATAGGCGTGAAATAAATAAATAAATAAATAATTGTAAAAATGTAACTGTAAATTCAATATAAAAAGATTTATAATGTAAAGAACCCGCTAGACAAACTGCTAAAAAGCAGTTTATCGGGACTTTTTACCTTACTTGTAAAGTGTATAATGTATAATAAAAAAATAAAATAAATGCCCAATCGTGCGAGCTTTCTTCACCAACCTTCACTCAGAAAGCACGTCAAAAAATCGCTCTTTAAAAATCACCCACATTCAGTGTCTAGAATACATAATAATCAATCAATGTATCGGTAAATGATCTCCTGTTGAACAGTAAAGCGAACTAGCTATGTCTAAACGGTCGTACTTATTCTTATTGCAAGTGATTAGTTCAAGTTCTGTGAAGTGACAGTTAGGACGGGTTGTTTCGGAGAATTTGAACAATTATTCAAATTTCAAAGTTAATTATCAACTTCTGTGAAAGATTTTTCCAAGTTCTGTTATTATTTCAGTTCTTTCAAGCAAGTATCCTATGATGATATAATAACAGAACTTGAATAGGTCTTTCACAGAACCCGAAAATGAACGTTGAAATTTGATGAATTGTTCAAATTCTTCGAAACAACCCGTCCTTAGTGTTGTCGCCGAAATAAACATTCATTTACTTATTATAATACCTGTGCTAAGTCAATTCATATTACACATATTTCACGGTACCTCACATGCGGATTTTAGCCCAGTGCAGTGGTGAAAACGCCCGCTAAACCTGCACCGAGATTGGAAGAACCCCAGTTAGAATCCCAAAGATTCCAAGAAAAAAAATACGATTATAATATAAATATTCAACACGATTCTTACTAAAATATTTTACCCAAATACAAAAGCGGCTTTTATCCCAGTGGTGATAGCGCCCGCCATTACTTTGAAGATTTTCGGAGAACCTCAGTTCGAATCTTACTGGCATTAAATTAAAATAATTATTTTTATTTTCAAATTTTGGCCTTAGAAAAATATTAAATAAACTGTGATATCTTTGAGTGTATGCCAATGTGGGTAGGAAGGGAGAACACTTTGGTTGGTATCTTGTGGTATTTAATCGGGGAATTGTCACAGGCAAAAGAGGACGAGAACTACCTTTCATACGTATTTATTAACTATGCAAGCATTCCATACTTGCACACATACTCTTTCATTCACACATTACATCCCCACACTTAAACAACAATTACATATAAATATTTAATCACCTATTTTATACAATTCAAAAAACTATATATTTATATATATGTAATTCATTTTCTTCACTTCGGGTAGCGTGGGCGTGGTCCCCTGGGTCGCAGCCTCTCCTCCCATGGAGAGCGAGATCTGGAAAAAACATGGGGATTAAAATCGGCTATGTCCACATCTGAGAGTGGACCAAAGTCCAACACATTATCAGAATCACTCTCTCCCCAGTTGACTTTCATTTCAGTTAATTGATCATGATGTCTTTTCCAAATTTGACCCGTTGATTTTATCTTTATCATGTAGATTCTACTCCCCATTCTTTTAATTACTGTTCTAAGAATCCATTTATTATTATTATTTATAAAATCTTTAGTTAAAACTTTAGACCCTATTTCAAAGAATTTTTTTAACTTTTTACCTCGGTAATTTTTTTTGTTTTGATTCTTTTGACTAATTAGCATTTTATTTTTAACCTTGTAATCTATCTTTTTAAAATCAATACGCTTGTCATTATCCATTATTGGAACAATTGTATTATAAACTGATCTGATTTTTCTACCTAACATTAATACACTATTGATTCAGTGCCAGTACATATCGAAGGCGTGTTCCTAATATTTACTAAAATTGTAAGTAATCTATCTTCCAAATCATTAGGAAATTTATTATTTACTAATATCTTTTTCAAAAAATTTTTTAACTGTTTTAACGGCATTTTCCGCTAATCCGTTCGATGCCGGATGCTGGACTGCTGAAGTCACGGACACGATATTCAAATCACGGCAAAATTTTTGAAACGTAGCTGACGTAAAAGCTGTCCCATTATCACTTACAATCTTCTCGGGAATACCAAAAATAGAGAACATTTTTTTCAGCGCCTTAATTGTACAATCTGAATCAACTTTCGGTACAATTACACAATCAATCCATTTTGTAGTAGCATCGACCACTATTAAAAAATTTAGATTTCCAAAAGGACCTAGAAAATCTATATGTATGCGGTTAAATATTAAATTACTTACCGGCCAACTTGCTAACTGTACTTTAGTAGGTGTAGGTAAACATTCCGCACAGCGCATACATTGCCTGACTACTACCTCTATATCCGCATTCATACCTAACCAGAAAAAATAATTTCTCGCCAAACATTTCGATTTTACTATACCTAAATGCGACTGATGAATAAATTTCAAAACTGATTCCTTCAATTCCACTGGAATTACAAGCTTGTTATTATAAAACAAACACGCATTATGAACCGACAATTTATCTCTCATTTACAAAAATTTTAATAAATCAACATTTAAATTTTTCTTTTCTGGCCATCCTGTATTTAAATAATTTATAATACTTGAAATAATTATATCCTTTTCCGAACTAATCTTAATGGCTTCCGCATTTATTTCCATTTCTGTAGATATAGTATTCAAATGATCAGATTCTATACATTCAATATTTAAATCACTAATTAAATCTAAAAAATAATTCCTACAATCTTTCCCCACCGTGGGGTCATTACCCTGCATTAGCAATCTGGATAGAAAATCGGCTTTGTTATCGCCCGAACTAATGTACTCAATAGTATAATCAAATGTCTGTAAAATCAACGCATAACGTTGCAAACGGTTAGCCGCCAAAACAGGTACATGCTTGTTAGTATCTAAAATATGTACCAACGATTTATTGTCGCATGACAAAATAAATTTCTTTCCATATAGGAATTGGAAAAATCTCTTTAAACCAAATATGATGGCACACGCTTCTTTGTCTAATATCGAATACTTTCGCTCCGTATCCGATAGTGTCCTACTAGCAAAAGCAATAGGGCGTTCTATCCCGTTCTCAAATACATGACACAGCATAGCTGAAATACCTATATTGCTGGCGTCAGTAATAAGTTTGATAGGTAAACTAGGATTAAAATGTACTAAAATGTTATCTGACATTAAAATTTAATTAATGTTCTTTCACTAAATTAAAAGCAATATTACATTCCTCCGACCATATGAATTCGGTTCCTTTCTTTAACAAACTTTAGAGAGGTGACAAAATATCTGAGATATTCCGTATGAACATTCTATAGTATGATATTGCCCCTAATAGACTTCGTAGTTCCGAGACATTTCTCGGCACGGCTAAATGCTTAATCGCCTCGATTTTGTCATCCAACGGCATAATTCCTTCCTGAGAAATTCTAAAGCCTTAATATTCAATTTCCGTTTCATAAAAATAACATTTACGTTCATTAACGGTCAAACCACAATCATTTAATTTTTTTAGTACCGTTTCGCAAACAGAATTTAATTCCTTTTTCGAGTTACCGAATAACAATATATCGTCTAGAAATACACAAACATTTTTTAAACCACCCATAATGGATGCTATTATCTGCATAAAAATAGCCGGACTTGTTGTTAGTCCGAAAGGTAACACCTTATATGCAAACAAATCAATATGAAATTGCACACAGTTTGCTCGAATTTTTGTTCAACGAAATCTGTGTAAAAGCATTACGCAAATCAATCTTTGCAAAATATTTCGCCCCATTTAACGACGAGATTAAATCTTCAATTCTTGGTAAAGGATATTTCAAAGGTGCTAACATTGGATTTAACGTATTTTTAAAATCAGTACATATTCTTATTGAACCGTCCTTTTTCTTAACAATAACAATCGGACTAGCTATATCACTAATTTCCACTTTTTCAATAATACCCTCCTTTAACATTTTTAATAATTCACATTCGACTTTATCACGTAAACTATATGGAATCGGTCTGGGGTTAATAAACTTTGGCCTGAGACCTAACGTAAATATTTGCCTCGTAGTTTTTGAAACGTCCCGGCTTATCAGAAAAAACTTTTGGAAATTTTAACTTTAAAACACTTGGAATATTAAGATCAACTTCCTCATTATTCACTAGATTTATTCCACTTAATTTAACAACAAAACATTTCAAAAAATTTCTACATACGATGCTTGTACTACCGTTTTTAATTACGATGAATTCCGTGTCAACACATTTATAATTAAACGCGACCTTAACCGACATTTTACCTACAACATTTAAAATATGATTATCATAGCTTAATAAATTTTTTTCGTAATTCACTAATACCTTATGAGCAAAGTTTTCCATAGAGGTTTCGTAAGAAATTGCATTTACACTAGCACCTGTGTCGACCACAAAACGTAGCGTAATTTTTTATTTTTTTATTATTTTAATATACATCATATGGATTACATTAATACATACATATTTTGCAAAATATAGGTAATATTAAGGTTCATAATATTGGTCATGTATACCTTATCAGAAAATAGGAGCTCTTGTGCCTGATAAGGGAGCCACGATTCTTACTTAGATTCATAATTCATAATGAGATATAATAATAATAATAATATATATTATAATATATATTATTATATATTTTTATTTTTGTTTAATATAAGTTTTTTTGGAAAAAAAGTTTGATTTTATTTATTTGTTCTTGTTGGTTCATAATACAGCGCAATTCGGAAGGGAGATTATTGTAGTTTTTTATGGGTTGGTAAATATAATGGATTTGCATTTGAGTTGTTTTAAAGATTGGCGTAATAAATTGATTTCCATTTCTCATGAGTTTGTAAAATTCTTGATATTCTGTGTTATTTTTTTCTTTACACATTTTTATAATGGAAGTTTGCTTAAATATATCATCAATATTTGGTACTGAAAACAATTTAAAAAGCAATTTTGTTGGGAAAGTAGAGTTTTTTTTAAGTATTACTTTTATAATAATTTTTTGCGAGACTTTTACTGAGTTTAGGTTGTTTTTATAAGATCCTCCCCAACCTATGATTCCGTAAATAAGCAGGGAGTGGACAAGAGCATAATATACATTTTTTAGTATTTTCACATTTAAAATATTTCTTAACCTAACAAATATATATATACATTTCCTTATTCTCTTTACTAACTCCCTAATATGGCTTTTCAATTTCAGATTTTCATCGATGATGAGAAAAGAAGGGCGAGAATTTAATTTCCATTTTATCCAATCTAGCCAAAAAAAACAGGTTTCGACATCGATCCTAAAATAGACATAGATTTCGTCACTCGGGTGGCACCAAAGGAAACCAAGAAAGGGCAAAGTAAACCTTTAATAATTAAGATGCAAGAAAGATATAGAAAGAATGATTTCTTGGAATCAATCCGAGGAAAACGGGATTTAATCAGCAGCGTTATCGGTTGCGGCGGAGAATACCGGATTTACGCCAACGACCACCTGACGAGCGCTTCTAAACGGCTGCTGCACCAGACAAAGGAAGCGGCCAAGCTAAACCACTATAGATTCGTCTGCGTCCGGAACTGCAGAATCCTTGTTAGGAAATCAGAGGGTTCACAAATTAAAGCAATCCTCAAAACAGAAGATTTAAACAAAATTATATAAAACTTCCACTTAAATGCGCCACCAAAATATTACCATTTTTATCGTTTACTTTTTATCTTCTCATGTATGTTCTTTTAGTGTATAATTACTTCTCAATTCCAAATGCAAGGTACGGGTATAATAAAAACTGCATTTCATTATATTTATGGATAATTTTGTATCTTATGTTTTTGATGCGTAATTTCTTCACTATTCTAAGTTAGATTTGTTATCTATGTGAGGATACTGTGACAGCGCTTAATTAGCAGCAGACACATACCTCGACGGATGACGAACCTCGTGTTGGCACTATTGGTGGGCAAGGTGCACTCTCTCGCTGCAGCAGCTGGTCCAGTTTCCTCACCACCTAGGATTCTTGCAGCAGATTCTCCATCTTCGTGTCACCTGTTTCTGTACTTCATTTTATTTAACTTAATTTCAATTTGTAATATTTATATATTTTTGTAGTATCTGCATTAACTGTGAAGCACCCCTGAGGTGATGTCTCACAAAAGCGGCGCTATACAAATCATCCAATAAATAAATAAAATTATAATTACTTCATAATTCTAGGTTCAAGTTACTGATATTATATCAACATCATCATCATCATCACTTTTGGCTCTACAACCCCTGGTAGGTCTTGGCCTCCTCAAGAGTCTTCCTCCACTCATCTCGGTCCCGCGCCAGCTCTCTCCAGTTTCGAAGCTCCATCAACAGCATGGTATTAATTTTATTTACTACTTTTTGTCTAAAGTATGTGCTCTTAATATCTGTATCTATGTTTTACCTATATGTTATATACAAATACATATTATCGGTCATTTGAATATTCATTATCAAAATGTTGGAGGTCTCCGAACGAAATCCCATGTCTTCCTTTCCGGTGTTTTGAATGCCAATTATGACGTGATATGCCTGACTGATACTTGGCTCTTGCCAAGTATATTTGGCTCAGAATCATTTGGTGAACGATATGTAGTGTAACGTTGTGATCGTGACTATGAGCTGTTGGACCAGGCATTCGGTGGCGGTTCACTTATCGCAGTGCGCCGCAAACTACCAGTGTGCCCCTCACCCTCCCTTCCATCCATTAAGCGTGCAGAGACAGCCACAGCTACTCTTGCACTAGGTTCTGGAGGCCGTGCTTCTAGAGTACGAATATTCTGCTCATATTTTGTTCAAAGCACGGAGCAGAATAAATAATTGAGTGACTTTTTTGAATTTATATCTACGTTGCATACCAATTTTCCCAATTATGAATTCCTTCTTAGGAGATTTCAACATACGACATGCCCGTGGCTTTTTCCCTTGAACGCGAACGGTTCATTGGTACTTAATCAATCCTCAATCGACGCACTGACTTCAACTCTTTCTGATTTTTTGGACTATACCGGCTTCCGTCAATTCAACAACCAGCTAAATGTAAACGAGCTTGTTCTTGACCTGGTTATATCTAGCTGCACGTGCACTGTAATTGGGTGTGAAATACCACTAGTGCCGGAGGATGCACACCACCGCTCGTGTCGTGTCGGTGCGCATGTCCTACGAACTGTCCCTCCAAACGCCACAATTGCGCACGGTCCGCTCCTATCGTAGCGCTGACTACGGGCAGATTAATAGCGCCTTGGCAGCCGTCGACTGGAAAACGACTCTAAATAGCAGCAATGTAGACTCAATTACGGCGCGTTTCTATTCCGAGTTAAACAAAGTAATTGTCACGCATGTACCATCTAGATCAATTAACATATACTCCAGGTATCCTCCATGGTACAGCCCCGCATTAAAAAAAGTAATTAAAGAAAAACTTAAATATCACAAAAAATGCAAAATTTATAACCGTAACTGTGACAATCAAACTTTCTCTCTTCTCCGAGAACGACAAAGGCGTATGGAGAAAGTGTGCTATGACAATTTCATTAATTTGGCTGAAATTAATATTAATAACGATCCCAAACACTTTTGGACCTTCGTTAAATCTAAGCAAAAATACTCTGAAATTCCTAACAATATGTTTCTTAGTTCTCAGCATGTATCGGGTGGGGAAGATATAAGTAACTTATTTAAGGTATATTTCCAATCCTCCTTTGAATCCCCCGCCCCGTGCACCTCGTCTACAACTCGAACATATAATCCAAACTCCTCCGTTCTCAACCTTAATAATGTTTTAATGAATTAGTTTGTAAATATCTTGAATCATTAGACCCTACCAAAGGCAGTGGGCCTAATGCACGTTAAATATTCCGTAAAATTGACCAAGTTTGTTAGTACTGATCTTTTTTGAAGAAATCCGTGTTGTTGTTTTTGTATATTACGAACAATTATTGTGTAAATTTGATCGTAGACAATGCGCTCAAAAAGTTTACTAAATGCCGTGAGTATTGAGATTGAGCGGCAATTTTCAATGTTCATTTTTGAGCCTGTTTTATGAATAGAGATAACATTAGCTTCTTTAAACTTTCTTTTAGTGACATTATAAAAATGTTAATTAAAAGGTAAGAAAGATTTTTGGCACATTTTATGATGAAATATGGCGAGATACCGTCACTACCAGAACCCTTACTAACATATACATTTTTTAGATATTTATTGATAATTAGATTGTCAATATTTATGTAACCAAACGAATAATCATTATTCACGTAGGTGGACTAAAAGTGTTTAGAGAATAATTGACATACTTGATGAGCGCCGGTGTTATAACGTCTTAGGCTTTATTACCTGTAATTGTTATAAATAAATGTACAAATTATATATAAATAAATAAATAAATTATAGGATTTCCATTTTTTATGAAGTTTTTGTTTTTCTTTGATGATTTTGATAAGAGGAGCTGAATACAAGTTTGGAATTTTTTTCTTTTTGACGAGGCGTTTGGGGACAAATTTGTTGATGGTATTATTAAAGATGTTATAAAAGGAATCAAGTACTTATTTTTTGTTTTTGGGGTGTTATGCCGTGTTGCGCTAACTCCTTCTTTAGCCAACGTTTCGGACAGCATTGCAGTGTCCATCATCAGGGCAGATGTGTTATTTGAGGTTGTGTAAAAATGTGAGCTTATGTATAAGGTTGTGATACCGTGTTGCCAGCTCCAACCCTCTGAGCTAACATTAACGAATTATTTTTTTTATTTTTAGTGGTTTTCTTCATTTAGCTCTGGTGTAGCCGTCAATTACCGGATACCAAGAACTATTGAGCTTAGCTCCATCGTCTCTATTAATGTTTACGGAATTTTTATGTATTTCAATGGCCTCCGTAATCAGCCGTGCTCTATAAGTTTTGGGTCTCCCCAAAATTTCAGGAACAAATCCAAAGTATTGCCCGGTGTCAATCAAATGCTCGGCAATTGCCGATTTGTCAGGGTGGCCGAGTTTACAGGCTCTGAAATGTTCTGAAATCCTTTTGGAGATAGTCCGCTCTGTCTGGCCTACATAGACCTTGTCACATCCGGAACAGCTGAGTTTATATACTCCATCTTTTTCCAGAGGAAACTTAGTCTTTGCAGACCTCAGTAAGTCCTGTATCTTTGTTGTTGTTCCGAAGACAGTCTTGATATTTTCCTTTCTCAATAGCCTGGCAATTATGTCTGTCACATTGCGCACATAAGGCAGGAAGGCACAGCCTTTCGACTCTTGTTCAATTGTGTATTCGTTTGGTGCAGATTTGGCTCCTATGATTTGCCTTGTCTGACTTGCTGGGTAGCCGTTACGCTCCACTGCATCGGTCAGCTTCGTAAGTTCCGCTCCGATTTTATGTTCTTCACATATTCTGGTCGCTCGGGTCACCAATGTATGGATAAGTCCTCTCTTCTGCGCTGGGTGGTGGTACGAATCAGCGTGTAAGTACCGATCTGTATGGGTTGGTTTCCTATATACAGTATGCCCTAGGCTACCATCGCTTTTTCACATCACCTCCACATCTATAAAAGGCAGGATTTTATCGTCGTTTTCCAGTTCCATTGTGAATTTAATTTTGCTGTGGAGAAAATAAAGATGGTCCAGGAATTCGTTTAGTTTCTCCGTTCCATGAGGCCAAATGGCGAAGACATCGTCGACGTAGCGTCACCATACTTTAGGGACAGCCGAAGCTGTGTCGAGTGCCGCTTCTTCAAACTTCTCCATACAAAAGTTGGCTAGTACTGGCGATAACGGACTGCCCATCACAACTCCGAAACGTTGGCTAAAGAAGGAGTTAGCGCAACACGGCATAACACCCCAAAAACAAATAACAAAAATACTTTTGGCCAAGAAAATCTTAAATCATATCAAGTACTTCGTCAATGTCTGCATTTTTCTGAGTAAATGACCAGTCTATCATCGACAGATGTCGGTTGATTAATTCCCAGTCGGCTTTTTCAAACACGCAAAGTACTTTAGGAGGAGCGTTGATAATTGGGAGTGTATGGATTTGTAATATAATTTGAAGCGATGGGTGGTGTGAGTCTTCACTGACAAGAGGATTGAATGCACGAGATACATGGCATTCCTGATTACAGATGATTAAATCTAGGGTTCGGTTATTGAAATATTTTATGTGATTATATTGTTTTAATTCGGAGTAATAAATTGTCAGTAAGTGAGGAACTAATTGTATTTAAGTTTAAAGGTGTTAAGTGTGAATCATGCATTTCCCATATTATGGTGAGAGAAAATATCATAAAACGTTGTTGGCCAGACAGGAGGTATGTATACAGCACATATGATGGGATTGAGAGAACTTACCGGAATAGATACAAAGATTTTTTCAATCTGATTTTTTCCCAGTCATCGAGACGGGAAGCTGAGAGCTCCTTGCGCACTGCTACTAGCACACCGCCTCCGTCCATCTTACCAGTAAGTATACGGTCCCTATCTAGTCGGAACATCGTGTACCGTGAATCTATGAATTCAGCCGTATTTACACTTGCTACAAGCCACGTTTCAACTAGAACTATAACATCATAGTTATTCGATGAAATATTAATAAGTAGCTCCTGAGTTTTGGTCTTCATACCACCACAGTTCTGGTAATAAACGGATAAAGATGATGAGGTCATTTTATGAGTTTAAGTGTGCCTGTCGACTTATTCCACAATCGTGAGAGCGGTGCATTAATTAGGACGTATGAAGCATCAAAATTATATATGAAACAAAGATCACTTAGTGTAAAATATGTCAACATTGTAAGATCTTAA
This sequence comes from Hesperophylax consimilis, assembly GCF_061612785.1. Classification (NCBI taxonomy): domain Eukaryota; kingdom Metazoa; phylum Arthropoda; class Insecta; order Trichoptera; family Limnephilidae; genus Hesperophylax; species Hesperophylax consimilis. Next base: position 13,538,333 of record NC_142852.1, read on the forward strand.
TGAATATGCAAGAGATATGATAGTGGTATATGATTATGGAGGTATTGCGCTGCAAACAAAAATATTAAGTTATTTTCATATTATCAAAAATATTAAACAGACGAATGAACAAGGGTACAAGATAGTGTAAAAGAGTTGGCATCGACAGCAGCAGTAACTAGTGTGTTGTTGAAGTCACATATTTTGTTGATCATGAGTGCTAATTTTGTTAAGGTCTCCCTCATGACGGATGGTGACCACTCGAGAGAGATCATTCCTTTTCGCCAGGATACTGTCACTCCGCACCCATACGTATTTATAGCCGTTTTCTTTTCCGGCGGCACGTGTTTTTGCAAAGAGTATTTTATTTTTTATTGTCAGGTCTTCATTTAGAAAATAGTGGTGGGAGCGCCAAGTCCTAGTAGGCCTGTTGTGAGACCGCGGCGAGTCATTACCGCAGCGATGACATCAGCTGTTCCATTTCATCATGAGCGTCTCTGATTGATTCCATTTCCTGTCTTGGGCTGGCATTTTCTTCCTGAAGAACAGTTACACATCCCATAATTTTGGTGTACCGGTCCTTCCACTCATTTGACAGCGCGTCCAATTTTTTGATGAATGGCGTCAACTGCGAGCTTACTTTGTCGTGAGCTGGAAGACTATGTTGCGTGGCCGGTTGGAGGGCGACGAGTGACCGCGAGCGACGCGGTGCACCGCTACCACAGCGCCACTCGGAACCGGGACGTCAATGATGGACCCTGGGATAAAAGCCGCATTTGTATTTGGGTAAAATTTTTTAGTAAGAATCGTGTTAGCAATAGGATTTTGAGTATTTATTTAGAAAGGCGTAAAAAAATATTTTTACTATAATCGTAATTTTTTCTTGGAATCTTTGGGATTCTAACTGGGGTTCTTCCAATGTCGGTGCAGGTTTAGCGGGCGTTCTCACCACTGGGCTAAAATCCGCATGTGAGGTACCGTGAAATATGTGTAATATGAATTGACTTAGCACAGGTATTATAATAAGTAAATGAATGTTTATTTCGGCGACAACACTAACTGTCACTTCACAGAACTTGAACTAATCACTTGAAATAAGAATAAGTACGACCGTTTAGACATAGCTAACGTAGCTAGTTCGCTTTACTGTTCAACAGGAAATCATTTACCGATACATTGATTGATTATTATGTATTTTAGACCCTGAATGTGGGTGATTTTTAAAGAGTGATTTTTTGACGTGTTTTCTGAGTGAACGTTGGTGAAGAAAGCTCGCACGATTGAGCATTTTTTTTATTTTTTTATCATACATTATACACTTTACAAATAAGGTAAAAAGTGCCAATAAACTACTTTTCAGCAGTTTGTCTAACGGGTTTTGTACATTATAAATCTTTTAATATTGAATTTACAGTTACATTTTTAAAATTATTTATTTATTTATTTATTTCACGAATATTAGGGCTTTTACATACATACATATAAAAAAAAATTACGAAATTATACATGAAAATAGTGAAGGCAACTATTTAAAACAATTGCCGAAAAATAACTATAAAGTCAAAATATCACTGAACTTGATCTACACAGCATGCAGGCACAAAATATACATTTTTTTCTGTTTCAGTTGACAAAATTATTATGTGTTAGTCAAATCAAATTAAATACCTTTATTAAAATATTCCACTACTTGATGAAAAAAACTTCAATAGGGTATGCTTATAATATATTATTGAAATTAATGTACTAAATATATCAACAACATCGTAGTATTTGTTTCCTAGCTGTTGAATCCGTCGCATAGGAGTGTGATATTGGGACGTTGATATAGAATTGCTACAATAATATGGTAGGTACTTTCTTGTAACCGACCTGCTTGGAGTATGAAAAGAGATTACATATAATAAATCAGGGGTATCAAACATTGAATTAATAATTTTATACAAACAGGTTAAATCGGAAATAATTCTGCGATCAGATAATTTTATTAAATTTAATGAACAAAGTACGTTATCGTAATTTAGGTTTTCTCTAAGAATGCCCATTTTTAAATTTACATATCTTAAAAATTTATTTTAAATTCTTTCAATCGCATGTGAATGAACCTCATAATTTGGGGACCAAACGGTGGAATTGTATTCTACATGACTCCTTACTAGTGACATATATCGCTGTTCCGGTGGAACATTGACGTAACTGCATCATTAATGAAAAATGAGTTATTGACGTCACTGGGTCCAAACGTGGTATCCCCATTCGGCAGAACACTGACAGATTTGTAGTTCAACGTTTTGCCTCCAGGGAGCAGATGCGTCACATTTGAAGAATCAGCTGATCTTGGAGGAACAATGACAGATGTGTACTTGTGCTTGGGAAGGTCAGATTTGTGTTTATGTCTACGGTGCTACATTGACGTAATTGTATTCTATGTCGTTGTTGCTCTGAGTTTTTTCTCAAATACGCGGAAACATTGACTTAACTGTATTTTGTGTCATTGTTCATCTGAATTTCTCCTGATTTAGCTGCAACATTGACGTAAGTGAATTTTATGTCAGTTTTTTAATACATAATAATAATTATTATTTGGTTTAAATGCATGCTGTAACTATTGTTTGTGTCGGGATTTGTATGATTTTAGTAGGTTTTACCTAATATCAGTTAGATTCGTTAGTGAAGCGTGTGGAGCACTGTAATTTCTAGAATATTTTTAGTTTTTCTCGAAAATTGTCTCAGCTATAATACTCGTATACTTATTATAGGGTTTAATGTGTTTTTTTGAGCGATGACATTTTTTATGATAAATCTTGAAACAGATAAATTTGTTTATTCGAGAACTAGAAAGTACCTACCTACTAAAAATAGATAATGAGGTTTAGATATTAATATGCATATTATGCAAAATGTAGTTTAGAATAAATGGGTGGGTACAACTAAAATGCATAGAATATTAATTCTTTTTATAATCAGTACCTACTAACTATTGTATACACTCTAAATTGATATTATAGAGTATACCTACTTGTCTTATAATTTTGGTTTATAGAGTATAGAGAGTGACTAAAACGTAACTAGCATAAGCTCTGCGCCAAATGTCTCTTCCAGTTACCAAATAATAAATAAATAAAATTTGCTTTCATAACGCTTTCATTTACCTAAGTACTTACAGTACCTAGCTAACAACCTACCTTACTTACCTAAGTCTACCACCATAATATAATTTATTATTTTTTTTTTTTTATTAATATAAATTACATGCCCTGTTGCAGGGTCGAATATAATGTTCAGTCACAGGACCTTACTGATAATGAAACGTGCTCGAGGTTTCCCGGTTTCTTCTGTACCTCAAAACAGTGGACGTGAAGTCAACCTCAGCCAACCTGAAGCACTGATTTCTACTGAACTTCAAAACAGTGGACCTGAAGTCAACCTCAGCCAACCTGAAGCACTGATTTCTAATGAACTTCAAAACAGTGGATCTGAAGTCAACCTCAGTCAACCTGAAGCACTGATTTCTAATGAACTTCAAAACAGTGGATCTGAAGTCAACCTCAGTCAACCTGAAGCACCGATTTCTACTGAACTTCAAAACAGTGGATCTGAAGTCAACCTCAGTCAACCTGAAGCACTGATTTCTACTGAACTTCAAAACAGTGGATCTGAAGTCAACCTCAGTCAACCTGAAGCACCGATTTCTACTGAACTTCAAAACAGTGGATCTGAAGTCAACCTCAGCCAACCTGAAGCACTGATTTCTTTTGAAAAGCAAAAAAATACCTATATTGTTAAAAGGACTAGCGAAACCAAACTAAGCTTGAGGAGGGTACCATCAGTCTCTTATGAGTCCGATAGTTCAGAAGATTCAGATTTAAGTTCACGTTCCTCCGACGACTATTGCCCTTCAACTATTGAGTCGTCATCATCATCAGATGAAAATGAAGCAGACACGACACAACAACAAGTCCCTCCAACAGTAATAATTAATAATGATCTCACAGTCAAGAAGGGGAAAAAAAGGCAAAGGAATGTGAATAATTGGTTGAAAGAAAAGAAGAAAAGACTAAAGAATTCTGGACAGGGGTATACTTCTAGGACAGGAAATGTTGTGGCTTCAAAACAAATGGGGCCTCCGTGTACCACCAAATGCCGTTTGAAATGTCCAAATAGGGTATCTGGAGAGTTGAGGGAGGTACTTTTTAAAGAGTATTGGGAGTTAGGGTCCTTGCAGAGACAGCGAGATCATTTGGCATCTTATGTTGAGCCACTTGAATTGAGCTACCGACGTATTTCTAAATCAAAAAGCTCTCCCAGAAATACAAATTGTGCTTTTTTCATAACAAGCAATGGGAAAAAAAATCGTGTATGTAAAACTTTTCTCATTAATACTTTTGGAATAACTGAAAGAGCGACTCGCTGTATAATTAAAGCAGTTTCAAGTGAAAAAACTACTATTATACCAGAAGATAAACGAGGGAAGCACAATAACCACAAACAGCTAAGTGACAAAATTTTGGATTCTGTTCGTAGCCACATAAATTCAATTCCACGAATTGAAAGTCAGTATCTCCGAAGTGATACTTCGAGGCAATATATAGACGGTGGTTTAACTATTGCGGAACTTCACAGAAACTATATAAAAGGACGAAAGGAATCAAATCAAAAAGATTCAGCAACTTATGATTGTTATTCTCGTATTTTCAACAGCGAATTTAATATAGGGTTCTTCATTCCTAAGAAAGATCTTTGTGACCAATGCGAGTCCTATAAAAATGCCGGAACAGAAGAAAGAGATAATCTGCAAGCAGCTATTGAAAGTCACTTAGAGGAAAAAGTGCTAAGTCGCAAAGAAAAAAGTAATGATAAACTGAAAACAAAAAGTTCTGAAAACAACATACATTTGGCTACTTATGATTTGCAAGCAGTGTTACCTGTACCGATAGGGCAAAGCTCTGCATTTTTTTACAAATCTCGCTTGAACTGTTACAATTTTACAATAGTGGAAATAAAGGCAAAAGAAGGCCAAGGCTGTGAAACTGACAAAACTTGCGACATTGCTAAAGCCAGCTGTTATTTTTGGAATGAAGTGATGGGAAATAGAGGGGCAATAGAAATTGGATCTTGCGTTTATGACTATCTGAAAGAGTTGTCAATAACCAACCCTGGAGTTGATGTCATTTTTTACTCGGACAACTGTGGAGAGCAACAAAAAAATAAGTTTCTGAAAGGCATGTACCTTTTTGCTGTCAATACTTTGGACATCAACTCTATCACTCACAAGTATCTTGTTCGCGGGCACACCCAAAACGAAGGGGATTCAGTGCATAGCATAATAGAAAAAGCAGTGAAGAGGGCGACCAAATCAGGACCGATATACATTCCCGAGCAATACGTTGTATTAATTAGGAATGCTAAAAAAACAGGAGCTCCTTTAATTGTCAATGAAATGGATTTCACTATGTTTTACGATTTAAAAGCACTGTACGATGACATGGGCCTTGATTTCAATAAAGACGAGGAAGGGAATGATTTCAAAATAACTGAAGTAATGTTACTTCAAGTCTTAAAAGGGAAAGATTGCTTCCAGTATAAAAAAAGGTATAAACAACAAAATTGGACGAAACTTGCTATTTGCCAGAAAAGGAGGGGTCGGAGTTCGTCTGAATTTTTTTTTGCGACAGTGTCAGCTGCGTAGGGCTTACTCTTCCAAAATTCCTTTGGGTTTATTATTATTATTAAAATTACTTTGGGTTTATTATTATTATTATTTATTCCTTTTTTTTTTTTTTTTCTTTTTTTTTCTTTTTTTTTTACAAACTAAAAGATTTGAAGCAGTTGCTTTCAAAGCATATAATTCCAGGGTTTTGTAAAGATTTTGACGATTCAATTTTTCGTTAATAATTTTATTTGTAATTTTCAAATAAAAATTTACTTTATTTTTAATGGTAATCTTTGCTTTTACTCTTGTTTTAAATTTTCAATTGGATTACATAATACACTTTTTCAATGACACTATTATAATTATTACTGTAATATTTTGTAAGAATTTTTGTAATTCAATTTTTTTAAATTTATATTTTTACCTTTCGTCTTATTTTCAATATAATTATATAATTTTTTCAATGACTTTTTATTTTATTTCAATGCTACCCTTCTGAACCTGCTAAGTAACCACTAATTTTACAAAATGCATATGATTATGAAAATTTTATCTCTAAAACTAGAAAATTCTCATAGGGTAATTTTCCGGAAACAATGACGCAATTGCAATAGGGGATGAAATTAAGGGTAGAAAAATAAAATATTTATTTCAAATGTATAATAGAGTGAAAGTATATCACATTGGCTAAATATAACCGCAATTCAAAACCAGTAATTCAATTATGCTTAATTTTATGAGGTAATGAATAAAATACTTTTGTATATTTGGCTCTCCTGTAAAATTACACTTTTTGCAGTTGCGTCAATGTTCCACCGGAACAGCGATATAATGTTTTTACAGTATTTACATAATTGAAATCACTAGATACCCTTAAAATAAATCCCAAAATTTTCAAAGCTTTATTGGTTATTATTTCAATATGCTTGATAAAGTTAAGTTTCATGTCAAACCAAATGCCTAAGTCATTAATTACCGAGACAGATACTAACGTCATATTTTTAATGGAATAATAAAAACATATTGGATTCTTTATTCGATGAAACCTCATAATTTGGCATTTGCTTATGTTAAGTTGCAAGCGGTTATCACGACACCATATAATTAATCTCGACAAGTTATTTGATAATATATGGCAATCGTTAATGTTTCTGATTGCTTTGAATAATTTCAGGTCGTTTGCAAACATTAACACTTGAACATCATTGAAAATATACAATACATCATTGACAAATAATAAAAACAGGATTGGACCTAAGTGTGACCCCTGGGGAATACCACTCGTAGCGGTGAATTTGTATGAAAATGTACCATCAATTTTAACAGCCAGTAATCTTTCAGTCAAGTAACTATAAAACCACTTATATAGTGAACCTCCTATACCGAATTTATGGAATTTCATCATCATCACTTTTGGCTCTACAACCCCTGGTGGGTCTTGGCCTCCTCAAGAGTCTTCCTCCACTCATCTCGGTCCCGCGCCAGCTCTCTCCAGTTTCGAAGCTCCAAGGCAGACAAATCTTTGAGGACGTTGTCGCTCCATCTTAACCTTGGCCTTCCCAGGCTCCTTCTCCCTATCGGTCTTGAGCTCAGCAGGGACTTTGGTTCTTGATGCTCGGTCATTCTCTCCACATGACCTAGCCACCGAAGTCTTCCCAGTTTTATGAATTTTGTGACGTTTAGCTCCTTAAACAGAGTATAGAGCTCATTGTTATAACGTCTGCGCCTAAATCCATTTTCTAGAACCGGTCCGAAGATGCGCCTCAAAATTTTCCTTTCAAAAACGTCCAGTGCTCGCTCATTCTTCTTAGTTAGAACCCACGTTTCGGCTGCGTACGTAAGCACTGGTCTAATTAGTGTTTTGTACACTAATACCTTGGTTGTTCTGGAAAGCAGTCTGGATTTTATATATTTTTGTAGGCGGAAATAGCAGCGGTTTGCATTCACGATGCGCTTCTGGATCTCCTCTGTAGTGTTGTTATTGTTTGTTATCAGGGAGCCCAGGTATGTGAATCTTGGTACCGTTTCAAAATTTTGGCTTCCACATACGAGAGATGGGGTTTGTTGGGTACATCCTACGGCAATGTATTTGGTCTTCTGCTGGTTTACTACAAGACCCATATTTTTGGCAGAACTTTCAAGATTTATGAAGGCGTCTTGTAAATCATCATGATTTTTCGCAATTATGTCGATATCATCAGCGTAAGCCAATAGTTGCACAGAGTTGTCAAATATCGTTCCTCTTTTCTCAATGCCTGAGTAACGAATAACTTTTTCTAATGCTATGTTAAATAAGAGGCAGGCCAATCCATCTCCTTGTCTCACCCCGTAGAGCGCTTCAAATGGTTCGGACAGATCACTGCCAACCCTTACTTAACCCAACGTTACTGGGGACATTGTCAGTTTCACCAGATTGATCAGCTTACGCGGTATTCCAAACTCACTCATTGCATTATACAATGCGTTCCTATTAATACTGTCATACGCGGCCTTGAAGTCTACAAAGAGGTGATGAGTCTCGACATTGTATTCTAACGTTTTTTCTAAGATCTGTCTCAAGGAGAAAATTTGATCAATGCATGATTTGCCTGGCCTGAAGCCACATTGGTAGTTGCCAATAATTTCCTCAGACATTGGGAGCAATCTTTTGTACAAGATGTTAGACATAATTTTATGGCCGGTATTTAACAACGTTATTCCTCTATAGTTACAGCACTCGAGTTGGTCGCCCTTCTTGTGTAGTGGACAAACAATTCTTAGTCTCCACTCTTCGGGCATCTCTTCTTCTGTCCATACTTTTTGAATTAGGTTATGCAGGTATTGAGTAAGCTCTCCACCTGCTGCTTTAAATAATTCAGCCACCAGCTCATCTGACCCGGGGGATTTGTTGTTTTTCAGCTGTGTTATTGCCTGCTTCACTTCCTCCAGCGAAGAGGGTTCAGTATTGTCATTGTACGAGTCATCTCCTATGCTCTCCACCGTGTTGTGCTCCACTTCAGCCGAGTTTTTATTGAGAACCGTATCAAAGTGTCTCACCCATCTCCTCAGGATGTCAGGCTTTTCACTCAGTATCACTCCGTTCTCGTCCTTGCATATATTTATTTTTGGCTTAAACTCAGCTCTCATGTTATTTACTTTTTTGTAGAAAAGCCTACTCTCATTCTTAAGCCTGAGTGCTTCAGCCTCTCTAATTTCTTTTTGTAAATATTCACGTTTCTTTTTCCTGTGCAACTTCTTTTCTCTCTTCCTTGTTTCCCTATAGGTGTCCATAAGTTGTCTTGTGCAGTCTTGTTGTAACGTTTTTTGGTAGAGTTCATTTTTCTTTTTCGTTACTTTTGCGCAGTCTGAGTCAAACCAATGGTTTCTTCTGACAGGGGTTTCTTTACCTAGGGTTTCGAGAGCAGCTGTTGTTAAAAGGTTTTTGCAAGCCGTCCATTGTGAGTTGATATCATTTATGTCACACTGCGCTATCCTGTTGAGTCTAGTTCGAAACTCCATTTTTGTCGCGGGGTCTTATGGAGTTTATTCAGCAATAACTCATGATTGACTTTTTCGAACGCCTTGCTAAGATCGGTATAAATAGAGTCAACTTGACATTTACTAGACATGGAATCAGATAAATAGTTTTGATAGGTTAACAAGTTAGTGAGGGTAGATTTGCCAGTAGAGAAACCATGTTTTTTAGGAGAAATGACGTGGTTTAATCGGAAAATAACTTGTTGGAGAAGAATTTTTTCAAAAACTTTAGAAATCATTGATAAAAGGCACACCGGTCTGTGATTAATCACCTCGTGTTTATCGCCTTTTTTTTAAATAGGCGTAAGGAAGCTGAATTTCCATTTAGTAGGAAAACATCCTGTTCGTAAAGATTAAACAGCAAATATAAAGAATACGCCAGATTGGTAGCACAATTATTCAAAAATACAGGAGTTATTTTATCTGGTCCACCACTTTTGCTTTGATCTAGAAATTTTATTTCTGTCAATATATCATTATATTCTATGTGGATAAAAGATAAATTAAGATTATGATCAGTAGTAAAATTTGATACTAGAAGAAACTGGTATCTCACATTCATAAACGCTTTTAAAAAAATCAGCAAAAAGGTTAGCAATACTTTGAGTGTCTAGTGATTATATGTAAAAAACAAAAAAAAATACAGAAATATACCAAAAGTAAAATGATGAAAAACAAACATATCAATTTTAAAAGTCATTAGAATAATATATCATTGTAAGCTAATACAAATGAATTCTTTCAGTAAGCCAAGTCTTCGAAAGATTAAAACCAATTGTTTGTTTTGGGCACAGTTTTTAATTTCAGCAAGTAACATATTAATAACAACTGCGAATCATATAGTTTAACGTTCTTTAGTTGACTTTGGGAAATTCGGAACCTTGAACACAAATCACAATAAAATATTTACAAAAAATTATAAAAACATTGTTTATAAAATAAAATTTAATGCAAGCGATTTGGACACTGACCTTCATACAGTTTCTTTATACATAAGGCTTAAAATCGCTTTCAAAACTAAAGGCAAACACATTACTATCCTATTAGTTGCTAACCCTTAACTAGGCAAGGTAGCAAAAATGAAATTTTAAAAGTTTAACCGTGTTATTAGGATTCTGGGTTTAAAATAGTTCTTGAAAAAATTGCAGCCAATAAGTAATTATCTGTATTGACTACTAATAAGTTTCTGTTTTGTACGGAGAAAAATATTTACATTTTAATGTATCTGAGAGGAAAATCGTCAAATCATTCAAATCAATGGAATTTATTTCTGTCTGCCCAGGTAGTACGTTCTCGAGCGGTTGAAGTACCTAGCAGATGTGTTAACCAAATAATTCTTGTAGGTACAAGGTGCGATCTCCACAGGGTAAACAGAAAAGAAAATGTTCTAGAATGCACTAGTAGCTGCTGCTACAGTTCTACAGTTTTGAATGTGAATTTAGAAGTGTAAAAATATTATTTGAAAATAATTAAATACATTACTGTACACATATTCATATATATTTTTATATTCGTGTTAGTAGTGTGACATAATTATCTTTTTTACACATACATATACATTTAAGTTACACGTACATTTAAGTCTAAAAAAAAATCAAATCTTTTCCAATGCGATTCAGAACAAATTCAACGAAATCGCAAGGTTATAAATATTGTGACCATTATAAAATTATCCGATCTAATACTAGAATTTATTCTGTAAATAGTTTTCGTGAAGGTGAATGTTAACGCAAGAAACAAGAAAAAGGTCCAATCAAAGAGTCTTTTCGAGAAAATGTTCCAATATTAAAATAAACAGCGAGTGCGCACGCGTTTTTTTCAATCTCTCTTCAGCCAAAAAACGAGAAAGTTTTTTTTCAGCTGTCAGTCAGTTTTTTCTCTTAAAGGAACACTGTTAATAGCTTGCATAGTTGCACTCGGAACAAGAAAAGGGGGGTTTTCTCCGCTCTGAGTCAGCATGTGTTCCAACAAATATCCTATATGGGGGGTAAGGTGGCATTTCCTAGAATCTGAATATGTGCACTTGGAAAATGAAAAAGGTTTGTCGCCACTGTGAGTCAGCATGTGGTTTTTAAGATGTGCGTTTTGAGAATATCCATAGATAAACAAGGAATAAGAAAAAGTTTTCTCCGTAGTAACTCAACGTGCGCTTCAGATTGCCTTTACAATAACATAAATATGTGCGCTTGGAACATAAAACAGGGTTTTTGCCACTGTGAGTCAGCATGTGGGTATTAAGATGGGCGTTTTGATAAAATTAAACGTTTCACACGGGACTTGAAAAGGGTTTTTCTCCACCGTGAGTTAGCATGTTGCACATCAGAAAACATGTATAGTTGCACACGGAATACTAAAGATGTTTACCTACGATGTGAGGGAGCATATGGCTCTTCAGTTGGCCCTTTTAATAACATGCATAGTTGCATACGGAACATGAAAAAGGTTTTTCTCTACTGTGAGTCAGCATGTGTGCCTTCAGGTTACCCTGGTTATAACTTGTATAATCGCACTCCAAACATGGAAGAGGTTTTTCTCAACTGTGAATCAGCATGTGCCTCTTTAGCTGACCCTTTTTACAACACGCATATGAGCACACGGAACAAGAAAAAGGTTTTTCTCCACTGTGAATCAGCATGTGTCTCTTCAGCTGACCCTTTTGACAACACGCATAGTTGCACTCCGAACATGAAAACGGTTTTTCTCCACTGTGAATCAGCATGTGCCTCTGCAGCTGACTCTTTCGACCACACGCATAGTTGCACTCGGAACATGAAAAATGTTTTTCTCCACTGTGAGTGAGCATGTGGCTCATTAAATTACCCTTTCGAAAACACGCATAGTTGCACACGGAACATGAAAAAGGTTTTTCTCCACTGTGAGTGAGCATGTGGCTCTTAAAAGGACCTTTTCGACAACACGCATAGTTGCACACGGAACATGAAAAAGGTTTTTCTCCACTGTGAATCAGCATGTGCCTCTTCAGCTGACCCTTTTGACAACACGCATAGTTGCACTCCAAACATGAAAACGGTTTTTTTCCACTGTGAGTCAGCCTGTGGCTCGTTAGGTTGCTCTTTCGAGAGCTTGCATAGTTGCACACGGAACATGAAAAAGGTTTTTCTCCACTGTGAGTCAGCATGTGGCTCGTTAGGTCGCTTTTTTGATAACATGCATAGGTGCACACGAAACATGAAAAAGGTTTTTCTCCCCTGTGGGTCAGCATGTGCCTCGTTAGGTCGCTCTTTCGACAACATGCATAGTTGCACATGGAACATGAAAAAGGTTTTTTTCCACTGTGAGTCAGCATGTGGCTCCTTAAATGAGCCTTATGTTTACATGCATAGTTGCACACGGAACATGAAAATGGTTTTTCTACACTGTGAGTCATCAAGTGTGTCTTCAGGCTACCCTGTTGATAACTTGCATAGTTGCATTCCAAACATGAAAATAGTTTTTCTCCACTATGAATCAGCATGTGCCTCTTCAGCTGACCCTTTTGACAACAGGCATAGTCGCACTCCGAACATGAAAACGGTTTTTCTCCACTGTGAATCAGCATGTGCCTCTTTAGCTGACCCTTTCGATAACACGCATAGTTGCACAGAGGACATGAAAAAGGTTGATCTCCACTGTGAGTCAGCACGTGGTTCGTTAGGTCGCTCTTTCGATAACATGCGTAGTTGCACACGGAACATGAATAAGGTTTTTCTCCAATGTGAGTCAGCATGTGGCTCGTTAGGTCGCTCTTTCGACAACATGTATAGGTGCACACGGAACATGAAACAGGTTTTTCTTCACTATGAATCAGCATGTGCATCTTCAGCTGATCCTTTCGACAACACGCATAGTTGCACACGGAACATGAAAAAGGTTTTTCTCTACTGTGAATCAGCATGTGCCTCTTTAGCTGACCCTTTTGATAACATGCATAGTTGCACAGGGGACATGAAAAAGGTTTTTCTCCACTGTGAGTCAGCATGTGGCTCGTTAGGTCGCTCTTTCGACAACATGTATAGGTGCACACGGAACATGAAAAAGGTTTTTCTCCACTATGAAACAGCATGTGCATCTTCAGCTGACCCTTTCGACAACACGCATAGTTGCACACGGAACATGAAAAAGGTTTTTCTCTACTGTGAATCAGCATGTGCCTATTTAGCTGACCCTTTTGATAACACGCATAGTTGCACAGGGGACATGAAAAAGGTTTTTCTCCACTGTGAATCAGCATGTGCCTCTTCAGCTGACCCTTTTGACAACACGCATAGTTGCACTTCAAACATGAAAACGGTTTCTCTCCACTGTGAATCGGCATGTGCGTCTTCAGCTGACACTTTCGACCACACGCATAGTTGCATACGGAACATGAAAAAGGTTTTTCTCCACTGTGAGTGAGCATGTGGCTCTTTAAATGACCTTTTAGAATGCACGCATAATTGCACACGGAACATGAAAAAGGTTTTTCTCCACTGTGAGTGAGCATGTGGCTCTTTAAATGACCCTTTTGAATACACGCATAGTTGCATTGGGAACATGAAAATGGTTTTTTTCCACTATGAGTCAGCATGTGGCCCATTAGGCGACTCTTTTTATAACATGCATAGTTGCACACGGAACATGAAAATTTTTTTTCTCTTACATGGGTGCGTACGATTATTGCAAAATTTGACTTAGGAGAGGAGGAGTAGTTGCGATGGGGAGGAGTGAATCCTTTTTCGACAAAATGCGTCTGAAGATCTGTCGACAAATTTGAAAAATAACATGGGTGAAAATGACTCAGTTAAACTTATTTCCTAAAATTAGAAAAGTTAATTTTAATTAATTTATAAGCGAAGTAAGTTCGTTGAAAGGTTAAAAAAATAGGAGAGTCCGAATTGTTCAAGTCTACAGTGAAAAATTGGTTTTACCTGCCGCCTTGGTAATTCTTCCAAAGCGTTCTAAGTATTCCTCTTTAACATCCGGCAGGTCTATGTCAATTTTCATATAAGTAAGCGCCGCTTCATCTTGTCGGGGTACAAGATCCGCGTTTATGGTGACTGTCTTAGCATTAATGTTTCCTGGAATAAAAAAGACAATAAATATAATGAATCTTTGCATGGCCAGCCCTGAACCAAACGGCGCCAGGCGCAAGTTTAATGTTGGCTGCTCTAACAGTCTAAATTAGTACACGCCGAGGCAGGATATCACTGTAATCATTAAAATGATGATTTGTGTTTTTGTTATATCAAAAATAATATCAACGGCGATGTGTTAGGTTAAGTATTCGACGCCCGGAGCGAACTGCACTAATTGCGCCCGCATAGGGCCAGCCCTGTATCTTCGTCAAATTGATGTTAACGAGATTTTTTTTAATTGAAAAAAAAAACTATTCTTTTACGAATAAATACTATTGATCAACAAGGTCAATGTCAGATAAAAAATGACCTCAGATGTCCGTTTCAGGGACCGATTCTTCAAGAAGGAAAAACCTTTCTCTAGAGCACTTGTAGTAGAGAGTTTGGTTGTTTTTGGTCAATAAGATATTGTTTTTACAATAAATATTTATGTATATCTAACGTATAATACGTGTAATTCACATCATATCTCAAATAAAATTAGGTGCAAATCGAGGAACCGACAATTTATTATGAATAATATAATAAAGTTTAATGGGTGCTGTATTTTGGTATTTTCCGGCAAGGACACATATAAAGGTACCCAATACACCTCATGTTTTATAAGAAATGATGTTGTGCACAAGTGTGTGTCCTGTTTGCACGACATTTCAAAAGAGACATTGATTCCTGACATCCGAATTTTAAGTTCTATATTTAACACGTATGCAATGCAACAAACTGGCTGTCTGAGTACTCTCCGCATATTGCGAGCATTCCTTCGTTACAGCTGGGTGGTCGAATTCTAAATCTGAAAATGCAATTTCACCTCCATCTTCTTCCTGGAGCCCTGGTTCCGTCTTGATGGATATAATATCTGGCTTCAGTAGATCCATGGTCTGCTTTGGTAGAGTTTGGTTATTGGTTTAACCCCAAAAAATATATCTGAAACAGAACATTGTTAAAATAAAATAAAATGATAAAATTTATAAGTTAAATTAAAACAGGATACATGATTTTTAGCTTAACTCGTTAAATCATTCCTCCTTACGTACCCTTAAAATTGAATTGAATGTAACAACCGAATGTGTTTTTGAATGTAAAAATTGAATGTAACAACCTGCAAATCTTGAAACGGGAGAATTATCTTGCGCTGTGCATTGATAAACACCTTTAAAAAGCAACTTTTAAAAAGCATATTAAAGATATTAAAGATAAAATAACCCCTTTAATTAGCGTATTTATCCGTATCTTATTTCTGTTACCAAATAAAAAGGTCTATATTATAGCCTCGTACATTCACATTTAAACTACTTGATTGAAATGTGGTTAATTGCATATGAAATATATATAAATGAACTACACGTAAAACAAAACAAAGTAATCAAAAAGCTATTTCACTTCAAACCGAGAGCATCAACAGAAAAATTATGTATGAAAACAAAACTATTAATATTAAGAAACTTTTTATGAATATAATACATGTCTCCTTATAAGAAAAATAAATAATAAACTCATACAACCAAATATAGAAATCATTAAAACGTACCAACTAAACACACACACACACGGCAACAAGATAAAATAGATTTAAACACCATACATACTCATTACGGCAGGCAATCCATTGGTTAAGAGGGGAGCAACATACATAATTGCCTCCCAGACGAAATAAAAAATGAAAAAAGTGAAGGTATATTTAAAAAAAAGTTGTTCAGTTTTATGATCAATCAACAAAACAATGATCGTGAATAAAATCGTTGTGTAATATATTAATGTGTTATGTATTAGTTAATTCTAGTTAAATAAGTGAAAATGTAATTTTCTTTTATCTATAATAAAAAAAAAAACATAATTTTTTTTTTTTAAATGTGGTTTCGCTTGGAATATCCTGTCAAAATAACGAAGTCGTAGCCAAAACACATTTGAAAACCTTGAAGATATGACAACGGTTATGAGAAACGTTGTTTATCGTGGGAAAACTATATATATGTTAACAATGTTTACCGCCATTCCGCTTTTAACAAAATATCTGTTAACCATATGTTTTTTTGTGATCATTGTAATAAATGCCTTCGAAATGCTTATCTAATAATCGGTAGACGTCAAATTGACAGTTTAAACATTCTACTGTGACAAAACGCCCAATGATTCCCTAACTAAACTGGAATAACGGCAGCTACCAAATAAATAGCGATGAATATAAGTATGAGTACTTACTTTACCAATAACCATCACAGGCGTGGGATAGTATGTTTAACAGGAAGAAACGGAGAAGAAAGCACTTGTTAGCACTTGTCTAAAATATTTATTGGTTATGCATAGACAAGAATGAAGTCATAGACAATTATTTTAATTTTCATGTCGACCAGATAACTCAAAAAAAAAAACATTTTCATCACGTGACTTTTGAACACATTCATATTGTTAACATATATTATATATTCATAATATGTTAATTAATCACGGTAATTAATAAGAACGGTTATTATTAAGAACGATCGTTACTAAGAATAATGATTTTTAAGAACATTTCATATTCAGCACAATTTGCGAGTCATTCCACGCGAGTTAATGTTAGTTCTGCTTCAAAGTCCCAACAAAACAGTTCCATTAGGTTACCTGGTTAATTATTGATTTGATAAGGGTAATTAATAATTTTTATTATATTTTCATTTGAGTTTCGAGTTTCAGCAGAAAATAATAATAATGTTGTTTGCAACTAAATAATTTTGAGTTTTAATGTGAACATGTTCGTGATATTTGCAAGTAAATTGTTTGTTTGTTTTTGACGCTGTTATATAAATATTTTGTTTGTGTATTTATTTGCAGGTATCGACTCTTGCAGAGAGCCATTTCTTTGTGATTCTCTTTCGACGAGACCAATCCAAGTTACAGTACTGCGCACTTGTCTACAACTTACTGTCCCATAACTTTTTCGTCCATTGACATTGTTTTTAAAACCTTTTCTTTAAATGTGAGTATATTCAATAACAAACCTAACAAAATGAGAAGTTTCTGGCAAAAAACTAGAAACTTTTCTGTGCCTTTGTAGATTTACAAAAAGCATACGACCAAGTCGACAGGAAAAAGCTATGGTTGTCCAAGTATGGAGTGAATACGAATCTGACTCAGGCAATTGCGTCTCTGTATGAGGGAAGCGTTGCATGTGTTAGGGTAAACGGTGGTTTTACGGGGTGGTTTGATATCACAAAAGGTGTTAAACAAGGCTGCGTAATGTCACCGTGGTTATTCAATCTATACATGGATAAATGTGTGCAGGAATTGAAAGAGGTGGGATTGGGCGCGAATTTGAATAATTTGAAAGTATGTTGCCTGTTGTATGCTGATGATGCGGTGCTGATTGCTAATAGTATAGATGATCTACAGTCTCTCGTGTCTAGGATGAACGAAGTATGCATGAAGAATGAGTTAATGATGAATGTAAGTAAGTCTAAAGTAATGGTGTTTGAAAGAGAGAGTACGAAAACAGTGCGCAATATAATTGTGAATGGGGAATACTTGGAGCAGGTGGATGAGTTTGTGTATTTAGGAAGTATGTTAACGAGAGATGGGAAGGCTGACAGAGATATTGAAAGAAGGGTAAATGCAGGTAATTCCGTTAATGGAGGACTGGGTCTCTATTCCCGAACAAAGAACAATAGTTACTCGTTATGCTCCTCGCAGCGACCAAAAATTACTCGTCCTCGCGACCAACTTTGTCGAATCCTTCAATTTTACGTATTCTTGAACGTCGAACGATCGAAGAGATGATTATATTGGCAGCCCTGTGAATATTGTCTATGTTCTTGATGTTATTCAGATTTCTATGGTGTGACTGTCAAACTGTCAAACAGTGAAACCAAACAAACAGATATGGCCGCGGGTTACGTTACTAATAATCAAAAACAGTTACTAATTCAATTGGTAAGTTCAGATATTGAACTAATGCGTGGCAAATTTTCGTCATCTTTTACCTTTGCGGAATCCCGACGGAGATGGCAGGTGATTGCCGAACAATTGAATGCCATGGCAGGGGCAAATAAAGATTTCAAGCACTGGAGAAAGGTTTGTTTTATTTCCATTAATTTGTGTGTATTGTACACTTAAAATGTATATTTGTTACCCTCATACTTCGTTCAAATGAAGCTCTGCCTATGACAAATTTCTATTCAACAAAACGAGCACCGTGCTCACATCTAACATGGATTCCATGCCGAATCAAGTCCTCTTTGAAAAGTCAAAGCTATGAAAAAAATAATTCTAAAATAGCCCCCCTAACCTAACCTATTTTTTATCATCACTTTTCTGAAGAGGTTCCGAGTTGTCCAGTCACCGCTCACATAGTGTTTCGTTTAGCCTGATTTCTATGTTAAAATCATGATATTGAAATTAATGATGATGGGGCTACGCTACATCACAGCCGATTGCTTCAAAATTCAAGTAAAATTGTGTGATCTTGACGTTGTCCCTCTTTTTGAATATTTTAAGTTCTTATAAAGTCTCTTTCCACTAATATTTTGTGCAAATAATTAATATAATTCCAAAATATTTTCAGACATGGCAAGACTTAAGGTCGAAGGCCAAACTCAAGAATGCCTCCTTGAGGCGGCATGCGGCCGGGACGGGAGGCGGACCACCAGCGCCAGCAGTCAGCCTCAACGCTACTGACGAGCTCATTCTCCAAGTGATCAACCCAGTTTTGATTACGGGACACACGGAAGTTGAAGGGTCGGAGGTCAACTTCGATTTTTCATCCCTCGAAGGACCTCAGCCTGTTGCTGGCTGCAGCAGCTGGCAGTCTGTTGAGGTGCCACTGCTCTCGGAGGCCACACCTCCCCTTGTGGAACTTCCTACCCATGAGCCTCCACCCGCACAGACTCCGAGGCGTACTGCGGCATCTCGGAGGTTCACAGATTCCCAGAATCTATCCTCTACACTCGTCGAGGAGGGGGAGAGGCGTTTGACGAATTCCACAAATTTTTCAAATGGAATGTTGACTGCAATGACTAGGCTGACAGATGCAGTTGAATCTGTTAGTTCTCTGTTAATTATGGTGGTTCAACTATTGGAAGAAATAAAGGCCAAATCTAACCCTTGACAATTTGATGTCTTATTTCTTCCAATAGTTAAACCACCAAATTGCAGCCAAAAGTCCATTAATTTTTTTTGTTTTATTAAGCAAACTCCTCTCCTGTTGCGGCCAGCACTGGCCGGAGAGAGGAAAAGTCGAAGTTAACCTCCGACTCTTCAACTCCCGTGTGGCCCTTAAGGTTAAACGTCACATACGTTACAATCAGATGATAATAATTTAATTGGCGCCATCTGTGAATGCGTCGATTATAACTTACGTGACATTTCACCTTAATCAACACTGGGTTGATAAATAAAACTAAATGTGGTGGTTAACTTGTATTCAAAATATGTATCATTTTTTGTCAACATCATTTTCTGTATAAATTGAAATTGTAACGTTTTCTGAGTTATATGATAAAAATTGTGATACTACATATTCAGTAGCATTTTAGTCTGAAACTGAAATGTTTTCTGCGTTATATGATAAAATTGTGATACTACATATTCAGTAGCATTTTAGTCTGAAACTGAAATGTTTTCTGTGTTATATGATAAAAATTGTGATACCATTTAGTAGCATTTTAGTCTGAAACTGAAATGTTTTCTGCGTTATATGATAAAAAATGTGATACTATTTAGTAGCACTTTAGTCTTATTGCAAAATGTTTTTTCTTTAAAATTAACCAAAGATAGTTTTTTTATTTTTTTTATTTAGTAACTATATGTATATATAATATTTTTTACATTTTTATATGAAACTTTAATATATACATTAGTATACAATATCAGCGCAATGAGTGCGAGTTTTATTTTTATCATGGATAATTAAAATGTTTTTCTGATTACCACCAGAGTTGTAATTGTAATAGAAAATATCAGACTTGGTTAGTTCCATCAGTGTACTAATTGTTTAGTTTTAGCTTGTAATATAACATACGTTGAAATAATTAAAATTGTAATTGAAAAACTGAAATTATCCAAAGATGGTTAGCATACAATATATTGTGATACTATTTAGTAGCATTTTAGTCTTATTGGACAATGTTTTTTATTAAAAATTATCCAAAGATGGTTAGCATACAATATATTGTGATACTATTTAGTAGCATTTTAGTCTTATCGGACAATGTTTTTTATTTAAAATTATCCAAAGATGGTTAGCATACAATATATTGTGATACTATTTAGTAGCATTTTAGTCTTATCTGTTTTTTCTTTAAAATTATCCAAAGGTGGTTAGCATACAATATATTGTGATACTATTTAGTAGCATTTTATTCTTATCTGTTTTTTCTTTAAAATTATCCAAAGATGGTTAGCATACTATTTAGTAGCATTTTAGTCACAATGTTTTTTCTTTAAAATTATCCAAAGATGGTTAGCATACAATATATTGTGATACTATTAAATAGCATTTTAATCTTATCGGACAATGTTTTTTCTTTAACATTAACTAAAGATGGTTAGTATACAATATCAGCGTAATGAAAGCGTTGTAATTAAACAACTGAAACTGTAATGTTTTCTGGGTTATATGATAAAAATTATGATACTATTAGAAGCATTTTAGTTTTATCAGAGATAAATATAATGTTTTTTTCTTTAAAATTAACCAAAGAGAGTTAGTATCAGCATAATGAATGCGATTTTTATTTTTATCATGGATAATTATAATGTGTAACTAACTAACACCAGAATTGTAACTTACTAGAAAATATCAGACTTGATTAGTTCCATCAGTGTACTAATTCTTTATTTTTAGCTTGTAGTACAAAATATGTTAAAATGATTACAATTGTAATCGAACAACTGAAACTCTAATGTTTCCTGCGTTATATAAATTGTGATACTATTAGTAGCATTTTAGTTTTATCGGAGATAAACATAATGTTTTTTCTTTAAAATTAACCAAAGATATTTAGTAGACAATATCAATATCAGCATAATGAATGCGATTTTTATCATGGATAATTATAATGTTTAACTAATTAACACCAGAGTTGTAATTTATTAGAAAAATATCAGACTTGATTAGTTCTATCAGGGTACTAATTATTTATTTTTAGTTTTTATTACAAAATATATTGTCATTGTATATTGAAAACTGTGTTGTTTCTGTATTATTTGATTAAAAAAATTATGATATTCTTAATGTTAAATACATTTTTTTATGATCACACCATTGTTTTCTTACATTTTACATTACTATATTATCAGAAAATATATAAAACTTTTTGAAATTATACAATACTGAACGTGGGGCGAGACCCACCCAAAAGAGATGGGGCTTATTATTTTTTACAGCAACTGGATTCAAAATAATGTTTAAAATGTCTAGTTTCCAACATAACCTTCTTTGTGTCAGGTAATCAGCCACGGCCAGTGTAAAACATAGATGGTATTATGTCGGCCTTAAATAAATTAGTTGGCTTGCAACCAAACAATGGTAATGCTTTCAAAATCACTTATTATAATCACGTGTAAATATTCTATTTGAAATGTTTGTTGTAACGCAGCCTCATATAGCCTCACCTCACCACTTAATATTTGTGTGTAAAACGTAAGAGGAAGGTTTATATGTATAATACATGCGTGTAAATATTGTATTTTATTCAGTAGAGAAAAGTCGAGAAATTCAAAGATTCAATTCAGGCAGCGGGCGGTGTGAATTTGAAATGTATGCAAATTAACAGATGGCGTTGGTTATAACGGTTGGGTATGCCACAGCAACGTGTGGCCGGGTCTGCTAGTTAATAATAATACGATCCAGACACTTGACAGATAATTAAAATAATTGACAAATAATATACAGTGAACAGAATAATAAAAGGATAAAAAGACTTGTATAAACACAAAGAATTTAAAAATAATTTTGAACTATCGTATTTCGAACAGCTCTACCAGCCGCTAAATCTGGGTTAATTCTGTTAACAGCCCCAGGCTCAAGAGGAGCCATTCCTTCAGTAATCAGCCCTAAATCTAGACTGTGATCAATCAGGTATTCCGGAAGATCAAATTTATCTTCCACACACATATTGTGAAGCACTATGCATGCATTGATAATTTTGGACGCCTTTTCAGGAGCATAATGAAGAACTCTATGTTTACAAAGGCAACGGAATCTCATTTTTAAAACACCGTTACATCTCTCAACAGTAGACCTGATTGATCTTAGTTTTGCATTGAATCGGTCTTCAGGAGATCCAGGTACAGCCCTATCGATTTGGGTCATTAACCATGGCCGCAATGGGTATCCAGAGTCCCCCAGAAGATAATACCCGGATTGACCCCTCCTGTAGAGCTCCTTCAGCACGGGTTCCACAGAACATGACCTCCAGATAAAGGCATCATGAGTGCTCCCAGGGAAACGTGCATCCACATGTAAGATTCGGAGATCCAAGTCACAAATCAGTTGGACATTAATTGAATGATACGCCTTTCTGTTCACATATATATATTCCGGATGTACGGGATCCCTCACCTTTGGCGGGAATATGGCTACGTGAGTGCAGTCGATGCACCCAACAATCCCTGGGAATCTGTATTTATCGAAAAACCAATAGTAAACAAATATTATTGATACAGCCAATCTTAAAATAAGTACAAAATGTGATCTTTAGTAAGTACAGTAATTAATTCATTCTTTAATGAAATATAACAATTTTGGAATAAAAAATATTATATGTGCGTGTAAAAGCTGTATTAAATGTGATATAAATCATAATGTTCCTATAATAAACTTACTTCATCCTCATCTGGTTTAGTGCCTGGATATTAGGGGGAAATTTTACCCATAGGTTGAAAATTTCGGGTTTGTTTAGGGCATTTACTACTTCATCCAGTGCACGTGACATGGAGGGTTGCGAAATTGCAACGTGCAGATTACAACCCACGGGCAACTGGTAACTCCCCGTGGCAAAAAAATTTAATGCTGCTAACACCTGCAAAACAAAGTTGCAACAGATTAATTAGCAAGTTAATTTTCGTGTGAAACCATTAAAAGTTTATTTTAAATCATTTTTGTACTCACCTTGGTTTCGACATCTATAGCTGAAGAACGGGATGGGGGTGGAATAAATGGAGACACAAGGACTATCAGCCGACGCACTAAGGCTTTGTTGAGCCTAAAATTCCTTATGAAGGCTTCATCGGTCGTATTGGCGAAGGAATCTACCCTCTGACGAAACGTTCGTGCAGGTCTCAAAGCAGCTGCTTCAGCTTGCTCAACATCGTGAATCACAGCCAACATCGCTGGTAAATCAGCCATTATAAATTTCAAAATGGCTTTACAAAAATAGACGATGTCTTTGCGGGTGCGAAAATTCGCGCGAGAAAACAATAATGCCAGATTTTGACAGCTAATTGCATAGATACGCTAACAACCTACCGCTCGCTGCCCGTTTCGACTGGTTTACCCCACTCGTTGTTATGTGGAATGACTTTTGACGTTTGGCGTCTAAGAATCTTCCTTCGACCAAGCTCAAGAATAACCAAGTCGACCAACGGACGTACTTTCGACGGCGATTACGAGCGACGACGCTTCCAGAATAGAGCCCCTGGTCGCCATGAAAATTATAATAATTGTCTATGACTTCATTCTTGTCTATGCATAACCAATAAATATTTTTGACAAGTGCTAACTAGTGCTTTCTTCTCCGAGAGCCGTTTCTTCCTGTTTCCCAACTCTGTTTATCCCGCGTTATTAAACTTACTATCCCACGCCTGAGATGGTTATTGGTAAAGTAAGTACTCATTCTTATATTCATCGCTATTTATTTGGTAACTGCCGTTATTCCAGTTTAGTTAGGGAAACATTGGGTGTTTTTTCACCGTATAATGTTTAAACTGTCAATTTGACGTCTACCGATTATTAGTAGAGGGCATTTATTACAATTACACAACCAAAAACATATTGTTAACATATATTTTGTTAAAAGCGGTAAACATTGTAAATATATAAATATAGTTTTCCCACGATAAACAACGTTTCTCTTAACCGTTGTCATATCTTCAAGGTTTTCAAATATGTGTTTTGGCTACGACTTCGTTATTTTGACAGGACATTCCAAGCGAAACCACATTTTATTTTTTATTTTTTTAAATGTTTTTTTTATTCTAGATAAAAGAAAATTACATTTTCACTTATTTAACTAGAAAAAACTAATACATTACATATTAATATATTACATTACGATTTTATTCACGATCATTGTTTTGTTGACTGAGCATAAAACTGAATAACTTTTTCTTAAATTTACCTTCAGTTTTTTCATTTTTAATTTCGTCTGGGAGGCAATCTTGCTCCCCTCGAAACCAATGGATTGCTTGCCGTAATGAGTATGTATGGTGTTTAAATGCATTTTATCTTGTTGCCGTGTAAAGTGTGTGTGTAATTGGTACGTTTTAATGATTTCTGCATTTGGATTATGAGTTTATTATTTATTTTGCATATAAGGAGACATGTATAATATGCATAAAAAGTTTCTTAATGTTAATAGTTTTGTTTCCATGCATAATTTTTCTGTTGATGTTCTAGGTTTGAAGTGAAATAGCTTTTTGATTACTTTGTTTTGTTTTACGTGTAGTTCATTTCTATATGTTTCATTGGTGGCCATCCCAAAAAATCTGCACTTACATGCATTCATGTTCCACCGGGCAAACACGGTTGATCAAATAACCTCACTTCTAAAAAAGAAGAAGCCCGATCTAGAATTTACGGTAGAGAAACTCGTTACGAGACATGAGAGGTATGCCTCTTTCAAAATAGGAATTCCGTAAAACAGCTTCCTTTTTTTCCTGGAC
This sequence comes from Hesperophylax consimilis, assembly GCF_061612785.1. Taxonomy (NCBI): domain Eukaryota; kingdom Metazoa; phylum Arthropoda; class Insecta; order Trichoptera; family Limnephilidae; genus Hesperophylax; species Hesperophylax consimilis. The sequence goes on from NC_142852.1 coordinate 13,563,452, forward strand.
CCCATGATCTGGCCAGAAAACGTGGCCTTAAACGAATGGTCATTTTGGAGGCCACGACCCAAAACCAGATGGCCGACACCAACACGCACGAAAACCAACATTAGTGGAATCTACCAAATAGTCAGAAGTTTTAATAATAAAATTTTAGATTTTATGACCAATGTAATGTGTCCGAAACCACTTCTGGTTGCTCTTACTGAAACGTGGCTAACTTCGGGCACGTATTCCGCCGAGCTATTCGGAAATCTATACCACGTATCCAGGAAGGATAGAGGCAGTCGCGAAGGAGGGACACTCCTGGCCCTCCGAGCTGACAGCCACTCACACGCTGAAATACTGGAATACATGGAAACCCAAGGTGAAGACTTGTGGGTGAAACTTTCACACAGAAATGTCATTATATATATATATGTGTAGTATACTTTCCTCGAAATACAAAATCGGAACAATATAAATTATTTTACGAGAAAATCATTAGTGAAAGTGCAAAACTACAATCTAAAAATATTATTATCTTCGGTGATTTTAACTTTTCGTCAGGTAAGAACCCGAGTGATGTTTACGATTATTTTTGTTCTTTTGATGATTTGACACAAGTAAACACTGTTTATAACATAAATGCACGCGTGTTAGACTTAGTATTAAGCAACATACATTCCAAAAATGTTGTTGCCCGTCGCCATGATTCTCCACTTGTCAAAGAAGACCTTAATCACCCTTCACTATCATTCACACTCGAGTACATAACAAAAACCCAAGAAAAATCAGACATATTGCCCCCGGACATAAACATGGGTTGGATTTTCAACGAAAACTTAGATCATAAACTTAGAAATGATTTAGAACAACATAACTGGAATCATTATGACTGCCTCGATGTAAACCTAGCTGCTGAAATGTTTTATAAGCAGTTCAATAATATTTTTGACTTATGCTTAAAGAAAAGATCCACATGTATGCTCGGAGATAATGAACAATATCCAAAATGGTTTACTGGAGAGATCATTCATCACATACGAGAGAATAATAAAATGCACCATCTTTGGAAAAAAACTAAATCCGAACATGCCTTAACAAACTTTAAAAAATCACGAAAATTAATCAAGCAGTTAATTGGTAAGGCCTACACTGACTTTACACGTGAAGCAGAGAATGGTATTATAACAGACCCAACTCTATTTTGTTCTTACACGAACGATAAACGCCGCGGCTGTGACAAACTTAATCATATGACCTTTAATGAAAATCAATTCAATGAATATTCTGAAATCGCAGAAGGTTTCGCAGATTTTTTACAATCAGTATTCAGCGACAATATTCCCAAACTTGATATTTCCTCTATAGCTTCTTCGTCTCACAATGCTTTACCTGTTCAAATTCACGAAATTAACGATGATGATATTGTTGCCGCTTTTCACAAGCTAAAACCTAAATACTCTGTCGGTCCAGATTTTATACCACCCATCATACTCAAAAGATACTCAAAACATTTGATTCAACCTCTAAAGCACTTTTTTAACATTTCACTTCGTAATAATACCTTCCCTGAAATGTGGAAACTAACAAAAGTTCGGCCTATACACAAAGAAGGCAAAAAATCAGCAATCGATAATTACAGACCTGTAGCTGTCTTATCAGCACCCGCAAAACTTTTAGAAACCATAATTTACTCACAAATATAATAATCAAACAAAACATACACTCACCGAGAATCAGCATGGATTTCGCCCCACTCTATCTCCCTCAACAAACCTTATGAATCTCACCACCTACAGAAATAAATCGTTTGAAATTTTTTTACATGTTGATCTGATTTATACAGACTTCGAAAAAGCATTTGATAAAGTCGATCATGATATTTTACTAATAAAATTGAGTGACATCGGATTCTCTCAGGATTTTCTCTCTTTCGTAGCTAGCTACTTACACAATCGTCGTCAGTATGTCAGTTACGGACACCAGTTTTCTCACAAAAAAATACAAAACTAACTCCGGGATTTCCCAGGGATTGAATCTAGGACCCCTCCTCTTTCTTTTATTCATTACTGATATATGCAAGACCATTAACCGCTCAAAATATCTCCTCTTTGCTGACGATATCAAATTTTTCAGAGCTATCAAAAGTTGTATCGATTCCATTCTTCTGCAGAATGATCTTGATTCTCTTGTCAAATGGTCGGAATTAAATAAATTACCCTTCGGCATCCAGAAATGCAGTGTAGTTACATTTACAAGATCCAAAGATACATTTCTATTCCCATATAACATTAATAAAAATTTATTAACACGCAAAAACGAGATTCGTGACCTTGGGGTGATCTTCGAAGCAAATCTCTCTTTCAAATCCCACATATCTGACATTGTCTCCCTCGCCAACAAAATGCTTGGATTTGTTCTTCGTAATTCGAGTTCATTCACTAATGGAATTGCAATACGGAGAACATATGAAGCACTTGTCCGCAGCATCCTGGAATACAGCTCCATTATTTGGGCCCCTTCTGAACAAAACCATATCTTAGAAATAGAAAAAAGTACAAAAAAGGTTTATGCGTTACCTGTATATGAGGGAATATACATACTATCCATTCCTATATTCATCCTTGTTCTTATCAGGAATGCTCGATTTCAAAACATTAGAAGCCCGTAGAAAAATATTTTTAGGCAAACACTTTTTTTAAGTTAATCTCTGGTACAATACACAATCCGCCTATGCTGAAAGAGGTTAACAAGAGGTTTTATGTCCTTAACAATTATACTCGAGGGAGATCCCATGCACTCTTATATGCTCCGAAAGCGAGGACTTATGCCTATCAAAACGCGCCAATAAACAGAGCGACTCAACTGCTTAACGATTCTGCATTAGCCATCGACATTTTCAATGTCACCTACAGACAATTCAGTAACTATCTTATAACACATGTCACAAAATAGTAAAACTGCCTCTGTAAACTTTTAATTTGTAATCTTCTCCATGATATATTGGTGGATAACCGTTTTATGGAGAACATGAAAAAAAAAAAAATGCAGATTTCAATCAAGTAGTTAAAATTTGAATTTACGTGGCTATAATATAGACCTTTTTAAATTTTATTTGGTAACAGATATGATATCTGTCTAAATACGCTAATTAAAAGGTTGATTTTATCATTAATATCTTTAATATGCTGTTTAAAAGTTAGGTGTTTATCAATGCACCGCCCAAGATATTTCTCCCGTTTCTGGATTTGCAGGTTGTTATATTCAATTTTTAAGGGTACGTAAGGAGGAATGATTTAACGAGTTAAACTAAAAATCATGTATTCTGTTTTAATTTAACTTGTAAATTTTATCATTTTATTTTGTTTTAACAATGTCCTGTTTCAGATATATTTTTTGGGGTTTAACCAATAACCAAACTCTACCAAAGCAGAACATGGATCTACTGAAGCCAGATACTATATACATCAAGACGGAACCAGGGCTCCAGGAAGAAGATGGAGGTGCAATTGAATTTTCTGATTTAGATTTCGACCACCCAGCTGTAACGAAGGAATGCTCGCAATATGCGGAGAGTACTCAGACAGCCAGTTTGTTGCATTGCATACGTGTTAAATAAAGAACTTTAAATTCGGATGTCCGGGATCAATGTCTCTTTTGAAATGTCGTGCAAACAGGACACACACTTGAGTACAACATCCTCTCTTATAAAATATGAGGTTTTTTGGGTATTTACCTTACTATACGTCCTTGCTGGAAAATTCCAAAATATACCACTCATTAAACTTTATTATATTATTAAAATAAGTTGTCTGTTCCTCGATTTTCACCTAATTTTATTTGGGGTATGATGTGAATTACATGTATTATACGTTAAAAATACATAAATATTGATTGGAAAAACAATATCCAATTGACTGAAAACAACCAAACTCTCTACTACAGGTGCTCTATAGAAAGGTTTTTCCTTTTTGAAGAATCGGTCCCTGAAGCGGCCGTCAAAATGCAATTTTTCAATAAAAAAAATCTCGTTTATATCAATTTGACGAAGATACAGCGCTGGCCTTCTGCGGGCGAAATTGGTGCAATTCGCTCCGGGCGTCGAATACTTAACCTAACACATTGCTCTTGATATTATTTTTGATAAATACCGCTCTACAAAAAAAACACAAATCATCATTTTAATGATTACAGTGATATACTGCCTTGGCGCGTTCTGAATAAGATCGTTAGGGCAGCCAAAATTAAACTTGCGCCAGGCGCCGTTTGGTTTGGGGCTGGCCATGCAAAGATTCATTCATATCTTTACTGTCCTTTTTTATTCCAGGAAACATTAATGTGAAGACAGTCACCATAAACGCGGACCTTGGACCCCGACAAGATGAAGCGGCGCTTACTTATATGAAAATTGACATAGACCTGCCGGATGTAAAAGAGGAATGCTTAGAACGCTTTGGAAGTATTATCAAGAAAGCAGGTAAAACCAATTTTTCACTGTAAACTTGAACGACTGACTTCGCTTATTTACTCTAAGTATAGGAAATAAGTTTAACTGAGTCTTTTTCACCCATGTTGTTTTTCAAATTTGTCGACAGATCTTCAGACGCATTTTGTGGAAAAAGAATTTACTCCTCCCCATCACAACTACTCCTCTCCTAAGTCAAATTTTGCAATAAACGTACGCACCCATGTTAGAGAAAAAACTTTTTCATGTTCCGTGTGCAACTATGCATGTTATACAAAGAGCCGTCTAACGGGCCACCTGCTGACTCATGGTGGAAAAAAACCTTTTTCATGTTCCAAGTGCAACTATGCGTGTTGTCAAAAGGGTCAGCTGAAGAGGCACATGCTGAATCACAGTGGAGAAAAACCTTTTTCGTGTTCCGTGTGCAACTATGCATGTAATCATAAGGGTCTTTTAAAGATCCACATGCTGACTCACAGCGGAGAAAAACCTTTTTCATGTTCCGTGTGCAACTATGCATGTGGTCGAAAGAGTCAGTTGAAGAGGCATATGCTGAATCACAGTGGAGAAAAACATTTTCCATGTTCCGTGTGCAACTATGCATGTAATCATAAGGGTCATTTAATGAACCACATGCTGACTCACAGTGGAGAAAAACCTTTTTCATGTTCGGAGTGCAACTATGCAAATTATAAACAGGGTAACCTGAAGAGACACTTGCTGACTCACAGTAGAGAAAAACCTTTTTCATGTTTGGAGTGCAACTATGCGTGTTATGGAAACGGTCAACTGAAGAGCCATATGCTGACTCACAGTGCAGAAAAAGCTTTTTCATGTTCCGTGTGCAACTTAGCATGCAATCGAAGGGGTCAACTGATTAGCCATATGCTGACTCACAGTGGAGAAAAATCTTTTTCATGTTCCTTGTGCAACTATGCATGTTATCAAAAAATCGAATTAAACGGACACATGCGGATTCACAGTAGAGAAAAACCCTTTTCATGTTCCGAGTGCACCTATGCGTGTTGTCAAAAGGGTCAGCTGAAGGGGCACATGCTGATTCACAGTGGAGAAAAACCTTTTTCATGTTTGGAGTGCAACTATGCAAGTTATAAACAGGGTAACCTGAAGAGACACTTGCTGACTCACAGTGGAGAAAAACGTTTTTCATGTTTGGAGTGCAATTATGCAAGTTATCAACAGGTTAACCTGAAGAGACACTTGCTGACTCACAGTGGAGAAAAACCTTTTTCATGTTCCTTGTGCAACTATGCATGTTATCAAAAGGGCCAACTAAAGAACCATATGCTCTCTCACATCGTAGGAAAACTTCTTTAATATTCTGTGTGCAACCATACATGTTATCTGAAGTGCAACATGCTAAACTCACGGTGGAGAAAACCCTTTTTGATGTCCCTTGTGAAACATTTAATTTTTTCAAAACACCCACATGCTGACTCACAGTGTCGAAAAACCTGTTTTACGTTCCAAGTGCACATATTAATGTTATTATAAAGGCAATCTGAAGCGCACTGTGAGACACTACGGAGAAAACTTTTTCGTGTTCCTTGTTCATCTATGGATATTCTCAAAACGCACATCTAAAAAGCCACATGCTAACTCACAGTGGCCACAAACCTTTTTCATTTACCAAGTGCACATATTCAGATTCTAGGAAAGGCCACCTCACCCCCATATAGGACATTTGTTGGAACACATGCTGACTCAGAGCGGAGAAAAACCCGTTTTCCAATTCCGAGTGCAACTATGCAAGTTATCAACAGTGTTCCTTGAAGAGAAAAAACTGACTGACTGTTGAGAATTTTTATTTCGTTTTATGGCTGAAGAGAGATTTGAAAAAACGCTTGCGCACTCACAGTTTTTTTTCGTATGCTATTATGCGTTTTTTCGAAAAGACTCTTTGACCTTTTCTTGTTCCTTGCTTTAACATTCACTTCACGAAAACTATTTACAGAATAAATTCTAGTAATAGATATGATATGTTTCACCAGAGAGTTTCCAGTATATAAAATAAGTATAATTTTATAATGGTCAAAATATTTATAAACTTTCGATTTCTTTGAATTTGTTCTAAATCGCATTGAATAAGATTTGATTCTTTTTAAACTTAAATGTACGTGTAACTTAAATGTTAATGTATGTGTAAAAAAAGTTAGTTATGTCATACTACTAACGCGAATATAAAAATATATATGAATATGTGTACAGTAATGTATTTAATTATTTTTCACATAATATTTTTACACTTCTTTCTATTTTTCACTTTCAAAACTGTAGAATTGTAGCAGCAGCGTTCTAGAACATTTTATTTTCTGTTTACCCTGTAGAGATCGCACCTTGTACCTACGAGAATTATTTGGTAAACACATCTGCTAGGTACTTCAACCGCTCGAGATATTACTACCTGGGCAGACAGAAAAAAGTTCCATTGATTTGACTGATTTGACGATTTTCCTCTCAGATACATCAAAATGCAAGTACTTTTCTCCGTACAAAATAGAGCCGACAAATTTTTAACTTTTTTTTTTTAATTTTTTAAGTGGGGTTTGTAAAGGCTGCAATGCCGATATAATCTATGATTTTATTCGAAAAAACGAAAACTCTTTCATTTAAAAAAGAAGTTGAAATATTCTTGTTTTTGTAATTATTAGTAGTTAATACAGTTAACTACTTATTGGCTTCAATTTTTCATTTAAATCTAACTTTACCAACCGCATTTAGCGTTGTTCACCGTAGTTAACATTTGAACTCTGATATTACTGAATATTTTAAAACCTATTCATTTTATTGCTATTTTTTTCAAGAACTGTTTTAGACCCAGAATCCTAATAACACGGTTTAATTTTTTACCGTTTTTTACCGTCTTGCATATGCCCAGAAAAAAGTGAACTATTTCGTCCAGATCTTGTTTTTTGCCTCATTTTCAGGGAATTTCTCATCATTCCCATAATTTCCGCCACAGTTCCATCAGGACTCGCATTCCTTTTGTGCGCCCCACTGGTCGTGGGCGTCATGGTAAGATCAAGACTTTCAGGTGATGAAACGTCTGATAAATCTACGACAGATGTGGCATCAAGATTGCCTGTTGTGGGACGTCCTTCCAAATACGGCAAATCTCCAAGGCGCCATCACTTTCCCCGCTTGGCCACTATTCTTAATGCGCCTTTTAATCGCACTGTTGTAGCAATTGCGCAACTTACTCCAGTCGTCTTAACACTGGTCAACTGAAACAATCATTTTTGTTTATTACCTACAGATTTTTGGCTACGGGAAATTCATTTGGATCTATAGGATTCAGCTATCGCATAGGATTATCCACTGTATACAATATAGTCAAAGAAGTTTGTGAAGCTATTTGGAAACATATTGGACCGAAGGTAATGCCCCAGCCAACAACAGAAATGTGGAAAGAAACTTCTGGAATTTTCCTAATCGAATTGGTGCTCTAGATGGCAAACATATCAACATTAAGTGTCCAATAAATAGCGGTTCAGACTACTGGAATTATAAAGGTCAAAATTCCACAGTAGTGATGGCCTTAGTAGATGCTAATTATAAATTTATAACGGTAGACGTTGGCTCATATGGAAGAGACAGTAATGGAGAAATTTTAGAAAATTTTTCAAAGGTAAATTATTAGATGAAAATAAGTTAAACATACCACCTGATCAACCACTGGTAACAGGATTTGAACCGTTACCATACATTATAGTGGGTGATGAAGCGTTTCCGTTCAAATCGTTTTGATGAGACCGTACAACAAAAACGCCTTGCTGAAAAATGAACCAAATAAAATTTTCAACTATCAGCTGTATCGGGGTAGAAGGACAGTGGAAATGCATTTGGCATATTACGAGCTAGGTGGCGAGTTTTTTAGGGTCCAATGCAAGTGCAACCAGCAATGGTGGACAGAATAGTTCTTACAGCTGCCTTCATAACTACTTGGGCACCACGTTCGAGCTTAGCAACGAACAGTATTTTTTTTTAAAGAAAGACACATTGACGGGTTACGAATAACCTGACAATATTTGAAAATCTCCCACCACCACCACAGTAAGCTAAAATTTTTGCTTGTGTTGTGATGGAGGACTTAGCCAGGATGCACCCATAGAACCGCAAAATGCTCTAATTCCATTGGATGGAATCAGGAGAAACCATACTCTAACGTGCTTATCATGTGAGGGAAAAGAGGCAGGATGGGTCAGTACCGTGGCAGATAAGTATGGGGAGGCAACATTCCCAAAATGAAAATATCTAAAACCATACAATTGTGTCTTATTTTTTGTATATCATTTACTAATGTTGTAGAAAATTTTACAGATAAAATTTAGTGTTATTTAGAATATTCTTACATTATCGGTAAAGATAATTTCGTTTTTTAATCAATTTTTTTTGTAACCCGTAGATGTTTACCTATGTCTAGAATTATTTTTAAATATATTTTTTTCTTTTTTTGAGGTTGCAAATTTTATCATTTCATCATATCTAGTGATTTCAATAATGTCAAGCCTGTAAAAACATGATATATGTCACTAGTAAGGAGTCATGTAGAATACAATTCCACGGTTTGGTCCCCAAATTATTAGGTTCATTCACATGCGATTGAAATAATCCAAAATAATTTTTTAAGAAATGTAAATTTTAAAATGGGCATTCCTAGATAAAACCTAAATTACGAAAACGTACATTGTTTATTAATTCAAAATTATCTGATCTTAGAATAATTTCCGATTTAACCTGTTTGTATAAAATCATTAATTTAATGTTTGATACCCCTGATTTATTACAAGTAATCTCTTTTCATACTCCAAGCAGGTCGGTTACAAGACAGTAACTACAATATTATTGTAGCAATTCTATATCAAAGTCCCAATATCACACTCCTATGCAACGGATTCAACAGCTAGGAAACAAATACTCCGATATTGTTGATATATTTAGTACATCAATTTCTTTATATAAGCATACCTTATTGAAGTTTTTTTCATCAAGTGGGGGAATATTTTGAAAAAGCTATTTAAATTGACAGTATTACAGTATTTTGCACGTAAACAATATTTTGTCGGCTGAAACAAAAAAAATATTTCGGATATTTTATATTTATACAGGGTGTCCGGAAACTCGTAGTACAAGCGGGAAACTGGTGAATCTACATCACATTTGGAGTCGATTTTGTAGGATTTTTTTTTTTATTTGAGCTTTCGTTATCGAGTAAATCGAGTTTGAAGTTGATTTTTTTTTTTTTTTTTTTAATCAAATTCTTATAAATTATTACTGAAGATCAATGTACCCAACTAATTAAAACTATTTGAAAGTAAAACAAATGAAGAAACTCGGATTTGAAGCATTATTTTGAAATCACCCTTCATTTAACCCGGTGTAATCATAAAATATTTCTGCTCTGCAGGGTTAAAACATCTGTTATTCAACCCTAAACACCAGAAAAAACTTTAACCCTAAAATAGCCGAAAAATATTTTTTTTTGGGTTTTTTTTTTTTTTTTTGAAAATGCTCAAATCAAAAAACTTTATGTTTTTTTTGGGTTCCCCATGTGGTGTAGATTCTCCAGTTTCCCGCTTGTACTACGAGTTTCCGGACACCGTGTATTTTGTACCTACATACTGTGTGGATCAAATTCAAATATTTTTTTTATATATATGTGTTTTAAACAGTCATTTCCTGCACCATTTACGAGTTTAATTTCTTATATATTGTTATATATGCATGTAAAAGCCTTAATAGGCGTAAAACGTGAGTATTCACAACTCTATGGTGATGTATCGGCAATCGTCTTCATCGAGGGTAACTACTTTGATGCTCAGGACGTCGCTTGTGTCGCAGTTGACGGAAAAGCACCTCCTGTTGGCACAGCTACGGACGCCGGCAAGACGAGTAGTAGTGAACGACAAGTTTGCCAACCCTTCCCGCCTCCGCCCTGGTAACCACTTCCCAAAGACTAATTTCATGACCACTGACTTACAGACTGAAACAAACGACATACAACCTCCACCAGTAAATAAAAAACGGCGCCTCCGGTGCATTTGGTGTGCCGACCGCAACAGGGTTGAAAAGAGAACAATTTTTATTTGTGAAACCTGTGAGGTACCACTCTGCGTAGAACCATGCTTTAAATATTATCCTGCCTTTTCGCAGGTATGGTGTATTTAGAGCGGCGACCTTCTTGTGCGCAGAAAGGAATCTTATTAGTTTATCAAATATAAATAAATCTGATTGAATACTCATATTGTGAGGACAGGGTTACAGTATTTCTGCTTGTCGTGACTGATCATCTATTGTTGATTGTTCATCTATTGGATGGCTAATTGTGCATATATTTCCCTCCCCCAGTCGGCCCAGTACCTGCTTTGCACATTATAATGCTATGTTTTCGTCACTCGACCGCCCGTCGTGGTTCTATTGAGGAAAACTTTGCTACTGCGTAGATTTGAATTACTTAGTCTGTTTAATGCGTGTTTCTTACCAACGTTGTATTCAATTATCTTTAGCACTGCTGCCTGCAATTCACCTGCTATCAACCCTCAAGTAGTTTTGTTTGACGTATGTACATTAGAACGATCACGGTCCTTAGCATGGTCACGGTTTCACTAGTTACTTTTCCGAATCTAGCGACATAATGTTTATATATGTCTGAAAAGAAATAATTAGTTTCATCTTGTTACAGGCTTGTTTTTTAAATTTTTGGTTTAGTATTTTTTAGTATTCAGGCATTTGTTGTGGGTTCGCTTTTATAAGTTTCTTCTTTTGATGGCAAGTGTTGTTAACGTTGTGTCAAAAATTTTGGGATTAAACATGTCTTAGTTGTCGGCTGCTTTTGGTGTCATATGTTCTTTTCACAAAATACGAACTCAATCAATTTTTTTATTACTGTTGTGATCATTCATGTAGGCTTAGATGATGGAGACACGAACCTTTTTTGATCTGCTACGATAACATTATTTTTTTTTCTTTTCTTATGGCTCGAATAAGTCATACTTTTTTAATTCTGGTATCCTTCGCACAGGACGTCCCGATGGTTATGTTAGCTATTTCGTTGTGGTCTTATTATTATGAATGTACCTATTTTTAACGCGTTTATTTTCTTGTTGTTTTATCTCCATTTATTTAAATTAAGATTTGCTATAATATGGCATTAACAAAGATTTAACTGTTCTAAAATGGGGAATGTCTTCACATTTAATTAATTTTATGTTTGTTTTATTATAATTTAAAATCATCAACGAACTCATTGCAAAGTGAGTATGATAATTACAATTTACCCAATAAATACAATACTAGACTCCATGCTCCATTCAATATAGTTGCCTTCGCACTAATTTTTATATACAGTTCTTAGATATTGTATCGTGTGGGGAATGAAACTTGCTCTGTCGATATATTTCACTCTAAAAACATTGCTTCCAAAGCAAATATATATGAAGATATGCGATAATTCTTAAGTGTTTCCGATTTTTTTTACATATTATGTTATTTACAAGATTATTTTTCGTTCTACTTATATTCTGTATAGAAAATAATTTAATATATATTTAAGTAATAATAAATTACTCGTGCGCATATATATTTTTATTGGAAGTTTAATTTTGTACCCCAATAAACAAAGCGAAACCGGTATGTCATGTAAATCAATTCCATGGTTTTTATATTGTTTTATTTAATTGTAAAAAACGAACGCGGGACAAAAAGCCCCGCAGGGGAATTTCGAATCGATTCGTAATTCGTCTATTTGAGTTGAACTGCACATCCCTAATATTAACAAAATGTCAGTTATATTTGCGTGCGGGAACGTTAGGAATCGAGTTTTTTGCGTGTTTTAATTTCAAAATTTATAGTATAAATTGGTGGTTATACCGTTTTGTTTAAACAAATTGATCAATTATGTTATATTAACCAGTAAATTTCAATTTCTACGTTGATTTTATCGTCACGATTTGGGAGAAACAGAATTTTTTGAGGTTATGCGTAACACTAATTTTAAATTGAAAAATATTCATTAAATTTTACAGGAAATAAACAGAAGTGATATTAATTTAATATATAAATGCTTTAGGCATATGTGCATCGTAAATATTTTTAGAATCCTATTATGCAATCAATGGTTAACGGAGGTAAAAGTTTGAATAATTTAGGTGATTGAAAATATATGAAATAAAAATATCGTAGTTCAACCCTCAATTTTAAAATAAAATTATATGAAAGCTTTACAAAGTGAAGTGGTACTTTAATTTTAAAAAAGTGTTGAGTGATGGAACGTGTTTTCAAAATTCCGAGTTTCGTAAATTTTAATACTTTTTTAAATGAAAATACACGGGTAAGTTTTTTTTAAGCCTGTTGGCATTTTTGATATCAAAATTTATTTATTTAGAAATAAATATGTTGACTTGTAATACACACATCTCAAAGAGTATTTTATCTAGTTTTTAGAACAGTTTTTTTTGGCAAAGAGTTACCAAATAACAGTTTTATATGAATGATTGTAAAATTCAGTAAAATATTGAATCTATGGAAAAAATGGAAGGTTCGAGAAGCTTCGATCCGTGCAAATCAACAATGTCTCAAGAGAAAAACATTACCAACGGTAATTTTCAACAACATTTTGCATTAATTAAATAATTCGTCCTAAATAAGTTTTATTTTAATAAAAAAAACTATATTTCTAAAATTCCGGGTCTACTGTTTTTGAAAGGTGGCAGCCCTTAGTGTTGATCAGTTGTTTGGTCTCCAATTTAGAAAATCCAAAAAACAAAATTGAAGCAATTCAAAATGAATTCATAAAATATATTTGTTACAAGTCATTTGTAAGATTTAATAATTATACGGAGGCAGCTTTATACTTTAAAATTGATTCACTGAGTGTACGGAGGCATCATTATTATTAGGCACTATTCCTGTATAAAGTAGTTAAAATAATATTCCATGCCCTGAGTTGCTAAACAAGATGCCATTCAATGTACCTGCGCGTTCAACACGCTCTTGTGTCCTATTCAGGGTTGATCAAAGCAAAACGAATAATGTTTATGTCTCTATTGTTTATATCTCTATTATGATTTAATTTATATCTACAACCTCTCTCCATGGCTATAAATGTATTGTTTCGTAAATTTTTCGTTTTATATAATCTTTTGATTGGTATAATTTTTTTAAATAATATTCCTTTCTCACAAATTTAAATTATGTTGTCTCAGTTAAAGTCACAAGGAGGAAATCATTAATTGGTTTTATTTTACTAAATAACACTTATGTACAAAGTGATTAAATGTAAACTGTCAATTTCCCAAATGAATAAATAAATAAAAAAAACATTAATATGAGACTTATGGAAGATGAAAAAGGTATTTTTGTAATGTGTTTTTAGGGTGTTATGCCGTGTTGCGCTAACTCCTTCTTTAGCCAACGTTTCGGACAGCATTGCAGTGTCCATTATCAGGGCAGATGTGTTATTTGAGGTTGTGGTGAAATGTGAGCTTATGTATGAGGATGGAATCCCGTGTTACCAGCTCAAACCCTCTGAGCAAACATTAACGTATTATTATTATTTTTTTAAACGTTGGCTAAAGAAGGAGTTAGCGCAACACGGAATAATCCCCCAATAACAAATAACAAAAATACTTTTTGCAGTGAAAAAAAATCTTAAATCATATGAAAAAGGTATTTCTCCACTGTGAATCCGTATCTATTCGTTAAGGTCGATTTTTGATAAAATGCATAGTTTCACAAGAAACATGAAAAAGGATTTTCTCAACTGTGAGTCGGCATGTGTCCCGTCAATTTGCTCTTTTTATAACATGCATAGTTGCACACGGAACATGAAAAAGGTTTTTCTCCACTGTGAGTTGTAAATAATTAAGAACTCATTACCATTTACTGAGGGGAAAACATAGATTGGTTTGACCAACCATAGATCAAGTCATCGGTTTAACCAGTAATAAATCAATGTATGCACCTTCAAAATTTACATTTGAAATAGTATAAAAACGTCGTCTCAATGTGGACTAACCACAGTTTGAAAATGGCCTTATAAGCCGAAACAACTGTCACAATAATAAAAAACTAAAACACTTGCAGAACTTAATAATAATATTATCAAATTTAATCTAAATTAAATTCATAAATAAAAAAAAAATTAAATGGAGTTCTACGAATTAAACACAAAAACAATAAATAAAGAAAAGGTTATTCTCCATTGTGAGTCAGCATGTCGAACTTTAGTTGACTCTTTCGATAACACGCATAGTTGCACAGGGGACATGAAAAAGGTTTTTCTCCACTGTGAATCAACATGTGTCTCTTAAGTTTACTTTGGTGATAACTTGCATAATCACACTCCAAACATAAAAGTGGTTTTTCTCCACTGTGAATCAGCATGTGTCTCTTTAGTTTACCCTGTTAATAACTTGCATAGTCGCACTCTGAATATAAAAGTGGTTTTCTCCACTGTGAGTCAGCATGTGTGTCTTCAGGTTACCCTGTTAACAACATGCATAGTCGCACTCTGAAAATGGAAGAGGCTTTTTTCCATTGTGAGTCAGCATGTGCCTCTTCAGCTGACCCTTCTGACAACATGAAAAAGGTTTTTCTCCACTGTGAATCCGCATGTGTCCGTTAAGGTCTCTTTTTTGATAACATGCATAGTTGCACACTGAACATGAAAAAGGTTTTTCTCCACTGTGAGTCACCATGTGCATCTTCAGCTGACCCTTCTGACAACACGCATAGCTGCACACGGAACATGAAAAAGGTTATTCTCTACTGTGAGTCAGCATGTGGCGCGTAAGTTGGCTCTTTTGATAACATGCATAGTTGCACACTGAACATGAAAAAGGTTTTTCTCCACTGTGAGTTAGCATGTGCATCTTCAGCTGACCCTTCTGACAACACGCATAGCTGCACACGGAACATGAAAAAGGTTTTTCTCCACTGTGAGTCAGCATGTGGCTCGTTAGGTGGCTCTTTTGATAACATGCATAGTTGCACACTGAACATGAAAAAGGTTTTTCTCCACTGTGAGTTAGCATGTGCATCTTCAGCTGACCCTTCTGACAACACGCATAGCTGCACACGGAACATGAAAAAAGTTTTTCTCCAGTGTGAGTCAGCATGTGGCGAGTTAAGTAGCTCTTTTGATAACATGCATAGTTGCACACTGAACATGAAAAAGGTTTTTCTCCACTGTGAGTCAGCATGTGGCTGGTTAGGTGGCTCTTTCGTTGACATGCATAGTTGCACACTGAACATGAAAAGGGTTTTTCTCCACTGTGAGTAAGCATGTGCCTCTTCAGGTGACCCTTATGACAACACGCATAGCTGCACACGGAACATGAAAAAGGTTTTTCTCCACTGTGAATCCGCATGTGCCCGTTAAGGTCGCTTTTTCGATAACATGCATAGTTGCACACTGAACATGAAAAAGGTTTTTCTCCACTGTGAGTCAGCATGTGCCTCTTCAGCTGACTCTTCTGACAACACGCATAGCTGCACACGGAACATGAAAAGGGTTTTTCTCCACTGTGAGTCAGCATGTGTCCGTTGAGATTGCTTTTTTGATAACATGCATAGTTGCACAAGGAACATGTAAAAGGTTTTTTTCCACTGTGAGTCAGCATGTGTCTCTTTAAATTTCGCTTTTGAGCATTTGAATAGTTGCACTTGAAACAAGAAAAAGATTTTTCTATTACATGGGAGCTTACGTTCATGGCAAAATTTGACTTGGGAGAGAAGCAGTAGTTGCGATGGGGAGGAGTGTATCCTTTTTCCACAAAATGCGTCTGAAGATCTGTAGACAAATTTGAAAAATAACATCGATGAAAATGACTCGGTGAAACTTATTTCCTAAACTTAGATTAAATAAGCTAAGTTAGTTCCTAGAAACGTTAAAAAACATAGGAGAGGCCGAATTTTTCAGTTTACAAAAATTGGTTTTACCTGCTGCCTTGGTTATTCCCCCAAAGCGTTCTAAGCATTCCTCTTTAACATCCAGCAGGTCTATGTCAATTTTCATATGAGTAAGCCCCGCTTCAACTTGTCGGGGTCCGAGATCCGCGTTTATGGTAACTCTATCCACATTAATGCTTCCTGGAATAAAAAAGGACAATAAATAGAATGAATTTTTGCATGACCAGCCCCAAACCAATTTTGGCTGCCCTAACAGTCTAAATTAATACACGCCAAGGCAGGATATCACTGTAATCGATAAAATGATGATTTGTGTTTTTATGTAACGCGGTATTTATCAAAAATAATATAAAGGGCCATGTGTTAGGTTAAATATTCGACGCCCGGAGCAAACTGCTCCAATTGTACCCACATGGGGGCAGCCCTGTATCTTCGTACCATTGATATGAAACGAAACATTTTTTTAATTGAAAAAAAAAATGCTACTTTTTTACGAATAAATATACCATTGATCAACAATGTAGAAATGGGGATTTGGATGGAAGTTTTAAAGGTCAATATCAGATAAAATGACCTTAGACGTCTGCTTGAGGGAACTTCTTCAAGTAATAAAAACCCTGCTCTAGGGCACCATAAGTAGAGAGTTTTAAGTCAATGGGAAAGTGTTTTCTGAATCAATATTTATGAATTTGTAGCGATCGATAGTGCTATAGTATTCGAGAAAGCCGACCGGTTTAAAACGCATGGTCTGAGAATGTACGAGACATTTTATGCAACAAATTTCATCGCGTAATGTAAATAGGTACCAGCTACATGTCTAAGCGACGTCCAAGCGAACTACATACGACAATACTTTGCGATTGAATTATGATTGAACTATGAACATTTCGCGCATTTGCTTGAAGGTTCTAGGCTATTGCCTAGGCATAATTCCAGCGCCATCGAAACTACCAGAAGAATCTCGCTGAAGCGAGGGACCCGTACTTTACCAGCGGTCTCGCGTATTAACCACCGCCGCCGGCGTTGTCTATATAAGTAGGCCCAACGCAGCGAGTAGTCAGTCATTTTTAACCAGTCAGCCAGCGTATTACGCCGCGTTTGTAAACTTAATCTAATTATTCACCCGCATTCCGCGCCAAAATGATATAGTGCCTCCTCGTATTAATCCTGTAAAACAAACGCGTTATTGTGTGTAGTAATTGCTATTTGTGCATTCTTAAATAAACGCTCAAACTGGATAAATCGAGACGTTTATTTAGTACACCAAGTTAACCAAAAAAATTTAACGTATAAAAAATACGTGTTATTTACTTTATGTCCAAAATAAAATTGGCTAAAAATCGAGGAGTCGACAACTTATTGTAAATAATATAATACATTTAAAGGAGTGCTGTACTATGATGGTTTCCGGCAAGGACGCATTTTAAGGTATATACTATATACACCACATGAATTACAAGAGAGGATGTTGTGAAAAAGTATTTGTCCTGTTTGCAAGACATTTCAAATCAGAGATGGATTCCGGACATCTGAATTTAAGGATCTATATTTTACACTTATGCAATGCAACTAACTGGCTGTTTGAGTACTCTCCGCATATTGCAAGCATTCCTTCTTTACAGCTGGGAGGTTGAAATCTAAATCCGTAAATTTAATTTCACCTCCATCTTCTTCCTGCAGCCCTGGTTCCGTCTTGATGGATATAGTATCTGGCTTCAGTAGATCCATGGTCTGCTTTGGTAGAGTTTGGTAATTTGTTTAACCTCAAACAAATATATCTGAAACAGAACACAGTTGTAACGGAATTCAAACATAAATCAGTTTTTAAAATTTGGCTTCTCAAGTCGTAGCAAAAATACATATTAGAAAACCTTGAAGTTTTGACAAAGGTTGAGAGAGACGTCGTTTATCTTGGGTAAATTCTTTATTTATTTACTGTTATGTCTACCGCCATTCCGTTGTAATCCACCTGTAATAAAACATCGGTTACAAGTATATCTGTTGTAATTTTTAAAAATGCATTTGAAATTCTAATCTAATAATAGGTAGATGTCAAATTGACAGTTTAAACATTCTGCTCTGACAAAACGCCCAATGATTCCCTAACTAAACTGGAAGAACGGCCGCTACCAAAATGGGAATATATTCGGTTTATGGGTGAAATTCCTAAAAATTAAAACTAGTTATTTTTATACTAACTTTGGGCCGGGGAATCCGAATCTGGAAGAATTAGGTGGCGGCAAGCAATATTAACTGAATTACACTACTTTAAAATTTCGACGCACAAACAATTTAACTGGCCATTTTGAACGCTTTCTGACAATAAAACTAGTTATCTTTATACATCTTTATACTAACTTTGGGCCGGGGAATCCGAATCCGAAAGAATTAGGTTGGGGCAAGCAATATAAACTGAATTCGGATTCCCCGGCCCAAAGTTAGTATAAAAATAACTAGTTTTGATTTTTAGGAATTTCACCCATAAACCGAAGCTTACCCCCAAAATGAATAGCAATGAATTTAAATATTATTACTTACCAATAAGCACCACATGCATGGGATAATAAGTTTAACAGGGCGGGATAAACAAAGTTTAGAAACAGGAAGAAAGACTGTCGGAGAAGAAAGCACATGTCAAAAAATATATAGGTTATGCATAGACAATAATTAAGTCATAGACAATTAATATAATTTTCATGAACATGGCCTTTACTTGCGTATTGTAAATATTATAGCTCTATCAGATCTTTAATCTATTAACTTTGAGAAATCCCTGAACCTTAAAAAAAACACAACAATAAAAACGAAATAAAATCGTTTCTAATCGAATATTTAGGTCAAGCAATACTGACTTTGTCCATTATACATTTCTTTTACACGCATGGGTCAAAATCCCTTTAAAATTCATTGTATTTGCTTTTCTCACAGTAATTTTTGAAATCCGTGTAGGGGCAGTTATTAGAGAATTTCCAAAGTAAGTAATTCCCCACAATATTAGTATATATTCTTATCCCAAATAAACCAAAGTACTTGCATTATCGGGTAACTCTTGTTGTTTTTTTTTAAATTAAATTTAGTAGCTGTACTGTATAATTATTAAATATTTAATGTGTTAGTGTAGTAATAAAATAAATAATTAATTTCGCAGGTAAATAACACATGTAATTCTATACACAAACAACATTATTAACTGCTGTTTTTCAAATAAAAAAAGTTAACCGTGCTTTAATCAACAATATCATAAAATACATATAGTGAATAAAGTGTGCTAAATTAATTTTCTTTTTATTTTTGCATACGTAGAACATATTTTTTTATGCATCTTTTTTATGATAACAGACTTTCTTCATTATCGTTTTCAAAATAATCATTTCCCGATCGACGCGGGTGATATATTAGAAAATTTTGTTTGGCATTAGTGGCAGTATTGTTACAATAATATGAGTATAATATGAATCGAGTTGGTCTACTTCGTAAATGATTATTTATCAGCGAGACTAGTTCAGGGGATCCAAATCAGTTACTGTAAATTGTAAATTTAATCATATAATATTCGTCTATCTCTTAACGATAAGAGTCGCAATTTTTCGATAGTGTAAATGTGTCCTGCCCATCACCAAAAGGGTAGACACAATCTTCCTTCAAATCTACTTCAGTCCTGCTTTTCTTTATCCTATACCTATATCCCCCATCCCTC
This sequence comes from Hesperophylax consimilis, assembly GCF_061612785.1. Lineage (NCBI taxonomy): Eukaryota > Metazoa > Arthropoda > Insecta > Trichoptera > Limnephilidae > Hesperophylax > Hesperophylax consimilis. The sequence goes on from NC_142852.1 coordinate 13,583,521, forward strand.
CCACACTCCTCAACATATCTTGTAATAAAATGAAATCACTATTATCGTCGCACTTGAATAATTAATATTAGCAGAATGTTAACAATTTGCAAAGATTATATCCTTCTTAGTACGGCCCGTACATCAGTCAATCCGGATCATTGCTATGAGAGATATTCTATACTGGAAGCTGCTCCATGGCGGGAGCAATGGCAAGTGATATCCAAAAATACCAACATACTGGGCCCATAATTATGTTAATTTGAAAGATTTACTGTCAACTTTACGAAAAAAAATTGTCTATGACTTCATTACTGTCTATTATTGTTGACACATGCTTTCTTCACCGTCAGGCATTTCTTCCTGATTCCAAACTTCGTTTTACCTACGTTGTTTAATTTGTCATCTCATACTTGTGATAGTAATTGGTAAGTTCTAATGCTTTAGGAAAGGAATCCATTTGGGGTTAGAAACATTTAGACAATGAAGACGTCATATTTCCTATTTTTATTATTTTATTTCGAAGACATTGATTAAAAATATACCGGATTATAAAATTATGGACTTCTCGACTTCGTATTTGGATAAAAACGGAACGATAATACTGATGTAGGTATCTTTATATATGGAGTCATCTGATCATTGACAACGATTTTGACAGAATATTCCAAGTGAAACAAAATATTCAAAGCTCATACAAATAAGAATTCCGTAACAACAATGTTCTGTTTCAGGTATATTTGTTTGGGCTTGAACTAATAACCAAACGCTACACCAGCGGTGCCATGGATTTATTAAAGTCATATACTGTTTCCATCAATACGGAACCGGGGCCCAAGGAAGAAGTTGGATGTGAAATGCCGCATACTGATATAAATTTCGACCTTCCAGATGAAAAGAAGGAATATTTGCACAATTTAGAGAGTACTCGGACAGCCAGTTAGTTGCATTGCATATTTTATGAAAAATATTTAGATATTCGCAATGCGAGTCGAATTTGAATTGTCAGGCAGACGAGGCATGTGCTTGTTCACAACGTCCTCTTTTTCCATAAATACGCCTATTTGGTATTTACTGTAAACGTGTCTTTGCCGGAAACAGCCAGCCTACAACACTCTTTGAACATAGTATTTTTTATTCTGAATACCGCACAAGATTTCCAACTGCTCCCAGCCTCGTGGAGCTATTGGGTATGTTATGAGGCTGAAGATAGTAGGAAGGAGATAGGTAAGTGGAAGGTGGGAAGATCCTGGCTATTCAGATCTGGTTGCCAAACACGGCTAAAGCCATTTCAATCGATGTTCTTTAGTAGGTGTTAATGTGAAACCCGGACAATACTGACAGGATCTTTAACGTGCCGCAAGAATATAATGTATAATTTTTTAGAGATAAATTGTAAAAATACACAAATTTTTCATGTTAAATTTACTTGCGCAGGCCGGGATTTCAACCCGCGGCCTCATGTTTTTCTAGTCGAAAGCCTTACCTTGACCAAGGAAACAGCTATTTCTCACAATAAGTTCCTGATTCCTCAAGTTTTCACCTCTTCCTACTTGGGACGTGATGTCGGTTATGTGTAGTTTTGTAAATTAAAAATTCATTATTATTGATGTAAGAAAACTTGACTTCATTTACTTTACACAACCAAACTTTGTACCGAATGTGTCGTTCTTGAAGAATCGGTCTCTGAAGCGAACATATGGAGTCATTCTTGTTTCTTAAATTAACCTTTAAGTCTGTTAACCTAATTTTCGCTTCTGTATCGTGATTCAATCATATATTTAATCGTAAATATTCTAACAATAAGTTTATTTTTATTTTTTTTGTAAATGTTATTTGAAAATCGATGATTAATGTACGTACCTAATGATTTCTAGGTAGCATTAATGTGGAGACAGTTCCCATAAAGACGGAACTTGGACCCCGAGAAGTAAACAAGGGGGGGATTTCCTCATATAGAAATTGACATTTACCTTCCGGATGTTAAAAAGGAAAGCTTACAACGGTTTGAAAGAATTACCCAGACAGCAGGTAAAATCAGTTTTTTTCTTAAATTAAACAATTTATTCCATCCCATTTTGTATGCATTTTTGGTACTTTTCTTTTATAATCATATAATATGTAAATTTACCGACAGATCTGAAGACGCATTCTGTGGAAAAACGATTCTCTTGTCCCCAATGTAACAATTCTTACTCTCACAAGTCAAATTTCAAAAGGCACTTACGCACTCATACTGGGGAAAAACCCTTTTCATGTTCTGAATGTAACTATTCATATTCTCGAAAGAAACATCTGATGAGCCACATGCTAACTCATAACGGAGATAAAAGCTTTTTCATGTTCCGACTGCAATTATTCATGTTCTCGAAAAGAAAATTTGGCGAGACACATGCTAACTAACAGTGGAGAAAAACCCTATTCATGTTCCCATTGCAGCAATTTATATTCTCAAAAGTCACATCTGACGAGCCACATTCTGACTCACAGTGGAGGAAAACCTTTTTCATGTTCCGACTGTAATTATACATGTTCTCAAAAGGGAAATTTGACGAGACACATGCAGACTCACAGTGGACAAAAAACTTATTCATGGTGATTACAACTACCCGTATGCTCAAAATGGACATTTAAAGAAACGCTTGCCGACCCACAGAGGAGAAAAACCTTCTTCATGTGCCCGTATGAACCATCTGACGAGCGATATATTGCAGAAAAACCTTTTTCATGTTCTGACTGCAATTATTCGTATTCTCGAAATGGAGATTTGAGGAACTACGTTTGGACTCACAGTGGACATAATCGTTTTCATGTTCCGAATGCAACTATTCACTTCTCAGAGAGTAAGGTATCTGGAGGTCAGTTCGTCTACGAGCGACGGATGTATGGATTCTTCCATCCCTCTGGTATTCAAATCGATGTCAAGGCAGGGTCTATGAAATCCTTGGTTTTGCTGTATTAAGGATCTTTGTAAGGAAATTCTAGGAAGGAAAGCGGTAGGAGAGGTGGATAGGAATTCGAGGGTTTGTGTGTCCAGGAGAGAGACACATATTAATCTATCCCTCCCATTGCGGTGCAAGGCGGTGGGTTGAGACTATCCGGCAGGAGAGGTCAAGTGGTCTCCTTTAACCGGCTCCTTCCGATCCCGCCCGCCACACTGCTGGTGGGCAGACGCATCCGCTGCCAAGACCTGGAAAAAAATAACACGCTATTTATTGTTTTTGTCTTTAATTCGTAGAACTCCATTTAATTTTTTGAAAAATTTAATTGAGATCAAATTTAATTATTAAGTTCTGCAAGTATTTTTTGGTTTTTGTTATTGGTACAGCTGTTTCGGCTTTCAAGGCCATTTTCAAACAGTTTGAAAATGGCCTTGAAAGCCGAAACAGCTGTACCAATAACAAAAACCAAAAAATACTTGCAGAACTTAATAATTATATTATTAAATTTGATTTTAATTAAATAAAAAAATTAAATATATATATATCGCGATATTAATACGAGCACTATGCCAAAACAAATATAGCTAACCAATTGGGGTTGGTTACCTGTGCCAGAGTTGTTCGCTATCCATTAAATGTTTCCCGGGGCAGTCGAACCCATACCCGCCTATCAAATTGAAAATTTCCCCCATTTTTATTAATATCATTTCAAAAGGTTTGTTTCTTTTTAGATCTTAAGTAATGTATTATTTAAAAAATATCTATTTTATATTATTGTAGAAAGCAATCACTTTGTGGTTTGACATATTTAATAAAATAAAATACTTCTTTGTTTTAAAACCACGATATTTATTAATTTTAGAACCGACCGGTTTCGCTTTACTTAAGCATCATCAGGGTACAAATTAATACTAAACAAGAAGTACATAATGTGTGCATATATATAACAAAATATAGAGGGAGACAACATGATACAAATATATTATAGAGACAACATGATACAAATATTAGCAACACAAAGACGGTCATAAAATACATTAACATAAGTGCACAAGTAATGGAAAAAACCGCCAGATAATTATGTAGACTAATGGGTTATACAAATAAATTGGGAGAAACAAAGCATCAACTGGCATGGTGGTAAGGAGGTAAGGAGAACTGAGAATTTTTTTATGGGTTTATTGGAAACAGACCTAATATTGGACTATTTGATATTTCTAATTGATTATTAAGTATCTGACTTTTGGTTTTTACAGCTTTTTTAATTTCTAGTGCCTCTAGATTGTTTAGTCTGTTACCATGCCCGTTTTTATGTAAGATGTTAGCACCGGTGCTATGACAGAATGTATGATATTTATCGATCAAATGATTTGCGAATTCAGAAAAACCGTTATTATTGAGGCAACGAAGATGCTCCTTTATCCTAATATTAACATTACGTGATGTCTTACCGATATAGAAAGCAGGACAATTGTTACAATTTATTTTATATATCCCCGAATGACTTAATTTATCGTCCTTATCTTTAGAATTAATTAGAAATTTACCTATATTGTTATTCGTATAAAAGGCTGGTTTGACTTCAGAAGGAAGGTTTTTTACACTTAAGGTAGAAAAGTGATTAATGAATAAAATTCGCCGCCATTGATAATTAATATTATTATCATTGATTTGAGGACAAGGACTAGCGAAGAGGAAGCAATTAATGGCTATTTGTTTTAGTTTTTTATTTAAGATTAAATCTATAAAATTTGATTCATAGCCATTATTTACTGCTATGTTTTTAATTAGTATTAGTTCACTATCAAAATTACTACCGGACATTGGAATTGTGACTAAACGATGGACCATTGAATGGAATGCGGAGTGCTTATGTGAAATAGGATGATTGGAGGTGCTGTGTATGACAACGTCAGTATAGGAGTATATAATTTATAACTAACTACAGTATATAATTTTTAACTAAAAATCCCAAAACTCCTAAATTATATGGGTTCTTTAAAATACACAAGAATAATTGCCCCGTCAGGCCAGTAGTTTCATGTTGTAATGCCCCAAATTTTAAAATATCTTCCGTTATTACTAATGTGTTTCAAAATACTAATGTTTTTTCACCTAAAAATACCCTTAAAAAGTCTTTTTCATTAGTAGAAGAATTGAAAGATATGATTCTCCCTAGTAATTCTACACTAATTTCTTTTGACGTTGTAAATTTGTTCCCCAATGTTCCCATAGAAGAGAGTAAATGTTTAATTTCTGATTTATTAAATAGTTCCGATCTCTCTATAGATTTTATAAAAGATTTAACTTCCTTGTTTAATATATGCCTGAATCAAAATTATTTTCAATTTAATAATGTTATATATCAGCAACGTGACGGCCTAGCTATGGGGAGCCCTACCAGTCCTCTGATTGCTGATATATTCATGGATAACTTAGAGAAAAAAATTTATCTAGTACCTCTCATCTTATTAAAAATGTCTTGTACTGGAAAAGATACGTTGATGATGTTTTGTGTATATGGACAGGCAGTGGCGGCTTAGGGTAGATTGGCACCCGGGGCGGTTTTGTATTGAGCACCCCTACTTAAAATAAAACACCGAATACTAAACATGCTTACGAGACTTTATTTTACTGAAATATTCGATGACATTATCAAAATTTATTTTCCTGTCTCTTTCAATTGATAAAATCGAAAGATTGGTTAGTCGCGCTTGGCTCATTGTGGATCTTAAATAAGATTTTATTAATTTTAACTTTGAAAAGCTTCTTTCACATAAAGCCACCGAAACACAGATTGTCAAAAAAAAATCTTAGACACAGCGCTAAACTTGGAACTGACTCAGAATAGCCCCATTTACAATGAATCTGAGGAGCTCCAATGTAGTCCATTGAACTGCTTCGTGGGCAGAAATGTTGGCGGCAATGGCGCCTCAATCGTAATATCTCCAACACGATATCCTCTCCTGAAAATTCATCGTAAACTTTTAATAAATTTGGAACCATTCCACGAAGATCTCCTTCTGGTGATGTTACCAACGTTTTTGTCTGAACAACACTAAATGTAACCAGAATAAAATCCATTGCCCTGTAACGATGGTCTAGTTCTTTGTAAAATCTATCGTGACATTCTAACATTGCTCTCTGCAGCTCGTCTGGTAATGTAAGACCAGCATCTCGGGCCATTTCTCCGGGCATACGTTTACGAAATCTCCTCCTTCCTCTTTTTCCTTCAATCGGAATGTCAAAGTCCTCACATATTTTTGTTGCGTAGCAAATAGCCTTTTCCACTATTTATTGCGATGACTTTGAAGAAAAATTTAATGTATCTGATAGCCGTTTAACGGACACGCCTACATTTTTCATTAATATTTCCCACCGATGTGTGGATGATGAAAAGAACGTGTAAACTCTTTCTACAGTTCCGAAAAAAGTTAAACTTGAAGAAACGCTACCAAACGAGTGCACTCCACATAGATTAAGCGAATGATTTGCACAAGGCGAAAACAAAGCTTTCGGGTTGCGTTCTTTGATTTTTGCTTGTACACCACCATGAATTCCTGCCATGGTTGCAGCATTATCATATCTTTGGGCTCGACATAGATGTATGTCTAAATTATCACTCCCCAGCTGTGTAAGGATATTTTCAGCAAGATCAACTGCAGTCTTTCCAGCTATAGGGAAAAAACCTAGAAATGATTCCTTCACTTCAACTTGATAGCGTCGTGTGACGGTAGAAAAGATAAGCGCTCGCGGTTCAAAAGATATCTGCTTGCGCTTTTATAGCTGTGTGTGACGCAGGTCTTATTTGGCTGCACAAGTGTGTTGTCGTTGTCACCCCTTGGTCCTTGGTACCCGGGACGGACCGCCCCCCCCCCCCCTCCCTTTAAGCCGCCACTGTGGACAGGGACTAAGCGTCAACTGAATTCCTTCCTCAATCTTATAAACTCTTTTCATAATAAGATTAAATTCACATTAGAAATAGGCATAAATTCAACCTTAAATTTTTTAGACCTTACCTGATCGATCGTTAATAACAGAATTAATTTTAACATTTTTCGTAAACCCTCCTATACTGACGTTGTCATACACAGCACCTCCAATCATCCTATTTCACATAAGCACTCCGCATTCCATTCAATGGTCCATCGTTTAGTCACAATTCCAATGTCCGATAGTAATTTTGATAGTGAACTAAAACTAATTAAAAACATAGCAGTAAATAATGGCTATGAATCAAATTTTATAGATTTAATCTTAAATAAAAAACTAAAACAAATAGCCATTAATCGCTTCCTCTTCGCTAGTCCTTGTCCTCAAATCAATGATAATAATATTAATTATCAATGGCGGCGAATTTTATTCATTAATCACTTTTCTACCTTAAGTGTAAAAAACCTTCCTTCTGAAGTCAAACCAGCCTTTTATACGAATAACAATATAGGTAAATTTCTAATTAATTCTAAAGATAAGGACGATAAATTAAGTCATTCGGGGATATATAAAATAAATTGTAACAATTGTCCTGCTTTCTATATCGGTAAGACATCACGTAATGTTAATATTAGGATAAAGGAGCATCTTCGTTGCCTCAATAATAACGGTTTTTCTGAATTCGCAAATCATTTGATCGATAAAGATCATACATTCTGTCATAGCACCGGTGCTAACATCTTACATAAAAACGGGCATGGTAACAGACTAAACAATCTAGAGGCACTAGAAATTAAAAAAGCTGTAAAAACCAAAAGTCAGATACTTAATAATCAATTAGAAATATCAAATAGTCCAATATTAGGTCTGTTTCCAATAAACCCATAAAAAAATTCTCAGTTCTCCTTACCTCCTTACCACCATGCCAGTTGATGCTTTGTTTCTCCCAATTTATTGGTATAACTCATTAGTCTACATAATTATCTGGCGGTTTTTTCCATTACTTGTGCACTTATGTTAATGTATTTTATGACCGTCTTTGTGTTGCTAATATTTGTATCATGTTGTCTCCCTCTATATTTTGTTATATATATGCACACATTATATACTTCTTGTTTAGTATTAATTTGTACCCTGATGATGCTTAAGTAAAGCGAAACCGGTCCGTTCTTAAATTAATAAATATCGTGGTTTTAAAACAAAGAAGTATTTTATTTTATTAAATATATATTTTACGTCATACTTCTAACGCAAATATTGAAAAAGTTACTTTATACGGGCCATTTGTTTCACAAAAATTCAAATGGGACATTGTCATCGAATGGCTATTCAGCGCATTATTATTTTTTTTTAAATTTTAAGTTCCTAGTTACACACCGATTCGTCCATCAAATTATAATTAGCTGACCAGCTTAACAAACAGATAGTTGTTCTCTTCTGCTGATTACAATTTGTTCAAAACCTGAAACAGAATCAGCACTTAACGGATATTATATTGGCGACTCGTTAGTCGACCTAACTAGAAGCTTGCTAATTGGAATCTGGGCCAGTGAGATTGTCTGAGAGCCTTCGCAACCATGGCAACAACCGGCCACTGGCTCCATCTTGCGGACTTCCCCGCAAGCTCTACGCACTGCCATCTGTGCGTGCATCTACAAAGCTTCCTAACACTTTTCAACTGCCAAAAAACAAAATTGCTCTGGATAGCCATTTGATGACAATATTACGTTGGAATTTCTGTGAAAAATCCATAACTTATTTATTTATTTGTCAACATCGTAGGCTAATACGGGCTTTGACAAATATCATGCATGTCGAAAATTTACAAATATAATACAGAAACATATCAGTTCTATTCACAACTACTTATTTTTACTTTGATGTAGGACTGAAAAGCTTAAAATATTTCGAACAGGTCTGTTTATATGTACAGTTATTTACTAAATTATCAATAAGATACAGAAGACGAAAGTTTAATCGTAAGTTAATTTTCTGACTATCCACTTCTGGCTCTGACTTGCCAAGGCGATAGGAAGTCAAAGAGCCAAGACGCTGGTAATAACATATCGCCCTGCTGACAGAAAGGAAGTTTCTTTATCGAATTGCCACAAAGTCGAAGAAATAACAGATGGGCAGACAAGTACCTGATAATCAAAAGATACGTAACATGGGCAGACAAGTACCTGATAGTCAAAAGATACGTAACATGGGCAGACAAGTACCTGATAATCAAAAGATATGTAACATGGGCAGACAAGTACCTGATAATCAAAAGATACGTAAAACCAAATACTTAATATTCGGCAAAAGCGAGAAAACTGTTTACAGGCTTAAATCATTTGTACGTTTCGAAATTCTAGATTTTCTTCAACAATCTTTAACTTTGATATTTATTACATTATTTTTTTTTAAATTTTCGTCTTAGAAAATATCATAACGAAAATAATGAGAAAATTAAAATGTTATTTAATCCAAAAATCTATTATTCAGGAAGTGTGAGAAAACTGTAGGCTTTAATATGAATTGAATATGTTGAAATTAAAGTTTATTTTTATCAAGTAATGTAATTAATAATTTGAAACATTTAATTACAAAAGGAACATTTATTTTTCCGCATTGATAGCATATTATCATTGTAAGCATATTTGCATTCAAAGTTGAAGAAATGTGGAATAATTTCTGGTACATACATTGGTATAACTTTACGATAAAGGATACACTTTTTTTATATAAACAGTTAAAAGTAAAAAATGGTAAATTTAGCAGATTAACCAAAAAATCCCACATAGGCATCGCCAGTTTGTGGGTATACTTGTGTTTATTAACAGTTAAAATTTTACTCACATATATATATATATATAATCTTTGTAGAAGATCAGAAAATCAAATTGAAAAAAATCAGTAAATAAAATAAAATACTTCTTGTTTCAAAACCACGAGCCTCCAACAATTTCTAGCCTCAAACGAATCGGAGATAAGTACCTTTTTCTGGTTCTCAGATATGAAAGTAGCTGCGGATAATGATATCAACACTTTGAAGAAATGGTTTGACGATAACTTCTGAGTATTGTAGAAAAAACATCATGTATGCCTTTTTATCTTAATGACCTCCAATACTGGAGTGATGATGAATAGTCGATTATGCCTAACTGGTGTGATACGCATATTGTAGATTAAATTTAATATAAATCAAGTTATAATGTTATTAAATTCCCCAAGTACTTTACTGTTTCGGCGTTCAAGGCCATTTAACTGTGGAAACAGCTGTCACAATAGTAAAAACTAAAAACTTGCAGAACATAATTAATAAAAATAAAAATTTAATTTAATTCTACGAACTAAACACAAAAACAATTTTATCATATAGTTTCAGATGTCAAATGACTACGTTTAAGACGTAGATTAGACGTAGACTTTAAAGGATTAGAAAACTCACTTACGATTAATTCATTTAATTTTTATTATTTTTTTGGCTTCCACTCATTAAGGGTGATGTTGGCCAGACACAAATATATATTTTTTTCTTATAAATAAATACAACAAGTGATAGAATATAAATAAACAGTCAATTATACATCATATACATAACATAACGTAACATAAATAAACCTAACATAACATACCTAACGTAAACGGTACAGAGCTGGTAACAGGAGGCAATTACAACATTATACAAATAGGAACCTGAGTGCAATAATAGTGGGAGTTTTTCGTTATTTAACCAAATAGATTTTTCCAAAATAAAAGCAATACCTATATGAAATTGACAAACTTATAAACAAATACAGGAAATGTGATTTTATTAATTTTAACTTACCGTTGAATATCATGTTAATAATACTATAACGTTGTATATCTTTCATGTACATATCTATCTATAATGCTACTAATAGACATTGTCTATATTTCAAGAATGCCTACTAACATTAATCCTGATACCGTCGATACGGTCTCTACTTTATTTTATTCGTATACTTACAAGCTATAAGCAAGCTGTTCATATTATTTCCTGTATTTATAACCATATTTTAAGATCATTCGCACGATCTGCATTTTTCTCTTAATTTTAACTTACCATTGAATAATGTTATTATTTTTATTTTTATTTTTATCTCTATTTTTATGTTTATTTTTATTTTTATTCTTATTCTTATTTTTATTTCCCATTTCGTTTATACCTAGTTATCTTATAAATTTTGCTAAAATAGTCTGTTCTGTTTTCAATATTAATTTTTGTATATTTACAATAAGGAATGTATATACTACCCAATATAGAAGATACACTCCTACACTCTCCTTACCCATCTTTATCTCGCTATCCCCCCTCCTCCTGTACTTGATGCTCACTTTTGTACATTATTCTATCAATTTAATATCGTACATGTCATTCATAATACACTACTCTTCAGTTATACTCATATATTATAACCAAATTGTACCCAACTATTACTCAACTAAATTAAAATGTTAAATATTATATACCAAAACTGTAGAGGACTACGTACTAAAACTGAGATTTTTCACAATAATATTCTTTTGAATGACGATTGCTTCATTTTCGGTATATCTGAGTCTTGGCTTATTGATTCTATTTTAGATCCGGAACTGGCACCAACTGAATTTTACAGTATTTTTAGACGGGATAGGACAAATAACATTACAATTAATAGCATTAATACCCAATCAGATTCTCGTCGAGGCGGTGGAGTCATGATCATAACTCATAACAATCTTAACGCATACCCTCGCGAAGACTTGGTCTGTAATGCTGAATGCATTTGGGTAACTATTCCCCCGTCTAACTATACTTCAAAACGTACCATTCATGTTTCTTGTCTATACTTACCACAGGGACATGGATATGAAAATGCTCTCAGTTCATTCCTTTGTTTGCTTGCTAACGTCAAAGATCAAAACCCAGATGATATTATTTTCGTAATTGGAGACTTTAATATGCCCACCATAACATGGAAACCACAAGATAATAATTCACACTTAACACCTGAAAATTTAAATTCAATTACTTCCTTACTTACTGACACAATCCATTACACTGAACTGAACCAATACAATTCCATCAAAAATGCCAATAAACGTATACTAGATTTAGTTATCTGTAATGAGGAATGCCTTGTATCTCAAGCATACAACCCTCTTGTCAAAGAGGATTTACACCATCCATCGCTCAAAATCATACTACAATTAGACACACTTCCAACTATCAATGCTCCACCAAAATAAATTTGTCGGTATGATAAAGCTGATTATGATTTAATAAACCAACACCTGTCTAAAACAGACTGGTCTTTTACTCACGATAATGCTGACGTTGACGAAGCAATTTATACTTTTCATGACATTTTAAATAACACCATTAACCAGTTTGTCCCCAAACGTTTCATCAAAAAGAAAAAATTTCCCAACTGGTACTCACCTCCCCTAATCAAAATCATAAATGAGAAACAAAGACTACACAAAAAATGGAAATCAAATAATAATCCAGTTGATTACATAGAGTTCTCTATCAAACGAATACAACAAAAACACTTACAGAAACATTGTTACACCCAATATATAAATTCAGTTGAGTCTAGTATTCCAACTAACAATAAAAGTCTCTGGAATTACGCTAAGAACAAAAATAAGACAAATGGCATACTACAAATCATGAACCTAAAAGACGAGTCAGGCACCGGTGCTCATCAAGTGTGCCAACTGTTCTGTAAACACTTCCAATCTACTTACGTAAGCGATGAGGGCACGGATGATCCCAGTAATATAGATAATTCTACCTGCGTTAATAATGATAACCCGATCGGGGACGTACAAATAAGCAACTCATTGGTCAATAAATACTTGAATGAATTGGATGTTACAAAGGGTGCGGGTAGTGATGGTATCTCGCCATTTTTTATCTCAAAATGTGCCAAAAATCTTGCATTTCCTTTAACTAACTTATTTAACATGTCTTTAAAAAAAGGAATATTTCCTACAAAATTCAAAGAAGCCATTATAATCCCCATCCATAAAACTGGTTCAAAAAGTAACATTGCAAACTATCGCCCAATCTCAATACTCACAGTATTTAGTAAACTCTTTGAGCGTATTGTGTACGATCAAATTGATATAACTATTGTCCGCAGCATACAAAATCAACAACATGGTTTTTTACAAAAAAGGTCAGTAATAACAAACTTAGTCAACTTTACTGAATACTTAACAAGCAATATGGATAATGGACACCAAGTAGGTGTTATCTACACAGATTACTCGAAAGCTTTCGATAAAGTTAACCACTCTATCCTCATTAAAAAATTACACCAATTAGGAATCCATGGCGACTTACTTAGATGGCTAACTTCATATCTGCAGAAAAGACTACAGTGCGTATCAGTTGAGGGAACTAAGTCTAGTTTCTTAACTGTGCCCTCTGGCGTACCGCAGGGTTCCCATCTGGGACCATTACTGTTTAATGTATATATATTTGATATTTATAAATGTTTTTTACATGCTAACTACCTTGCATATGCAGATGACAAAAAAATATACTTAGTAATCAAATCTATCAATGACTGCATAAAACTTCAAGAAGACCTAAATCGTCTTTTTGCATACTGTAAATTAAACAAATTAATCATAAACATTTCAAAGTGCAACAAATTATCTTTTACGCGCAACAAAAGTAAAATTTATTTTAATTATAACTTTCATGATACACATATCAATGAAATAGAATCAATCCGTGACCTTGGGGTAGTACTGGATGTAAAACTAAATTTTATCAAACACATTAACGAAGTAATCAACAAAGCCAATAAAATGTTGGGATTTATAATTCGTATATCTAAACCTTTTCGCAATATTAAAACAATGTATTCCCTTTACACCACGTATATCCGCCCCCACTTAGAATACTGCACACTAATTTGGGCACCGTTCTACCAATGCCATATTGACAGAATCGAAAGTGTGCAAAACAAATTTTTTAAACACATAAATTATAAATTTAAATTACTCTTTGCAAATAACACCGAATCCTTAAAATTTCACAACTTTACTCCACTTCAAACACGTAGATTAATATCTGATCAAATATTTTTATACAAAATTCTGAATAACGGCCTGGACTCTCCTGAACTCGTAAATTATTTAAGAATTCACATACCTACAAGGCCAACCAGACAAAACCATTTTTTTCATTTGCCCGCGTGCAGAACCAACCTTAGAAAAAATTCTCCAATCCCCCGTATATGCGCGCAATATAACACGCAATTTAATAATATCGATATTCTTAATAATACTCTTGTGAAATACCGAAACGAAGTCAAGCGCACGACCACAAATATTAATTAAATTAATGTACAGTAATAGAAAAAGTACAACATGAGCGTCTCCTGTCCCCATCCCATCTTCCTCTGCCTCTTGCCCTTTCCTATTCCTTCTTCCTTCTAATATATTTAAATGATTTTTTTTTTTGTTAATTTCATTTTCATTTTCAGTTAATGGTTATAACCAATAACAATCTTGTATTATATCACATTAACCAACATTAGCATAAGAAACTATTTTGGCTTACCTCATATGTAACCTCTTGTATAACTAATCCTGTAAAAAAATGCTGTTTGTTTCTTACAATAAATAAATAAATAAATAAATTAATGTGATTATAACACATAAAAATAAATATAACACAAACATACCATAAACATAAAATAAACACAACATAAACATAACATAGGCAACATTAACATAACTTAACAAAAACAATAAAAAGCTGGTAATAGAAAAATACAAAATTATAAAACATATGAACCTATGTACAATAATAGTGAACGTTTTTCGTTCTTTAAAAGAACAGATTTTTCCATAATTAGTAGCATTTTTTTAAAAACAGTACTATTTAATAGATATAAACAAATACAATAAACGAAACAAGAAAAATAGACAATAGTGTTTTAACTCTAACAGTCAAAATATACGTAATGAAATAAAAACAATATTTTTTGTTTAAAACCACGAATTTTTTTATTAATTTTAAGACCGACCGGTTTCGCTACACTCGAGCATCGTCAGGGTACAAAATTAAACTAATCAAAAATACAAAATATGTCATTATATATACATACAGAGGGAGATAGAAAGTAAAAGCAAAATGAAACAACAATATATTAAAAGAAAACAATTAGTGTACATAAATATTATAATAATAGAGAATAGGCATTAATAATTGTAAGGTGATTAAGGGATACTGGGAATTTTACAGTTTATAGGGAATATTCCCAGTATTGGGCTTTTTGACAAATCTAATTGATTATTCAGAATTAAGCTTTTGGTTTTAATGGCTTTTTTTATTTCTAGTGCTTCTAGATTATTCAATTTGTTACTATGGTCTTTTCTATGGAGAATCTTAGCACCGGTGCTTTTATCGAATGTATGATCTGTTTCAATAAGATGATTTTCAAACTCTGAAAAACCATTGCTATTTAGGCATCTAAGATGTTCTTTAATCTAATGTTGACATTGCGCGTTGTCTTCACGATATAAACGCTGGACAATTGTTACAATTTATTTAGGAATTCCTTAGGAATTTATTAGGATTATAAATAAATTTTGCCAACAAATGGTAAATTTGAGGAGTGTTTAGACTAAGAAGGCAGCACTTACGATAAAGCAATATTATAAACGTTTTAAATATCAAAATGGTTTACTTTGCTCTGGTACAATAGGTGTTGCAGTATGGTGTAATTGTATGGGGAAGCATTTATAAGACTAACTTGTATCCGATGGAAATTACACAAAAAATGATTATTAAGTTTATTTTTAAAAAAGAGAGATTTTCCAACCAGACAACTTTTTGATAAATTTAAGGTCCCACCGGTTGTAAGACTTTAAAAAAATGCTATTTTAAAAGTTTTCAAAGAATCTGAACTGTCCTCAACGTAAAGTTTAAGACCTAGAACATCAGCGAATATATACACACCCAGATGCAAAACAACAGCTACACAAGACCACTACGAATATCTAGGCCCAAAACTATTTAATGATTTACCGAATGCATTAAAAAGTGACAAGAGCTATTGAAACTTTTAAAACAAGCTAATGGGATATTTTTTTTTAATAAATGATGTTAGTAATCTACTATTTTTTACAAACTCCTGTATATTTGGATATATTGGATAAGTTGAATTAAATGGACTAGTTCCCCAGTTTGACCCGATGATATATCTCTACTATTTGGCTATTTAAAATAGTAAATGTAAACGTTTTATAACATATTATTCATAATTTGTACCTTTTCTTTATAATTTCAATAAAAATAAATTTTAAAAACTGAAATGACTTCAAAGGTGCAGATTGTGTGACAAACGGAGTAAAGAAAGATGCGACATGACATCGAAAACAACGTTACTGGCGTGAGTGTAGGTTGGTTCCTGGTTCCCGATGTTTCTGGCTGCAGTCTGCAGAATAAACCACCCTCAGATAGGAGAAGGCTCCGGAAGAATAATAATTTGGTACATCCTTTCCAGAAAATTCTTTTTTAATGTCAGAATAGTCAATATGTATATGGCAGCAATGTGTGGAGTCACCAGTGTGGCGGTGATGTGTGTAATTTACGGTGGCTGCCTGGACCGTAAATTAGTGTTCAAGGAGTTTGGATGATTGAAAAATAAATGTTTGCGGTATTAGTTGAATTTATTCGTGAGAATGAATTTACAATTTATACGAAACGCGGAGACGGTGGTAGACAAGGCCACCAGCGTCTCTACGCGATACAAAGGAATATAGCATATATTTACAATAATTGGTGAACACTTTTGATTTGTTCACAGTATATGATGTTCACAACAAAGAAAATTTAAAAATGTCATTAATAATTTATAAAATACAGGTTCAGTTGTATTTACTAGGTTAATGTTAAATTATAATATAAGGTACATACTGCTGTAATATTATTGCGCTCGGTTTGCAAAAGGAAAGTAATAACAATGATAAAATAATAATAATATATAGTGGCTCGATGCCGACGCTGCATAGTAACTGTATACCTATGAGTGGCATGAATAATATTTGGCCGTACGAATTTTTATTCGGCGTAGTAAGTAGATAACAACATAAATAATATAAAGGTAAACATAATTGTACTGTACATAGTATTGGTATAGTTGTTGATAAACGGCGAGCGCTAGTCGAAATGTACCTAGAGTGGTACCGAGCTACCTGTGTTTACTATGAATATTTACAATGATTTAAAATACGCTTGTTTTGACAGTTCTATTGTTGTTTTATTAATGCACTTTTGACAGAGTACATGCAATTGTAAATATTTACCCATTACCGCTAGTAACCACAGCGCTGGAAAATTTTTCATCCACAAGGATTTACCGCATTCATCACACGTTTTCCTACGCACCGATGCCGTAAGGAAACCGCTTCAAAACCCCTACCAAGGACCCTATGAAGTCAAAGAACGTGACGATAAAACTTATGTTATCATGGTCAACGGTAAAGTTGAAGAGATACGAGTTCTTGATGTCAGGCAACTATACATAAAAAAAAATTATATTACACACTCAAAAACAACGTCACCACTACCCTTCCATTGATCATTATCACGACACTAGACATTCAAGGAGGAATCCAGTTGTTCCACCTACTACTATGACATCCTTTGCCCAAAGACAATTCTATTACCTTGGTCCAAAATTATTCAACCTCTTACCCGATTTATGGAAATCGAAAAGCATAAGCATTCTGCGTAAATTAGTTAATTATTGGCTTCTAGACTTAGGAAGAGTCGAAAGCGAACTTATGATGACCAACAGATAAACAAAAATGTTCTGTACTCACATTTATTCATTGTTATTGGCAGTTAAAATTAATAAATGCGATCGATAATTTTTGTGATTGATAATGTTTATACAATATGTTTTCATGTACCTTGTTTATATTTTTCTTGATTATGTATATTATATTATATGTACCTTGATTATGTAAATTAATACACAGCACAGTAACAGCGATCAAATTAAGAAACCCACCTAATATTTTTCTTATATTGTAACTATAAATTGAATTAATCCAAAATGTTATCATGTACCCTGATACAGTGTTTCTTAATTATGCATATTATTACATGTACCTTGATAAAATTTATCAGGTGTTTTCATTAAAAAAAAAAACTAATATTCGGGTGTAAATATGTCTGAAAAAGTTTTAATTTTGATTACTTTGATAAATATATATGTATATAGACTATATATTACTAGCTTAACTATTAATGTAAAGTATGGAAATATAATTCATAACAGCAGCGTGTACAAATGTAAACTAAACCAGGCAATTTGGCTGTCCTAAACAGGGAAAATTTCCTAGTTGGACAGCCAAAGCTTCCTTAATATGTATGTAATTATTTGTATCTAATAAATAAATAAATAAAAAGGCCTACAGAAAAGTTATACATATCGCAGTTGCCGTCTGGTCCCCAAAATCTCCAAGTGCGTCTTCTGTTTCCTGGGAGAAAGGGCTGCCGTCGGACCAATGCAGCTCAAAATGACCTTCGTTTTACCTAGAAAAAGACAAAATTTGAGACCAATGATTACACTATTTTAGTATTGTACACATATTTAATAAATTTCATGGATAAAATTAATTACAAAATATTTTTAGAAAAATGGGACATGGTGATTGATTAATTCACTGTTGAACTTTCTTGTATGGGAAAAACTAGCGTTTTATGCAGTTTCTGCAGAATTTGTAGGGAGCGAAAACAAAACTTCTTGAGCGAGTTTCACTACAATATAAATTAGGTGTATACCTTCAGAATATTCCTTCAAATGAGGATTCCACACTGTTCAAGCGTACTGTAGGTGACTTACATCTTATAAATATTAGAAGAGTAACAAATTTAAGTGTTAATTATTATAGCCACAGCACTAGAAGTTATTCAAATTCTCCTGCAAGGGTTTCATATAATTTCCACAGCTTTGTCGTCAGCAAACATCATGGAAAATGCTGGTTAAATCTAAATACTTACATGATGCAATTCTGGAGAGGTTTAAATGACCTCGTTTGATGTAATCGTAGCTTTGTTTAGCAGTTTTAGCAGAGGCGGATTAACTGTTGAGAGCGCCCTAGGCAAGCACCTCATCGGCGCCCCTCTAGCGACCACATATTATAAATTTTAACAAGTACCTAAAGTAGCCGAATTTGTAGTTAGGTGGGTTTTACGTGAAAATAAAAATTTCGTGGGAGGGGGGGGGGGGGGTGGCTAGAGAATTTCAAGAAAATAAAATTTGTCCCGAAAAAAAATTCATGGGGGGGGGGGGTGGCTAGAGAATTGTTTAAAATTGATGTTTTTACGTGAAAATTATGTTTTTAACTTGACTCCCAGTCGCCTTTTAGATTTTTTCAGCGCCGATTCTCGTTCTGAGTAGCCTAAATGGCGATATATCGCCCTCGTTGGCAACACTGCCAGCTATCTTTTTTTTACATACCAAGTTTCATCACAATCGGTTCAGTAGTTTTTTTGCATGAAGAAGTAACATATACCTATACAAACACACACATATACACTTTCGCAGTTATAATATTAATAGGGATAATCAATAAAACATAAAAAATTTAAATGATCAATTATTTATGTAAAGGAATAAGTACTCACTAATAAGTACCTACCTAGAAATGCCTAGGATCCCTTTTTGTTTAAATTACGAATTTTATTTTATGCACTTTTCAAATGTCACTTATGTGTTGTCTTGGTTACACTTAAACAGCATTTATTTATGAACAGCATTGTGTACTCGCTATGTGGCTGACTGAGTGACTAATAAAAATAATGTAATTTTTTAATATAAAAAAGGACGACAAATAAACTTTAAATGTCGTTTCTTTGTACTTCAGAGCAACGCATTGTTTTATTTGTCTTATAAAACGATATTTTTAGTGAAGAAAAATGGAAAAGTTACGATTCACATTTACAGTGTTAGCAGCATTGGGTGGAAAAACCGGTGTGAACTGCATAACTTCAATCGAGTCACCCGATGAACATTTATTTGATATTCCTGATGATTTGAAACTTGCAAGAAAACACACCGCCATAACAACTACGGACGTTTTTACTAAAATTCAGAATTCTCTAAAGAAAAAACATCAAACACGGAAAATATTTATTAACCGGTATTTCAATGGAAGATGCTCCAAGGAACTAGCATCATTGATCCCCTCGGCACCGGTGCATAGTCGGGAAACACACCAAACGCGCGCCCAACATATGTACTCGGTTGACATTTGTCATGTGACAAATGTCAAACGGGTTGCTTCTACGACTCGTTATTGTGTTCAACAGCTCGGCTGTGGAACGATTTGCCGGGCTCTGTGTTTCCTCCTTCCTACAACATGGGTCTCTTCAAGACCCACGTTCACTCCTTCCTCTCCTCAAAAAGACCCTCCACACAGCATCTTCAAAAATGACAGAGGCCCTGAGGGAAATTATTGTCCTCAGAGCCTCTTGTGTTGGGTTAATGTAAAAAAAATATAGGAATTACCTTAACTTTTGAGTTTTAACTTTAAGTTTTAATTTTAACTGAATTTGAGGAAAATTTACTTAGATGAAGGTGGGAATTTACAATTTGGTGAACAATACCTGGACGAAATTAAACATGATACGAGACTTTCTGAAAATAATAATAGTAAGGGTGGTGAAAATAAAAATCTAGGAAAAACAGCAGAAAGATTTTTACTCGAAAAGTTTTCAGGAAAAACATCAAGTGTTAACCAATGGATCAATGATTTATTTATTTATTGTTTGAAACACTTACAGAGTGTTAACTTATTAAATTATTACATTAATATTATTGCGTGGGAATGTGCACAGATATTAACACTCCAATTAAAAATGTTCACAGCATGCGTAAACAAGGTTCAGTTGTTACTAGGCGAAGATGCTAGTAGTGAGAAAAAACAGAAATAATAATAATCAAAAAGAAATATAAAACATGAATATAAAACACGAATATAAAACATGAAATATAAAATATAGTGAGTGTACAGAGAAAGATGAGGAAGAAAAAAAGGAGAATAATAAAGCTAATAACTGTTATTAACAAATTATAACTGTTCTCCATGACATATTATGGTAGAAGATTGTTAATTTGTTTTTTAAAATGTGCGAGACTGTTTGCGAATATATTTATAAGGTCGCATTCAACTGTGTTGTACAGACGACACATTCGAGACAGTGGATTGAAGTATGCAATATTGTTATTAATTATTTCAATATGGAATATATTTTGACTCCTTAAATTAGGTATGTCTATTAGGAACTTTAATATGTATTTATATGTATATATTTTTTTAACCTTACTTATTCACATTTCTTTGTACATATAATGTATAATAGAAAATAGTATATAATAACATAATATAAAATAACAAATTGTATGTAATAACATAATAAGAAAACAAGAAATGAAAACCCACTAAGGCACTGCCTGACTTACTTATAATACCAGTGATGTGTACATCAAATTTATGATTTTGAGAATGAATGTACACGTTTCGAGAAATTAAAGGAGACAGAAAAAATTGAGGTTTTAAAGTATTTACTTGAAAAACAGTGCCTAGATTGGTACACTCGTATGTTAATAAAATGTACATTAAACGCACGATGAGCAATATGGAAAACATTTTTTTGTGAAACATACGGAAACAAAGGTTGGTCA
This sequence comes from Hesperophylax consimilis, assembly GCF_061612785.1. Classification (NCBI taxonomy): domain Eukaryota; kingdom Metazoa; phylum Arthropoda; class Insecta; order Trichoptera; family Limnephilidae; genus Hesperophylax; species Hesperophylax consimilis. The sequence continues at coordinate 13,605,095 of NC_142852.1, forward strand.
CAAGTTAAATATGCATTTGCATTTAAATTTCAAGCAGGTTAATTACGGGAATTAAATTTAAAAATTGGTATATACTAATCACAAAAAAAATTAAACATCTCTGCGTCTACATTTTTGTTTTGCGAAGTTGTCAATAACATCGTCATAGTTTAAAGAGAGCAGTAATTTGGATTCAATGTTAAGTATGGCTAACGAATTTAATCTCCTGTCTGTCATGGTTGAGCGAAGATAATTTTTCACTCTCTTTAGACAGGAAAAACTCCGCTCGCCACTGCAATTGCTGACTGCCGTCGATACGCACATTTTAAGGCTATGTCAATGTTTGGATAAATTGTTTCAAGTTCTTTTTTTCTTAGAACCTGTAAAATCGCTTTGGTTGTTCGGGGCAGATCTCCATCTCGAGCTATCGTTCTTAAATAAGAACGTAGATGGATACATTCATCAACAAAGCACTTTTCAAAATCACTAGAATATATTGTTACTAACATACTAGCACTATTTTGAACTTCTTCGGTGTTCAAATTGACCAAATTGCTTAAAAACGAAAATTTGGTATAAAAATTGCTGTACGCATCTCGTCTCTTTTGAAGTTCAACGACAAGTCTGTCTATAATTACTAAATATACTGTCACTCTAAATGTTTCCCGACCAGATAATGAAAAAGTAATATCTTCGGCAGATTCATCTGCTGTGAGTTTTCTCTTCCGTATCCTCTTGATGTCCTTTTCATATTCTCTGACTAATGCGAATTCTAAGGCTTGCTCTTCATATTTATTAAAATTTTCCCTTTCTGAAGAAATTATTAGAATCAGACTGTCATACATTTGAATAACTGTACAAATATCAATATCAACGGACTGTAATTTTTTATTGGTTTTATTCATGTAAACTAAAATAAAACCCCAAAACACGATCATGAAAGCAGTTTCTAGTCGTTCTAATTTCAATCTTATGTCTTTAGCTTCACATACAACAGAACGTTTTTCCTCTGTATTGCTCTCGATAGCAATTAAAGCATTGCAAATTTCTGGAAATGACTCTTTCAAACTTTTGCAAGCATCTGCTCGAGCTGACCAGCGTGTGTCAGATGGATTTTTGACAGTAGTTTTATTTTTTTTATCATTACCTAGGATTATTTGTGCTTGTAGAGTTTGCCATCTTTGAGTTGAAGCTGTAAAAAATGTGTAGATTTCTTGAAGGAGACCAAAGAACCAACAAGCTTCTTGAGCGCATTCAGCGGCACATTCACCCACTAGGTTAAGCGAATGTGCAGAGCAGGGTATATATTCTGCTAGGGGACATATTTCTTTTATTTTGGCCTGTAATCCATTGTAAATGCCTGACATATTTGCGGCATTATCATACGACTGGCCTCTACAGTCTAATATATTAATTTCAATCATGTCCAATGTTTTAATAATAGCATTTTGCTATGTCTTGTGATTTGTGACCGACATTTGCGATAAACTTAAGAAAACGTTCAACGGGCGTACCGTCGGTTTGAATGTATCGGATCACGAAAGTTAATTGGTCAATGTGGGAAATATCTGGTGTTGAATCCACTATTATTGAATAATATTTTGGTATCTTGATTTCATGTTTTATTTGTGTTAATATTTTGTTTGCCATCAATTCAATAAATTCGTCACACGTTGTAGAACTTAAGTAATTGGTATATCCCTTTCCCTTGCCGCCATATTGATCAATATGTTTACTTAAAAACGGATCAAACTCCGCTATGAGTTCTAGCGTCATTAAGTAATTTCCGTTATGAAGAGAGCCAAGTTTTTCGTCATGTCCTCTAAAAGGTAAACCACGCGATGCTAAAGATTTTACAGTGGCAACCACTCGTTTTAAAACTTCACGCCAATAAGTCATCTCTTCTAGAAATTGAGCGGCGAGCTCATGATCGACACGACCGTCAATGTTAGATCTACGTTGCAAGCTCAAAATACATGTTTTATGTTCACATGAGTTTTCGTGGCTTTCTAATCTATTCGATGCGTTCTTTCAATCATTAAAACCAACATCTTGTTTTCCAAAACTAGTTCCACCACCGAATAATAAACAAGGTCCACAATAAACTTTACCTGTGCTTGGAGAGTAAATAAGCCATTTCCTTGGAAGTTTTTCTCTATTTAACAACTTTCTTTCAAACATTGTTTTTGTTAAAAAACGTGAGATTTTATCTTCATATATTCTCTTACTCAATGAAAAATCTGCATTTTGATTTTGATTAAATCCATTAATTGCAATGTATTCTTGTGTTTCGTTATTGATATCCCACTTGACTGGGTCACATCCCACGATAAACAGTCTATTTTGCGACTGCCTCACAACTTCTACGGCTGACGGAGTAGGCAGCATGGACAAATCGTGTTGTTTAGAACTAGTAGGAATTTCACATTGAATAGACTCGGTAGAAGACGCACTGTGAATTGCGTTAGAAAATTCCGAATCATCACTTTTTAATTTAGAAAAAAATGTCTCAATATTTATTTTTTATTTTTTATTTTTTATTTTTTTTATTTATTATTTAACATTATAAATGATAACAATATGCATATGTTTCGTATGCTTTATAATATTTTGATTTTTTTCTTCTTTTTCCTTAGCCTTCCTTTTATAAGCTGCACCACTAGGTTTCTTCTTCAATTCACTCATTATTTGGGTAATGAACTAAAACGCAATGTACTAATTAATTCACACAAATACCGCTGCGAGTACGTAATCAATAGAAGCGCGCGTAACCGGCGACATCCAAGCTGAAAGTGATGAGTGTGACTGTCACCCCGTCATCCGTTCGGAAGTCCGGTGCCGGCCGCTTATCCCCTGCCCCGCTGCGCCCTTTGCCCTGCAATCTAGCAACGCCCGCGAACGAATCCACGAGCGAGCGGTCTTCTATTAAAAAATCATGCGATGGAGGCATGGAGGAATAATCAAGAAGGCGAGTATGCTTTGGAAGCTCTGCATCTATACAGAAGTAAATAATCTTTTATATTGTGTAAGCAGGTGCATACTTACTTACAAAATTAAGTTTATATATTTTCATTTATTATTATTCAGTTACAAAGGGGCGCCCGCCGGCGCCCCTTTGTAACTGGCGCCCCTAGGCACGTGCCTACTTTGCCTTAGGGTTAATCCGCCACTGAGTTTTAGCATCCTTATACGTGGTATAGTATCGCGTCGGAATACGGATAGGTCTGAAAAGGAAAATTAATTAAATTATTAGCCAATGTACATTCAAGAATCAGGAACACTGTACCAAAGAACGAGAGGTTAGTACCTGTATTTAACAACGGGTTCGGGTCCTTCTTTCAATTGGTGGAGATATACCTTATAACACACTTTAACACAATACGGCATTAATTTATCACCTTGAAGAATTCTAGCACGCAACATTATTTTTAGATGGGTTAGACGATTTTCAAAATTCAAAATATTTACGCTAAAAACTTCAACTGACTAACTTTCGAAATGGCGTCTTGGAAATTACCGTTAATTTTTATCGCAGCATAACACATGCTTAGCTTCTCTTTCTGTTACACAAGTCGCTATGTTAGAGAGCGAGAGATCAAACTACAATTTTTGCTCTGAGCCAATGAGATCTGAGCTTTCAGCCACAACAGCTTTGTCTATAAGAATTTGGGTTGGGAATAACTCCTCCCATCAGGGTTACAAGGTCAGACGGGAGTTATACGCCCCTGGTATTGACACATTGACAGATGGGTGAGGTGACGTCATAGTCTTAGACAAATCAAACAAAACAAAGACAAACCATTTTTTATAAGTACCAGAATATTGTATTTTATTTATATTAATTTTATTAATTCAATTAACCTTTTTTTAGAATTTTCAGATATTCTTCACATAAAAACACCCGTGAGTCTTTTTGGGAAATGTATCTCCCAGCCTGACAATGTCTCCAAAAAGTGACGCTATCTCATTTTGTGTTACTGTGAGATATTATATGTTTGAAAGAGTTTTCAAAAAATAAATCTTATCGTTGTGTGCGTTCAATATATTCATATTTTGATTCTAATCTGTCGATTTATATTATTAAAATTTGAAAAAGTATTCCAACTGCTTAGAAAAAGAGAAGAAAAACAGCGAATATATCTGAAATCGAACGTAATGCGATTATATTTTCCGGGCAGTCAGAACAACACAATTATTGAGCTTTTTTAAAAGTAAAAAAACAATAGGTATAACTGAATTACCTATAAATAAAACTACCAATTTTGACATTTCATATGCATTCTGATGGCGACATGCTATACTAGCGCCTTCTAACGCCATGAGTTGTGCGCCTTGGTTTTCTTTTATACTATTTTGTTTGAAACATATTCTTTATTTTACCTTCATAAATTAGGAAATCGAAAAAAATAGGTAACGTACAAACGACCCTTATGCTTTTTTTGATGGTACATAAAAAAATCAAAACGGTTTTTAACTTTGTCTCTCATACTTTAGAAAGTAATAATTACAAATAAAATTGTAAGAAATTTTACAAACAAATACGTACATAAATAAATAAACACATATTATATACTCGCTGTACCCCGTCACGCGTTGCTGTGGTTGATTATGCCTGTGCAGAAAGAGAAACAATAGCGCGATAACAATAGCATTTACGTCAAAGAGATGGTGCTGTTTCGTTGAAATATTTAAATGCAACGTTGCCACAAAATTTCAAAGCAATCGGTGAAGAACTTTTAGAGATTTATATTTTGAACAAACAAACTTTTTCATATAGGTACCTAAATGGTTTAAGCAAGTTGATGATAATATAACATTTATATTCACAGTGATTTTCATAAATTTGTAAACATTTTTTCTAACACAAATGTTACTGATGCAAATTGTGTTTATAAGCGTGAAGGTCTGTCATTTTTCAGTTCCTACTTGAATAAAATAATAAAAATGATTTATATAGTTTATGACTGTCTATACTCTTTGCATATTGATCTATATAGTTTATGACTGTCTATACTCTTTGCATATTGATCTATATAGTTTATGACTGTCTATAATCTTTGCATATTGATATATATATAGTTTATGACTGTCTATACTCTTTGCATATTGATCTATATAGTTTCTGACTGTCTATACTCTTTGCATATTGATAAACGACCGGGAGTCCCCCCAAAAATACATATTAAACTAAACAATAGACAAAAGAGATACCAACTTCTTACAAACAGGAAACTTTTAAGCTCAGCCACTGCGCAAGATCCAGAAAGTCAACGAATCTACATCAGCGAAATTCTCAGTCCTCATTACAAAGACCTTCTATGGAGAACAAAATCAAAGGCGAAAGAAAGGGGATATAATTATGTGTGGTACAAAGATTCAAAAATTATGATTAGAAAAAAAGAAGGAGAAAAAATCATCTATATTAAACACGCTGATGATCTGTTAAAAACGGTTTAGATGCTTCTGGAGAGCTCCAACGCCGGTTAGTTATTGGCCCGATCACCCTTCATAATCAAACGGTAAGGAGAAACTTCACATTTATTGTTTCGAACTACAACAATAATTATCCACTTCGGTAATTCTCTATCTGCAACTAGGGTGAAACTCCCGGTAACTGCCACGGACAGTGGAGCTCCCATAAACATATAAACTATTTTTTTAAATTTTCGTATAATTATTATATCAACATGCCTTTCTCAATGGAATTTTTTGATGAGGAATTACACAACCAAAACCTTTCTTACGCAACTTCAGATACTAATATGTGTAAACGCCTGATTGGAAACTCTGCCAATACAAAAATTATGCACCAAAACATAAGATCTATAAATAAAAACTTTGACGAACTCTTAATTCAACTTCACCACATAGATATTGTTTTCAACATAATCATTCTGACCGAGTGCTGGTTGTCAAACACATATATACCTAAAATCATAAAAAAATTACACATCACACAATTCAACTACGTTTGATAATCAGAACGATGGGATTGTTGTTTACACAAAAAATAATCAAAACTTCACAGTAACCGAACTAAAAATTCAGGATGCAAGTTGCACACAAATAGAATACAACAATGATACAGTTATCCTCGCTATATACCGCTCGCCATCGACTCGTAACATCACGCCATTTCTAAACAGTCTTAGTTGCACACTTTCAAATCTTTCCAATACCAAAAATATCATAATAATGGGCGATCTAAATATTAACATACTACCGAGCAACCAACACCACCAAAGCCAAGACTATATCAACATGCTAGAATTTCATGGATTAGTGAGTACCGTTAACTCACCAACAAGAACGACAAATGGATCTATATCATGCATTGACCACATTATGGTAAAGTCAAAAAAACCATCTAAAAGTATCGTCTACAAATCAACTATCACGGACCATTATTCAACTATCTTTGCACTACAAACAGCTATCCAAATAAATAAATGTAGCCTGCCTTTAGCATACAATAAAATCAACTTTCAAAATATAATAACCAATTTTAAGAACAAATCATGGCAAGAACTCTTCCAAATTAAACAATCGGAGGACGCATGGATATACTTTATTAACTATTTGAAAAACGAATTACACCACAATACCCTGACGATGACCAAAAATATAAGTAACAAATTGAAACCCTTGAAACCATGGATTAACCACTCCATTATAAATTGCATTCACAAAAGAAACACGCTACACAAAAAAACCAAAGAAAATCCGTATGACCAACTAACATTCAACTATTATAAAAAATATAGAAACATGTGCTGTAACGTCATCAGAAAAGCAAAAGAAATTTACTACTCAGAAAGAATTGAAGAAAGTAACAATAATCCCAAAAAATTATGGGAAATACTTAGAGAAGCCACAAACTCGCAAACTACAAAAGAGAAACAGAGCATAAATAAACTTTCTATTGATGGACATATTTTTGAAACCACAAAAAATCCTAAGCTCGTTGCTGATCATGTAAACAATTTTTTTTATTAATATCGGTCCAAATCTTGCTTCTCAAATTGCCCAGAGCGGAATCACCCAATCTACCGATACAGTGGTTCAAACAAATAACATAAATACAAAATTTCTATTCCAAAGTGTGTCACAGGAAGAAATTCTCAAAACAATTAATTCTCTAAAAAACACTTATTCTGCTGGACCAGACGAAATTTCAACCAAAATCCTTAAAACGCTGTCTTCGGAGATAACATTGCCACTAGAATACCTTATAAACCTAAGTATTACACAGGGCTACTTCCCCTCTAACCTAAAACAAAGTATCGTAATTCCCATCTACAAATCTGGAAACAAGTCAGATATCAATAACTATAGACCAATTACTTTACTGAATAGCTTGTCTAAAGTTTTTGAAAACCTTATTAATACACAACTTTTAAAATTCATCGAGAGCCATAAAATACTTTCAAAAAATCAATATGGTTTTCAAAAAAACAAAAGTACCTCAGATGCCATTGCCAGGGTGACAGACTTCATTGTAAAAAGCCTTGATAAAGGAAATAAATGTATTTCAATCTTTTTAGACCTCTCTAAGGCTTTTGATACAATATCACACTTTAAACTAATTAAAAAACTTCAAAAAATCGGCATCACGGACAAAGAGCTAAACTTCTTTAAAAGCTACCTAAATGGACGCAAACAACAGGTTAAAATACATAATACCCTCAGTAACCAGCGCTCAACTGACTATGGAATTCCACAAGGAAGCGTATTGGGACCAACTCTGTTCTTACTGCATATAAACAACTTTTGCAACCTTGAAATTGAGGGAAGCATTGTTAGCTTTGCCGACGATACTGTCTTACTGTTTGAAGACAACAATTGGTCAGCAGTATTTAAAAAAGCTGAAAAAAATATTAACTTAGTTAAAAAATGGTTAGATATAAACACGCTTACCCTTAACACGAAAAAAAACAAAAAAAATCACTTCAAGCATCAATACTGCAGGCCAACCTAATGATGATTACTCCATAAAAATACATAACTGTACGAATTCCAATGTATGCAATGAGTGCCCCTGTATAGAGCGAACTCCACAGATGAAGTACCTCGGCCTCACCATTGACCCATACCTCAAATGGAATATACATACTCAGATCATTGCGAATAAAATTAGGAAAACAATACATTTCTTCAGATCCGTAAGGAACTTCCTTAACTTACAAATTCTAAAAACGATTTATTTTGCATTAACCCAATCTATCATTGAGTATGGAATCATTGCATGGGGAGGGGGTACTTCATCAGCTCTAGATCCTGTTGAAAAGGCGCAGAAAACAATTATGAAAATTATTCTCAAACTTCCTCAAACTGCAAACAGTAACTTAATTTTTAACATAATGAGAGTATTTGATGTTCGACAGATCTATGTAAAAACTATCCTCATGCATCTCTTTAAAAACAAAGACGTGCTTTACGAAAAAAAAACTAACTTTAGATTTACGCGTAATTCGAACAAAGACATGTTGCAAGTTCCAGCACTTTCTTCCACCTTTGGTCAACGTAGCTTTGGCTACTTTGCCACAAAGATCTTCAACATGCTCCCGGAAAATATTAAAGAGAGTCAAACACGGAAAGAGTTTTAAAAAAATGTTAAAATTTGGATTTATTCAATTGATCGAGCCTACACCGGTGCCCTCACCCAAACGCCTTGTCATTGACAGTTATTGCAGTATGTACGGTGCTAAAACTTACTATATACGTATTGTGTAAATGCAAACAATAATGAAAAGTAACCAAATGCCTTGTCACAGTGAGTTATTATAGTATGTATTGTGTTTAAACTTATTCTATCTGTATCTTCAATATGTAAACAATAATGTAACCTAAAATAATGGATTGCTGTATGGGAACCCATACATTTACATATTAGCAAACCATAGACAAAATGGAGAAATAATAAACTAAAAATTCTGCCTCAATACAGGTTCGCCTAGTGAGGCAGGTTATGCACAACCTAAAATATAGTATATTATACCATTTCTATATAACACTCTTACATTGATAAATATTTTTTCTTATATTAGAAACTGCAGAATTATTGTAACATTATTATTTCAACAATTTCATTGTTTCTAACTGACATATAATTATACAACTTACTAATGATATATTATATATATTCTGTAATTTTTTGATGAAATAAAAATAAATTGATCTATATAGTTTATGACTGTCTATACTCTTTGCATATTGATCTATATAGTTTATGACTGTCTATACTCTTTGCATATTGATCTATATAGTTTATGACTGTCTATACTCTTTGCATATTGATATATATATAGTTTATGACTGTCTATACTCTTTGCATATTGATCTATATAGTTTATGACTGTCTATACTCTTTGCATATTGATCTATATAGTTTATGACTGTCTATACTCTTTGCATATTGATCTATATAGTTTATGACTGTCTATACTCTTTGCATATTGATCTATATAGTTTATGACTGTCTATACTCTTTGCATATTGATCTATATAGTTTCTGACTGTCTATACTCTTTGCATATTGATCTATATAGTTTATGACTGTCTATACTCTTTGCATATTGATCTATATAGTTTATGACTGTCTATACTCTTTGCATATTGATCTATATAGTTTATGACTGTCTATACTCTTTGCATATTGATCTATATAGTTTATGACTGTCTATACTCTTTGCATATTGATATATATATATATAGTTTATGACTGTCTATACTCTTTGCATATTGATCTATATAGTTTCTGACTGTCTATACTCTTTGCATATTGATCTATATAGTTTATGACTGTCTATACTCTTTGCATATTGATCTATATAGTTTATGACTGTCTATACTCTTTGCATATTGAGTCTAGTTTTTGGACTGTTGAGATTTGAAATTAAACAACTTTTGCACTTTGTTCAACAGTTAATAGATATTTTTAATTCACATGAGTATTAATTTATTTATATAATTGAAAAGGTTTGTAATTACTAATATTTTATTCTGCTAATTTTGGGATATTCCATCCTTGTTGCTTAGGGCTTAATTGAGAAAATATTGAAACACTATGATAATTATTGTTATTAGGGTTTTCCATTTATTTGGGTTTATACTTATTATTTTATTCATTTGCATACTTAAATTGTTCAACAATTGTTCAACACTGTTCTCTGAAGTAAAATTATTCTAAGTGAATTTGAAGACTATAATGGATATATTAATGGTGTTTGAGCGTTATTTTTTTTTTTTTTTTATTTTTTTTTTTTTTTACAGTATTACCGCACAAGAGTCCCAACTGCTCCCGTCTGGAGCCAGTGAGACTATGGCATCCCCAATTGGGGTATGTTGTGAGGCTGAGGGTATTGGGGAGGGGAGGGAGATGGGGAAGAGGAAGGTAGGGAAGTACCTGGCTATTCAGATCTGGTCACCAAACACGGCTAAAGCCATTTCAAGCAACGTTTCAATTCTGAATGGTGGTCTTACACCAGGGCGATACTGAGAGTATCTTCCACTCTGGAACGTGCCGCAAATATACTATATATTATTTTAAATTAATTAATTGTGAAATAACACAAATTAATCAAATAAAATTTATTTGCGCACGCCGGGTTCGAACCCGCGACCGTCGGATCTGTAGTCAAAAGCGTATACCACTAGACCACGCCGGCCGTCCAACTGTTTATTCGTAACATATTTAAGATAAATTTTCTTCGCTAGGCGATTAATTTCTGGTGATTCTAATCTATATAATTTTGTCCTTTGTTTATTTATTTATTTAAACGCCATAAAATGATTGAAAATTTTTTTACAATTATTTTTGGCAGTTCGGTTAACGTTGAAGTAACTTTGAAGAACTGAACCCATCGTAAATCAACAGGCAATGTTGAATCACTAGATTGTACGAACTTAGGAAATACTTGGTATAATTTTCGGGTCTCGTCATAAAGTTTATCTTCGTCGACATTTTTCAAACCGAGTGATTCGACAGCTTCCACAGTATCCTCGTAACTCACTGAAGATTTTGAACACAGAATCCTCAAAATCATAATTTTTCTGTATGTATTCAAGAGTTCTACTGTAAACCTCATTGGCTTCCTTTTTTAATTGATCTTGATCAGAAGGCCTCAAAAACTTTATGTTTCTCATTATTTTGGCACCGTACAATTCATCGTGCATTCACTCAGTCGGACAGTCACGAGTCAGACAGTCGTCTGTCGCTTCACTGCCACCGCCCGGTCTGACCCGGAGATATCGATGTTAAACCCGGACATGCACCATGCAAACCCGTAGACTCCGGGTCAAACCCGAGAGGTGGCAGCCCTAGTTGTAGTGTGGTCATTTAATAATTTAACTAACCATCACGCCGTTTCCCCGCAGGGGTAGGCAGAGAGGACTGACCGCTAAACAACTCGGTCACACCACACACTCCTTGTCTCATTCACATTCATCCATCGTCTCATAGATACTCTTCTATTATTCTGACTCTTGACATGGCCCGACTCGAGTATCTGATTCACTTGATCGTGCCATGTCTTCCTCGGGTATCCCCGACTTCTGCTACCATTCGTATTTGCATCATATATCCTCCTTACACTCCTTTCTTCGCTCATTCGCTTTATATGCCCAAACCATCCGAAGCATCCCTTTCTTAATCTTACTCATTACGCTTACACCAGGCTTGCACTCTTTGCGGATCTCCACATTCCTCACACCATCACACATGGTTTTACCACATATACGCCTCAGGGATCTCATATCAACGGCATTCAATCTACTTTCATCCTTTCTTCTCCATGCCTCACTAATAATTTAATGAAACAGAAATCTAAAGTTAAACGATTTAGAAGGAAAGCAGAAGGGATTAAGCTAACATTAAATGTTATTATTTATTTTTGTATATTTTAATAATAATAAATGTTGTATTTTCAAATATACAATAAGTCTATTTATATTCTCATATGTCTAAATGCTATTTAAGTTATCCCTATTTTTCCTTGCTTTTGTATGGTTTATCTATTATGTACCTATCATCTTTGAAGTACACCTATCTCTAGTAGGTATGATAAAATATAGATTACATACTTACAGTAGAAAGTGCAGTAGTTTATAGTAGACTGGCATCCTTCAATTGAGAAATATTTTAAGATTTGGAAATGGGAAGTGAAAGAGATCTTACAGAAGCGACATAGTTTGAGTTCGAAGAACTTCCTTACGCGATTGTTTTACAAATTAGGTTGGAACTTTACCCTAGCTCTTTGTTGAGTTACTCCTGCTCTGATGCTCAGCGCCCTTGAGGTGATTTTGCACAAAAACGGCGCTATACAAGTCATCCAATTATTATTCTTTTTTATTATTATGACGGATGATGTAGAACTCAGGTTTGTGGTCCCAGGTGGAACTGTGTTACCAAGTTATTAGTAGGAATTTCAGGATGAGAATTTGGAACAATGAAAAATCAGCAAAACATAAATCAAACTAAATCCGAAAAAACACAGCATAATGTAATCATTTTTATTTACTAAATATTGCCATTTCAATAACAGAAATATGTACTTTAATAATGATTTGCGCAAAGAATGTATGTTTACTCATTAATATTTTTTTTGACGATAAGGGGAAAAATATTAATTTTGATATGTCCAAAAGGTAGTTTGAAACATGCTGTATGTAATCACCACATCTGTTTGAGTGGGTACTATGTAAAACAAGTAATATTCAATGTTATTGAACATAGGTATTATTTAGTAGCTGATGGCCTTTTTAGGACAATTCTTGCGGGCCACACAAGTGGCATCCGCAGCACTCTTCTTCAGGAAGCCGGCCTTGCAGCGGCACCCCTTTGCTGGCACCTTGTCCTTGCATTGGGCCACCGTGGGGCACTCACACGTGCCACCGGCGCAGGGACTCGGAGAGGCCACCAGTTCAGAGTTGGGGTCAATGCAGCCTGGAATCAGAGTGTTAATTTGTTACAATGTTGAACATGTGGGCTTGGGTGCGAAAATGAACAATCTGAATTGATATTGCTTATTCAATATGCGGTGCTAACAGTATGGAAGATTGACACCATCTACAGTTTCTTTTGTTTAGAATTAACAAATGCTTGTGTAGTTAGATACAATGCAGAATGAGTTAATGATAAATATCAATAATTCCACAGTTATATTTTTACAAAAGTTAGTACAAAAGCAGTACGAATTCTTGTCGTGAAAATGAACTCTTGTAGCTGGTGGACGAGTTTGTGTATTGAGAGATGGAAATGTTCAAAAAGGGATAAATGTAGGACTGACAGCGGTAGTGGCTAATGAAAAGTTGTCAAGAGAAGCAAAGGCTAACAGTCCACAATGGAGTGTTGGTACACACCCTGGTGTATGGCAGTGAGGCTTGATTGAGACTGGTACAGGAATGATGTAAGAGGAATGCTTATTGAAAAGATTGTTTCAGTTGATGCCGCTATACCATCAAATCGATACCCTTTAGTCATAATCAGACACTAAAAAAGAGGTTCGTACCAAAAGAAAACCCTTTTGATGTAACTGTGCATTCTCTGGGTCAACGCTCTCTGAGCCTTTGAAGTTTCTGTGTCTTTTGGTGGTACAACAAATAAAAAAGTATTACTTTTATAGGAAACACACAAGAGGTACTGCAAGGATTAGTATTGGGTCCAACATTGTTTGTAACTTTCATAAAAGTTACCGGCCGTAGCTTGCCACTGGGTTGACCTATAGCACAGGTTATTCATTGAATTGTTCTCGGGGCGGTGGTATCCAAAATGTGAATATTTGTAATTCATCAGTGTTCTTACATTTTTCTGGTTTGACGCACTGATTGGCCAGGCCTCTCACGAATCCAGGTAGACAGCGACACGCGACAGAGCAACCGGGCGGCTTGGTACATTTGGCAGCTTCACCTGAAAACACCATGTAGGCCAATCAATAAAGAGTTTGAGGTATGCAAAAATTCCCCCGTCGATGAAATTTTTGCAGTCACGTGGAGTATCATTTAGGGATGACGAATTACAAGAGATCCAACAAAATATTTAACGGGAAGTTAGTTATTTTTATCAAAAACTGAAAAAAAATTATAACTCTCGCTGGAAAAGTATTTCTTTCGAGAACTCTTCACATATTGTTAGTATTAATTAATATCCACCTGATTAAATAGAAATCCAACAATATTTTTGTAGGGAAAGTGTTTTTTTTAAAGGAGATTTGTTTTTTAACTCTATTGTTACCGGGAAAATTACTCCCTCCAATTTTTGATCACGGAGTGTCTTTATATTGGTGTTTGCTTTATTTAATCAAGAGATCCAACATTTTTTTCTTTTGGAACATGCTTTTTTGATATCAGTCAAAAATATCGCTCCGGAAAAATCATCCGTCCAATTTTTTTACGCAAAGTTGATGGGATAGCTATGTAAAAACGATTTCTGCAAAGATCCAACAAAATTTTGAACGGCAACCTATTTTTTAAAATTAATTTCGAACGCACGCTCATTTCGCGTGATTTTTGGATGAACGGGAGCCCGCGGGGTAAGGGGAGGGGTGGGGCTAGTCGCACGGGGGGCAAGCGAGCCGTTCGGCGCGAGATATAGCTGACCGCTGCCCGCCGAGTAAGCCGCGGTGGGGACTTGGGGAGGGGTGGGAAGCCGACTTGATGTTTTTTGTGTTTGGTTGTCCGAAAATGTGAAAAATGCATTGAATATTATACCTCAATGGAAGAATGAATGTTTTAAACAAAATCTGTTTCTATTACTGTAAAAGTGTTTTATAGTAACCATAGAATTAAATTAAATTTTACTAGTGGTTTATATGCGAAGTGCAATATAAACAAACTAAATATATATTTTTAAATTATTGTGGCATTGTAAATGAGGTTGTTTCATAATTTTCAAATTCTCAATAAAAAGCAACACAAACAGGCATTTCCGAAAGCGTTGTTAAAACCAATGAAGGAGACGTTAAGCTTCTATAATATCAATTTTAATTTTAAAATACTTGCATAATATAATGTTATTTTAACCAATTCTTTATCTTGACAACTGCCTATTTATGTGAAAATTAAATGGGTGTAGTTAGTGTGGAATAATAATATTAATTATAAGACATTATAGGTAACTACAATACAATGACAACAATTGGGATCAGTTCTTATTTTTAACGTTTTATTGTTGAATCAAAATCTATTATAATATGAAAAAAAGTTTTACACCTTAAAAACATTACTCTGCGAAACTAAAATTAGAGATCATTTACTAACTGACCAAAAAATAAAACAAAAATACAATAAAATAAGGTACAAAGGTTGATATTATTTTTGTTATTATAGAAACAGAAGATAGAAAAAATATAGAAATAGAACTACATTTTAAAATACACATTTTTTTCACAATAAGATCATAAGAAATATTTTCATACTATCTAAAATCTAGATAAAACAAATAACATGTCCCACATAATGTGTTAATTGCGAGGAAAAAAATTAAATTAGCTGTTAATATAAAAAAAATCTGTGTTTCAAAAAAGGTTTGTTGAATTAATTCGGATGAAATAATTACGCTGCAAACTTGGATTTTTTTGAAGAAGATGGTTGTTCACTTTGCAAATCACTTTCACTACTATTGTCATAATTAAAAATATTGATGCCAATGTATTTAAGAAAACATATGGGAGGGGATCGAATAATGGGATTGACTATGGGAAACGGCGGACTAATGACCGAGCCTTTCCACGCGGTGGCTTCGGTTAGTACTAGACATGGGCAGATTCATTCACAATAATGAATCAATTCATTCTTATTCACCTGGTCAAGTGAACTAATTCATCGAATTTATTCATTTAATTCCTTGATTCGACACTTCATTTTGGTTTTGTACCTAGATTGCTCACATTTAGGAAACTTAAAGAAAGCAATAATGAACCATTTTTTCGCATTCACATAAACGTGTTCGTTTTGAAAAAAACATTTTAAATAAACACACAAAAATATCAAATATAGGGATTTATTTTGTACATTGCAGAAGTACATTTATAACTTTACTTAGAAAACCTGTATTTGTAAGCTTTACACTTTATAGCACAGAGTTCTTAAAGCGAGGAGAGCTTTGGAGTAACTTTAGTAAAAAACAATATGTCGTTCCACAAAATAAACATATTACAAACTTTATAATAAATATGTTATTTTACGAACAAAAATAAAAAGTAATTTTACAAGTCACTAATAAAATCGTTGAGATGGGTGCCGCAAAGGACACGGAAGGCGCAGGGCGCTGGACCTGGAGAGGAATAGTCGGATGTTTATTTTTTAACTCCCATTTCTAAATTGTGGAGCAATGCATCCCTCCATCTACTTCAGAAAAGTAACACCAAAGTTCGATCCTTTTTCTGAGACATCTTGGCTATTCAATATGTTGCTTTTTCCTATAAAAAACGACAAACATCATTAAACAATACCAAAAATAAAAAGTCCCACTCGATTTTTCTTTTTTTTTGCATAGAATTTTTTTGCTGGCAAACTGAATCCCAGAATAAAAATTATTATTATCTTTCTTCGTAAAACTATCTACATATTTACTACAAAAAGTAGGTAAAATATATTATTTTAGGGGCAATGAGATACGTTCTTAAAGCAATTATAAGAACTACATTATTATTATCCCACTTTTGTATATCCGACCCGTTCACCTGGAATAAGCTTGAAATAAATATATATTATATTTATTTATTTTAATGTTTGCAGGTACTTACCTCAATGGTAATTTTAAATCCATACGCCAAATAAAAACTGATTGAAAGTCTGAAATTGAGTGGCATACAATTCAGTACAAAAATACAGAAATCAAAACATATTACTTGTTATCATCACACACAATTCGACAGTCAACTGATCTCGTTTTACGTCTACAAGTAGGCAGGTACATAAAAAACATACTTATAGGAACAATAACGTAAACATCGTTTTGTTTCTAGGCGTATTGCAATAATTTTCGTACGTGGAAGGGAGAAGAATATAGGAGATACTTTCGCTTTTTTACTAGGATTCAGATTTATTTTGTGTGGTTGGTATTTCCAGCAAATGTCATATTACTTTGTAGTTGCTTTGAAATCTCGCGAACAAATGTAATATGGCGTTATGATTTTGGTTGACGACCGGTGTATTATCGTATGTATATGTGAAATAATTAAAACGAAATAAAAATTTGAAGTGTATATTTTTTTAGGTTTTCTTTAACATTAAGAGTCACTTTTAGTAATAATATAACTAAATTCAAGTATCAATTCAAATAAACATTCCATATTTACCGTGAAGCGGAATTCCAAATTTACCAAATTTTACCAAATCAAATCAAATTTACCAAAGTGTGTTATGTTTTGTTATGAATTAAATTATTAATAAAAATGTACTTTAATTATCGTTGAATGTGCCAACCCTTATCATAAAGCCACATTTTTTTATGGTTTTTACCCGGTTTCAGGGCAAATATCAATTCGTTTCAGAATTGTGTTATTAATTATTAACTTATTAACTGCCAACTTTATTTTCGATTTTAATAGAAGTATTGTCATGTTTTTTTTCTTTTCAATGTAACTATGTAAAAAAAGTTTGTTGAAAAGTGTAATCAATTTATTGATAAAATTGATGAGTTCAGATTCTTTTTCGAATAAAAATGGAATTTACAAAAAGTCCATATTGGATTTATTAATCCATAAGGAATTGTGGTTTTAAAAGCTCGAATCGAAAGCAGATATACGAAGCGTTGTCAATAAACCATGCAATTTGCCCTTTGTTAATTTTACACAGACTCTAGAAGCGGCCGTCAAACGCGTAGCGTAGTCCCGAATGGAACTAGCCCTACCCCTCCCCTTACCCCGCGGGCAGCGGTCAGCTATATCCCGCGCCGAACGGCTCGCTATCCCCCCGTGCGACTAGCCCCACCCCTCCCCTTACCCCGCGGGCTCCCGTTCATCCAAAAATCACGCGAAATGAGCGTGCCTTCGAAATTAATTTTAAAAAATAGGTTGCCGTTCAAAATTTTGTTGGATCTTTGCAGAAATCGTTTTTACATAGCTATCCCATCAACTTGGCGTAAAAAAATTGGACGGATGATTTTTCCGGAGCGATATTTTTGACTGATATCAAAAAAGCATGTTCCAAAAGAAAAAAATGTTGGATCTCTTGATTAAATAAAGCAAACACCAATATAAAGACACTCCGTGATCAAAAATTGGAGGGAGTAATTTTCCCGGTAACAATAGAATTAAAAAACAAATCTCTTTAAAAAAAAACACTTTCCCTACAAAAATATTGTTGGATTTCTATTTAATCAGGTGGATATTAATTAATACTAACAATATGTGAAGAGTTCTCGAAAGAAATACTTTTCCAGCGAGAGTTATAATTTTTTTTCAGTTTTTGCTAAAAATAACTAACTTCCCGTTAAATATTTTGTTGGATCTCTTGTCATTCGTCATCCCTAAATGATACTCCACGTGACTGCAAAAATTTCATCGACGGGGGAATTAATGCTTGGGTTAGCCTCATTTTGAACCTTTATTGACTGGCCTAATGGCGCAAGTCCGGTCCGCGCACAGCGCGCAGGTGTCCACTATTTCATTCGCACCACATTGGGGGGCTGGAAATATTAAGAAATTCGTAATAATATGCAAATTCAAATCAGAAGGGGCTGCAATGCATAAGATATGTGTCCACTCTCAATAGTAATACACCATAAAAATTGCATTTGAAAAAAAAGTAATTATTCAATTCTTAAGTGAATAATGGAAATTTCTTGCTTTTCAAGGAAATAAGATGACATTGTGATATTTTAAAATAAGATATTTGGTAATAATATTGATATTTAAATTGTGAGTATTAGTTTGATGAAAATAATAGTAATTACTTATTGGTGTAAATTGTGTAATTATGTATGTATCAAAGGACCATTGATTGTATATAATGTTAAATAATATATGTTGAGTGATCTCATTTGATTCAGAGTTATTGAAAACATAGTAAACATTATCTCAGTCGACCTTGGAGGATATTATTCCTCCAAGCCCTTGATCTAGTTTATAAACATTTATTTAAGAAGAAAGTCATCTAAAAGAACTAACTTGGCCGCGCAATACACTTCCCGCCCTTGTCCTTGACAAATCCACTCTTGCATTTGCAGCCATCTGCTGGGTTTGCGTTCAAGTCTCCCTGGCATGGTTTAGCTGCAAAAAGAGTTATCCAAAGGCATCGATAAGAAAATTTTACATACCTATGTAAAAATGTACGACACTTATAATACAATGTACTCGTTTGGGGTTTTTGGTTGGGTAAAAGATAAATATTTGACGGCCTCTGATGTCGAGGGGTAAGACTATCAATTGAGAATCTGTAGTTCGCTGGTTCGAATTGGATCCCATCCCGCACAAGTAAAGATAATTTGAAATTTTGACAATTATTTCATCAAATATATATTTGCGGTACGTTCCAGAGTGAAAGATACTTTCAATAGCGCCCTGGTGTAGGACCAACATTCAGAATGGAAATGTTGCTTGAAATGAATTTATATGGTGTGCGGTGACAAGATCTGAATACTCAAGTATTCCTCCACCTTCCTCTTACCTATCTCCTTAACGACCCCACTATATCCAGCTTCACAACACATCTCACTGGCTCTAGGCTGTTGAAATTCTTGTGTGGTAATCCAATTATGCGACTGTCATGATTCCGGGAGGAACAAAATATGGTGGTAGCTAGTCGCTAGTACCCAAAAAGCTTTGTAACAAGTGCAAAAAATTAAATGAGCCATGAAAACTTTTTAAAAATCACAAAAAGTGCAGAAAATCTGATGATGGTTGGTGGTTTTTAGGAATGAACTGTATACTGCTGGCCGGAACGCCTTGCAGAAGCATTTATTGTTGCAGATCTTGTTGATGATGGTGAGACACTAGCAAGTGATCACACAGTAAGACACTTAGGTTTGATAGTTGTTTGGATGTTGTTTGGACTGGTCTAAACACTGCTCGACTGAAATGCAGACATTGCTGGCGTCCCTTGAGAAGCCCACCTTGCAGTAACACGTCTTGTCGAAAGTCTTGTTGATGATAGTGGAACCCTTGTAAGGATATTTCAGTAAGGCACACAGATCTGATAGTCGATGGTTGTTGTTTAGACTAACCTGGACACTGCTTGACTGGAATGCAGACGTTCTTGGCGTCCCTGGCGAAGCCCGCCTTGCAGTAGCACTTTTTGTTGCAGGTCTTGTTGATAATAGTACAAGGTTCCCCAAGAGTGGCGCAAGTTGTGTCGCAAGCGGAGCCGCAGTCAAAGAACTCGTTCACTCCGCATTTTGCTGGAGGTAAATACATAAATAGACTTTACTATTTGGTGATATAAGGTCACTGGCGGTGGACTGATCTAGTGGAAAGCTCGCCGATGGATTAGTTTGGGAACATAAATACACTGAACGGAACTCTTAAAAGAGAAGGCGATTTTTTACACTTCCACGTTTAAAAAACTAGTTTTGATGATTAGTGGCAGTCAGGAGACCTCAGTGCTTCTTACTTATTTGGAATGCTAAGTGAATGGTAATTTTTAAGAAAATTGGGAGTGAATATAGATTTTGTGGAGACATAGGTTTTGTTGGAATCAAAATTTAATGCGTGTTGTCATTCAGAAATTTCAACCGTATTTGTTGAGCAAACGTTTTGCGTATTTTGGTTCCAAGGGAGTTACAAGTTCTAAGAAGTATATTGTATAATTTCACTAGAGATCTGATGGTTCTCAATTGTCTTGACATAACTTAAAATTGAATACAACTTACACCTATAAATGCCCGGAAATTGGTGGTAAATGTCATAACACGTTAATTATTATGAAACCATATTTGGTCCCAAACATCACTTGAATTTGGTATCCTGATATTTAACGGGTTAAGGCGATATATCAAGAAAATAAATTGACTTACTGCAGTCTACAATTGGAATGCACTTCCCCCCAGCAGTTTCCCTCACGAAGCCCTCATCACAGATGCAGCCAGCGGTGCATTGCGAAGTGCAGTTGAAGTTGGTGATGCCAAAAGTGGCACAAGTCCTCGCGCAATCGTCGTTGCCGCAAGTCGAGTACACTTCGTTGGCAGCCGGACACTTGGGAACTGTAACATCAAGATGTCGGGTGAAAAATATACGAATGAGCAAGCAAAGTGAAGAGATCCAACTCATTCAAGTCGAAAGTGGCAAACGCTTTTGTTTTTGGATACGTCTGGGAGAAATTCAAATTGTGGGGCTAGTGTATTGTTAGTTGTTAGGCGTCTTTGTCTGCGGCCAGGAATGGCTACATAATAATGATAATAATTTATTTATTTCACATAAAAATCATACAATAAAACATGCGGAAACTTTGACTAGCCAACTAGGAATGGATCCTGTTTTAGGCCAGTCAAATTGAAAGTTTAGTTCATATCATAATTTAAAATAAAACCGGTAAAGTAAATAAAAGCCAGTTCGCTGTCCTAGTTCTTGTATGTTCAATAGACCTTTTTTTGCAAAACTGAGTTATGAATGCCAATATGTTCATTATCCTATTGCGCATTAATGAAGCTCAAAAAAACATATTTTTTGATAAAATACTTTTGTTTTAAAACCACGATATTTATTAATTTAAGAACCGACCGGTTTCGCTTTACTTAAGCATCATCAGGGTACAAATTAATACACATTTTTGCTTTTTTGGCCGTACTCGCCAATTTAGATGCTTAAGTAAAGCGAAACCGGTCGGTTCTTAAATTAATAAATATCGTGGTTTTAAAACAAAAAGTATTTTATTTTATGTCGGTCCGACCGGTCGGTGGCCGAGTTGACATCGCGCTTGGGTCCCACTCGGGCGTAGTGTGTTCAATTCCTCGGCCGGCTAAGTCCTCCATCACAATACAAGCAACATTTTCAGCTTTCTGTGGTGGTAGTAGGAGATTTTCAAATATTGTCAAGTTATTCGTAACCCGGGAATGTTTGTCTTTCTTTAAAAAAAAAAAAAAAAAATGTCAAACCACAAAGTGATTGCTTTCTACAATAATACATATTTTTTGGTTTTTAAGTGACATTTTAAGCATTTTTCGATTGCCAACAATGTTTCAGTTCTTATTTGTTTAATCTCCTGGATATTGAACATTCAAACACTCAAAGTTATAAATATAATATTTTTTAGAAAGTTCATAGATATTTGTTCAACATCCCGCAGAAGGTTGAGGTCTTGAATGTTCAATCTCCACTGTCAACCAATCAGGAGTCGGCTAGTTAAAATGTTTTGCCATGTTGATTTTTAGTTGTTTTCTAACAACGAAATTGTTCCACTAAAAATACGTTTAATTGCGCATATATACTGTTATTTAACTAAAAAATGACTTCACCGACTCCAGAATCAATATACCTTAGAACAGTAGCTCAAATAGAAAGGTAAGTCTTAAAATTATGTCATTTATAGGCTTTTTCACCATATTTTATATGTACTTCTTGAATTTGCTAGGCAAATATACAGGATGCTTCATTTATTATTTATTTATTCAATTATTTATTTACAAACTTAGGACTTTTACCTAAAATGAGTATTAATAAATTATATTAGTGCATTAAAACTTATTTTTATTCAAGAAATACAAAAAAAGAGCCAGTAAATGGAAATATGCAAAAAGTCGACTGTCCTCATAGTCTGATTGAAAGACATCTACGACACATATTTAGTCCGTTATCACTGCTGAGATCGCTGATGAAAAATTCCAAATATTTCAATTCTGAATTCATTCAATTAAAAGTTTCTGATTTTTTGTTTTTTTTAGTCACATAAAAAAACAATAAACATATTCCTATATAGGAACTACAATAAAACCAACAAGGCAAACGACTAACAACAATAAATGTAATGTTAACATAACCCAAATCGCGGGATATCATAATTTTAGGATTTTCAGCTGAAGTTTTTTCAAAAGGATTTAGTGCAAGATGGTATCAAAAGCTTTAGCCAGATCCAGAAAGAGCGCGATGCTTTTAATTCCTCGATCGATGTTATTAGAAATTACTTCATGATATATAATGAGTCAGATTGCCAATGGCATTTTCGGTACCTGAACTCGGTCGGAAGCCATATTGTCTCTCAGAAAGAATGTTATTATCTTCAAGGTAAAGGCTAAGACGGTTTTTGACAATTTTCTCGATAATTTTTGAGACCGAATTTACCAAAGATATCGGCCGGTAACTTTGAATCGCAGATTTATCTCCATTTTTGTGTAGTAATACAACAATTGCATGGTGTAGATGGTTAGGGAATATTCCTGATTTGAGACTTAGAGTTGAAATAAAAGCTACCGGAGTTGCTATGAATGAATTAATTACTTTTAGCAGATTTGTTGAGACTTTGTCTGGTTCACAAGCGTCAGATGGTTATAGGTCATCAATTTATTATTTCCAAGACTTCGTTCGTCGATGTTTGTATTTTGTCTTTTTTATAGTCGAGGTTAGACGTGACCAACTTGGCAAGATCGGTTTCAGTTTTATTGCATTTATCGAGAATATTTTTGGCAAGTGTGGTTCCCACCGATGTGAAGTGAGAAGTTAGAATTAGACATGTTTTTGCTACCGATATCTAACGATTTAATTTCGGAATACCTGTTGATTTTTGTTTTACTAATATTACGAAATGCTTCCCACATACGTTTTGGGGAAAAAGAATTTTTATAAACGAAAGTTTAATATTAATTTTTCTTCTTATATTTAATAATCTTTTTGCATAAGTTCCTGTATTTCTTATAGTGAATTTGTACTAAAATATTATCTGGAAACTTTTGCGCCCTTTTGTGGAGTTGGTTTCTTTTGTGAATCGATTTGACAAGGCCGGGAGAGATCCAGGGCGTGAGTTTAAACTGGCTGTTCGGTATGAGTTTGTTACTTGTATGTTTAGATATAACTTTTTGCCAGTATTCTAATTGCAAGTACTCAATTAAATTCTTATAGTTTGTTCGAGGGACGTACTTAATTTTAACAGTTGTGGGCGGTTTATCTTTAAAGCAGAGGGCTGTTGTGTAGTGGTCGGAAATTGAAGTGTGGATAGCAAAAGAGTCCGTGAAGTTAATATTTTTTACGTTGATGTGATCCAAACAAGATTGTTTCGTGTGCTGTTCATGAGTAGGCGTATTGATTGTCACTATGAATCCGTTTTCTGTGAGCATGCATGGATTGGATAGTCGTTGAATTGGGGGTGAAATTTATTTATTTATTAACGGACATCGTCCAAATTACAAAATAATAACACGAATAAAGTAAAATGAAAAATATAGGAGTAGACAAAGGTACATGAAAGCAAAGACATATGGTAGATATTATATAAGAAAATAAAGTGACAAGTCGAATCAAGTCAAGAATAATGGAGATATAGTTTTAATATTAAGGTCGCCTATAATGATTTGACGTTCAAATTTATCGGAATTGCTCTGTTATCAACAGTTCCGATAATTGGAGTGAATTCAAAAAAGAATCTATATTCAGAAAATAAGGTGATCAATATATAGCAAAAATACATAAATTATTTTTAAGAACAATTCTAAGGCACCTTGTGATACTAAAATTTCTTCGCTTGAATACCGTCTTTGATGTAAATAACGACCCCACTAGATTTATTTATATTATTAATTGAGTGATATTCCGTGTAAGTTTGTATTATTTTAGATGAGTAGTTTTTGTTTATCCAACACTCTGATAAAATTAAAAAATCAAATGTATGATTGAATTGATCTAGAAATAGCAGAAAATCATCAATGTTTGACATACTTCTGATGTTCTGGTGAATAATCTTAAACTATAAGACTTTCAACTGTAATTTTTTTAAATTTGTTGAGATTGACAATCAAATTCGTGTTGCAAGTTATATCTGTGTCATTGTAGATATAGGGAGGTAATTGAATCATAATTTTTCAGATGAAATGCTAAGCAAAGAATATTTCCCTACTATACGGTTTTGATCCATTTCCAGAATCAGTGTAACATACATAATATAATAGTATTTATGAAAACAAACATGTGATAATAATCGAAGTATTCCCAGGTAAGTGAACACAGAAGTATTAGTGAATAAGTATGTACATGGCAGAATCGGTAGCATAATAATAATATAATGAAGAGCGGAAAGTAGCATACCTCGTGAGTATATTTGGTTCTAATGACTGGGTGAGGATAATCACAGGATATAAAAATGGCAATAATAATAACAAAGCCTTCATCTTATATTTGTTATCGGTATAAGTGTATTGTATTTGATATAGTCATAGGGAAGCCAGCTTGTTTTCATCTGATGAAGAATTTCGCCTGAACCTCTCTCTTTCCGCAAATAAATCCGTCTTTCTTTGATCCATGCAAATTGATATCGTTTCTCTTTTGTAACTTGTCAAGTTTTATACCAAATCTGGTTCGTCAGAAAAGTTAATTGCTCAGAAACATAGATTGGCAACCGGGAGCCAGCGAGACCGATGTTTAACGTGTTAAGTTTTTCTTCGGTATTGGGATTATTCTTGTCGAAAGATTTCACATCAACCAGCAGTTAGTTTCTAGCCATGTTTACGTTGCGATACCAGTTTCATGACGTTATTTGCAAAGGTGCGAGGATCTGTCGATACTCACTGAAGCTGTCTCTATCCACGCAAATTCCTGATTCGTCCTCGCAGTTTCCTTCCAAGCAGCGGCAGCTCGGGTTGCATCTTTTGTTGGTAGCTTCCCACAGACAGTTGTCCGGCTTTACCACCGTCGAATAACAGCGCTGGTCCACGCAGTAGTCCGGGCATGCATCGTAAACTGTCAGCTCCGGGCACTCGAATTTAGGGGCTGCAATCACAATCATAATGGTAATTACCAAGAAAAAGGAGAAGAAGAAGGAGACGGACAAGTAGAGGGATATAAGTTAGTACTCACGACATTCCCTGATATCGACGCACACCCCGTCGAGCCTGTAGAAGTTGAGCTTGCAGTTGCAGGTGGGCGGAGGCGGGTTCATGGGGTCGTAGGCCGGGCAGCTGGTGAACGCTGCAGTGCCAATCAGGTCACAGGTCTCGTACGGACAGGGCCTACCGTACTTGGAGAACACCTCGTTGACGCCGCACTCTAAAGTAAATAAATTAAAAGACGTCAAGTAAGAATTTTGATCATTGTAAGTGGAAAAGTGTTTTGCAGAAGAAGCAGATGAATATCGAGGTGTCCTGAACGTTAGCATCCTTGGCTCACTCCTTAGCTGTACAGGACCGCGTTATGTGGAGGAGCCTGTTTCATCAGGGTTATTATAGTGGGGTTCGCAATCCTAGAGAATGACGCAGTGACTTCAAAAGAAGAAAAGTTTTGTTTATTATTTCAGTAAAACACAAATAGGTAATATTTATAACTTACCACATTTGTCAGGGGTAACACACTCATTATTCGTATTCCTGAAGAATCCAGGTTTGCAGTCGCAGCCAGGGGCGCACTGTGGAGTTTCACAATTCCTTTCCACGTCGCTCCTGCCGAGAGTCACACACTTTTCGGCGCATGGAGAAATGCAAGCTTAAAATGTCTCGTTATTTCCGGGGCAGATGTTTATTCCTGAAAATTAGACGATAATAATATTTAACCGTTGCAGCTTGAAAGAGTAGTCTACAGTAGTAGTAGTGTGCTCTTTATGTAACATTCACGTATGAAAACACACTTTAAATGATTATTTATGCACTTTTTAAATATTGAAGATATATCAGCGATTTTTAATAGAAAACTCGGAAAAAAATACGGTCACATCTGGGACCTGAACCTGGGATAAGAACTACCAAAATAATACGTTCAAAAATTGCTATATTATATTCAATATTTAAATATTAGAAATTTGAGGTTTTACTCATCAAGGTAATAAAAAAAAAATTAAGTAACTTTTTTACCAATAACTGTAATTTAATTTTATATTGAATGAAATCTTGCGTTCATCTAAATAAAAAAAAAAACGAAACAAAATAACGCATACAGTCATTTTTAGGTTATCTTACCACAATCCTGAGGCTTCACGCAAATCCCCTTGGCATTCCTGTAATATCCCTCTGCACAGATACAGCCGGAGCCACAGCTCGGCCTGCAGGCGATGTTGGTAAGACCAAGTGTGGCACAACTTTTCACGCAGGAGTTGTTGCCACACTCGGTCCACACCTCGTGAGGACCCTTGCACGTTTCGGGGTCTGGAAATAAGAATTAAAATCTCGTCCAGACATTCAGGTTATCTTTCCACAATCCTAGGCGTCACGCAGATTCCCTTGGCATTCCTGTAATAGTCTTCCACATAGATCTGATACTGCCTGAAGCACAGCTCGGCCTGCAGGCGATGTTGGTAAGACCTGTAGTAGTTTTTATATTAACATTGTCTTCATAATGTTTGCAAGTTGATTATCAGTCAGTTCTGGAAGCCATTAGCAGACTATACTAAGTTCTATTTTCTTGTTTCATTTGGTAGGGCATTATACGAGTATACTATATAATGCAAGGCTAATGTAAGCGTAATGAGTAAGATTAAGAAAGGGACGCTTACATGGTTTCGGGTTGTAGAGCGAATAAGCGAAGAAAGGAGTGTAATGAGAATATATGGCGCAAATGTGAATGGTGAAGCCAACGGGGAAGCCCGTGGAAAATATGGCACGATCAAGTGAATCAGATACTTGAGTCGGGTCATGTAGAGTCAGAATAATAGAAGAGTATGTATGAGACAATGTATGAATGTGAATGAGGCTAAGAGTGTGTGTCAAGACCGAGTTATTTCGCGGTCCGTCCTCTCTGCCTATCCCTGCGGAGAAACGGCGTGTTGGTTAGTTAGCTAGTTTGGTTTCGCAACAAAAAATTTAATATTTCTCTCTCCTAAAGATGTATATAAATTTGAAATAACCGTGCATAATTTGGCTTACTGCCCTGGTTGAGTATTTATATTGCGAAGTGGGGTATACAGATATGTTTTTCATTTAAAAAAAAATATTTGGTATATTCATGATCCGATCAATAGATCAAGCTGCCAAGTCCTCCATCATTGCACAAGCAAGATGTTCCACTATAATGATGGTAGTAGCAAACATTTAACGCGAATAGCCACGAGCTAAAACACTCGTGTGATGGCAGCACTGGACTGCCGGCAGGATCCCACTTACAAGCGATGATTTCATTGATGTATTTTCTTTATTATTATTATTATTTTGTACATATATAATTTATTGATGTTCTATGCATTATGAGGAACAAGTAGGATTGCACCTCCCTCCCCGAGATCTGGAGTAAACATGTCAAAATAAAAACATGGGTTTAATTGTCTTTCTTTCAAAATTTTGTTTTATCGAACTTACCACTGCTAGAAGAATCGCATTCCTCTTCATTTGCGTCACCAACTATATTGGCCGAAACAACATTGATGAAAAGGCTAACAACCAATATTGATACAACTGGCTTCATGTTAGTTTGATGTTTCTGTAAAAAAATCATATATTATTTTATAGATGTATAATAATATTACAAGGTTCATCAAACAACTAAACTTTATATCTCAACAATAATGGCAGTTTTACACAATGTTTTTTTTTATCATTATGTATCTCCATATAATATCGAAACCATAACGGGAGATATGAATTGGTTCACACGAATATATTTGTTTAACACAATCATTATTTTTATACTAAAGCAGATCGGAGTCGATCAATATCAATTGTCAATTTTCATCATTGATGCGATTGACAAATTGCTCACCGAGCGTCGGCGTAATCAAATAAAGCTATTGACTTTTGAAACTTCCTATTGACGGGATAATGATGTGTATCTTGATTGTGAGTATAGACATGCGCCACAGACGATTGACAATGCTTAGTTCAATTGCTCCTTCTATCGAGCCCTTAGGAATTCAGTTTCAAATGTTAGTTTTCAAATGGTTTTGAATATCAGCGCTTCGTGTTTAAACCCTTGTTATCTTACTATCAAATAAATAATTAGAAAAAGTTATGATACCGTTTATTATTCTCAGGGACAATAGAATTTAATTTAGTTTTTACCGTGTTGTGGAAAATATTCAATAGCATATTTGGAATTTTAAAAACACAAAAACTCGTACAAGTCAAAAGTGGAATAACTTCTCACATTTTGAGAAAATCAACAACTTTATCGAGTTTTTAACTATTTTAAAAATATTAAACTTTTTTACTAAAAGGGGCATGAATTTTTTTTTTTAAATCACAGAATATATTGTAGGTATTAAGCTAGAGAAATGCCACCAAATATATATGTTGATTTTTGCGGATATCAATTGTATTTCTGTAGTTGTAATAAATATGTGAATTGTGCAGAAAAAGTAAAAATACATATTTTTTGTCATTTGGCATAAGTAACATTGAACTATGGCGTACCTCAGGGTACAGTGCTTGGACCATTGTTATTCAATTTAAGAAAAAAACATATTTTACATGTACAATACATGTTATTAAAAGACTATCAAACAGGTTTTCAAGCATAGAAATAAATGGAAAAACGTATTTTTGTTAAGTTAGCAGGTTTTTTTTTAAATTTTATTGCTATTTATTGTTAATTTCTTTGATTGAAATTAGTATTGCGAATAAATTTAAATTTCAATTTTATTGGTGGTATTAAGTACCATTAACCCTTATTAGTATTCCAAAACATCTACCGTGGATTTCCTAGTAGTTCACCGCACTTGCCTTGATGTTACAATATTTTAAGCCTTATAATGCTTCTATCATACTATTTTATTAACTTTGCAATTAAATTAAATATATGAACATTCTGTCGTTTATCTTCGCTTATCATTTTGTCACTTGCAAATAAATTATCATAATTTGTGATTTTCAAAGTTAGATTACAGTATTTATTTACTGGAAAACCTCAAATGATTTATGTTTATGGTAAAGAACGCTTAATTAGCTGGAAATACATTAAATCTCAATAAAATTTTCGCACGTCTTATTTAACTATATTTTATAATAAAAAAACTTCCCTCTGATTATAAAATGATTTATACTCTTCTATTATTACACCTAATTACTCCTTATTACTTCTCTGATTATTATATGATTATATTACTAAATAGAATAGATGATAATATTTAAACACATTATCTGGTAGGACGTTATAATTTACAAAAAAACATCATTTTGCAAAACAAGTACCTAAGTTATTAAATCATGTCAGCCGCTGTAGGGCGGGTGATTGGCATTTTACATCTGCCATTCCAAGGTTTAAATAAAGAATAGTCCACCTAATCTGGCCTATAAATACAATATGGTTGTATTAAAAACTTACCCAAAGAATGTATGATTATGGATGTAACAATTAACACGACTGCGGCTAATGGAAACACAATCACAATGCAAAACATGTGTTTATGGAAACAAATAGAAAATGAATGGGTCAATATTTGTATACTATTTGTAAAGACATCTCACAACTAGGTACTAAGTGATGTAACAGACAATGACTTATTTGAAAAAAAAAATTAATAGGAAAAAATCAATCTGTAAATAACAATTTTTTTAATTTTTACAATAATACATCTATTTTCAATTTTTTAACTAGTGGCGCAATTTCTCGGGCCGATTTTGTTTGGTTTTACTGTGGATTGAGCAATCCTCCCCAGACACTGGCTTTAACTGCGGTGAACATTTAAAATATCCTTTAAGGATTTTCTCCGTGAGTGAAATATAATTTTGAATATTAAAGTTAAATTAAATATTGAAAATTATACATGAAATAATTGACAGACATCTACAATATCAACGTTTTACTTAGGAATTTTCATGGACAGCAAGAAAACTTCTAAAACCTAGTTCTACAAACTACACATTGCAGTGCACCTGAAGGAAGTCATGATTTCATTGAACTGCTATTGTAGTTGGTCGGATCCTTAGGGGATGAGACACAAATACCTTAAAACAAAGCCAGAATCTTAACAGCGTAAGTGTGGCCTTGGTGAATTGGACAGATCTGCGGTTGATTTTGCCTTATCACATCTCTACAATGAAATAGGAATTTTAACGACGTAAGTGATGAAGTCGTGTAAAAAATTTTCTTGATGTTCTTACGGTCGATTTTTACCTAGCTGGCCATGAAAATTGATCTTTCCGTGGGGTTTGTTTTAATTATTTCTGATAAACGTATTGCAAAAATTTGAAATATTTCTAGAGCGATCCCTCGAGAAGTTACGAATTCACCGTCTAGTAAAATATTTCAAGAGCAATCCCTCGGGAAGTTACGAATTCACCGTCTAGTAAAATATTTCAAGAGCGATCCCTCGGAAAGTTACGAATTCACCGTTTAGGAAAATAAAATCTGGTTCTAACCGCTAATTTTATAGTTAATACATTTTATAAAATTTTCAAACCGTTTTACATAAAATATTTAAATGGTTGCTTTTATTAATTTTAAATATAAATAACAAACATCCGTAGGGATCAATCTACTAACATAAAGATTTTAGTAAAACGTTCATAAAATAATTAAAATGTAAACGTCGAGCAAATCCCGGTTATAAGAGTCGCCATAAAACTTTAAATAAATATATTTGACTCAGGATTGTACCTTTCTTTCCAGGCTCTGGAGTCAACCTCGCTAACAATCTCGCCAAACGTCGGTCGGGTATGACCGACATTAATTTATTCCTTAGGTACATTAACTGCTGTAATGTAATCCATTTTCTTATGTCCGCGTGTGTGTACGTGATTGCCACCAAAAGTTGACAGAATGCATTGTCATCGATAACGAGTCTATCTGCCGAGTTTCAACTCGATCTGATGTCGGGAAGTAGGTGATTTTTTTTTTCAAAATTAGCTGAAATATTTAAAAAATAGTTTCAACACCATTTTCATTTTTTTCATTTTCGATACCATTTTGTATAACAATATTTACCTGCTACCAAATGCCAGTTTTTCAATAATGTTTTATAAGACACGTTTTCTTATTTTCTTAAACTTATCAAAGCGGTCCTATTTGTAGAAAAGACTTTACATTCATCAGATAACTTTACATAGTCCCGGGCCGTAACTATGACGTCAGAGCAGAGCCGAAGCGCTTCGATTTGAAACCGAAATAAAAACGCGCGTTAATTAGGTACTTACTAGAATTTGATTAATTTATACGTACATATTAGTCTAAAAAAACCTCTAATTTTATTACAATTTTTGATATTTATAAAAAGTATTTTAATTTAAAATTTTCTAATTTTTTTAACAGCATTACTTCATTTATAAAAAGTATTGCTTTGTAATTATTACTATGCGTGACAACTGTCAACATCCGATGTCATTATCAAACTTACAGAGCCGAACTTGTTTATAATAATTTATTTGAATTAGAAATGTTTGCATTTCGTTGCCCGGAACGCAATACCACATCGAATACCTTATTTTTCACACAACAATTCAAATCAAAGTTCGTCCAAAACTCTTCACTCGGACGTACGAGTATCTGCAAAATTTACAATTATTCCCTAGTTGATCATTTCCACTGTAAGCTTCAAATTTTAAAATCAAATTTACCTTACAATGCACCTATATTTTTTTCTTTCGGTTTCAACTTGAAATATCTTTTTTCTTCCTAAAAGATTGTAAATGGAACTTAACTGGTTTATTTTATACTCAACATCTTAAATGAAAAATTAATTCACAAGTATAACTGTATGTTTCCTAAATATGCTTAAATAAAAAAAGGGTTTTATAAAACAAAGTAAGTTTTCACTTGAAACTAGTGTTCAAACTTTTGCATGTGTCTCTGTTTATGTAAAAAGCACAGAAGTAATTTAATCAGGAGATAAAAAGGGATTGGAGATACGAAAAAGCGATGGGGTCAATCTAAGTCGTTATTGCATTTTACCATTTCCTTCAATTACAGGAAATGGTAAAATACCAAACTAAACTCCTGTAAAGAATAACGGGATATTATAATTTAGGGTTTGTGAAGCAGGATAAATAAGAAAGAAATCAGAAATTAACCTATCGAATGAACACCGTAAGTAAACTTGAAAAATTCCAACATTTGTCAAAAACTTTAACAAAAGCACCTTTAAAATAAAGAGTTAATTTATTACAGTTAAATAAATCCTGTAAGTACTTACTGTCTGAATCTTTCTGACAATCAATTCCAATTTTAAATCAAAGGAAATTCTATTTCTAGAGTTTATTGAACCCGAGTTACACACGGACACACAGATACACCACTGAAATTATATTTTTTAATAATTAAAATAAAATAAATTTGTTGCTAAGCTTGCCTAAATCGTTCCCACAGTCAATTCCAATTTTGAAAATCAAAGCAAATTCCAGTTCTTTAGTTCATATAACACGAGTTACACACGGTACATAGACACACCACTAAAATTATAATTTTTAATAATTAAAATAAAATAACTTGACACATCTCCGAAATTGTTACCGTTAATTGCTGCACTACCCCAATTAACTTGCGTTTATTTTTCCTAATAGGAAGGATATATCTTTTTACTAAAACCAACTTAACTAATAACCGATTTGACAAGGCTAGCAGTAGTTAGTCACTTATCGCAGAGTAGATACTAAAATGACGTGATAAAAAAATATTAATGTGAGGAGCGGCGAGGTGATATTTCATACGCTGGCAACACCAGCCAAGTTTGCGTACATGATTTATAACCTCAAAAGTCTACGCTTTTATTGAATGGGTCTCTGGAATACGTAATAATTCCTGATAACTGTCAAGATTGACAAACAGAAATATACTATCACCTGAAGCTGTAATTGTCAGTATATTTTGAATTTCCCCGAACAAGAAAGAGATAAGTTAAGATTCGATTCAAACGCTCTTTCTCCGTGGCAGCGACACACGAAACCGGCCGTGAGTACTAACTACATTAACCTGTAAATACTGATGACGTGTGATTATTTATATTACCAGAGTGTTAGATACTTTTAGTACAAGTTTTTTTTCCTGTTCGCAAAACACGAATACGTTAAATAATTCATAAAACAAAAATACTATAAATACTATCTATCAGTATAATTGGGTGGGCTATGTACGTACATTGTACAATACAAGTGTGTTCTCTAATCTCTAAATAGTCACTATCTGAGTCTGTTTGTGCGCTTAGTTCTTCTTAACCACGCTATGGCTTTGATAGGGTTTTCACTATCACTTGAGAATTTCTGACGGAAGGTTTATTATATATAATAAAATAATATAGTTAAAGAAGCATATTCGGCAAGTTCCAGAATGAAAGATAATCTCAGTGTGGGCCCTGGTGTTAGACCACTATTCAGAATCGTGTTTGGTGACCAGATCTGAATAGCCAAGTAACCTTTCTCCTTCCGCTCACCACTACATTCAGCCTCACAACATACCACAATTGGGGATTCCTCTCACTGGCTCCAGGCGGTTGGGAGCAGTTGGGACTCTTGTGTAGTATTTACATTTAAAAAGGTAAATGTGTTTCAAAATAAATATGGTCAACGAACCCTTGAACATATTATACTATTTATATTTGTCAAGTTGACACGAAATTAAAATAAAATTAACAAAAACTCTCTTATGAAATTCTCTCTGATGCCTTCTGACTTAGCTCTTGGAAAGGAACCGTACATAGGATATTATGATGTTATTTGACTTGGTTTAAATGTAGAAAAGTGGGACACTCTTAGTGCGCACTTAAAAAAACTCTTTGTAATTTCTTTATTTTTACAGTGTTCCAGATACATTTTAAGGCATTATTACAAAACCCACTGAAAAGTATAGGTAATTTCATCTGCGAGGACACGCTTACAGATAAAATTACAGTTGTTTGAAGTGCAGGTTTAAAATTCTGATAGCTGATCATGGAGAAAACCATGTTCATGTGCTGAGTGTCGCATAAAGATTCAATCTTAAGTTAAAAGCAGTTTTGTCTTCTGAATGATGTGTTAAAATTCCAAATGCGGATTCATCTGCTTACGCATTTCGAAGGAAACCGTTTACATGTTTTTGAGTGGAATTTAAATTATAGTTTCACACCATATGGTGCAAAATTCCGAGGAAAACCATTTACTTGTTCTTCGTGTAACGATTATTTCAGATCGTTGACTCTAAGGCAGATTTTTTCTTGAGCTTAAACCAGTTTTGTGTTCTGAACGCAACTTATATTTCGATTTGCAGAGTCATTAATTTCTAGTAGTAGACTCATTTGTGAACGTGACATTTAGTCACTCATTTTCCGTTTTGTATTCGAAAGGCTAGGTGTTACATACAATAAAAAAGCAGTACTTGGCAAAATGAGGTTATAATAAAATATCGGGGGTTCCCTGTCTGTTCTCAAGGTAACAAAACTTTCCCTGCTGTTTTTCCGTTACTGTTACTTCCTGCACAACATTCCTCCCACAAACACGGTTGAAATCCGCATATGTGTATTCTTTACTTATATTTATTATAATACTGCTGTGCTAGGACTGTCATGAGGTTTTATTAGTGGTGTCTGCCACACTCCCTGAAACTAAACTAATTCCAAGTAAAGCTTGATAAATTCTCTCAGTTTGCAGGTGAACAGGGCTCTGGAACTCTAGACACAATGGAGAATTCTATTCTAGAGAGAGTCACCATCAAGAAGGAACCAGAGATACAAGAAAAGGATGGAGGAGGATTATCGCATGCAGATATAGGAATGAATCACACAGATGTTAAAAAGGAATTCTCGGAGCATTCTGAAATAATTCACCAAACGGCGGCGGGTAAAACCTAATTTCCTAGATGTGTTTTTTTAATCATGAACTCAAGTTACCCGTTTTTATCGAAAACTTTATTTTAGCTTTAAAATATTAGCGTATTTTGTGGATACATTCACAACATGTATCCATTTATTTTAGTAGTTATAATATTTTACAAAGCTCTTTCTAACAAGCTACTTGCAGTAGCATACCGGCTACAAATTCTCATCGTATTAAATTAATATTATCTATGTCTGCATTAATTAAAAAAATATTGTTTCTCTTCTAGGAGCAGCAAAGCCAATTTGTGATATAAATTCAGTTCAACAAAAAAGCAAAGCACAAGGAACAAAAAATTCAAAATCTTTCCCATGCACGGAATGTGACCGAAAACTTACTTCCAAGTCAAACTTAATAACGCACATGCGTACACATACTAAAGAAAAACCATTTTCATGTCCTTACTGTAGTTATGCGTGTTCACAGAAGACAAGCTTAATAACACACATGCGTACTCATACTAAAGAAAAACCATTTTCATGTTCTTTCTGTGATTATTCATGTCCAGGGAAGTCCAACTTAATAACACATATTCGAACTCATACAAAAGAAAAACCATTTTCATGTTCGTATTGTAGCTATGTATGTTCACAGAAGTCAAGCTTAATAACACACAATATGTCTACTCATACTAAAGAAAAACCATTTTCATGTTCGTACTGCCCCTATGCTTTTTCACAGAAGTCAAACTTAATAAAACACGTGCGTACTCATACTAAGAAAAAATCATTAGTGACTGACCGAAAGTAAATTTTCAGCCGATACTGAATTTCATCTTCTCTTCTAGTGTTGACCCAAACTAAAATCAAAACTTGAACCAATAACACACGATACATTATGTCCTCATATTTAAGAAAAAAAAATTTCATGTTCTTACTGTTTTCTTATTATTATTTTATGTTTTGCCATTTAAGTTAAGTTTGTACATGATTACGACTTAAATGGTAATTACAGTTATTTAAATATTGTAAAAACATATTATTAAATAATGAGTACAAAAATAACGGCACAGTTTTAAATATTAAAACTAAGTTTAACAATAATATTAATGACGAGTTTTGATTTCTTCGTATACGGCCCTCTTTTTTAAAAGCCTGTGCACTCCTGCTGTACTGCGTTTCCTTGGCAACAGTTGTCGCGCTGCACAGAGTGGAAGATACTACCAGTATCGCCCTGGTGTAAGACCACCATTCAGAATTGAAACGTTGCTCCAAATGGCTTTAGCCGTGTTTAGTGACTAGATCTGAATAGCCAGGTACTTCCCCACCTTCCTCTTTCCCTTCCCCACTTACCTTCAGCCTCACAACATCCCCCAATTGGGGATGCCATAGTCTCACTGGCTCCAGACGGGAGCAGTTGGGACTCTTGTGAAGTATTCACTATAAAAAAAAAAAAAAAAAATTAGTTCGGCAAATGGTGGAAACTGCCGAACTTGCTCCCCGCGCATCCCTCTGTGCTTAAGTGAAACGTGAATCTCTGAGATTTATGTATGACAGCATCTCTAATAGTATCTTTATCTTTGTAAGTGACTTTAAAAACTTTATAATAATAATATTTGGATAATTTGTAGAGCGCAGTTTTTGTGAAAAATCACCTCAAGGGCGCTGTACAATTTATTTCCTAGGATCTACATTTGTTATTTAGAAAAGATACCAAAACATACTTACCTGGCAAGTCACTTCCGACAAACACACTTATATTAAAAAGTTTATGCTATACATATTTCCGTATTTTATTTAGAAATACGTTCAAAAACAGCGAATTTTTCTGGAATCAAATGTAATGCGAACACGTGTTCCGTTCACTCTGCATTCGGACAGTTCTCTTAGGAGAAGTTCATTGCAAAATGGTCTTTAGGATTAGGGGTTATATGTGTATAAATGAATCGAAATCGAAACGATATATTGAAATCCTATTTTTTCAAGTGTTATTTGGAAAATGAGTCATAAGTAGGTACAAACTCTGTTATGATAGCCGTCCTAATTATCTCCAAATACCAAACTTTGTACATCCAGAGATGTATGGGCTTTTTTTAATCTTTTCATGTATTTTGAATGTAAAACATCTTGTTTTAGGTCTGTTTATTTTTGAGCCCGTACTTTTTAATGTATTTTCCTGATTTTGTTTTAATGCATTTCTATAGTCCATCATTGAGGATACTTTTTAACTTTTTGACACCAACAGTACATAAATCAAATGAGTGATTATAATAATTCATAAAGTCTTATAAAATAATTTATTTTGTGACATATCTGTAAAGTGATTCTTCATATGTTGTGTCTGTATGTTGCTTCTGTAAAATGTTTTGTAAATGTTTTCTTCATACATTGTGTCTTCACATTGGGTTGGGTTGGGTCTAATTTATCTGTACAAAACTCTTTTTTTATTTTTTTTACTCTTCTATTTAAAAACTACCAATTGGCGATCCCTTAATGAGTTTGATAACTCATGGGAGTGCAACATTCTTTGTTGTTTGTTTAAAAAAAAAAAAAAAAAATGTAAAACATGTACTGCTCAGTACCCCAAACTAGGGAAATGCCCGTATCATGGTGGTAACATAACACAAATAAGAATATATTATATAATAATACAATCATATGCATATAAGATTAAAAAAAAAACAAACACGACGGATTTGGGTGCCTCGGTGTTGATAGGCAAATCTGGAGACGTCATGCTATAACAGCAGACTCTGAATCTGCATCTCCAGTCCTCGAGTCCTGTCCTATCCAGTCCAGTCCAGTTTTTAATTCAGTCAGACCATGATTTTATTCAGGAAGTTTTCCGAATCTGTTCTGCCACTTTCTATAAGCCATATTGTAATTAGCTTTTAAATAGAGTCCGTTTACTGTTGTTGTTGTTTGAATTCATTATATACCTTAGGTGCTAGGAATATATGAAATCGTGGTCCAAACCTTGTATTAATTTTTTGCACTATCACTCTTTGTCCTGTTCTTAGTCTTGTCGTGTGACTGTGATTTACAAGACTGTGAAGCTTGGGGTTGTTCGTATAGTATATTATAAGTACAGGTATACACATCTTCATTACATCCAATAATTTTGTTTTCTAGAATAAGGCTGTCGATGGATACATGTTAGATGTATTTACAGGTTAACTACAGCTTTTATATGCAGTCAGTGTAAGAATAGTGTCACCGAGTACACAGTCCTCACAAAATAATGTGTCTATTTTTTTAAATTTAAAGATGTACCCCAATAAAAATCTTTGGTTGCATCTAAGGGGAGAAGTTATATATTTATACATAATGTGTGTGTAGGGGTATTGTATGCTTGTAATGAGTGTCTAGTTGTCTGCATAATGTTTGCAAGTTGATGATTATCTTTCAGTTCTCTTTGCCATTTTATAACTTCAGTTTTAAATACATATATTTGAATTTCAATTTTGTTTTCTCGAATTAGTGAATAAGTAAACAAATGAATGAAATTGAAAGTTGAAATTAACCCACTTCCAGAAATAAACGCGAATATTTAAAATATTTCTAATATTGATTTCTAATATTATTATAAATATTGTGTAGTCGGAAATTTTGTTTTGTTTAATCACTTATCAACTTTGATCCTTTACTAAGTTACCTGCTACTAGATATAATAATAATAATGTTTATTTCAGCTGGACAGAGCGGTGTGTGCAATGCTCTGCCTGCCATAAAATTTTACATTTAAGTTAATACATTGTTATGAAAATAACATACGATTTTCACTCTAAGTAAGAACCTGTCAAATCTGTGATTTATCTTGTCTATTGTTTATGCTCTGGCAACTTAGAACTTTAACAGGAAGTGAGAAGAAATTCAAGATGGTGGCACTTCCCGGCCGGTCACAGGAGAGACAGGCTGTCCGGTCGGGGGGTCAATTATTATTTCTGGAGGTCTGAGGCTCTAATCGAAAGTTATTTCATGGATTTGCGATTAATACCGAAATGTTCAGTTTGTGCTTCGAGATTAGAAGTCTAGTCATATTTCCCGCGAGTGGAATTCGCCCCGGGTGGCGTGAATAATGAAAACGTTTTTACCATGCGTGGCCATGGTGGTAATCCGAGTTTATTCAAGCGATCGGTGATTATTTCTGCCGATAATCTGTTTTCGCCGTGTGCATTTTGATTCAGAGCATTATTAAGTTCCACCTTGCCTTCGTGGAAGGGCAACTTACGGATTAACCGTCTACTCAGGGCTGGACCACACTGGGCCGTAGGCCAGCCACATTCTGATGCCGTCTACTCCTCTTGGCTGGACCACACTGGGCCGTAGGCCAGCCACATTCTGATGCCGTCTACTCCTCTTGGCTGGACCACACTGGGCCGTAGGCCAGCCACATTCTGATGCCGTCTACTCCTCTTGGCTGGACCACACTGGGCCGTAGGCCAGCCACATTCTGATGCCGTCTACTCCTACTGGCTGGACCACACTGGGCCGTCGGCCAGCCACATCCTGATGCTGCCGTCCTCTAGCTACATGGCTGATTCATCTACTCCGCCATTCGCGGCACTCAGTGTTCGTTCCTCATAACTAAATACGTTCTTATTATTTTAGACAGGGTAGATAGATTCTACGTTCTGGTCGATGGGGGTAAGTTTTCACCTTTTTTGTATTTCTCTGTGAAATTTATCAAATATAATTTGTTACGGCCAGTCCAAAGTTTATCCAGATTACTTTCATTCTACAACCTTGCAACTTCCTTTCAAACATCATGTAGATGGGATATATTTTTCCCCGCCCTGAATGGAGAATTATGCTCTACCGTCGGTAGGTCGGTTTGGCGAGCTCTTTTCCAGTTCAACCACTGGAAGGGACTCTGGCGCGTTGGCCTTCAAAGACCAACAAAGTCAAACTTGGCCACCCACTATTCTATCATATTAACAGTCAATAATGTACTTAGAAAAACCACACACAATAACAGCCTATTAACACATCTATGGGCTAAGTAAGTATCGTAACATTGTGTCAAATTCATATTCATAACATGGCGCATCAACGTGGTTGGTTCGTATTTGTTCTTATTATTTGATTTTGAGTCGAAGTTGCAAGCATTTTAATAATCATTTGTATTTGTTTTTGTTGTTTCGACGTCTCACATAAAACATAACCTATAAATGTCATTAGGTGCCTAAATGTTAACAGTGCGAGCTTATCAAAGTGCCATCAGTGCAACCAACATAAATAACGATTTGTACGCATTATTATAATTTATTTTTATTTTACGGGCAATATTATTTTATTTTACGGGCAACACAATACTATGTGTCAACTTGACAGCTAGGAATGTCAAGCGTAAACAAACATCGCGATTTTGACAACAACTGTCAAAATAATAATACACTTTGAAAGTTTTGATAATTATGTTATGCAACCAATACTATACAGTGCTTATAAGTGCATTTAATTATATATTTGCCTCGCGGGAGTACAATATATTCATAGCTATCGTCATTAGCTAATTTATAATCATTTTGTATTCAATACTTGCGGTTTCATAAGTAAACTTCAAAATGTCGACAATAATAGACAACAACAATGAGAAAAGGAGATGTGTCATACTGAAACACATTCCTCAGGGAACAATATTTATTGTTATTTTTTGTAAATTATGGGGGCATCTACAATCGGAATGTAGGAAGAAGAGTCACAACAACTCTAAACCTAGGGTTGCTTCTTTAAAAATATGGAGATTAAAAAAAAAAAAAGGAAAAAAAAACTAAATGTGAGTCGCTCTGTTCACGCGCCTTCCTTTGCGCAGAGGAAGTGCGAGTGGCAGAATTGGCTCCGTTTGGTTAGACAGTTCTGAGGTGGAGGTACCGCCGCCGAAGAAAAACAGAAAATTTAATTTTACTCCAATAGATTACTCGAGTATAATTTCTCATTAAAATAATAAGTTAAAATTTTGTAGATTATAAGTACTTATATTTTTAAGTTTGTCCTTCACGGAAAATAAATTTTACTCCAGTTGGTTACTCGAGTATAATTTCTCATTAAAATAATAAGTTAAAACTTTGTAGATTATAAAATATTCATATTTTTAAGTTTGTCCTTCACGGAAAATAAATTTTACTCCAGTTGGTTACTCGAGTATAATTTCTCATTAAAATAATAAGTTAAAATTTGGTAGATTATAAAATATATATACAAATGTGAGATGCTTCGAAACACAAATACATACATATTTCTGGTCACGATCAGTTCAACTTAGCTCATATTTATTTTTAAGTTTATTTTTATGTC
Organism: Hesperophylax consimilis; assembly: GCF_061612785.1. NCBI lineage: Eukaryota > Metazoa > Arthropoda > Insecta > Trichoptera > Limnephilidae > Hesperophylax > Hesperophylax consimilis. The sequence goes on from NC_142852.1 coordinate 13,647,083, forward strand.
AACTTGGATTATACGACGATATGAACCCGCATATCCTCTTGTATTCTAAGCTTAATATCATATGAACTGTGTTCATATACCTTTATATTGTATTACTTTAAGTAAAAACATATGGAATTATTCGCCCAGTATTTCAAGATGTTCCGAGTTTAAATATATTGTGCTTACATAGGTCTCATTGCCCATTTGTCTATGTAAGTATCTTTACTATTACAAAAAAAATTCTTGTTAAGTTTCTATAAACAAGTTACTACTGAACTAATATTAATAAATTTATATAATATTAAAACTTCATCATTTGAAAAATGTAAATCAATCCTAAAAATAAATTAGTGATTGATTGGTTCCTGTGAGAACCTCGGTAATTAGTTACACTAATACTACAATTTACAAATTGAACCCTCGGGGACAAAAGACGAATACTTAATTGATTGGCACCATTTTTAACGATGGTTGTAGACTATTTATAGCACCATTTATTTACGATGGTCGCTAACAATTCTATTGGCACCATTTTTAACGATGGTTGTTTACTAAATAATGTGGCATCATTTTTGCGATGATTGTAAGACTATTCATAACACCATTCATTTACAATGGTTGGTTATATCCTGTATTTCATATACCAATGGTAAAATAAACTTATATGTTGTTTTCTATTGTATAACTGTCAGAAAAACTAAACCCACGAGACCAGTTTAGGGAGTTAGATAGGAATACTCTTCTATAGAGGAACTCTTCTTTTCCAAAATGGATTTAGAATCAGTGATAAAGTGCAGATGGTACACCATCTACGAGTGTAGCCTACTTTGGCTTATTTAAAAAAGTGAATCTGAACAGTGATGCTTTGTGCATATTTAATGTTTTGATGTATATTGATGTCATGCTTTAGTGATAATATTTGTATACTAATTTTAAGTTCTATTCTGTTATAGATGCTACGTCTACGGTAGTCCCAGACGAGAGTCAGAATACATCACCCAGCGTCGTACATGCTGCGGGTGATTACGGGCCCCGTCCACGTATCTTCTTACTGCTAATTGTGTACAATTTAAGGTCTTTATTTCTAAGTTCTGATTTTGTTATATCTAATACTCTGAACTTCAATTGGATGCGCCGCAGACTCATCCATCATGTCTTACGCATGATGGGCGCGACTGATTTTGTGGCACACCCTTTTGCAAGCATACTATTACTTTTAGTACATTTCTGCTATATAACTCGTTTTTTTATGTTATTATATCATGTATGTTTTAGGAACCCATCAGACCAAGTTAGGGTATCTCTTAGCTCAGGCTTTTATTTTGTTCTCCTTGTGTTTGAGGGCAAACACGTTGGGGGCGACCGGGGTAATGTTATGAAAATAACATACGATTTTCACTCTAAGTAAGAACCTGTCAAATCTGTGATTTATCTTGTCTATTGTTTATGCTCTGGCAACTTAGAACTTTAACAGGAAGTGAGAAGAAATTCAAGATGGTGGCACTTCCCGGCCGGTCACAGGAGAGACAGGCTGTCCGGTCGGGGGGTCAATTATTATTTCTGGAGGTCTGAGGCTCTAATCGAAAGTTATTTCATGGATTTGCGATTAATACCGAAATGTTCAGTTTGTGCTTCGAGATTAGAAGTCTAGTCATATTTCCCGCGAGTGGAATTCGCCCCGGGTGGCGTGAATAATGAAAACGTTTTTACCATGCGTGGCCATGGTGGTAATCCGAGTTTATTCAAGCGATCGGTGATTATTTCTGCCGATAATCTGTTTTCGCCGTGTGCATTTTGATTCAGAGCATTATTAAGTTCCACCTTGCCTTCGTGGAAGGGCAACTTACGGATTAACCGTCTACTCAGGGCTGGACCACACTGGGCCGTAGGCCAGCCACATTCTGATGCCGTCTACTCCTCTTGGCTGGACCACACTGGGCCGTAGGCCAGCCACATTCTGATGCCGTCTACTCCTCTTGGCTGGACCACACTGGGCCGTAGGCCAGCCACATTCTGATGCCGTCTACTCCTCTTGGCTGGACCACACTGGGCCGTAGGCCAGCCACATTCTGATGCCGTCTACTCCTACTGGCTGGACCACACTGGGCCGTCGGCCAGCCACATCCTGATGCTGCCGTCCTCTAGCTACATGGCTGATTCATCTACTCCGCCATTCGCGGCACTCAGTGTTCGTTCCTCATAACTAAATACGTTCTTATTATTTTAGACAGGGTAGATAGATTCTACGTTCTGGTCGATGGGGGTAAGTTTTCACCTTTTTTGTATTTCTCTGTGAAATTTATCAAATATAATTTGTTACGGCCAGTCCAAAGTTTATCCAGATTACTTTCATTCTACAACCTTGCAACTTCCTTTCAAACATCATGTAGATGGGATATATTTTTCCCCGCCCTGAATGGAGAATTATGCTCTACCGTCGGTAGGTCGGTTTGGCGAGCTCTTTTCCAGTTCAACCACTGGAAGGGACTCTGGCGCGTTGGCCTTCAAAGACCAACAAAGTCAAACTTGGCCACCCACTATTCTATCATATTAACAGTCAATAATGTACTTAGAAAAACCACACACAATAACAGCCTATTAACACATCTATGGGCTAAGTAAGTATCGTAACATTGTGTCAAATTCATATTCATAACAACATAAAAATAAAATGAATAAAGAAATAAATAAAAATAAAAATAATAAATAAAAAATCAATACATTGATGTGCACATTAGGTCTTTATGGTGGCTTGAGTGAAATTCTCCATCTCCGGTGTAGAGGCGCTCCCTGCCACTGGGCAACGGCCTGGACAAGAGTGTTGTCCGATCTCTGGTAGCGCTAATTATCTAATTATTTGCGGCACGTTCCAGAGTGGAAGATACTACCAGTATCGCCCTGGTGTAAGACCACCATTCAGAATTGAAACGTTGCTCCAAATGGCTTTAGCCGTGTTTAGTGACTAGATCTGAATAGCCAGGTACTTCCCCACCTTCCTCTTTCCTTTCCCCACTTACCTTCAGCCTCACAACATCCCCCAATTGGGGATGCCATAGTCTCACTGGCTCCAGACGGGAGCAGTTGGGACTCTTGTGAGGTATTCACTATAAACAAAAAAAAAAAAAGCGCTGCCTCGTCCCGGCTATTCTGTGGCGCATCAAAGCAGCGAACCCATGCACCCTTCCTTCGGTGAACATCTGTGAGGCGCTGCATCGCCAGGGGAGGACAAATAGGGCTCTGTATGCGTGGTTGTACTGTACTCGGAGTGTGTTCATGACGCCTTGTGTGTATGTCGTCCATAGCTCGCTAGTGTAGAAGCTCATACAATATGTTTGGAAAAGTTGCTTCTTCACCGGAGGACTGCATTTGTTGAATCTCCTGGCAAGCATGTTAGCTCGCACACTCAGTACTCTTCTTTGACGTTCTATGTCTTTTTTATCATTTATAATAATATTATATTATTATATTATAGTATTTTTTTTTTTATAAATACTAGATATACCGTTCAAAATACAACCAATATCTTTCCAATCTCCTTTCCTTTCCAACTCCCTTAATGATAGTAATAATAAGCTGGTTAGGTCTCAGTAACTCATTTGCGGTTTTCGAACCACCTTGAACGTCGTTGAAACCAAACGTGATGGACTAATTAAAATTCAAAGACAATAATTTATTTACTAGGTACATCATATAAATAATTTAATACGTATTTTACTGTGCCTGTCTCACAAGTGTGTCGAGACTGAATGAATTCTTCAATAATAGGTATGCTCAATTTCGATGCGTACATTTTTTGATTATTTTGAAGCAAAGAATTTGATCAGGTTGGTATTTGTAACAATAACGGGACCAAAGAACTGTTCCACGACCTTTGTTAGTGATCCTATTTTTGAAATTTATTTTGATGTATCCATCATATATTAGGTGCAGAAATCATTAACGAAGAAGGGAATCAGTGTAGGGCCAAGGACAGTTCCTTGGGGAATTCCGAAAATGGTTGGGAGATTAGCGATTAATGTATTCACAGCGTTTCAGGATAATTCATCTATAATAGGATGACACAAAGCGTAGTACACTTTTTTAAAGTCGTTTGTGTTGAGGATATTACGGATTATATGTACCTCACGATTTTATTTGTAATTTCTTCAATGTGTGAATTCCATCGGATATTTTAATCGATTTCAATTTCAATGTTTATCTTTACTACCAGTATTTATTCACTTGCTTAGTGACAGGCAAAAATCAATTAGACTTGTACCAAAAATCAAGGTAATGGTTTGAGTTGACCAGTCTAGGTACGTATTCTGGAAAACATGAATTTATTTTATTTAATTATTATTGTAAATTTATGTCATTGGACAAATAATGTGAACATGGGTATTATATATATTATGCACATTGATATGTAATAATACAAGTACAAAGTCGAGGATAAGCTGTAATGCGGGCCTGAATACATTATGGCCCAGTCCACATTAGTTTCTAACTAGGCAGTGCCTTTTCTAAGAAACATCAATTTCTTTGGTTGTTTGGTACGTATTACCAAATTATTTTTGTACGTATCAATTATTTCGTATTAATTATTTCGTAAGTAATATTAATTGTACGTAATAATTAGGTACGTAATATCTAATTATAAAGATTTATAAAAGTATATAATATAATTTAATTATAATTTGTTTACCTGATATATTGTACCCTTAATTTCCTCACGCTTACAATCTGTAAAAAGATATATTATTTTAATTATCTTTAAAAACACACTTCTCTAATTTGTGTACCTATGTTAATATTATGTTTGTATTTATATCAAAAGTTTTTGATTATTGTTTAAAAATCATTAGAACTAAAGGTAAATACTCCTCCCATAAACACGAGCTCCTGGAGCTCAACTTATGGAGTAGTAGAATAATAATGTAAAAATTGTATATATAAGTCTGCATATTGTTATCATTTATAATGTTAAATAATTGACAAGTAATAAATAAATAAAAAAAAAAATAAAAAAAAATTATTTGGATGAGTAATATTCTAAAGGCCAATTGAGTAAAAACCACGTAAGAAAAAATTTTTTGAGTGAGAAGAATTAAAAACGAACATACAACTAAGTACTCACATTAACTTATTATTTCCAAAACTGTTCTGCTGAAATCTGATAACCATTTTGCTATTTTTGGACCAAAGGATGACTATTCCCACAGTTTCAGTTGTGAAGGGGTTTTATTATATACTAGCTGTACCCCGCCACGCGTTGATGTGGCTCAGGCTGTGTGTGCAGATAGAGAAACAATAGCGCGTTTTGGTTTTACATTCAACAGAAGGCACTGTTTTACAACAAAAGCTTTTTTTACCTGTCACAGGTAACATCTATATAATATATATAAACAGATGCGGATTCAAATACAAAGTTGTGACAAAATTACAAAGCAATCAGTGAAGAACTTTCTGAGATTTATGATTTTGAACAAACGAACATTTACATTTTTATTTATAGATAGATGTATCCATAATTATTTTATTATAATATATGTATCCATAATTAGTTGAGTGTTGACTAAGGAAGAGCAGGTTATTATTTCCTAATCTACGGGAGGGGATATTCATTGAAAGGCAATCGTAGTAAAGTTGACAAATCAATAATACAATTAATTATATTGAAGAACCATTTGAGATTAAATTTGTTTACGGTTCTTCTAAAGGAGAAAGAGAAAGTCTCTTCCTTATTCTAGCCTCCCAATAATTGTTGGACAAAAAATTAAAATAAATACTCGCATCGTTTTTAACTGCAAAAGAAATATTTTTCTATATTTCGTCTCGATTACCTAACCCAAGTTTCAATAAGAAAATAGCAGAGAAAGCAGTCATTTTTGGTAAGATAATATTGAGATTAACGAAGGCTTTTTATTTATTTATCTCTTAGGCACGTATGGTGTTCATTACATATGTCGATAGAAAGGACTATGTTCTGCCAGATATTTAATGTAATTATATCACAATAATAAACAAACTCGGTTTAGCTGCTACTTTGAACAGAGATTCATCGCCTTTGAAGTCCATTTTAAAGTTTCTCTTGAGATAAATGTGTATTTCCAGAGTCATGTTGCTAGTCAAGTGACAGCATTCTGATTACTGGATAGAAGTTTGTGTCTAATTTTTAGTTCCATTATTCTCCAAATTTTTCCAAATTGATGAGATTTCTGAAATAGAGAGATTAACCTTTTTTCAAGTACAGGTCGCTAGCGTCAGGTTCTCTGATATGAGGGACAATTGGCATTATGAGATAAGTAATTAAGCATACTATATTCACTAACTCTATTTTATGATGGTGTTAACTAAATCTTTTTCTGATTTTTCTGTTTCAAATTTTCATTTAGGAATCGCTAATATTGTCTTCAATAATTAAATATTACGGTTTGAATATTTAATCTTTAATTTATTAAAAAAAAACTATTAATATTTTTGAAATTTCTAGTTAACCCAGCTATTAATCCCAACATGATTAACAAAATGATTTGATTGAAAAGTGATGCCCAAGTCTTAAAGTTGTAAGTTTCGAGAGCTTTGTTATCAATATTTTCAGTAAAGATCACTGGATTTTTTATTCGAGAAATCTGACAATTTAAAATTTTGATATATTTAAGTGAAGTCTGTTTTCACTGTATCAAATCAACAATTTGTTGGGAGAATATTACAATTATAAATATTTGAAATAATTCTAAAAAGTTGGAGGCATTGAAAAAAGTAAGATAAATAGGTACATCAAGAAAAAAAAAATTATTATTTATTTCTATTAGATCTACCAAAAAAATTATACCTACATAAAAATGGAAAAATCAGTCATTTTAAATACATGTATAGATAACGAAAGATTTTTTAAATATTTATGTTGAGGGATCAGTAGGATTTATAGGCCCTGTTAAGAGTTCTACTGAGCCGAACCCTCTGATATGAAAATATCTGGAGTCGGTGAATAATTTTCCCATTTGATCTCTGGTGAGTTGACGTGTTGTTCTTGTATTGTTTTGTATTTATTTCACTTATATAATGCACTTGCATAATGTTGATTGACTAGATGATGATTTGTGGAAATGTGTGTGGAAGGGTTTAGATTTTCCTATTGGAAAGATTTAACACGGACATAAAATCGATAGATTAATGTGTAAACAAGATTGAACCAAAGTATGAACGCTGTGGTACTCCACTAGGTGCATTATTTTTTTTCTGACAGAAAACATTATGCCGTGTAGTAATCAACCTGTCTTTTCTTTAACAGCATTTATTTTTGTTATAATATTAAGAACATCTGTTGTTTTAAAATTTTCATTTAATAACACAATTCCTCTTGTAATGTCATGCTATGCCAGAACATTTGTTTTGCCATGTGGTATCTTCAACAAGTCGTAGCAACGTTATGTATGGTTATGTTAGGTTAGTTTGCGTCGTACTTACTTATGGCCACACGATCTTCTCAATCCAGTCTAGATATTGAGTGACTCTAGTGTACACGGCGGGAATGGTGGAACCACATCCAATCCCAAAGGAGGTGATTCCAACCTGGTGATGGATACAGTCCTTCAGCCTATTGGTTGGCAGGTTAATAGTTAGAGGTCCACCGCTGTCCCCCTGAAAGATAAACAAATTACTTTACCGCTACGATATTACAGGACAACGGACCTCTTGCACCACAAATATTGAACTCACACCGGCCACAGTACTCCTCTAATGCCATTACACCAAAAAATCACACTTTGATTAAATATAACACCAATAAATAGTGTGGTTTCATTTATAAGGTATTCAAATAATAAAACCTTTACTAACGTAAAAAAAAATCAAATTTTTAAAATTACAAAATTTATAAAATATTCTAAATTTAAATTTAATTTAAAATACTAAATTTGTGTAATTTTAAAAAAGGTAGGTTAGACTAACGCTGCACGTATCTTTCCCACCATCAGAATTGCCGGCGCAGAGCTGCTGCGGGATGACACCCTGCTTCATGGTCCTCGTCACTCCGAAGCTCTGACGGCACTGCTGGTTGCTGAAGAAAGACAACTCCACCTCCTGCAAGGTGACCGAGCCACTGCCAGCTGAAATAAGGAAAATCATTCATTGTTTTCTCCTTTCTACCGCCAGTGGCGAAAGCAGCGCTACTGCACTATTTTTATATATTTTTAAATTTTGGGATGCTGAGCGGGGTGGAGAGGAAGTTCTGGGAAATAAAACAGTTGGACGTTGGACGTTTTGAAAAGGGGAGCATTTGATTCAGGGCCGGATCTGATGTGGACACCCACACTTTCATCCTTACCTTCTTTTCCCCATCTCCTTTATCCTCACTACGTACACCTATTGGGGTTGCCATACTCCTGGCTACAGACGGTTGGGAGCAGTTGGTACTATTGTGCTGTATTCACATTAAAAAACGTAAGCTTAAGGAGTTAAATCAAAGAATTTGAGTAAAGTCTATTAATACGTGAAGGTTAACTAATCAAAAAACGTGTGTAAATTGTTGTAAAGATTTTGATAAATGTTACTTTAGTGCACTTCTGTTTAGAGTTGTAAAACATTAACAATACATAATATACCTAGGCTAGTTCTACCCCATCCAATGGCCTTAGCAATTGTCTGCTCCATTGTCTCGTTTTGCCACAAACAGACGGGCCGAACGAAATCTGTCAACCTGTTGAAAAACATACCAAATCAATGTGTGTTGAAAATACTAATCACCAAGGAAGATTGGTGAAAGAAGTTGCATGTTCCATTAAATCAGATGAAAGTTTATGAAAAATGCTGATGAGAATCAATATTTATAATGCAATATCAAAATATATAAATAAATTAAAGACAGTGTTGTTGTTTCACAGAATTTGAAGATTTCATCAAATTTCAAAGTAAAAATGAAAGTTCTGTGAAAATTCCATCCAAATTCTTATTTCGCCCTAGCCCGGCTGTTTTATACAACATTGATAATAACAACTAGAATTAATGGGACATTCACAGAGCTTGAATATTACATTTGACATTTGATAAATAATTGTTCTAATCCTGTGAAACAACCCGTCCGGTCCTAAGAAATGTGAACTACTAACGGTAACATAAGTTATAATCAACGAATATTAAAAAGGTGATAATAAACTTCATTTCGACATAATAAAAACATTATGCGTCCGAATGAAAATTGGTATGGATTTAATTATTTAAAGTCTGATGGAAAATTTCAACAATTCTTCAAATTTCAAAGTAAATTGTCATGTTCTGTGAAAGATATTTTCAAGTTCTGTTATTATTTCAGTTATGTCAAGCAGCTAGCCTGTAATGATATAATAACAGAACTTGAATGGGACTTTCAGAGAACCCGAAAATTAAAGTTGAAATTTAAAGAATTGTTCAAATTGTACGAAACAACCCGTATGAAAATGGTAATGAACCCTTACTTGGCTGGTGTGGCTAATCTCAGCAGTGCTATGTCGTGATACTTGCTAGGCGACTTGTACTCAGGGTGAACAATAATGGACTGGATCTGGATATCCTGTAGTTCCGTGTCGTCCTTGGTAAAGTCTAATTCACCGAGGCGGACTATTTCTGGTCTACCGCTGGAAAATATAATAACAAACGATCTTCTTCAAACATAGAAAACTTATTTTGTTGTGAAATTTTATTAAAAAACAAGAAAAACTTAGTTTGTATCGCTTTTTAAAAAACAACCGTGTTTCGGAAGCAATGTCTACTTCTGCAGAGTTATATTTTTCAAATATGTAAAGTTAAAAAACTGACCTAACAAGTCCAGAGTTTCTGGTAAAAGTGCAGTGGGCTGCAGTAAGAACGTAAAACTCGCTCAACAGAGAGCCGCCACATAGCCAAGAGAAACCAGCATTATCCGTTAACCTCCAACCCATAGCTACCTGTAAATAGGCAAAATAATAATACAACCGTCTGGAGCTAGTGGGACTATGGAATCCACAGATGGGGTATGTTGTGAGGCTCACGGTAGTGGGGAGTATCTGGTCACCGAACTAAATAATAATACAACCAGATGTGACCGTTTCTTTTTCTGATTTTTCTGTTTCAGATTTTCGTTTAGAAATCACTAATATTGTCTTCAATATTTTAATAATACAACCGTCTGGAGCTAGTGGGACTATGGAATCCACAATTGGGGTATGTTGTGAGGCTGAGGGTAGTGAGGAGTATCTGGTCACCGAACTAAATAATAATACAACCGTCTGGAGCTAGTGGGACTATGGAATCCACAGTTCGGGTATGTTGTGAGGCTGAGGGTAGTGGGGAGTATCTGGTCACCGAACTAAATAATAATACAACCATCTGGAGCTTGCGGGACTATGGAATCCACAGTTCGGGTATGTTGTGAGGCTGAGGGTAGTGGGGAGTATCTGGTCACCAAACTAAATAATAGTACAACCGTCTGGAGCTAGTGGGACTATGGAATCCACAGTTGGGGTATGTTGTGAGGCTGAGGGTAGTGGGGAGTATCTGGTTACCGAACTAAATAATAATACAACCGTCTGGAACTAGTGGGACTATGGAATCCACAGTTGGGGTATGTTGTGAGGCTGAGGGTAGTGGGGAGTATCTGGTCACCGAACTAAATAATAATACAACCGTCTGGAGCTAGTGGGACTATGGAATCCACAGTTGGGGTATGTTGTGAGGCTGAGGGTAGTGGGGAGTATCTGGTCACCGAACTAAATAATAATACAACCGTCGAGAGCTAGTGGAACTATGGAATCCACAGTTGGGGTATGTTGTGAGGCTGAGGGTAGTGGGGGGTATCTGGTCACTGAACAAGGCCACAGCCATTTCAAGCAACGTTTCAACAATATTACATGTTATTTGAAATAAGTTGTGAAAATAATACATATAAGCTATTCTTCTAGAGCCTTACCCCTCGAGCACGAAGACGTAAAAAAATGTAGGAAGATAGGAAGATAAGATGATAAGATGATAAGAAGATACGAAGATAAAAGTTAACATTAAGCACATAAGAAGAAAAGAAAATAAGAATATAAGAACATGAGAATATCAGAATAGAAGAAGATAGCACGATAAGAGGATAAGAAGATGAGAGAATAAGATGATTATAAGATAAGAAGATAATAGGATAAGAAGACAAGAAGATAAGAATATAAAAAGAAAAGAAAATATGGAGATAGGAAGAAGATAAGATGATGAGATGATAAGAAGATAAGAAGAAAAGATTTTTTTATTTATTGTTTATTTTAGCTTTCACCCATTAGGGGTGATCTTGGCCATACACAATTAACATAATGTAACATAAATAAACCAAACATAACATGTAATAAACATAACATATAATAAACATAACATAAGCGGTACAGAGCTGGTAACAGTAGGTTATCACAAAATTCTAAAAATAGGAACCTGTGTACAATATAAGTGGGCGCAAGATAAAAAGATAAGAAGATAAGAGGACAAGAGGATAAAAAGATTAGATATTTTATTAAGAGTTTTGAGTATGTTTTATCTTACAATGTGGGGGAATGCTCCTGGGTCCGTGACGGTGGTTCCCCCTATAACACCGAATACAGGGTCATCTGGTTCCGGACAAAACAGTGCAGAATGCTCCAAGCACTCTAAAAACAACAAAAAAACAATGTTATGTTTGGTCCTCTATAATCGGGAGAAGCCAACATCAATTCTTAATCGGAATATCCTCTATTTTTCATTTCGAAGTGTTTTTTAATATTATTAAAATTGTATACAAAATAAAATTTAAAAAAAATCATTTGTTTTCCTTACTCTGTTGACTAATCCGTACGCCATTTTTAGTTCCGAGAGAATCGACGATTCGATCTGCTGTTCCTGGTCTCTTTACATCATCATCGGTACAGCAGAAAGTCAGCCCATTCGCTGTATAAACCAAACAATGTGTAAATACAAACACTCTACGGCTGGAGCCAGTGGGATTATGGCAACAACTAATAGGGGCGGGAGGGAGTTGGGGGGGGGGGATAAGATGAGAGGGAGGAATGGTCGCCAAACGCCGCTAAAGCAATATCAAACAAAGATTCTGAAATATGCTATTTTACTGTGGTAGTATAACTCAAATATTTGATTTGAAAATTGGAACTGATTGTTCAGAAAAGCGATAAAGTTGGTACTACATACCTGCATTCTGAAAATTATTTTATTTCAACTAATTGAATGAACCTATCGAAGTCCTGTTTTAACTCGACTATTTGCCGTTTCGTGTATCTGTAAATTTGTGTGTTACATTCCGGTTCCGGTTCAACATGGTTGCCGTATTGAAAATGACATTTTTATGTACAGCCGTCAATTTGGAATATTTAATATTATTGTATAAGTACGGTAAGACGACTTCAAAGACGTTACTTTGGACAAATTGTACAATTCAAAGAAGTGTGGTTTATAATTCAGTACCTATTTACAAATCTTATGATTTCCGAGGAAATTTCTATTTTGATTTATTAAATAAGGGAAAATGAGAAACACACTTAATTTGGACGCAAGGTTTACAAAGGACTGTTCACAGAACTACTACTAGTATTTATGTACTTTGTATATCTTTTGTTTAAATATTTGACAGATTTCGAATTTTTTCAAGTACATGTAAATTTCTAGTTGTCTCTCTATTATTTTTCAAAAAAACATAATTATAATTATTATAGAGAAAATTGATAATATTTGTTGTTGAATTCAAGATCAATCAGGTACCTCGCTCAATACATTAACACAGGAGGCCTTGAGGAAGGTCATTTCCCTCAGGGCCTGTCATCTTCGGGGATGCTGTGTGGTGGGTCTTTTTAAGTAAAGGGAAGAGAGGAAGTTCTAGGGAGGAATATGATAATGAGGAGTGGGTCGGAATTTTGGGGTCAGTGTGTCCGTGAGTGACGTCCGGCCCGCCACACAACTCACATCCTGCTAAGTCACCAAACATAGCGCACTACTTGGTAATCTAGGGCAAAGGTTATCAGATAAATAGCGGCGATCCGCCTACCAATTTATATGCGAAACCGGCTGGTATTATCGATTTTATTTATTTTTTAATTACATACATAACTACAAATCAATTTAAATAATAAAACTCACCTGTACTCTGAGGCAATGGGGTAGAATAAACACTTTTATATAAAGCGACCAAAAAAACAACAGAAAAAAATAATGTTTTCATTTTAAAATAGAATTACTTTTAAAATCACTGTCCGAATAATATGTTAAGTTAGCGACGTACTACTGCAACGCTAACCGATGTTACAATGCGCTTTGCTGAAACTGGTTGAGGTCAAAATACTATATACTACCTCTCGTATGGTAAGAACTGCTAACAGGGTCGGACTCAGGAAAGGCACAGTTGGAAGGCTAAACTAGGGCGCTAAATTGAAAGGCGCGCTGGGAATTGACTGAAAAAGTTGTAGTAGAATTGTTTTAATTTTTACGCTACGGATAATCAAATATTCCTCAAAAGTTCCTGTGTGGGAAGTTTCGATCTATTTCTAGACTTGTTATACTGAAAGCAAATGTCTGTAATAATAATCACGGCCCAGACAAGCCCTGGACTAAGTATTAGTGCCATTCTGTATGTGTGGCATTGAAGTCAAATCTAGGGTGAGAGGAAATTGCCTGGCAGCCATCTTGTATGACTAACTTTTGAAATGATTTGTACGCAAGGTGGTGCATAAAAAACTAACTAACCATCACGCCGTTTTTATGCAGCTGTAGGCAGAGAGGACGGACCGCCAAACAACTCGGTCAAACCACACACTCCTTGCCTCATTCACATTCATACATCGTCTCATACATACTCTTCTATTATTCTAACTCTTGACATGGCCCGACTCGAGTATCTGATTCACTTGATCGTGCCATGTCCTCCTCAGACGTCCCTGACTTCTGCTACCATTCACATTTGCATCGTATATTCTCCTTACACTCCTTTCTTCGCTCATTGGCTCTACATGCCCTAACCATCTAAGCGTCCCTTTATTGATCTTACTCATTACGCTTACATCAGCTTTGCACTTTTTGCGGATCTCCACATTTCTCAAACGATCGTATATGGTTTTACCACACATACGCCTCATGGATCTCATTTGAACAGCATTCAGTCTACTTTGATCCTTTTTCTGCCAGTTCCATACATCAGGGTAGGTACCAGCACTCCATTGTGGACTGCTAGCTTCGCCTCATTGGACAATGTTTAGTTAGCGCCAACTGCGTTCAGTCCTCCATGAATGGAGTTCCCTGCATTTCCCCTTGTTTCAATATCTCTGTCAGCCTTCCCATCTCTCTAGAACATACTTCCTAAATACACAAACTCATCCACCTGCTCCAAGTATTCCTCGTTCACAATATCATGCATAAGAAAACGTTAAAGTTAAGTTAAGTTAAAGCATAATTATCAGGTAAAACTTATAGTTATTTTGAAATTCTTAAGATAAAAATAAAATTCAGTCCACCCTACTACACCGTCCATTATTAGGTAGGTACATGAAAAGATTTAGCAACCTGCGGAGAAGGCCGGTTTACATGAACCGGTTTGTTTATCTAGATTGTTGTATGACCTTTATTTAACAACCAAAAATGACGCACAAATATATGATGCCTTTAGCAAACATGTTATTGCCAAAACAAGCTGCTAAATCCTTAACTAACCAACCGATGATGGTAATTTAATAGGAAGAAATGATATAATACTTGCTGCGAACAATTGGAATCCTAAAGTTCAAACCCTTGACTTCTGGATCAGGATACAAAGATTTTTCATGGATAATGTCATCTTTGGCGATGCTATGTGGAGTGCCTCTTTATCCTGGCATTGTTTTGGGGACCAGATCTGATTACCGTCTCATACCCCTCCCTCTACCAATTACACCAATTGAGGAGACCAGTTTAATTCGTCCGTTTTGTAATTTTTCAAGATGGTAGCCGTGTTGGGTACTGCCTTTTTATCCCACCAGAGTTCGCATGAGCGTGGATCCTACTAAGATCTGTCAAATCGGAATAATCAATATTATTGTACCTATCAGAATGAAGAAAGTTAAAAAAAATATTAATTATTGTTAAATTGTATTATTCTTATTTCAAATAATGAAATGGCACATAAAATATAATATGCATTACAAAGTAGTTATTGAAGTTTCCTCATAGAAAATTAAACTAATGATTTCAGAAGAAATTTTGGTTTTAATTAATTAAATACTAACTGACGGTGTACCTGACGTTGCTGGGGATTACCCTTAACAGGAAGCTACAAGCCAATAATGTGTATATTCTTGGTATACCTTATATTGTAGGTAATAGGCATTAAAATCGCTTGACAAACGCAGTCTAGAAACGTTCGATTTCAAGCAAAAAATTGGTTTTAATTTATTTTGCAAATAATTTTATAAGAAAGCAAAAAATTTGATCAAGTGAAACTATCCCAGATAATCTTGGCTATAATACTGTATTTTTTAAAAGTTGTTTCCATTATGCGTTCATACATTTCTATTGAAAAAAAAATAATTTTTTAGTAGTTTGCATTTATATTTTTAAATGAGTATTTTTTTACTATTATTTGTAATCTAATCAAGCGAAGCGATAGTAAAACCTTCAATTTATCTAAAAAATATTTTTTTGTTTTCATAATGTACACCAATTTGTTATAAAGATTAATCAAAATAGTGATTTGGCAAAGCTTCGCCCTAAGAGATATACATATTATACTATTATGGACTTTTCTGTAGACCTTTTAAAGGTATACAATTCTGTAGTACATTATTCTGATGTATCTCATAAGGTTTAGCCAGCGTTAGCAATGTATTTTTTTATGACTTGGTTAAAAAATATCGACTTTTCCCTACTTTCGACAAATATAATATACAATTAAAATGCACAAAAAAACCTTCCGGAAGAAATTCTCTAAATCAAGGCTGCCCAACCCCAGGCCCGCGGGCCACAATGGGACCCGCAAACGAATTATAAGTGGCCCGCGTGAACCATTTTCAAAAAACCCGCCAATCCGCCAATTTGAAAAAGTGTCGCGGGCCCGCGGTAAAACAAACAATGCAGCTTGCGCGCGGTCACCAGTGTTGCCAACGAAGGCGATTTATCGCTATTTAGGCTACTCAGAACGAGAATCAGCGACGAAAAAATCTAACCTGTTGAACTTAATTTTTAAACAAAAATACACCGTTTTTTGATATAATATTTTTTGCGTCCGAAATGGAATCTTGTAGCCACCCCCCACTGGGGAGCACTCATTTTGAATTTTTTTTGTGGGGAATTATGTTTTATAGAAATTCTCTAACAACTCCCCCCCCCATGGAAATAGGAACCGTCAGGTATTCAGTGGCCCGCCAGTGATTCAAAATCGTCAATTTCGCCCAACTGTTAAAAAGGTTGGGTAGCCTTGCTCTAAATGATAGTGAAAACCTAATCAAAATTCGTGGCGTATTTAAGAAGAACTAAGAGCATAAACAGACAAATTCAAAACATACTTTTTCAGATGCGATGTCTACAACTATTCACGGAACTACAAGTAACGCGGTATTCACTTTAAACTGCATATTTTGACATTTTTAGCGCAAATAATCCGATATCTAATAATTATTAATATAAAAATTAATTTAATATTTTTTAGAAGAGTTGGTACAATCCTGAACTAGTAAGTTATTTCTCAATAAAACTGAGAAGAATAAGGTTAGATTAATTTATTGCCTTTTTACATCAACACAGAGACTCTGTACTACTAATACCAAAAAAACCCGAAGTGACGTGTATATAATGTTAAATTTTATTTCTTAGTATTAAAATATGATGGGATTTTCCTATTCCTTAAAATACTCCGAAACAATATTACATTTGAATTTCCGACAATTCATTTTTCATTAGGATTTTAACTGCTCCCAACCGTCCGAAGCTAGTGAGATTATGGTATTCCCAGTCTAAGTAAGTTATGATGCTGAAGGTAGTGGAGAGGGAGAAAGGTGGGGAAGTGTCTGGATATTCGGATAAAATAATACGGAAATACGGCTAAAGCAACGTTTAGATTGTAGCGTGCCTCTACACGGGAGGCCTTGAGAAAAATAATTTCCCTCGTGGCCTGTCATCTTCGGGGTTGCTTTGTGGAGGTTGGTATCTTTGGGGAAAGGAAGGAGTGAACTTGGATCTTGAAAGACCCATGGTATAGGAGCTGTTGAACTCAAGATCAAGTCGTTGAAACGACCCGTTCTCGTGTGACAATTGCTGGGCACACGTTTGACGTGTTTACCGTTGCCGAAGAGATCTATGACACTAGTTCCTAGGAGCATCCTCCATTGAGATACCGGTAGAACAATGCGACGCCTGTGCTCTAAAGATTGCAGTCCGTTAAGATAGCGGAATATTTCAAACGGGCCGCCCGTTTCTGCACGGGGTCAAAGATTTTTTTCAGATATTTTAGAGCTCCAGCCCAGAGGTGGTTGCCAAGTTCAACGGTCGGCGTACGATTTATACAAGGTTTTTCTTAAAGTTTTTATTCTAGATTAAATAAAATTACAATTTACTTAATTAACTAGAAATAACTAATGCATTACATATAAATAAATCACATGACAATATTATTCCTTATCAATGTTTTGTTGATTGAACATAAAAGTGAACAATTTATTTTTAAATGTTCCTATACTTTTTGAATTTTGTCTGGAAGGCAATTATATATATATATATTGCCCCGCTCGTAACCAATGGATTGCTTGCCATGGTAAGTATGTATGGTGTTTAAATGTATGTTTTCGTGTTGCCGTGTAAAGTGTGTGTGTACTTGGGACGTTTTAATGAGTTCTGGATTTGTATGTATGAGTTTATTATTTATTTTGTATATAAGGAGACATATGTATAATATACATAAAATTTTCTTAATGTAAACAGTTTTGTTTCCATATATAACTTTTTAGTGGATGTTCTAGGTTTGAAGTGAAATAGCTTTTTGATTACTTTGTTTAGCATCACCTGTAGTTCATTTATATATGTTTCACATGCATTTCCCCAAATTTCAATCAAGTAGTTTAAATGTGAATGTATGAGGCTATAATATAGACCTTTTTAATTTTATTTGGTAACAGATATGATAACCGGCTAAATACGCTAATTAAAGGGGGGATTGTATCTTTAATATCTTGAATATGCTGTTTAGAGTGTTTATCAATGCACATCCCAAGATATCTCTCCTGTATCAGAATTTGCAGGTTGCCATATTCAATTTTGAAGGGTACACGAGGAGGAATGATTTTACGGGTTGAGCTTAAAATCAATTAGCAGTTGTGTTCTATTATTAAATGAATACATTGTGAAATAACGCTGTAAATAAACATATGTAATCGTTTCATAACCAAATGTATTGACCTCTCTGGGCCAATGTCAATGTTCTTAGTTATAGTACTTATGTATACTTACATTGGTGACATCAGTTTGTTTTCAAATCGCACTTCTTGGGTTTATCAGTTTCTTGTAATTTCTGTGTCGGGTATTTCCCAATACTTCATTAAATAGGTTAGACAAATAAAATATGGATTCTGTGTCATCTCTTGAACAAAACACGCACGTACTAATGGCATACTTATTAGGATGGAGCGGTCAAAGCGGAGTCGAGTTGTTCACTCGATGGGTACTAAGATCAAACTGGCTGGCTCGGCGTGGCTCGGTGTGACTCAGCGTGGCTCGGGGTGGCTCGGCGTGGCTCGTCTCCGTGTTCCTCGTCGTGTGTACAATATTCAAACAGACGGTAAACTGGGTACCTTTTTATCTGAAGCCGAACAAGAGTACCAACTGCTCCGAGCCGTCTGGAGTCAGAAAGACTAGGGCATCCCCAATTGGCGTGTGTTATGAGGAGGAAGTACCTGGCTATTCAGATCTGATCACCAAACACGGCTAAAGCAATAATTTCAAGTAACGTTTCAATATTTTGAATGGTCGTCTTACACCAGGGCGATACTGGGAGTATCTTTGATTCTAGAACGTGACGCAAATTTACTTTTACGTAGAAAACAGATTATTTTATTTGAAAAAAAGCAGAAGGCTCTGTTTTATAGAAAAGCATTTGTGTGTAATAGATGGCGCTGTTTTTTTTTAAACTTGTTTTTACTTGTCACAGGTGAAATCTATATAACCCAGATCGCTGTCCTAGTTCTTGTATGTTCAATAGACCTTTTTTTGCAAAACTGAGTTATGAATGAAGTTAAAAAAAAACTTATTTTTTGGTTTTTAAGTGACATTTTAAACATTTTTCGAGTGCCAATATCCATTCACTGAATAATGTTTCAGTTCTTATTTGTTCAATCTCCTGGATATTGAACATTCAAACACTCAAAGTTATGATAATAATATTTTTAAAAAGTTCATAGATATTTGTTCAACATCCCGCCGAACTTTGAGGTCTTGAATGTTCAATCTCCACTGTCAACCAATCAGGAGCCGGCTAGTAAAAATGTGCGGCCATGCTGATTTTTAGTTGTTTTCTAACAACGAAATTATTCCACTAAAAATACGTTTAATTGCGAATATATACTGTTATTGAACTAAAAATGACTTCACCGACTCCAGAATCAATTCACCTAAGAACAGTAGCTCAAATAGAAAGGTAACAGCATCCCCAAAGATGACATAGGCCCTGAGGGAAATTATTTTCTTCAGGGCCTCCTGTGTGGAGTTAATATAAAAAAAAGTCTTAAAATTATGTCATTTATAGGCTTTTTCACCATATTTTAAATGTACTTCTTGAATTTGCTAGGCAAATATACAGGATGCTTCATTTATTATTTATTTATTCAATTATTTATGTACAAACTTAGGACTTTTACATAAAATGAGTATTAATAAATTAAATTAGTGCATTAAAACTTATTTTTATTCAAGAAATACAACAAAAGAGCCAGGACATGGAAATGTGCAAAAAGTCAACTGTCCTCATAGTCTGATTGAAAGACATCTACGACACATATTTTGTCCGTTATCACTGCTGAGATCGCTGATGAAAACGAAGTTCAAATATTTCAATTTTGAATTCATTCAGTTAAAAGTTTCTGATTTTTTGTTTTTTTTTAGTCACATAAAAAACAGTAAACATATTCTTATGTAGGAACTACAATAAAACCAACTAGGCAAATGACTAACAAGAATAAATGTAATGTTAAATAGCGCACACACATAACCCAAATCGCGGCATATTATAATTTTAGGATTTTAAGAGCTGAAAAATAATATTAGACGGAGTAGGTCGGGCTCTCGGGACAGCCTGACGTGTTCTTCGTCGGTCTCACTATCCTTCCCTAATTTATAGGGATATTTAATATATTCCGCCGTTAAAAGTACACGTAAATGTGTCTTATTGTCTGTCAGTTACGTTAGTGCAGTTATAATAATTTTACGGTGACAGGTGTGGAAGAATGACGAGTTTTAAGAATAATTAGCAAGATTGTTTATCCCAAGGGATAGTGTAGTGTTAGTGAGCCCGAGTCCGGAATTTTTACCAGATGTGACATCTCATCGGCGGTCGCAGCAACCTACCCGTGTCTCTCGCCACCCCGTACCGATACGTCAACCCCCGGTGCCGCAAAAAAAAATGCAGTGTCAGTGAGCCCGAGTTTGGTATTTGATAATTTCTACCAGATGTGGAGACCTCATCGACCGTCACATACCGATATTTCAACCCCCGCTGCCGCCACCATGCTCGCCGTTACCTTTACCGGCTCCGTTATAGACGTCTGTCGGCTATACGACCTGTCCGTGGTTCGGTCACTGATTCGCTCACGACCATCGCCCCTACAAGATGACCCATACAAAACAATCATCTGGCAATTTCTACACCCCCGCTGCACCGCCCCCGTGCCCCTACGCCCTAGGAAGGACGAAATCGAAATGAAGCCGCGTCTTTTGTCTTCTGCCAATATGAACTATTACAAACAATTATGCAGTGATTAGTGTATTGTTATAGTGATTATAATACTTTTTGTTTTAGAATTAAGTTTTTTCATTTGGACATCTGGAATAGTTTTGATGGCGTTAGGATTAAGTTAAATATTATACTAATTTGTATGTTAGTGATTTATACCTAAGTATCAGTATGTTAGACTAGATAAGCAGTTCGTATTACAAACAATTAATGTAATATTAACGTATTACAAACAATTATGCAGTGATTAGTGTATTGTTATAGTGATTATAATACTTTTTGTTTTAGAATTAAGTTTTTTCATTTGGACATCTGGAATAGTTTTGATGGCGTTAGGATTAAGTTAAATATTATACTAATTTGTATGTTAGTGATTTATACCTAAGTATCAGTATGTTAGACTAGATAAGCAGTTCGTAGAAGGGAATGGCCGACACAGGTGTCGATAAGGCTCGCTATCCATCACATCGCCAACCCTTCGGTGGCGCAAAGAGGAGGAAGGAACTCGAACAATGTCGAATTGGTACGTGGAATATTAGAGGAGGTATGGAAAGAAAGATGAATGAATTGTGTGACACAATGGTTAGCAAATATTTGGACATACTTTGTGTAACAGAGAGTATGAAAAAAGGGAGCGGTACAATGCAGCATAATGATAGGCTCGTCATTTGGTCTGGGAGACCAGATACAGAGAGGGCTTGTCAAGGTGTTGCAGCGCTACTGTCTCCCAGAATGATTGAATGTATGTTGCAGTATGAATGTGTAAGTCCGAGAATAATGTGGATTAGGTTCAAAATCGGTTTGACAAGGGTGTTTCTTGTTGTTTGTTATGCCCCTGTCAATTCTGAGAGCGACGAAGAGAAAGATGATTTTTGGACTGGTGTGAATGATGTGATGAGACTGAAAAATATTAATGAAAGGATTGTAATGGCAGGCGATTTGAATGGGTGGGTAGGAATTAGACGTGACGGATTTGAATCGGCCTTAGGTATGTTTGGGGATAAAAGAACGAATGACAACGGGAACAGAATACTTGAAGTATGTTTAGAGTGGAACCTGTTTGTGTCCAATACTTTTTTCGATCATAAAGGTATCCACCAATATACGTGGGAAAGAGGAAATGAGAGGTCAATTATCGATTTTGTAGTAATTGACTCTAGGTTGAGAGCCGTTACCGAGGACACGAGAGTTTTCAGAGGGGCAGAGGTTGAAACTGACCACTTTCTGGTGGTGTCGAGAGTAAACCTCTTTCGCGGTTGGCGCTCTAAAGTGAAAACGGTACTAACGCCAACAAGAATCAAAATAGAAAAACTACAAAACGATAATGAGAGAAGTAAGTATGTGAATTGTGCAGAGATGAGATTGAATGGGAAAAAAATGGATGGTCTAAGCATAGACGAAACATGGAACCACATAAAAGTGAGTCTTTGTGAATCTGCTAGAGAGGTGTGTGGAATAAGTACGCAAGGTAGAAAGAAAGGTGATGCATGGTGGGATGATGATATTAAAGCACTGGTCTCAGAGAAGAAGAAAGCATGGTTATGTCCGATTGCGGCTGGCAGTGCTTCCAGCGAAGAGAAGGATCGAGCGAAAGAAGTATATAAGGAATGTAAGAAAAAAGTAAGAGTTGGAGTGAAAGAACGAAAGAAACGCCTGGAAGAGGAAGAAGGAATGAAAATGACAAACCATTTCCAAGAAAACATTAAGCTGTTTTGGAAGGAAGTCAAAAGGTCCCGGTGTGGCCCTGAAACCGGAAGCATGAAAGTAATAAAATCGAAAGATGGAAAAATGTTGACGAATGAGGAAAAAATAAAAGAGAGATGGATGAAGTATTTCGAGGAAGTCTTTGAAAGCGAAGTGAGTGACAGTGATTCTAGCGGCGAATCAGATACGAACGATGATGGACTGAATGTTACCGAAATTAGCATGGATGAGATAGAAAGATCAATTAAGTGTATGAAGAATGGTAAGGCTGTCGGTTTCGACAATATTGCTGCTGAATATTTTAAAGGAGGTAGCCGTATAATTCTCACATGGTTGTGCAATCTTTTTAACCAATGTTTAAAGGAAGGTTACACGCCTTTAGATTGGAGAAGGGCAGTGATCATGCCATTATACAAAGGTAAAGGGTCACGTATGGAATGTGGGAATCATAGGGCTATTAGCCTGCTAAGTTCAGTTGGCAAGCTGTATGGTAGAATTTTGATTGAAAGGGTAAGAAAGGAAACAAAGGATAAAATATGGGATGTGCAAGGTGCTTTTATGAGTGGAAGGGGGTGCATGGACCAGATCTTCTCATTGCGTATGCTCACCGAGAAGTTTCTGGCAAAAAACCAGAAACTTTTCTGTGCCTTTGTAGATCTACAAAAAGCATACGACCGAGTCGACAGGAAAAAGCTATGGAAGGTGTTGTCCAAGTATGGAGTGAATGCGAATCTGACTCAGGCAATTGCGTCTCTATATGAGGGAAGCGTTGCATGTGTTAGGGTGAACGGTAGTTTTACGGGGTGGTTTGATATCACAAAAGGTGTTAAACAAGGCTGCGTAATGTCACCGTGGTTATTCAATCTATACATGGATAATTGTATGCAAGAATTGAAAGATGTGGGATTGGGCGCGAATTTGAGTAATCTGAAAGTATGTTGCCTGTTGTATGCTGATGATGCGGTGCTGATTGCTAATAGTATGGATGATCTGCAGTCTCTAGTGTCTAGGATGAACGAAGTATGCGTGAAGAATGAGTTAATGATGAATGTAAGTAAGTCTAAAGTAATGGTGTTTGAAAGAGAAAGTACGAAAACAGTGTGCAATATAGTTGTGAATGAGGAATACTTGGAGCAGGTGGATGAATTTGTGTATTTAGGAAGCATGTTTACGAGAGATGGGAAGGCTGACAGAGATATTGAAAGAAGAGTAAATGCAGGTAACTCCATTAATGGAGGACTGAACGCAGTTGGCGCTAACAAAAAATTGTCCAAAGAAGCGAAGTTAGCAGTCCACAATGGAGTGCTGGTACCTACCCTGATGTATGGAAGTGAGGCATGGAACTGGCAAAGAAAGGATGAAAGTAGATTGAATGCCGTTGAAATGAGATCCCTGAGGCGTATGTGTGGTAAAACTATGTATGATCGTGTGAGGAATGTGGATATCCGCAAAGAGTGCAAGGCTGATGTAAGCGTAATGAGTAAGATCAAGAAAGGGACGCTTAGATGGTTTGGGCATGTAGAGCGAATGAGCGAAGAAAGGAGTGTAAGGAGAATATACGATGCAAATGTGAATGGTAGCAGAAGTCGGGGACGCCCGAGGAAGACATGGCACGACCAAGTGAATCAGATACTTGAGTCCGGCCATGTCAAGAGTCAGAACAATAGAAGAGTATGTATGAGACGATGTATGAATGTGAATGAGGCAAGGAGTGTGTGCCAAGACCGAGTTGTTTGGCGGTCCGTCCTCTCTGCCTACCCCTGCGGGGAAACGGCGTGATGGTTAGTTAGTTAGTTAGTTATATTTTATTCACGATAATCAACATAAATAATAAGCTCACGGCAAATAAGACCTTCCGAAAGAAAAAAAATCTTTCCAAATTAAGTAATCTTTTAAAATTACATTTATCAAATGTAGGTAACGAAACAATAAAAAAAAACAAATTTTCAACTGAAAATTGAACTTCAATAATTTTACGCATTACTCGGAATTTTTTTTAATGGAAATCCGCACACAGTCTCAACTGCTCCCAACCATCTGGAACCAGTGAGACTATGGAATCCCCAATTGGGGTATATTAGTATATTGTGATGCTGAAGGTAGTGTGGAGGGGAAGGAGATGGAGAGGAGAAAGGGAGGAAGGAGGATGAAGGAGAAGAGAGATGGTATGTGCGTATCTATTCAGATCTGATCACCAAACACGGCTAAAGCCATTTAAATTCTTATTGTGGTCTTTTCACTATATCTTCCTCTCTGGAACATGCCGCAAATAGACAATATGTTATTTTTATAAGCAATAATTGTTCGCCTGAAACACTCATCCACATTGAAAAAATCTCCTGATAAAAAATACATGACGCCAACGGGACGTCCCGTTGGCGTCATGTATTTTTTATCAGGAGATTTTTTCAATGTGGATGAGTGTTTCAGGCGAACAATTATTGCTTATAAAAATAATTGTTATCCTTTGTGCTATGCATAAATTAAATCTTGTCTTAAAAACATTAATTTATCAAAAAAATAATAGACAATATGTTATTTTAAATTAATAACTTGTGAAATAACATAAATGAATCAAATAAAATTTACTTGCGCACGCCGGGATTTGAATCCGCGACCTCCGTATTTCTAGTCAAGAATACCCCTAGACTACGGAGGCCGTAATACGTACGATGTAAGAATATTTCACATCACGCATGCACCGACAACCGATAGTAGTATATTAGCGGTAGGTAGCTTTGTACTTGTGCATTGTTTTCAAACTTCGAAAATATTGGATGATTTATACAGAGCAGTTTTTGTGAAAAATCAACTCAAGGACTCTGTTTGTATATTTTAAAGTAATACTTTAAGTCAACTACTAACTAAGATAAAAGTAAAGTATTTGAAATCTAAAAATCACCCTGTATATACAATTTACCACTAATTGGCTAATTGAACAAAAAATACCTCAAACTTATGGGAGCCGAATTGCTCAATCTCCAGACGATATGTTCAATATCCAAAATAATCATTCATCGTTTTCAAGCCATGTTCAACGTCCACCTTTAAAGTCATAATATGGGCTTAATATAGCTTCAATCTTCGAAAAATGATCTTTAATAATTTCCTGTTACACATATGTATTAAACGAAATGACCAAAATCGAGAATTTTTTAGAATTTGCCTGTAAAAACAAAAAAAAACGTCTCCTGTAAAATTAGCTAAATGGTCTATTGAACATACAAGAACTAAGGCAGCGATCTGTACATAAAACAAAAACAAACAAATGACATGTCAATCACAAACCAATAAAAACAATTCAAAAAATTGTAATTAAAGTAAAACATATAGCTAAACGAAATTACAATAGTCAACGTATTCAAAATGCGCAGAATAAAACCAAAGTATCAAGGGACATAATAAAAGAGAACTAAAACAATTCAAAATTTAAAACTAAACCAAAAATCTGTCTTAAAATAAATGATAACATGGTAACAGAACCAGAAAACATTGCAAATGAATTTAGGACTCTTCTCCACAGCCATCACCACAAAACACATCACAATCTGCTAAAACAGTCACAAATAGACATTCTCGATCATTTTTTATAACACCTATAAGCAAAGAGGAAATTGTCAGAATTATTGAAAAATAAAAGCAGTGTCGGCACTGACAAAATCCCTATAAAAATTATAAAAACATGTGCATAAGCTTTAAGTTACCCATTAGAAATACTAATAAATAAATTATTTGAATCTGGAACTTTCCCAGAACACTTAAAACAATCCGTTTTTGTGCCGCTGTAAAAGGGCCCTAAACAAGAAATTTCAAACTATAGGCCAATATCCAGAATACCAAATTTTTCTAAAATATTTGAAAGTTCGATGTACAACCGCATTTACAACTTCCTCGAAAAATTCGAGATAATTTGTCCACAACAATTTGGATTTCGTAAAGGTCGTTCAACAACACAGGCAGTCTTAAACTTCATAAACAAAATTCTGGATAGTATAAATGTTAGCAAAAAAACCGTAGGCATTTTTCTCGACCTGACAAAAGCATTTGATAATGTTGACCATAAGCTTCTTCTAATTAAACTTGAACACATTGGTATAAGGGGCTTAGCCTTAAAATGGTTTGAATCGTACCTCAACAATCGTAAACAGAAAGTTCAAATTTCAAATATTGACGAAAAAATGTTGCAGAATCCAGTGGCGGTTTTCTCTAAAGTGCGTTTGTGTGGCGAACCCCCATTAAAAAGATGAGAAAATAAAACAAACTTGTTTCATAATAATATAAGCACATTATAGATAGCACGCTATTAAAATTTCGCCTTCAAAACCCGCGCCACCGAAAAATACGATACATATTCCAAGTATGTGCGAGTTGTAATCCGCGCCAAACTCTTCATACAAAAGAATTTTAGCCGGTACAGACCCTATGACGGTGACATATACAAAATTTGGTCTTTCTTTGCAAAACTAAGACAAATTGTGTGCGCCGAACACGCGTTGTGATATCACGTGACCTCCGAACATTGACGAATGTAACCGAAGAAACCCGAGCACTTCGCGGACTGACTGACGACGTTTGACCTTTGAACCATAGTGAAGCAAGTGTTATTTTTTATGTTATATTATGGTATTTAACTTTGTAGTCATTTTTGTACATATTTTTGTTTTCTTGTTTCTGCATTTCTCCAACCGTTTGCTTATGGCATTTGTAAATCTACTACCTATTGAAGTAGACCGATTTTGATTTCTGTTTTCGTATTTTTTTTTAGATAAGTCGTTATATTCCTTAATTATATTTGCGAAAGTTTCGGCAAACGCCCCATTGTCGTCGCTAGTTATGCAATTTTGTGTTTGGTCCAGTTCTCAATCTCCAGTATTCTTTCGGATTTCAAATTGAAAGCGTTTGCGTATATGTTTATTTATGCGTTTGCGTATATGTTTTTTTATGCGTTTGCGTTTATTGATTGTCGCGAATATTTTGTCATATTTTTTTAATACAATGGCGGAATACAGTGTTGCCTATATAAAAAATAATGCCAATACTTATGAAAAAAGGTTGGAAATTAAAAATAAAGGGCCTCCGCGTCCTGACCTCTCATTAAAGCAGGTTTGTGCCGCGAAAACCGAGAAATTCACTCGAGTTTTTAAACGTGATTGGTACGCGAGCTGTACTTGGTTATGTGGTTGCGAGGAAACCAATCGGTTATTTTGCTTCCCCTGTTTAGTTTTTGGAGGCGACCCATCGTGGTTTTAAATTGGAGTAAACGATCTTTCCTTTATTAATAATTATAAATATAATTTAATTCCTATAAAACTTTTCGCATTATCTAATAATTGTGTCTTGTGTAAAGTGATTTAAAAACAATAATATGTAGGTACCCCTCCCACTAACTTTATTTAAGTTGTGTGACTGCTGCCGTATTCGACTATTTGACGAAGGACAACAGTAAGTAAATTTTAATTAGATATGTTTATCTTCTCTTGAATTTCTGAACCCCCTGTTAAAAAGACCACGAACCGCCACTGGTAGAATCACAATGGAGAACCATAAACAAGGGCGTGCCACAAGGAAGCATTATTGGGCGTCTCCTCTTCCTTGTGTACATAAATGAACTTCCAATAATTGCTGGCACAGAATGTTCAATGTTTGCTGATGACACTGCTCTGTTATTTGAATGTACTGGAGATGTTGACGAGTTTAATAAACATGTTAACGAGACTTGTCAATCAATAGCAAACTGGCTGTTATCACAAAATCTGTCGCTTAACACAAACAAAACAGAACTTCTAAAATTTTTTCCAGTACAAGCTACACCTATAAACATAAATGTTAACTTTTAACAATCATATCGAACCTTCCCAAACTTGTTCACTGCTGGGAATACAACTAGATGCAAATATAAACTGGAAAGAACATGTATCTTAAGTTGTTGCAAAAATCAGTAGCTTTTCTTTTGTTCTAGGCACCCTTAAAAATATCTTAAACATCGAGTCAGTAATCACCGCATACTATGGATACGTATACTCAATGATAAAATACGGAATAGGTTTTTGGGGAAACTCAGTAAACGCCAAATATTTTTTTATCATCCAAAAGAGGTGCCTACGAAAAATTAAAAAAAACTCTGATCACCGGGATTCATGTAGACCAATTAAAAAAAATCTCAAACTTCTGACAGCGACAGGCATATATATAATAGAATTATGCCTGTTAGTACGATCATCTCCAGAAAAGTTCCCACAAAAAAACTCAACACATAAACACGCTACAAGGTTCACAGAAAACCTATTAATCCCAAAAGCAACCAAAACTATTTTTCAAAAAGGACCACACTACATGGCCATTCAAATATATAACAACCTTCCACGTAGCATCAAACAAATAACCGACACACTTAAATTTAAATCAACACTAAAAACAAAACACCTTGAATGAATATCTTACACGAATTAAATACCTCTGTTTTTTTTATTTACTGTTATTTATTGTTATTTATTTGTTAATATGTAATTGTTGGGTTATGTGATATAATGTGTATTTGTTGGGTTAGCTGGAAGAAATAGGATGTAACCTATAAGTTATACCCTTTGTACTATTTTTGTGCAAAAAAATTTTTTTTGAATTTTGAACTCTCGACCAAGGAAATCAAGTAGATGTTACATACTTTGACCTTGAAAAGACCTTTGACAAGGTCGATATCGATGTCCTATTAAAAAAATACCTACGTTTGGCTTTTCCAAAAAACTTTTATTACTTTTTGCTTCATACTTCACTAATCGCAAACAATACTTTTTTTATAAAGGTTCTCGCTCTGCTGAATTCCTGTTTTTTTCTGGAGTCCCGCAAGGGTCAATTCTTGGACCGTTATTATTTTTGTTGTTCATCAACGATATTGGCTCAATCATCACTCATTCCTCTTATTTATTGTTTGCTGATGACCTAAAACTCTACCGCATAATAAAAAATCTCGCTGACTGTGTCCTCCTACAAATCGATGGGAACTCTGTCGCAAACTGGGCAAAAATTAACTGCTTAAGCTTCAGTGCACCTAAATGCAATGTAGTCTCTTTCACAGGGTAGTAGTGTAGTCATCATATTTGAATATTCAATTAACGATAACATTTTTCATCGCTTTAGTCAAATAAAAGATCTAGGGGTTACTTTCGACAGCAAAATGACATTCCACCAGCACACAAATGACTTATGCAACAGAGCATATAAACTGCTGGGCTTTGTCATTCGCAATTCACGCTCATTTCAAAACCCACTAACAATTAGGCTACTTTACAACTCACTGATGCTAAGTGTCCTGGAGTCGAATTGTATTATCTGGGCCCCATTTGAAGCATCCTATGTTTTAAAAATTGAAAGAGTTCATAAAAAATTCCTACGTTTCTTATTTTTACGCCTCTATGGAACATATCCATATTTATAGCCATCGAGATTAATTTATTCCAGGTATGACTAACTACCATTCTCTAGAAACTAGTAGATGTTTTGCGTTGCTAAAATATTTATTTCAATTAATCAATGGCCTCGTCTCTAACGGTGAGATTCTGGCGCAAATCAATTTATTTGTCCCAGAGTCTCACTCTCGGGCACGTCATCATAACATATTATATTGCCGATTGAGTCGTACAAATCTATACCCGTATTCGCCCGTGGGAAGAGCAATACGCTATTTAAATATATTAGATAAAAATTTCGACATATTCTTAGGAAAATTCAATGAGTTTGTAAGGTTTTTGGCACTACATTCTCACTGTGAAAATGGTACTTTTACAATTAGTTAGATAAAATATCTGTAATGTTGTAAATTTTTTTGTACACAAATAAAATAAAATAAAAATGTGAATTTGTATATAAATTTCATAACGCCAGAGCTCACTTTTATGTATGGAAAAGGTATAGGAAATAAGAAGGAACAAACAAAGAAAAAATCACTATTATAAATATAAATATATATATATATAGATTCCACCACGAATTGTCCACGAATTGTGAACAAAAAAGCACGGAAAGTTCTACGCAAAAGTTGCCCTATCTCCAATTCCACTTTGTTCAATCTCCTTTTACAAAATTCTGGTGGTGCGTTTTTATTCAATCTCCATTTTAAAATGTAAAAAAAAGTATCAAAAACTATCCTTAGTCAATTTACAAAGAATTACTTAAACTGATGAGACCTTTAGCTTGACGGAAATATCTTCATCTTAAACACCTGTCATAATGTTTCATTGAAATAATTAAAGAAAACCTCCTCCTGTAAAATTTGCAAATGGTCGTTTAGACAACTAAGCACTGAGGTGACGCTGAATGATGAATAAAGTCTGTTATCATATAAAAGATGCATAAAAAATATGTTTTTCGTATGCAAGAATGAAAAGATAATTAATAAAGCAAATTCTATTCACTATTTGTATTTTATGATATTGTTGATTAATTCACCGTAACATTTTTTATTTTGAAAACAATAGTTTATAGATGTATATGGGTAATTTAGCTGAGAAATCAATGATTGATTACATTACTACATTAACACAGTATAGCTTTAATAATTATACAAAACAGCTAATACATTTTATTTAAAATTACAACAAGAATTACCCCATTATGCATGTACTTTGGTTTATTTGGAAAAATAATAAATTTTAAACACATTTTTAATTCACTTTAAAGGTGACTTACCTAGGAAGTACATCAAGTTGAATATATGTTTGTAATTCGCTAAAACTACATTGACTTTACATTTTTATCACAAAGAACTTTAACAGGCAATATTTTAGACACGAAATTATATAATTCAACTAATTTCGGCGACCATGTCGTTTCCCGCGTGGCCTTGAGCGAAATGTCAAACTCTAAGCCAATAAGATCTGTTATTTTTTTCTAAAAGAAAACGGAGTTGGGCGTGCCGGTTTCAAAGCCAGACCCATAAATAAACCACTAACTATCATCGACATCCTTGGGCTTTTTGTACGTAGCATATTGGTCCTCTTAACCATAATATGTGAAGAAAAAAATTTGCGCGCAACAAAAATACGTCACACACCCTCGACGAGGATAGAGGAAACTAAATAAAGGCGCGACCATAGACAATATAATTCTCATTCGTAGACTACCCCATTCATTATCCTAAAATATTATTTTTAAAAAAAGTTTAAAATGTCGAAATATTCCATCACAACATGAAAAATCTATATGACAAAGTCCTGTCCTGCAAAAATGAGCTTAAAGTATGATTCTTTACTGCTCATTTTCTCAGGACAACGTAAGTCAGGTAAAATCTTGTTCCAAGATGAACAATCAATCTGTCTTAAAAATAATTAAAGATTACTTGAAATTTGATATCCTCTAAATAAAGGATTTGATTTGAAATCATTTATAAGAAAGGTTTGTTTCGGAGAATTTGAACAATTCATCAAATTTCAAGGTTCATTTTAAGGATCTGTGAAAGTCCCATTCAAATCATGTTATTTTATCTTTATAGGCTATAGTTGCGCGTGAGGTTTAAAATTGAATAGCCTTAAATGTGTACCCTTCACCCCCCTTTGCCCCTTGTCCCCTTTCCTTGATCCGGGCCCAGAGACAAGGAGTATTGTTATCAGTTGTTATCGTTGCATCTTACCCGCGAACATTTCGTGTCATATTGAAACCCGCATATGTTGAACTCGGCCGTGACTATTTTGGAGCACAATCGTCCAGTGAAACGGTTTTACCCGCCGCAGTGAATTTCACTGTGTTTTTTGTTTTGTGTTAAGTGTTAATGTTAATTGTATGCAAACTGATAAGAGAACAGAACCAGCGGCTTAAGGAGAACGAGACCAGGGTAAGTCTTTTGGCCTTTCCTACTCATTTTCCTCTTGCAAAACACTAAGGCAATTCAATTCGTTTTTATTTGTCTCAGTCTATATCGCATCCGCATTACCGCAACCCCCCGCACAATTGCGTACGAAAGATTTCCGCACAATCATCAAATTGGTCCAATTTCGAACCGGATTATATTGTATTACTTTCGTTCGCAATTGCAATCTATAATCATTATTTGTACCAAAATCATGGCATTTGCATTATAAATGGGTTAAAATTTAGTCCGTCAAATAGTTATATTAAAAACGAATTACATTTAATTCCTCGTGGCAAATTATAGGTTGACAATAATTTAATCGTGTATGTAGGTACCTGGTTTAACGCAAGGAATCGTATTGTGTAAGTAGGTACTTGTATTCAATACTGAATTCTAATAATACGAGTACATACTTCGCTAGCGTTAAGTACGTAGGTATGTATTAACGACCGCTAACAATAGATAGTAAACAGAATAATAATATTCAGTTGTTATTGAGTTTAATTTGGAAACACATATCAGAAGAATTGTTTACTTTGATCAATTACGCTAGCGTTAATTCAATTATAGCGTTATTTAAATTATAATTAATTATTTGGGTTAATTATTTATTGCTAAATACATAATGGCCACTAAAGAAAAAAAGTTGAGATTACTGACGGCTCAGCGAGATGCTTTAGATGCACGTCTTACTAAGTTATTTGAACTATCAAATAAAATTTCCGACTTGAGTATTCTAGAGGAGTTTCTTTCGTTAGTTGAAACTCTAGACTTGACTAGAAGTAAGTATGAGGACATATCTCAACAAATAAATATATTAAATTTGGAAATCGATTCAAACTTTGAACCTGATTTTGAAAGATGGTTCAAGTTCGACGATATGTACGGACATATCAAAAGAAAAATATCGTTAAATCGGGAAAACACTTCGCGGGTGGTTAGTGAACAGAAAAAATGTAGTGTAAAACTCCCACCGATTGAATTGGCATATTTCGATGGGGAAATAAAAAATTGGCCCATATTTTATTCAAGTTTTATTAATACCGTACACAATAACGATACACTTTCGAATTCAGAAAAGTTATATTATTTGTTGGTAAAAATCAGTAACCGTGTTAAATCAACGTTCGCCGGGATCATTTTATCGCCGGAAAATTACGAAATTATTTTTAACTCGTTGATCGATAAATATAACGACAAAAGAGTAATATCTTCTGCATACATCGATCAAATTTTGGATTTTAAATCCTTTGCTGTTGCAAATATTAATAATCTGGAATCCTTCATTGATCATTTTGCGTCAGCTGTGGCAGCCGTTAAAAATGTAAATTTAGATAATTTGTGTGACTTTATTTTCTTACACATTGCATTGAAAAAACTTGATATGGACTCGGTGAAAGGATTCGAAACATACAATCGGGAAAATGAATTCCCCTCGTTTGAAGATTTGGTGAAATTTGTGCGTGAACAAATTAAGATCTTGCAAAGAACCGGTTCTTCAAGAAAATCGGTGGAAAATAAAAGTGAAACGTTAAAACGGTCACAAAGATCGACGCAAGCCTATATGAGCGCTGGTAGTGAGAAAAATCGTCAGCCTATTAAATGTTTACTTTGCAATAATCTATCGCATGGAAATTTGTTTAAATGTTCAGAATTTAAAAAATTGACTGTAAGGGAACGGTTCAATTTTATCAAAAGCAAGGGATTCTGTTTTAGGTGCCTTAGTGATAGACATAAGGCTAGGACTTGCAAATCAAATCAAAATTGTCATAAGTGTAATGACAAGTTTCATCATACAATGTTACATTTTGAAGAACAGGGTGCATCACACAAGGGGCAGTCAGACTCTCAAAATGCCCAAAGAATTGAAAACCAGAAAGCTGATCAATTGAATGATCCAAAACCGGGCTGCTCCAATTCTGATGTAGCTTTGTGTACTTTTTCAACTGTGCGATCTCATAATCTAAAGACTCATTGTACTGTATTGCTAGCTACCGCACGAGTGGGAATAATAGACGCACACGGAAATGAACATCTCGTTAGGTGTTTATTGGACAGCGCATCTCAGAGCAATTTTATTACTCGGGATTGTTGTAGAAAATTAGGATTTTTTGAATATCAACGCCCGTCTTGTTCCACCGTTAAGGGTATTGGAGGATCGTCTAAGCCCATTACAGGCTCCATACAGACCGAAATTTACTCTCGTTTCAATCGAGCAATAAATTATAACATTACTTCATTGATTGTGAATAAAGTTACAGAGCGCTTACCTACCGCCAAAGTTGATGTACCTTCATTGTCATATTTGAATGACTTACCGTTGGCGGATGAGTCATATGGAGAACCAGGAGAAATTGACATGTTGCTAGGAGCCCAGCTCTTCCCGCATCTCCTGTTGTCAAAAAGGGTTCAAGACCCTTTTCAGGGGCATAATCTGCATGCTTTAGAAACAGTTCTAGGATATGTTATTTTGGGATCAGCACCAACTCGGGTTGAGGATAATGTTAGCGTATCTTGTTGTGCCATGCTAGAAGAACCAGATGATATTTGTCTCAAAAGATTTTGGGAATTAGAAGAGGTAAACGTACCGTCTATTAAAAGTCCCGAAGATCGTGAATGTGAGGAAATATATCAAAGAACAACCACAAGAGACCCTGAAAATGGAAGATATATAGTAACTTTGCCATTTAAAGGGGATGTTTCAACCCTTGGTGATTCATTTGCAATGGCAAAGAAACGTTTTTTATGCCTTGAACGTAAATTGGAAGCCTCTCCAAAATTAAGAGAAGCTTATAATAATATTATCAATGAATATTTAGAGAAGGATTATTTGACTCTCAGCACTTCAAATGAAGGAAATGAGATGCCTTCATACATAATTCCGCACCATGGAGTTGTACGAGAGGATAAAATCACGACCAGTTTGAGAATAGTCCTGGACGCTAGCGCAAAAACAAGCACTTCCGTGTCATTGAATAATATTTTATATAGTGGGGAAAATTTACAGGGAAATTTATTTAATATAATTATGAATTTTCGTGTATTCCCAATAGCTCTTTCAGCTGATATACGCAAAATGTTTTTGTGTATAGGAGTGAAAGATAGTGATCGGAGATATCAACGAATCTTGTATCGCTTCTCGCCCAGCGAAGATATTAAAACTTATGAGTTTAACCGCGTTTGTTTTGGTCTTACATCCAGCCCATTTCAAGCTTTACGAACTATCAGGCAATTGGCCTCCGATGAAGGAGAAGCTTTTCCTGAGGCTAAGAAAATTATTGAAGAATTTTTATATATGGATGATTTTGTATATAGTATGGAAACTGAAGAGGGTGCAAAGGAAACGTCCTCTCAGTTAATCGCATTATTGAAGACTGGCCAATTTGACCTTGTCAAGTGGACCAGCAATTCGCAAGATGTTCTGGAATCTATTCCAGATTCGCATCGCTTATCAGCGATAAAGGAATTTGATGAAGTAAGCATGCATAAAATATTGGGCTTATACTGGTCACCAAATTCCGATTTATTCTCGTTCGTCACTTCTACACCTAAAACAGGTTGTACAAAACGAAATATATTGTCTTGTGTCGCAAAAATATGGGATATTATGGGCTTCATCGCGCCTGTCGTTTTATATGCCAAGCTTTTAATTAAACAATTGTGGCTACACAAATGCGATTGGGATGATGAGCCTCCCGACGATATTGTAAGGATATGGACGCAATTCTGTGAGGAACTTTCCTCACTAAATAGAATACAAATTCCGCGCCATACTGGCATCACGTCCAGTAGCATCGTAACCATTGTTGGTTTCGCAGATGCCAGCGAAAAGGCATATGGAGGTATAGTGTATTTCCATGTCCAAAATCATGAAGCAATTTCAGTACATGTTGCTTGTGCAAAATCGAAGGTTTCTCCTGTGAAAATTGTTTCTCTCGCACGATTAGAACTTTGCGCTGCATTAATACTTGCAAAATTAATGCATAACGTAGTAGAAACCTTAGAAAAACGCTTGAAAATTGAAAATATATACGCATTTACTGATTCCACTGTAGCACTTTGTTGGATTCAGTCTTCTCCGCACCGTTGGGGGACATTCGTGGCTAATAGAGTTGCTAAAATTCAATCTGAATTATCGGCTACCTGTTTTAATCATATAGCAGGCACAGATAATCCCGCTGATTGTCTGTCACGAGGGCTTACCCCCAATCAGATTTTAGATCACCCGCTATGGTTTCATGGCCCACCGTGGATGAAATTTAGGCCTGAACGGTGGCCCATTACCACATTTGATGTCAACATGGTCACAGAACCACCCGAACAGAAGTCTATTTCGTTAGTAATGACTTCTGGTTTAGAAGAATATGATATTCTAACCCTGTCAAAGCGTTTTTCCTCGTGGAATAAATTATTACGATGTTTGGTTTACGTATTTCGTTTTCTTAAGGTGTTGCCATATCGAAAATATATAAGTGGGTCAGATTTAGAGTTCGTTGAGCTTAAAATATTGCGCGAAATACAACGAGCGTACTTTCCCGGGGAATTGATAAATCTACAACAAGGAAAGACGTGTAAACCCGTATTTCAACGTTTGAGACCGTTCTTGAATGATGGAATCATAAGGTTGGGAGGTCGTTTAGTTAATTCGGATTTAAATTATGATCAAAAGCACCCCATAGTTCTCCCGCGAAAGGATCACGTTTTAAATTTGTTGGTTGATCATTATCATAAAATTCATTGTCACTCGGGTCCCGCATTATTAATGTCTATTTTGAGGCAAAAATATTGGATACTGTCAGCCCGTAGTTTAATTCGAAATCGAGTACATAAATGCAATTCGTGTTTTCGGCTAAGCCCTAAAACAATTGCACCTTTAATGGCGGATCATAGAGATTGTCGTGTCATTCAGTCTATAAAACCATTTACGCATGTGGGTATAGACTTTGCCGGGCCTTTAAGGGTAACTGTATCACGCGGACGTGGAATTCGTTCTCAAAAGGCGTATATTTGTTTATTTGTGTGTTTGACAACAAGAGCTATACACCTTGAATTGGCATCAAGTTTGAGCACCGAATGTTTTCTGAACGCATTCAAACGATTTCTTTCTAGGCGTGGTCCTGTGTCAAATTTATACTCAGACAACGGAACTAACTTTGTAGGAGCCAAGAGAAAATTGAATGAATTGCACGCATTTTCGTCATCTTCACATTTTGGTGAAGAATTCGCAAGTATTTTGGCCAATAATAGAATAAGCTGGCATTTGAATGCGCCAATAGCACCCCACTTTGGAGGAAATTGGGAATCCAATATTAAAAGTATGAAGACTCATCTTTTTCGGGTAATAGGAGATCAGATTCTATCGTTTGAAGAGGCAACTACAGTACTTGCACAAGTAGAAACCATTTTGAATACGAGGCCATTGTGTAGAACGCTCTCTTCAGACCCCTCCGAGCCCCTTGCGTTAACGCCAGCTCACTTCTTGACGACAACTCCCTTAAAAAACCTGCCCGCCATGGAAATCCAGAAGGATAATTTAAACCTTCTATCGCGTCATGATTTACTCGATAAATTAATTCAATCATTCTGGAAGCGATGGAGATTAGATTACTTGCATACTTTGCAAGTACGTCCAAAATGGAATACTCCTACTAATCCAGTAAAGGTCGGCTTAGTAGTAATAGTGGGAACTGAAAACGCCCCACCATTACATTGGCCGTTAGCTATTATTGATGAAGTTTTCCCCGCAAAAGATGGAGTAATTCGTGTTGCTCGTGTCAGAACAGTGCTGGGATCTTATATTCGCCCAGTAATACGGCTATACCCTTTGCCAACTCAATAGTAGTCTAGTAGCATTAGGTTTAGTCAATGTAGGTTAGGAAATTTAGGATAACTGTAGGTTATGTTAATTTGTTTATATGATAAATGCCATGACAATGCGGTTTTAAAAGGGGTGATTTCGCACCCTTTCAAGGCGGGGGGGATAGTTGCGCGTGAGGTTTAAAATTGAATAGCCTTAAATGTGTACCCTTCACCCCCCTTTGCCCCTTGTCCCCTTTCCTTGATCCGGGCCCAGAGACAAGGAGTATTGTTATCAGTTGTTATCGTTGCATCTTACCCGCGAACATTTCGTGTCATATTGAAACCCGCATATGTTGAACTCGGCCGTGACTATTTTGGAGCACAATCGTCCAGTGAAACGGTTTTACCCGCCGCAGTGAATTTCACTGTGTTTTTTGTTTTGTGTTAAGTGTTAATGTTAATTGTATGCAAACTGATAAGAGAACAGAACCAGCGGCTTAAGGAGAACGAGACCAGGGTAAGTCTTTTGGCCTTTCCTACTCATTTTCCTCTTGCAAAACACTAAGGCAATTCAATTCGTTTTTATTTGTCTCAGTCTATATCGCATCCGCATTACCGCAACCCCCCGCACAATTGCGTACGAAAGATTTCCGCACAATCAGGCTAGTAGCATGAGAGAACTGAAATAGTAACAGAATTTTGAAAAAATCTTTCACAGAACATGAAAATTAACTTTCAAATTTGAAGAATTATTAAAATTCACCGATACAACCCGTTCTTAGACTATAAAATATGAAGATGTGGTTTTTACGACTTTATCGAATTTTGACATTTCTCTGACTTTAACATTAAAATTAAATACACAGTATTTTTTATTTCGTTTAATAAGAGTTAAATTTATACATATATATTATGATATTAAATTGAAGATCATTATTGGTAATGTATTCTTTATCAGAAAAAAGAATTTCTTGATTCTGATAAGAAGGGAGCCACGATTCTTTTATGTCTTGATTAAAAAATATTTTTACTAACGCATTTTCTGTCGGTAAATGATTAATATATACTGTACTACTACTAGGAGAGGCAAATTTTTTTTATCGTACCCATTTAAATTAAAGTACAAATTACAATTTTCTTAAATGGCCGGGTTAATGAAAATTAAATTAATTGTCTATGACTTCATTCTTGTCTATGCATAACCTATATATTTTCTGACAAGTGCTTCCTTCTCCGACAATCTTGCTTACTGTTTCCACACTCTGTTTATCCCGCCCTGTTAAACTTATTATACCATGCATGTGATGGTTATTGGTAAGAAATAATACTTAAATTCATTTCTATTCATTTTGGTAGCGGCCGTTCTTCCAGTTTAGTTAATGAATCAACGGGCGTTTTGTCACATCAGAATATTTTAAACTGTCAATATGACATCAACCTATTAAAATATTTGTATTTCAAATGCATTTATTAAAATGATAACAGTTGTTTAATCACAGGTGGATTAAAACGGAATGGCGGTAGACATAGACAATAAATAAATGAAGAGTTTTCCCAAGATAAACGACGTTTCTCTCAACCTTTCTCAAGGTTTTTTATTGTCTATTTTTGCTACAACTTGAGAAGCCAAATTTTAAAAACTGAATTCCGTTACAACTTTCTTCTGTTTCAGGGTTAAACAAATAACCAAACTCTACCAAAGCAGACCATGGACCTACTGAAGCCAAATACTATATCTATCAAGACGGAACCAGGGCTCCAGGAAGAAGGTGGAGGTGAAATTGCATTTTCGGATTTAGATTTCGTCCTCCCAGCTGTAACGACGGAATTCTAGCAATATGCGGAGAGTAGTTGCATTGCATACATGTAAAATATAGAACTTTAAATACGGATGTCCGGAATCCATGTCTGTTTTGAAATGTCGTGTAAACAGGACACATACTTGTTACATCCTCTCTTCTAATACAAAAGGTGTATTGGGTATTTACCCTAAAATGCGTCCTTTCCGGAAACTACCAAAATACAGCACTATTTTAACATGATTATACTTTTCACAATAAGTTGTCGGTTCCTCTATTTTCCCCTAATTTTATTGGAACATGATGTAAATAACACGTATTTTTTAAACGTTAAAAATTCATAAATATTGATTTAGAAAACACTATCCTATTGACTTAC
Source organism: Hesperophylax consimilis (assembly GCF_061612785.1). Taxonomy (NCBI): domain Eukaryota; kingdom Metazoa; phylum Arthropoda; class Insecta; order Trichoptera; family Limnephilidae; genus Hesperophylax; species Hesperophylax consimilis. The sequence continues at coordinate 13,687,495 of NC_142852.1, forward strand.
AACTCGCTACTTAAGGTGCTCTAGAGCAGGGTTTTTCTTTCTTTTTGAATCTGTCCCTCAAGTGGACGTCTGTGGTCATTTTTATCTGATATTGACCTTTAAAACTTTCATCCAAATTCCAGCTTTTATGGTATCTTTATTCGTTAAAAAATAGTTTATAGTTTCTTAATTAAAAAAATGTTCCGTTTTACATCAATGGTACGAAGATACATGGCTAGCCTTATGTGGACGCAATTGGAGCAGTTCGCTTCGGGCGTCGAATACTCAACTTAACAAATCGCCCTTGATATTATTTTTGATAAATACCGTGCTACAAAAAACCAAAAGTCATAATTTTATTGATTACATTGATATCCACCCTTGGTGTATACTAATTAAGACTGTAAGGGCAGCCAAAATTAAACTCGCGCCGTGTGGTTCAGGGCTGGCCATTCAAAGATACATTCTATTTATTCTCCTTTTTTATTCCAGGAAGCATTAATGTGGAACCAGTTACCATAAACGCGGTTCTTGGATCCCCACAAGATGAAGCGGGTCTTACTTATATGAAAATTGACATAGACCTGCCGGACGTTAAAGAGGAATGCTTGGAACGCTTTGGAAGAATAACCAAGGAAGCAGGTAAAACCAATATTCATCGTAAACTTGAAAAATTTTGCATATCCTTTTTTTTTCTAAGCACTTACTTCGCTTATTTATTCTAAGTTTAACTGAATCATTTTTATCCATGTTATTTTTCAAATTTGTTGACAGATCTTCGGACGCATTTTGTAGAAAAAGGATTCACTCCTCTCAATCGCAACTACTCCTTCTCTCCTAAGTCAAATTTTGCCATGAATTTTCAAAAGCGAAATTCAAACGTACACATGCAGATTCACAATGGAGAAAAACCTTTTTCATGTTCCGTGTGCAACTATGCGTGTCGTCAAAAGAGTCAGCTGAAGAGGCATATGCTGACTCACAGTGGAGAAAAACCTTTTTCATGTTCCGTGTGCAACTATGCGTGTCGTCAAAAGAGTCAGCTGAAGAGGCATATGCTGACTCACAGTGGAGAAAAAGCACTTTCATGTTCGGAGTGTGACTATGCATGTAATCAACAGGATAAACTAAAGCAACACATGCTGATTCACAGTGGAGAAAAACCTTTTTCATGTTCTGTGTGCAACTATGCGTGTCGTCGAAAGGGTCAGCTGAAGATTCACATGCTGACTCACAGTGGAGAAAAAGCACTTTCATGTTCGGAGTGTGACTTTACAAGTTATCATCAGGGTATTCTGAAGACACACATGCTGATTCACAGTGGAGAAAAACCTTTTTCATGTTCCCTGTGCAACTATGCGTGTCATCGAAAGGTTCAACTAAAGATCCACACGCTCACTCACAGTGGAGAAAAACCTTTTTCATGTTCCGTGTGCAACTATGCATGTTATCGAAAGAGCGACCTAACGAACCACATGCTGACTCACAGTGGAAAAAAACCTTTTTCATGTCTCGTGTGCAACTATGCGTTTCGTCACAAGGGTCAGCTGAATAGGCACATGCTGACTCACAGTGGAGAAAAACCTTTTTCATGTTCCGTGTGCAACTATGCATGTTATCGAAAGTGCGACCTAACGAGCCACATGCTGACTCACAGTGAAGAAAAACCTTTTTCATGTTCCGTATGCAAATATGCGTGCGGTCGAAAGGGTCAGCTGAAGAGGCACATGCTGATTCACAGTGGAGAAAAACCTTTTTCATGTTCCGTGTGCAAATATATGTGCTGTCGAAAGGGTCAGCTGAAGAGTCACATGCTGACTCACAGTGGAAAATAAACCGCTTTCATGTTTGGAGTGCGACTAAACAAGTTATCATCAGGGTAACCTGAAGACACGCATGCTGACTCACAGTGGAGAAATCTTTTTCATATTCCGTGTGTAACTATGCATGTTATAGAAAGAGCGACCTAACGGGCCACATGCTGACTCACTGTGGAGAAAAACCTTTTTTATGTTCCGTGTGCAATTATGCGTGTCGTCAAAAGGGTCAATCAAAGAGCCATATGAAAACCAAAAATCTCTTCAATTTTAGGTGTTTAACAATACATGTTATTTGAAGTACCACATGCTGACTCACAGTAGAGGAAAACATTTCTCATGTTCAAAATGCCCATCTAAAGGCCCACTTGCTGACCCACAGTGGAACACATGTTTTATGTTCCGTAAGTCCACATTTTAATGTTTTAAAAGGCAATCTGATGAGCAAGCTGATTCACTGCGGAGAAAAACTTTTTCTTGTATCTTGTTCATCTATGGATGTTCTCAAAAAGCACATCAAAAAGCCACATGCTGACTCACAGTGGCGACACACCTTTTTAATTTTCCAAGTTCACATATTCAGTTTCTAGGCAAGGTTATCTTACCCCTATGTAAGATATAACTGGTTTTCCAATATGTGTTGATATTTTGATATTCAATCGTAAAAGATCAATGGTTTCGTTGCTTGTGTGGCACGTAGCGCCGTCTTGTTGAAAGTAAACGTTGTCCAGTTCAATACCATCCAATTCCGGTCATAAAAAATCATTAATCATCTCTCGTTAGCGCAATCCAGTCACCGTTGCTGTTGCTACAGCCTCATTTTCATAAAAGTAAGGTCTTATGACTACGCCGGACCATAAACCGCATCAAACAGTCACACGTTGACGATAGAGATAGAGAGGCTTTTCAAAAATTACTCTTGGGTTTTTGGAGCCCCAGATGCGACAATTTTCCTTGTTGACGAAGCCACCGAGGTGGAATCGGGCCTCATCACTCAAGATGATTTTTCGATGGAATTCCGGATCATTTTCACGCATTTTAAGGATTCGTTGATGAAGCGTGTATCATTCCATTTTTATTAATGGCGTAGTTTCTACATGTCAAATGTCAAAAAATGACAGCTTCAAAAGTTACATCTACCGAAATAGCGGGCTATTCAAAATAACACCTCTTATTGGAAATATTGGACATTTGATGGATCACATGCTGACCCACAGAGGAGAAAAACATTTTTCTTGTTCCGAGTGACATTATGCAAGTTATCAACAGTGTACCTTGAAGAGAAACTTGCTGACTTACAGCTAAGAAAAAACTTTTTCGTTTTCTGGCTGCAATTATTCATGTTCTCAAAAGAGAGATTTGAAAATACACCTCCACACTTACAGTGAAGACTAGTTTGTTTCATATGCAATTATGCATTTTCTCGAAGAAACTCTTAGACTGGATACTTTCTTTGTTCCTTGTGTTAACATTCTTCACGAAAACTATTTACAAAATAAATTTTAGTTATAGACATGATGTTTCACCAGAGAGTTTCCAGTCAATAAAAGATGTATCTTTTGTTATGGTCAAAATATTTATTACCTTTTGATTTCTTTAAATTTGTTCTGAATCGCATTGAAAAAGGTTTGATGTTTTTAAACTTAAAAATACGAATTATGTGTAAAAAAGATAATTATGTCATACTACTTTGCTATATTAACGGTTGAGACCCATCGGGACTTGAACCCGGGTTATAAATTGACTAGCTCAGTGAAAGGGCAAGCAGATGAGACTCGGATACGATCAGGGGTGAGGAACTTCTTTATTCATTACTTCGTCCATCGGTCAGGAGTTTGGAAAGGCTAACACAAAATAATAACACATGAGTAAAGGCACAAGGTATATTAATCATCTTCTAAAGAAACACAGGGTTAAATTGGATCTCTACTCTCTTCTCTCTCTGTGACGACCGGATGAAACGAGGATTTTACATGTAGTAAATGGAATTGAACACAGGTTAAGTGGATATGCTGGAGAGCTTACGGTTCGCCAAGGCCTGATGAATGGAGGGTACACACGAACGAGGAAACAGGAGAATTTGACGGTAATACAAACGACTTCCAACGGGCCGAGTATATAACGGATCCAGAACATGTTTAAGAATGATGCGGCAAACTGTTGATTACAATAATTGAGTTGGTTAAAACACGTGGAAACTACGCAAGATTCGGGCGTATTAATAATTGGCGGCGTAATAATTGCCAAACTGGGACGCAGAGTGCGTGACTGTCCGAGGCCCTGGTAGAATGGTGACTGGCGTTGCCCGAGGCGAGAGCGCACGTGTTGACCATCTGGCGGCTTGGTCAGTAGAGTGGGGAGACAAGTGTTACTATAGGGTGGCCATCCTTTTTATGTAAGGTGACTGTATTACGTAACAACTTACACGAATATCAAAATATATGTTAATATGTGTACAATAATGAATTTAATTATTTTTTCAAATAATAAAATTACATTTTGTATTTTCGTAGAAAGCAATCACTTTGTGGTTTAACATTTTAATGAAATAAAACAATATTTTTTGTTTAAAACCACGAATTTTTATTAATTTTAAGACCGACCGGTTTCGCTTCACTCGAGCATCGTCAGGGTACAAAATTAAACTAATCAATAATACAAAATGTGTCATTATATATACATACAGAGGGAGAGAGAAAGTAAAACCAAAATGAAACAACAATATATATATATATTTTTTTTATTTTTTATTAATTATTTTTTTTTTTTAATAATATGTTTACATAGTACATAATTCATTTTACATCATGGGTTTTTTACTACTCTTCCATTGAAAGCATTTGCTTGTGTATGGAAGGGGAGTGTACATAAATGTTGTTGTTAGTTAGTACTTAAATAATTCACTGTACATAAATGTATGTTTGCTATAGTATTTCTTTGGAAAGTAGTGAAGGATAATATATTAATTTATTAAATTTAAAAAAAGAAAGGAAGTTATGGAAAACTAAGGATATTTATGAGATTAATTAAGTGACAGTAGTTTTTGTTCAGAATATTTTTAAAGTGTCTCTTGACAGAGAGCAGTATTCGGGTTTTATCATTAATGTTTCTGATTTCTTCTGGTAGACGATTGAAAAAAGTTCTTCCCTGGTAAGTATAATGATGTTGTGCAAAAGACGTATTTTGTTTTGGGCATAGAAAAACATGTCTAAGTCGCGTTCTGTTTGCATTTAAAAATTGATATTTATCTTTTTCTTTTATAATTTGGATTAATGAGTTTTTAATATATGTATAGGTCTTTAAATGTAGGTACTTGAAATTCTTCAAACAGGCGTTCTGTTGGGTAGTCAAAGGATTTTTTAAATATAATTTTAATAATTGTTCTTTGTATAATTTCAATTGGAAGAAGGTTACATTTATACGCGGATCCCCAACTAATAATAGCGTATTGTAAAGTGGATTGAACTAAGGCATAGTAAATTAAATATAGATTTTTTATCGACAGAAAGTTTCTAATTCTTAAAAATATATATATTAATTTTCTAATTTTGTTTACTACTTGACATATTTGTTCCTTCCATTTCAGATTTTTATCAATAATTACTCCTAGATATTTAATTTTATTTGTTGTTTTTAGTACTGTACAGTTTGATGCAATAGTTTTGGCTGTGAATTTTAGTATTATTATGTATATATTAAAAGAAAACGATTAGTGTATATAAATATTGTAATAATAGAGAATAGGCATTATTAATTGTAAGGTGATTAAGGGATACTGGGAATTTTACAGTTTAGTGGGAATATTCCCAGTTTTGGGCTTTTTGACAAATCTAATTGATTATTCAGAATTAAACTCTTGGTTTCAATGGCTTTCTTTATTTCTTGTGCTTCTAGGTTATTCAATTTGTTACTATGGTCTTTTTTATGGAGAATCTTAGCACCGGTGCTTTTATTGAAGTTATGATCTTTTTCAATAAGATGATTAGCAAACTCTGAAAAGCCATTGCTATTTAGGCATCTAAGATATTCTTTAATCCTAATGTTGACATTGCGCGTTGTCTTCCCGATATAAAACGCTGGACAATTGTTACAATTTAATTTATAAATTCCTGCATATTTATCGTTTTTGTGTTTAATTCGTAGAACTCCATTTAATTTTTTTTAAATTGAATTAAAATCAAATTTAATAATATAATTATTAAGTTCTGCAAGTATTTTTTGGTTTTTGTTATTGTTACAGCTGTTTCGGCTTTCAAGGCCATTTTCAAACTGTGGTTAAGCCACGTTTTTGACGACTTATTGGGGCAAGAGATTTGATAGTGCTATAATTATTATCGGAGACTTCAACGCTAATCCCGACTCACTATTTGGAATAGAGCTAAAATCGTTTTGTCAAGAATTCGAATACATTTGTGCCGACATCGAAATTTTACCTGAGAATTCTTACACATACGTCAGTGACGCGCATAGTACTACCAGGTGGTTAGACCACTGTCTAGTTACAAAAAATATTTACAAACTAATTACCGATATAAAAATACATTACGATGTTGATTGGACTGACCACCGACCCCTCGAAATAACTTTAAATACGAATGGAATAGTAACATCGGAAGTATTTTCATCTATATTAAGGGATCCAGCATTATGGAATCCGAAAAATATACGTGATATCGAAATTTACAACTCATGTTCGCAAACTTATCTAGCTAAAATCAACCCAAAAAATACATCTCTTGAGGACGGTGGCAAACCTGAACGTGCCAAAATAAAACACCTCTACGGATGTATAGTACAAGCATTACGATACAGTGCCGTTAGTATATTTAGAAATACTACTACACCAAAATATAAGCAAGTTTGTGGATGGAACGAATTTGTCGCAGACAAATACAAAAATCGAGACAAGCGATGCTCACCTGGATTGATAATGGGAGACCGCACAATGGTCCCATCGCGGAGGATAGAAGGACAAAGCGTGCCGCCTTCAAAACAGCTCTAAAACAATGCCAAAAGAATTCGACACAACTCCAGATGGATAAAATAGCAGCGGACTTAGATAATCGGGACTTCAAATCATTTTGGAACAAGTCTAATAAAATGTTAAACATGCGTTCCAAAGTTTCGTGCAACATAAACGGAGAAACAAATCCTGAAGTAATTGCCAATATTTTCAAAAAACATTTCACGACTACTACGCCGACCATCTCCTCAAACGAAACGCATTTGAACGCCTATGATGATATTGACCCCATAGTCACTGCAAACACGGTGAAAACCGCCATTAAAAACATGAAATCCGGAACATCAGCAGGACATGACGGCTTAAGTATCGAACACGTCAAACATGCAGGGGTAGCGATTCTGAAACTACTGACAACATCATAAAGAGTGGTTATCTACCCAAAGACATGACAAAGACAATCATAATACCGATAGTAAAATCTAAACTGACAGACATAACTTTACAGGAAAATTACAGACCGATATCCATCGCCACAGCGACCGCCAGAATATTTGAACGAGTTCTCTTAGACCAAATCGGACCCCAATTGAAAACGAAAGACAATCAGATGGGTTTCAAAACAGAATGCTCCACGGACTCAGCCATATTCTGCGTAAAACGGACGCTGGAATACTACAGGAAAATAAAAACAATAACTTACGCATACTTTCTGGACCTTAGTAAGGCATTCGACAGAGTTTCCCACCCCCTACTATGGAAAAAACTGGAAGGAAAGAGGGATACCATGGAAAGTGGTAAAAATTCTTGAATCATGGCGTCGTCAACAGGAAAACCTTGTAAAGTGGAAAGATGGATTCTCAGAACCCTATTTCTTGAAAAGCGGGGTCAGACAGGGAGGATGTATGTCCCCAGTAATGTTCAACTTATACATGGACGAATTAACCCACAGGTTAAACAATGCTGGAGTGGGCTGCCACATCGGAGGTCTATGTGTTAACAATATGAGCTACGCAGATGATATGGTTCTGATGGCACCGTCAATACGGGGATTAAGAATTCTCCTGAAAATCTGTGATGAATTTGCTCACGAAACCAACATGATCTATAATGCGAAAAAAACAGCACTGTTGGTCATAAAACACGGGGAAGGCCCAAAAAACATTCCCCTAGTCTTTTTGAATGGTAAGATTCTGAAAACAGTAGAAAACATAAAATATCTAGGACATATCATCAACAGCAAGTTAACGGATGATGAAGATATTGACAGGCAGAGGCGTGTACTGAGTATAAAATGTAACATGCTCAGTAGAAGATTTGGCTCTGTAGTCCACGAGTGAAAAGGACGCTCTTCTCAGCCTTTTGCACCACCCTGTATACATGCGAGCTCTGAGCTAATTTCAAGAAAAGAACAATGAAAAGGCTTCGGGTTCAATATAATAACGCTTACCGATTGATGTTCGGACTCCCCAGGAACTGCAGTGCCTCCTCGATGTTAACAGAAGGGCGAGTTCCAGGATTTACAGCTCTGTTAAGAACCAGGATTGCAGGACTGAGGGAAAGGATAAACCATTCCAGAAACACTATTATCATAGAATCCCGTCTGACTTCAGGATCGAGCATTGAAGACCATTGGAGAAAGATACTTGCTCCCACAATCTTAGATCCGATGGATTCCCGTGCTTCTCTGCTTTAACTTAATTTCATTTTCTATTTAATTTTTAATTGTTTAATCTCTTTTTATTTATTTTATTTACGTTACTTTATGTAAATATTATTTGTACTTTTATCCTCTATGGGATGTGTGGGATTGCACTAACCTCCCCACATCCTGGAATAAAGAATGTATTATTATTGTTATTATTATTATATGATTATGGAGGTATTGCGCTGTAAACAAAAATATTAAGCAATTTTCCAAGAAACAGACGAATGAACAAGGGTACAGGATAGTGTGAGAGAGTTGGCATCGACAGCAGCAGTAACGGGTGTGTTGTAGAAGTCACATATTTTGTTGATCATGAGTGCTAATTTTGCTAAGGTCACGACAAATGGTGACCACTCGATAGAGATCATTCCTTTTCGCCAAGATACTGTCATTCCGCACCCATACGTATTTATAGCCGTTTTCTTTTCCGGCGGCACGTGTTTTTGCAAAGAGTATTTTATTTTTTATTGTCAGGTGTTCATTTACATAGAAGTTAGTGGTGGGAGCGCCAGGTCCTATTAGGCCTGTTGTGAGGCCGCGGCGAGTCCTTACCGCAGCGATGACATCAGCTGCTCCATTTCATCATGAGCGTCTCTGATTGATTCCATTTCCTGTCTTGGGCTGGCATTTTCTTCCTGGAGAACAGTTACACATCCCATAATTTTGGTGTACCGGTCCTTCCACTCATTTGACAGCGCGTCCAATTTTAGATGAATGGCGTCAACTGCGAGTTTACTTAAAGTGCGCATTGTTTCGAGTTTTGACTCAAAGATGTTAATAAGGGAGTCTGTGTCAATGTTTATTATTGACTGGTGCGTTGCCGACGGTGAGTCCATGGGGCCAGATTCAGTCAATAGAGGTGATGATGGTGTTTTCTTCACACTGCAAACCATTCTGCGAGATTTAGACATTTTTTATTTATTTATTTATTTAATATCAACGGTATAAATATACCATAAACAATGATAACATGTCACAGTTAAAATCGTAGAAATATTTTAAAAAAAGAATTACAAATATATGTGGCATATGATTGTGAAATGACATTAGAGAGTAAGAAAGTAAGTAAACAAGAGATACAAGTACATAAGTTTCTGTAGTGCAAATAAGGTAGAATTAGATTAAATTAATATTGATTGAAAAGATTTGATAGCATAGCCCTCTTGTACCTACCTTGCGTGCAGTTAAATAGATCTGCCACATCTGCGTATCTATTACTAACTTCATGCAACCTAGGTACAAGCGAGTGTTTGGAATACTCAGTACTGATATTGTTGCATTTAAACTAAATTTTAGAACGAGTAGCTCTCGTGGGTATATGAAATTCAATGAGGTTAATTAAATCAGGACTGTCTATACTACCATTTACCATTTTGAACATAAATATTAAGTCGGATATAATTCTTCGATCTGAGAGTTTTAATAAATTTAGATTTTTCATCAAGTAATTATAATTTTTTATTTTCAATGGGAATACCGAGTTTAAAATTAATGTGTCTTAGGAATTTATGTTGAATTTTTTCGATTGAATCTGAATGTAATTTGTAGTGGGGGGACCAGATCGAGGAGTTATATTCGACTTGACTACGAACCAGGGATGTATATAAAATTTTTAATGTTGAAATATTCTTGAAACCTCTGGAATTTCGAAGAATGAAGCCTAGCATTTTCATTCCTTTATTATTAATATTATTTATATGCGATATAAAGTTTAATTTAGAGTCGAAAGTTATCCCCAGGTCATTAATTTCTTCGACAGAGGTAAGGATTGAGTTATTGAGTTTATATGAATGAATAATTGGTTGATTTATTCTGTAAAATTTAATTGAATAACACTTATTTATGTTCAGATGAAGTTTGTTAAGAGAACACCAATTAATTAACCTGTTCAAATTATTTTGTAGACAGATAAAATCTTCAGCGCTTTTGATTATTTTAAATATTTTTAAATCATCTGCGAAAAGTAACGTATTAATATCTTCATCAAATATATTTACAATATCATTTATGAACAGTAAAAATAATATTGGGCCTAAATGAGACCCCTGTGGTACACCACTGGTAGCTATAAATTGATTGGAAATGAACAAATTGATTTTTACAAGTAAAACTCTATCAGTTAGATAGCTAGTAAACCATTCTAAAAGTTTTCCGTCAATACCGAGCTTACGTAGTTTGATCAGGAGAATTTTATGGCATACTTTGTCAAAGGCCTTGATAAAGTCCGTATATATGGAATCGACTTGAGTTCTGTTAGCTAATGCGTTTAATATATAGTTTTCATATAACGAGAGATTTGTCAGAGTTGATCTACCTGACAAAAATCCGTGTTGATTCGGAACAATGAGATGGTTAATACATGGTGAAATTTTATCAAGGAATAGTTTTTCAAAAAGTTTAGGAATTACAGATAGCTTACATATTGGTCTATAGTTAGTAACATCACTTTTATTACCCTTTTTAAATATAGGAGTTAGATAACAACGTTTCCAAATATCAGGGAAGCACCCTGTGTCAAGGGATTGATTAAACAATAGAAAAATCGGCTCAGCCAGTGAAGTAATGCAATTTATCAGGATATTGGGATGTACATTATCAGGTCCAGCCTTTTTGTTTTTGTCTAAGGATTTGATTTTACTTATAACGTCGTTTATGTTGATGTGTATGGCAGGGATATGTATGCTCTCGTTAAGCGATGAAGGTGGTATATAATTGTCTGGGATATCTTCGTCATAGACGCTTTTAAAATAATCAGGAAAAAAGTTAACTTTTACATTCATGTCAGTACTACTCTTTTCTTTGAAGTGCATTGAAAGGGGTAAACCTTGTTTGTTTTTTCTAAGAGAGTTAACGTGAGTGAAAAAGTTTTGTATATTAGAAGGTATAGAGTTTTCGATTCCATTTATATAATTGAAATATGAATTTCTTGATAGTTTTTTACATTGAGTTCTATAGTTGTGAAATATCTTGTAGTCGATAAGAGAGTTTGATTCTTTAAAGTTTTTGTGTGCAATTTTTTTACAGATAACTAGGTTAATTAGCTCGCCACTGAACCATTTTGGGAACTTCGCTTCCTTGAAGTGTGAAAGTGGTACAAAGCTTTCAATGGCCCTATTAATAATTTTGTAAAATAATTCAAGATTATAGTTAATAGTATTATTATGGTGAAGAAATGACCAGTCTTCATTTGCAAGATATTGATTCATGTTAGAATAGTCAGCTTTGGAGAAATTATAAGTTAGGTTAGGAAGAACAGTTGTGTCATCTGGTGAGTTATTAGTAGTGATGGTTATGCTTAGGGCGGGGTGGTGGCAGTCTAGGGGGAGAAGCTCGTCAACTGATTTAGCAATATGGACTGAGGTATCACTGCAGAATACTAAATCCAGCAGCCGATTATTGGTATTGTAGACTTGATTGACTTGATGTAGAGAGAGTAAGTTCGTCATATCTATTATTTCGCGGGCATTTTCTGGTAGGCTTAAGTTGTTATAAGAGTCCTTATTCATCCAATCAATACAAGGGGTATTATAGTCACCAAATAAAATTGTTCTGGCATCAGGGTATTTATTTTTAAAGGTTTCGAGGTCATCTATGTGGTTTCTGTAGACTGTGATATTGGATCCAGGAGGAATGTAGACACATCCAAGTAGAATTTTACCTGATTTAGTTTTTAGTAAAACGAATACCTGTTCCACTGATTTAGTTTTTAGTAAAACGAATACCTGTTCCACTGATTTAGTTTTTAGTAAAACGAATACCTTTTCCACGTCCAGATGCTTACAAATTAATCGAGTGGATGGCAGTAATTTTGTAACGGATATAAGAACTCCTCCTCCTCTGGTTTTAGTACTAGTGGCTGGATTTCTGTCAAGGCGGTAGGTATTGTAAGATGAAAATCCAAGTTCCTCGGTGTGAATATCAGGATCAAGCCAAGTTTCGGTAAGAAGAAAAACTTCAATGTGTTGGAGTAGTGGAAGAGTAGTTATTGTTAATTTAATGTTATTCTAAGGCCAAAATTTGAAAATAAAAATAAAATAGAAATAATTATTTTTACTTAATGCCAGAAGGATTCGAACTGAGGTTCTCCGAAACTCTACAAAGTAATGGCGGGCGCTATCACCACTGGGATAAAAGCCGCATTTGTATTGAGTAAAATATTTTAGTAAGAATCGTGTTTGGATTTTGTGTATTTATTTAGAACGGCATTAGAAAATATTTATATCATAATCGTATTTATTTTCTTGGAATCTTTGGGATTCTAACTAGGGTTTTTCCAATCTCGGTGCAGGTTTAGAGGGAGTTCTCACCACTGCGCTAAAATCCGCATGTGAGGTACCGTGAAATATGTCGCACACCTAGATGAAGAGAAGTACAACTCAAAATACCTCTTTTTTCAGGAACAGCAAAAAACATTTTACTCGATTTTTATGTGACCGATTAAAAATATTTTTATATAATGTTGTATGTTATTTTACTAGGATATTTATTTGCTCGATTACTTTTCATCAAATACACGTATCACTTGTTTATTAATTAATTTCGTGTTATTTTAGTATTCGGAACTAAATCATTGTTTAATAATTTTATCAACTCAAATTAATCAACTATTATGAATTAGTAAAATTAAAATTACTTACTTTTGTAAACAAAACCGGAGTATGTGGAGTTGATATGTAGAACGCCCGAGAAACAAGACAGGTTCAATCACGAATACCAAATCAACTAAAATAATTCACGCTTTATGACTGCAGTTAAGTAAATGTTTTGTTTGTGTATTTATTTGCAGGTATCGACACTTGCAGAGAGCCATTTCTTTGTGATTTTCTTTCGACGAGACCAATCCAAGTTACAGTACTGCGCACTTGTCTACAACTTACTGTCCCATAACTTTTTCGTCCATTGACATTGTTTTTAAAATCTTTTGTTTAAATGTGAATATATTCACAAACCTAACAAATCGACAGTCCCGAAAAACAATGTCAGATGTGTAAGTATTGTATTTTTGCAATAAAGCTGTTTAAAGTTTCATTTCTGTATTTTAACTGTTTTTGAAATCAAGAAATTATGTATTTTTGATATATTGGCTATTTATTTAAATGGAGAAATACATTATCGAAAACAATAAAAATTCAGAAACGAAACTTTTAACACCTCTCCTGCCAAACTAAAAATGTGCACATCTGAAATTTTTCTTCGGTACCGTCGAAATGTTGGGGGGCAGACATATTTTCTTTTTTGAAAAACATTTTTAGTAACAATAATTTCATTCGGCATTTTATGATATTACCTAGCATAGAATAAATAATAACAAAAGAAGTGCCTTGTGGGCGTGTTTCGTGATCCAAATATTTGCCTAATCGGTGCCTATATTTTCATACAAACATCTTTCGAAATTCAAATGTGATGGAGATCTACTATGTCAGGCTAGTGTAAGAGAGACGGAATGCTAGGCGGTTGGGCAACATTTTTTTTTTGAATAAAATTTTTTATTTATTTTTATATAAAAACATAAATATGTTAATCTAAAAAAAAAAACTAATTACCTACAATAAAAAAAAAAAAAGTTTTCTTTTTAACGTAACTACCATAGACTATTTTTGTTGTTTGTTTTTGGGGTGTTATGCCGTGTTGCGCTAACTCCTTCTTTAGCCGACGTTTCGGACAGCGTTGCAGTGTCCATCATCAGTTAACCCTACGGGCATAAAAGTTAATTTATTGAATAAAAATTAAATATCAATCAATTTATTTTCTATAAATATTATTATTATAATATTTTTTACCGCATTATATAATAAAATAACCAGAATCAGAAAATGGCTACAAGCGCGTCAGGGTCGTCACGTGACGAAAGACTCTTGAAACGTTTAAATGCCAAATTGGCCGCTAATTTTGCATGTTTACAATCAGTCTTCGACAAGATGAAGAAGGTTTCTGATAGTGTTAACAATCGGCAATCTTTTTTATCAGGCGCAAGTACACTAGAAAGAATTCGGTCCGAATTTATAACGCTTCTAGATGAAAAGGTTAATTGTGAACTGGAATTGAACCCAGAAGCAGTCGCTGAATATTCTCAATTAAATGCTTTTGAGGAAATTTTCGGCATTATTAAATATACCGAAGCGAACATGCTGGCCAATCCGGTTGAAAAACCTCGCCGTCAAATTAAATTACCGCCTTTAGAAATAGCGTGCTTTGACGGAAAATTAGAAAATTGGCCTCTTTTCTATGAGACTTATATCTCGGTTATCCATTCAAATAATTCATTGGATAATTCAGAAAAGATGCAGTATCTGATGTCCAAGTTGACGGGAAAAGCTTTAAATATTTGCAAAACTATCACACCTACCGGTACAAATTATCAAGTGATATGGGACGCATTGTGCACCAAATATAATGATCCACGCGTTCTCGCTGAGTCATACTTTGATCGATTGCTGAAAATACCTGCTGTTACTTCGGTTACGCCCGCTTCGCTAGAAAAATTTGCAGATACATACGCGACTAACATTGCCGCACTGAAACAGTTACGAATCAAAGATCTCGCAGAATTTATTTTGCTACAACTGGGCCTTAAACGTCTTGACATAGAGACAGTGAAGGCTTTCGAATCGTCTATTCGGAATGATGAAATTTTCCCGTCCAGCTCTGATTTAATTGATTTTGTGAGAGGACAGCAACGAATCCTTAATCGCGCGCAAATCGCACAACCTACGTCGAGCCGTCTTGGCTCAAATAATAATAATTCCGCAAAGACATTTATTAATGTCGAAAAAGGCGACAATCACTCTGTCGAAATTTGTTTTTGTTGTCAAAGGGGATCGCACCCTTTGTATCAATGCTCTAAATTTAATGGTTTAGAACCACGCGAGCGATTTAATTTAATCAAGTCATCGAATATACGAGTTTGCGTGAACTGCCTCAGTACTAGGCACGGCACAAAAGCGTGCAAATCAAAGAGTACGTGCAAATCATGCACTCTCCACCACCATAGTTTGTTGCATTTCAAACAAACTGATCAGCGAAAACCACAACGAGACCAAATACCGTCTCCCGCGTCGCCAGCAGACGTCGATAATGACGATTCAAATTCTGCAAGCCCGGTATCACTGTGCGTGACAAATTCATTTACTAGAGCAAATACTACTGCACTCTTAGGAACTGCCGTTTGCACTACCCGAGATGCTAAGGGCCAGGTGCAGACAATACGCGCTCTGATAGATAGCGGCTCCCAAAGGGATATTATTACGCGTAAATGCTGTTTACGTTTGAATCTCACGGTGCGATCATCGCAAGGCACTTACGTCACGGGAATAGGCGACTCAAGAAATTTGACAAAGGGCATGACTTGTCTAAAATTATACTCTCGCTACGACGACACTCACTCGTATATGATTGAACCTTATGTAGTAGAAACTATAACTAGTGAGTTGCCTACTGTTAACGTCAACCGCGCCTCGTTGTCGTATCTCGACAATTTGCCCTTAGCAGATAATACTTTCCACACGCCCGGTGAGATTGATATTATCTTGGGATGTGACATGTTTGCTCGCATTTTTAAAGCAAACAAAATATCAGGTTATCCCGGCCAGCCAATTGCTATCGAAACTACTTTGGGCTATCTCATCCTAGGCACTGCTCCAACGATGACTGAAACCCCAAGTATAAACGCCACACCATCATTTTGTACGTTCGCGAAAAATGATGACTTTTGCCTTTCGCGCTTCTTCGAATTGGAAGACATTCCAGACGAGAAGTTTTTAACGCCTGATGAACAGGAATGTGAAGACATTTTTAAACTCACCACTTCCCGTGACACGACAGGTCGTTACATTGTTGCGTTGCCGTTTCGTAACAGTCCTTCTATCCTCGGTGAATCGTTGCCAGCGGCTGAGCGCCGGTTCCGATCTCTCGAACGCCGATTAATAGCTCAACCCGCTATAAAATTAGAGTACGACAAAATATTGCGCGAATACCTACAGAAAGGGTACATTTCGCCTGTCGATAATTCTGACTTACCCCATTACGTCATTCCGCATCATATTGTAGTTCGCGAGGACAAATTAACTACCGAAATCCGCATGGTTCTGGACGCGAGCATGAAATCCGATTCGGGCTACTCGCTCAACGACATTCTACATACCGGTAAGAATTTACAAGGTGATTTGTTTCGGATTATACTTAAGTTCCGATTGTTTGCAGTAGCTATAACCGCCGACATAAAACAAATGTATCTTCAAATTGTAGTGCAAGAAGAATGCCGTCGTTATCAGCGAATACTTTATAGATTTAACAATAGCGACCCTTTACAATTGTTCGAATTTAATCGCGTCACATTCGGCATGTCTTGCAGCCCATTTTTGGCAATGCGTACACTGCGCCAACTCGCGTCGCATGAACGACCTCGTTTTCCACTTGCTGCAAACTTGGTGGAAAATGGCTCTTTCTATATGGACGATTTCGTCACCAGTTGTTCGTCGGTCGAGGAAGCCTCCGAGTTATCGACGGAATTAATTCAGCTGTTCGCTGCTGGAGGATTTGACCTTGTAAAGTTCTCTAGCAATTCTCCTAATCTTTTGTCCACGATTCCTTCAGCGCGTCGTGTTAAGGAACATGTGGAATTTAATCCTGATGAAAACCTAAAAATACTAGGGCTTCATTGGATACCCGCTTCAGATAATTTCGTATTTGTTGTAAACTCCAACGAAAAAATTTGTACTAAACGAAACATTCTCTCGACGATTGCTCGTCTTTGGGATTTGATGGGTTTCGTTGCACCAGTTGTATTATTAGCCAAGCTTATAATTAAGTCTCTTTGGGAATACAAGCTTGATTGGGACGATACTCCTCCTGGAACTGTTGTCACGCTTTGGCGACAGTTTAAAAAAGAATTGCCATTACTGCAATCTATTAAAATTCCTCGTTTTGTAGGAATCGAACACCAATGTATACTAACCCTTATCGGGTTTTCAGACGCAAGTGAACGCGCATTCGGAGGTGTTATTTACTTACATGTTTACTGTCCGAATACTGATAAAACCACAATTAGTTTATTATGTGCCAAATCCAAAGTCGCTCCTGCTAAGACGATTTCACTTGCGCGATTAGAACTATGTGGAGCACTAATACTTGCGCGATTAATGCATACGGTCAGTAATACCTACGCATCAAATTCAAGAGCTCATACGACATTAGCTTTTTGCGACAGCACGGTTGCTCTAGCGTGGATAAATTCACCGCCTGCGAAATGGCAGACCTTCGTTGCCAATCGTGTGTCACAAATACAAAAACACCTGGGGGCTGAATGCTTCTATCATATAAAAGGGAAAGACAATCCCGCCGACTGCCTGTCGCGTGGTCTCACCCCCGCTCAACTCATAGACCATCCGTTATGGTTTAATGGCCCCGCATTCGCTCAATTACCTAAAAATGATTGGCCTTTACAGCGTTTTGATTCGAAATCTGTATCTGATCCACCCGAACTGAAAACTAAAGTTTTGATGTCCGTTCAAAACAATAACCGCCTCAAAACAATTGCTCCACCTTTACTGTGTGCACTAGCTTCTCGTGTTAGTTCATGGCCGAAATTAATTCGGATTGTAATCTATGTTTTTCGTTTCATTAAGAAATTACCGCGAACATTCGAATTAAGTCATATCTTAACTGCAGAAATAGCTGTTATAAAATCAATACAGCAAGAACATTTCTCCGAAGATATAAAGGCAGTCAATGATGGGAAGAAGGTTCGGCGAGCTATTGCAAAATTGAATCCGTTTCTTCATCACGGTATTCTAAGGGTAGGAGGCAGATTAAAAAACGCTGAAATAGAATTTGACAGTCGTCATCCCATCCTATTACCCGCGCGTGATCATGTAGTCGATTTAATAATAGATTACTATCATATAAAGAACCTACATACGGGTCCCACTTTACTCATGTCTCTACTAAGACAGAGATTCTGGATACTTTCATCGCGTAATCTGGTCCGGAAGCGCGTCCATCGGTGCAATACGTGCTTCAAAGTTAAGCCTAAACCACAATTCCCAATAATGGGAGATTTACCCGCTTGTCGCGTCAGCGAAGCTAAGGCTTTTCTACACACAGGTGTTGACTACGCTGGCCCGCTACAAATAATCCCTTATAGACGTCGGGGGGTCCGAAGTCAAAAGGCATACATTTGCATATTTATCTGCCTAGTGACCCGTGCGGTTCATATCGAACTCGCTTCAGATCTTTCCACCGAAGTCTTTCTCAACGCTTTCAAGCGTGTTTTATCTAGACGTGGTCCTGTGAGTGTAATGTACTCCGATAATGGAACGAACTTCGTGGGAGCTAAGTCTCATTTAAACTCTTTATTCGATCTAATAGAGTCTCGTAATTATAAGAAGGAACTCTCAAATAATCTACGGGAAAACCGCATCGAATGGAAAATGAATCCTCCTCAAGCTCCACACTTTGGTGGAATCTGGGAAAGTAACATTAAATGCCTGAAGAGTTATTTAAATAAAATCGTAGGCACCTCTCTACTGACTTACGAAGAGATGCAGACAGTGCTTTCTCAGATTGAAGCAATTTTAAACTCACGTCCGCTGTCGGTACTTAGTGTCACCGATGTTTCAGCTCCGTTACCTTTAACACCCGCGCATTTTTTAACACTTACGCCGTTAAAATCTCTACCCGCCGCTGACTTGTCCAACGAGTCCGTAAACTTACTGCAAAGGAAGCATCTCGTCGATCATCTCGTCCAGACTTTCTGTAACCGCTGGCGTATGGAATATTTAAATACTTTACAATCGCGGCAGAAATGGAACACGAGTTCAAACCCGGTAACGGCAGGCACAATTGTAATGATCAAGTGTGACAATATTGCGCCTCTTCAATGGCCTATTGGCATAATAGTCAACGTATATCCCGGTTTGGACGGAGTGACCCGTGTTGCTGATGTCAAAACGAACACCGGCATATACCGCAGAGCAGTAGTAAAACTCTGCCCTTTACCGTCGCAATAATAGTCCTTGGCAACTTGGTCATCA
The DNA here is from genome assembly GCF_061612785.1 of Hesperophylax consimilis. Lineage (NCBI taxonomy): Eukaryota > Metazoa > Arthropoda > Insecta > Trichoptera > Limnephilidae > Hesperophylax > Hesperophylax consimilis. Next base: position 13,706,992 of record NC_142852.1, read on the forward strand.
GATGGTACATCTATGGCCCTCTTTTTTATTTTCTACATTATCCTATTTAATTTAGTTTAAATTTACCGCTGATTAATTTTATTACTAAATTAATACAATAGCATCACATATTAACATTTTTCTGACCTTTTTACAAATTAATACTAATTTTACCGCGTGTTACTACAATTTTGTTCGTTTTAACGTTAAAGCGTACTGACCTTTTTATGGTTTATGGAAGTGGATTCTTTCATCCCCTTCCAGGCGGGGGGCATGGTTGCGCCAATACGCAATAGACATTAATTATAGACACATCTCATGCACACATACACACATACCTGCGACCACTGTACTGAGATAGTATTGTTGTTCCTTTGTTCCTACCTTCCTTCCCATTCCTGCTAATTTATGTGCCCTTTGGTAGTCAGTATGTTGCAATAACCCAAACCGCTAACAATAAACCGCATCCGCTCGAGATCTCGTCTCCCTTATCTTACGAAATTATTATTCGCGACGATATAGTGCAATCCGCTTGTTGTGAAGAAAAGACGGGAAGAAACAAGTGCCCCTTTCCCAATGGTGAGTCCTTCCTGTATCCATACAACAAATATTATCTTATGTGCAGTGGGCATTGCTCAATCATTCAAGGTCCTTCGACAATCATTTTTTACACTAACATAAAAAACAACTACATAACTTCTTACACACCAATATAAAATATAAGAATAAATAAAAATGTAGAATTTGGAAATTTTAAAAGAATTGCATATGTATTGTGAATTGAAGAAATATAATAAAACATTAAAATTTTAAGAATGAAATGGATTAACATAAATGAAGGTATTGCAAGGATTAGAAAGGATACACAAAGAATCTACACATAATTAAAGTAATTTGGATAATAAAAACCTCTCGAACCAATAGTGTAATCAATATAGTTGAAAAAGATGAACAGACAGATAATATATTTTTGAAATAGTAAAATAATCATATAAAATATAAGAATAAATTGAAATTTAGAAATTAGAAATTAGAAATTTTAACAGAATTGCAAAATTATAAATATTTGAAGAATTATAATAAGACACTAAACTTTTAAGAATTAAATGGATTAATATAAATGGAGGTATTTAATGGATTAGAAAATTTATACAAAGAATGTAAACATAATTAAAATAATTTGGAGAGCAAAAACATTTAGAACAGATAGCGTAAATAAAATATTTAAAAATAATTAAAGAAATGAGGATTTTGATGGAATTACATAATTGCAATAGTATAAGTATTAATAAAATAAAAATTAAGTTAAGTAAATGAATATATATACGTTTAGAGAATATAAGTAAGAGATCAGTGCGATTAGAAATTTTGATAAAATTTGGTATGTAAATTGAATTAGCTGTGCTAATTAAAATCACTAAAATTATTGTAATGAATAAAATTAATACGCTGATTGGAGAAATTACATGATTTGTAATAATTTGACGAAGTGAAATAAAGAGCACAGTTAGAATAATAAGAATTAATACATGAGTTATAAGAGTTATATAATGAAATAATTCTATTGCTTGATTAATTTGAATGAGATTCATCAAAATTGAGAATGTTAAAATCATTAAAAAAATACTGTACTTGGATGAATAATCGTGCGTTACTAAAAAATGTAAAAAGATTAGGAGCGTTGACTGGAATAAGGCAATAAGGATTAGAAAAGTCATAATAAATATTATAATGGTAAAAAAAAATGAAATAGTAGGATTATTAAAATGTATAAAACAATTATCATGATTACAATAAGAATAAGTAATTAAATAGTAAAAATTTTCCATAATAATAAGATTGTGATTAATTTTGTGTGAATAGTTTACACCTTTTTAAGTAAGTTTTTTTAAATCATCTACGTGTCTAATATATATTATTTTTTCGTTGGTGTTACGCCTTACCATTATTCTACCCTCCTTATACCAGACGTAGGTATAGTTTTTTTCTTTGGCGCATTTTTTGGTTTGCCATAACAGTTCTTTATGGTAATGGGTGAGTTCTTCTCCAATATATATCGTTGCTTGTGAAAGATGATTTAGGGACGCGTAGTTAATGTTTTTTCTTACCGCAATGAGGTTGTCCCTCAAGCTTTTGTTTCTGAAATGTACGAGCAGTTTAGGGGGGGCATCGGTACGTCTGTCAGGTATTCTTTTTACATTTGTTAAGTCGTTTTTTGTTATCTCCAATCCAGCCGCTGCTGCCACATTTGTGACTATTTCTGTCGCCTGTTCTCCATTTAATTGTTTTATTCCGGCTATCTCTAGATAGTTCAATCGGGATTTGAATTAGTTCAATCGGGATTTGAATTCAAGTTCAGACAGTTTGATTTCGAGGTGTTTTACGATTGCATTTTTATCTTGATGTTCCTTTTTGATTATTTCCATTTCAGTTTCAATTTTTTTATTTTGTAAGAAAGTTTGATCTATTTTTTTCAGTAGTTCGTCATATTGATTACTTATGAATTCAATGCTTTTTTGAGTTTCTGCAGTGATCTTTTCCATTTTAGTGATTATTTATTTTTTAATGTTTTCCATTTTTTTATCAATGTGAAAGATAATTTTTTCCATATTTTTATCATCGAATTCCAGTGCACCTTTTCCTCTTGTAGTTGCCATGCTTGATGTGCTGGGTGATGTTAAATTTGATTATATTTTTTTGTGTACATTTACTTCAATTTTATACCAGAGATTGTGATTATTTATTTTTGTCGTTAATTTAATAGTTCCAGAGATGTCACTTTAGTTCAGGTTTGTAATTAATACCTTAAAATTATTTAAAATTTAACACTATCAGTTTTAGTTGTCGGCACGAGATGGAGTTATACTTAATTATATTAAATAAATATGGGAAGTAAAATAAAATATAATTTTGGTTTGACTGAGGATCGAACACTGCTTCTCGAGATTTTGTTATTTCAAATGAACTACGCTAACCACTTGGCTATGTACCGGATATCGGATAACGAGATTTTTTGCGTGTATAGAGTTCCAATGTGCACTTTTTTATGATAAAATAGTGTTTTTTTTTCAACGGATTTTTTTACTGATTTTTATTATTAGCACTTACACTAGATAGATTTGAGTTTTAAGATGCTTTTTCTCCGCATGCAGATTAGTTTATTAAAGTCTTATTGATACTATATTGCTGTGACACTTTTTAACTTTAAATTGTTGTAGGTTATTTAAAAGTATTAGATTCGGTTTTTAAGTGATATTTTTTCCGCATACATATTACTTGATTAATGTATAATTAACACTATATTCATGTGATATTATATTCGCTGGTTTCACTTTTATTTTTAAGGTATAGTCGTTGACTTACAGTTGACCGCTCAACTTTTAGGTTAAGTATATTATTGTACCAGGTTTTTATACTGTTAAAGTGACTTTATTTGTTTTAAGAATTCACTGATTCACTCCACTGATTCTATCTTTTGTTTAATATGTTGGTTTAAATGTTATTCTTTAGATTTTACAGGATTTTTGTTGTTAAAATGTGGAGGTATTTTATTCCCTGTTGTTCGCGCAACGCAACTCGATATATGTTATGATTATGGTTGTAGGCTGTACCACTATTGATATAAGGTTCTGGGATTATTCATATCAATGATATTCAGAGATTGATAACTCAGTTTATTGTTAACCGAGTACAAAGATTACGGATACGTGCTTACTAGTTATGAGCTGAAGGAAAAAGAGAGATATCAAACTAAAACATGGGCTTTTATACAACTATAATAATATCTGTCGCGCTGTTCACTGACAGAGTCAAGCACCATGATCAAGGGCGGATCCAGCTTTGGCGCCAGGGGGGGGTCACGTAGTCGTGGTCAAGTTTTTTTTTTTAAAGAAAGACAAACATTCCCGGGTTACGAATAACCCAACAATAACTCCTACCACCACCACAGAAAGCCGAAAATGCTTGCTTGTGTTGTGATGGAGGACTTAGGTCCGGTCAGTTACAGTTACAAGAAGTTATAATTTAATTTTGATAATAATATATACAAGTAAAAAGTAGGTATTGTTGGATATGGTAACACTAGGTATATCATTAAGATTGTCTTTTGCTCCGCAAGCCCGGGCGGCGTAGGCTCGTGTAATGTCAATTGTCAACCAATACAGTACAGATTACAATTATTAATCGTGTTCTTATTTCACCACAATATAACATGGTGTCAGGTGTGTCTTCAACATAGTATTGTGTGTAGGAATCTTGCAACTTTTTGAATTTCCTTTTCCTCGTTGTAGTTATTCGCCATCATATATAAAAGAAATGATTGCTTAAAACGTTTCCACTCGCCAACCATATCCGTAGCATTCTGCATTTGCAGAATTTGACTCGACATTATTATTGTAACACTTCGCTTGTCACGACAAAATAGACAAATAATAACAGCTTGTTGACCGTTATTTCTTTGCTTCCTGGTAAAGAATTTGAATCGTTCCACTGTAATATTCACTGTAGGTATGAAGTGTCTATCCAGTCTATCGAAGAGTAGAATAATGCCTTCCAGCGTGCTCTTCTCAATAGTGAGGCCGAATGAATTAAAAATTTGAACTCCTTTAGGACCAATCGTGTGCAGCAAATGTTATTAATAAATGTAAGTACTATACTTCCATATTTAAGAGGAATATAAACGCTGGAAATATTTCGATTCTTGTGCTTTATAAATTTTAAAACCGAGCGCCTTGCACCGTCATATTTTGGCCTGATTTGCACGAGGCAAGTAATTTGAAATAAATATTGTTGCCATGACGCGGTGCTTGCAATACGTAAGAAGCGCCCAGCGAGATCTCCGTTCGCCGATGCTTCCATACGCTTGTTAATACCTTGTTACCTGGTGGATGAATACCGTCCATTCTATTTTGCCAGCAGCGGCCGAGCCGGCAGCGTAGTCAATATTATCGACAATCCTCAAACTATGGGGAACGCTAATAAGAGTAAATATTTATAAAATTTGAATTGATTTTATTTATTTACAATCCAAACAAAAATATTCTGAAAGTGAATTATTAATAAATCTAGTGAACGTTAAACGTCAAATTCAAAAATTCGCCGGATATCAAAGTGTTGCCGTATAAAAAAAAAAATCAGTGTGGAATTTTACAAAATTAAGGGAACATAATCGGAGACGGAACATTTTCATGTAAATCATTCAAAATCCATCATTAAAAATAATACTAAGCATTTCTAAAAAAAATTACTAACGTTTTCGTAATCTTAGTAAAAAAATCTATCCACACACGCCTTCATTTTAATTGATTCTGAAGAATTTGTTACAAATATTAAAAATGTGTCCACTTCCGAAGTTATTAATTCATCATCTAGAAAAATAAAATCTGGTACTTACCGCTAAGTCCGCTAACTTTATAGTTATACACGGGTTATAAAGTTTTAAAATCGTTGAACGTAAAATATATTAATTGTAAGGTATTGTTTTATTAATCTAAAATATAAATAACTTGCATCCCTCGTGCGGCATAATTTTATTTTTTTTAAATTCAATTATAATTTCGCCGAAATAAATTAAAATGTTAGCCTTGGGCAAAACCTCGATGAACGAGGTTGTGTCTCGCCTTAAGAATTGCTTTAGGAAGTATAGGAAGGCTGGTAATTCGCGCGGGCGCGTTAGACCTGTCCAGACCTGTCAAAAAACTTCCGAAAGAATAAGTTCTGTAACTTACTAAAATTACGTTAAGTGACTTTTGGTGTCGTTTACATTGGGAATTTGGCCAAACTCGCCTTCAAGAGCGATTTACAGGAAAAAAACTTACGAGTCTAACCCCAGCCTTAGAACATTAACAAATAACATTTGAGTTTAAACACACATACACTGGCATAATGAAGAAACTGATTAGATTACTTACCATTTCTTGTAATGAATTGAATTTGCAGCAACAATTTTTAAGAACACTATTACTTATATTGGAACTAATTTTTTTTAACTTAGTAAACAAATAAAAGTAAACACTTTATTAATAAAGTTTAGTCGTTCCGATTGAGGTTAGGTTTTGCTAGACGCTAGACGTTAGTCGAAACAAAGCGCGCGCAAGCGTCACACGTGGTTCCACGAAATGTGTCATAATAATATGAAAGGTGGCGGCCGAAGCGCGCGCCGGTGGCGGTGCGCGGTGACGCGGTAACATTCGAATTTTCGATGCGTTCGTTCCCGAATAATGCGTTTGCCGTCAAACAAAGTATTATATTAAATTAATTAAATATTGAAAGTACTTAAATAAAATTTATATTGTGACAAAAAATATATAAAAACATTATGTTTAACAATTTTAATTAGTGGTCCACCTAGGTCCTAGATGGGCCCAGGACCTAGGTAGTCATGACCCCCCCTGGGCTGGGATCCAGGGGGGGGGTCATGACCACCCTGACCCCCCCCCTGGATCCGCCACTGACCATGATATTATTGAAGAGAGACTTCTGCATTCTCAATGCCACTTGAATTCAAAATTACCAGAATACTGTTGACGTCCAGAGAAAACTGAAGAGCCGTCCTTGAAGAAGTTCCAATTGAAGAAAGATTTCTATATTGTAAGTTAGAGATGGTTGTAATAAATCCAAGGCAAAATGTTTTAATCAAACATTTTTAAAAATCAAAATAAAATTATGAAAATAGCAGATTAGTTTGTTATAATTTTGAATTGACTTACCGAAAACTGCAACCAAGACGGTGGAGAAAAGAAAGAGTGCCCTGAACATTTCTCGACAAATGATGAGAAACTAATGATTTTTCAACTAACCACGTTAGCCTTTTATTCAATCTCCTTATCAATTCACATAAAAAAATAAAAAGTGTCACATGAGAACGTATCACTTCTATGCGTCTCTACCCTGGTTCTAGTATTCAACAGCTCGGCTGAGAAATGATTCTTTGTTTCCTTCATCCTACAACGTGGGTATCTTAGAAACCCAACATTACTACGATCTTTCCGTTTCGGACAGCATTACAGCGTCCATCATCAGGGCAGATGTGGTAAACTAAAATCACCAAGGCAGATGTTTTACACATCTGCCTTGGTGATGGATGCTGTTAACGTTTGCTAAAGAAGGAGGTAGCGCAACACGGCATAATTCAAATAAACCACTTTTATACATTTGGCCGTGAAAATCTAAAATTGTATCTGTTTTTTATTTGTTTAAGTGCCCAGAGAACTTTACCATATATTTATTACGAGTTTACCGGGTGTCTGAGGGTAAAGTGCGATAACTACGGAAGGTGATATGTATTACTCAAATGTATGTTTTTCCCTTACAAAAATATTTTTCCCGAGAAGATATTTATTTTCTCTCACCAATTTTCAATTTTTTACCTAAAAACAACCTTAAAACGTTTGAATTCCGAAAAAAGTTACTATCATGTAGAATCTTTATACCTACTCGGTAAAATACTTCTTTTTCAGAAATTAAAATGACAAATAAATAAAATAATGTAAGTACAGGAGTTAAAAAGATACAGGATACATAAATAAAGAACATAAAAATTGTACATTTTTTGGATAACTTTTCTTTTAATATGTAATATATCATTTAAGAAGAAGATAATACCAATAAATCTAAAAGAAACACGAGTAGGTTCTAGAAATTCAATAAATGCAACGCGCCTCACATTGGAACCTACCAGTAAGACGGCAAATGTACGCCTCATCTACCTATCTATAATGACAGCTAAGCCGCAATCCTACCTACTCGCGATTTGTTCTCGAACGAGTGGTACATGGTGACATCGCGGTACATGGGTCAGTCTTACAAGTGAGTCAGTCCCATTCAAGCGTCCATGTACAATTAGTGACGATGGGCGGCGACTCTGTCCGCATCAATCCGCAGGTACCTACAAGCGTACCGGCCTCGCTCGCGGTTCGAGCCCATCATCAGCCCGCATATTGAAACAAACCTTTATTTGAAAGCAAGAGCACGTTTTCATCTCCCTACATATCTTGACTGAAACTGATCTCACATTTATCATCTACCGCGATGTCTTTGAAGATAATCTATAGCACAATGTAAGTAATAAATTAAGTCCTCCGTTGACTTCACAATAGCGGCCTCAATGTCATATATAACATATACTTATTTTTTTATTTAGGAAAAGGCATAATTTATTTATTCTCAAATTAGGGTAACAAATTCAAGAACCCCCGAATTAAGAGTATTAGCTGTTGTTGTTAAGAGTATTACATGTTAATATTGGTTTTTTTGTTAAATTTCGAGCAGCGAAATAAATATTACTTAACTTACATTACGAATTAACCTCACCGCTAACACCTAAGCTAAATCCTATATAATATAATATATGTTAACTGCTGTAGATTTTTAAAATATAATTTCATCAAATTTCAATATACCTAATGGCTTCTCGTGATTGCTAAGTTAATTAAAGCGAATATCAAAAGGGAAGAGAAAACCACATAATTCTGTTTCTTCCTTCAATCTTAAGCGCAATGGTAATTTGTATCCTTAGATTTCACACAAGTAGACTGTTTGGCTAATTGGATAATTATGTATACAATTTGTACTTTTCATGTAAATTAAAATAATGAATATTTGTTTTAACCTTCCAGCGGGCGCGTTGAGAAATTTCCCTTGAGCGGGCGCTTGTCGTAAATTTTACGTCATCAAGTTTTCTCCATATAAGTGGTGTTTTCTTTATACAAATGTTAGGGATTTTTTTTAATTATATGAAGAATGATAATAGGCAGTACTTAAAACAAAAACAAATTGACTTTCTTAAAAAAACGAAACAACACTCAAAACATTTTAATATTTCAAAACAAAATTTGTTATCGACCTATTTAGTCAGAATCACTATTCCCATCCTTACAATTGTTACAAACCACCTCAACTGAAGAATGGTTCTTGCATGTAAAGGACTGGCAACGGCAACACTTCATTGATGCTGAGGATCTTTTCTTATCCAGTGCACATAACCGACAAACACCTAGTTTTGGAAAGCTTATGTTTTCTTCTTCTGTCATCGGTTCAATAGCCCTACCGTAACTCACTTTGAGAAAAACATTTATATCTTGCGGTAAATGTTTGACATTTGATTTGACTCTAGCATAGCTCGAAGCTATAAGGCGCGTCTGTCGTAAATTTTACGACAGCGCGCCCGCTGGAAGGTTAATATAACAGCATTCTGGGTACGTAATCATAATAATTTTAACTCGCATCTGTTTATAAATTTACAAATCCATATAAGATTTAATAAAACGATAAATAATACATTTTTTCTATCTCAATATTCTTAAGCGGTCTTGCATAAATATCAATAAAATAGTAGTTACCTATCATAGATTTCAATTTCAGATTAGCAGAGATTACCCACGATCGGTGCGTGATTACAATAATAAAAGTTATACCGTAAACATAAAAATAGTAATGAACTTAAATCATTTCCATGCGATAACGTCATACAACTAACATACTTTGCACTCCGCAACTAAACTGTAATAAGTCGACAATTTTTTTATTTATATATATATATATAAGTGGGTACAGGATGTTACATGAGTACATATGGTTACAAAATATATTAATGTTCGCCATCTCACCAATGAAGAAACTGGTTCTTGTGCTTGGTGAGAGAGTTACACTAATTATAAGGAAAACAGAATACCATTATGCTATAGGTAAGTATAATAGGAACATTATATAAAGAGACAACATCTAAATACAGTGGAGTTGAGTACAGACTGATAATCAATATCAATAAAGGGAAAAACAGGCAATTATTCAGTTAATTCGTTCTGAAAGTGGTGCTTCAGTTTCAGTTTAAGTTTGTTAATATAATTTTATTTCAATCTGAAGGTTGTTGAAATACTTTATTCCTAAATAGGTAAAGTTATTTTGCATTTGTTTGGTATTACATTTTTTAATTTTGATGTTCCTTGGAGATTACTTTAAGGATTAGCTTCTGGACCATTTTGATCGGGGTTAGAATCTTATTGTATGACCCCCCCATCCGATAATTCCGTATTGAATTAACGACTGGATTAGTGCGTAGTATACTCTTTTTAGGTTACTTATTTTTTTTTAATATTTCCTATTAGGGTGGTTACAAAACATCAATGTTGGAATTTTTGTGCTGACCCCCCTAAAAGCCTCCAATTGGCTAAAAAATGAGATTGGTGAAGTTTCAGCTCAATTGGATAAGGTTAACTTATGCCTCATCAAGGTTGAAGTTTAACTTTCTATAATTTTTTTTTTTTTTTAAATCAAATTGAAAATGATGGATTTACGAGAGAAATGCAAAAAGGTATAAAAAACAAGAAGAAATAATGTTCAAAGTTTTATTATTTAAAATATACAAAAGAAAGCATTATGAAAGAAAGAAGTTATTATTATTTTCATAAACAATTAATTATCAGATTAAGGTGGTAATGGCTTAGATAACATGGCTTTTGAAGAGTCAGGAAAATTTTTTTGACATTCCGATACAACTTGTAACAGAAACTGTCGTTGTTTTTAGTCTTTTGTCAAACAGGAATTGAAGTCTTGGATTAATTTTACCCCTCTTTCAGCTGTGTCATTGACAACATTGAAACCGTTCACTATTTTTTTGCTTTTAAATAATGTGCATTTTCACACCTTATATCAGGATCCGTATTTAAAAATTCTGTATCAATTTCAAATCTTTTGAAAAAATTTAGAGTTTGATGAGAAACAAAAAAATCGATATCTTTATCCAATAAATTATCCACTTGATGGACACTGAGTTTTGCTTTCACATCCCTATCACATGTTTGTTCTTCAATTGGAATTAATTGTAAAATTTTAACAGCCAAGCTTGTTTTGACACTTTTTTCAAAATTTTCATCGAAGAAAGAAAATGCGACTTGCTCAGAATTGAGGTACCACAAATGATTTATCATTTTAGACAGTGTCTTGTCTGCAAGTTCTTTATCGATTTCTCTATATTTTACAAGAAACTTTAAAAATTGTAGGTCTTGGTTGGGGGCCAAAGTGGGTTTGGGGGCGTTAAACCACGCTTTTACATAAAGGTTTACTAAAATTAAACCAATGTCAGTGATAGCTTTTTTTTCTAAATTTGTTCATGTAAATTGATCCCTGGAAAGATATATTTTGATAGAATAAATGACCTTTGCCATCCATCTAGCGTGATGAATGGCACCAGGAACTTTGACAAAAGTATTTTTTGGGGGAGTACGTCCTAACACAACTAACGAAACTTGAATTAATTCTTTGTTATCATCCCTTGGCTGTTGGTTTTTTAATTGTTCTGGAAGAAAAAATGATATTTCATCTGAATTCCCTATTTTATGTCTAATATTTTTATCTTCAATAGCAGTTTTATATTTTGTCTTGTCTAGCTTCGACCACCCAGTTTGAATGTTTTTAAAAATATTTGAGAAATCAATCTGAAATCAAAAACTGATTTTAGAATAATTTCTAAAATATGGTGACGACATGCTAAATAAAGAAGATTTTTTTCTAATAATTGCTCCTACAAAACGCAGGTTCCGTTGAAGCGACCAGTATTTACCGCAGTGGTATCAAAACACATTGCCTGGATTTTCTCAACTGCCCCCCACTCTTCAACTGCTGAAAATTGAGTAATTCCAGTACCATTTTCAAGCTGAGGAACAACTGTTCTTCATCCCCACAACTAATCAAAACCGCTACCCTTTCTACATTTTCTTTACTCAAAATATCTGGAAGTAATTTTCCGTCTCAGTGCACAGCAGCTCCTTCTAAATCGAAATTTTTGAATCTATGTTTGATAAGCTCAGTCCTTTGTTTTCGGAATAGCTATCTGCGAAGTCGTATTAAACTTCTCCATACAATTAAATTCTGTGAGTCAAAACCTAACGCCTTTGCAATAGCTGATATTATTCGAACTGCGTCTCTATCTGAAATACTACATCTCTCTAACAATATAGCCAATCTTTCGGTAATAATCTCTACACTTCCTCGCGTACTTCTTTTTCTTTATTTCTGGTTCTCCTTCCTCTGTGTCAAGAAAATTCACCTCCATCTCTTCTTGTTCCTTTTCTTCTGATGTGCTGCTTGTTGAAGATTCCAGTTACGAAATAGGCATCAAGTCAAATAATCTGAAGAGAAATAGGATAGGGAAAACGTGAAAAAAGAGAGAAAAACTCTACTAACCTACTTTTTTGTGATTTTTCCAATCTCGCCATCTCAGCTGCATGTCTTTTTTCTCTTCGTTGTTGTGCTTTTACTTAATTCATGTAAACGCCTCCCATGCAGCCAGGACGTCCCTTTTTTCTCTGGAGTAACAAAAACTGCTTGTCTTCTTCAACAGTGTTTTTTAATGCATCCTGGCGAGTAATATCAAAAAGGTCATCAAGGGCTGACTTGAAAGCTTCTACTTTTTTTTTATTTTGAGCTGTGCTTTTAGAAACACAATTTTGAAAGTGTTTGGTTGGTATCTTAGCTTTCTCCCAAAAAATTACAACTTCCTGTATTTTTAGTATTGTAGCTTCTCTGGTGTTCAATTTCACTTGCCGCATATTATAAAATAAGCTGCGTAAAACTTGACAGTTACATGGTAATTTATTGCCAGTGATTTGATGAGACATGTGGTCAATTAAATACACCATTTCTTTCTGCCTTGAACTCGAACCTGCACGAGCATGGCTTGTTAATGCTGTAGAAGACAAATTCCCACAAATCTCACAAACCTCGAAGTCACTACAAGAACGTTGTTCAATAATGTTCAGAATATTCAGAATGTTCACTGTTTGAAAAGCAAACGTTAACTATAGCCCTTTGACCTCTCACGCACACTTTCGAAAGAGTAGAAAAACCCCAGGTACCCCAGACAAGGAACACAAAAGGAAGGGTGTGGTTTATGACACTCCAGGTAGGGATTCTCTGAAGAAAGGGTCCTTGGCAATAGCTCTTCTGTAACAAATCCGACCTTTTAAGGGATATAATTATAACCCAGATAATAACCATTAACTTGGAATTCCTAAAAATATTTATGAAGTTGAAAGAAATGTTTGTTTTATTTTTTATTATATATTATATAATTTTATTAAATATGATGTTGTTTATTATATTGTTTAATAATGTGTAATGTTCAAAGGAAACAAATTTTGATCAAAAGTGATTAAATTAAGTATATTTTTTTAAGTATTGTTTTGGAACCCACTAAGGCCCAGCCTGTGCGTGGATAATTTTATTTATTTATTTGTTAAGACAAACACAGTACAATAAGATACAGTTAGATATTTTTAGTTATTACATAGTTGTAGTACCTATTACGTAGTAACTATTATTGTAGTCCATAGAGATTATTATAAAAGGAAGGAAGTGTGTGGATATATAAAATAACTGAATTGAAAACAAGAATTATAATAAACTCACGAATTGTAATTGACTGTTAATACATAGGAGTTTTGAAAAATGATGTGAAATTATTTTTGAAATATGTCATGCTAAGAAATGTAATAAATTAGTTTTGTATGTTAGAAAGGAATCATGAAATATGTCTAAATGTAGTAATTTTTCGTAATGGGTGTATGTTGTGATTGCTCGAGTAATTACTGAGTTGTTTGCTGCATTGGTATTGTTGGCTTCAATATGACATAGTGTAGTGTGCCTGGTACGCCTCGTTGGAACATTTTAACCAATGACGGATAGCAATTCGGGACTATCAATTTTATTATTTAGCAGATTATGTAGAAACAACAGGTCTGACAATGTGCGTCTTTTTTGTAAAGTTAACATATTATTTGTAGTTTTGTTGTATTTCTTAAGTAAATGTTTCGAAAATTTATTCTGTATACTTTCTACTAAATCTATGTATACCTTATATTGAGGATTCCATATTGTGGAAGCATACTCCAGTGGACTTCTGACCAATGAACAAAACAAAATTTTCAGAGTCTTAGCACTTTTGAAAACTTTGCATATTCTTAATAAGAAACCTACCATTCTGTAGGATTTTGAAATAATATGTTCAATGTGCTTGTCAAAAATTAATTTGCTATCTAAGTAAACACCTAGATCTTTACACGTAGACATAGGTTGTAGAGGTTTGTTATTCAAGTTGTATGGATAGATGATTTTGTTTTTATTTCTAGTAAATGTAATCGAGTGACACTTAGATATGTTTAAGGACAATAAATTTGATTCACAATATACGCACAAATTATCAAGATCGCTTTGCAATTCCATACAATCGTTTAAACACTATAGCTTTATAAATTTTCATGTCATCCGCGTATAAAACAAAGTAACTATTTTTAAAGCATACGTAAATGTCATTTATATAAATATTAAATAAGAGTATATAATATATAAGTTATTATATTATTGTACCTAGACATAAACAAACTACGGGCATATAAAATAAAAACAAGATTACATTTTATCTATGCGGTTTGTATAAAAAAATACTAAATAATAAAATACATTACTGTACACATATATTTTGATTTTCGTGTAGCATGACATAATTATCTTTTTTACAAAAACATTTACATTTAAGTCACACGTACATTTAAGTTTTAAAAAAATCTAATCTTTTACAATGCGATTCAGAAAAAAATCAATGAAATCGAAAGTTTATAAATATTTTGACCATTATAAAATTATACTAATTTTATATACTGGTAAATCTCAGGTGAAACATATCATATCTATAACTAGAATTTATTCTGTAAAAAGTTTTCGTGCAGGTGAATGTTAATGCAAGGAACAAGAAAAGTGTCCAGTCAAAGAGTCTTTTCGATAAAATGCAAAATTGCATATGAAAAAAACCATGTGAGTGCGCACGTGTTTTTTCAAATCTTTCTTATGAGAACATGAATAATTGGAGCCAGAAAACGAAAAAGATTTTTCTCAACTGTAAGTCAGCAAGTTTTTCTTCAAGTTACACTGTTGAAAACTTGCATAGTTGCACTCGGAACGAGAAAAGGGGGTTTTTCTCCGCTTGAGTCAGCATGTGTTCCGACAAATGTCCTATATGGGGGGTAAGGTGGCCTTCCCAATAAACGGAATATGTGCACTTGGAAAATGAAAAAGATTTGTCGCCACTGTTAGTCAACATGTGGCTTTTAAGATGTGCGTTTTGAGAATATACATTGATGAACAAGGAACAAGAAAAAGTTTTCTCCGTAGTGAGTCAACATGCGCTTCAAATTGCCTTTATAATTACATTAATATGTGCACTTGGAACATAACACAAGTTATTCGCCACTGTGGGTTAGCATGCGAGTCTTTAGGTAAGCGTTTTGATAAAATGAAATGTTTCACACGAGACATGAAAAAAGTTTTTCTCCACTTCAAGTCAGCAAATGTCTCTTCAGGTTACCTTGTTGATAACTTGCATAGTTGCACTCCGAACATGAAAGAAATTTTCTCCACTGTGAGTCAGCATGTGCCTCTTAAGCTGACCCTTTCGAAAACACGCATAGTTGCACACGGAACATGAAAAAGGTTTTTATCCGCTGTGAATCGGCATGTGGTTTGTTAGGTCACTCTTTCGATAACATGCATAGTTGCACACGGAACATGAAAAAGGTTTTTCTCCACTGTGAATCCGCATGTGGCTGTTCAGTCGACCTCTCTGATAACACGCATAGTTGCAAGCGGAACATGAAAAAGGTTTTTCTCCACTGTGAGTCAGTAAGTGGCTCTTTAGATTATCCTTTCGATAACATGCATAGTTGCACCTGGAACATGAAAAAGGTTTTTCTCCACTGTGAATCAGCATGTGGTTTGTTAGGTCGCTCTTTTGATAACATGCATAGTTGCACACGGAACATGAAAAAGGTTTTTCTCCACCGTGAATCCGCATGTGTATTTTAAGGAGACTTTTTTGGTTACATGCATAGTTGCAAAAGGAACATGAAAAATGTTTTTCTCCACTGTAAGTCAGCATGTGGCTCTTTAGATAATCTTTTCAATTACATTCATAATTGCACCTGGAACATGAAAAAGGTTTTTCTCCACTTTGAGTTTGCATGTGTCTTTTCAGGTTACCCTGTTGATAACTAGCATATTTGCACTCCGAACATGAAAAAGGTTTTTCTCCACAGTGAGTCAGCATGTGTTTCGTTAGGTGGCTCTTTTGATAACTTGCATAGTTGCACACTGAACATGAAAAAGGTTTTTCTACACTGTGAGTCAGCATGTGCCTATTCAGCTGACCCTTCTGACAACACGCATAGCTGCACACGGAACATGAAAAAGGTTTTTCTCCACTGTGAGTCAGCATGTGGCTCTTCAGTTGACCCTTCTGATTACACGCATAGTTGCACACTGAACATGAAAAGGTTTTTCTCCACTGTGAGTCAGCATGTGCCTATTCAGCTGACCCTTCTGCCAACACGCATAGCTGCACACGGAACATGAAAAAGGTTTTTCTCCACTGTGAGTCAGCATGTGGCTCTTCAGTTGACCCTTTTGATTACACGCGTAGTTGCACACTGAACATGAAAAAGGTTTTTCTCCACAGTGAGTGAGCATGTGTTTCGTTAGGTGGCTCTTTTGATAACTTGCATAGTTGCACACTGAACATGAAAAAGGTTTTTCTACACTGTGAGTCAGCATGTGCCTATTCAGCTGACCCTTCTGACAACACGCATAGCTGCACACGGAACATGAAAAAGGTTTTTCTCCACTGTGAGTCAGCATGTGCCTATTCAGCTGACCCTTCTGCCAACACGCATAGCTGCACACGGAACATGAAAAAGGTTTTTCTCCACTGTGAGTCAGCATGTGGCTCTTCAGTTGACCCTTCTGATTACACGCATAGTTGCACACTGAACATGAAAAAGGTTTTTCTCCACTGTGAGTCAGCATGTGCCTATTCAGCTGACCCTTCTGCCAACACGCATAGCTGCACACGGAACATGAAAAAGGTTTTTCTCCACTGTGAGTCAGCATGTGG
Organism: Hesperophylax consimilis; assembly: GCF_061612785.1. NCBI lineage: Eukaryota > Metazoa > Arthropoda > Insecta > Trichoptera > Limnephilidae > Hesperophylax > Hesperophylax consimilis. The sequence continues at coordinate 13,723,907 of NC_142852.1, forward strand.
CTCTTCAGTTGACCCTTTTGATTACACGCGTAGTTGCACACTGAACATGAAAAAGGTTGTTCTCCACTGTGAGTTAGCATGTGGCTCTTCAGTTGACTCTTCTGATTACACGCATAGTTGCAAGCAGAACATGAGAAAGGTTTTTCGCCACTGTGAGTCAGCATGTGGCTCGTTAGGTGGCTCTTTTGATAACATGCATAGTTGCACACTGAACATGAAAAAGGTTTTTCGCCACTGTGAGTCAGCAAGTGTCTGTTCAGGTGACCCCGGTGATAACTTGCAAAGTTGCACTTCGAACATGAAAGAGGTTTTTTCCCACTGTGAGTCAGCATGTGACTCTTTAGCTGACACTTCCGACAACACGCATAGCTGCATACGGAACATGAAAAAGGTTTTTCTCCACTGTGAGTCAGCATGTGGTTCGTTAGGTCTCCCTTATGATTACATGCATATTTGCACACGGAACATGAAAAAGTTTTTTTTCTACTGTGTGTCATCATGTGCCTCTTTAAATTTCGCTTTTGAGCATTTGAATAGTCGCACATGGAACAAGAAAAAGGTTTTTCTTTTACATGGGTGCTTACGTTCATTGCAAAATTTGACTTAGGAGAGAAGGAGTAGTTGCGATGGAGAGGAGTGAATCCTTTTTCCACAAAATGCGTCTGAAGATATGTCGACAAATCTGAAAAATAACACGGATGAAAATGACTCGGTTAAACTTATTTCCTAAACTAAGAGTAAATAAGCGAAGTAAGTTCGTAGAAAAAAATAGGAGTGGCCGAATTGTTCAAGTTTACAATGAAAATTGGTTTGACCTGCTTCCTTGGTAATTCTCCCAAAGCGTTCTAAGCATTCCTCTTTAACATCCGGCAGGTCTATGTCAATTTTCATATAAGTAAGCCCCGCTTCAACTTGTCGGGGTCCGGGATCCGCGTTTATGGTAACTGTCTCCACATTTATGCTTCCTGGAATAAAAAAGGACAATAAATAGAATGTATCTTTGCATGGCCAGCCCCGAACTAAACGGCGCCTGGCGCGAGTTTAATTGTGGCTGCCCTAACAGTCTAAATTAGTACACGCCAAGGCAGGATATCACTCTAATCGATGAAATGATGATTTGTGTTTTTTTTTTAAAGCGGTATTTGTCAAAAATAATACAAAGGGCCATGTGTTAGGTTAAATAATTGACACCCGGAGAAAACTGCTCCAATTTTACCCACATGGGGTAGCCTTGTATCTTCGTACCATTGATATAAAACGAAACATTTTTTTTTTGAAAAAAAAAAAAAAAAAAAACGAATAAAGATACCAGTGATCAACAATGGAGAAACGGGAGTTTTGATGGAAGTTTTAAAGGTCAACATCAGATTAAAATGACCTCAGACGTCTGCTTGAGGGAACTTCTTCAAGAAATAAGCACCGTAAGTAGAGAGTTTTAAGTCAATGGTATAGTGTTTTCTCAATCAATATTTATGAATTTGTAGCGATAGATACTACTAGAGTATTCGAGAAAGCCGACCGGTTTAAAACGCATCAAACTGAGAATGTACGAGACAGTTTATGCAACAAATTTCATCGCGTAATGTAAATAGGTACCAGCTACCTGTCGAAGAGCTACCTATTCGCGACGTCCAAGTGAGCTACCTACGACAATACTTTGCGAGTTGTACTATGTACATTACGCGCATCCGTTAGAAGGTTCTAGCCAATTGCCTAGGCATAATTCCAGCGGCATCGAAACTACCAGAAGAATCTCGCTGAGGCGAGTGACCCGTAGTTTACCAGCGGACTCGCGTACTTACCACCGCCGCCGGCTGCGCTATGTAAGTAGGCCCAACGCAGCGAGTAGTTAGTCATTTTTACCCAGTTTCCGAATTTAAGGTTCTATATTTTACACGTATGCAATGCAACTAACTGACTGTTTGAGTACTCTCCGCATATTGCAAGCATTCCTTATTTACAGCTGGGAGGCCGAAATCTAAATCCGAAAATGCAATTTCACCTCCATCTTCTTCCTGGAGTCCTGATTCCGTCTTGATGGATATAGTATCTGGCTTCAATAGATCCATGGTCTGCTTTGGTAGAGTTTGGTATTATGTTTAACCCCATACAAATATATCTGAAACAGAACCAAGTTATAACGGAATTCTAATATAAATCAGTTTATAAAATTTGGCTTCTCAAGTCTTAGCAAAAAGACACATTAGAAAACCTTGAAGTTTTGACAAAGGTTGAGAGAGAGACGTCGTTTATCTTGGGTAAATTCTTTATTTATTAACTGTTATGAAAAATGCATTTGAAATTGTAATCTAATAATAGGTAGATGTCAAATTGACAGTTTAAAAATTCTGCTGTGACAAAACGCCCAATGATTCTCTAACTAAACTGGAAGAAGGGCCGATACCAAAATGAATAGCGATGAATTTAAGTATTATTACTTACCAATAACCAGCACATGCATGGGATAATAAGTTTGACAGGGCGGGATAAACAAAGTTTAGAAACAGGAAGAAAGACTGTCGGAGAAGAAAGCACATGTCAAAAAATATATAGGTTATGCATAGACAAGAATGATGTCATAGACAATTAAAATAATTTCCATGAACCTTGCCTTTTAAGAACATTAAAATTTCTATCGACTTGCGTATTGTAAATATTATAGCTCTAGCAGATCTTCAATTTATTAACCCTTGGGACCTTCTAAGACCCAAACAGTCCCAAATGCCGTGCGCGCATTATACTCTCCTAAGACCATATTTGTCCCAGAACGACCGCACATTATTAAAATGCATATATCTCTTTTCCTATCATCTAAAAATTAATTATTTCTTTTATGTCAGAAAGAGAACAAAATAGTGCTTGTCATTGTCTTTGAAATATTGAAGCTATTTTACATAGATATTTTACTATCTTGAATCAAAGTGACCGTTTTGTTTCCCGCCGTTTATTCACAAGTACAATCGTGAAGTGTGTGCGCCTGAATTTACAAAAAACCGTTTTTAACAAAAAATACGACGAAATGTCTAGGTAAGTAAACTTGTATTTGTTAATCAATATATTATATACGTGTTGATGTTATATTTGATAGGTTTTGATGATTAAAAATGCAATAATTATCCTATAGAAAATTTAAAAAATGCTAAATCGCCGCAAACGCATTTTTAAATCCATTTTTAGTAATTGAGTTCCGTGTATTTTATGAATATTTTTATGTAAAAAGTGGAAGCATATATTTACATTTAGTATTCACGAAACACAGTAATGACTTTTTATATAATTACAAAGTATTGTTCTAAAATGTCAACTCGAATGTCGAAATATGTTTTATGTACCAAATTTCTGAATTGCATAATTTAGTGAGGGGGCCAACCAAAATTGAATCGATAATTTATTCGAAGATTTGTGGGTATTAATTATTTAATTTGTAACTGTAATTTTAATTTTATTTTTATAAAGTAGGTATATTATCGTTATTGTGCATTATCTTTATATAAAATTTCTTTAAATTAAAAATTTAATAATAATCTTTTTTTTTAATATCAAACTAAAGTTTATAGGACAAGGTTTTTATGCATAGCACAAAGGATAACAAATTATTATATGCTATATTTAAACGTGTTCGATTCTTGTCAGTTTGAATGGAAATTTCAGGCTAATAATGATTGCTTATAATCATTTTTGTATGTACTATCGTAATAATATTAAATATTGATAATGAATTGGAGAAAAAAAATAACATACAGAAATAATAAATAGGTAAGTATCTAATTGTAAAGATTTTTGGTTACCACAATTCAGCGATAGAATAATACATAAAACTCATTATTGTGACAATTACATTGGGAAATTATGGAATTGCGCAACGGAGGAAGAGCCACCAACCGAGTTGCTGGAATTTCTCGAAACAGAAATGATAAGTACCAGCAGCGAAGAAGATGACGAAGAGACAAGTTGGTTCAGACAGTAGACTCTAGAGTAGGAACTAGCGTCATTGATCCCTTCGGCACCGGTGCATGGTCGGGATACACGCCAAACGCGCGCCCAACATTTGTACACGGTTGACATTTGTCACATGAGAACGGGTCGCTTCTAAGATTCGTTCTTAAATTCAACAGCTTGGCTGTGGAACGAACTGCCGGCCTCTGTGTTTCCTCCCTCCTACAACATGGGACTCTTCAAGACCCATGTTCACTCCTTCCTCTCCACAAAAAGACCCTCCGCACAGCATCCCCAAAGATGACATAGGCGCTGAGGGAAATTATTTTCTTCAGGGCCTCCTGTGTGGAGTTAATATAAAAAAAAAAAAAAAAAAAAAACTCAACCCGGTTGATGATTTCGAAGAGGTATTCATTATTTATTTTATTTCACACTGCACACAAAAATAATGCGGTGAATAATTATATAATAATATATTTGCTTTATTTACAGGCGTCATCATTTTACGCAAGGAATATGGATGTGGGGATGATGGAAGTAGTTTTCCAGACCACGGACGATGGTATGAGTGCTAGTAAAAATATTGTAGTAATAAATACGTAACATAAAGCACAGTTATTCTTATGAAGATATCGATTTATGTACTTGCATTATAATAGTTTGATATATTTTCAGAATTGATGACAGATGTCAGTGGCGGCGGTACTAGCCAGGCGGGAGGCAGCCATGCAGAACGTAAATTCATTTATATTTATTTTTTAAGATATGTATATATCGATTTATGTACTTGCATTCTAATAATTTGTTATATTTTCAGAATTGATGACAGACGTCGGTGGCGGTATTGCTAGCCAAGTGGATGGCAGCTACGCAGAAGGTACATTTTATATACTTTTTTATCTATTTATTATTATTTTACATAAACTTTTACAAAATATGACAGAAAGTAATAATTTCTATAACTTCTACCATTATTTTTAGATTTCGAGCTCCTTGTTCCACTGGAGGCGTCACGGGGGGGTAGACGCGGCCGCGGAAACAGACGCACCCGCGGAAACGGTGTTGGGACCGAAGGCAGCAACATCGTCCGGGCTGCTATTCAGCAACGCCGCGGGAGGGCACGTCCTGTTAGAACGGGAGATACCTGGGTATCCGGGAATTTACCAACTGAGGTTTATACGACGGATGACCAGGTACCTCCCGAGCTCTCGGCTTTATCTCGGGCACAAATGACCCGTATGGCTCGCGGTGGGCGCATTCGCCAAGCGCGAGGTGCACCGTTGCCAGCACGTTCTGATCATCGGCCAACACTTGAGGCAGATGGTGAATAATAATAATAATAATAATAATTGGATAATTTGTAGAGCGCCGTTTTTGTGAAAAATCACCTCAAGGGCGCTGTACAATTTATTTCCTAGGATCTACATTTGTTATTTAGAAAAGATACCAAAACATACTTACCTGGCAAGTCACTTCCAACAAACACACTTATATTAAAAAGTTTATGCTTATAAAAGATAGAACTGCACGCAGAGGACACTATATCAAAAAACACTGGTCGTCGCATGATCTTAAGTCTGCTATAGTTTTTATTTTAATTTAAGTGTATTTTAACTGTCTTAAAAGCCTAAAAATTGTTAGTTGTTATCGTTTTTATTTATTTATTTTTAATTATTATTTTGATTTATTTTATTTTATTTTTAGTATTTTTTACATTTTGTTAATTTAAATTTAAATTGCCATCAACTGTGAAAGTGGAGGTTTCTGAAATTATGGATACGACTGTCTGAAAAGGTGCGTTTTAAGTTTAGACCTAAATTCTGTCGAGTCTGCGATCATTCTCAAATCATGTGGCAGTCCATTCCAGGCTTTAGGTCCTGACACGGCAAAAGCACGCTCACCGAACTTAGTATCTGGTGTGCGCTTTGGTTCCTTCAACCTTCCGATAGCTGATGACGTTGCTGACCTAAGGGTTGACTGTCGGGAATTGGAATCTTCTGGAATACACAATTCTGATAAATAAGCTGGAGCCATTCCGTTAAGTGACTTAAATACCATCCAGCATACCTTGAACTGGATTCTTTCAGGACATTTGAGCCAGTGCAGATTTTTGAGATGCTCTGAAATGTGGGAGTATTTAGATACTCCGGTGATAAGCCTTGCCGCGGCGTTGAAAACGGATTGTAATTTGTTGATTTGACATTTAGGGAGACTTGCATATATTCCGTTGCAATAATCTAGACGTGAAACAACATAGGAATTGACTAGCAATTTAGTCGCCTCTGTTGGAAGGTTTCTCCGCACTGCTTTAATTTGCCTTAATTGAAAGAACCCCGTGCTTACAGTTCTGTTCACCTGAGTTTTAAGGGAAAAATTAGCGTCCAGATTGACACCCAGTAATTTGATGCACGTTTTTGGAGTGATGTCACTTCCGGAAATGGTTATTGGGGAGTTTTCAATGTTATGCTGACGTCTGCTTGTAGCAGTCCACAGAAACTCAGTCTTTGTGGGATTCAGTTTCAATCTATTTGAGGTCATCCAGCGAGTAATTGCTTTTATACACTCAGTTATACGAATTTTTAGACTGTTTATTTCTTCTGGTAAGCAGTAAAAATAAACTTGCTGGTCATCAGCGTAGCAGTGAGATAGAAGGCCGAATGATTCTATTATTTTAGCGACATCATTTGTGAAGAGGATGAAGAGTAGTGGGCCCAGAACGGACCCTTGGGGTACTCCAGATGAAAGGGTTGCATAATTTGATTGGTTTTTTCCTACTTTTACGGCTTGTAAACGGTTGGCCAGGTACGATGTCAGCCAGGTCTTAACATCACAGTTTAAACCAAATGATTCATCTAATCGTTTAATAAGAAAGTCATGGTCAATCGTGTCAAATGCAGCACTCATGTCCAAGACTGAAAGAAGTGCCAGTTTACCCGACTCAATGGCAGTAGTTATGTCCGACAAAACACGTAGTAACCCGGTTTCTGTGGAGTGGAACCGTCTATATGCAGATTGGTATTTAGTTAATAATTCATTTGAATTTAAGTGACATATGACCTGTGAGGAAGCGATTTTTTCTAATATTTTTGATATAAAAGGCAGATTTGAAACGGGTCGGTAATTTGAAAGATCTTCAGCGTCCAGTTGTGGTTTTTTTAATAATGGAGTTACGATAGCTGATTTAAGGGATTTTGGAAAGTCACCCGTGCTAAGTGACTTATTGAAAAGATGAACTAAAAAGGGAGCAATTTCATTGCAACACTTTTTCAGTAGCCACGTTGGAATAGGGTCGAGCGAACACTGCTTGTTCGGTGAAGTAAGAATTAATTTCCTTACTTCTTCTAGGGATGTAGATTTGAAGGCAGAAAGGTTTTCTCTATTGCATTTAGTAAAATACGGTGGTGGAGCGTAGGTTGTTAGGGCTCGTATTGACTTAAGAAGATTTCCGGAGCTATGTCGATTGTTTTTGGTGCATGGACATCAGCAATGACTGTCTTAACCGAGTTCCAAAGACTACGTGGATTTTGACGCTCTGAAGTGATCCTATTTGTCCAATATTCAGACCTTTTTGAACGGATTAAGATCATGTACTCTTTTTGAGCCTGTATCCAATCGTTCCGTGATGTAACCCCCGAGTGTCTGTAGGACCTCTCCAATTTACGCATCAATCTCTTCTGGCTCCGACATTCTTCGTCAAACAGGGCATCAGATTTTCGTAGACGCCGAGTTTTTGTAGAAATTGGAGCATATGTATTTAAAAGGGTTGAAAGGATGGTGTTATAATCTGCTGCTAGTTTGGTTGGCGACTCTGTTTCCCATGCGCTATGTGTACAGAGCGGAGAAGCTTTTAGTTCTGACAGGAAGTCGTCAAAGTTAAAACCGCGCCATGCTCTTGATGTGATAGTAACGTAAGGAATTTTCGGTGGGTTAAAATCGATTTCTGCGCGAATAAGTCGATGGTCTGATAGTCCTACATCCACACTATCCGCTACCAGAAACGGACCGCTTGACTTTGAGATAAAAATGTCCAAAGTTCCGCCAGCATCGTGAGTTGGGGAATTAACCCATTGACGGCATCCGAAGCAGTCTAATAAATCAGTGAATTTAAGAGTATTTGGTGATTCTAGACGCTCTAAGTGAAGGTTAATGTCGCCTGTTATGAAAATATTATCGGAAAGTCCCACAACCCGCTCGAGAAAACACGAAAATTCATTAAAAAAATCCAAAGTGATTTGTTTTGAACCAGGCCGGTATAGGGTACATAAAATGAATGATGCTCCTGCAGACGAAACTCGGCATCCCAAGTGCTCAAAGGTTCGGTATGCACCAATTGACACCCTTGTTAAACGCAAGCCCTGGCGACCTAAAATCACGATACCCCCGTGATTTACGCTAGCGATGTTGTCATCCCGAGAAATTGTTGCTTTAGGTCGGGCTTCTTCTAGCACGACATAACCTAAAGCTCGGAGTCTCTTTATTGAAAAAGAGTCACTATTTTCGTGCCAAGTCTCAGTTATGGCCAGGACATGAAGATTCTGTTCGTTGAAAACCTCCCCTACTTCCTCTATCTTGTTATTGAGAGATCTAACATTCCAGGATCCTATACCTAGTTGACGGCTCTTAAAGTTGGCATGCCGTTGTATACAAGCATTAACTGTGTTATATTCTCTCTCCGGATTCGGGAGAATTTGAGTTGCTACTTTTCCCTGTTCTTCTGTTAGCGGTGACGTAACTATTTCGATGCTGTGTTCCAGATGTTTTTTCCTACTGTGTCCAGCTCTGCAACCACGAAACCTAATTTTACGGGTAGTTGTTTTAGTAATAACGCGTCCAAGGTTATACAGCGATATCTTTGCAGCTATTGCAGGGTCCAAATAGACACTTTCACTATTAAGTCTGAGTAGTGTGGCCCGGTCATATCCGACATTGTTTACAACCATCATAGCCCAAAAGATACCCTCATAAATCACTTACACGCACTTGAAACTGTTCACTAGTCTATCACCGTGCACATGTGGTAAGCATTTAAAACCGACGACCGATGTTTTGCCTTTCACTGTGCACTTTTTGGATAACGTGGCAGATTTGAACTAAAAATATGTAAAACTTTATATTAAAACTTGAATTAAGCCCGAAGGGGCTACAGAAAAATTATTTTACTTTTAAACACGTAAACTAAAACTTAATGCGTTTATTTTATGCTAAATTTACACCTGGAAAATTGAGGACTTCCCAGGATTTCAAAAATAAACTCGGAGCGCTTCCGAAAAGCAGCCGGCAGCCCCGAAGAGCGCCCGAGAATCATTGAAGAAGTGGATGACCCCATTTCGGATACCGGTGATCATTTGTTGACCGATAGTGAGAACGCATCGGAGTTCTTTTGGGCTGGCATAAGTCCATATGCCGGTCAGAAGGAAACATTTGTGCCCCAGATGTTAGGGCCTACCTCTAAGTATGATACCATCTATGACGCATTTCGAGCTATATGGACTGATGAGATTCTTGATTTTATTGTAGCAGAGACGAACAAATATGCGATGGACGCTCGGCGTCATGACAATCTAAGCCTTACATGGAGGAACACTGACAGACATGAAATTTTAATTTTGTTTTCGTTTTTCATGATGCTAGGAATTATTCGCATGCCAACAATAAATTCTTGTTCCTCAACTCATTGGTTGGTGAAAACTAATATGTTTAGAAAATTAATTACTTACAAGTGGTACGGTGAGTTGGTGAGGTGTTTACACTACAACGACAACGATCGTAGGTACACTTGTCCTGAAGACATGCGGCTTTCGAAAATATTGCCTATAATAATTCACTTGAATACCAAATTTCAAGAACTTTATGTTCCAGGCCAAAATATTTCAATTGACGAGTCGTTAACATTATGGAAAGGTCAATTGGGTATGAAGAAATACATTAAAACAAAGGCTGCTAAATTCGGATTGAAGAATTTTGAACTTTGTGATTCCGTGACTAGCTATCTGTGGTCGTTCTTTGTTTATTCGGGAAAAACAACTGCTGTAGATTCAACACCTGGGGTTTTGAGATCCACATTCACAGTGCTTAGGCTTATAAAACCACTATTGAATAAGCTTTGGATGGACAATTGCTCCTCTATTAGCTAGGTACCTCAAGCGAAATAAGACAGACTGACATTGCGCACTAATAGTGCCAATGTTCCACCAGAATTCAGTCGTATCGACATGGCTGACGGACATTATTTCGGTCGCCACGCTGGTGATGTCGCCGTACTATCGTGGCAAGACAAGAAGAAGGTGACGACTATATCGACCTACCATGGCGCAGAAATGGAACTTGGACCTTCCAGGGGTAGGTAGAATATATATAAACCAAAAGTTGTCAGAGACTACAATAAATACATGGGAGGTGTTGACAAAAAAGATCAGATGCTGGAACCCTACTTAATTGAACGCAAGAGGTGCCAGAAATGGCACCACAAGATGTTCAAGCGTCTGCTCAACGTGAGTATTGACAACTCTATGGTGATGTATCGGCAATCGTCTTCATTGAAGGTAACTACTTTGATGCTCAGGACGTCGCTTGTGTCGCAGTTGACGGAAAAGCACCTCCTGTTGGCACAGCTACGGACGCCGGCAAGACGAGTAGTAGTGAACGACAAGTTTGCCAACCCTTCCCGCCTCCGCCCCGTTAACCACTTCCCAAAGACTAATTTCATGACCACTGACTTACAGACTGAAACAAACGACATACAACCTCCACCAGTAAATAAAAAACGGCGCCTCCGGTGCATTTGGTGTGCCGACCGCAACAGGGTTGAAAAGAGAACAATTTTTATTTGTGAAACCTGTGAGGTACCACTCTGCGTAGAACCATGCTTTAAATATTATCATACCTGCCTTTAGTTTCGCAGGTATGGTGTATTTAGAGCGGCGACCTTGTTGTGCGCAGAAAGGAATCTTATTAGTTTATCAAATGTAAATAAATCTGACTGAATACTCATATTGTGCGGACAGGGTTACAGTGTTTTCTGCTTGTCGTGACTGATCATCTATTGTTGATTGTTATCATCTGGATGGCTAATTGTGCATATATTTCCCTCCCCCAGGCGGCCCAGTACCTGCTTTGCACATTATAATGCTATGTTTTCGTCACTCGACCGCCCGTCGTGGTTCTATTGAGGAAAACTTTGCTACTGCGGAGATTTGAATTACTTAGTCTGTTTAATGCGTGTTTCTTATCAACGTTGTATTCAATTATCTTAAGCACTGCTGCCTGCAATTCACCTGCTATCAACCCTCAAGTAGTTTTGTTTGACGTATGTACATTAGAACGATCACGGTCCTTAGGATGGTCACGGTTTCACTAGTTACTTTTCCGAATCTAGCGACATAATGTTTATATATTTCTGAAAACAAATAATTAGTTTCATCTTGTTACAGGCTTGTTTTTTAAATTTTTGGTTTAGTATTTTTTAGTATTCAGGCATTTGTTGTGGGTTCGCTTTTGTAAGTTTCTTCTTTTGATGGCAAGTGTTGTTAACGTTGTGTCAAAATTTTTGGGAATAAACATGTCTTAGTTGTCGGCTGCTTTTGGTGTCATATGTTCTTTTCACAAAATACGAACTCAATCAATTTTTTTATTACTGTTGTGATCATTCATGTAGGCTTAGATGATGGAGACACGAACCTTTTTTTATCTGCTACGATAACATTTTTTTTTCTTTTCTTACGGCTCGAATAAGTCATACTTTTTTAATTCTGGTATCCTTCGCACAGGACGTCCCGATGGTTATGTTAGCTATTTCGTTGTGGTCTTGTTATTATGAATGTACCTATTTTTAACGCGTTTATTTTCTTGTTGTTTTATCTCCATTTATTTAAATTAAGCTTTGCTATAATATGGCATTAACAAAGATTTAACTGTTCTAAAATGGGGAATGTCTTCACATTTAATTAATTTTATGTTTTTTTTATTATAATTTAAAATCATCAACGAACTCATTGCAAAGTGAGTATGATAATTACAATTTAACCAATAAATACAATACTAGACTCCATGCTCCATTCAATATAGTTGCCTTCGCACTAATTTTTATATACAGTTCTTAGATATTGTATCGTGTGGGGAATGAAACTTGCTCTGTCGATATATTTCACTCTAAAAACATTGCTTCCAAAGCAAATATATATGAAGATATGCGATAATTCTTAAGTGTTTCCGATTTTTTTTTTACATATTATGTTATTTACAAGATTATTTTTCGTTCTACTTATCATCTGTATAGAAAATAATTTAATATATATTAAAGTAATAATAAATTACTCGTGCGCATAAATATTTTTATTAGAAGTTTAATTTTGTACCCCAATAAACAAAGCGAAACCGGTATGTCATGTAAATCAATTCCATGGTTTTTATATCGTTTTATTTAATTGTAAAAAACGAACGCGGGACAAAAAGCCCCGCAGGGGAATTTCGAATCGGTTCGTAATTCGTCTATTTGAGTTGAACTGCACATCCCTAATATTTACAAAATGTCAGTTATATTTGCGTGCGGGAACGTTAGGAATCGAGTTTTTTGCGTGTTTTAATTTCAAAATTTATAGTATAAATTGGTGGTTATACCGTTTTGTTTAAACAAATTGATCAATTATGTTATATTAACCAGTAAATTTCAAGTTCTACGTTGATTTTATCGTCACGATTTGGGAGAAACAGAATTTTTTGAGGTTATGTGTAACACTAATTTTAAATTGAAAAATATTCATTTAATTTTACAGGAAATAAACAGAAGTGATATTAATTTAATATATAAATGCTTTAGGCATATGAGCATCGTAAATACTTTTAGAATCAGATTATGCAATCAATGGTTAACGGAGGTAAAAGTTTCAATAATTTGGGTGATTGAAAATATATGAAATAAAAATATCATAGTTCAACCCTCAATTTTAAAATAAAATTATATGAAAGCTTTAAAAAGTGAAGTGGTAGTTTAATTTTAAAAAAGTGTTGAGTGATGGAACGTGTTTTCAAAATTCCGAGTTTCGTAAATTTTAATACTTTTTTAAATGAAAATACACGGGTAAGTTTTTTGTAAGCCTGTTGGCATTTTTGATATCAAAATTTATTTATTTAGAAATAAATATGTTGACTTGTAATACACACATCTCAAAGAGTATTTTATCTAGTTTATAGAACAGTTTTTTTTTGGCAAAGAGTTACCAAATAACAGTTTTATCTGAATGATTGTAAAATTCAGTAAAATATTGAATCTATGGAAAAAATGGAAGGTTCGAGAAGCTTCGATCCGTGCAAATCATTAATGTCTCAAGAGAAAAACATTACCATCGGTAATTTTCAACAACATTTTGCATTAATTAAATAATTTGTACTAAATAAGTTTTATTTTAATAAAAAAACTATATTTCCAAAATTCCGGGTCTACTGTTTTTGAAAGGTGGCAGCCCTTAGTGTTCATCAGTTGTTTGGTCTCCAATTTAGAAAATCCACATAAACTAAATTGAAGCAATTCAAAACGAATTCCTAAAATAAATTTGTTACAAGTCATTTGTAAGATTTAATAATTATACGGAGGCAGCTTTATACTTTAAAATTGATTCACTGAGTGTACGGAGGCATCATAATTATTAGGCATTATTCCTGTATAAAGTAGTTAAAATAATATACCATGCCCAGAGTTGCTAAACAAGATGCCATTCAATGTACCTGCGCGTTAAACACGCTCTTGTGTCCTATTCAGGGTTGATCAAAGCAAAACGAATAATGTTTATGTCTCTATTGTTAATATCTCTATTATGATATAATTTATATCTACAAACTCTCTCCATGACTATAAATGTATTGTTTCGTAAATTTTTAGTTTTATATAATCTTTTGATTGGTATAATTTTTTTAAATAATATTCCTTTCTCACAAATTTAAATTATATTGTCTCAGTTAAAGTCACAAGGAGGAAATCCATAATTGGTTTTATTTTACTAAATAACACTTATGTACAAAGTGATTAAATGTACACTGTCAATTTCCCAAATGAATAAATAAATAAAAAAAAACATTAATATGAGACTTATGGAAGATGAAAAAGGTATTTTTGTTATGTGTTTTTGGGGTGTTATGCCGTGTTGCACTAACTCCTTCTTTAGCCAACGTTTCGGACAGCATTGCAGTGTCCATTATCAGGGCAGATGTGTTATTTGAGGTTGTGGTGAAATGTGAGCTTATGTATGAGGATGGGATCCCGTGTTACCAGCTCCAACCCTCTGAGCAAACATAAACGTATTTTTTTTTTTTTTAAACGTTGGCTAAAGAAGGAGTTAGCGCAACACGGAATAATCCCCCAAAAACAAATAACAAAAATACTTTTGGCAGTGAAAAAAATCTTAAATCATATGAAAAAGGTATTTCTCCACTGTGAATCCGTATCTATTCGTGAAGGTCGGATTTTTGATAAAATGCATAGTTTCACAAGAAACATGAAAAAGGATTTTCTCAACTGTGAGTCGGCATGTGTCCCGTCAATTTGCTCTTTTTATAACATGCATAGTTGCACACGGAACATGAAAAAGGTTTTTCTCCACTGTGAGTTGTAAATAATGTTGTAAATAATTAAGAACTCATTACCATTTACTGAGGGGAAAACATAGATTGGTTTGACCAACCATAGATCAAGTCATCGGTTTAACCAGAAATAAATCAATGTATGCACCTTCAAAATTTACATTTGAAAGAGTATAAATACGTCGTCTCAATGTGGACTAACCACAGTTTGAAAATGGCCTTATAAGCCGAAACAGCTGTCACAATAATAAAAAACTAAAACAGTTGCAGAACTTAATAATAATATTATCAAATTTAATCTAAATTAAATTTATAAAAAAAATAAATTAAATGAAGTTCTACGAATTAAACACAAAAACAATAAATAAAAAAAGGTTATTCTCCATTGTGAGTCAGCATGTCGAACTTTAGTTGACTCTTTCGATAACACGCATAGTTGCACAGGGGACATGAAAAAGGTTTTTCTCCACTGTGAATCAACATGTGTCTCTTAAGTTTACTTTGGTGATAACTTGCATAATCACACTCCAAACATAAAAGTGGTTTTTCTCCACTGTGAATCAGCATGTGTCTCTTTAGTTTACCCTGTTAATAACTTGCATAGTCGCACTTTGAACATAAAAGTGGTTTTCTCCACTGTGAGTCAGCATGTGTGTCTTCAGGTTACCCTGTTAACAACATGCATAGTCGCACTCTGAAAATGGAAGAGGCTTTTTTCCATTGTGAGTCAGCATGTGCCTCTTCAGCTGACCCTTCTGACAACATGAAAAAGGTTTTTCTCCACTGTGAATCCGCATGTGTCCGTTAAGGTCTCTTTTTTGATAACATGCATAGTTGCACACTGAACATGAAAAAGGTTTTTCTCCACTGTGAATCACCATGTGCATCTTCAGCTGACCCTTCTGACAACACGCATAGCTGCACACGGAACATGAAAAAGGTTATTCTCTACTGTGAGTCAGCATGTGGCGCGTAAGTTGGCTCTTTTGATAACATGCATAGTTGCACACTGAACATGAAAAAGGTTTTTCTCCACTGTGAGTTAGCATGTGCATCTTCAGCTGACCCTTCTGACAACACGCATAGCTGCACACGGAACATGAAAAAGGTTTTTCTCCACTGTGAGTCAGCATGTGGCTCGTTAGGTGGCTCTTTTGATAACATGCATAGTTGCACACTGAACACGAAAAAGGTTTTTCTCCACTGTGAGTTAGCATGTGCATTTTCAGCTGACCCTTCTGACAACACGCATAGCTGCACACGGAACATGAAAAAAGTTTTTCTCCAGTGTGAGTCAGCATGTGGCGAGTTAGGTAGCTCTTTTGATAACATGCATAGTTGCACACTGAACATGAAAAAGGTTTTTCTCCACTGTGAGTCAGCATGTGGCTGGTTAGGTGGCTCTTTTGTTGACATGCATAGTTGCACACTGAACATGAAAAAGGTTTTTCTCCACTGTGAAGCAGCATAGACCTCTTCAGGTGACTCTTATGACAACACGCATAGCTGCACACGGAACATGAAAAAGGTTTTTCTCCACTGTGAATCCGCATGTGTCCGTTAAGGTCGCTTTTTCGATAACATGCATAGTTGCACACTGAACATGAAAAAGGTTTTTCTCCACTGTGAGTCAGCATGTGCCTCTTCAGCTGACTCTTCTGACAACAAGCATAGCTGCACACGGAACATGAAAAGGGTTTTTCTCCACTGTGAGTCAGCATGTGTCCGTTGAGATTGCTTTTTTGATAACATGCATAGTTGCACAAGGAACATGTAAAAGGTTTTTTTCACTGTGAGTCAGCATGTGTCTCTTTAAATTTCGCTTTTGAGCATTTGAATAGTTGCACTTGAAACAAGAAAAAGATTTTTCTATAACATGGGAGCTTACGTTCATGGCAAAATTTGACTTGGGAGAGAAGCAGTAGTTGCGATGGGGAGGAGTGTATCCTTTTTCCACAAAATGCGTCTGAAGATCTGTAGACAAATTTGAAAAATAACATCGATGAAAATGACTCGGTGAAACTTATTTCCTAAACTTAGATTAAATAAGCTAAGTTAGTTCCTAGAAACGTTAAAAAACATAGGAGAGGCCGAATTGTTCAGTTTACAAAAATTGGTTTTACCTGCTGCCTTGGTTATTTTCCCAAAGCGTTCTAAGCATTCCTCTTTAACATCCAGCAGGTCTATGTCAATTTTCATATGAGTAAGCTCCGTTTCAACTTGTCGGGCTCCGAGATCCGCGTTTATGGTAACTCTATCCACATTAATGCTTCCTGGAATAAAAAAGGACAATAAATAGAATGAATTTTTGCATGACCAGCCCCAAACCAATTTTGGCTGCCCTAACAGTCTAAATTAGTACACGCCAAGGCAGGATATCACTGTAATCGATAAAATGATGATTTGTGTTTTTTTGTAACGCGGTATTTATCAAAAATAATATAAAGGGCCATGTGTTAGGTTAAATATTCGACGCCCGGAGCAAACTGCTCCAATTGTACCCACATGGGGGCAGCCCTGTATCTTCGTACTATTGATATGAAACGAAACATTTTTTTAATTGAAAAAAAAAAAGCTATTTTTTTACGAATAAAGATACCATTGATCAACAATGTAGAAATGGGGATTTGGATGGAAGTTTTAAAGGTCAATATCAGATAAAAATGACCTTAGACGTCTGCTTGAGGGAACTTCTTCAAGTAATAAAAACCCTGCTCTAGGGCACCATAAGTAAAGAGTTTTAAGTCAATGGGAAAGTGTTTTCTGAATCAATATTTATGAATTTGTAGCGATCGATACTGCTAGAGTATTCGAGAAAGCCGACCGGTTTAAAACGCATGGTCTGAGAATGTACGAGACATTTTATGCAACAAATTTCATCGCGTAATGTAAATAGGTACCAGCTACATGTCTAAGCGACGTCCAAGCGAACTACATACGACAATACTTTGCGATTGAATTATGATTGAACTATGAACATTTCGCGCACTTGCTTGAAGGTTCTAGGCTTTTGCCTAGGCATAATTCCAGCGCCATCGAAACTACCAGAAGAATCTCGCTGAAGCGAGGGACCCGTAGTTTACCAGCGGTCTCGCATATTTACCACCGCCGCCGGCGTTGTCTATATAAGTAGGCCCAACGCAGCGAGTAGTCAATCATTTTTAACCAGTCAGCCAGCGTATTACGCCGCGTTTGTAAACTTAATCTAATTATTCACCCGCATTCCGCGCCAAAATAATATAGTGCCTCCTCGTATTAATCCTGTAAAACAAACGCGTTATTGTGTGTAGTAATTGCTATTTGTGCATTCTTAAATAAACGCTCAAACTGGATAAATCGAGACGTTTATTTAGTACACCAAGTTAACCAAAAAATTTTAACGTATAAAAAATACGTGTTATTTACTTTATGTCAAAAATAAAATTAGCTAAAAATCGAGGAGTCGACAACTTATTGTAAATAATATAATACATTTAAAAGAGTGCTGTACTATGATGGTTTCCGGCAAGGACGCATTTTAAGGTATATACTATATACACCACATGAATTACAAGAGAGGATGTTGTGAAAAAGTATTTGTCCTGTTTGCACGACATTTCAAATCAGAGATGGATTCCGGACATCTGAATTTAAGGATCTATATTTTACACTTATGCAATGCAACTAACTGGCTGTTTGAGTACTCTCCGCATATTGCAAGCATTCCTTCTTTACAGCTGGGAGGTTGAAATCTAAATCCGAAAATTTAATTTCACTTCCATCTTCTTCCTGCAGCCCTGGTTCCGTCTTGATGGATATAGTATCTGGCTTCAGTAGATCCATGGTCTGCTTTGGTAGGGCTTAGTAATTTGTTTAACCCCAAACAAATATATCTGAAACAGATCAAAGTTGTAACGGAATTCAAATATAAATCAGTTTTTTAAATTTGGATTCTCAAGTCGTAGCAAAAATACATATTAGAAAACCTCGAAGTTTTGACAAAGGTTGAGAGAGACGTTTATCTTGGATAAATTCTTTATTTATTTACTGTTATGTCTACCGCCATTCCGTTGTAATCATGTAATCATCAATGTAACAAGTATATTTGTTGTAATTTTTAAAAATGCATTTGAAATTCTAATCTAATAATAGGTAGATGTCAAATTGACAGTTTAAACATTCTGCTGTGACAAAACGCCCAATGATTCCCTAACTAAACTGGAATAACGGCCGCAACCAAAATGAATAGCGATGAATTTAACTATTATTACTAACCAAGAACCATCACATGCATGGGATAATAAGTTTGACAGGGCGGGATAAACAGAGTGTAGAAACAGGAAGAAAGACTGTCAGAGAAGAAAGCACATGTCAAAAAATATATAGGTTATGCATAGACAATAATGAAGTCATAGACAGTTAATATAATTTTCATGAACCTGGGCTTTTAAGAACATTACAATTTCTTTCGACTTGCGTCATGTAAATATTATAGCGCTAGCAGATATTTAATCTATTAACTGTGAGAAATCTGTGACCCTTAAAAAAAACACAACAAGAAAAACGAAATCAAATCGTTTCTAATCGAATATTTAGGTCAAGCAATTCTGATTTTGTCCATTGTACATTTCTTTTACATATTTGGGTCAAAATTCCTTAAATAATTTTATTCATCAAAACACTCACTTGAGTCAAGTTAGAGAAGGGGTTTTCATAAAAGTTTTCTGTGAAAGGTAATTCCCTACGAAAATTTCCGATATTTGCTTCCACAAAGTAATTTTTCAAATCCATGTAGGGGCAGTTATTAGAGTATTTTTAAAGGAAGTAATTCCCATCAATATTTAATCAACTCCATAGGGGGGGGGGGGGGGTTGTAAAATAACTCACAAGTATTTTATTCTTGGTCCCAATATAAACTACTTATGAGTGTTTTGGAACAAGGTATTTTATAGATTTGTCCAAAGTACAATCTACTACATGAAAATACCCGGTTCTTTTATTTAACTGGCTATGATCCAAACGCCTTTCCTCGTAGTGGTTCAATTTTAATTTATCATTTTCCAACAAAAAAATGCATTAGTAAAATTATATTTTATGCAAAGAATCGTGGCTTCCTTTTTATCAGAAACAAGAAATTCTCTTTTCCGATAAAGAATTTATGACCAATAATGGTCTTTAATTTAATTTCTTAATATATATGAATGAATGTAATTCTAAGTAAACGAAACAAAAAATTCTGTGTTCTTCAATTTTCTGTTAAAAGCAGAGAAATTTCAAAATTCGATTTCGACGTAAAAAGCACGTCTTGATATTTCATATTTGATAACCTAAATGACGGGTTGTTTAGAAGAATTTTTATGACTCTACAAATTTCAAAATATATTTTCATGTTCTGTACAAAAAATTTATCAAGTTCTGTTATTATTTCAGTTCTGTCAAGTTACTAGCCTATTGATATATACTAACAGAATTTGAATAGGACTTTCACAGATCTCGAAAATGAACGTACAAATTCTCCGTAACAACCCTTTCCCCTGTATGATTTTAAATCAAATCCTTTATTTAAAGAGTTTCAAATTTCAAGTCATCGTAGATTATTTTAACACAGATTGATTGTTCATCTTGGAGCAAGATTTTACATGACTCGTGCTGTCCTGAAAAAACAAGTAGTAAAGAAAGATACTTTAAGCTCGATTTTGCAGGACAGCACTTTGTTTTAAAAATCTTTCTTGTTGTGATGGAATATTTCGACATTTCTAAGATTTTTATTTTTTAAATAATATTTTAGTCCATTGAATGGGGTAGGCTACGATTGAATATTATATTGTCTATGGTCGCGCATTTTTTTTAGTTTTCTCTATCCTCGTCGATGGTGTGTGACGTACTTTTGTTGCACGCAATTTTTTTTCTAAATATACCTATGACCAATTTGCTAAGTACGAAAAGCCCGAAGTTTCCGGTCTAGTGAGTGGTTTATTTATGTGTCTGGACTTGAAACACATCTGAAACCGACACGCCCAACTCCGATTTCTTTTAGAAAAAAATAACAGATTTCATTGGCTTAGAGTTTGACATTTCGCTCGAGGCCACGCGACACGGTTGCCGAAATTAGTTAAATTATATTATTTCTAAAATATTGCTTGTTAAAGTTCTTTGTGATTAAAATAAAAAGCAAGTGTAGTGATAGCGAGTTACAAACATATATTCAACTTGATGACCTACGTAAGTTCACCTTTAAAGTGAATTAAAGTGTGTTTAAAATTTATTCATTTTCCAAATAAACCAAAGTACATGCATTATGGGGTAATTTTTGTTGTAATTTTAAATAATATATATTAGCTGTTCTGTATAATTATTAAAGTTTAATGTGTTAGTGTAGTAAAGTAATCAATCATTAATTTCTCAGGTAAATTACACATATACATCTATAAACTGTTGTTTTCCAAATAAAAAAGGTAACGGTGATTTATCTACAATATCATAAAATACATATAGTGAATTAAGTATGCTTTATTAATCATCTTTTCAATCTTGCATACGAAAAACATATTTTTATGCATCTTTTATATGATAACAGACTTCATTCATCATTGATATCAAAATCATCATTTCTTTATCTACGCAGGCGATATATTAGAAAATTGTGTTCAGCATTAGTGGCAGGATTGTTGCAATAATATGATTCTAGTTGATCTACTAGGAACAAGATAATTTATCGGCGATACTATTTCAGGGGATTCAAATCAGTTACTGTTTATTTTAAATAAAAAAAATTAAATAAGTAAATATTCGTTTTAACGATAAGAGTCGCAATTTTTCGATAGTGTAAATGCGTCCTGCCCATCACCAAAAGGGACCACACTTGAGGTGAGGCGTATTTATTGTACCCAGTAAAAGAACCGGGTATTTCCATTCGATACTTCGTACTTGTGACAGATCTCCAACATTGTGACAGATCTCCAAAATACCTGGTTCCAAAATACTCATGAGTATTTTATAGGTACTTTTACCAGGTATTTTTGATAGGTATTTTTGATGGGTATTTTTAGTAGGTATTTTTAATGGGTATTCTTAGTAGGTATTTTTGATAGGGATTTTCGATAGGTATTTTGGATGGGTATTTTCGATGGGTATTTTTGGTAGGTATTTTTGATGGGTATTTTTAGTAGGTATTTTTAAAGGTATTTTTGACGGGTATATTTCATGTGTATTTGCGACCGGAAAACTGTGAGGAATTTTTCGAAATGATGGAATTCCGTAGCTACCCCCCCCATTTGGGGAAACACATATGATGTTTTTGGCTTGGCTGTGCGGAATTTTTTTGAAGTTCTGTAACAACCACCCCCCCATGGATTTCAAATATTTCGTGGGGAACTCATTTTGAAAATTTTTTGTGGGGAATTATGTTTATTCTCATTTTGACTCATTTTGAATTATGTATACAGACATTCTCTAACAACCCCCCCTCCCCACGGATTTTGAATAATGAAAGGGGGAATCATTCTCAAGTATAATGTTTGTGGGTAATATGTGGGCAGAATTTATGCGATTAGAATTACTCATTCTGAATCAATCCTCAGGTCGGGATTAAATACTTCTGAGTATTTTGTCACCGCTATTTTTACCGGGTATTTTCCTGTACCTGTACTCATTGTACCCAGTAACGAAAAGTACTCATAGGACCCACCTCTAGACCACACAATCTTCCTTCCTATCTACTCCCGTCCTACGTCTCTTTATCCTATACCTATATCCCCCATCCCTCCCACACCCCTCAACATATCTTGTAATAAACTGACATCACTCATACCATCGCACTTTTATAATTAATATTAGGAGAATGTTAATATTTACAAAAGATTATTTTTATTATTCTTTGTATGGCCCGTATATCAGTCAGTACCTGTCATCGCTATGAGAGATTTTTTCTTTTTTTTACAGTAATACCGCACAAGAGTCCCAACTGCTCCCGTCTGGAGCGAGTGAGACTATGGCATCCCCAATTGGGGTATGTTGTGAGGCTGAGGGTATTGGGGAGGGGAGGGAGATGGGGAAGAGGAAGGTGGGGAAGTACCTGGCTATTCAGATCTGGTCACCAAACACGGCTAAAGCCATTTCAAGCAACGTTTCAATTCTGAATGGTGGTCTTACACCAGGGCGATACTGAGAGTATCTTCCACTCTGGAACGTGCCGCAAATATACTATATATTATTTTTAATTATTAATTGTGAAATAACACAAATTAATCAAATAAAATTTATTTGCGCACGCCGGGTTCGAACCCGCGACCTTCGGATCTGTAGTCAAAAGCGTATACCACTAGACCACGCCGGCCGATATTTTATACTTCTATCAAGTTACTCCCTGGCGGGAGCCGTTGCAAGTGATATGATTACAAAAAATACCAACATAATATAAATATAAATTAATTTGAAAGAATTACTGTCAAGTTTACGAAACAAAAAAAATTCTCTGACGTCATTACTGTCCCTTATTGTTGACACATTGTTTCTTCACCGTCGTTCCTTGCCGTTTCCAAACTCCGTTTTACCCACATTATTTAATTTATCATCTGATACTTGTGATAATTATTGGTAAGTTCTAATGCTTAAGGAAAGTAATCCATTTGGGGTTTTTTCAAGGAATATTTAGACTATCACGACGTCATATTTCGTATATTATATATTATTTCGAAGACATTGATTAAAATTATACCGGATTATAAAAACATGGACTTTGTGACTTCTTATTTGGATAAAATGGAACAATAATACCAATGTATCTTTATATACGGAGTCATCTGACCATTGACAACGATTTTAACAGAATATTCCAAGTGAAATCAAATAATCAAAGCTCATACAAATTAGAATTCCGTTACAACTATGTTATGTTTCAGGTAAATTGGTTTGGGCTTGAACTAATTATCAAACGCTACCACAGCAGTGATATGGATCTACTTAATCCAGAGACTGTTTCCATAAAGACGGAACCAGAGCCCAAGGAAGAAGGTGGATGTGAAATGTCGCATACTGATATAAACTTCGACCTCCCAGATGTAAAGAAGGAATATTTGCATAATTTGGAGAGTACTGGGACTGCTAGTTAGTTGCATTGCGTATTTTATCTAAAATATTTTGATTTGTCAGGCAGACGAGGCATGTGCTTGAACACAACGTCCCCTCTTTCCGTAAATACACCTATTTGGTATTTATTGTTATTGTATCTTTGCCGGAAACAGCCACACTACAACACTGTTTAAACATAATATTTTGTTTTTGAAAAATACCGCACAAGAGTCTTAACTGCTCCCAGCCTCTTGGAGCAATTGGATAAAATTGTGAGGTTTAGGTTACTGGAAGGAGATATGCAAGTGGAAGGTGCTAAGAATCTTGCTATTCATATCTGGTCACTGTTTCATTTGTTAATTGATCAATGTTTTATTTGTTAATGTGAAACCCGGACGATTCTGAGAATATTTTCCGTATCTTTTAAAGGGATACATTGTGAAATAACGCAATCATGATAAATCATTTAAAATTATTGGCGCACGCCGGGATTTGAACCCGTGGCCTCGTGATTGCTAGTCGAGAGCCTTACCCCGACCAAGGAAACCGCTATTGCCAACGATAAGTTCCCAATTCCTCAAGTTTTCACCTCATCTTATTTGCGACGTGATGTTGGTTATGCGTAGTTATATGAATTAAAAATTCGTTAATATTGATGTAAGAAAACTTGACTCCATTGACTTTACCCAACCAAACATCGTACCGAATGTGTCATTCTTGAAGCACCGGTCTCTGAAGTGGACATATGGAGTCATTGTTTTTTCTTAAATTAACCTTCAAGTCTCTTAACCTGACTCTCACTTCTGTATCGTTAATCAATTAAATATTGCATCGTAAATATTCTCATAAGTATATTTTTATTTTTTTAAATGTTTCTAGGTAGCATTGCTGTGGAGACAGTTCCCATAAAGGCGGAACTTGGACTCCCAGAAGAAGATAAGGGGGGATTTACTTACAAAGAAATTGCCATAGACCTTCCGGATGTTAAAAAGGAATGCTTACAACGTTTTGCAAGAATTACCCAGACAGCAGGTAAAATCAGTTTTTTTCCTTAAAATAAACAATTCGTTCCATCCTATTTTGTTAGTTTTTTTTGGTATTTACTGTCTTTTATAAACGTATAATTTGTAAATTTACCGACAGATCTGAAGACGCATCCTGTGGAAAAACGTTTCTCTTGTCCCCATTTTAACAACTCCTATTCTCATAAGTCAAAATTCAAAAGGCACTTACGCACTCATACTGGGTAAAAACCCTTTTCATGTTCTGAATGCAACTATTCATATTTTCGAAAGGAACATCTGAGGAGTCACATGCTAACTCATAGCGGAGATAAACCTTTTTCATGTTCCGACTGCAATTATTCATGTTCTCTAAAGGGAAATTTAAAGAGACACATGCGTACTCACAGTGGAGAAAAACCCTATTCGTGTTCCCATTGCAGCAATTTATATTCTCAAAAGTCACATCTGACGAGCCACATGCTGACTCAGAGTGGAGGAAAACCTTTTTCGTGTTCCGATTGTAATTATTCATGTTCTCAAAAGGGAAATTCGACGAGACACATGCAGACTCACAGTGGAGAAAAACCTTATTCATGTTGAAAACAACTACTCATGTTCACAAAAGGGACATTTTAGGAAACACATGCCGACCGACATAGGAAAAAAACCCTTTTTTATGTGCCCGAAAAGACCATCGACGCTTTTCATGTTCTGACTGCAATTATTCGTATTCTCGAAATGGAGATTTGAGGATCGACATTTAGACTCATTGCGGAAACAATCTTTTTCATGTATCGAAAGCAAACGTTCACTTCTCGGATATAAATAAATCTGGAGGTCAATGCGTCTAGGAGTGACGCATGTATGGATTTTTTCCTCCCTCTGGTATGTGAGTGACGTCAAGACAGTGCCTTTGACATCCTTGGTGACGCTGTATGGAGGATCTTTGCAAGAAAATGAAGTTCAAGGAATGAAAGCCTATCAAATTAAAAATTTCCGCCATTTTTATTAACAAAATTTCGAAAGATTTGTTTCTTTTTAGAACTAAAGTAATGAATTATTTAAAAAATATATATTTTACTTCATAGTTCCAACTTAAATATGAAAAAGTTACTTTTTTATAGGCCAGTTGTTTCACAGAAATTCAAACGTAACATTGTCATCGAATGGCTGTTTAACGTACTATTTTTTCTTTTTTTTAAACATTTTTAAGTTCCTCGTTACACGCTGATTCTGGGTGCTTTTCTGCTTTCCATCAAATTGTAATAAGCTGACCAGCTTAACAAAAAGATAGTTTTTCTATTCTTCTGAACATAATTTGTTCTAAACCCGGAACGGACTAACAATCAGCATTTAGTCGAGTTGACGTCCAAATAATCATATTCGTCACTGAGTGTTATTAGACCGCATTAATAAAAGTTTTGACCGTTAATTTTTTTCTGCAGAATTTGATAACTTTGAAATAAGGTATCAATTAATATGACATGGAAATTATGACGACAGACATCGGTGCCATAAAGTCGAAATCAGAGACAATCCCCGAAGAAGAGAGTCCAACACCACCTCGTGATGCAATATTGCAGTTCAGGATTGGGAGTAGAAGACGATAATGTGATCAAGTGTGAAGGGGGCACTTTAGTGGCAGTGGAACACGCGCAAGAAATAGATACTGACTATCCTGACATTAAAAAGGAATTTTCGTTTTTGTGGAAAGGAGCTACCAAAATCTTATTCTTCCGGAGCCTTCTCCTATCTGAGGGTGGTTTATCCTGAAGTCTGCAGCCAGGAAAATCATTAACCAGGATCCGACCTATATTCACACCAGTAACGCTGTTTTCGATGTCATGTCGTATCTTTCTTTACTACGTTTGTCATACAATCTGCCCGTTTGAAGTAATTTCAGTTTTTATAATTAATTTTTTATTGAAAATATTAAGAAAAGGAACAAATTATGAATAAAATGTTATAAAACGTTATTATTTACTAATTGAATTACCCAGTTAGTAGAGATATATCCTCGACTTTAACTGGGGAGCTAATTTATTTGATTAAACTTATACAGGATTGAGTAAAAAAATAGTAGGTTACCAACAGTAGTTACAAAAAAAAGTTCTTTTAGTTTTTTCTAAAAGTTGTAATAGCTCTTCCACTTTTTATTGCATTCTGTAAATTTTTTAAAAGTTTTTGGACTAGAAATTCGTAGTGGACTTGTAGCTGCCGTGTTGCATCTGGGTATATATATTCCCTGATTTTCTAGGTCTTAAACTTTTTGAGGACAGTTCAGATTCTTTGAAAAGTTTTACAACCGGTGTGACCTTAAAGATGCTTGGCTTCCTTTGCAGAGCTTTAACCTGGAAGTCCTTAGATTTTATGAGAACCTTCTATATTTCATTAGTCAAAAGTCATGTGGAATATAATTCACATGTTTGGTCCCCTTCGTATAAAGTTTAATCTAACAAAATAAAAAAGAGTTTAGTACAAATTTTGCAGGTACGATTAAATAACGGTAGGTATACCAACAAATAATATAAATATAAGTCAACAAATTTTATAATGTATGATTATTTTAATCAGTTCCTTCGTAACACAAATTGTCACTTCAAGGTCAAATTGATAGGTAATACTCAATTTCAAACAAAACGTCTAATAATGGATTAATTTCAGCTCCAACTTATGTGTACTGATATGGCGTAAGTGAAGCAATGCATGCAAAATATTCGAGTAGAAAATATCAGCATTAGAACTTACTAATAACTATCACAAGTATCAAATGATAAATTTAACTGCCTGCTTTAAACAGTTTAAGGGATATTATCTCGAATTAGCAAATTATTAACAGGTACAAACGATTGGCACGAGATGAACACACGTTTGTCTACAAAGTAAAGTTACGCCACGGACCTTAAAAGCCCCTCAGGTCCACGTGTTACGCTGTAACATGATACTTTTACATAGTAATAAATTAATTTAAAATGACACGTTGGCGCCATTGTATCATGAGTTATTTTACAAATGTCCAACTACCACGTTGGCACCAATTGTAACACAATCAGGTAAACTTATATTCAAATCAAACAACGCTAGGGCGCCATTGTAACATGAGTTATTTTACAAATGTCCAACTACCACGTTGGCACCAATTGTAACACAATCAGGTAAACTTATATTCAAATCAAACCACGCTAGGGCGCCATTGTAACGCTAAGAGGTTTAGTGACAGAAAGATTTTGAATAAAAAGAAAGATGATGATTAATTACATTTATTCAAATCAAAAAGAACAAGAGACTCTCAATTGACATGATTAACATATTTTCAGGGTGTGTGCGGCATTACGGGCACGGAAGGAATTTAAATGATAGCAATTTACAGTTAAATATGTGACATTGTGTACAAAGATTAATGTGTGACCTGAATCACAGATAGGCGCCGTACAGCTCTTAGGAAAGAACTGGAAAATTTGTTAAGATAGACGTGATGACCAGCGATTACTTCAAACTAGCTAATTCCGCCATCAGCATCTCCCGTAATTTTGTCGTCTGAAGCAGTTGCTCGAATCCTTCCTGTTGACTCGACCTCACTCCAAGGCTGTCCGATTCATAAATAAACCACTCTCTAGATCGATATCTTCGGGCTTTTTGTATGGCCCCATTTTGTCACACCCTTAACCACAGACGACCACAGATAAAACGGTCGTTTGGTCCAGACAGGTAAATATATTGTGGACCATAAATAAATCTCAAGGCCATTTAAAAAAGTGCAAACATAGACAATATAACTGCACCCAGCTAACATCGTTCAATCATTAGCCCACAAAAATTATATTTTAAAAATAAAAATATTGGAATGCAGGAAAAGGAAAATAAAAAAAACCCACAGCTATGCACACATAAAAATACTTTTTATTTTCAAAAAGACAATGGACAGTAATACAAAACAGGGTCAGTACAACCGATGTATTGAGCATTGATTTATCATTGAAGTAGAAGATAAAACTAATATATCTAAACAAAACATGAAACAGAACAAGACACAGAAAAATAAAAAGTAACGGTCTCAACTAGGAATCGAACCCAGTCTTACTGCAACAACTTAATAGGATTTAATTTGACCTTGCACAAAAATACAAGAATATATACACAAAATACATATTCAACAAATTTAAGTGTTAATTATTATTGCCACAGCACTAAAAGTTATTCAAATTCTCCTGCAAGGGTTTCATATAATTTCCTCAGCTTTGTCGTCAGCAAACATCATGGAAAATGCTGGTTAAATCTGAATACTTACATGATGCAATTCTGGAGAGGTTTAAATGACCTTGTTTGATGTAATCGTGGCTTTGTTTAGCAGTTTTAGCATCCTAATACGTGGTATAGTATCGCGTCGGAATACGGATAGGTCTGAAAAGGAAAATTAATTAAATTATTAGCCAATGAAGTACATTCAGGAATTAGGAACATTGTATCAAAGAACGAGAGGTTAGTACCTGTATTTGACAACGGTTCGGGTCCTTCTTTCAGTTGGTGGAGATAGACAGGATATTATAAATGATGACTGAGCGTTGCCAAGCATTCTTTTTTAATCCCAAAAGTACCGTATTTTTGCTTTCAATTGCGAAATGACAGCCACAAACAAACGTATTTCTTGCTGCTTCTTGCTAGCACGATTATCGAATCCGTCTGAGCAACCTTTAACACAACACGGCATTAATTTATCACCTTGAAGAATTCTAGCACGCAACATTATTTTTAGATGGGTTAGACGATTTTCAAAATTCAAAATATTTACGCTAAAAACTTCAACTGACTTTGACTTTCGAAATGGCGTCTTGGAAATTACCGTTTATTTTTATCGCAGCATAACACGTGCTTAACTTCTCTTTCTGTTACACAAGTCGCTATGGTAGAGAGCGAGAGATCAAACTACAATTTTTGCTCTGAGCCAATGAGATCTGAGCTTTCAGCCACAACAGTTTTGTCTATAAGAATTTGGGTTGAGGATAACTCCTCCCATCAGGGTTACAAGGTTATGCGAGAGTTATACGCCCCTAGTCAAAACTGACAGATGATGTATTATTGTATTCCATAGAAAACGATAGATATGAGCTGTGTTTCTAGTGATGGGTAGAATCGAAACATTTGATTGCGAAACGTTCCCGGATTCGACATACAATTAATTATTAATAGGGTTTTGGCGTTTTAGGAGGGTCAGCGTTTCTTTAATATAACAACCAAGCACGAGGGACATTTACTCACAAATCCTCTTTAGTTATATTAAATTATGTATTTTTTATTGAAAGTTTAGTTTAAAAAAGACTTCATCTTTAATTTTCAATTGTGTAAAATTATTATTGTGACAGCTGTATCGACTTTTAAATCCATTCTCAAACTGTTTGAATTTATTATTAGTTGTAGTTCTGTGTTCTATGAACAGTGGACCTCGTGTCTCAAAAAGTATGATTCTAATTTTCAATTATAAATTAATCAAAACCAACATTTTCTCTAAAAATTATAAGATTTGTAACTAGGTACAATACCGACCTACTTAATTATAAACCAAAAATATTTAATTTAACTTTTTTATATCAAAAAAGAAATTATACAATTTTACCAAGAATCGTCACTAACTCAATTATAGTTAATTTTTTTAATCTGTTCAGGCAGGATGCAATAGGTATAATATTGACAAAATGCGAATGAGAACGTCGAAATAAAGACGACGATATAAAAAGTAAAAAAATAATCCTTACTAAAAAATTAAAACGGACACCATCTTGAATTGGAAACGGATCCTAAAAACAAATTCACAGACAGATAAAATGCAAAACAGGACTTTGCTACGTACATTCAATTATTAACATTTAGAAAAAAAGAAAAGGTTGGTTATTTGAGTGCAAATAGAAAAAATACATACAAGCGGGTAGCTGATGAATGTACATCACATTTATTGAGAACCCGATTTTTTTTTAATCTGTTTTAGATTTTTTCTTTGCTTAAATTTTTTTCGGCTACTAAAGATTTAAAACTTAACTAAACCCAAACTTTAAGAACCTTTGCAGCTGGGTTTACGTTTTGACGCATTTTAACCTTTTCAGATCTAAAATAAAACTGTGAGCGGTAGAACATATTTGATGCTTAGTGACAATTGGTAAAGTTTTTTTTTCTCATTACTTTTGAAGTTGTTGCTAAATTATTTTAGAAGAGTATTAGATCTCAGAGTTTCACATAAATAAATGAATCGTTCACCGCTTACAAAAATTGAAATTGTATTCAATTTAAAAAACTTACACAAAAAATCGGAAAAAAACATTCGGCTGAGATTGAACATAAACATAATATTTAAAAAATACATATACATGTGAATATTAGTAGACCTGCCCTAAGTGATTAAAATCGTATTATTCCCCACTCCCCATACCGGTTCCATTGGAGCCGGCTGGGCTCGCGTATGGCTTCCCGTGAATCTTGAGAATGTGACGTCATCATTCTTGTTCGAACTAGCGTCGAGCTATGGTCGAGGCATTTTACGAAATAACACGGCAAAATGGTGGCTTAGCTATGAAAACTTGTAAAAATAGAGGTGAAAAAGAGAATAAACCCAATTTCCGTATTACATTCCATATGTAAGCATTATTTTAAGCGTAATTATATCGTATAATATGGATCAGTTTGTAGAAACATATACTATCACATCGAGATATATCTGTACGCATCGTTGGTTACTGGGAACTAAATTATGAACACTTATAAAAGTGTCTTAACTAAATACGTAAACAAAATATTCGACTCTGAAAATAGAAGAAATTTTTTTTTGCCAAATTTGGACTTCGCAAATTTGTTCATAACGTGTAAGAATGTCTATTCATTCAAAAGCAGATTTTACTTTTAAGAACTAAATGGTGATATTATAATGCGAGATGCCTATATACTGTCAGATTGATTTATTGACGAATCACAGTCAGCTTTACCCCCTTCGTTCTTCAACAGTTGATTTTACCCCTCACCTTTAATTTCTAGTCAATATATTCATATGTCTGTGAAAAAATATAAAAATGGCTACCGCATTAACTAGTAGGCGCCGAACGAACTTAAAAATTGAAATCCATTAGAAAATCTGCAAAAAACTACCGTTTTTGGAAAAATCATCATTTTACGGGCCTAGTTGCAAGACTTGGGTTCGGATTTTAAAAGCCGATTTCTCACACTCTATGGCATCGAACGAACTTCAAATTTGGAATCCTACAAAAAATTGTGGTGTGAATAAAATCTGCATAAACTACGTGGTCGAGGTCAAGGCTCTCGACTAATAAGCCGGACGTCACGGGTTCAAATATTACACTGTAGGTAGGTTGACGGCTTCCGTGTTCCAGGTTTAGGCTCTCGACAAGTAAGCCGGACGTCACGGGTTCAAATATTACACTGTAGGTAGGTTGACGGCTTCCGTGTTCCAGGTTTAGGCTCTCGACAAGTAAGCCGGATGTCACGGGTTCAAATATTACACTGTAGGTAGGTTGACGGCTTCCGTGTTCCAGGTTTAGGCTCTCGACAAGTAAGCCGGAGGTCACGGGTTCAAATTCCGGCCGCAAGTAAATTTTATTTGATTTATTTACTGTTGTTTTACAATTTATAAATATCTTCTATTTATTAAAAATCTCTGAAGGTTCTTCACCGATTGCTTTGAAATGTTGACACAACGTTGCATTCGAATACGCGTTTGTTTTTATGCACCTGTGTTATATAAATGTCACCTGTGACAAGTAAAAACAAGTTTTGTTTTTTAAAAAACATCGCCATCTATTACACACAAATGATTTTCTTTAAAAGCCTTCTGCTTTTTTTTAATAAAATAATCTGTTGGACGTAAAAGCAACGCGCGTTATTGTTTCTCTATCTACACAGGCAGACTGAGCCACAGCAACGCGTGGTGGTGCACAGCTAGTATTTGCGTCAAGTTTCTGAGTCGAAGATACTCCCAGTATCGCCCTGGTGTAAGACGACCATTCAAAATATTGAAACCTTACTTGAAATTGTTGCTTTAGCCGTGTTTGGTGATCATATCTGAATAGCCAGGTACTTCCTCCTCATAACACACGCCAATTGGGGATGCCCTAGTCTTTCTGACTCCAGACGGCTCGGAGCAGTTGGTACTCTTGTTCGGCTTCAGATAAAAAGGTACCCAGTTTACCGTCTGCTTGTAAATTGTACACACGGCGAGGAACACGGAGACGAGCCACGCCGAGCCACCCCGAGCCACGCCGAGTCACACCGAGCCACGCCGAGCCAGCCAGTTTGATCTAAGTACCCATCGAGTGAACAACTCGACTCCGCATTGACCGCTCCATCCTAATAAGTATGTCATTAGTACGTGCGTGTTTTGTTCAAGAGATGTTACAGTATTCATTTTTATTTTGTCTAACCTATTTAATGAAGAATTGGGAAAAACCCGACATCGAATTACAAGAAACTGATAAACCCAAGAAGTGCGATTTGAAAACAAACTGATGTCACCAATATAAGTATAAGTACAGGGTTTTCCAATAAGAGGTGTTATTTTGATATTCAATCGTAAAAGATCAATGGTTTCGTTGCTTGTGTGGCACGTAGCGCCGTCTTGTTGAAAGTAAACGTTGTCCAGATCAATACCATCTAATTCCGGCCATAAGAATTCATTAATCATCTCTCGATAGCGCAATCCATTCACCGTATTTGTTGCTCCAGCCTCATTTTCGAAAAAGTAAGGTCCAATGACTCCGCCGGACCATAAACTGCACCAAACACTCACACGTTGAGGATAAAGAGGCTTTTTAACAATAACGCTTGGGTTTTCCGAGCCCCAGATGCGACAATTTTGCTTGTTGACTAAGCCACTAAGGTGTAAATGGGCCTCATCACTCAAGATGATTTGCATTTGATTCACTCAAGTGAATTTTAATAATTTCAATGCGTTGTTGAAGCGTGTATCGTTCCATTTTTATTGATGGCGTAGTTTTTACTTGTCAAATATCAAAAAATGACAGCTTCGAAAGTAACATCTACCGAAATAGCGGGCTATTCAAAATAATACCTCTTATTGGAAAATCCATTACTATAACTAAGAACATTGACATTGGCCCGGAGGTTTCAATACATTTGATTATGAAATGATTACAAATATATATTCATTTAATTTGCGTTATTTCACAATGTATTCATTTAATAATAATACACAACTGCTAACTGATGTTTAGCTCAACCCGTAAAATCATTCCTCCTCGTGCACCCTTACATATTGAATATGGCAATCTGCAAATCCTGATACAGGAGAGATATCTTGGGATGTGCATTGATAAACACTCTAAGCAGCATATTCAAGATATTAAAGATAAAACCACCCCTTTAATTAGCGTATTTAGCCGGTTATCATATCTGTTACCAAATAAAATTAAAAAGGGTCCATATTACAGCCTCGCACATTCACATTTAACTACTTGATAGAAATCTGAGGAAACGCATATGAAACATACATAAATAAACTACAGGTAACACAAAACAAAGTTATCAAAAAGCTATTTCATTTCAAACCTAGAACATCCACTAAAAAGTTATATATGGAAACAAAACTGTTTACATTAAGAAAATTTAATTTATACTGTACATGTCTCCTTCTTTACAAAATCAATAATAAACTCATACATACAAATACAAAACTAATTAAAACGTCCCAAGTACACACACACTTTACACGGCAACACGATAACATACATTTAAACACCATACATACTTACCACGGCAAGCAATCCATTGGTTACGAGGGGGGCAATATATATAATTGCCTTCCAGACAAAATTCAAAAACGTATAGGACATTTAAAAATAAATTGTTCACTTTTATGCTCAATCAACAAAACACTGAAAGTGGATAATATCGTTATGTAATGTATTTATGTGTAAAGTATTTATGTATAATGTATTTATGTGTAATGTAATGTGTTAGTGTGTGTAATGTATTAGTTATTTCTAGTTAATTAAGTAAATTGTAATTTTCTTTTATCTAGAATAAAAACTTTAAATAATTCCTTATATAAATCGTACGCCGACCGTTGAACTTGGCAACCACCTCTGGGATGGAGCTCTAAAATATCTGAAAAGAAAA
Source organism: Hesperophylax consimilis (assembly GCF_061612785.1). Classification (NCBI taxonomy): domain Eukaryota; kingdom Metazoa; phylum Arthropoda; class Insecta; order Trichoptera; family Limnephilidae; genus Hesperophylax; species Hesperophylax consimilis. The sequence goes on from NC_142852.1 coordinate 13,758,598, forward strand.
ACTTTGACAGAAGAGAAACGGGCGGCCCGTTTGATATATTCTGCTTCTTTAGAACACAGGCGTCGCATTGTTCTACCGGTATCTCAATGGACGATGCTCCTAGGAACTAGTGTCATAGATCTCTTCGGCAACGGTGCACGAGAACGGGTCTTTTAACGACTTGATCTTGAGTTCAACAGCTCCTATACCACGGGTCTTTCAAGATCCAGGTTCACTCCTTCCTTTCCCCAAAGATACCACCCTCCACAAAGCAACCCCGAAGATGACAGGCCACGAGTGAAATTATTTTTCTTAGGACCTCCCGTGTAGAGGCACGCTACAATCTAAACGTTGCTTAAAATGGCTTTAGCCGTGTTTGGTGACCAGATCCGAATAGCCAGATACTTCCCTACCTTTCTCCCTCTCCACTACCTTCAGCATCATAACTTCAAATTGGGGATGCCATAGTCTCACTGGCTTCTGATGGGTGGGAGCAGTTGGGACTCTTGTGCGATATTCAGTTAAAAATCATAATGAAACGTCATAAATTTGACAAAAATTGTCGGAAATTCAAATGTAGGTAATATTGTTTCGGACTATTTTAAGCAATAGGAAAATCCCATCATATTTTACTACTAAGAAATAAATTCAAAAATGTATACACGTGACTTCGGGTTTTTTTGGTTTTAGTAGTACATATCTCTTCTAGACTGTGTTGATGTCAAAAGGCAATAAATTAATCTAACCTTATTCTTCTCAGTTTTATTGTGAAATAACCTACTAAATCAGGGTTATACCAACTCTTCAAAAAAATATTAAATTATATTAATAATTATTAGATATCGGATTATTTGCGCTAAAAATGTCAAAATATGCAGTTCAAAGTGAATACCGCGTTACTTGTAGTTCTGTGAATAGTTGTAGACATCGCATCTGAAAAAGTATGTTTTGAATATTCTCTTCTTCAAATAGTATAAAATATAGTCGGTATCCGCGTCTGTCTGTTTATGTGCTTAGTTCTTCTTAAATACGTAACAGATTTTGATATGGTTTTCACTATCATTTAGAGAATTTTTTCCGGAAGGTTTATTTTGTATATTAATTTTATATTGTATTTATCGAAAGTAGAGAAAAGTCGATATTTTTTAACCAAGTCATCAAAAATTACATTGCTAACGCTGGCTAAACCTTATGAGATACATCAGAATAATGTACTACAGAATTGTATATCTTAAAAAGGTCTACAGAAAAGTCCCTAATGGTATTTGTCTATCTCTTAAGGCGACGCTTAATGCCAACTCACTATTTTGATTAATCTTTATAGCAAATTGGTGTACATTATGAAAACCAAAAAATATATTTTAGATAAATTAAAGATTTTACTATCGCTTCGCTTGATTAGATTACAAATAAAAAAAATAAATTACTTAATAAAAAATATAAATGCAAACTACTAAAAAATAAATATTTTTTCAATAGAAATGTATGAACGCATAATGGAAACAACTTTTAAAAAATACAGTATTATAGCCAAGATTATCTGGGACAGTTTCACTTGATGAACTTTTTTGCTTTCTTAAAAAATTATTTACAAAATAAATAAAACCAATTTTTTGCTTGAAATCGAAGGTTTCTAGACTCCGTTTGTCAAGCGATTTTAATGCCTATTACCTACAATATAAGGTATACCAAGAATATACACATTTATGGCTTGTAGTTTCCTCTTAAGAATAACCCCCAGCAACGCCAGGTACACCGTCAGTTAGTATTTATTAAATTAAAACCAAAATTTCTTCGGAAATCATTAGTTTAATTTTCTATGAGGAAACTTCAATTACTACTTTGTAATGCATATTATATTTTATGAGCCATTTCATTATTTGAAATAAGAATAATACAATTTGACAATAATTAATATTTTTTTAAACTTTCTTCATTCTGGCAGGTACAATAATATTGATTATTCCGATTTGACAGTTCTTAGTAGGATCCACGCTCATGCGAACTCTGGCGGGATAAAAAGGCAGTACCCAACACGGCTACCATCTTGAAAAATTACAAAACGGACGAGTTAAACTGGTCTCCTCAATTGGTGTAATTGGTAGAGGGAGGGGTATGAGACGGTAATCAGATCTGGTCCCCGAAACAATGCCAGGATACAGAGGCACTCCACATAGCATCGCCAAAGATGACATTATCCATGAAAAATTTTTGTATCCTGATCCAGAAGTCAAGGGTTTCAACTTTAGGGTTCCAATTGTTCGCAGCAAGTATTATATCATTTCTTCCTATTAAATTACCATCATCGGTTGGTTAGTTAAGGATTTAGCAGCTTGATTTGGCAATAACATGTTTGCTAAAGGCATCATATATTTGTGCGTCATTTTTGGTTGTTAAATAAAGGTCATACAACAATCTAGATAAACAAACCGGTTCATGTAAACCGGCCTTCTCCGCAGTTTGGTAAATCTGTTCATGTACCTACCTAATAATGGACGGTGTAGTAGGGTGGACTGAATTTTATTTTTATCTTAAGAATTTCAAAATTACTATAAGTTTTTCCTGATAATTATGCTTTAACTTAAACGTTTTCTTATGCATGATATTGTGAACGAGGAATACTTGGAGCAGGTGGATGTGTTTGTGTATTTAGGAAGTATGTTCTAGAGAGATGGGAAGGCTGACAGAGATATTGAAACAAGGGGAAATGCAGGTAACTCCATTCATGGAGGACTGAACGCAGTTGGCGCTAACTAAACATTGTCCAATGAAGCGAAGCTAGCAGTCCACAATGGAGTGCTGGTACCTTCCCTGATATATGGAACTGGCAGAGAAAGGATTAAAGTAGACTGAATGCTGTTCAAATGAGATCCATGAGGCGTATGTGTGGTAAAACCATGTACGATCGTTTGAGAAATGTGGAGATCCGCAAAAAGTGCAAGGCTAATGTAAGCGTAATGAGTAAGACCAATAAAGGGACGCTTAGATAGTAAGGGCATGTAGAGCCAATGAGCGTAGAAAGGAGTGTAAGGAGAATATACGATGCACATGTGAATGGTAGCAGAAGTCAAGGACGCCTGAGGAGGACATGGCACGACCAAGTGAATCAGATACTCGAGTCGGGCCATGTCAAGAGTTAGAATAATAGAAGAGTATGTATGAGACGATGTATGAATGTGAATGAGGCAAGGAGTGTGTGGTTTGACCGAGTTGTTTGGCGGTCCGTCCTCTCTGCCTACCCCTGCGGAAAAACGGCGTGATGGTTAGTTAGTTCTTTATGCACCACCTTGTTTACAAATCAGGCAATTTCCTCTCACCCTAGATTTGACTTCAATGCCATACATACAGAATGGCACTAATGCTTAGTCCATGGCTTGTCTGGGCCGTGATTATTATTACAGACATTTGCTTTCAGTATAACAAGTCTAGAAATAGCTCGAAACTTCCCACACAGGAACTTTTGAGGAATATTTGATTATCCGTAGCGTAAAAATTAAAACAATTCTACTACATTTTTTCAGTCAATTCCCAGCGCGCCTTTCAATTTAGCGCCCTAGTTTAGCCTTCCAACTGTGCCTTTACTGAGTCCGACCCTGTAAGTAGTTCTTACCATGCGAGAGGTAGTATATAGTATTTTGACCTCAACCAGTTTCAGCAAAGCGCATTGTAACATCGGTTAGCGTTGCAGTAGTACGTCGCTAACTTTACATATTATTCGGACAGTGATTTAAAAAGTAATTCTATTTTAAAATGAAAACATTATTTTTTTCTGTTGTTTTTTTGGTCGCTTTATTTAAAAGTGTTTATTCTACCCCATTGCCTCAGGGAACAGGTGAATTTTATTTTTAAATTGATTTGTAGTTACATATGTATGTACATAATTGAAAAATAAATAAAATCGATAATACCAGCCGGTTTCCCATATAAATCGGTAGGCAGATCGCCGCTATTTATTTGATAACCTTTGCCGTAGATCACCAAGTAGTGCGCTATGTTTGGTGACTTAGCAGGATGTGAGTTGTGTGGCGGGCCGGACGTCACTCACGGACACACTGACCCCAAGATTCCGACACACTCCTCATTATCATATTCCTCCCTAGAACTTCCTCTCTTCATTTTACTTAAAAAGAGCCACCACACAGCATCCCCGAAGATGGCAGGCCTTGAGAGAAATGACCCTCCTCAGGGCCTCTTGTGTTAATGTATTGAGCGAGGTACCTGAATGATCTTGAATTCAACAACAAATATTATCTATTTTCTCTATAATTATGTTTTTGTTGAAAAAATAAAGAGAGACAACTAGAAATTTACCTATACTTGAAATAATTCGAAATCTGTCAAAAATTTAAACAAAAGATATACAAAGTACAGAATTACTAGTAGTAGTTCTGTGAACAGTCCTTTGTAATTAGGTACTGAATTATAAACGACACTTTTTTGAATTTTACAATTTAAATTGTAAATTTAACGTCTTACCGTACTTTTAACGTACCATAATATTAAATATTCCAAATTGACGGCTGTACATAAAAATGTAATATTCAATACGGCAACCATGTTGAACCGGTTCCGGAACGTAACAAACAAATTAACAGATACACCAAACAAGGAATTTTTTTTTATTTTTTTTATAGTGAATACCTAACAAGAGTCCCAACTGCTCCCGTCTGGAGCCAGTGAGACTATGGCATCCCCAATTGGGGGATGTTGTGAGGCTGAAGGTAAGTGGGGAAGGGAAAGAGGAAGGTGGGGAAGTACCTGGCTGTTCAGATCTAGTCACTAAACACGGCTAAAGCCATTTGGAGCAACGTTTCAATTCTGAATGGTGGTCTTACACCAGGGCGATACTGGTAGTATCTTCCACTCTGGAACGTGCCGCAAATATACTATATATTATTTTAATTAATTAATTGTGAAATAACACAAATTAATCAAATAAAATTTATTTGCGCACGTCGGGTTCGAACCCGCGACCTTCGGAATGGCAGTCCAATGCGTTACCACTGGACTATGCTGGCCGTCAAGGAAATAGTCGAGTTAAAACAGGACTTCGATAGGTTCATTCAATTAGTTGAAATAAAATAATTTTCAGATTGCAGGTATGTAGTACCAAGTTATCGCTTTTCTGAACAATCAGTTACAATTTTCAAATCAAATATTTGAGTTATACTACCACAGTAAAATAGCATATTTCAGAATCTTTGTTTGATATTGCTTTAGCGGCGTTTGGCGACCATTCCTCCCTCTCATCTTCTCCCGCCCCTATTAGGGGATGCCATAATCCCACTGGCTCCAGCCGTAGAGTGTTTGTATTTACACATTGTTTGGTTTATACAGCGGATGGGCTGACTTTCTGCTGTACCGATGATGATGTAAAGAGACCAGGAACAGCAGATCGAATCGTCAATTCTCTCGGAACTAAAAATGGCGTACGGATTAGTCAACAGAGTAAGAGAAAACAATTTTTTTTAAATTTTTATTTTGAATACAATTTTAATAATATTAAAAAAACACTTGCAAATGAAAAATAGAGTCTATTCCGATTAAGAATTGATATCGGCTTCTCCCGATTATAGAAGACCAAACATAACATTGTTTTTTTGTTGCTTTTAGAGTGCTTGGAGCATTCTGCACTGTTTTGTCCGGAACCAGATGACCCTGTATTCGGTGTTATAGGGGGAACCACCGTCACGGACCCAGGAGCATTCCCCCACATTGTAAGATAAAACATACTCAAAACTCTTAATAAAATATCTAATCTTTTTATCCTCTTATCTTCTTATCTTCCAAATCGTCTAATCCTCTTATCTTCTTATATTCTTTTCATCTTATATTCTTATTTTCTTGTCTTCTTATCTTATTATCTTCTTATCTTATAATCATCTAATTCTCTCACCTTCTTATCCTCTTATCGTACTATCTTCTTATTTTCTGATATTCTCATCTTCTCATCTTCTGATATTCTTTTCTTCTTATATTCTTATTCTCTTTTCTTCTTATGTTCTTAATGTTAACTTTTATCTTCGTATCTCCTTAACATCTAATCATCTTATCTTCCTATATTTTTTTATGTCTTCGTGGTCGAGGGGTAAGGCTACAGAAGAATACCAAATATGTATTATTTTAACAACGTATTCATTTCAAATAATACGTAATATTGTTGAAACGTTGCTTGAAATCGCTGTAGCCGTGTTCGGTGACGAGATCTGAATATCCAGGAAGTCTCAAAACCTCCTTCCCCTCCCCACTACCGTGAGCCTCACAACATAATTAATGTGACCCAACTGTGGATTCCATAGTCCCACTAGCTCCAGACGGTTGTATTATTATTTAGAAATGTTGCTTGAAATGGCTGTAGCCGTGTTCGGTGACCAGATACTCCCCACTACCCTCAGCCTCACAACATACCCCAACTGTGGATTCCATAGTCCCACTAGCTCCAGACGGTTGTATTATGATTTAGTTCGGTGACCAGATACTCCCCACTACCCTCAGCCTCACAACATACCCCAACTGTGGATTCCATAGTCCCACTAGCTCCAGACGGTTGTATTATTATTTAGTTCGGTGACCAGATACTCCCCACTACCCTCAGCCTCACAACATACCCCAACTGTGGATTCCATAGTCCCACTAGCTCCAGACGGTTGTATTATTATTTAGTTCGGTGACCAGATACTCCCCACTACCCTCAGCCTCACAACATACCCCAACTGTGGATTCCATAGTCCCACTAGCTCCAGACGGTTGTATTATTATTTAGTTCTGTGACCAGATACTCCCCACTACCCTCAGCCTCACAACATACCCCAACTGTGGATTCCATAGTCCCACTAGCTCCAGACGGTTGTATTATTATTTAGTTCGGTGACCAGATACTCCCCACTACCCTCAGCCTCACAACATACCCCAACTGTGGATTCCATAGTCCCACTAGCTCCAGACGGTTGTAGTATTATTTAGTTCTGTGACCAGATACTCCCCACTACCCTCAGCCTCACAACATACCCCAACTGTGGATTCCATAGTCCCACTAGCTCCAGACGGTTGTATTATTATTTAGTTCTGTGACCAGATACTCCCCACTACCCTTAGCCTCACAACATACCCCAACTGTGGATTCCATAGTCCCACTAGCTCCAGACGGTTGTATTATTATTTAGTTCGGTGACCAGATACTCCCCACTACCCTCAGCCTCACAACATACCCCAACTGTGGATTCCATAGTCCCACTAGCTCCAGACGGTTGTATTATTATTTCGCCTATTTACAGGTAGCTATGGGTTGGAGGCTAACGGATAATGCTGGCTTTTCTTGGTTATGTGGCGGTTCTCTGTTGAGCGAGTTTTACGTTCTTACTGCAGCCCACTGCACTTTTACCAGAAACTCTGGACTTGTTAGGTCAGTTTTTTAACTTTACATATTTGAAAAATATAACTCTGCAGAAGTAGACATTGCTTCCGAAACACTTCGGTTGTTTTTAAAAAGCGATACAAACTAAGTATTTTTTGTTTTTTAATAAAATTTCACCACAAAATAAGTTTTCTATGTTTGAAGAAGATCGTTTGTTATAATATTTTCCAGCGGTAGACCAGAAATAGTCCGCCTCGGTGAGTTGGACTTTACCAAGGACGACACGGAACTACAGGATATCCAGATCCAGTCCATTATTGTTCACCCTGAGTACAAGTCGCCTAGCAAGTATCACGACATAGCACTGCTGAGATTAGCCACACCAGCCAAGTAAGGGTTCATTACCATTTTCATACGGGTTGTTTCCGACAATTTGAATGATTCTTCAAATTTCAACTTTCATTTTCGGGTTCTGTGAAAGTCCCATTCAAGTTCTGTTATTATATCATTATAGGCTAGCTGCTTGACATAACTGAAATAATAACAGAACTTGAAAATATCTTTCACAGAACATGACAATTTACTTTGAAATTCGAAGATTTGTTAAAATTATCCATAAGATTTTAAATAATTAAATCCATACCAATTTTCGTTGGGACGCTTAATGTTTTTATTACGTCGAAATGATGTTTAAAATCACCTTTTTAATATTTGTTGATTATAACTTATGTTACCGTTAGTAGTTCGGGTTGTTTTGCAGAATTAGAACAATTATTTGTAAAATTTCAAATGTATTATTCAAGCTCTGTGAATGTCCCATTAATTCTAATTGTTATTATCAATGTAGTGTGAAACAGCCGGGCTAGGGCGAAATAAGAATTTGGATGGAATTTTCACAGAACTTTCATTTTTACTTTGAAATTTGATGAAATATTCAAATTCTGTGAAACAACTGTCTTTAATTTATTTATATATTTTGATATCGCATTATAAATATTGATTCTCGTCAGCATTTTTCAAAAACTTTCACCTGACTTAATGGAACATGCAACTTATTTTTCCTTGGTGATTAGTATTTTCAACACACATTGATTTGGTTGTTTTTCAACAGGTTGACAGATTTCGTTCGGCCCGTCTGTTTGTGGCAAAACGAGACAATGGAGCAGACAATTGCTAAGGCCATTGGATGGGGTAGAACTAGCCTAGGTATATTTATTTATTTTATTTATTTATTTATATTTTACATGTATATTTACAGAATAAAAATATCCATTAACAAAGATACATTATACAATCATAATTGCCTAATTAGCAATTTAAATTTAGTGATGCGCAGGTGGAAAATGTCGATGTCAGAGGCTAGTGAGTTAAGAAGGCCTATCATTCTTCCGAGAGGCATTGCTGATGGTAAGTTAGTCCTACATCTCGGAAGAATGAATGGTTTGTGTCTACGCGCTCTTGCGAAGTTATCAGGGACGTAAAATAAAATTTTATTCAAAATTTCTGGATTGTTGATGTGACCGTTCAACAAGTTATAGGCCATCATCAGCAACGCAGCTTTTCGCCTGTTGACAAGACTATCGATACCTAGCATTCCGGAAAGGAAGGCTGATGGGTATAAATAGGGATAGTACCCGAAGTCTCTAAGATAAAGATAACGTAGAAACTTCTTTTGTACTTTCTCTACCATAGAAGTGTACGTTGCATCCCCTGGTCCCCATATTATTGAGCCACTTTCCAAAATACTACGTACTAGGCTAAAATATAGCAAGCGAACCACGGCAGAGCTGCAGAAATGCCTGGAGTTACAAAGCACAAATCCAAGCATTCTCAAAGCCCTGCTGCATATCGTTTCAATATGAACGTGAAATGTTAAGTGTGGGTCAAAGGTTATTCCCAAATCTTTCGGTTCAGAAATATGTTTAAGAGAACATTGGGACATCCTATAGTTGTAATAAATCACAGTGTTTGCTCTAGTATAGCACATTATGGCGCATTTCTTAAAATTAAAACCTAATTTGTTAATTTCACTCCATACCACGATAGCATTTATGTCTCTCTGGAGCTGTGCGCAGTTTTCTAAGGTCCGGATTCTTAAAAATAGCTTCAAGTCATCTGCAAATAACAAAAATTTCGCAAACTTTATAGCATGATGAATGTCATTAATAAAAAGGGAAAAAAGTAAAGGACCAAGATTAGACCCTTGAGGAACCCCAGAGTTTGTGGGAAAGTACGACGAGTTAGAAATACCATACGTTACGTATTGCTGTCTACTTGATAAATAGCTTACAAATAAATTTAAAATTTTTACCGAGAATCCAAAACGGTCTAATTTATTTAAGAGTATCAGCGGGTCTACGGTATCAAAAGCCTTTGCGAAGTCGTTGTATGAGACGTCAACTTGGTTGTTACCGTCAAGAGCTTGAGATACATATTCCGTAAAGACCATCAGATTTGACACAGTCGATCTGCCAGATCTAAAACCATGTTGTTCGTCTGTTAAATAAGGTTCTACTTGGGCGTAGATATATTTATGAATTATTAGTTCGAACAATTTTGCCGGAGAGGAGAGGATCGCTACTGGTCTGTAGTTAGAGACCAAATATTTATCCCCATCTTTATACAGTGGTGTAACTTTAGAGATCTTCCATAAATTAGGAAATGTTCCCGTGCTAAGTGAAAAATTAAAAATGTAAAGTAGGGGTATTAATAAAGGCTCTATACAACCCTTTAATAAAAATGACGGAATAAAATCAGGTCCAAATGACGTTTTCGCTTTGAGTTTTTTAACTGCAGCTAACATATCAGATTTTGTGATGTTAGGAATATCAACATTCTGCGCTGCTGATGATGTATAAGTCCCCGGTTTAAATGAACTTAAATCCGTAACTTGCTGACTGTAAGCCGATATATTATATATTGTTAATGTTTTACAACTCTAAACAGAAGTGCACTAAAGTAACATTTATCAAAATCTTTACAACAATTTACACACGTTTTTTGATTAGTTAACCTTCACGTATTAATAGACTTTACTAAAATTCTTTAATTTAACTTCTTAAGTTTACGTTTTTTAATGTCAATACAGCACAATAGTACCAACTGCTCCCAACCGTCTTTAGCCAGGTGTATGGCAACCCCAGTAGTTGTGCGTAGTGAGGATAAAGTAGATGGGGAAAAGAAGGTAAGGATGTAGGTGTGGGTGTCCACATCAGAGCCGGCCCTGAACCAAATGGCAACTGGCGCGAGTCATGTTTTGGCTCCCGTTTTCAAAACGTCCAACTGTTTTATTTCCCAGAACTTCCTCTCCTCCCCGCTCAGCATCCCAAAATTTAAAAATATATAAAAATAGTGCAGTAGCGCTGCTTTCGCCACTGGCGGTAGAAAGGAGAAAACAATGAATGATTTTCCTTATTTCAGCTGGCAGTGGCTCGGTCACCTTGCAGGAGGTGGAATTGTCTTTCTTCAGCAACCAGCAGTGCCGTCAGAGCTTCGGAGTGACGAGGACCATGAAGCAAGGTGTCATCCCGCAGCAGCTCTGCGCCGGCAATTCTGATGGCGGGAAAGACACGTGCAGCGTTAGTCTAATTGTGTTTTCATTTTTACATACTTACTATTTATTTTGTGGACTATTTTAGCGACCTACCTACCTATTTGAAAATTACAAAAAAAAAAAAATTATAAAAATTGAAATTTTATTAATTTTTAATATTTTTAAAAATTGATATTTTTTTTACATTTTTTTTTTTTACGATAGAAAAGGATTTAACTTTTTGAATACTTTATAAACGAAAACACACAAATTTATTGGTGTTATATTTAATAGAAGTGTGATTTTTTCGTGTAATGGCATTAGAGGAGTACCTACTGTGGCCGGTGTGAGTTCAGTATTTGTGGTGCAAGAGGTCCGTTGTCCTGTAATATCGTATCGGTTTACCGTCAAGTGTTTATCTTTCAGGGAGACAGCGGTGGACCTCTCACTATTAACCTGCCAACCAATAGGCTGAAGGACTGTATCCATCACCAGGTTGGAATCACCTCCTTTGGGATTGGATGTGGTTCCACCATTCCCGCCGTGTACACTAGAGTCAGTCAATATCTAGACTGGATTGAGAAGATCGTCTGGCCATAAGTAAGTACGACGCAAACTAACCTAACATAACCATACATAACGTTGCTACGACTTGTTGAAGATACCACATGGCAAAACAAATGTTCTGGCATAGCATGACTTTACAGGAGGAATTGTGTTATTAAATTAAATTTTAAAAAAGAGATGTTCTTAATATTAAAACAAAAATAAATGCTGTTAAAGAAAAAGACAGGTTGATTACTACACAGCATAATGTTTTGTGTCAGAAAAAAAATAATGCACCTAGTGGAGTACCACAGGGTTCATACTTTGGTTCAATCTTGTTTACACATTAATTTATTTTTTATCGATTTTATGTCCGTGTTAAATCTTTCCAATGGGAAAATCTAAACCCTTCCACACACATTTCCACAAATCATCATCTAGTCAATCAACATTATGCAAGTCCATTATATAAGTGAAATAAATACAAAACAATACAAGAACAACACGTCAACTCACCAGAGATCAAATGGGAAAATTATTCACCGACTCCAGATATTTTCATATCAGAGGGTTCGGCTCAGTAGAACTCCTAACAGGGCCTATAAATCCTACTGATCCCTCAACATAAATATTTAAAAAATCTTTCGTTATCCAACATGTATTCAAAATGACTTATATTTCCATTTTTATGTAGGTATAAATTTTTTGATAGATCTAATAGAAATAAATTATAATTTTTTTTCTTCTTGATGTATTTATTTTACTTTTTTCAATGCCTCCAACTTTTTAGAACTATTTCAAATATTTATAATTGTAATATTCTCCCAACAAATTGTTGATTTTATACAGTGAAAACAGACTTCACTTAAATATATCAAAATTTTAAATGGTCAGATTTCTCGAATAAAAAATCCAGTGATCTTTACTGAAAATATTGATAACAAAGCTCTTGAAACTTACAACTTTAAGACTTGGGCATCACTTTTCAATCAAATCTTGTTGTTAATCATGTTGGGATTAATAGCTGGGTTAACTAGACATTTCAAAAATATTAATAGTTTTTTTTTTAATAAATTAAAGATTAAATATTCAAACCGTAATATTTAATTATTGAATACAATATTAGCGATTCCTAAATGAAAATTTGAAACAGAAAAATCAGAAAAAGATTTAATTAACACCATCATAAAATAGAGTTAGTGAATATAGTATGCTTAATTACTTATTTCATAACGCCAATTACCCCTCATAGCAGAGAACCTGACGTTAGCGACCCGAACTTAACATTATTTCAATCTCTATTTCAGAAATCTCATCAATTTGGAAAAATTTGGAGAATAATGGGACTCAAAAATGGACACAAAATTCTATCCAGTAATCAGAATGCTGGCACCTGACTAGCATAGGCCACATGACTCTGGAAATGCGCAATAATCTCGAGAGAAACTTTAAAATGGACTTCAAAGGCGATGAATCTCTGTTCAAACTAGCAGCTAAACCGAGTTTGTTTATTATTGTGATATAATTACATTAAATATCTGGCAGAACATAGTCCTTTCTATCGACATATGTAATAAACACCATTCGTGCCTAAGAGATAAATAAAGAAAAAGCCTTCGTTAATCTCAATATTATTTTACGAAAAATGACTGCTTTCTCTGCTATTTTCTTATTGAAACTTGGGTTAGGTAATCGAGACGAAATATAGAAAAATATTTATTTTTCAGTTAAAAACGATGTGAGTATTTATTTTAATTATTTGTCCAACAATTATTGGGAGTCTAGAATAAGGAAGAGACTTTCTCTTTCTCCTTTAGAAGAACCGTAAACAAGTTTAATCTCAAATGGTTCTTCAAAATAATTAATTGTATTATTGATTTGCCTACTTTAACTACGACTGCCTTTCAATGAATATCCCCTCACGTAGACTAGGAAATAATAACCTGCTCTTCCTTAGTCAACACTCAACTAATTATGGATACATATATTATAATAAAATAATTATGGATATATCTATATATAAAAAAAAATGTAAATGTTCGTTTGTTCAAAATCTTAAATCTCCGAAAGTTCCTCACTGATTGCTTTGTAATTTTGACACAACTTTGTATTTGAATCCGCATCTGTTTATATATATTATATAGATGTCACCTGTGATAAGTGAAACAAGCTGTTGTTGTAAAACAGTGCCTTCTGTTGAACGTAAAACCAAAACGCGCTATTGTTTCTCTATCTGCACACACTGCCTGAGCCACAGCAACGCGTGGCGGGGTACAGCTAGTATATAATAAACCCCTTCACAACTGAAACTGTGGGAATAGTAATCCTTACCTAAAATAGCAAAATAGTTATCAGATTTCAGCAGGACAGATTTGGAAATAATAAGTTAATGCGAATACTTAGTTGTATGTTTGTTTTTAATTCTTCTCACTCAAAAAAAAAATTTTTACATGGTTTTTCCTCAATTGGCCTTTAGAATATTAATTATCCAAATAAATTTATATAATATACCTACTTTTATAAATCTTTACAATTTAATATTACGTTCAATTAATATTACATACGAAATAATTAATACTTACGAAACAACTTAAATAACCAAAGAAATTGATGTCATGATTAGTTTCTTAGAAAAGGCACTGCCTAGTTAGAAACTAATGTGGACTGGGACATAATGTATTCAGGCCTGCATTACAGCTTATCCTCGACGTACTTTGACCTGAACTTGTAGTTTGTACTTGTATTATTACATATCAATGTGCATAATGTATACAATACCCGTGTTCACATTATTTGTACAATGACAAAAATGTATAATAATAAATAAATAAAATAAATTCATATTTTTCCAGAATACGTACCTAGAGTGGTGAACTCAAACCATTACCTTGATTTTTGGTACAAGTCTAATTGATTTTTGTCTGTCACTAAGCAAGTGAATAAATACTGGTAGTAAAGAAGCAGTTATAACCTTACGCTCGTAACGGCAGCCCGTCCCACGGTACTGTCTTCGCGCTTTGTTACACCGCAACGTAACACTTTCATGACGGTAGAAGAGTTGTTAAGTACGCTAAAAAATGAAGTTCAAAAAATACAAACCGTTAAAGACTCGAAAACCAAAACTAATATCGAAAAAATTATCATTGATCTTGACAATGAAGTGAAATCTGAAATATTAAAAATGCAACAACAAATAATTCAACTACAAGACAAACTTATCGAAAAAAACGACCAACTGGTGGGAAACTTTGAAAAAATAATGAAAAGCGCAACAACACCATCCTATGCACAGGTATTATCAACAACCAAAGTCACTCCTCGAGAAGAAGAGAGATTCTCAATCATCATTTCGTCGACCAAAAATAATGCTAAAGCAGAAGAAATTGAAAAGATAATTAAAAAAGAAATAAATTTAAGTAACATAAAGATAGGAATAAATGGTTTGAGAAAAACAAAAGAAGAAAAAATAATAATATCATGCCCAAAAAAGGAATATGCAAATACCTTAACCGCCGAAATAAAAAAACTGAATACCGATTTGGTGGTAAATGAAATTCAAAAGAAAAGACCAAAAATAATAATAAAAGGATTAAAATCCAATCTTACTGAAGACGAATTAGTTTGCGGAATAATTACCCAGAACGAAGGAATTGAAGATGTTTACAAGGAAAGTGAAGACAACAAAATCACACTTATAACGGAGATAAAAAACACAAACATAAACGAAAAGCAGCGCCAGTTCACTAGCTACATCATGGAAACTAGTGGCAAAATGCGAAAAAGTCTCCTTGCACTCGGTAAACTAAATATACAGTTTCAACGAGTAAAAATTGAAGATTGCGATCCACTGACTCAATGTTTTCATTGCTGTATGTTCATGCATACGGCTAAAAGATGCCTACACCGAACCAGCCCTCCAATTTGCCCACACTGCATGGGCGACCACATCCTTTCAAAATGTCCGGGAAGAGATAAAACAGTACCAGCATGTGTAAACTGCACCAGACAAAATTCTAAATATGGAGAAAAAAACACCACGGACCACGCAGCCAACAGTATTAGGTGCAACTATAGAAACAAAATGCTGAAAATTGCGAGGGATCGCATCGATTACGACTAATGATGCATATTATTAATTACAAGTGTAACGAAAACCTAAATAATATGCACAATATTTCAAAAAAATATTACGAAAAGCCCGCCCGCAAAGTGTTGGCTTGTACATTAACACGCAGTGATAATGTACAAGCCAACACATATAATATTATAATTGCAAATGTGAAGTGTATTCCCAGCGCCAACATTATTGTTAATTTTATTACTACCTCAAAATGAACGACTTTATAATAAACGCAATAGATAATACATATAAAATAGACGAAAGGATTTTTGACTCGGTAAATAATACAAACGATTTTATAGATATAAAACCTACAGCCAGCCTAATAATAATACATATGAACGTTAGATCTTTGGAAAAAAATTTCGAAGAATTTCTAATAACTATTAAGCAATTAAATAGACTTGACTGTATAATATTATCAGAAACGCATTCATCGAGTGAAATTAATTATAATATACCGGGCTACTCGTACTATGCAACAAAATATAAAATTAACAGAAATAGCGGCGTCGCCATATTTGTATCAAATATTTACGCTGTCACAAGTGTAAATGAAATAATGGTGAGTAATGTCAATTTATTAATTAAAATAAAATAACTTTGTTTAAATACCACTTTATTGTATATATTTATAACCAACCGGTTTCAGTTCAGCCCGAACCTTCATCAGGGTTAATAAAAACATATTAAATTAATTACAGAGGTGTATGGGTACTTATAGTTAAGCTGGAAGAGGGAGAGAGAACATCAACTTTGGTGGGGGTGGAAGACTTAGGTAGGAGAGAGGGGGTAAACATAGGTGCAGGAAATGGAAATATATTTAAAATGGGGCTGTTTGTTAAATCTAATTGTTTATTTAGTAAATTGATTTTATTGACTTTAAGGGATTTTTTTATCTCGAGTGCTTCTAAATTGTTGAGGCGTAGACCTATCCCGTTTCTATGTAATACTTCTACACCTGAAGGCTTATCAAATGAGTGATCTTTATCTATTAAATGTGTTGCAAATTCCGAAAAACCTATGTTGTTTAAGCATCTCAAGTGCTCAACTACCCGCGTTTGAACATTTCTTGCAGTTTTACCAATGTAAAATGCTTCGCAGTCATTACATTTAAGTTTATAGATGCCAGAATGGCTTAAATTATTTTCTTTATCTTTTGAGTTAATTAAAAGTTTACCTAGGTTATTATTGGTATAAAAAGCGGCTTTAATTTCTGTTGGAAATTTTAAAACACATGAGGACGAGAAATTATTAATGTATAAAATTCTACGCCAACCATGGTTTTTGTTTACTGCGATGTTGGGGATACTATTGTACAGGAATTTATTACAAAATATGAGTCGTTGTTTTTTTGCAAGGATTTTATCAATTAAGGTATGGGTATATCCGTTATTTATGGCGATAGATTTGATTATAGAGAGTTCAATATTGAAGTCAACTTTAGATAGCGGAATAGTGACAAGTCTGTGGACCATAGAATGGAAGGCAGAATGTTTATGGGAAATGGGATGGTTAGAAGTACTATGAATGACTGTATCGGTAAAAGTAGGTTTTCTATAAATATTAAAATTAAATTTATTATTAATAATGGAAAGGGATAGGTCTAGAAAATTTAAACTGTAATTAGTACCTATTTCTACTGTAAACTGAATATTTTTATGGAACGAATTAAGGAGGGACAAGAAGGAATTAAGTTGACGTTCTGTACCTTTCCATATGCAAAAAATGTCATCAACATAACGTTTCCACATAAAAACGTTATTTAAAAGAAGTGAGTTAGAACTAAAAATATTTTTTTCCAAGTTATCCATGAAGATGTCAGCAAATAGAGGACTCGTAGGAAGACCCATGGGTAGTCCGTATTTTTGTTGGACTATAGCGTCATTAAATTTAAAGTAGTTTTGGTTAAGACAGATGTTAAACATTCGGGCAAGATCGTCAGAAAGATCTTTTGGTAGGTTTGAATTTGTTAATAAATTAGACAGTATAGTTCTACATTCGGGTACAGGTACATTTGGGAATAAATTTACAACATCGAAAGAAACTAATTTACAGTTATTGGGTAGAGACAAATCTTTTAAATTATTGACTAATTCATAAGAATTCTTAATTGTATACACAGGGGAAAATACATTTGAATTATTAAATAAGTGAGTCACAAAGGAAGCTAATTTGTAATTTGGGGAATTACAGCATGATACTACAGGTCTAATGGGGCTATTAGTTTTGTGGATTTTTAAGAATCCATATAGTCTTGGGATTTTTGGGTTTTTCGTGAGGAATTTGACATTATCATATGACAGATCTTGAAAAACTGGGGATTTACAAACTTTTAATGCGTTTTTGATGTGTTGTTGAAACTTATTAGTAGGGTCAGTTCGTAGAGTTTCGAAATTGTCATTACTGATGAAGTTGTGCACTTTAGAGTTGTATTCCGAACGGTTCATTATTATTATTGTATTGCCTTTGTCGGCTTTTGTTAACACTAAATTTTCATTTGTTAACTTTTTACGAATATTGTTTGCTTGTTGATTATCTGGATAAAACTTTGGAATATATTTAGGGATTAAATCTTGAAGAATTTCAGCACTCTTATATTGGTATGTAGTTGGAAAGAATTGTAAGGCTGTCTGCATGTCCACTGCTACATTTTCAATCGCACTGTTAACATTATTTTTAGTATAGTGAAGGTTGTGTTTTAAACCTTTTGAGAGTAATGTAATCTCTTTTGGGGTAAACTGTACAGAAGATAAATTTTGTACCCGATCATAAAATGTATGTTGTGAAGATGGTGGTTGGTTATCACTAGTTTTAGAATTACAGAGATTTTTTAGTTTTTTTTCCAGGATTAAACGTTTTTTGAATGATTCTATTGAAACATAATTCCTAATTTTATCGTCAAAGAGATCCCATTCAACTGGGTGGAGATTATGCACTAATTCAATATGTAAAATTTTGACTTTTAATTTAATGTTATTTCTTTGTTTATATGCATTAAAAAAATCTTCTTTTAACCACGCCATTTTAGCTTTATGAATTGAAGAGGACACTGGTAAATTATTGTTAAAACTTGAAGTCAAATAATGGTTGAACACTTTCATTTTAATACACTGTTTATAAAAGTTGATATTGATACACATAATTCTGTATTTAATTGAATATTTTTTATACATTATTGCTTGTTTGGCCGTACTCGCCGATATTAATTTTTCACTTGTAGCAATTTTATGATCGGGTACAAAATTTATCTTCTGTACAGTTTACCCCAAAAGAGATTACATTACTCTCAAAAGGTTTAAAACACAACCTTCACTATACTAAAAATAATGTTAACAGTGCGATTGAAAATGTAGCAGTGGACATGCAGACAGCCTTACAATTCTTTCCAACTACATACCAATATAAGAGTGCTGAAATTCTTCAAGATTTAATCCCTAAATATATTCCAAAGTTTTATCCAGATAATCAACAAGCAAACAATATTCGTAAAAAGTTAACTAATGAAAATTTAGTGTTAACAAAAGCCGACAAAGGCAATACAATAATAATAATGAACCGTTCGGAATACAACTCTAAAGTGCACAACTTCATCAGTAATGACAATTTCGAAACTCTACGAACTGACCCTACTAATAAGTTTCAACAACACATCAAAAACGCATTAAAAGTTTGTAAATCCCCAGTTTTTCAAGATCTGTCATATGATAATGTCAAATTCCTCACGAAAAACCCAAAAATCCCAAGACTATATGGATTCTTAAAAATCCACAAAACTAATAGCCCCATTAGACCTGTAGTATCATGCTGTAATTCCCCAAATTACAAATTAGCTTCCTTTGTGACTCACTTATTTAATAATTCAAATGTATTTTCCCCTGTGTATACAATTAAGAATTCTTATGAATTAGTCAATAATTTAAAAGATTTGTCTCTACCCAATAACTGTAAATTAGTTTCTTTCGATGTTGTAAATTTATTCCCAAATGTACCTGTACCCGAATGTAGAACTATACTGTCTAATTTATTAACAAATTCAAACCTACCAAAAGATCTTTCTGACGATCTTGCCCGAATGTTTAACATCTGTCTTAACCAAAACTACTTTAAATTTAATGACGCTATAGTCCAACAAAAATACGGACTACCCATGGGTCTTCCTACGAGTCCTCTATTTGCTGACATCTTCATGGATAACTTGGAAAAAAATATTTTTAGTTCTAACTCACTTCTTTTAAATAACGTTTTTATGTGGAAACGTTATGTTGATGACATTTTTTGCATATGGAAAGGTACAGAACGTCAACTTAATTCCTTCTTGTCCCTCCTTAATTCGTTCCATAAAAATATTCAGTTTACAGTAGAAATAGGTACTAATTACAGTTTAAATTTTCTAGACCTATCCCTTTCCATTATTAATAATAAATTTAATTTTAATATTTATAGAAAACCTACTTTTACCGATACAGTCATTCATAGTACTTCTAACCATCCCATTTCCCATAAACATTCTGCCTTCCATTCTATGGTCCACAGACTTGTCACTATTCCGCTATCTAAAGTTGACTTCAATATTGAACTCTCTATAATCAAATCTATCGCCATAAATAACGGATATACCCATACCTTAATTGATAAAATCCTTGCAAAAAAACAACGACTCATATTTTGTAATAAATTCCTGTACAATAGTATCCCCAACATCGCAGTAAACAAAAACCATGGTTGGCGTAGAATTTTATACATTAATAATTTCTCGTCCTCATGTGTTTTAAAATTTCCAACAGAAATTAAAGCCGCTTTTTATACCAATAATAACCTAGGTAAACTTTTAATTAACTCAAAAGATAAAGAAAATAATTTAAGCCATTCTGGCATCTATAAACTTAAATGTAACGACTGCGAAGCATTTTACATTGGTAAAACTGCAAGAAATGTTCAAACGCGGGTAGTTGAGCACTTGAGATGCTTAAACAACATAGGTTTTTCGGAATTTGCAACAAATTTAATAGATAAAGATCACTCATTTGATAAGCCTTCAGGTGTAGAAGTATTACATAGAAACGGGATAGGTCTACGCCTCAACAATTTAGAAGCACTCGAGATAAAAAAATCCCTTAAAGTCAATAAAATCAATTTACTAAATAAACAATTAGATTTAACAAACAGCCCCATTTTAAATATATTTCCATTTCCTGCACCTATGTTTACCCCCTCTCTCCTACCTAAGTCTTCCACCCCCACCAAAGTTGATGTTCTCTCTCCCTCTTCCAGCTTAACTATAAGTACCCATACACCTCTGTAATTAATTTAATATGTTTTTATTAACCCTGATGAAGGTTCGGGCTGAACTGAAACCGGTTGGTTATAAATATATACAATAAAGTGGTATTTAAACAAAGTTATTTTATTTTAATTATTATAATTATGTATACCCACAAAGTGTTTGCTACAAGTGATAAATCAATTTATTAAACTTGGAGATAAATTTTATGAATTATTAATTTAATATCATTGCTATTTATCGGACACACTCTTCTGCTATAACCACGTACATAGAAGAATTAAAAAAATATTACAACATCATAGAAACAAAAAAACAATACTCATCGGAGATATTAACGTAAATATCGCTAATGACTACTCCTCTAACGATAAAGATAACTATTTAAATATGTTAGCAGAATTAAATTACATTTCATGTATAAATTCATACACCAGAAACATTATCGGACAACGACCATCTTGTATCGATCACATATTCACAAACACCAAAGATATACAAAATATATCATCTGCGGTAATTAAAACAACTGTAACGGATCATTTTGCATGTATATTTAAATATGACTACAAACATCAAAACCTCCCATTACCAACCACAACGGCCGTTAATAATACTGATAAATACAACTATAATATTAATATAAATTCTCTCACTAAAATATTAAGTAACGAAAAAGAATGGCAAGAAATATATCAATGTAACGATGTAGAAGAATGCTGCAAAATATTTGATAAAAAACTGAGTTTTCACATAAATGCTTGTAGAAATATTACATCTAACAAAACATCTTCAAAACTAAAGCCAATCAAACCATGGATAACTCATGGATTAATCATCTCAATTAGACACAAAGAAACACTCTACAAACAATATACAAAACAACCGGAAAATATAACATTACAAAAACATTTCAAAGCTTATAAAAAAAACTTACATATCTAATAAAAAACACAAAGGATGACTACTACAAACAAAAACTTGAATTATCTGGAAATGACAGTAAAAGGATTTGCTCCATCATAAATGAAATTGTCGATAAAAAACATTTAAAAAATAAAACAATCAACAGTGTAAACCATAATGATTCAAAAATCTGCTGTAAAGATAAACCTCTAGAAGCCGCAAATGTATTTAACAATTTTTTTGCTAATGTAGGAAAAAACCTCGCTAAAAAAATCCAATAAGGCCTTACCCCAAATGACCCAAATACTACAGTAAATAATGAGCATAAATTTGAATTATTTCAACCGACAACACCAGAAGAAATTGAACAAATTATTTCAGGTATGAAAGGAGGTTCTGCCCCTGGTTTTGATGGGGTCACAATACAAACACTGAAATGTATAAAATCACAAGTATCAAAACCATTAACTCATATAATCAATACAAGTTTTCAAAGCGGAGTTTTTCCATCCATGTACAAACAATCTGTAATTATACCAATATTTAAAACCGGCAATCCGGAAGAACCAACCAATTACCGCCCTATTTCCTTACTATCAAACATTGCAAAAATATTTGAAAAAATTGCCAAAAAAAGAATAACTCAGTTCATAAAGATTAATAATATAATTCACGAAAACCAGTTTGGATTCATGGAAAACAAAAGCACAAAAGACGCCATTGCTAAATTATCTAGTACCATACAAGACGCTTTAGACAAATCTTTAAAATGTGTTGGTATTTTTGTTGATCTCCAAAAAGCCTTCGACAGCATATCTCATGTCAAACTAATACAAAAATTAAAGATCGTGGGTTTTAATGACACAGCATTAAGTTGGCTAAAAAGTTATCTTCACCAAAGAACACAAGTAGTAAAAATTAATCACGCATCTAGTCTACCACTCACAAGTGATTTTGGGATACCACAAGGTACTGTTTTGGGTCCATTACTTTTTTATCATGTACGTAAACGACATTTTTAAACAAAACCTCAGTGGAACAGTTATATCTTACGCAGATGATACAATTATCATAATTAAGGGTAATGACTGGAAAATTGTAAATGAAAATGCAAATAATGACATCCAAATCCTAAAAAACTGGTTCGATACAAACCTACTTACAATTAACGCAAAAAAAACAGTTTATATACCATTCACAATAAATAAATTCAAAACTTACCCCAACATTCATATAATAATACACAACAAAAAATGTAACAAAGATGTTTGTAATAAATCATGTACCATACTAAACCAAACAACTGAAGTAAAGTACCTCGGTGTAATTGTAGACCAACATATCAAATGGAACAGACACATATGTGAACTTGTCAAGCGCATTAGAAAATGTATCTATATATTCATTAGATTAAGAAATGTTCTCAAGCTAAACAACCTGAAAAAAGTCTATTACGCACTAGTCCAATCATTACTTCAGTATGGAATCATTGGGTGGGGAGGTGCATATGAAAAAATTTTAAGCTCTGTAAAAGTGGTACAAAAACTAATTATCAAAGTAATTTTGAAAAAAAAACCAACATTCTCTTCAGCATCACTGTTCAAAATTTTCGAAGCACCAACAATTGAAGACCTCTATAAAAAAGATGCAATATTACAAATATATAAAGAAACTGTAATAAAAAAACTTAAATTTAACTCATCCTTAAGGCATAATTTTAACATCCAAATTCCTCTATTTTCAACACAACAAATGCACAATAATTACATTTACAAAGGAATAAGATATTTTAATAGTCTTCCCGAAGAAGTGAAAAAAATACCAGATTTTATTTTATTCAAAAAGAAGGTCAAATTTATCTTTAAAAAAATTAATATCACCTATCAAATGTTATAACTTCAATTCATGTTACAACCAAAATTAACGTCACAATCCTCTTTTAAGTTCATATTTATTGTACCGTATTTATGTTAATTAGTGATATAAACATGAAATAATTGTCAAATAACTCCTACGCCAAGCTCAAGAGCTAGCACTCTTCATTGGAGTAGAAATTCAATAACTTATGTTTTTCACTATTACCTATGATCATCTAATTTTATGTAAAATGTAACAATGTTAATAAAAAATAAAAAAAAATAAAAAAAGATAAACATTGAAATTGAAATTTAAATCTCCAATGGAATTCACACATTGAAGAAATTACAAATAAAATCGCCAGGTACATATAATCCGTAATATCCTCAACACAAACGACATTAAAAAAGTCTACGCCTTGTGTCATCCTATTATAGATGAATTATCCTGAAACGCTGTGAAAACATTAATCGCTAATCTCCCAACCATTTTCGGAATTCCCCAAGGAACTGGCCTTGGCCCTACACTGTTTATCTCCTTCGTTAATGATTTGTGAACCTAATAAATGATAACTAGTTGGGGTCTGCCTTGAGCACTCACAAAGAGCGGCTCAACATAACCTCAAAAGCAGTACTAAAGATAATTCTAAAAGTTCTAGTAGGAACTCCGATAGAAGAAATATTTAAAGTCTACAATGAACAAGAACTATATTCAAAAAATATTTCGTTTGAAATGAAAAAAAAATGATATCTAAAAACTCCTCTGCCCAACATAAATACTCAACCAGAGCAACAAGCCAAAATATACTGGTTTCTCCCAGTTTGAATACATCTTTTGAACAGAGAAATATTAAATTATTTGATATGAAATTATATAATTCTCGACTAAATCTAACAAAAAAATAACGGAAATGATCATACTTAAAACAAAAGTAAAAACATGGCTGATAGAACAAAAGTGATATTCAACTCAACGATCTAAAAACAATTTGAAACTAAATGAAAAAGTTTAAAACTACAGGCCGCCTCAGAACAGGAATAAAAAACAGGATACAAAAATAAAGTGAAATTAAGTTAAATAAAATGAAGTACAGGAACAGATGATGAATTACAGAAACAGGTGACACGAAGATGAAGACTCTGCAGCAAGAATCCTAGGTGGTGAGGAAACTGGACCAGCAGCTTCCTGCTTCCAGCTAACTGCTGCAGCGAGAGAGTGCACCGCGTTGACACAGTATCCTCACATAGATAACAGACCTTGGCAGCACCACTGAGACGTTCGTCAAGTCCATCATTCATCTCCATGTTATCTTGTTCGTGGTGATTGTGTTAGATTCACGTTTCACTTAAACACAGAGGGATGCGCGGGGAGCAAGTTCGGCAGTTTCCGTAATTTGACGAACGAATGCAGCGCGACAACTGTTGCCAAAGAAACGCAGTACAGCAGGAGTGCACAGGCTTTTAAAAAGGAGGGCCGGATACGAAGAAATCAAAACTCGTCATTAATATTATTGTTAAACTTAGTTTTATTATTTAAAACTGTGCCGTTATTTTTTTACGCATTCTTTAATAATATATTTTTACAATATTTAAATAACTGTAATTACCATTTAAGTCGTAATCTTGTACAAACTTAACTTAAATGGAAACACGTAAAATAATAATAAGAAAACAGTAAGTACATGAAAATGTTTTTCTTTAATATGAGTACATAATGATTGAGTGTTATAGGTTCAAGTTTTGATTTTAGTTTGCGTCGACACTAGAATAGAAGATAAAATTCAGTATCGGCTTTAAATTTACTTTCAGTCAGTCACTAATGATTTTTTCTTTGTATGAGTACGCATGTGTTTTATTAAGTTTGACTTCTGTGAAAAAGCAAAAGGGCAGTACGAACATGAAAATGGTTTTTCTTTAGTATGAGTAGACATATTGTGTGTTATTAAGCTTGACTTCTGTGAACATACATAGCTACAATAAGAACATGAAAATGGTTTTTCTTTTGTATGAGTTCGAATATGTGTTATTAAGTTTGACTTCCCTGGACATGAATAATCACAGAAGGAACATGAAAATGGTTTTTCTTTAGTATGAGTACGCATGTGTGTTATTAAGCTTGTCTTCTGTGAACACGCATAACTACAGTAAGGACATGAAAATGGTTTTTCTTTAGTATGTGTACGCATGTGCGTTATTAAGTTTGACTTGGAAGTAAGTTTTCGGTCACATTCAGTGCATGGGAAAGATTTTGAATTTTTTGTCCCTTGTGCTTTGCTTTTTTGTTGAACTGAATTCATATTATAAATTGGCTTTGCTGCTCCTAGAAGAGAAACAATATTTTTTTAAATTAATGCAGACATAGATAATATTAATTAAATACGATGAGAATTTGTAGCCGGTATGCTACTGCATTGTTAGAAAGAGCTTTGTAAAATATTATGTCTACTAATATAAATGAATACATGTTGTGACTGTGTACACCAAATACGCAAATATTTTAAAGCTACAATAACGTTTTCCATAAAAACGGATTACGTGAGTTCATGATTAAAAAAACACATCTAGGAAATTAGGTTTTACCCTCCGCCGTTTGGTGAATTCTTTCAGAATCTGTGTGATTCATTCCAATATCTGCATGCGATAATCCTCCTCCGTCCTTTTCTTGTATCCCTGGTTTCACCTTGATAGTGACTCTCTCTAGAATAGAATTCTCCGTTGTGTCTACAGTTCCAGAGCCCTATTCACCTGCAAACTGAGAGAATTTATCAAGCTTTACTTGGAATAAGTTTAGTTTCAGAGAGTGGGGCAGACACCACTAAGCAAACCTCCTGGCAGTCCTAGCACAGCAGTATCATAATAAATAGAAGTCAAGAATACACAAATGCGAATTTAAACCGTATTTTATTTTGTTGTAAGGAGGAATGTTGTGCAGGAAGTAACAGTAACAGAAAAACACCAGGAAAGTTTTGTTACCTTGAGAAAAGACAGGGAATCCCCGATATTTTATTATAACCTCATTTTGCCAAGTACTGTTTTTTTTTAATTTTTATTTTATGTAACACCTAACTTTTCGAATAAAAACGGAAAATGCTTGACTAAATGTTACGTTCACAAATGAGTCTACTACTAGAAATTAATGACTCTGCAAATCGAAATATAAGTTGCGTTCAGAACACAAAACTGGTTTAAGCTCAAGAAAAAATCTGCCCAAGATTCAACGATCTGAAATAATCGTTACACGAGGAACAAGTAAATGGTTTTCCTCGGAATTTTGCACCATATGGTGTGTAACTATAATTTAAATTCTACTCAAAATCATGTAAACGGTTTCCTTCGAAATGCGTAAGCAGATGAATCCGTATTTGGAATTTTAACACATCATTCAGAAGACAAAACTGCTTTTAACTTAAGATTGAATCTTTGTGCGACACTCCACACATGAACATGGTTTTCTCCGATGTTTGCACATGATCAGCTATCAGAATTTTAAACCTGCACAGCAACTGTAATTTTGTATTTTTCTGTGGGTTTTGTAATAATGCCTTAAAATGTATCTGGAACACCGTAAAAATAAAGAAATTTATTTTTATTTTTAACCAACCTCGCGGTCCGCAGGTTCTCTACTCCTGAAATTGCTACAAAGAGTTTTATTTAAGGGCGTACTAACCGTGTCCCACTTTTCTGCATATGAACCAAGTCAAATAACATCATAATATCTAATGTACGGTTCCTTGCCAAGAGCCAAGTCAGAAGTCATCAGAGAGAATTTCATAAGAGAATTTTTGTTATTTTTCTTTTAATTTCGTGTCAACTTGTCAAATATAAATAGTATAATTTGTTCAAGGGTTCGTTGACCATATTTATTTTGAAACATATCCACCTTTTTAATGTAAATACTACACAAGAGTCCCAACTGCTCCCAACCGTCTGGAGCCAGTGAGTGGAATCCCCAATTGTGGTATGTTGTGAGGCTGAATGTAGTGGTGAGCGGAAGGAGATAGGTTACTTGGCTATTCAGATCTGGTCACCAAACACAATTCTGAATAGTGGTCTAACACCAGAGCCCACACTGAGATTATCTTTCATTCTGGAACTTGCCGAATATGCTTCTTTAACTATATTATTTTATTATATATAAACCTTCCGGCAATAATTCTCAAGTGATAGTGAAAACCCTATCAAAGCCATAGCGTGGTTAAGAAGAACTAAGCGCACAAACAGACGCAGATAGTGACTATTTAGAGATTAGAGAACACACTTGTATTGTACAATGTACGTACATAGCCCACCCAATTATACTGATAGATAGTATATAATGTGTTTTATGAATTATTTTACGTATTCGTGTTTTGCGAACAGGAAAAAAAACAGTAAAATTTCGATCGCGTTGGCCTCGCTTATTATGAATATTTTTTAGATAAAACCTTTAGATTCACCTTAATTACTGTACGACACAACTTTTAACCTTCGGGGAGGTGGAAAATATTGCAATAAAAATTTCAATTACGTAAAACTAAAATTAGTTTTCGTTTTGTGAAACGAGACCGTCCATTTTCAAACTTTTATTTGTTTATTGTCAAATGTCATTTTGTTTTGTTGGTATTTCTGTTACTATAGGACAAAACGAACGGCTAGAAGTAGCTAGAGACAATCGCGCGGGCGTTTTTTTTAATGTTAAAAAATTCCGTCAAATTAGTATTTACCTAATATGCATGCATTATGTGCGTTGTGATTGAAATTTATTAGCTGGATTTTATTTTTTTACGTTCAAATTTTATTTAAGTAAACTATATCTGCGATGTTGAGCGGCTACGCTAAGTTCGTAATACAAAAGAAAGTGCCCCTTTTATAGCGCCTGCTCGCGTCAAGGCAAGAAAAACATCCCAGTTTTCAAGTAGTTTAGCGGCTACGCTAGGTTTGTGTAACATGGTTTGTGATTCAAAAGAAAAAGTCCCCTTAATACCGCCTGCTCGCGTCAGGGCAAGAAAAACATCCCAGTTTTCAATTAGTTTAGCGGCTACGCTAGGTTTGTGTAACATGGTTTGTGATTCAAAAGAAAGTGTCCCCTTTATACCGCCTACTCGCGTCAGGGCAAGAAAAACATCCCAGTTTTCAAATAGTTTAGCGGCTACGCTAGGTTTATATATATATATATATATATATATATATATATATATATATATATTTATCCCCTCTCGTACTATGTTGATCTCGCGCGACGGTACGCCAGGTATATGTTGATCCGTTTGCATTTGTTGATCCACCCCGGATATGTTGATCCACTACCCAAGCTGGCATACATATGTAAATCCCTACAGATCAACTTGTGTCATCGAGATTTTGCTGTAAGCCACGCCCATTTTTCGGTCGCATATACATTTTACACGATTTATTTTGTTGATCTATATATTTCTGACAAACTTGACCGCTTGCATGTGTTGTAACTTGTAACCGCCAATTTCGCGCGCGTTGTGGTACTTTTTAGATTCCGTTAGAACATCCATATTCTATGAAAATGACTCTGTACTTAAAGAGGATAGACTGCCTCACGCGTATTTATATTGAAATGGAACTTTCAAAAACGTCAAATCCATGCTTAAAAAATCTTTTGAACTTGATTAAACAAAAATGTAATTTTAATGCATCATTTACTACGTTTCGTGACTTAGCAGGGGTGCCCGGGTTCATGGGGTGAGATTTGTCTAAGTCATTTTATAAGAGAAATTTTGAACATTGATTGAATAAAATTTTATTTTAATGTATCTTTTACCATCTCTCCCGACGTAAGTTTCTTGTAATGATTAAGTTGAAACAAAGCGTAATATCCATAATATGTGCCTATTAAAATTGCGGTGATTAGATTGGTGAGAATTTAATTTTTCAAATTTTAAATTGAAATTGCTGAAAAATTTATTCCAATTTGTTTTTTTACTAAACATGGCTAAAGTCATTTCAAGCACCGATTCCAACCAACGATGTTTTAGTATATGTTCGTCAATCAACAGGAGCCATAATGTCTGTACATCAGAGCCCTCGAGAATTATTACAATTATGTGTACCGCCGCCCGGGAGCCATTTATTAGATAACCAATACACCTACCATTAGTCACCGCCAACGTTTTAGCGAGATAGTTGTTTATTTTTTGTATTTTTTTACATCGTCTCCACACAGGAGGCCCTAAGGAAAATCGTAACCCTCAAGGCCTATGTCATCTTTGTGAATGCTGTGTTGGGGGTATTTTGAAAGAAAGGAAGGTCAGTGAGTTCTGGGAAGGAAATAGGTATGGATGGGTGGGTAGTATTCTGAGGGTCAGTGTGTTCGAGTGATAAACATAAGATTCCAACTCTCCTACTGCGTTGCAAGGCGATGCGTTGAAAGAGGATTAATCGATCCGGCCCACCACGCATTTGGTAGGCAAGCGCATCCGCCGCCAAGAACCGAACAAACCTCACCCCATAAACCCGGGCACTCCTGCTAAGTCACCAAACATATCAAACTACTTGAGGTGGCTCTCGACTAGCAATCCGTAGGTCGCGGGTCCAAATAAATTTTATTAAAATTAATTTGCACTATTTTACAATTAGTGTTTGGTTATATCTGAATAGCCAGGTACTCTCCCACCTTCCTCCTCGTCATCTCCTTTGAGGTCTCCTTTGAGGATGCCATAGTCTCACTGGCTCCAGACGGAAGTTTTTGTAAGTCTCCATATTCAAATTCGGCGGTATGATTTTTTTATGTGACACCTCTCACTAGAGCGCCCCTGTCTTTACACGTTAAATACATAGAAACTATGTCGCCAACCGGTTGGGCAGCGTTATGAGGCGGGTTAAGGTAGGGGCTGTAGGAATGAATTTATTAATGCGGGTCTTAAAAGGCCCGGATTATATTGATAGCTCGTTCCACATGCGAGCCGACTTACGATAAAACGAGTCGGAGAAACGACCCGTTCATATATGTATAGATAACATCAACTTAACTGTGAACGTGTATTCCGCTCGGTCCGTCGAGTATCAAGCACGTGCACGGTGCACCGGGGATCAATGCTGCTAGCTCCTTTTAACAGGCTCTAATAAAATATCTGTAGAATAGACACAGCATACGCACATTTTGTCATACATGATTTTACCGTACATATGCCTCAGGGATCTCATTTCTACAGTATTCAGTCTACTTTCAGCCTTCTTCTGCCAGTTCCATGCCTCACTTCCGTATATTAGGGTAGGTACCAGCACTCCATTGTGGACTGCTAGCTTCGCTTCTTTGGACAGTTTTTTGTTAGCTCCAACCTCGTCCAATCATCCATTAATTACCCATTATAACCAAGAACCCGGCCACCCCTACTAAGTCACGAAGCGTAATCAGGAGAGATGGTAATAGATGCAAGTTCAAAATTTCCCATATAACATTATGCCTTTTGCCGCCATTTTGGATTTTGATGGTCAAAAGGTATCCCTCAACCAGTCTCTTTCGATCCGGCCCGCCACGCAGTAGGTATTTTTTATGGATTTGATTTTTGCGAAAGTTTCGTTTCAATCTAAATACGCATACATTTCTTATAAACAATTCAAGCAACATATATTAGGGTAGGTACCAGCACTCCATTGTGGACTGCTAGCTTCGCTTCTTTGGACAGTTTTTAGTTAGCTCCAACCGCGTCCAATCATCCATTAATTACCCATTATAACCAAGAACCCGGCGTCCCCTACTAAGTCACGAAGCGTAATCAGGAGAGATGGTAAAAGATACAGGTTCAAAATTTCCTACATAACAATATTCCTTTTGCCGCCATTTTGGATTTTTATGGTCGAAAGGTATCCCTCAACCAGTTTATTTCGATCCGGCCCGCCACGCAGTAGATGGGAAAACGCATCCGCCGCCAGGACCTAGACAAACCTCACCCTATGAACCCGTGTACCCCTGCTAAGTTATGATTTTTTTATGGATTTGTTTTTGCGAAATTTTCGTTTCGATCTAAATACGCATACATTTCTTATAAACAATTCAAGCAACACACGTCATTTTGATTTGAAACGGTACCATTTCACAGTCATTTCATGCGATATTCGACTCTAGAGACTAATACTTTGAGTTCAATATCACAAAAGATTACGGAATCACATGAAACCTTGTGATGAACAGTCCACCGATTGCCCCTTGATTGGTTCATTTAGTAAAACCATATATAGGGACACAGATCAACTTTGTCTAATAACTTCTTACCTGTATCAACATACTACGGGAATAGATCAATATATATGAGATCAACATAAGTATGCCAATTTGGGTAGATCAACATAAATTATGCATCCGATTTCCATACAAATTTTGAAAATTTTACTAACAGTATATCAAATGGTTTTTCTGGCAAACTGGCAACATTGATAATTATTGTACCACTGTTGTCAATTCATTCAGATGTATTCCATAATAGCCAAGTTATATGGTGTTTAAGGTGGATCAACTTAGTCTAACAACTTCTTACTGGATCAACATAATACGGGAAGAGGACTATATATATTTATATATATATATTTTATATATATATATATTATATATATATATTTTGAGATATATATATATATATATATAATATATATCTCAAAAACCATGTTACACAAACCTAGCGTAGCCGCTAAACTATTTTAAAACTGGGATGTTTTTCTTGCCTTGACGCGAGCAGGCGGTATAAAAGGGACACTTTCTTTTGAATCACAAACCATGTTACACAAACCTAGCGTAGCCGCTAAACTAATTGAAAACTGGGATGTTTTTCTTGCATTGACGCGAGCAGGCGGTATAAAGGGGGCATTTTCTTTTTCATCATAAACCATGTTACAAAAACTTAGCGTAGCCGCTCAACATCGCAGAAATAGTTTACTTAAATAAAATTTGAACGTAAAAAAATAAAATCCAGCTAATAAAATTCAATCACAACGCACACAATGCATGCATATTAGGTAAATACTAATTTGACGGAATATTTAACATTAAAAAAAACGCCCGCGCGATTATGTTTCTAGCCACTTCTAGCCGTTCGTTTCGTCCTATAGTAACAGAAATACCAACAAAACAAAATGACATTTGACAGTAAAGTTTGAAAATGGACGGTCTCGTTTCACAAAACGAAAGCTAATTTTAATTTTACGTAATTGAAATTTTTATTGCAATATTTTCCACCTCCCCGAAGGTTAAAAGTTGTGTCGTACAGTAATTAAGGTGAATCTAAAGGTTTTATCTAAAAAATATTCATAATAAGCGAGGCCAGCGCGATCGAAATTTTACCAAAAAAACTTGTACTAAAAGTATCTAACACTCTCGTAATATAAATAATGACACGTCATCAGTATTTACAGGTAGTTAGTACTCACGGCCGGTTTCGTGTGTCGCTGCCACGGAGAAAGAGCGTTTGAATCAAATTTTAACTTATCTCTGTCTTATGTTCGGGTAATTCAAAATATACTGACGATTACAGCTTCAGGTGATAGTATATTTTTGTTTGCCAATTTTGACAGCTATCAGGAATTACTACGTATTCCAGAGACCCATTCAATAAAAGCGTAGACTTTTGAGGTTATAAATCCTATAAGCAAACTTAGCCGGTGTTGCCAGCGTATGAAATATCGCCGCTCCTTATTATTTTTTATCACGCCATTTAAGTACCTACTCTGCGACAAGTGACTAACTGCTAGCATTGACAAATCGGTAATTAATTAAGTTGGTTTTAAAAAACATAATCTTCTTCCTTTTGGAAAAAATAA
Organism: Hesperophylax consimilis; assembly: GCF_061612785.1. NCBI lineage: Eukaryota > Metazoa > Arthropoda > Insecta > Trichoptera > Limnephilidae > Hesperophylax > Hesperophylax consimilis. Next base: position 13,791,934 of record NC_142852.1, read on the forward strand.
ACGCAAGCTAATAGGGGTATTTCAGCAATTAACCCGTATGTGCTCAACTTTATTTTTTTTTAATTTTTCTTATTATATGTCCATTTTAGTATTCGATTAAACTTTAATAATGATGTAGTGTACAATTTTTTGTTAAAATTTTATTTTTTTATAGAGAAATCGACCGCCCCAAAAATGGGGCGCTGGGCGCATTACCGAGCATAAAAAAAATGTTAGGTAGTTGAGAATAAAAATGGGATTATAGTATAAAATGAATGTATCAAAAAATATAATAATGACAAAATCTTAAAACTAAGCACAACATTCTATAAACTCTAAGTATGAAAATTGACAAAACAGTTTGTGTGACAACCAACATCACACTTCCTGCACTTCTTAGTCGTATTTTTGTGGCACTCGGCACAACGAATTTGTGTAAGAATTGATACTATCAAATGCTCTACACCATCCAGCCTGAGTCCATCTGGGACTATTCGTCTTTTGGTCGTTTGCTTCAGTGGTCTACCGATAGAACGTGCTGATGAATATCGACCAAGGTAAGTTCGGGTAACTTCTCGTATAAATGCCAGGTATTCTAAATATCCTTTTTGCCTGACCGGCTGGAGACAATTTGTAGAGCTGGTATGCATTGTTCATGGATACATTCAAAGGCCACATCAAAAGTTGCCAGTACCATTTTTTGCGATTGATACTTATCCTATAGCAACCGATGTTTTGGTCAAATCGATCCACTCCGCCCATTTACTTGTTATATTGTAAAAAGCACGACGGTTGTTGGATGGCATCTCTTTTCTTTTCACTGCTAGACCGTCGCTGAGCCGAGCCCAACGGGCTGACTCCTTCGCAGGTGGATGCTACAGTTACCACACTGTTGTCGTTGTATTGGACCAAGGAGATACCTGATATTTGATCAGTCAGTTGATAGTAACTGCCACGCGCTTGCTTTTTCATTTGTGCAGTATCTTTCAGAGGCGCCTTTTCAACACGATTCATACGAATGGTACCTGTAGCTTGATTGCCTGCTTTTTTGAGGTGGGTAAGCAGTCGGAGAGACATAAAAAAAATGTCCATGTAAACATGGACTTTTTTTCCTGCCGGTAACTTTGCAATAAGGTTAGTTACCACAGAATCTCCAACTCCTAACTCGGGATTAGTGTTTCCTGTACTCGCGCCTTGGTAAGGTTCAGCTTGTACAAGGTAACCAAGTCGTAAAGCCATGCATCAACTCTTGAACCCAAACCGTATTGGTTTGCCATGTATATGTTGTTTGGTGGTGTGGTGTCCATAATAAGGAATCATTGATTCGACGACACTCACTTCCGGAAATTGTGGAGAATATGCCATCCACTTCCACAAAAAAAAAAAAAAACAATTGCTACTTATATTTTTATTATATATAAAAAAGTAATTCTTCATGCATCCAAATTGTAACAACTGATAAGTATGTATAGTACTGTCAATTTGATAGTGCTCCCTCCCTAAACACGAGAATTTCTCAATTAGGGAGGTATTGTTACCACTAATATTATATATTATATATATTGTTAATTATGTATTATATGTATATTGGTTAATAAAACTTTTCATTCAGTATCTTCCACAATGGCCTGACCTTTGTGAACTTGTCCTCAGCATCTAAAACAGCATTGTCAAAAACATGAATGAAGCGCATGATTTGCTCAAATCTGGAACTGGAAATTGATTCAGCAACACCAGGGTGGTAAGTATCTGAGCCAGTATCCCAATACATTCTATTTCTGGCATAAACACAATAACCACTCAACAAAAATATGCCTATAACCAGGCGCAGTTCCTCTGTTGTCACATCAAAATTATTGTTGCCAACAAAGACTGCATATTTTTTTTAGTTCTCAACAAACATATTTATGAATTCTTCATCATAAAACAATTCAAACGACTCCACTGGTAATTTGTTAGTTTTCAAGAAATTAGGTTGTGTCCATTCTTGTCTACTGTGCTCTGATAGGTCTTGTTCTTTCCAATCTCTTTCCATTCTTATATTTCTACTTCTCAAGCTGAAAAAACAATTTAGGGACAATTAAAGTATGCTGTTATGATATTATTTTTAACAATATTTGATAATCTTTATGTACAACTGTAGAATAACGAAAGTTTATATCGATAGAAACACTTCTTAAATGTGTACACTGCCGCGCTCACCGCCCCTAAAATGGGGCGCACAACAAAACTGTCTAGACTGATATCGGAATATAGCATAATTAAACTATTTACATTATTATTTTATAGTATACATATTATACAATGACATAATGTCGCATTTGCAGCAAAACTATGGAAATAAATTACATTTACTTACTTTTTTTTCCGCAACATTGCTACAAGGACCACTATGACACTTTTGACGTGAATAATGAAAAACAAAATGGCGTCTCGCGAGTAAAAAATATCTATTAGTGTTGCAAGGAATCATAATAAATAAATTATTAGTCACAAAAAAAACAAAAGCATGTGATATTGTTTTAATCGGAAATTACTAACCGTTTTAAAAATGGGGCGTTTGACACATACGGGTTAAAATATCAATAATCCAATGTCGAAAAGACTGAGAAAAATTCTGAACAAGTAATAACTGATTTAAACATGTAATTTTATTATGAACGTATTGAAGTCATAAAAAGATTTTCAAAAACATATTCCCATACATTTAGGGTGTATCGATTTTTAACTTTTTTTTGTTTTCAAATTCCAAGTTGAGAAAAAGTTGCTACTAGGTACCACAACTTAGCACAAAAAGTTTTAAATTTTTAAAAAAATGTTTAGGTCTCCCGCCAAAGGCTTAAATTTTTAATTTTTTTCAAAAATATAAAAAAAATTAAATAAAAAAAAATATAATCGTAACTTTTGTGTTCTGAACTCATTTTATGCCTTCTGTAAGAAAATTAAAATTAATTTCGGTGGTTAGAAAAAAAAACATGTTTCGTATATGTACACAAAATTACAAAATTTCATCAAAATAAACAAACTTTAGGGCTTGTGCGAGAGACCTAAAATCCATTTATTATAAAAAAATCGTTTCTTACTTATTTTTATGGCCTAATATTACTGTTTTTTAACTTTGAAAAAACACAAAAGTTACGATTTTATTTAAAAAAAATTGGATATTTTTTGAAAAAAATTAAAACTTTAGGCCTTGTGCGGGAGACCTTAAAATTTTTTTAAAAATCCAAAACTTTTTGTGGTAAGTTGTGGTACCTAGTAGCAACTTTTTCTCAACTTTGAATTTGAAAACAAAAAAAAAGTTAAAAATCGATACACCCTACCATACATATTGTTTACAATTGACGTAAATAAAGTAAAAGTTTTGTTTACACAGGAAAAGAAGAAACCCACAGACATAGGAATTAATAGACGAGAAGATAAAGGCAAGGGGTAAAATCAACTGTTGAAGAACGAAGGGAGTGAAGATGACTGTGATTCGTCAATAAATCAATCTGACAGTAAATAGGCATCTCGCATTATAATATCACCATTTACTTCTTAAAAGTAAAATCTGCTTTGAATGAATAGACATTTTTACATGGGAGCGCAAATTACTCGCCACGTTATGAACAAATTTGCGAAGTCCAAATTCGGCAAAGTAAGGCAGCTTCTATATTCAGAGTCGTAGTTAGTTTCAGAGTATTTAGTTAAGACACTTTTATAAATGTTCATAATTTACTTCCCAGCAACCAACCAGCTTTGTGTTTCGCGTCCAGACGTTTCTCGATGTGATAGTAACAACTGATTCATATTATACGATGTGAATATGCTTAAAATAAAATAAAATAATGCTTATATATGGAATGTAATACGACAATTGGGTTTATTCTCTTTTTTTGCATCTATTTTTACCAGTTTTCATAGTACAAGTAAACATTTTGCCGTGTTATTTCGTAAAATGAACCGATGATGCCTCGACCATAGTTCGCACAAGAATGATGACGTCACGTTTTCAAATATCACTTGAGGCCGTACGCGAGCCCAGCCGGCTCAATGGAACCGGTATGGGGAGTGGGGATAATACGCTTTTAATCACTTAGGGCAGGTCTACTAATATTCATATGTCTATGAAGAAACCCGTTATTCTGGAAGGAATGAGAATAGAAGACATAATATATATTTTTTAAATATATCAAATAGAATTTCGCAGCACGAATTTCATGTTCAAACCTTACTCATGGGTACCATCTAGTGGATTTCATCGCTGCTAACTTGCCACGATGCCAACTTACTTCAATCCTCTCCACCCCGAAATATTATTTCGGTTTTTGCAAATACCCCCATAAATTAAATTCAAGATCATTATTGGTCATGAATTCTTTATCGGAAAAGAGAATTTCTTGGTCCTGATAAAAAGGCAGCCACGATTCTTATGTCTTTTGCTTATAATATAATTTTACTAATGCAATTTCTTTGTTGGAAAATGATTAACATATATTGAACTACTACTAGGAGAGGCGTTTTTATCGCTTGACCTAAATATTCGATTAGAAACGATTCTTTTTCGTTTTTCTTGTTGTGTTTTTTTTTTAGGGTCACGGATTTCTCACAGTTAATAGATTAAAGATCTGCTAGCGCTCGAATATTTACAAAACGCAAGTCCAAAGAAATTGTCATGTTTTTAAAATGCCAGGTTCATAAAAATTAAATTAATTGTCTATGACTTTATTCTTGTCTATGCATAACCTATATATTTTTTGACATGTGCTTTCTTTTCCGACAGTCTTTCTTCCCGTTTCTACACTCTGTTTATCCCGCCCTGTTAAACTTATTATCCCATGAATGTGATGGTTATTGGTAAGTAATATTACTTAAATTCATCGCTATTCATTTTGGTAGCGGCCGTTCTTTCAGCTTAGTCAGGGAATCATTGGGCGTTTTGTCACAGCAGAATGTTTAAACTGTCAATTTGACATCTACCTATTATTAGATTAGAATTTCAAATGCATTTTTAAAAACTACAACAAATATACGTTTTACAGATGTTTTATTACAGGTGGATTACAACGGAATGGCGGTAGACATAACAGTAAATAAATAAAGAATTGACCCAAGATAAAAACTGATTTATTTTAGAATTCCGTTACAACATTGTTGTGTTTCAGATATATTTGTTTGGTGTTAGAATAATTACCAAACTCTACCAAAGCAGACCATGGATCTACTGAAGCCAGATACTATATCCATCAAGACGGAACCAGGGCTCCAGGAAGAAGATGGAGGTGAAATTGCATTTTCGGATTTAGATTTCGTCTTCTCAGCTGTAAAGAACGAATGCTTGCAATATGCGGAGAGTACTCAAACAGCCAGTTAGTTGCATTACATACGTGTAAAATATAAAACCTTTAATTCGGATGTCCAGAATCCATCTCTACTTTGAAATGTCGTGCAAACAGGACACATACTTTTTCATAACATCCTATCTTGTAATTCATGTGGTGTATATAGTATTTACCTTAAAATGCGTCCTTGCCAGAAACTTCCAAATTACAGCACTCTTTTAAATGTATTATATTATTCACAATAAGTTGTCAACTCCTCGATTTGTAGGTAATTTTATTTTGGACATATAGTAAGTTGTTTTATCTAATTTATATTTATATTTATTTAATTTGTGGTTATCTTGGTGAACTTAATAAACGTCTCGTTTTATTCAGTTGGAGCGTTCATTTAAGAATGCACAAATAGCAATTACTACACACTATAACGCGTTTATTTTACGGGATAAATACAAGGAGGCACTATATTATTTTGGCCCAGAATGCGGGTGAATAATTATGTTATTCATATAGCCCAGCCGGCGGCGGTAGAAAGTACGCGAGACCGCTCGATTCTTCTGATAGTTTCGATGGCGCTGTAATTATGCCTAGGCAATAGGCCAGAACCTTCTAGGGAATGCGCTAAATGTACATAGTCCAACTCGCCAAGTATTGTCGTACGTAGTTCGCTTGGACGTCGCTTAGACAGGTAGCTGGTACCTATTTACGTTACGCGATGAAATTTGTTGCGTAAAATATCTCGTACATTCTCAGCCCATGCGTCTTAAGGCGGTCGGCTTTCTGGAATACTCTAGCAGTATCTATCGCTACAAATTCATAAATATTGATTGAGAAAAAACTATCCCATTGACTTAAAACTCTCTACTTACGGTGCTCTAGAGCAGGGTTTTTATTTCTTGAAGAAGTTCCCTCAAGCGGACGTCTGAGGTCATTATTATTTGATATTGACCTATATTCCATCCAAATTCCTGCTTCTATATTCTTGATCAATGGTATCTTTATTCATGTAAAAAATAGTTAAATTTTTTTCAATCAATATATTGTTTCGTTTTATATTAATGGTACGAAGATACAGGGCTGGCCCCATGTGGGTGCGATTGGAGCAGTTTACTTTGAATGTTAGGGCAGCCAAAATTAAACTCTGGCTGGCCATGCAAAGATACAATCTATTTAATTTATTTTCAAGGAAGCATAAATGTGGAGACAGTTACCGTAAACGCGGATCTCGGACCCCGACAAGTTGAAGAGGGGCTTACTTATATGAAAATTGACATAGACCTACCGGATGTTAAAGAGGAATGCTTAGAACGCTTTGGGAGAATTACCGAGGCAGCAGGTAAAACCAATTTTCATTGTAAACTTGAACAATTCGGCATCTCCTATTTTTCAAAGTTTCTACGAACTTACTTCGCTTATTTACTGTAAGTTTAGGAAATAAGTTTAACCGAGTCATTTTCATCCATGTTATTTTTCAAATTTGTCGACAGATCTTCAGACGCATTTTGTGGAAAAAGGATACATTCCTCCCCATCGCAACTACTCCTTCTCTCCTAAGTCAAATTTTGCAATGAACGAACACACCCATGTAAGAGAAAAACCTTTTTCTTGTTCCAAGTGCAACTATTCAAATGCTCAAAAGCGAAATTTAAAGAGACACATGCTGACTCACAGTGGAGAAAAACCTTTTTCATGTTCGGAGTGCAACTATGCAAGTTATCAACAGGGTAACCTGAAAAGACACATGCAAACTCACAGTGGAGAAAAACCTTTTTCATGTTCCGTGTGCAACTATGCATGTTATCAAAAGAGCGACCTAACAAACCACATGCTGATTCACAATGGAGAAAAACCTTATTCATGTTCCGTGTGTAACTATGCGTGTCGTCGAAAGGGTCATCTGAAGAGGCACATGCTGACTCACAGTGGAGAGAAACCTTTTTCATGTTCCGTGTGCAACTATGCATGTTATCAAAAGAGCGAACTTACAAAACACATGCTGATTCACAATGGAGTAAAACCTTTTTCATGTTCCGTGTGTAACTATGCGTGTCGTCGAAAGGGTCATCTGAAGAGGCACATGCTGACTCACAGTGGAGAAAAACCTTTTTCATGTTCCGTGTGCAACTATGCGTGTTATCAGAGAGGTCGACTGAACAGCCACATGCGGATTCACAGTGGAGAAAAACCTTTTTCATGTTCCGTATGCAACTATGCATGTTATCGAAAGAGTGACCTAACAAACCACATGCTGATTCACAGTGGAGAAAAACCTTTTTCATGTTCCGTGTGCAACTATGCGTGTTTTCGAAACGGTCAGCTAAAGAGGCACATGCTGACTCACAGTGGAGAAAACTTCTTTCATGTTCGGAGTGCAACTTTACAAGTTATCAACAAGGTAACCTGAAGAGACACTTGCTGACTTGAAGTGGAGAAAAACTTTTTTCATGTCCCGTGTGAAACATTTCATTTTATCAAAACGCTTACCTAAAGACTTACATGCTAACCCACAGTGGCGAAAAACTTGTGTTATGTTCCAAGTGCACATATTAATGTTATTATAAAGGCTATTTGAAGCGCATGTTGACTCACTACGGAGAAAACTTTTTCTTGTTCCTTGTTCATCAATGTATATTCTCAAAACGCACATCTACAAAGCCACATGTTGACTCACAGTGGCGACAAACCTTTTTCATTTTACAAGTGCACATATTCATTTTATTGGGAAGGCCACCTTACCCCCCATATAGGAAATTTGTCGGAACACATGCTGACTCAAGCGGAGAAAAACCCCCTTTTCTCGTTCCGACTGCAACTATGCAAGTTTTCAACAGTGTAACTTGAAGAGAAACTTGCTGACTTACAACTGAGAAAAATCTTTTTTCGTTTTCTGGCTCCAATTATTCATTTTCTCATAAGAAAGATTTGAATAAACACGTGCGCACTCACATGGTTTTTTCAAATGCAATTTTGCATTTTATCGAAAAGACTCTTTGACTGGACACTTTTCTTGTTCCTTGCGTTAACATTCACCTTCATGAAAACTTTTTACAGAATAAATTCCAGTTATAGATATGATATGTTTCACCTGAGATTTACCAGTATATAAAATTTATATAATTTTATAATTTTCAAAATATTTATAACCTTTCGATTTCATTGATTTTTTTCTGAATCGCATTGTAAAAGATTAGATTTTTTTAAAACTTAAATGTACGTGTAACTTAAATGTAAATGTATGTGTTAAAAAGATAATGAAAAAAAAACCTACACTTATATTTATATTCAAAGGCATCTTCAATGACTACAACACTGAAGATTTTACTGATGACCTGTTTTAAAAAAAAAATATTTTCACCTATTTAATTACCTATTTGAACAAAACGAATATCTTAAAGTTTTTACACACACTACAGATGTCAAATCACTAATAAATGTGAAAAAGGTTGTTAAAAATAAATACAACGACACGGTGAACTTCATTGTAGAGGTAGACAAGGACATCCGAAGAACTATAATACAAAAAGAAAAAATAAATATCGGATATCAAAGAATTTACGCCGAAGATGCAAACCCGCTGGTACAATGTTTCCATTGCTTATGCTTTGGACACACATCAAGTAGATGCCTTGGGAAAGAAAAGGACGCAGCTAGCTGCAGCTATTGTGGAGGCCCTCACTCACATACGGCTTGATTAATATAAGCCAAGCACCCAAATGTCTGAACTGTGAACAACATAACCTAAAAAATAAACTGACATTTCCATCAAATCACCGAGCAAATGACAAGATTAATTGTAAGTTTTATAAAAAAAAATGCTTGAAATTGCACACCAAAAAATTGATTATTGAAAATCGTAATGTTTTAATATTTTCTTCCTCAGGATGTCATAAAATTGACATTTCTACAAATCCTACATTTAATTAATTATAACTACATTTTACAAATCCATATTCTAGAAGTTTATTTTGTACTCTATAGTAGTATTTTGCACATAACACTACAGCAGTATTCTCTCGTATTATTATTGAAACATTTCTATTTTTATATATCGCATTAATTCGTAGACTGCGTAACTCCAAATTTTTCGAAAATACGTTTTAAATGCCATTTGGTGTTAAAGTTAGTCCCGCATCGACCAGTAAAACTCGAAAATTTAATAAAAAATTAACCTTTTTGATAACACAAATTAGAAAACTGCGTAAAATCATGGTGCCATTTTTACTCTTGAATACTTCGAAACTTCTTAATTCAGTATTGGCCGGTGAGCCGTGCACGCTTGTTGTGTTTTTGACTGAGGAAATTTATTTACGGTGTAATAGTTTTACCGTGAAATTAACTGAGATAAGTTAATTAATCAATTTTGAACATTTTATAACCTTAATTTTAATTGTGAAGTCACGAATAGTGTTTTGTATCTGTAGTCTAAACTGACGTCTTCTGCACCGTGTGACGCTCTGCCGTAGCTCTCTTGTTTTATGTGCCTCTGCGGTTGCGTTCACCGCTTTTACAGTGGTACCTGCTTATCACCACACGCCTTTCTGATGTCATCATCACTGCACGAATTTATTTAACTAACCCGGAGCCCTTCGCGTCCTACCTAATAGGTCTTTGTTCTGTGATTATCTCTTCTTCAAGGTCACCATTTCTTTGCAAGTGGATCTCCTCCTGATGCATATCCGGATCCGGTTCTTCACTGTCCTCTTCAAACAAACCCAATATATTGACGGTGGAACGTGCGGCAATTCCATCTCGTCTCTCCTCAGACACAGTCCGTTCTCTGTCAGGCATCTTCCGCGGGTCAAGCACATGTCTTGGTATGCCATCTACTTCGATGTTGTTGACTGAAGTAAGTCCTGTTACCCTTCCATGCACGATGTGCATCTCCCATCTACTGGCTTATCCGCAAGAAGATCGCCCACTTAGAACTCAGTCAATACTTCCTCTTCTCTATTCACCTGCGCAGAAGGGTCTATCCACGAGTTAGTGTGAACTATACTAGACAGCGCAACACCTTGATCATCCTGACTTTTTGCAGCCAAAGATTGTACCAAAACACTGCCTGCAGGGGATCGCTTCCACTTCTGGCTGCAGTTCTCTTTATTGTTTGATGATGTCGTTCAACTATACCGTTTCCAGCTGGTCGGTATGCGGCGCGAAATCTTTGACGGACATTCCATCTCTTACACTTATCTGTAACACTGTAGGAACAAAATGCAGTACCATTGTCCATGAGAACTACTTTGGGCGGGCCTCTTTCCCGAAACACTTCTTCCAAATGTCTGATAATCGAAGCTGCATTATCTGACTCGATTTCCCGCCACACGGCTAATCTACTTGGACCGCAATCGATAAATGTGTGTAAACATTTCCTACCGAAATGAGTAACATCAACTGCCAAGCGACTCCAGGTTGTTACAACATTAAGATTACCCGCTTCATGGGATGATGGCGGAGGGTCAATTGTCCTGCATTGTACGCAGGAACGCACGCATCTATCGACGTCCTTTCTTCTCGCCTCGGGATCGACCAGCCGGGCAAGATGAAGCGTTCACTTTACTCCAAAGTGATGCTGAGCATGAAGAGTTTCTACGCTTAAAGCACATGTTTGCTCATCAGTTCCACTTTCAAGTCTCTCCCACCTATCTTCACACTCTGAGGAGTCTCTTTCACAACGTTTCCTGTCATAGCTACTCTTTGCCCGGGTCTTGCAAACCCTAGTAAGTACATCAGTTTTATTTCTACAGGACAACAAGGGTGATCGACAATGTCAGATCAAATTCTTCTACAATCTCCTTCATCAACCCCAAGCGTCACTTAACGAGCATCTCTGACACGACTACTCCCGGTCAGTGTAGATCTCACCCAGCACAAAACCGTCGCCGAATCTGTAATGGTCTCCAGAGTTTGAAGATTTCACTTGAGAGTCAGATTTAATCCCTAAGGAAGGAAAAGTACCAGCATTTACAAGACATAAAACAGACATTAGAAAAGGATTACCACTCCTTTTACGATAACCTTCCGCATCATTAAAATGCATCTAAATAGACTGCCTCGACATATATATACATTGTTGTGTTTTATTTTGTGAATGTAAAATTCCTATCTCCCAAATTTTCCGCTAGGTTGTTGATAAAACTGTTCGCAGAAAAGTATGTATCTTTTGTAAAATACGTATCTCCATTCTCGGTTTTTATTTAAACTTCCTAACTCCGATTTGAAATATAAAGCCTTAACTTACAAAAGTTTAATGATTGAAAATAAATTTCGAAATATATTATATGTTCGAAACATAATTAAAAAGAATGAGCCGTCTTTCATTTTTTTTCACTACGAGGTTTTTTGTGCCTCCTGTAAAATTTTACATTTGGTGGTTACGCATTCTACGAATTAATGCGACGACATGCTGATTCACAGTGGAGAAACACTTTTTTCATGTTCCGTGCGCAACTATGCGTGACGTCAAAAAGGTCAGCTAAAGGGGCACATGCTGACTCACAATGGAGAAAAACCACTTCGAAGTGCGACTATGCAAGTTATCAACTGGGTAAACTCAAGAGACACTTGCTGATTCACAGTGGAGAAAAACCTTTTTCATGTTCTGTTTGCAACTATGCATGTTCTCATAAGAGTAATTTGACAAGGCACATGCTTAACCACAGTGGAGAAAAACCTTTTATATGTTCCGACTGCAATTATTCATGCTCTCGAAAGGGAGCTTTGACAAGTCACATGCTGACCCACACTAGAGAAAAACCTTTTTCATGTACCGAGTGAAACTATTCATTTTCTCTTAAGGTCATTTGACGACACACAGTGGAGAAAATGTTTTCAAAGGGGATCTTTGACAAGAAACATGTACCTGACTCACAGTAGAGGAAAACCATTTCCGACTGTAACTATTAATTTTCACGAGTATACATATTTGACGAGCCACATGGTGTTATACAGTGTGAAAAAACTTTTTTAATGTTCTGTGTGCAGCTATTTTTGTTCTTAAAAGGGTCTTCTGTCGAGCCCCATGCTGACCCACAGTGGAGAAAAACCTTTTTCATGTTCGGAGTGCAAATGGAGATTGAAAGGAACACATGATTACCCACAACTGAAAAAAAACATGTTCCCAGTGTAATATATAGTTGTATGCATAAAATAATCTCGTCGAATTTAATATTTCAAAGACCCAATCCTGTCTGATTACGTCCAAAAGGGATCCAAATGATAATCTAGTCTCCTTCAACGGAATCAATCTTCCGAACAGGCCTTCCATTGATATGCTTGGTATAACTATAATTGACCAGCTCAGGTACGGGGGCTCCATCGAAGCCAGAGTAAAGTTGGCCTCTCAGAAGCTGGGCGTACTGTATAGGGCCCGCAGATACTTTAATAATACACAACTGCTGACCCTGTACAAATCGCAAGTGCGACCTACTGAATTTGGCAGCCATCTCAGGTCCGGAGCCCCTAAATACCTGAAAAAAACCCTAGACTCTGTGCAAAAACGGGCGGTCCGTTTGATAGATTCCCCAATCTTAACAAACGGACTGCAATCTTTAGAGCACAGGCGTCAGGTAGGTGTGCTGTCCTTGTTCTATCGGTATTACAATGGAAGATGCTCTGAGGAACTAGCGTCATTGATCCCTTCGGCACCGGTGCGTAGTCGGGATACACGCCGAACGCGCGCCCAACATTTGTACACAGTTGACACTTGTCACATGAGAACGGGTCGCTTCTACGATTCGTTCTTAAGTTCAACAGCTCGGCTGTGGAACGAACTGCCGGCCTCTGTGCTTCCTCCCTCCTACAACATGGGACTCTTCACGACCCATGTTCACTCCTTCCTCTCCACAAAACGACCCTCCACACAGCATCCCCAAAGATGACATAGGCCCTGAGGGAAATTATTTTCTTCAGGGCCTCCTGTGTGGAGTTAATATAAAAAAATTTAAAAAAATTACCAAAGTGACTTTTTTCATTTGTTTAACTTTTTATTTTTTCAATTTCAATTCAATTTTCAATTTCAGTGCCGGCAACCCGGGCGTTTATTTATTATTAGTTATGTACATACATGATTTTTCTCCTTACCCTCCTCACTAGACAAAGTCTGTTCTGAGGCTGGTAACTAACAATTTCTAATTACATAAAAACAAATAAGTGGTAAAGAAAAAAAAAAAAGAAATATCTATATTATAGTAAAAATAATAATAATAAAATAAGAGGAAAATCAGAATTTAAAAACAGAGTACAAAAAAGAAAATATATAATTTTAGATATTAAGAATATTACTTATCTCTCTTCTTTCTTTGACATTCAACCAGTTTAAAAATCTTTTGAATACCCAATTCAAATTATTAGATGCGACGTAGGTCTTTGTTTGGACTACAAACTTATTGAATATATGTGGTGCCAAGTAAGATTCATGTTTTTTTGCAAAATTCGATTTGATATATGGTACTTGTAGTTGATTGTGTGTGTTTGCTCTTGTGTTTTGCGAGTGAGTTATGAAGTGTGGTGATATTTTTATGCAGTTTTTGTAGATGATCTTCTTTATGAATAGTTTATTTATGTCTAATAGGTTATTGTTGATCATTAGCTGTTCTGTCGGATGTAGATAAGGCTTTCTAAACATTATTCTGATTATTGTTTTATGATTAATTTTAAGTGATTTGAGATGAGTCTCTGCTGCTGCTCCCCATACTGAAATACCATACATAAGAATACTTTGACAGAGTGCAAAATATATATTTTTTAGCTGAGGTAGTGACATAATGTATATATAATAATGGGGCTCAAAGTTTGGTAGGGTCACGGAGACGCATTTTTTGCTGGGAAAAATGTGTCACTCATCAAATACCGTGTAACGCCACTGTTGCATTCCATTAGCAACACTACCAATAGTCCTACTCCTAGCGTCCACGAGTGGTCTCTTAAGCCCCGCGAGCCCTGGGCAATGTGGCCAATGGCAATACCATCAGCCATAGCAGATAGAAGAGGATGAATGGCGAATCTCCGGCGCCATAAAACCGGAACCCCCCAGCTAAGGGATGGAAACCCCTACAGAAAAACCCTGGCCCTCCTGGTAGGGGGTTGGGCGAGAGGCTAATAACCTCTCCCTGTAAAAGCAACGCTATTACGAATCCTAACACAGAGCCTCGGACAACAACTGAACTTAGGAAAAGACCCAGCAAACGAAATAAGGACTTGAAAATAGCTACCTGGAACGCAAGGACGCTGTATAGAAGTGGAGCCCTAGGAGAGATCACTAGGGAGATGACGAAATATAAAATTGACATAATGGCGGTGCAAGAAACCAGATGGATAGGATCTGAGCCATTTGACACAAGAACGCATACGATACTGCATAGTGGAAATGAAAGACATCATAAATTCGGAGTGGCCTTCATTGTGGACCGGAAAATGGGAAAATGCATATTAGACTTTAAACCCATTAATGAAAGAATGTGCAGCTTACGCATAAAAACGAAGTTTTTCAACGTAACATTGATCAACGTACATGCTGAAACGGAAGATAAAGAGGACATAATGAAAGATACATACTATCAGAAACTCGAACAGGTCTACGACACATTACCATCGAACGACATTAAGATGGTAATTGGAGACTTTAACGCCAAGATAGGACAGGATCCTCTGCTCCAACACATTGCAGGAATGAACAGTCTCATAGCGCCCTTCGTGGCAGCAGGACGCGTCCTTACGCTTCCTCCAACCGCTTTGTGTTTTTTTTAGTATTTTCAAGGGAAATGAGGCAACATCCCTTTGAAATTATTTTTAAAATCAATCCATCAACATTTGAACTTAAATAAAAATAAACTTATTAATTATTAGAACTTTATAATATGTGATTTGAGTGCAGTGTTTTAAAGTGAATATTCTGAAATTTGCTCAAAAATATTGGTTTTTCGAAACGAACGGCGACCGGTAAATGCACTCCAGATGTTTCAACAAAATTCTCGGAAACTGGGAAAGCTTGGACACTGGCAAGTTTTTTACTAAGCCCAGGGTAATAATTTATTACCCAACCGTCGCTTTATTACGGACAGAATGCACCACTTCAACAATTACCAGGAACAGGATTACATGGAGATAAATGATGGACTTGCCAAACGTCACAGCGGTGCTGCCAGGGTCTCTTATCTATGTGAGGTGTCAGCGCTTTACATACCTGGACGCTGTTGTTGGACGCGGTGGACTCTCTTACTGCAGCAGCTGGTCCAGTTCCATCACCACTTAGGATTCTTGCTGCAGAGTCTCCATCTTCTATCTTCGTAGAACGTCACAGCGGTGCTGCCAAGGTCTGGTATCTGTGAGAGGATAGTGTGTCAGCGCTTTATTAGCAGCAGACACATACCTGGACGGATGACGAACCTCGTGCTGGCACTGTTGGTGGACGCGGTGGACTCTTTCGCTGCAGTAGCTGGACTAGTTTCTTCACCACCTGGGATTCTTGCTGCAGAGTCTCCATCTTCTATCTTCGTGTCACCTGTTCCTTTACTTCATTTTACTTAACTTAACTTCACTCTATTTTTGTAATATTTATATTTTCTGTAATACCTGCATCAACTGTAAAGCGCCCCTGAGGTGATATCTCACAAAAGCGGCGCTATACAAATTATCCAATAATAAATAAATAAATAAACAGTCTACACAAGCACGCTAACAATAATGGAACCCGAGTGATTGATTTCGCAGAATCAAGAAACCTAATCGTGGCCTCGACTCAATTTCCAAGAAAAGACATACACAAACGGACCTGGACGTCGCCAGATGGTAGACACCATAACCAAATTGATCATGTCCTGATAGAAAGAAGGGGGGCAACGAGCATCACAAACGTAAGGACGTATAGGGGTGCCAACTGTGATTCAGACCACTACATGGTGGTGGCCACCTATAGGAGCCGAATTGCAAACAACAGGACACAAAAATCACCAACTATTCCAAAAATCAATACGGAAGCTCTAAAAACACCAGAAGGCAAAGAGCAGTATCACAACGCCCTTGTAAATAGACTACCAGATCAGATCACTGAGCAGAACTCCCAAGAATCACTCGAAAAAGATTGGAATGATATAAAAGAAGCAATCGTAAGAGCAGTGGAATCAAGTGTCGGAAACATGCCCAGACAGCCCAGGAACCCGTGGTTTGATGAAGAGTGTGAAAGAAAGATAGCTGAAAAGAATATACTCAGAAAAAAGTACTTGGAAACGTCAACAAGAAACAAAAAACAGGCGTACGAACAAGCGAGAAAAGAAACGAATAAGCTGATACGGGGAAAGAAAAGAAAATTCTTGAATGATATACTGCTAAAAATGGAACAGGACTTTGTCAATAATAATCCTAGAGAAGCATATAGGGGAGTAAACTTCTTCAAGAAGGGTTTCAAACCGAATACAACACTATGCAAAGACGCTGATGGATCAATTATATCAGATAAGGAACAAATAAAAACAGTGTGGAAAAACTACTTCTTTAAACTTCTCAACCCTAATAGCGACCTGAGAAGTCACCCTACCAACATCCCCACTGAATCAAGTAATGAAGAATCAGCGAATCCACCAACAATGCAAGAAATAAATGCTGCACTAAAGAAACTTAAAAACAACAAATCACCTGGGAAAGACAACCTCCCGGCAGAGTTGTTCAAATATGGAAATGAGCATCTGAGAAATCTGCTACTCAATTTAATAACTAAAATATGGACACTGGAAAAAATCCCAGAGGAATGGCAAATAAGCATAATATGCCCAATTCACAAGAAAGGTGATAAATTAAAATGCGAAAATCATAGAGGCATATCACTCCTATGCACAGCATATAAAATCTACACCATGATACTGAAACAAAGAATTGATAAATATGCAGAAAACCTACTGGGAGAGTATCAGGCAGGCTTCCGCACCGGTAGATCCACAACAGACCAACTGTTCACCGTCAGACAGATCTTGGCAAAGTGCTGGGAATTTGACATAGACATACACCAACTATTCATTGATTTCAAGCAAGCATATGATAGCATAGATCGGGAGTGTCTATATGACATACTACTACAATTCCAGATTCCACCTAAATTGGTTAGGCTCATAAAAGCCACAATGTCAGACTCAAGATGTCAGGTCAAAATAGACGGAGAATTGTCGGAAGAATTTACAGTATCACAGGGACTTAAACAGGGGGACAGTCTGGCTCCCACTCTCTTCAACATTGTGCTCGAACATGTAATACGAAAAACACTAATAGACACTGGCTCCAATATTTGTTTCAAGAGCAGTCAAGTTGTCGGATATGCGGATGACATCAACATTGTCGGAAGATCAATTTCAGCCATTAAGGAGGTCTTCGACCCTTTAGAAATAGCGGCGCGGGAAGTAGGACTGCGAGTTAATGTTGACAAAACAAAAATGATGGTACAGAGCAGGAACCCTTCGCACAGAAGAAGAAGTAGTGCACTATTTAAAGACAACTACTCATACGAAGTGGTCGATCAATTCACCTACCTGGGCTCCAGCCTGACAGAGAACAATGAGGATCCAGCAGAAATCAGAAGAAGAATCACAGCAGCCAACAAAACATACTTCTCTTTGGTGCCAGTGTTTAAGTCACGTAGTGTCCACAGAAAAACCAAAATAACCATATATAAGACCATTGTAAGAACTGTATTGGCATATGGATGTGAGGCGCTGACACTGACAGTAAAGATGGCTGAAATGCTGGATACTTTTGAAAGAAAGGTGCTGAGAAGAATATGTGGACCGGTGAAAGAGGACGAACAGTGGCGTATCCGGGACAATAGAGAATTGTACGATATATATAAGGCCCCTAGCATCTCTGCACACATGAGACTCCTCAGGCTGAGATGGGCTGGTCATGTACAGAGAATGCCGGATACACGCGTCCCAAAAAGAATTCTGACTGGTCACCCAGGTGGAAAGAGAAAAGTGGGAAGACCCAGACTGAGGTGGGAAGATGAGGTAAGAGGGGATGCAGCACAGCTTCTCCAGGTGACAAACTGGAAGTCAGCCGCTGAGGACAGGAGGAGTTGGAGGCGACTGTTGCAGGAGGCCAAAGCTCGATATGGGCTGTAGCGCCATCGAAGAGAAGTGACATAATGTTTCGAATTGTTTTGAAGATGTAAGAGAGTTTCCGTATTTTTTTTGTAATTAGGTTGATTTGGAGATCCCATTTTAAGTTATTGTCAACAGTTAAACCGAGATATTTAATATTTTGCGCATAATCAATTTTGTCACAAACACAGCGTGAGTTAGTTAATGAGGTAACTGTGCAGGGGTGAAGATGAAGTTGTGGGCGACTATCTGGCTGACCAGCTAATGTTTTACTGAAAGTTAAGTATTTAGTTTTAGAAATATTTAGTGTCAGTAGATTATTTATTAGCCATCTATTTACTTCAGTCATCCCTGTTTCCGTGTGTTTGAAGACGTTTTCCCATGATTGGGCTTTGAATAAAATCACAGTGTCATCTGCATAACTGATTACTTTGTACTCTATGTTCCCTAGGCTTATCTCAGTTAGACTGTTAATGTAGATGAGAAACAGTATGGGACCCAAGACGCTGCCTTGGGGTACTCCATACCTGTTGCCTACTTTGTCACTTTCTTGATTATTTATTTTTACAATTTGTTGTCTATTTTCAATGTAGCTAATGAACCATTTTAGTGGTGGACCTGTTATGCCAATGTTTTTGAGTTTTTGTTGGAGTAATTTGTGTGAGATGGTGTCGAAAGCTTTTGCTAGGTCTAAGAACACTCCTAACACCTTTGAACCGCCATCTAGGTTTTTCACTATGTAGGTGGTTAGTTCCGATAAGGCGTCTTCTGTTCCCATTTTCGCTCGAAACCCGAATTGACGGGTGGAGATCAGTTTGTGTTTATCAAGGTATGCGAGCAGTCTTTTTTTCATAGTTTTTTCTAGTAGTTTCGATAGCGAATTTAGCAGAGTGATTGGTCTGTAATTTAAGATCAGCGTTTTGTCTCCCGATTTATGTATTGGAGTAATACAACCTATTTTTAGGTGATCGGGGACAATGCCGAGGCTGAAACTTTGGTTGAAAATATGTTGAAGTGGTATAAGTATATGTTCTCGGAGACTAATCAGTATATGATTGGATAGGTTATCTGGGCCCACAGCGCAATTTGGTTTGAGAGAAATAATTAAATCCGAGATTTTTTTTGTACTTATTTTGTGAGCATAAAACGAATGATTTGGTTGTATGGTAGAGGATAGTTTGGTTAAAGAGTCTTCTGTTGTGCCGTTTTTTAGAAGAATTTTTTCAGCCAAGTTAGATCCGACTTTTGCAAATTGGGAGTTAATAAAATTAGCTATTTTACCAGGTTCATTTTTTGTAAGGGTTTTGTTTCCATTTATTAACAGTACTTTGATCTTCGAGTCTTTTTTCGGATTGGAGAAAGTAATATCTTTGACGATTTTCCAGATTTTTTTGGGATCATTTTTGGCGGATTTTATTTCTTTTTTGTAGTACTTGTATTTGGCTTGTTTGATTAATTTATTACAAAGGTTTCTATATAGCAGGTAATTATTTTTTAGTTTGTCATCATATGGGTTTTTGCGCACTTGCATGTGCATTGTGTCTCTTTTATGAATGCTGTTTACTAATCCTTTCGTGATCCAGGGTGTTATTTTTTTTTCTTTATGTGAGTAGTTTTTCGGGGTATTTTTTGTTGTATGTTTAGCAATGTAGGTTCCAACTGTGTTCATAAATGTGTTAAGCGCGTTGTTTGGGTCGGGTTCATTTATTACATTTGACCAAGATTCCTTATGTATGTCCTCTATTAGGCACTTAAAATTAATTTTGTCTTGTACGGAGTTGTTTTTTTCATCTTTTTGTTTCTTGTTATGATGTATGCTTAGTGTAGTAGTGAAATGATCTGTGACCGTTGATCGAATAATGGATGAAGATGTTTTTTTCCTAGTTTTAACAAATATATGGTCAATACAGGATTCAGAGTTTGACGTAATTCTTGTTGGTGAGTTGATTGTCGAATTTAATCCATAGTGAGTAAGTAGACTTAAGTATTCTGTGGTTATTGGTTGCCCGTTTAGTAAGTTAATATTCATATCCCCTGCAATAATAATTTGTTGTGTTTTTTTATTTTTTTCGAGAAGTTTATTTAAGGAGTTGTAAAAAGGTGAGAGATTGTTATAGCATGGGGGTCTGTAGACGGCAAATATGGAGATGTCTGTTCCGAGGGAGATTTGGATACAGTTTGCTTCGGTTAGGTTGATTTCTGTTATTGATGGGTTTAGTGAATCTTTGGCAAAGATTACTATACCGTCGTTTTGATTTAGATGTTTAGTGGTATGGAGAGTTGTATAGTCTTTTAAGTTTAGGTTTGTGTACGAATCATCTAACCAGCATTCAGTCAAGATAATAATGTCGAAGCTTATGTTTATTTCGTTTAAGAGGATTGAGAAATTATCGAAGTTCTTTCGAATACTTCTAATGTTTTGGGAAATTATGTTTAAGTTGTGTTT
The DNA here is from genome assembly GCF_061612785.1 of Hesperophylax consimilis. NCBI lineage: Eukaryota > Metazoa > Arthropoda > Insecta > Trichoptera > Limnephilidae > Hesperophylax > Hesperophylax consimilis. Next base: position 13,812,759 of record NC_142852.1, read on the forward strand.
TTCTGTGAACAGAGAATTACATTCTGTCGCTTTGTCAAAAGTGTGTTCTGAGTTGTTAAATGTTTCTGTATCAATATTAAGTTGAGTGATCATGTTGCGGTTGCGAAAATACATAAGTTGATCCATACAAAGTTCACACATTTTGCTAGTGGTGGTAAATAATGAGTAATATAGGAGTAAAAATTGAGAGTAAAATTATTCAAATACTTTGGATAATAAAAACTTTTAGAAACATAAAATTTCATGGTGGAATAATTAGAATACTTTGGATAATAAAATAAAATCCTTTTAAACCATAAAATTTGATGGTAAAATAATTCAAAGAGTTTGGATAATATAAAATATTTAAAACAGTTACATTTGATGGTAAAATAATAGCAGAATTTTGGATAATAGAAACCTTTAAAAACATAAAATTGGATGGTAAAATAATGAAAATACTTTGGATAATAAAAACCTTGAAAAGCATAAAATTTTAAAGGGAAATAATTTAAGTACTTTGAATAATAAAAACCTATAAAACAACGAAATTTGACAGTAAAATTATTCAAATACTTTGGATAATAAAAACTTTTGGTACAATATAATTTGATGGAAAAATAAGTTGAATAATTTGGATAATAGAAACTTTTAGAACAATAAAGTAATATGGTAATAATGATGGTAAAATAATTCAAATACTTAGAATAATTAAAACATTTTAAGCAATAGCATTTGATGGTATAATAATAAAAAAACATTGGATAATGAAAACCTTTAAAAACATAAAATTTCATGGTAAAATAATTAGAATACTGTGGATAGTAAAATAGAATCCCTTTAAACCTTAAAGTTTGAAGGTAGAATAATTCAAAAACTTTGGATAATAAAAAATATTTATAACAGTAAAATTTGATAGTAAAATAATAATAGTACTTTGGATAATAGAAACCTTTAAAAACATAAAATTTGATGGTAAAATAATGAAAATACTTTGGATAATAAAAACCTTGAAAAGCATAAAATTTTAAAGGAAAATAATTTAAGTACTTTGAATAATAAAAACCTTCAAAACAATAAAGTTTGACAGTAGAATTATTCAAATATTTTGGATAATAAAAACCTTTGGTACAATATAATTTGATGGAAAAATAAGTTGAATAATTTGGGTAATAAAAACTTTTAGAGCAATAAAAATTGATGTTAAAATAATTCAAATACTTTGGATAATTAGAACATTTAAAACAATAGCATTTGATGGTATAATAATAACAATACATTGGATAATAAGAACCTTTTGAAACATAAAATTTCATGCTAAAATAATTAGAGTACTTTGGATAATAAAATCCTTTTAAACCATAAAATTTGATGGTAAAATAATTTAAAATACTTTGGATAATAAAAACCTTTAAAGGTATAAATTTGTTGGTAAAATAATTAAAATACTTTGGATAGTAAAAACCTTTAAAGGTATAAAATTTTATGGTAAAATACTTTAAAAACTTTAGATAATAAAAACCTTTAGAGCAATAATATTTTATGGTAAAGTGACTAACATAATTAGAGTAATAAAAACATTTAGAATAATAGAATTTGATGATAAAATAATCAGAATAGTTTGGGTAGTAAAGACATTTAAAATAATAAAATTTTATGGTAAAATAGTTAAAATACTTTGGGTGATAAAAACCATTGGAAAAATGGAAATTGAAGTAAAAATAATTAAAATACTTTGAAAGACCTTTAAAACAATAAAATTTGAAGGTAAAAATGTAAAGATAATTTGGGTTATAATTTGGGTTATAATAGAAAATGATGGTAAAATAATTAAAATAATTTGGGTTATAATAGAAAATGATGGAAAAATAATCAAAATAATTAGGGTTATAATAGAAAATGATGGAAAAATAATTAAAATAATTCGGGTTATAATAGAAAATGATGGTAAAATAATTAAAATAATTTGGGTTATAATAGAAAATGATGGAAAAATAATAAAAATAATTTGGGTTATAATAGAAAATGATGGAAAAATAATTAAAATAATTTGGGTCATAATAGAAAATGATGGAAAAATAATTAAAATAATTTGGGTAATAAAAACATTCAAAACAATCAAATTTTATGATAAGATAACTTAAATTATTTGGGTAAAAAAAACATTTAGAATGATAAGGTTTGATGTTAAAATAATTAAAATGGTTTTGGTAATAAAAACATTTAGAGCAGTAAAATTTGGTGTTAAAATAATTTGGATAATAAAAAGAATTAGAAAGATTTTTGTAAACAAAATCGGTAGAAATAATTAATGAAATGGGACTTGTAGGGGAATAATATAGTTGCAATGATTGCAATGTGTTAAATAATTCTGCCATTATGATTTATTGCAATACAGGAAGTTTATAATAGAATGCTCAGTTATCTACAGTTGAATCCCCATTTTTTTCAAATCATTTTCATGTTTTATTTCAATTATTTTTTCCCCAGTTGCTTTGCGGACAAGCAATTTATTAGATTTGAACCATACAAATTGATAAAGGGTTTCTTTGGCCCTTTGCTTTGTTTTCCACATCAGTTCCTTGAAGTAAGGAGAGAGTACTTCATTGATGAAGATAGGAGAGGTTGGGTTTAAGGTTTTGGCCTCTTTCTTTAGCGAGAGCAACGATTCCCTTGTTTTTTTGGCTGTACAAGGCAATGTGTAGTTTGACCTGGGTGTTCCGCCTGCGATCTTGGGTCCTGGTCACCGTGCGGATGTCTTTTAGTTGCAGGGGCAGTCCCAGCGAGCCAGCTACCCGAAGAACGGCCTCCGCGGGTTGTTCTCCCGTCCGTAAGTCCACACCCGCTATTTCCACGCTGTCGGAGAGTTTGACTTGTTCTAAATCCGCGACTCGACTTTCCAGGGAAGAGATTCTGTTGTTTTTTTTTTCGTTTTCCTCACGTAGGAATTTTGCTTCTTTATGAATGTCCTGTACTTGTTTGAGGTTTAATAGCAGGTCTTCATATTGTTTACAGATGAATTCACTGCTTCTTTTGAGGTCATTAATTTCCTCCTCAAACATTTGTTTTATTTCAAAAATTTTGTCATCAAAATGTTTAGTGAGACGATTATATAAGGAGTCGGCTTCTGATCCGAATGTCGCGGCCGACGTAGCAGGTGAGTTCGGTCTGCTTTTGCATTTTGGGCATTTCCAAATTTGTTTATTTTTTAATGACATTTTTTTGAAATTGATGTCTGTGATATTTAAGCAATTGTTATGGAAACCGATGTTGCAAGTGGCACACGTGAGCGCATGGTCATTTTTGGTGATAAGGTTTAGGCAGGCTTCGCAATTCATTGTTGGTTCGCTTTTTTAAATTTTTTTTAAAATAAATATTCGGAATAGAGTAGGATTCGGTGGTTAGTGCGGCCTCTGTGTGGTGATCGAGCTAATAGATTTGTAATGTTTGTAATAATGTTCTTGTTATTGCTCGCAGACACAGATGGCGTTAAATAAAAACGAAAATAAATAAATAAAGGTTATAGTGAAATTTGCTTTTTTAACTTATTTAACTGATATGGTATGCACTGGACATAACAATTTAATTTATTTCATTTATATATTTTAATTTTCACTGTCTTGATTTAAATATCTATATGGAAATATTTTTATGTGGGTTGATTTTGTTACACTTTATAAAATAAATGTCAAATGTCACAGTTTGAATGATGTTTTTAAATAGATCATTTAGAACAGATTCGTGTATTTTTGATTAGGGACGGCTGGATGATTATACGTAGGATGAAGCACAGTCGCCACTTTAATCCGTTCTAGGTTCACATAACACTTTTTAACAAATATTTTTTATAATTATTTCGGGAGATGAGCAAAACACGATATCACTTTGTTGTATTATCACAGTTTGAATGATGTTTTTAAATAGATCATTTAGAACAGATTCGTGTATTTTTGATTAGGGACGGCTGGATGATTAAACGTAGGATGAAGCACAGTCACCACTTTAATCCGTTCTGGGTTCACAGAACACTTTTTAACAAATATTTTTTGTAATTATTTCGGGAGATGAGCAAAACAGGATATCACTATGTTGTATTATTATTGTTCTTATTTATGTTGAAAAATAATTTTAAAAATCGCGAATCCTGGTTGGCTATCATTCATTAAACCAATAAAAAATATTCCTCACAAAGTGTGTGTTTTGTTATATTCTTCTATTATCAAGTCAAGACAAGGCTTGGAGAAACCAGTTCAATTATTATTTGTTTAACTAAAAGCTATAAAATACATTATTTTCTATTTTCTGGAACACAAATATTTACTTCTCAATATTGTCTATTTGCCAAAAGTCTTTTGTAAATAAAATGTGCGTTTTAAGTGAGTCCCTATTTTCAATATATTTAAAAAAATCTGTTCACAAGCGCGGCCTCATAATAAAGTAAGGAAGTGACATTTTTTCAGATCTTTGTTTTCTGTACCTACTTGAATGAATTAATTAAAATATATTTATAGACTATGACTTATTATGTCTTTGTTATTTGCACAACTTTACTTAGTGGACAAACATGCTTTCGTCATCTGCCAATCGTTTCATCCTGTTTCTAAGAGCTAATTTTACATAATATCCCTTGCACTGTTTAACCCACGCCTTTAAATTTATCATTCCATCAAATGAATTATGTTTGTTGGAATTGGGCGACCATACATATAAGTTTGAAACATGGTATGAAAGAATGAAAAAATGGAGACCAATCACTCTCCACAAAGAAGCACACATCATAATCTAGAATTCAAGCACAACACAATCACATGAGTTCCACCGCGATACCCCGAGGTAATAATTGTGGCCACAACACAACGAATGTATAAGCACTTTCAATATAGGTAAAGAATATGCACGCCATAAATATCAACCACATGCTTCCAATTATACATTAGATAAAAAAAACCTTTCCTTAGATAAAAAAATAAGCAAACGCCTTGGCATTTTCATTGATATACGTAAGGCATTTGACAGTATCTCGTATGCAAAACTAATTAATTTATTAAATGATATCGGTACTATTTGTAAAGTTAGGTATTGGCTACAAAGCTATCTAACTCAAAGAAGCCAAAAAGTAAAATTAAATAACTCACTAAGTGTGGATGAAACTTTAGAATTTGGAATTCCCAAGGGACAGAAATAAATTGGTCAAACGTAAATTATAACTTAAATTGGTTAAATAACTATACTATAATTATTTGACCAACTTAATTTATAATTTACGTTAACCATATGTTTAAATTATCACTTAATTGTAAACTTCTATGTTTTACTGACGTCATGACACTGCAAAAATTATCGAAAAAGAACATGGAACGAAATTACCAAAGCACCCAATCAAGACATGAAGGTTATAAAACATTGGTCCGATGGCAGATTATTATCACTCAACACAGAAAAAACATTTTGTATTCCTTTCACTCTACAAGAAGATGTGCCAAATAACCTAATTAACATAACAATTCATTCTAAAAATTGTGTAAATGACGGTACATTTAATACGGACTGCGCGAAACTAAATCATAAATCTAATATGAAATATCTTAGAATCTTAATAGACAAAAATGTTAAATTGAAAGACCAAATTAATCTCACTGTGGATAGAATATGAAAACTTATCTATATTTTTTTATGATATACGAAACATTTTAAATAAGAAAACCATCAAAATTGTCTACTATGCATTAATTCAGTCCATATGTAGGAGAATATACGATGCAAATGTGAATAATAACAGAAGTCGGGGAAACTCGAGGAAGACATGGCACGATCAAGCGAATCAGATACTTGAGTCGAGCCATGTCAAGAGTCAGAATGCTGATCCATCAGTTCGTGAAGTCGAATACTAGAATCATTATCACAGGCATTTTTTAAACATGACATTGTGTTAATGATAAATAATGTTATGTTAGTCTCCATAGATTATTGCTGTGTATTATTTCATAAAGCTGTTCATGGCGATAAGTAAACAAGTCCCGAGGAGCAACGGCGGATAGACCGCATCTTACTGTCAGTGTTGCAGATTTCTGTTTTACTATCCCGACAGTGACGTCAAAACTTACTGTAAGCGTCTCAACTTATGGCTGGGTTTACACTTGTAAGTAAAATTTACGACTTTCGTAAATTTTTTAAAAGTTACTCACAGGAGCGCTTACATATGAATCCAACTTATCGTAAATAATGCCTACGGAAGTTGTTTAGAAGTTTAATTTATGAACTTCTCACAGAGACCGCTACACCAGTAATTCTATTTTTGGTAAGATGGCTTCCTGGCAACAACGCGTTGCCGCCGACTTTGACAGCTATCAGTTGGTAATACCTATTTGATAACAGTGATTTGCTTATTTACAGTTCATAAAGACGAGAATTTATTTACGGTTAGATTATGGATTCACATTTCCGCAAACAACGGATTGCCGCCGCGATAATATGCACAATATTGTCAAAGAAAAACGCAAGGGCCCATAGAGAGTGTTGGATTAGGAGTTGGCTTCAAAGAAGAAATACTGACGGGGCCTTCGTTCGTTTGGCGGCAGAATTAAGAATTGAGGATCAACAACAATTCTTTAATTTTATCCGAGTGACAGCAACTGACTTCGAATACATATTGGAAAGGATTGGACCGCTAATTAAACAAAATGATACTCGTTTTCGGAATGCTATTTCACCAGCTGAGAAATTAATGATGACTCTTCGATTTTTGGCGTCAGGTAATATTTTCTATGCATTCTTGTATTGCATTTTTGTATGCGTTCATTGGAGATATTAATTTGTTATGAAGTTTGATAGCTGATTCATCAGTTCGTGAAGTCGAATACTAGAAACATTATCACACATTTACACAGGCATTTTTTACACATGACAATTGTGTTAATGATAATGAATGTTATGTTGGTCTCCATAGATTATTGCAGTGTATTATTTCATAAAGCTATCATGACGATTCAAACTTAGTACTTATTTGTGTGTTTACAAAGTTTTACAATTATATTTTCTATTTTCAGGAGATTCTTACGTATCCTTAATATACTTGTTTCGAATAGCCACGTCTACTATAGCACTATTTATACCTGAAGTATGTGCTGCTATTTATGATACATTAAAGGACAACTATGTGAAGGTATGTTAAAACAAAATTAATTATACAAATTACATAGTGTGGTATATTTTTTATTTTATTGAGTTAAAGTTTTTGTTACATTGGAACGGAAAATACAGGGTAAAAAACAAAGAAATACAAAAAAAGTGTTGACAAAAGTCAACAAAGGCAAAGTTTGCGTGTGGGGTACTTATGTAAACTGGACAATTCATACAATTCGAAGAACAGCACCAGATAGTAAAAATATTTTTTAACATATATCAATGATATAACATTTTAAAATAGGAAAGTGAAAACTTGGAAATGATTTAAACATATAATAAAGTAAATACTTAGGAATAGACTCGATGAAAAATAAATACCCATTTACATACAAACTGTTCTAGTATTCTCTATCTTAGTAATGCAAGAAGCTTAAACAAACTCCAAATACTTCTTCTAACTCAGCAAACTTATTTTGTGGCACCATTTTAATTAAAAATTAATAAAATACTTCGTTTTAACCACTTTTATTGTTTATTACCAACATGTTTCATGAGCAACGCTCACTTCTTCAGGGTTCTGTTGGTAATAAACAATAAAAGTGGTTAAAACGAAGTATTTTATTAATTTTTAATTAAACTCCAAATAATCCAGAATAGAGCAATGAGACTAATATTGAAGTGTTATGTATGTATTATAAATACGTATGTAATAAGTATAAGAAAAATATAAATTGAAATCTTCATGTATGTTTATATTTGGAGTGAAGCTAAGTAAATAAAATATTAATTGGAGTTATAAGAAAATGTAACTGAAAAAAATTAACTGTTGATAAAAAAAGTAAGAACTAATTGGAATAAAACGTAAAATAATAAAAAAAATCAGATTAAATTAAAATTAGTGATTAGATCATCCACCGTCTTCAGAAATATCTACTTCCACAAGTTCCATCAAGTTATATTTGTAGTGCTGCTCTCCCGAATTGTCCAGTTCACTTAGATAAAACTGATTTGAAGTCGATGGCAGTTGTGATGACTGCGGCAAATATATAGGAGAAAGGGGAGTCTCTAAGTCATCCTCCAAAGTTTCAATGACGAGTTTTTGAATCTTGAGTTTCAATTTTTTTTTTGTTATATTCATGAGCTACACTTCTTAGCGATGAAGCCACAAAGTCATCATTCGCAGGTGCATCTAATATTTTGCTGCATTTGTAAGGCAAATCAGCCTCCTTTTTCCTTTTTGCAGCACGGTTTGGCCGCTCCGATGTCTGCCGAGGTTGACTGTTAGTTGCTAGGCATCTCTATATTCTCCTTCTCCGTAACGTCCCTCACAGCGCCAGTATTTTGTAGCTAAAAATTAAAAAAAAACATATTTTTGTATTATTTTTACAATTGCCGTCAACAGAAGAACATTGGAATAATGTTGCAAACAGATTCGCACAAAAATGGCACTTCCCTGTATCGGAGCACTGGATGGAAAACATGTAGTCATTAAATGTCCAGAAAATATTGGGAGCATGTACTTTAATTATAAAAGAACATATATTATAGTATCGTTCTAATGATTGTCGTGGACGCAGAATATAAAATTATTTACATGAATTATGGCTGCATTGGCCGTGTTTCTGATGGGGGTGTGTTTCGTAATACAGCATTATTTAATGGTTTAGAGTAAGGAGCACTCAGACTTCCTCCTCCCATACCTCTAGCGGGGTGGCAGAAACCGATGCCTTATGTATTGGTGGCCGATGATGCCTTTGCGTTATCAAATTATTTAATGAAACCATACCCATACAAAAGCCAACCCATTGCTAAAAGAGTCTCCAATTATCGTCTGTCAAGAGCCGGGGCTATGGTTGAGAGTGTATTTGGTGTAATGGCTAGCAGGTATAGAATTTTACGAAACCGCATTGAACTACCCCCTAAAAAAGTTGAACTAATAGTTTCTACGATCTGTGTGCTACACAATTTCATGATGTCTGGCAATAATGCTCCACGTTTTAATGATAGAGGAAGAGAGGAGGAAATGCCCCGTGAAAACCTTTTTCCTTTAGAACAAAGGCATGGAAATAATAATCCACCTGCAAGTGGACAATTAATTCGAGATGAATTTAGTGAATATTTCGTTTCTCTTGAGGGCGAATTGGCATGGCAATATCAACGTGTCTAACCTACGCTACTTAACTAACACACGCTAATCACACCGTTTCCAGGCAGTCTACTTTCATCATTAATGATTAATAACTAACCGTGAACATGAATATGTATGTAAATAAAAATATAATTTTCTTTAATTCAAGGCAATGCCGAGCTTGTCTCGTCATTGTGGCTGTGTGTGTCGTGGACTGTCACTGGCTGGATGTGCGCCACAGTACCTACACAGTCGACTCGATATTTCGTAATCTATGGTTTAAGACATAATAAATAATCTATGGGTTGTGACAAAGCAGATTGATGGGAATAATTTCAATAATTTGTAATTGCTATCGTGAATGTGATTAAGGAATTGACATAACAATTAATAACATTAAATATCGTTTCTTTCCTTACAGGTAATGTTTTGTTACTGAATGCTTTTCTTTATAAAAAACCTCTTCTTTCCTTACAGAGAAACTCAATTGTGTTTTAATTGACTGTGTCGTTCAAATCACAAGGAAAACATCATTATATAAATATAAATTTTATAAGGCACGTGTATTTTTATTTCGTATTTTATCAAAATGCTGACTGATTTATCAAAAGCGTGTCAATCATTCCCCTATCTACTCAAAAGACGCAGGTGTTGGTGTTCAAAGCGCAGCTGTTCTGAGGGCCGACTAATTCTTTACAAGTAGCAATAATACCTAACTGTACTGAAGTCGAGATTTTATACCGTCCCCTTAATACTATTAATTCTAATTCTTAAAATTAATTGTCATTTTAATTAATCCTAAATTATTGTTCATTAAATGTGTTTAAAAGTTAGGTCACTTTACGAAATACATATACAAAATTTGTTCAGGCACTTCCCTTTACGATGATTCTGGATTCGCGGATCTCCACGTTCGCACTTATCACTGATAACACAAGCGGCAACTTGGGCTGGTTCCGAAGGGTGGAATCAGTTAAGCCTGGGCCAAGGCTCCGAAGAGCAGAGTCGGCAGGCAGCGACTACTGAGAGGGCAACTTCCTGGAAGGAAGTCTGGCGACCACTTTGGCTTCCTGGGCGCAAGTTCGCGGGGTTAAGGGAAGAGCCTCGGCGACCGCTCAAAGGGGGAAGGCAGGAGGTTTCTCGGCGGAAGCGAGTTGGTAACTCCTGAGAGGGCAGCTTCCTGGGCGGAAGAGCCTCATAGGGACATACCATACTATTAGGAGAGGCGTATTTATCGTACCCAGTAAAATTAAAGTAGAAATTATCATGTTCTTAAAAGGCCAGGTTCATGAAAATTATATTAATTGTCTATGATTTCATTCTTGTCTATGCATAACCTATATATTTTTTGACAAGTGCTTTCTTCTCCGACAATCTTTCATCCTGTTTCTACATTCTGTTTATCCCGCCCTGTTAAACTTATTATACCGTGCATGTGATGGTTATTGGAAAGAAATAATACTTAAATTAATTCATTGCTATTCATTTTGGTAGCGGCCGTTCTTCCAATTTAGTTAGTGAATCATCGGGCGTTTTGTAACGGCAGAATGTTTTAAACTGTTAATTTGATATCAAATGCATTTATTAAAATCATAACAAATATACGGATAACAGTTGCTTAATCACAGGTGGATTACAATGGAATGGCGGTAGATATAGACGGTAAATAAATAAGGAGGTTTCCCAAGATAAACGACGTTTCTCTCAACCTTTGTCATAACTTCAAGGTTTTCTATTGCGTATTTTTGCTACGATTCGGAAACAAAATTTTAAAACTGAATTCCGTTCACTTTGTTCTGTTTCAGGGTTAAATTTATAATTAAACTCTACCAAAGCAGACCATGGATCTACTGAAGCCAGATACTATATCCATCAAGGCGGAACCAAGGCTTCAGGAAGAAGGTGGAGGTGAAATTGCATTTTCGGATTTAGATTTCGACCTCCCAGCTGTAACGAAGGAATTCTTGCAATATGCGGAGAGTACTCATACAGCCAGTTGCATTGCATACGTGTAAAATATAGAACTTTAAATACGGATGTCCGGAATCCATGTCTGTCTTGAAAAGTCGTGCAAACAGGACACATACTTGTTTCTTCCTCTCTTATAATACATGAGGTGTATTGGGTATTTACCCTTAAATGCGTCCTTGCCGGAAACTACCAAAATACAGCACTATCTTAACATAAATATATGGTTCAAAATAAGTTGTCGGTTCCTCTATTTTCTCATAATTTTATTGGAACATGATGTTACTAACACGTTTTAAAAATTCATTAATATTAGACAGTGTGTTCTCAATATTCATTAATATTGAGAACACACTATCCCATTGACTTACAACTCCCTACTTAAGGTGCTCTAAAACAGGGTTTTTCTTTCTTGTTGAATCAGTCCCTCAAGAGGACATCTGAGGTTATTTTTACCTCATATTGAACTTTAAAACTTTCATCCAAATTACCGCTTCTATGGTATATTTATTCGTTAAAAAATAGTTTACAGTTTTTCGATTAAAAAAGTGTTTCTTTTTATATCAATTATACGAAGATACATGTCTGGCTCTATGTGGGCGCAATTGGAGCAGTTCGCTCCGGGCGTCGAATACTCAACTTAAAACATCGACGTTGATATTATTTTTGATAAAAACCGTGCTACAAAAAACCACATATCATCATTTTATTGATTACAGTGATATCCTCCCTTGGCGTGAACTAATTAAAATTTTAAGGGCAGCCAAAATAAAACTCGCTCCTGGCGCCGTTTGGTTCAGGGCTGGCCATGCAAAGATATATTCTTTTTATACCCCTTTTTTATTCCAGGAAGCATTAATGTTACCATAAACGAGGATCTCGGACCCCGACAAGATGAAGCGGGGCTTACTTATATGAAAATTGATATAGACCTGCCGGATGTTAAAGAGGAATGTTTGGAACGCTTTGAAAGAATTACCAAGGCAGCAGGTAAAACCAATTTTAATTGTGAACTTAAAAAATTTGGCCTTTCTTATTTTTTATAACGTCTCTACGAACTTACTTCGCTTATTTACTTTAAGTTTAACTGAATCATTTTCATCCATATTATTTTTCAAATTTGTCGACAGATCTTCAGACGCATTTAGTAGAAAAAGGATTCACTCCTCTCCATCGCAACTACTCCTTCTCTCCTAAGTCTCACAGTGGAGAAAATCCTTTTTCATGTTCTTTGTGCAACTATGCGTGCTATCGAAAGGATTATCTGAAGAGCCACATGCTGACTCACAGTCGAGAAAAACTTTTTTCATGTTCCCTTTGCAACTATGCGTGTAATCATAATGGTCAACTAAAGAGCCACATGCTGACTCACAGTGGAGAAAAACCTTTTTCATGCTCCGTATGCAACTATGCATGTTATCGAAAGAGCGACCTAACGAGGCACATACTGACTCACAGTGGAGAAAAACCTTTTTCATGTTCCCTGTGCAACTATGCGTGTTATCGAAAAGGTAAACTAAAGGTCCACATGGTGACTCACAGTGGTGAAAAACCTTTTTCATGCTCCGTATGCAACCATGCATGTAATCGAAAGAGCGACCTAACGAGCCACATGCTGACTCACCTTGAAGAAAAACCTTTTTCATGTTCCCTGTGCAACTATGCGTGTTATCGAAAGGGGAATTTAAATATCCACATGCTGACTCACAGTGGGGAAAAACCTTTTTCATGTTCCGTATGCAACTATGCATGTTATCAACAGGGTAAACTGAAGATACACATGCTGACTCACAGTGGAGAAAAACCTTTTTCATGTTCCCTGTGCAACTATGCGTGTTATCGAAAAGGTCAACTAAAGATCCACATGCTTACTCACAGTGGAGAAAAACCTTTTTCATGTTCCGTATGCAACTATGCATGTTATCGAAAGAGCGAGCTAACGAGTCACATGCTGACTCACAGTGGAGAAAAACCTTTTTCATGTTCCGTGTGCAAATATGCAAGTTGTCAAAAGGGTCAGCTGACGAGGCATATGCTGACTCATAGTGGAGATAAACCTTTTTCATGTTCAAAGTGTAACTATGCATGTTGTCGACAGGGTAACCTGAAGAGACATATGCTGACTCACAGTGGAGAAAAACCTTTTTGATGTTCCCTGTGCAACTATGCGTGTTATCGAAAAGGTCAACTAAAGATCCACATGCTGACTCACAGTGGATAAAAACCTTTTAATGTTCCGTATGCAACTATGCATGTTATCGAAAGAGCGATCTAACGAGTCACATGCTGACTCACAGTGGAGAAAAATCTTTTTCGTGTTCCGTGTGCAAATATGCAAGTTGTTAAAAGGTTCAACTGAAGAGGCATATGCTAACTCACAGTGGAGATAAACCTTTTTCATGTTCAGAGTGTGACTATGCATGTTGTCAACAGGGTAACCTGAAGACACATATGCTGACTCACAGTGGAGAAAAACCTTTTCCATGTTCCCTGTGCAACCATGCGTGTTATCGAAAGTATTATCTGAAGAGCCACATGCTGACTCACAGTGGAGGAAAACATTTTTCATGCTCCGTGTGAAACATTTCACTATAGCAAAACGCCCATCTAAAAACCCACTTGCTGACTCATAGTGGCGTAAAACCTGCTTTATTTTCCATAAGTCCACATATTAATGTTTTAAAAGGCAATCTTTTTCTTGTTCCTTTTTCATCTATGGATGTTCTCAAAAAGCACATCGAAAAGCCACATGCTGACTCACAGTGGCGACACACCTTTATCATTTTCCAAGTGCACATATTCTGTTTCTAGGCAAGGCCATCTTACCTCTATATAAGATATATATTGGACATTAGATGGATCACATGCTGACTCACAGCGGAGAAAAACAATTGTTATGTTCCGAGTGCAACTATGCAAGTTATCAACAGTGTACCTTGAAGAGAAACTTGCTGACTTACGGCTAAGAAAAAACTTTTTGTTTTCTGGCTGAAATTATTCATGTTCTCAAATGAAAGATTTGAAAATACACCTTCACACTTACAGTGAAGACTAGTTGGTTTCATATGCAATTATGCATTTTCTCGAAGAGACTCTTTGACTGGCCCCTTTTTTGTTTCTTGTGTTAACATTCATCTTCACGAAAACTATTTACACAATAAATTTTAGTAATAGATATGATTTGTTTCTCCACAGAATTTTCAGTATATAAAATGTGTATCATTTGTAATAGTCAAAATATTTATTACCTTTCGATCTTAATTTTTAAATTTTTAAATTTGTTCCGAATCGCATTGTAAAAGATTTGATTTTTTTTAAAACTTAAATGTACGAAGTATGTGTAAAAAAGATAATTATGTCATACCTACTTCTTAAACGAATATCAAAATATATATGAATATGTGTACAATAATGAATTCAACTATTTATTCTAATAATATTATTACACTTCTAAATTGTCTGTCAAAACTATAGAATTATAGGAGCAGCTAGTTGTGCGTTCTAGAATATTTTCTTTTTTGTTTACCCTACGGAGATCGCACCTTGTACCTACTAGAATTATTTGGTAAACACAGCCGCTAGGTACTTCAACCGCTCGAGAACGTACTACCTGGGCAGACAGGAAAAAGTTCCATTGATTTGACTGATGACGATTTTTCTCTCAGATATTTTAAAATGTAAGTATTTTTCTCCGTACATAAGAGAACCGACATAATTTAACTTTTGAAATTTTTTTCATTTTTTTACTAATTGAAAATTGTTGTCGAAATGCCTTCATGCAATCATACATTTCGTTCCTTTTCGTCCCGGAGCGAAAAAAATCACATAAGATCCGAAGGGGGGTCACTAGGGTCCCCCAATTTGTTTTGCTTATTAAAGGACGTTAATGGCATAATATTGCATAATTTGTTTTATTAATAATTAGGGGGGAGTATATTCAACGTGTTTCAGAAGTCATTATCTAAATAATTCCATAAATAAAGTCGTACTTAATATTCTAATGAATTAAGATAATAATGCGCCTTTTCCCATACAAAACAGGGAAGGCGGGCCGATAACGAGCATAACTCCTCGATTCTGAATCTCGACTGGCGATTGGCGATTACGTAGCTTGTTTGTTGCACAGGATGGTCCGTAAATGATGGAAATATTTATAAATATATATTTTTTAAGTTTTTAAAACCTACCACTACTAAACCAGGTACGGATGTTATTTCGAATATTATGCAATTTTTAGATGTAAGTGAAAGTTATAATTCCTAATTTATGATTTTATATAGTACATTTACATTTAGGGTTAAATCGTAGTGTTTGCCTTACCATAAATGATGGGTTCGTTTGTATGTCAAGGGGTTCGAAA
Source organism: Hesperophylax consimilis (assembly GCF_061612785.1). Classification (NCBI taxonomy): domain Eukaryota; kingdom Metazoa; phylum Arthropoda; class Insecta; order Trichoptera; family Limnephilidae; genus Hesperophylax; species Hesperophylax consimilis. The sequence goes on from NC_142852.1 coordinate 13,828,319, forward strand.
TAAAACGAATTTTTGGAAAATAGTGAAAAAAAAGGTATTTTTATAACTTAAACGTGGAGTAAATTATTTTTAATTGTAACCTCAGATATTCCTGTTTTTGATTTGTCTATGTAAATATACCACAACAGTCTCAACTGCTCCTAATCATCTGGAACCAGTGCGACTATGGCATTCACAAATGAGGGATGTTGGAGTGGCGGCTCGTAACTTTTAGGTGTACAAGAGTGATAATATTTCAATTACTAGTAGAACCAAAAGTCACGAGCCGCTACTGGTATGTTGTAAGGCTAAAGGTAGTGGGGAGGGTAAGGAGATGGGGAAGAGGAAAGTGGGGAAATACTTGGCTATTCAGATCTGGTCACCAAACAAGGTAAAAGTCATTTCAAGCAACATTCGAAATGAATTCTGGTCACTAAATTGTGAAATATCACATAGTAATCTATTAAAATTTACTTGCGCACACCGGGATTGGAACCCGCGACCTCCGGTTAACTAGTCTAGAGTCTTACCTCTCGACAACAGATGCTGTAAAATTTATGAAAAAATATATATAATATCAAGTTGCAGGGCGGTAGATGCGTTCAGTATTGCCCTAGTAAAAGACCACCATGTAAAATCCAAACGTTGCTTGAAATGACTTAAGCCTATATGGTAATTAAATTTGAATATGCATGTACTTTCACCTTTTTCTTTCCCATATCCTCCCCCTCCCCATCCCCACTATCTTCAGCCTCACAAAATACCCCAATTGGGGATGCCATAGTTCCACTGGATAGGACTGTTGGGGCTTTTGTGCGGTTTTCACACAAATTAATTAAAAGCATAGAATTTTATGGTCTAATTTAAAACATTGGTAAATACGCCGTAAGAAAATGCAATAAATACATGCCGACTGATTACATAAATTCTAATATTAAAAGTACAGAATAAATATTAAACAACCCTGAAAAAGATATTAATTTATAAACACCATTTCATAAGTATGAATGAACTACTTACCAGTCTGAAGATGCCCATAGCAGGGCGAAACTAGTCCGGTTTTGCAGAGAATTATTTACCACGAAAATTTAGAGAATTAGCAACTAAAACCCCGAGGAACATAGACTTTTTAACCATATAGTACTCTGTTTTGTATTCACATTCCTTCAAATTACTTAAAAATGTAAACAAAATATGTGTCTCTTTCCGACAGATATCTTTTCCATGTGAGAAACAGAGACAGACATAATTTTAATGTTGTTTCTAAACATGAAACATTTACCGGAAGCACGCCAGACAGGCCGATCTTAGTCCGGCAAGTGAACATTTTAGCATCGCAAAAGGAAACACCAGTAGTGCAGTGTACGCGACCGGGAGTTAGCCCTTTCCATAAAATGCAACTTTTACGGTCCAGTTCGCAGCTCGCTGGATCGTTCTCGGTGGAGAGCGGGTAGTAGGGATGGGGACGGGGGAATTTTAGCCGATGCTACGAAGCTGTGGTGCGGGGCAGGGGACAGAAATTTTGCCGGAATTTTGTACAAATTATTTAATATCTCAGAAACTAGAAATAAAATATATATTTTTGAAATGCAGATCGATAACCAAATAGTTTTTTTAGGATTACCTAAATTAAAGAGTATGTGGTGTGAAAAACAACTTAGATATAGCATAAAACTCTCGTTAGTGTGAGTGTGTTCCCCCCTGTCCGGTACGGGAGTGTTAAAGCAGATATAATGCCGTTAAAGCGTTTTCAACAAATTCGTAAATTTTTACACTTTGACAATAGTTATTAAGATTATTCTGGTAAAAGCTATTGCCAATTGTAGAGAAAATTAGGAGGAACTGTCTGCGGCACGAGAATGAATTAAGTATTGATCCTGTGTAAAGTAGTAAAGCAGGGAACAGAAAACAGTATAGTGGGGTTTGTAAGGGCTGCAATGCCAATGATCTATGATTTTATTCGAAAAAAACGAAAACTTTTTCATTCCAAAAAAAAGTTGAAAGATTCTTGTTTCTGTAATTATTAGTAGTAAATACAGATAACTACTTATTCGTTAACATTTAAATTTTAATCTAACTTTACCAACCGCATTTGACGTTGTTCTCCGTAGTTAACATTTGAACTCTGATATTACTGAAGATTTAAAAACATACTTATTGCTATTTTCTTCAAGACCTCTTTTAGACCCAAAATCCTAATAACTCGGTTTATCTATAAACTTTCATTTTTGATATCCTTGCCGAGTTAACAGTTAACAACTAATAGGATAGTAATGTGTTTGCCCAAGTTTTTAAACCAATTTTAAGCCTTATGTATAAAGAAATTGTATAAAGGACAGTGTCCAAATCGCTTGCACTAAATATTAATTTAGAAACCCTTTTTTTAATTTTATATTCAAATTTTATTGTGATTTGTTCTCAAGGTTGCGGACTTCCCATAGTAAACAGGTTAAAGACCTGCTATCACTGTAATATTAACAATGCCCAATTGTGCGCGCTTTCTTCACAAAACAGTCGTTTTTTCCTGTTTCCAAACTCTATTCAAACCGCGTTGTTAAACTTATCATCCCATGCTTGTGATGGTTATTGGTAAGTACTAATGCATATATTCATCGCTATTCATTTGGTAACGGTCGTTATTCCGGTTTAGTTAGAGAATCATGGGGCGTTTTCTTTGTCACACAGCGGAACTTTTAAACTGTCAATTTGACGTCTACCTACTAATTATTGGGAGTCGCTATATGCACAGCGACTAGTCGACAGGGGGCGTGGCCAACATATCCGAGCATACCCGAGGTGTGAAACGAAACGTCAGAAATGGCGTTGTAATAATATAATGTAAACAAACCTTTTTAAAACTACGCTAGGTTTGTGTAACATGGTTTGTGATTCAAAAGAAAGTGTCCCCTTAATACCACCTGCTCGCGTCAAGGCAAGAAAAACATCCCAGTTTTTAATTAGTTTAGCGGCTACGCTAGGTTTGTGTAATATGGTTTGTGATGTAAAAGAAAGTGTCCCCTTAATACCGCCTGCTCGCGTCAAGGCAAGAAAAACATCCCAGTTTTCAATTAGTTTAGCGGCTACGCTAGGTTTGTGTAACATGGTTTGTGATTCAAAAGAAAGTGTCCCCTTAATACCGCCTGCTCGCGTCAAGGCAAGAAAAACATCCCAGTTTTCAATTAGTTTAGCGGCTACGCTAGGTTTGTGTAACATGGTTTGTGATTCAAAAGAAAGTGTCCCTTTTACACCTATACTTCACTTCGGGTATGCTCGGATATGTTGGCCACGCCCCACATTGGGGCGACTTCATGTAACGCGTTGGCTGAAATTCAGAAAATCAAATGTTCTTTACAATGAAGCATGTATGCTAGTTTTGAATTTCATTAAGTGTTGCATAATTACCCCGAAGCGTTTCGCCCTAATCGCGATACTGATGGGAAGAGATCAGTTTGAACTTGACCTTTGTGCGGGTGACTGTGTCAGTTTTCGAAAGCGCGTAAATTTCAATACTTTTCAAGTTTATAAAAAGCAAAATCTATCAAGTGTACAGATCCAATTCAATATGGATACGATGTCTTATGGTATGTAATTTAATTATATTATAGTAGTTATTGATACCCTCATACTATATGTCATAAATTTAAATTAAAACAAACACCTATTTGTATGAAATATTTTCTTGTGAATATATTAAACATAGAGGTATTTAGTTTAGAGTTCCAAAAGATCCCGTCATATTTTAATTGTTTTTCTATAGTTTCGTATCTTAGCTACAAGATTTAATTATAAGTAGTTGCAAGTATGCACAATTTTTTTAAATTATAGTACTTGAAAGTGAGGACTATCATTTTTCATAAAAAACTACAACTAGTCTAATAATCAATGTGTTTTGTTTTAGATACAATTTCTGACGTGGTTCTAACGAGATTCGAATTATACATGATTATGAAGAATTCTGGCGCTAAGAAATTTGACGAAAAAGTAAAATTCCTGGAAAAACACCTCTTAGAACTTACTCATTGTCAACTCTTTAATCAAAAATAACTTTTTTAATGAAATAGCTGCATTCTGTTCTAAATTGAAAACCAAATGGTTCAAGTGTCACAGAATCCATGATTTCTTTTTATTAAATAATAATTTTTATAATAAAAGAATGGCTCGAAAGCCTCCTTATGTTTAAGAATTATAAACCTTTACCAGAAATAGTAAAAACGAAAAGAGGTCGACCCACACTGTCATTTGATATGTCGTCTGAGCGTACGAAACGTCATAAAACTATACTATTGCGATCTAAAACATCTAGTACTGAGTTAGCCTTTGCTACCCACATGAGTTTTCGGTTGGCAGGTAAAGCAGCAGCATCGACTGTAGTCAAAGACGTCACGTTAAGTACGCCGACCAGAGCAAATAAGTACAGAAAAGCTTTTACCGATACAACCCAAAACAAAAAGGTATTGAGTGGTGATGAAGCACTCGCTTTGATTGCTTAGATGCCAAACTTAGTCGCTACCAATACAATTTAATAAGAGAAAAGGATAAAGAGGTATTTCCTTCATACAAAATTGTACAAGGAGCTAAGAAAAAATGTTACCCATTAAGTGAATTCATAACGGTCACGGAATCTTCAGCGAAATTGAAATTGCAACAATTGCTGGATCACACTGCTGAGCGTTTAATACAAGTTCAGCAGCCGGAAAATGAAGACAATTTCAAAAGAAGTACTGAAAATGCTAAAGACACCAGACCCTAATACGACTACCAGGAATGATTCGATAGTTGAATCAAGTAGTGATGACGATAGTATATTGTCACAAGATGATGAAAACGATTTATTATGTGTATAACTGTCAATAAATAGCACGAGAAATAAAGTGAGCATTTTGACTGATTTAATTTATCTTATATTATTCAATTTTATATTTTTGTACAAAGTATGCGTGACTTTTCGAACATTTTTTTTCACTTATTTTTATCAACATGTCTATACGGAACTAAAAATCGAAAAAGATTTGATGTCATTGCAACCACTGATTTGATGCCAACTTTCGGGGTCATCGGCCCCATTGTGCGCCCCCTGTCGATTAGTCGCTGTGCATATAGCGACTCCCACTAATTATTAGATGAGTATTTCAAAGGCATTTATTTAAAAAGTCACTAAAATACGGATTAACGATATTTTGTTAAAAGCTGAATGGCGGTTGACATGGTAAATAAATATAAAGTTATCCGACGATAAACATTCTCTAAACCGTTGTCATAACTTCAAGTTCAAAATACCTCAGAATTTACATTATTATTTCCCAATATGTGTTTTGGCTACGTTACTTTTGCCTGATTTTCGAAGCGAAATCAAATACATCCCGTTCAAATTAGAGTTCTGTTTCAACTACGTTCTGTTTCAGGTATATATTTTTTGGCTAAAATCCAAGGTTCGTAGAAAATGTAATTACCAAGGTAAGCTCATCGTGGGGGTAATCGTGACCTAGATGGAAGCCCATTTTCCACTGGGTGAATTGAATTTACTGAAATAAAAGTGACAGAATCCATTTGCAATGATTTATTTATAATGCGTTGGTAATATTATACTAATTATTATGTTAAAACTAATGCTCGTAATTAAATGGTAAAATCCCAGGAATATTTGCATATAAATATAAAATATTCAATTGATAAAATTGTACCAGAAAAACAAACTAAGAACCAATCAAAAAATAAATGGTACCACAATAAACTTAGAAGCATGCAAAAGGAAAGAGACAGATTGTGTAAAATAGCAAAAATAACGAGGAGCTGGGACAGCTGGGAAAACTTCAAAATCTATTAAAACAGGTATACCAATCAATTAAAAAGCATAAAAAATGAATACTACAGAACTAAAATAGAGGAAGAAAGGGGAGATCAGAAGAAAATGTGGAAAACAATAAAATCGTTACTGAAAAATGAAAATAACAGTATTGCATATGAAGACATAATATTCCCCCCTGGAACAGATGGGTTAAATATAGCCAATAAATTTAACAATATTTTATAAAAAGTATTTAAAATAATAACGAGAGTATTCCGAAAATTGTCTATAATGTTCATGATGAAATTGAAGAAAGAAATATAGAATTGGAATTTAAAAAAAATAACAAAGGAGGAATTAAAAGTTATTCTGAAACAAATGAATACAAAACCCAGTCCTGATGAAATAAGAATACAATTAATAATTCAATCATTACCAATCTTTGAGAATCACTTACTTAATTTTATAAATGAATCTATCACCTTAGGAAAGTTCCCTCAATCATGGAAAATATCAAGAGTCATCCCAATAACGAAAATAAAAAATACAAAAAAATGAGAAGAATATAGACCAGTGAACACGCTCCCTAAGTATGAGCAAATACTTGAACATATAATAAAAAAACAACTTGTTGATTTTATAGAAAAATGGAATATATTATGTAAAGAACAGTGTGGATTTAGAAATAACCAATCTTGTGAAATGGCTCTCAATCTAGTTCTGGAGGACTGGAAACAAGACTCAGATAAAAATAAATATGAGTCGTGTAATTTCTATACCCGCTATATCAACTTTCATTGATTTGGAGAAAACCGCAAAAAACTGTCACATCTCTAGCGTACATAAGTAAATGCATTACAATTTTTTATATAATGAATTGGAGTAATAAAATTTCGAAAAGTATTTATTTTTCTATATATGTCTAGCAATAATTAAGTAATTTCGATAAATAAAATGGATATAGCGGATTTTGATACTCACTTCGTGATTTTGAAAGTCAACTGAGCCGACATGGCGGGTTTAGAAACTCACGCGTAGATCATTTTGACACACGAGCGTGGCGTCAGAGCGGCGGCCATATTGTATTTTGGCAAAATAACTGCTTGTGATTCGTTGAATCCGATATAGCGGGTTTTGATAGTAACTTTCTGTATGATATAGCGGATTTGGTTTCTCACTCGCAGTTTAAACATGGTTTTTGGTCGCGATAAGGAGGGTTTTGAAACTCAATTTTAGGCTCCTCTTGTTGCTCGCAAAAATGTGAACAAGATGTCATACTCAGATCATTTTGTCAAAAAATCGGATATAGCGGGTATAGAAATTATAGGATTCATATGTGATCGTGGTTTTCCTGGACTTTCAGAGAGCTTTTGAAACGATAGATAGAGATATAATTATTAAAAAACAATCTAAAAATTGAATAAAAGGAAAGGCATTGAAATGGTTCAAAGATTATTTAAGTAATAGATATCAAACCACAAAAGTGGGTGAGACAATATCCGAACCAATAAAGATTACATTGGGAGTACCACAAGGGTCGGCTCTCGGACCTATTATTTTTATAATGTACATTAATGATATGGTAAAAGTATTGAAACATTGTAAAATAAGATTATTTGCAGACGACGCACTGATATATATAAGAGGAGAAGATTATGAACTCATAATGAACCATATAAATGAAGACCTACATAATATATCAATATGGCTGAAGAAAAATAAACTTAAATTGAATGAAAACAAAACTAAATTCATGAACATTGGAAAACGAGTAACGCAAAAAAAGACATATTGATAGACGGTGAAGTATTGAAAGAAGTATTTGAATTGCAATATTTGGGGGTTATAATTGACTCTAAATTAACTTTTGCTCAAAATACAAAACAAATTATTAAAAAGATCGCCAAAAAAATTTCACTGTTGGGAAGAATAAGAAGATTCCTTAACACAGTTTCCAGTAAAAATGTGTACAACGCTATTATTGTACCACACATAAATTACTGTAGCAGCATCATATTCTTATCCAACGACGGTTTAATGAAACAAATGACAATTCTACAAAATAGAGCAATGAGAACCATATTGAAGAAAAATAGATACACAAAAATTAAGAACATGTTGAAGGAGTTAAATATCTTGTCATTTAAACAAATTATTTACTTTGATACCATATTTTTAATCTACAAGATAATCAATGGCCATACGTCTAGTGAATTCCTAAGAAAAATTGATAAACTACAGAACAAACACACACATGAGACGAGGAAAAGAAATGAATTGAGACTCTCCTTCAGGAAAAAAACACGGAGTCAAAAGTCATTGATGTCTGGAGCGTTGAAGATATTTGGAGAGCTACCAGAAGAAATAAAATCAGAAGAAAACATAAAAACATTTAAAATTAAATTAAGAAAATATGTGATTGATTCATTTTAAATGTGTTACTATAATTATATGTATATGATATTATTATATGTATATCATATTAAATATAGAATTTAAAGACGTAAATAAATATTACAACATTATTGCAATTTATCGCACGCATACATCGATAGTACCTCAATTTATAGATGAATTAAAAAATATTTTGTTAAATTTTAGAAATAAAAATACCATTATTGTTGGAGATCTGAATTTAAATATCGCAAACGACTATTCTAGTAAAGATAAAGACACATATCTAAATATGTTAGCAGAACTCAATTATTTATCGTGCATAAATTCTTATACTAGAAATGTTAAAGGTCAACGCCCCTCATGCTTAGATCACATTTTTACAAATATTCCTGATATCAAAAATATAAAATCAGCTGTCATTCATACATCTATCACTGATCATTATTCATGTATTTTTAACTATAAATTAAGCAATCCAACTTTGCCATTATTCAAACAAAATAATTACTCAAAAAAAGTACTTAATATGGATACATTAAAACACCAATTAGAATCAGAAAATTGGAATAAATTATTACAATGCAATGATGTCAATATATGTTGTAAAATGTTTGAAGAAAAAATAGCTAAATGCATAAATGACTCGACAAATAATAATATAATAACCAAATCCAAAGTGTCGAACTTGAAACCTATAAAACCATGGATTACTCATGGTTTAGTAGTATCTGTACGACATAAGCAAGCTCTTTACAAATTAACTACTCAACAACCAAATAATAAAAATTTACTAAATCATTTTAAAGCATATAAAAACAAACTTTCATATATTATAAAAAACACAAAACAAAAGTATTATAAACAAAAGTTGAATCAGGCTGAAAATGATAGTAAAAGAGTGTGGACAGTTATAAATGAAATAATTGACAAGAAAAAAAACAAAAATAACGACATCGCTACTATATTTCATGACAACATGAAAACATGTTGTAAAGAAAATCCCTCAATAGCTGCAAACATATTTAACACCTTCTTTGCGAATGTAGGGGAAAATCTTGCCAATCTCATTCATACTGACCCAAATATAACATTTCCAGACTGTAGTATTGATACTGACAATAATATAGCAACATTCCAAGTCACCACAGAGAACGAAATAATATCAATTATAAACGGTATGCAAGGAGGTTCTGCCCCGGGTTTTGATGGAATAACAGTTAATATTTTAAAAAATATTAAAAATCAAATTTCTAAACCGTTAAAACACATAATAAATGTAAGTTTCCAAAGCGGAGTGTTTCCATCAATCTACAAACAAACTACCATTACTCCAATATTTAAATCTGGTAACCCAGAAGAAGTTAGCAATTACCGACCCATATCAGTAATCTCGAACATAGCAAAAATTTTTGAAAAGATAGTTAAAAAAAGGATATACCAATTTCTAAAATGTAATAAATTAATTAATGAAAATCAGTTCGGTTTTATGGAAGGTAGAAGCACTCAGGATGCAATTGCAAAATTAACTAGTCTTGTTCATAATTCATTAGATAAATCATTAAAATGCATTGGAATTTTCATAGATCTTAAAAAAGCTTTTGATAGCATATCACACGACAAACTTATAAGTAAATTAAGAAACATTGGTTTAAGTGGTACAGCTATAGAATGGATAAAAAGCTACCTTTTCAAACGCCCTCAAGTCGTAAAAATCAACGATGTACTTAGTCAACAAAAAACAAGTCACTTCGGCATACCTCAAAGTACAGTCCTGGGACCGTTACTGTTTATCATTTATGTAAATGACATATTCAATCAAAGATTAAATGGAAAAATAATATCTTTTGCTGATGACACTGTCATAATAATTGAAGGTACTGATTGGAATAATGTTAATAACTTAGCAAATACTGATATTAATATATTGAAAAATTGGTTCGATAAAAACCTCCTCTCATTAAATACTGAAAAAACAAAATGTATCCCATTCTCTATCAACAAATTTAAATCAATACCAGAATTAAAAATTATAATACATCAACTTAAATGTAACAGAACTAATTGCAATCAAGAATGTTCTATACTTAGTCTAACTTCTGAAATTAAATATCTTTGTATATATATAGATCAACATTTTAAATGGAAAAAACAAATTTGTGAACTTGTCAAAAGAATTAGAAAATGTATTTATATATTTATAAGACTTAGAAATATTCTAAGACTAGAAAACCTAAAAAGAGTGTACTATGCAATTGTACAATCTATATTACAATATGGTATTATTGGCTGGGGAGGAACTTATAACAATATATTAAATCCACTTAAAATAGTTCAAAGATTGATAATTAAAGTAATATTGAAAAAACCATCCAAATTTTCTACTGAGATTCTCTTTTCAATATTCAATGTACCCACAATAGACAATATATATAAAAAAATATTCAATTCTACAAATTTATAAAGAAATACAGTTAATTAACTTAAAATTCAATTCATCAGTAAGATATCAAAAAACTATCAAAATCCCAAAACTTAATACAAAGCACACACAAAATACCTATCTCTATCTAGGTATAACATATTTTAACATCCTTCCATTATATCTGAAAAATATTGAAGATATTCAGGAATTTAAAATTAAATTAAAAAAATTACCTAAAACTACTATAAAAGTCCATATCTTACTCTTATTATTATTTCCTTCAAATCTTGAAACTGTATTATTGATAAATCTTGCCTATTTCTTACTTATCCCTTTGGTTTTGCAAATATATTATTTACTTACTTACATGATTCCATATAATTGAGCTTGGATTCACTCACCAAACACAAGAGCCTTGTCTCTTTATGGTGAGGAAAAGCTATGATTATTTACCTTGATAACACTGTATAATATGTATAATTGTATATTTATTGTAAAAAACATACAAATATTAAATAAAAAAATAAAAATAAATGTATATAAGGATTGTATTAGGACATAGATAACTATGTACCTACTTTAAATACCACAATAAACAATAAACTTACATATACATTTCATAAAAGTAATTCAGTCTACGTAATTCACAGATAATATACCAATTGAAATTTAGACAAAATACGGTAGGAATCAGGCAAGCGAAGCTAACGAGTCCGGGTTGCGCATCACCACTACATGCGCAGAGTGTTCATCTTTACGAACAAGAATTTTACCATTACGGAACCACACGAATTTATAATTAGCTTTTTTCGCTTTAATCCTCGTGGCTGCATGCAGGACCTTGTTTGCTGGTGTGAGGTGTTCGCGGACGTATAACGGTGATTTGATGCCGTCGATGCCTAGATGCGTTGAGTTTAGCTTGGAGTACATGTTTTTCTTGTTGTAGCTGACGACTGCAGCCAGGACTTCATCCCTTGCCCTCACGCTCGGGAGCTTCACGACGATTGACTTGGGCCTTCTGGAATCTGGTTTGATCTTGGAGACTCGATTATGGATCAATGGGGCGGGAAATCACGGTTCTAAGTTGTTTTACGATCGATATCAGGTTCTCAGATTTATGCTCAGGTACGCACTGGATCTCGACGTTGGTTTCCCTGGCTGTCTGTTCCATTTGGAACAAGCGCGCGTTAAGATCGCGCACTTCTGTGTTCAGCTTAACATTCACAGCTTGTAGACGTTTTATTGTTCCCAAAGAATCAATGGGAAGATCAAACCCGAAAACCGCTATTAGAACGCCGTGGTGGTCGAGTGAGTTGACTTTGCTGAAGGGCGAATTCAAGAGGGCTTTCAGGGCACTCGGATCCCTTAAGAGGACTGGGGGCACGCAAGAGATGATTACATCTCTTAAGACACGTGTCAGTAGGGCTAGGAAAACCTTCAAATTGGCTATCCTTTCAGCAAAACGAACTGCTTGGCATAATTGGGTTAAACAAGTGGGTAACGCCAACCCGTGGGAAATCCACAGCGCAATCGAAAAAACGGGAAAAGGATCTGACCGGTATTTGACTAGCATCATATCGGATAATCCCGATGGGAACTCTGAGAGTACCGATGTGACCAGCACTCTTAATACCTTGCTGGACAAATTAGTTCCATTAGACTCAGTAACCGGGGAAAACGGCCACCACAAACAGATAAGAGCTCTGTCACGGCTTCCACCTAGGATCCTCGACCATGAGGACAGAATGTTAAAAATCTCTAAGGCCGAAATTGACGTTATAATCAAGGGTTTGGGTCCGAAGAAGGCACCAGGGCACGATCGTCTTAATGGTATAATAGCGAAGAACGTCTGGATCCATGCCAAGGAAGAGTTGTTCCAGGTTATGGAGACATGTCTTCGTAGAGGAGTTTTCCCTACGGAATGGAAGAGAGGTGTGCTCAAGATTATCCCAAAGGGTAACGATAAACTAAGAACGGACGTTAAGGCTTACCGTCCGATTACCATCCTGCATGTATTTAGCAAAATCTTGGAAACACTCATCAGTAATCGGTTGCAGCAAACTCTTTCCCCAGCATGTGAGCGGCAATTTGGCTTTGTCCCTGGGAAATCTACCGAGCATGCCATCATGTATGCGCTCGAATGGGTGAAGGTCTGTCCAAAGAGGTACGTAATTGGAATCTTCTTAGATATCACTGGTGCCTTCGATCATGCGTGGTGGCCGATGTTGATTACTAAAATTAAAAATAGAGGTTGCCCTCAAGACCTTTTCAAAATCAACTGTGACTATTTAAACGACCGTACAATAGAGATCGTTTATGGGGATCAAAAAAAAGTCCGGAAGGTTGATAAGGGATGCCCGCAAGGCTCCATTTTGGGACCTAAATACTGGAATATTGATTTTGACGACTCCTCCAGGTTACCCTTACCTGAAGGATGCACATCGGTCGACTACGCTGATGATAAATTGTATTTGGTCTCGGGGGACAGTAGAAGGGAAGTGGAAGGAAAGGCTGAAGAAGGTTTGCGTGCAATCCTAAGCTGGGGTGTGAGAAACAAGTTGAATTTTGCCCCCCAAAAGACCGTGGGACTCTTGATGAAAGGTTTCCTCAGTAGAAGAAGAAACCCTTCCATCAAAATGGGAGCCTCTACTATTCACTTTGCAGACTCAGTCAAATATCTAGGTGTCACTCTAGATCGATCGTCCTCCTTCTTAACTCACGTTAAAGAGGTCTCTAGCAAGGCCCAGGCCCTTTTCTTTAAGCTGAGAAGAATCTCTACAGCTGATTGGGGGTTGCGTTCCCCTGCCCTGCGACTACTTTATAGGGGTATTTACGTTGCGCAAGTCTCGTATGCCGCCTCTGTGTGGGAGCACCGTTTGGGGAATTCGCTTATACTCTCGGCTCTCAAGAGGGGTCAGCGAACCCCCTTGCTGGCGCTCTGCGGTGCATACAGAACCGTTGCTTCGGACGCTTTGCCCGTGTTGGCCGGTATTTTACCAATCGATCTGGAAATTAGGGAAGTGTTAACAAAAAAGAAGCTCTCCAGAGGACTACCTGCTACACATCTCGGCGTAATTCTTACGCCGGGTGGGGTAGGGACTCTCCCTGGTCTACTGAAACAAATGAGTGACTTATCACTCAACGAGTGGCAGTCTCGATGGAATAGGTCGAAAATGGGAAGATGGACCTTCTCCTTCTTCCCATCAGTTAAAATCAGAATGGAAGGAGCTTTCATCAAATTGGACCACATGACCCAAATATTATCAGGACATGGTGAGTTCAGGGGGAGACTACACAGACTCTCCCTGTCCCCACACCCGAACTGCGCGTGTGGTAGTTCCGATCAAACCGCTGAGCACATTCTGTGGCACTGTGAGATTATGACGGATGCAAGAGATGAATTATTGGCCGGTTTGGAAGTAACAACGAGACCAGTTTGGAATTCTAATCTCGTGTCGAACATGGTGAATTTCGAGTGCTTGAGGAAGTACACAAAAATCTGGGTCGAGAGATGGTCTGATCTTAGAGTCGAGAATTGAGATTAAAATCAGTAGCTTTTAATGCCAGGTGTTGCTCCTGGCCTCATCGGACTACAGGACTATATTACTGTAAACATACCGCTATATGTAAATTTTGTAAAAATCTTTTGATATAGTTATTATTAGATTTTCCTGTTTATTTTTGCTAATTTTATTGGCATTATGTATATCTCTTTCGTGTATAATTATTGTTTATAATGATCTACCTTGTTTTTCGAGGATGACCTGTAAATAACGCGAAAGTATAAATCTATTCCGCAATTTTCTTCTTTTATTGTGTTTTGTATTATTGTTTTTACAGAGTTAAGTGCTTGCTGGTAGCAGAACTGAACTGATTTCTTTTTTTTGTTCTGTCCGGTGTACCCCAACTCTGGGGTGGCATAAGACCTCGTCCGTGCATACCCATCTTGGACGACCATTTTGGGATTGGTGCCGTCGCCTGCCATCAGTGCCTCCCCTGAGGCCAGGAACGGTACTGAGGATGGGCTGATCGTTAATTGGTGACCTTCCGCCCTGCCTCCAGGTTCTCCGACGCTTTCTCCTCATGGTCTTTGGGATCTTCCCAACCCCAACTTACACCTTTCGTCCAGGCACAACCGGTTTCCTGGCTTAGAGGCGCGGAACCTGATCCTCGTGAAACCTATCCAATGCCCTGCTTTCTCTCCCTAGGACTGCCTGAGAGCGGGTGACGACACCCCCTCACAAAAAATGAGGTGTACATTTCACCATTTTCTTTTGTCTCATAATTTTTCATTTTTGCAGGTGGCTGCAAATTGTTATTTTTACCCGTTATTGTTGATTCCTTGTACATATGACCTGTTAAACTAACCAAACAGAGTAGATTTTACCAACAGGTTACTAATACAATCACTAATACTTTAAACTGAAACTCCGAGATCCTCCTGGAATTTCAACACCTCTAGGGCGAATTGGGATAACTTTGGGGAGGCGCTACGAGATACATTAAGGGATTTTCATCACGTAGCAGCTAGTGATCCGGACAATTTGGGGAACTTTTTCAATTCTGCCGTTGTATCTGCGGCTGATTCCTCTCTGGGCAGATCAAACCCAAAGACGAAAATTAGAACGCCGTGGTGGTCACCTGAGCTGACTTCGCTAAAGGGGGCCTATAAAGGAGCCTATAGGGCCTTGGGACTGTCCAGGAGGGGATGCTGTACGGAGGAGGAGACAGCTACCCTTCAGGCAGCTCTCAGGAGATCCAGGGCAACTTTCAAACAGGCGGTTCTCCTTGCGAAACGAGCTGCTTGGCATGACTGGGTTAATAATGTGGGAAACGCCAACCCGTGGGAAATCCACAGCGCAATTGAAAAATCCGGGAAAGGATCTAGTCTCATTGGGATCACAGAAGGTAGGAATGCTGAGACGATAGATGTGGCCTCTACTCTCAATACACTTTTGGGCAAGTTAGTTCCTGTAGAATCAGTAATTGGGGAAAGTGACCACCATAAACAGGTTAGACTCCTGGCACGGCTTCCACCTAGAGACCTCGCCCAAGAGGATAGAGTCATTCCAGTCACTAGAGCAGAAATCGACCTAATAATTAAGGGTTTGGGTCCTAAGAAGGCACCAGGGCATGACAGACTTAATGGCGTGATAGCGAAGCAAGTCTGGATCCACGCTAGGGAGGAGCTCTTCCAAGTGATGGAAACGTGTTTGAGAAGAGGAATTTTCCCTTCTGAATGGAAGAGAGGCGTGCTCAGGGTCATACCAAAGGGGAATGGTAAGCCACTAACTGATGTCAAGGCCTATCGGCCCATAACCTTACTTCCAGTGCTTGGCAAGATCCTGGAAAAACTTATCCGGCATAGGCTACAACAATCACTCTCCCCGTCTAGTGATCTCCAATTTGGCTTCGTCTCCGGTAGATCCACCGTGCACGCCATTTCGTTTGCGCTTAACTGGGTGAAGGTTTGTACAAAGAGGTATGTAGTTGCAATCTTCCTCGATATTACTGGTGCCTTCGACTACGCATGGTGGGACATGATACGTATCAAGGTTAAAAATAGGAACTGCCCAAAAACCCTATTTAAATCAGTAGACAACTATTTATCGGGCCGAACTGTCATTATTTCTCATGGTGACACTGTTATTGAACGCGAGACCGATATGGGGTGTCCTCAAGGCTCCGTCCTAGCTCCTAAATTTTGGAATATAACCTTCGATGACTCCTCTAGGTTACCCTTACCTGAAGGATGTATCATGATCGACTATGCGGATGATAAAATGTATCTTGTCTCTGGGGACAGTAGAAGAGAAGTCGAATGTAAGGCTGGTGAAGGTTTGGACACCCTCCTTAAATGGGGGGAGAGGAATAAAATGACCTTCGCTCCCCAGAAGACTATGGGCCTCCTGATGAAGGGTTCTTTCAATAAGACAAGAAACCCTACCATCCGTATGGGAGACACTAATATCAAATTTGTGGATAACGTTAAATATTTAGGTGTCACTCTAGATCGATCGTCCTCCTTTCTGGCTCATGTCAAAGATGTATCCTGCAGGGCTCAGTCGCTATTTCTGAAGCTTCAAAGAATCTCCACGGCAGAGTGGGGACTTCGCAGACCGGCTTTGCACGCTCTCTACAAGGGGGTATATGTTGCGCAAGTCGCATATGCCGCCTCTGTTTGGGAGCATCGCCTGGATAACTGTTTAATACTTCTTGCTCTCACTAGGGGTCAGCGCACTCCCCTGCTGGCACTATCTGGGGCATATCGAACCGTTGCTTCGGACGCTTTGCCAATTTTGGCTGGTATATTACCAATCGATCTAGAAATTAGGGAGGTGTTAACGAAGCAGCGATTAATCCGTGGATCCCCGGCCAACCACCTTGGTGTCGTCCTGACACCGGGTGGACCAGGAACTCTCCCAGGACTGCTCCGAACGATGAGGGACCTGTCGCTCAAAGAGTGGCAGGTCCGTTGGGATAGGTCGAGCAAGGGAAGATGGACCTTCTCCTTCTTCCCTTCAGTTAAACTCAGAATGGAAGGGGCCTTCCTCAAACTGGACCATCACGTTACGCAGCTCCTTTCAGGACATGGGGAATTCAGGGGAAGGCTTCACAGCCTTGCCCTGTCCACCCACCCCAATTGCGCTTGTGGCAATAATTACCAGTCGGCCGAGCACATTCTGTGGCACTGTGAGATTTTGAAGGATGCCGGAGACGAAATGATAGACGGTCTGAATGTCCCCATTAGACCGGTGTGGAACACCGATCTTGTTTCTAACAGTGTGAATTTCGAATGTTTGAGGAAGTTTACTAGGATCTGGGTTGAGAGATGGCCTGTGCTTAGAGTCGTTGACTAGTGTAATAATTGGGAACCCCCGGTGTACTGCTCCTGCTCCATGACTTATTATTTTACAACTCTTTCATTATTGTATATGCTATTCTGTTTTTCTTATTTTATTATTCTTATCTTATTTCTTTTTTTTTACTGTACCAGCTGTTGCAGATGATTTCCATTCGTTTATATTTTGTTTTTTTTTTTTTTTTAATTAACTTGTCTTGTACTTTTTAATTCTTATTTTCTGTTTTCTTTTCATATGTTTCTTTTTCCCTGTCTAAGGTTAACACACTGTTTTTCTTTTTACAGACACTGTAAGTACTCTTATATATCTGTATTTACTAATTATCTGTCTTACTTTTCTTTGTTATCTTATTCAATACTTACTGTCCTCTTTACAGACCATGCAGATCTTATTTTTAAACCTTTACTTTTGTTTTTACTTATTTACCGTTGCCCTTATGTGGCACTTTTTGGATTGATTATTGTTTTTCATTTTTCCTCTTATTTTCTCTTCTTTTTACATGTATTTTTTCCGGTTCTCTTTTCTTTTTTTTTTAGTAACAGCAACGAGTTTACAGGCGAGAACTGAACTCCGTTGTCTGTTTTGTTTTGTTTATTTTCCCCATTAGGGGTTGGATAACGGGCCTCGTCCCCGCATGCACGACTGGAGCTTCTTATTATTCTTTCTTACCGGGGGACTCCGCCAATCACCTGCGCCACCCCTGATGAGCGTTGGTGGTCAGAGGGGTGACTGTGCGGGCTGGGGTAACCTCCACCCTGCCTCCGACCTCCTGACGCTTCTTTCCCCTAGGTTCTTTAGGGTTTTATCCCTCTTTTTCCAATACTTATCTTCAGGGCACCACCGGGTGGTCGGCTAAGGGGTGTGGAAGTCCTGACCTGCACCAGTTGCCCCAACCACCACCAATTTCTCAACAGGACTGCCAGTCGTGGTTCGGCGAAACTCCCCCTTCACTCTATTGTTTATTTTACTTTTATGTGTTTACAGGTACTGGAGTGTGGGTCCCCTCCACCAACTATCTGCCTGACACTTAATCTTGATTTTTTTGTTGTTTATTTTTCTGTGTTGTCCTTAGTTTAGTACTTGTAAGCGCTTGCATACCGCTTCATAACACCGTATGCGGGGACTTTGAAGGCCTAGCTTCATTTATATAAATTGTAGAGCCTTTTATTCAAAAAAATTAGATTCATGCGAGAGCTCCGAAGGGGTGACCATAAGTCACCTATACCGGGGTGGGACAGGGTGGGTGTACCTTCAAAGGTTACTAATACGCAGCACTTGCATACTGCGAATAACATTGTATGCATGGACATTTTGGAGGTCTTGTTTTGAAATTTTAAATGTAGACTCGTTATATCAAAAATTAGCGTCCTTGAGAGAGCTCTGAAGGGGTACCATCAGTACCTAAAACAGGGCGGGGAAGTGGTGGGCCTCCTCCAGAATGTTCCCAAAGAATCAGATAACATTTTTTTTAGGTTTTCGTACTCGGTGGAAATGAAGCCGATGGAGTCTTTTATGTCTGGCAGAATATTTAGTTTGGTATTAATTGTTTCGTACATTTCTCGAAAGTTTTTGTCGATATAAGTAATGATTTTACTGTCATCTTCCTCGGCGTCACTAGATGACGTTGATTTCTTTTGTGCATTCCTCTGTCGACTCATGTTTAGAGGAATTTAAATATTTATTTTGAATATGTAGCTGTAATCTCACAGTATCGCGACTGATGCACAGAGGGAGAATAAATACAACAAAAATCTGTTGGTTGGTTTGAGAATCGAACTGGCGCCGTCACTATAACGAACTGAATAGAAAATCGACCGCTTAACAATCTGAGCTACGGCCTGGTTGAGAGATAGTGTCAATTTAGATCTTTATATGTAGGTATGTATTTCAGTTTGTGACAGTGATAAGGCTACGGCCTGGTTGAGAGATAGTGTCAATTTTGATCTTTATAATGTATGTATTTCAGTTTGTGACAGTGATAAGGCTATTTTGAAAATAACTTTGTTTTTACTGCACTTAACTCACTGTCAAGTTACTGATAGTTTTAACTTTTATAATTATTAAATAACGAGTATGATTGTTAATTAATTTGGCGATCTGTTACATTAAACATAAAGTCACTAATCACTTTTGATATAGATAAGGCACTTGGCACACTTTGCTTTGACAGCTTCTGATTATTATTTCATACACTTTTAATGGAATGTAATGCAGAATTTGGCTATTATTAATCTAGCAGGTTGTTGATATTTAAAGTCTGTACCGTTTCATCATTTTTATTTTGTAGTTTGTTTACTTTTGACTACAATTTATTTATTTTTTTCGGAGCTAAGTACGTAAGTTATTACGGAGCTAATTGTTACATTGAATGTAATAATATGTAAATGATAAAGTAGTTTTTCGATTATACCAATGCTCAAAAACATTTACCTAGATTGAAAGCGCTTATAAATTCGTTGTGTTGTGGCTACAATGAAAACCCCGAGGTATCGCGGTGGAACTCATGTGATTGTGTTGTGCTTGAACTAACTACTTTATGATGTGTGCTTCTTCGTGGTCAGTGATTGGCCTACCTTGCTTTCTTCTTACACGTATGATCACTCAATTCCAACAGACATCATTCAGTTCATTTCAATTCATTTAAAGTTCATTATTCATGTTTACCTGAAGCTGTAATTCGGAAACGCGTTTGGATGCAACATATGGGATGATAAATTTAACTGTGTGGGTTAAACCGTGTAAGGGATATTGTGTAAAATTTGCGCGTAGAAACAGAATGAAACGATTGGCAGATGACAAAAGAAAGTTTGTCCACAATGTTAGGTTGTGTAAATAACAAAGATTATCATAAGTCAGAGTTTATAAATATATTTTAGTTAATTCATTCGCATAGGTAGAGAAAACAAAGATCTGAAAAATGTCACTTCTTCACTTGATTTTTGTAAATATATAGAAAATAGGGACTCACTTAATACGGACATTTTATGTCGACGCTCGTATTTTTACGTATCTACGATTAAAAAAAAATACTTTTTGTCAGATGGACAGTAATAAGAAGAACGTATTTCAGTTTCCGGAAATATAAAATAAATTATTTCATAGCGGCTTAGCTAAATACTATATTTTGCTTTAGGAAAATGAAACACTTTTTTCTCATCAGTGAGTAATCACGTGTTTCTTCCAATATTCCTTTCGAGAACACGAATATTTGCACTTGGAACACGAAAAAGGTTTTTATTCTATGTAGGTAAGCATGGGGCTCGCAAGAAGACCCTTTTAAGAACATGAATAATTACACTCGAAACGTGAGAAAAGTTTTTCTACACTGTGAAACACTATGTGGCACGTCAAATTTGTCTTTCGTGAAAATGATTAACCGCAATCGGAATATGAAGAAGGTTTTTCGTAATTGTGAGTCAGCATGTGTCTCGTCAAATGACTCTTTCGAGAACATGAATAGTTGCACTCAGAACATGAAAAAGGTTTTTCTCCATTGTGAAACAGCAAGGGTTTCGTCAAATGACTCTTTCGAGAACTGGAGTAGTTGCACTCAGAACATGAAAAAGGTTTTTTTTCTCCACTGTGAGTAAGCATATGTCTCGTCAATTGACCCCTTTGAGAACATGAATAGTTGCACTCGGTACATGAAAAAAGTTTTTCTACACTGTGAGTTAGTATGTGTCTTGTCAAATCATTACTTCGTGAACATGAATAGTTGCACACGGAACAAGAAAAAGGTTTTTCGCCACTGTGGGTCACCATGTGGCTGGTCAAATTTGTCTTTCGTGAACATGCATAGTTGCACTCATGACATGAAAAAGGTTTTTCTCCACTGTGGGTCAGCATGTGTCTCGTCAAATCACCCCTTTGAGAACATGAATAGTTGCACTCGGAACAAGAAAAAGGTCTTTCGCCACTGTGTGTCATCATGTGTCTCGTCAAATTACTCCTTTGAGAAAATGAATAAATGCACTCGGAACATGAAAATAGTTTTTCTCCACTGTGTGTCAGCATGTGTCTCTTTAAATTTACCTTAAGAGAACATGAATAGTTGCACTCATGACATGAAAAAGGTTTTTCTCCATTGTGGGTCAGCATGTGTCTTGTCAAGTTTGACTTACGAGAGAAGGAGTAGTTACAATGAGGACAAGATGATCGTTTTTCCACAGGATGTGTCTTCAAAACTGGCAATAAAAAAAGAATAAAGGTTTAATACTCAATAAGTTTTATTACTTACAAAAAGTGTAGATAAGCACAGTAAATTCCTAAAAACGTTGATAAAATAGGATAGCACGAATTGATAAATCATACAATGAAAATCAGTTTTACCTGCTGTCTGGGAAATTCTTTCAAAACGTTCTAAGCATTCCCTTTTAATATCAGGCAGGTCTATGTCAATTTCCACATTTGGACCTCTTTCATCTTCTTCTCCGGGTCCTGGTTCCAGCTTGATGGGAACAGTTACCGCATTAAAGCTACCTAGAAAAACAAAATTATAATTCGTACATTGATCATTGATACGAAACGAAACGTATTTTTAAATAAAACGAATAAAGATAACATCGATCAAACGCGAAAAAGCGGAATTTTTGTCAAAAAGTATTTAGGTAAGGTCAATTGACGGTAAAATATGATCACAAAAACACTCGCTGACCAATAAGGTGAATGATCTGGGCAATAAGTATGGAGGTACTACTGAAATATTTATTGACTGCTGAATCCTACAAATTAGAGTGGCGTTGTTAATGTAGTTTTAGTGTATTGTCTTATATGTAGTGTGGTTTTAATTTTTTTTTTTTTTGTTGCTCTTACGTTTTACTTATATTGTTAAATATGAAGTTTTTTAAAAAATATTTTTCAAAATATTCTATTATTCTTTTAATCACAGATTTATATTTGTGAATTCATAAATATACGTGGTACGTGCTTTATGATGCATTACATCTATATACTGTTAGGATTTCCAATATAATACATATATTCTCAAATGCACACTGCTTCTTGTGTCAATTTATGTAAAAGCCTTTTTAGGCGTATGACTCCAGATGTCCCCAGGGAACGATGTTTCAAGAAGGAAAAGCGATGCTCTTGAGCGCTTTCAATACGGTTGTTTTAAGTCGATGGAATCTAGCATCAATAAAGGTAAAGTACAAATACACGTGTTTTTAAATTATTCTACTTCCTTATTTCACACTAATTTTCGTATGAAATAAGGAAGTTCCCGAACTGCACTACGTAAAATAACACTTGAAACTTACCTCATATCCCAAATAAAACGAGGTGAAAACTTGAGGAATCGACAACTTATTTAGAGCAATATAATTAAGTTTTTTTTTATTTTTTTTTTATTGAAACATAAACAAGGTTACAATTTTTTAACAATATAAACACCAATATTTCAATCACTCTCCTAATAAAGCAGCTGCTTGTGTTTAGGAGAGGACAACAAAAATATTTTTACATTTGTTTAAATTAAACAAAAAATATTAGTAATAAAACAAAAAATAACAATAAAAGTAATAAAAATATAGGTTAGTTAATAAATGATTCAAAGAATTTAAAAGGCAAAAACATATTTCTAAACAATAAGTAAAGTTATGAGGTGGTACAAGAGTATTTTAATTTAATTAAAAGAGTACTCTAATTTGGCAGATTCCAGCAAGGACGAATTTTAAGATAAATACCAAATATACTCATGTATGACAAGAGGGTATTGTGCACAAGCATAGTCTGTCCTGTTCTCACGACATTTCAAAATGATCTAGGTTTCCGAATATCCAAATTAAACATCCTACATTTTCAATATATTCAATGAAACTAACTGGCTGACCGACTACAATCCGCATATTGCGAACATTCCTTTTTTAGATCTGGGAGGTCAAAATCCATATCCGTATACGACATTTCACCTCCGCCTTCTTCTTGGGGCCCTGGTTCCGTCTTGACAGATATAGTCTCTGGATTTAGTAGATCCATGGCACTGCTGAGGTAGCGTTTGGTAATTCGTTTGACAAATATACCTGAAACAGAACACAGTGTTAACGTCACACTAATTAAATGACTTTTTTTAAATTTGGTCACGATTGGAATATTCTGTCAAAACAATGAAGTCGTAGCCAAGACACTTATTAAGAAAAAAATTATACAAATTGTGACTTTTAAGTTATGACAAAGGTTGAGAGAATCGTTTGGAATATAAACAATCCTTCTTACTAATAACTATCACAATTTGGGATTAAGTTAAACAGAGTTTAGTTACAGGAAGTAACCAGTGTCGGCTTAGAAAACATGGGTCAACAAAATTTGCAGGTTATGCATAGACAATAATGTTTTCATAGACAATAATTAATTCCATGAATTTAGTATTTCAGGTTCATAGTAATTTCATTCAAATTGCGTTTTATTTACTGCAGGGAATGCAGATCCTCAATTTAAGGCGATTTAAGAAAAAAATACATTCAATCCGCTCAATCGTCCATAGATGTATAATTTCCTAAATACTATACTAGTATGAGTTTATTTATTACACTGTTATACGTGGTGGAATTATATAGTATTAAAATAGAAAATAAAACATTTTTTAACTTATTTCCACTTGTTTATTTTACCAGTACCGGTTTCGTCCTATTATGGACATCTTCTCATCTTCAGGCTGGCCAGCCAGCAAAATAAACAAGTGGAAATATATTAAAAAATGTTTTATTTTCTATTTTAATACTATACTAGTGCTTAAAAAAAAATCGTTAATAGGAGAATTCTTTACTTCTAGTGTTGAGTAAGACACAATATCAGAATGAGTTTGAATAAGGTTATCAATTTCCAAAATGAGGTGTTGAAGTTTCCAACCTCAAATGAGGTGAGGTGTCACAATATTTTCATATACGTCAGGAGGGGTTTATTAGTCTGGTTCCCACTATAAAAAATAAATAAAATAAAATATCAGAATTACTAACCATGAAAAGAAACGATTTCAATGTTCTAAATGCATTATGTTGTCATAAATGCATCTGCACTGGATATTGGTAGATTTAGTAGTTCATCGTTCGTAGTTATGGAATGGATCGAAACATTTACATGTTCGAAACATCAAAAGAATCAAGTGATTAATTGATTTAATTGATCTGACTTCATCGGGAGTACTAGCTGTGGACAGAGCCAGATTATGATAGGGTGGAGTGAGAGGGGGGGGACATAGACAAAGCATGGTACATAGGTATGGCAACATTTTGTTAGTTAGGTCTTCATTCTGACAATGATGCTGAGATTTATTTATTTATGATAATGCTTATTGGTTACTTGCAGATAGCAATGATCTAATATTATTATAATGATGTGAATGACAACGAATTTTTAGAATTTCATATGACGTTAAATTACAATATTTACATACTAAATATTCTAAAAATTCTTCTAATTATAAGGAAATACCATAAATAAAATACATTCATTACCTTAAAATTCTTTATGGAGCGCCTTCGGGGTGCTTTTCGCTACTATAAAAATGATCAATTTTAGTTTATCAATAACCTTCCCTACTTATTATTAGACAGAATGCAATTTTATACACACAGTTGATATGTCCCTAGCCCTTAACTATGGACGTGAAAAAAAATCACACTCCCATGGACGTCGGGTCACACAGACCCCTTCATAAAATTCTTCTAATTTTCAAACCTGGACCAATCTGACAATCAATTTAGCAAGGAGTTTATATGTATAAAGTATTTATAAATAAAAGATCGAGTAATAAAAATAATCAACTTTTATTCATATTTTAATAATTATCTCCAAATTAAACAAACCTAGTCAGTTTTAAGTCTTAATTGACTTGAGATCATATTATGGCTCCTTAATTATAGTAGGTATCACATACATCAAAACTTTTCATTTTTCCTAGCTAATAAAGAAAACAGTAACAAAACCTCATAAAAAAAACTCCTGAAAGAAATAAAATAAAAATTCTGACAAGGATCAAACTTACGTAAAATTACTGGCATTCAGAACATACAGGCTTGGAACACTGAAGACAAACTGGCTGTGTACAAGCATTACTTTACGCCTGGAATGTTCTTTTGTTGGTTGAGCATCACGTTTCACAGCTGATGTACTCGGATCACTACTGTCCGCCCTTTGGTTTTTAAAATCTAGAACAAATTAAAAAAGATTATAATATTAAAATGTAAGAGAATTATAGTAGGTGGGTCATATAGGCCCGAGTATATTTGTATGGAAATTATAGTCAGCGGGTCTCACAGACCCTGATCAAATTTAAAATGATTATTACTCACGTGATAAGTGCCAGACGACGCGACTTTCTCCCTCCTTGGTCCAAACACAACTAAAACTGAAGCTACGAGAAATCGAAGAAGGGGCTGGGCCTCTGAGACCCGGCGTCCACAGTTAAAGGCTAGGTATGCACGTGACTTGAATTCACAGAACGACAAAATTGAAAACGTACGCCCGCATATGTTCTCCGTAATTTTACACGCAGATGGAGGCGGCAGTTCGTATTATTAGACTTAAAAATTTAGTTGTATAGATTGGCCGGCAACCGTCATAAAAATTAGAAAGCCAACCAAGGAATATATCTATTATTCTGCAGATTTAGCTCTAGACCCACATAAAGTTAGTAATTTGAAATGGGAAAATTTTAAGCTGGCGACCCTAGGGCAATAAAAACCTTCGGCCAAGGCTGGGCTATTTGGCGAATAATTGAAGGTCTATTTATTTATTTATTTATTTATTAGAACTGTTAGGGCTGTCCAACTAGGAAATTTTCCCGTTTTAGGACAGCCAAATTGCCTGATTTAGTTAACATTTGTACACGCTGCTGTTATGAATTATATTTCCATACTTTACATTAATAGTTAAGCTAGTAATATATAGTCTATAAACACATATATTTTTCAAAGTATTCAAAATAAAAACTTTTTCAGACATATTTGTACACCCGAATATTAGTTTTTTATCTTTTTTTTATGAAAAAGCCTGATAAATGTTATCAAGGTACATGTAATAATATGCATAATTAAGGAACACTGTATCAGGGTACATGATAACATATTGGATTAATTCAATTTATAGTTACAATATAAGAAAAATATTAGGTGGGTTTCCTAATTTGTTCGCTGTTACTATGCTGTGTATTAATTTACATAATCAAGGTACATATAATATAATATACATAATCAAGAAAAATGTAAACAAGGTACATGAAAACATATTGTATAAACATTATCAATCGCATTGTATCAATCAGATGCATGGTAGGAATTTTTTATTTAACTGCCAATAACGATGAATAAATGTGAGTACAGAACATTTTTGTTTATCTGTTGGTCATCATAAGTTCGCTTTCGACTCTTCCTAAGTCTAGAAGCCAAACATTAACTAGTTTACGCAGAATGCTTATGCTTTTCAATTTCCATAAATCGGGTAAGAGGTTGAATAATTTTGGACCAAGGTAATAGAATTGTCTTTGGGCTAAGGACGTCATAGTAGTAGGTGGAACAACTGGATTCCTCCTTGAATGTCTAGTGTCGTGATAATGATCAATGGAAGGGTAGTGGTGACGTTGTTTTTGAGTGTGTAATATAATTTTTTTTATGTATAGTTGCCTTACATCAAGAACTCGTATCTCTTCGAATAATACATCACTGGGGTACCTAAATGGTTTTTTTAGGATGACCCTTAGTAGTGATTTCTGTGCTTTTGCTAAGGGATCCAGTATTGTTTTGGTACATCCGCCCCATCCCAAAGATGCATATTCAAGTAATGAGTTACACAGAGCATAATATAAACATTTCAGATCTTTTATGCAGAGAATATTTCTAATGCCCAAGAAAAGATGAGTAAGTTTTCTGACTTTTGTGGAAATTGAGTCTATATGTAGGTCCCATCTCAGAAATTTGTCTATCATAATACCTAGATATTTTATACTATCTACGCATTCTAGGGTGTTACAATTACAAGAAGTTAGGTTATTGCAGTGGTGTATAATAATGTTTTGTGTTTCTTTCGGTTGTCCCGCTTTAGTTGCACTGAAGCGGATGAATTTTGTTTTCTCCGTGTTGAGTGTGAGTAGATTATAATCTAGCCATTGTTTAACACTGTTTATACCAGCTTCTGCTTTACTGTGAACTTCATTCCAGTTTTTACCTTCAAATAACAAGACCGTATCGTCTGCAAAGGTAATAATGTGGTCGGCAAGGGAACTGTTACATAGTGAATAATGAATTTAACATTTTCTTTGCACCACCGCCACCACCACAAAATACATCTCTACATCCACAATCTGCCAAAACAGTCAAAAACAAACAGTCGCGATCATTCTTTATAACGCCTGTAAACAGGGAGGAAATTATTAAAATCATCGTAAAACTGACAAATAAAAGCAGTGTCGGCACTGACAAAATCCCTATAAAAATTATAAAAGCATGTGCAGAAGCGTTAAGTTACCCGTTGGAAATATTAATTAACAAATTTTTTGAATCAGGAACCTTCCCAGAACAATTAAAACAATCTATTATTGTACCTTTGTATAAGAAGGGTCCTAAACAGGAAATCTCAAACTACAGACCGATATCCTTATTACCAAACTTTTCAAAAATATTTGAAAGAGCCATGTACAATCGCATTTATAACTTTCTCGAAAACTTTGAGATAATATGTCCACAACAATTTGGATTCCGTAAAGGCCGTTCAACAACACAGGCAGTTTTCAATTTTTTGAACAAAATTCTAGAAAATATTAATATTAGTAAAAAAACTGTAGGTATCTTTCTCGACCTCTCAAAAGCATTCGACAATGTTGATCATGAGCTTCTTCTAACTAAACTTGAACATGTGGGTATTAGAGGTCTAGCATTAAAATGGTTTGAATCGTACTTAAAAAATCGTCAGCAGAAAGTTCAAATTTCAAATATCAATGAAAAAATGGTCCAGTACATGGTAGAATCCAAATGGAGAACAATAAACAAGGGTGTGCCACAAGGAAGCATTCTTGGGCCTCTCCTCTTCCTTATCTATATAAACGAACTTCCAATAATTGCTGGCACAGAATGTTCAATGTTTGCTGATGACACCGCTTTGTTGTTTGAATGTAATGGAGACGTTGACGAATTTAACAAACAAGTTAACGAGACTTGCCAATTAATAGCAAACTGGCTGTTATCGCAACATCTATCACTCAACACAAACAAAACCCAAATTTTAAAATTTTGTCCAGTGCAAGCTACACCTATAAATATAAATGTAAACATTAATAATAATATTATCGAACCTTCCCAAACCTGTTTACTACTGGGAATGGAATTAGATATAAACATAAACTGGAAAGAACATGTCTCAAAAATTGTAGCAAAAATCAGTAGTTTTTCTTATGTTCTGGGTACCTTAAGAAAAATATTAAACACCGAATCAGTAATAGCCGCATACTATGGTTATGTATACTCAATAATAAAATACGGTATTATTTTTTGGGGAAACTCGGTAAACGCTAAAGATGTTTTCATCATACAAAAGAGATGCATAAGAAAAATTACAAACTCTGATCGTTTAGATTCATGTAGACCTATGTTTAAAAATCTGAAAATTCTGACAGTCACAGACATATCGTCGCTGCTCTGACTCAACTTCGTATCTACAGTTTTTGCATTTTTAAGATAAAATTATGAACATCTGCGCATTTTTCTTGCGCATTTAATGCACAAACACGTATCTTCCTTAAAAATATTATTTATTAGTTATATTGATAAAACTCAAACTCATATCTGGTTTGTCGAATGCAGCAAACTCGTATCACAAGATACGAGTTTGCGATCTGTTTTGTCGTGCGGATAGTGTCTGAAGCACTCTGAAGTTAGAGCAGCATTCTCGTATCTACGCGTGACAGGTCGAGTCTTGTAAACATCCACTGTTGATTTTGTGTGTTTATAATAGTTATTTGAAGTTAAACATAGTGAAAGTTTTTTTATTAGTGAATATACATTGTATAGAGTAAGTTGTTTTAATTTTAATCATAATATTTAAAGAGCATTCTGTAATAATGACAATATATTATAGCCAGTACTTAACCTCACATATTATCAAAAATTCAATTGCAAATTTGTGAGAACTTGCTTATTTTAATTGAAATATTTACTAAATATAAGTTTAACTTATACATGCAATCAATTTAACCATGAACTTTCCTACAGAAAATGAAACGAAACAATACAAGGAGTACTCGTTTATTGCAACTAGCAATGAACAATTCGAGTATACCACATAATCCGGATTCTATTGAGTGCCTTTCCCTAATAAATCAACCATCTTCGTCAAGACAAGCTGATGAACGGGAGTTGATGATGAATAGCGAAATAATTTTGGATAAAGATTTCTGTGAAACTGTTATGGAGCAGGCAGCCGAGTCAAGACAAAATAATCAACATGAGATGATCGAGGGAGGAATTTTAAACGAAGTTACCGGTTTATTTTATTCATCTGCAGAAACAGACAATGTTTCAATAATGAATCAGTCTTCCAGTGAAGTTGGTCTAGCATTCCTTGCCGACATTGATGAAAACACAGTAACTTATTACCTGGACGAAGCATCAGGTTTATTAATTGAAACTCGCAATGAAGTTGAGGTTGAGAAGAGTCGAGCACGAAAAGGTTTAGGAAAACCTGCTGCCTGGAAGCGAAATAAACTAATAAAAGCCAGAGAAATTGGACATGAGTATGAGAGCATTGAAAGGAAAAAGGCAGCCAGAGGAAAACCTTGTAATAAAATAGTCCGTCAAGCTCGTGCTTTAAAACCCAGGTGCGATAGTTTGAAATGCACTCGCAGTAAACATTTAAGGCAGTGTGATGTTATCAGTAACAGTGAAAGGCAGAGTATTTTTAATTCCTTCTGGGAGTTCATGACGTGGCCACAAAGAAAAGCGTATGTGAACGCACTGGTAGAAAAAGTTCCAGTTCAACGAAAAACTAACGAAGTACTATCACGACGGGAAAACACCCTTACATACTATTTAAAAAATGAAAATGCACGTGTGCCTGTCTGCAAACGGATGTTTTTGTCTACTTTGTCGCTAGGAGAGTGGACTGTTCTTAACTGGGTAAAAAAAGGAAACAGTCATGGTATAATTTCTGAAGTTAAAAGTGTTGAACGCATTAATAAAAAGAAGGCTTCGAAGGTAGAGCATATCAAATACTTTTTAAGTAAGCTGCCAAAACTGCCTTCTCACTATTGCAGAGAGAGCTCTTCGAAGCAATATTTAGAGATGACGTATGCATCAGTTAAAGATGTATACAGAGCATTTGAAATGTATTTTTCTGATAATGATAAACCTTCTGAGGAGAAAGGAGGATATAATTTATTCCGGAAACAAGTCGATGCCATGCAACTTGGAATATTTCAGCCACGTAAGGACCAGTGCGACACGTGTTTTTCACATAAATTAGGATTTGTTTCTTCTGAAGCTTTTGCACAACACATTGCAGAAAAGAACTTGGCCAGAGATGAAAAACGAAGGGACAAGGAAATGGCGATTGCCGGACTTCAGAACATGTTTACTGTCGATGTTCAAGCTGTCCAGCTTGTACCATCCTTACCTGCAGGATCTTTATATTTTAAACAGAAACTGGCTTGTCACCAGTTTACAATTTATGATGTTGTAACATCAAATGTCACCTGCTATGTTTGGCATGAAGGAGAAGGAGGAATGGATGCCAACATATTCTCTTCGTGCATACTAGATTACGTTGAGAACCATATTACTAACAAAAATGTACCGATAGTATTTTTTAGTGATGGTTGTGCAGCGCAGAATCGCAATGTTATACTGTCTAATGCTCTTTTACATTATTCCAAAAATAATAATGTCACTATCTTACAAAAATACCTCGTGAGAGGACATACACAAATGGAATGCGATTCTGTACACGCTACCATTGAAACCCGCAAAAAAAACAAAGAATTACATGCACCATCCAATTTTGTCCAAATTATTAAGGAATCTAGGATTAATAAGCCGTATCAGGTGAAATATGTTGACCATAAATTCTTTAAAGATTATTCCAATATAACCTATTACAAATCTCTAAGACCTGGAGCAAGAGTAGGAGAGCCGCGTGTTGTGGACATACGAGCTATAAAATACAGTCTTGCTGACGGTCTTCAATTTAAATTGTCATTTAAAGAAGATTGGCAATGTCTCTCGCGTCGTCAAAGCCATGTTCCTGAAGAAGTATTAGTAAAGCCCTTGTTATCGGGGCCAGTACCAATTAAACTGAGAAAATTCAGAGATCTACAATCCCTCAAAGATGTTATACATAGAGATTATCATACATTTTATGATAATTTGGTTCATTCAAATGATTAAGGGTGAACAATTTTAACCCAAGATTTCTTTTGTTGAACAAATTTATTGTTATATTAAAATCTATTTTTTTACTTTTATATTCTTCAAGGTCTTATGTGAAATCTTTTATACCTTATTCACTAATAAATGTTTTTAAAAATATCTAACACTTATATAATTTCAATGCAGCAACCTCGTAAGTAATCACTGAAAGCAAATTATACATTCTGCAAACTCGTATCTCACTAAAACTATGAAAACTAAAATGTACCACAGTATTTGGTATTTTATTAACTTAATTATTGAGTTTTAAATAAACTAAAGTAATTTAAAAAAAAATAAAAAACTTTAAATAAAGTTGAAACGGTGGATAAAGGTAGTTTTTTTTTGTCTACTGTAAAAAACTGTTTTTATAGATACGAGGTTGAGTCAGAACAGCGACGATATATATATTGGAGTTATGCATGTTAGTGCGATCATCTACAGACAAGTTCCCACTAAAAAACTCAACACATAAATACGCTACAAGGCTCACAGAAAACTTACTAATACCAAAAGCAAACAAAACAATATTCCAAAAAGGACCATACTACATGGCCATTAAAGTATATAACAACCTTCCACATAACATTAAACAAATACAAGATACACACAAATTCAAATCGTTACTAAACACTTTCCTTGTTAATAAATGTCACTACACGTTGAGTGAATACCTCACGTAAATGAAACACCTATTTTTATTGGTATATATATTTGTATTTTTTTATTTTTTCATTGGTATATTGTTATTTTATCTGTATAAACATTGTAATTAAATAAATGTGGTTAGCTGGAATAAATGGGGTCTACCCATAAGCTATACCTTTTGTAATTTTAATTTTACAATAAATAATTTTTGATTTGATTTGATTTGATATATATATTAAACAAAATTGGCCCTAGAGTACCCTGAGGTACACCAAATTTAATATTTGCTGAATCGCTTAGAGTATCATTAATGTTCACTCTTTGGCTTCTGTTTTCTAAATAACTAACCATCCACTTTAATAGTTGACCCTGTATTCCAACGCACTGTAGTTTTTTCAACAGAATTTTATGTGATATGGTGTCGAACGCTTTGGCGAGATCCAGGAATAGTGCAGTGCATTTAATTCCTCCATCAATATCATTAGAGAAGATTTTTGTCAGGTTAGCGATAGCATTTTCTGTGCTTAAACCTGGTCGGAAGCCGTATTGTCTATTAGAAATAATGTTATTATCTTCCAGATATGTGCTAAGGCGATTTTTTACAATTTTCTCAATAATTTTCGAGACCGAATTTAGCAAAGAAACTGGCCGGTAATTATGTACATGCGATTTGTCACCATTTTTGTGAAGCAATATAACTACTGAATGTTTTAAATGATTGGGGAATATTCCTGATTTAAAGCTTAGATTCGAAATGAACGCGATCGGTATTGCAATTGAGGATTTAATAAGTTTTAACAGATTTGATGAGACTTTATCAGGACCACAAGCATTTGATGACTTAAGATCGTCAATTATTTTCATGACTTCGTTTGTCGTTGTTTGGATAATGTCTATTTTATGACCGAAATTAGAGGTAGTAAACTTAGCGAGATCAATTTCAGTAGTATTCAGTTTATCAAGAATTTTTTTCGCAAGAGTGACTCCCACTGAAGTGAAATAATTATTGGCAAAATTTGCCATAATTTTTGGGTCTGAACAGTTTATATTATTAATGTACAACGATTTAATTTCGGAAGATTTATTAATTTTTGTTTTAGATATATTACGAAAAGCTTCCCACAGACGTTTTGGCGTACAGTTATTTTCGTAAATAATTTTTTTTATAATAATTTTCTTTAGTCGATTTAATCAAATGTTTACATAAATTCCTATACTTTTTATAATGAGCTTGTACTAAAATATTTTCAGGACATCTTTTCGCCTTTTTGTGTAATTGATTCCTTCTGTGAATAGATTTGACAAGGCCAGGGGAGATCCAAGGTGTGAGTTTTACTTGATTATTTGTTATGTGTATGTGACTAGTGTGTTTAGATATATATGAATGTAATTTTGTGATAAATTCATTCATTGCTGAGTCAGTATCAACTTGGTTTAGAACGTTTTGCCAGTTTTCTGATCGCAAGTCTTAGAGTAAGTTATTGTAATTTGTTCGAGGGACATATTTAATTTTAGCATCAGTGGGAGGTTTGTTTTTAAGACAGAGAGCTGTGATGTAATGGTCTGAAATT
This sequence comes from Hesperophylax consimilis, assembly GCF_061612785.1. Classification (NCBI taxonomy): domain Eukaryota; kingdom Metazoa; phylum Arthropoda; class Insecta; order Trichoptera; family Limnephilidae; genus Hesperophylax; species Hesperophylax consimilis. The sequence goes on from NC_142852.1 coordinate 13,862,371, forward strand.
GTAGTGTGAAAAACAAATGAGTCGATTAGGTTAACATTTTTAACATTGATATGGTCTAGGCAAGATTTACTCATGCCCTGTTCTCGAGTAGGGCTAATAATTGTCTGAATGAATCCATTTTCAGTAAGCAGGCATACATAATCGTTATATTGACGGTGGTATTCGGGAATAGTATTAATATTGAGATCGCTTATGATGATTTGACGTTCTATTTTTTTTGAACTATTGATGATTGCTTGAAGTGAGCTCAAGAAAGTGTCGATATTTTGGAAAACGGGTGATCTGTAGATTGCAAAGATACATAAGTTGTTATTCAAAACAATTTTCAGACAGTTTGCTTGTGATAATAAAATTTCATCTACTTGTGCTTGTATTCCGTCTCTGATGTAAACAACTATCCCACTAGATTTATTTAAACTTATGTTAGTGTGGTATTCAGAGTAATTGTGTATAATTTTGGAGGTGTATTCTTTATTTATCCAACATTCCGACAAAATTATAACATCGAGTGAGTAATTAAATTGATCTAGAAATAATAAAAAATCATCGATTTTTGAAATGCTTCTGATATTCTGATGTATGATTTTTAGACTATATGAGCCCCAATTGTTTTTGTTTAGATTATTTAAATAATAAATAACATTTGTGTTATAATTTATATCGGAATCATTATAATTATCATATGGTAAACGAAACATAGTTAGTATATTTTAAATAAATGTAGTATTGCGTAACATAATTATTATATTTTAGATTAGTGTGGTGCTGTGATAAACTTTCGCATAATATAAGTATTAATACAATTTCTAATTTAGATTTATTGACACCTAAAATAACTATGAAGCTGGTGATAATACAAGTTCCTAGCAGGCAGTGGAAAGCAATAGACTTGATGAAGCGGGAACAACGACTAAATATAATAGTTAACAAGCGAGACGAAATATACCTCGAGAGCGAAATTGGTACAGTTTTATCATAGTGCTGACAATTTTGATTCATCGGAAATGAGAATAGCATTTGTTCCCGCCTCTTTTCTAATAAATATGTTGCCTCCTTTAACCCACGCGAATCGAAACATACGTTCCTTGGCATATTGGCGTGTCTTAAACCAGAGCTGCTTTGATCGAAAGGTCAGTTGTTCGGAAACGTAGATGGGCGAGCGAGGACCGGCAATTCCAATGTTCAATGTGTTAAGTTTGTCTTCGGTATTTTGTTGATTTTTATTGTAATTTTTCACATCTGCTAGCAGCTGATCTCTTGCTAGATTCGTCTTTAATTTGATAATTATTTCTCTCGGATGATTCTGTTTTTTTTTTTTTTTAGCTGACCGATAGATGGAGTCGATATCTTTAGTTTGAATCGAGGATTTTGTAGTCTGGCAGATGTTGAACATTACGTCTTGTAATTTCTCCCCTTTGATTTCAGGAATGCCTCTTATTTCGGCATTATTTGCTTTGAGGGCACGCTCCTGAAATTCTAGACCATTCTCCAGGACAGTAATTCTGGCTTCCAAAACGGCGTTCTTCTTCGTGAGCTCATCATTCCGTTGCTCCATGTTACGAATTCTGGCAAGAAAGTCCTCATACTGCGCACTCATGAATTGTATATTTTCTGGAATTTTATTATTTTGGTCCAAAATATCATTTTGTTTTTTTTCCAGATTAGTCGTTTTATAAATGACTAACTCTTGCATTTCTTCTAGATTAGTTGATGGTTGGGAGGTGGGCGTTGAAGCTTTGTTGGTCACTTTTTTTGATGGTTCCAAAGTTGCGGTATCACTGGTGGTCTCCGTTAAAATAGTAGCACTTGGGGCGGCTGAACGAGTATCCTTTTTGCACTGCTTGCACTTCTGTTGGGCTCGCCTTTCTTGAGTAAATCGACGGTTTTATAATTATGTATCTTATAAATGTTTAACCATAGCTATTAATCTAGATATAAAAGTATAATTGAAAACTTAGATTAAGATTTTATTCTCACCAGATATCAATTAAATGTATGTGTGCATAATATTAAGATCCTAATATTAATCAAGATTTTGAACATTAAGTTGATCGGGAGATCAGAATGAGCCAACCAGTTACATCAGCGGTAAGAGTGGCGATGCCAGCGCCATGGACCCGAACAAAGTAACAAAGTGGTGTAAAGCGGAACCACGACAGTTTAGGTCCCCACGACAGGGGTGCGAATGTCACCGGATCGCGCAGCCAAAGACCGAGACGATTCAACAAGCAGTTACCATCTCTCCTCCGCCGAGGAACCTCCTGCCCCCCCCACCCCCCCCACCCCCCTTGGAGCGGTCGCCCAGGCTCTTACCGTAACCCCGCGAACTTCCGCCCAGGAAGCCAGAGTGGTCGCCAGACTTCCGCCCAGGAAGCTGCCCTATCAGGAGTCGCTGCCTGCCGACTCCACCCTTTGGAGCCTTGGCCCAGGCTGAACTGATTCCGCCCTTCGGAACCAGCCCAAGTTGCCGCTTGTGTTGTCAATGATAAGTGCGAACGTGTAGAATCCAGAATCATCGTAAAGGGAAGTGCCTGAACAATTTTTTTTTGGTTTATTTCGTAACGCGAAACAACTTTTCAAAGTCATTGAATTAACAATTAATTAGAATTAAGGAAACCGTCAATTAATTTTAAGAATTGGAATTAAGAATAGTATTAAGCCTAGATTTAAACTAACCCTTAACTTTATACATTTTTTAATAAATGTTAAAAATTTTGTAACTACGTAACTTCTTTTTTCTTTTTTTTTAACTAGTTCATCCTTTTTTACATGAATAGTGTTAATATTAGACTCCCCTAAGTAAAGTTGTAACAAGACCACGGAAAAAACCGAAGAGGATATTAAAAAACAAAATGGATCCAATTGAAACAGGAGTGATGGAGGATAAAGATGGTAAAATTATTGTTACTTGTAGAAATAGTCAATTTACCTATTGAAAAACTACAGGAAGACATAAAATAACGTTTTGTGAAAAATATACAACGAAGATCCCGGATAAAAGATTCTCATCAATAAAAATCGTTGGAGGAACACATAAAATGGATGAAAAAGGAATCGTTCAGAACATAAAAATTCGAATGAGTTTCCAGAAGAACCACAAAAAATGGAAGTAACTGTAATAAAAAACAAGACATTAAAAACAGGAGAAGAATATAATAAATTTGGAAGTAGATACACAAACAGATGGAATAATGTTGCGAATGCAAAAAATAAATATTGGATGGGAAAGGGTCAGAATATTTGACATTAAACGCTGCTATAAATGCTACGGGTTCAACCACAAAGGGAGCGAATGTAAAAAAGACTCATTTGTATGCCCTAAATCTACAGGTAGTCATAAAAGCGAAGAATGCACGGCTATTGAGGAACAAAAAAGTGTAATAATTGTACAAATACTAAAAAACAAGTTAAAGATAAACCTAGATTCAAATTACCCGGTGTGGAGCTTTGAATGTCCAGTACACAAAAGAAAATTGGAATTGGAGAAGAAAAAGGTTATTTTTTTATAAAAAGCAACCAACTGCAAGGAATCATATATTTAAATATTCAGAGTCTGATATCGAATGATGAAGAAATCCAGATATTGATTGAACGAAATGATCCTACACTTGTAATGTTAAGCGAGACTCACATAACATACGATATTGAAGACAGTGAAGTTATTTTTCAAGGATATACAACAATACGCTGTGATTCCTACAGTAGACATACAGAGGGAGCAATAATTTTTATTAAAAAAGACATATTAAATGAAGTTGTTTCTCACATACAATACGTAAAGAACTGCTGGATACTAGCTATGGAGTAATTTACCATTCTCCAAATGCAAGTACCAAAGACTTTCTATCATTTAAAGAGAACTAATATCCTAACTGGTGACTTTTATAAATTTAAAAAATTTGAAGGATACATAGGTATCCTAAAAGATTGAAAAAAATTATCCAAGCATTGGGAATGAAACAACTTATTAAAAATGAGACAAGATAAATAGATAAATTCTGGACGTTAATTGACCTTGTCATATCCAACAGATTAGATTTGAATGTAAAAGTTCTAGATAAGCCAAAAATAACCAACCATAACCTTATCCACATTACAGATAACACAAAAAGAACTAATACGAAAACCAGCAAATTAATAAAATACAGAAATTATAAAAAATATAACAGTAAAAGGTTAATTGAACTTCTGGGTGATATAGATGAACTTCATCAAATAGAATTTAATGAAAAGTCTAAATCATTAATAAATATCTTTCAAGAAGTAATTGGCTAGCTAATACCAATCCAAACTAGTAAAATAAGAAGAACAAATAAATGGTATAACATAGAACTACAATCAATACAAAATGAAAATGATAGACTCTACCGAAAAAGCGAGTAATCCGGAGTTTGTATGGAAATGTTTACTATTAGATTCGTTCGGGCAAGATGTCGACGAAAATTCGAGGAACCTCTGGCGGCGGAAACTGGAAGCGCTCGCGGCGCGCCATACGAAAGTGACGCAGTACACTCTTCGGCCGCCGGGATGGCCTCACACACAAAAAGGTGATTTGCGGCCGTTTAATCAGCACAGCTTCAAATCGACGTTTCGCCGTGAGTGTTGCCACACGCGAGGTTTCGAAACGGCCAAATTTTGGTGAATTTTCTCAATGTTTCGTTTTCATCGATCGCCATCGATCTTTTAAACTTTTTCTCCTTCACCATTTATATTTTTATTGAAATGATTTTAAAAAAATTTTGTGCGCCTTTTGCTCGAAAATGTTTCGTTTTTCGCATTACCCAAACGTAAATTAAAAAGACGATTGATTTTGATCGAGCGTCGGGTCTGATTTAATCAGGTATCGTTGATTTTTTTTTAAATTTCACAAAAAGTTTTAAGATTAAAGTTAGTTAGTTTTAAAATTTTTAGGGAAAGAGGTTTAATTTAAGTGGAAATGTTTGCATAATGGTATCATTGGAAAAAAATAGTCACGTGGTCACTCAAAACCACGTGGTTCGCTTTTTTTATCATATTTACATGGTCAACCTGATGATTGAATTCCGTCGAAAAAATGGAGGCTACGGTTAAAATATTCCAAAAAAATCATCGTCCGAAGGTTTAGGAACGTTAATCGGCCGTCTTACAAATGGCGCTCGGTTCAAAATGTATCACAATAACCGGCTAAAGTTTGACATTAGCTATTTTAACAAAAAAATGCCACTTTAAAACAGTCGGGCTTTTGGCCAATCAGAAATCAGCCAATCATAGACTAGCAGCGAAGTGTTGTATTATTATTTTAGGGTGGAGAATTCAAAGAAACGATAAAATCTGTGTTGGTACTTACTTTGGCAGTTTATCATTAAAATCGATAAATTTGAACGAAATAAAATTAAGTTTGGTAAAAATAATTTGGCACGGGTACCGTCGCCCCGTAGTGAAAAACTACATCAATAGCGTCACGCACATTTTTAATTTATACCAGGAACGCAGAAGTTAATAGGGTGAAGCGGTGTTAATTGTTTTGTAAAATAAACATTTTTTTTATCAAAAATTTTTCCAGTTTGAGTGTTTGTAATATAATCATTTTAATTCGGGAGGTGGGCATGGGTACCGTCGCCCCGGGAGCCATTCATATTTAAAGTTTTTATCTCTTTATTTTTTAACGAGTAGGTACCTAATTGCGTTATGAAAATATTTTTTCGGTAAAATTTTTTTAAAATTAAATTAAGTTTGAAATTTCAACTTTTTTCCTCCATAATGATAATACTTTTAAAGCCATTTCTGCCAAAAATTACCTCGAGGACGCTGTTATCTACCAGGAGCACATAAGTTTGGGAAAATAATTTACTATTAAAAACGGTTTATTTAATTGTTTTTTTTTTTTAATATAAATTTTTCAATTAAAAGTTTTTACATTTTGCGTGTTTACAAAGCAATGTTTTTTTCCAAAATAAAACTCCCTTGGACTTTTCAAGAGTGTTGGTGACCGTACATACAATATGGGTATCAAATTACGCGTCTCGACCTACACAACACGAATGGCTCGGTGAAAAAATGATCAGTTAGCTCCTTGGCACTTTTTTTCTCAAAATATTCATTTCTTTCCAAACAAACATATATTTTAATACATTTGTGGTCACACACTCATTGTGTCATCCATATGCAAACATACATATTACATATATAAACATTGTTTTATTTAAAAAATTAAAAAGTTTGCGTGTTAATTGAGCAATTCTTTTTCCAAAATAAAACTCCCTGTGATTTTTCAAGAGTGCCGGTGACAAAAACCGTACATACGATATGGGTATCAAATTACGCGTCTCGACCTACACAACCCGAACGGCTCCGTGTAAAAATGATCAGTAGGCTCCTTGGCACATTTTTTTCTTAAAATATCCATTTCTTTCGAAACATACATATATTTGAATACATTTTTGGTCACACACTCATTGTTTCATTTATATGCAAACATACATAATAAATTTTTTAAAGTTTTTAAATTTTGCGTGTTAATTGAGCAATTCTTTTTCCAAAATAAAACTCGCTGGGACTTTTGAAGAATGTCGGTGACAAAAACCGTACATAGGATATGGGTATCAAATTACGCGTTTTGACTTACAGAATCGGAATGGCTCGGTGAAAAAATGATCAGTAAGCTCCTTTGCACTTTTTTCTGAAAATATCAATTTTTTTCTTTAATTTTGTAGTCCCACACCCTTGCCTCATCTACATTCAAACACTACACTACGCACCACATTTTTACCCATGTGTTGCCTGCAAAGGGCAAAAAGCTAGTGTTATAAGAAAGTCGAGATTGGACTAAGGCAAAATAGACAGTTTTTAATTTCTCTTTGTCCAATATGTGTCGCAGTTCTTTAAAAATAAATGTAAATCTCCTGATATTCTTTTTTAACATATCGATATAGTCATTCCATCTTAAAAATGTATCAATCATTACACCTAGATACATGATACAATTTACACTTTCCAAGGGTTGCAATTTACAATTGCAATTTAGCAGACAATTATGTATAGTTAGATTATGAGTGTCAGAAGGCTGACTTTTTGATGATATACTAAATATCACATATTTAGTTTTTATTGTATTCAAAGTTAAGATGTTATCATTCAGCTAACGCTTTTCTGCTTTTAATAAGTCACATTTGTTAAAAGCACCTCTCCAGGTTTAACCCTCAAATATTAAAGCAGTATTGTCTGCGAAACAAACAATGTTACCTGGAATATCTAAATTACACAATTCATTAATGTAGATTAAAAACAATATTGGTCTAAGCACACTACCTTGCGGAACCCCAAAAGAGATTGGTATTGCTTAAACGATTATGTATCTCTACTTGTTGCGTTCTATCACTTATATAGGATGTGAACCAGCCTAATGCTGTACTATAAATGCCAAGAGAAAATAAGTTTTTAAGGAGTAATCCATGGGACACCGTATCAAATGCCTTTGATAGATCTAAGAACACAGCCGAAGCTTTGTTTCCATAGTCTAACGCACTAGTGACTTTGAACAATACCCTCAACACTGCATCACTTGTTCCTATATTCTCTCTGAAACCAAACTGATTGCTAGAGAGTATATTTTATGTTTCTAAGAATGATACCAATCTCGACTTAGCCAATCTCTCTATTAATTTTGAACGAGTATTGAGTAAGGATATATGTCTGCAATTATTGACGTTGACATCTAGACGATCTCCACCTTTAAAAAAGAGAATCACTTTGACTTTCTTACAATGAGAAGGGAATATCCCACTCTCGAAGCTAATATTTACAAGGTGAGACATGGGACCAGCTAATTCGGATACATGCATTTTATACACCATAACACTTAAAGAATCAATTCCGCACGAGATGGACATTTTTAAATCATTTATCACATTTGTGACTTCAGAAATGCTAGTTGGTTTAAAATAAAAATTGTCCCCTGTAGCGTGATGTTCAGATTTCGTCAATGTCACTGAAGAAGTTATTTATATGATTAGTAATTGTATTTGGACTCTCTTCCATTAAAGTAATAATATTAATAATTTTCAATTTTTTTATGGTAGTTTGTTCCTTTTGTAGGTTGATAGCCTCCTTTATAATCTTCCACTGTTGTTTAATGTTATCATTGACTTCATCCAATTTTCTTCTGTAGTGTGCTTGTTTTGTTGTTTGTATTATCTTTGTACACCAATTCCGATATCTTTTGTAGTATTCCAACAGTTCTTTGTTATAGATTTCTCTTCTACATTTATTGTGCGATTTATCAAGTGTTCTGAGGCATTTGATTATTCCAACATTTATCCATGGTTTTACAACTTTTCATATGAGTTTTCGAACATTTAATTAAATTATCTTTTTTATTTGTTTTTATTTTATTTTTTTATGTGACACCTCACAAGAGTGTCCCTGCCTGTGCAGTGTACAGACAGGGAAACTATGTCACCACCCGGTTGGGGGGCGTTGTGAGGCGGAATAAGGTAGGGGCTGTAGGAAGGGATTTGTTAATGCCGGCCTTGAAGAGGCTCGGATTATAGGAGGGAGGAAAAACAGATGCCGGTAGCTCGTTCCACATACGAGCCGACTGACATAAAAACGAGTCGTAAAAACGACCCGTTCTCATAAAGCCAACGTCAACCGTGAACGGGTGTTCAGTTCGTGTCCGTCGAGTTTCGCGCACGTGCACCGGTGCATCAGGAATCAATGCTGCTAGCTCCTTGGAGCAGGCTCCATTGAAATACCTGTAGAACAGACACAGCATGCCTACATTGCGTCTATGCATTAGAGAAGGCAATCAGTCTGTTAAAAACGGATTGTCAATCAGACGGATCGCTCTCCTTTGCACAGATTCAAGCAGGTTTATCAAGTATTTTGGGGCACCAGCCCAAAGGTGGCTCCCAAATTCAATAGTTGAGCGGACTTGAGACTTGTACAGGGTCAGCAGCTGGTCGCTGTTGAAGAATCTCCTAGCCCTGTACAAGACGCCCAACTTTTTGGAGGCATGATTTACTCGGGCTTCTATGGATCCCCGATACTTGAGCTGGTCTGATATAGTAACTCCAAGCATTTCAATGGAGTCTTTATTTCAATGGGGAGAGTGCTCCTATCAAATTGCACCAGACAGTCATTGATCTCCCTATTTGCCGAAATCAGACCCGCTTGGGTTTTTGAGACGTTGAAACTGACCAAGTTGGCCTTACCCCAGGCACGAACCATCTCGAGGTGGTGGTCAATTTTTTGATTCAAAACTTTCCGAGCTGTTCGGACATCATAGGTGGAAGGGGGCCTGTCAAAAAGATAACCCACGTGAACGGTGCTGTCATCAGCGTAGCAGTGAATTGGTGCACATTCAACGAGATCGTTGATGTGCAATAAAAACAGCGTCGGAGACAGCACAGATCTTTGTGGCACCCCCGCATTGATTTGGTGCGGTGAGGAAGAAGAGCCGTCAACCACGGTTTGAATCGTTCTTCCCCTCAGAAAGTCTGCAATCCAACTATGCAGGGTTGGGTGGATCCCATACGATGGTAACTTCCCGATAAGCGCCCGGTGCCAGACTCTGTCAAAGGCTTTGGAGATATCCAACCCAACGGTTTGAGTTTCACCAAAACGTTCCATGAACCGCCCCCAAATATGCGTCACATATCCGAGTAGATCGCCACATGATCGGTTTTGACGAAATCCATATTGCCGACCGCTTAGGTTGTTATTCTCGAGATATGTGAGCAATTTGTTGTTAACCACCCTTTCTAATACCTTCGAGAGTATGGAAGTGATGGCTTTGGGGCGGTAGTTAGAAGGGTTGGAGCGGTCCTCCTTTTTTGGGATTGGGTGGACGATTGCCTTTTTCGAAAGATCTGGCACCTCTCCACCTTTGAGAGAGAGCCTTAATAATTTCGCGAGCACTGGAGTAATTTTTGCAGAACACCTCTTGAGGACCAAGGCAGGTATTCCGTCCGGCCCACTGGCTTTGTCGACTTTCAGCTCGTTCAAGACTCGGAGAACCTCTCTGTTCCGGATCTTCGGTTCCTCCATTTGAAAACCGCAGTGTGGAATGGAAGGGGGAGTCTCTCCGTTATCTTGAAGAGTTGAGTTTTCCGCGAAAATTTTGCCTAATAATTCAGCTTTCTCGCGAGCCGAGTTAGCCAGCCGACCATCAGGCTTGGTCAGCGGTGGGAAAGTGGTTCTGCAGAAATTTCTTCCGATCGAGCTAGCGAGTGACCAGAAAGCACGGCTACCAGTGGGGCACTCAGCCAGCTTTTTCGCAATTCTCTGGTCGTGATCGCTCTTAGCTCTATCTGTTGCCAGATTGACGTCGTTCGTTGATAGTACTGTATCCCAGGATTCCTCCTTTAATTTGGTATTCAAGAGGTTGTTGTCAACAATAAGTTTTGGTTTTCCATTACTATTTGAAATATTTTTAAGAGTTAAGCTCATAAACTTCATCAACATTGCAAAATGGTCCATTATGCCAGTAGTAAAAGCTGCTCCGTGTGGTTTTCATTTTGATTTCGCCATAATATGATCAATACAGCTTGATTTGTTTGGAGTTACTCTTGTTGGTGAGTTTATAATGGGCTTAATACCATGAAATGCTAGAAGTGATAGATATTTTTGTGTTTTTATGTTCTTCAAATCTAGAGTATCCATTTAGTCCCCACATAATATAATCTCCTTATATTGCAAGGATACAGATTCAAGTAATTCATCCAATGAATCGAGAAAGTTATCTATATTAGTCTGAGATGGAGACCGATATATAGCTATTAAACATATTGTATTGGAAAATTGCATTTTTAAGCAGTTGGCATTGGGGAGAGAAATTTCCTCAACAGTTACCTGAATGTTTTGCTTTATATAGATAGCTACTCCATCATTTTGCAAATAGTTCATCTTTGTTTTGTAGACTACATGGCTGTAGCTGCTGCTACAATTCTATAGTTTGACAGTCAATTTAGAAGTGTAATTATATTATTTGAATAAATAATTAAATTCATTACTGTACACATATTCACATATATTTTGATATTCGTGTAAGTAGTATGACATAATTATCTTTTTTTCACATAATTCGTACATTTTAGTGAAAAAAAATCAAACCTTTTACAATGCGATTCAGAACAAATTTAAAGAAATCGAAAGGTTATAAATATTTTGACCATAAAAAATGATACATCTTTTATATACAAACTCTCTGGTGAAACATTATGTCTATAACTATAAGTTTACTTTGTAAATAGTTTTCGTGAAGAATGTTAACACAAGGAAGAAAGAAAGTATCCAGTCAAAGAGTCTCTTCGAGAAAATACATAATTGCATATGAAACAAACTAGTCTTCACAGTAAGTGTGCAGGTGTTTTTTCAAATCTCTCTTTTGAGAACATGAATAATTGCAGCCAGAAAACGAAAAAGTTTTTTCTTAGCTGTAAGAAAGCAAGTTTCTCTTCAGGGTACACTGTTGATAACTTGCATAGTTGCACTCGGAACAAGAAATATTGTTTTTCTCCTCTGTGGGTCAGCATGTGATTCATCAAATGTCCAATATTTCCAATTAGAGGAGTTATTTTGAATAGCCCGCTATTTCGGTAGATGTTACTTTTGAAGCTGTCATTTTTTGACATTTGACAAGTAGAAACTATTAATATGAATCATGCCATTAATAAATATGGAATGATACACGCTTATACAACGGGTCCTTGAAATGCGTGAAAATGATCCGGAATTCCATCGAAAAATCATCTTGAGTGATGAGGCCCGATTCCACCTCGGTGGCTTCGTCAACAAGCAAAATTGTCGTATCTGGGGCTCGGAAAACCCAAGATTTATTTTTGAAAAGCCTCTCTATCTCTAACCTCAACGTGTGACTGTTTGGTGCGGTTTATGGTCCGGTGGAGTCATTGGACCTTACTTTTTCGAAAATGAGGCTGCAGCAACAGTAACAGTGAATGGATTGCGCTATCGAGATGTGATTAATGATTTTTTTATGGCAGGAATTGGATGGTATTGAACTGGACAACATTTACTTTCAACAAGACGGCGCTACGTGCCGCACAAGCAACGAAACCATTGATCTTTTACGATTGAATATCAAAATAACAACTCTTATTGGAAAACCCGTCAAATCTTACATAGAGGTACGATAGCCTTTCCTCGAAACTAAAAATGTGCGATTGGAAAATTAAAAAGGTGTGTCTCTACTGTGAGTCAGCATGTGGCTTTTTGATGTGCTTTTTAGAACATCTATAGATGAAGAAGGAACAAGAACAAGTTTTTCTCTGCAGTGAATCAGCTTGCGCTTCAGATTGCCTTTTAAAACATTAATATGTGGACTTATGGAACATAAAACAGGTTTTTCGCCACTGTGAGTCAGCAAGTGGGCCTTTAGATGGGCGTTTTGAACATGAAAAATGTTTTCCTCAACTGTGAGTCAGCATGTGGCACTTCAGATAACATATATTGTTACAAACGTAACATCAAAGAGGTTTTTGATTTTTGGTTTTCATATGGCTCTTCAATTGACCCTTTCTTGAAAAAGGTTTTTCTTCACTGTGAGTCAGCATGTGGCTCGTTAGGTCGCACATTCGATAACATGCATAGTTGCACACGGAACAAAAAAAAGGTTTTTCTCCACTCTGAATCAGCACGTGTGTCTTCAGGTTACCTTGATGATAACTTGTAAGGTCGCTATCATGAAAGAGGTTTTTTTACACTGTGAGTCAGCATATGCCTCTTCAGCTGACCCTTTCGACAGCACGCATATTTGCACACGGAACATGAAAAAGGTTTTTCTTCACTGTGAGTCAGCATGTGGCTCGATAGGTTGCACTTTCGATAACATGCATAGTTGCACACGGAACATGATAAAGATTTTTCTCCACTGTGAATCAGCATGTGTCTTTTTTTATTCTGTTGATTACATGCATAGTCACACTCCGAACATGAAAGTGCTTTTTCTCCACTGTGAGTCAGCATGTGACTCTTCAGCTGACCCTTACGACAGCACGCATATTTGCACACGGAACATGAAAAAGGTTTTTCTTCACTGTGAGTCAGCATGTGTCTCGTTAGGTCGCACATTCGATAACATGCATAGTTGCACACGGAACATGAAAAAGGTTTTTCTCCACTGTGAATCAGCATGTGTCTCTTAAGTTTATCCTGTTGATTACATGCATAGTCACAATCCAAACATGAAAGTGCTTTTTTTTCACTGTGAGTCAGCATGTGCCTCTTCAGTTGACTCTTTTGACGACACGCATAGTTGCACACGGAACATGAAAAAAGTTTTTCTTCACTGTGAGTCTGCATGTGTGTCTTCAGGTTACCGTGTTGATAACTTGCATAGTCGCACTCCGAACATGAAAATGCTTTTTCTCCACTGTGAGTCAACATGTGCGTCTTCAACTGACCCTTTTGACGAAACGCATAGTTGCACACGGGACAAGAAAAAGGTTTTTCTCCACTGTGAGTCAGCATGTGGCTCGTTAGGTTGCTCTTTCGATAGCATGCATAGTTGCACACGGAACATGAAAAAGGTTTTTCTCCACTGTGAGTGAGCATGTGGATCTTTAGTTGACTATTTCGATTACACGCATAGATGCACAGGGAACAAGAAAAAGGTTTTTCTCCACTGTGAATCAGCATGTGTGTCTTCAGGTCACCCTGATGATAACTTGTTAAGTCGCACTCCAAACATGAAAGAGGTTTTTTTCCACTGTGAGTCAGCATGTGCCTTTTCAGCTGACCCTTTCTACAGCACGCATATTTGCACACGGAACATGAAAAAGGTTTTTCTTCACTGTGAGTCAGCATGTGGCTCGTTAGGTCGCACTTTCGATAACATAGATAGTTGCACACGGAACATGAAAAAGGTTTTTCTCCACTGTGAATCAACATGTGTCTTTTTAGATTATTCTGATGATTACATGCATAGTCACACTCCAAACATGAAAGAGGTTTTTTTCCACTGTGAGTCAGCATGTGCCTTTTCAGCTGACCCTTTCTACAGCACGCATATTTGCACACGGAACATGAAAAAGGTTTTTCTTCACTGTGAGTCAGCATGTGGCTCGTTAGGTCGCACTTTCGATAACATAGATAGTTGCACACGGAACATGAAAAAGGTTTTTCTCCACTGTGAATCAGCATGTGTCTTTTTAGATTATTCTGATGATTACATGCATAGTCACACTCCAAACATGAAAGAGGTTTTTTTCCACTGTGAGTCAGCATGTGACTCTTCAGCTGACCTCTTCGACAGCACGCATATTTGCACACGGAACATGAAAAAGGTTTTTCTTCACTGTGAGTCAGCATGTGGCTCGTTAGGTCGCACTTTCGATAATATGAATAGTTGCACACGGAACATGATAAAGGTTTTCCTCCACTGTGAATCAGCATGTGTCTCTTTAGTTTATCCTGTTGATTACATGCAAAGTCACAATCCGAACATGAAAGTGCTTTTTCTCCACTGTGAGTCAGCATGTGCCTCTTCAGCTGACCCTTTTGACGACACGCATAGTTGCACACGGAACATGAAAAAGGTTTTTCTCCACTGTGAATCTGCATGTGTACGTTTGAATTTCGCTTTTGAAAATTCATGGCAAAATTTGACTTAGGAGAGAAGGAGTACTTGCGGTTGAGAGGAGTGAATTCTTTTGCCACAAAATGCGTCCGAATATCTGTAAACAAATTTGTAAAATTACGTGGATGAAAATGATTCAGTTAAACTTAGAGTAAATAAGCGAGGTAAGTTCGTAGAAACGTTAAAAAAAATAGGAAATGCCCAATTTTTCAAGTTTACGATGAATATTGGTTTTACCTGCTTCCTTGCTTATTCTTCCAAAGTGTTCCAAGCATTCCTCTTTAACATCCGGCAGGTCTATGTCAATTTTCATATAAGTAAGCCCCGCTTCATCTTGTGGGGATCCAAGATCCGCGTTTATGGTAACTGTTTTAACATTAATGCTTCCTGGAATAAAAAATGAGAATAAATAGAATGTATCTTTGAATGGCCAGCACTGAACCAAACGGCTAAAGGCGCGAGTTTAATTTTGGCTGCCCTTACAGACTTAATTAGTATACACCAAGGGTGGATATCAATGTAATCAATAAAATTATGATTTTTCGTTTTTTGTAGCACGGTATTTATCAAAAATAATATCAAGGGCGATTTGTTAAGATGAGTATTCGACGACCAAAGCGAACTGCTCCAATTGCGTCCACATAAGGCCAGCCATGTATCTTCGTACCAATGATGTAAAACGAAACATTTTTTTTAATTAAAAAACTATAAACTATTTTTTAACGAATAAAGATACCATAAAAGCTGGAATTTGGATAAGAGTTTTAAAGGTCAATATCAGATAAAAATGACCACAGTCGTCCACTTGAGGGACCGATTCAACACGAAAGAAAAACCCTGCTCTAGTGCACCTTAAGCAGGGAGTTGTAAGTCAATGGAATAGTTTTTTTCTAAATCAATATTAATGAATTTTTAACGTTTAAAAAATACGTGTTATTTTCATCAAGTTCCAATAAAATTAGGGGAAAATAGAGGAACCGACAACTTATTGTGAATAGTATAATCATGTTAAAATAGTGCTGGATTTTGGTAGTTTCCGGAAAGGACGCATTTTAGGGTAAATACCCAATACACCTTTTGTATTATAAGAGAGGATGAAACAAGTATGTGTCCTGTTTGCACGACATTTCAAAACAGACATGAATTCCGGACATCCGTATTTAAAGTTCTATATTTTACACGTATGCAATCCAACTACTCTCTCCATATTGCGA
Source organism: Hesperophylax consimilis (assembly GCF_061612785.1). Classification (NCBI taxonomy): domain Eukaryota; kingdom Metazoa; phylum Arthropoda; class Insecta; order Trichoptera; family Limnephilidae; genus Hesperophylax; species Hesperophylax consimilis. The sequence goes on from NC_142852.1 coordinate 13,878,160, forward strand.
GAAATTTCGTCGTTACAGCTAGGAGTCAAAATCTAAATCCGAAAACGCAATTTCACCTCCACCTTCTTCCTGAAGCCCTGGTTCCGTCTTGATGGATATGGTATTTGACTTCAGTAGATCCATGGTCTGCTTTGGTAGGATTTGGTAATTAGTTTAACCCTGAAACAAAACAAAGTTGTAACGGAATTCAGTTTTTAAAATTTGGCTTCTCAAGTCGTAGCAAAAATACAAAATAGAAAACCTTGAAGTTATGACAAACGTTGAGAGAAACGTCGTTTATCTTGGGAAAACTCTATATTTATTTACCGTGTATGTCTACCGCCATCTCGTTATAATCTACCTGTGATTTAACAACTGTTATCCGTATATTTTTTATCATTTTAATAAATATATTTGAAATACTAATCTTAAAATAGGTTGATGTCATATTGACAGTTTTAAATATTCTGCTGTGACAAAACGCCCGACGATTCATTAACTAAACTGGAAGATCGGCCGCTACCAAAATGAATAGAAATGAATTTAAGTATTATTTCTTACCACTAAACATCACTTGCATCGTATAATAAGTTTAACAGGGCGGGATAAATAGAGTGTGGAAACAGGAAGAATGATTGTCGGAGAAGAAAGCACTTGTCAGAAAATATATAGGTTATGCATAGACAAGAATGAAGTCATAGACAATTAATATAATTTTCATGAACTCGGCCATTTAAGAAAATTTTAATATCTACTTTAATTTTAATGCGTACGATAAATATGCCTCGCCTAGTAGTAGTACAGTAGGTATATATTAATCATTTACCAACAAAAAGGGCATTTATAAAATTATTTTTTATCAAGACATATAAGAATCGTGGCTCCCTTCTTATCAGAACCAAGAAATTCTTTTTTCTGATAAAGAATACATTACCAATAATGATCTTCAATTTAATATCCTAATATATATGTAAAAATTTAACTCTTATTAAACGAAATAAAAAATACTGTGTATTTCATTTTAATGTTAAAGTCAGAGAAATGTCAAAATTCGATAAAGTCGTAAAAACCACATCTTCATATTTCATATTTTATAGTCTAAGAACGGGTTGTATCGGTGAATTTTAATAATTCTTCAAATTTTAAAGTTAATTTTTATGTTCTGTGAAAGATTTTTTCAAAATTCTGTTACTATTTTAGTTCTCTCAAGCTACTAGCCTATAAAGATAAAATAACATGATTTCAATAGGACTTTCACAGATCCTTAAAATGAACCTTCAAATTTGATCAATTGTTCAAATTCTCCGAAACAAACCTTTCTTATAAATGATTTCAAATCAAATCCTTTATTTAGAGGATTTCAAATTTCAAGTAATCTTAATTTCTTTTGATTGTTATATTGTGGCTCTTGACATGGCCCGACTCAAGTATTTGGTTGACTTGATCGTGCCAGGTTTTCCTCGATATAAAAAAATATAGTGTAAAACCAAATAAACCTATATAAATAATGCGAAATATAGGAACCTAGTTTTTATCGATACTTTTATAAATTTATGACTTTAGTTGACATTTTATTCTCTTTCTGTCTTTAGCACTTTCGCGATTGTGTCTCAAAATAATCTGTCTTTGAATAAACTCTTAAAAATTACCTTTCCTTTAAGGATATCAGATATTCCTTAAAAATATAGTTGTAAATGGCATTCTATTCTCTAAGTCTATATACTCCATCAGGTAAGTGCAAATTAGAGAAAATTCTTGTTTTCATGGATTCGGGGATTTTTCAGCGCTTTTCAGAAAACGGGCGTCCCGACGTTTCCTGATACTTTTATTATTTTCAAACTGTTTTATTAATGTAAACACTTCAAACCGTTCTTTTTATCAAACTAATGTAATAAATAATGTAATGACGTTTATTATTGTGACTTAGTCAACATTTTCCACTGTCAAGCCTGATGACTTTTGCGGCTGTCGTAGAATCATGATCACATTGGCAAATAATGTAAATTATTCGTTACGATGTAAAAAGCGTTTAAACAATGTGACGCTAACAGATCTTTCATTGCACAGGAGTCACTGTAATGAAGCAGATTGCCGAGCAATTTTTTACTTAAACTTTTTATATCCGCACATCATTAGGTAGGTAGCGAGTGACAGGGCAGTGTAAGCACAGCACATCCATAAATCAACTATCTATAGATTGATAACTCCGCCCTCTTTCCATACGTTTGCTTTCGTCAAGTTTTAACCATAGATCTGGCAAATTTGAATACACCACGCATCGCCGACGTCACAGCACACCATCGACAAAGGATAGAGGAAATTAAAAAAAAAGGCGCAACCATAGACAATTTAATTCTGCTTCGGAACCTACCTAAAACCCAATTCATTAGTGTGGTACACGGTACCTACCTACGGGCCGCGAGGTGCGGGGAGCACTTCGGCGGTAGTCTGTATTGTCATTAGGTATTTTGTAGTCTCACAGTTAACAAGCAATAAACGATCTCTGTAATTATTTAACCAGCCTTACGTATTTTATCAATCCTGAATCCAAGCTCCCTTTTAAGGTGAATCTACAGGATACTACAGTGGCGACGAGGAAACTTAGTCATTAATAAAACAGTGGCGAAGTTTAACCCATTCATGACGAAGGTGCCATATGGACCTCGAAAAAGTGTTGGACCTCAATTAGTCACATCATGCCGATATATTAAAATGGCGATGCGAAATTCAGTTTTATGTAGTCTACAAGCATGTACGAACACGTTTGTCTTAGAGGCGCTCAGTTCGTTTGCATGTGCCGGCGTGGACAGACGTGTATAAACGGAGTTTGAAAAAAAGTGCAAATTTTTCAAAATGTCAAAGCGAGTGAAGTAAGTAATCCAATAAACTTATGTGTAGATTTGATTTTTTTTTTCCAAAACCGTTTATGATCCGTAAAGAATGAAATTTACTAACTATTTATAGACATATTGTTACAAAAATAATCCTTATTGTATCAAAGAGAGTACTTTGAATTGAAGGTTTTGATTTTTGGCTCCATATGGACCTTTCGGCAGATCTCACTATACATAAATTGTAATTTTTCGCAGATTTCATTGTTTTTTCGTGTTTTTTAGGGGTCTGACTGTTGAAGAAGTGATGTTACTGCTTGAAGAACAATCGGATACGAATTTGGAGGATGATGAGGTAGTGGATGTGGATGTGTATGTGGAGCCGCCAAATGAGAGTGATTTGTCCGGAGCAGATTCAGCTGATGAAGATGACGGTGGAATAATTGCCAATATTTCTCGAGCGCAATTGTTTTTAATTGCCAAATCGTAAATCGCCGTCGACACAAAAAGGGACAAGATACGCCCGATTATGATTCAGATCAAGAGAACCCTAATCTAGAGCATTTCGGAGACGAGCGTTTGGATTCAACTTTCAGTGACTTCGACATAAATTTATTCGACGCTTCAGCATCACACGGTCAAGCGTCTGCAAGCACTTCTTTCGAGCCTCCTTTGAAACGATGCCGTGTTAGTACTGGAGACAGAGTGAATGATCCCGCTGAACCACCTTATCGCATTCCAAAACGTATGCCTGGTCCGAAAACTATGTTTCAATGGAAGTCTAACGATGTGACGCCAATTGTTTCTAGCATATTTCCCGAAGGAAATTATACCGACGTAGCTGCTTTATCACCGGTGGAATTATTTGAACTAAATTTTGACAACGAAATATACGAATTCATCGTTACAGAATCCAACAAATATCAGACCAAGCAAGACCCTGAAAATAGTCATAAAGTATCACCTTTAACTGTCGGGGATATCAAAGCGTACATGGGTATACTTATAACATCGGGATTATGCCCGATTCCATCAACTCGATTGTACTGGAGCAGCTCTCGCCCTTTCTACAATAAGCAGATTGCGTCCACCATGTCTCGTGATAGATTTGAACAGATACACAAAATGATACACTTTGCTTCACCAAATCAGTTCAATAGTGCAGACCGGATGTGGAAGTTACGTCCATTTACAGATAGGCTTATTGAACGGTTTATGCGAAACTTCCACCCAGAAGAAAATTTAAGTTATGATGAATCGATGATTCCATACTATGGCCGCCATGGATGTAAGCAATACATAAAAGGCAAACCCATTCGATTCGGATATAAAGTGTGGAGCCTAAATACACCCTCCGGTTACTTGATCAATTTTGAGATCTACCAAGGCAGCAATCCCCGGATTCAAAAGGAGTATGGTGTTGTAGGCTTGAATGCTTCACCACTACTTATGTTGGTCGATCAATTGCAAGTGGAAAAGCGCGAATTGCCATATCACTTCTACTTTGATAATCTTTTTACGGGTATGCCATTGCTGTACTATTTGCATTTTTATGGATACAATGGCACAGGTACAATTCGAGACAATCGGAATCCCAGTTCATCTCCTATCGCCAAGAAGAAGGCAACAATGTCAAAATACAACAAAGTTGTGCTTTCTCGAGGACATACTGAAAGTGCGCAGACATCATTTGGCAAGACCCCCATCTACGTTACTCAATGGGTTGATAACGCTGTTTGTTCTGTAGCTTCAACAAAATACGGAAAGAATCCATTGGATCTAGCAAGCCGTTACTCACGGAAGGAGCAAAAAAAGATCAGTATACAGAGGCCATATGCAATTCATCAATATAACACGAATATGGGCGGAACTGACAGAATGGACCAAAACGTTGCATGTTATCGCATTACTGTTCGCCAACAGAAATGGTGGTGGTCCATTTTTACCTGGGCCATTTGTGTAACCATTCAGAATTGCTGGCTTCTGAAGCGCAAAGCCACGGGCAATTTTAAATTGGGGCAGTTAGAATTCCGTGAAGAAATATCAAAGCATTACTGCGAGAAGTATTCTATCAAGAAATACTTCAAGGCACCCGACAAACTCACCAAAATAGGTCAAACGGCGATGCAGTATGATACCTACGTCCCCCACTATCCTGGGCCAATACCGATAACTGAGACTAATAAGGGAGGAAAACTGTCTTGTGCATCTTGTAAAAGCAAGCAGCGCATCCGTTGCATCACATGTAAGGTCGGACTATGCGTGAAATGCTTCGAGGGCTATCACACTAAATAATGTTGTTGAAAATTACACTTTTTGAACAATAAAGATGAAAAAATGAAATTTCTGACTAGTTATTTGCCGAAAGATCCATATGGACCTCATCCTTCTCGAGGCTCCTGGGGGATGAGGAGACGATTTTTTCAAATTCCGAAAAAAACATTCTTATTCTACTTTCAAAACCAACCACTCTGTGAATTTTCTGCGCGAAATTCGAAAAAAAAATAGTTCGTCATGAATGGGTTAAAAGAATTTACGCGGCAAACGTGTTGTTAAAATTCATGAAATTCGGAGAGTATTCACCTAATGGCGGTGCTCTTTTAAATGTGACGGACGGTGAGTCTCGCAACATTCATAGAACAGGATTGTAGAATCTTTGAAAGATAAGATTGAAAATAATTCAGCGGGGAGCTGAATTTGCGAAACCAGAATCAAAAAAATTTGTTCAAGATAATCACGCGGGAGCGGGGTTATCGTGAAGAGGATAAATATTCAGCGGGGAGCTGTATATATATATATTTCAAACCATAAGAAGCCGGGGGCTGAACAACAGCAGCACAGCGGGGAGCTGTATTGGAGCAAGGAGCAGCTGAGAGCGGATCCTTGGGAACTATCGGTCGAGAGCTATTCTTGGAGTACAGCCGAGGTTAAGAAGGAAGATCTGCAACAGGAGGGAGTAGATTACCAGAACCAGAGCTTCAACATCATTGACTTAAGTTAAGTCCGTAGTCTGAGTTTTGTGTTGATAATTTTTTTTTTAATATTGTTGTAATTTTGCTGTAAAATCATGGCTCAAATCAAACCATTAGAGACCTTCAGTCACAAGACAGATTGTTTCGGGGTTTTCAAAGCAAGATTAGAGAATTACTTCATATTATATGATGAGAAAATTTCTGCCGCAAAGAAACGTGCTATATTCTTGAACGCTTTGGAGGAGGAAACTTTTAAATTATTGATTGAGTTGGTTACTCCTAAAAAAATAAATGATGTCACAGTGGAAATTTTGTGTGAATTTTTGGGTAATTATTGTGAAAATGTTACTTCGTTGTTTGAAGAAAGATCAAAATTTTATAATGTAATTAATGAATCGGGAGAAAGTGTTAAAGAATTTGCGGCACGGTTAAAAAGTTTATCCATTGTTTGTAAATTCGGTACTAGATTTGAAGATAATTTAAAAGATTTATTCATTTGTAAAGTGAGAAACCCTAAAATTAAAGAACGGTTATTCATTGAGGGCGAAAAAAATTCGTTTGAGAAATTAATTTCAATCGCAGCGTGCTTAGAGGCTTCAGAAGCAAATTTTAAAGATGAAAAAGTGTGTTATCAAGTAGCTAGTTCACGTTCAAGATCAAAAAGTCCGAAAAATAATCCATCAGTATCGAAACATCGAAGTGTTTATTTAAATTCGAGGCATAGTAGAAGTTCATCGCGCGATAGTAATAATTTTAAACCGAAATTGAAGCATCTAGATTCGGAACAGAAAAGGTGTTTTAATTGTAATAAATTCGGGCACTTTAAATCAGAGTGCAAGGTTGTGAATAATAAATTTTCGAAGTGTTTTAAATGCGGTCAAAAAGGTCACATTGCTAAATTTTGTAGAAATATTTCGTGCATTAAAAAAAAGATTTTTGTCTCAAGTATTAATAAGAGTATTGAACCGTATATAATTAAATTGAAAATAAATGATATTTCATTCGAGGCAATGATAGATTCAGGAGCGGGAATTAGTGCCATACCCGAACGTATCTATAAATTATATTTTAAACATGTTAATTTAATGCCATTTAATTTACACTTAGCGAGTTACGATAACAAGCCGCTAAAGGCGAGCGGTAAAATAAATTTATTGGTTACATGTAATAATAATCAACAAAATTTTGAATTTGTGGTTATTGAAAATGGTTCGGGTTTAATTTTAGGTAGGGATTTTATGGAATTATTTGGGATTAGCATTAGTTTTTTGAATAATTGCACGGTAGTAAATAATTTTGGTGCTAATGAAGAAAGCAATTTAGATGTCGATAAGTTGAAAACACAATTTGGAGACCTATTAACGAATAAATTAGGGAAATTTAATCAATATAGCGTTGAGCTGGAATTAATAGAGGGATTTCAGTCAAAAATGTGCAATGCAAGGCAAATACCTTTAGCTATTAAAGATAAAGTCAAACATGAAATTAATAGACTTGTTTCAGAGGGAATATTACAATCAGTAGAAACGAGTAGATATGCATCTCCCATTGTTCCAATAATTAAGAAAGATGGATCAGTTAGGATATGTGGAGATTATAAATTAACAGTTAATCCAGGTTTGGTTGTAAATAAATTTCCAGTACCCGTAATTACGGATTTATTGACACAAATCAGTGGAGCGGTAATGTTTTCTTAATTAGATTTGAAAATGGCATATTCACAATTACAGTTAAGTGAAGGTAGTAGAGATATAACTACCATAGCTACACACATAGGTTTATATAGATATACTCGACTGGTATATGGTTTGAATGGAGCGCCAGGTATATTTATGCGGGTTATGTTTAATTCATTGCAAGGCTTAAACGGAACAATTATATTTTATGATGATATTTTGATTACGGGCAAATCAGTTGCGGAACATAATAAAAATTTAGTAGCAGTTTTGAATAGATTGAAACTTTGTGGTCTCACGGTAAATGAAGAAAAATGTGAATTTTTCAAAACAAGTATTGAATACTTAGGGTACTTTATTTCGAAGGAAGGTTTTAGACCATTAAAAAGTAAAGTTAAAGCAATAATGGAGTCTAGTTCTCCATGTAATATTAACCAGTTAAGAAGTTTCTTAGGTTTAGTTAACTATTATAGAAATTTTATTCCGAATATATCTAGTTTGTTAGGACCTCTATATAAATTATTAAAAAAAGATTCGGAGTGGATTTGGTCAAAGGACTGTGAAAATGCAGTTTTAGAACTTAAAAAAGAAATTTCTTCTGATTGCGTGTAAGTACATTTTGATCCACGTATACCAGTAAAATTAGTAACGGATGCATCCTTAGAGGGATTGGGTGCGACAATTTTACATACTTATTCAAATGGTAGTAGTAGACCTATAGCGTTTGCATCAAGGAAATTGACAGACACAGAGAGTAAATATAGCATTTTAGATTTAAAAGCAACAGCGATAGTGTTTGCATTAAAAAAATTCTTTGTATATTTATACGGTAGGAAATTCAAATTAGAATGCGACAATCAAGCTTTAGTACGAATTTTGTCACAAAAGAAGGGCATTCCTGTGTTGAGTGCTAATAGATTTCAACGTTACAGTTTAATTTTGGCGGGGTTTAACTATGAAATTGAATACGTAGCTTCAGAAAAAAATTGTTCAGATTTTTTATCAAGATTACCAATAGAAGAGACAAATAAATCGGAGGATTTATATATCGAGAAGCTGAGTTCTATTAATTTTCAGGATGTTGAAAAAGAGTTGTTATTTTATGTTTGTGATAACTCTCAGGTTCCATTAAATGTTGATAATTTAAAGGAAACCACTAATAAAGATGACGTATTATCATTGGTAAAACAATATTTACGGCGGGGTTGGCTAAGGAAAATTCCAAAAGATAGTGAGTTATGGGCTTTTTGGAAAATTAGAGATGAGTTGTCTTTAGTAGAAGATTGTATTTTTTGGGGACATAAAGCCATCATTCCAAATACTATGAGAGGGGATTTGTTAAATATGTTACATCATTCACATTTAGGTATAGCTAAAACTAAAGGGTTAGCAAGAGGGTATTTCTGGCGGCCAAAAATGGGCAAAGATATAGAAAATTTAGTTAGATCATGTAAAGAGTGTCTGGAAAATCAGGCGAATCCACCAAAAACTCCTTTACAACATTGGCCGATTGAGGAAAAGCCGTGGACAAAGATACATATTGATTTTTTTGGTCCGATGGCTAATACAAATTTTTTAATTATAGTAGATGCAAGTACCAATTGGATAGAATGCATTAATTTAAAACAAGCTAATACGGATAATACTTTAAGGGAATTAAAGAGGATGTTTGCTCAATTTGGTACTGTAGAAACTATTGTATCGGATAACGGGTCTGTTTTCTGTTCAGAAGAATTTAAGCGTTTTTGTAAAGATAGAAAAATCCAGCACATCACTTCTCCTGTGAATCATCCGCAGAGTAATGGGTTAGCTGAAAACGGAGTTAAAACGTGTAAATTTTTTTTAAAAAAGATTTTACATAATGGGGGGTTACCGAGAGACGTCGATGATAGGTTAACCAAATTCCTAATTGATTATAGGAATACCCCAAATATCACGACTGGTGTAGAGCCAGCGGTGGCTATGTTAGGACGACGATTAAGGTCCGTGTTTGATTTCATTTCTCCATGATTGCGGAAAGGAGGGGGGAGAGGTGTATGTCGGATAAAGTAAAGAGTAAAATATTAGTTAGTAGAGAAAATCAGAAAAAGAGTTATAAATCTAAGAAAAGAAATATGAATATATTTGTGGTGGGGAAAAAGGTGATGACTAAGGATTTTAGAGGAAAAAAAGGTTGGGTGGTAGGTATCATTAAAAAAAGAATTGGATTTAATACCTACTTAATTTTCATAAAAGACACAGGGCAAATCTGGAAAAGACATGAGGATCAACTGACACCAATGAGTGTAAGGTGGAATCCCAAAGAGCGTGTAAGAGTGTATAGTGACGATCTAGGCTCTGATATGAGAGTATCAGACCTAGACCTTTCCCATTATTTTCGGAAAGGGGTGTAATGATTCTAATACTCACATGAATGAACGAGACGAACGTGCTCCAAAAAATTTTTTGTTTAGACTGGGAGAAGATTTATTGACAGGCAAGTTTTATAAGTAAACACGTTCCCACGGGAAGGTGGAAAGAAGAGATCGCTGGGACAGTCGGTTTTTGAACTTGGGTACGTTGACAGCTCCGAGAAATCGATACAAATCAGAAGTGTTGTGTGAAATTACAGTTAATTAGTGAATTCAGATGGTGTTGGAAAGCTTTGTTGAATATTGAATTAAAGTGAAATATTATTGAACCGGTGTTTGTGTGAAGTGAAAGTGGTTGTACTCAGTGAGGAAAGAAAATTGGATAGTTTGTAGAGCGCCGTTTTGTGAAAAGATCACCTCAGGGGCGCAAGGTGTTGTGCGATCGCGATTGTGTTATAAAGTTGTGTTGATTTAAGCGTGATTTCGTATACAGTTCGAACTAGATTGCTTGTCTTAAAAACATGGAAATAATAATGATAATGATTGGGTTTAAAACAGAGTGAACGTATTTAAAGGCAGGAAGTGTTTAATCGAATTAAGGAGGAATTAACGATTGGCGTGATGGCGTTCTACCCACGGAGACGTAAACCAGAGAATCAAACAAATCATAAAACTCGGGTTCGAATCTTGACAGAGATTAGGGAGGTACAATTGTATCTACAGAATTATTTAATTACCCTTTGATAGGCGTAGGGAGGGGACCAAAATTGAATAAATTGCAAGGATTTCGCTAAAAGGAGGATGGAATGCCGGTAGGGAGGAGACCGTAAAACCAAACTGATTTAGCTGTTTAGTGTGTAACCAGGTAGACTTCACGCTGAGAGTGGGAGATGGCTAACTGGGTGAGTTTTATATTATTTATTAAATTCCAGAGGACCCTTTTAAAAGACGGATACAACCGAGGTACAGGAACTAAGTTTACGACACCTGCCGCCCAAATAATGTTATCATTAAAAGGAATGTGCTAGGCGAACTGTCAACCAGCTGTGAGCGAGAGACGGGCCAACGACCTTTTCATATGTAGGCCGATAACTTTTGTTTTAGGGGAAGGCCTTGGACCGAGGGTCATATCGAGAATTTACCTACCTGCCGATCTGTTATTCTTTTAAAACATTACGAATCAAATCATGACGTTGTCCCTGCGATAGGTATTGAATCGCCGATGAAACATTAAATACCTATTACAAATTAGGCCAACCAATATAAATTCGCAGTATAAAAATACCTATCTACAGAGTACCTACCACAACACTGGCGTATAATTAAAACAGCGAACACTATGAGGGATAGAGGCGTTTAGGCTACGGCAGTGTACAGTCAGTCGTAGGAGAAGTTTTGCTAGCGTATGACCGCCCGAATAGAAAGCGATCGAATGCAACCAGACAGAACAAAATTTAATACTTTTCATCTATTGTTTGACTTTCTAATTTGCAAATTGGGATGCACAAAGACAAATCTAGAGTCAAAAGAGGGAGATGGTAATCTCCGAAATAAAACCACCAACCGAACAACTTTTCTCAACAGGTACCTTTCGAGAGGTAGGCAGCCTCTTTAAATTAAATGCAAAAAATCAAACCAATTGTCCGTTTATACCTACCTGAGAGGATAGGTATTCAATAGAAGTTACCCATACCTAATACACGAGGATGCTAGTATCCTCATGAAATAATTACTGGAACCAAATATTAAAATACAGACAGTCCTCATCCTAAATTTGGCATTTCGAGTAAACCTTACATATATCTCACATGATAATTGGCTGAATGGGTAGGCACACAACCTATCGATAGAAGCGGGCTAAATGTCGACAAGATCGTCGTGTGTTATCTATGTTATTGACCTAGAAAGGGATGTAAATTCCCGACGACGAGGAAGTTACAGCGTTTTCTAGAGGTGGCACGTAACTTAGGACCTTACGTGTCACATTTTTGCGACTAGATTCGTGACAAGGGATGTCATGGTTTTCCCCTTCTACACTCAGTAAAGTAGTTTTTCCTGGAGGTGCATGAGGTTGGGGCAATTCTGAAATTGGTGAGGAGACCTGGTTTTCTTTATTCTGGCGTGACGGTTGCCGATTTGGAACAAGGGGAGACCCGGCCGGTTGTGATATCCAGACACGCAGATATCGATCGCCTTGTTCAAATTATCATCCATCGGTTTTGTTTGGTAAAGAGGAGGAGCCAACTTTAATTTGAAAAAAAATCATTCCCGTTCCTCTCCCTTCCCTCTCAAAGTATATACATGGATGGCGCCGACAACTAACACCATAAATTTATCGTATGTTTATCACATATATAAAATCTAACACTTTGTTATACTCACATAACCCTATGACAGGTAGAATCACGTAGCTAGTTGAAGAGCAGGCGACTCAGAAAAATAAGGTTTATAAAATGGCTTTAAAACACAGCGGTAATGGATTCAACTCACTCTATCTCAAAAGAACCGAGGGGTACCACACACATACAAAGATAACTAGGTTTCTATACCGAGAAACAAAAAAGCCAACACAACGTTCGGTGAAACCTTTTTATACTGGACCGCCACGTGAAATGATTACGTTCAAGGCCGTAAACCACGTAGACAAATTATGATGCACACAGTTGAAGGGGTGTGTAATAAAGAGAGGAGCAAAGGCTTGTAAAGACGGCAGGGAGGATATTCCTACCCGGGATATATACATAATCATAGCCTTATGGAAAAGTTACCTATGGGACTTAAAGAAAATTTATCGTAGAAAGAAGAGAAGGAAAAGTTTGAAAAGTGCAGATCATTACAGGGGCTAATGGGTCTTCTCCTCTGTTTCAGGAACCACCGTGGCAGTCTCCTTGGACTGGAAGGCTGCGGCATAGAAAAAACTAATGTGTAACAACCTATAGATAATGTCTTACTATTATTATAATTCTGCTATATATGATAACTATATAAATGTGTTGTAAACAGGCTCAGGTAAGATGTAAACCTGGTAAGAGTTCTCCTCTTAAGTGGGGGAGAATGTGGTACACGGTACCTACTACCTACGGGCCGCGAGGTGCGGGGAGCAATTCGGCGGTAGTCTGTATTGTCATTCGGTATTCTGTAGTCTCACAGTTAACAAGCAATAAACGATCTCTGTAATTATTTAACCAGCCTTACGTATTTTATCAATCCTGAATCCAAGCCCCCTTTTAAGGTGAATCTACAGGATACTACAATTAGCCTAAAACATAAGTAAAATGTCACCCAAGACCACAAGGTCCCATCTGACAAAGCCCTGTCCTAAGGCTAGCTTTAGACTTGTAAGTTTTTTCGTAAATTTACGACTTCTAGCCAATGGGCTTATTGCATTTTGAAAATCCAATATGCCCATTGGCTAGAAGTCGTAAATTTACGAAAAAACTTACAAGTCTAAAGCCAGCCTAAGAAAGAAATGACCTTTAAAGTAACTTCCTTTACAGATCATTTTCTCAGGACAGCGTTTTATCAGAAGGAAGCTGAAAAGCAAACTCATAATTACATGTACAATAATTTTATTTTTTAAATATAAACATGAAATACAATAATATAAGCACAAAACACATTTAGAAGGTGAAATTACTGTATCAATATAAAACTAGCTGTTGGAAATGATAGTTATTTTCTTTCAACATCCAACGGCAATTGAAAAAAATATTGTCAATAAGGCAGTCAACGATTCAACCTACTGTTTTAGCGTCTAATTACATTATTATTATTTTTGTTTCCCTCCTACTTATCTTATTACTTAAATATTTATACCTTTCATATATAAATAGTAAGTATATAATACTTTTTAGTTTAAAAAACTTTATATGCCTTTTAGATATTTTTAACTTAGGAATAGTACACAACATAAAGAATGTAACAGTGTAAACAGAAAAGTAAATTTAACAATAGGTTATTGTTTTAACAATACATATTGGCACCTGATAAATAAAGAGGGTATAATAATAACAAATAAAAACACCAAATACAAGAGTAAAATTTAAAGAAGGTGTTGAGAGAATATTCATTATGATGTCAAGTATGTAATAAAAAAGTAGAACTATATATAAACTAGACATATGAAATAAACTAATTCGACTATTTTTTTTATTAACACTAGTCGGTGACTGAAAATGGGCTGCAGACTAATACAGCCAAATTGAATAATGTAAACTCCGCATCAGAGAATATTTGGCTTAAAATTACAAACGATAACAATATTTGACTTGTATATTTATTTTTTCGTTATTATTCTACTACTCATATAGAGATGTCAATAGAAAATGAATTGGCAAGGATACACCACAACCATACAATGGACCTAATGTAATGAGGAGCATGGCAGTACTACGATATTTAAAAGACGCTTATAGGAACAAATTGTGGTCCTAATTGGTTTTAACTTATTAAAATAAATTAGTTATGACAACCATTTCTTCCTATATTTAGCATATTTTAAATGTCGCAGTACTGCCATTTTCTTCATGGAGTCAGGTCCATTGTATGGTAGTGTATCCTTGCCAATTAATTTTCTATTGACATCGGTACACCGTGCATTGATTATAAATGGTACAGTAATTTTGATAATGAATTGAATAATTTTTTTTTATGTTCGTTACAATTAAGCCAATCAAAACATATATATTTAGCAATGGTTTCTTCAATAACGGGCACAAGATATAAATTTTCGCAATTATAATTCAGTACATACTCGACGACATAATGAATTTCAAGAGCGTTGATAGCAAATTTCTTAGTGGGATCATATGGGTCACCTATGCAAGATATTTTACATCTATGTTCTGCCATCCCCTGTGCAGTAAGAGCAACGCTGCTGGTTGCAGAGAAGACATGACTGGGTCCTGCACTCATTTCTGGAAAAAAATATATCATAGTTCTTGAAGAAATTGAAGTAAAGATTGACATATTAGAGGAACAAAACTAACAATACTATTCCCTTTTAAGTAATATAAAACAGATATGTACCTCCATGTTCTACTGCCATCCCCTGTGCAGCAAGAGCGACACTGCTGGTTGCAAAGAAGACATGACTGGGTCCTGCACTTATTTCTGGAAAAAATATATCATAGTTCTTGAGAAATTGAAGTAAAGATTGACATATTAGACGAACAAAACTATTCCCTTTTAAGTAATATAAAACAGATATGTACCTTCATTTTCTACTAGCATCCCCTGTGCAGCAACGGGTACGCTGCTGGTTGAGATGTTACGCTCTGAAATAAATATAATTATTAGATTAACCGAATTAACAAAACATAGTATTATTATTATAGGCTGATGCAGTATAGAATACCTTTTAGGATGTAGTCATGATACGTGCTGAACACCATTCTCGAAATGGACTCTCAGAGGTTATGGTTGGAAACTTGTGTCGAATAGTCTCTGTCCGTACATCCTTTCACACAATACGTTTTAAGTAAGTCTCATGCCCAGGTTTCGGGTAGGTGTATAGTAAAGGGAAAGATAATCTCAAACACCTATTCTGCTGTTTTTCTCAATATACTCAAGTATCTGGTCACTTGATCGACGCAATATAGTCGGGTGTCCCCGATTTCTTCTACCATTCACCTTTGCGTTATATTTTATTTTATTACGAAGAATATATTATACATGAATTATATCGGACCGAGTACTGATTGATATGTTAACAGTCTCTACGTTATTTCATGGAAGTATCACCTCTTATGCAGACGATAGATTTGGTAGGTACTGATTTTAAACAGATAATGATTGGGATGCAGCATAAAACCAATGTTACACCATTAGCAATACAATCAAATACATGACAATCAACCAAATTTGCACATAATTATAATAGACCAACACCAAAACTTGAAATACCGTATCAGCCATTACCTTAACACAATTAGAAATAATCTATTACATTTTTTTTAATCCAAAACTCTCTCATTTGAAAAATTAACCTCAGTCTATCATGCTGTCAAATAAATCTATTTTCTATAAAACAAGTCTAATCCCTGTCGAAATTAATTAATCTTATTATTAAATCAATATTAAAATTACCGAAGGATCATCTAACAAACCTAACTTTTAAAGAATTTAAAGTATTAAAATTTTATGATCTAGTCCGGAAGAATATAATAATTGAAATAATAATGCAATCATAGTTTAACTGAAAGTCGCACACGACAAAACATGTATTCCCAACAGATCATTTGCGTGACATTAGCACAATATCTAGGGATAAAAAATCTTCACAAAAGCTTCAAAAAATGACTTGAATTGGATGCCTGGATTTAATCGTGAAGATTAGACCTAAGACTAATTAAATCAACAAATAAAATACGTATTTCGAATATCGAATTTAAATATTATTTCTGCTAGGTATAGTTCTTGACATATCAGTTATAATATTGAAAATGACACTTAGATTCAAAACAAATCCGAGTTCATTGAAGCAGAGCTACTGTCGCCCACAGAAAAAAACTTCAGCAAAAAAAAAAATATTGTTTTTTTTTGTATTATCCTCAATCGATTATCTGATGCAAATTAAAGATAAAAGCAAAACTTATCACCTGTAAAACCATCACTTTTTTGTCACACATGTAGATAATCCTATTCGTATGATGTTTTTTATTCAACATTGTTTTAAGCATGTTATTTGCAACATGTTGTATTTAGTACACACCACAGTATTACAAGAATGCGTCGATGATGTTCTTCTCAGTTTTTTTCTTCTTCAATAGAGATTTTAGTCAGACTTAGGCTCAGTTGCATCGAAAATAGTTAAAGTTACATTTTAGTTAAGGTTAAATAAAAGTAACTTTTTTATCATTTCTTGCTTAAATGGGTTGTTTCAACTTCGTTTAAATAAAAGTTAAGTAAATTGTTACAAAATAGTTACTTTTATTTAACCCAGCGATGTTGAAAGTTTAAAGTTAGATTTTGGTCAATTTTAGTTCAGCTGTCATCCGTCACCATCTTTTAAGGAACGAAATATTGTTTGAAGAGAAAATAGTTGAAAAAATGTCCGACAATCCGGGTTTTGATAATCGATTGATTTTAGAATATGTGGGAAATAGAAAAAAGAAACAATTTAAACCACGAACCGATCATTTGAAGAGTTGGATTTTATCGCCAGATTTCGGATGTCGAAAAGTATGGTTAGGCAATTCATTGCTAATGACATCACAACGTCTACAAACAAGTAGGTTTATTTAAACTAATGTATCTACTAAGTACTATTGATAATTTACTAGCATAGTTATATTGTATGTAACTGACATAATATTTTTTTGTCAACATTGCATTTTTATGCAACAGGAACGATGCAAAGATGCACAGGAGACATCTCTGGGGTGCATAAAAGTACTGTCTCGCGTGTAGTAGACAGGGTTGGCAGAGCAATAGCCCGCCTTCGGTCACAATATATTGTATTTCCTCAAACAGAGAATGAAATTCAGCAGTGTGCCAACGAGTTCTACAGCATCGCTCGATTTCCCAACACAATTGGTGCCATCGACTGCACGAATTCTCTCTCCTGGAGGGAACAATGCTGAGTATTACCGTAATCGAAAAGATTACTTTTCATACAACGTGCAAGCAATAGTGGATGCCAACTGCAAAATAACCAACATTGTGGCAAGATGGCCAGGTTCTACGCATGACAGCACCATTTTTAACAATTCCAGAATTAAAGGAAAACTGGAAGATGGGCTCTATGGAGCCAGACACGCAGTTGGCGATCGTGGTTATGCGGTAAAACCATATTTATTAACCCCACTGGCAAATCCTGTTTCTGACGCTGAACTTTTGTACAGTGAAAGCCAAATCAGGACAAGAAATGTTGTAGAAAGGACTTTCGGGATATGGAAAAGGCGTTTTCGTGCAATAGGAATGAAATTGAGAATCGATGCCACAAGAGTGGAAGCCGTGATCGTTGCCACAGCGGTGTTGCACAACATATCCACTAACAACAATGTCACAGAGCCACCATACTTTGTCACCATTCTCCAAGAAATTGACGGAGGACATTTTCCTGAAAATGTTGGACAGGGTAATAATGACCTACGACAAAATCTTGTCAACAATTATTTTGCTCATTTATTGTATTTTTTTTTTGTATAAAATAATGTATTAATTAACTTTAAAAAAAAAATTACAAATAATAATAGAAAGAAAGAAAATAAATATGTTAATCAATTGTAACGGGAAAATCATTCTCCTTTCGGTTTTCCTCTTTGAATTTTTGAACTTCTAACTCGTGGATATGTTTCACGTGTTTAATTTTCAATTCAAAAATAGCTTCACGATGCCTGTATTCCTGTTCATGAAGAATTTTTTTGTGCTCGAGGTCTAAATCTGTTTGCGCATCCGCCAACTCCATGATATTTCTGCGGACATCGTTTGGCGTGGATAATTTTCTTTTTCTTGATAGGCCTAAAAAAATATTACATTACATTAAAAACGTTATATAGTAAAGCCCCGTACTCATGGTAAACATTAGTTTGGCAACAAAGTTGAATCAACGTGTTGCGGGGTTGCTGTCAACATGTTGCTGGCAACACTGCGTGTTGCGGACTTGATAACGGCATGTTGACAAGCTCTCGCCTGACGAGCGTAAACATTCAAGCAACATTCTCTCCGCTCATCAACAATGTTGCTAAACTAATGTTTACCATGAATACGGGGCTTAAGTATCTACTACCTTTCTAAATTATTTCTCTAAACTACCTAGTTTAGACAAATTTACTGAACATTTAGTGAGATGCTGTTAAAATATTAAGATTCTATAATACTTAAGGCACAACTAAACTCACTTTTTAGGGATTATTGGTAAGCGTTTAGTCGCTACACCTTGATACTCCGATGCACAAGGAAGTGGGGGATCTTCTTATTCCATGTTATTGTGGCCATGTTATTGTGTTATTGTGTAATTGCCTAACAGTTGGGGGGACAAGTTCCATACTCATAGCGGGTAAATGAGTTCTCCCATTTCAACACGTATTGTGCTTATGGAAAAGTTTTACCAGACGAGAGATCTGGGTTCGAGTCCCAGTTGCAACCGCTATCTTTTCTGTGTCATGTTCATTTTCATATTTTAATTAAGATTATTATTATTATCTTCTTCAATGATAGGTATATTACATTGATGGGAATAACCTTCAAAAGTTAAAAAGAGAGTTTTCTTATAAAAAAAAGTAGAAATAATTTTATTTGTACTTTTGGTGTCATTTCTCAATCAAATGCCACAATTAACTGTTATACTCTATTTTTTCATTACTTCTTAATTAAAAATGATTTTATGACATGTAATCAGTGTTTAGGGTATATTTATACCGTTAATATTAAATAAATAAATAAATTTTAAAAAATATTAACGTCTTTCTTACAAATTCCATCAAAAATAGTGTCTGAACATCCGCTTCTTCCACAGTTGGGTCTTCCGGTGATATGTGCAGGATCGGGGCGCACGGCAGAATTTCAGCAGCTTAAAACAGAATGTTGGATTTGGTTTTATAACATATTTTGTCATAAATAAATGATTATTCGCAATCCATAACTCTGAATGAAAGTAACGATGTTTGGAATTCTAATCATACAGTGGACAGTATTTGGAACTTACTTATAGAAGCATCGTCATCAAATTCAGAGTTGATCTCTTCCATGGATAATTGCATGACACCATGTTGCATTATCGCTGAGCTTGGATGGTGGTGGACCACCCCCAGTCTATCGGCGTTCTTTTGTGAATTGTGAAGATTCCTGGAAAAAACATTTACTTATCATTTCAATTTTGAAACAATCCATGACTTCAGAAAACAATGTGTGACAATATATAAACCTTTCTGGCAGACTTTTTCAAGTTTTCAAACTTGTTTCTAAGCTGTTTTGTGGATCTATAACGGTTTGCGGGACAGGAGGCATTATATGTAGTTGTCAATAGTTCCCATGTCTGGTCCTTCTCTTTAAAATGCACAGCATCACTTTTTTTATTCAAAAGAATATTCTGTTGGGCCTCCAGGAGCTCTCTCAGCAAAATGACATCTTCGGCGCTAAAGTTTGAAGATCTCTCTCTGAAAGTAAAGTTCGTCGTATTGAGAAGAAAATAATATAACAAGTCGAATAAAATACACATAAGACAATAATAAAACCTACTTACTTTGGGAACATGCTGTCTATCAGTGCCTACACTGTTTTTGCGCTAAAATTGTCAAATTAAAGCCAAATCTCGACGGGATGAGAAGTAATTATGAACTTACCTTGGGGCAAACGTATTATGCTTCATTTTAGTTGAAATAATAAAGGAAAAACATGGAAAAAACAGAAAATAGTTTGAGATCGACATTTATAAACAAATTATAAGCGGGCATGTTGATTTAGCTATATGCACAGCGACTAGTCGACAGGGGGCGTGGCCAACATATCCGAGCATACCCGAGGTGTTCCGAGTTGCGAAATCAGTGAAACGCGGTGGGCGGTGAAACGAAACGTCAGAAATGGCGTTGTAATAATATAATGTAAACAAACCTTTTTAGAACTACGCTAGGTTTGTGTAACATGGTTTGTGATACAAAAGAAAGTGCCCCCTTTATAGCGCCTGCTCGCGTCAAGGCAAGAAAAACATCCCAGTTTTCAATTAGTTTAGCGGCTACGCTAGGTTTGTGTAACATGGTTTGTGATTCAAAAGAAAGTGTCCCCTTAATACCGCCTGCTCGCGTCAAGGCAAGAAAAAACATCCCAGTTTTCAATTAGTTTAGCGGCTACGCTAGGTTTGTGTAACATGGTTTGTGATTCAAAAGAAAGTGTCCCCTTAATACCGCCTGCTCGCGTCAAGGCAAGAAAAACATCCCAGTTTTCAATTAGTTTAGCGGCTACGCTAGGTTTGTGTAACATGGTTTGTGATTCAAAAGAAAGTGTCCCCTTAATACCGCCTGCTCGCGTCCAGGCAAGAAAAACATCCCAGTTTTCAATTAGTTTAGCGGCTACGCTAAGTTTGTGTAACGTGGTTTGTGATTCAAAAGAAGTGTCCCTTTTATACCTATACTTCACTTAGGGTATGCTCGGATATGTTGGCCACGCCCCCTGTCGATTAGTCGCTGTGCATATAGCGACTCCCATCAAGTTCCCGGCCAAAAGTACGATGTAAAATAGCCGCGAAGTGGGATATTTTGATAAATATGTCATATTTATTTTGAGTGTAAAAATGAAACGAAGTGAAATTTGTTCTAAGTGAAAGCTTTGCGCCTGAGAACAATACCATGGGCACAGTTTGAGATCATCAGGAATTAGTAATTATGTCGGGAAAGTGTTAAATTTTACTGGGCACACGTAGTCAGCATATACCTTACTTTGTGATTGTTTCCATTTTTATCATGTTTTCAACTGAGCTGCGAAATAACCTCAAAACTTCGTAAACGTCAAAGATGCGTCAAAGACAATGATAAAGCGCGTTGAACTGCAGTGTTGACATGCTCAATGCAAATACTAAGAGAGGTTAGGATAAGTTATGTTGGGTTATTAACCTTTCCCTTACTGTGCTAAAAAAATACACGCGTTACGGTGCTGTGTAGTCAATACACATCTCAAAATAAGCGATTTAATATCGGAAAAATATGAATATTCATAGCTAATCGATTATGTTTATAATATTTTATATCAAAAGTGATAATAATTGTAATTTAATTGCTGAAAACATGAAAAAACCATCGGCAGATGCTAAAAAAACGTGCGAGGGGTCCACATCTAACGACGGTTCGCGGCCAACTGGCTAGCGGCGCGGCTGGCGGCTGGCACAAACACAGCTGTGCGGTCGTAGGTATCGATGGTCTAAATCAAAAACTACAACTGCAGAAGTGTGGATGTCTCATGTTCCCGCATAGAGAATTAAAGCGGGACATCAATAGCGTGTCATTTCCTCGCACACTCTTCGCGTATTTAGTATCACACGGTTGATTGTATTGGTGTATTTGTTCCCGATTTTTAACAAAAAACTCTGATTTTTAATTGAATTTGAAAAGTATGTAATATATTATTTTTTTAATTCAGTGCATAAATGTATAACGAAGGAATACCTAAAATCTGAACACAGAATTTATTATATTTATAGAGTTATTAAAGTTATTAGAAGCAATGTGTAGTAAATACACACCACAGATGAGGAAAGGTTAATGGTTAAGTTTGATAGCTAAGGTTAGATTAGGTTAGGTTTAGTTGGGTTGAGTTAGGTTAGATTAGTATAGGTTAGGTAAAGTAAGGTTGAGTTATTATTTATTTTGTAAGAAACAAACAGCTTTTACATAATATATAATGATAGATATAAATAAACAAGTTAACTGAAGTCAAGCCACAGAAATTTCTTATGCTAAAGTTCATTGTAAATGAAGTTTTAATATCTTAAAATTAATTTGGTGTTAAAGGAAGGGGAGAGGAAGATGAAAATAGGAAGAGGATAGGAGATGCTCCCGATACATTCCATACTCTCGACATATTAATAATCGATCGTACGCATTACTTCATATCGATATTTCTTTACGTTATTTACAAAAATGTCAATGCTGTAAAATGTTGTATTATATTGTGCACATATGCGAGGAATTAGGGATTTTTTTCGAATGTTTGTTATTCACGAGGGTAGATAAAATAAATTAGATTGTCGGGTGATCTAGAAGGAATATGAAGATTTATTAAATTAATAAGTTCTGGTGAGTCTAGACCATTATTTAGGATTTTAAACAATAAGATTTGATCAAAAATTAGACGTCGTGTTTGGATGGAGTTAAAATTATGAAATTTAATGGATTCGGTATAATTTGAGAAGTTTAAATTTAGTTTATGTGTTTAAAACATTTTTTTTAATTCTTTCTATTCTTTCAATATGGGCTTGGTATAAAAGAGTCCAGATCGGTGTACAGTGTTCCAGGTGCCGGCGAATATATGAGGTATAAAGGGAATATAGAGTGTTTATGTTGTGGAAGGGTTTTGCTATGCGAATTATAAATCCCAGCATTTTATTGGTTTTGTGAATGATGTCATCAGTGTGTCGGATAAAGTTTAATTTAACATCCAGTGTTACCCCAAGGTCCCTGGTATATTTTACTTCATTGATGTGTGTGCCGTTTAGTGTGTATACAAAGGATATTTTATTTTAATTACGTGTAAATGTTAATTTATTGCATTTTGCGATGTTAATAACAAGTTTGTTTAATTCGCAATAGACAAAAAGACGATCGATGTCCTTTTGAAGTTTAATGCAGTCGTTGATTGATTTAATAACTAAGTATATTTTTTTATCATCTGCATATGCTAGGTAATTAGCATGTAAAAAACATTTGTGAATATCGTATATATACACATTAAATAATAATGGGCCTTAATGATAACCTATAGGTTAGGTAAAGTAAGTTTAGGTAAGGTTAGGTTAGGAAATGTCATGTTAGGTTAGGTTAGGTAAAGTTGGGTTATTAAAGGTTAGGTTAGGAGATTATAGGTTTGGTAAGGTTAGGCTAGGTTGGGTTATTACAGGTTGGGTTATCATAGGTTTGATTAAATAAAATAATAATAATTCTTTAATAAATAGTTTAAGGCGATCCACTACGACGTGTAACATTTCGAATCAAACCGCTAACAATAACCCCCCTTATGCAGATGGCGATTAGGTTTAAATTCCCGTTCAACGCCATCCGTCTTTTTTGTGATAAATAGACAGGCACAAATATTTAATTGTTTTACGATCATTTTATAAAGAACTTAATTTGCTACATTATCCAATAAAAACCATAACCGAAAATGCGTTCGTAAGTAGGAGATTATGAACTTGAAAAAGCAGTTTTTATAGGCCTAGTACATTATTTTTTCCAGGCTTATTAAAAAAATTATCTAGGTTTCAATTTATCTAGGTATTAATTTAAATTATCTAATTATCGAAAATTGGTTTAGGTATTATCACCCTTGGAAATTCAGCGCCCGAAGTGGACTGCTCTAATTGCGCCCGCACAGGGTCGGCCCTGCCTCTAATTCTTTATTTTATTACTTGACATAATCAATATTTTTCAACATGTTGAATATGTATTTTGTGTATATATTCTTATATTTTTGTGCAAGGTCAAATTAAATCCTATTAAGTTGTTGCAGTAAGACAAATCTTGGGTTCGATTCCTAGTTGAGACCGTTACTTTTTATTTTTCTGTGTCTTGTTCTGTTTCATGTTTTGTTTAGATATATTAGTATTATCTTCTAATTCAATGATAAATTAATGCTCAATACATCGGTTGTACTGACCCTGTTTTGTATTACTGTCCAATGTCTTTTTGAAAATATTTTTTTTTGATGTGTACATTAGCTGTGGGTTTTTTTATTTTCCTTTTCCTGCATTCCAAAATTTTTATTTTTAAAATATAATTTTTTGGGGCTAGTGAATGAACGATGTTAGCTGGGTGCAGTTATATTGTACATGCTTGCACTTTTTTAAATGGCCTTGAGATTTCTTTATGGTCCATGATATTGGAACCTGTCTGGACCAAACGACTGTTTTATCTGTGGTCGTCTGTGGTTAAGGGGGTGACAAAATGGGGCCATACAAAAAAGCCCGAAGATATCGATCTAGAGAGTGGTTTATTTATGTGGTAGACAATGGTTTGCTGTCAAATTTATCACTTGTTTCGGGTCTTCAGGTTACGTCACGAGCTCACGAGCGGCCGAATGCATTTTTATTTTCGGCAACTTCCTGTATGAGCCAACTTTATAAAATACATATTCTACGAAAAAATGATGTTATAGTACACAAGACTAATATTATTGGAATGAATCGACGAGATCGGGTTTTTTGAAATTTATTTATTTTTATTTTATTTATTTATTTAACCCCCAGAGGGCTTTTACACAGTGTTGCCAACTCAACTACTTCAAAATATGCTAGAGTGATGGGAAAAATATGCCAGAAATATGCCAAATTCCTTTAAAAAATGCCAAAAAAAAAGCCAACATCAATTAAACTTAGCATTTATTGAGAAATACAGTGATGGGAAAAATATGCCAGAAAAATGCTAAATTACTTTAAAAAATGCCAAAAAAAAGCTATCATAAATTTAACTTATAACATAAAATATCAATATTAACTTATAAAATATGAATATCATCATCTTCATCTTCTTCTTCTTCATTAACAGCAGCTGATGTGGAAGGCTGAGAGACGGAGTCGTAACTTTATTTGGTCCCAATGCAGCGTAGTAAAACAGTGTAAGAATAACAACACTTTCCTGCTCTCTTTAGGCCAAATCTCACGTACAAAATGGCATTCAGGGTTCTCACTACCAAACGATTTCGAGGTTTTGTTTTGACACATTTGCACAGACTCATTTGGCTAAATACACGTTCAATGTCCGCATTTGAATGTCATCATTATGTCAGTTTGCAATGTTAAAATAGACATTGCAAACTGACATAAATCACCGAAAGGGTTATTATTAACTGCATCTTTATATTGCATGACTTCATTCCAAAACTCTTCAGTGGAAGTCAAGGATTTCCATTTAATGTGAACTATGTTTCTCCGTTGAGACACCAGTTTTTCACTCGATGTCATTTTTGTTCGCTAAAAAATTGGTTATTATGATTTTCATGATTCTGTAAAAATAAGCCAAATAAAATATGCTTTATGCTAAAAGCATAATAGTTATGCTAAACATGGAGTAATTATGCCAAATTAAGCATATAATATGCTAACTTGGCAACACTGCTTTTACATGGTTGGTAGTATAATTTTAAGTTGACAGATACTTTGAAACATAAAAAATAAGAATAAAATTACATTTGATAAAAGCTATGCAACAAGTCATACAAACACAAGAAACAAAAACAAAAAATTACAGCTATTTGTAGGTTTACACGATGTGTTTAGGAGTATTGTTGAAATAAATGTTCTAAATGATCCACCAAACTTGCCAAGTTGGTATTGAATATGTCAACATCACCCAAGTAATGATATCCTATGGTGTGAAGTCGTTGTATCGGAGATTGGGCAATGTAGTTACGCTTATGTGTGCTGCTGTAGAATATTGTATTTTGTCAAATTTTATTGTTAAATTATAAAAATAATTGTCTATGACTTTACTGTCTATGTTTAACTCATATATATTTTGACACATGCTTTTTTTAACGTCCATTATTTCATCCAGTCACCCGCGCAGTTTAACGCATATTCCCATACTTGTGATAGTTATTAAGTATAGTTACGATAGTTGATATTAGTTAGTGATAATTTTTATTTTCATTGCTCTTCATTTTGGTAGCGACCACTGTTCTTATGGCATGCTCAATTGTCTAAAACTATCTAGTTTAACTTGCGCCAATCTGTACCCAAAGCGGATCGGTAATTCCTATTTATTTATAAATATAGACTTATCTGACCATTAACGACGACTTTTTCAACCGTTTTCAAATGTTTTAACTTCAAGGTCAAGGTACACACGTAATTATATCCTAATTTCCAATAATGTGTTATGAATACTATTTCTTGGTTTTTACAGAATATTACAAGCCAAACCAAATTTTCACGGCAGATACAAAGTAGGGTTCCGTCTCAACTATGTTCTTTTTCAGGTATATTTGTTTGGCTGGAACAAATTACCAAACGCTACCGCAGCAGTATCATGGATCTACCAAATCAAGAGACTGTTTCCATCAAGACGGATCCAGGGCCCCAGCAAGAAGGCGGAGATGAAATACCGTATACAGATATAAATTTCGATCTTCCAGATATAAAGAAGGAATGTTTGCAATATGTGGAAAGTACTCAGACAGACGGTTAGTTGCATTGCATACATATAAAATGTAGAATCAGTGTCGCCCAAACCTCCAACGGTGTTGGACGCGAGTGAGCGCCGTAAGCGGTAAATAAATAAAATAACACCTTCAATCCAAGACAAATTATATAAATACATAAATTTACGGAAAATATATTTTTAACCTGGAAAAATGGAGGAAGCGGTTGATCCGCATGCCTTCATAACAAAGGCGAAACAAAACATAAGTGACCTACATACAATCATAGAAGAAAATAAACTTACCAAAGAAACCAAATCAAAAATGATGAAAGAAATAAATAACATCATGGAAATGATATCGCACATGGCAATAGAATTAGCTAAATTACAAGAAAAGTGTGATATTCAAGAAAAAAACCAAGCACAAAAATACCCATTTTCATACTCTTCTGCAGTAAAAAACTTAATATCACAAACGCAAGAAAAACGATTTCCTATAATAATTAAAAGCTTAAAAGAAGAAGACACTGAAAAAATAAAAGAGAAAATACAAAAGATTAAAATTTCACAGTTGGGAATTCGAGTATGCGAAATTAAAAAAACAAAAAAAAACCTTATAATAACATGCCCAGAAAAAGAAGACGCAAAAAAATTAAAAGATAAGATAAATGAAGTCGACAAAACCATAATAGCGGAGGTACTTCTGAAAACGGATCCATGCGTAATATTCAAAGGTCTTGACAAAGACTATACCGAAAAAGAATTCTTAGAAGACATCATTGAACAAAACAACGACATCAAAATGATATGTGAAAAATACCAAGACAAAGAAATATTACAAGTTAAGGCCATCATTACAAACAAAAAAACTAACAGCAAAAACTTAATACTACAAACAAATCCCGAAATGAGACTACATCTTATTAATAAAAAAAAAATTCATCTAGGATTCATGAGAATCTATGTAGAAGACAGCAGTCCTCTTACCCAATGTTTCCACTGTCAAAGATTTGGACACACAGCACAAAAATGCTACAATAGAATGAATAAACCAACATGCAAGCACTGTTCAGAAGATCATCCCATCTCCGAGTGTAAATCCCTGGAACTGCCACCCAAATGCGCTAACTGCAACTCAGCTAACAAGAAGAAAGAAATAAACTCCTTGAACAGTAAAATGAATGAAGTAGACCACCGAACAAACAGCGAAACATGTAAGTTCCGATCTTACATGCTTAAATTAGCCAAAGAAAGAATTAACTACGACATTGAATAAAAATCTTATAAATAATTTTGTAAAATACAACCGAAAATGCATTAAATGGATGATTTCTCAAATAACGAATTAGAGTTAAATATTAAAATTCAAGAATATGAATGTATATGTACCGATTCGTGTAACAAAATTATTTCTAAAAACATCAATGATATAATTATTATGCACATAAACATCCGTAGCGCTCAAAAAAATTTAGATGAATTAATTCTAAAAATAAATAATTTAATTAAAAAACCGGACTTTATAGTGTTATCCGAAACATTTACAAACGATGAGTCACCGTCTTATCACTTACCTGAGTACAACTATATTTCTACCAAATTAGACATCAATAAAAATTCGGGAATAATAATATTTGCAAGCAATAAATTTAGTATTGTTAACATAATAGAACATCCAATACACTTAGTAAACTGCATCGAAGTACATTTCAAACTCGGCAAATCAATATACCATCTAATAGCTATCTATAGAACGCATGGCTCGAATATTATTACATTTATTAATGACCTCAAATACATATTATTAAAATTAAAAAATAAACTTTGCTTCGTCGTAGGAGATTTTAACGTTAATATTAATGAAAAAATAGAAAATAATAACAAAAATGAATACATCAATTGTATGACTGAACAAAATTTTATATCTTGCATAAATAAAAATACTAGGGAAATAAAAGAACATACTCCATCTTGTTTAGACCACATTTGGACAAATGTAAACATTAAAGATCTTCACAAAATAAAATCAATTGTTTGGAAAACTAACATAACTGATCATCACTCATGCTTACTTCTGTATAATAATAATATTAAACATAAAAAACATAATTTAATAACCAAAAAATCAACAATAGATATGACTATTCTCTCTGAAAAATTAAAAAAGGAGAGTTGGAATAATGTTTTAAACAGTGATGATACTGAAATTTGTTCGACTAACTTCGAAAATATTATGTCACAACACATTAAAAATTCGACAACTGAGATAACAACACACATAAAATCAAAATTAAGATGTTTAAAGCCTTGGATTACCAAAGGGCTTATTATATCTATCAGAAATAAAGAAAAACTTTACAAAATAACTTTAAAAAATCCCCAAGATGAAAAAGCATATATTTTCTATACAAAATATAAAAATAAATTAACATCTTATATTAAAAAAAGTAAGGAAGAGTATTTTAAAAATAAAATATTATCTTCAGAAAATAACCATAAACAAATGTGGAAAACTGTTAATTTCGCCATAGAAAATACAAAAAAACACAAAACATTAAGTACATTGAACATGATAAAAAAATTATAGATGCCAATATACAGCCTAAACAATGTGCAAACATACTTAATTCCTTCTTTGCAAATGTTGGGAAAAATCTTGCGAAAAATATCCATAAGCCTTCAAACCAAGAAAACCATAAAAATAAAAATATACAGAAACATAATATACTTTCAATGTTTGAAACAACAACAGAATGTGAAATCTCGAAAATAATAGAAAATATGAAAGGAGGTTCGTCTCCCGGTTTTGATTCTATTACGACACACATGTTAAAAACTATGAAACCTCACATAATAAAACCTATCACTCATTTAATAAACTTAAGTTTAACAAATGGAATTTTTCCAATGAACTACAAAACCACAATAATCTCACCTATTTACAAATCTGGAGATCCACATCAAGCAACGAACTATCGCCCAATATGTCTAATTTCTAATATAGGAAAGATCTTTGAAAAAATAGTAAAAAAACAATTGGTAAATTTTCTAGATAATAATAAAATACTACACAAAAACCAGTTTGGCTTTATAAAATCACTCAGCACACAAGATGCTATTGCTAACGTAACTTCATACATTCACGAATCATTAGATAAAGGTAAAAAATGTGCGGGTATATTTATTGACCTTAGAAAGGCATTCGATAGCATATCCCATGAGATGCTATTAAAAAAATTGAATAATATCGGCATAAAAGGCAACGTGATTAAATGGATCACCGACTACTTAAAAAACCGTCCTCAAGTGGTAAAAATCAATCGTGTTAAAAGTGATCAAGAGATTACAAGCTTTGGAATCCCCCAAGGTACAGTGCTTGGACCAATTCTATTTACTATATATGTAAACGATATTTTTTTTCAACCTTTACATGGTCAAATCACGTCATACGCCGATGATACAGTATTAATAATAAGTGATAAGACTTGGGAAAAAGTAGAATTAAAGGCCACAGAAGACATCAACACGCTCAAGAATTTTTTTGACACCAATTTATTGTCACTTAATAATGAAAAGACATTTGTAATTCCATTTGCAATCCATACAAATGATACTCCTAAAAATTTTAACATTGTCATACATAATAATACTAAAATTCACAGCCAAAACTATTGCAAATCAAACTGTACAGTACTAAAAACAACAAATGAAATTAAATATCTAGGAGTAATTATTGATAAAAATCTGAAATGGAAGGAACAAATATGTCAAGTAGTAAAAAAAATTAGAAAATTAATATATATATTTTTAAGAATTAGAAACTTTCTGTCGATAAAAAATCTATATTTAATTTACTATGCCTTAGTTCAATCCACTTTACAATACGCTATTATTAGTTGGGGATCCGCGTATAAATGTAACCTTCTTCCAATTGAAATTATACAAAGAACAATTATTAAAATTATATTAAAAAAATCCTTTGACTACCCAACAGAACGCCTGTTTGAAGAATTTCAAGTACCTACATTTAAAGACCTATATATTAAAAACTCATTAATCCAAATTATAAAAGAAAAAGATAAATATCAATTTTTAAATGAAAACAGAACGCGACTTAGACATGTTTTTCTATGCCCAAAACTAAATACGTCTTTTGCACAACATCATTATACTTACCAGGGAAGAACTTTTTTCAATCGTCTACCAGAAGAAATCAGAAGCATTAATGATAAAACCCAAATACTGCTCTCTGTCAAGAGACACTTTAAAAATATTCTGAAAAAAAAACTACTGTCACTTAATTAATCTCAAAAATATCCTTAGTTTTCCATAACTTTCTTTCTTTATTAAAATTTATTATATTAATATATTATCCTTCACTACTATCAAAAAAAAAATACTACAGCAAACATACATTTATGTACAATGAATTATCTAAGTACTAACTAACAACAACATTTATGTACACTCCCCTTCCATACACAAGCAAATGCTTTCAATGGAAGAGTAGTAAAAAAAACCCAAGATGTAAAATGAATTATGTACCATGTAAACTTATTATTAAAAATAAAAAATAATTCCAAAAAAAAAAAAAAAAAAGAATATTAAATTCGGATATTCGGAATCCATGTTCGTTTCGAAATGTCGTGCAAACAGGACGTATTTACTTTAAAATAAATCTTTGCTATAACTGCTAAACTACAAAACTCTTTTATCTCAAGTATTGCTCACAATGAACCCTCATCTGTTTTTGACATATATTCGTGTCTATTTACTAAATATTTATGAAAGAAAATATCATTCCATTGACTTGTGTTCCAATTGAAGCGTGTTCTGAAATTAGTCAAGAGTAAATGTTTTCCTTCTTGAAACATCAGTCCTTGAAGTAACATCTGGCATCTTTATGTTTTCCTATATTAAGCTTAAAATATGTTCACCTTATTCTTGCTCCTGTGTGGTCAATCAATGTTATCTTTTGTCGTAAATATTTTACTTTAATTAAATTTTTTTTAATTTTAATTAAAAACAAGTTTTTGTGTATGTAGATTGACGGTTAATATACTTTGTTGCATTGTCTTTCAGGTTGCTTTAATATAGAGTCTGTTACCATCAAGGCGGAGCTTGGACCCCGAGAAGAAGATGAAGGGGGATTTCTATATACGGAAATTGACATAGACCTGCCGGATGTTAAAAAGGAGTGCTTAGAACGCTTTGAAAGAATTGTCCAGACAGAAGGTAAAATGTTTTTTCATTCTTAGTAGTCCAGTTAATCTAGACAAAAAAACCTGAATGCTGATGTTTTCTAGTAACAAGTACCTCCAAAGGAAGTTCTAAGCCATTATGTCGACGAAACTAAAACATGTGAAAAAAATAATTCCAAAATGGAACTCCTTATAAAACTACCTAAAAATAATTGTGAGATGAATTGATGAATTGTGGTTTAAAAAAATTATTTGATTTTTATCTTTTTTTGAAGCTTTAATTTTTCTTTTTATTTTAAGGTCAACGAAAAAGTATCCAAACATAGTATTTGCCATTATTATTACTACATTTCTAAGGCAGTAAGAAAATAACTTAAATTTTCTGGAGGACTATATTTGTGAAAAAAGATGCTTACGATATAAAGCTTATGAATATCGCAATAAATAAATACTCGAATTGAGCGCAAAAGTGAAATCTAAATGGTCGAGTGTGTTTGATTTGGTTGCTGCAGAAGTAATTTCGTAGTAAATACTGACAGTTTATAATACAGATATAAAGGGAAATAATAATAAACATTTGTCGCACTGACTTCCCGTATTCACATAAATTCCTGAAAAAAAAACAACCGAGCAGTATTGGAGTGTCATGTTATATGCGGCCTCTGAAATGGTTTATCTTGCAGCAACACATTTGAAGATGAATGTGATGCCCGGTAAATGGATATTTTCTGTAGCTAAAAAATATGATCTATGAAAAGTCTTGGTTAGAATAATAATTTTTAATTCTTAACGTTACATTGCAAATACTATTTATTAATAAAATTATTTTATAAAGTAAATCTATATAAAATTCGGCGTTTCAATTCAAAAGTATAAATAAGTGCAAGACACAAATTAGTCACCTGTTCCTGTGGGAACCTATTTTTTTACTTTTACGTGAGTTCTTTTCTGACACGAAAGTCATAAGTGACATGAAGCTTACTATTAATCCTTTTTTTTAAAAATTAGATCTGAAGACACAACCAGTGGAAACTACGAAGTGCTACTATTCATATTCTCAAAAGGGAAATTTGACGAGCCACATGCTGATTCACAGTGACAAAAAACCTTTTTCATGTTCTAAGTGTAATTATACGTCTAATCTCAAGAACCTTCTGACGAGGCACATGCTGACTCACAGTGGCAAAAAACCTTTTTCATGTTCTGAGTGCAAATATACGTCGAATCTTAAGAACCTTCTGACGAGGCACATTTTGACCCACATCGGTGAAAAACCTTTTTCATGCTCTGTGTGCAATTATTCATGCTCTCGAAAGGATAATTTGATTAGCCACATACTGACTCACACTGGAGATAAACCTTTTTCATGTTTGGAGTGCAACTATTCATGTTCTCAAAAAAGCTATCTAAAGAAACACATGCTGACTCACATGAGAGAAAAACCTTTTTCATGTTTGGAGTGCAACTATTCATGTTTTCAAAAAAGGTATCTAAAGAATCACATGCATACTCACACTGAAGAAAAACCTTTTTCATGTTTGGAGTGCAACTATACATGCTCTCGAAAGGGAACTTTGACGATCCACATGCTGACTCACACTGGAGAAAAACCTTTTTCATGTTTGGAGTGCAACTATTCATGTTCTCGAAAAGGCTCTCTAAAGATACACAGGCTGACTCACACTGAAGAAAAACCTTTTTCATGTTTTTTTTGCAAAAGCTCATTTTTTCAAAAGGTAAATTTGACGAGACATATGCTGACTCACGCTGGAGAAAAACCTTTTTCATGTTCCTTGTGCAATAACTCATTTTCGCGAAAGGAACTTTTGATAAACCACATGCTGACTCACACTGGAGAAAAACCTTTTTCATGTTTGGAGTGCAACTATTCATGCTCTCAAAAGGGAACTTTGACCATCCACATGCTGACTCACACTGGAGAAAAACCATTTTCATGTTTGGAGTGCAACTATTCATGTACTCGAAAAGGCTCTCTAAAGATACACATGCTGACTCACACTGAAGAAAAACCTTTTTCATGTTTGGAGTGCAACTATTCATGTTTTCAAAAAAGGTATCTAAAGAATCACATGCATACTCACACTGAAGAAAAACCTTTTTCTTGTTTGGAGTGCAACTATTCATGTTCTCGAAAAGGCTCTCTAAAGATACACATGCTGACTCACACCGGAGAAAAACCTTTTTCATGTTCCTTGTGCAATAACTCATTTT
The DNA here is from genome assembly GCF_061612785.1 of Hesperophylax consimilis. Classification (NCBI taxonomy): domain Eukaryota; kingdom Metazoa; phylum Arthropoda; class Insecta; order Trichoptera; family Limnephilidae; genus Hesperophylax; species Hesperophylax consimilis. The sequence continues at coordinate 13,912,189 of NC_142852.1, forward strand.
CGCAAAAGGGACATTTGAAAAGCCACATATTGACTCACACTGGAGAAAAGCCTTTTTCATGTTTGGAGTGCAACTATTCATGTAATCAAAAACCCTATCTAAAGTTACACATGCTGACTCACATTGTAGAAAAACTTTTTTCATGTTCCGAGTGCAACTATTCATCTTTCCATAAGAAATATTTGACGAGCCACATGCTGACTCACACTGGAGAAAAATGTTTTAAATGTTTGGAGTGCAACTATTCATGTTCTCAAAAAGGCTCTCTAAAGAGACACATGCGGACTGACACTGGAGAAAAACCTTTTTCATGTTCTTTGTGCAATAACTCATATTCGCAAAAAGGAAATTTGATAAGCCACATGCTGACTCACACTAGAAAAAAAGCTTTTTCATGTTTTTTGTGCAATAGATCATTTTTTCATAAGGGAAAATTGACGAGACATATGCTGACTCACAGTGGCGAAAACACTTTTTCGTCTTCCAAATAATTCTGTGCAAGTGCAATTATACATGTACTAAAAGAAATATTTGACGTGCCACGTGCTAACTCACGCGGGAGAAAAACTTTTTCATATTCTTTGTGCAATTATTCATATTCTCAAAACGGAAATTTGTTGAGACACATACTGACTCACAGTAGAGAAAAAAGTTTTAATTTATAGAAGTGCAACTCTTCATTTATTCGATAAATTGAATCACGCGCATTTTCACTGTCCAGAAAAACCTTTTTCATGTTTCAAGCCATATCTGAAGTGGCACATGCCGACTCACACTCTAGAAAAAACTTTATATATTCCGAGTGTAACTTATCATGTTTTCGAATTGAAAATATGAAAAACACTAACCAACTCACAGTGGAGAAAAACCTTTTTCATTTTGCAAATGCAACCACTCATGTCGTCAAAAGCTAGGTTTAACGAGCCACATGCTGATTCACAGTGGAGAAAGACGTTTTAAATGTTCCGAGTGCAACTATTCACGCTCTCGCAAGCGTTATTGGCCTGATCTGTTTTTTGCCGAACAGAACTATTCATCTCCTCAAAAGGGAAGTGTTCGAAAAACGAACAGGGGTTGGAATAGCCGCCCTTTACAGGGCTATTCCACACAGATAAAGTATAAATTAATTATATAGCTTGTGACAGGCGATGCGAGAACACAATGCATAACGTTAATTCACAATCAACTTACCGGGAGGAGATGGTGAAATCTGCATAGTGAGCATCATCTGTCAGCACTGGAACGTTTAGCGTGGTTGGTAGCACTCGTTATTTTAGATTAAATTGCGATAAAAAATACGTAAGATAATTATTTCGATAAGGAACCGGCAATGTTGTTATGACGGGACGAACGGTTTTTGTGCGACTGCTCGGCCCACGGCCTCCGTGGATCCAGCTGACATGTGCGAAATTTAAACTATACAGTTCAAATTCTGACGATACGATTGGTTAGTACACGGCCTGTCAAAAGCAATTGGCGTTACGGAACATTCCGCCCACCAAAATACAACAACGTGTATTTTAAAGAAAATTTAGAAACAAAACGGGCAATGCTGTGGAACGTTGCGTGAACGAAGAAATATTGAAAAGAGAGAAGAAAAGAAAAAAAATATATATTAATAATAATAATGAAAATGATAAGAAAGAATGCGCCGCGGAAGCGAAGATGATTAGTCACATTGACTAGGCAATGGACATAATTTGGTTAATGTAGAGCGATGTAGAGCGTCTATCACAAGAGAAGTAAGCTTAGATTCGCGAGGAAGTAGGGCAGGATGTTTATACTCGAATTCGAGCCCAGATCGAGATAACCTGCCACCCACCCTGAGCACACCGTGGTCGTCAATGAAGGGATTAAGCTTCCGCATTTGTTTCGACATAAGGTTGCCCTCTTTCAAGCGCGTGATATCATCATTAAAATGTACATGTTGAGTGCGTTTAACTACTGTCAAAAGTGAAGTGTGAATTTCGGCACGGTTTAATGAAAGATACAAACGACGAGATTCTTTATTCTGTAGGTTGTAGATGAATCTAAGACAGTAACCGAAAATGCGTTGGATCTTCTGAATCGAAGAAAATTTAATTAGTAATAGGTCCACCAGATTTTCGTCCTGTTGGACAAATAACGATCGAACTCGTTCCTCAGAGTGAAGTTCAATTTCGTCGACATTGCCATCGAAAGACGGCCAAGAATCGAATGACTGGATCCGCCACGAAGGCCCCGCCCACCATAACGTGTGATCGATCAGATCGGCTGGGGATTGACCACAAGAAGCGACATCCGCTGGATTATCTCCAGATGACACGTGATGCCAGGAAGTCCTGTCGAGAGCATCTTGAATGTGACTGACACGGTTAGCCACGAAAGTCTTCCAGCGACACGAAAAAGAACGTAACCAGGCGAGCACGATGGTTGAATCCGACCACGCAAAGGTATTGGAGATCGGAAGTAATGGTACGTATAAATCTTTGACGAATTTTAATAGATCTGCTAGAAGAACTGCCGCACACAGTTCAAGGCGAGGCAATGAAATCTTTTTTGTGGGGGCAACTCGAGACTTGGCGCAAACCAAATATATTTGGACTTTATCGTCAACATCCATGATTCGCAAGTAAACTACCGCGCCATATCCAAATTCCGAACTATCTGAGAAGCCATGAAGTTGACATGACTCCATGTGAGGGAATGACACCCATCGAGGGATTTTGAACGACTTCAAGAGCGGTAATTGTTTAGTATAACGATCCCATTGACGAACAATGTCAACAGAGGGGGTGTCATCCCACCCAACCTTTAAAACCCACAACTTTGGTACTAGAGATTTGGCGAAAAACGTCAAAGGGCATAGAAAAACGAGAGGGTCAAAAACCCGAGCGACTTCACTGAGGATAGTGCGTTTAGTAAACTCGCGATCGAGGCATAAGACTTCGAATGAAAATGTATCATGTCGTGGCTCCCACTTTAATCCCAATACCTTGAGAATGTGAGAGTTATCAACATCCATGGACACCAAGTCATTGAGGCAGTATTCCGGAGGCAGATCGGCGAGTAATTCTGGTTTGTTACTAGCCCACTTCAGCAATTCGAATTGACCTCGTTTGAACAGCTCGATAACTTCGGTTTTCGTTTGTTGAGCTTGTTCCAAGCTGTTACAACCGGTGACGATGTCATCTATGTAAATATCCGAAGTTAGCACACGACGCGCTAGCAGTAAATCATAACCTTCATATTTGGTCAACTGTTTGACAGTACGACAGGCTAAAAATGGGGCGGAGGAGATACCATAGGTTACAGTGTTTAGTTGGTACTCTTGGGTGGGTTCCGACGAATGAAAACGCCAAAATATTCTTTGGAAAGCACGATCTGGTTCTTGAACCAATATTTGGCGATACATTTGTCGTACATCAACAGTAAACACCACCGATGGTATACGAAATTTTAGCAAAAGCTCCAGCAGGTTCTTTTGAAGCTTTGGACCGATAAGCAAAGTATCATTTAACGAGGATCCGTTCACATCCGTCGCTGAGGCGTCGAAAACCACTCTTAACTTAGTGCTAGCGCTGCTTGGACGAAGATTGCAATGATGAGGTATGTGATACTTTCCCTTGTGCAAATCTTTTCCAGGAACACGAGTCATGGGACCACTGTGTAAATAATCAGTCATGAAAGCAGAATATTGTTCACGTAAGGTTGGATTTGCTATGAGTTTGCGCTCGAGGGAATGGAATCTACGTAAAGCGATCTCACGCGACCCTGGAAAAGAGATATCCCTTCCCCTTTCTCGGAAAGGCAAGGATACGATGTATCTTCCCGAAGTGTCCCGTGAGTGGTCAGTGTAGTACATTTGTTCACAAAGTTGTTCCTCAGGAGTGAGGTGTGAAGACTGGGGAATGGTGTCTAACTCCCACAGTGGCTGGACCTCTTCGTGGAGCCGGTCTTCGTTAGTAACGATGAAAGAATTCGTTTCATGAGCAGTGTTCGAACCAACTGAACCTAGAAGAAGCCAACCAAATGCAGAATTGAAAGCTGATGGCTGACGTGGACCACCATTCAAATTACCAGGTCTCAGAAGAGAAGAGAAAACCTCAGCACCCAAAAGAAGATCAATCGGTCCCGGTTTGTGACAGTCAGGATCGGCAAGAGGCAAGTCTCTCAACTGATGCCACGATGACTTATCTAGACGAACAGTTGGCATGTTGCCACAGATACTAGGCAGCGTAAGTGCCTTGATGTTGAAGAGAACCCGTCCCTTAACACCGATCTCTAATTGAATGATTCCTGACGTGGTTGCGGAAGATTGGCCTAAGCCGCTAACTCTCTGAGAACTGGCTTGACGAGGGATGCCTACAAGCTCCGCAGCACGATCGGTGATGAAGTGAGCTTGACTGCCCGAATCGATCAATGCGCGAAAGGTTTGGAAACGGCCGGACGAATCGCGAATGCCAACATTGGCGGTTGACAATAGTACTATGGACTTGTCTCCTAAGTTGGTCAGGACCTGAATTTTAGAGTCGGAAGAAGGCTCCTGGTCCGTAGACGTCGTGGAGTGTTGATACTGATCTTCCAAAGAAGCGTTTTCGTCTCGATGGAGCAAAGTATGATGTTTTTGCTGACATTTTTGACATGTAAACAAAGATTTACAATCTTTAAGATAATGAGAAGAATGAAGACAATTGAAACACCAACGGTGTGATTGAACAAACTGTAGGCGATCCTGAACTGACTTGAGGGCAAATACCTTGCACTTGGAAATGGAGTGGTCTTCCCCGCAACAGGAGCATTTCAGGTAAGTGGTGGAGTTCGAGGACCTATTTGTTTTAGGCTGTCCTTTCTTAAGATCGCAAAGAAGCGCTGAAGTGCGTTTTTTGGCAGCCTGATTAAAGTTCCGTGCAAGAGGTTTGTCAATAGTACTGCTATCGCGAGTCGAAAAATGTAAGTCTCGTACAAGAGCTTCGCATTTGTTATAAAGAAACTCTTTGAGTTTCAAATATGAAGGCAGGTCGGTAGGAGACTGCAGTTGTTCGAATGCGCATCTTGTAGGTGAATCTAATTTCGACAGAATTAAATAACAAAGCACGAAGTCCCAATTATCTATTGGGAGATCCAATTCTTTTAAAATTGTTAAATCCTCATTAAATACATCGAACACGCGACGAAATTCAAAAGGATCGGTAGACGGAAAATTTAAATTTAGCATTTCCCGCCAACACGTAAATGCGAGTTCACGCGCGTTACGATAGCGCGCGATTAATCTTTGATATGCTTCAACGTAGTGAGCTCCTTGTACTGGAAATGTCCGAATTAACCCTAAAGCTTCTCCAGATAAACATGAGAACAAATACTGCATGCGTTCGATGTTGGATAAAGATTTGTTTTCATGAATGAGAGCGTTAAACATGTCGTAAAATTCGGGCCATTGCTTGACATTTCCAGAAAATATTGGAATGTTTATTTTTGGTAATTTAACGTTTGTGCACGCATTCGCGGTTTTACAATCGAGAGACTGACTGGTTAACTCCTGGTAAATTTCCACAATTTGATAATACATCTCGTCAAAGGTTTCGCGAATTTTATCTTCATCAATTTCGTTTGTGTCATCTAAAGCTAATATTTCCGCGTGAGACGTTTCAAATTCAAGAACTATCTTTTCCAGAGTAGTATAATGCGCTAACAGTAAGTTGCACTTAGTTGCATCGTGCAAAGCGCTTTTTGCTATTTCATGTGTCTTGACTAACCTATTATTCGCTAATGTCCGTTTCCGGCGCAATATTTGAATGGCTGGGGCCATGTTGAATAAACACGATTGGAAACGTACCCAAAAACGAAACAAAATAAATGATAATAATTTAATCTATTATAATTATATGCGCGGTAGGTCGTAAATACTCAAGCGCTAGGTACCTACCTAATTACTGTTCGAATTGATTATTATTCAATATTTCAGAAACATTCCACAGCACTATCCGTTTTGGCATAGATAGATTATAATCTTAAAGTTCCCTAGTTTCGGCACCAAAAATGTTCGAAAAACGAACAGGGGTTGGAATAGCCGCCCTTTACAGGGCTATTCCACACAGATAAAGTATAAATTAATTATATAGCTTGTGACAGGCGATGCGAGAACACAATGCATAACGTTAATTCACAATCAACTTACCGGGAGGAGATGGTGAAATCTGCATAGTGAGCATCATCTGTCAGCACTGGAACGTTTAGCGTGGTTGGTAGCACTCGTTATTTTAGATTAAATTGCGATAAAAAATACGTAAGATAATTATTTCGATAAGGAACCGGCAATGTTGTTATGACGGGACGAACGGTTTTTGTGCGACTGCTCGGCCCACGGCCTCCGTGGATCCAGCTGACATGTGCGAAATTTAAACTATACAGTTCAAATTCTGACGATACGATTGGTTAGTACACGGCCTGTCAAAAGCAATTGGCGTTACGGAACAGGAAGTATTACGGTATAAAAACTTTATAAATGTCCTATGTTTAGTTTTTTCATGATCTTTGTTCATTTAATAGAAATATATATTATACGAGATATTTGCTGACTCACCGTCGATAATAAAGAAATCAGGTTTTTTTATTTTCTTATTATTCTCACAAAGAACATTCCAATACTACAGTGACATTTCCAAAAATAAGAAACCGATTTATATCACGTGGCAACTTCGAAATCCCATAATTTAAAATGTGTGCTTCTCAACACCATTACACTTATCAAGGTTTAATTTTTTTTTAGTACACTCCGACATAAAATCAAAATTATTAATTCTTTAAATCACAAATAAAACAACTACTTGATCAACCCAATGATAATTATAAGATTTAATTTCATATAACGATTTTTTACGTAATTTTTGATGAAATGCTCATATTGATCAAATGCAAATTTTAATATTATTTCATACTGAGTAATAATAAATTATTTCATTTCATCATTAATTAACAAAAAAAAATATAAATATACTTTTATTTTTTTAATATTTCCTCTTGAAATATTATATCAGAATTTTAACTAACCGATTGCTTATTGTCGCAATGTATTGTGTACCTACTCATGCAATATTATCAGCTCTGCTTTATTCCAACCGAATAGAATAACTTTATGTACTTACCACCTACCTCCTACTTATTAATCGAAATTTAATTATATTATATTTACCTTACAACATACATATTCTTAAATTTATTTAAATTTAATGTGTATCTAATTAAGTAACTGCTATATTGGTATATTTCATTATGTATACTTTTGTTTTCATGCTATATTAATTTGTTTTTTCTTACTTTATAAATAAAAACTTTCTTTCTTTTCTTTACCTTATGTATACTGTAATGGCAAAAAAACTCCCAAACTTTTTTTCTCTATGGAATTGGGTAGTTACGTTAAAAAGTTAACATTTTATTGTGATTAGTTTTTAAAACCACATGCTTTTCTTCCGTATATCTGTAAATTAAAAAAATGTTTAAGCAACTACAACCTGATGAAACACATGCTGAATCAAAGTGAAGAAATTTTTATGTTTGGTAACTATAATGTTAATAATTATTCTTGTTCTTATTGGGATGTTAAATTAAAATCTTCATGACCTATGCTTCTCTTACTACTTTCAGTCATTACTGTATTTGTGTACAATTTACTATATTTATTTATTTATTTATTTAAACGCCCATTGGGCTTTTACATACATTGTTATTAGTGTTATTACATTAACTATGTGACATTGAAAAGTTTACGTACATATATAAATAAAATAGTTATTATATCTGTAGTACATAAATGTTTTACAAATAATACAGAATACCATTATGGAGAACAGTTTTTTTTTTCTTGTCTAATATAGTGTTCGTGTGACGTGTTTTATAAATATTGTGTTCGTGTGTTCTGGTACATTTTGTATTTTGTATTTTGTAGTTTAAAAGTCATATGTTTCTCGTATATTCATACAATTTTCTAATTTTTAATTAGTTAATTTCTTTGAATAGTATTTTCGTGGAGCATCTAGATTATAGTTGATAAGTTTTATTAGTAATTTCATTCTGTAATATTTGCTAATCATTTAGGTTAGTAATGTGTGTGTTTCTTCATATGTATTTGTCAGATAATTTAAGTGGGACTGTATTATTTATTTATTTATTTATTTCACGCCTATTAAGTCTTTTACATACATATATATAAAAAATATTTACGAAATTATACATGAAAATAGTGCAGGAAACGACTATTAATACAATTGCAGAAAAATAAATATAAAGTCAAAATATCACTCAACTTGATCTACACAGAATGCAGGCACAACATATAAAAAATCCAAAATATTTTTTCTGTTTCAGTTGACAAAATTATTAAATGTTAGTCAAATCAAATTAAATACCTTTATTTATGTTAAAGTATAAGCCCATCTTTTCTTCTGTTAGTAGAAGGTTAGAGATTCTTCCAAATAAATCAATTAGTTGAATGATATTTTCTTTCAGCTTTTCTATGCGCTGTTTAAAGGTCAAGTGTTTGTCACTTTTTAGGCCCAGTTATATTTCACATCTGGAATACGAAGGTTTCTTTCTTCTGTTTGTAATTGTTTATGTAACGACGTCATTTTTTTAGATGACCTTAAGAAAACCGTTTAACCGTTTTTTTAGATATTAACCTATATTAGCATATCTGATATGATATTTTTAAAAAGCCGGTTTTTCAATATATTAAGATCGATTTCAGATTTTTATAATAAAATTTCACAGTTTTTACTTTCGTAAAATATTGCAGTATCATCTGCGTATAAGAAGATTTCGTCATTTAGTCAATTGACAGATATCATTTTTGTACATTCGGAATATGAGTGGCCCCAGTAAGGATCGTTGAGGAACTCCATAGTTTTTGCTCTCGAGTTATCTCCCATTTTAACGTATTATTTAACGTCGAACAATTATTTCGTTTTTGTATTTTTTTATATTAATTGTTTACCAGCGACTTTTTATTAAAATTAAATGTGTGAAGATGCAAAATGTGGTCTAGAATCTTTTCTGTCTAAGAATCGTTGATTCTTTTTTTAAATTATATCAACTTATATTATATTCCGTGAATATTGGATTTATTTTAGTTAAACTGATATATTGACGTTTGTTTATATTTAGAAATAAGTCATTTATTTGTCACAATTATTTAATAGATCTAAGTTAATTTGTAAAACAGATAGTCGTCTGCGAATAATTTGAACTGGACTCCTTCAAATATAGAAACTGTCATCCACAAGCATTTTTTGCTTTAATTTTTATTTCTTTCCCACAAACTTAATTCTCTTTTACCTATGTTTTCCACTACACTATACTACAACGGCAAAGTAACGTGTATACTGTCGCAGTTCTTACTTTATAAGCCTAATGGACTTAAATAATTACACAAATATATATGACAGTGACAATGTACCAGAGTATGTAGCTGACTTTGAAACAATTGTTCGGGTAGATCTCTTTCGAAATCGTGTGCAGTAATTACGAAAGGAATCCCTCGTTTTCCGAGTGTTTATTGTTGTAAAGATCATTTCCAATTTAAGTGTTTGTTTTATCAACCTTAGACATGCAGACATATTTTCAGCTTCACCACGCTATTAGTCCATTTCAAAATCTCATTATATCTCACTTACCAGCATAGTTAGTAATATGAACTGAACGGGGTTAGAAAGAAAAAAAAACAAGCTTTTTATTCGAATATGGAAGTTTAACCCATTACCTCGATGACGATGTCTATAGGCATCAAAAAAATAGATGAAAGGTATGATTTTTTTTCACTGTGAATAAAGCTAAATCCCACCAAGTTGTTATGAAGCATTTACAGATTGGTATGTTAGCTTTCAATAATTAACATAATTTTCCTAATAAATTTTATTAATTATGAATTTTTTTTTTTTTTACTAAAGCCCTGAAAATGGACCCATTTTGAAAAAAAAAAAAAATTAAAACGTAAAAAAATAAAACATGTGTGAATCACTTATTGTTATCAAAAGATGAAATAGTCGACAACACTGTTTCAACATAGTATTATATGCATAAGATGACCGCTGGATGTCACTGAAATCAGGTGATACCTGCGCGCAACGTTTGGAGGTTAGCTGTGACAGTGTTTTCATATGTTTTTGGTTAGCTTGCCTTCAAATAATACGGTTTTGTTTTGTTTATATGGGTGATTTTTATTAAAAATAATAGTTAGTTTGCAGTTTTCGGATATTTTTAAACAGAGAATGTTGATGAACAGACGGACGAATAGCTGATTGACGATGATTTGTTGTCATATTACGACTTGACTGGAATCAGCCTTCGACATCCTCTGGTGCGAGTCGTAATACCTTGCGAATATCTATTTCAAATGCACCACCAGCCAAAAAATTAAAACTACAGTAAACTGTTGCGTTCCTGAACCGCTGAATGTGGTGCATAAATATATGTACGAAAAGCTGAAGTCTTATAATGCTTTTCAAGTGTTTTCATTATTCTTTGATGACGAAGTGATTCAGTTTATTCTTGAGAGGATGATCAAATACGCTCGATTTAAAACCAATACCGAATTCCAGTAAGATATATACGAATTGAAGCGTTTTCTTGGTTTCTGTGTTGACCAGCTACAATACATTGCCATCTACCACAGATTATTATTCGTCTGACCCGACCTTGGGTGTAAGCGTGATCAAAAAAGGAACCAACGTCCACATTTCGAGCTTATAAAGCGCTATATACATTTTTGTGATAACAACAATCTAGATATAACCGACAGAATGGCTAAGGTATGATAATGACTAACGTTCCATCTTTATTTGTATTTGATGTTTTTGCACACAAACTTTCCATCGACGAGCAAATGGTGCCATATTTCGGTCGACATTATTTCAAGATGCACATTAAGAATAAGCCAATCAAAGTTGGCTACGAGATTTGGTGTCTTGCTTCCTCCGAAGGCTACCTGTTTCCAAGCAATGCCATATTCCTGAGCATCTGATACATATGACCCCGTATTAGGTCAGAGATTATCCTTCGTACTGTCTATGATGGAATATATAGAGTTCCCCGCATGCCATGAGTTATTTATGGACAATTTCTTCACATCTCACCATTTGATGTGTATCCTGAAGGATAAGAAAATGTGCGCTACTGGCATATGTAAACCAGTTCGCTTCCCTAACCTTGAAGCTTCAGGCAAGTTGAAGACAGGAAAGTAATTGCCTAAAGGTAACATTTTCTTCTATATTTCCATTTACCTAGCAATTGAATTTGATGCGGTGGTAGACGTAGAAAGCCAAATCCTCGTATGCCGTTGGTTAGGACAACCGTGAAGTAACAGTGGCCACGAACTATGCTCGAATGGAGCCAGTTAGTCAAGTGCAGAGTTGGCAGAAATTGAAGAAAGATAAAAAAGGCAAAGTTTTGAAGGAAGCATGCAAAAAAAATCGGTTGCCCAGCGTGCCAACACGAAATTATAATTTGGTAATGGGTGGGGTAGACCTCCATGATAATGGGATACTAAATTATCGGGTCAACATTCGGTCAAAGTAGTGGTACTGGCCTTTATTTGCATCTTGCCTGAGCAGCACTCTTTTAAATGGATGGAAGTTGCTATGCTTCTTTAGGAAGTACGAGCATGATATGGGAAACCAGATGACTAGGCGACAGAGGCGGCATTCCGTGTGGAGGTTACCCATACTCTTTTATTGTCTTTTCCAAATCAGGTCAATGCCGAATTCGGAGATTCTCGAGTGAAGGAAGAAGGTCATGACGCAGAAGATGGAAATCCTGTGCGTCGATTGCAAGAATTTCATTTGACATACGTGGCGAATCTCGAATTCGTTGTGCTCTATGTAAAAAAAATCCAGCAGTCTATCGATGCCGGGCCTGCAACCACGCCCTTCATTTTGACTGCTTCAAACAGTATCACTTAGAGAATAATTTGGTTAGATTTGGTTAGTTTTCCTCATTCTAGAAGGTTTTTTCTAATATTGAATTTTTTGTTATTTTGCGTATTTTCCATTAATAAATTGTATTTTCATTGAATTATAAATAATGGCAATTATTAATTTTAAATTATCAATATAAATCATACAGTTTACTGCATTTTACCCATAGTTGACGTAAATTTTGCTTAGGGGGGTTACCTCCAAGCGTTGCGTTTAGGCATCAATTTTCTAGACTCTCTGGTGAGAGGGTGGGCGGGCGGAAAATTCTAAAACTGATTTTGGGCTCTCCTTTAAGTCTAAACTATCGGGTTATAATGATGATTCAAGTTTATAAAAAAAAAAAAAAAATCATGGAGGTAATGGGTTAAATGACAAAATTGTTTACAAATTCTATAATTATTTTAATCGTTTGACCTGAGAAACCATTTTGCATTTTGAAAATAGGTATTTTGCATTTTGCATTTGAAATGCTTTTCTAAAACCCATTTTGCATTTTGCATTTTGAAATGGAAAAGTTTTGACCCATTTCCATTTTGCATTTCAAATGGTTTTGGGTACCCATTTTGCACATCTCTGAGTGGCACACACTATGACAACGCAGCAGATCTATGGAAAAACGTTCCATCGTGACCCGTACCTTTGTTTATGTCTAGTGACTTTAAACTTGATTGCACTTCTTGTTTCGTTAGTTAAATCGTGTGAATATCCTGAGTCGTGAACTGATTCAAGTTGTCGATGTCTATTGTGTCATTGATGGAGGAGGGTTCAAAGGTTGACTTGAAGAATTTAGAGAATATTTTACAAATGTCCTTGGCATCATTAGATTCACGCCCGTTAAAGGACATAACAGCAGGGTATCCGTCGGATGATTTTAATGAGGATATGTATGACCAAAAACTTTTGATATTGTTTTTTTTTTATTTTTTTTTTTTTATTTATTTATTCGAGAATCAAACAGGATATTTATAAAAACATTAATTATGGATTACAAAATAAAGAAAATACCATTATAAATATCCCTAGACTAATCTGTCTGCAGCAATCACATTTGCACATTCACATAAGCAAACATGTAAAACAATGACAGTATTTATATACAAAACTTAAAACTTAATTACAAAGATTGAAGCACATAATAAGGAGAAAAATTTAAAGAGTACATATTAAAAAAAAATTCTAAACCACTAAACAATTTTTTTTTATTTATTTATTTTTCTTTTTATTTTTTTTATCTAAGTACAGAAATCGTGGAGATATTTCTTGAAACAAGTTATATTATCTGAAAAAATATCTACGACAGTGTGTGTTTTAGCAAGATAATTGTATGATCGAGACATTCTAGACATAGGATTAAAATATCCAGTGTTATTGGCAAAGATTTCGGTCCAAAATATGTTCATATTTCTAGTATATTTGGGCCTGGCGTAAAAATTGATTTGATAGACTAAGTTACTCTTTACACGATTATTCACAATTTTGTAAAGCATTAAGAGGTCATTTATATTTCGTCTTTTAACTAAACTCTCTAGTTTGAAATATGTAAGTCTTTGTTCATACCCATTTAGAAGATGGTAGACACCTGATCGATAGGACAAAATCCGTGTAAATTTTCTTTGGACAGATTCAAGTCTGGATACCTGTGTAATGTAATGTGGATTCCAGACTGTTGTCCCGTACTCAAGAACACTACGGATTAACGAATTGAATAGAATTATTTGATGTTTTGCGATGAACGTAGCGACGTATAATTCGACGTAGCACGTAAGAAGGAAAATTCACGATAGTCAGAAAGACATTAATATGTCTTCCATTTGAGTCAGACTTTGTCTTTTTCCGTGATAAACTAATAAGTTCGGGGGTAAATTAAATGGAAAATTTCTCATGTCTTCGTGCCAGTAATGGAATAAACTTATCAATTACATTGTTTATTTTTACATAGAATTGGTCTACTGCTTCTTCTGCTGATATATTCGAGGTTCCAATTAATACAATTAATGTCATTATTAATTTGCGTGTAATCAACTTTTTTTTTACGCTCTCTGTTGTTTTTAATTTGTGATTGAATTGCGTAGGATATTTAGAATTCCAGGGCTGGATGGTGTCTTTCCTCTAAAAGGAGAGGGTCGTGGCTACGTGTAACTTTTGTTTCGCGACTGTAAAATATAAGGCGAGGAGGCAAGACCATAGCCACAAACATAGCCTTCGGAAAATGACCATGTTAGAGTAGGTAGATTCAGATCTCTTAGAAAACGAAACATATTATTTTATTGAAGACAATATTAGTGATTTCTAAACGAAAATCTGAAACAGAAAAGGATACGGTCACATTTGGCACTCGAACCCAGGACCCTTGCCTTGCCGGGGCACAGATCTACCACTGAGTTAATGAGACCCTAAACCCTTAGGTCACATTTAACTGTATCATACTTCGAATAAGAACTACCAACATTGTCTACATTTTTTCACGCACATTTTTTATTGGCATTTATTTACTATATTTATGTATGATCGCAAGTTTCAACCCGAACTAAATACAATCTAGACAGCGTCTTTTAAGATAAACCTATATTATTTTTTATTTTAATGTGAGCCATCTATTGACATTCCTGCAAGTGATGAATATTAAATCGCTAATATTATCTTCAATAATTAAATATGACAATTTGAAGTTATACTCAATAAAGATATTAAAAAAAAAACATATTATTTGGTTCTGATGTAAAAACGGATTTCAGGTTTTTGGAGAAAATATCATAAAACGTTGTCTGCGAGACAGGAGGTATGTATACAGAACATATGATGAGAATGAGAGACCTTACCGGAATAGATACGAAGATTTGATTTTTTTCCCAGTCATCGAGACGGGAAGCTGAGAGCTCCTTACGCACTGCTACTAGCACACCGCCTCCGTCCATCTTACCAGTAAGTATACGGTCCCAATCTCGTCAGAACACCGTATACCGTGAATCTATGAATTCGGCCGTATTTACACTTGCTACAAGCCACGTTTCAACTAGCACTATAACATCATAATTATTCGATGAAATATTAATAAGTAGCTCCTGAATTTTGGTCTTCATACCACCGCAGTTCTGGTAATAAACGGATATAGATTATGTCGTTTTATTAGTGTAAGTGTGCCTGTCGATTTATTCCACAATCGCGAGAGCGGTACATTAATAAGGACGTATGAAACATCAAAATTATATATGAAACAAAGATTACTTAGTGTAAAATATGTCGACATTGTAAGATGTTAATGAATATGCAAGAGATATGATAGTGCTATATGATTATAGAGGTATTGCGCTGTAAACAAAAATATTAAGTAATTTTCCAAGAAACAGACGAATAAACAAGGGTACAGGATAGTGTGAGAGAGTTGGCATCGACAGCAGCAGTAACGAGTGTGTTGTAGAAGTCACATTTTTGTTGATCATGAGTGCTAATTTTATTAAGGTCTCCCTCACGATGAATGGTGACCACTCGAGAGAGATCATTCCTTTTCGCCAGGATACTGTCATTCCGCACTCATGTGTATTTATAGCCGTTTTTTTCCGGCGGCACGTGTTTTTGCAAAGAGTTCATTTACATAGAAGTTAGTGATGGGAGCGCCAAGTCATAGTAAGTCTGTTGTGAGGCCGCGGCGAGTCCTTACCGCAGCGATGACAACACCACGGAGACGCTTTGTAGTGAGCTGGACGACTATGTTGCGTGGCCGGTTGGAGGGCGACGAGTGACCGCGAGCGACGCGGTGCACAGCCATCATAGCGCCACTCGGAACCGGGGCGTCAATGACGAAACCCATTCTCTCCAGTAATGTTAACAAATTCTCATTCAATTTACCTTTTGCCTCAGGAATGCCATGAATGTCCAGGTTACATACTCTGCTCCATTTCATCTTGAGCGTCTCTGATTGATTCCATTTCCTGTCTTGGGCTGGCATTTTCTTCCTGGAGAACAGTTACACACCCCATAATTTTGGTGTACCGGTTCTTCCACTCATTTGACAGCGCGTCCAATGAATGGCGTCAACTGCGAGTTTACTTTCAGTGCGCATTGTTTCGAGTTTCGACTCAAAGATGTTGATAAGGGAGTCTGTTTCAATGTTTATTATAGACTGGTGCGTTGCCGACGGTGAGCCCATGGGGCCAGATTTAGTCAATAGAGGTGATGATGGTGTTTTCTTCACACTGCAAACTACTCTGCGAGATTTAGACATTTTCTTTATTTAATGTTTTTTAACGCCAAAATGGGAAAATAAAAATAAAAATCAAATATTTATTTTTATTTAATGCCAGTAGAATTCGAACTGAGGTTCTCCGAAACTCTACAAAGTAATGGCGGGCGCTATCACCATTGGGATAAAAGCCGCTTTTGTATTTGCGTAAAATATTTTAGTAAGAATAGTGTTAGCACAAGTATTTTGTGTATTTATTTAGAACGGCGTAAAAAATATTAATATTTTATTTATTTATTGACGCTCTATTGGGCTTTTAAGTACATAACAAATAGAAATTTGATTTTTAACAACAGTATAAAACAAACAATAGAAAATCGAAATAAAATATAATGATTTCTCATACATTATTTACATTTTAAAAGTGGTGGATTAATTTGGGTTTAAATGTATTGAAGTTTAAATAAAATATGTCAGCGACTTCACTTATTTCATTGTCCAACCTATGTATTATTTCTAACACAGAATTCGTAGCGAAGTTATTGTTGTAGAATAAAATGTCCCGTCTAGTATATTTTGGAGGTATATGTAAAGATAGCAAATTTATAGTGTGTGATGAAAGGCTTTAAATCACAGTGAAAAAAACAGATAAACCATAGCTGCAAAAAAATATACAAATTATTTATGAAAATCGTCATTCTAGCGACATCTGTTGATTTTAAAAGTGATTCAGTTGCTTGCAATAGGCACCTGTAATAGTTGGAATTAAATCAAGGTTCCGGGACGAAAGCAGAGAGGTCGTAAAATCGTCTAGCACGAGAAAGGAACCCCCTTTCTAGGCCTAAAAATAAATATTGAAGGTTGTCGACCAATTAGATCTGGTCGAGAACGATAAAAATTTTGAATAACCAATCAGTGAACGGAGAGGCGTGCATCAACTACAGACAAAGGAATGAACTTTGGAACGGGCAATAAAAAAGATAAGTAATGGCTTCTTCTTTCCCACAAAAATTAGAGGTAAATGCACTATAGAGTAAACATCGACGTTCAAGGGAACAAGCCCTGGGAATGTTTACAATAACTGAGACATTTATGAGGTATCGAACCATTGAAATCGAGGGCTTTGGAAGTTTTTACAAGTTGTAAAGCACACACACGAAAATGCAATGAAAAAAATTATAAACGTGATAGTATAAGAGAGGGCGGAAAAACTTAGGGAAATTACTGGCAGAATTTTCAACTGTAGTACAATTATTTATGATAGAAGGAGGGTGTCAAGTTCGATAAAAATCGTACTAAAGAGAGGTGAGAGTTTTGGAAACAATGGAAATTAATCGTTATCAATTAAAGATGAAACGGACATATTGGTAAATCAATTTTGAATGAAAATCTCGCAAAAAAAATAGACATTTTAGAAAAGTGCGGCGACCGAATGGAAGGATAATACAGAGATTTTGAGCTGCTACAAAGGTCCTAGGGACTTGAAAATTGAGTATCAGAGGAAGACAGTAAAACTAAACATATAGCGATAGATTAGATTCAGGAAAAGTAGACATTTTACATAATTATCAGGGTAGATAGATATTAGAGTTACACAAGATTACAGAGGGATCGAAACAAGATAAAAGGTTGACGGTCTCATGTGTATTTCAGAGGATAAACAATCGAAATTCGAACATGATTTTTGTTTACGTTAAGGTGATAAGCCATTAGAAAAACGATTAACTTTAACGTAGGGCTTATGAGATATTTAGATAAGGCAAAAGAGATTAAAATTAATAGGTTTGAAATTAAATAAAATTTACGACCATAGTACCTAAAATCAGAGACGTAAACAGGTGTCCAGACATATAATTTATGTGAAATCTTGTATGACAAAGATAGAGGATGGGGCGGAGATTGGGTCAGGCAATAAAAGTGACAGATATCCCAGAGTCAAATTAGGTATATCTCCCATAGAAGTGTGGAAAACTATATATTAATTAATAATAAATGAAGTATGAAATTTTCCAGGAGACCACACACATCGGGAAAAGTGAAGAAAAGATAAAAGAAAGGGTAAAGAAAGGAGATAGGAAATGATCCATGTGGAGAAAAGTGATACAATTCAAATTTATCCGTGAAATAAATAAATACGACTTGGAAAATAATTAGTTCTAGGGTTATGAGAAATAACATAAGAATAAAGAAGAAATTTGTGGAGGAAAACGTCGCGAATAATATAAAATTCAAAGTAAAAGGGGAAATTCAAATCTGCGACATAAAGAGAGAAAGTACGGGTGGAAATGGAAAAGCTCATATAGGTGACAATAAAATTAAGTAGAATTTAGACAAATCGAAATTCAAAAATGCGTAGTAAAGATTTCAGCATGGATTTAAACAATTTTCGCACGAGATGCATAAAATTGAGATCTATATATATGTTATTGAGGATGGACCTATCGCGAATTGAGAAAAAAAAGGAACGCAAAATCATGAGATTTTAACTACATTTTGTATGAACGGAGGACAAAGGAAGCTTGGGCGACTAACGCAGACTTACCCGATTCGGACCCTATCGATTTAGAGTTGTGAGATAAAAATTAACCACCGCCCAAAGCCGGAAAACAGAAGATCGTATGTAGGGACAATTGAAATTGGGGGTAGGTATGTTCGGATTTGCGAGTTGGTAAAAGATAGAATCGATCATCAGAGGAAATTCAGATACGTCTTTTGGAACCCGAGAAGGGTATAAAATAGCGGTGCAGACCAGTTTTCGGGAGTCAGTCGAGGTTTTGAAGAGGTGAATACGTCGCAGTACTACGTTTTTGGTAAAATTGACAGTGAAATATCTCTAAGTGTTAAATTTTGAAAAAGTCTAAGTTTAAATTCTGTCAAGACAAGTCCCTGGACTTAGAAAGTTTTGTAAAAAGTCTTAAATTCAGTTTCTAAATTCCTTTGAAAACCCCATCAGTGAAGTTTTGTTAAGTCAGATTAATTTAATTAAACCGTGAAAATAAATATGGTTGAACTCAGTGCTAAAAAGTGTTAAGTGAAAAGTGAAAAAAAAGCCATTAGTGAATATGAAAATTATTTAAATTCTAAAATAATTATTTCATTCAAAGTGAAAACATTCAAATTAAATTTAAGAGTTTGTTATCGTTAAACTAAAGTGAACGTGATCGCGGATTGATATTTAAAAATAGATTATAATTTTGTTTAAAATTATTAACAGTAAATACTTCACCTTAGGTTAAAAGAAACACAAAAACAAAAAAAGGATTCGATAATAATAAACGTTCAAACCTTTGTTCTAAAAGTAACAGTTAGAAAAAAAATTAATTTATTAAGAATCGAGTTAATTAAAAGTTTGCGCAATTCGGAATAAATTTTCTTACAAATTTATAAAAAAAAAAGAAATTTAGAATCAATAAATTGATCAATTAAAATCCATCGTGCGTATAGCGACAGTGTTAAAAGTGTTTGTCGTTTTAACCGGAATTTTAACATCAACCTACCATTTCGAAAAGAGAATTTGAAACAGCTATCATTCAAAAGCCTAAATTAGAAAGGTGTTATTAAATCAACGGGTTTTCTGGATTAGGATTTCGTTCGGAAGAAAAATTAAATATCAGCTAATTTATATGAATCAAGCAAGAAATAAAATATTAAATAGGAATAAATTGTCGAAAAGATTTATTTTGAAATTAGTTGGAAAATACAGTTAATTAGGTAGGATTTTCTTCGGCAAGATTTGTTGTGTGGCACCCAACCGGAAAAATCTTGTAGGGGGTGAGTTTTCCTTTTATAAATAATTTTCAGGCCCAAGGAGTGAGGAGGCACAGCTGATCATGGTATATCATTTAAATTATTAAAACAACAAAACAAAGAATTACACATTAAAATATGTATATTGTGTATTTGTGTATATATATATAAATATAAAATAATATATTGCATATAAAGAATATATATATGAGTAATGTAATTATATATATATATGTATTTTATTTATTAATCGAAGCATCGAAATGGTAGCGATTTTTAATACCTACCCGAGGACATATCTATATTATTGAAAAAGAAAATATGTATTTATTAATATTCCAGACTATGTAGAATCATATATTTTATATTTATTTATTAATATATGTACTCTTGTTTAACATATTTTGACAATCGAGATATGTGTACTTAAATATATATTTATATTTATTCTTCATTTAACCTAGTAAATTTACTAAATTCGGAAAATGAAAAAATGGTTTAACTTCAATAAAGAAATTTTTTTTTTTTAATTAATATTGCACAATAACAGTAAAGAGACACAAGTGACTTCTAAGGAATTTTAAAATAAACAAATCTCACATTTAGGTGTGTCAGGAGATGGTTACATTATTTGTTTACAAATAAAACGTACGGGGAACTGGGTCAACTGCATAGTTTTGAAAACGACCTTGGCCGCAACTAGATAATCATCAGGATGTCATTGTGCAATGTGGAAGCGATTTGGGTCATTCACAAATGCCTATTGTTCACAAACGACAATTGAAAAATCACGGGTTAGTAAGATTTATATCGAATAATTATACGAAACATTTGAATATTATTGATTGGGTGCTCATACAGAACCCCATCAGTTGCCTGAGACATTTGAGAGTCGAGTACTCTCTAATGTGGCAACCAACTACTTGAAACAATTGGAAAATCACGGGATAGGATGAACAAAATTAATGTTGAAACCTGGAGGTAAAATTTAAAACAAATACAGTTCATCAGATAGGAGGCAGTGGTCGCTCCTACAACAAGACCATTAACCAAACCAAATAGAGATGACGATTCTCTTAAATAAAAACGTCAAAACCAAACAAAAAGCCTGGAGTTCGATAGCTCTCCAAAACAAACTATCAATAAGACCTTATTCTACTAGTATTTATTAGTATCACCCTATTAGTACGTATTTATTCGGTTACCAAACCTAGGACTTCGCAGAGTTCTTGGCACGAGATCCGAGCTTGGGATGCGAGGTAAATAGCCTTGTATTGCAAGTTATAAACCTTTCCCAAACTGTATGTATACATATATTTATTCGTATGTACTGTTTACTGGAGAATGCGGACCTGCATACAGCTTGCATTTTAGGTCCTCTGGACCATTCTCGCATTTTCTCTTAAACGTGGAATGAGGATTCACGACCCGTAAGTCCACACCAACCGTGAGTATATGATTGTATATAGGACGAAACCGGTTCGCCCTAAGTAAATTGTAGTCCAAGGAGGAGTCGGAATTTGGGGGTATCGGGACCCGAGGGGAAACTTGAAGGCAGTGCATGATGACGTGGAAGGTTTATTGGGACGCGGTGACTTAGGCACCAATCAATGAACCGTGTCAAAAGATTGTGCGAATTTCTCGTTGACCCACGATCATCTCGTTTACTTGCAGGAGGAAGGAGCCAAATTATGCCAGCAAATGGGCTATTCCGAGTTCGTCAAATATGCAATTAACTAATTACACTAACCTACTAAATCAATCTTTACATGTACCTTATAGCAGCAGAATCATAAAGGAGTGGCGCCAAACAGACACAAGAGTTTACCAAAATCAAATTTACTAACAATTAACCATTTGAGTTATATTTAATCACCTGTTCAAATAAACATGTATAATATCTTTTATCAGCGTTTAACTACGACTTTGTTAGGGTGCAGGGAATCAGAATAATTACAATAGGAAAGTTAGCTCATTCAGAGAATTCATTTAAGTCTAGGTTTGCAATGGAAAGACCAATTAAATTTTGAAACTCAACGCCTCGATCAGAACCAAGGGGGTTACCACAAAAATGAAGGTAATTAAAATCCTTTATCATTAATCAAAAAATTACACAACGTTTGATGGAATTTAATTACAATATAAATACGGAAATATTTGCGTTCAAGTTCGTAAATAACGTATTAATTAGTTAAGTACATATGTCTATAAAGACATATAGTACAAGAGAGCTTTAAGTAGCTTTCTGTAGATATCAAAGAAAAGAGTCCAAAATTCATAGAGGCTTATTCCGTAAGTCTAAACTTAAACTTTAATTCCTCCCTTACAACTCCCTTATGTGTTGTAAGGGAGGAATTTTCCATCCCTGCGAACACATATGCAAAGCCTTAGAAAAAAAAATCAAATATCGGTCATAGCCAAGAGAGAAGAAAATTTTATATTATTTTAAACAAATAAAAGAATGGCGAGAAGATGGAGAATATCACACTGCATAGCCGTGATCAGGAGGTTCAGGTTTTATAAGTTTGAGAGAAAAAATAAAAAAAAACAAAGTTATTGGTCAACCTATTGCAAAAACGGAGAAAATAATAATAATAAATAGGACGAAATTAATTAAGAGTTAAAAAAAAAAATAAAAATTATCAGAAAAGTGCGACATTACATAAATATACAGTGAAATTTAAAAATAATAATAGATTAACGTAAACAAACAATAAATCCAAAAAGAAAGTGTTAACGAATAAATCTTATAATACAAAAAATGTCCTTATAAATAAAAATGTGTTAATTCAAATGACCGTGAACTTTAGAGTCAATAAAAATTCCTTTCATACGATAATATAAACAATAAGAAAGGATATGTAGGTTAATGATGTCATTCACTCGAGAGGAATGCGTTCCATAAACAAAAACATTGTTTATGTTTTGGGTTCATCGAACAAATCGGAATGTTGATATGAAGCAAGTTTAATAAACAGACAAACCCGAAAAACATCGAACTTATTGGGACAACAAAGAACATCTAAAAATTGATAAGATAAACATCGGGCGTAAAAACATCGAGATTTTAAAAGTGGAAAACATCGTTGAATAATATGTATCACTCTGAGGAACAAAAAAATAACAAACGTCGAGATTAAATAAATAATGACACAAAAACGAGATAGCTGTAACAAACATAAAATAAACATTGCATTCGGATATCGTGAAGTATTAACGTAAACAATTATTGTTTATTTCCTTATCCGAAAATACAGACCAGCGGCGGGCCGTGGTACTTAACAAACTATTCACAAAGTCAGGAAAAGATATTATTATTTTTATCGCTAGACATTCGACAGAATTATAAGAAGAATAGAAAGGTTTAGAGAAATTAAATTGATTAATGTTTTACAACACCCAATGTACCTTACTAGATATCATTGGTTTTGCAAAAATAATAATTACGAAAAATATAAAATTGATTAATATCAATTGATTAAAAAAAAAAATATATATTTTTTTTTTGATTAACATTAATATCATAACAAAACAAAAGAAAAACAATTATTTTGAGATGTTGGGGTGTAATCTATTATGATCATCTTGTAACATAATAAATAGCGGAAATATTACACCCATATCATGTGATAGATAGATCTATAATAACAATAATATCAAAATAGAAAAGTGTAATTGTATTACATCATAGTTAATCATTAGGACCACGTGTTAGATTCAAATGGTCGCGCTACGTGCCGCCAATGTAGATACTTGTTGTCAGGATCACAAATCTCGATAATCGACAGAGACATTAATGAGGGTGAAACATTTGATGTTTTGTTTTGTGAGGTAAGATTAATCTTACATAATATAATTTACCATATAAACGGGTAAGTTGAAATAACGTAAGATTTACTCATGATAATTTTGTTGACATTCGGGTTAGGTTGTTGACTATTAAAACATATTCTCAACTGTGAGTCAGCAAGTGTGTCTTCAGGTTACCCTGTTGATAACTTGCATAGTTGCACCCCGAACATGAAAAAGGTTTTTCTCCACTGTGAACTAGCATGTGCCTCTTCAGCTGATCCTTTCGACCACACGCATAGTTGCACACGGAACATGAAAAAGGTTTTTCTCCACTGTGAGTCAGCATGTGGCTCGTTAGGTCGCTCTTTCGATAACATGCATAGGTGCACACGGAACATAAAAAAGGTTTTTCTCCACTGTGAATCAGCATGTGCCTCTTCAGCTGACTCTTTTGACAACACGCATAGTTGCACACGGAACATGAAAAAGGTTTTTCTTCACTGTGAGTCAGCAAGTGGCTCTTTAAATGACCCTTATGATAACATGCACAGTTGCACACGGAACATGAATAACGTTTTTCTCCACTGTGAGTCAGCATGTGGCTCTTTAAATGACCCCTTCGATTACATGCATAATTGCACACGGAACATGAAAATGGTTTTTCTCCACTGTGAGTCAACAAGTGTGTCTTAAGGTTACCCTGTTGATAATTTGCATAGTTGCACCCTGAACATGAAAAAGGTTTTTCTCCACTGTGAACTAGCATGTGCCTCTTCAGCTGATCCTTTCGACCACACGCATAGTTGCACACGGAACATGAAAAAGGTTTTTCTCCACTGTGAGTCAGCATGTGGCTAATCAGTTGACCTCTTCGATTACATGCATAATTGCACACAGAACATGGAAATGGTCTTTCTCTACTGTGAGTCAGCATGTGGCTCGTTAGGTCGCTCTTTCGATAACATGCATAGGTGCACAAGGAACATGAAAAAGGTTTTTCTCCACTATGAATCAGCATGTGACTCTTCAGCTGACCTTTTCCATGACATGTATAGTTGCACACGGAACAAGAAAATGGTTTTTCTCCACTGTGAGTCAGCATGTGGAACTTTAGTTGACTCTTTTGATAACACGCATAGTTGCACAGGGGACATGAAAAAGATTTTTCTCCACTGTGAGTCAGCAAGTGTCTTTTCAGGTTACCCTGATGATAACTTGCATAGTTGCACACCGAACATGAAAAAGGTTTTTCTCCAATGTGAATCAGCATGTGCATCTTCAGCTGATCCTTTCGACAGCACGCAAAGTTGCAGACGGAACATGAAAAAGGTTTTTCTCCACTGTGAGTCAGCATGTGGCTCGTTAGGTCGCTCTTTCGATAACAAGCAAAGGTGCACATGGAACATGAAAAAGGTTTTTCTCCACTGTGAGTCAGCATGTGCCTCTTCAGCTGACCCTTTAGACCACACGAATAGTTGCACACGGAACATGAAAAAGGTTTTTCTCCACTGTGAGTCAGCATGTGGCTCATTAAATTACTCTTATGATTACATGCATAGTTGCATACGGAACATGAAAATGGTTTTTCTCCACTGTGAGTCAGCAAGTGTGTCTTCAGGTTACCCTGTTGATTACTTGCATAGTTGCATTCCAAGCATGAAAAAGGTTTTTCTCCACTGTGAACTAGCATGTGCCTCTTCAGCTGACCCTTTCGATCACACGCATAGTTGCACTCGGAACATGAAAAAGGCTTTTTTCCACTGTGAGTCAGCATGTGGCCCGTTAGGCGGCTCTTTTTATAACATGTATAGTTGCACATGGAACATTAAAAAGTTTTTTTTCTTTCATGGGTGCGCACGTTTATAGCAAAATTTGACTTAGGGGAGGAGGAGTAGTTGTGATGGGGAGGAGTGAATCCCTTTTCCACAAAATACGTCTGAAGATCTGTCGACAAATTTGAAAAATAACATGAATGAAAAAGACTCAGTTAAACTTATTTCCTAAACTTAGAGTAAAAAAGCGAAGTAAGTTCGTAGAAAGGAAAAAAAAATAGGAGAGTCCGAATCGTTCAAGTTTACAGTGAAAAATTGGTTTTACCTGCTTTCTTGGAAATTCTTCCAAAGCGTTCTAAGCATTCCTCTTTTACATCCGGCAGGTCTATGTCAATTTTCATATAAGTAAGCGCCGCTTCATCTTGTTGGGGTCCAAGATCCGCGTTTACGGTGACTGTGTTCACATTAATGTTTCCTGGAATAAATATGGACAATAAATATAATGAATCTTTGCATGGCCAGCCCTGAACCAAACGGCACCAGGCGCAAGTTTAATATTGGCTGCCCTAACAGTCTAAATTAGTACACGCCGAGGCAGGATATAACTGTAGTCATTAAAATGATGATAATATGTGTTTTTTTGTAGAGCGGTATTTATCAAAAATAATATCAAGGGCGATGTGTTAGGTTAAGTATTCGACGCCCGGTGCCCGGAGCGAACTGCACCAATTGCGCCCGCTTAGGGCCAGCCCTGTATCTTCGTCAAATGATATTAACGAGAATTTTTTTAATTGAAAAACAATAAACTATTCTTTAACGAATAAATACAATTGATCAACAACGTCAATGTCAGATAAAAAAATGACCTCAGAAATCCGCTTCAGGGACCGATTCTTCAAGAAGGAAAAAACTTTCTCTAGAGCACCTGTGGTAGAGAGTTTGGTTGTTTTCGGTCGAGATGGTCGAGAGAATGAGATATTGATTTTACAATCAATATTGATGTATTTTTAACGTATAATACGTGTAATTCACATCATATTTCAAATAAAATTAGGTGAAAATCGAGGAACCGACAACCTATTATGAATAATATAATAAAGTTTAATGAGTGCTGTTTTTTTGGTATTTTCCGGCAAGTACACATATTAAGGTAAATACCCAATACACCTCATGTTTTATAAGAGAGGATGTTGTGCACAAGTGTGTGTCCTGTTTGCACGATATTTCAAAAGAAACATTGATTCCGGATATCCGAATTTTAAGTTCTATATTTAACACGTACGCAATGCAACAAACTGGCTGTCTGAGTACTCTCCGCATATTGCGAGCATTCCTTCGTTACAGCTGGGTGGTCGAAATCTAAATCTGAAAATGCTATTTCACCTCCATCTTCTTCCTGGAGCCCTGGTTCCGTCTTGATGGATATAGTATCTGGCTTCAGTAGATCCATGGCCTGCTTTGGTAGAGTTTGGTTATTGGTTTAATCCCTAAAAATGTATCTGAAACAGAAAATTGTTAAAATAAAATAAAATGATAAAATTTAAAAGTTAAATTGAAACAGGATACATGATTTTTAGCTCAACTCGTTAAATCATTCCTCCAAATCTAGATACGGGAGATATATCTTGGGCTGTGCATTGATAAAAACCTAATTTTCAAACAGTATATTCAAGATATTTAAGATAAATTCAACCCTAATTAGCGTATTGAGCCGGATATCATATCTGTTACCAAATAAAATTTAAAAAAAGGTCTATATTATAGCCTCGAACATTCACATTTAAACTACATGATTGAAATCTGGGGAAATGCATATGAAACATATATAAATGAACTACACGTAAAACAAAATGAAGTTATCAAAAAGCTATTTCACTTCAAACCTAGAACATCAACAGAAAAAATATATATGGAAACAAAACTTTTAACATTAAGAAACTTTTTATGAATATTATACATGTCTCCTTATATGCAAAATAAATAATAAACTCATACATCCAATTACAGAAATTATTAAAACTAACCAAGTACACACACACTTTACACGGCTACACGATAAAATACATTTAAACACCATACATACTCATTACGGCAAGTAATCCATTGGTTACGAGGGGAGCAACATACATAATTGCCTCCCAGACGAAATTAAAAATGAAAAAGTGTAGTTAAATTTTAAAAAAAAATGTTTTTTTTTTGGTACATTATTTTGTTACAATTTATGTTTTCCAGTAATGTAGGCCTCACTGGGTGGCTTGCCCGTGCTGAGGCCTTCATTTTATAATATGAAAATCTTATCTACATATTACATTTAAAGAGAAGATAGTAAATTTGAAAAGAAAATAATAAATTTAAAATTAAAAATAAAAATACATAATAATACATTTAAAATTAAAAAAATAATACAATGAAAATAATCTTGTGTGTTTGTGAGTGATGTGTGTTTATGTTGGTTTTGTGTGTTACGTGTAGGTTTTATTTTTATTTTATGCTATGACATTTTGGTAATATTGTCTTTTTTGTTGTTTAATCCATTTTGTAATTTTGTGTGTGAATTTATTTTTATTTTCCTCAATTTTAATTTCAATTTTTAGACTGTTGAAAGCTTTTATAGCATGGTATTGGTAGTGTCTTTGTCCAAATGTTGAATTTACTGTTGGAGTTTTAATGTTTTCTTTGTACGCTTGTCTAACTGGTCTGTTAGTGTTATTTTGTGTATGTTTAAATTTATTTTTTTTGTTAAAAATGTAGTTTAGTAGTGTTTTAACGTATAATTGGCGTATATCTAGTACGTCACAGCTGTTGAATATTTGGTCTGTATCGGTCAGTCTATGTTTTTTTAGTATTACCTTTAAGATCGTTTTCTGTGCGGTTTCTATGTAATTGATAGCCGAGTTTGTTGCTCCTCCCCAAGCAATAATTCCATATTCTATTATTGATTGGCAGAGTGCAAAATATATTGTTTTCAATTGTTTTATTTTATAAATGTTTCTTATGTTATGGAAAATGTGGATTGTTTTGAGAAGTTTATTTGTGATATGTTTGATGTGAGGTATCCATCTAAGGTTATGGTCAATTACGATTCCTAGATACTTTATTTGTTCTGTTTTTTCTAGAGGAGGGCAATCGCAGATGTTGGTGTTTAAACATTCGTGTATTTTTATGGTGTTTGTATTGTTTTTTGGTTGTCCCGTGCTATTTATACTGTATGTTGTGAATTTTGTCTTTGATATGTTAAGTGTAAGTATGTTTGAGTCTAGCCATGTTTTCACTTGCGAGATTCCCAAATTCGCTATGTTATATACATTATTCCAATCCTTAGATTTGAAAAGTAAAACTGTGTCATCAGCATAGCTAACTATTTCACCGTCTATTTTCATGCTGCAAAGTTCATTTATGTAAATAGTAAAAAGAACGGGCCCTAGTATGCTTCCTTGTGGAACTCCATATGTAATCGGCAGTGGTTTACTAGTATGGTTGTTAATTTTGACTTGTTGAGTTCTGTTACTCATATAACTTTTAAATAGTTGAAGTTCCTTGCCTTTGATACCCATGTTTTCTAATTTTTTAAAAAGTGAATTGTGGCAGATTGAGTCAAAGGCTTTAGCTAAATCTAGATATATCGCTATGCATTTGTACCCTTGATCTAAGTTGCTATGTATATAATCTACTGTACATGCTAAAGCTTCTTTTGTGCCTATTTGTCTCTAAATCCATATTGGTTATCCGAGATTAATTTGTTTTCTTCAAGGTATTTTATAATTTGGTTTTTTAATACTCTTTCGAAAATCTTTGATAGCGAGTTTAACAGAGTGATTGGTCTATAGTTAGTTATTTCCATTTTGTCTCCGGATTTATAAATGGGGATAACTAGTCCTTTTTTAAGAGTACTAGGAAAGCAGGAGTGTGTTATACTAAGGTTGATTAAGTGTGTTATAGGTTTCAAAATTTCATTTTTTAATATCTTAATGCAATCCGTTGTTATCTCATCTAATCCAGGAGCAATTCGGTTTTTTAATGTGTTTATTATTTTGTTAATTTCCTCTTCCGAGGTTGTTTTTATTGTAAATCTGTGTTGTGTCGGTTTTTTATTGATATTTGATCTATTTGTTTGTGTTAGTGTGTTTGTGTTATGCAATTTACGGTTCGCTAAAACTTTTCCTATATTTGCAAAGAAGTTATTCACATGATTTGCTATAGTTTCTGTATTTGTATTGACATCTAATTTTTTGGAGTTAATATTTAGATTTTCAATAGTATTTTTCTGTTTGTATTTTTGTGTGTATGTGACTTCTTTTAATATTTTCCATAATTCCTTTGGGTTATTTTTTTCTTTTTTAAGTTTTTCGCCATAATATAATTCCTTAGCCACTCTAATAATTTTGGTGCAGATGTTTCTATATCTTTTATAGTAGTTAAGTTGTTCCATGTCGTAGGGTGTATATTTAATTTGTTTGTGAATTTTGTCTCGTTTACGAATACAGTTTAATATTCCCTGTGTTATCCATAGTTTAATTTTTTTAGCTTTGTGTGTGAGTTTTACTTGTTTTATGATAGTGTTTTTATTTATTTCTTGTGCTAACATGTTATGAAATTTATCCCAGGCCTCCTCCACGTTCTCTATTTGGTATATTGTACTCCAGTCTATTTGTTTGAGTTTTTCTTTCAAGTTTGAGTAGTTAATTATTTTTTTTGTGAATATTTTGTCTTGGTTGGGTTTTGTGTTTTCGGTGTCTATTGCTATCATATTCATGTAGTGATCTGTGATAGTGCTTTCAAGTACTACGGTTTTGGTTTTTAGTTTTGTTTTGATCATTATATGATCTATACAAGTTTTTGTGTTTTGTGTGACTCGTGTTGGAATCTTTATCGTTGGCTCCAGTCCATGCTGTGCTAGTAGTGTTAGGTATTCTATGTTTTGTGGGTGTCCGTTTTGTAAGATGTTTATGTTTAGATCTCCAATGATGATGATATTTTTATTTTTGTTGATTTCTTTTAAAGTATTGTTAAGTGCAGTTAGGAAATGTGTGATGTCGTTTTTGGATGGAGATCTGTACATCGCAAGAATACATGTTTCTTTATCATATGCTATGTGTATGCAGTTGGAGTCTATTATGAGTATTTCTTTGACGATTGTATTTATTTTATCATTGATGTATATGACTATGCCATCATTTTGATTTTTGTGTTTTTTTGTGTGGTGTGTGTTATAG
The DNA here is from genome assembly GCF_061612785.1 of Hesperophylax consimilis. Classification (NCBI taxonomy): domain Eukaryota; kingdom Metazoa; phylum Arthropoda; class Insecta; order Trichoptera; family Limnephilidae; genus Hesperophylax; species Hesperophylax consimilis. The sequence continues at coordinate 13,942,838 of NC_142852.1, forward strand.
TTTTCTATTGTTTTTGGTACATATTTATCGTTCAACCAGCATTCTGTCAGCACAATTATATCAAAATTATTATCAAGCTGTTGTAGGTATATCGTAAATTCATCAAAATTTTTATTAATTGACCTAATGTTTTGGTGTAATATTTTGATTCTATTTTTTTCTTTTGTGATGTTTGTCCATATATTAAAATCGTTTGTACTTACACAGTAGTGTTGGTTGTCCGAGTCTGTATATTCCATGTAATCCGCCATGTTGGTGATTAATTGTGAAAGTATATGATGTGAAGTGTATTTACGTGTGGAGTTGTGTTTATGTTAGTTTGTTAATGTCATCACAATGTTTAATATTGAAAATTTTGCCTTCCGGGGTCTTCCTGGTTAATAGATGGCCTCTTCGAAACCATACAAATTTGTAGTTAATTATTTTTGCATGGTTTTTTAATTTCCACATTAGTTGCTTGTAATATGGCGTCATTACTTCTCCAATGTAAATGTTTTGTTTTCCGGGCTGGTGTATTGCCTCCGTGGTGAGACCTTTTCTTGATGATAGTATGGCATCCCTTTTATTTTTGTTATTTAATTTGAAAGTTATTTTCGGTGGGTGGTTTGGTCGGCGATCTTGGATGTGATTTATATTCGAAATTTCTGTGTCTTCAGTTTGAACTCCGCACGCAGCAGTTATTTCCTTTATTATGTGTTTTGTCATTTTAGGATCATTATTTTGGATACCTGATATTTCGAGATACTCTTCCAGTGTCGCCTGTTCCATTTCTGTTGTTTTTACTAAAATACTATTGAATTCTATGTTTTTTTGTTCTAGTTCATTTTTTATTTCAGATATTTCTTTTTCTAACTGTGGAATTTTTTCAATAGATTTTATTAATGTATCGTATTGGTCGCTTATAAATTGAAGCGATTTTTTATTGTCCGCAGATTCCGTTTCTATCTTGTTTAAAATCACTGTTTTCATTTCATCGAATTTTTTGTCGATGTAATTTATAATGTAATTCATATTTTCTGGGTTTTCAGTGTGTGTTGAGTCGGAAGGCCGAAAGTTCTTACTAGAAGAAGGAGTGTAATTGGATTGTGATTGAGTTTTAGGATCCAATGTTTTACATTCTTTGCATTTCCAGTTGTCTCTGAGTGTTTTTGACATTTTTTTAAATTTTTCTGCGGTGCTATTTATGCAGGTGTAATGAAATGCATTTAAGCATATGCTGCATTTTATGCTCTTGTTTGGACTAATAATATTATCGCAACTATAGCAGTCCATTTTTGTTATTATTTACGTTTATTGTAATAATGTATTTATTTATTCAGTTTCTGTATATTTGTCTTTTATGCGAGGTTTCTTGATTTTATTTGATAATGGTAATTGATTTATTTAATAACAGTAGTAAAAATATATTAAATTAACACTGTAGTGACATCTATTGGTTTACTTCTAGTTTTTGAAAGATATTGCTCGGTAGGTGACTGGTTTCGCTTGGTCCATTTGTCGATAGATGGTGTAGTACGACAAAATTATAAATAATTATTTAAATTATAACGAATGATTTATGATTTTTTTTTTTTTTTTTTAAGTGTCGCTTTTTTATATTGTTGTTGAATGTATCAGAATATAATTTAAGATCACATGGATTTTGCTTTGAGAATCACTTTTTGCGATCTATTTAATATATGAAACACTATTTGACACTAGATAATGTTCTTGATCAGTTTTAGGGTAGTTAGATAAAGTTTTTAATTGTTATTTTATTTTATTTATGTTGAATTTATCAGGGAAACACTGTTTTGTTCATTTCTACTGTTGTTTTTTTTTGTTTTTGCACTATTTTAAACTGAAAACAATGGTGTTGACAAATTAGATATTGGAAGACCGTTAGGTTTGTTGAGTAAAGTTTTTGAATTTTTATTATTGTTTATTTGAAATTCACTCTTTTATGTATTAAACTTTGATTATTCACTATTAAAGTTTTTTTTTTATACGTTAAATGACTTCAATTTAAACTAAAGATCGGGAGATATTTTGACAGGTGTTAACTGCACTAAGTAGGTGGATTAATTATAATATTATTATTATATTAGATTCGGTTTAAAGTGATATTTTTTCCGCATACATATCACTTGATTAATGTCTAATTAACACTATATTCATGTGATATTATATTCGCTGATTTCACTTTTATTTTTAAGGTATAGTCGTTGACTTACAGTTGACCGCTCAACTTTTAGGTTAAGTATTATTGTACCAGGTTTTTATGCTGTTAAAGGGACTATTATTTGTTTTTGGAATTCACTGATTCACTCCACTGATTCTATCTTTTGTTTAATATGTTGGTTTAAATGTTATTCTTTAGATTTTACAGGATTTTTGTTGTTAAACTGTGGAGGTATTTTATTCCCTGTTGTTCGCGCAACGCAACTCTTTATATCTTTATATTTATGCTCAATCAACAAAACAATGATCGTGAATAAAATCGTTGTGTAATATATTAATGTGTAATGTATTAGTTTTTTCTAGTTAAATAAGTTAAAATGTAATTTTCTTTTATCTAGAATAAAAAAAACTTTAAAAAAATAAAATGTGGTTTCGCTTGGAATATCCTGTCAAAATAACGAAGACGTAGCCAAAACACATATTTGAAAACCTTGAAGATATGACAACAGTTTAGAGAAACGTTGATTATGGTGGAAAAACTATATTTATATATTAACAATGTTTACCGCCATTCCGCTTTTAACCAAATATCTGTTAACCATATGTTTTTTGTTGTGTAATTGTAATAAATGTCTTCGAAATGGTAATTTAATAATAGGTAGACGTCAAATTGACAGTTTAAACACTCTACTGTGACAAAACGCCCAATGATTCCCTAACTAAACTGGAATAACGGCAGCTACCAAATAAATAGCGATGAATATAAGAATGAGTACTTACTTTACCAATAACCATCACAGGCGTGGGATAGTATGTTTAACAGGAAGAAACGGAGAAGAAAGCACTTGTTAGCACTTGTCAAAAATATTTATAGGTTATGCATAGACAAGAATGAAGTCATAGACAATTATTATAATTTTCATGGCGACCAGATTATTAAAAAAAAAAACATTTTCATCATGTGACTTTTGAACACAACCATATTGTTTACGTACATATTCATTATATGATAATTAATCACGGTAATAAATAAGAACGGTTATTATTAAGAACGATCGTAACAAAGAATAATGATTTTTAAGAACATTTCATATTCAGCACAATTTACGAGTCATTCCACGCGAGTGGTACCAACTACTAATATATTGGCGGAAAGCAAGTTAAGTTATTAAGTATTTCAAAATAAGAACAATCAATAGCCCATTCCTCTTGGGATGCTTTGATATTCAACAAACTTGCTAAGACTTTTGATGTAAGTGACTGTTCTCTAAATGACTTAAACAAATATTGATTAGTCACCTAGCTAAATGCTGACATATGTAAAATTGTACTTTAATTGGAAAAAGTATTCTGTTGCACAAAAAAAAATATATAAAAATATGCCAAACACTAAACCAACTGTCACCTTGCTTACGGTCACCGTCATGCCTCGGACTACGTCCGACTCATAAATAAACCACTCTCTAAATCGATATCTTCGGGCTTTTTATAAGGCCCCATTTTGTCACCCCCTTAACCTTTAACTATGGACGTGAAAAAAAAAATCACAATCCCATGGACGTCGGGTCACACAGACCCCTTCATAAAATTCTTCTAATTTTCAAACCTGGACCAATCTGACTTTAGCAAGGAGTTTATATGTATAAAGTATTTATAAATAAAAGATCGAGTAATAAAAATAATCAACTTTTGTTCATATTTTAATAATTATCTCCAAATTTAACAAACCTAGTCAGTTTTCAGTCTTGATTGACTTGAGATCATATTAAGGCTCCTTAATTATAGTAGGTATTACAAAAATCAAAACCAATAATTTTTCATAGCTAATAAAAGAAACAGTAACAAAAAGTCATAAAAAAACTTCTGAAAGAAATAAAATAAAAATTCTCACAAGGATCAAACTTATGTAAAATTACTGGCACTCAGAACATAGAGGCTTGGAACACTGAAGACAAACTGGCTTCTTGCAGTTAATACAGGCATGGGTTGTCTTTCTAGAGAGCTTTGATGGGCAAAATCTACATCTTTTAGGATTTTAAGGACCAACTTCTTCATCCTGTATTGCCGCTGGGGGGCACATCTGCACCTAATATATTTGTATGGAAATTATAGTCAACGGGTCTCCCAGGCCCTGATCAAATTTTAAATTATTATTACTCACGTAATAAGTGTCGGATGACGCGACCTTCTCCCTCCTTGGTCATAACACAACTAAAACTGAAGCTACTGAGACGCGTGGGAATGGCACGCGCGGGGAAGGTGTTTATTCCGAGAAATTGAAGAAGGGGTTGTGCCTCTGAGACCCGACGTCCATAGTTAAAGGTTAACCACAGACGACCACAGATAAAACGGTCGTTTGGTCCAGACAGGTAAATATATCGTGGACCATAAAGAAATCTCAAGGCCATTTAAAAAAGTGCATACATAGACAATATAACTGCACCCAGCTAACGTCGTACATTCACTAGCCCAAAAAAATTATATTTCAAAAATTAAAATATTGGAATGCAGGAAAAGGAAAATAAAAAAAAAACCCACAGCTATGCACACATAAAAATACTTTTTATTTTCAAAAAGACAATGGACAGTAATACAAAACAGGGTCAGTACAACCGATGTATTGAGCATTGATTTATCATTGAAGTAGAAGATAATACTAATATATCTAAACAAGTGGCCGATGAGCAGAAGGTGACGCGGGATGGACAAAAAAAAAAACAAAACAAAACATGAAACAGAACAAGACACAGAAAAATAAAAAGTAACGGTCTCAACTAGGAATCGAACCCAGTCTTACTGCAACAACTTAATAGGATTTAATTTGACCTTTTTTTTTTTATGTGACACCTCACAAGAGTGTCCCTGCCTGTGCAGTGCACAGACAGGGGAACTATGTCACCACCCGGTTGGGCGGCGTTGTGAGGCGGAGTAAGGTAGGGGCTGTAGGAAGGGATTTGTTAATGCGGGCCTTGAAGGGGCTCGGATTATAGGAGGGAGGAAAAACAGATGCCGGTAGCTCGTTCCACATACGAGCCGACTTACATAAAAACGAGTCGTAAAAACGGCCCGTTCTCATGAAGCCAACGTCAACCGTGAACAAGTGTTCAGTTCGTGTCCGTCGAGTTTCGCGCACGTGCACCGGTGCATCAGAAATCAATGCTGCTAGCTCCTTGGAGCAGGCTCCATTGAAATACCTGTAGAACAGACACAGCATGCCTACATTGCGTCTATGCATTAGAGAAGGCAATCGGTCTGTTAACAACGGATTGTCAATCAGACGGATCGCTCTCCTTTGCACAGATTCAAGCAGGTTTATCAAGTATTTTGGGGCACCAGCCCAAAGGTGGCTCCCAAATTCAATAGTTGGGCGGACTTGAGACTTGTACAGGGTCAGCAGCTGGTCACTGTTGAAAAATCTCCTAGCCCTGTACAAGACGCCCAACTTTTTGGAGGCCTGATTTACTCGGGCTTCTATGGATCCCCGATACTTGAGCTGGTCTGATATAGTAACTCCAAGCATTTCAATGGAGTCTTTATTGGGGAGAGTGCTCCCATCAAATTGCACCAGACAGTCATTGATCTCCCTCTTTGCCGAAATCAGACACGCTTGGGTTTTTGAGACGTTGAAACTGACCAAGTTGGCCTTACCCCAGGCACGGTCAATTTTTCGCTTCAAAACTTCCCGAGCTGGTCGGACATCATAGGTGGAAGGGGGCCTGTCAAAAAGATAACCCTCGTGAACGGTGCTGTCATCAGCGTAGCAGTGAATTGGTGCACATTCAACGAGATCGTTGATGTGCAGTAAAAACAGCGTCGGAGACAGCACAGATCCTTGTGGCACACCCGCATTGATTTGGTGCGGAGAGGAAGAAGAGCCGTCAACCACGGTTTGAATTGTTCTTCCCCTCAGAAAGTCCGCAATCCAACTATGCAGGGTTGGGTGGATCCCATACGATGGTAACTTCCCGATAAGCGCCCGGTGCCAGACTCTGTCAAAGGCTTTGGAGATATCCAACCCAACGGTTTGGGTTTCACCAAAACGTTCCATGTACCGCCCCCAAATATGCGTTACATATCCGAGTAGATCGCCACACGACGAAATCCATATTGCCGATCGCTTAGGATATTGTTATTCTCGAGATATGTGAGCAATTTGTTGTTAACCACCCTTTCTAATACCTTCGAGAGTATGGAAGTGATGGCTATGGGGCGGTAGTTAGAAGGGTCGGAACGGTCCCCCTTTTTGGGATTGGGTGGACGATTGCCTTTTTCCAAAGATCTGGCACCTTTCCACCTTTGAGAGAGAGCCTAAATAATTTCGCGAGCACTGGAGTCATTTCTGCAGAGCACCTCTTGAGGACCAAGGCAGGTATTCCGTCCGGCCCACTGGCTTTGTCGACTTTCAGCTCGTTCAAGACTCGGAGAACCTCTCTGTTCCGGATTTTCGGTTCCTCCATTTGAAAACCGCAGTGCGGAATGGAAGGGGGAGTCTCTCCGTTATCTTGAAGAGTTGAGTTTTCCGCGAAAATTTTGCCTAATAATTCAGCTTTCTCGCGGGCCGAGTTAGCCAGCCGACCATCAGGCTTGGTCAGAGGTGGGAAAGTGGTTCTGCAGAAATTTCTTCCGATCGAGCTAGCGAGTGACCAGAAAGCACGGCTACCAGTGGGGCAGTCAGCCAGCTTTTTCGCAATTCTCTGGTCATGATCGCTCTTAGCTCTATTAAGAACTCTCTTACAATCCCTTGCCCGTTTTCGGTATTCCGAAAGGTTATTCATGGAGCTAATCTTCCGGAGTGCATTAAAAGCCGTATTTTTGAGTCTGACAGCTTCAGCACAGCGATGGTCAAACCATGGTTTTGAGGATTTGACGGAGAAGGGAATGTAGCAATCCATTGCTGATGTGATTACTTCTCCTACCTCGCGTGCACAAATTGATGGGTCCTCGGAGCTGCCCTGTAGTGCCATACCTTCCTCTTTACATGTTTGTCGGGTTGACGGTTCATGGAGAATGGGACAGAGGTGGTAATCAGGCAGTGGTCAGAGGATCCTAAGGGCGCTGTCACCTCCACTCTGTACCCGAGTGGCTCACTAGTGAGAAACAAATCGAGTAGGTTGGCTCGATGTGATGGGATGTCTGGTATTCTGGTCGGAGATTCTACGGGTTGGCTTAGTCCATGGATAAGAGCAAAGGATTCCGCTGATCTACCGGCAGAGTTTGTTGGGCCCGAGAATTTCAGCCATTGTTCATTATGAACATTGAAGTCCCCCAGGATTACAAACTCGGCCGATGGGTAACGGGGCAAGAGAATATCTACAGTGTCACTCAAGTATTTAAACAACTCAACAGTGTCTGATTCGGCAAGGTTTGGTGAGCGATATAGGCACGCATAAATTCTCATCATACCGGTGAGATCCACACGTACCCATAACACTTCGTGTTTTGCGCTCTCGATATTTGCGAGACGAGCGCAGCTGATGTCAGCACGGCTGTAAAGGCAGACACCTCCTTTTGGCCTGAAAAGGCTTTCCAGATGATATCCTGGGCAGTTCAGATAGGAGGTATCTGGGGGCTCGGCAATCTGTGTTTCCGTAAGGAAAAGGAGATGGGGATTTTGTGAGAGAAGGTGGTGGTGGATGGGAATTAGGTTGGTGTGCAGACCGCGAATGTTAGCGAAATTCACCTTCATCCTCGGTCCACACTGAGGACTCCTACTGTTCGCTGTCGCTGAGTTTATATTAATTTGTTGTGAGTTCATAGTTTTTAAGTTTGTTTCATTTGTTTGTGGGATTTAGGATGGGTTGGGAAGGATTAGGTTAAAAAGGTTGGGTGGGGATTTTGACATTGACCTTGCACAAAAATACAAGAATATATACACAAAATACATATTCAACGTGTTGAAAGATATTCATTATGTCAATTAACCCGGCGATACTCGCTACCGGGTAAAAAATACCAGAGAGTACAAAAAATTGGTTGTATTTTTTTTTTCTACGCGTTCTGGCAACCCAAGATTCTAAGTACCTTCAAGCCGATAGTTCACACGCCCTCACCCCGCGCGGTTCGCAGTTCGCGCACGGCGCTTGTTAACGACGGACGTGTAAATTGAGTATGGGCAAAAAATACCCGGTAGCGACGATCCTTGTTCCATTATTTTTCGATATGTTTACGACTATGTTTTTTGTTTTAGAGCTGTAATACAATGAGTATTCCTCTGAGTGACAGTACAATAGAACAGCTGCTTCAAGAAGAAGACAGCGGAGAAGAAAATGTGTCAGAAAGAGAAGATTTTGAGGTGAATAGTGAACACGAAAGTGAAACTGAACAAGAAGCTGATAGTTCAGACGCGCCCTCAAATTCAGAAAATGTTTTTGACCGTCTACCTTCAGATCCAGAAGTTGAAGAATATGAAGAACTGCGTCCAATAGATGAAGAATATTTAGAAGATGTGCCATTGAAGTACCGGATGCGAGGATAGTTTATTGGAAAAGATGGATCTACTCAGTGGCAAGTTCTTGCGCCAACGCAACGTGTCCGCACAAGATCCCATAATATTGTTTATCATTTACCAGGACCTATTGGCGAAGGAAGATCGTGTACATCTATCTTAGAAGCCTGGGATCTTATGATTCCGGAAACTTGTCTACAAAAGATAGTCTATTCCACTAATATTTACATTCAAGAGCAGAGATCAAAATTTTCCAGAGAACGCGATTGTAAGAGTACTGACATTGTGGAACTTAGAGCTCTTTAGGATTACTATATTTCTGCGGAAGACTGAGAAGCGGTCACCTGAATACAAGAGATCTCTGGGAAAAGGATGGAAGTGGTTGCGTTGTATGCATTGCCACCATGTCACGAGAGAGGTTCCATTTTTTACTGCGAAATTTGCGTTTCGACGATATTCGAACAAGGGTTGAAAGAAGACAAACGGATAAACTGGCGCCTTTTCGCGAGATTTTCCAAGAGATCGTTGACAATTTCAAAAAATATTACAGCGTTGGCAACGATGTAACGATTGATGAAAAGTTGGAGAAGACTCGTGGTCGGTGCCCATTCAGGCAATATATACCCAGCAAGCCAGGTAAATATGGCATAAAGTTTTTAGTGATGGCTGACGCGCAAACCTTTTATACCAATAACATGGAAGTCTACGTTGGAAAAAATGACGGTCCATATGATCACAGCAATTCACCAAGAGATCTTGTCAAGCGTTTGGTAGAAACTATAAGAAACAGCCACCGAAACGTTGTGATGGATAACTGGTTCACCAGTTTGCCCCTATTGAGTGACTTGCTCAATGATTATGGATTGACAGCACTCGGCACTTTGAGGAAGAATAAAGCTGAAATCCCACCTGTTTTTACGACAACTAAGGGCCGAGATATTCACAGCTCCCTTTTTGGGTTTCAGAAAGACTGTACTGTAGTCTCGTATGTCCCAAAAAAAAAAGTAGTGCTCTTGGCTTCAACTATGCACCATGACGGCAAGAAAAGTTCTGAAGAAAACAAAAAGCCGGAAATGATTGTGGACTACAACAGAATAAAATGTGGTGTCGATGTTGTAGATGAGATGTGTGCTACCTACTCAGTGTCACGGGCAACCAAAAGATGGCCATTAGTACTCTTTTATGGTCTTCTGAACGTCAGTGGCATCAATGCGTACGTTGTAGTGAAAGAAAATAAAGAACATAGCGGATTGGTTATGGTCCAGAGAAGAATTGCCTTGAAAGATCTGGATTTGAGTCTTGTGATGCCGCAGATAAAAAAGCGATCATCGGTACCTAATTTGTCATCATATATAAAAACTAAAATAAAGTTTTTGGTCAGTGACGACTCGAATGACGAACACACATCCGCCAACGCTGACTCATCCAGGTCGCGTCCGCCTATATCTGCTACTCACTGTGATGTTTGTGAATGGAAGAAGGATCGGAAAACGAAAACAATTTGCGAATTGTGCTTCAAAAAGATATGCCGCGAGCATACGACCCCAATATGTGAGGATTGCTATGATAGAGTGAAGTAGTTTCGTTTTTCGCAAAATATTTGAAACAGTTTGTTTAGTGTTGATTATCTCAATGTTCACTCAGTATAAAGGTATCATTATTTCTTATTATTTTGGGAGTGTACCTAGTTTATTTTCGATACCGATCTCAATTTTGCCAAATTTGTAAGAAAAAAAAAATTATTGTTGATTTTCGTAAGATAACTAAGATTTTTTTCTATTTTTTATTGTTTTTTTAGGATAAACTCTAAATACAAAAAAATAAACATTAAAACTTGCATTTGTAGTTTTATTCATGAGCAATAGTACCAATAACACAAATACATTGTCAAACATTGTAACTCAAACTTCTTTTTGAAAATAACGGCAATTAAACTCTGTGCTATTTATTACCCGGTAGAGAGTGTTCATGTTCGTAAATACCTAGCGAGTACCGCCGGGTTAATGAAAATACTAATAATAAAAAATACAAGTCCAAGTTGTACAAAACGAAATTGTAAAATTACTAGTCGTCCCTAATATTTTTAAACAGACACATAATACACCGTTGCTGTTTCAGAGTGCCAAAATTTTACCTGTTAAGGCTATACTATGGCAAAAAATCATAATTCAGTATATATTTACCCCGCAGCATAAATAAAAATTAGAACATAAATACAGCACTAGATTCGCGCGCAATGACGGTTAGTAGTTCCGAAATTTAATAATAAATACGGACAGAGAACGTTTGAATAAAACATACCGAAGATATTTAATTTATTACCTGACACTAATGAAAGTCTATGAATAAGGTTAAATAGGGTAAACCACCCTATCATTGGCACTCCACCAATTTATTGGCATGCTCTAGTTTTTTAAGAAAATTAAGATTTTTTGTAGCCAGATCTTATATTTTTTAGTAGAAATTAAACAGTAGTATCATTTATTACTCAACTGGCAACACACGTTTTAATTTTTTTCAAACATGGCGGCGCATTTACCATCTGTTTGACAAGCCGCAACCTGTGCGACAAAAACAATCAAAATATTCGTTTTTTACTGAGGTAAGAGCTATCGTTATCTTTTAAAAATTGCAAATCTATTTTGTTTTTCTTATACCGAATCATTTTGTTTTATTATTGAATATATTAACTCCATTTTTAAAACATTATTTTATAATTTAACCGCCAACTTTTAGTTATTTGTGGGGTGCCAACATTTGGTATGCGTAAAATCGGTTTATCCATTTTATTGGCACACATGCCAATAAAAGGGCATTTAAAATAATTTGAGTTTATTAAAAACTATACCTTGTTTGTCTCAAAATTGAGTTTAAATTGCATTGAAAATATTTTCTAACGTTTTGAACACACCAATCCAAAAGTTGGCCCACTGCCAATTATATAAAATCCATTTATTGGCACGGGTGTCAAACATTGGGTAAAAACGTGCCAATAAAAATATTGTCTTTTCAGCCACTTTCAAAATGAAGCCTAGTCAGAAGAAGTCTAGAGAAAAAAATAGTAAAAAATGTTTTTAACGGAAAATTTATACCTACAAAAAGCTCTCCACGAAATATCAAAAGGCATGAGCAAAAAACTTGCTGCAAAAACCTTCAGCGTACCACGGTCTACTATACAATTCAGATTGGAACATCCTGATCATCGCTCTAAGCCCGGTCCGTCCACAATTTTAACTGACGAAGAAGAACAGCTTTTTGTTGACTGGATAAAAATCAGTAGCAAAAAAGGGTTTCCAAAGAGGAAAGAAGATTTGATAAAGAGTGTTTCAGACTTCATCAATAAATCGGGGAGAGCCAGCAGTTTTAATAATGGTGAGAAGTGGTTTGAATTGTTTTTAGCTAGACATCCAACAGTTAGTTACATTTCGAACACCAGAAGCCGTAACAGCTGCCAGCTCCACAGTCTCTGCATCTGATGTAAGAGGCCACAGAGAGATGGCCACAAATGGCACTTGACGTATGCTACCAGTGAATTATGTACTAATTTAGGTATAATTCTCATAGCGTTATACCCTAACTGCACTAGGCTCCTTCAACCTGCAGACGTCGCCGCATTTCAACCATTCAAAACACAATGGCAGAAAACTGTTCTAATCCATCTCAAGCGTTAACGAATGATGTTTCACAAGATGTTGAGGAAATAGTCCAATGCTCTGAATTAAATTATTTTATAGAAGATACATCAACCCTACAAGAACCTATTCCAGAAACAGTTAGCCAACAACCACACAATCATCTTTCACCCACTCAACAAGCATTCATTCAGCCAGAATCCGTAGAGCAAGTATCCTCCCAAAAAGCCTCTACTTCCTTACAGCATGCTTCGATCTTACAGCCATCATTCACTTACGTACCAAGCAACAAACAACCATCCACACAACAAACATTTGTTCAACAAAGCGTCCGTTAGCAGTCAGCAGCAATCATCAATATATTCAACTCCCCAAAAACCGTCTATCAGAGTAACTGGAGATGTCAAAATAGGTGCAGATCAAAATAATTTTATGCAACTGAAAGTACCACTGGTTAAGGAAGATAATATATTAAAATTACAAGATATTTTGGTACTTCCTAAAACGCCACAAAGAAAAGGGATAAAAAATACCAAGAAGACGCCTTTTGTACTAACATCTACCGAATGGAAAGCTCAGGAAAATGAAAAAATTAAAATTAAAGAAGAGAAAGCAGAAGGTGTTAAAAAGAGAAAAGAAGAAAGAGAACAAAAGAAATTGGAAAAAGAGAAACAAATGGTAAAGAAAAACAAAAAACAAACTAAAGACAACGTGTCTAAAATTTTGTTTTCGGAAGATTTCTATAAACTTGACAATGGCAAATTGAAAGCTGCACTTAAAAATAATAACAAAGAAAACCAAAAAGCAAGTAGGTACTAGCAAAAATTGCAGTGCTGCTGAGATAGAAAAAATGTTGACTGAGTATTCAGATGACCAACGTGACTTAAGAATTACTTATGATCTTAATCAATTAGATTGTGATTTAATTAAATATAATTAAGGAAGTTAAATAGTCTTAAGCTAAAATTGTTCTATTTTTTGTTCAAGCCTAGGTAGAAGGTTTTTTTGGTTTTGTTTTAATACTTTATGGAAAGTTTATTTAACTATAAGCGTTTCAACTGATATGGGATGTTCCTATATAAATAAATGTTACTTTTCTCAACAAAGGATTTTATTTTGTTTATTTCTATTAAGAATTATCTTAAAATAGGTACCAACATAGACGATGTATAATACATTTTAAAACCCATACATAAGACCTAGCAGCTATTTTTTGTAGAGTTATATTCCAAAATGCTTCTCACTAGCGTTATGTATAAAATGCGAATAGTATCAATGTTACAAAATTGTACAATTGTCAACTAGTAAAAAAATTTCAAATTTAAATTTTGTCGGTTCTGTTATGTACGGAGAAAAATACTTACATTTTAAAATATCTAAGAGAAAAATCGTCATAAGTCAAATCAATGGAACTTTTTCCTGTCTGCCAAGGTAGTACGTTCTCGAGCAGTTGAAGTACCTAGCGGCTGAGTTTACCAAATAATTCTCGCAGGTACTAGGTGTGATCTCCGGAGGGTAAATAAAAAAGAAAATATTCTAGAACGCACTAATAGCTGCTCCTACAATTTTATAGTTTTGACAGACAATTTAGAAGTGTAATAATATTATTTGAATAAATAGTTAAATTCATTATTGTACACATATTCATATATATTTTGATATTCGTCTAAGTAGTAGGTGTGACATAATTATTTTTTTACACATACTTCGTACATTTAAGTTCTAAAATATAATCAAATCCTTTACAATTCGATTCAGAACAAATTTAAAGAAATCGAAAGGTAATAAATATTTTGAAAATTACAAATGATACATATTTTATATACTGGAAACTCTCTGGTGAAACATATCATATCTATAACTAAAATTTATTGTGTAAATAGTTTTCGTGAAGATGAATGTTAACACAAGGAACAAAAATAGGGGCCAGTCATAGAGTCTCTTCGAGAAAATGCATAATTGCATATGAAACCAACAAGTCTTCACTGTAAGTGTGCAGGTGTATTTTCAAATCTCTCTTTTGAAAACATGAATAATTGCAGCCAGAAAACGAAAAAGTGTTTTCTTAGCTGTGAGTCAGCAAGTTTCTCTTCAAGGTACACTGATGATAACTTGCATAGTTGCACTCGGAACAAGAAAAAATGTTTTTCTCCGCTGTGAGTCAGCACGTGATGCATCTAATGTCCAATATATATATCCTATATAGAGGTAAGATGGCCTTTCCTAGAAACTAAATATGTGCACTTGGAAAATGAAAGAGGTGTGTCGCCACTGTGAGTCAGCATGTGGCTTTTTGAAGTGCTTTTTGAGAACATCCATAGATGAACAAGGAACAAGAAAAAGTTTTTCTCCGCAGTGAGTCAGCATGCGCTTCAGATTGCCTTTTAAAACATTAATATGTGGACTTATGGAAAATAAAACAGGTTTTTCGCCACTATGAGTCAGCAAGTGGGTCTTTAGATGGGCGTTTCGCTAAAATTAAAATTTTCACACGGAACATGAAAAATGTTTTCCTCCACTGTGAGTCAGCATGTGGTTCGTTAGGTTGCTCTTGTGATAACATGCATAGTTGCACAAGGAACATGAAAAAGGTTTTTCTCGACTGTGAGTCAGCATGTGGATCTTTAGTTGACCCTTTCGATACCACGCATATTTGCACACGGAACATGAAAAAGGTTTTTCTCCACTGTGAGTCAGCATGTGGCTCGTTAGGTTGCTCTTTCGATAAAATGCATAGTTGCATACGGAACACTTAAAAGGTTTTTCCCCACTGTGAGTCAGCATGTGGATCTTTAGTTGCCTCTTTTGATAACACGCATAGTTGCACAGGGAACATGAAAAAGGTTTTTCTCCACTGTGAGTCAGCATGTGTCTCGTTAGGTCGCTCTTTCGATAACATGCATAATTGCATACGGGACATGAAAAAGGTTTTTCTCCACTGTGAGTCAGCATATGGCTCTTCAGTTGACCCCTTTGATTACATGCATAGTTGCAAGCGGAACATGAAAAAAGTTTTTCTCTACTGTGAGTCAGCATGTGCCCCATCAGCTGACCCTTTCGATAACATGCATAGTTGCACACGGAACATGAAAAAGGTTTTTCTCCACTGTGAGTCAGCACATGGCTCTTCAGTTGACCTCTTTGATAACATGCATAGTTGCAAGCGGAACACGAAAAAAGTTTTACTCCACTGTGAGTCAGCATGTGCCTCCTCAGCTGACCTTTTCGACAACACGCATAGTTGCAAGCGGAACATGAAAAAGGTTTTTCTCCACTGTGAGTCAGCATATGGCTCTTCAGTTGACTCCTTTGATAACATGCATAGTTGCAAGCGAAACATGAAAAAAGTTTTTCTCTACTGTGAGTCAGCATGTGCCCCTTCAGCTGACCCTTTCGACAACACGCATAGTTGCACACGGAACATGAAAATGGTTTTTCTCCAATGTGAGTCAGCATGTGGCTCTTTAAATTACCCCTTTGATTACATGCATAGTTGCACACGGAACATGAAAAAGGTTTTTCTCCCGTGTGAATAAGCATGTGGCTCTTTAAATCTCCCTTTCGAGAAGATGAATAGTGGCAACCGGTACAGTACAAATATTTTTCTCTTTCATGGGTGCGTTCATTTATTGCAAAATTTGACTTAGGAGAGGAGGAGTAGTTGCTATGTGGAGGAGTGAATCCTTTTTCGACAAAATGCGTCTGAAGATCTGCCGACAAATTTGAAAAATAACATGGGTGAAAATGACTCAGTTAAACACATTTTTTCTAAACTTAGAGTAAAAAGGTAAAGTAAGTTCGTAGAAAGGTTAAAAAAATAGGAGAGTCCGAATCGTACAAGTTTACAGTGAACAATTGGTTTTACCTGCTTCCTTGGTAATTCTTCCAAAGCGTTCTAAGCATTCCTCTTTTACATCCGGCAGGTCTATGTCAATTTTCATATAAGTAAGCCCCGCTTCATCTTCTCGGGGTCCAAGATCCGCGTTTACGGTAACTGCCTCCACATAAATGCTTCCTGTAATAAAAATGACAATAAATAGAATGTATTTTTGCATGGCCAGCCCTGAACCAAACGGCGCCAGGCGCGAGTTAAATTTTGACTGCCCTAACAGTCTCAATTAGTACAAGCCAAAGCAGGATATCACTGTAATCAATAAAATAATGATTTGTGTTTTTTTGTAGCGCGGTATTTATTAAAAATAATATCAAAGGCGATGTGTTAGGTTGAGCACTCGACGCCCGGAGCGAACTGCTCCAATTGCGCCAGGATAGAGCCAGCCCTGTTTCTTCGTAAAATTGATATAAACGAGAATTTTTTTAAATTCGTAAACAATAAACTATTTTTTTACGAATAAAGATACCATTGATCAACGAGGTCAATGTTAGATAAAAAAAATGACCTCAGATGTCCGCATCAGTGACCGATTCTTCAAAAAACAAAAACTTTCTCTAGAGCACCCGTAGTAGAGAGTTTGATTGTTTTCAGTCAATGGGATATTGTTTTTACAATCAATATTTATGTATTTTTAACGTATAATAAATACGTGTTATTTACATCATGTCCCAAATGAAATTAGGTGAAAATCGAGGAACCGACAACTTATTGTGAATTACTTTAATTTAATTTATGGTTCTTCAAAGTACAATCCTACTAAACCGCAATTAAGCAGTTTGTCAACAGGATGTTCATGTTCAACTATAATATAACATATTTTCATAATATTATTACTTACTACAATACAACTTATACATCATATTTATCACCAACCACTGCCATAATCAAAAGTATTACTAATGCAGAGTATCTCTGCTTAGTAGCCATGTTTTCAGCATATATCTGAATCTCTGAGGTAATTCGCATTTTTTTATATTGCTTGGTAACATGTTGAATATTTTGGGCATGTTGTATTCCAGGGTTTGCTGTCCGTATTTATTGTAATGTTTTGGTACAAGCATTCCTTCATTTTTGTGAACCTAGTATTATGTTCATGTTCGACTTTCCTCTTATATTCAGAGTCAGATATATGCTGAATCAATATTTTGTGCCATAATAAGGCCTGTACCGGTAAGACAGTCAAGTTCCGATACAATAATGATATGTTTCGCCTCTGTGAAAATATCTGTTTTGGAACTAGTAATTTAATCATAGAATTTTGTACTAATTGTAGGTAATTTAAGTTAGTTTTGCAAGAGTGTCCCAATGTGGTTATTCCATATCGTAAAGTAGATTCTGCAAGTTATAAGTAAATTATTTTTAAAATATTCACAGGAACGAAACATTTCAATTTGTACAGTTTACCCACTATTGCCCTCAGCCTTTTACAAATTTTGTTTATTTGCAATTCCCATTTAAAGTTGCAATCAACAGTCACTCCCAAATAAACATATTCATTAACAAGTTCAATACTATCGCATTTGCAGTTCTGCAAAATGTTTTGATGAATACATGCAAAATTGTGGGATATTATTTCAGGCTTATTCAGAACGGAAGCATGTGGAGATCGTATGTGCATCAATTTGGTTTTTTTAGTATTTATGCTTAGGCCTGCGTCGTGTGACCATTTTATCAGGGACGTAAAGTCATACTGTATATATTTAATAGCATTAGATAATTGATCATCAGATATAATAAGAGCAGTGTCGTCTGCGTATACAAAATGTTTTACATATAAAAAAAGTTTTTTCATTGTTGATACAAATATTAAATAAAGCGTGGGTCCCAAAATTGAACCCTGGGGTACGCCAGCGCTCATTTTTTTCTTCCCACTCAGTTTTTCTATTATTTTTACACAGATATGTCTATTAAATAAATCATTTTTAAACAAATTAAGTAAGTTTCCTCTAATTCCAATTGCCTCTAAGATTTTTAATAATTTTTGTGGATCAATGGTATCAAATGCTTTGGAATTATCGATAAATAGTACTAATACATGTCTTTTATGGTTTAATTCATTATGTATATAATTCGAGAAGTCCTGTAATAATTTTTCTGTGGTTTTTTTCTTCTGAAATCCATATTGTTTGTTGTCTATAATGCAAAAATTTTCTAAGTAATTGTTTAATTTTAAAGAAACACATTTTTCTAAAATTTTATCAAGTGCAGGCAGGATACTAATGGGTCGATAGTTTACTATTCCCGAGTTTTTTCCTCCTTTGTATATAGGTCTAACAATAGCACATTTAAGGTCATCAGGCATTTTCCCCTGTATAATAAGTCTATTTACAAAGTTTGTTAAAACAGGTCCTAAAATATCTATATGTCTTTTTATGTCGTACATTCTTGTGTTGTGCATTCCCATACATTTGGAATTTTTCATTTTTTTAACAATATTTTTAATCTCTGTGATAGTTGCCTCGGGTAAATACATGCTTTGAGGTAATTCTACTGCATCAGCATTGGATGCTTTAAAGTCACATCTGTGCAACATTTGGTTTAAACTACCTGACAAATAATTCACATATTGGTTTGTTACACTTTCCACTGTCTGATCCTTTAAAACATATCACGAGATAACTTCATCGCAATTACTTTTTGTTTTTCTTCCCAAAATTTTATTTATTTCATCCCACGTTTGCTTAGAATCATTAAAATTACTTTTGAATTTATCTTTAAAAAAAAACAAGTTTTTCGTTTGGTAATTATTTTGTTGACATTATTTCTCAAAATTTTGTAATCATTTTCAAATTTTTCATTAGAAGGTGAGTTTTTCCATCTTCAAAACAATAAATCCCTTTTTTTAATTTTCTCCAAAATATCAGAAGTCATCCATTTTAATATAATAGAGTTGAGTGCTGTATTTTGGTATTTTCCGGCAAGGACGCATATTAAGGTAAATACCCAATACACCTCATGTATTATAAGAAAGGGTGTTGTGAACAAGTATGTGTCCTGTTTGCACGACATTTCAAAAGAGATATTGATTCCGGACATCTGAATTTAACGTTCTATATTTTACACGTATGCAATGCAACAAACTAACTGTCTGAGTACTCTTCGCATATTGCGAGCATTACTTCGTTACAGCTAGGTGGTCGAAATCTTAATCTGAAAATGCAATTTCACCTCCATCTTCTTCCCGGAGACCTGGTTCCGTCTTGATGGATATAGTATCTGGCTTCAGTAGATCCGTGGTTTGCTTTGGTAGAGTTTGGTTATTGGTTTAATCCCAAGAATGTATCTGAAACAGAACGTTGTTAAAATAAAATAAAATGATAAAAATCCAAAAGTAAAATTAAAACAGGATACATGATTTAAGGCTCAACTCGTTCAATTATTCCTCCTCATGTACCCTTAAACATTGAATACAACAACCTGCAAATCCTGATACATTGATAAACACCTAACTTTTAAACAGCATATTCAAGATATTAAAGATAAAATCAACCCTTTAATTAGCCTATTTAGCCGGATATCATATCTGTTACCAAATAAAATTTAAAAAGGTCTATATTATAGCCTCATACATTCACATTTAAACTATTTGATTGAAATCTGGGGAAATGCATATGAAACATATATAAATGAACTACACGTAAAACAAAACAAAGTAATCAAAAAGCTATTTCACTTCAAACCTAGAACATCAACATAAAAATTATACATGGATACAAAACTATTAACATTAAGAAACTTTTTATGAATACTAAACATGTCTCTTTATATGCAAAATAAATAATAAACTCATACATCCAAATTCAGAAATCATTAAAACGTACCAAGTACACACACACTTTACACGGCAACACGATAAAATACATTTAAACACCATACATACTCATTACGGCAAGCAATCCATTGGTTACGAGGGGAGCAACATATCGCACACCTAGATAAAGGGTAGCACTACTAGGAATAATTCAAAATTGAGTTATTGCGACTGTCGGAATCTGCGTCGAAAACTACACAAACTACAAAGACACCTGTCTAAAAATCTCCATCAATAATAATGTGATGGCGATGTAAGTTAGTCTTTCTGAGTTGCTCCACGTACACCCACCACCAACAACAGTAACACATCACCAGTTACGACATACCAGCCGTAGGGGAAGGTGCTGTCAATACGCACAAAGACTGGATTATTTCGACTTAGTTGTATTCGTGATTAACTGCAGTCATAAAGCGTGAATTATTTTAGTTGATTTGGTATTCGTGATTGAACCTGTCTTGTTTCTCGGGCGTTCTACATATCAACTCCACTTACTCCGGTTTTGTTTACAAAAGTAAGTAATTTTAATTTTACTAATTCATAATAGTTTAGTGTTGTTGAAATTATTTTACAATATTTGAGTTAGTCTGGTATCGCTGGATAAATTTAAATTGGCCCTAATTCTAAAGCAATAAATGCTATTGTTTATTTTGACAGAGGCATATTTAAAGTTTTCCTTGTATTTCTGAAATCGATTTTTATAAATTTTAATTGTCAGAAATACTGCGATTTAAAAACATTTTTTTGGGTTAGTATAGTATTATTAGTATAGTAACTACTTCGCATTTTTGCTACAGATCATGAAGGGCCTTGGGCTTTTACTTCTACAGAAGGCGATTGAGGCTAGCTCAAATGAGCCTGAGAGCAGTTATACGAAGATGGAGCTTCAAGAGAACTCAACGATACCCTCCACGAGCACCAAGGTGAAAAATGTTGAGAAATGACACTATGGAGTTTTGAAAGAACCCAACGACGGTAGCATCACCATCAACCAGTACCCAGGTAAAACTATCGCACTGTATTTCACCAGTTAACACCGATTATACGGAGATGGAGCTCCGAGAAAACTCAATAACACCTTCGACGAGCACCGAGGTGATGGAAAAACCTAGAAAAATGACACCATGAATTTACAAAAGAATCCAACAACGGTAGCATCACCATCAACCAGTACCCAGGTAAAACTATCGCACTGTATTTCACCAGTTAACACCGATTATACGGAGATGGAGCTTCGAGAAAACTCAATAACACCTTCGACGAGCACCGAGGTGATGGAAAAACCTAGAAAAATGACACCATGAATTTACAAAAGAATCCAACAACGGTAGCATCACCATCAACCAGTACCCAGGTAAAACTATCGCACTGTATTTCACCAGTTAACACCGATTATACGGAGATGGAGCTTCGAGAAAACTCAATAACACCTTCGACGAGCACCGAGGTGATGGATAAACCTAGAAAAATGACACCATGAATTTACAAAAGAATCCAACAACGGTAGCATCACCATCAACCAGTACCCAGGTAAAACCATCTTACTATATATTCACCGGTTAACAGCGATGGAAGCGATTTCGACGATTCGGATGCGGATCCGCTCTTCAACCCACCTCCCACAGAGGTAACTCACCGTCCATCACTCATCGTTCCAAGAATAAAGTCTCGTTCTTCCAGTACTACCTTCTCCTCCAGTTCTAGCTCATCATCTAGTAGTTCCAGCAGCAGTTCTTCAAGCAGTTATAATACAGAAATAGATAGTAACGCTGTGCCATCTGCCAATCTTTTAAACGAGAATCCGCTTGCTGAAGCTTCCACCTCTCAACCGATCATAGAGCAGTCTGTTAATTCTGAAAACCTTCAAAGGAGTACGAAAAGGATAAGAAACCCTGCCAGCTGGTCCTCAAATATTAAGAAATCTCGGCGAAACACCGGGAAGGCTTATGTGAGTTCAACAAATAAGAGCGTCCCTGAAAGAGCAGTCAAGCCTCCATGCCAAGATAATTGCAAATTGAAATGCAAAACTAAAACAGGTATCCCGATATCCTAGCTCTCCACAATAATACGCTACCCTAATAAGAACTGCTAAAAAGACTGGGAAACCTTATAATGTGGAAGAACTTACACATGACAAGTTCTATGATCTGAAAGCCCTTCAAGAAGAATAGGGAAACAATTTCACTATTAATATTGACAGAGAACAAATAAAATGGCATGGTATCAAACAACTTCGCGTTGAAAAGCAGCAACCGATGAAATTTTTTTATAAAACTTCTTACGAACAGACAGTTTTTAAAAAAGCGTTTGTAAGGAATCAAAGGCGAACACAAGATCACCAATTTTCTCCAAGTTTGAGACAAGCTTATTTGCAAAAAATACCATTGGGTGGCAATAAAAAGCGGGACATTATGGAATCAATTGACAAGAAAATTATTCAACAGAGTTACGTCGATTCTTATTACAAAAATGCACTAGGTATAGAATAAAAATTTCAGGACCTATGTATGTAGGTATACATGATTTCAAAGAAAGTCAGAATAGCTATGTTTTTGATGATTATATAATAATACATTAGATATTAGGTAAAACGTTCAAACTAAAAGTCTGATTTAATTTAGTAAATTAAAATCCTCTCGGCGAGTCTGATTATAATAATAATATGTAGTAGTTATGTGCTTTAGATGCCTTTATTGTCACCTTTTCGATGTCGTTTTTTGGTACCGAATTGTAAACAGAAAACATTTTTGATATTTTTTCTAAAATATCTATCAAAGAAGAGCTGTGTTTTTAATAAAATAATACATTTCCTGTTATTTATAGACTAATGATGTTAAAATACTGGTTAAAGATGTTAACACCTAAACTATAAGAGAAATGTCAACTTTGTTAAACGTTAAACTAATCTTTTCAAAGTTTAATAGTTTTCTAATTAGAATTATGTACCTAAGTGTTCATTATATTTTCCAAGCCATTTCCTAAACCTGTTGTGTTTTGTTATTATCTTCATTCGTTTGTTATGTTAATATTAAATAAAGATGTTTTGTGACAAAAAAATGTTTTACTTTATGATTACATAATACAAATAATCCAAAACATATTTTAGATGCACTACTCTTTCTGTGAAGATTATAGAACAAAATATACAGAATAAGAATGCAATAATTCAAAATTTATCACTAATATGGAAACAATTTGGGTTGATAAAATTATTAAACAATGATTAAGTCACGAATACTAAAATTACACGAAATTAATTAATAAACAAGTGATACGTGTATTTGATGATAAGTAATTGAGCAAATAAATATCCCAGTAAAATAACATACAACATTATATAACAATATTTTTAATCGGTCACATAAAAATCGAGTACCTACCTAAAATGTTTTTTGTTGTTCCTGAAAAAAGAGGTATTTTGAGTGGTACTACTCTTTATCTAGGTGTGCGATATATAATTGCCTCCCAGACGAAATTAAAAATGAAAAAAAGTGAAGGTAAATTTAAAAAAAAGTTGTTCAATTTTATGATCAGTCAACAAAACAATGATCGTGAATAAAATCGTAATGTAATATATGAATATGTAATCTATTAGTTTTTTCTAGTTAAATAAGTGAATATGTAATTTTCTTTTATCTAGAATAAAAATAATTAAAAAAATAAAATGTGGTTTCGCTTAGAATATCCTGTCAAAATAACGAAGTCGTAGCCAAAACACATATTTGAAAACCTTGAAGATATGACAACGGTTAAGAGAAACGTTGTTTATCGTGGAAAAACTATATTTATATATTTACAATGTTTACCGCCATTCCGCTTTTAACAAAATATCTGTTAACCATATATTTTTTGTTGTGTAATTGTAATAAATGCCTTCTAAATACTAATCTAATAATCGGTAGACGTCAAAATGACAGTTTAAACATTCTTCTGTGACAAAACGCCCAATGATTCCCTAACTAAACTGGAATAACGGCAGCTACCAAATAAATAGCGATGAATATAAGTATGAGTACTTACTATCAATAAATATTACAGGCGTGGGATAGTAAGTTTAACAACGCGGGATAAACAGAGTTGGGAAACAGGAAGAAACGGCTGTCGGAGAAGAAAGCACTAGTTGACACTTGTCAAAAATATTTATAGGTTATTCACATAAATAAACCACTCTCTAGATCGATATCTTCGGGCTTTTTGTATGGCCCCATTTTGTCACCCCCTTTACCACAGACGACCACAGATAAAACGGTCGTTTGGTCCAGACAGGTAAATATACTGTGGACCATAAATAAATCTCAAGGCCATTTAAAAAGTGCAAACATAGACAATATAACTGCACCCAGCTAACATCGTTCATTCACTAGCCCAAAGATTATATTTTAAAAATAAAAATATTGGAATGCAGTTAAAGGAAAATAAAAAAACCCACAGCTATGGGTTATGGGGTACACATAAAAATATTTTTTTTATTTTCAAAGAGACAATGGACAGTAATACAAAACAGGGTCAGTACAACCGATGTATTGAGCATTGATTTATCATTGAAGTAGAAGATAATACTAATATATCTAAACAAAACATGAAACAGAACAAGACACAGAAAAATAAAAAGTAACGGTCTCAACTAGGAATCGAACCCAGGATTTCTGTCTTACTGCAACAACTTAATAGGATTTAATTTGACCTTGCACAAAAATACAAGAATATATACACAAAATATTATATTCAACAAATTTAAGTGTTGATTATTATTGCCACTGCACTAGAAGTTATTCAAATTCTCCTGCAAGGGTTTCATATAATTTCCACAGCTTTGTCGTCAGCAAACATCATGGAAAATGCTGGTTAAATCTGAATACTTACATGATGCATTCTGGAGAGGTTTAAATGACCTTGTTTGATGTAATCGTGGCTTTTTTAGCAGTTTTAGCATCCTAATACGTGGTATAGTATCGCGTCGGAATACGGATAGGTCTGAAAAGGAAAATTAATTAAATTATTAGCCAATGAAGTACATTCAGGAATCAGGAACATTGTATCAAAGAATGAGAGGTTAGTACCTGTATTTAACAACGGGTTCGGGTCCTTCTTTCAGTTGGTGGAGATAGACAGGATATTATATGATGACTGGAAGATTTAGCGTTGCCAAGCATCCTTTTTTAATCCCAAGAGTACCGTATTTTTGCTTTCAATTGTGAAATGACACCCACAAACAAACGTATTTCTTGCTGCTTCTTGCTAGCACGATTATCGAATCCGTCTGAGCAACCTTTAACACAACACGGCATTAATTTATCACCTTGAAGAATTGTAGCACTCAACATTATTTTTAGATGGGTTAGACGATTTTCAAAATTCAAAATATTTACGCTAAAAACTTCAACTTTCGAAATGGCGTCTTGAAAATTACCGTTAATTTTTATCGCAGCATAACACATGCTTAGCTTCTCTTTCTGTTACACAAGTCGCTATGGTAGAGAGCGAGAGATCAAACTACAATTTTTGCTCTGAGCCAATGAGATCTGAGCTTTCAGCCACAACAGCTTTGTCTATAAGAATTTGGGTATTGAATAACTCCTCCCATCAGGGTTACAAGGTCAGACGGGAGTTGTACGCCCCTGGTTATGCATAGACAAGAATGAAGTCATAGAAAGTTATTATAATTTTCATGGCGACCAGATAACTCAAAGAAAAAACATTTTCATCATGTGACTTTTGAACACATACATATTGTTAACATACATATTCATCATATATATGATAATTAATCACGGTAATTAATATGAACGGTTAATATTAAGAACGATCGTAACCAAGCATAATGATATTTAAGAACATTTCATATTCAGCACAATTTGCGAATCATTTCACGCGAGTGGTACCAACTACCAATATATAAGCGGAAAGCAAGTTTAGCTATTATGTCTTTCAAAATTAGGAACAATGTTATCGATAGCCCATTCCTCTTGGGATGCTAAGATTTATATGTACCAGACCACTACAGCCGAAGTCGATACCATGACCTATTCAGAGTACCAAAAGACAAAACCGACGTCCTGGCAAAGCATAGCATGATGTGGAGAGGTGTGCTGTTAAACGAACTTGCAAAGAATTTGGATGTAAGTGACTGTTCTCTGAATGACTTAAAGCAATTATTGAATAGTCACCTAGCTAAATGCTGACATATGCAAAATTGTACTGTAATTGGAAAAAATATTCTGTTGCACAATAAAAAAAAATATGCCATACAACAATAAACCAACTGTCACCTTGTTTATGGTCACCGTCATGCCTCCGACTACGTCCGACTAAAGCTTTTTCCTTAAAATGTGTTCTTCAATCAATTAATTTTCTAATTTGTTTAATAAAATGCTTAATTGGGACGATTCGAAGGGGTATTTCAAAATTTTTCACTTCAAATTCAAGATGTTATTAGAGCTGTACTTATTTAAAATTGAATAAAACAACGTAAGTGAACGCGCCCTTGAGGTGATTTTTCACAAAAACGGCGCTCTACAAATTATCCAATCATTATTATTATTATTATTTCCAATGAAAGAAACAATTTGAATATCGTTCCATATAGACACATCACCTGTGCTATTAACGAATTCACATAAATCAAGTCAGTAACCTGGAAATATTGACATTTACCCTAATGACGTACCGAAATGTACAAGACATTTAAATCTGTTCTGGCCAGATTAGACATCCACTTAAATAACACGGTATATCATAATTTCATACCAAGAAAATTAAAATTGATGCATGAAATACCTAAATAAACTCCACAACTTTGACATATTTTCATTAATTCATTCAAAATCACGTTACAAAACCTAACAAATGATTTTTCGATTTCTTAATAATTGATTATAAAAATATAATCGTTATCAATTATAAACCTTATCAAATCACCCCCGTGTTCTGCCTCAAAGTCTCAACAAAACAGTTCCATTATTTTACCTGGCTTCCGAGTTTCAGTAGAAAAAATTAACAATGTTGTTTGCAACTAAATAATTTTTGAGCTTTAATGTGTTTGTGATATTTGCAAGTAGATTGTATATTTGTATTTGACGCTTTTATGTAAATGTTTTGTTTGTGTATTTATTTGCAGGTATCGACACTTGCAGAGAGCCATTTCTTTGTGATTCTCTTTTGACGAGACCAATCCAAGTTACAGTACTGCGCATTTGTCTACAACTTACTGTCCCATATCTTTTTCGTCCATTGACATTGTTTTTAAAACCTTCAATAACAAACCTAACAAATCGACAGTCCCGAAAAACCATCTCAAATGTGCATGTATTGTATTTTTGCAATAAAGCTGTTTAAAGTTTCATTTGTGTATTTTAACTGTTTTTGAAATCAAGAAATGTTGTATTGTTAGATATATTGGCTATTTACTTAAATGGAGAAATACATTACCGAAAACAATAAAAATGCAGAGAAGAAACATTAAACACATCTCGTGCCAAACTAAAAATATGCACATCTGACATTTTTCTTTGGTACCGTCGAAATGTCGGGCGGCAGATATATTTTCTTTTTTAAAATTGAACATTTTTATTAACAATAATTTCATTCGGTATTTTATGATATTACCTAGCTTAGAATAAATAATAACAAAAGAAGTGCCTTGTGGGCGTGTTTCGTGATCCAAATATTTGCCTAATCGGTGCCTATATTTTCCTACAAACATCTTTCGAAATTCAAATGAGATGGAGATCTTCTATGTCAGGCTAGTGTAAGAGAGACGGAATGCTAGGCGGTTGGGCAACATGTAAAACTTGTTTCATTTGGGAGGAACTCGTTATGTTATATTGTTTATTCTATGGTACGTAGTGTTATTCCTTGTTGGCAATCTAACAATAAAGATGAGCGTTTCTTATTTCATGTCCATGTAGCTCGTAATTGTTATTTAATGATGTTTGAGGTTCCTTAGAAATCATCCCTGTGTCATTTTTATGTAAAAAAAATCATTTAAGATATCATTATACTTACCTTCTTTAACTTTGACATTAGGTTCTAGATATTATACTTTATGTAGAAGATTTTTTTGAGATGTAATTATGCATGTTATTGTTATAGGTATTATATCTGCAAGCAGTAGTAGCCCAAACAACACAACAATCACATCTCGAACGGAGCATGCGGCGCAACTCAGTGTTCTGTTTGGGAGAACCAAAAGACAAGAACAATGGTGAAGGAACCCAACAACATCAACAGTTCTGGAAAAGATACTCCAAGGGTTCATAGTAAAATGAAGATAAATAAAAAAAAATCATATGATAATATATTGGTAATCTAATGCCCCCACTAACTAATCCAGCGAATGGGTGCATTGGCACTGGTATGGTATTGTGAATGAAAGCGGTGAACATGTTCATCTTGGGTCCGGGTCAGGAGTGCGGTTCAGTAAAATCACCTCACTACCCACACACCGCCACTTCCCAAGGTTCGCCATTCTGAGTGTTGTTTCTTTTGGTCAAGCCCATTATTTATTTATTTATTGATTTTCGGGAAATCGACAGTTTACATTTATTTCAGTTTGTACATAAATATTATATAGCCAAAATACAACCAATTATGGATTTCCTCATTGTGCCTATACCTCTACTGAGACAACATAATAAGGAATAAGTAAATTAAATTTTGTAAGAAAGAAATATGAATTCAAAAATTAATACAGAACAAAAGTTTTTTGATGTTTTGTTTTTGTGGTGGACAGCATTGCAGTGCTGCACTGCAATGCTGTCCGAAACGATGGCTAAAAAGGGAGCTAGCGCAACACGGCAAAACACCCCAAAAACAAATAACAAAAAATACTTTTGGCCGTGAAAATCTTAAATCATATAAAACGAAAAATGTACAAAACAATACATTTATAGCCATGGAGAGAGGTTGTAGATATAAATCAAATCATAATAGAAATATAAAAATAGAGACATAAGTCACAAAAAATTACTCTACAAGCTTAACAAAATAGGAATTATAGATATTGCTAAAACCTGAATTATAGTATTATGTTCAAAAGTTTAGTTAACCTTTCCTCATCTGTGATGTGTATTTACTACACATTGCTTCTAATAACTTTAATAACTCTATAAATATAATAAATTCTGGGTTCAGATTTTAGGTATTCCTTCGTTATACATTTATGAACTGAATTAAAAAATAATATATTACATAGTTTTCAAATTCAATTAAAAATCAGAGTTTTTTGTTAAAAATCGGGAACAAATACACCAATACAATCAACCGTGTGATACTAAATACGCGAAGAGTGGGCGAGGAAATGATACGCTATTGATGTCCCGCTTTAATTTGCTCTGCGGTAACATGAGACATCCACACTTCTGCAGATGTAGTTTTTCATTTAGACCATCGATACCTACGACCGCACAGCTGTGTTTGTGCCAGCTGCCAGCTGCGCCGCTACTCGCTAGTCAGTTGGCCGCAGTTGGCCGCGAACCGTCGATAGATGTGGACCCCTCGCACGTTTCTTTAGCATCTGCCGATGGTTTTTTCATGTTTTCAGCAATTAAATTACAATTATTATCACTTTTGATATAAAATATAATAAACATAATCGATTAGCTATGAATATTCATATTTTTCCGATATTAAATCGCTTATTTTGAGATGTGTATTGACTACACAGCACCGTAACGCGTGTATTTTTTTAGCACAGTAAGGGAAAGGTTAATAAAAAATAAATTATTTTTACAGGAAAACTGCCAAACTAGGGGCAAAATTTTATCTTGCTAATAAACTTTCTCACATTTATCCCACCATTTTACTACATATATCATGCATTCAAAATACATATAACATAAACGCAAAAAAAAACATTATTCCATTCTTTGTGAGCAACAAATTTCCGTAGAAATAATGGATTTTCCATCATTGATCATTGGTTCCTGAAGATATCTGGGATGTTTTTAATTTCTTTAAGTCTCTTATCCAATTTCCAACATCTACAAGGTTATTCAATTGTATATTTAAGCGTAGTTATTTTCACAAAAACATATATATTGCAGATCTCTCAGAGAAGGGTGATCGTTATCTTAAATGCATTATTTGAAGTTATTGATGTTCGTTTTGGCATTGTTCATATGATCATTTGATCAATGTACGTATTGTTTTTTTTTCAGGTAGCTTTAATATGAAGACTGTAACCATCAAGGTGGAACCAGAACCCCGAAAAGATGAAAGGGGAGTTCCTTATAAAATTGAAATTGAGCTGCCGGGTGTTAAAAATGAAAGCTCGAAATGCTCTGAAAGAATTACACAGACAGCAGTTAAAAAAGTATATTTTTTTGATTCAACAACTCGTGCTATTTATTATTTAACAATTGCTACTTTTTATTACTTAAGTTTTATTACACATGTTCAGTTTTATATGTAATAATTTTCAGGCTTATTGAAAGATCTGAAGAAGCATACTGCGGGAAAACGATTATCGTGTCCCCATTGTAACTACTCGTGCACTTATAAGTCAGAGTAAGAACAGCACTTGCGCACCCATACTGGAGAAAAACCTTTTTCGTGCTCTAGTTGCAACTATTCATGTTCTCGAAAGGTTTATTTGTCTACACACATGCTGACGCACTTTGCAGAAAAACCTTTTTCGTGTTCCGATTGTAACTATTCTTGTTCACGAAAGGGACAATTGACCAGACACATGCTAACTCACAGTGGAGGAAAAGCTTTGTTATGCTCCGATTGTAATTATGCATGTTCTCGAAAGTGTGATTTGTCAAAACACATGTTGGAGCACAATGGAGAAAACCTTTTTACATGTGGCGATTGTAACCATTCTTGCTCTCGAAAGGGTGATTTGAAGAGACACAAGCTGACTCACAGTGGAGAAAAACCTTTTTCATGTTCTAACTGTAACTATTCATGTTCTCGAAAGGAACAATTGAGGAGACACATGCTGACTCACACTGGAGAAAAACCTTTTTCATGTTCCGATTGCGAATATGTATGCTCTCGAAAGGGTGATTTGAAGAGACACATGCTGACTCATTGTCGAGAAAAGCCTTTTTCATGTTTCGATTGTAAGTATTCATGTTCTCAAAAGGGACAATTGAAAAGACATATACTGAGTCACAGTAGAGAAAAATCTTTTTCATATTCCGACTGTTACTTTTCACGCCCTCGAAAGGTTTATTTGTCGAAACCCATACTGGCGCACAGCGGAGCGAACCCCTTTTCATGTTCCGATTGTTACTATTCATGTTCTCGAAAGGAAAATTTAACGAGACACATGCTGACACACACTGGAGAAAAACCCTTCACATGTTCCGATTGTAACTATTCATGTTCTCGAAAAGGAGATTTGAAGAGACATACGTTTACTCACAGTGGTGAGAAACCTTTTTCATGTTCCGTTTGTAACTATTCATGTTCTCGAAAGGAACAATTGATGAGACATATGCTGACTCACAGTAGAGAAAAACCTTCCTCATATTCCGACTGCAGTTAAAAATATTATTTAATTGGTAAATTGACGTAACACACGTTTGAGAAAAACCTTTTTCATGTATCGACCGTAACTATTAATGTTCATGAAAGGGAGATTTGACGAGACATTCAGACGCACAGCACCTTCTCATGATCTGTATTTAACTATTTATGTTCTCAAAAGGGACAATTTATGAGAAACGTGCTGAATCACAGTGGAGAAAAACCCCGTATTTATTTCGAGAACAACTATTCGTGTTATGGAAACGGAGGTTTGATGACCAAAGTGGATGCAAATGTGAATGGTAGAAGAAGTTTATGTCTCCCAAGGAATACATGCCAAGATCGTTTGAACCAAATACTTGAGTCGGGTCATGTTAAGAGTCAGAACAAAGGAGTATGTATGTGGCGATGTTTGAATGTGACAAGACATGTGTGACAATGTGTTTTCTGTTGAGATCCATTCTTACTGCCTATCTCTGCGGAGAAACGGTGTCATGGTTAGTTAATTATTTAAAATCCGTGGTAAACTTTTAGGATCACTTGCTACGCTCAATACAAATATATTTTTTGATAAACCCTTTAATTTAACTGAATTTCTTTAAAAGTTATCTATTTGCAAAACGGGGTGAATGGAAAAAAATTGCATTTAAAACGATAATAATGTTGAATGATATTTTTTGTATGGAAATGTTTTCCAATTATTTCTGTCTACACTACGATATTTTGTTATGTCGGCATTCCTGTTATTTCGTATATAGTATAAATTAAAATTACATTGTTAAAAAACTTGCCTCAAAACCTTTTTAGATTTTATATCGGTAATACTGACATACCAAACTGTCAATATGGCCGTCATCCCATACGAAAGAAAATTTTACATAAAAAAAATACATGATTTCACTTCAAAATTTTAGTAATTAAATAGATAGAGCTTTCTTTTATTTAGTCATCATTTATCAGTAGAAGACTTATTAAAAAATTTAAATAGTCCGTGCGTGCGAAATCACCTCGAAGGCGCTGTACACATTTATAATACATTTCTACAATGATCTATGTTATTACTAACTATATATGGAGATAATATACAGTAACATACTTACCCGGTAGGTTACTTGAGATTAACGCTTAATTAACATTAACTAATTGTTTATTAGCGAAATTAAGATACAGGATTTAGGAAATAATTGGACTTTCTCTCAGGGATGGTATATTTAATTAAAGGGTATTACAGCTTATAAGATAAATTTTTAGTTTAGACCTGAAATCTGTTTGACTAGTGATGGATATTAGTTCCAGAGGGAGTTTATTCCAAGCCTTCGGCCCAGATACTCCGAAAGTGCGAACACCACACTTAGTATATGGCTTGCGCTTAGGTTTTATCAATCTGCCCATAGTTGTGCAGTATGATGGCGTACTTTTTCGATTTGGAAAACTATATCAATATATTATAGTTTCTGTTGTTAGGTTCAGTATGGTGAAGTCCTAAGAAGAATTGTATTAAGATAAATAATCGAATTTATTAAGTAATTTTACATTAAAAAATTAGAAATTATTGTTAAAACTAGATTAAGACGTTAGATATAAAGATTGAAGAAAAATTTCCTGATTAGCATTAATTGTTTTAAATAATTAAAAATAAAGTATTATAAATCTTTTGTTTCCCTTTCCAATCGGCTTTCAACTGTTAGTACAAACCTTATGTCCCCAATATTGTTTTATGCATACGCAAAAAAGCAGTGTTCATATGTGATAATTATGTATTTGTGTATATGTATATATATTTATTTTTATTTATTTTATACCCAAACGCACTCAAGACCACACCCTGCATAGTTTTCCTTATTTGATAATTTATTATATATATTGTACAAAAAAAATGTATATCTATATGGGACGTGTGGGATTGCACTAACCTCCCCACATCCTGGAATAAAATATTATTATTATTATATTTCAATTTTTCGTATTGTACAAATTGTTAATATTAAACAAAGAATTTATTTCACGTAAAAGGTAAGTATCCATACCAATATATCTATTAATCACTACCCGTGTTGAAACAAAAGTGTTGAAACAAAACTAGGTTAAAAACTATTTATAGGTTTGTTAAATTCTCATTTTCAAACCATTTGTTTCATACAAAAAGCCCGATGGTATTGATCTCGTGAATGGTTTATTTATGGTGGCAACTGATCTCGTGAGTGGAATTTTCAACATGTAATGTAATTATTTTGTATTAAACTTTTACTGTAAGACAATACAAAGTTATGTTCACTGCGGTAATATGATTTGAAACAAAAAATTAAACTAAAAAAAAAATGGTAACAAAAGTTACCATCTTTTACGTGAACCCAAAAAACAATTTATGGTATAATATATTTATATGTTCCAAATTATCAGTTCAAAATGTATGTTGTGGAAATGTTAGTTAGTCCATGAACAATATAATTTTTCATCCACGATTAATGATCTTGTTCTTCGTGAATCACGGTAGATTTTTTTTTATTTTTTATATTAACTCCACACAGGAGGCCCTGAAGAAAATAATTTCCCTCAGGGCCTATGTCATCTTTGGGGATGCTGTGTGGAGGGTCTTTTTGTGGAGAGGAAGGAGTGAACATGGGCCTTGAAGAGTCCCATGTTGTAGGAGCATTTACGCAGCACACCTCTGCAATACCAGGGCAGGTATTCCATCAGGTCCACTAGCTTTGTTAACATCGAGCCCCCGTATAACGTGGAGTACATCCCGATGCCGGATCCTCAGCTTTTTTATATAGAAGCCGCAGTGAGGAACCGACGGCGGAACAGCACCTCCGTCATCGAGGGTCGAGTTTTCCGCAAACATTTTCCCTAATAAGTTAGCCCTTTCGGTGGCGGTGTTTGCTAGTGAGCCGTCAGGTCTGGTAAGAGGTGGCAAACTGGGTTTGCGAAAATTCCGACCTATTGAGCCCGCAAGCGACCAGAATGCTCTGCTGCCATGCGGGCAGGCAGCCAGCTTTTTGCTGATCTGCAGGTCGTGTTCGAATTTTGACCTATTAATGATTCTCTTGCATTCCTTTGCCGATTTGTTGTATGCTGATCTGCTTTCGGGCGTTCGAGATGTGTTGTAGGCTCAGTAAGCCGCGTTTTTCGTCGAACTACTTCGGAGCATTGTCGACTGAACCACGGCTTTGAGCCCACACCAGTTTCTTTAGTAGTCGATTGTATGAAGCCATCCATCGCCGATTTGATGACTTCCCCAATCTCCTGGGCACATCTTGAAGGGTCCGAAGTCCGAAAACAAACAGCTGATATAATAGTGTTCACATAAAAAATGGAATGTGCATGTAAAAGCCTTTTAGATCAATAAAAGTTATAGCGTGTAAAACTTTTTAACTGAAAATACTTAACATACGTGTTATGTCTCTGCTTTACTTGCAGATTTCTGTGTTGGGAACTCTTTGATAAAGTAAAAGGTTATTTTACTATAATTGTGTTTATTTACTTAACAATTAATATGTCGGGATTTAGCTACACTGTTCATTACCCGAGGGTTGGTAATTCTCTCTTTCTAGAAGCTTGCTGTCTGTCAATAATATCCCACAGGCAATTGCTACACTCAAGCGACATCTGTCGGACTCTGGAGTAAGCTTTATGACTAGTGCCATCTATCGCTTGAATACCCAACTTATTACCATACATCACATGTTAGAAGTGCATCTTATTGTGGTCATATATTCACTACTTGAAATATTTGGGTTATTGTTTGTAGCAGTACACGTGGGATCTGCTACACTGTCAAAAGAATCCACATTTTTTAAAATCTTGGCAATCAATTCACCAGTTAATTGTGAAGACACAGAATCGGGTATGTGTCGGTCATCCACCATCTTGCGTCACTTAACATTCTTTACTTGTAACAGTACCTATTCTTTTATATTTGGTTTTTTACCCAGCCGGGCTTTTACATTGTTATACTAATTTGAACTTCATATTTCATTTGCAATTAATAAAAAGCAGTCGTATAATATGTAATTTCAATAGAAGACACCTGCAATATTTTACATAGACCTGGATGTTGTCCATAAGTGTAAGTATGACGAACAACACCAGAGGACGAAGGCCTGACCCCTGGAGAACTCCAACATATTTATTCAAATTAAATAATAATTAAACCTTCTAATTTAAAATTAAACAATAACTTTGTAAACATCACTTATACTATAAGTGATGTTTACAAAGTTATTGTTTAATTTTAAATTATAATGTCACATCACAAAGTAACCGCTTCATATGAAGAAAAAAATTAAACCTTCAGTTAAATAACCGTAAAATTAAGTGATATGAAAGGATTAGAAGGAGGTGTAACTAACTAGGTACTTATAAATGAAAAAAACAAACTAAAAGCAGCTATTACTCGTAGTTAAAAGAATTAGATTATATATTATGTAATAAGATATTAAATTTACTCACAATTTAATCACATTTTCGTATTTCTCAACTAAATTATTTAACTGTAAGACACTGGTGTTTGTAGGTGTGCAATATTTCTGAACTCTTATTTAGAAGTATGAATTGTTTCTTATTTCAATGTTTTAAGCCTTGAAAATGAGAGTTGGAAACCAACGGGCATAGAATATTCTCGTGGCAATTCACACAATTCAGGAAGAACTTCTCTAGTTTATATGTTTTTAGCAGGGTATACTGGTAAGGGATGAAACAGCTGTACTTTATCTGCATGTAGTGGAGTATTTTTTATATTTACCGGAAAGATCTCTTGTTTATATAAGTTCGATTAAAATCTATCTAGTTCAAAATAAAACTTGTGAGTGGCGACAACTCAGTAAGGTAATTACAATTACCACTTAAGGCCCCGTAGTAGGCTTTCGAAGACGGTTTAAAAGGGAGATATCGTCACCTTAAAGCAATAGTGGGATATCTTCGAAAAATACACTTTTGAGATAAGTATGCAGTTCGATGTAAAATTGTGAGCTCTACATGATGCATTACTGGGATATTTTGTAAAAAAAAATGCCAGTGTTACAAGTAAAATCTCAGTATTGAAATGTTCGGTCACTCAGAGCAACACTGAGATATTGATGTTGTCCCACTGTTGCTTTCAAAAGGTCGTTTGAAATACTGAAATAAATTCATTGTCTCACTGTAGCTCTATAGTTTTCAACAATTTGGGTGATCTTGGAAGAGAAACACAAGGAAACTGAAGGTGAATACTGGTCAGGAGTATGTAACAAAGTCAGGAAAGATATGCAGAGCAAATCAAATTATACCTGTACTGTGTACTAATTGTAAATACAAATGTTCAGAATCTGTTTTGGAAGCTGGTTATGATTCCATGAATCCTAGCTATTAGTGGTTATTATTTTGAGAGAGATGGACATAACATACGTGTATGTAAGATTTTTTATAGCAACCTTAGATATTAGCAATAATACCATAAGCACTGCATTAAAAAAGAAAACATACAGCTTCCTGCAAAAGGATGATTTAGTTGATGGTGTTATGAATCACATCAACAGCTTTAGTAGAGTGGAATTGCACTATTGTCGTGCAGGATCAGCTCTGATCTCCAAATATCCAAAAGATGTACAATTTCTACAAATTGAAGTGTTTCTCGGTAGGTAATATCCATGTTACACACTCTACATACAGGAAAATATTCAATACCAAATTTAAAATATTTTTTTTAAAACCAAAAAAGAACCTTTGCGCATTTTGTGTATATTACAACTATAGTACTGCAAATGAGAAATTATAAAAAAATAATAATATTCTGAACACATTCAGAATGTAAAGCTATCTCGACAAGAAAAAGATAAAAACATTACCAAGACCACTGATGATACTGTAGTTGCCATTTGGGACTTTCAAGCTGTTGTGCCGTTGCCGAATGGCAATATATCTATTTTTTATAAGAGCAAGTTAAACGTTATAACTTCTGTATTTACAATACCAAAACACGACAGGGCCATTGTTACATGCGGCATGAGGGTGTAGCTAAAAGAGGCGCAATTGAAATGTCTACCTGCGTGTACACATTTTTAAAAGACCTATGCCGAGGGAAATGGGAAGTAATCTTTTATTCTGATAACTGTGTGGTACATAATAAAAACAATTTTTTATTTTCCATGTACATGCATGCACTATGAACACTTGATATTCAAATCAATACCCATAAATATCTAATTGTTGGGCACTCAGAGAACGAAGGAGACTCCATTCATTATTGCATCGACAGAGAAAAGGTCAGAGTTTTAAAACAAGGCCTAATATTTATTCCAATGGAGTTAGCGATGATCATAAAGTGTTCCAAGAAGAATGAACCTCCTTATATTTTAACAGAAATGGAAACAACGGACTTCATTGACTGGAAGAAGGTATGTGAGAAGACTGGAAAAAATTTCTCAATAATCATGGACAATAATAAATGTATTTGGAATAAAGTTAAGATTTTACAGATCACTAAAGATGAACCATAGTTATCAAATACAAAAGCACCTACACCGAGGGTCCATTCAATCAGAGTATTAATGTGAGAAAGCGATTAAAGAATGTTCGGAATGAGAATAGTACCAGCTTATACAGTTCCACCTACAATTCCACCGAATAAAAATCGTGATTTCTTATTTCTTTGCCAAAGTGGTGTTATACCAAAAAAACCTCATAATTTTTTTGAATGAATTAAACTGCCAATACAGACCGCGATGTACAAGAAGAAAATAACGATGAAGGTTCATTGTAGCTTTCCAGGGAATCAACACATATTTGTTTTATTTTTTGGTTCTTAAAGTTTTCTGTAAAAAAAAATTAAATACTTTTTATTCTGAAGGTTTTCTGTTATTTTTGATACTTACCTACTTTTTATTCTTGATTTTCTGTTAATTTTGTTACATACTTTTAATCTTAAGGTTTTCTGTTATTTTTGTTACATACATTATATCACGCTTCTCATAAATAAATTTATAAGCACAAATATATATTTTTTTCATCTTTATTCCACCTTACTCCCATACAATTGTCGTATTGATAAACTATAGGAGTGAGTGGGTGTGTACTGTTGAAAATGTATTTATGATTATTAACAGCATGGAAAAACATGCAGAAATGAGAATTATTAATTATTTTAAGCAATAATTATTTGCCTGAAACAGTCGTCCACATTGAAAAAATCTCCCGAGAAACAATTATTAATTCATTTATCCATCTAAACTCGTAATATTATTACTATGCTACACTGAGATAATTTGAGATGATTACCAAACACTCCACTCAACAGTGAGATATTTCCAGATTTACGTATACTTTGTCAAAATTAGTATGAAAAAACTAATTATTTTTCTATTATTACAATTTTGTGTTGAAGTTAAATAATTTACCTCTCTTATACGATATCATTAATCTGCAAGATTAGTTAATTTGATGCTGCTAGAGCTCACGCAAACCTAAAAGTCTTATTATCTCAGAACAGCATTTTTTAAGATATCCCACTATTGCTTTAAGGTGACGATGGTATGTTGGTATTTTTTTTAATCATATCACTTGCAAGGGCTCCCGCCAGCGAGTAACTCGACAGAAGTATAAAGTATCTCTCATAGCGATGATAGGGACTGACTGATATACGGGTCATACCAAGAAGAATATAATCATTAGAAAATATTAACATTCTGCTAATATTAATTATACAAGTGCGACAATATAAGTGATGTCAGTTTATTACAACATACATAGGTATAGGATAAAGAGACAAAGGACGGGAGTAGATGGGAAGGTGGCCTTAACCGTTAGATGGCCTTCATCTATCAAGCGACTTTATTTTGCTGATGATTTCCTTATATATTTATCACACAAAAATCTATCGCGCGCTGCGAAAGAATTGAATTTGGCTTTACATAATATTAAAGTTTGGTTGTTGACTAATGGGATGAATTTAGCTACGTCTAAAACCAAAGTAGTGGCTTTTACGCGCAAAAGAAAAATACCCCCCTTTTCTGTCCGCTTTGATAATGTCCCTCTTCAAATCGTTAAGCAAATTAAATTTCTTGGACTACTTTTGGATCATAAACTTTCCTGGCTCCCGCATATTCAGAACATTTCGGCTAGGTGTGAAAAGGGGCTAAATATTATGCGAGCTGTTTCCAGAGTGTGGTGGGGATCTCATCCTACTACTCTTAAATTAATGTATGGTGCTCTAGTGCGAAACCATTTGGATTATGGAACATTTCTTTTCGATACTCTTCCTAAATATTTGTACAAAAAACTTGAAAGAATTCAGTCCAAAGCGCTCAGAATAATTATTGGAGCGATGAAATCTTCTCCAATTAATTCTCTCCAGGTAGAATGTGTTGATCTCCCTTAATTTTTAGGAGACAATTCCTGGCTGATAAATATATTTTTAAATCTTTTTCTGTATCGCGTCACCCTTTAGAACAAAGCCTTGATTATTTGTTCAATAACTTAAATAACGAAAAAAGATCGACAGATAATAATCGACTTCCTCTCCTTCTAAAAAGTTTTCTTTTATTCAAATCTCTGTCTTCTTCCTTCCAAAATCTACAAAAAGATCCTATCCTTCCTATTTTCACCATCCCATTTGATTCTATCAATTATATCCCCAACGTTATAACTTCAGACTTCCGAACTGATATTTTAACCTCATCTAATCAAAATGTTGAGGAAAAATTTAAAAACATTGGTTCCACGGCAAGAAAAAATCCAAAAGATTTATATCCTGTATCTCGAGAATGAGAATTGGTCATTGCTCCATTGCATCCAATTTGTTTAAAATCCGGGTCCTAGATAGTCCACTCTGCCAGTGCGGCATGGAAAATGAGACTATTGATCGTGTTTTCTTTAATCGTAAAAATCATTTATCTTTCAAAGGCATTTATCGTTTACTTATAAAAATCACCCACCAATCTCCCCTTAGTATTCCTAATTAACTTTCTCTCAACAATTCTCGCATTTTCTCAGTTCATTACAAGTTCATAGACTTGAATGACTTCAATATTTGAGATTTCCTAATCCTGTATAGATTTCTCATAAAATTAAAACCATCTCCCCTAACTTGAACGGCACATAGCACTCTTTTTAGGGTGAATTGCCTAATACAAAAAAAAACTTATTTTATCGTGCGTTCATTTTGCAATGTATATTTGTTATTATTCTTTATGTATATCTGTTTGATTTCTAAACATAATAAAATTATTTAAACTAACCCAAATATTCCAGCAAGTTTTTTTTTATTTTGTTTTAGGCCACTGAGCGTACCCAGTTTTTTTTTATTATCTTTCCTCCCCATTGTATAAAAATAGGAATTTAAAAAAAAAACGATTACGTAAACTGATTTTAGTTGAAAAAATTTCACAGAACAGAGCGGCACTAAGGTAAAGATCGTCTTCATTCCGCCAGCGCCGGGCGGTAACTAAATACAAAAGCGTGAAACCCTTAAGCTCGGTCCAGACATGTTCTTTTGTCCGTACCGTACCTCCGTTTCGTACCAGCGTCGCGATCAAGAACGCTAGTTTGGACGCCCGTTCGGTACGGTACGGTGGTACGGCATCTCGATACGGATAGAGGTACGCTCCGATCCATCGCGAGTCGGTTTTTCGGCCCGTTCAAAGGCGATACGGTACGGGTCTGCGCCAGTCTGGACGTGTTCGCGGCGTCTTACATCTTTCTCTGTTTTTGAACAATTCTAACTCCCACCAACGTCGCCTTTTTTGTTTTTTTTTCGTTATATTATTGTGAATAACAATGAAGGACGCGCAAGCAATCGTCAAATTCTCAAACACTTCCGCAGTCGACGACATGGTGGGAGGAAATGGACACGCGATGATCGCAGCGACGTTACGGAGATACGGGCTCTTGATCGCGACGCGGATACGAAACGGAGGTACGGTACGGACAAAAGATGATGCGTCCAGAGTTTTTGGATCGCGACGCTGGTATGAAACGGAGGTACGGTACGGACAAAAGAACATGTCTGGACCCAGCTCTACGTAGGCGGCATAGAGTTTATTTCGCAATGGCAAATTCAATGTTTACCTCCCCGAAAATCGATCAATATTCGTAAAAAATAAACAACGCGAAAATGAATATTTTGTGAAGTTCTGGTACATATATGAAAATTTCCTCTGATAATCGAATAAAAAATGAATTTCCCACATTATACAATTAAAAAAATATCCGAAAATGGGTTTGTAAATGGGATATTTTGCACTAGACAGTTTTTTTAGGCCTGATACTTTATTTTTTTCTAGGCTTCTAAAAGGTCTTATCAAAAAAATGATCGTTTGCTAACAAGCCCAAGATGTGTTCTACTTGCAGTATTTAATTAGCATCTGTAGTATTTCTAAGCAATCAAATTTTCAAACCAAAAACATCTGATTTTGCATTACTTGGTATTGGATCGCCTTAACATGTAATTTTTGGGTTATGTAATATAATGTGTATTTTTTTGGGTTAGCTGGAAGAAATAGGATGTAACCTATAAGCTATACTCTGTATTTTTGTGCGATAATTTTTTTTTTTAATTTTTATAATTTTTTTAGATCTTGACCTTCTTTCCTTTAACTCAGTTAACATCTCACAGATGTCGGTCGCATTGTTTACAAGTGACGGATTTTGATCAGGAATTTTTTTTTGCATTTCTTTGAATGCCTGCAATTCACCTTCAAAGGTGCCAGTTTTGGCAGCTGCCGCTGCCGAAATGCTGCCAATTGCGGCCAAGATTTCACATGATATTGGAGTGATTTTCTCTATTTAGTCCATGTTAAGGCGATGCACTACGTAGTGTAATATTTTGAATTGAGCCACTATCAATAACACCCCTAACGTAGATGGCGATAAAGTTTAAATTCCCGCTTAAAACCATTTGCCTGTTTTGATTTATGCAAGAAAAAAACATGGCCAAAAAGTGCCTTTTATTTTATTTTGTGGATGTTCAGGCATAAATATTGTCACATAAATATTTTGTGACATGTGCAGTTCTTGCCTATTTAGGTTATTTTGTCTATGGTGTTTTTTTGAAGTTTGGAAATATTTTTTGAGGAAGAAAAGACAGTTTTGTTGATGGTCACTTCGTCCCCGTCAGCTTGGGCTAGCTGCACGCGGATTTGGTCACTCGCCATTTAAAGTGTTTTAATCTGAGTTAATCGTGTGATTATTAGTTGTTATTATCTTTTAAAAAGGGCGCGGGGTGTTTTTCCTAACACGAATAGTTCGTCTAGGTTTTTATTTTGGTAAAATTTCGATCGCGCTGGCCTCGCTGATTATGAATATTTTTTAGATAAAACCTTTAGATTCACCTTAATTACTGTACGACACAACTTTTAACCTTCGGGGAGGTGGAAAATATTGCAATAAAAATTTCAATTACGTAAAACTAAAATTAGCTTTCGTTTTGCGAAACGAGACCGTCCATTTTCAAACTTTATTGTCAAATGTCATTTTGTTTTGTTGGTATTTCTGTTACTATAGGAAGAAACGAACGGCTAGAAGTAGCTAGAGACAAACGCGCGGGCGTTTTTTTTAATGTTAAAAAATTCCGTCAAATTAGTATTTACCTAATATGCATGCATTGTGTGCGTTATGATTGAAATTTATTAGCTGGATTTTATTTTTTTACGTTCAAATTTTATTTAAGTTAACTATTTCTGCGATGTTGAGCGGCTACGCTAAGTTTGTGTAACATGGTTTATGATGAAAAAGAAAATGCCCCCTTTACACCGCCTGCTCGCGTCAAGGCAAGAAAAACATCCCAGTTTTCAATTAGTTTAGCGGCTACGCTAGGTTTGTGTAACATGGTTTGTGATTCAAAAGAAAGTGTCCCTTTTATACCGCCTGCTCGCGTCAAGGCAAGAAAAACATCCCAGTTTTCAATTAGTTTAGCGGCTACGCTAGGTTTGTGTAACATGGTTTGTGATTCAAAAGAAAGTGTCCCTTTTATACCGCCTGCTCGCGTCAAGGCAAGAAAAACATCCCAGTTTTCAATTAGTTTAGCGGCTACGCTAGGTTTGTGTAACATGGTTTGTGATTCAAAAGAAAGTGTCCCTTTTATACCGCCTGCTCGCGTCAAGGCAAGAAAAACATCCCAGTTTTCAATTAGTTTAGCGGCTACGCTAGGTTTGTGTAACATGGTTTGTGATTCAAAAGAAAGTGTCCCTTTTATACCGCCTGCTCGCGTCAAGGCAAGAAAAACATCCCAGTTTTCAATTAGTTTAGCGGCTACGCTAGGTTTGTGTAACATGGTTTGTGATTCAAAAGAAAGTGTCTGTTAAATAACTGTTAGACTGTTATTTACAGACTTGGTGGAACACAATAATTATAACGCGTGTTCCAATATAATGATTTATTAACAATTAAGTGCGGATTGTCTACGTCTTATCTCTGAGCTGTCGGTTTGGGTAAAGAGGGCGAGCAGATGCATCCGTCATCTTTTATACCCCTATCAGTCATCTCGCTCTTACGCATTCAACAAGCAGGCGTACCACCAAAAACCTTTCTTACATCCTCCCCTACTAAAATTGAATGCCCCTATCTATATATATCATACCCTATTACTACATATTTCATTTACAATTTTATTTTATATATTTCATTTACTAAACAATTAACACAACATATTTTTTTTTATAAAATTAACTATCATATGCCGCGTTTCTTTCTGCTTCCCTTCTCTTGTCTCGTCGCCCGTCCACTCCTCCTCCTGGACTGCGAGGTCCTCATCTTGGCCGAAGTCTTCCCTGCCATGGGTTAGACCTGAAACATGGAGAAACAGTATTAGAGTCACTTCTATTACGTAACATACCTGAGAGATTAACTTCATCCGTCGACAGTTCCCTAGTGTCAGACGTACCGACTTCCGGCTTATCTCCCTCCTGCCATGAAACATGTAATTTCTTTATCTGGTCTAAATGTCTTTTCCACACCATATTAGACTTGTTAATTTTTATGATATATATTTTCCTACCTTTTTTTTTAACAATAACCCCAGGGACCCATAACCTATTACCCTGAGCTCTGAAATCTCTAGTCATCACTTTCTGACCTATATTCAAATCTGACTTATTTCTACCCTTATATTGTCTTTTCTGATTGACTTGACTCTGAATAACCTTTCTTATTACTTTTTGTTGACGAGTAGAACTTGAAGTATTCGTTCTTTCCTCAACCTTCCTAGGAATCAGAGAGTCAAATACTGTTCTAATTTTTCTTCCCATTAATAATACAGATGGTTCACACCCTGTTGTTGCATGAACGGTATTTCTATAGTCAGTTAAAAAGTTACCTAACTTTTCTTTATAATCTGAAGGAAATTTATTATTTTTACAAATTTTTTTAAGAAAATTTTTACAGGTTTTAACAGCATTCTCAGCTTGCCCATTGCTACTCGGGTGGTTAACTGGACTAGTAATAT
This sequence comes from Hesperophylax consimilis, assembly GCF_061612785.1. Taxonomy (NCBI): domain Eukaryota; kingdom Metazoa; phylum Arthropoda; class Insecta; order Trichoptera; family Limnephilidae; genus Hesperophylax; species Hesperophylax consimilis. Next base: position 13,987,670 of record NC_142852.1, read on the forward strand.
GTTTCATACCATTTTTCTTACAAAAATTTTCAAAATCCTCAGAACAAAAACACGTACCATTATCACTAACTAAAGTTGCTGGAAAACCAAATTGTGAAAATAATCTATGAAGTACTTCAACATTTTCTTTTGAAGACAGACTGTTCACTTCCAGACACTCGATCCACTTCGAAGAAGAGTCTATCACAATTAAAAAGTTTTTATTATGTAAGCTACCATGATCAATATGCACCCTGAACCATACTTCAGGTTCATAAGGCCATACTGCTAATGAACTCTTTTGTGATTCTGGTTTAATTTCTAAACAATCTCTACAATTTTCTGTTATTTTCTCCAAATCTAGATTAATTTTTGGCCACCAGACAAAGCTTTTCGCAATGCCTTTAGTCTTAAAAACCCCTAAATGAGATCTGTGTAACATCTTTAAAACTTCTTGTCTTAAAGACTCAGGAATAACAACTCTATGTTGATATAAAATACACCCATTTATCAATGACAATTCCAACCTTTTTTCCCAAAAAACTCTAATAAAATTAACATTTTGTGCCTTTTTTACTGATGCTGGCCAACCCTCGATAAGAAATTGTTTTACTTGACTTAAAATTTCGTCCTTTTCGGTCTCACTTCTTATCACGTCTAAAGACAAAATAAACCCGTTATTTTCAAAATAATTAATGTAACCAGACTCTATATTATCTTCACAGCTAACCTTTTCAATTGGACACCTGCTCAGAAAGTCTGAACAATTATTTTTCGACTTTACGTATTCAATCGTAAAATTGAACGATCCTAACATAACTGCATAACGCTGTAATCTTGACGCCGCAATCTTAGGAATTTCTCTATTCTGACCGAAAATTCTGACCAAAGGCTGGTTATCTACAGCTAAAATAAATTCTCTGCCATACAAATATTGATAAAACTTCTTAATCCCAAAAATTATAGCTGTTGCTTCAATATCCAAAATCGAATAATTTTTTTCCGCTTTATTTAAAGTTCTGCTTGCGAACCCTATTGGTCTTTCTACGCCGTTTTTAAATACATGGATTAACGTTGCTCCGATCCCATTCAAACTTCCATCCGTGACAAGTTTCACAGGAATATTCTCGTCGAAATGCGTTAAAATCCTATCCGAAGTTAATATTTTTTTTACTATCGCAAAACTGTTTTCTTGTTCTGTATCCCATTGAAACTTAACATCTTTTTTAAGTAAATCGTATAATGGTGACAATATATCTGCCATGTTTGGAATAAAATTACGATAATAACTAACCATACCTAACAAACTTCTCAATTTATTTAAATCACTAGGCGCTGACGCGTTTAAAATGGCTTCTTTATTCCGCTGACACGGTTGAATCCCTTGCTCACTTATTTTATAACCTAAAAATTCAATAACTTTTAAATTGAATTCACACTTTTCACTATTCACCGTTAAATTACAACTTTTTAACCTATCTAAAACGAGACACACGTTTTTTTCTAAGTCGACTTCATCTTTTCATATAACAATAATATCATCCAAGTAGAACGTCATGTTCCGTAATCCTGATAAACAATTTGCCATTGCTTTAGCAAAAACTGCTGGCGCTGGTGATAACCCAAACACTAAACGTTTATATTGAAACAATCCCAAGTGGGTATTTATTGTTGTGAAACGTCTACACTCCTTTTTCAAAACAAACTGATTATATGCGGATTTTAAATCAATTTTAGCAAAAACCTTGCCTCCATTCACTTTGGTTAATAATTCCTCAATTCTAGGTAACGGATACTTGTCAATTAATAACTGATTATTCACTGTAGATTTATAATCACCACATAATCTAATGCTACCATCTTTCTTAATCACAGGTACGATTGGACTCGCGAAATCACTATACTGAACTTGTTCTATAATACCGTTAGAAAGTAAATTACTTAATTCTTTTTCAACTTTATCCTTCAAAGCAAACGGCATTATTCTGTGATTACGAAATATCGGTACAGCACAATCTTTTAAGGTTAAATTCACTTCGTACTTGTTAAACTTTCCTATTTTATCCGTAAAAACTTCTGGAAATTTTTTTACTAATCGCTCTTTTAATGTATTCTGTTTTACACAATTAACGATCCCCGCTATTCCCACGTTAAAGAGATTCATGAAATCACGTCCTAAAATCGAAAGTGACGAACTACGCACGACAATAATTTTTAGTCGGTGTTGTAGACCATTATACTCTAGTATCGGTGTGAAAGTACCTACCACACCAATGAGCGTATTGTCAAAACTCCGTAAGCTCACGTTTTCGTGCAATAACTCAATACTGCTGAATTTATTGAGATAACATTCTTCCGGAATTACGCTACAAGATGCTCCAGAATCTACCATGAATTTATTATTTATTCCGTCGAGTGAAACTTCTATATAATATGGCTCAATACTTAGTACATCACCAACCATTCCATCCGATAACAAAATATTCACGTTTTTACGTGTTGTCACCTGTTTACACTGTTTTGCTAAATGACCTTTAGTACCACAAATTTTACATACATAATTTTTGAATCTACATTCTACCGCCGTGTGATTATTATAACCACAAACCGTACAATTACGCTTTGTAACATGATGAATCGGCGAACGAGCCCGATTACAGCTACTGCTTCGCTTGAAACTATATTCATCTCTCTTTTTCACATGCGTATTAGGTGAGACACGACCTCCGCCGACTGTTAAATTAGCTAAAACTCTGTTATCAGCTGATTGAGATTGGGTTGATGCTACAAGTTCAATACACTCTGCTACTTGCACACATTTTTCGAAAGTATATGATTCACTATCGAGAAATAATTTTTCTCTAATCTTACCGGGTTTAAAACCTAATACAAAGAAATCTCTTAATTTCTCTGATAAACTATTCCCGAATTTGCAATTGCTAGAAAGAGATTTTAAACGAACAGCAAAATCGCGAACTGATTCGTCATTCCTTTGTTTAGCTGAATAGAACTGTGACCTTTCTTCAAAGAAACATTTTGTCGTACAACAATATTCATTGAGCTTAGATATTAAATCTTTTAAATCAACCTGTTCGAAAAACGAACAGGGGTTGGAATAGCCGACTCAAGGGCTATTCCACACAGATAACAAATAAATTAATTATACGGTTTTTGACAGGCGAATGCGGAAACACAATGCGTAACGTTACTTCACAAGCAACTTACCGGTGAAATGATGGTGAAATCTGCATCAGCCTCATCTGTCAGCACTGGAACTGAACTGTCGTTCGTTATCACTCGTTATTTTAGATTAAATTGCGATAATAAATACGTATTATGATTATTCCGATAACACAACCGGGGATCGATAATTGACAGGTCGAACCGTTTTTGTGCAACTGGCTGGGCTCACGGCTTTCCGTCGTTTTAGCTGACTTGTGCGAACTTAAACTAAACAGTTCAAATCCTGACGATACGATTGGTTAGTACACGGCCTGTCAAAAGCAATTGGCGTTACGGAACATTCCGCCCACCAAAATACAACAACGTGTATTTTAAATAAAATTTAGAAACAAAACGGGCAATGCTGTGGAACGTTGCGTGAACGAAGAAACAGTGAAAAGAGAGAAGAAAAAGAAAAAAAAAATATTAATAATAATAATGAAAATGATAAGAAAGAATGCGCCGCGGAAGCGAAAATGATTAGTCACATTGACTAGGCAATGGACATAATTTGGGTAATGGTCTCGTGAGAAGAGAACCATTCGATGTACGAACCGTAGCGATACGAACAACGCCGTCGGGGCCTGGATGGCAATGTTCTCGATGTAGAGCGTCTATCACAAGAGAAGTAAGCTTAGATTCGCGAGGAAATAGGGCAGGATGTTTATACTCGAATTCGAGCCCAGATTGAGATAACCTGCCACCCACCCTGAGCACACCGTGGTCGTCAATGAAGGGATTAAGCTTCCGCATTTGTTTCGACATAAGGTTGCCCTCTTTCAAGCGTGTAATATCATTATTAAAATGTACATGATGAGTGCGTTTAACTACTGTCAAAAGTGAAGTGTGAATTTCGGCACGGTTTAATGGAAGATACAAACGACGAGATTCTTTATTCTGTAGGTTGTATATGAATCTAAGACAGTAACCGAGAATGCGTTGGATCTTCCGAATCGAAGAAAATTTAACTAATAATAGGTCCACCAGATTTTCGTCCTGTTGGACAAATAAAAATCGAACTCGTTCCTCAGAGTGAAGTTCAATTTCGTCGAAATTGCCATCGAACAACGGCCAAGAATCGGATGACTGGATCAGCCACGAAGGCCCCGCCCACCATAACGTGTTATCGATCAGATTGGCTGGAGATTGACCACGAGAAGCGACATCCGCTGGATTATCTCCAGATGACACGTGATGCCAGGAAGTCCCTTCGAGGGCATCTTGAATGTGACTGACACGGTTAGCCACGAAAGTCTTCCAGCGACACGAAAGAGAACGTAACCAGGCGAGCACGATGGTTGAATCCGACCACGCAAAGGTATTGGAGATCTGAAGCAATGGTACGTATAAATCTTTGACGAATTTTAATAGATCTGCTAGAAGAACTGCCGCACACAGTTCAAGGCGAGGCAATGAAATCTTTTTTGTGGGGGTGACTCGAGACTTGGCGCAAACCAAATGTATTTGGACTTTATCGTTAACATCCATGATTTGCAAGTAAACTACCGCGCCATATCCAAGTTCCGAACTATCTGAGAAGCCATGAAGTTGACACGACTCCATGTGAGGGAATGACACCCATCGAGGGATTTTGAACGACTTCGAGAGCGGTAATTGTTTAGTATAACGATCCCATTGACGAACAATTTTAACAGGGGGGGTGTCATCCCACCCAACCTTTAGAACCCACAACTTTGGTACTAGGGATTTGGCGAAAAACGTCAAAGGGCATAGAAAAACGAGAGGGTCAAAAACCCGAGCGACTTCACTGAGGATAGTGCGTTTAGTGCACTCGCGATCGAGGCATAGGACTTCGAATGAAAATGTATCATGTCGTGGCTCCCACTTTAATCCCAATACCTTGAGAATGTGAGAGTTATCAACATCCATGGACACCAAGTCATTGAGGCAGTATTCCGGAGGCAGATCGGCGAGTAATTCTGGTTTGTTACTAGCCCACTTCCGCAATTCGAATTGACCTCGTTTAAACAGCTCGATAACTTCGGTTTTCGTTTGTTGAGCTTGTTCTAAGCTGTTACAACCGGTAACGATGTCATCTATGTAAATATCCGAAGTTAGCACACGACGCGCTAGCGGTAAATCATAACCTTCATCTTTGGTCAACTGTTTGACAGTACGACAGGCCAAAAATGGGGCGGAGGAGACACCATAGGTTACAGTGTTTAGTTGGTACTCGTGGAAGGGTTCCAACGAATGAAAACGCCAAAATATTCTTTGGAAAGCGCGATCTGGTTCTAGAACCAATATTTGGCGATACATTTGTCGTACATCAGCAGTAAACACTACCGATGGTATACGGAATTTTAGCAAAAGCTCCAGCAGGTTCTTTTGAAGCTTTTGACCGATAAGCAAGGTATCATTTAACAAGGATCCGTTAACATCCGTCGCTGAGGCGTCGAAAACGACTCTTAAGTAAATGCTAGCGCCGCCTGGACGAAGAATGCAATGATGAGGTATGTGATACTTTCCCTTGTGCAAATCTTTTCCAGGAACACGAGTCATGTGACCACTGTGTAAATAATCAGTCATGAAAGCAGAATATTGTTCACGTAAGGTTGGATTTGCTATGAGTTTGCGCTCGAGTGAATGGAATCTACGTAAAGCGATCTCACGCGACCCTGGAAAAGAGATATCCCTTCCACTTTCTCGGAAAGGCAAGGATACGATGTATCTTCCCGAAGATCCGTCCCGTGAGTGGTCAGTGCAGTACATTTGTTCACAAAGTTGTTCCTCATGAGTGAGGTGTGAAGACTGGGGAATGGTGTCTAACTCCCACAGTCGCTGGACCTCTTCGTGGAGCCGGTCCTCGTTAGTAACGATGAAAGATTTCGTTTCGTGAGCAGTGTCCGAACCAACTGAACCTAGAAGAAGCCAACCAAATGCAGAATTGAAAGCTGATGGCTGACGTGGACCACCATTCACATTACCAGGTCTCAGAAGACAAGAGAAAACCTCAGCACCCAGAAGAAGATCAATCGGTCCCGGTTTGTGACAGTCAGGATCGGCGAGAGGCAAGTCTCTCAACTGATGCCACGATGACTTATCTAGACGAACAGTTGGCATGTTGCCACAGATACTTGGCAGCGTAAGTGCCTTGATGTTGAAGAGAACCCGTCCCTTAACACCGATCTCTAATTAAATGACTCCTGACGTGGTTGCGGAAGATTGGCCTAAGCCGCTAACTCTCTGAGAACTGGCTTGACGAGGGATGCCTACGAGCTCCGCAGCACGATCGGTGATGAAGTGAGCTTGACTGCCCGAATCGATCAATGCGCGAAAGGTTTGGAAACGGCCGGATGAATCGCGAATGCCAACATTGGCGGTTGACAATAGTACTATGGACTTGTCTCCTAAGTTGGTGAGGACCTGAATTTTAGAGTCGGAAGAAGGCTCCTGGTCCGTAGACGCCGTGGAGTGTTGATACTGATCTTCCAAAGAAGCGTTTTCGTCTCGATGGAGCAAAGTATGATGTTTTTGCTGACATTTTTGACATGTAAACAAAGATTTACAATCTTTAAGATAATGAGAAGAATGAAGACAATTGAAACACCAACGGTGTGATTGAACAAACTGTAGGCGATCTTGAACTGACTTGAGTGCAAATACCTTGCACTTGGAAATGGAGTGGTCTTCCCCGCAACAGGAGCATTTCAGATAAGTGGTGGAGTTCGAGGACCTATTTGTTTTAGGCTGTCCTTTCTTAAGATCGCAAAGAAGCGCTGAAGTGCGTTTTTTGGCAGCCTGATTAAAGTTCCGTGCAAGAGGTTTGTCAATAGTACTGCTATCGCGAGTCGAAAAATGTAAGTTTCGTACAAGAGCTTCTCATTTGATATAAAGAAACTCTTTGAGTTTCAAATATGAAGGCAGGTCGGTAGGAGACTGCAGTTGTTCGAATGCGCATCTTGTAGGTGAATCTAATTTCGACAGAATTAAATAACAAAGCACGAAGTCTCAATTATCTATTGGGAGATCCAATTCTTTTAAAATTGTTAAATCCTCATTAAATACATCGAACACGCGACGAAATTCAAAAGGATCGCTAGGCGGAAAATTTAAATTTAGCATTTCCCGCCAACACGTAAAGGCGAGTTCACGCGCGTTACGATAGCGCGCGATTAATCTTTGATATGCTTCAACGTAGTGAGCTCCTTGTACTGGAAATGTCCGAATTAACCCTAAAGCTTCTCCAGATAAACATGAGAACAAATACTGCATGCGTTCGATGTTGGATAAAGATTTGTTTTCATGAATCAGAGCGTTAAACATGTCGTAAAATTCGGGCCATTGCTTGACATTTCCAGAAAATATTGGAATGTTTATTTTTGGTAATTTAACGTTTGTGCACGCATTCGCGGTCTTACAATCGAGAGGCTGACTGGTTAACTCCTGGTAAATTTCGACAATTTGATAATACATCTCGTCAAAGGTTTCACGAATTTTATCCTCATCAATTTCGTTTGTGTCATCTAAAGCTAATATTTCCGCGTGAGACGTTTCAAATTCAAGAACTATCTTTTCCAGAGTAGTATAATGCGCTAACAATAAGTTGCACTTAGTTGCATCGTGCAAAGCGCTTTTTGCTATTTCATGTGTCTTGACTAACCTATTATTCGCTAATGTCCGTTTCCGGCGCAATGTTTGAATGGCTGGGGCCATGTTGAATAAACGCGATTGGAAACGTACCTAAAAACGAAACGAAATAAATGATAATAATTTAATCTATTATAATTATATACGCGGTAGGTCGTAAATACTATGAAATCGTAAATACTATGGTCGTAAATAAACGAAATAAATGATAATAATTTAATCTATTATAATTATATGCGCGGTAGGTCGTAAATACTCAAGAGCTAGGTACCTACCTAATTACTGTTCGAATTGATTATTATTCAAAATTTAAGAAACATTCCACAGCATATATCCGTTTTGGCATAGATAGATTATAATCTTAAAGTTCCCTAGTTTCGGCACCAAAAATGTTCGAAAAACGAACAGGGGTTGGAATAGCCGACTCAAGGGCTATTCCACACAGATAACAAATAAATTAATTATACGGTTTTTGACAGGCGAATGCGGAAACACAATGCGTAACGTTACTTCACAAGCAACTTACCGGTGAAATGATGGTGAAATCTGCATCAGCCTCATCTGTCAGCACTGGAACTGAACTGTCGTTCGTTATCACTCGTTATTTTAGATTAAATTGCGATAATAAATACGTATTATGATTATTCCGATAACACAACCGGGGATCGATAATTGACAGGTCGAACCGTTTTTGTGCAACTGGCTGGGCTCACGGCTTTCCGTCGTTTTAGCTGACTTGTGCGAACTTAAACTAAACAGTTCAAATCCTGACGATACGATTGGTTAGTACACGGCCTGTCAAAAGCAATTGGCGTTACGGAACACAACCTCTGTTACTTTTTTTGGAATACACAAATTTACCAGTAAAGAAAAACAATCATCTTGCAAAGCATTTAGGAAAATAGCTCTTTTTTTAACATCCGATGCGTACTTTTCATCATTCACAAGGAGGTACTGCTCGAGACGGACCTTGAAGTTCTCCCAGTTACCGTCACGCAAACTGAAGGACCCCAATCCTGACTCCATGCTTCCTCTACCCAGAAGGTACCCACAAGACAAGAAAAGAAAAACAGAAAAAAAACTTCCCAAAGATTTCTCCGCTCACCAATCTGCTCCTTGGACCCTCTCAGGAAACCGCTCCTTGACCCTTGTTGCTGGATGGCTCTTCCCAGACCGCTCTGAGACCTGGCAACACCGATCCTTGACCCTGGTGCTGCTGATGGCTGCCCCCAGACCACTCTTGTGGCCCGGACCCCTCCGATCCTTTGACCCTTGGAGATGCTGCCGCTTGACGCCCTGGACCTTCCGTGCTTCCCCCTTCCGAGAAGCTGTCTGGCTCCAGTGGCTTCTTCTTCTTCTTCACTCCTTTCAGTGAAGAAAACAATATTTTCGGTCCGGCCTTTTTTTACCGACCCGAATAATATGTTGCAATCCGAACTTTTTCGATAATATCGCGTATTTCTTTGAACGAAATCTCGCGCGTTGATTCCTTTAATCAATGTTTTACTGATTTCCGTAGGCTGCGCCACTGTTAAATAACTGTTAGACTGTTATTTACAGACTTGGTGGAACACAATAATTATAACGCGTGTTCCAATATAATGATTTATTAACAATTAAGTGCGGATTGTCTACGTCTTATCTCTGAGCTGTCGGTTTGGGTAAAGAGGGCGAGCAGATGCATCCGTCATCTTTTATACCCCTATCAGTCATCTCGCTCTTACGCATTCAACAAGCAGGCGTACCACCAAAAACCTTTCTTACAGTGTCCCTTTTATACCGCCTGCTCGCGTCAAGGCAAGAAAAACATCCCAGTTTTCAATTAGTTTAGCGGCTACGCTAGGTTTGTGTAACATGGTTTGTGATTCAAAAGAAAGTGTCCCTTTTATACCGCCTGCTCGCGTCAAGGCAAGAAAAACATCCCAGTTTTCAATTAGTTTAGCGGCTACGCTAGGTTTGTGTAACATGGTTTTTGAGATATGTATATATATATATATATATATATATATATGTATCCCGCTACATTTGTTGCGTCCGACCCCTAAAAACTCCATAGCATTGTAGCGTCCACCGACTTACAGCGTCCGATATACGGACGCTGCAATGTTTTGACGTCAAAATTGGCCAGAACGATGCTTACCCCATGTAGAATCGTATGGCAAAAATTTTTGTGGAAGCAAAAAATCTCGCAGAATGTCTGAAAACGAATATTGAACGTTTGACATTTTGCCGACAGGTTCGCTACACGATGTATATATTGAGCAGTGTATGTTTTTATTCATTTCTACGATCTTGCCGCGTCCACGAAGTAATATAATTTTCGATACATAACGACGATCATGCTGCGTCTACGCATTACGTCGATAGTATTGCGTCCTCGAGACCGATTACGAGTAGATATTATTTTATATACATATCGACGGTCGTACTGCATCCACACATTACGTCGATAGTATTGCGTCCACGCATTACGTCGATAGTACTGCGTCCCCGTAGCAGCTCATGAGAATATACTATTTTTAACACAAAATGACAATCGTGCTTTATTTTTTTATTTGTGTTTATTCAGTTTTTTTTATTTGTACATTATTTTCTCTTACTTAGATCTTAAAAAACTGATCAATCAGTTTAATTGTAAGAAATCTCTCACTTTTTCTATTTATTAGCTTATAACAATATATTTAATTTCAACTTGATATCTTGGTACCACAATATTAATTGTTTTTATGTTTGACGGAGGTAGAACGATCTAATTTTCGTTTTTATTTTTGAATGACGTGTCTCATTTTTAATATCTTCTGGTAATGAGTTAAACAATTCCGGAATTTTATGTCTTTTTGTTCTATCTCCGTATACATTTTGCGATATTTTAATAATAAACATTTGTGCTTCTCTATGCCTAGTAGGGTAGTTATGGTTTACAGGTTTTTTGAATTCTGTATTCCAGAATTCATCTAGCGTTAGTTGGTAATCTATCCTACTATGTATAGAGAGCACATTACACAAAGAAAACATTTTTTTATAATCGCCTACACATAATTGTATTTTTTTTTTGCCTGATATCAATTTTAGGAAACGGATTTGTAATTGTTCTATTTTATTTAAGTACGTTTTATACGTTAATCCGTAACTATTTACTCCGTATCCTATAATTGATTCCGCTAATGCATTATATATACAGAATAATATATTTTTATTGACAAAGTTTTTAGGTGATAAAATTTCCCTAATATGGATCTTAATCTATTACATACATTTTCAATGTGATTTGACCAGTTAAAATTGACATCTATTGTAAGACCAAGGTATGTATATTGGTAAACTTTTTCTATGTTTGGGCATTTACATGGCAGAGATTGGTTTTTTGTGTGAAAACAATCGTATGAATGACTTTTTATATGCAGTTCTTTATCCTGACAATTTGCATATGGAGAGTGTATAAGCATATATTTTGTTTTTTTTGCGTTAATAATAATTCCATTGTCGTGGGACCATTTAATTATGTTATTTAGGTCTGTTTGTAAAAATTCCTCAATTTTCTGTAGATTTCTGTCAGCACATATGATGCAAGTATCATCTGCAAACATGTAACATTTACAACGTTTTATTACGTTAGGTAAACTGTTTACTTGCATTAGGTCCCGATATCGACCCTGTTGCTACTCCAGTGTCTGTTAACATTTCATCACTGCTTCCATGCATCACGTCGATAGTATTGCGTCCCAGTGAACGATCACGAGTAGATATTATTTTGAATATACAACGACGGTCGATATAATTTTCGATACATAACGACGATCGTACTGCGTCTAGGCATTACGTCGATAGTATTGCGTCCCCATAGCCGATCACGCTGAAATATTATTACGAATACATAACGACGGTTTTGCTGCGTCCACGCATTACTTCGATAGTACTGCGTCCCCGTGGCCATTCGCGAGTGCATTGTTATGTATTATTTGAGCGTTTGGTTGAGTAAATCATCAGATTTGGCAACATTGTGTTAATTTACAACGATGCCGCTTGACACTCAGAACTAAGAAGCGTCCTGCGTGGTTTTTAATGCATAACGACGATCGTGCTGCGTCCACGCATTACTTCGATAGTACTGCGTCCCCGTGGCCATTCGCGAGTACATTGTTGTATATTATTTGAGCGTTTGGTTGAGTAAATCATCATATTTGGCAACATTGGGTTAATTTACAACGATGCCGCTTGACACTCAGAACTAAGAAGCATCCTGCGTGGTTTTTAATGCATAACGACGATCGTGCTGCGTTTACGCATTACGTTGGTAGTATTGCGTCCGTTAACGAATAGATATTATTTTTGATACATATCGATGGTAGTGCTGTATCCACGCATTACTTTTTTATTTTTTTTATTATTTTAATATAGATAATATGAGTTACATTAATACATACATATTTTGCAAAATATAATATTTAGGATCATACTTGGTCATGTATACCTTATCAGAAAAGAGGAGCTCTTGCGCCTGATAAGGGAGCCACGATTCTTACTTAGATTCAATGTTATAATATTATGTAAAATGTATAATAATATATATATATTTTTTTGTTAATATAAGTTTTTTTGGAAAAAAAGTTTGATTTTATTTATTTGTTCTTGTTGGTTCGTAATACAGCGCAATTCGGAAGGGAGATTATTGTAGTTTTTTATGGCTTGGTAAATATAATGGTTTTGCATTTGCGTTGTTTTAAAGATTGGCGTAATAAATCGACATTACATCGATATATATACATAATTACATCGATAGTATCTCGTACCCGTGGCCGATCTAGATCAGGTATTATTTTTAATTAATGAAAACAATACTAGCGAAACTCAATCGAACATCTGAAACGGAAAAATCTGAAAAAGGCACTGTCACATTTGGGACTCGAACCCAGGACCTTTGGTTTTCCAGGCCGTGACTCAACCAACTGAGATAATGTGTCCCTATCCGATTCGGTCATATTTACTGTAATATACTTCGACTGAGAATTATCAACAGAGTGGAAGTTACTCCCAGTATCGCCCTGGTGTAAGACCACCATTCAGAATTGAAACTTTGCTCCAAGTGGCTTTAGCCGTGTTTAGTGACTATATCTGAATAGTCAGGTACTTTACCACCTTTCTCTTCCCCATCGCTTCCCCTTCCCCACTTACCTACAGTCTCACAATACACCCCAATTGGGGATGAGTCCCAACTCCTCCAGACTGGAGGAGTTGGGACTCTTGTGAGGAATTCACTATAAAAATAAAAATAAAACATAATCTTAATTTTCCTAACGCATATTTTTATTGGCTGCTATCTTTATGTATGATTGCAGGATTCAACTCGAACTAAATGCGTGAGCAGGTACCTAAGCGATTCCTTCAGAAACTTGATCAGGGTGCTTAGGGTGTGAACATCTTGGAATAATTATCGATAATAATATCAAATGGTAAAGTCAAATAAACTCCACAGTAGACAGAATGACAAAACTCATCTTTATATTTTTTAGACTTAGAAATACTGTATCATTAAAAATACATAAAGATATTTATTTTGCACTTGCACATTCTACACTACTACAATATATGGAATCGTGGCTTGTGGGGGGGATGCATATAAATCATGCCTACTTCCATTCGTGACAATTCAAAAAATATTAATAAAACTTATCGTAAACAAGCCATATTACTATCCAACAATACCTCTTTTCCAAGGTTTCCCAGTTCTCTTCCCAGAGATTATTATAACATGAGATTATGATAACAGGAGATTATTAAAACAGAAGATTATTATAACATAATGCTACATAATATATGTCATTACATTTTATGCAGTTTGGTACACGTTTAATACATTTTAATTGAGTTTTTATATTTATTTTGGTTACATTGAAGATAGAATCAGAGAGAATGTTATTATACATATTTTTTTTTTTTTTTTTTTTTTTTTTATTATTTAACATTATAAATGATAACAATATGCAGACTTATAAATAATTTGTTCATTATTATTCTATTTCTCCATAAGTTGAGCTCCAGGAGCTCGTGTTTATGGGAGGAGTCTTTACATTTAGTTCTAATGATTTAACAATAATCAAAAACTTTTGAAATAAATACAAACATAATATTAACATAGGTACACAAATTAGAAAATTGTTTTTTTAAAGATAATTAAAATAATTCATCTTTTTACAGATTAAGTAAGCGTGAGGAAATTAAGGGTACAATATATCAAGATATGTTGAACATATTCTTTTAAGACAATAATTTTTATTTGAAATGGTTTAACAGTGTTTTTCTTTAAATAGATTACTTGAGCGTGTGTGCCGTGTAGGTACTTTTCAAATCTGTTTAATAAACTCCACATATTTTGTTTTTGCTTATCATTCCTAGGTATTATTTATAAATAACCTGTTTTTATTACTTTTATTGTATTTTCTTGTAAAGTTATTAATAGTTTTTGTAATAATATTTGCAATATAAATATATGTAAAAATATATAGTTGTCTTCTCCTAAGCACAAGCATCTGATTTATCAGAAAAGTGATTGAAATATTATGTTGTAAATATTGTAACACTAAAGATGTAAAGAAATATACATAAAAATATTTTTATTTTTAACATAATGATAGTAATAAGTTTAACTCATTAATTAAAATATTACAATTTGAGGTTGAAATAATTAAGTTAAATATAAAAACAGATATTATTATATTGAATACGTAACGACGGAAGTGCTGCGTCGATGGTATTGTATCCTCGTGACCGATCACGAGTAGATATCATTTTGTATACATAACGACGGCCGTGCTGCGTCCACGCATTACGTCGATAGTATTGCGTCCCCATGGCTGTTTGCGAATTTGTACATTTTTATGTATTGTTTGAGCCCTTGGTGAAGCAAAACGCTAGATTTGGCAACATTTAGCTCATTTACAACGATGCCACGTAGAACTCAGAACTAAAAAGCGCCCTGCGCGGGTGGACATTTTTGTAAGATAGTTTACAGTAGACGGTAAATTGATGTCCCGACCTAAAAAGGTCCGACCGCCCTCTGCAATGAAGCGAACTGGGGCGTTATGAAATGATACATTTTTACTAAGGATATCGTTGCAAAAATGATGCACGCCTGCGCCCAGTAGGTACTTTAGTATACAAGATGCAACAAGCTATTCATTCAAACTTCTTACTACCAATAGACAGTTTGTTGTCATTTCTGGTGTGTTTCTGGATGCCAAAAAAATAAAACATATATATATACATATATTTTTTTATATACCGCACAAGAGTCTCAACCGCTCCCGTCTGGAACAGTGAGACTGTGGCATCCCCAATCTGAGTACTAGGGTGACGGTATTGGGGAGGGGAAGAAAATGGAGAAATGTAGAAAAGTACCTGGTCACCAAACACGGCAAAAGCTTAGAAATAACGTTTCCATTCGGAATGGTGGTCTGACACCCAGGCGATACTGAGAGTATATTTCACTCTGGAACGTGTTGCAAACACACTTTATATTATGTTTAATGTATTTATTGTGAAATAACACAAACAAATAAAAATTTATTTGCGCATGTCGGGTTTGCCTGTCAGATTACGTGTTTCGGATTGCGAGTCGAGAGTCTTACCTCTCAACCACAGATACTGTAATTAATTAATTAATTCACTATTTATTTATTTATTTATTTATTTTAGGAACATTAACAGTCTTAGTAATATAATATACATAAGAGAATAACAAAAAACAGACCAATTATTAATGTTCACAGATATATATAGAAACATAAAACTAACCTGCAAACGATAAACCTATAATATGCCTACCATAAACAGCAATAAATAAAAGTGATTTTAACTATACTTAAATAGACTTGGGTTGGAACGGGAAAGGGGAGGAGAGGGATGAGGAAAAGTTGCCACGCAGGTAATATTAAAATATTAGGTACAATCATTTTAACAGTGGTTAATATTAGTTAGAATGTGATACAATGAAATTCTGTAGTGATAGTAACTAGCAGTGAATATGTCAGCACGAGTGTCTATATTTGCAAATTTATTATTATAGTAGTTACATGTCCTTTGCATAAATTCATTTTGGTTGGAATTGGTATTGCATCTATCAATGTAGAAAAGGGTATTTTGTCTGCTGTATCGAATTGGCGCATGGAAATTTATTTTGTTCAGCAACTCCGGGCAGTCAACTTTAGAGTTAATAATTTTATACAAGAGCATCTGATCAGCGACAATCCTCCTGTTGAGTAGTTTCGTGATTCGAAAATGTTTCTCGATTTCGTCGTAAGAGTTGTATATGTTAAATGATTTAAAATTGAGGAATTTGAGAAATCGTTCCTGAACTCTTTCTAACCTGTTAACATAAACAATATAGCGCGGGTTCCAAACCGGTGAACAGTACTCCAGGTGAGGACGAACATGTGAATTGTAGAGAGTCAGATATGTCTTAGTATTTTTGAAAAATTTGCATGTTCTCAGTACAAAACCTAGACTTTTTGATGCTTTGGTGACAATGTTATCAACGTGTTTATCAAAGGTAAGTTTAGAGTCCAAGAAAACCCCGAGATCACGCACATAGTCTTTATTTGTTAAAATCGATCCAGAAATGGTGTAATCATGCAGTATTTTCACACGGTTACGTGTGAATGTGACTTTGCAACATTTAGAAATATTGATAAAAAGCTTATTTCTGAGACAGTAATCCGTCAGTCGATCAAGATCTGCTTGTAAACGCGCAGAACAGTCCGGGGAGCTTATAGGAAGGTATATCTTCATATCGTCAGCAAATAGTAAAATTTGAGCGTTGTGAAAACATGTCGTAATATCATTAATATAGATAGAGAAAAGCAAAGGACCCAAAATGGACCCCTGAGGCACACCGGAAGTAATGATTTTCCAGACCGAGGAAAATCCACCCACTGTCACAGCCTGGGATCTGTTTGTTACGTATGAGGATAACCAACGAAGGAGATCTCCATGAATACCATGATTAGCAAGTTTTCTAAGCAGAATGTTGTGGTTGATCTTGTCAAAAGCCTTGCTATAGTCGGTATAGATTGTATCAACTTGCACACGTTTATCCATGGAGGCAGACAAGAAGTTTGTAAAAGTTATAAGATTAGTAGCAACAGAGCGACCTGCAAAGAATCCATGCTGAAATTCGTTGATCGAATTCTTTACCACAGGGAATAACTGGTCATAGACTATGTTTTCGAACACCTTTGAAAAAATGCAAAGCTTGGAAATGGGTCTATAATTATCTGCTTCACACTTAGTTCCCGATTTATGAATTGGTGTGATGTAGGCTCTTTTCCATATATCTGGAAATGTACCAGTCTTGATCGATATATTAAACAGTATTGATAGCGGGAGTGACAAATGATTTGCGCACTCGGTAATGAACAGTGGTGGGATACCATCCGGCCCAGCTCCCTTGCTAGAATCGAGCCGTTTTAAATATTTGGACACGAGGTCAGCATCGATAAAAACTGATCCCATCGCACAAACCTGCTTAACTACAGAGTCATCGCAGGAAATCCCCAGAGGGTCAGCCGGTTCGTAGACAGAATGAAAGTAATCAGCAAATAAATCACAGACTGCCTGTCCACCCTCGGCTGTTACATCCTTAAGATTTAATACGCTAGGAATAGATGCTGATAGTTTTTTTGATTTAACATATGACCAGAATGCCTTGGGATCTTTGGCGATATTCTCTTCAGCATTATTAATAAAGTCTTCGTGACACTTTTTTGCCATTTTTTTCTGTCTGGTGCGTAGCCTTGAAAAAGTAATGTAATCGGAAGGGTTCTTGTAGGTTGTATATAGTCTGTGAAATTTCTGCTTTTCACGAATAAGTTTTATTAATGATGAGCTATACCACGGGGGGTAGGAATATTTACCAGTACGCCTCAATGGAACCTTATCAGCGATCAAATTATTAATAATATTGTAAAAATGCGATACTGCAGGATTGACGGAATCGGTAAGGTTAAGTGCGTTCCAATCTTCTTGTGCCAGGCTATCTCTTATGTCATCATAATTAGCCTTGTGGAATGAGGGCCGTTTAATTGAGTTTTCCTTTATGACCGGGGGTTCAACGAACTCAGCAGTGATAATGATGGATTTATGATGAGCATCCTCAGGAACCAACGGATCGTTCGCGGGAGCTACGCGTACCAAAAAATTACAGAGAACGAGATCAAGAATTCTTCCTAATGTATTTTGAATACCATTATATTGGTGGAGGTTACAGTAATTAATATTGTCGATAAATGTTGAGCTTATTGTAGAAGTGTAGTTGCTAGGAATCAGGTTAACCTCACCCACAGGAAGAGTCCAGGTAATATCGGGTAGGTTAAAGTCTCCCATGATAAGAAACTTGCCGTCTGGTTGATTCAAAAGCTTAATACCTAGATCATTCGAGAAGGCGGTGATTCGAGCATTGAAGTTGAAACTTTTTGACAGGTATGTACAACAGAGATGAACGTTAGTGAATCCAGTTGCACGTGGGATGCGAAGAGTAACCCATATGTCCTCATCCGTAGAACACCATGAGTAATTACAAATTGCATTGAGTTCCTTTTTGACAGCCAGGAGCACACCACCACCCATGGTTACACCTTCGATACTTCTGTCGCGTCGGAATACGTTGTATCTTGAGTCAAAAAGCTCACCATCTGAAATAGTATCTGTAAGCCAAGTCTCTGTTATGCCGATAACGTCATAATCACCGCTCGTAACACTACGAAGAAATGTGTCAGTTTTAGTCCTCAGACCGCGTACGTTCTGATGAAAAATACTTAAAGGCAGTGACTCTTTTTCAGTGCTCAAACGTGAAAACTTCACTAGAAGAGAAAGAAATGTTTTGTGTTGTTTATTTATTTGTTAATTTATTTATTACACCTAATTGACTTTTACATTCTAGTTTAATAGTTGAGTATTGCAGTTATTATAAATTCGTCAAACTTAAAACAATAGAGAAAACAAAGTACAATGAAAAAAAAAATGTTACAACAAAAGCGTTTAATAAAATAAGATACATTGGTAAAAATGATAAGAAGTCTCACATAAGTAGATATTCAAAATAAACAAAAGATTGCAAAAATTAAAGATGTCTATTTGTCTCGATTTATAAAAGAATTAAAATAAACAATATTTATATTGATTATTTTTAAGGTGAAATATATCTCCAAGGTTTTTCTCCACTGTGAATCAGCATGTGCCTCTTCAGTTCACCCTTTCCATAACATGCATAGTTGCAGTCTAAACATGAAAACGGTTTTTCTCCACTGTGAATCAGCATGTGCCTCTTCAGCCTACCCTTTTGACAACTTGCATATTTGCACACGGAACATGAAAAAGGTTTTTCTCCACTGTGAGTCAGAATGTGGCTCGTTAGGTCGCTCTTTCGATAACATGCATAGTTGCACTCTAAACATGAAAACGGTTTTTCTCCACTGTGAATCAGCATGTGGCTCTTCAGCTGACCCTTTTGACCACACGCATAGTTGCACTCAGAACATGAAAAAGGTTTTTCTCCACTGTGAGTGAGCATGTTGCTCTTTAAATGACCCTTATAATTACATGTATAGTTGCACACGGAACATGAAAAAAGTTTTTCTCCACTGTGAGTCAGCATGTGGATCTTTAGTTGACCCTTTCTATAGCACGCATAGTTGCACAGGGAACATGAAAAAGGTTTTTCTCCATTGTGAATCAGCATGTGCCTCTTCAGCTTACCCTTTTGACAACTTGCATATTTGCACATGGAACATGAAAAAGGTTTTTCTCCACTATGAGTCAGCATATGGCTCTTCAGTTGACCCTTTCCATAATATGCATAGTTGCACACAGAACATGAAAATGGTTTTTCTCCACTGTGAGTCAGCATATGGCTCTTCAGTTGAACCCTTTGATTACATGAATAGTTGCAAGCGGAACATGAAAAAGGTTTTTCTCCACTGTGAATCAGCATGTGCCTCTTTAGTTCACCCTTTCCATAACATGCATAGGTGCAATCTAAACATGAAAACGGTTTTTCTCCACTGTGAATCAGCATGTGCCTCTTCAGCTGACCCTTTTGACCACACGCATAGTTGCACTCGGAACATGAAAAAGGTTTTTCTCCACTGTGAGTGAGCATGTGGCTCTTTAAATGACCCTTATAATTACATGTATAGTTGCACACAGAACATGAAAAAAGTTTTTCTCCACTGTGAGTCAGCATGTGGATCTTTAGTTGATCCTTTCGATAGCACGCATAGTTGCACAGGGAACATGAAAAAGGTTTTTCTCCATTGTGAATCAGCATGTGCCTCTTCAGCTTACCCTTTTGACAACTTGCATATTTGCACATGGAACATGAAAAAAGTTTTTCTCCACTGTGAGTCAGCATGTGGATCTTTAGTTGATCCTTTCGATAGCACGCATAGTTGCACAGGGAACATGAAAAAGGTTTTTCTCCATTGTGAATCAGCATGTGCCTCTTCAGCTTACCCTTTTGACAACTTGCATATTTGCACATGGAACATGAAAAAGGTTTTTCTCCACTATGAGTCAGCATATGGCTCTTCAGTTGACCCCTTTGATTACATGCATAGTTGCAAGCGGAACATGAAAAAAGTTTTTCTCCGCTGTGAGTCAGCATGTGCCTCCTCAGCTGACCTTTTCGACAACACGCATAGTTGCAAGCGGAACATGAAAAGGGCTTTTCTCCACTGTGAGTCAGCATGTGGCTCTTTAAATGACTCTTTTGATTACATGCATAGTTGCACACAGAACATGAAAAAGGTTTTTCTCCCGTGTGAATAAGCACGTGGTTCTTTAAATCTCCCTTTCGAGAAGATGAATAGTGGCAATCGGTACAGTGAAAATATTTTTCTCTTTCATGGGTGCGTACGTTTATTGCAAAATTTGACTTAGGAGAGGAGGAGTAGTTGCGATGGGGAGAAGTGAATCCCTTTTCGACAAAATGCGTCTGAAGATCTGTCGACAAATTTGAAAAATAACATGAGTAAAAATGACTCAGTTAAACACATTTTTTCTAAACTTAGAGTAAATAAGCGAAGTAAGTTCGTAGAAAGGTTAAAAAAAATAGGAGAGTCCGAATCGTTCAAGTTTACAGTGAAAAATTGGTTTTACCTGCTGCCTTGGTAATTCTTCCAAAGCGTTCTAAGCATTACTCTTTTACATCCGGCAGGTCTATGTCAATTTTCATATAAGTAAGCCCCGCTTCATCTTCTCGGGGTCCAAGATCCGCGTTTACGGTAACTGCCTCCACATAAATGCTTCCTGTAATAAAAATGACAACAAATAGAATGTATTTTTGCATGGCCAGCCCTGAACCAAACGGCGCCAGGCGAGAGTTAAATTTTGACTGCCCTAACAGTCTCAATTAGTACAAGCCAAAGCAGGATATCACTGTAATCAATAAAATTATGATTTGTGTTTTTTTGTAGCGCGGTATTTATCAAAAATAATATCAAAGGCGATGTGTTAGGTTGAGCACTGGACGCCCGGAGCGAACTGCTCCAATTGCGCCAGGATAGAGCCAGCCCTGTATATTCGTAAAATTGATATAAACGAAAAAAAAATTAAATTGGTAAACAATAAACTATTTTTTTACGAATAAAGATACCATTGATCAACGAGGTCAATGTTAGATAAAAAAAATTACCTCAGATGTCCGCTTTAATGACCGATTCTTCAAAATACAAAAAAAATTCTCTAGAGCACCCGTAGTAGAGAGTTTGATTGTTTTCAGTCAATGGGATATTGTTTTTACAATCAATATTTATGTATTTTTAACGTATAATAAATACGTGTTATTTACATCATGTCCCAAATGAAATTAGGTGAATCGATGAACCGAAAACTTATTGTGAATTAATTCAATGTATTTTATTGTTCTCCAAAGTACAATCCCATTAAACCGCAATTAAGCAGTTTGTCAACAGGATGTTCATGTTCAATTACAATATAACTTATTTTCATAATATTATTACTTTTAACAATTCAACTTATACATCATATTTATCACCAACCACTGCCATAATCAAAAGTATTACTAATACAGAGTATCTCTGCTTAGTAGCCATGTTTTCAGCATATATCTGAATCTCTGAGGTAATTCGCATTTTTTTTATATTGCTTGGTAACATGTTGAATATTTTGGGCATGTTGTATTCCAGGGTTCGCTGTCCGTATTTATTGTAATGTTTCGGTACAAGTATTCCTTCATTTTTGTGAACCTAGTATTATGTTCGTGTTCGAATTTCCTCTTATATTCGGAGTCAGGTATATGCTGAATCAATATTTTGCGTCATAATAAGGCCTGTACCGGTAAGATAGTCAAGTTCCGATACAATAATGATATGTTTCGCCTCTGTAAAAATATCTGTTTTGGAACTAGTAATTTAATCATAGAATTTTGTACTAATTGTAGGTAATTTAAGTTAGTTTTGCGTGTCCCCATGTGGTTATTCCATATCGTAAAGTAGATTCTGCAAGTGATAAGAAAATTATTTTTAAAATATTCACAGGAACGAAACATTTCCATTTGTACAGTTTACCCACTATCGCCCTCAGCCTTTTACAAATTTTGTTTATTTGCAAGTCTCATTTAAAGTTGCAATCAACAGTCACTCCCAAATAAACATATTCATTAACTAGTTCAATACTATCGCATTTGCAGTTCTGCAAAATGTTTTGATGAATACATGCAAAATTGTGAGATATTATTTCAGGCTCATTCAGAACTGAAGCATGTGGAGATCGTATGTGCATCAATTTGGTTTTTTTGTATTTATGCTTAGGCCTGCGTCGTGTGACCATTTTATCAGGGACATAAAGTCATACTGTATATATTTAATAGCATTAGATAATTCATCATCAGATATAACAAGAGTGGTGTAGTCTGCGTATACAAAATGTTTTACAGATAAAAAAAGTTTTTTCATTGTTGATACAAATATTAAATAAAGCGTGGGTCCCAAAATTGAACCCTGAGGTACGCCAGCGCTCATTTTTTTCTTCCCACTCAGTTTTTCTAATATTTTTACACAGATTAAACAAATAATTCTTAAACAAATTAAGTAGGTTTCCTCTAATTCCAATTGCCTATAAGATTTTTAATAATTTTTGTGGATCAATGGTATCAAATGCTTTGGAATTATCGATAAATAGTACTAATACATGTCTTTTATGGTTTAATTCATTATGTATATAATTCAAGAAGACCTGTAATAATTTTTCTGTGCTTTTCTTCTTTTGAAATCCATATTGTTGGTTGTCTATAATGCAAATTTTTTCTAAGTAATTGTTCAATTTTAAAGAAACATATAAGTGCAGGCAAGATACTAATAGGTCGATATTTTACTATTTCCGAGTGTTTTCCTCCTTTGTATATAGGTCTAACAATAGCACATTTAAGGTCATCAGGCATTTTTCCTTGTATAATAAGTCTATTTACAAAGTTTGTTAAAACAGGTCCTAAAATATCTACATGTCTTTTTATGTCGTACATTCTTATGTTGTCCATTCTCATAGATTTTTAATTTTTCCTTTTTTTAACAATATTTTTGACCAACCATCGGAGTAGCAACAATAACATTTGGCTGTCATCAGTTGTTTTGTTTTGCTCTATCTAAAATTAATTTTTTACCATTCTTTTTTGTTTTCTGGCAAAAAAAAGTGTAGTGTGTTGTGCCTTGAGGTTTCTTCTCCCTCCTGATCTTCCAGGAGTCACTTTTCGCTGCTGATTTCCAGATATTTATAAACTTTTTTACTTCTGTCATTTTTCATACTATTATTGTAGTTGTTTACTGTTGTGAATAATGGAGGAAGATTTCCCTCCTGGACCCCCTACAAAGCCCCCAGATCCCTCTCCAGACCCCCCAGACGGGGAAAATGTAGAAATTTCTGACAGTGATTCTGTCATATTGACTTCTACCAAAAAAAGGAAATTTACTCCTTCTTCCCCAATAAAACTTGACTCGCCTTCGACTTCACTGTCCCCACCAGCACTTTCTCAACTTCCTCCAACAAACTTTTATTCTCCTCATTCCCGTGGCCCATTCATAGCATACGCCCAAAAAACTGAGCAAGGAAAAACCATCCACCCTCTTGAATTTGGCAAATTCCTATCAAATAGCAAGAATCTTTCAATCAAACCTGGAGGTGTAAAAGCCGAGGGTCGCTTCCGAATCTCCGTCGAATTCCTCTCAGGGCCAGCTGCCAACAGTTTCATCAAAAATATCTTCATTTCATCTAATTCAAAGTTCAAGGCATATATCCCTACTTTCAATGTCACTCGCATGGGCCTGGTCAGAGGTATCTCGACCGATCTGTCCATCGAAGAAATTCTGTCTTCACTTTCAACCCCCCAACACATTGGCAATCCCATAAAAGCCAGGAGGCTAAATTACAAGGACTCCTCTGAGGTTATAATTACCTGGAAGCCCTCCCAATCTGTTGTTATCACCTTTGAAGGTCAATCTCTTCCCTCCCATATATATTTATTCTTCAACTCATTACCAGTTGAAATGTATACATATCCCACCACTCAATGTTTCAATTGCTGCCGTTTTGGTCATACCAAAGCTGCATGCAGATCTCAACCCAGATGTTTTAAATGTGGAGAAAACCACGCAGCTGACCAATGTCCTTCTTCCTCCTCACCTAAATGTTTTAACTGCTCAGGCTCACATACAGCTATCAACACATCTTGCCCAGAACAATCTCGCCAAAAAAATATTAAAATTTCAATGGCCTCTCAGAACTTGTCTTTTCTGCAGGCTTCTAAATTATTCCCGCCTGTCAAAAAATCATTTGCTGAGGCTTTATCCAGCAACTCCTCATCCAACCCTCTTCCCTCCACTGCAACAACTTCTTCTCGTTCAACTAAATTCACATACAAAAACGCTATCTCTAAACCGGCTCCTGGATACGATCAGCAACAACACAACTCACTGCTCTTAAATCCCAATGGTTCACCTCTTTCAAATGCCACAAATGGGTGTGCAAATAATTATAATCCGTCCTCAATGAACTCTCTTAAACTTTCTGAAAAACTCTCCCAAGACAATTCTTCATTTATCCAAACTCTTATTATGCTTCTAATTGACCTTATTTCTTCTCAAAGTAATCTACCGTCCAACGCTGCTACTATTATTTCCACATTAAAATCATTTATTCAAAATGGCTCTTCAGGATGTCAGAATACTTCAGTGGAATAGCCGAAGTGCTATTTCTAACAAATCTGATCTCCTTAACCTATTAAATTCCAACTTTATTTCTTTGGCTGCTATCTCGGAGACTTGGTTTACTCCATCCACCCACTTTAATGTGGGAGGGTATTCCTGTCTCCGCGACGATCGCCCGGAAGGTTTGGGTGGCGGTGCTGCCCTTTTTATTAAAAAATCCATATCATTTTCCCCAATAAATAATATCAAACCCCCCAATGCTGACTTCCAAATGGTTGCAGCTAAAATAAAGGACACATCCTTTATTTCAGTCTATCTTCCCCCAACAGCCCACTTCAATAAACAAACTTGGTTGCAAATTGTAAGTCAACTAAGCCCTCCTTTCTTTATATTAGGCGATTTTAATGCCCATTCCCCCGTCTGGGGTTCTGCTTTCTCCGACCGAGATGGTCGAAGTGTGATGGATTTCCTAGATCAATCCAACCTTTTCCTTTTGAATGACGGATCTCCTACTAGGATCTCACGCCCCAGCACAAACCCCAGTGCAGTGGATCTCTCGATATGTTCTACTAGTCTGGCTTCTCTCTCCTCGTGGGTGGTGTCCCCCGACCCTTGCTCCAGTGATCATTTCCCGATCATCATTACTTATCAAACTTCTTTCCAATCGGACAAGTCTCATATTTCGACAAAGATTAAAACGAAACACACCAAATGGGATGAATTTAACTCTCATATGGACAAGTTCCTACTAAATTCACCCGCCACCGATATATTTTCCGTCAAAGATGATTATAATAACTTCAAATCAATGCTCATAACTGCAATAAATAAATCAAATCCTCCCCCTAAAACTAAATCTCTCAAAAAACTCCCTCCAACTCCCTGGTGGGATGAGGAATGTTCCAAAGTAGTAAGAATTCGGAAAGCTAAATCTCTTTCCTATCGTTACAATATGACTATGGAGAACTATCTTATATACAAAAACGCTGAATCCAATGCCAAAAGGGTATTGAGGTCAAAAAAAAGATCCGGATGGTACAACTTTTGCAGTTCAGTATCTCCGAACACTCCAATTTCGGAAGTTTGGTCTATGATCCGAAGATTTCGATCCTCCTTCAGTTCACCATCTCCTCGAGCGTCCCATTCTAAATGGATAGATGAATTCTTGGACAAAATTGCCCCCCCTTCTGTTCCTAACTTAGATGAAATAACGCCCATCTATAATACTCCCATGTCTAATCATTGGCTAGACTCTCCATTCACCTTAATTGAGCTAAAAAATTGTTTATCAACAGTCAAGGACTCATCTCCAGGCAGAGATGGTATACCTTACAGCATAATCAAAAATAGTAATGATAATGTTCTAAACCACTTCTTAAGCATCTTAAATAAAATCTTCCAGACTGGTATAATGCCTGATGACTGGAGTTCTCAAATAATCATCCCTATTTTAAAAACAAACAAATCTCCAAATTTTGGATCCAACTACAGGCCAATCGCTCTTTCATCCACCCTCAGTAAACTTTATGAAAAATCAATTAAAAACCGATTAGAATTTTTGTACAAATGAAAAAATGTACTTAATAAATTAGACAAAATTCAATCTAAATCTTTGCGAATAATAACTGGAGCGATGCAATCGTCACCCATCAATTCCCTTCAAGTAGAATGTTCTGATCCTCCTCTTTATTTAAGGCGTCAACTATTTGCTGACAAATTTGTTCTTAAATGTTTAAATTCTAAATGTCATCAGGTTATCCCCAGCCTCTCGTTGTTCATTGACTCAAACCATTCATCTACAATCAGAGCTTCAACTAAACCTATTCCTGACATCTGTAAAAATTTTAAGTCTCTCTCAGAGCTCCACATCATCCAAAATGATCTACTTCCCTTATACAAACTAAAATATAGTCACGTCACCCTATCCCCGACAATATTAGAAGGGATCGGAATCTTTAAAAGTCATTCCAATCTCCCGGCCCGAACTGTCAATAATATGTTCAATGACATTATTTTATCTAAATGGCCCAACTTTTCTCTTTTATTTACTGATGGATCCAAATCTCCCGACTCTCCTAACTGTGGTATAGGTATTAACGTTTACCACAATAATTCTAATGATAGAATATTTCATTCAATTTCAAATCAATTTTCAATATTTTCAGCTGAGTGCATTGCAATAATAGAATCTCTCAAATATATAATCAAAAATAATTTTGAACATTCCCTCGTTCTCTCTGACTCTCTCAGTTCCCTCCAAAAACTTAAATCCAGTCCTCTTCTTCATCCTGATGATCATTTTGTATGCCTTATTCGAGTGATGATAGCATCCATTCAAAGCTCTGGTAAATCTGTAACTCTGATTTGGATTCCTGGACATGTTGGTATCATGGGTAATGATATTGCGGATGCCTTGGCAAAACAAGGAGCGTCCAACCCTGTTGTTACCCTCGTAAACCACATTCCCTTATCTGAAATTTTTTCCATCATCAAAGAAAGATCCCGCAATGTTTGGTCAGAGTATTGGCACATTGCTAGTCAATCCAAGGGAGCCTGCTATGCCTCAATACAAAGGACTATACCATCAAAACCGTGGTTTCAGCAATTCCCTCATTTTTCCAAAAAAGAAATTTCTTCACTCATTCGAATGAGGATCGGTCATTGTTCCGTTCCTTCCCATCTTTTTAAAATTCACGTCCTTGACTCCCCAGATTGTACATTCTGTGGTCTAGAAGTGGGAACTTTAGATCACATATTTTTTGGTTGTCCCTCTCTAAACAAATATCCTCTCTTCTATCAAGCCTTAAATAAAATTGCCTCCCCTCCATTCAACATTTCATCTCTTTTAAGTCTGAACTCGACTCCAATTTTCATTATAATTTTGAAATTTGCCTATTTAAATAAAATTAATATTTAAATTCACCTTTCAATACACCTTTCTCAATAATTTTAAATGATGGCCAAGAACACCCTTGAAGGGTGAAAGCCAGAAATAATGGAAAAAAAAAAAAACAATATTTTTAATCTCTGTGATAGTTGCCTCGGGTAAATACATGCTTTGAGGTAATTCTACTGGATCAGCATTGGATGCTTTAAAGTCACATCTGTGCAACATTTGGTTTATACTATCTGAAAAATAATTCACATATTGGTTTGTTAGGCTTTCCACTGTTTGATCCTTTAAAACATATCGTGAGATAACTTCATGGCAATTACTTTTTGTTTTTCTTCCCAAAATTTTATTTATTTCATCCCACGTTTGCTTAGAATCATTAAAGTTACTTTTGAATTTATCTTTAAAAAAAAGTTTTTCGTTAGGTAATTATTTTGTTGACATTATTTCTCAAAATTTTGTAATCATTTTCAAATTTTTCATTAGAAGATGAGTTTTTCCATCTTCGAAACAATAAATCTCTTTTTTTAATTTTCTCCAAAATATCAGAAGTCATCCATTTTAATATAGTAAAGTTGAATGAGTGGTGTATTTTGGTATTTTCCGGCAAGGACGCATATTAAGGTAAATACCCAATACACCTCATGTATTATAAGAAAGTATGTTGTGAACAAGTATGTGTCCTGTTTGCACGACATTTCAAAAGAGATATTGATTCCGGACATCCGAATTTCCGAAGTTCTATATTTTACACGTATGCAATGCAATATTGCGAGAATTCCTTCTTTAGCTTTAGCTTAAGCTGGGTGGTCGAAATCTAAATTTGAAAATGCAATTTCACCTCCATCTTCTTCCTGGAGACCTGGTTCCGTCTTGATGGAAATTGTATCTGGCTTCAGTAGATCCATGGTCTGCTTTGGTAGAGTTTGGTTATTGGTTTAACCCCAAGAATATATCTGAAACAGAACGTTGTTAAAATAAAATAAAATGATAAAAATCCAAACGTAAAATTAAAGCAGGATACATGATTTAAGGCTCAACTCGTTAAATCATTCCTCCTTATGTACCCTTAAAAATTGAATATAACAACCTGCAAATCCTGATACATTGATAAACACCTAACTTTTAAACAGCATATTCAAGATATTAAAGATAAAATCACCCCTTCAATTAGCGTATTTAGCCGGATATCATATCTGTTACCAAATAAAATTTAAAAAGGTCTATATTATAGCCTCGTACATTCACATTTAAACTACTTGATTGATATCTGGGGAGATGCATATGAAACATATATTAATGAACTACTCGTAAAACAAAACAAAGTAATCATAAAGCTATTTCACTTCAAACCTAGAACATCAACAGAAAAATTATGTATGAAAACAAAACTATTAACATTAAGAAACTTTTTATGAATATAATACATGTCTCCTTATATGCAAAATAAACTCATACACCCAAATACAGAAATCATTAAAACGTACCAAGTACACACACACTTTACACGGCAACACGATAAAATACATTTAAACACCATACATACTCATTACGGCAAGCAATCCATTGGTTACGAGGGGAGAAACATATATAATTGCCTCCCAGACGAAATTAAAAATGAAAAAAGTGTAGGTAAATTTAAAAAAAGTTGTTCAGTTTTATGATCAATCAACAAAACAATGATCGTGAATAAAATCGTTATGTTAAATATTAATGTGTAATCTATTAGTTTTTTCTAGTTAAATAAGTGAAAATGTAATTTTCTTTTAACTAGAATAAAAAAAAACATTAAAAAAATAAAATGTGGTTTCGCTTGGAATATCCTTTCAAAATAACGAAGTCGTAGCCAAAACACATATTTTTGTAAACCTTGAACGTATGACAACGGTTAAGATAAACGTTGTTTATCGTGGAAAAACTATATTTATATATTTATAATGTTTACCGCCATTCCGCTTTTAACAAATTTCTGTTAACCATATGTTTTTTGTTGTGTAATTGTAATAAATGCTTTATAAATACTAATCTAATAATCGGTAGACGTCAAATTGACAGTTTAAACATTCTACTGTGACAAAACGCCCAATGATTCCCTAACTAAACTGGAATAACGGCAGCTACCAAATAAATAGCGATGAATATAAGTATGAGTACTTACTTTAACAATAACCATCACAGGCGTGGGATAGTATGTTTAACAACGCGGGATAAACAGAGTTGGGAAACAGGAAGAAACGGCTGTCGGAGAAGAAAGCACTTATTAGCACTTGTCAAAAATATTTATAGGTTATGCATAGACAAGAATGAAGTCATAGACAATTATTATAATTTTCATGGCGACCAGATAACTAAAAAAAAAACATTTTCACCATGTGACTTTTGAACACATACATATTGTTAACATACATATTCATAATATGATAATTAATCACGGTTATTATTAAGAATGATCGTAACTAAGAATAATGATTTTTAAGAACATTTCATATTCAGCACAATTTGCGAGTCATTCCACCCGAGTGGTACCAACTACCAATATATCGGCGGAAAGCAAGTTTAGCTATTATGTCTTTCAAAATCAGGAACAATTTTATCGATAGCCCATTCCTATTGGGTTGCTATGATTTATATGTAACAGACCACTACAGCCGAAGTCGATACCATGACCTATTCAGAGTACCAAAAGTTGCACCATATGTGACCGATACCGGAAGGAATTTGTCTGCTGATATTTCGTGTTGCATTATTTATATATGATTTATAGTTTAGTGAAGTCATTACATTTATATAATCATCTTTCGTTTTGCTTTGTGCCCAGTGTCCGATATTAATGTTAATGTCACCAACAATAATATTAAAGGTACTTTTTAGATTCAGTAATAATTTTTAGGTGTCTATAATGAAATTAGTGGGATTCGATCCGTGCGTCCGGTAGATAGCCATTTTTTTCATTAGCTTACCAAGTAATTAATACTTACTTTGATGATATATGTATATAATTTTAATAACTTCTTATATATTTTCTTTAAATTCTTTATTTTTACCTCGTCTTATTTTTCAAAAATTTTTTATTCTTATTTATATCTATTATTTCAATCTTTTTATATATTCTTTCAAATTGTTTTAATATATTTCACATACTAACTAACTTGCATATATAAAATATCAACAATTATTTTTTTTCTATATTATTTTAATGTACTTTATATATATAATCAACCACCACAACACGGGCATGTGCCTAGGTTGGTGGTCTTATACACATAAAATGTAATAATATGCAAGTAGGAAGGGGGGTGTGACGACTGTCGATGTCGCCCGAAAACTTCCGACAGCGAACGAAGGTGACCGGTGGCTGCGTGCCAAATGATCCATTAGTTTTAACTGAGTCAATTTACAAGACTTCTGATTATGGTAAACCCTCTTCCTTTACAATTATGGCAATCTGTTAAATGAAAATCACAATAAGGAACAATATAAATATCACCCTAATCAAATCACAAATAAATCAGCTTCAATTCATGGATTAAACAAGAAATACAAAAGACTTAAGAAATATTGACAAATCAATCACATTTACATTGAAGCCATTTAGAGAATGTGTCAACTACGTGGTGTCTATTTATGCATTACATATATCTATATAAATAAAAATGTTCGTTTGTAACAGACCTCATTATTACATACTTTTCTTCCTCCTGAGTTCTATATAGGTTCATAATTAAAAAAGTAAATTTTACTTTTGATTCACTGAATAATGATGTACTTGTTTAAAAGAACCAATTAGGGCGTATCATGTATAAAAGAATACGTAAAATAAAAACATTACGTTAGTGCATTAAAATCAAATGTAGAAATAATATATTTAAACCCAGTGTTGATACACGCATAGAGTAAATAGCAAACCCAGTGTTGATACACGTATAGAGTAAATAGCAAACCCAGTGTTGATACACGTATAGAGTAAAAAGCAAAAATCAACAGAATAAGCAGGGCATACATATGGTCAGTATTAAAATAAACTAATTACAGATTAAATAAAAATAATATCCGGGAAACAATAGATTAGAAATAGCTTATCTTATTCTTTGTATGGAATAGATGAAAATATCAACGGAGCGGAATTATTATTTGTGGTAAATTGAAAAGTCATGAACGAAGAAAGAGATGTATGGAGAATATATGACTTAGAAGAGAATGGTTGAAGAGATCGACGAAGCCCGAAGAATACTTGGCACGATCAATTGGCACGATTTGGCGGCCGGCGTGGTCTAGTGGTATACGCTTTCGACTACAGATCCGAAGGTCGCGGGTTCGAACCCGGCGTGCGCAAATAAATTTTATTTGATTAATTTGTGTTATTTCACAATTAATTAATTTAAAAATAATATATAGTATATTTGCGGCACGTTCCAGAGTGGAAGATACTCTCAGTATCGCCCTGGTGTAAGACCACCATTCAGAATTGAAACGTTGCTTGAAATGGCTTTAGCCGTGTTTGGTGACCAGATCTGAATAGCCAGGTACTTCCCCACCTTCTTCTTCCCCATCTCCCTCCCCTCCCCAATACCCTCAGCCTCACAACATACCCCAATTGGGGATGCCATAGTCTCACTGGCTCCAGACGGGAGCAGTTGGGACTCTTGTGCGGTAATACTGTAAAAAAAAAAAAAAAAGTGAAATAAATGCTATATATTGCTATGCCCATACCACTCTCGTCTCTAATATGGTATACTGAGATGGGTTTCTGCTACTTCAAGAAAATGTTGCAACTATCTTAAACCCAGGAAGGTGTAATAAAGACCATACCACAAAAACGCCGATAAAAAATCTGTTTTCATTCAGATCTCTGCCTTCTTCCCTCCAAACTCTACAAGATGATCCAATCCTTCCTATTTACAGTACCCCGTTTGATGCTATCAATTTTATCCCCAACTTAATAACTTCTGACTTTCGGACGAACATTTTAACATCCCCTTATAACTTTCAAAATGTTGAGAAACATTTAAAAAATATTATCTTCACAATGTTTCCTGGATTTTTCCTCATATACACTGATGGTTCCAAATATGATCACAAAGAATTTGGCTCTTCGGTATAATATATTCATGAATTCAATGTCAATCTGTTTTATAAATTGCTTGAGAAATTTCCATATTTACTGCAAAATGCTTCGCCATTGAACAAGCTTTAATTTAAATCCAGATATTCGTTGACCCTTTTTGTGCAGTAAGGTGCAGTATTAAAAACATCCTCAATTCTTTAAACGAATCTAAGTTTGAGATTATATTGGTTTGGGTGCCTGGCCATTTTGGAATTGAGGGTAGCGAGAAAGTAGATTCTCTCGCTAAACTTGGAACAGTCTCTGCTTCTATTTCTTTAGATTTTAGAGTTTCTGTCTCTGATGTCTTCTATATTATTAAATCAAACATGTTTCGTTCCTGGGAAGGAAATTGGACGGATACGAAAACACAAACTGGATCCTTTATGCTGGAATACAAAATCATATGTCAAGTAAATGCTGGTTCCACGGAAAAAAAAAATCCAAAAGATTTATTTCCTGTATCTCGAGAAAGAGAATTGGCCACTGCTTTATTGCAGCTCATTTACTAAAAATTCTGGTACTTGAGAGTTTTTTTTTAATATATATTTTTTTTCTTCTTTTTAATAATAACATACAACAAACGATGTTGTATTCCCATGAGTTATTAAACTCATTAAGGGATCGCCAATTGGTAGTTTTGAAATAGAAGAGTAAAAAAAATATAAAAAAAGAGTTTTGTACAGAAAAATTAGATTAAAAATTAAAAATTTCATTCAGTTCATTCTGCCAGTGCGGTGTGGAGGAAGAAACTCTTGACCTTGTCTTCTTCAAGTGTTAAAACCATTCTTCTTTAAAAGGCACGTATTGTTTTCTTATTAAAATAGTCCCACAGGGATCGGTTCTGTCTCCGACTTTGTTTTTGTTGCACATCAATGACCTTTTGACATGTGCACCGATTCATTGTTACGCGGATGACAGTACAGTTCATGATAGCTTTTTGTTTGACAAGCCCCCAAAGGGCACACAAACTCCAACGGCTCGGAGGGCTTTGAAGCAGAGAATGGACGGTTATCTCGAGAGTATTTCCTCCTGGGGTAAAAATAATCTCGTCGAATTTAATGTTTCAAAGACCCAATCCTGTCTGATTACGTCTAAAAGGGATCCAAATGATAATCTAGTCTCCTTCAACGGAAGCAATCTTCCGAACAGGCCTTCCATTGATATGCTTGGTGTAACTATAAGTGACCAGCTCAGGTACGGGGGCTCCATCGAAGCTAGAGTAAAGTTGGCCTCTCAGAAGCTGGGCGTACTGTACAGGGCCCGCAGATACTTTAATAGTACACAACTGCTCACCCTGTACAAATCGCAAGTGCGCCCTACTGTCGAATTTGGCAGCCATCTCTGGTCTGGAGCCCCAAAATACCTGAAAAAAACCCTTGACTCTGTGCAGAAACGGGCGGTCCGTTTGATAGATTCCCCAATCTTAACAAACGGACTGCAATCTTTAGAGCACAGGCGTCAGGTAGGTATGCTGTCCTTGTTCTATCGGTATTACAATGGAAGATGCTCTGAGGAACTAGCGTCATTGATCCCTTCGGCACCGGTGCGTAGTCGGGATACACGCCAAACGCGCGCCCAACATTTGTACACAGTTGACACTTGTCACATGAGAACGGGTCGCTTCTATGATTCGTTCTTAAGTTCAACAGCTCGGCTGTGGAACGAACTGCCGGCCTCTGTGTTTCCTCCCTCCTACAACATGGGACTCTTCAAGACCCATGTTCACTCCTTCCTCTCCACAAAAAGACCCTCCACACAGCATCCCCAAAGATGACATAGGCCCTGAGGGAATATATTTTCTTCAGGGCCTCCTGTGTGGAGTAAATATAAAAAAAAAAAAAAAAAAATCACCCACCAGTCTCCCCTTGGTATTCCATAATAATAATAATAATATTTGGACGATTTGCATAGCGCCGTTTTTATGCAAAATACTCTCAAAGACGCACCATATGTGTTGTCCCTAAACAACTCTCGCGAATATTCAATTGTTTATAAGTTCATAGATTTGAACGACTTTTTGTGGATCTGGTTAGGAGGCACGGTGTTTTATTGAGTTAGGTTGCCGTATGTGAGATGACTTAGGACCGATGTTGAACACTCCGGATGCAGGCGGTGATGTGCTGGTCAAGCGCGGGTCAGTGAGTCGGCGCCGCTGCTGGTAACCGGACTCGTTGACGGTCAGGAACTCGTGAAGAGCGTGGGTCTTCTTGAGGGAGGTGCATAGACCAGGGAGGATGCCGCGTGGTCTAGGTGAGCGGGTGTAGCGCTGGTCAGATGTGCTGGAACCAGGGCACTTTGATCCGGTGTAGCGCTGGCCAGGAACGATGGCCGGGGCCATGGCGCAGTGATGATATCGGTTGAACCGTGCAGAGCCGGGTATATTGTCCTGCGCGGGTTGTCACTCGTTGAGACTTGCTTCTTGTTCAGTTCAGTTCTCGCCTTTGAGCAGATCTGTCAAACTTTCTCTCGCTCAGCGCCATATTTCTCATAAAAAACATTAATATCGTGCAAATCGAACAAAAAAGTGTGTTACCGGGATTATAAGTGACGGGCTTAAAGCCTTGTGCTTTTTTTCAGTTCTCTTAAGTGTATAAACCGTGCTTTTTTAGTATTTTTAGTTTTCAAAGTAACAATTTGGCATTCAAACTTCCCGTTTGGGTGCCATCCAAGTGCCCCCGTATCCCTTAGGTTCCCCTAAGGGTAACCCTTGTGTGCGCGTTTTTCCCGGGTACGCATAGGAAAAAATTATTTGAAAACCGATTCAACAATTGTGCATTTTATCAACAATTTAAGTCCTCAAAAATAGAGGGCCTAATATAATCCTTGTGATATACGAATATAAATAGTGTAATAACTTTAGTAATAATAGTGTTAGAGAGACAAATATAACACTAAAAAGTGCGCCGTCAAAATCTACGCAGGTAGAATCTGCGTGTGATCCTCTTAATACAATTTCAGTGTTGTTTTTTATTGTGTTGAGTGTTTCAGACAATTCATCACAATGACAATTCATCACACTTGTGTTAAAACTGTTTTTTTTTAAATAATTTAATTACCTTTAAGTGCTCTTTTTAACTTGTGACTACGGTCATCCGGACCCGGGAAATTTTCCTGCGTCGTTTGACACCCCCCATACCCAGTTCGGTGTAGTGATTGTACACTTAATCTTATTTTTAAGATTTTAATTACTCGACATTTTTGGCGCCGGCCATGTTTTTTTTTCTCCACAGAAACCAGTGAACTAGACAGGCTCTCTTTAGTTATTTAATTAATTTTTATTAATTTTAGGAATAGTACAATGGGCCTATGGCCTAAGTGCTCGCGGGGAACGTAAGTAAACCGCCTCCGACTATAATTAATTTTAATAAATATATATATATATATTTTTTTTTGGTGCTTCCATTTATCATATTTAGTAAATATATTTTCGCTTAATGATATTAAGTATTTGAACATTTTATGTGATTTCTAGTGAAAAAATTTCTCCCTTTTTTAGGGAAATTTTTCCCCAAATTTTCGAAAACAATGTCCTCAACGAATGAAATTTCAAGCGATGAAGAAGCGGAGCTCAGTTTGAGTCAGTTTATGGAATTCATTTCTGGAAAGAACAAAATGGATGATAAAGACAATGGTGACAAGCATGTCGCAGGTTCAGAACAACCTGGTACGTCTACTGGAACCATATCCACTCACAATATCAAAGAATTCATGGAATTTGTCAATAAAAAAAAACAAGAAACCACGAAAAAAAAATAAGAGTGATAAAAGAGACAAAGGCGACAAGCAAGTCGTGCTACTTGATGACCAACCAAACCCTACCATAGTTTCGATCGAAAACTCACCTAACCAGGAAAATAGGAAACGTGCCAGAATTAATGATTCACCTAATAGCGAACAAGAACGGATTATCCCCTCTATGGAAAAACTGATGAGGATTGTTAGAATTATTAATGATGGCAGCAATAGATTAAATAAAACCGACAAAACGGAAATTACCACCTTGGTAGATGCACTCATGACGGATTTGACCTCCATGACGATTGAACTTACAAAAGTAAAAACGAGAGGTGCAACCATTGAGGAACTTTTGGAAGCTCAACAAAAGATGTCAGATAAAATGGACAAAATCATAGTACAACCGCCTGTCACTGTACCACAAAGAAGGAGTTATGTCAGTGTAGCCTCGGGAGCCCCAGCATCACAGACCATTGTACTTAATGGGTTAGAGCGACCAACACCTCAAAAACAACCTACGGTGCTGTTTTACCCTTCGATCGCGGAGGGTAAAACTTCTGAACAACTACAGAAAGCGCTCACAGAAATTCTAGATCCTAAAAAGGACGGCTTTCAAGTGGTGCGCACTCGTAAGATAAAGGGAGCTGGCCTGGCCTTACAGACCACCTCTCTTGGAGGTCTAGATAACATCAAAAAGGCTGAAGAAAAACTAAGCGCCCAAGGAATTAAGATGATCTCCCCCCAAGGCAGATTACCCAAAATCGTTTTGTATGACGTCCCAAGAGGAGAAGCAAGCTCAGACGTGGCCCTTTTTGAGGAAATTTATACTAATAACATTTCAGATAAAGGTAGCCTCACCAAGGAAGATCACATAAGGACCATGCGACGAGTCTCGCTCTTCGGAAAGAGGGACGGGCCGTATATGAACATGATCTTAACCTGCCATCCCGAGGCCAGGAAAATTCTAATCGACAGTGGCCATTGTTTCCTTGGTTGGAATTCTTGTAGGGTTAGAGATTTCGTTGGAGCCACTAGATGCTTCAAATGCCATTTGTATGGTCATATTTCGAAGGTTTGTACACAGGAAGCTGCCATCTGCAGACATTGTGCAACAACTGGACATGATTTCGAAGTCTGCCCCAACAAAGGCAAAGCGGCTGTCTGTGCTACTTGTAGCCGTTTCAAGAAGCCGTCCAACCACACAACAGGTGACAGACAATGCCCGGCCCAGTTGGCTGCCATAAACGCTCAGGTCAGAATGACTGATTATGGCCGTTAACCCTCTCTTTACCATAGGTCAGATCAACCTCCAGAGATCTCGGGCAGCTACGCTCGAGGCGCTGAAGGTCATGTCCGACCTGAAAATCGACCTTATGCTCATCCAGGAGCAATACACCTGGCAAGGGAGAACACCAGTAAGTCATCCAGGGGCGGTGCTTGAAGTAGGCAGATCACCGGGGGCGGGTGTCCTGGTCAATACCACATTGATCAGCCCCCTCCTCCTGGTTGGCCTGTCGAACGAATACCAAACCTGTGTATCTATTAATTTTGGCCAGATAGAGATTATTTTAATCTCAGTCTACTTTAAATATAGCAACCCTGTCGGACCACACATTCTGAGCTTGACGCGCGCCCTTAACGCGCTTAAAGGCCGTAACATAGTTATTGGAGGTGACTTTAATGCTCGCTCCCCAATGTGGTTTGACGATAATAATCATAGAACGGAACGATCAGACGCCGTTGAGGATCTAATTGCTGCGCAAGGTCTATTACTATTAAATGAAAACTGTCACTTAACCACATTCGCAAACATACATGGGGAGAGCAACATAGATCTAACTCTTTGCTCTGGATCAGTTGCGACCAGGATGTCAAACTGGAAGGTCCATGATAGCGCAATTGTCTCCGATCATAGATTAATTACTTTTGCTGTGGGGGTCCAGAAGACCCATGCTCCGAAAACCTCCTGGAACTTCAAAACCACAGGGGCGAATTGGGATAACTTTGGGGAGGCTCTACGTGACACTCTAAGGGGATTTCACAACGTAGCAGCAAACGATCCGGATAATTTGGGGAATTACTTTAACGCAGCCGTTGTGTCAGCTGCTGAACGGTCTTTGGGAAGATCAAACCCAAAAACCGCTATTAGAACGCCGTGGTGGTCGAGTGAGTTGACTTTGCTGAAGGGGGACTATAAGAGGGCTTTTAGGGCACTTGGATCCCTAAAGAGGACTGGTGGCACGCAAGAGATGCTCACATCTCTTAAGACTCGTGTCAGTAGGGCCAGGAAAGCTTTCAAATTATCTATCCTCTCGGCAAAACGAACTGCATGGCACAATTGGGTAAAACAAGTAGGTAACGCCAACCCGTGGGAAATCCACAGCGCAATCGAAAAAACGGGAAAAGGTTCTGACCGGTATTTGACTAGCGTCATATCGGATAATCCCTCTGGGAACTCTGAGAGTACCGATGTGACCAGCACACTAAACACCTTGTTGGATAAATTAGTTCCATTAGACTCAGTAATCGGGGAAAACGACCACCACAAACAGATAAGAGCTCTGTCACGGCTTCAACCTAGGATCCTCGCCAGTGAGGATAGAACGCTAAAAGTAACTAAGGCTGAAATTGATGTTATAATTAAGGGTTTGGGTCCGAAGAAGGCACCAGGGCACGATCGTCTTAATGGTATAATAGCGAAGAACGTCTGGATCCATGCCAAGGAAGAGTTGTTCCAGGTTATGGAAACATGTCTGTGTAGAGGAGTTTTCCCTACGGAATGGAAGAGAGGTGTGCTCAAGATTATCCCAAAGGGAAACGACAAACTCAGGACGGACGTGAAGGCCTACCGTCCAATCACCCTTTTGCCTGTTTTCAGCAAAATTTTGGAAACACTAATAAATAACAGGTTGCAGCAATATCTTTCACCAGCATGTGAGCGACAATTTGGCTTCGTCCCTGGGAAATCTACCGAGCACGCCATTATGTATGCGCTTGAATGGGTGAAGGTCTGTCCAAAGAAGTATGTCATTGG
Organism: Hesperophylax consimilis; assembly: GCF_061612785.1. Lineage (NCBI taxonomy): Eukaryota > Metazoa > Arthropoda > Insecta > Trichoptera > Limnephilidae > Hesperophylax > Hesperophylax consimilis. Next base: position 14,027,458 of record NC_142852.1, read on the forward strand.
AATCTTCTTAGATATAACTGGTGCCTTCGATCACGCGTGGTGGCCGATGTTGATCACCAAAATTAAAAATAGAGGCTGCCCACCAGACCTTTTTAAAATCAACTGCGATTACTTAAATGATCGCACAATAGAGATCGTTTATGGTGATCAGAAAATAGTGCGTAAGGTTGATAAGGGATGCCCACAAGGCTCCATATTGGCACCTAAATATTGGAATATAAATTTTGATGACTCCTCCAGGTTACCCTTTCCTGAAGGATGCACATCGGTCGACTACGCTGATGATAAGTTGTATCTGGTCTCGGGGGACAGCAGAAGGGAAGTGGAAAGAAAGGCTGAAGAAGGTTTGCGAGCAATCCTCAGTTGGGGTGAGAGGAACAAGTTGAACTTTGCCCCCCAAAAGACCGTGGGACTCTTGATGAAAGGCACCCTCAGTAGAGGAAGAAATCCTTTCATCAGAATGGGAGCCTCCACTATTCAATTTGCAGACTCTGTAAAATATCTTGGTGTAACACTAGATCGATCGTCTTCCTTTTTAACTCATGTTAAAGAGGTCTCCAGCAAGGCCCAGGCCCTCTTCTTGAAACTGAGAAGAATCTCTACAGCTGAGTGGGGGTTGCGATCCCCAGCGCTGCGACTACTTTATAGGGGTACATACGTGGCGCAAGTCTCGTATGCTGCCTCTGTGTGGGAGCACCGTTTGGGGAATTCGCTTATACTCTCGGCTCTCAAGAGGGGTCAGCGAACCCCCTTGCTGGCGCTCTCCGGTGCTTATAGAACCGTTGCTTCAGACGCTTTGCCCGTGTTGGCCGGTATTTTGCCAATCGATCTAGAAATTAGGGAGGTTTTAACGAAGAAAAAGTTGACCAGGGGACTCCCCGCTACCCATCTCGGCGTAACTCTTACGCCAGGCGGTGTCGGGACTCTTCCTGGACTGCTTAGACAAATGAGTGATTTGTCACTCAACGAGTGGCAATCTCGCTGGGATAGGTCGAATATGGGAAGATGGACTTTCTCCTTCTTCCCATCAGTTAAAAGCAGAATGGAAGGAGCCCACATTAAATTGGATCATCACATGACCCAAATTTTGTCAGGACATGGTGAGTTCAGGGGGAGACTACATAGACTCTCCCTGTCCCCACATCCAAACTGCGCGTGTGGTAGTTCTGATCAAACCGCTGAGCACATTTTGTGGCACTGTGAGATTATGATGGATGCAAGAGATGAATTATTGGCCGGTTTGGAAGTAACAACGAGACCGGTTTGGAACTCCGATCTCGTCTCGAACAAAGTGAATTTCGAGTGTCTGAGGAAGTATACAAAGATCTGGGTTGAGAGATGGTCTGATCTTAGAGTCGAGTACTAGACTAAAATCGATAGCTTTAACGCCAGGTGTTGCTCCTGGACACAATGGACTACGAGACAATTGTTTTCATGTACATATTTATAACTGTTTTTTTTTTCTTTTTCTTTCTGTTTATTTACTGTATTTTCTGTTCCTGATTATACTAATGTTTATTATTTGCATCTAATGTTTACTTTCTATCTCTTATTGCAGGTTATTTTGGATATTTTGTAACAGACTGATTCTGCTTATAATTTTTTTAAGATTTTCTTTTATTTTTATACACTGCTTTGTATCTTGTTCTTTCTTTTCTACTATAGAGTGACCTGCTTGCTGGTAGTAGCACTGAACTTATATTTTTCTTGTGTCAGTCCGGCGTACCCCAACTCTGGGGTGACAGAAGACCTCGTCCGTGCATATCAAACTTCAAGATCAAATCACGATGAGGGATCTGTGTCATCGTCTGCTCGCAGCGCCTCCCCTGAGGTCAGGAACTGGACTGAGGATGGGCCGAACGTGGATCGGCAACCTTCCGCCCTGCCTCCAGGTATTCCGACGCTTTCTCCTCATGGTCTTCGGGATATTCCCAACCCCAACTCACACTTCTCGTCGAGGCACAACCGGTTTCCTGGCTTAGGGGCGCGGAACCTGATTCTCGTGAAGCCAATCCAACGCCCAGCTTTCTCTCCCTAGGTCTGCCTGTTAGTGGGTATCGACACCCCCTTCACCACAGAAAGAGGCGCATACTTTACCATTTTTCTTTTTTGTTCTCTTTGTAGGTGGCTGTGTATTATTTTAATTCTTCTCTACCTATTGTTGACATTTTGTAAATGTGTTTTTATTATATTAACCAAGTAGAATAGAACTTACTAAAATTATTAAAACACAGCACTTGCATACTGCGAATAACATCGTATGCATGGACATTTTGGAGGTCTTGTTTTGAAATTTTAAATGTAGATTCGTTTTTTAAAAAATTAGCGTCCTTGCGAGAGCTCTGAAGGGGTACCATCAGTACCTAAAACAGGGCGGGGAAGTGGTGGGCCTCCTCCAAAATGCTTCTTGTTGGCTGACTGATGACTGACTGCTCGCTGCGTCGGGCCAATTTATACAGACCGGCCGATGGCATCAGTAGATCGCAGGTAAAATGATGACAACTCACTCAGTCTGGATGCTACTGGAATTTTCGTTGGCGCTGAAATTATGTCTAAGCAACAGGTTAGAACCTTTTAGTGAGTTCGCGTAATGTGCTAGACCAACTCGCAACGTATTGTTGAAGTAGTTCCAGACGTCGGTAGCTCATAGACAGGTAGCTCGTTTTGTTTACCTTTAGCGAGACAATCTAGATGAATCTACGATCGCTACAACTTTAATATATGACATGTCTTGTCCCTAAATAGATAATCTACGTTAAACCATATATTTTAACTCTAACGGCGCAAAGCAGTCTTTTTAGGGTGAATTACATAAATACAAAAAAAAATAAATCTTCAAGTCTTTTGGAATACCAAACATATAAAATGTATATTTTTTAATTTACGCCCGTCGGATTTTTACATAAAACAAGTTAAAATATATTATTTTACAAAGTGCATTTAAATAACCGAAATAAAAATAATAAAAGACATAGTAATGAATTGATTTCCAGGGCTATGTAGCTTTTTGACTGGGGAATTAACGTTATAGTCTGTTTGCGATGAATAAATAAAGAACAACTCTGGAAGCCTCGCTTTCCAATATGGTACTCGGAACGTTATAAGCTTATTTTAATCCGGCACATCTATTGAGCCATTAACTATTTTGTTTATAAGTACCAAACCGCTTGATGTTTTTTTTGCCAGGAAAGCGGTTAAATTAAGTCATTTCATTATTATCATAATTAATTTGTTCAATATGTGTGAATACTTTTAAATAAATTAACCTTAAAATGTTCGTTTTTTCCAAAAGAAAATAAAAACATTCCCGGGTTACAAATAACCTGACAAAATTTGAAAATCTCCTACTATCACCACAGTAAGCGGAAATATTTGCTTGTGTTAAAAAATAGTTAAGACTGAGTGTTGTTGTTGATCCAAGATAAATAGGAGCTGACCCTGACGTAAACATCAGGTTTACCCTTGGCGCAAGGTTCTCCTCTGGAGACGATACCGACCAACACATTTCCATCGGCGAGTGGGCTACCGGAGTCTCCCTAAAAAATAATTTATTTTCTTTAGTAAAAACAAAGAGGAATGTGAACAACATAAGATGCTGGTATGCAAATTGTGAGAACTCGTCTATTTGATCAATTGAACCATTGAAAATTAACTATTTGATGAATATCATCATCACGGCAATAATAGTGGATGGTAATAATTGGACAGAAACTTTTTCGAAAGCAACTGTATGTATTTCACTTGTTTCAAAATGGTTAAAATACAACAAACTTCTCTTAAATAGTTTAAACTACAACAAAACATTTTACTTACCTTTTTATAAAAACATACGAAACTAACCAAAAGAAAAACTTAAAATTAGAATCCATAATACAACTTGCAATCGAGAAATGTGCTTCCTGTGCAACGAACTCGCTAATGTCAAAAATATTAAATATTTAGGAGTATCAATAGATATTAATCTTAATTGGAAATCACATATTAATCAAACCACTTCTAAACTAAAATATCTTAATGAATGAAGAAAACATACACTTAGTAAGACACCACTTTATTTTTGAATTAATAACAATAGCCTGTGATGTGATGTGTTTAGTGTCTTACCATCTGACCCTACATCTAAATATTTAGATAGTATAAAATGTGCTATAAAAAATTCTAAAAACTCCATTTTTCAGGATGATTCTTATAACCAAACAAAGTTTTTAACAAAAAACCCCAAAGCACCAAAACTTTACGGATTTCTGAAAATCCATAAAAGTAATTGCCCCATTCGCCCTGTAGTGTCCTGTTGTAATTCCCCCAATTTTAAATTATCTTCATTTATAACAAAAGTATTTAACGATGCCAATGTGTTTTTCCCAAAATATACTATCAAAAACTCATTAGCATTAATCGATGAACTAAAGGACCTGGTTCTTCCCAGTAATTGCAAATTAATATCTTTCGATGTAGTCAACTTATTCCCTAATGTACCTGTCACTGAAAGCAAAACCCTAATTTCTAATTTACTGAATAATTCTCACTTGTCTAAAGATTTAGCTAATGATTTATCTCGTCTTTTTAATATTTGTTTGAATCAAAATTACTTCCAATACAATAATGTTATTTACCAGCAGAGAGAGGGACTAGCAATTGGCGCTCCTACAAGCCCCCTTATCGCTGACATCTTTATGAATAACTTAGAAAACAATATTTTTGATTCAAATTCACCTCTCTTAAAGAATATTTTACTATGGAGAAGATATGTTGACGATGTTTTTTGCATTTGGACAGGCACTGAAAGACAATTAAACTCTTTTCTTAAAATATTAAACTCCTTTCACAAACAAATTCAATTCACTGTAGAATTAGGTACAAACTTAACCTTGAATTTTCTAGACCTAACTTTAAGTATAATTAACAATAAATTTGTATTTAATATCTATCGTAAGCCCACGTATACTGATATTACAATTCACAATTCATCCAACCATCCTATATCCCACAAACATTCAGCATTTCACTCCATGATTCATAGATTGGTTACCGTTCCGTTGAATAATAATAATTTTTGCAACGAATTATCCATCATTAAACAAATCGCTTTAAACAACGGGTATGATACAAAATTAATAGACAATATTCTTAATAAAAAATTGAAACAAATAGCATCAAATAAATTCCTATTTAACAAATCTTATAACCCTAATAATATAAATATAAATCAAACATTCCAATGGCGTAGAGTTCTGTATACAAATAACTTTTCTTCTTTAAGCGTTAAAAAATTCCCATCTGAAATAAAACCCGCTTTTTACACTAATAATAATTTAGGTAAATACTTAATTCATACTAAAGATAAAGACGACAAACTAAGCCACTCGGGCATATATAAACTTAATTGTAATGATTGTTCTGCTTTTTATATCGGAAAAACGGCCCGGAATGTCAACTTAAGAGTAAAAGAACATTTACGATGTTTAAACAATAATGCCTTTTCAGAATTCGCGAATCATTTAATAGAATCTAATCATTCATTCGATAAAATCTCGGGAACTAAAATATTGCATAAAAATGGATCTGGAATTAGATTAAACAACTTAGAAGCCCTTGAAATAAAAAAAGCAGTTAATAATAATTTAAATATAATAAATAACCAAATTAATTTATCTGATAGTCCCATATTAAATTTATTCCGCCGCTGAAACTGTTATTTCCTTCCCCCCCACCCTCCTCATCATCCTTAATAATTTGTCTCCACATTTTCTATTTGCATCTCTTTCTATCTGTTTTGTATCTCTTTCACTCATTGTTTTCATTTACCTATATTTATATGTGCCTGTATCTAATTTGCTTTAGTTGATATTTAGTCCTGATGAAGCTTGGGACAAGCGAAACCCGGTTTTAAAGGCTATTGTTATTAATTCAAAAATAAAGTGGTGTCTTACTAAGTGTATGTTTTCTTCATTCAATATGTCACACCCCAAAGTATTTGCTTCCTTCGAAAATAAAATATCTTACCTAGGAACATATTTTAAAGACTCAAGGAAATTTTAAACGCTGAAAAATTGAAAATGATCTACTTCTCCCTGGTGCAATCTGCAATCACTCATGGCATAATAGGATGGGGTGGTGCACCTGATACATTTATTAAGCCTTTACAAATAATTCTAAAACACATAATTAAAGTCATATATAACAAAAATAAAACATTCTCGACCGTCCTATTATACAAGGAATCTAAATTATTTATATTACAAACTATGAAATATTTATTTAAAAACAAAAATAATTTCAAAATAAATGAAAACCGAATGGGCAAAAGAACAAATAATATATTTTACACCCCCCAAACCAATACTAAATTAATGCCAACACATGGCAGTTTCCTCGTACATTTAACCATCTACCACTACAAACTCAAATGATAAATAAAAAGATAGAATATATTAAAGAGGTACAATTATGGCTGATTGACGCAGATATTGAAACGCTTTTACTATAAATATATTGATCCTTTCTACAACTCACTTGATGAAACTTTATAAACTATTGTACATCATGTTTTCTCTTTACTTTTTATAATAACTATAAACAAAAAATAACTTTTTCTGCTAATGTATACAGGGTGTATCGGCACTAACCCGACAAACTTTAACCAGCTATTCCTTAGCACATTTGGAGTAAAAAATGTTATGTACACTTTGCTGTCCGGTAACATTTTTTTTCTTTTAAAAACAAAAAATAAATAAAATTTCCACACTCCGCTACTGCCCACAGTATAGGGGTAAAATAATTGGCAACGCCGCGCTACTGTCATCTCTTTCACACATATTCTGTCTCAAGTCCCGTGTGGTTCCCGCCACCCCGTCTCGTATCAGTGGTCAGTGCTGTTTTGGGAGTTCGCATGTCATCAAGTTTCTAGTTTCGTTTTTGTTTTGTTATCTAAGTTTTTACTGTTGAAATATGCCCCTCAATTATCCACCTGCCGAGCAAGCAGATATTGTTTTTGTTTATGGATTTTGCAATGGAAATTCACGAGCAGCCGTAAGGGAGTATCGCATGAGGTTTCCTGGAAGACGCGTCCCACACCATGCTACCTTTGTCCAGGTTTGTACCCTATCAATTGTTTATTGAAACTATTTACATTCATTGATAATGCCAAAAAGCGCTTTTGAAATTTAAACTGGGAACATTAAAAACATAACAAGGGGCCACCAACTTTAAAAATGTAAATTGTACTTTAGGTGATTTGTGTTCAGTGGTCACTAAACGGCGTTTTAAAAAGTTAATTAATTTTAATCTCTAATAAATGCATCATTCACTGCAATTGAATTCACTCCCTTTCTCACCATGGGATTATTTAAATTACTTGAATTCAATTTCACCCCTGTGAATCCAAGATATCAACCGTACCTAGTTAAGAAAATTATAATTTAAAACACTTTGTTATACATTTTACTATAAAAAAATGAAATAAATGAAGAGAAAACGTAAGTTTTCTGATATGTGCCTAAAATAAGTGTTCTTTAAAAATAAAATGAGTGAAAAAGCCCGCGATTGTTTATTTGACATTATTACTGAGCTGAATAATAAAAGCAGTTGTTATTTGTTGTTTTGTTTCAGATGTATCAACAATTGCGTGACTGTGGCATCGGACGGATTGAAGGCGCCGGCGGAGGACACAACATCGTTCCTGTGGCAGTTGAGGAGAGAATCCTGAACTTAATTACCGAAGACCCCACGCTGTCCGTGCGTCGGGTCGCTCTGATGATAGGACACAGGGAACACATGGCGGTATGGAGAGTTCTGAAGAAGCACGGGCTCAAACCTTTTCACTATAGGCGCTGCCAAGGCCTCATGGAGAATGACCACTTTTCCAGAGTCGTGTACTGCAGAAGAATGCTGCATAATGTCATAAGAGATGCAGACTTCATGAAAAACATATTGTTTACCGACGAAGCACAGTTCACTAAAACAGGAGTGCTAAATGTGCACAACTTGCACCATTGGGCTGAACAAAACCCCAAGCTTGTTCGGGAGTCGTCGAGCCAGGACAGATTTTCCATCAACATGTGGGCAGGAATCCTGGGAAATCAAATACTCGGTCCAATCGAGTTGCCTCCCAGACTAAATGGACCGATGTATTTGGAGTTCTTACAAGTGCAACTGGGCGAGATTCTGGAAGATGTGAACCTCGAATTACTACGGAGAATGTGGTTCCAGCACGATGGAGCCCCACCACACTATTCGATTGCCGTGCGGAACTACTTGGATGTCGAGTTTCCTGGTCGTTGGATAGGCCGTGGAAGTCCGGCCATTGCTTGGCCACCAAGATCACCCGACCTGACCCCCCTGGATTACTACCTGTGGGGGGCTCTCAAGGAAAAAGTGTATGCTAAGCCAATAGCCTCAAGAGAGCAACTGCTCGAACGAGTGATGGAAGCCGCTGCAGAAATTAAAGCAAATCCTGCAAACTTAAATAATCAAAATATAACAAGACTACACGCTTGCATCGAAAATAATGGTAGTCACTTCGAACAAATGCTCCAATAAAAAAATTAACATAAACTACATGTCCGCATTTTCATTTATTATTTATTGGTAAAATTCTCACAATGTCATTCATTTACACATCAATATTACCTACATATCAATATTTAATAAAATCTGTAGAAGAGTATGCCCGTCGGCATTCAACAAGTTTTTCGACAAGTGTGTCGAAAAGCGTCTTCTCTCTTTCCTACACACTAAATATTAATGGTTAAAAATGAGACGACTGATGCTTGTAAGCGCGCCAATACGTAAAAACAACGAAACTCGAATAAGAATTGCCAGGTGGGTTTTTTAATCGCTTTAATCTGACTTTAAACAATAATTAAACACGTAAAAATTATTTAATATAATATTACAGTACAGTACTTTGAACCTTCGCAATAAATTTATTTGATTTTAAGTTTAGTTTGTAGAACTCCATTTCAATTTAGAGATTTTTTTTATTTTAACAGTCTTATTAAAAAATTTATAAAAACAGTGTGTTTATAAACAAGTTCTGCTAGTTGTAATTATTATTACGCGTGACAGCTGTTTCACCTTCTGACGGCATTATCAAACTTTGGTAAAGCCACTTACAGACGACGTAAGTGATAACTTTCTTTTTTTATTATTCTGGCTTTATTGATTTCCGAGTAAATTGTCGTAAATTATTATTTGCTAATCCCAATATTATTTGCTAATGCTAATAATTAAGTGAAATTTTAAACAATGCAATAATAGGATTATTGCATTGTTAATTTCACTTAATGTCGTTGGTATTTCCAACTGATGACTCAGGGGTTTATTTCCCTGAATAATTAAGTATTTTGGGGTCTAATTATTATGCATTTCATTACATCCGATAATTTAAACAATTTTTATGTTGAATTGGGGTAAGTTTTATGGCTAAGGGAAGGAGTGGAAGGTGAGGAAGTACCTGGATATTCAGATCTGGTCACCAAATACGGCTAGTCATTTCAAGCAACGTTTAAATTCTAAACCTGGATATTCAGATCTGGTCACCAAATACGGCTAGTCATTTCAAGCAACGTTTAAATTCTGAACCTGGATATTCAGATCTGGTCACCAAATACGGCTAGTCATTTCAAGTAACGTTTAAATTCTAAACCTGGATATTCAGATCTGGTCACCAAATACGGCTAGTCATTTCAAGCAACGTTTAAATTCTGAACCTGGATATTCAGATCTGGTCACCAAATACGGCTAGTCATTTCAAGCAACGTTTAAATTCTAAACCTGGATATTCAGATCTGGTCACCAAATACGGCTAGTCATTTCAAGCAACGTTTAAATTCTGAACCTGGATATTCAGATCTGGTCACCAAATACGGCTAGTCATTTCAAGTAACGTTTAAATTCTAAACCTGGATATTCAGATCTGGTCACCAAATACGGCTAGTCATTTCAAGCAACGTTTAAATTCTGAACCTGGATATTCAGATCTGGTCACCAAATACGGCTAGTCATTTCAAGCAACGTTTAAATTCTAAACCTGGATATTCAGATCTGGTCACCAAATACGGCTAGTCATTTCAAGCAACGTTTAAATTCTGAACCTGGATATTCAGATCTGGTCACCAAATACGGCTAGTCATTTCAAGCAACGTTTAAATTCTAAACCTGGATATTCAGATCTGGTCACCAAATACGGCTAGTCATTTCAAGCAACGTTTAAATTCTGAACCTGGATATTCAGATCTGGTCACCAAATACGGCTAGTCATTTCAAGCAACGTTTAAATTCTGAATTAATTAATCAATTACGAAAAAGCGTGGGGTTAAGAATATTTTTTTTAAATTATAGTTGTAATTTATTGTCGATTTTTTAAAAAAATTGCGATATTTTAAATAAAATTTAATAATTATTGTTTAAATAAATTAGCAATCTGGCAGCATTCATTTGCAGGTGGTCAATCCAATGCAGTCATGACGTTTGTGTGAGTGCTTTCCTTTGTCTCAGTGTGTTGCGCAGCAGTTTTATATGAACCGTTTTTTGATTCATCGGGATTGTTTTTAAAACTATACATTCTTTGTACCTTCAAATTAGTGGAAATAAACTTAAGTGTGTCAAGCTGCTCGTTATATTCCGGTAATTCTGGAAGGCTTTTAACATAAGCAATAATATTCATAAATCACATTCCGCGAAGTTGTAAATAACTAAATTTATTAAAAAATATACGTTGTAGGATAGCCTAGCAAGTAACATTTTGACAGAGCACTTACGGTGATTTAAAAAACAACGGCGCTGTTCAAATAATCCAATTATTATTATTGATAAGTACCTAAGTGAGGAAAATTGTTTTTAAAAGTGCTCAGAATTATTGGACTTCGATTATAAATTCAGGAAATCTACTAATTAGTTTCTTAGTTTCAAAATTAGACTATTTATTACGTGAAACGCGTAAGAGGTGAAACCAAAGCATTCCAGAGGTGAAACAATTTAGATACAAAAATAAAACTGATGTGTACAATACAAGAAGACAATCAGTGATTCGCATACGAAAAATGTGAATAATCATTATTGTTAAATAAAATATTTCTTTTCTGGTACTGGATTATGTAATACGGGCTTCGTTCGCAGCAACACGCGAGAGTTGCGATGTTGCTTTCAAATTTTGACAAAGGATAAAACAGTGGTGACATGTGGTGAAAATATGTTTAATTAATTTTTTATTAAAAAAAAACGTTACCGGACAGCAAAGTGCACATAACATTTTTTACTCCAAATGTGCTAAGGAATAGCTGGTTAAAGTTTGTCGGGTTAGTGCCGATACACCCTGTATTATACTTTAGGTACTTGAAATATAGTAATCGTTTTATATTACCCACACTCAGGCAGTGCCTTAGTGGGTTTTCATTTCTTGTGTATACTATTTGGTATTATATATTATGTTATTATATACTATCTATTAATATGTACAATATGTGTAAAGAAATGAAAATAAATAAATTTAAAAAAAAAAATAATATTAAAAAAAAAATACATGGAGCAAACCGGTGAGTTTGTATGTTGAAAAATTGGAAGAGGTGGGATTGGACTTGAAATTGATTGATGTAAAAAAAAACCTGTTGTATACTGATGACGCAGTGCTGATTTCAGACAGCACGGAAGATCTACAGTCTCTCGTGTCTAGGATTAACCGAGTATGTATGAAGAATGGGTTAAAATTATTGTAAATAAGTCTCAAGTCATGGTGTTTAAAAGATAGAGTACGAAAACAGTGTACAATATAGTTGTGAATGAGGAATACTTGTAGAAGGTGGATGGATGAGTTTGTGTATTTGGGAAATATATTTACGAGAGATCGAAACGCCGAGAGGGATATTGACGAAATGGTAAATGCAGAAAACTCTAGTAATGGAGGAGTGAACCCGGTTGGCGCTAACAAAATATATCATGAGGCGTACAGGTACGTGGTGAAAATCATTGTGAGTAAGATTAAGAAAAGGATGCTTTCACCGTTTGGGAATGAACGAATGAACGAAGAAATTAGTGTTTGAAATGAGAATATTTGACGCGAAGGTGAAAAAAAGGCCATTTTTAATTTCCATTCGGGCATCAAACAGTATGTATGAGACGATGTATGAATTAAATGAAACAAGGAGCATGTACCAGAACGGAGTGGGAATTTTCAAAGAAATTCTAACGAAATATGTAAAATTCTAAAATATTAAAAATTGAACCTACAGAAATTTTTGAAAATCTGCCGAATTTATTTCAAACCCGCCAATATTCACTAAAATTTACCCAAGATTTGGAAATTTCGTACACAGGTGGCGAATTTTTCTTCGGTATTTTCACAAACTATGAATACCGTTGCCAAAGACATCATGAAAACAAAATTATTATAAATAAGTTTTGCAAAAATACCCCACATAAATGGGAAGTTATGTACTCGAAAAAATGTATAAGTCATCCGCCATTTTGCCTCTAGACCTTACAAAAAACAACACCTAAATAATGTATGGCTTACTCTGCAAGCTCCCTCGCCAACCTTGGTGAGTGTGCACACGTTAGTCTCGTCTACGGTGATACTAGTGGACTTGTTTTTACAGTCTTCATCAGAGATGGTGAGAAGAGTAATCTTCTGGAGGGTTTTGGAGCGTGTTCCAGACTGAAAAATAATGTAAATCATTATTTGAGTTTTCAAAGTCTGTTCAATAAAAAACATTGGTAAAATTCACTGATTTTTATTTACAACGGAAAAATCACATGATGATTTTAAAGATCTACTCTAGAAATGGTCCGATCTCCCTGTTGGTCTGCAAAAATCTGCTTGCTCTGTGATTTGTGATGGAAGACGGAATATTCTAGTAAACACGTCATCACGTATATTAAAAACAATACTTGATATTTTCAAATAATAGTTGGAAGTGAATTCACGCTGTGAGTTTTCAACAGATCTCTCCGTTTTCGGAATTACCCCAGTGCAGCAATTAATTTTAACATAAACTTCATCATATGTTTTCGATCGCTTCGCGGTGCTATGTTTAGGCCCCAGTGTAAGGGTGCTACATTAGTTTTTTAAAATAGAGTACTCCTGCTACACAATGGCAGGGCAAAATAAGACGGGAAGTAGGTTTGAGTGCCAGCCAAACCTAAGACAATTCACGGCTAGCTCAAAGCACCATATTGAGTTGTCCCAGGCCAGGGAACAGCTATCTTGTTCTGATTACTTCATATATGTTAATAATAACATAGTGATTTTATCAAGTGTATATTATGGTAGGGCTCAACACAAAGGAGATGTACACAGATGATTTCAAGCTCATACATACAGGTTCATGAATTACAATACGGGTACATGTATTCTATACCTCATCTCTCCTATCATCTCTCTCCTCTGGTGAATTATAAACAGTAACTCGGCACTGAATTGTTATCAAAGCAAATGAAGGGTAGCATATTTAGTTCTTTAGTCAGATTCGTAGTAGGATCCAGCCAGGGGTCCATCCTACAATTCTTGTCAAAAGCTGGTGACTAGTACATCCACAGCTAGTTTAGTTCTGAGACGCCGATTTGTAAGGCAGCACTAACTTGTGATGATTCAAAGCGGTTTTGTAACAGCGGACTTCGACTTACACTTTGTACCTTGGTCATTGAAAAGGTCTGTTCTTTCACATTTATTATATTTCTTATGTAATCTATTAAAATATTCCTAGCTCATGAAATTGCACTAGTTCATAAAAATGAGACTCGGCAATAATAAAAGAAACTTGCAGCAAATTCCAAAGAATTTTATTAAAAGTATATTGTTCAAAATATTTACTCATTTAGACATACATGCAAGACCGCTGTACTTGGATGTATTATTGGATGTATTATTGGAGTATTATGTAGTATTATTGTTTTTTTTCGTAATCCCAAAACCTACCTCCCGTACCCTGTCTAGCGCGCGAAGTTCGCTTGCTGCTTTCTGTAGAATTAAAATTGTGGCTTCACGCAGTTCGCCGCCCACTTTCCACTGCTCGCTTATAGTAATAAGCATTGCATTGTTTATGAAAAATTAACGGTGCACTTAGAAGGTTTCGGCATGAAGAGCAAATGAACGAAGAAAAGAATTATAAAAGTATGTAATTAGTTGAAGAGCTGTGTGCTCGGACAATGCTCACCTTGGTATGTCCCCATCCAGTTAGCGTGACTTGGACTCCGCCGCCAGTAGAGCTGGTAGGCAGAGCGATGAAGCCGACGCTAGTGCTGGTGGTGATAGGCTCGCTGGTGGTAAGGATGGCGATATCATTGGCCCAGGCATGAGTTTTATTGTAGTTGGGGTGAATGGTGATTTTTGACATCAGGTATTTGGTACCTCCTGAGTTCAGGTATATGCTTCCAACGATGATCATCAATTCATCAGCTTGGCGGCTGTTGGAAATGATACAAATATTGAACTAAAATTTGGGAAGGCGGGTACGGGTACCGCCGCCCAGGGAACCATTCTGCCATAGGTCACCCCAAGTAGTTCGCTACGTTTGGTTACTTATCCCGAGGTCGATCTTTATACCTCTACAGTCGGGCTTTTATTAATTCATATGTCTGTTACTCCAGGACAATAGCAAGGACTTAATAGTTGTCGCTGTTACTCCAGGACAATAGCAAGGACTTAATAGTTGTCGCTGATATTTTCATCTTTAATTTAGACACATTTACAGCTTAATTAATTCTGCTCTTTCAAGTAAATGTAAATAATTTATAAATATGATTGAGCAGCAGTATTCATTACATATTTTGTATTTCAACAGTTCTTTCATAAATATTTTTAATTGTGTTATACTGTGGTTTAGTTCAAGTTTAAGTAGCTGTTGTTTTTAATAAAATCTTATTATAAAAACCCAATTGGGCGTTAATAAAAAAATAAAAGGATCCGACCAACTACAATCGCAGTTCAGTGAAATCATGACTACATTCAGATGCACTGTAATGTGCAGTGTACGGAGCTAGATTTTACAAGTTTTGAATGCATTTCAATACTGTCCATGAAAATTCCTAAGTAAAACGTTGATATTGTAGATGTCTGTTATTTATTTCATATATAATTTTCAGTATTTTATTTGGCTTTGTGATATTTACAAAATATTACCCGGGTTCTAAGGGTGAAAATATACAAATAAATCATCAATTCTTAAATTCGTATCACGTGAGGTTTTATTATAACATTACAAATTAATTCTGAAACAAACATTTGACGAAGAAAACAGCAAAATGTCCAAATAAGTCAAAAGTCATTCATCCCAAAACTAGATATCGGAGATACAGCATATTGACACATTACGCGACGCGCACTTGGCACGGATAGCTGCCTACACGTGAGGTCAAAACGCTGAAACTCAAGCATTCTGTCTCCCGCACCGAGACAGACTTACAATTCCACACTGAAGGCCCTGAGGAAAAGAAATTCCTTGAGGGCCAATGTCTTCTCTGGGGATGTCGTGTGGAGGATCATTTAGAGAAGAGGAAGGAGTGAACATGGATCTTGAAGAGACCCATGTTGTTTGAAGGAGGAAACACAGAGGCTTTCAATCGATCTACAGTCGAGCTGTTAAACTCAAGAACGATTCGTAGAAGCGATACGTTCTCATGTGAAAAATGTCGACCGTGTACAAATGTAGGGCAAGCGTTTGGCGTATTTCCTGAATATGCACCGGTGCTGGACGCTAGTTCTAGTGGCAAAACAGCGTATTTGGCAGAATGCTGTATTTTAAGTTGAAATGTTCTGTCATGACAGAAGTGTGCTTTCGCAGTAACATAATTGTGCCATTGTTCTTGGAAAGTAACTACATAAAACAAATAAAAGAGACACATTAATGAAGAAGAAGAATACATTAAGAAAGCTAAACGAAACATGAAACAGAACAACGGTCTAAACTGCGAATCGAACACATGATCTACCGGAACAAGGCCTTTAACGACTCGGACATCAGGACCCTATTATTTTACGTCGAAATTGTCGATCTCATATTTCAAATTCAGAATAAAAAAATTATCTTTCAACAATTTTTTTTACATATTATTGGCAGCTTTATATTTTTAATTGTTTAATTATGAGATATGAAATAAATACAAAATGAGATCGACAAATACGACGTAGGTCCATGTATATATAAGAAGGTTTGCTTACCGTATAACGCAATGTGCAGCTGTGAGGACGGTGTGTGCATTCACAATGGAGCCTCCGCAAAGAAACTGGTTATTGATGTCCCTCAAGGACGCCATGTAGGGAAACTCATCGACTTCTGCATCTGTTCCTCCGACCACACGCCATTGGATTTCATTGTCAGCAGTGGGCGCAGCTAGAAATACACATCCATTTTAGTTTAATGTATATTTTTTACATTATCTCCTTTTTTAGTTTTTTTAATGTTAAACCGTACAACTGCTTCCAGCAATCTAGAGCCAGTGAGACTATGGCGTCCCCAATTAGTGTATGTTGTGATGCTGAAGGAAGGGAAGGAGACGCGGTAGAGGAAAGTGTGGAAATTCTTGACAATTCAGATCTGATCACCAAACACGGCCAAAGCCACTTCATGCATCCTTTCAATTCTGAATGGTGATTTTACACGAGGGCGATACTGAGAGTATCTTTCACTCTCAAACGTGCAGAAATAACAGAAATTAAACGAATAAAATTAGCTCGCGCACAGCGGGATTTTAACCCGCGACCTCCAGCTGGCCAGTCAAGAGCCTTTTCCCTCGAACTAAATCCCAAAAAGAAACTGGAACTTATAGACCTAGTACTACGTCGATCGATTGTAAACAATCACAAAATCTACAGGAAACTGTTAATCTGTTTGCTGAGTTTTTTGGTGGTGTATATGTTGGTAAAAGTGTAGACCGTAAGTGCTCTTGCTCTAATTTGGTTGAGAATCTTGATATATCTGACTGTACAGTAACTAAAGAGGACGTTATATATAAGCTGAAGAGTCTCGATTCCCGCAAATCCGCATGACCCGATAAAGTTCCACCTAGATTCCTAGTTAATTGTATGCATTCATTGTCACATCCCATACATAAGTTATTTATGAAGTCACTCTCATTTGCGGCATCAAGTGGAGTACCGCAAGGATCTCATTTGGGCCCAATAATATTTTGTTTGTTCGTCAATGACATAGCAAATATTTTTAGTAAAGTCATATATTACTTAATTATTTGCCGATGATCTGAAGATCTACAGAATAATTAAAGATGATAATGATCGCGCTATTTTGCAGTTGAACCTGAATAAACTATTTGCTTGGTGTTCAGAAAATGATTTGCAACAAAATATTGGTAAATGCCAGATTATTAGTTTTTACAAAGGTAAAAATCCTCTTTTCTTATTTCATTAAATCGTCTTTGAGTTTCACAGATTCTAGATCTCGGTGTCTTATTCCACGAAAGTCTGCAGTTTAACTTACACATCGATGAAACTAAAAGCGATGCAATGAGAATGCTCGGTTTTATTTTGAGAATGGGGGCAAAGTTTAAAATGTTTTAACTTTAAAACTTCTATATTGTTCATTAGTACGAAGTAAATTAGAATAAACTTCAACAGTATGGTCACCGTTCTACAAAGTCCATTCTCAAGCCTTAGAAAAGGTACAAAATAAATTTCTTCCGTACATCAATTTTGAAATTAATATTTCCATCGAATTTATAAATTATAATAACAAACGTACCGAAACCATAATTCTCAAACTATCAGATAGAAAAATTCTAACTGATATATTATTTTTATTCAAAATTATCAAATCTCTAATTGACAGCCCTGAATAATTGGAATTAATTTATATGAATGTACCTACCAGAAGGGCCGGTTTTAGTACTATCAGCGCCCTGGGCGAGATTTTTACGGCGCCCCCTAACTGCAATTCAATTCCATACGAAAAAAGGCAATGGGTATAATGGAATAACCGTTTATTAAAAAAAAAACTATTTATTTTAAAAAACTTCACTTTTCTAGCCTTTCTATCGGCGAACTCTTTTATAAGGTTATCAAAATCGATATTTTCAGCAATTTCATTTTCGATTGACAAAGTTGCCAAGTTTGTCAATCTAGATTGTGATATTGTCGATCGCAGATAGGTTTTAATCAGCTTAAGCTTAGAAAAACTCCTCTCCCCACTAGCAACCGTTACAGGTATAGTCAATAATATACGCAATACTATCCACACATTTGGATACAGTTCTTGTAGGTTGCGATCTTTGATAAAATTTAAAACATAAGCAGGGGTAACCACATTCTGATTAGGCAAAAAAGATTTCAGGCTTACGAGTTCATCACACAACATACAACCATCTATATCAGATTTAGAGTCTACAGTTAATTTCAATTGGAGATTACCACAGAGTTTGACAAGGTCGGGTTTTTCCGGAATCTGTTTTATATTGTACAAAAAAGACCAAGATTCCGAGTACTCATTTAACTGTTCAAATCTTTCATTAACTGAAATTAATGTAGTGTCCAAGAGAGAGTTGAAAAATTCAACCTCAAATTTTTTTCTGGAGAAGTTATAGGCTCGTCGTGGGCAGTTTCACCAGCTTGACGCTTAACAAATCGAATTCTTGTTGTGGCTCTAAACACAGGTTCAATTTTTAGTTATTCAGCCAATCCCTTCGCAGTTAAAATGGCGCTTTTAAAGCCAGTATTTCTATATTCTTCCAAGAAAGTGCAACATTTTTTCAACATTTCTGTACATTTACTGATATCCATATCTGTTGATTGTAGAGATTTACTAACGACATTAATTTGAAAAAGTATGTCATACCAAACAACCAACGAAACTATGAAGCTGATATCTTTTAACTGTTCGGCTAGAGTAGTAGCCTCATGAGAGACTCGAACATCAGTTTTCTGAGTTTCAATAGCCAAAGTAATTAAGGCGTCATGGATGGCACTAATTTGATAACGGACTGCTTTAACACTGTTTATTCTTGCTTCCCAACGTGTGTCACTGAGCTTTTTTATAGTATATAATCCCAAATGATCGGTTAGAATTTTCCATCGATGAACAGAAGCTGAAAACAATGTGAACAACCTCTGAAGTACCCCAAACAAAGTGACTGATTTTACGGATGACTTAGCGGCATCGCATAGTACGAGATTGTAGCTATGACAACCACAAGGTACATAAACAGCTAAGGGATTTATGTCCAGAATCCTCCTTTGAACCTCAATATTTTTCCCTTTCATATTCGCTCCGTTGTCATAACCCTGACCCCTACAGTCGTTCAATTCCAGTCCGTGTTTATTTAAAACATCAATAATAACTTCAGTCAGTTTTTCACCAGTCGACTCATTTACAGGTATAAATTTTACGAAATGCTCTTTTACTGATACTTTATCGTCATCTGATGATAAATCAACAAATCGTATTGTCAGTGAAAGTTGTTCTACATGACTAATGTCCGGAGTACAGTCAGCTATAATAGAATAATATTTTGATTTCTTTGCGCGAGATATGATTTCTGACTTTATTTTTTCACCGATCAACTCTATTAATTCATTTTGAATGTCTTTTCCGCAGTAGTGGTCTGAAACATCACCCTTCATAGCTAATCGCAAGTGCTCCTGCATAACTGGATCAAATTTAGCTAGTAGTTGTACTAAGCCCAAGAACTTTCCGTTATTTGGCGTATATAGTTTGTCAGAAGTACCTCTGAACGCCATATTGTTTTCAGCTAAGTAAAGTGTAATATGCATCAATCTAGACAAAACATTATTCCATCTGGTAGGTAGTTTCCTTTCTAATCAAATGTTGCTCTTGGCAATCTATTGTTTTTCCTGTTTTTAATCGTAGTTCAGTATCAACCCATGAAAGGTAAAACTTCTTGTGTGAAGTGCTATTCTCATGATGGCTAGGATCATTATTTAACATGAATGGAGGTAAAACTTTTATTCATTTTAACTAATTATAATGTTCCAAATAAAATATAACAATAAGGAAGGCTAATTTCCATTGATATTGTATTATTTTGAAGCGCCAACGCCGCCAACTCTTTTTGAATAAAAATTAAATATTAAAAAGAGATGGACAATGTTTTTTTATTGTTTTTCTCTATGGTTTAGTGATGGGAATGATCGATATATTTATATAATCGATTTTTTTAAACCGAAACATCAAAAGAATCGAATGATCCATTCGAATGAATCGCTCGGAGTGCGGGAGCAATAGCTACGGACAGGGGCAAAAAATTTTCCGTCGGGGGGGGGGGGGGTAGGATTCGAATATATATTCCGGTTGTAATTTATTTTCATTAGTATGGCAATATTTTTGGTAAGCAGGTACTAGCGAAATTTCAATCACTAATTTTCATTCCTGGCAATGATTCCCTTGTTGTCTGCTAGCAACATTAGTATTTTTCCTGTTGTCCACGAATTTCAAATATGTATGCATATGCAATTAACATTTTTATAAATAATTAATAAGATTCGAATATCTACATACGTACAATCAAAATATATTATAAAATATTATTATACAAGCTTTTTAAGTACAAAGAAAAATATTTTTATGTACATTATTATTGTGCTGTAATTTTCATTTGCTGTACTTTGATATCTGTTTTATATAATATTGTAAGCTCCTGCTGAATAGCTACTTAGTGTAGCCAGTAGGTGCAAATTCCCATTAATAATATTTATAATGTACCTCTTAATAATAAGATAATAATTATATGCCGTTTTGTTAAAAATAACCTCTAAATCTCATGTACGTTGTAGGCGTCTACTAGAACCCAAAACAAACCATTCATTCATTTGTAATTTGTATGCAATTCACACATTATTATTAAGTAAATAAAGTTATTTTACTACAGAAAGCGTTTCATTTTAATTACTAACTAAGAGACACCGATGTTAATTTCTTTCAATTTCAAATAAATTAAATATATTTGTTCGTAGCATAGGTAGCAGATATATTATGTTTATATGAACGAACACATGTCACTTGATGAGTTTAATATATACTGAATATTGTATACTGCCCGAAGAAGCTACGGTTGTAGTGAAACCCGATCAGCATTAAATATAAAAATGGTGTTTGCTAAGTTATTGGTTTATTTTATTTTAAATATACACTACCCGAATGTCCCGAATAGACGATACATAACCTAAAAATAACATAGGTAGGTATTAAACCTTCAATTGTGAAAAACTATCACCATGAAAATCTTTTACACATAAACTATACCTACTGGAAACGTAAATCTTCACCTAAAAGTATTAATTCATAATTTACAATTCACACACGAGGTTGATTATAACATCAACATGCTTCAGTAGGCAGCCAACAATGTACTTCGTTTGTCAAGCAATCTGAGATATTTTGACATCTCGAAATATAACCTCTCGAATGTGAGAATCGATTTGCGTTTTCGAACGAATTTTGACAGTTTGAAAACGATTATCTCGGACTGAACATTCGAATGATTTCTGACATTTCAGAGCGATTGTTTCGATTCCACTTTCGATGACGTTTCAAAACGATTGTCTCGGAGTTGCATTCGAATTAATTATGACCAATCACAACGCTTGGCTGGCATCGATTATTTCTGACCAATCACAGCGATGAAATTCGATGACGTTTCAAAACGATTGTCTCGGAGTTGCATTCGAATTAATTCTAACCAATCACAACGCTTGGCTGGCATCGATTATTTCTGACCAATCACAGCGACGAAATTCGATGACGTTTCAAAACGATTGTCTCGGAGTTGCATTCGAATGAATTCTGACAATTAATCGAGATATTTCGAATGGTAAAAAAGATCGAGTAAACCATCGATGATTCATCGATTCCGCCCATCGCTACTATGGTTGCCAATTGGTTGGGGATTCCCGGTAAAATGAACTGCATGCGGTGCAATCGAAGGTTCCATTCTAGATTCTAGCGTTGCAACCATAACAATTTTTTCCTTATATTTAGGGAATTTACGAGTAAGTAGTTAAGTAGGCCTCGTTCAAAGAACGAGGGATATAAAGGGGCGCGCCGGGCGCCTGTGGCGCCCCTTTAAATCCGGCGCCCTGGGCGGTCGCCCAACCGCGCCCTACCCTAACGCCGCTACTGCCTACCAGACAAACTCAAAGCAAAGACTCTTTTATATAAAACAATAACCTCAATACTAACTGCTCTATGTATTCACCAATCGAAGAATTCATTACCTTGCAAACAAATACTTTGAACTTATTGATATATTTGGTGTTAATAATTTTGTGAGTTTCAAAAGGCAACTAATTTCAGACCTAATTGCTAGTTATTAACTTGTTTTATTTATTAGCTTTTAAAAAATACTCTTTTCTCTATACCTTCCAGCGTTTAACTAACACCCTCCTTAGTTTATTTGTTATTTATTTTTTTAGAAGCATATTAATGACTGTATGCATTTACGGTCATACTTGAAATGTATAATATATTTTGATTTACTTTACCATTTCAAGTAATTTTATTTAAATTCGATAATAATGACGGCGTTGGTATTTTGCGTTTTTCTTATTTTTTTAAACATTTGTTTTATACTACATATCGGTATATTAAATGTATTTATTTTCTATTTACCTGACGAGTAAATTATTTTACTGTTTTCAGTCATACTGGTTTTCAACAAACATGAATATGTGAAATATGCAACATGCATAGGTATATGAATGTACAATGTACAAACGTACTTTATGCTTTACTTAATTTACATTTTTACTTTATTTGGATTTAATGTTTATCTTATCTTAGCATTTCATTTTTATTTTTTTTTGTATTATGTTATGATTATAATCCATGTTTTATGTTATACTTACATACATTAACTGTCAATTTACTATGTAAAAGCGCGATAGGGCATTAATAAATAAATAAATAAACACGGGGACCGAAATAATGATGGGGGGTGGTGTGTATTTTAAGGAGAGGAAGGAGAGGAAGTTCTGGGAAGGACACGGTATAAGGGGTGGATAGGAATCTAGGGATCAGTATGTCCAGAAGAATACAACCCTCCCATAAACCGTACCGCATGAACCCGGGCACCTCTGCCAACAAAGTCACAACATATAGCGAACCACGTGGACCAAACTTTGCCAGAGGCGTTGGTTATCCAATAAATGGTTCCCAGGGCGGCGGTACAAGGGGTGGATAGGAATCTAGGGATCAGTGTGTCCAGAAGTGACGGACTTAAGAATCCAACCCTCCCACAAACCGTACAGCATGAACCCGGGCACCTCTGCCAACAAAGTCACAACATATAGCGAACCACGTGGACCAAAATTTGCCAGAGGCGTTGGTTATCCAATAAATGGTTCCCAGGGCGGAGGTACAAGGGGTGGATAGGAATCTAGGGATCAGTGTGTCCAGAAGTGACGGACTTAAGAATCCAACCCTCCCACAAACCGTACAGCATGAACCCGGGCACCTCTGCCAACAAAGTCACAACATACAGCGAACCACGTGGACCAAACTTTGCCAGAGGCGTTGGTTATCCAATAAATGGTTCCCAGGGCGGAGGTACAAGGGGTGTATAGGAATCTAGGGATCAGTGTGTCCAGAAGTGACGGACTTAAGAATCCAACCCTCCCACAAACCGTACAGAATGAACCCGGGCACCTCTGCCAACAAAGTCACAACATATAGCGAACCACGTGGACCAAACTTTGCCAGAGGCGTTGGTTATCCAATAAATGGTTCCCAGGGCGGCGGTACAAGGGGTGGATAGGAATCTAGGGATCAGTGTGTCCAGAAGTGACGGACTTAAGAATCCAACCCTCCCACAAACCGTACAGCATGAACCCGGGCACCTCTACCAACAAAGTCACAACATATAGCGAACCACGTGGACCAAACTTTGCCAGAGGCGTTGGTTATCCAATAAATGGTTCCCAGGGCGGAGGTACAAGGGGTGGATAGGAATCTAGGGATCAGTGTGTCCAGAAGTGACGGACTTAAGAATCCAACCCTCCCACAAACCGTACAGCATGAACCCGGGCACCTCTGCCAACAAAGTCACAACATATAGCGAACCACGTGGACCAAACTTTGCCAGAGGCGTTGGTTATCCAATAAATGGTTCCCAGGGCGGCGGTACAAGAGGTGGATAGGAATCTAGGGATCAGTGTGTCCAGAAGTGACGGACTTAAGAATCCAACCCTCCCACAAACCGTACAGCATGAACCCGGGCACCTCTGCCAACAAAGTCACAACATATAGCGAACCACGTGGACCAAACTTTGCCAGAGGCGTTGGTTATCCAATAAATGGTTCCCAGGGCGCAGGTACAAGGGGTGGATAGGAATCTAGGGATCAGTGTGTCCAGAAGTGACGGACTTAAGAATCCAACCCTCCCACAAACCGTACAGCATGAACCCGGGCACCTCTACCAACAAAGTCACAACATATAGCGAACCACGTGGACCAAACTTTGCCAGAGGCGTTGGTTATCCAATAAATGGTTCCCAGGGCGGAGGTACAAGGGGTGGATAGGAATCTAGGGATCAGTGTGTCCAGAAGTGACGGACTTAAGAATCCAACCCTCCCACAAACCGTACAGCATGAACCCGGGCACCTCTGCCAACAAAGTCACAACATACAGCGAACCACGTGGACCAAACTTTGCCAGAGGCGTTGGTTATCCAATAAATGGTTCCCAGGGCGGAGGTACAAGGGGTGGATAGGAATCTAGGGATCAGTGTGTCCAGAAGTGACGGACTTAAGAATCCAACCCTCCCACAAACCGTACAGAATGAACCCGGGCACCTCTGCCAACAAAGTCACAACATATAGCGAACCACGTGGACCAAACTTTGCCAGAGGCGTTGGTTATCCAATAAATGGTTCCCAGGGCGGCGGTACAAGGGGTGGATAGGAATCTAGGGATCAGTGTGTCCAGAAGTGACGGACTTAAGAATCCAACCCTCCCACAAACCGTACAGCATGAACCCGGGCACCTCTACCAACAAAGTCACAACATATAGCGAACCACGTGGACCAAACTTTGCCAGAGGCGTTGGTTATCCAATAAATGGTTCCCAGGGCGGAGGTACAAGGGGTGGATAGGAATCTAGGGATCAGTGTGTCCAGAAGTGACGGACTTAAGAATCCAACCCTCCCACAAACCGTACAGCATGAACCCGGGCACCTCTGCCAACAAAGTCACAACATATAGCGAACCACGTGGACCAAACTTTGCCAGAGGCGTTGGTTATCCAATAAATGGTTCCCAGGGCGGCGGTACAAGAGGTGGATAGGAATCTAGGGATCAGTGTGTCCAGAAGTGACGGACTTAAGAATCCAACCCTCCCACAAACCGTACAGCATGAACCCGGGCACCTCTGCCAACAAAGTCACAACATATAGCGAACCACGTGGACCAAACTTTGCCAGAGGCGTTGGTTATCCAATAAATGGTTCCCAGGGCGCAGGTACAAGGGGTGGATAGGAATCTAGGGATCAGTGTGTCCAGAAGTGACGGACTTAAGAATCCAACCCTCCCACAAACCGTACAGCATGAACCCGGGCACCTCTGCCAACAAAGTCACAACATATAGCGAACCACGTGGACCAAACTTTGCCAGAGGCGTTGGTTATCCAATAAATGGTTCCCAGGGCGGAGGTACAAGGGGTGGATAGGAATCTAGGGATCAGTGTGTCCAGAAGTGACGGACTTAAGAATCCAACCCTCCCACAAACCGTACAGCATAAACCCGGGCACCTCTGCCAACAAAGTCACTACATATAGCGAACCACGTGGACCAAACTTTGCCAGAGGCGTTGGTTATCCAATAAATGGTTCCCAGGGCGGCGGTACAAAGGGTGGATAGGAATCTAGGGATCAGTATGTCCAGAAGTGACGGACTTAAGAATCCAACCCTCCCACAAACCGTACCGCATGAACCCAAGCACCTCTGCCAATAAAGCCACTACATATAGCGAACCACGTGGACCAAACTTTGCCAGAGGCGTTGGTTATCCAATAAATGGTTCCCAGGGCGGAGGAACCCATAACTGCCTGCCAAATTATACTGATTTTGTTATTAAATCCAAGTTTGTAATATTAGAGTCCACACTGAATTCAACCTGCCATTATATTGTAGGTAACCCATTATATTATAGGTACGCCATTATATTTTTTATTTATTTTTAATTATTTTAGTTATTTTGTCCTGAACGTTAAGTCCATAACTTTTTACTAGGAAGACCATAAGGTAATACAAATAGTATTTTTAATTTTTCTGTCAATGTAGTATTAATAAGTACTAACTAAGATAACTCCTTACCATTTTTCCATTTATTTAGAAAAGATGTTAAAATAAAACCTGCAGGCAGAACAGCAGTTACGTTTTTTCACAAAACACAATAATAGTTTATGTGAAATAAAACAATATTTTTTGTTTAAAACCACGAATTTTTATGAATTATAAGACCGACCGGTTTCGCTTCACTCGACAGTTTACTTCAGTTTAATTTTGTACACTGACGATGCTCGAGTGCAGCGAAACCGGTCGGTCTTAAAATTAATAAAAAATCGTGGTTTTAAACAAAAAATATTGTTTTATTTCATTAAAATGTTAAACCACAAAGTGATTTCTTTCTACGAAAATAGTTCATGTGTTATAATAAAAATATGTATATTATTTATATTACGAAAGATTTTTTAAATATTTATACTGAAGGATCAGTAGGATTTATAGGTCCAATTAGAAGTTCGAACCCTCCTATTTGAAAATATCTGCAGTCGGTGAATTATTTTCCCATTTGATCTCTGGTGATTCGACGTGTTGTTTTTGTATTATTTCGTATTTATTATGCTTCTTTTATTACAAAAATATACAAAGATTTAAGGATCGATGAAGGAAAAGTCTTCCTTTTTAAAATTATAAATTAAACGCTAGACTGTTGCGAATCTAGTCAATATAAGAGAACCAATTTGACACACTTTGCATAAGGACATATTTAATTGTCTCCTTTCACAAACAAATTATGTAGCAAACTCGACGATTCCTCGCTTACATAGTTTAAAAAACTAATATACAAATAATATCCACATTTTTAACAAAACATTCAATGTTAAATATTATTTCTGAAAATGATTGGATTACTTAATTTTTCATTTAAATTTATCCAAATTTTAAACCGTAAAACCACTGCTTATAACTAACTTCTGTGTAAAAACACAAGTCATAAATAAATCTTTATGTACAAGAATCGAGTTTTTTTGGTTTGTCCCCCATAGACTCTAAATCTACTATACCAATTTAACTGAACATTTCGAGGTTTCTTCTTATTAGCGCCAGGACTGTACAAAGAGTGGTTTCAATGGTTTATGAATTCTGGGACACTCGAGATCGACTTAACACGTTATCTCAGCACTAGAATGAGATACGTAGTCGAATTAAAGTCAAAATAATGCAGTTAACAGAAACTATATAAATATCGTGATATTGTATGAAGCGAATGGCAGAAAAATCCGAAAATTACCGAGGAAGACATGAATCAAATAATTATTTGTGGTAAAATGAGATGTAAGTGATGAACGAAGAAAGAGGTACTAGGAGAATATATCACTTGGAAGTGAATGGTTGAACAGGTCGGGGAACCCCGAAGAACACAAGGCACGATCAAGTGACACAAATACAAACACTCAAAATGACATAAAAAACATTTCTTTGCCCTATGCTACTCTCGTATCGAATATGGTATACTAGGATGGGGTTCTGCTACTTCAAGAACATGATGCAACCATCTAAATAAGCCCAGGAAGGTATTTTAAATATAATCCTAAAAGTTCCCATAAGGACGCCAACAACAGAAATTTTCAAATCTTTTACTGACCAAAACATTATAAAAAAATCCAAGGCAAAATTTTTTAATCAAAAGAAAGCGAATGAAAATGGCAGATTAATTTGTCATAATTTTGAATAAACTTACCGAAAACTGCAACCAAGACGGCGGAGAAAAGAAAGAGTACCCTGAACATTGCTCAACAAATGATAGGAAACTAATGATTTCGCAACTTACCACGTCAGCCTTTTATTCAATCTCCTTATCAATTCACATAAAAATTAAATGTGTCACATGAAAACGTATCACTTCTATGCGTCTCTACCCTGGTTCTTGTATTCAACAGCTCCACTGAGAAATGATTATTTGTTTCCACCATCCTACAACGTGGGTCTCTTTAAGACCCAACATCACTATGATCTTTCCCTAAAGCGACCCTCTTTCTCCTTTTAATATATTTCTCATTTTTGATACGTTCATTTATTTTTAGGGGTTATTTTTTGGGGTTTTATGCCGTCTTGCGCTACCCCCTTATTATGATGTTTTACACATCTACCTGATGATGGACGCTGTTAACGTTGGCTAAAGAAGGAGGTAGCGCAACACGACATAATTAAAATAAACCACTTTTATACATTTGGCCGTGAAAATCTCAAATCATCGTATCTGTTTTTTATTTGTTTAAGCGCCCAGAGAACTTTTCCATATATTTATTACGAGTTTACCGGGTGTCTGAGGGTAAAGTGCGATAACTACGGAAGGTGATATGTAGGTATTATTCAAATGTATGTTTTTCCCTTACAAAAAGATTTTTCCCGAGAAGATATTTTTTTTTTCACCAATTTTCAATTTTTTACCTAAAAACAACCTTAAAACGTTTGAATTCCGAAAAAAGTTACTATCATGTAGAATCTTTATACCTACTCGGTAAAATACTTCTTTTTCAGAAATTAAAATGACAAATAAATAAAATAATGTAAGTACAGGAGTTAAGAAGATACAGGATACATAAATAAAGAACATAAAAACTGTACATTTTTTGGATAACTTTTCTTTTAATATGTAATATATCATTTAAGAAGAAGATAATACCAATAAATCTAAAAGAAACACGAGTAGGTTCTAGAAATTCAATAAATGCAACGCGCCTCACATTGGAACATACCAGTAAGACGGCAAATGTACGCCTCATCTACCTATCTATAATGACAGCAAAGCCGCAATCCTACCTACTCGCGATTTGTTCTCGAACGAGTGGTGCATGGTGACATTGCGGTACATAGGTCAGTCTTACAGAGTCAGTCCCATTCAAGCGTCCATGTACAAGTGACGACGGGCGGCGACTCTGTCCGCATCAATCCGCAGGTACCTACAAGCGTACCGGCCTCGCTCGCGGTTCGAGCCCATCATCAGCCCGCATATGGAAACAAACCTTTATTTGAAAGCAAGAGCACGTTTTCATCTTCCTACATATCTTGACTGAAACTGATCTCACATTTATCATCTACCGCGATGTCTTTGAAGATAATCTATAGCACAATGTAAGTAATAAATTAAGTCCTCCGTTGACTTCACAATAGCGGCCTCAATGTCATATATAACATATATTTATTTTTTTATTTAGGAAAAGGCATAATTTATTTATTCTCAAATTAGGGTAACAAATTCAAGAACCCCCGAATTAAGAGTATTAGCTGTTGTTGTTAAGAGTATTACATGTTAATATTGGTTTTTTTGTTAAATTTCGAGCAGCGAAATAAATATTACTTAACTTACATTACGAATTAACCTCACCGCTAACACCTAAGCTAAATCCTATATAATATAATATATGTTAACTGCTGTGGATTTTTAAAATATAATTTCATCAAATTTCAATATACCTAATGGCTTCTCGTGATTGCTAAGTTAATTAAAGCGAATATCAAAAGGGAAGAGAAAACCACATAATTCTGTTTCTTCCTTCAATCTTAAGCGCAATGGTAATTTGTATCCTTAGATTTCACACAAGTAGACTGTTTGGCTAATTGGATAATTATGTATACAATTTGTACTTTTCATGTAAATTAAAATAATGAATATTTGTTTTAACCTTCCAGCGGGCGCGTTGAGAAATTTCCCTTGAGCGGGCGCTTGTCGTAAATTTTACGTCATCAAGTTTTCTCCATATAAGTGGTGTTTTCTTTATACAAATGTTAGGGATTTTTTTTAATTATATGAAGAATGATAATAGGCAGTACTTAAAACAAAAACAAATTGACTTTCTTAAAAAAACGAAACAACACTCAAAACATTTTAATATTTCAAAACAAAATTTGTTATCGACCTATTTAGTCAGAATCACTATTCCCATCCTTACAATTGTTACAAACCACCTCAACTGAAGAATGGTTCTTGCATGTAAAGGACTGGCAACGGCAACACTTCATTGATGCTGAGGATCTTTTCTTATCCAGTGCACATAACCGACAAACACCTAGTTTTGGAAAGCTTATGTTTTCTTCTTCTGTCATCGGTTCAATAGCCCTACCGTAACTCACTTTGAGAAAAACATTTATATCTTGCGGTAAATGTTTGACATTTGATTTGACTCTAGCATAGCTCGAAGCTATAAGGCGCGTCTGTCGTAAATTTTACGACAGCGCGCTCGCTGGAAGGTTAATATAACAGCATTCTGGGTACGTAATCATAATAATTTTAACTCGCATCTGTTTATAAATTTACAAATCCATATAAGATTTAATAAAACGATAAATAATACATTTTTTCTATCTCAATATTCTTAAGCGGTCTTGCATAAATATCAATAAAATAGTAGTTACCTATCATAGATTTCAATTTCAGATTAGCAGAGATTACCCACGATCGGTGCGTGATTACAATAATAAAAGTTATACCGTAAACATAAAAATAGTATCTAATGAACTAAAATCATTTCCATGCGATAACGTCATACAACTAACATACTTTGCACTACGCAACTAAACTGTAATAAGTCGACAATTTTTTTTTATTTTTTTATATATATATAAGTGGGTACAGGATGTTACATGAGTACATATGGTTACAAAATATATTAATGTTCGCCATCTCACCAATGAAGAAACTGGTTCTTGTGCTTGGTGAGAGAGTTACACTAATTATAAGGAAAACAGAATACCATTATGCTATAGGTAAGTATAATAGGAACATTATATAAAGAGACAACATCTAAATACAGTGGAGTTGAGTACAGACTGATAATCAATATCAATAAAGGGAAAAACAGGCAATTATTCAGTTAATTCGTTCTGAAAGTGGTGCTTCAGTTTCAGTTTAAGTTTGTTAATATAATTTTATTTCAATCTGAAGGTTGTTGAAATACTTTATTCCTAAATAGGTAAAGTTATTTTGCATTTGTTTGGTATTACATTTTTTAATTTTGATGTTCCTTGGAGATTACTTTAAGGATTAGCTTCTGGACCATTTTGATCGGGGTTAGAATCTTATTGTATGACCCCCCCATCCGATAATTCCGTATTGAATTAACGACTGGATTAGTGCGTAGTATACTCTTTTTAGGTTACTTATTTTTTTTTAATATTTCCTATTAGGGTGGTTACAAAACATCAATGTTGGAATTTTTGTGCTGACCCCCCTAAAAGCCTCCAATTGGCTAAAAAATGAGATTGGTGAAGTTTCAGCTCAATTGGATAAGGTTAACTTATGCCTCATCAAGGTTGAAGTTTAACTTTCTATAATTTTTTTTTTTTTTTAAATCAAATTGAAAATGATGGATTTACGAGAGAAATGCAAAAAGGTATAAAAAACAAGAAGAAATAATGTTCAAAGTTTTATTATTTAAAATATACAAAAGAAAGCATTATGAAAGAAAGAAGTTATTATTATTTTCATAAACAATTAATTATCAGATTAAGGTGGTAATGGCTTAGATAACATGGCTTTTGAAGAGTCAGGAAAATTTTTTTGACATTCCGATACAACTTGTAACAGAAACTGTCGTTGTTTTTAGTCTTTTGTCAAACAGGAATTGAAGTCTTGGATTAATTTTACCCCTCTTTCAGCTGTGTCATTGACAACATTGAAACCGTTCACTATTTTTTTGCTTTTAAATAATGTGCATTTTCACACCATATATCAGGATCCGTATTTAAAAATTCTGTATCAATTTCAAATCTTTTGAAAAAATTTAGAGTTTGATGAGAAACAAAAAAATCGATATCTTTATCAAATAAATTATCCACTTGATGGACACTGAGTTTTGCTTTCACATCCCTATCACATGTTTGTTCTTCAATTGGAATTAATTGTAAAATTTTAACAGCCAAGCTTGTTTTGACACTTTTTTCAAAATTTTCATCGAAGAAAGAAAATGCGACTTGCTCAGAATTGAGGTACCACAAATGATTTATCATTTTAGACAGTGTCTTGTCTGCAAGTTCTTTATCGATTTCTCTATATTTTACAAGAAACTTTAAAAATTGTAGGTCTTGGTTGGGGGCCAAAGTGGGTTTGGGGGCGTTAAACCACGCTTTTACAT
The DNA here is from genome assembly GCF_061612785.1 of Hesperophylax consimilis. Classification (NCBI taxonomy): domain Eukaryota; kingdom Metazoa; phylum Arthropoda; class Insecta; order Trichoptera; family Limnephilidae; genus Hesperophylax; species Hesperophylax consimilis. The sequence goes on from NC_142852.1 coordinate 14,059,771, forward strand.
AAAGGTTTACTAAAATTAAACCAATGTCAGTGATAGCTTTTTTTTCTAAATTTGTTCATGTAAATTGATCCCTGGAAAGATATATTTTGATAGAATAAATGACCTTTGCCATCCATCTAGCGTGATGAATGGCACCAGGAACTTTGACAAAAGTATTTTTTGGGGGAGTACGTCCTAACACAACTAACGAAACTTGAATTAATTCTTTGTTATCATCCCTTGGCTGTTGGTTTTTTAATTGTTCTGGAAGAAAAAATGATATTTCATCTGAATTCCCTATTTTATGTCTAATATTTTTATCTTCAATAGCAGTTTTATATTTTGTCTTGTCTAGCTTCGACCACCCAGTTTGAATGTTTTTAAAAATATTTGAGAAATCAATCTGAAATCAAAAACTGATTTTAGAATAATTTCCAAAAATATGGTGACGACATGCTAAATAAAGAAGATTTTTTTCTAATAATTGCTCCTACAAAACGCAGGTTCCGTTGAAGCGACCAGTATTTACCGCAGTGGTATCAAAACACATTGCCTGGATTTTCTCAACTGCCCCCCACTCTTCAACTGCTGAAAATTGAGTAATTCCAGTACCATTTTCAAGCTGAGGAACTCCTATCAACTGTTCTTCATCCCCACAACTAATCAAAACCGCTACCCTTTCTACATTTTCTTTACTCAAAATATCTGGAAGTAATTTTCCGTCTCAGTGCACAGCAGCTCCTTCTAAATCGAAATTTTTGAATCTATGTTTGATAAGCTCAGTCCTTTGTTTTCGGAATAGCTATCTGCGAAGTCGTATTAAACTTCTCCATACAATTAAATTCTGTGAGTCAAAACCTAACGCCTTTGCAATAGCTGATATTATTCGAACTGCGTCTCTATCTGAAATACTACATCTCTCTAACAATATAGCCAATCTTTCGGTAATAATCTCTACACTTCCTCGCGTACTTCTTTTTCTTTATTTCTGGTTCTCCTTCCTCTGTGTCAAGAAAATTCACCTCCATCTCTTCTTGTTCCTTTTCTTCTGATGTGCTGCTTGTTGAAGATTCCAGTTACGAAATAGGCATCAAGTCAAATAATCTGAAGAGAAATAGGATAGGGAAAACGTGAAAAAAGAGAGAAAAACTCTACTAACCTACTTTTTTGTGATTTTTCCAATCTCGCCATCTCAGCTGCATGTCTTTTTTCTCTTCGTTGTTGTGCTTTTACTTAATTCATGTAAACGCCTCCCATGCAGCCAGGACGTCCCTTTTTTCTCTGGAGTAACAAAAACTGCTTGTCTTCTTCAACAGTGTTTTTTAATGCATCCTGGCGAGTAATATCAAAAAGGTCATCAAGGGCTGACTTGAAAGCTTCTACTTTTTTTTTATTTTGAGCTGTGCTTTTAGAAACACAATTTTGAAAGTGTTTGGTTGGTATCTTAGCTTTCTCCCAAAAAATTACAACTTCCTGTATTTTTAGTATTGTAGCTTCTCTGGTGTTCAATTTCACTTGCCGCATATTATAAAATAAGCTGCGTAAAACTTGACAGTTACATGGTAATTTATTGCCAGTGATTTGATGAGACATGTGGTCAATTAAATACACCATTTCTTTCTGCCTTGAACTCGAACCTGCACGAGCATGGCTTGTTAATGCTGTAGAAGACAAATTCCCACAAATCTCACAAACCTCGAAGTCACTACAAGAACGTTGTTCAATAATGTTCAGAATATTCAGAATGTTCACTGTTTGAAAAGCAAACGTTAACTATAGCCCTTTGACCTCTCACGCACACTTTCGAAAGAGTAGAAAAACCCCAGGTACCCCAGACAAGGAACACAAAAGGAAGGGTGTGGTTTATGACACTCCAGGTAGGGATTCTCTGAAGAAAGGGTCCTTGGCAATAGCTCTTCTGTAACAAATCCGACCTTTTAAGGGATATAATTATAACCCAGATAATAACCATTAACTTGGAATTCCTAAAAATATTTATGAAGTTGAAAGAAATGTTTGTTTTATTTTTTATTATATATTATATAATTTTATTAAATATGATGTTGTTTATTATATTGTTTAATAATGTGTAATGTTCAAAGGAAACAAATTTTGATCAAAAGTGATTAAATTAAGTATATTTTTTTAAGTATTGTTTTGGAACCCACTAAGGCCCAGCCTGTGCGTGGATAATTTTATTTATTTATTTGTTAAGACAAACACAGTACAATAAGATACAGTTAGATATTTTTAGTTATTACATAGTTGTAGTACCTATTACGTAGTAACTATTATTGTAGTCCATAAAGTATCATTACGTAATTTCGCCTGAGATTATTATAAAAGGAAGGAAGTGTGTGGATATATAAAATAACTGAATTGAAAACAAGAATTATAATAAACTCACGAATTGTAATTGACTGTTAATACATAGGAGTTTTGAAAAATGATGTGAAATTATTTTTGAAATATGTCATGCTAAGAAATGTAATAAATTAGTTTTGTATGTTAGAAAGGAATCATGAAATATGTCTAAATGTAGTAATTTTTCGTAATGGGTGTATGTTGTGATTGCTCGAGTAATTACTGAGTTGTTTGCTGCATTGGTATTGTTGGCTTCAATATGACATAGTGTAGTGTGCCTGGTACGCCTCGTTGGAACATTTTAACCAATGACGGATAGCAATTCGGGACTATCAATTTTATTATTTAGCAGATTATGTAGAAACAACAGGTCTGACAATGTGCGTCTTTTTTGTAAAGTTAACATATTATTTGTAGTTTTGTTGTATTTCTTAAGTAAATGTTTCGAAAATTTATTCTGTATACTTTCTACTAAATCTATGTATACCTTATATTGAGGATTCCATATTGTGGAAGCATACTCCAGTGGACTTCTGACCAATGAACAAAACAAAATTTTCAGAGTCTTAGCACTTTTGAAAACTTTGCATATTCTTAATAAGAAACCTACCATTCTGTAGGATTTTGAAATAATATGTTCAATGTGCTTGTCAAAAATTAATTTGCTATCTAAGTAAACACCTAGATCTTTACACGTAGACATAGGTTGTAGAGGTTTGTTATTCAAGTTGTATGGATAGATGATTTTGTTTTTATTTCTAGTAAATGTAATCGAGTGACACTTAGATATGTTTAAGGACAATAAATTTGATTCACAATATACGCACAAATTATCAAGATCGCTTTGCAATTCCATACAATCGTTTAAACACTATAGCTTTATAAATTTTCATGTCATCCGCGTATAAAACAAAGTAACTATTTTTAAAGCATACGTAAATGTCATTTATATAAATATTAAAGAAGAGTATATAATATATAAGTAATTATATTATTGTACCTAGACATAAACAAACTACGGGCATATAAAATAAAAACAAGATTACATTTTATCTATGCGGTTTGTATAAAAAAATACTAAATAATAAAATACATTACTGTACACATATATTTTGATTTTCGTGTAGCATGACATAATTATCTTTTTTACAAAAACATTTACATTTAAGTCACACGTACATTTAAGTTTTAAAAAAATCTAATCTTTTACAATGCGATTCAGAAAAAAATCAATGAAATCGAAAGTTTATAAATATTTTGACCATTATAAAATTATACTAATTTTATATACTGGTAAATCTCAGGTGAAACATATCATATCTATAACTAGAATTTATTCTGTAAAAAGTTTTCGTGCAGGTGAATGTTAATGCAAGGAACAAGAAAAGTGTCCAGTCAAAGAGTCTTTTCGATAAAATGCAAAATTGCATATGAAAAAAACCATGTGAGTGCGCACGTGTTTTTTCAAATCTTTCTTATGAGAACATGAATAATTGGAGCCAGAAAACGAAAAAGATTTTTCTCAACTGTAAGTCAGCAAGTTTTTCTTCAAGTTACACTGTTGAAAACTTGCATAGTTGCACTCGGAACGAGAAAAGGGGGTTTTTCTCCGCTTGAGTCAGCATGTGTTCCGACAAATGTCCTATATGGGGGGTAAGGTGGCCTTCCCAATAAACGGAATATGTGCACTTGGAAAATGAAAAAGATTTGTCGCCACTGTTAGTCAACATGTGGCTTTTAAGATGTGCGTTTTGAGAATATACATTGATGAACAAGGAACAAGAAAAAGTTTTCTCCGTAGTGAGTCAACATGCGCTTCAAATTGCCTTTATAATTACATTAATATGTGCACTTGGAACATAACACAAGTTATTCGCCACTGTGGGTTAGCATGCGAGTCTTTAGGTAAGCGTTTTGATAAAATGAAATGTTTCACACGAGACATGAAAAAAGTTTTTCTCCACTTCAAGTCAGCAAATGTCTCTTCAGGTTACCTTGTTGATAACTTGCATAGTTGCACTCCGAACATGAAAGAAATTTTCTCCACTGTGAGTCAGCATGTGCCTCTTTAGCTGACCCTTTCGAAAACACGCATAGTTGCACACGGAACATGAAAAAGGTTTTTATCCGCTGTGAATCGGCATGTGGTTTGTTAGGTCACTCTTTCGATAACATGCATAGTTGCACACGGAACATGAAAAAGGTTTTTCTCCACTGTGAATCCGCATGTGGCTGTTCAGTCGACCTCTCTGATAACACGCATAGTTGCGAGCGGAACATGAAAAAGGTTTTTCTCCACTGTGAGTCAGTAAGTGGCTCTTTAGATTATCCTTTCGATAACATGCATAGTTGCACCTGGAACATGAAAAAGGTTTTTCTCCACTGTGAATCAGCATGTGGTTTGTTAGGTCGCTCTTTTGATAACATGCATAGTTGCACACGGAACATGAAAAAGGTTTTTCTCCACCGTGAATCCGCATGTGTATTTTAAGGAGACTTTTTTGGTTACATGCATAGTTGCACAAGGAACATGAAAAATGTTTTTCTCCACTGTAAGTCAGCATGTGGCTCTTTAGATAATCTTTTCAATTACATTCATAATTGCACCTGGAACATGAAAAAGGTTTTTCTCCACTGTGAGTTTGCATGTGTCTTTTCAGGTTACCCTGTTGATAACTAGCATATTTGCACTCCGAACATGAAAAAGGTTTTTCTCCACAGTGAGTCAGCATGTGTTTCGTTAGGTGGCTCTTTTGATAACTTGCATAGTTGCACACTGAACATGAAAAAGGTTTTTCTACACTGTGAGTCAGCATGTGCCTATTCAGCTGACCCTTCTGACAACACGCATAGCTGCACACGGAACATGAAAAAGGTTTTTCTCCACTGTGAGTCAGCATGTGGCTCTTCAGTTGACCCTTCTGATTACACGCATAGTTGCACACTGAACATGAAAAAGGTTTTTCTCCACTGTGAGTCAGCATGTGCCTATTCAGCTGACCCTTCTGCCAACACGCATAGCTGCACACGGAACATGAAAAAGGTTTTTCTCCACTGTGAGTCAGCATGTGGCTCTTCAGTTGACCCTTTTGATTACACGCGTAGTTGCACACTGAACATGAAAAAGGTTTTTCTCCACAGTGAGTCAGCATGTGTTTCGTTAGGTGGCTCTTTTGATAACTTGCATAGTTGCACACTGAACATGAAAAAGGTTTTTCTACACTGTGAGTCAGCATGTGCCTATTCAGCTGACCCTTCTGACAACACGCATAGCTGCACACGGAACATGAAAAAGGTTTTTCTCCACTGTGAGTCAGCATGTGCCTATTCAGCTGACCCTTCTGCCAACACGCATAGCTGCACACGGAACATGAAAAAGGTTTTTCTCCACTGTGAGTCAGCATGTGGCTCTTCAGTTGACCCTTCTGATTACACGCATAGTTGCACACTGAACATGAAAAAGGTTTTTCTCCACTGTGAGTCAGCATGTGCCTATTCAGCTGACCCTTCTGCCAACACGCATAGCTGCACACGGAACATGAAAAAGGTTTTTCTCCACTGTGAGTCAGCATGTGGCTCTTCAGTTGACCCTTTTGATTACACGCGTAGTTGCACACTGAACATGAAAAAGGTTGTTCTCCACTGTGAGTTAGCATGTGGCTCTTCAGTTGACTCTTCTGATTACACGCATAGTTGCAAGCGGAACATGAGAAAGGTTTTTCGCCACTGTGAGTCAGCATGTGGCTCGTTAGGTGGCTCTTTTGATAACATGCATAGTTGCACACTGAACATGAAAAAGGTTTTTCGCCACTGTGAGTCAGCAAGTGTCTGTTCAGGTGACCCCGGTGATAACTTGCAAAGTTGCACTTCGAACATGAAAGAGGTTTTTTCCCACTGTGAGTCAGCATGTGACTCTTTAGCTGACACTTCCGACAACACGCATAGCTGCATACGGAACATGAAAAAGGTTTTTCTCCACTGTGAGTCAGCATGTGGTTCGTTAGGTCTCCCTTATGATTACATGCATATTTGCACACGGAACATGAAAAAGTTTTTTTTCTACTGTGTGTCATCATGTGCCTCTTTAAATTTCGCTTTTGAGCATTTGAATAGTCGCACATGGAACAAGAAAAAGGTTTTTCTTTTACATGGGTGCTTACGTTCATTGCAAAATTTGACTTAGGAGAGAAGGAGTAGTTGCGATGGAGAGGAGTGAATCCTTTTTCCACAAAATGCGTCTGAAGATATGTCGACAAATCTGAAAAATAACACGGATGAAAATGACTCGGTTAAACTTATTTCCTAAACTAAGAGTAAATAAGCGAAGTAAGTTCGTAGAAAAAAATAGGAGTGGACGAATTGTTCAAGTTTACAATGAAAATTGGTTTGACCTGCTTCCTTGGTAATTCTCCCAAAGCGTTCTAAGCATTCCTCTTTAACATCCGGCAGGTCTATGTCAATTTTCATATAAGTAAGCCCCGCTTCAACTTGTCGGGGTCCGGGATCCGCGTTTATGGTAACTGTCTCCACATTTATGCTTCCTGGAATAAAAAAGGACAATACATAGAATGTATCTTTGCATGGCCAGCCCCGAACCAAACGGCGCCTGGCGCGAGTTTAATTTTGGCTGCCCTAACAGTCTAAATTAGTACACGCCAAGGCAGGATATCACTCTAATCGATGAAATGATGATTTGTGTTTTTTTTTAAAGCGGTATTTGTCAAAAATAATACAAAGGGCCATGTGTTAGGTTAAATAATTGACACCCGGAGAAAACTGCTCCAATTTTACCCACATGGGGTAGCCTTGTATCTTCGTACCATTGATATAAAACGAAACATTTTTTTTTTGAAAAAAAAAAAAAAAAAATACGAATAAAGATACCAGTGATCAACAATGGAGAAACGGGAGTTTTGATGGAAGTTTTAAAGGTCAACATCAGATTAAAATGACCTCAGACGTCTGCTTGAGGGAACTTCTTCAAGAAATAAGCACCGTAAGTAGAGAGTTTTAAGTCAATGGTATAGTGTTTTCTCAATCAATATTTATGAATTTGTAGCGATAGATACTACTAGAGTATTCGAGAAAGCCGACCGGTTTAAAACGCATCAAACTGAGAATGTACGAGACAGTTTATGCAACAAATTTCATCGCGTAATGTATATAGGTACCAGCTACCTGTCGAAGAGCTACCTATTCGCGACGTCCAAGTGAGCTACCTACGACAATACTTTGCGAGTTGTACTATGTACATTACGCGCATCCGTTAGAAGGTTCTAGCCAATTGCCTAGGCATAATTCCAGCGGCATCGAAACTACCAGAAGAATCTCGCTGAGGCGAGTGACCCGTAGTTTACCAGCGGACTCGCGTACTTACCACCGCCGCCGGCTGCGCTATGTAAGTAGGCCCAACGCAGCGAGTAGTTAGTCATTTTTACCCAGTTTCCGAATTTAAGGTTCTATATTTTACACGTATGCAATGCAACTAACTGACTGTTTGAGTACTCTCCGCATATTGCAAGCATTCCTTATTTACAGCTGGGAGGCCGAAATCTAAATCCGAAAATGCAATTTCACCTCCATCTTCTTCCTGGAGTCCTGGTTCCGTCTTGATGGATATAGTATCTGGCTTCAATAGATCCATGGTCTGCTTTGGTAGAGTTTGGTATTATGTTTAACCCCATACAAATATATCTGAAACAGAACCAAGTTATAACGGAATTCTAATATAAATCAGTTTATAAAATTTGGCTTCTCAAGTCTTAGCAAAAAGACACATTAGAAAACCTTGAAGTTTTGACAAAGGTTGAGAGAGAGACGTCGTTTATCTTGGGTAAATTCTTTATTTATTAACTGTTATGAAAAATGCATTTGAAATTGTAATCTAATAATAGGTAGATGTCAAATTGACAGTTTAAAAATTCTGCTGTGACAAAACGCCCAATGATTCTCTAACTAAACTGGAAGAAGGGCCGATACCAAAATGAATAGCGATGAATTTAAGTATTATTACTTACCAATAACCAGCACATGCATGGGATAATAAGTTTGACAGGGCGGGATAAACAAAGTTTAGAAACAGGAAGAAAGACTGTCGGAGAAGAAAGCACATGTCAAAAAATATATAGGTTATGCATAGACAAGAATGATGTCATAGACAATTAAAATAATTTCCATGAACCTTGCCTTTTAAGAACATTAAAATTTCTATCGACTTGCGTATTGTAAATATTATAGCTCTAGCAGATCTTCAATTTATTAACCCTTGGGACCTTCTAAGACCCAAACAGTCCCAAATGCCGTGCGCGCATTATACTCTCCTAAGACCATATTTGTCCCAGAACGACCGCACATTATTAAAATGCATATATCTCTTTTCCTATCATCTAAAAATTAATTATTTCTTTTATGTCAGAAAGAGAACAAAATAGTGCTTGTCATTGTCTTTGAAATATTGAAGCTATTTTACATAGATATTTTACTATCTTGAATCAAAGTGACCGTTTTGTTTCCCGCCGTTTATTCACAAGTACAATCGTGAAGTGTGTGCGCCTGAATTTACAAAAAACCGTTTTTAACAAAAAATACGACGAAATGTCTAGGTAAGTAAACTTGTATTTGTTAATCAATATATTATATACGTGTTGATGTTATATTTGATAGGTTTTGATGATTAAAAATGCAATAATTATCCTATAGAAAATTTAAAAAATGCTAAATCGCCGCAAACGCATTTTTAAATCCAGTTTTAGTAATTGAGTTCCGTGTATTTTATGAATATTTTTATGTAAAAAGTGGAAGCATATATTTACATTTAGTATTCACGAAACACAGTAATGACTTTTTATATAATTACAAAGTATTGTTCTAAAATGTCAACTCGAATGTCGAAATATGGTTTATGTACCAAATTTCTGAATTGCATAATTTAGTGAGGGGGCCAACCAAAATTGAATCGATAATTTATTCGAAGATTTGTGGGTATTAATTATTTAATTTGTAACTGTAATTTTAATTTTATTTTTATAAAGTAGGTATATTATCGTTATTGTGCATTATCTTTATATAAAATTTCTTTAAATTAAAAATTTAATAATAATCTTTTTTTTTTAATATCAAACTAAAGTTTATAGGACAAGGTTTTTATGCATAGCACAAAGGATAACAAATTATTATATGCTATATTTAAACGTGTTCGATTCTTGTCAGTTTGAATGGAAATTTCAGGCTAATAATGATTGCTTATAATCATTTTTGTATGTACTATCGTAATAATATTAAATATTGATAATGAATTGGAGAAAAAAAATAACATACAGAAATAATAAATAGGTAAGTATCTAATTGTAAAGATTTTTGGTTACCACAATTCAGCGATAGAATAATACATAAAACTCATTATTGTGACAATTACATTGGGAAATTATGGAATTGCGCAACGGAGGAAGAGCCACCAACCGAGTTGCTGGAATTTCTCGAAACAGAAATGATAAGTACCAGCAGCGAAGAAGATGACGAAGAGACAAGTTGGTTCAGACAGTAGACTCTAGAGTAGGAACTAGCGTCATTGATCCCTTCGGCACCGGTGCATGGTCGGGATACACGCCAAACGCGCGCCCAACATTTGTACACGGTTGACATTTGTCACATGAGAACGGGTCGCTTCTAAGATTCGTTCTTAAATTCAACAGCTTGGCTGTGGAACGAACTGCCGGCCTCTGTGTTTCCTCCCTCCTACAACATGGGACTCTTCAAGACCCATGTTCACTCCTTCCTCTCCACAAAAAGACCCTCCACACAGCATCCCCAAAGATGACATAGGCGCTGAGGGAAATTATTTTCTTCAGGGCCTCCTGTGTGGAGTTAATATAAAAAAAAAAAAAAAAAAAACTCAACCCGGTTGATGATTTCGAAGAGGTATTCATTATTTATTTTATTTCACACTGCACACAAAAATAATGCGGTGAATAATTATATAATAATATATTTGCTTTATTTACAGGCGTCATCATTTTACGCAAGGAATATGGATGTGGGGATGATGGAAGTAGTTTTCCAGACCACGGACGATGGTATGAGTGCTAGTAAAAATATTGTAGTAAGAAATACGTAACATAAAGCACAGTTATTCTTATGAAGATATCGATTTATGTACTTGCATTATAATAGTTTGATATATTTTCAGAATTGATGACAGATGTCAGTGGCGGCGGTACTAGCCAGGCGGGAGGCAGCCATGCAGAACGTAAATTCATTTATATTTATTTTTTAAGATATGTATATATCGATTTATGTACTTGCATTCTAATAATTTGTTATATTTTCAGAATTGATGACAGACGTCGGTGGCGGTATTGCTAGCCAAGTGGATGGCAGCTACGCAGAAGGTACATTTTATATACTTTTTTATCTATTTATTATTATTTTACATAAACTTTTACAAAATATGACAGAAAGTAATAATTTCTATAACTTCTACCATTATTTTTAGATTTCGAGCTCCTTGTTCCACTGGAGGCGTCACGGGGGGGTAGACGCGGCCGCGGAAACAGACGCACCCGCGGAAACGGTGTTGGGACCGAAGGCAGCAACATCGTCCGGGCTGCTATTCAGCAACGCCGCGGGAGGGCACGTCCTGTTAGAACGGGAGATACCTGGGTATCCGGGAATTTACCAACTGAGGTTTATACGACGGATGACCAGGTACCTCCCGAGCTCTCGGCTTTATCTCGGGCACAAATGACCCGTATGGCTCGCGGTGGGCGCATTCGCCAAGCGCGAGGTGCACCGTTGCCAGCACGTTCTGATCATCGGCCAACACTTGAGGCAGATGGTGAATAATAATAATAATAATAATAATTGGATAATTTGTAGAGCGCCGTTTTTGTGAAAAATCACCTCAAGGGCGCTGTACAATTTATTTCCTAGGATCTACATTTGTTATTTAGAAAAGATACCAAAACATACTTACCTGGCAAGTCACTTCCAACAAACACACTTATATTAAAAAGTTTATGCTTATAAAAGATAGAACTGCACGCAGAGGACACTATATCAAAAAACACTGGTCGTCGCATGATCTTAAGTCTGCTATAGTTTTTATTTTAATTTAAGTATATTTTAACTGTCTTAAAAGCCTAAAAATTGTTAGTTGTTATCGTTTTTATTTATTTATTTTTAATTATTATTTTTATTTATTTTATTTTATTTTTAGTATTTTTTACATTTTGTTAATTTAAATTTAAATTGCCGTCAACTGTGAAAGTGGAGGTTTCTGAAATTATGGATACGACTGTCTGAAAAGGTGCGTTTTAAGTTTAGACCTAAATTCTGTCGAGTCTGCGATCATTCTCAAATCATGTGGCAGTCCATCCAGGCTTTAGGTCCTGACACGGCAAAAGCACGCTCACCGAACTTAGTATCTGGTGTGCGCTTTGGTTCCTTCAACCTTCCGATAGCTGATGACGTTGCTGACCTAAGGGTTGACTGTCGGGAATTGGAATCTTCTGGAATACACAATTCTGATAAATAAGCCGGAGCCATTCCGTTAAGTGACTTAAATACCATCCAGCATACCTTGAACTGGATTCTTTCAGGACATTTGAGCCAGTGCAGATTTTTGAGATGCTCTGAAATGTGGGAGTATTTAGATACTCCGGTGATAAGCCTTGCCGCGGCGTTGAAAACGGATTGTAATTTGTTGATTTGACATTTAGGGAGACTTGCATATATTCCGTTGCAATAATCTAGACGTGAAACAACATAGGAATTGACTAGCAATTTAGTCGCCTCTGTTGGAAGGTTTCTCCGCACTGCTTTAATTTGCCTTAATTGAAAGAACCCCGTGCTTACAGTTCTGTTCACCTGAGTTTTAAGGGAAAAATTAGCGTCCAGATTGACACCCAGTAATTTGATGCACGTTTTTGGAGTGATGTCACTTCCGGAAATGGTTATTGGGGAGTTTTCAATGTTATGCTGACGTCTGCTTGTAGCAGTCCACAGAAACTCAGTCTTTGTGGGATTCAGTTTCAATCTATTTGAGGTCATCCAGCGAGTAATTGCTTTTATACACTCAGTTATACGAATTTTTAGACTGTTTATTTCTTCTGGTAAGCAGTAAAAATAAACTTGCTGGTCATCAGCGTAGCAGTGAGATAGAAGGCCGAATGATTCTATTATTTTAGCGACATCATTTGTGAAGAGGATGAAGAGTAGTGGGCCCAGAACGGACCCTTGGGGTACTCCAGATGAAAGGGTTGCATAATTTGATTGGTTTTTTCCTACTTTTACGGCTTGTAAACGGTTGGCCAGGTACGATGTCAGCCAGGTCTTAACATCACAGTTTAAACCAAATGATTCATCTAATCGTTTAATAAGAAAGTCATGGTCAATCGTGTCAAATGCAGCACTCATGTCCAAGACTGAAAGAAGTGCCAGTTTACCCGACTCAATGGCAGTAGTTATGTCCGACAAAACACGTAGTAACCCGGTTTCTGTGGAGTGGAACCGTCTATATGCAGTGTTTAGTATTGAAACAGCTTTTTGAATTACCTACCATTTTTCCTACTATCCATCTCCTTCCCTATAAACAGTCCTACCCACATTGGACCTTATGAACATTGTTGCACTAATTGTCGCAAATAGCAGTCGAGCTCGTGTCGTACATCAAGAAGGTGCCACCTAAAACTTCGTCGTCGTATCATATGTGTAAATACCGAAATAAATTCGTTTGTTGTTCGTCTCGTTTGTGGAGGAAAATTCACCAGTGCAAAGTGCATCGAAAACCCGTATTTTTGCCCGGATTCATGGGAGTTCAGGTAAGCTGTTTTCCTTCTTCCAATTATTCCCGTGCTATTTACAAACCAATTGAATGAGCTTTAGTTATCGTTTTTTTACAGTTCACTCAAAGTGTTATAGAACACGCTACATTGTTTGGTCCTCTCCCCGGATATCGATCTGGTTGGATATTGAACATCGGTTCAATTAGCCATTCAATTGTTTTTTTGAATATCACAACCTTGTCATCCATTCCCCTGTCTAAAAGCTGTTTCAACAATTTAGAATCATTATTCAATAATAGAAGCATAAATTTAGTACCTAGAATATTGTCAATATTGTTTGCAAATTCGGTGGGTAATCTTAAATTTGTTACCTTCAAATTTGAAGTAGGTAGGTGCAATTATTTTTGAATATTCTCGTGTCGGTAAAACAGATTGTTTCAATAATCAGAAAGTGGCTGGTTTTTAAGTTGGTACTACTGAGTAGTCAGCTGTCAATTGGACGGCCATATTGGAATACATTGTTTACAAATTATCTAGCTGTCAAAATAGTTTGTTGTTGTTTTTCGGAATTTTGTTTACTAAAATACTTTTCTTAAATCTGCAAATATGGCATCGAACGCAATTAAATATAAATTGGCGATTTTAGATCTAGAAAGTATACGCGCGTCGGCGGTTAAGGCTTTAAAAACATCGGATTTATCAGATAAGAAGATTTTTAAAGCACGTTTTTCGGATTTAACAACAGTTAGAGATAATTTCGTACAGTGTCACATGCTTTTGGAAACTTCGAAAAAGGATGAATCTGAAATAGCCACTTTGGAAACTAAATATTCGGAATTTCAAGATATTTATTACGAAATACAGTCACATCACAGTGAATTGTTTCCGGAAAACTTCGAAAATGATTTTGAAAGTAAAAATGTTACTAAGAATTCAAATATTTCACTTCCGAAAATTAAATTGATAAATTTTTCTGGAATTTCAACAGAATGGGTAAATTACATAAATACTTTTGATTCGTTAATACATTCAAATAATACGTTAAATCCTGTACAAAAAATGCATTATTTAATTAGTAGTTTATCTGGAGAAGCATTTATTTGTGTTAAACATCTTCCTATTTCGGAAGAAAATTATATTGTTGCCTACAATTTGTTAAAGGCAAGATTCGAAAACATTCGGTTAATAGCAGATACCCATATAGAGTTAATATTGTCATGTCAAATTGTCAAAGCCAATGATAACTTGAGGAAATTTATTTCAATATTGAAGGAAAACGTAGCGGCTTTAATGGCATTACATTTTCCAGTACATGAATGGAGTTTCCTATTATTACATATTGTTTTACGTAAATTACCAAAAGAATTACGTATTGAATTTGAGATTCAAAATAAATTGGAAAAAGTGCCTACATTTGACCAATTATTACATTTTCTGGAGCAACAATGTCTAGCTAAAGAGACCGCGTTGGGCGTTTTTCCGAAAAGTCTCTCACAAAGGGAAATCTTTAATAAAAGCCCCTCGAAAGCATATAACATTAAAAATCGTTCGAATAATAATAATAATAATGTTAGTTCTTTTGTGTCGAATGTCGTAAATAAATGTCTTGTGTGTAAATCGTCACATTATCTGAATAAATGTGAAAAATTCTTACGTCTGTCACCAAAGGACAGATTTTCATTCGCCAAGGAGCACAAGCTCTGTCTCAACTGTTTACAAAATAAACATAATGCAAAAAATTGTCAGTCTCGTTTCTCTTGTAATGAGTGTCAAGCTAGACATCACAGTCTGTTGCATTTTCCAAAGAAAATGTTTGAAAATACTGAAAATCAGGAAAATTCTGAAAATCAAGAAAATTCTGAACCACTTGCGTTAACAACTTTCTACAATAAAAATAGTAAATCGGTACTGTTGTCCACAGCCTACGTGGAAATATTAGGAAAAAATGGCGTTTTTCAAAAAGCAAGAATTCTTTTGGACTCGGCGAGTCAGGCTAATTTCATTTCGGAGGAGTGTGCAAAACGCCTCGACTTTTCTCGTTCAAGTAAACATTCATTTTCTATCGTCGGTATTGGTGGCATTCGCACAATTGGATCAAACGGATTAGTAAAAACAAATTTTCGTCCTGTCGCCTCGAAAGAGTCTGGTATTACTACAGATTTCCTTATTATCAATAACATTTCATCGTACTTGCCGTCGTCTCATATCGTTGAACATGACTGGCAACATATTAGAGGACTCAAATTAGGAGACCCAACCTTCTACTTGCCATCAGCAATTGACATTCTACTCGGAAGTAATATTTTTGCCTCATTATTAGGCCCAGGTAAATTGGTCGGCAAAGAAAATGAACCTATTGCCATCGAAACAACATTAGGATGGGTTTTAATGGGAAATGTCGGATCGTCAAATGATTCGATAAATTCATTTTTTACTTCAATGGATGACTCAATTGAGGATAAACTTAAATGTTTTTGGGAAATCGAAAATGTCCCCTCGTTGAAAGAAATTCGATCCCCTGATGAAATTCGGTGTGAAAAGTTGTATATTGAAAATACCTACCGTAACAAAGACGGGAGGTATGTCGTAACTTTACCATTTAAGGAAAGCCCAGAAAAATTGGGAAAGTCATATGACACCGCATTGTCGCGCTTTATGCATTTAGAAAAGAGGCTGGATTCAAATCCTGACCTCAAATCGCAATATATTTCATTAATGAGAGAGTATTTAACTTTGGAACATATGATTGAAATACCATCTCGGTCACCAGTTGGAAACTATTTCATACCACATCACGGCGTAATCAAGGAGACAAGTTCTACAACTCGTTTGAGAGTCGTTTTTGATGCAAGTACCAAAACATCATCGGGTATTGCATTGAATGATATACTTTTCGTGGGCTCAAAATTACAAAAGGACATAGTCGAATTGATGTGTAACTTTCGTATACACAAAGTCGTTTTTACAGCTGACATACGTCAAATGTATCGACAAATCCTCATGGATTCAAACTCATGTAATTATCAACATATATTATGGCGGGAGTCGCGCAATCATCCCGTAAAAGAATTTGAATTACAAACGGTCACATATGGGACAGCAAGTGCCCCTTTCTTAGCTATTCGAACATTGCATCAATTAGCAGCTGATGAAAGTACTAACTATTCAAAGGCTGCAAGCATATTAATTAATGACACATATGTAGATGACATTGTCAGTGGTGCGCAAACTTTGGAAAGCGCTCGATTTTACATCATGGAGTTGAATGCATTACTTCAAAAGGGTGGTTTTGAATTACGAAAATGGACTAGCAATTATCCTGAAGTTTTAGAAGACATTCCTCTCAATTATCGGGAAGTACCATTAAGTTTTGAATTTGACGGTGATAAGAAAAATATTAATATATTAGGTATTCAATGGATCCCGTCGCTCGATAAATTTACATATAAAATTAATAATGCTTTTAGTGACCACTGCACAAAACGTACAATGCTATCTACCATAGCACGATTATATGATCCATTGGGATTCATTAACCCTGTCGTTTTTGTCGCTAAATATTTCATGCAAGAATTGTGGAAGTTGCAACTTGGTTGGGATGAGGTAATCCCCATGGAAATGAGTTTGAAGTGGAAGAAATATATAACGGAACTTCCTTCCCTATCAAAGTTAAGAATTGATCGCTTTGTTACTACGTCTCAAAAAAGTCGTTGTATACTGGTTGGTTTTTCTGACGCCTCTGAACGAGGATATTGTGGAGTTGTTTATTTGATTGCAATCAATAATCGAGAAATTTCAAGCCACATTTTACTATCTAAATCAAAAGTTGCACCCATTAAGGTGATATCTATTCCACGGCTTGAACTGCTTGGAGCAGTTTTGTTGGCAAAGCTGTTAACCTATTGTAAAGAAGTATATAAAGATCGACTTCAAATAGAAAACATTATAGCTTTCACCGATTCCACTATTGTTTTGGCGTGGTTAAAAACACCTACGTTTCGTTTGCAAACTTTCGTTGCAAATCGTATTGAAACCATCATTCAAAGTCTACCTTATGAACATTGGTTTCACATTTCGTCGCAAGAAAATCCTGCAGATTTGGGGTCACGAGGAGTTTTTCCAAGTGAAATTGCCGAATCTTCCTTATGGTGGTATGGTCCACGTTTTATATCGTCACCCGTAGAGGAGTGGTCCTTTGTTAAACCTCAAGATATTCCGGTAGAACAAATACCAGAGTATAAATCGAAGAATCTAATTTCATTATCAACTAATGTGTCGACTCGTGACCAAGAGTTTGTATTGAAATTTTCATCACTATCGAAATTATTACGAGTTATAGCTTGGTGTCGTCGATTTATTAATAGATTAAGTTTGAAATCAAAGATAAGTTGCAACACACTCTCGTTGAAAGAAATTAATTTATCTTTGACCTGTTGCATTAAATTCGTTCAAAATATTTATTTTAAACAAGATATAGATAATATAATCTCGCATAATGTGTGTTCACCGCAACTGCAAAGACTTGCTCCCTTTATCGATGAATTTGGAATATTAAGGGTGGGCGGACGTCTTCGCTTTGCACAAGTAGTGTCGGAAACCTCTAGACATCCTATTATTTTACCAAAGCAATGTCATTTAACAACTCTAATAATAGATTATTACCATCGTTTGTACCTTCATCCTGGTCCGCGTGCATTGCAATCTATACTATCATTAAAATATTGGATAATTTCGGCTCGTAACGTAATTCGACATCGTTTGAGCAAATGTATCTCTTGTTTTAAAAACAACCCGCGTGGTAGTTTACCCTTGATGGGTAACTTGCCCGCTTCCCGTTTTCGAGAAGGTCGTCCATTTTTAAATGTAGGAACTGATTATGGAGGTCCGTTTGTAGTCCGCGAAAGTAGGCGTCGCGGCGCTAAAACCTATAAAGCCTATTTATGTCTATTCGTTTGTTTATCGACCAAAGCCGTTCATTTGGAATTAGTGTCAGATCTATCCACTGAAGCATTTATAGCAGCATTAGATCGATTCATTTCTCGTCGTGGACTTTGCCAAAACATTTATAGCGATTGTGGTACCAACTTTGTCGGTGCCAATAGATATCATATAGGTCTTTCTAAATTTTTAAGATTACCTGAAAACAATAACACACTTATAGACGCTACTGCCATTCGTTCAATTATCTGGCACTTTAATCCTCCCTCCGCCCCACACTTTAACGGAGTTTCGGAGGCTGGAATTAAATCAACTAAACATCATTTGAAAAGGGTAGTGGGAAATCAAGTACTCACTTTTGAAGAGCTAGCCACTGTTTTGACTCGTATCGAAGCAATCTTAAATTCTCGTCCTATTGGCGCGATGTCAACGGATCCGTCTGAAATGGACGCCCTGACTCCAGCGCATTTTTTGATTGGAGCTCCTCTAGTTTCTGTTGTTGAAGAAGATTTTGTGGACGTACCAATGAACCATCTATCGCGCTGGCAATTATTGAAACAAATGTCTCAACATTTTTGGAATCGTTGGCGAAAAGAATATTTACACACTCTTCAACAACGGAACAAGTGGTCATCATCATCACCCAATCTGAAAGTCGACGACCTAGTAATGATTGACGACTCACATTCTGCGCCCATGCGTTGGCCTGTTGGGCGAGTTATTGAATTATTTCCTGGCGCTGATAAAATTGTTCGTGTCGTTTCAGTTCGTACGCCACAGGGTGTTTTTAAACGCCCCGTAGTGAAACTATATCGATTACCTATCGAATAAATTTTGTTTTATTTAGTTTCTAATTTTAGTTTTCGTTACATTAACTTAAGTTTATATATATATATATATATATTTTGTCCATCTTCTTTTTTTTATGTCGATTGTTGAGAAAATTTGTACATTTCCTCAAGGCGGGCGGAATGTTTAGTATTGAAACAGCTTTTTGAATTACCTACCATTTTTCCTACTATCCATCTCCTTCCCTATAAACAGTCCTACCCACATTGGACCTTATGAACATTGTTGCACTAATTGTCGCAAATAGCAGTCGAGCTCGTGTCGTACATCAAGAAGGTGCCACCTAAAACTTCGTCGTCGTATCATATGTGTAAATACCGAAATAAATTCGTTTGTTGTTCGTCTCGTTTGTGGAGGAAAATTCACCAGTGCAAAGTGCATCGAAAACCCGTATTTTTGCCCGGATTCATGGGAGTTCAGGTAAGCTGTTTTCCTTCTTCCAATTATTCCCGTGCTATTTACAAACCAATTGAATGAGCTTTAGTTATCGTTTTTTTACAGTTCACTCAAAGTGTTATAGAACACGCTACATGCAGATTGGTATTTAGTTAATAATTCATTTGAATTTAAGTGACATATGACCTGTGAGGAAGCGATTTTTTCTAATATTTTTGATATAAAAGGCAGATTTGAAACGGGTCGGTAATTTGAAAGATCTTCAGCGTCCAGTTGTGGTTTTTTTAATAATGGAGTTACGATAGCTGATTTAAGGGATTTTGGAAAGTCACCCGTGCTAAGTGACTTATTGAAAAGATGAACTAAAAAGGGAGCAATTTCATTGCAACACTTTTTCAGTAGCCACGTTGGAATAGGGTCGAGCGAACACTGCTTGTTCGGTGAAGTAAGAATTAATTTCCTTACTTCTTCTAGGGATGTAGATTTGAAGGCAGAAAGGTTTTCTCTATTGCATTTATTTATTTATTTATTTATTTATTTATTTTCACATATACGGCACAACATGTGCCATTCACATACTAAATTACAGAGAATAGTACAGCAACATAAGGAATGCAACAATATAAATGTAAGTATAACGGTATAATCAGTAAATAGTAGTAAGGTTAAAAGTATGAAAAAAAAGAGACATAAATAAAATATAAGTAGCAATCTGTAGTATAGTATTAAGTCAAAGTAAGACATTATATGTAATAATCTATAATAAAGTAGTATAAGCTAGAATGAAGTGCTTATAAAATGTCTGAAAGGCAATAAGAGTTTGTAAAAAATAAAATAAAAAAATTAAGTAAGGTATAAACTATTAGAAAATGAAAAGAATAAAATATATACTATTATAATATGAAAAGGAAACAAAAGTAATAAATGGGAGAATCGCGTGTATAATAATAATGTGCGACACATGGAGTACTAGTAGTTTTTAATCTGAAGTACATAAACATTATGATGGTATGGTATTATTCGACAATTTTTGTTTTATGCATCTTTTATATGATAATAGACAATCGGCGTGATCGATGTTGGAATATTCATTGCCTAATCTGTGCAAGCGATGTATTATTGAATTTTGTTCTGCGTTAGTTCCAGTATTGTTGCAATAATAAGGTGACTTGAGTCTAGTTTGTCTACAGGGAACATGGTAGTTTATCAACGAAGTTAATTCAGGGGAGTCAAACCAGTGATTGATTATTTTAAATAAAAAAATTAGATCATTAAGTATTCTTCTATGTTTTAACGATAAGAGATGCATTAATTGTAATAATGAATCGTAATCAATGTCGTCAGAGGGAATTCCTAATTTGAAGTTAATTGTTCTGAGAAATTTATGTTGGATTCTTTCAATGGAGTTTGCATAGTTTTTGTAGGAAGGGTTCCATATAGACGAATTATATTCTAATTGACTTCTGACTAGAGTTGTATAAAGTAATTTTAATGTATGGATATTTTTGAAATCTTTAGATATTCTAGTAATGAAGCCCAACATTTTCATTGCTTTACTAGTAATGACATTTATGTGATTATTAAATGATAATTTACTATCAAAGATTATACCGAGGTCCCTTATTTCAGGTACAGATAATAAAATGTGGTTGTTCAGTGTATAACTATATTTGATGGGGTTTTTTATTCTGAAAAAACTCATAATTTGACATTTTTTAATATTAAGTGTAAGTTTGTTAATGGAACACCACTCTGCAAATTTTTTGAAATTGGATTGTAGGGACAAACAGTCATTGATATTTTTAATGATTTTAAATATTTTCATATCATCAGCAAATAATAATATGTGAACATCAGAGAAAATAGAAGTGACATCGTTTATAAACAGTATAAATAATATTGGTCCTAAGTGTGAACCCTGAGGCACACCGCTAGTGGCTTCGAATTCGTAAGACAAGTGTTCTTTGATACATACAGTCAGTATACGTTTTGATAAGTAATCCTTAATCCAGTGTAATAGTTTACCACTTATTCCAAGTTTTGACAATTTATTTATAAGGATTTTATGACAAACCTTGTCGAACGCTTTACTAAAATCCGTATAAATTGAGTCGACTTGTTGCCTGTTAGCGAGAGCACATGAGATAAAGTTTTCGTATAGTGTAAGATTAGTTAGAGTAGATCGGCCAGAGACAAAACCGTGTTGAAAAGAAGAAATATTAAATTTTACACAAGAACATATTTTATGAAGAATTAACTTTTCAAAAACTTTCGGTATCGACGATTGTATGCATATCGGTCTGTAATTTTCAACAAAAGACTTGTCTCCGCTTTTAAATATTGGAGTAAGAAAGCTGTTTTTCCATATTTGCGGGAACTTACCCGATGAAAGTGATTGTTTAAAGAGTAGGTATAGTGGGTAAGAGACGCTACCTGCACAGTTTTTAAGGAATATGGGGGGAATTTTATCTGGTCCTGAGCAACATTTGGGTTCCAGTAGTTTAATACAAGCCGCTATGTCTTTAATTTCAATATTAATCTGGGATAATTCTAAATTTATATCTGACTCGAAGTTTGGAATTGGTTCGTTAGGTATATCTGCTTCATACACATCTTTAAAAAAATCTGCAAATAAATTGACAATTTCATTAATTTTACAGGAAGTTTTCTGTTTATGGTGCATAGTTTCAGGTATTCCAAGATTATTGTTATTTAGTGATTTATAATACTTAAAAAAATGTTTTACATTATTTCCAATTGAAAGTTCAACATTATTAATATAATTCTTGTAACAAATGTTCGATAGTTTATTGCAATTTTTTCGTAGCATGCTGAAATTTGAATAATCAGAAATGTTTTTAGTATCTTTGTAAATTTTATGTGCTATCTTCTTTTCAATTACTAGGTTAATGAGGTCCTTGTTGAACCAGCTAGGAAAATTAGAGGATGATTTAAAGCTGATTGGGACAAAAGTTTTAATGACTTTATACAAGTGGTCATAAAAGGCTTTAATATTTCCATCGAGGTCACCTCCCTCTAGTATAGACCAGTCAACGTTATATAGATAATCACGTATTGTGGCATAATTGGCTTTATTAAAGTTTGGATACTGGGTCTTAGTTTCAAGTTGGTATTTCATAGGGCTACATAATATAACAATGTCTAAAGGTGGGTGATGGGAGTCGGGTGCAAGAATCAAATCCAGTGACTCATCAACCTTAGTGGCCGTGTCAGTACAAAAAACAAGATCTAGTAATCTGTTATTGACATTTTTTACATTGTTTAATTGATTAAGGTTGAGGAAATCACATAAATTGACAATTTCTTTTTCTGTTTCGGATAAGTTTGAGTTTTGAGAATCAGTAGAATTATCGCAGGTGCCCCAGTGGATTTTGGGTAAATTGTAATCGCCGATGATAGTGATTTTACTATTTGGAAATTTGTACGACAATTGCTCTATATCCTCAAAATGACTTTTGTATACACTTATATCCGACGATGGCGGAATGTAAACACTGCCAATGATATTTTTTTGGTTTTTACCGTTTAATAAGATGTAAACTTGTTCCACATTACAGTTTTTGGTTTTCAGAAGTTTTGAGCAATGCACCTTGTTGACGGCTATCATGACGCCGCCGCCTCTAGACTTAGAGCTGGTATGTTGACTTCTGTCAGCCCGGTATACGTGATGGTGGGGAAGTCCAAGCTCAGCTGTGTTGATAGATGGTTCTAGCCAGGTTTCTGTTAGTATGATTATGTCGTGGTGCAGAGTTGGGGCATGTACTTTGAAGTCCTTTAGTTTTGTTTTTATTCCTCTGACGTTTTGGTAGTAGCATTTCAGTTGGTAATTATTGTGTCGTTTTTTGGAAGAGTTGCAACAATGGTAGGTTTAGAGTTAATGTATTTAATGGTGAGGTTTGGTTCGCCATTTTCTTGCCGGGACAGCAACTCTCTTCTTAGTTCAATTAAGTGATTCCGCTGGAGAACAGTTAGATCGTTACCAGCTTTGATGCCGTTTTTTAATTTTATGCTGTTACGTAACACAGTTTTTGGTGTGATGTTATCATTAAATTCCAGTTTGATTGGTCTGTTTTTGTTAGGAGTTTTTTTGGCACCCAGTCGGTACATTTTTACATGAAGTAGATCGAGAGATGGGTCAATATTTTTAATGGCAGAAAAAACTTTATCTGTGTCTTCGGCAATGCTTATGACTTTTTCTTCTGACGTGCTCTCCGGCACGTTATATAAGATAATGTTTTTAGATCGATTAGCTCTCTCTTCCATTTCGGTTACTATTTCACACATATTTGTTTCGATCGGCTGACGGTTCGTAGTTTGAGCCATGAGATGCATATTATTTTTAAGTGAATTTAATTCACCTTGCATCACTCCAAAATCGACAACCAATTCACCAATAGTACCCATAAGTTCAGTAGTTTTTGGAATAATTTTAAGAATGTTTTCTTTTGTAAATTTGTTGTTAGGATCATTAACGATCGAAATTAATCCACTAATTATTGAGTTAACTTTGGTGATGTAGTTAGAAGCTTTATCACACAGAGCCATTTTTTATTATTTTTTTATTGATTATTTGTACGAATAAGTATATATTTTTAATTGCGAATAAACAGTTATAAACCCCTGACTTATTGGCAAGGCTCGTGCGAGCTACCGCGGCGGGGAATGACGGGCGGGTGACGGGTACGGGGGGGTTTTAACAGCTGTCACTAGAAACTAATTTGTAAAACACAATTTCCGTACTTTGCGGGCACTATGTACGTTTTTGATAACTTGGCTACTTTACACCAGTTTTAATTAGATATTACACCGTGAATTATCTTGATTTTGTAACTTTTTGATTGTTTATAGGTGATTTTGTTGGGACGAATTTAAATGCGTGTACACTCTCTATATGTTGTTGTTGTAATTTAGTAAAATACGGTGGTGGAGCGTAGGTTGTTAGGGCTCGTATTGACTTAAGAAGATTTCCGGAGCTATGTCGATTGTTTTTGGTGCATGGACATCAGCAATGACTGTCTTAACCGAGTTCCAAAGACTACGTGGATTTTGACGCTCTGAAGTGATCCTATTTGTCCAATATTCAGACCTTTTTGAACGGATTAAGATCATGTACTCTTTTTGAGCCTGTATCCAATCGTTCCGTGATGTAACCCCCGAGTGTCTGTAGGACCTCTCCAATTTACGCATCAATCTCTTCTGGCTCCGACATTCTTCGTCAAACAGGGCATCAGATTTTCGTAGACGCCGAGTTTTTGTAGAAATTGGAGCATATGTATTTAAAAGGGTTGAAAGGATGGTGTTATAATCTGCTGCTAGTTTGGTTGGCGACTCTGTTTCCCATGCGCTATGTGTACAGAGCGGAGAAGCTTTTAGTTCTGACAGGAAGTCGTCAAAGTTAAAACCGCGCCATGCTCTTGATGTGATAGTAACGTAAGGAATTTTCGGTGGGTTAAAATCGATTTCTGCGCGAATAAGTCGATGGTCTGATAGTCCTACATCCACACTATCCGCTACCAGAAACGGACCGCTTGACTTTGAGATAAAAATGTCCAAAGTTCCGCCAGCATCGTGAGTTGGGGAATTAACCCATTGACGGCATCCGAAGCAGTCTAATAAATCAGTGAATTTAAGAGTATTTGGTGATTCTAGACGCTCTAAGTGAAGGTTAATGTCGCCTGTTATGAAAATATTATCGGAAAGTCCCACAACCCGCTCGAGAAAACACGAAAATTCATTAAAAAAATCCAAAGTGATTTGTTTTGAACCAGGCCGGTATAGGGTACATAAAATGAATGATGCTCCTGCAGACGAAACTCGGCATCCCAAGTGCTCAAAGGTTCGGTATGCACCAATTGACACCCTTGTTAAACGCAAGCCCTGGCGACCTAAAATCACGATACCCCCGTGATTTACGCTAGCGATGTTGTCATACCGAGAAATTGTTGCTTTAGGTCGGGCTTCTTCTAGCACGACATAACCTAAAGCTCGGAGTCTCTTTATTGAAAAAGAGTCACTATTTTCGTGCCAAGTCTCAGTTATGGCCAGGACATGAAGATTCTGTTCGTTGAAAACCTCCCCTACTTCCTCTATCTTGTTATTGAGAGATCTAACATTCCAGGATCCTATACCTAGTTGACGGCTCTTAAAGTTGGCATGCCGTTGTATACAAGCATTAACTGTGTTATATTCTCTCTCCGGATTCGGGAGAATTTGAGTTGCTACTTTTCCCTGTTCTTCTGTTAGCGGTGACGTAACTATTTCGATGCTGTGTTCCAGATGTTTTTTCCTACTGTGTCCAGCTCTGCAACCACGAAACCTAATTTTACGGGTAGTTGTTTTAGTAATAACGCGTCCAAGGTTATACAGCGATATCTTTGCAGCTATTGCAGGGTCCAAATAGACACTTTCACTATTAAGTCTGAGTAGTGTGGCCCGGTCATATCCGACATTGTTTACAACCATCATAGCCCAAAAGATACCCTCATAAATCACTTACACGCACTTGAAACTGTTCACTAGTCTATCACCGTGCACATGTGGTAAGCATTTAAAACCGACGACCGATGTTTTGCCTTTCACTGTGCACTTTTTGGATAACGTGGCAGATTTGAACTAAAAATATGTAAAACTTTATATTAAAACTTGAATTAAGCCCGAAGGGGCTACAGAAAAATTATTTTACTTTTAAACACGTAAACTAAAACTTAATGCGTTTATTTTATGCTAAATTTACACCTGGAAAATTGAGGACTTCCCAGGATTTCAAAAATAAACTCGGAGCGCTTCCGAAAAGCAGCCGGCAGCCCCGAAGAGCGCCCGAGAATCATTGAAGAAGTGGATGACCCCATTTCGGATACCGGTGATCATTTGTTGACCGATAGTGAGAACGCATCGGAGTTCTTTTGGGCTGGCATAAGTCCATATGCCGGTCAGAAGGAAACATTTGTGCCCCAGATGTTAGGGCCTACCTCTAAGTATGATACCATCTATGACGCATTTCGAGCTATATGGACTGATGAGATTCTTGATTTTATTGTAGCAGAGACGAACAAATATGCGATGGACGCTCGGCGTCATGACAATCTAAGCCTTACATGGAGGAACACTGACAGACATGAAATTTTAATTTTGTTTTCGTTTTTCATGATGCTAGGAATTATTCGCATGCCAACAATAAATTCTTGTTCCTCAACTCATTGGTTGGTGAAAACTAATATGTTTAGAAAATTAATTACTTACAAGTGGTACGGTGAGTTGGTGAGGTGTTTACACTACAACGACAACGATCGTAGGTACACTTGTCCTGAAGACATGCGGCTTTCGAAAATATTGCCTATAATAATTCACTTGAATACCAAATTTCAAGAACTTTATGTTCCAGGCCAAAATATTTCAATTGACGAGTCGTTAACATTATGGAAAGGTCAATTGGGTATGAAGAAATACATTAAAACAAAGGCTGCTAAATTCGGATTGAAGAATTTTGAACTTTGTGATTCCGTGACTAGCTATCTGTGGTCGTTCTTTGTTTATTCGGGAAAAACAACTGCTGTAGATTCAACACCTGGGGTTTTGAGATCCACATTCACAGTGCTTAGGCTTATAAAACCACTATTGAATAAGCTTTGGATGGACAATTGCTCCTCTATTAGCTAGGTACCTCAAGCGAAATAAGACAGACTGACATTGCGCACTAATAGTGCCAATGTTCCACCAGAATTCAGTCGTATCGACATGGCTGACGGACATTATTTCGGTCGCCACGCTGGTGATGTCGCCGTACTATCGTGGCAAGACAAGAAGAAGGTGACGACTATATCGACCTACCATGGCGCAGAAATGGAACTTGGACCTTCCAGGGGTAGGTAGAATATATATAAACCAAAAGTTGTCAGAGACTACAATAAATACATGGGAGGTGTTGACAAAAAAGATCAGATGCTGGAACCCTACTTAATTGAACGCAAGAGGTGCCAGAAATGGCACCACAAGATGTTCAAGCGTCTGCTCAACGTGAGTATTGACAACTCTATGGTGATGTATCGGCAATCGTCTTCATTGAAGGTAACTACTTTGATGCTCAGGACGTCGCTTGTGTCGCAGTTGACGGAAAAGCACCTCCTGTTGGCACAGCTACGGACGCCGGCAAGACGAGTAGTAGTGAACGACAAGTTTGCCAACCCTTCCCGCCTCCGCCCCGTTAACCACTTCCCAAAGACTAATTTCATGACCACTGACTTACAGACTGAAACAAACGACATACAACCTCCACCAGTAAATAAAAAACGGCGCCTCCGGTGCATTTGGTGTGCCGACCGCAACAGGGTTGAAAAGAGAACAATTTTTATTTGTGAAACCTGTTAGGTACCACTCTGCGTAGAACCATGCTTTAAATATTATCATACCTGCCTTTAGTTTCGCAGGTATGGTGTATTTAGAGCGGCGACCTTGTTGTGCGCAGAAAGGAATCTTATTAGTTTATCAAATGTAAATAAATCTGACTGAATACTCATATTGTGCGGACAGGGTTACAGTGTTTTCTGCTTGTCGTGACTGATCATCTATTGTTGATTGTTATCATCTGGATGGCTAATTGTGCATATATTTCCCTCCCCCAGGCGGCCCAGTACCTGCTTTGCACATTATAATGCTATGTTTTCGTCACTCGACCGCCCGTCGTGGTTCTATTGAGGAAAACTTTGCTACTGCGGAGATTTGAATTACTTAGTCTGTTTAATGCGTGTTTCTTATCAACGTTGTATTCAATTATCTTAAGCACTGCTGCCTGCAATTCACCTGCTATCAACCCTCAAGTAGTTTTGTTTGACGTATGTACATTAGAACGATCACGGTCCTTAGCATGGTCACGGTTTCACTAGTTACTTTTCCGAATCTAGCGACATAATGTTTATATATTTCTGAAAACAAATAATTAGTTTCATCTTGTTACAGGCTTGTTTTTTAAATTTTTGGTTTAGTATTTTTTAGTATTCAGGCATTTGTTGTGGGTTCGCTTTTGTAAGTTTCTTCTTTTGATGGCAAGTGTTGTTAACGTTGTGTCAAAATTTTTGGGAATAAACATGTCTTAGTTGTCGGCTGCTTTTGGTGTCATATGTTCTTTTCACAAAATACGAACTCAATCAATTTTTTTATTACTGTTGTGATCATTCATGTAGGCTTAGATGATGGAGACACGAACCTTTTTTTATCTGCTACGATAACATTTTTTTTTTCTTTTCTTACGGCTCGAATAAGTCATACTTTTTTAATTCTGGTATCCTTCGCACAGGACGTCCCGATGGTTATGTTAGCTATTTCGTTGTGGTCTTGTTATTATGAATGTACCTATTTTTAACGCGTTTATTTTCTTGTTGTTTTATCTCCATTTATTTAAATTAAGCTTTGCTATAATATGGCATTAACAAAGATTTAACTGTTCTAAAATGGGGAATGTCTTCACATTTAATTAATTTTATGTTTTTTTTATTATAATTTAAAATCATCAACGAACTCATTGCAAAGTGAGTATGATAATTACAATTTAACCAATAAATACAATACTAGACTCCATGCTCCATTCAATATAGTTGCCTTCGCACTAATTTTTATATACAGTTCTTAGATATTGTATCGTGTGGGGAATGAAACTTGCTCTGTCGATATATTTCACTCTAAAAACATTGCTTCCAAAGCAAATATATATGAAGATATGCGATAATTCTTAAGTGTTTCCGATTTTTTTTTTACATATTATGTTATTTACAAGATTATTTTTCGTTCTACTTATCATCTGTATAGAAAATAATTTAATATATATTAAAGTAATAATAAATTACTCGTGCGCATAAATATTTTTACTAGAAGTTTAATTTTGTACCCCAATAAACAAAGCGAAACCGGTATGTCATGTAAATCAATTCCATGGTTTTTATATCGTTTTATTTAATTGTAAAAAACGAACGCGGGACAAAAAGCCCCGCAGGGGAATTTCGAATCGGTTCGTAATTCGTCTATTTGAGTTGAACTGCACATCCCTAATATTTACAAAATGTCAGTTATATTTGCGTGCGGGAACGTTAGGAATCGAGTTTTTTGCGTGTTTTAATTTCAAAATTTATAGTATAAATTGGTGGTTATACCGTTTTGTTTAAACAAATTGATCAATTATTTTATATTAACCAGTAAATTTCAAGTTCTACGTTGATTTTATCGTCACGATTTGGCAGAAACAGAATTTTTTGAGGTTATGTGTAACACTAATTTTAAATTGAAAAATATTCATTTAATTTTACAGGAAATAAACAGAAGTGATATTAATTTAATATATAAATGCTTTAGGCATATGAGCATCGTAAATACTTTTAGAATCAGATTATGCAATCAATGGTTAACGGAGGTAAAAGTTTCAATAATTTGGGTGATTGAAAATATATGAAATAAAAATATCATAGTTCAACCCTCAATTTTAAAATAAAATTATATGAAAGCTTTAAAAAGTGAATTGGTAGTTTAATTTTAAAAAAGTGTTGAGTGATGGAACGTGTTTTCAAAATTCCGAGTTTCGTAAATTTTAATACTTTTTTAAATGAAAATACACGGGTAAGTTTTTTGTAAGCCTGTTGGCATTTTTGATATCAAAATTTATTTATTTAGAAATAAATATGTTGACTTGTAATACACACATCTCAAAGAGTATTTTATCTAGTTTATAGAACAGTTTTTTTTTTGGCAAAGAGTTACCAAATAACAGTTTTATCTGAATGATTGTAAAATTCAGTAAAATATTGAATCTATGGAAAAAATGGAAGGTTCGAGAAGCTTCGATCCGTGCAAATCATTAATGTCTCAAGAGAAAAACATTACCATCGGTAATTTTCAACAACATTTTGCATTAATTAAATAATTTGTACTAAATAAGTTTTATTTTAATAAAAAAACTATATTTCCAAAATTCCGGGTCTACTGTTTTTGAAAGGTGGCAGCCCTTAGTGTTCATCAGTTGTTTGGTCTCCAATTTAGAAAATCCACATAAACAAAATTGAAGCAATTCAAAACGAATTCCTAAAATATATTTGTTACAAGTCATTTGTAAGATTTAATAATTATACGGAGGCAGCTTTATACTTTAAAATTGATTCACTGAGTGTACGGAGGCATCATAATTATTAGGCATTATTCCTGTATAAAGTAGTTAAAATAATATACCATGCCCAGAGTTGCTAAACAAGATGCCATTCAATGTACCTGCGCGTTAAACACGCTCTTGTGTCCTATTCAGGGTTGATCAAAGCAAAACGAATAATGTTTATGTCTCTATTGTTAATATCTCTATTATGATATAATTTATATCTACAAACTCTCTCCATGACTATAAATGTATTGTTTCGTAAATTTTTAGTTTTATATAATCTTTTGATTGGTATAATTTTTTTAAATAATATTCCTTTCTCACAAATTTAAATTATATTGTCTCAGTTAAAGTCACAAGGAGGAAATCCATAATTGGTTTTATTTTACTAAATAACACTTATGTACAAAGTGATTAAATGTACACTGTCAATTTCCCAAATGAATAAATAAATAAAAAAAAAACATTAATATGAGACTTATGGAAGATGAAAAAGGTATTTTTGTTATGTGTTTTTGGGGTGTTATGCCGTGTTGCACTAACTCCTTCTTTAGCCAACGTTTCGGACAGCATTGCAGTGTCCATTATCAGGGCAGATGTGTTATTTGAGGTTGTGGTGAAATGTGAGCTTATGTATGAGGATGGGATCCCGTGTTACCAGCTCCAACCCTCTGAGCAAACATAAACGTTTTTTTTTTTTTTTTTAAACGTTGGCTAAAGAAGGAGTTAGCGCAACACGGAATAATCCCCAAAAACAAATAACAAAAATACTTTTGGCAGTGAAAAAAATCTTAAATCATATGAAAAAGGTATTTCTCCACTGTGAATCCGTATCTATTCGTGAAGGTCGGATTTTTGATAAAATGCATAGTTTCACAAGAAACATGAAAAAGGATTTTCTCAACTGTGAGTCGGCATGTGTCCCGTCAATTTGCTCTTTTTATAACATGCATAGTTGCACACGGAACATGAAAAAGGTTTTTCTCCACTGTGAGTTGTAAATAATGTTGTAAATAATTAAGAACTCATTACCATTTACTGAGGGGAAAACATAGATTGGTTTGACCAACCATAGATCAAGTCATCGGTTTAACCAGAAATAAATCAATGTATGCACCTTCAAAATTTACATTTGAAAGAGTATAAATACGTCGTCTCAATGTGGACTAACCACAGTTTGAAAATGGCCTTATAAGCCGAAACAGCTGTCACAATAATAAAAAACTAAAACAGTTGCAGAACTTAATAATAATATTATCAAATTTAATCTAAATTAAATTTATAAAAAAAATAAATTAAATGGAGTTCTACGAATTAAACACAAAAACAATAAATAAAAAAAGGTTATTCTCCATTGTGAGTCAGCATGTCGAACTTTAGTTGACTCTTTCGATAACACGCATAGTTGCACAGGGGACATGAAAAAGGTTTTTCTCCACTGTGAATCAACATGTGTCTCTTAAGTTTACTTTGGTGATAACTTGCATAATCACACTCCAAACATAAAAGTGGTTTTTCTCCACTGTGAATCAGCATGTGTCTCTTTAGTTTACCCTGTTAATAACTTGCATAGTCGCACTTTGAACATAAAAGTGGTTTTCTCCACTGTGAGTCAGCATGTGTGTCTTCAGGTTACCCTGTTAACAACATGCATAGTCGCACTCTGAAAATGGAAGAGGCTTTTTTCCATTGTGAGTCAGCATGTGCCTCTTCAGCTGACCCTTCTGACAACATGAAAAAGGTTTTTCTCCACTGTGAATCCGCATGTGTCCGTTAAGGTCTCTTTTTTGAAAACATGCATAGTTGCACACTGAACATGAAAAAGGTTTTTCTCCACTGTGAATCACCATGTGCATCTTCAGCTGACCCTTCTGACAACACGCATAGCTGCACACGGAACATGAAAAAGGTTATTCTCTACTGTGAGTCAGCATGTGGCGCGTAAGTTGGCTCTTTTGATAACATGCATAGTTGCACACTGAACATGAAAAAGGTTTTTCTCCACTGTGAGTTAGCATGTGCATCTTCAGCTGACCCTTCTGACAACACGCATAGCTGCACACGGAACATGAAAAAGGTTTTTCTCCACTGTGAGTCAGCATGTGGCTCGTTAGGTGGCTCTTTTGATAACATGCATAGTTGCACACTGAACACGAAAAAGGTTTTTCTCCACTGTGAGTTAGCATGTGCATTTTCAGCTGACCCTTCTGACAACACGCATAGCTGCACACGGAACATGAAAAAAGTTTTTCTCCAGTGTGAGTCAGCATGTGGCGAGTTAGGTAGCTCTTTTGATAACATGCATAGTTGCACACTGAACATGAAAAAGGTTTTTCTCCACTGTGAGTCAGCATGTGGCTGGTTAGGTGGCTCTTTTGTTGACATGCATAGTTGCACACTGAACATGAAAAAGGTTTTTCTCCACTGTGAGTCAGCATAGACCTCTTCAGGTGACTCTTATGACAACACGCATAGCTGCACACGGAACATGAAAAAGGTTTTTCTCCACTGTGAATCCGCATGCGTCCGTTAAGGTCGCTTTTTCGATAACATGCATAGTTGCACACTGAACATGAAAAAGGTTTTTCTCCACTGTGAGTCAGCATGTGCCTCTTCAGCTGACTCTTCTGACAACAAGCATAGCTGCACACGGAACATGAAAAGGGTTTTTCTCCACTGTGAGTCAGCATGTGTCCGTTGAGATTGCTTTTTTGATAACATGCATAGTTGCACAAGGAACATGTAAAAGGTTTTTTTCACTGTGAGTCAGCATGTGTCTCTTTAAATTTCGCTTTTGAGCATTTGAATAGTTGCACTTGAAACAAGAAAAAGATTTTTCTATAACATGGGAGCTTACGTTCATGGCAAAATTTGACTTGGGAGAGAAGCAGTAGTTGCGATGGGGAGGAGTGTATCCTTTTTCCACAAAATGCGTCTGAAGATCTGTAGACAAATTTGAAAAATAACATCGATGAAAATGACTCGGTGAAACTTATTTCCTAAACTTAGATTAAATAAGCTAAGTTAGTTCCTAGAAACGTTAAAAAACATAGGAGAGGCCGAATTGTTCAGTTTACAAAAATTGGTTTTACCTGCTGCCTTGGTTATTTTCCCAAAGCGTTCTAAGCATTCCTCTTTAACATCCAGCAGGTCTATGTCAATTTTCATATGAGTAAGCTCCGTTTCAACTTGTCGGGCTCCGAGATCCGCGTTTATGGTAACTCTATCCACATTAATGCTTCCTGGAATAAAAAAGGACAATAAATAGAATGAATTTTTGCATGACCAGCCCCAAACCAATTTTGGCTGCCCTAACAGTCTAAATTAGTACACGCCAAGGCAGGATATCACTGTAATCGATAAAATGATGATTTGTGTTTTTTTGTAACGCGGTATTTATCAAAAATAATATAAAGGGCCATGTGTTAGGTTAAATATTCGACGCCCGGAGCAAACTGCTCCAATTGTACCCACATGGGGGCAGCCCTGTATCTTCGTACTATTGATATGAAACGAAACATTTTTTTAATTGAAAAAAAAAAAGCTATTTTTTTACGAATAAAGATACCATTGATCAACAATGTAGAAATGGGGATTTGGATGGAAGTTTTAAAGGTCAATATCAGATAAAAATGACCTTAGACGTCTGCTTGAGGGAACTTCTTCAAGTAATAAAAACCCTGCTCTAAAGCACCATAAGTAAAGAGTTTTAAGTCAATGGGAAAGTGTTTTCTGAATCAATATTTATGAATTTGTAGCGATCGATACTGCTAGAGTATTCGAGAAAGCCGACCGGTTTAAAACGCATGGTCTGAGAATGTACGAGACATTTTATGCAACAAATTTCATCGCGTAATGTAAATAGGTACCAGCTACATGTCTAAGCGACGTCCAAGCAAACTACATACGACAATACTTTGCGATTGAATTATGATTGAACTATGAACATTTCGCGCACTTGCTTGAAGGTTCTAGGCTTTTGCCTAGGCATAATTCCAGCGCCATCGAAACTACCAGAAGAATCTCGCTGAAGCGAGGGACCCGTAGTTTACCAGCGGTCTCGCATATTTACCACCGCCGCCGGCGTTGTCTATATAAGTAGGCCCAACGCAGCGAGTAGTCAATCATTTTTAACCAGTCAGCCAGCGTATTACGCCGCGTTTGTAAACTTAATCTAATTATTCACCCGCATTCCGCGCCAAAATAATATAGTGCCTCCTCGTATTAAACGCGTTATTGTGTGTAGTAATTGCTATTTGTGCATTCTTAAATAAACGCTCAAACTGGATAAATCGAGACGTTTATTTAGTACACCAAGTTAACCAAAAAATTTTAACGTATAAAAAATACGTGTTATTTACTTTATGTCAAAAATAAAATTAGCTAAAAATCGAGGAGTCGACAACTTATTGTAAATAATATAATACATTTAAAAGAGTGCTGTACTATGATGGTTTCCGGCAAGGACGCATTTTAAGGTATATACTATATACACCACATGAATTACAAGAGAGGATGTTGTGAAAAAGTATTTGTCCTGTTTGCACGACATTTCAAATCAGAGATGGATTCCGGACATCTGAATTTAAGGATCTATATTTTACACTTATGCAATGCAACTAACTGGCTGTTTGAGTACTCTCCGCATATTGCAAGCATTCCTTCTTTACAGCTGGGAGGTTGAAATCTAAATCCGAAAATTTAATTTCACTTCCATCTTCTTCCTGCAGCCCTGGTTCCGTCTTGATGGATATAGTATCTGGCTTCAGTAGATCCATGGTCTGCTTTGGTAGGGCTTAGTAATTTGTTTAACCCCAAACAAATATATCTGAAACAGATCAAAGTTGTAACGGAATTCAAATATAAATCAGTTTTTTAAATTTGGATTCTCAAGTCGTAGCAAAAATACATATTAGAAAACCTCGAAGTTTTGACAAAGGTTGAGAGAGACGTTTATCTTGGATAAATTCTTTATTTATTTACTGTTATGTCTACCGCCATTCCGTTGTAATCATGTAATCATCAATGTAACAAGTATATTTGTTGTAATTTTTAAAAATGCATTTGAAATTCTAATCTAATAATAGGTAGATGTCAAATTGACAGTTTAAACATTCTGCTGTGACAAAACGCCCAATGATTCCCTAACTAAACTGGAATAACGGCCGCAACCAAAATGAATAGCGATGAATTTAACTATTATTACTAACCAAGAACCATCACATGCATGGGATAATAAGTTTGACAGGGCGGGATAAACAGAGTGTAGAAACAGGAAGAAAGACTGTCAGAGAAGAAAGCATATGTCAAAAAATATATAGGTTATGCATAGACAATAATGAAGTCATAGACAGTTAATATAATTTTCATGAACCTGGGCTTTTAAGAACATTACAATTTCTTTCGACTTGCGTCATGTAAATATTATAGCGCTAGCAGATATTTAATCTATTAACTGTGAGAAATCTGTGACCCTTAAAAAAAACACAACAAGAAAAACGAAATCAAATCGTTTCTAATCGAATATTTAGGTCAAGCAATTCTGATTTTGTCCATTGTACATTTCTTTTACATATTTGGGTCAAAATTCCTTAAATAATTTTATTCATCAAAACACTCACTTGAGTCAAGTTAGAGAAGGGGTTTTCATAAAAGTTTTCTGTGAAAGGTAATTCCCTACGAAAATTTCCGATATTTGCTTCCACAAAGTAATTTTTCAAATCCATGTAGGGGCAGTTATTAGAGTATTTTTAAAGGAAGTAATTCCCATCAATATTTAATCAACTCCATAGGGGGGGGGGGGGTTGTAAAATAACTCACAAGTATTTTATTCTTGGTCCCAATATAAACTACTTATAGGGTGGATCGCCATTGTATGGAATTTTTTTATTTTTATAAATCAGTTTTCGCGGGGTGCGGAATAGATGCTCTAGGTGCATACAATTAAGCATACAAAATATCAATTTAAAATTTTGACAACAAGTACTGCCCCAAAGCAGTTGAATTATTTAAAATCTGGTAAAAAATTGGCCCTTTATAAAACAGTTTTGTGTCAATATTAATACATTATTTTTTACTTTTACATTTCATAATGAATAAAAATTGCCGCGCCTTAAATAATAATACTAAAAAAATTAGATAATATTTATTTTCCCGCCAAAATTTGACAAATTGCTGAGTCCACTTTCGCGCCTCGCTCGCGCACCGCGCATCTTTAGATCAACCGTCCATATCTCGCAGTACAGTTGCAAGTTTTACTAACGTTGATCTTTCAACTAACCAACAATACTTTGCCTCATCTACTTCTTCTCCTTATGCAATAAATCCAACAGACAGTGGACCATCTATTGTATCCAGAACATAGGATCGATACAGTATTTTTGATCGGGCAGGTGCTACATTGCAAGATATTGGATTAGTGACAAAAGATAACCAAACAGACGTGATCGATCGTAATAAGATTCGACGTGCTCGTGGAAAAACTAGGACCACACTTGACTGCCATCAGTCAGTCCGATTTTGACTCGTGCATTTGCATATCGTTTGACGGTCGAGAGGATAAAATATTAATCATGGAGGATGGACGCAGAAAAGTTGTGATAGAAGAACATATCAGTATTTTGAAAGAACCTGGCTCACAATACATTGGCAACGTAGGCGTTAAGTTCAGTGATGCTAAAACAATAGCTCACAAATTGTTTGCATATTTTGTGGTAAAATTAATTGATTTAGCGTGCATCGTGGCTATCGGATGTGACAGAACAGCAGTTAATACTGGAACTAAGTCTGGCATTATTCGACTTCTTGAAGGAAAGCTCCATTGTCCACTTCAGTGGTTGGTCTGTCAGTTATATGCTAACGAGTTAAGTTTAAGACACCTTTTCAAATACCTTGGTGGTCCTAGAAGCTTTAGCGGCCAACTAGGAAAGTTACTCAAGAACTGTGAACATGATCTTGTGATAGAATTTCAAGCAATAGAATGCAACTTACCAGACATTACAAAATCCCGTTAGCACCATAGCACAGACCAGCTTTGTTTATTGAAAATATGGACAATGTAACGAAAACTTCAAGAATTCGACAGAAAATCAGGTGATATTGACTGAACGTGTGCTAGGAGTGTATGCTCCGATGTGGTTTAAAATAAAAACACAGCTTTCGTTTGTTTACGGGGCGAGACACCTCCACAAAACCATAAAATTGTCTCATTACCTTCCAAAGCATTTGAAAAAGGTGGTAGATCCCGTAATTCAACGCAACGGGTATTTTGGCCACAGCGAAAATATACTTATTAGTATGTTAAACGACGAACGAAGACAAATTAGAGAGTTGGCTCTAAGACGGATTCTAAGTATCCGAGGACGTAAGTCAGGGTTCTCTCCAATAAGAGTATTTAAGCTATCTACTTTTAATTTGAACGCAACAGACTATTTTGACTTGATCTACTGGGAAAAATCCATCAGAACCACCTCTTACAAAACTGATATTTAGCGAGACAATAATTGATGCCATTGCAGACCACGAAATTATCAATCAATTATCCAATATTTTGTGTAGATTCCGACTGATGCCCTGTCACACGCAAGCCACGGAAAATGCATCAAAGTGGTAACGGCATCATGCTCTGCTGTTTGAACACAGACGTGAAGGGTGGATACAAAACAAGCTAGAATCTTGTCGTATAATGCCAGTATTCAATTCGAAGAAGGACTATAAAACACAATAACTTTTATGATTTTTGACTTTATTTTTTAACATTGTTTGTGATTTTTTTGTGTAGCAATGATACTATTATTGTTTCTTGATTAGTAGATAATGTAATTAGTAAATAAAATGTTATTTTTTTATATTTTAACTATTTTTATTGAGCAAAGACTAAACCCTTCTTTTTCTATTTTCACGCTGTTTTTTTAAATTTGAATTGACTTGGGGCAGTACTTGCACTCGAAATATCTTAATGCTGTCATAATGACTTTTAAAAGTATCCCCATAGAGCATCCATTCCACACCCCGCTGCTAAGAAAAACACAAAAACAAAAAATCGATCCACCCTACTACTTATGAGTGTTTTGGAACAAGGTATTTTATAGATTTGTCCAAAGTACAATCTACTACATGAAAATACCCGGTTCTTTTATTTAACTGGCTACGATTCAAACGCCTTTCCTCGTAGTGGTTCAATTTTAATTTATCATTTTCCAACAAAAAAATGCATTAATAAAATTATATTTTATGCAAAGAATCGTGGCTTCCTTTTTATCAGAAACAAGAAATTCTCTTTTCCGATAAAGAATTTATGACCAATAATGGTCTTTAATTTAATTTCTTAATATATATGAATGAATGTAATTCTAAGTAAACGAAACAAAAAATTCTGTGTTCTTCAATTTTCTGTTAAAAGCAGAGAAATTTCAAAATTCGATTTCGACGTAAAAAGCACGTCTTCATATTTCATATTTGATAACCTAAATGACGGGTTGTTTGGAAGAATTTTTATAACTCTACAAATTTCAAAATATATTTTCATGTTCTGTACAAAAAATTTATCAAGTTCTGTTATTATTTCAGTTCTGTCAAGTTACTAGCCTATTGATATATACTAACAGAATTTGAATAGGACTTTCACAGATCTCGAAAATGAACGTACAAATTCTCCGTAACAACCCTTTCCCCTGTATGATTTTAAATCAAATCCTTTATTTAAAGAGTTTCAAATTTCAAGTCATCGTAGATTATTTTAACACAGATTGATTGTTCATCTTGGAGCAAGATTTTACATGACTCGTGCTGTCCTGAAAAAACAAGTAGTAAAGAAAGATACTTTAAGCTCGATTTTGCAGGACAGCACTTTGTTTTAAAAATCTTTCTTGTTGTGATGGAATATTTCGACATTTCTAAGATTTTTATTTTTTAAATAATATTTTAGTCCATTGAATGGGGTAGGCTACGATTGAATATTATATTGTCTATGGTCGCGCATTTTTTTTAGTTTTCTCTATCCTCGTCGATGGTGTGTGACGTACTTTTGTTGCACGCAATTTTTTTTCTAAATATACCTATGACCAATTTGCTAAGTACGAAAAGCCCGAAGTTTCCGGTCTAGTGAGTGGTTTATTTATGTGTCTGGACTTGAAACACATCTGAAACCGACACGCCCAACTCCGATTTCTTTTAGAAAAAAATAACAGATTTCATTGGCTTAGAGTTTGACATTTCGCTCGAGGCCACGCGACACGGTTGCCGAAATTAGTTAAATTATATTATTTCTAAAATATTGCTTGTTAAAGTTCTTTGTGATTAAAATAAAAAGCAAGTGTAGTGATAGCGAGTTACAAACATATATTCAACTTGATGACCTACGTAAGTTCACCTTTAAAGTGAATTAAAGTGTGTTTAAAATTTATTCATTTTCCAAATAAACCAAAGTACATGCATTATGGGGTAATTTTTGTTGTAATTTTAAATAATATATATTAGCTGTTCTGTATAATTATTAAAGCTATAATGTGTTAGTGTAGTAAAGTAATCAATCATTAATTTCTCAGGTAAATTACACATATACATCTATAAACTGTTGTTTTCCAAATAAAAAAGGTAACGGTGATTTATCTACAATATCATAAAATACATATAGTGAATTAAGTATGCTTTATTAATCATCTTTTCAATCTTGCATACGAAAAACATATTTTTATGCATCTTTTATATGATAACAGACTTCATTCATCATTGATATCAAAATCATCATTTCTTTATCTACGCAGGCGATATATTAGAAAATTTTGTTCAGCATTAGTGGCAGGATTGTTGCAATAATATGATTCTAGTTGATCTACTAGGAACAAGATAATTTATCGGCGATACTATTTCAGGGGATTCAAATCAGTTACTGTTTATTTTAAATAAAAAAAATTAAATAAGTAAATATTCGTTTTAACGATAAGAGTCGCAATTTTTCGATAGTGTAAATGCGTCCTGCCCATCACCAAAAGGGACCACACTTGAGGTGAGGCGTATTTATTGTACCCAGTAAAAGAACCGGGTATTTCCATTCGATACTTCGTACTTGTGACAGATCTCCAACATTGTGACAGATCTCCAAAATACCTGGTTCCAAAATACTCATGAGTATTTTATAGGTACTTTTACCAGGTATTTTTGATAGGTATTTTTGATGGGTATTTTTAGTAGGTATTTTTAATGGGTATTCTTAGTAGGTATTTTTGATAGGGATTTTCGATAGGTATTTTGGATGGGTATTTTCGATGGGTATTTTTGGTAGGTATTTTTGATGGGTATTTTTAGTAGGTATTTTTAAAGGTATTTTTGACGGGTATATTTCATGTGTATTTGCGACCGGAAAACTGTGAGGAATTTTTCGAAATGATGGAATTCCGTAGCTACCCCCCCCATTTGGGGAAACACATATGATGTTTTTGGCTTGGCTGTGCGGAATTTTTTTGAAGTTCTGTAACAACCACCCCCCCATGGATTTCAAATATTTCGTGGGGAACTCATTTTGAAAATTTTTTGTGGGGAATTATGTTTATTCTCATTTTGACTCATTTTGAATTATGTATACAGACATTCTCTAACAACCCCCCCTCCCCACGGATTTTGAATAATGAAAGGGGGAATCATTCTCAAGTATAATGTTTGTGGGTAATATGTGGGCAGAATTTATGCGATTAGAATTACTCATTCTGAATCAATCCTCAGGTCGGGATTAAATACTTCTGAGTATTTTGTCACCGCTATTTTTACCGGGTATTTTCCTGTACCTGTACTCATTGTACCCAGTAACGAAAAGTACTCATAGGACCCACCTCTAGACCACACAATCTTCCTTCCTATCTACTCCCGTCCTACGTCTCTTTATCCTATACCTATATCCCCCATCCCTCCCACACCCCTCAACATATCTTGTAATAAACTGACATCACTCATACCATCGCACTTTTATAATTAATATTAGGAGAATGTTAATATTTACAAAAGATTATTTTTATTATTCTTTGTATGGCCCGTATATCAGTCAGTACCTGTCATCGCTATGAGAGATTTTTTCTTTTTTTTACAGTAATACCGCACAAGAGTCCCAACTGCTCCCGTCTGGAGCGAGTGAGACTATGGCATCCCCAATTGGGGTATGTTGTGAGGCTGAGGGTATTGGGGAGGGGAGGGAGATGGGGAAGAGGAAGGTGGGGAAGTACCTGGCTATTCAGATCTGGTCACCAAACACGGCTAAAGCCATTTCAAGCAACGTTTCAATTCTGAATGGTGGTCTTACACCAGGGCGATACTGAGAGTATCTTCCACTCTGGAACGTGCCGCAAATATACTATATATTATTTTTAATTATTAATTGTGAAATAACACAAATTAATCAAATAAAATTTATTTGCGCACGCCGGGTTCGAACCCGCGACCTTCGGATCTGTAGTCAAAAGCGTATACCACTAGACCACGCCGGCCGATATTTTATACTTCTATCAAGTTACTCCCTGGCGGGAGCCGTTGCAAGTGATATGATTACAAAAAATACCAACATAATATAAATATAAATTAATTTGAAAGAATTACTGTCAAGTTTACGAAACAAAAAAATTTCTCTGACGTCATTACTGTCCCTTATTGTTGACACATTGTTTCTTCACCGTCGTTCCTTGCCGTTTCCAAACTCCGTTTTACCCACATTATTTAATTTATCATCTGATACTTGTGATAATTATTGGTAAGTTCTAATGCTTAAGGAAAGTAATCCATTTGGGGTTTTTTCAAGGAATATTTAGACTATCACGACGTCATATTTCGTATATTATATATTATTTCGAAGACATTGATTAAAATTATACCGGATTATAAAAACATGGACTTTGTGACTTCTTATTTGGATAAAATGGAACAATAATACCAATGTATCTTTATATACGGAGTCATCTGACCATTGACAACGATTTTAACAGAATATTCCAAGTGAAATCAAATAATCAAAGCTCATACAAATTAGAATTCCGTTACAACTATGTTATGTTTCAGGTAAATTGGTTTGGGCTTGATCTAATCATCAAACGCTACCACAGCAGTGCTATGGATCTACTTAATCCAGAGACTGTTTCCATCAAGACGGAACCAGAGCCCAAGGAAGAAGGTGGATGTGAAATGCCGCATACTGATATAAACATCGACCTCCCAGATGTAAAGAAGGAATATTTGCATAATTTGGAGAGTACTGGGACTGCTAGTTAGTTGCATTGCGTATTTTATCTAAAATATTTTGATTTGTCAGGCAGACGAGGCATGTGCTTGAACACAACGTCCCCTCTTTCCGTAAATACGCCTATTTGGTATTTATTGTTATTGTATCTTTGCCGGAAACAGCCAAACCACAACACTGTTTAAACATAATATTTTGTTTTTGAAAAATACCGCACAAGAGTCTCAACTGCTCCCAGCCTCTTGGAGCAATTGGATAAAATTTTGAGGCTGTAGGTTACAGGAAGGAGATATGCAAGTGGAAGGTGCTAAGAATCTTGCTATTCATATCTGCTCACTGTTTTATTTGTTAATTGATCAATGTTTTATTTGTTAATGTGAAACCCGGACGATACTGAGAATATTTTCCGTATCTTT
Organism: Hesperophylax consimilis; assembly: GCF_061612785.1. Lineage (NCBI taxonomy): Eukaryota > Metazoa > Arthropoda > Insecta > Trichoptera > Limnephilidae > Hesperophylax > Hesperophylax consimilis. Next base: position 14,102,860 of record NC_142852.1, read on the forward strand.
TAAAGGGATACATTGTGAAATAACGCAATCATGATAAATCATTTAAAATTATTGGCGCACGCCGGGATTTGAACCCGTGGCCTCGTGATTGCTAGTCGAGAGCCTTACCCCGACCAAGGAAACCGCTATTGCCAATGATAAGTTCCCAATTCCTCAAGTTTTCACCTCATCCTGTTTGCGACGTGATGTCGGTTATGCGTAGTTATATGAATTAAAAAATCGTTAATATTGATGTAAGAAAACATGACTCGATTGACTTTACCCAACCAAACATCGTACCGAATGTGTCATTCTTGAAACACCGGTGTCTAAGGTGGACATATGGAGTCATTGTTTTTTCTTAAATTAACCTTCAAGTCTCTTAACCTGACTCTCGCTTCTGTATCGTTAATCAATTAAATATTTCATCGTAAATATTCTAATAAGTATATTTTAATTTTTTTAAATGTTTCTAGGTAGCATTTCTGTGGAGACAGTTCCCATAAAGGCGGAACTTGGACCCCCAGAAAAAGATAAGGGGGGATTTACTTACAAAGAAATTGACATAGACCTTCCGGATGTTAAAAAGGAATGCTTACAACGTTTTGCAAGAATTACCCAGACAGCAGGTAAAATCAGTTTTTTTTCTTAAAATAAACAATTCGTTCCATCCTATTTTGTTAGTTTTTTTGGTACTTACTGTCTTTTATAAACGTATAATTTGTAAATTTACCGACAGATCTGAAGACGCATCCTGTGGAAAAACGTTTCTCTTGTCCCCATTGTAACAACTCCTATTCTCATTAGTCAAAATTCAAAAGGCACTTACGCACTCATACTGGGGGAAAACCCTTTTCATGTTCTGAATGCAACTATTCATATTGTCGAAAGGAACATCTGAGGAGTCACATGCTAACTCATAGCGGAGATAAACCTTTTTCATGTTCCGACTGCAATTATTCATGTTCTCTAAAGGGAAATTTGACGAGACACATGCGTACTCACAGTGGAGAAAAACCCTATTCGTGTTCCCATTGAAGCAATTTATATTCTCAAAAGTCACATCTGACGAGCCACATGCTGACTCACAGTGGAGGAAAACCTTTTTCGTGTTCCGACTGTAATTATTCATGTTCTCAAAAGGGAAATTTGACGAGACACATGCAGACTCACAGTGGAGAAAAACCTTATTCATGTTGAAAACAACTACTCATGTTCACAAAAGGGACATTTTAGGAAACACATGCCGACAGACATAGGAAAAAAACCCTTTTTTATGTGCCCGAAAAGACCATCGACGCTTTTCATGTTCTGACTGCAATTATTCGTATTCTCGAAATGGAGATTTGAGGATCGACGTTTAGACTCACTGCGGAAACAATCTTTTTCATGTTTCGAAAGCAAACGTTCACTTCTCGGATATAAATAAATCTGGAGGTCAATGCGTCTAGAAGTGACGCATGTATGGATTTTTTCCTCCCTCTGGTATGTGAGTGACGTCAAGACAGGGCCTTTGACATCCTTGGTGACGCTGTATGGAGGATCTTTGCAAGGAAATGAAGTTCAAGGAATGAAAGCCTATCAAATTAAAAATTTCCGCCATTTTTATTAACAAAATTTCGAAAGATTTGTTTCTTTTTAGAACTTAAGTAATGAATTATTTTAAAAATATATATTTTACTTCATAGTTCCAACTTAAATATGAAAAAGTTACTTTTTTATAGGCCAGTTGTTTCACAGAAATTCAAACGTAACATTGTCATCGAATGGCTGTTTAACGTACTATTTTTTCTTTTTTTTAAACATTTTTAAGTTCCTCGTTACACGCTGATTTTGGCTGCTTTTCTGCTTTCCATCAAATTGTAATAAGCTGACCAGCTTAACAAAAAGGTAGTTTTTCTATTCTTCTGAACATAATTTGTTCTAAACCCGAAACGGACTTACAATCAGCATTTAGTCGAGTTGACGTCCAAATAATCACATTCGTCACTGAGTGTTATTAGACCGCATTAATAAAAGTTTTGACCGTTAATTTTTTTCTGCAGAATTTGATAACTTTGAAATAAGGTATCAATTAATATGACATGGAAATTATGACGACAGACATCGGCGCCATAAAGTCGCAATCAGAGACAATCCCCGAAGAAGAGAGTCCAACACCACCTCGTGATGCAATATTGCAGTTCAGGATTGGGAGTAGAAGACGATAATGTGATCAATTGTGAAGGGGGCACTTTAGTGGCAGTGGAACACGCGCAAGAAATAGATACTGACTATCCTGACATTAAAAAGGAATTTTCGTTTTTGTGGAAAGGAGCTACCAAAATCTTATTCTTCCGGAGCCTTCTCCTATCTGAGGGTGGTTTATCCTGCAGTCTGCAGCCAGGAAAATCAGGAACCAGGATCCGACCTATAGTCACACCAGTAACGCTGTTTTCGATGTCATGTCGTATCTTTCTTTACTACGTTTGTCATACAATCTGCCCGTTTGAAGTAATTTCAGTTTTTATAATTATTTTTTTTATTGAAAATATAAAGAAAAGGAACAAATTATGAATAAAATGTTATAAAACGTTATTATTTACTAATTGAATTACCCAGTTAGTAGAGATATATCCTCGACTTTAACTGGGGAGCTAATTTATTTGATTATACTTATACTGGATTGAGTAAAAAAATAGTAGGTTCCTAACAGTAGTTACAAAAAAAAGTTCATTTAGTTTTTTCTAAAAGTTGTAATAGCTCTTCCACTTTTTATTGCATTCTGTAAATTTAAAAAAAGTTTTTGTACTAGAAATTCGTAGTGGTCTTGTAGCTGCCGTTTTGCATCTGGGTATATATCGATGGTCCCGTAGAACAATGTCGGATCTGCAAAAAAGCCATAATCGTTTTTTTGGCTTAGTTTAAATTTCTTTTCTTGCTTTTATAGACTGCGTTTTCAATTATTTCAGAATTTATTGAAACAAACAAAGTCGGTTGTGACATCCTGTCCGGAGAACATTGTCAGTAGTGCACAACCGACTTTGTTCGTTGTCACAAGTCCACCATTGGAGGTGCGCGTGCACAGTCGGATTGTCAGAATCGACTTAGTTCTTCGGAGAGTTTATACGGTAAAGGCGTGTGTGAAAAATCAGTGCGTGCACATCAATATAAAAGTAAATTGTTGTTTTTGTTAGTAAGGCAGTATAAACTAACTATGCCTCGAAAATATAATAATCGTTTTAAATGTTTGCCTAGTAAAATGTGTCCAATTGAAGTGAATGAACAAAGTGCAGACAAAGATAAACGAGAACCAGGACATGCCTCTAACGTGTCGAGATACATTAATTGTCGAATAAAGCAGTTAATGGACATTACAAATAACAATATTCATTCAAATCAGGATAATGAGAATGAAAAAGAAGTTGTACTAGGTAAGTTTTTATTGTTTTCCTACAGAACTGCTATGATTTTAAATTACTTCATCGGGCCTCCCAAAAACAATGTCGGATTGTCAAACCGACAACAATCAAATAAAATAAATCATTTGTCTTTACAATGAGAGTTTTTAGTTTACATTAATTAAATCATTGTTAGGTGGTACTTAAATATGTATAAGTGATAAAAAAATATGTGTCGCCGTAAAAGCACATCCGACATTTTTTGTTGGAATCTGTCAAGTAGCGGTGTGCAGGAAACAAACATCCGACTTTGTTCTTGGAACATTTAAATTTTTTCTCGTGTCGGATGTTCACATCTAACATTATTCTTGGGAAGTTTTTTCAATACTACTTTGTTCGACAAAAAAAAGCTCTTAAACACCTGTTAATTATTATTTTTTTCTGTGGTGTTGTTGATTTAACTAGAGGAAATGCAATCTTGCTTGAAAATGTATTATTGTATCATGTTACATCAATTTTGTAAAGATTTATTTGCTGTGTAAATAAATTATTTAATAATATTATGATATTTTCATATTTGTGTTACAATAAAAAAATGTAATTTAATAAGTATTTGAGATTAACATATTCCATGTTTTTAGATCCCTGTTCACGTCATGAAGATACTCCGAATCAAATAAATAATACGGATATTACAAAAACGATGAATCCAGATTTGAATTCCTTTGATTCGTCTCAGTCACCATTGTTGCAGGAAGAAGAAGGTCAATAATTTTTACTTTAATTACTTATTATTCGTCATAAAAATTATAAATGTACCTAGAATCAGATTTTCAGATACTTATGAGAAACAGAGTTTATTTAATTTTTTTTTAAACCTTTTAGAGATTCCTGAATCACCTCTTCCTGATGGTTCAGAAAAGATTCGACAAAGTTATATTTAGATGGAAGTCTCAGCATTGCTCGGATGTTCAAATTGTATATTGAATGGTTTAACCCAGACATATATACCAAAAAGGCGACATCCGAACGATAATACAGAGACATTGTTAATCAAAAATTTAATTTAGGTTTCCACATCCCTAAAAAGTATCAATGCGGCCAATGCTATGCATTTAAAAATATGTCTCAGCCGTCTGATGAGCAGACAGAAGCCATCATTTTGCATCGCGAGGAGAAGGAGTTTGCCCGGGACCTAAAAAATAACGACAAAGCCAAAACTATCGCTTCTGATTGGTCAATCATATGTGCGACTTTTGATTTTCAAAAGGTGTTAACTTCTTCTCATGGTAAGGCAAGTATTTTTTATTATAAACGAAAATTGTCCACTTACAATTTCACTGTTTACGATATGGCAGCGAGACACGGGATCAGCCAATGAAGTAAGTAGTTGTTTGCTTGATTTCATTAAAAAAAAGTTGAAAGGGGGGCTAAAGAATTCAGATTCTGGTCTGATAACTGCCCTGGACAGAATCGAAATAGAGTGGTTTTTAGCCTGTATTTATATGCAGCTAAAAAATTTGGAATCACCATTACACACAGCTGCTTAGAAAAGGGCCACACTCAAAATGAGGGAGATAGTGTGCACGCAGTAATCGAAAAAGCAAGTGCTCCTAGGACGATTTATGGTCCAAATGAATGGAAGATTCTCGTGAGATGGGCAAAAATTGATGAAAATCCCTACGAAGTTCGAGATATGTCGCAAGATAACTTTTACGACTTTAAAATACTGTTAAAGAATAAAAATTGGACTAAAGATACCCAAAATAAAAAAAATGACATGGAGTTGCGTCAAGCAAGTTCGTACCTCTGGAGATCATTCCAATCAGCTGGAGTATAAATATGAGCTCAGAAAAGAGTTTCAGACTGTCATCGTTCGTAATGCCACAAGACATTTTCATGCTATTGACATCAAACTTCATAAGGCGTATGATACCCCTTTGCCGATTCAAAAAGATAAATACAATGACCTTATAAGTCTTTGCAATTCAGGAATGAACAATATCATGAATTTTATAAGACCATACGGAAACATTTGTGTCAATGATGGTGACTCTGAATAATAATACCTAATTATTAATTTAGGTCTTTTAAAAATATTCTATTTTGAAAATTAGACTATTAATGTTTTAATTTTATGTTATGATTAGGTACTACCCTATTATGTTTTAATTTTTGTTATATTTTCTTATTTCTTCTCCTTTAAATAATGTGATAGTCGTACTTATGTAACTGACTCATGTAACAGACTGGGATTGAACAATCCTCCCAGTTCTGCTAGATTAAAACAAATAAAAATACGGATGTTTTAATTTAATGTTATGATTAGGTACCACCCTGTTATGTTTTAACTTTTGTTATATCTTCTTATTTCTTCTCCTTTAAATAATGTGATAGTCGTACTTATGTAACTAACTCATGTTACAGACTGGGATTGAACAATCCTCCCAGTACCAAGTACTGCCAGATTAACACAAATAAAACTACGGATGTTTTAATTTTATGTTATGATTAGGTAACCTGTTATGTTTTTAATTTTTCTTATATTTTTTCTCTATAAATAATGTGGATATCTCATGTAATATGGCAGACTGAGATTGAAATATCCTCCCAGTTCTGTTGCATTAAAAACGAATAAAAAATTGAATATGTTATTTTCCCTGTTTTTTAACTTTTATTATAATGGGGTTCCTTTACGTAATTATTACTAAAAAAATAGATTAACTTTTTTTTGGTAATACTAGAAACAAAAAAATATATACATTAAAATTAGGTTGTAAATACGACAAAAACTTATGTTTGAGTTCCAAAGAATAAAGTAGGATATACATATACGACACACATGTTTCATGCTATGTCCATAGAACAATGTCGGATGTTTCTATACGACAACTCCTTGTCGTATAGAAACATTGACATTGTTCTTCGGGACCGTCGAAATGTTCAAATCATTATTCTTAGTTAAGGTCGTTCTTAATAATAACCGTCCTGATTAATTATCATATGATGAATATGTATGTGTTCAAAAGTCACATGATGAAAATGTTTTTTTTTTAGTTATCTGGTCGCCATGAATAATTGTCTATGACTTCATTCTTGCATAACCTATAAATATTTTTGACAAGTGCTTTCTTCTCCGACAGCAGTATCTTCCTGTTTCCCAACTCTGTTTATCCCGCGTTGTTTAACTTACTATCCCACGCCTGTGATGGTTATTGGTAAAGTAAGTACTCATTCTTATATTCATCGCTATTTATTTGGTAGCTGCCGTTATTCCAGTTTAGTTAGGGAATCATTGGGCGTTTTGTCACAGTAGAATGTTTAAACTGTCAATTTGACGTCTACCTATTATTAGATTAGCATTTCGAAGGCATTTATTACAATGATCACAAACATAACATATGGTTAACAGATATTTTGTTAAAAACGGAATGGCGGTATTCTAACATTGTTAACATAAAGGTATATAGTTTTCCCACGATAAACAACGTTTCTCTTAACCGTTTTTTTTATTCTAGATAAAAGAAAATTACATTTTTACTTATTTAACTAGAAAAAACTAATACATTACACATTAATACACTACACAACGATTTTATTCACGATCATTGTTTCGTTGATTGATCATAAAACTGAACAACTTTTTTAAAAATTTATCTACACTTTTATCATTTTTAATTTCGTTTGGGAGGCAATTATGTATGTTGCTCCCCTCGTAACCAATGGATTGCTTGCCGTAATGAGTAAGTATGGTGTTTAAATGTATTTTAGCTTGTTGCCGTGTAAAGTGTGTGTGTACTTGGTACGTTTTAATGATTTCTGTATTTTTTTTTTATTTTTTTTTATTTAGTCGCTATATTATAAATTTTTTTTACATTTTTATAAGAATATATATATAAAAAATAGATGTTGATTATATTCATTTGGATTTATTATTTATTTTTAGGAGACATGTATTACATTCATAAAAAGTTTCTTAATGTTATTAGTTTAATTTCATACATAATTTTTATGTGGATGTTCTAGTTTGAAGTGAAATAGCTTTTTGATTACTTTGTTATGTTTTACGTGTAGTTCATTATATATGTTTCGTATGCATTTAACCAGATTTCAATCAAGTAGTTTAAATGTCAATTAACGAGGCTATAATATAGACCTTTTTTAATTTCATTTGGTAACAGATATGATATCCGGCTAAATACACTAATTAAAGGGGTGATTTTGTCTTGATCTTGAATATGCTGTATGAAATTTAGGTGATTATCAATGCACAGCCCATGATAATTCTCACGTATCAGGATTTGCAGGTTGTTATATTCAATTTTTAAGGGTACGTAAGGAGGGATGATTTAACGATTTGAGCTAAAAATCATGTATCCTGTTTTAATTTAACTTTTAAATTTTATAAATTTTATTTTATTTTAACAATGTTCTGTTTCAGATATATTTTTTGGGATTAAACCAATAACCAAACTCTACCAAAGCTAACCATGGATCTACTGAAGCCAGATACTATATCCATCAAGACGGAACCAGGTCTCCAGGAAGAAGATGGAGGTTAAATTGCATTTTCAGATTTAGATTTCGACCACCCAGCTGTAACGAAGGAATGCTCGCAATATGCGGAGAGTACTCAGACAGCAGTTTGTTGCATTGCATACGTGTTAAATATAGAACTTAAAATTCGGATGTCCGGAATCAATGTCTCTTTTGAAATGTCGTGCAAACAGGACACACACTTGTGCACAACATCCTCTCTTATAAAACATGAGGTGTATTGAGTATTTACCTTAATATGTGTCCTTGCCGGAAAATACCAAAATACAGCACTCATTTAACTTTATTATATTATTCACAATAAGTTGTGGTTCCTCGATTTTCACCTAATTTTATTTGAGATATGATGTGAATTACACGTATTATCTATACGTTAAAAATACATAAATATTGATTGTAAAAACAATATCTCATTGACCGAAAACAACCAAACTCTACTACAGGTGCTCTAGAGAAAGGTTTTTCCTTCTTGAAGAATCGGTCCCTGAAGCGGACATCTGAGGTCATTTTTTATCTGACAGTGACCTTGTTAATCAAAGGTATTTATTCGTAAAGTAAAAGTTTATTGTTTTTAAATTTAAAAAAATTCTCGTTAATATCAATTTGACGAAGATATAGGGCTGGCCCTATGCGGGCGCAATTGGTGCAGTTCGCTCCGGGCGTCGAATACTTAACCTAACACATCGCCCTTGATATTATTTTTGATAAATACCGCTCTACAAAAAAACACAAATCGTCGTTTTAATGATTACAGTGATATCCTGCCTCGGCGTGTACTAATTTAGACTGTTAGGGCAGCCAAAATTAAACGTGCGCCTGTCGCCGTTTGGTTCAGGGCTGGCCATGCAAAGATTCATTATATTTATTGTCCTTTTTTATTCCAGGAAACATTAATGTGAAGACAGTCACCATAAACGCGGATCTTGGACCCCGACAATATGAAGCGGCGCTTACTTATATGAAAATTGACATAGACCTGCTGGATGTAAAAGAGGAATGCTTAGAACGCTTTGGAAGAATTACCAAGGAAGCAGGTCAAACCAATTTATCACTGTAAACTTGAACGATTCAGACTCTCCTATTTTTTTATCCTTTCTACGAACTTACTTCGCTTATTTACTCTAAGTTTAGGAAATAAGTTTAACTAAGTCTTTTTCACCCATGTTATTTTTCAAATTTGTCGACAGATCTTCAGACGCATTTTGTGGAAAAGGGATTCACTCCTCCCCATCACAACTACTCCTCCTCTACTAAGTCAAATTTTGCAATAAACGTACGCACCCATGTGAAAGAAAAAACTTTTTCTTGTTCCAAGTGCAACTATTCAAATGCTCAAAAGAGACAGTTAAAGAGGCACATGCTGACCCACAGTAGAGAAAAACCTTTTTCATGTTCCGTGTGCAACTATGCGTTTTGTCGAAAGGGTCAGCTGACGAAGCACAAGCTGATTCACAGTGGAGAAAAACCTTTTTCATGTTTGGAGTGCAACTATGCAAGTTATCGAAAGGGTAACCTGAAGACACACTTTCTGACTCACCGTGGAGAAAAACCATTTTCTTGTTCCGTGTGCACCTATGCGTGTTGTCTAAAGGGTCAGCTGAAGATGCACATGCTGATTCACAGTGGAGAAAAACCTTTTTCATGTTTGGAGTGCAACTACGCAAGTTATCAAAAGAGTAACCTGAAGACACACTTGCTGACTCACCGTGGAGAAAAACCATTTTCTTGTTCCGTGTGCAACTATGCATGTAATGCAAAAGGTCAGCTGAAGAGGCACATGCTGATTCACAGTGGAGAAAAACCTTTTTTATGTTCCGAGTGCACCTATTCATGTTATCGAAAGAGCGACCTAACGAGCCACATGCTGACTCACAGTGGAGAAAAACCTTTTTCATGTTCCGAGTGCACCTATTCATGTTATCGAAAGAGCGACCTAACGAGCCACATGCTGATTCACAGTGGAGAAAAACCTTTTTCATGTTTGGAGTGCAACTACGCAAGTTATCAAAAGAGTAACCTGAAGACACACTTGCTGACTCACCGTGGAGAAAAACCATTTTATTGTTCCGTGTGCAACTATGCATGTAATGTAAAAGGTCAGCTGAAGAGGCACATGCTGATTCACAGTGGAGAAAAACCTTTTTCATGTTCCGAGTGCAACTATGCAAGTTATCAAAAGAGTAACCTGAAGACACACTTGCTGACTCACCGTGGAGAAAAACCATTTTCTTGTTCCGTGTGCAACTATGCATGTAATGTAAAAGGTCAGCTGAAGAGGCACATGCTGATTCACAGTGGAGAAAAACCTTTTTCATGTTCCGAGTGCACCTATTCATGTTATCGAAAGAGCGACCTAACGAGCCACATGCTGACTCACAGTGGAGAAAAACCTTTTTCTTGTTCCGTGTGCAACTATACGTGTTATCGAAAGGGTCAACTAAAGTTCCACATGCTGACTCACAGTGGAGAAAAACCTTTTTCATGTCCTCTGTGCAACTATACGTGTTATCGAAAGGGTCAACTAAAGTTTCACATGCTGACTCACAGTGGAGAAAAGCCTTTTTCAAGTCCCGTGTGAAACATTTCATTTTATCAAAACGCCCATCTTAAGGCCAACATGCTGTCTCACAGTGGCGAAAAACCTGTTTTATGTTACAAGTGCACATATTTATGTTATTATAAAGGCAATCTGAAGCGCACGTTGAGTCACTACGGAGATTTTTTTTTCTTTTTCCTTGTTCATCTATGGATATTCTCAAAACGCACATCTTAAAAGCCACATGCTGACTCACAGTGGCGACAAACCTTTTTCATTTTCCAAGTGCACATATTCAGATTCTAGGAAAGGCCACCTTATCCCCCATATAGGACATTTGTTGGAACACATGCTGACTCAGAGCGGAGAAAAACCCCCCTTTCGTTTTCCGAGTGCAACTATGCAAATTATCAACAGTGTACCTTGAAGAGAAAAAACTGACTGACAGCTGAGATAAAACTTTTTCGTTTTCTGGCTGAAGAGAGATTTTAAAAAACGCGTGCGCACTCACAGTTTTTTTCATATGTAATTATGCGTTTTCTCGAAAAGACTGTTTGACTGGACACTTTTCTTGTTCCTTGCGTTAACATTCACCTTCACGAAAACTATTTACCGAATAAATTCTAGTTATAGATATGATATGTTTCACCAGAGAGTTTCCAGTATATAAAATTAGTATAATTTGGTCAAAATATTTATAAGCTTGCGATTTCTTTGAATTTGTTCTGAATCGCTTTGTGTGATGTCTGTATGAAAGTGTGTAAGTGCGAGCAAAATAGCATGCTTGTGAGAGCTAAATAAAGCGATGCATACAAGGATTGTCCTATTTTGTTACAAGCAGCTCCTTAATAAATATCAGTACATAGATCAAGTATCATTATTGTGTAAGACCTTCACCCGCTTCAATACACCATACATTACACGTTGTAAAAGATTTGATTTTTTTTTAAACTTAAATGTATGTGTAAAAAAGATAATTATGTCATACTACTAACACGAATATCAAAATATATATGATTATGTGTATAGTAATGTATTTAATTATTTCTTCAAATAATATTTTTACACTTCTAAATTCACTTTCAAAACTGTAGAATTGTAAGAGCAGCTAGTTGTACGTTCTAGAATATTTTCTTTTTTGTTTACCCATTGGAGGTCGCACCTTGTACCTACTAGAATTATTTGGTAAACACAGCCACTAGGTACTTCAACCGCTCGAGAACGTACTACCTGGGCAAACAGAAAAAAGTTCTATTGATTTGACTGATTTGACGATTTTCCTCTCAGATATATTAAAATGTAATTATTTTTCTCTGTACAAAACAGATCCGACAAATTTTAACCTTACATTTTTTTAAGTGGGGTTTGTAAAGGCTGCAATGCCAATATAATCTGTTTTATTCGAAAAAAACGAAAACTTTTTCATTTAAAAAAAAGTTGAAATGTTCTTGTTTTTGAAATTATTAGTAGTAAATTCAGAAAACTACTTATTGGCTACAATTTTTCATTTAAATCGAACTTTACCAACCGCATTTAGCGTTGTTTACCGTAGTTAACATTTGAATTTTACAAGCAATAATTATAAGCCTGAAACACTCATCCACATTGAAAAATCTCCTGATTAAAGATACATGACGCCAACGGGACTCGAACCCGTGTCCCTTCGATTTCCGGTCGACAGCTCTGACCACTGAGCTATGGCGGCTTATCTCTTACCCGCGAAATTATTCAATATATACTAGTGTTTCATTCAACAATTACTGCTTGTTACATTTCATTCAGGCGAACAATTATTGCTTGTAAAATAATTGTTACCCTTTGTGCTATGCATAAAAATCTTGTCTTAAAAACATTAGTTTACCAAAAAATAATAATTAACATTTGAAGGTTAAAGGAAAGATAAACAAGTTGAACGCTTTTCCGTGGTCAGCTGTTTGTTTTCGGACTTCGGACCCTTCAAGATGTGCCCAGGAGATTGGTGAAGTCATCAAATCGGCGATGGATGGCTTCATACAATCGACTACTAAAGAAACTGGTGTGGGCTCAAAGCCGTGGTTCAGTCGACAATGCTCCGAAGCAGTTCGACGAAAAAACGCGGCTTACCGAGCCTACAACACATCTCGAACGCCCGAAAGCAGATCAGCATACAACAAATCGGCAAAGAAATGCAAGAGAATCATTAATAGGTCAAAATTCGAACACGACCTGCAGATCAGCAAAAAGCTGGCTGCCTGCCAGCATGGCAGCAGAGCATTCTGGTCGCTTGCGGGCTCAATAGGTCGGAATTTTTGCAAACCCAGTTTGCCACCTCTTACCAGACCTGACGGCTCACTAGCAAACACCGCCACCGAAAAGGCTAACTTATTAGGGAAAATGTTTGCGGAAAACTCGACCCTCGTGCTGTTCCGCCGTCGGTTCCTCACTGCGGCTTCTATATGAAAAAGCTGAGGATCCGGCATCAGGATGCACTCCACGTTATACGGGGGCTCGATGTTAACAAAGCTAGTGGACCTGATGGAATACCTGCTCTGGTATTGCAGAGGTGTGCTGCGGAAATAGTTCCAACTTTGACAAAGCTCTTCAAAATCTCCCTGAAGTGTGGCACTGTGCCCTCTGGTTGGAAAAAAAGCGGTCATTCACCCTATTCCCAGGAAAGGTGACCGCTCCAACCCGGCCAACTACCGCCTCATAGCGATCACATCAGTTCTGTCCAAAGTGATGGATATTTTCAATTCCTTGTTTGGGGTCTTCATTTTCAAACCTTCTTAATAATGCTTGAAAATATGTTTTGTCAACTTCTGGCATATATTTGTACATGCTTCTAATATCGTCTATTTTATTTTTCGAAAAAGAACTGCTAGGAAGCTTAAGTTGAATACTGGACAAAATCTTCATAGAACTTTTTAGGTCGAGTATATCCCCTGAAGTAGTCTCTCCAGAAAAGCGTGTTTTATAAGAAATAATATTCCAAGCACTTTTATTGTAAGCAATGAATTTAGTTTTGCAGTAAGGAATTTGGGAAAATGAAAATTTCATTGCTTCTTCGTGAAAAGACAAAAAATCGGAACATTTTAACTGAATGAATTCAAAATTGAAAGATTTTGACTTCATTTTCATCAGCGATCTCAGCAGAGATAACGGACTAAATATTTCAATGTGTCGTAGATGTCTTTCAATCAGACTATGAGCACAGTCGACTTCTTGCACATTTCCATGTCCTGGCTTGTATTTCTTGTATGTTGCCAGAGTATTCGGACTTCAGAAAACACAACAATGCCATGCTCATATGGGAGTTTCTGTTTTGCGGTACACAACTGTCTGACCATAAAACTAATTTAGTAATTTCAGACGGCAAACTTTTAACTACCTCTTTCAGAATTTTAGTCAATTTTATTATTATTTTTATTTTATTTATTTAAGTTTTAATCCAGCAGGACTGGGAGGATAGTGCAATCCCAGTCTGCCATATTACATGAAATAAAACAGGGAAACAATAAAATAAAGTAAAAAAAAAAAAATTATAAACATGGAAATAAGATAAAACAAAGAGAAAAAAAAATATTAGGCAGGTACCTAAATATAAAATTAAAATATAAATCAAAAATAAAATAGTCATATAAATACAATAAAAAAAAAAACAATTAGACTAAGTTTAATTAAACCGTCCATCAGGGAGGTCGCCGCATCATCTGCATCCATCGCTCATTGAGTGGGGAACTGAGCCACTCGGATGCAGCCACAACGATGATGTTGATTGACTTCCGAGTCCTACCCCAGAAGCTGGCTAGTCGGTGGCGAAGTAAGGCGGGGAATGAGTGCACCCTCCCTTCAGTAAACATTGTGGAGGCACTGCAGAACCTCGGTAGTTGCATGAGCTGCCTGTATGCATTATTGTAGCACACCCTCAGCTTGTCCCATTGCGCTGCTGGGTATTGTGTCCACAGCTCAGATGTGTACAGTGCAGTGCAGAATGCCTTGAAAAGTATTTTTCTGACATCATCGCTACAGTGGTAGAACCGCCTTGAGCGCATTCCGGCCCGTATATTGATTGCTCTTCTTTGTCGTTCCATATCTTCTATATCCTTCATATCTTCGGTTAGGATATGTCCCAGATATTTAACCTGCGGGGCTACAAGTAGTTCTTTTCCGTCTAACCAGATTGGAGGAATATTTATTGGCTCCTTGTTGTATTTAAAAACCACGATTACTGACTTTTTTGCATTGTACAGCAGGTTATGTGAGATTGCATACTCTTCGCATATTTGAACAAGTCGTCTCATCGCTTTAATCGAAGGCGCCAACAGCACCATGTCATCCGCGTAATTGATGCTGTTACTGCCTTGACCGCAGATATGACAACCAATTCGTGTATCATTCAGTTCTTGTAAGAGGTCATTAATGTACACATTAAATAGAATAGGAGACATATTACCCCCTTGCCTAACTCCGCTTTTTAGGAGTAAGGGTCTTGAAGAAGCTCCTGCCCATTGAACGTAATTTTTCTGCTGTCCGTACCAAATAGCCAACATATTAACCACTGCTGCTGGCACATCTCGTTTTATGAGTTTTTCCCATAATAATTTATGAGAAACACGGTCAAAGGCCTTGCTTAGGTCGAGAAAGCATCCATAAACGGTGGTTTTTCTTTTTTTGTAGTATTCTATTGTTTGTTTAACTCCATAGATGGCCATATCGGTTGATGAGGCGCTTTTGAAGCCGAATTGGTTATCTAGGGTAAATAGCTTGTCTTTTACTAGCGTGAACAGAATTTTTTCAAATAGTCTTGAGATCATTGTCGCTAGGGAAATAGGTCGGTAGTTTCCTAGTATCGATGCATCCAGTTGGTTGGATTTTAAGATTGGTATGATATCAGCTCGACTCATGTCCATAGGCATATGTGTGTGTCGTAAGAGGCTTGAGTACAGGGCGGCTAGAATAGTATGGAGATGATTTCCTGCGTACCTTATGTGCTCGATACCAATACCGTCGTATCCTGGACTTTTACCTAGGGCGGTTTGCTTAATCGCGCATTCGATCATTTCAGGAGTAATGTTCATGATCAGGTCATCATTTGCCGCAGGCAAACATGTCATCATATTTGGTTTCATGCTATCTCCTTGATCCGCGCTTAAAGAAAAAAAAAGTCTCTAAATTTGTTAGCAATGTTTTCATCCCCCGTGATGTTGTTGACACTTAGTGGAGCTTTGCTCTTGGCTTTCAGCACAGTTGAAGTTTTTTGCCAAAACTTTTTGAAGTCTTTGTTGTGCATAGCCGTAGCTATGCTATCCATTCTTGCTTGATTTTCCGAGTGCTGACATTTTCGGAGAGCAATTTTAAAAGATTTCTTACTAGTTTTTCTTTCGTCTGCAATACGACCTTCCGTAGGCTTTCCGGCTTGGACCCAGCAAAGGAATGCATGCTTTGAATGGCGATACAGAGTTGATACTTGATCATTCCACCCTGGAACAATGTCATACTTTTTTTTGGGTCCTTTATTTTTTAATGCTTCTATGGCGGAGTTTCTCAGTGTTTTCACGATAGTGTCGTAGAGAGAATCTAGTTCCATTTTGTGAACTCTGTTATCACAGTTAAATCTGACATCTTATGGCATCTGGAGGTTTTATTTTAGGCAATAATTTTTCCGCACAGGCGTTGTAAGTTTTTACATCATTTTCGGACTTTGCCGCCCATTTTCCAAAATCTCTTGGTGGATTTTGTCTGTTAGATATAATAGGGATTAGATCCACATCTATTTCGACATTTAGTGGGAGATGATCTGACCATGTCGCATTGGCTGTGATGTTCACATTCCTCACTGCACTGCTCAACCCCTGTGTCATAATACAGTGATCAAGCCATCTGGTGGTTCCATGGGCATCGCTTACGTAAGTGAAAGTATCAGAGCTTAGATGCATCATATCAGTGTATGTATAGTTATTTTCTGTACAAAATTGTGCAAGTTCACGTCCAAAAAGAGATCTCGGATCTGCATTAAAATCTCCTATAATAATTGAGTTGGAACTGTTTTGTTCCTCAATAATGGCGTTTATTTTTCAGCAACAGTTTGAGAATTCCGGTAAGTTTTCGGCTGAATTGGTTGGCATATAAACTGTTACTATAAGGACTACAGTAAAACACGGTGTTCCACAAGGGACTGTATTAGGGCCGCTACTCTTTTTAATCTATATAAATGATTTATGTAACATTGTTATACCTGGTAATATTTTCTCATTTGCTGACGATACTGCAATAACAGTCCAAGGAAATACATGGGAAGACACAACTAATAAGGCTAACAAATGTATTACTATTGTCAAAGAGTGGCTAGATAGAAACCTTCTTACTTTAAATTATGAAAAAACTCTCTGTATTCCTTTCTATAACACACTGAAGTCAGCTCCCAAAACTAATCTTAATTTAAAATTTCATAATGTAAATTGTAACCCTACCGCATGCTCAAACTGTTAAGAGATGAAATCAGGAAAAAATATTAAGTACTTAGGTGTAACCATAGATTCTCAACTAAAATGGACCAGCCATATAGAAAAAAACTGTTAACAAACTGAGATATTTAAATTATATTTTTAAAAGAATGTGTAATATAGTTAATATAAAAACCATAAAATTAGTTTATGATGCACTAGTTCACTCATCTATTTCCTATGGAATAATTGGTTGGGGAGGAAGTTACAATAATCATCTCAAACCATTAGAAATTGCCCAAAAATCAATAATTAAGATTATGTACCAGAAAAGTAAATCTTATCCCTCCAAACAATTGTTTAGGGAAACCGATATTTTGGACCTTAGACAAACCTATAGTTTTCAATGTCTTAAATTTATCTACAAGCACCCAAACAATTTTATTAAAAACTCTAATCGTTCCAGTCGAAGATGTGGCGCCTGTGAGTATGTTGTACCCCACTGTAAAACTAGACAGGCCCAGAGACACATTAGTTTTATTGCTCCAAAAATCTATAATTCAGTATGTTCAACCCTTAAAGAGACCACTCGTCAAAATCTTCATTCATATAAAAAATATATCAAAACTTGGCTCAAAACAGCCAAAATAGATATTTTTTTCTTATAAGTTATTAACAAAGCCATTAATTATACTTACAATTAATTAGCTTTAAGAGTAGATATATAATAAAGTCTGCTATGTGTTTGTTGTATCAATTAATACTTGTTGTACCAATTAATATTCATTGAGCACTTAAATATTTTTGGAATTTTAGTAAAAAGTAACTGAAATTACGGTAAAATCAATCACCATGTCGTACAATATTTTATTTTTATTTAAACCACTGTTTTAAATATCCACATACAAATAATAATGCCCACGCACAGGCCTCGCCTATGTGGGATTTTTTTGTTACTCTCTTTTATTTTTTGTTATTATGTATGTACCTGTATATATATGTATCAAAAAAATTTTCAATAAAAAAAAATAAAAAAAAGGAGTGTTCCATTGGCTGACTCTATTTTAATAGCCGCGATTCGAGGTTCTCTACAATCAATAAGAGTAGTTTTAATTGTATTGCACCATAAGATACCAACGCCTCCGTAGGGGCGGCCAATTAATGGACCGTCAGAGAGGTTAACAGCGGATGTCCCATGACTGGAGAATTCCGGGTGTATTGACGACAGATATCCCAAGTCTGTAGGTAACAGCCAGGTTTCCTGCAATACAATGACGTCATTACAAGTACATAATTCCTTTATGAAGTGCTCTGTTCGACGAATTGATCTACAATTGAATGATACAATTTTCAGAAGCTTGGTATTTGTAATATCCATTTTTAATATTATTTTGCATCATTTATTTGCGTTTTCGGCATTCGGAAAATGTATTTTCTCACAACCGAGAATTTTGGCCAGATACTCGCATCCATAAGTTTTTCGTATGCTGACTCGGTGGTCCCAACTTTAAACGCTCGATACTCGCCAGATTTAGTTTGTAGTTCGTAAGCTACTGCATCAATACCGCTTGTCTTAAGAAAAGAGATCACATTTTCACATGTTGTGGTTTTCTTAAGTCTTGTGACGAGAGCATATTTCGTTCTCTGCAGGCCTTTGATTTCTGCATTTTCGTTGCTGCCCAAAATCATGTTTTTCTTTTTTAATGAAAGTTGTGTTTTTTTGTAGGTCTTTTTCCTTACGGATTTCCATCCATGCCCGTTGTGATTTTCGTTTTCACCCGAAGGGTTGTCGTTAACGACATCTGCAAACGATTTTGGGCGATCAATTGGTTTTTCGGCCTGAAGTGGGTAATCGTGTTTTGACCTTGTCTCCATAGATGGCGTTGACATAATTGCATCTTCCAAAGTTTTGACCTTGATATGAAGCTTCGGCGGTTCATTAGTAGATGGCACTGCACTGTTTGTGTTTACTTTAGTTAGTTCATTAACAGTAGATTTCAGATTATTTATCTCCGAAGTTAATAAATCAATTTGATCTTTAATTGCCAAGTTCTTACTATGGTCGGATTCATCTTTTAGTTTCTGAACATCACTTTTGATTATTATTAAGTCTCTCAGAAATGCAGTTGCGTCAATATAATCGAATGTGACCGGCGGTAGTTTGTTAATGTTTAAAACCGCAAATTTCGGCATATTGTTCGGGTCGGTTTCTTTGAGGATTTTTATTATATCCGTTATGATTCGTTTTTTCTTTTAGCGGATTCGATGTCGTCTTCAGTAAATGTTTTATCACAAATAATGTTCATTGTTTGCTCGTCCATCACGTCCATTTTTTGTTGGATGAACGCAAGGATTTCGTTGACTATAATCCCGCACGGGCAGTCCCCAATTGGAGACATTTTCGGCACTTTTCGTATTGTATTTTTTATATATTTTTTTAATTATATTATTTTTTTTCGCGGAGTTATTGACACGGGTTGTTTTCGCGACGCCACCTGTTGGCGAACTCTCAATGCACTAGCTATATCGTCTCCACTTCTGCCATTGGTAGTCTCATCCCAGATGCTGTGACTTTATTAGAACTGCAATGGGCAGTCAGATTATACACAGTTAGTTTGCTCTTATAAAAGAAACAGGAAATGTTAGCCTTTGGCAGACTAAAAATGTTTTCCAAATCGTATGTAATAACGGCCGTCGATGGATTACTTTTCAGGTGTCTATCTTGTTCACGCTCTTTATAGCCTTCATCCTTTTTTATAACTTGCTCTTCATATAATTGAGTTCATCCGGATCTGTGGTCGCACGGAACTCAAAACACAAATCGCAAGCATCTTTCTTGGGTTTAAAAAACGAAAGATTAAATTTCTCATTAAATATCTTTCGGTATATGTGTTCCTTCATACAGCGCATACATTTTAGATACACTCAAAGACCTATCTAAATATTTTCTTTGAGAGGACGCTCTGCAAGAATGTGATTCCTCGGTTGGAAAGGAAGAAATGTGATTAAAAACTTCATCAACCTTTCAATTGTCAAAACACTTCTTGATATATTTCCCCTTAGCTGGTGTTGGCGCCACTGCTCCTCCTTTCACCATCCAGTTTTCGTAAAAGTAATACACCCTCCTCTGAGAAATATTTAAAGTCGCACAAAAAAATCGTTTACACACTTGCAGTTTCTCTGAATTCCTTAAGAAAAAGTACTTGAATGAATATTTTTCCGGCTTTCCTCTTTATTCGTTCTCTTTCTCTCCGGCTTTTCTCTGCTGGTATAAGTGTTGTAAAAACTGCTTCTTCTTTTCATCAGATAATAAATAAAATTCCGCGCTTATTTTCTCACGATCATTCTCATTAAAGTTTTGAAGACACAAATGTGGGCATTTTGACTCGCACCCAGGCTTAACACTTTTAGCTGAATGCATTTTTGCTTTTACATCGATGTACTCCTCGCCGCTTTCCCATTGTTTTTTCCTGATATTTTTCGGCCAAGTTTCGGGATTTCTGAATCGCTTTCTTGTTATGGTTTTTTTTTGTGCTGGCGTGATATCTTTGATTGTCTCGTCCTTAAGAGTGATTTGTGACTGAAAATCTTGGAACATTGCATCTGTAGAAGTATCACAATTTGGTAAACCTTTTTTATCATTATCTATAATAATGAATTCATTTGGATATTGAAGCTCTTCTGGGGTTATCATGACGACGTCATCATCAAAAGTAAGTTTATTTTTAATCTCTTCAATTCTGAAACGAAAAGGTGTTATATTTAGATATGTATTACGAGTAGATATAATATGACGAAAAATAAATGAAATAAATTGTGTTAAAATTAAAAACTACAAAAATTTAGCGTTTCACAGAAAATACATAACTGAACAATATTTAATTTAATACGTTTTTAGTGGTTAAGTCCACAAATGGTTAATTTTATGGTATGAACATTTGTTTTATCTGTAGAATATTTAAAAAGGAGCAAATAAAGAAATGAGAATAAAAACAAGTTTTAATGCACTATTATAATTTATTAGGACTCATTTTAGGTAAAAGCCCTAAACGGTGTAAATAAATAAATAATAAATGAAGCATCCTGTATATTTGCCTAGCAAATTGAAGAAGTACATGTAAAATGTGGTGAAAAAGCCTATAAATAACATAATTCTAAGACTTACCTTTCTATTTGAGCTACTGGTCTAAGGTTTATTGATTTTGGAGTCGGTGAAGTCATTTTCAGTTCAATAATATTGCCTTTAAAAATAACAGAAATCTTAGACAAACATCAATACTTCCTACTCCTAAATGTAAAAAAACAATAGGACAGTTCAACCATGAATATCTCGGAGTTGAAGTTTTTAACTCATTACCAGAAAAAAATAGAAACATGAATGCAAATATAAACGAATTCAAAAGCCACCTTAAAAACTATTCCGAACAGTTGAACTGAATCATATCAAATATAAACCAATATAACAACACAAGCCCTGCTTATTTATGGGGGTACATCGAATACTTATATTCTATTATATTATGTAATTAATAACTTAATTTATCTAATTGTGTAATGTAATTCGTGTATCTTTTTTTACTAATAATTTTTTTTTTTGAAGTGAAACTTCTTTAGGCGCGTAATGAATTTTCTGGGATGGAGTAAAACCGAGTCAGGATCGACACGAAAATGCGGGTACCCCCACCACCGCTCACCGTTCACTGTCCCTCTCTCACCATATGCGCTTGTTGAGGTGGGGGAGCCGCTCACGAACGTTCTCTCCCGACACGGGACAACAATCGATGCAGTTTTTGCACGATTCATTAAGGATTTAAGTGCTCATGTATATATCTCGCACTTTAGTTACCATAACCCAATTATCACGACATTATGAAATGATATTCATGAAATTGACAATGAAAATGGCACATGATTGGTAAATTGTCATTGTAATTTCTTTGTAATTTTTAATTGTAATATTGTTATTTATGTAATATTGTATACTTGTGAATAAATTGAAAATTTTTGGAACTATACATTAATCGAACGTCATTCATCTATAAGAAAATATTAGAAAAAGCAAATCCATGCTTCGTCGTTGAATTATTTAACCTCTAATTTTCAAACTAACCTAAGAGAGAAAATAGAGATGATGAAATGAAAATAGAGAGAGAGGAATACTAGAAGTTTCACTTCTGTCTTGCGTAGGCTTGACACACCCACTTTTTTTTTTAGTCTATTCACCATCTTTCTTCATTGTGGAGAGTTTGCATGTTTTGCCGTTCTATCCTAGTCCTAAAGACCATTTTTTGATAAACGGTGAGTTTTATATTTGATAATTGCAGTGTTTAGCGTATAAAACCGTTGTGAAAGATTGAAACACTTTTTACGCTAAAATTTTTACCAATTGCCATATCTAATCTACGAAAGCAATGTAGGCATACTGAGTGTGTTGCAAGCAGCACTGATTCTCTCCGCACCTGTGAAAGTATGCAAAACTCTATACAAAACTGTTCACAGATGATATTGGTTTCATCAGAACGTCTCTTTCTATGAATTATTTTTGTGTAAGTCGGCTCGCATGGGGAGAATGCTACCGATATCTTTTTTTATACCTTCAAATGTTTTTTTACTGCGGTAAAATATATGTGTAATAAAATATATATAGTATCAATTTTAAAGGCGTAAAAACAGACTCACATTTTTTTTATTTCTTTTTTTTTTATTTTTTTTTTATAGTAATAATAAGTAAAATTAATATTCTGAAAAGTGTAAAAGATAGACAAACTGTTAGCAAAATAATTACTATTCACTATGAATTCGCATGTGTTTCTATAAATCTCTCCCTTTTATGATCATGAATAGTTGCACTCGGAATAATAAAACGTTATTCTCCTCTGTCAGTTGGCATATACTGCTTCAGCCGCTTTTTTGAGAAAAATAATAGGTGTAGAGGGAACATGAAAAAATTATTCTCCTTTGTGAATCAGAATGTGTCTCTTCAAATTTACTTTTCGGGAAGATGAATAGTGGCACTCAGTACAAGAAAAATATTTTTCTCCAGTGTGATCCAGAATGTGTCTAATTAAATTGACCTTTGGAGAAAAAGAATGATTGTACTCAGAACATGAAAACAGTTTTTGTCAACTGTGAATCCGTATGTGTCGGTTTAGGTTGCTTTTTTTATAACATGCATAGTTGCACAAGGAACATGAAAAAGGTTTTTCTACACTGTGAGTCAGCATGTGCATTTTAAGGTGGCTTTTTTTGTTACATGCATGGTTGCACACGGAACATGAAAAAGGTTTTTCTCCACTATGAATCAGCATGTGTCCGTTTAGGTTGCTTCTTTGATAACATGCATAATTGCACAAGGAACATGAAAAAGGTTTTTTTCCACTGTGAGTCAGCATGTGGCTCTTCAAATGACCCTTCTGATAAGACGCATAGTTGCAAGCGAAACATGAAAAAGTTTTTCTCCACTGTGAGTCAGCATGTGGCTCTTCAGATAATCCTTTCGATAACATGCATAGTTGCACATGGAACATGAAAAAGGTTTTTCTGCACTGTGAGTCAGCATGTGTCTCTTTAAATTTCGCTTTTGAGCATTTGAATAGTTGCACTTGGAACAAGAAAAAGGTTTTTCTTTTACATGGGTGCTAAAGTTCATTTCAAAATTTGACTAAGGAGAGAAGGAGTAGTTACGATGTGGAGGAGTGTATCCCTTTTCCACAAAATGCGTCTGAAGATCTGTCGACAAATGTGAAAAATAAAATGGATGAAAATGACTCGGTTAAACTTATTTCCTAAACTTAGAGAAAATAAGCGAAGTAAGTTCTTAGAAACGTTAAGAAAATAGGAGTGGCCGAATTGTTCAAGTTTACAATGAAAATTGGTTTTACCTGCTTCCTTGGTAATTCTCCCAAAGCGTTCTAAGCATTCCTCCTTAATATCCGGCAGGTCTATGTCAATTTTCATATAAGTAAGCCCCGCTTCAACTTGTCGGGGTCCAAGATCCGCGTTAATGGTAACTGTCTTCACATTAATGCTTCCTGGAATAAAAAAGGACAATAAATAGTATGTATCTTTGCATGGCCAGCCCTGAACAAAACGGCGCCTGGCGCGAGTTTAATTTTAACTACCAGGACGCTAAACTAACCTAACAGTCTAAATTAGTACACAACAAGGCAGGATATCACTGTAATCATTAAAATGATGATTTGTGTTGTTTTGTAGCGCGGTATTAATCAAAAATAATATGAAGGGCCATGTGTTAGGTGAAATATTCGACGCCCTGAGCAAACTGCTCTAATTGCACCCACATGGGGCCAGCCCTGGATCTTCGTACCATTGACATAAAACGAAAAAAAAAAATTAATTGAAAAAAAATAACAATTTTTTTATGAATAAAACCATTGATCAACAATGTAGAAGCGGAAATTTGGATGGAAGTTTTAAATGTCAATATCAGAAAAAAAGACCTCAGACGTCCGCTTGAGGGAACTTCTTCAAGAAATAAAAACCCTGCTATAGAGCACCGTAAGTAAGAGTTTTAAGTCAATGGGATAGTGTTTTCTCAATCAATATTTATGATTTTGTAGCGATCGATCCTGCTAGAGTATTCGAGAAAGCCGACCGGTTTAAAACGCATGGGCTTAGAATGTACGAGACATTTTGCGCAACAAATTTCATCGCGTAATGTAAATAGGTACCAGCTACTTGTCTAAGAGCTACCTATTCGGGACGTCCAAGCGAGCTACCTACGAAAATACTTTGCGAGTTGGACTATGTACATTACGCGCATTCGCTAGAAGGTTCTAGCCTATTGCCTAGGCATAATTCCAGCTGCATCGAAACTACCAGAAGAATCTCGCTGAAGCGAGTGACCCGTAGTTTACCAGCGGTCTCGCGTACTTAGTACCGCCGCCGGCTGGGCCATATAAGTAGGCCCAACGCAGCGAGTAGTAAGTCATTTTTACCCAGTTTCAGAATTTAAGGTTCCATATTTTACACGTATGCAATGCAAATAACTGGCTGTTTGAGTACTCTCCGCATATTACAAGCATTCCTTCTTTACAGCTGGGAGGCCGAAATCTAAATCCGAAAATGCAATTTCATCTCCACCTTCTTCCTGGAGCCCTGGTTCCGTCTTGATGGATATAGTATCTGGCTTCAGTAGATCCATGGTCTGCTTTGGTAGAGTTTGGTAATTAGTTTAACACCAAACAAATATATCTGAAACAGAACAAAGTTGTTACGGAATTCTAATATAAATCAGATTTTAAAATTTGGCTTCTAAAGTCGTAGCAAAAATACACATTAGAAAACCTTGAAGTTTAGAGACGTCGTTTATCTTGGGTAAATTCTTTATTTATTTACTGTTATGTCTACCGTAAGTGGTGGGAGCCTCAAATGTTATGTCCACCGCCATTCCGTTGTAATCCACCTTTAATATAACATCTGTAATAGTATATTTATTGTAATTTTTTAAAATGCATTTAAAATTCTAATCTAATAATAGGTTGATGTCAAAATGAGAGTTAAAACATTCTGCTGTGACAAAACGCACAATGATTCCCTAAGTAAACTGGAAGAACGGCCGCTACCAAAATGAATACGATGAATTGAATCCTATAATTTCTATACCCGCTATATCCGATTTTTTGACAAAATGATCTGAGTATGACATCTTGTTCACATTTTTGCGAGCAACAACAGGAGCCTAAAATTGAGTTTCAAAACCCTCCTTTTCGCGACCAAAAACCATGTTTAAAATGCGAGTGAGAAACCAAATCCGCTATATCATACAGAAAGTTACTATCAAAACCCGCTATATAGGATTCAACGAATCACAAGCAGTTATTTTGCCAAAATACAATATGGCCGCCGCTCTGACGCCACGCTCGTGTGTCAAAATGATCTACGCGTGAGTTTCTAAACCCGCCATGTCGGCTCAGTTGACTATCAAAATCACGAAGTGAGTATCAAAATCCGCTATATCCATTTTATTTATCGAAATAACTTAATTATTGCTAGACATATATAGAAAAATAAATGCTTTTCGAAATTTTATTACTCCAATTCATTATATAAAAAATTGTAATGCATTTACTTATGTACGCTAGAGATGTGATAGTTTTTTGCGGTTTTCTCCAAATCAATGAAAGTTGATATAGCGTGAATAGAAATTACACGACTCAATTAAAGTATTATTACTTACCAATAACAATCACATGCATGGGATAATAAGTTTAACAGGGCGGGATAAACTGAGTTTAGAAACAGGAAGAAAGACTGTACGAGAAGAAACACATGTCAAAAAATATATAGGTTATGCATAGACAAGAATGAAGTCATAGACAATTAATATAATTTTTATGAACCTGGCCTTGAACATTACAACTTCTTTCGACTTCCGTCTTGTAAATGTTATAGCTCTAGCAGATCTTCAATCTATTAACAGTGAGAAATCCGTGACCCTTAAAAAAAAACACAAGAAGAAAAACGAAATAAAATCATTTCTAGTCGAATATTTAGGTCAAGCGATTCTAATTTTGTCCATTTTTTTATTGTTGATTTTTTTTTTTTTATTTTTTTTATTGTTGATACATTTTTTTTTTACAATATTTCATATTTTAATTCAGTAATGTTGGCCTCACTGGGTTGTTTACCCGTGCTGAGGCCCCCATTTTATAATTTAAGAATTTATACATTTAAAAAAAAAGAAAAACAACATTAAAATAAAGATAAATTTAAAATAAAAATAAAGATTAACAATTAAAATATAATTATAACACTAAAAGAAAAATATCAAAAGAGAATGTAAATCGGCATTTATAATGATATATGTGTTTGTGCGTGTTGGGTGTTTTATAAATTTTTTTGTGTTGCGTGTATATGTTTTATTCTTTTATGTTATAGAATTTTGGTAATATTGTCTTTTTGTTCTTTAATCCATTTTTTTATTTTGTGTTTGAATTTATTTTTATTTTCCTCAATTTTTGTTTCAAGTGGAAGACTGTTGAATGCTTTAATAGCGTGGTATTTATGAGGTCTTTGTCCAAAGGTAGTGTTTACCGTCGGAGTTTTTATGTTTTCTTTGTACGCTTGTCTGACCGGTCTATTAGTGATATTTTGTGTTTGTTGGGGTTTGTTTTTTTGGTTGAAAATGTAGTTTAGTAGTGTTTTAACATATAATTGGCGTATATCAAGTACGTCACAGCTTTTAAATATTTGGTCTGTGTCGGTTAGTTTATGTTTTTTGAGTATTACCTTTAATATCGTTTTCTGTGCGATTTCTATTTGAGCGATAGCTGCGTTTGTTGCTCCTCCCCAAGCAATTATTCCATATTCTATTATTGATTGGCATAGTGCTTAATATATTGTTTTCAATTGTTTTATTTTATATATGTTTCTTATGTTTAGGAAAATGTGTATTGTTCTGAGGAGTCTATTTGTGATTTGTTTGATGTGATGTGTCCATCTAAGATTATGGTCAATTACGATTCCTAGATACTTTATTTGTTCTGTTTTTTCTAGAGGGGGGCAATCGCAGATGTTGGTGTTTATGCATTCGTGTATTTTTATGGTGTTTGTATTGTTTTTTGGCTGTCCTGTGTTAGTTATGATGTAATAATAATAATAATAATAATATTTGGCTAATTTATATAGCGCCGTTTTCGTGAGAAATCACCTCAAGGGCGCTGTACAAATATATTTCTTAAATATTTAATACTAGAACTACTGACTTATCTCTAAGACTTATATCTAGTGACTTACGACTAAGGCCTATAACTACTATCTTAACGACATATACACGAGTATTTACATATTTGGCAACTTACAACTAAAATTAAAATTAACAATTTAAACTTACTAACGCCAGAAGAAGAAGGAAGTTCTATTATATTAGGGTGGATTTATTGTTAGCTGGATATATTATATGTTAAATGAATTAAATTAATGAATAAAATCAATCAATCGCCAATCTTAAACGCATTTAGATGATTCATCTGCCAACAATTAAACCGATTAACTTGTTATGTTCCCGCTGATATTGTCCATTGTCCACTGGTAGGCAAGTCAATAGCAAAATTGAATGAACGGAATCGCTAGATAATGTAATAATTACGGTATAAAAAAATGAAAAAAACGAAATATTTGGATAGAATGACGGATTTATGGAAATGAGTGTCTGAAAAAGTGAGTTTTTAGTTTGGATCTAAATTCTGTTGGGCTGGTTATACATCTCAATTCCATAGGAAGTTTATTCCAAGCCTTGGGGCCGGATACTCCGAATGCACGATCACCAAACTTAGTGTTCGGATTTCGCTTAGGCTCTTTCAACCTTCCAATTGCAGATGATGTCGCTGATCTAAGAGTTGGCTGCCTTAGACCAGTATTTTCCGGAATGCATAGCTCAGTAATATACGGTGGCGCCATTTCGTTGATAGCTTTAAACACCATCCAGCATAGCTTGTACTGGATCCTTTCAGGACACTTCAGCCAGTGAAGATTTCGGAGGTGTTCCGAAATGTGCGAAAACTTGGGTACCCCGGTGATAAGCCTTGCTGCGGCGTTGAACACTGATTGTAGTTTATCAGTTTCGCATTTAGGAAGATTTGCATAAATGCCGTTGCAATAGTCAAGACGTGATACTATATATGAGTTCACAAGTAATTTAGTTGCCTCTGTTGAAAGGTTTCTACGAACTGACTTAAGTTGTCTAAGGTAGAAGAACCCCGTGCTAACGGTCTTATTTACCTGACTTTTTAAAGAAAGGTCTGAATCCAGATAAACTCCCAGAAGTTTGACGGTTGTTTTAGCAGTTACGTCGTTGCCGGAAATAGCGATTGGTGAGTTTTCTATTAAATGTTGGCGTCTATGTGTGGCTGCCCCGAGAAACTCCGTTTTTGAAGGATTTAGCTTAAGTTTATTTGAGGACATCCAGAGATTGATTGCTTCTAGACACTCAGCTGTGCGAATTTTTAGGCCGTCGATCTCATTTGGTGAGCAGTAAAAGTATATTTGCTGATCGTCAGCATAACAGTGAGATAAAAGGCCAAATGACTCGATAATTTTTGCGACGTCATTTGTAAAAAGAATGAAGAGAAGTGGACCCAAAACGGATCCCTGGGGTACCCCTGAAGAGAGTTTTGAGAAGTTGGACTGTTTATTTCCAACCTTTACTGCTTGCGAGCGATTGGATAGATAGGATTCTAGCCAATATTTGATGTTAGAATGTAAGCCAAACGTTACTTCTAGTCTCTTAATGAGAAAGTCGTGGTCAATGGTATCAAATGCAGCGCTCATATCCAAAAGTGAAATAAGTGCTAACTTACCTGACTCTATGGCAAGGGTTATATCTGACAGGACACGAAGTAATCCGGTTTCTGTTGAGTGGAACCTCCTATATGCAGATTGATGATTTGTGATTAATTTATTAAGATTTAAGTGGGAGATTATTTGAGAAGCCACAATTTTTTCTAGTAGTTTAGCTACGAAAGGCAGATTTGATACAGGTCGATAATTACCCAGGTTGTCGGCATCAAGCTGTGGTTTTTTAATAATTGGGGTAACTACAGCAGACTTAAGTGGCTCCGGGAAGTCACCTGTGCTTAGGGACTTATTTAACACGTGAACCAGGAAAGGGGATAACACGTTGCAACATTTCTTGAGAAGCCACGTTGGGATAGGGTCAAGAGTACATTGTTTGTTTGGCGAACTAAGGATCAACTTTCCTACTTCTTCCAGCGTTGTAGGTTCAAAAGATGACAGTATCCTTGTGGAATTGGCTGTAAATCTTGGCGGAGGGGCAGAAGATGTGGAGGCGCGTATGGTTTCTATTTTTTCACAGAAAAACTTAGAAAAGGCCTGCGGTGTAATTTCTGTAGCAGTTGGAACAGTATTACCAGCGATGATAGTTTTGACCGAGTTCCAGAGACGTCGTGGATTTTTCCGCTCAGAGTCAATTTTATTGATCCAATAATCGGATCTTTTGGCACTTATTTTGCTTCTGTACTCATTTTGAGCATTTATCCACTGATCTCGTGTAGTAACATCTGGGTTTCTTCTATATGACCTCTCTAGTTTCCTCATTCGCCTTTTCTGGCTTCGGCACTCTTCGTCGAACCATCCGTCAGACTTTCGAACTTTCCGCGTTTTCGAGGTGGTTGGAGCATATTTTATTAATAAGTTTGAAAGAGTGGTGTTATACTCCTCGATTAGATCTGTCGTCGTCTTAATTTCCCAGTTGCTTTCTATGCATAGAGAAGAATTTTTGAGATCTTCAAGGAAATTTTCGAAATTAAATTTACGCCATTCCCTCGATTCTATTGTTTTATAGGACACTTTTGGCGGGTTGAAATGAATTTCGGTGCGGACAAGTCGATGATCTGATAAGCCTATATCACAGACTTTAGCGGTCAGTGGTGGGCTACTACACATGGATACAAAAATGTCTATAATTCCACCAGCATCATGAGTTGGTTCGTTGACCCATTGCCGGAGTCCAAAACTATCCAGTAGGTCAATGAATTTGATAGCGTTGGGTGATGTCTCGCGCTCGAGGTGAATATTTATATCACCCGTGATGATGAGAGTTTCGGAAAGACCCACTGCCCATTCCAAAAAACGCAAAAACTCCTTAAAAAATTCTACACAGATCGTTTTCGAACCGGGTCGGTACAGCGTTAATAGTATAAATGACGATCCCGCAGAAGAAACACGGCAGCCAATGTACTCAAATGTACTGAATGTGCCATTTTCGACCCTGGTAAGCCGCAGTCCTTGTCGGGCTATTATCACGACACCCCCATGATTTACGTGTGATATACTATTAGAGTGTTCCGTAGCTCTGGGTCGAGCCTGCTCCAGAACGACATACCCAAGAGCTTGAAGTCTTTTGATTGAATAAGATTCACTGTTTTCATGCCAGCTTTCTGTGATGGTGAGTATGTGGAGTTTTTGATCTTTAAAAACATCATCCACCTCCTCTAACTTGTTGTTCAGAGAACGTGCATTCCAGGAACCCACCGCAAGCCGTCTGCTTCTAAAATTCGCATGTCGTTCTGATCGAATTTTATTCAAGTTCAGATTGTCACATTTATCAGAATCGCGTAGGGCTTCAGAAGCTAGGACGCTCCGTTTGTCAGTTGGTATGACCACTTGAATACCCTGTTCTAATAGAGAGTTAATATTATTAGAGTTATTGTTAGTTTTAAAGTCTTGTTCCTTCTTGCATAGATATTTTTTCCTGTTTTGTCCTCCACGACAACCCCGGTACCTAGCTTTAACATTTGGGTCACGCACAAGGTTGTACAAGGTTACTTTTGCGGCAACCAGAGGGTCCAACAATACACGTTTATTTTTAAAACTTAATAGTGTTGCCCTATTATACACAATAGTAGTGTTTATATTATGCATTGCATAACAAAGTAAACATCGTAAATCACTGCACTACAAACTGAACACTTGGGATTAGCTGCTAGGTCGAGCCACGTGCGGTATGCACATGTGTCCAGTTGACCATCGGATGGAAGCGCAACTGTGTTTTAAGAAACGAGAGTTTTAAAATAATATGAGTTATTTTATTAAAAGTTCAATTAAGCTAGAAACTGCGATATTAAAATTATTTTGATTATATACACTTAACATAAAAATGATTACGGTTATTTTTAGATATTTACACAATTTAACAAACAAGGACCTCCCAATATTTTCAAAATATATCTAGGAGCGCTAGAAAAAAGCAGCCGGCAAGCTTCAGGAGCGCCAGAGAACGTACGTTGAATGAGTTGTTGTACGAGAATGTACGTTGTGAATTTCGTTTTCGATATGTTTAGTGTGAGTGTATTTGAGTCCAACCATTTTTTCACTTGCGTGATTCCTAGATTCGCTATGTTATAAACCTTATTCCAATACTTAGATTTAAATAGTAAAACTGTGTCGTCTGCGTAACTAATTATTTCTCCATCTATTTCCATGCTGCAAACTAATTCGAACCGTACCTACGAAGCGAAGCGTCGTGCTCTGTCAAGCTATCGTTAATAATAGTAAACAACTTTATAATAAATCCGACGGAAGATAAAACGTAATCGTCGTTAAAAACAACGAAAGTTTAACACGTGGTAGTGTTCTCCAGTGACTTTTTAACATTTTACCATTGTTTTTTCAATAATATAAACTATAAAATTCACTGCATCCCAAACCAAAGTGTTGTGTACAACGGATAAAGTGCGCGGATTGGCCGCTTTAATTATGAGCTCACCTTTCAGGGCTCCTATTGGTTGCGTTTGTGTTGTGAATTTGTGATACCCCTTGTTTACAATCGAAACTATCTAAATTCTCTGTATTAAATCCTTTTAAAGTGACAATTGTGCGTCGAAAGAGATTACTCTCATCTCGCAAAATACTTTTTAGTAAACATTTGTGTATTTTTTCTTTTAAATAAAATTATCCAGAACCTACAAAAAAACATATCCGATAATTTCGTGAATAAAACAGAAACTTTTCGGTAAAACCGATAGTGGATTTCGTAGATACATTCATAGTGATAAACTGTTTAAAGTTATTTGTGCTCAATTAGTGCAAATATAAAAAAAATCGTGATATAAAAACTCGATACGGCGACTTTTGTTTTGATTTACATAGAGCTAGACCGATTGCCCACCTACGAATTTTCAGGCGCAAAGCTGAACAGAACTAATACTTTGTTTCAAACATTGTTTTTTTTTTTTTTATGTGTCCTTATAAAGTAGTGTTTAATAATGAATCGTCCTAAAAAACGACACATAAGCACAATGATGTCTCCTAGTCCAGAGGATATAGGAGGAAAGTGCGTCACGATTGAGGATGCGGATGAAAACAGCTCGGTTACGTCATCCAAAGGCTCGGACGTCACCAAAGCGGAATATCCTTGCGCTTCAGGAGTAGATGTGCTCAATGAAACCCAAGCACATTTGACAGCTCTTCAACTTGTGTTAGCAGAGAAGCAATCTTAGGTCTCAAAAGACCAGCAGCTGAGGATCGCTAGAAACGTATCGGAAGTTTTCAGATCCGTATCTCAGCTGTTGTTGGAGCGAGAGACGATGCGTGCGGATTTAGCTACAGTTACAGCACAACTTAGAATGGCAGAAATAAAAATACGCCACGAGAAGAGGGAAAAAGGCACCTTGAGCAAAAAATCATACAATTAGAGTCTGATCTCGGGCCTGTAATGCGGAGAGTGGCAGTGGCAACGGAGGCTACCCTCTCTTTTGCTGACATTGCCCGAAAACAGCCATATGATGCTCACCAACCCCCACCAATCACTCAACAAGGACATCGCGTCGGACCACCAAGACCTGCCGTTTGCATCTTTCCAACGGATGCGGACGCCACAAAGGACAGTGACGGTACGAAAAAAATGATTGAAGATACAATTCGGCCATCTGAACTAGGCGTTCGGGTCACGGGAATAAAAAAAATAAGAAATAAAGGCATCCTGATCAATACGGCAACCACGGGCGAACAACAAAAGCTATTAAATGCACCTTGCTTCGACAACTCGAGCAAACTGAAGGCCCGACTACCGTCAAAGCGTCTACCGAGACTGATATTCTTTAATGTTCCCCGGGACCTGACCGACGAAGATTTTTTAAGGATGGCTCTCACTGGTATTCCCAACGTTGAAGACATTGAAGAAACTATTGCAGGCTGTAAACTAAGTCACCTGGCTGGTGCTCGCACAGGTAACGCTTGTCACCGTATCTACGCAGTACCCGCTACCGTACGTAAATTTCTAGTCGAGCAAGAGAAAGTATTTATAAGCTGGACTATTTGCCGCGTCCGAGATTTTATTGGCCTTACTGTCTGCACCAAATGCTACATGATTGGTCACTCATACAAGTATTGCAGAGATACCAAACCCACATGTGGACATTGTGCTCAACAGAATCATACTGGTGAGTCCTGCCCAAATTCCACCATCAAACCAGTTTGCGCGACATGCACCAGATTTGGTAAGCCTGCTGATCACTCAACTGGAGATAGGGACAACTGCCCGGCCTACACGCTGCACTCAAGAACGACCTTGCAACTATAGATTATGGAGTGTAACATACATGAGCATAAGTGCCTCACCATCGAGAATTATAATCCCGTGACGAACTGTCTACGAATAATGTATATGAACGCGAGAAGCATCCGTAATAAGTTTGATGAGATCGAAGAAAAAGTAAGAAGTTCGCGGTACATTGTACACGTGCTCGTCATTACGGAAACGTGGCTTAAGATTGGAGAGGAAAAGTTTTACTCCCTGAATGGTTACAAAAGTGTTTTTGCTTCTCGCCCCAACGAAGGAGGAGGCGGCGTAGCAATATATGTGATTGATACTATGAAGTGTGCAATTATTGAAAATTTCTCAAATGAAAATTCCTTTTTAGGTATAACGCTTAGTAGCAGTGATAGGAAACCAGTTAACATCTATGCTATCTATCGAAAACCCAACAAAAATATGCAGGATTTTCTAATACATCTAGAAAAAATACTGAACGAAAGTAGACAAGATACATTAATATTCGGAGACTTTAACATTTACATATCCATATCCACACACTCTTCATTAAATTTTTGCAACATCTTACAATCTTACAATTTTTCAATACATAACAAAACATTTCCCACGAGAGTCACTGATACAAGCTGCACCTTAATAGATCACATCTTATCAAATAGGCAAAACATTCAGACTACTATATCGAATATTGATGATCCACTTAGTGACCATAATATACTTATTGTTGATTATAAGAACAACTTAAAAAAATGTTTTAATAATAGAACCAAATCCCGGATTACGAGACCTATCATCAACAGTATGTCAGTAAAATCCTATCTTCTTGATAACAATTTCACGATCAACTTAAGCACCTCAGAAGACCCTTTTAAAAGTTTCAATTATCACATTAAAAAGGCAATAGAATCAGGTACAACTACACCAAAAACAGGATTAAGAAGTCGGGTACAACTGAATACTCCGTGGTTTGATTCCAAATTAAATACATTAATCAAAGAACGAAACCAGATTCACAAGCAGTTGAAACAAGACCCTGGTAATCTTACTCTTGTAACACTTAAAAAGAGATTGAGAAATACCATTACTAAATATAGGCGAAATCTAAAACACAAATATTATGCGAACAGCTTTCAACAAAACCAAAATAACCCCACTAAAACCTGGAAAATCATAAACTCTATTCTATCAAACCGAACACATAAACCAACTAACGAAATAGAATCCCTCGTGGTAAATGACTGCGTAATTAAGGATCCGAGCCAAATAGCATCCGCATTTAATGAGTTTTTTCTCTCAATAGAAAAAAAGCTAGCAGCTACCATTCCGTCATTCCCGGATGACTGTAATACCGTATTTGTGGAACCGAAGGCTTGCCAATCCTTGTACATGGCTAGGACAAACAAAGATGAGGTACTGAGGATCATCTCTAAAACTAAGCTGAAAGCAGCACCGGGACTCGATGGAGTAACACCATCAGTTCTTAAGACTTGTAAAGAAGAATTAGCGGGTCACCTTACAGAACTTTTTAATTGGTCACTGTCCTCGGGAAAGTTTCCAAATGAATTAAAGTTAGCGAAGATAATACCTATACACAAAGGAGACTGTAAAACATGTTTCTCTAACTACCGTCCTATATCACTTCTATCGGTTTTTTCAAAAGTATTTGAGACCATAATCAAAGATAGACTCCTAAAATACATATCTGCGAATAATATCCTTACACCACAACAATATGGCTTTCGGAAAAATTCTAGTACTCAATGTGCCGCCTTTGATTTTATCTCCAACCTTCAACAGTATATAGACCAGGGTGAATATGTGGCAGCCATATTTATAGATCTCAAAAAAGCCTTTGATACGGTCGATCATGAAATACTCTTAAAGAAATTGGAATATTTGGGAATTGTTGGGAAGCCCCTAAATCTTCTCCGAAGCTACTTAGATGATAGATTTTGTCTTGTTGAAGTCAAAGGTGTCTCGAGTGGCTTAGGTAAAATCACATGTGGAGTGCCACAGGGATCAATTCTTGGGCCTCTGCTTTTCTTGCTATATGTCAATGACATAACTAAATGTGGTATCTCTGGAAACCTCCAACTTTATGCGGATGACACTGTAATCTATTATCACAGTACAAGCCTGAGTGACCTGGAGTCTCAAATGAATGTAGATGTCTCAATTCTAGCTAATTGACTGCGTACTAATAAATTGAGCCTCAATATAAAAAAAACGCACTACCTAACTTTCGGTAATAAGGATTATGTGCCCATGAATATCACACTTGGAACTGAGAAGCTCCAAAATATAGAAGTCACGAAATATTTAGGGCTATTAATAGACTCTAAACTTTCGTGGAATTCCCATGTTGAGCATGTGAAATCTAAAATATCCCCAATAACCGGCGTACTGTACCGACTCCAAGGTCTTCTCTCTACATCTCTACTAAGGGCCACATACTATGCGATGATTCACTCCCATCTGAGTTATTTAGTTAGTATCTGGGGCACTATTACTAAAAAACAAATATCAGAAATACAAGTGATTCAAAATCGAGCAATAAGGAATATCTACCGTCTACCGTGGGATACACATATCAAAGATATATATTTAAAGACAAACATACTTCCTTTTACGGTTCTACCTAAATACAATATCACTTGTACAATATTTATTTATTTATTTATTTCTTTCACGCCTATTAAGGCTTTTACATACATATATATAAAAAATATTTACGAAATTATACATGAAAATAGTGCAGGAAACGACTATTAATACAATTGCAGAAAAATAAATATAAAGTCAAAATATCACTCAACTTGATCTACACAGAATGCAGGCACAACATATAAAATATCCAAAATATTTTTTCTGTTTCAGTTGACAAAATTATTAAATGTTAGTCAAATCAAATTAAATACCTTTATTAAAATATTCCACTACTCGATGAAAAAAAAAACTTCAATAGGGTATGCTTATATATTGAAATTGATGTACTAAATATATCAACAACATCTGAGTATTTGTTTCCTAGCTGTTGAATCCGTCGCATAGGAGTATGATATTGGGACGTTGACATAGAATTGCTACAATAATATGGTAGGTACTGTCTTGAAACCGACCTGCTTGGAGTATGAAAAGAGATTACATTACAAGAGATTATATTACAAATCATACATAGATCCTCACACACTAACATCAAACCAGCATTTAATTCAGACATACACCAGCACAAAACACGGTCCCAAAATCTTATACACCTAGCATCGTCTACCCACACAACAAAATTTGGTATTAACTCATTACAATATATTGCATATAGACAATACAATGCATTACCTAATGAAATAAAGCAATCAGTAACTAACAAAAAAATATTAGTTAAAACGCTTAAAGATTATTTCCTGAAAATGTTTTTAAACCAGTGAATTTTCGCTCGCTTTCATATGTTGGTTTACTATGTTTCATGTGTATAGATGTCTCTCAGTATTTCTAAAATCTCTATTCTTAACAATGTATTTTTCCTTTTTTATTTATTTTTCTTTTCCTTTTAAATATGTTGTATTTTTTTAAAAGTGTAATATCCTTGTAAAATGTATTTTATATGTCTGTACTTCCCGTAATGAGTTTTATCTCAACTCATTGGGAATAATGTGTTACTTACCATGTTTTTTGTAATACATTATAAATAAATAAATAAAAATAAAAAAAAAGTTCATTTATGTAAATTATGAAAAGAACGGGCCCTAGTATGCTTCCTTGTGGAACTCCGTGTGTAATCGGCAGTGGTTTGCTAGTATAGTTATTAATTTTGACTTGTTGTGTTCTGTCGCTCATGTAACTTTTTAATAGTTGTAGTTCTTTGTCTTTGATACCTTACATTATACATTTATTTTACACATATGGGTCAAGATCCCTTTAAAATTCATCATAACACTCACTTTAGGCGAGTTAGAAAAGAGGTTTCCATAAAAGTTTTCTGTGAAAGGTAATTCCCCACAAGAATTTACGATATTTGTTTCCCAACAGTAATTTGTCAAATCCTTGTAGGGGCAGTTATTAGGAAATTTCTGAAGGAAGTAATTCCCCACAATATTTATTCAACTCCATGGGAGGGTAGGTTGTAAAATAACTCATAAATATTTAATTTTTGGTCCCAGTATAAACTACTTATGAGTTTTTTGGAACAAGGTATTTTGTGGATTTGTCCAAAGTACAAAGTACCACATGAAAATACTGGGTTCTTTTACTGGCTACGATAAAAACGCCTCTCCTAGTAGTAGTTCAATATATATTTATCATTTTCCAAGAAAAAAAGAAGATTAATAAATTTATATTTTATGCAAAACATAAAAGAATCGTGACTCCCTTTTTATCAGGACAAAGAAATTCTCTTATCCGATAATGAATTCATGACCAATTATGATCTTGAATTTAATTTCTTAATATAAATGTATAAATGTAACTCTAAGTAAAGGAAATAAAAAATTCTGTGTTCTTCAATTTTCTGTTAAAAGCAGAGAAATTACAAAATTCGATTATGTCTTAAAAAGCACGTCTTCATATTTCATATTTGATAATCTAAAATTTAGATTTAATTTAATGACGAGTTGTTTAGAAGAATTCTAATAATTCTACAAATTCAAAATTAATATTCATGTTCAGTAAAAGATTTTTTTCAAGTTCTGTTATTATTTCAGTTCTGTAAAGCTACTAGCCTAATAATACATTCTAACAGAATTTTAATAGGACTTTCACAGAACACGCAAAATGAACGTTCAAATTCTCCGTAACAACCCTTTCCGATAAATGATTTTAAATCAAATCCTTTATTTAAAGAGTTTCAAATTTCAAGTCATTGTAGATTATTTTTTAGACAGATTAATTGTTTATCTTGGAGCAAGATTTTACATTACTTGCGCTGTCCTGAAAAAATGAGCAGTAAAGAAAGATACTTTAACCCATTACCTCCATGACGATGTCTATAGGCATCAAAAAAATAGATGAAAAGTATGATTTTTTTTCACTATGAATAAAGCTAAATCCCACCAAGTTGTTATGCAGCATTTACAGAATGGTATGTTAGCTTTCAAAAATTAACATAATTTAATAAATTTTATTAATTATTCTATTTTTAATATTTTTTTTACTAAAGCCCTGAAAATAGACCCATTTTGCGAAAAAAATGTAAAAATTTAAAACGGAAAAAAATAAAACATGTGTGAATCACATATTGTTATCAAAAGATGAAATAGTCGACAACACTGTTTCAACATAGTATTATATGCATAAGATGACCGCTGGATGTCACTAAAATCAGGTGATGCCTGCGCGCAACGCTTGGAGGTTAGCTGTGACAGTGTTTTCATATGTTTTTGGTTGGCTTGCCTTCAAATAATACGGTTTTGTTGTGTTTTTATGGGTGATTTTTATTAAAAATTATATTTAGCCTGCAGTTTTCGGATATTTTTAAACAGAGAATGTTGATGAACAGACGGACGAAGAGCTGATTGACGATGATTTGATGGCATATCACGACTTGACTGGAATCAGCCTTTGACATCCTCTGGTGCGAGTCGTAATACCTTGCGAATATCTATTTAAAATGCACCACCAGCCAAAAAATTAAAACTACAGTAAACTGTTGCGTTCCTGAACCGCTAAATGTGGTGCATAAAGATATGTACGAAAAGCTGAAGTCTTAAGCTTTTCAAGTGTTTTCATTATTCTTTGATGACGAAGTGATTCAGTTTATTCTTGAGAGGACGATCAAATACGCTCGATTTAAAACCAATACCGAATTC
The DNA here is from genome assembly GCF_061612785.1 of Hesperophylax consimilis. Taxonomy (NCBI): domain Eukaryota; kingdom Metazoa; phylum Arthropoda; class Insecta; order Trichoptera; family Limnephilidae; genus Hesperophylax; species Hesperophylax consimilis. The sequence goes on from NC_142852.1 coordinate 14,142,570, forward strand.
CAGTAAGATATATACAAATTGAAGCGTTTTCTTGGTTTCTGTGTTGACCGGCTACAATACATTGCCATCTACCACAGATTATTATTCGTCTGACCCGACCTTGGGTGTAAGCGTCATCAAAAAAGGAACCAACGTCCACATTTCGAGCTTATAAAGCGCTATATACATTTTTACGATAACAACAATCTAGATATAACCGCTGTCGGTTATACTTATACCTTAGCCATTCTGTAATGGCTAAGGTATGATAATGACTAACGTTCCATCTTTATTTGTATTTGATGTTTTTGCACACAAACTTTCCATCGACGAGCAAATGGTGCCATATTTCGGTCGACATTATTGCAAGATGTACATTAAGAATAAGCCAATCAAAGTTGGCTACGAGATTTGGTGTCTTGCTTCCTCCGAAGGCTACCTGTTTCCAAGCTATGCCATATTCCTGAGCATCTGATACATATGACCCCGTATTAGGTAAAAGATTATCCTTCGTACTGTCTATGATGGAATATATAGAGTTCCCCGCACGCCATGAGTTATTTATGGACAATTTCTTCACATCTCACCATTTGATGTGTATCCTGAAGGATAAGAGAATGTGCGCTACTGGCATATGTAAGCCAGTTCGCTTCCCTAACCTTGAAGCTTCAGGCAAGTTGAAGACAGGAAAGTAATTGCCTAAAGGTAACATTTTCTTCTATATTTCCCTTGCGCATAGCGAACATTTACGTAGCAGGTGAATTTGATGCGGTGGTAGACGTAGAAAGCCAAATCTTCATATGCCGTTGGTTAGGACAACCGTGAAGTAACAGTGGCCACGAACAATGATCGAATGGAGCCAGTAAGTCAAGTGCAGAGTTGGCAGAAATTGAAGAAAGACAAAAAAGGCAAAGTCTTGAAGGAAACATGCAAAAATAATCGGGTGCCCAGCGTGCCAACACGAAATTATAATTTGGGAATGGGTGGGATAGACCTCCATGATAATGGTATACAAAATTATCGGGTCAACATTCGGTCAAATAAGTGGTACTGGCCTTTATTTGCATCTTGCCCGAGCAGCATTCTTTTAAATGGATATAAGTTGCTATGCTTCTATAGGAAGTACGAGCATGATATGGGGAACCAGATGACTAGGCGACAGAGAAAACCTTCCCAGAAGGCATTCCGTGTGGAGGTTAACCGAACTCTTTTATTGTCTTTTGCAAATCAGGTCAATGCCTAATTCGGAGACTCTCGTGTGAAGGAAGATGGGAATCGTGTGCGTCGAATGCAAGAATTTCATTTGACATATCGTGGCGAATCTCGAATTCGTTGTGCTCTATGTAAAAAAAATCCAGCAGTCTATCGATGCCGGGCCTGCAACCGCGCCCTTCATTTTGACTGCTTCGAACGGTATCACTTAGAGAATAATTTGGTTAGTTTTCCTCATTCTAGAAGGTTTTTTCTAGTATTGAATTTTTTGTTATTTTGTGTATTTTCCATTAATAAATTGTATTTTCATTGAATTATAAACAATTGCAATTATTTTTTTTAAATTATCAATATAAATCATACAGCTTACTACATTTTACCCATACTTGACGTAAATTTTGCTAAGGGGGGTTACCTCCAAGCGTTGCGTTTAGGCATCAATTTTTTAGACGCTCCGGTGAGAGGGTGGGCGGGCGGAAAATTCTAAAACTGATTTTGGGCTCTCCTTTAAGTCTATACTATCGGGTTATAATGATGATTCAAGTTTATAAAAATAAAAAATAAATCATGGAGGTAATGGGTTAAGCTCGTTTTTGGAGGACAGCACTGTGTCTTAAAAATCTTTCTTGTTGTGATGGAATATTTCGATATTTTAAACTTTTTTATTTTTTAAATAATATTTTAGTCCAATGAATGGAGTAGGCTACGAATAAATATTTTATTGTCTACGGTCGCGCCGTTTTTAGTTTCCTCTATCCTCGTCGATGGTGTATGACGTACTTAAGAGTCGCAATTTTTCGATAGTGTAAATGTGTAGACATCAAAAAAATAAGACATCACCAAAAGGGTAGACACAATCTTCCTTAAAATCTACTTCAGTCCTGTTTTTTTTATCCTATACCTATACCCCCATCCTTCCCACACTCCTCAACATATCTTGTAATAAAATGACAACACTAATATTGTCGCACTGGAATAATTAATATTAGCAGAATGTTAACATTTTGCAAAGATTATATTCTTCCTAGTATGGCCCGTACATCACTCAATCCCTATCATCGCTATGAGAGAATATTCTTTACTCTAATATTCTATATTTCTCCATGGCGGAAGCACTTCTTGCAAGTAGTGATGGGAATGATCGAAATATTTATATATTCGAATGAATCGCTCGGAGTGCGGGAGCAATAGCTACGGACAGGGGCAAAAATTTTTCCGTCGGGGGGGGGGGGGGGGGGGTAGGATTCGAAAATAGAAACTCGAATATCAAGACTATTCCTATCGTTGTTTGCATATTCCGGTTGTAATTTATTTATTGTATGGCAATATTTTTGGTAAGCAGGTACTAGCGAAATTTCAATCACTAATTTTCATTCCTGGCAATGATTCCCTTGTTGTCTGCTAGCAACATTAGTATTATTCCTGTTAGCCACGAATTTCAAATATGTATGTATATGCAATTAACATTTTTATAAATAATTAATAAGATTCGAATATCTACATACGTACAATTAAAATAAATTATTATACAAGTTTTTTAAGTACAAAGTTTACTTATAGTACTATTTACTACAGAAAGCGTTTCATTTTAATTACTTACTAAGAGACACCAATGTTAATTTCATTCATGTTAATTTCAAATAAATTAAATATATTTGTTCGTAGCATAGGTAGCAGATATATTATGTTTATATGAACGAACACATGTCACTTGATGAGTTTAATATATACTGAATATTGTATACTGCCCGAAGAAGCTACGGTTGTAGTGAAACCCGATCAGCATTAAATATAAAAATGGTGTTTGCTAAGTTATTGGTTTATTTTATTTTAAATATACACAACCCGAATGTCCCGAATAGATGATACATAACCTAAAAATAACATAGGTAGGTATTAAACCTTCAATTGTGAAAAACTATCACCATGAAAATCTTTTACACATAAACTATACCTACTGGAAACGTAAATCGTCACCTAAAAGTATTAATTCATAATTTACAATTCACACACGAGGTTGATTATAACATCAACATGCTTCAGTAGGCAGCCAACAATGTACTTATAAAATATTTCGTTTGTCAAGCAATCCGAGATATTTTGACATCTGGAAATATAACCTCTCGAATGTGAGAATCGATTTGCGTTTTCGAACGAATTCTGACAGTTTGAAAACGATTGTCTCGGACTGAACATTCGAATGATTCCTGACATTTCAGAGCGATTGTCTCGATTCCACTTTCGATAACATTTGAAAACGATTATTTCGGACCGTGCATTCGAATTAATTCTGACCAATCACAACGCTTGGCTGGCATCGATTATTTCTAACCAATCACAGCGACGACTTTCGATGACGTTTCAAAACGATTGTCTCGGAGTTGCATTCGAATTAATTCTGACAATGAATCGAGATATTTCGAATGGTAAAAAAGATCGATTAAGCCATCGATGATTCATCGATTCCGCCCATCGCTACTTGCAAGTGATATTACTACAAAAAAATACTAACATACTGGGCTTATATGTTAATTAATTTGAAAGATTTATTATCAACTTTACGAATAAAAATTGTCTATGACTTCATTACTGTTCATTATTGTTGACACATGCTTTCTCAGCTTTCTTCACCTTCAGGCATTTCTTCCTGTTTCCAATCTCCGTTTTACACACGTTGTTTAATTTGTCATCTCATTCTTGTGATAGTTATTGGTGAGTTCTAATGCTTTAGAAAAGGAATCCATTTGGGGTTTTTAAGAAACATTTAGATAATCAAGACGTCATATTTCCTATTTTTATTATATAATTTTAAAGACATTGATAAAAATTATACCGGATTATAAAATTATGGACTTCTCGACTTATTATTTGGATAATAACGGAACGACAAAACCGATGGATCTTTATATATGGAGTCATCTAATCATTGACAACGATTTTGACAGAATATTCCAAGTGAAACAAAATATTCAAAGCTCATACAAATAAGAATTCCGTAACAACAATGTTCTGTTTCAGGTATATTTGTTTGGGCTTGAACTAATAACCAAACGCTACCACAGCAGTGACATGGATTTATTAAAGTCAGATACTGTTTCCATCAATACGGAACCAGGGCCCAAGGAAGAAGGTGGATGTGAAATGCCGCATACTGATATAAATTTTGACCTCTCAGATGTAAAGAAAGAATGTTTGTACAATTTAGAGAGTACTCGGACAGCCAGTTAGTTTCATGGCATATTTTATGAAAAATATTTAGATATTCGGAATACGAATCGGATTTGAATTGTCAGGCAGACGAGACATGAGCTTGTTCACAACGTCCTCTCTTTCCATAAATACGCCTATTTGGTATTTACTGTAAATGAATCTTTGCCGAAAACAGCCAAACTACAACACTCTTTGAACATAATTTTTTTCTCTTCTGAATACCGCGCAAGAGTCCCAACTGCTCCCAGCCTCGTGGAGCAATTGGGTATTTTGTAAGGCTGAAGGTAGTAGGAAGGAGATAGGCAAGTGGAAGGTGGGAAGATCCTGGCTATTCAGATCTGGTCACCAAACCCGGCCCAAGCCATTTCAATCGATGTTTTAGGTGTTAATGTAAATATTCTAATAATAAGTTTACTTTTTTTTTGTAAATGTTATTTGAAAATCGATGGTCAATGTACGTACTGATTTCTAGGTAGCATTTATGTGGAGACAGTTCCCATAAATACGGAACTTGGACCCCGAGAAGTAGATAAGGGGGGATTTCCTCATATAGAAATTGATATAGACCTTCCTGATGTTAATAAGGAATGCTTACAACGCTTTGAAAGAATTACCCAGACAGCAGGTAAAATCAGTTTTTTTCTTAAATTAACTAATTTGTGCCATCCTATTTTGTATGCATTTTCGGTACTGTTTAATAAATGTATAATTTGTAAATTTACCAACAGATCTGAAGACACATCCTGTGGAAAAACGATTCTCTTGTCCCCATTGTAACAATTCTTATTCTCACAAGTCAAATTTCAAAAGGCACTTACGCACTCATACTGGGGAAAAACCCTTTTCATGTTCTGAATGCAACTATTCATATTCTCGAAAGGAACATCTGATGAACCACATGCTAACTCATAGCGGAAATAAACCCTTTTCATGTTCCGACTGCAATTACTCATGTTCTCGAAAGGAAAATTTGACGAGACACATGCTGACTCACAGTGGAGAAAAACCCTATTCGTGTTCCCATTGCAGCAATTTATATTCTCAAAAGTCTCATCTGACGAGCCACATGCTGACTCACAGTGGAGGAAAACCTTTTTCATGTTCCGACTGTAATTATACATGTTCTCAAAAGGGAAATTTGACGAGACACATGCAGACTCACAGTGCACAAAAACCTTATTCATGTTGATTACAACTACCCATATTCTCAAATGGACATTTTAGGAAACAATTGCCTACCCACAGAGGAGAAAAACCTTCTTCTTGTGCCTGTATGGACCATCTAACGAGCCATATATTGGAGAAAAACCTTTTTCATGTTCTGACTGCAATTATTCGTATTCTCAAATGGAGATTTGAGGAACCACGTTTGGACATAATCTTTTTCATGTACCGAATGCAATTGTTCACTTCTCATAGAGTAAGGTATCTGGAGGTCAGTTTGTCTACGAGTGACGGATGTTCAATTCAATTCAATTTATTTATTCATTTCAAAAACATTAAAAAATTGTTAATTAATTAATTTCAATGCGTTTTTAAAATATTTTTATAATAAGAATTCTTAGATTAATATAAACAGTGTGTATGTCAACTAAACCAGCGATAATAGAGCTTGCCTTTAAAATGAAGCTTCATTGATGCAAAAAATGACGATATCCGAATTGATTCTGTTCAACAGCAAGATTGTTCTCCCCACAGACATGACCATTGGCAAGTTAGTTCTGCAGGCCGGGAGATAAAAGAGTCTATGTTGTCGGTGACGTAGATAACCATCGGGCACATAGAAATGAATGCTCTCCAGGATGACCGAGTTTTCAAACCATCCACGAATCAGTCTAAAGAAATGTGTAGCAATGCGCACATCTCTGCTGACCCGTAGATAGTTCATTCCGAGCATACCCAAAAGAAAGTCAGTGGGATAGAGCCACAGGTAGTAGGCATACTCCCTCGTGTAGAAAAATCTCAAGAATTTCTTCTGAACTCTCTCCAACATGAGAGAATACTTTACCTGGTGTGGACTCCAAATCACCGACCCACTTTTAAGTCTTCTCCTTACTAAGGAATTAAATAAAAATATAAGCACCCGGTTATCTCTAAAATTCCTTGCAGTGCGTAGAACAAAGTCCAGAATTCTAAGTGAAGTGCTACATGCCACCTCAATATGAGCATGAAATTTTGTAGCAGTTCCTTACTACCCGCTACATTTCAAGATTATTCGGAGTATGTAAACACTGAACTCTGGCAAGAAGATAGGAGACGGCAACTCGAGCGGGCCCGGTCTGGCAGTACCAAATCAGCCACCGCCGGGGACCGGCGCTTCTCAGGAAGACACAGCGAACGCTACAAACGACATTGGACGAACATTTCGTGACATCGATCTTCTGGTGAAGAATGACGCGGCATATTATAATCGTTTTGCTGGTCGTTGCTTTTCTCAACTAAATTTAACATCATGTAAAATGATGTTTGGCGCCCTCATCTCTTTATAACAGGTTAGAATACTTCACTTCACACACGTTTATGTTACTAATTTTGATCATTTTTAGTCACACCATTTATCATTGCTACCTATGTTTTAAAAAAATCCGTTGCGCAAGATCTTCGATCTCACGCACACGCCCTGAGATTAAAAATTCAATTATGTAAATTTAGAGTTCTCTAGTTTTGCTCTGGTTTTTGTACGCTGTGGAAATAAATGAAAATGTTGTAATTCATATCTCTTTGTATTACTTCATTTACATCATCATGGTTCCTATTGAGGGATTAAATCCCCTTATAATGGCGCTCCAACGTGATCTTCTCGGATATTTATTTTAATATTTTAATTAGGTTAGCATTTTGGCTTGGCATTTTTTTCGTGTGTGACATAGTATTTGGCCTGTTCTTCGTGTTTTATAATGTCGTTTGGAGTGTGTCTTCCTGGATTGCGTCGTCCCCTAGCTGAGTTTCTCAACTTACGCCGATTCTATTAATTACCACAACTTCAACTCACTTCATACACGAAGTTTGGTTTTTGACCAAATTTTATTATTTAAAATTCTTAACAATGGCCTCGACTCACCAGAGCTAATGAATTTAATAAATATTCATATTCCAACAAGATCAACACGGCAATCCCATTTGTTTCATTTACCTACATGTAGAACTAACTTAAGAAAAAATTCACCAATTCCACGTATATGTGCCCAATATAATACTAAATTTCAAAACATAGATATTTTTAGCAATACACTTCACAAATATCGATTAGAAGTAACTCGTACGATCGAAAATTAATACTATAGTATGGAATGTATCCAGAGCATCTCCTATCCTCATCCTAAATTCCTATTCCTCCCCTCCTCACCTAAAATATATATATATTTTTTTTTTTATATAATAAAACTGCATCTCCAATCAATATTAATATAGGAGACTTTTTTGGCTTGACTGTTTTTAACACGTATATATTTATATTTGTATTTTATGTATAAGCTGTTTGTCTCTTACCAATAAATAAATAAATAAAGCCGGATCTCGGACCCCGACAAGACGAAGCGGGGCTTACTTATATGAAAATCGATATAGACCTGCTGGATGTTAAAGAGGAATGTTTGGAACGCTTTGAAAGAATTACCAAGGCAGCAGGTAAAACCAATTTTCATGGTATACTTGAAAAATTTGGCCTCTCCTTTTTTTAACGTTTCTACGAACTTACTTCGCTTATTTACTTTAAGTTTAACTGAATCATTTTCACCCATGTTTTTTTTTCAAATTTGTCGACAGATCTTCAGACGCATTTTGTGGAAAAAGGATTCACTCCTCCCCATCGCAACTACTCCTCTCCTAAGTCAAATTTCGCAATGAACTTTCGCACACATGTAAGAGAAAAACCTTTTTCTTGTTCCAAGTGCAACTATTCAAATGCCCAAAAGCGAAATTTAAAGAAACACATGGTAATTCACAGTGGAGAAAAACTTTTTTCATGTACCCTGTGCAACTATGCGTGTTATCGAAAGGGTCAACTAAAGTTCCACATGCTGACTCACAGTGTGGTAAAACCTTTTGAGTGTTCCGTATGCAACTATGCATGTTATCGAAAGAGCGACCTAACGAGCCACGTGCTGACTCACAGTGGAGAAAAACCTTTTTCATGTTCCCTGTGCAACTCTGCGTGTTATCGAAAGGGTCAACTAAAGATCCATATGCTGATTCACAGTGGAGAAAAACCGTTTTCATGTTTAGAGTGCAACTATGCATGTTATGGAAAGGGTGAACTGAATAGGCACATGCTGATTCACAGTGGAGAAAAACCTTTTTTATGTTCCGCTTGCAACTATGCATGTAATCAAAGGGGTCAACTGAAGAGCCATATGCTGACTCACAGTGGAGAAAAACCATTTTCATGTTCCGTCTGCAACTATGCATGTTATGGAAAGGGTCAACTGAAAAGCCATATGCTGACTCACAGTGGAGAAAAACCTTTTCCATGTTCCGTGTGAAACCATGCGTGTTGTCGAAAGGGTCAGCTAAAGAGGCACATGCTGATTCACAGTGGAGAAAAACCTATTTCATGTTTGGAGTGCAACTATGCAAGTTTTCAACAGGGTAACCTGAAGAGACACTTGCTGACTCACAGTTGAGAAAAACCTTTTTCATGTTCCTTGTGAGACTATGCATGTTATCAAAAGGGCCAACTGAAGAGCCATCTCTCACTTCATAGGAAAACGTCTTTAATATTCCGTGTGCAACTTTACATGTTATCTGAAGTGCTACATGCTAACTCACGGTGGAGAAAAACGTTTTTCATGTCCCGTGTAAAACATTTCATCTTATCAAAACGTCCATCTAAAGACCCACATGCTGACTCACAATGGCGAAAACCTGTTTTATGTTCCAAGTGCACATATTTATGTTATTATAAAGGCAATCTGAAGCGTACGTTGAGTCACTACGGTGAAAACTTTTTCTTGTTCCTTGTTCATCTATGGATATTCTAAAAAGCCACACGCTGACTCACAATGGCGACAAACCTTTTTCATTTTTCAAGTGCACATATTCAGATTCTAGGAAAGGCCACCTTACCCCCCATATAGAACATTGGTTTCAACACGTGCTTACTCAGAGCGGAGAAAATACCTCTTTTCTTATTCCGAGTGCAACTATGCAAGTCAACAGAGGTGCGGGTCGCGATGGAACGTTTTTCCTTAGATCTGCTGCGTTGTCATTGTGTGTGCGGCTTACCATAATATTTAACCCTTTTTTCGCTGACGTTGCGAAAACGCAACAGTTTGGTTGCTGGGTCATATTTTGAGAACTTGATAAGGATTCACCATTATTCTTTCAGTTACTTATAGAAAAATTTTGACTTTACCGTAAGAACTTAACCACTGGAGCGACCACGCGATATAAATATTTTTGCCTCGATTGCTCGAGATATACAGACGATAATTTTTTTTTAATTTTTCGCCAACATTAAAAAAAAACATAACTTAGAATTTTTACATGAAGTCATACAAACTTATTATAGTGCTATATAGCCAATGAGTTAACCTGTATTTTAATGTTTGTTTCATTTTTGTAGGATTTATACAAAAAATATTTAAAAAATCGTAAAGTTTATAATCGTGTGAATCCTGCGTATTTTTTACATCGAAACTGCTGTGACAGGTACTTTTTCGAGTCAACATAAAATATTTTATATTTCTGTATGTTGTGTGTGGATTACTTGATAATAAATGATACATGTCTATGGAAAAAAGATGATTTATGATTTTAACCGAAAACAACTTTACAGAGATCGTGGATGAAAAAATATTTTAAAGAATTTGATCACGGACTGTCCAAATGTCAAGAACTAAATTACAATGTTAAGTACATTTAACACACTGAAATTGTATTAAATTAGAAAGATAATTTCATTGTCTACAATTACCACAACAATTATTATAATTTTTGCCTTTTTTAACTAATTGAATAGTATAATGCAGACAGTCTATTTTACAATGTCAAAATCGAAGCGCCGTTTTTTATATATTTGAGATCTAATACAGGATATTTATGACCATGTTTTTATATTGGATAGTAAAACAAAAAACAAGGTTTTTAATAAGATATATATCAAAGCAATACATATTACTAATCTTTCAGAAAATACTTTGTAAATTGCTTAAATTCCGTGTTATTTTGACATTTTTTCCTCCAGAATACGTGATTTGACAGCGTTTAAGCTCAATACACACCAGGTGAATTAACCTAGCAAAGTTGATGATGGTGATGAAACCTTTCATGTCAAACTTGTAGGAGCTTAGAACGGTAATTAAAATCTTTATATTATTGTAGAAAGCAATTACTTTGTGGTTTGACATATTTAATAAAATACTTTTAGTTTTAAAACCACAAGTAGTAATAATTTGTACCCTGAAGATGCTTGAGTAAAGCGAAACCGGTCGGTTGTAAAAATTATTTAAAACTCGTGGTTTTAAAACAAAAAGGTATTTTATTTTATTAAAATCTTTATGATTTTTATACCTAAAAGTTGGATTTTGAAAAAAAAACAGTTGGGAGGAAATAAATTATAGAACAAACAATTTATTTATTTATTACTTGCAATAAAAATAGTTAAATTTTTTATTGGAGTCATAAAATTTAAACTAATCAATATATAGTATCATTATGCTTCGTTCCAGAGATATACTCTTAGTATCGCCCTGGTGACAGACCGCCATTCAAAATTGAACATTGCTTGAAATGGTTTCATTATGTATAGTGACTAGATCTAAAATAGCCACTTTACTAGATATAGATAAATTGAAAAAACATATATAAAAAGACAAAAACAAAACAAGTAATGTGTACAATATACAGGGAAAAACGAAAATACCTATGCATTTTTCAATCATTGAAATATACATATTAAACGTTCAAATTGCTTGTCCGCAAAGCAACTGGGGAAAAAATAATAGAAATAAAACATGAAAATGATTTGAAAAAAATGGGGATTCAACTGTAGATAACTGAGCATTCTATTATAAACTTCCTGTATTGCAATAAATCATAATGGCAGAATTATTTAACACATTGCAATCATTGCAACTATATTATTCCCCTACAAGTCCCATTTCATTAATTATTTCTACCGATTTTGTTTACAAAAATCTTTCTAATTCTTTTTATTATCCAAATTATTTTAACACCAAATTTTACTGCTCTAAATGTATTTATTACCAAAACCATTTTAATTATTTTAACATCAAACCTTATCATTCTAAATGTTTTTTTTTTACCCAAATTATTTAAGTTATCTTATCATAAAATTTGATTGTTTTAAATGTTTTTATTACCCAAATTATTTTAATTATTTTTCCATCATTTTCTATTATAACCCAAATTATTTTAATTATTTTTCCATCATTTTCTATTATAACCCTAATTATTTTAATTATTTTTCCATCATTTTCAATTATAACCCAAATTATTTTAATTATTTTTCCATCATTTTCTATTTTAACCCTAATTATTTTAATTATGTTTCCATCATTTTCTACTATAACCCAAATTATTTTAATTATTTTACCATCATTTTCTATTATAACCCAAATTATAACCCAAATTATGTTTACATTTTTACCTTCAAATTTTATTGTTTTAAAGGTCTTTCAAAGTATTTTAAATATTTTTACTTCAATTTCTATTTTTCCAATGGTTTTTATTACCCAAAGTATTTTAACTATTTTACCATAAAATTTTAATATTTTAAATGTCTTTACTACCCAAACTATTCTGATTATTTTATCATCAAATTCTATTATTCTAAATGTTTTTATTACTCTAATTATGTTAATCACTTTACCATAAAATATTATTGCTCTAAAGGTTTTTATTATCTAAAGTTTTTTAATTATTTTACCAACAAATATATACCTTTAAAGGTTTTTATTATCCAAAGTATTTTAAATTATGTTACCATCAAATTTTATGGTTTAAAAGGATTTTATTATCCAAAGTACTCTAATTATTTTAGCATGAAATTTTATGTTTCTAAAGGTTCTTATTATCCAATGTATTTTTATTATTATTCCATCAAATGCTATTGTTTTAAATGTTCTAATTATCCAAAGTATTTGAATTATTTTAACATCAATTTTTATTGCTCTAAAAGTTTTTATTACCCAAATTATTCAACTTATTTTTCCATCAAATTAGATTGTACCAAAGGTTTTTACTATCCAAAGTATTTGAATAATTTTACTGTCAAACTTTATTGTTTTAAAGGGTTTTATTATTCAAAGTACTTAAATTATTTTCCTTTAAAATTTTATCCTTTTCAAGGTTTTTATTATCCAAAGTATTTTCATTATTTTACCATCAAATTTTATGGTTTTAAAGGTTTCTATTATCCAAAGTACTGTTATTATTTTACCATCAAATTTTACTGTTATAAATATTTTGTATTATCCAAAGTTTTTGAATTATTCTACCATCAAACATTAAGGTTTAAAGGGATTCTATTTTACTATCCACAGTATTCTAATTATTTTACCATGAAATTTTATGTTTTAAAAGGTTTTCATTATCCAATGTTTTTTTATTATTATACCATCAAATGCTATTGCTTAAAATGTTTTAATTATCCTAAGTATTTGAATTATTTTACCATCATTATTACCATACTACTTTATTGTTCTAAAAGTTTTTATTATCCAAATTATTCAACTTATTTTTCCATCAAATTATATTGTACCAAAGGTTTTTATTATCCAAAGTATTTGAATAATTTTACTGTCAAATTTCGTTGTTTTAAAGGTTTTTATTATTCAAAGTACTTAAATTATTTCCCTTTAAAATTTTATGCTTTTCAAGGTTTTTATTATCCAAAGTATTTTCATTATTTTACCATCCATTTTTATGTTTTTAAAGGTTTCTCTTATCCAAAATACTGCTATCATTTTACCATCAAATGTAATTGTTTTAAATATTTTTTATTATCCAAACTCTTTGAATTATTTTACCATCAAATTTTATGGTTTAAAAGGATTTTATTTTATTATTCAAAGTATTCTAATTATTTAACCATGAAATTTTATGTTTTTAAAAGTTTATATTATCCAAAGTATTTGATTAATTTTACTCTCAATTTTTACTCCTATATTACTCATTATTTACCACCACTAGCAAAATGTGTGAACTTTGTATGGATCAACTTATGTAACTTCGCAACCGCAACATGATCACTCAACTTAATATTGATACAGAAACATTTAACAACTCAGAACACACTTTTGACAAAGCGACAGAATGTAATTCTCTGTTCACAGAACAACACAACTTAAACATAATTTCCCAAAACATTAGAAGTATTCGAAAGAACTTCGATAATTTCTCGATCCTCTTAAACGAAATAAACATAAGCTTCGACATTATTATCTTGACTGAATGCTGGTTAGATGATTCGTACACAAACCTAAACTTAAAAGACTATACAACTCTCCATTCCACTAAACATCTAAATCAAAACGACGGTGTAGTAATCTTTGCCAAAGATTCACTAAACCCATCAATAACAGAAATCAACCTAACCGAAGCAAACTGTATCCAAATCTCGCTCGGAACAGACATCTCCATATTTGCCGTCTACAGACCCCCATGCTATAACAATCTCTCACCTTTTTTCAACTCCTTAAATAAACTTCTCGAAAAAAATAAAAAAAACACAACAATTAATTATTGCAGGGGATATGAATATTAACTTACTAAACGGGCAACCAATAACCACAGAATACTTAAGTCTACTTACTCACTATGGATTAAATTCGACAATCAACTCACCAACAAGAATTACTTCAAACTCTGAATCCTGTATTGACCATATATTTGTTAAAACTAGGAAAAAAACATCTTCATCCATTATTCGATCAACGGTCACAGATCATTTCACTACTATACTAAGCATACATCATAACGAGAAACAAAAAGATGAAAAAAACAACTCCGTACAAGACAAAATTAATTTTAAGGGCCTAATAGAGGACATACATAAGGAATCTTGGTCAAATGTAATAAATGAACCCGACCCAAACAACGCGCTGAACACATTTATGAACACAGTTGGAACCTACATTGCTAAACATACAACAAAAAATACCCCGAAAAACTACTCACATAAAGAAAAAAAAATAACACCCTGGATCACGAAAGGATTAGTAAACAGCATTCATAAAAGAGACACAATGCACATGCAAGTGCGCAAAAACCCATATGACGACAAACTAAAAAATAATTACCTGCTATATAGAAACCTTTGTAATAAATTAATCAAACAAGCCAAATACAAGTACTACAAAAAAGAAATAAAATCCGCCAAAAATGATCCCAAAAAAATCTGGAAAATCGTCAAAGATATTACTTTCTCCAATCCGAAAAAAGACTCGAAGATCAAAGTACTGTTAATAAATGGAAACAAAACCCTTACAAAAAATGAACCTGGTAAAATAGCTAATTTTATTAACTCCCAATTTGCAAAAGTCGGATCTAACTTAGCTGAAAAAATTCTTCTTAAAAACGGCACAACAGAAGACTCTTTAACCAAACTATCCTCTACCATACAACCAAATCATTCGTTCTATGCTCACAAAATAACTAAAAAGGAAATCTCAGATTTAATTACTTCTCTCAAACCAAATTGCGCTGTGGGCCCAGATAACCTCTCCAATCATATACTGATTAGTCTCCGAGAACATATACTTATACCACTTCAACATATTTTCAACCAAAGTTTCAGCCTCGGCATTGTCCCCGATCACCTAAAAATAGGTTATATTACTCCAATACATAAATCGGGAGACAAAACGCTTATCTTAAATTACAGACCAATCACTCTGCTAAATTCGCTATCGAAACTACTAGAAAAAACTATGAAAAAAAGACTGCTCGCATACCTTGATAAACACAAACTGATCTCCACCCGTCAATTCGGGTTTAGAGCGAAAATGGGAACAGAAGACGCCTTATCGGAACTAACCACCTACACAGTGAAAAACCTAGATGGCGGTTCAAAGGTGTTAGGAGTGTTCTTAGACCTAGCAAAAGCTTTCGACACCATCTCACACAAATTACTCCAACAAAAACTCAAAAACATTGGCATAACAGGTCCACCACTAAAATGGTTCATTAGCTACATTGAAAATAGACAGCAAATTGTAAAAATAAATAATCAAGAAAGTGACAAAGTAGGCAACAGGTATGGAGTACCCCAAGGCAGCGTCTTGGGTCCCATACTGTTTCTCATCTACATTAACAGTCTAACTGAGATAAGCCTAGGGAACATAGAGTACAAAGTAATCAGTTATGCAGATGACACTGTAATTTTATTCAAAGCCCAATCATGGGAAAACGTCTTCAAACACACGGAAACAGGGATGACTGAAGTAAATAGATGGCTAATAAATAATCTACTGACACTTAATATTTCTAAAACTAAATACTTAACTTTCAGTAAAACATTAGCTGGTCAGCCAGATAGTCACCCACAACTTCATCTTCACCCCTGCACAGTTACCTCATTAACTAACTCACGCTGTGTTTGTGACAAAATTGATTATGCGCAAAATATTAAATATCTCGGTTTAACTGTTGACAATAACTTAAAATGGGATCTCCAAATCAACCTAATTACAAAAAAAATACGGAAACTCTCTTACATCTTCAAAACAATTCGAAACATTATGTCACTACCTCAGCTAAAAACTATATATTTTGCACTCTGTCAAAGTATTCTTATGTATGGTATTTCAGTATGGGGAGCAGCAGCAGAGACTCATCTCAAATCACTTAAAATTAATCATAAAACAATAATCAGAATTATGTTTAGAAAGCCTTATCAACATCCGACAGAACAGCTAATGATCAACAATAACCTATTAGACATAAATAAACTGTTCGTAAAGAAGATCATCTACAAAAACTGCATAAAAATATCACCACACTTCATAACTCACTCGCAAAACACAAGAGCAAACACACACAATCAATTACAAGTACCATATATCAAATCAAATTTTGCAAAAAAACATGAATCTTACTTGGCACCACATATATTCAATAAGTTTGTAGCCCAAACAAAGACCTACGTCGCATCTAATAATTTGAATTGGGTATTCAAAAGATTTTTAAACTGGTTGAATGTCAAAGAAAGAAGAGAGATAAGTAATATTCTTAATATCTAAAATTATATTTTTCCTTTTTTCTACTCTGTTTTTAATTTCTGATTCTCCTCTTATTTTATTATTATTATTTTTACTATAATATATATATTTCTTTTTTTTTTTCATTTTTTACCACTTATTTGTTTTTATGTAATTAGAAATTGTTAGTTACCAGCCTCAGAACAGACTTTGTCTAGTGAGGAGGGTAAGGAGAAAAATCATGTATGTACATAAATAATAATAAATAAACGCCCGGGTTTCCGGCACTGAAATTTAAAAATTAAAAAAAAACATACATAAAGTATCCTCGTTGCTCACTCCGTGGTCGACGTCGCTCGCGTCATCGTCCACGTCGCTTGCGCGGCTATCCTTCATGTCCGTTTCTGAAACAACAGAAATCACAAATTAATTTAATTTAATGTCTATTTTTCAATTACGGTCCGCACCCGGTAGAGTGTTTTAAAAAATAAACTCACCATTTCCAAACGCAGACACTTCTTGGTAGAGTGGGACGTCCATCCACAACTCGCTATCATCACACTATTATAGATATTATCTACCGTCGTACCGTCTAGAATACAGTGATACACGCTCCACGTTAAAATTGCCTAAACGATAAGGATTTACAAGTAAATCTAGTACAACGTTATAATAATTGAAATCACTTGGTGTTCGACGTTTACAGTCAGTTAGATTTGTGAAAAAAAGTGTATAGTAAGCTGTGTAGTGATTAATAAAATAATTATAAAAACATTTCTTACATCTTAAACAGACTAAACACGCAGGCGCTAAGATCAAGTGTTGTCATTATATCGCCATTGGTCGTAAATGTCGTCATCTATCTCGCTATTGGCCGAAAGTGTCTGATTTTGGAACTGTGCCCTACGGATTGCGGCAAACAGGCGCTAGTCTGACAAGAGCAACTTATCTACTTATCAACTAAACATAAATAAATAAAAATTATAAATTTTATTACTATTCATCGTCATGAAAAAAACACGCATAATGTTTAATTGTGAAGGATGCCAGCTACAAGCAAAAAATAATGATGTAATGACATGATGTCAATGCTCGCTGAGTTATCATTTCCAATGTCTGGGAACAACGAAGGATAATTACCTGAAGCAATCTAAGAATTACAAAGCAACTTGGAAGTGCCCAGAATGTAAGGTGAAACAGCGGTCTACAGGAAGTAATGCGGAAACCCCTGTTCGCGGTAATAGTTCCACTGCACATAGTACGACCCTAAGTGATGAATCTAAATTAATGATGTCTCATATAGACCGTAAGTTAGATGACGTTTTAAAAAATCTTAAAAACGAGCTATTTGTATACCTCAACTCACAAATAGTGGAAGAATTAGGGGACATCAAGACAAAGTTAGGTCATTTCGATGAACTCAAAACATCCCTAGAATTCTTCTCCACGGAGTATGACAGACTTAACAAAATATGCAAAGAAAATGAAGCGGAAATTAAAAAAACGTTATGCTGCTAATTTTCGTCTACAACAGAGCCAAGAGGTACTTATGAATAAATTTAATGATATCGAGCAGACGAACAGGAACTTCAATGTGGAGATCCAGATGGTTCCTGAAAAGAAGGATGAAGTTATCAAGACGTCAGTGCTAAAATTGTGTACTGCTGTCAACTACACATTAAAGGAAGATGATATTAAGTCCTGCCACCGAACACCTCATCATCCGAATGCCGTTCCAGGTTCTCGACCTAAAAATATTATTCTAGCTCTACCCAGCCCTCGTATACGTGACGAACTACTATCAGCAGTGAAAGCTTTTAATCGTAGGAATGCTGATAACAAATTGAATCGCCAACATCTTGGATTCCCGGACTCTTCCCCCATTTATGTATGCGAACATCTATCTCCACACAACAAGGATATACACGCAGCTTCTAGGCGCGCCGCCAAAGATCTTCGCTACAAGTACGTGTGGGTCAAGCATGGGCGTGTTTATCTAAGAAAAGATGACACTTCTGCTTCAGTGCTAGTAAAAAACAAGGATTCACTCCTTAAACTATCTCAGTAATCCTCCGTGTTTTAACCGATTGTACACATAATATATGTCTTATAAAATACAAAATGGATCCGAAAATTTTCTACCAAAACGTTAGGGGAATTAAAACTAAAACAAATGACATAAAAAATGAAGTTATAATCAATAATTACGATGTAATCTGCTTCTCTGAAACTTGGTTAAATTCATCAATATTCAATAATGAATTGTTTGACGAGCGTTACCTGGTTTTTCGGAGAGATCGGGAATCCACTAACTCTACATCTAGAAAAGGTGGGGGGGTATTAGCAGCAGTCAATAAAAAAATAATAACAATTCATAAATCATCTTGGGAAAGTGGTGATGGAGATTTATGGTTAATGATAAAACCGCATGAAAATTCGAACTCATTCATCTACATGTGTGTACTATACATTCCCCCTAATCTATCTGTCGATGATTACTGTAATCGAATCAAAAATATTCAGGATATTTATTTGCAACACATTAATCACAAATCTCAATTTATAATCATTGGTGATTTTAATCAACCTGAAATTAAATGGACACCTGACAAAGCATATTATAAAAAAATACTAGCTCCATCCAATTACTCTAGTCACAAAGCTCACTGCCTTGTCAATTTGATCTCAGTGTGTAACCTTCACCAATTGAATTATTTACTTAACAAAAATTTTAATATTCTCGACCTTGTTCTATCCGATAAAACCAATATTAATGTTTCTGCCACAGCTAACTTATCAAAAATCGATCATCGTCATCCCTGTTTTGAAATAAATGTAAATTTAGAAAAAATGCAATACTTACAAGAAAAACACTCTCCTGTCAAACATAACTTTAAGAAAGGTAATTATGAAGGATGTTGTCAGGATCTAACAAATGTACATTGGATCTCACTTTTCAGCAACTGTCATCTCAACAATAAGGTACAGTTATTCTACAATATTCTATGGGAAATTATAGATAAACACATTCCAAAAAAAAAAACTCACATAAAAAATCACTATCCCAATTGGTTTAGCGAATCTCTAAAAATGCTCCTCAAAGAGAAAAATAAGGTTAGACTACGGGCTAAAAAACACAATAACCCAAGAGACCATGCCGAGTTTGCTACTCTTAGAAAAAGATCAAAAAAAATACTTAAAGAATGCTACAC
Source organism: Hesperophylax consimilis (assembly GCF_061612785.1). NCBI lineage: Eukaryota > Metazoa > Arthropoda > Insecta > Trichoptera > Limnephilidae > Hesperophylax > Hesperophylax consimilis. The sequence goes on from NC_142852.1 coordinate 14,162,344, forward strand.
AACCTATATTAACCTAGTTGAGCAAGGGATAAAAGATAATGTAAAGACTTTCTGGGCGTATTCTAAATCATTGCGTAATACAAATACTATTCCAAAAATAATGTATATGGATTCAATGTCTGCAAATAATGGACAGCAGATTGCCAACATGTTCTCTAATTATTTTGGATCAGTTTATACTCGAATCCCACATCAAATACTTTCGGACTAAATGCTGCTCTATTCAACCAATTTAGTCTTAGTAAACTTAATGTAAGCATGGGATCAATCAAATCCTGTTTAGAAAGAATTGATATACATAAAGGCCCAGGACCAGACAAAATACCTCCCCTGTTTGTAAGATGTTGCTCTAGCTCGTTGATTAAGCCACTTTTCATTATATTTAACGAATCATTATCTACAGGAACTTTCCCAGATTTATGGAAAAATGCACATATTGTTCCAATACATAAATCTGGTGATCAGTCTTTTGTGAAAAATTATCGACCAGTCAGTATTTTATCATGTTTTGCAAAAGTCTTCGAATCTAAAATGTATAATTTCACCACTCGTTGGTCAGAAGCAAATTGGAATATGGTAGTGTTATCTGGAACTCAAACTACTTGAAATATTAAAAAACTATTGAATCTGTACAAAAAAAAAATTCTAAGATTGTTATCGTTTAAACTTGGACTAAGTTCCGTACTGCAGTCTTATGAGGAACGACTCCAATACTTTAACTTTACGACCCTGGATAAAAGAAGACAATTTGCTGACTTAATGTGTTTACACAAAATTATTCATGACAAGCTTGAAGCAACTCATTGTGTGAGCAATATTCTTATTGAAGTTCCGAATAGACGTAATCTAAGGAATCATAATATATTCCATAAGAACAATATTGCATACTTCAATCCATTATCTAGAAGTTGTCGTCTGTACAATTCTATTGAGTGTAACTACATAGATATATATGCAAATAGTCTCACTTATTTTAAAAAGCAAATTAGCAATAGATTGTGAATGTTTGTTGTTTTTTTTATATAAACTCTATTTGTTTTCTGTTTTATTTTTGTTTCTTTTGTTTTTTTGGATCATATATTTATCTGTATGTTTTGTTTTTGATATCTCTATTTTTTGCCTTTGCTCACGTTTTGCTGTTTATATATTTTTTTGTTAATACATAGTGTATAATGACACTTAATCTGTGCATGATGTGAACATTTTTAAGTGGACTGTTGACATATACGTTTTTTTTTTGTAGCGCTTATCTAATGATTTTTTTTCATGTTAATAGTCTGTAAATGTTCCTAAACAATAAAAAAATAAATAATACCTATATGTATTTCAGTTTGTGACAGTGATAAGGCTACGGCCTGGTTGAGAGATAGTGTCCATTTAGATCTTCATAATGTATGTATTTCAGTTTGTGACAGTGATAAGGCTACGGCCTGGTTGAGAGATAGTGTCCATTTAGATCTTTATAATGTATGTATTTCAGTTTGTGACAGTGATAAGGCTACGGCCTGTATGAGAGATAGTGTCCATTTAGATCTTTATAATGTATGTATTTCAGTTTGTGACAGTGATAAGGCTACGGCCTGGTTGAGAGATAGTGTCCATTTAGATCTTTATAATGTATGTATTTCAGTTTGTGACAGTGATAAGGCTACGGCCTGTATGAGAGATAGTGTCCATTTAGATCTTTATAATGTATGTATTTCAGTTTGTGACAGTGATAAGGCTACGGGCTGGTTGAGAGATAGTGTCCATTTAGATCTTCATAATGTATGTATTTCAGTTTGTGACAGTGATAAGGCTACGGCCTGGTTGAGAGATAGTGTCAATTTAGATCTTTATAATGTATGTATTTCAGTTTGTGACAGTGATAAGGCTACGGCCTGTTTGAGAGATAGTGTCCATTTAGATCTTTATAATGTATGTATTTCAGTTTGTGACAGTGATAAGGCTACGGCCTGTTTGAGAGATAGTGTCCATTTAGATCTTTATAATGTATGTATTTCAGTTTGTGACAGTGATAAGGCTACGGCCTGTTTGAGAGATAGTGTCCATTTAGATCTTTATAATGTATGTATTTCAGTTTGTGACAGTGATAAGGCTACGGCCTGTTTGAGAGATAGTGTCCATTTAGATCTTTATAATGTATGTATTTCAGTTTGTGACAGTGATAAGGCTACGGCCTGTATGAGAGATAGTGTCCATTTAGATCTTTATAATGTATGTATTTCAGTTTGTGACAGTGATAAGGCTACGGCCTGGTTGAGAGATAGTGTCCATTTAGATCTTTATAATGTATGTATTTCAGTTTGTGACAGTGATAAGGCTACGGCCTGTATGAGAGATAGTGTCCATTTAGATCTTTATAATGTAAGTATTTCAGTTTGTGACAGTGATAAGGCTACGGGCTGGTTGAGAGATAGTGTCCATTTAGATCTTCATAATGTATGTATTTCAGTTTGTGACAGTGATAAGGCTACGGCCTGGTTGAGAGATAGTGTCAATTTAGATCTTTATAATGTATGTATTTCAGTTTGTGACAGTGATAAGGCTACGGCCTGTTTGAGAGATAGTGTCCATTTAGATCTTTATAATGTATGTATTTCAGTTTGTGACAGTGATAAGGCTACGGCCTGTTTGAGAGATAGTGTCCATTTAGATCTTTATAATGTATGTATTTCAGTTTGTGACAGTGATAAGGCTACGGCCTGTTTGAGAGATAGTGTCCATTTAGATCTTTATAATGTATGTATTTCAGTTTGTGACAGTGATAAGGCTACGGCCTGTTTGAGAGATAGTGTCCATTTAGATCTTTATAATGTATGTATTTCAGTTTGTGACAGTGATAAGGCTACGGCCTGTTTGAGAGATAGTGTCCATTTAGATCTTTATAATGTATGTATTTCAGTTTGTGACAGTGATAAGGCTACGGCCTGTTTGAGAGATAGTGTCCATTTTGATCTTTATAATGTATGTATTTCAGTTTGTGACAGTGATAAGGCTACGGCCTGGTTGAGAGATAGTGTCCATTTAGATCTTTATAATGTATGTATTTCAGTTTGTGACAGTGATAAGGCTACGGCCTGTTTGAGAGATAGTGTCCATTTAGATCTTTATAATGTATGTATTTCAGTTTGTGACAGTGATAAGGCTATTTTGAAAATAACTTTGATTTTACTGCACTTAACTTACTGTCAAGTAGTGTGGGCCGATTTTTTTTCTTCAGAATTCCATTTGACGCTACTTATAAAAAGTTGTCTTTGTATCTAAAACATCAAAATATTATAATTTTAAAAATATATCTTTTATATCTTAAGGCTCCACTTTGCCTTTAAAGTTTGAGAAAATATGCTAAAAATTAGTTTTTTTCAGTCTCATTATAAAGTATTCTGAATCAGTTTAATCATGTGCATTTATGAAATCTTCTTTAATAAAGTATGTAGCTTTACTGTATAAAACTAGAATCTATTATTTTTGTAGTAATACGACACAAAAAAGTTCCCGCCCGCAGTTCCTAGCCTCGCCGTCGCACTGGCTGCGCGCTTTACTCGCCGTTCTGTATTTGCCCTAGGGCCTAGGCCTTAGTCAGTCGACCAACTGCTTTCGAAGGGAGAGGTCATGCGTATTTTTTTGGTAATACAGTGTAAAATTGAGCAAAATTAATACTAGGCAGTTAATCACGTGCCCTATTATTGGTACTTTTAAGGTGCTTAAAGTCAATGTGTTGCCCACGTACGAAAACATATTGAAGTGTTGTGAGTGGGGGCGATCGGAGTGGAAATCTATCCATGGCCCCAAAGACCCTCCGTTACGTGATATTGTTGTGAAGGTAATTTCAAGTATTTTAGAAATATGGGAAAAAGCTTCTTTGCCAACTATTTCGAAAGAAAGAATGCGAAAATTATTAAGGTTTATCATCTTAAGTATAAATTCCTGTTGAAGACAGAAAAGAACAAAAGAAATACAGATTGTTTCGAAAAAAAAGTATCTCAATTTATAGAAACAAGCTCCCGAGTATTCGATATTTGTTCTTGTAAATGTAAAGACAATTATTGTACTTGTTCGAAAGCAAGGAAAGTTTCCCTTAAAGAAAAACAGTTTTTGGAAGACCAAAGAGGTGAGAGAAAAAAATTCATCGGCAGTGTTGATACACCGACTACGAAACAAACGGAAAAATCTATGAAGAGAAAGAGAAAAGATATCACTAAAATAAAAGACCAGGTGTGTGAAAAAAAGAATTTGTAGACACTGTATCATTATCTTCCACTTCAACATCAAAATCATCTTCTCCGATCGCAAAATCAAGTGGGCTACTTAAGACTAATACCACTGCTTTTCCGACGACCAGCAAATCTCCATCTTTTACAGTTCTCTCCAAGATCTGTGACAGGTTCAGGATATCGGATCGAGCTGGTGCAGCAATCGCTTCTGCCGTCTTAAATGATTGCAACATAATAACGCAGGATAATACTAATAAAGTAATAGATAAAACTAGACTGCGTCGCGCACGTCTACGTACCAGATCTATCTATACTCATGAAATCAAAGACTTGGGATAAAGTAAGTGGATTACTTTTTGATGGTCGAAAGGACAAGACTTTGGTTAATATAAAAAAGGACAGAAATATCATAAAAGCACGGTACTTGAAGAACACGTATCGTTAATCATGGAACCAGGATCTCATTTCTTGACCCATATTACCCCTAGGTCAGGCACTGCCGTTAATATAACCAAAGCAATTATAGAATACTTTGCTTGTCAAAACATTTCACTTGGCCATTTAAAAGCAATTTGTTGTGATGGTACAAATTTTAACACGGGAACAACTGGTGGTGTGATTCGAATGATGGAGAGACACTTAAATCGTTCAGTACAGTGGCTGATCTGTCTTTTTCATTGAAACGAGCTGCTTCTACGCCATTTGATTATTAAGTTGGATGGCACAACTACTGGACCTCATGCTTTTTCCGGCCCTGTAGGTTCGGCTCTTCATAATTGTCATAATTTGCCGGTTCAATCTTTTATAAATATCGATGTGGAGTACTCGACCGATGTCCTGCATGCTGATTTAAGCACCGATCAAAAATACTTGCTCGATATTTTCAAAACAGTTTCCAGCGGACGTTGTCATCCTGATATTGCCAGAAGAAACCCAGGATTGATGTCACATGCACGATGGCTTACTACAGCGAGTCGTATCCTACGACTGTATATTGGATGCGCAACGCCATCAGAAAATCTGGTCATATTAACCACATTTATCATAAGGGTATATATTATGTTCCCATGTGGTTTGATATAAAACTATATGGGTCGTGCAAAGATGGTGCGAGGCATATTTATAATATGATAAACTATTCGCGCTATCTTCCGGACGAATTTGACCGGTCAGTGGTTGAGTGGGCATAGCGCTTGGGTCTCACCCGAGCGTCGCGTGTTCGATTCCTCGGCTGGCTAAGTCCCCCATCACAACACAAGCAACATTTTCGGCTTTCTGTGGTGGTAGTAGGAGATTTTCAAACATTGTTGGGTTATTCGTAACCCGGGAATGTTTGTCTTTCTTTAAAAAAAAAAAAAAATTAAAAGCCATCATTTATCACGTAATACAGCGAAATGCTTACTACGCTCATCCGGAAAATTAACTCTTATCAATGATAACCGATGAATCGCCTATCATCAAAGAACTTGGGATAAGACGTTTGTTGAAAGCCAGAGAGTTTTCCCGGACAGAGCTCCGAACATTTAAAGTACCAACATTGAATTTTAACACACAATGCTATATTGATATGATATCTTGGCAAGATACGCCGATCACATATCCTCCCATTTTAGAAGATGTAACAAAACAAGACCCGGAGGATCTTAACCTAACTTCAGAAATCAGTTCCATTTTCATAAAATTTGAGGGATTCCCCTGTCACACACAATCGGTAGAACGCTGTGTGAAGGTTGTAACTGAAGCATCTTCGAAAGTGTGTGGCAAGAAGAACAGGGAAGGCCTTATTACTACCACCATAATCTACAGAAAAAATATGCCAAAAAATTAATTAATTAATTAACTAATCGTGATTCCATACCGGAATAATTGATTTCGTTTATTTCTATACGATATCTGTAATATTTATGAGTTAAATTCTTAATGTTGAAACAGCATTTAATACTAAATAAATTATTGTGAAAATTGTAATTATAACTCTTTCATTACCTTATCACTTGGGAATAATTCACAAAAAATGTATTTTAATCAATTTTCGATCGCAATGTGGAACCTAAAAATGATAACATTCAACGACTTTTTAAAATTTTTTATTAACAATAAAGACATAAGACAACTTTTTATCGGTAGCGCTTATTAAAATAAGCCAATTTTCCAATCCTCCCCCTAAAACTAAATCTCTTTTAAAAAAACTCCCTCCAACTCCCTGGTGGGATGAGGAATGTTCCAAAGTAGTAAGAATTCGGAAAGCTAAATCTCTTTCCTATCGTTACAATATGACTATGGAGAACTATCTTATATACAAAAACGCTGAATCCAATGCCAAAAGGGTATTGAGGTCAAAAAAAAGATCCGGGTGGTACAACTTTTGCAGTTCAGTATCTCCGAACACTCCAATTTCGGAAGTTTGGTCTATGATCCGAAGATTTCGATCCTCCTTCAGTTCACCATCTCCTCGAGCGTCCCATTCTAAATGGATAGATGAATTCTTGGACAAAATTGCCCCCCCTTCTGTTCCTAACTTAGATGAAATAACGCCCATCTATAATACTCCCATGTCTAATCATTGGCTAGACTCTCCATTCACCTTAATTGAGCTAAAAAATGGTTTATCAACAGTCAAGGACTCATCTCCAGGCAGAGATGGTATACCTTACAGCATAATCAAAAATAGTAATGATAATGTTCTAAACCACTTCTTAAGCATCTTAAATAAAATCTTCCAGACTGGTATAATGCCTGATGACTGGAGTTCTCAAATAATCATCCCTATTTTAAAAACAAACAAATCTCCAAATTTTGGATCCAACTACAGGCCAATCGCTCTTTCATCCACCCTCAGTAAACTTTATGAAAAATTAATTAAAAACCGATTAGAATTTTTTGTCGAGAGTAAACAGCTTCTCTCTCCATCTCAATTTGGATTTAGGAAAAAAAAATCCACTCAGGATAACCTTGCCATCATCAGCACTGATATTAATTTATCAATTTCTAAACAGGAAGTTTGTCTTGCCGTCTTTATAGATATAGAAGGCGCCTTTGACAATGTTTCCATCCCAATCCTGAAAAAAAAACTTCTAGGCCTTGGCCTTCCCCCCATGTTTGTCCAATCTATTATTAATCTATTTCTAGATAGAAAAATTTTCATTGAACTTCCAGATATTTCTCCTCAAAGTAGGTCTATTTGGAAGGGTTTACCACAAGGCGATGTATTGTCCCCCTTACTGTATAATATATACACATATGATATGCATGTCACTATTCCCCCACAAATAAAAATTATCGAGTTCGCAGATGACATAGCTTTCTTCTTATCATCCAAAATCATCCCTCTTGCCGTCAAATATCTTAACGAAGCCATGAATGCCCTTTGCACATGGCTCACGTTACATGGTCTTGAACTTTCAATCCAAAAGACTCAGTGTGTCACCTTCTCAAACCGCCATAAAAACCCCCCCGTTCAAATTTTATTTAAAAATTCTCCAATCCCCAACGCTTCTGAAGTAAAATTTTTGGGAGTAACATTTGATAGGAAACTTAAATGGTCTTCCCATATTAATAATTTAGTTACTAAATGCGAAAAAAAATTAAATATCATCAGATCATTATCTGGCGTTTGGTGGGGAGCTCACCCTACTTGCATTAAGTTGCTTTACAATGCACTTATTCGAAGCCATCTCGACTATGCCTGCCCACTTTTTAGTACTGCCTCAAAAAATGTACTTAATAAATTAGACAAAATTCAATATAAATCTTTGCGAATAATAACTGGAGCGATGCAATCGTCACCCATCAATTCCCTTCAAGTAGAATGTTCTGATCCTCCTCTTTATTTAAGGCGTCAACTATTTGCTGACAAATTTGTTCTTAAATGTTTAAATTCTAAATGTCATCAGGTTATCCCCAGCGTCTCGTTGTTCATTGACTCAAACCATTCATCTACAATCAGAGCTTCAACTAAACCTATTCCTGACATCTGTAAAAATTTTAAGTCTCTCTCAGAGCTCCACATCATCCAAAATGATCTACTTCCCTTATACAAACTAAAATATAGTCACGTCACCCTATCCCCAACAATATTAGAAGGGATCGGAATCTTTAAAAGTCATTCCAATCTCCCGGCCCGAACTGTCAATAATATGTTCAATGACATTATTTTATCTAAATGGCCCAACTTTTCTCTTTTATTTACTGATGGATCCAAATCTCCCGACTCTCCTAACTGTGGTATAGGTATTAACGTTTACCACAATAATTCTAATGATAGAATATTTCATTCAATTTCAAATCAATTTTCAATATTTTCAGCTGAGTGCATTGCAATAATAGAATCTCTCAAATATATAATCAAAAATAATTTTGAACATTCCCTCGTTCTCTCTGACTCTCTCAGTTCCCTCCAAAAACTTAAATCCAGTCCTCTTCTTCATTCTGATGATCATTTTGTATGCCTTATTCGAGTGATGATAGCATCCATTCAAAGCTCTCGTAAATCTGTAACTCTGATTTGGATTCCTGGACATGTTGGTATCATGGGTAATGATATTGCGGATGCCTTGGCAAAACAAGGAGCGTCCAACCCTGTTGTTACCCTCGTAAACCACATTCCCTTCTGACATTTTTTCCATCATCAAAGAAAGATCCCGCAATGTTTGGTCAGAGTATTGGCACATTGCTAGTCAATCCAAGGGAGCCTGCTATGCCTCAATACAAAGGACTATACCATCAAAACCGTGGTTTCAGCAATTCCCTCATTTTTCCAAAAAAGAAATTTCTTCACTCATTCGAATGAGGATCGGTCATTGTTCCGTTCCTTCCCATCTTTTTAAAATTCACGTCCTTGACTCCCCAGATTGTACATTCTGTGGTCTAGAAGTGGGAACTTTAGATCACATATTTTTTGGTTGTCCCTCTCTAAACAAATATCCTCTCTTCTATCAAGCCTTAACTAAAATTGCCTCCCCTCCATTCAACATTTCATCTCTTTTAAGTCTGAACTCGACTCCAATTTTCATTAAAATTTTGAAATTTGCCTATTTAAATAAAATTAATATTTAAATTCACCTTTCAATACACCTTTCTCAATAATTTTAAATGATGGCCAAGAACACCCTTGAAGGGTGAAAGCCAGAAATAATGGAAAAAAAAAAACTTTTTATCGGCAGCGCTTATTGAAATAAGTCAATTTTTTTTCCGCCATACAATGGCGGCCCAGGCTACTCTTCAGTTATATAGTTATTCTCATCTTCGCTTTGAATGTCGTCCACAAACTGGCTGTTCTCGTCTTCAGAAGCTGATTCTCCCAGAGAAAGTCTATCTTCTTATTCTAAGATTTTCAAAATATCGTTACTGTTTCATATACTAGACCATGACATGTTGGTATCTGAAACAATGCCAAAATAAACATAAAATGCACGAAAAATTAACGAAAGTAAAAACACATAATCTTAGTTAAAAGTTACACAAAGCCTAAACATACGTCTCGCAGGCGTACTATACCTCAAAAACTCAAAAATGGCTGGACTTACCTTAGTGATACAGGTACCATCGGCAAGCTCCCGTCGGCCACTGGGTTGGTTAAAGAGGACGAGGCGCTAACTTCAACCTTTAGAAAGAGAAATAGAATTTACGATTGTTTGTACGCCTCGCAGGCGTAGATAAGGCTTCTAGGGTTAAATACATTTTCTACAAACCTTGGATTTTAGCCAAAAAAATTAACTTGAAACAGAACATAGTTGTAACAGAACTCTAATTTGATCGGGATGTTAATATTTGATTTCGCTTCGAAAATCAAACAAAAGTAACGTAGCCAAAACGCATATTGGGAAATAATAATGTAAATTGTGAGGTATTTTGAACTTGAAGTTATGACAACGGTTTAGAGAATCGCTGTTTATCGTCGGATAACTTTATATTTATTTACCATGTCAACCGCCATTCAGCTTTTACCAAAATATCGTTAATCCGTATTTAAGTGATTATTTTAATAAATGCTTTTGAAATACTTATCTCATAATAGGTAGACGTCAAATTGACGGTTTAAAAGTTGTGTGACAAAGAAAACGCCCCATGACTCTCTAACTAAACCGAAATAACGTCCGTTACCAAAATCAATAGCGATGAATATATGCATTAGTTCTTACCAATAACCATCACAGGCATGAGAAGATAAGTTTAACGACGCGGTTTGAATAGAGTTTGGAAACAGGAAAAAACGACTGTTTTGTGAAAAAAGCGCGCACAATTGGGCATTGTAAATATTACAGTGATAGCAGATCTTCAACCTGTTGACTGTGGGAAGTCCGCAACCTTGAGAACAAATCACAATAAAATATGTAAAAAAAAATTAAAAAAGGGTATCTAAATTAATTGTTTCTAGCTCTTTGAGAAACATCGACTTAATTTCGCTATGCGAAACGTCTATTAATGAAAATAATATAAATCTTTATAAATTACCGGGATTTAATTCGTACCATTTTTGTCGAACAAAAAGATCGGGTGGCGGTATTATTGTGTACGTGAAAGATCACCTTACATTTGAAAAAATAAATATTATGACTAATAATTTTGAATGCGCTTACGGAACTATTTCAGTAAACAAACATATTCGCTTACATCTTTTAGCAATATATAGACCGCCTATTACAAAAAAAAATTATTTCTTGATGAGCTGGAGACAATATTGGGAAATATTGATATAAAAGAATTCGTATTGGGTCTAGGTGATACGAATATTAACTTATTAAATGTACACGAACCCATAACTATGCAATATGAAAACCTCATGTCTCATTTTGGAATGACTAGATGTATAAATGATGTGACTAGAGAAGCGATATTGACTAACTTTGTAACGGCTTCATGTTTAGACCATATCTATGTAAGAGTGAAGGAGACGACCGAAATCAGTTCAGGCGTATGCGATTCAATAATAGCTGACCACTACCTAACTGCAGCTAGTATTAACTTCTGTTACTATGATAAATGTACCGTCGACAAATCGCACCAAGAGTATTACACTGCACTATCGGACAAAAGGATTGATTTATTGATCGAAATCACCGATTGGAATGCAATGTTAAAATTGTCTGAACCAAACATTATTTATGCAGAACTAAAATCGAATTTTTAAAAATATTTATGAAAAAAGTACCTTTACAAAATTAAAAACAAAAAAAATTCGAAATAACCAAAAAACTTGGATGAATGACAGTCTCGCTGAAAGTATTCTAATACGAGATGCCATGTGGAAAAAGTGGAAAAACACGCCTAATAATAAAAAATATGAAATCGCTTTCAAAAAATATAGAAATAAACTTAATAAACAAATATTAAACACAAAAAAGGCATACTATAATAACAAATTTAATCACTGTTTCAAGGACATTAAAAAAACATGGAATGAAATTAATACAATTTTGGGTAGGAAAAATAAATCTGGTTGCGATGAAGTCTTATCTAAATATTTCCTAAAGTCACAATCTTCTGATGCAGTGGCAGAAAATTTTGCTCACTTTTTTGATGAAGGAGTTAATAAGTTGTTACATGAATGTGATTTCCGAGCGTCTAATCACTTGCAAGAATCCCTACCGCATTCAATGTACTTACCTAGAGCTAATGCTAAGCAAATTGAATATATTATCGGAGGCATGAAAAATTCAAAGTCACCGGGCATAGATCTAATTCGTATGTTTGATTTAAAAAAACATGTCAAATTACTTAGCCCTGTTATTGCTCACTTTATCAACAGAATAATCGATACGAGCCTCATCCCCGATGAATTAAAAAATAGCATTGTAAGGCTATTTTCAAAAATGGAGATCACTCCGAAATTAACAATTACAGGCCAATTTCTATTCTCCCGGCACTAGAAAAAATTTTAGAAAAATTTATTTCGATAAATTTAGATAAATATTTGAATAATTTGAATATTATAGATGAATGCCAGTACGGGTTCCAGAAAAAAAAAATGTTGTGATAAATTGCTGGAAAAATTTTCTGATTTTATAAATTCTCAACTTAATTCTAAAAAACATGTACTGGTGCTTTTTATTGACTACTCAAAAGCTTTTGACACTCTCAGCCAAATACAATTAATTAAGGTTCTTGAAAACATTGGAATCTGAGGTAAACTCCTCTCATTTTTTAAAAACTACTTAACTAATAGAAAAATGAACGTAAATATTTTAAATGATATGAGTAAAGGAAGACATATTAAATCAGGAGTACCGCAAGGATCAATTTTAGGTCCAAAATTGTACATTATATATGTTATTGTTATGTCAAAACTCTTTAAAAAGGCCTTTAGATTCATTTTTGCTGACGATACTGCACTTGTAGTATCCAATGAAAATCCTATCATAGCTATTCAACAATTGCAAAGTGACTTTAACGAGCTACTTAAATGGGCTCATGATGTTGGTTTAATTATTAATGTTAAAAAAACAAAATGTATGTATGTAAAATCACCAAGCCTGGGAATATGGAATATACCCAAAATAATTGCTCATAATTCTGAATGTATTCATAGAAAAATTGAAAATATTTGCCACTGTGAAACAATTGACTTTACTAACGAATAAACTTATCTGGGACTAATAGTAGACAATAAATTTAAATGGGATAAACAAGTGGCTAAAATCTGTAACCAGCTCCGATCTTTTGCAAGTAATTTTTATAACCTGAAATTTGTTTTGCCTCATTGTACTCTTAAAATAATTTATTTTTCTATGGTCGAATCCATACTCAGATATGGCATACGAACTTGGGGGCACTCAAGCAATATTTATATTAAATATATACAAAACTTACAAATTGCTATAATAAAAAAAATTGTACCACCGAATATTTACAGACAAAGAAGTAATCTAAAACTACTGTATGGTTCTGAGGGCCTACTTCCAATAAAGGGTCTTCTTTGGTACATTATTATAATGGATAATGAGGGAGATAGCAAATATAAAAAGCAACCGGTGCATAATCACACAACAAGATTCACTGAAAATAAGGGTCTCATTATTCCAAGAGTAACAAATAAGTATGGAAGCCGAACGCTTAAATATTTAATACCAGAGATTTTCAATAAATTTAATAATTCTTACCTCAGAATAATGAGAGACCCTGCCCCAAAAACACTAAGCGTTGGCTAATAAGCGACGAATCAATGTATCTCTGAACTTTATTATTGATGTATTCCTGAACATCTCAACGTACCTGCCTAAATAATTTGTATATAGGTAGGTACTTTGATATATATTATTTTGTGATATTGTTTATTGTATAATTTTGTGTCATACATGTATTAAAAATTAAAAATGTTTATATATATTATTTGTAGGACCTACAGACAAGCCGTCATGTGTGACAGCTTTGTGGGACTGAATAAAACTTGTATCTTTAAAAATTTATAATAAATAATAAAAAATAAAAATATATATTTATATATACAATAAATCATATCTTACACTTCCGTTTGATCACCTCTTAGAGTATCAGAGCCATCATCTCTTTCATTTGTTTGAGATGTTCAATCTTCTCCTGCTCGACCAGTAGCCTCTCCCGCTTGATCTGTACCTTCTCCCGCTCGATCTGAAGGAATTCATCCATTCTATTTTTGACTGAAAGTGAAAATATTTGTTATTTTTTTATAAATATATTTGTTACATACGATTCTTACTCTTTTTCATAGCATAATTCCTATACACCCCAAGATATTTCAGTGTAAGTACTTATATAGTCGTTTTGAAACGTTGTGCGAGGCCTTTCTTCTGATCCAAGCCCTGAAAGCTACCGGAAGCCATTGCAGGCCTCTCTGTGAGCCACGCACCAACAACTCCAGCTGCACACTCGATGTATTACATAACTAACAATGTAAAATAAGTAAATGAACATCACGCAAATGAGGTGACTAATAAAAAAACTGACAAAGGCAAAAATACACACTACCTAGTGAATATAATATAATAACATAATGAGTAGCGTCGTTAGGTGAAAAGAAATCTTCAAATAAATGTCATTTGTACGTATAAAACCTCGTTCATTCAAAGCGAATTTGAGGTTATAAAGTCCTTTACTTCTTGGAAAGGTTACGATACCTTACGAAATACATTTACCAACGTAAAAAATAAACATGAAAATTATAAATAATTGTACAACTGAGGGCCCGTTCCCACTTCCGTTTTCAAATCGGAGGCGGGTCCCGTTTTAAAAACGGATGGCCAATGGCCCTGTTCACACTTCCGTTTTAAAAACGGACCATACTCTACGAAAAAAAATAATTGTCGATTCAACAAAAACATGTTATTTGCTCATTTTTCAGAAATGGTGCGCAATGGACGACGATGAAGCTCTTGTTGTCATGTTATACTTATTAAAAAGAAGGAAAAAAGTGAAAAGAAAATTTTGGGTACACCCAATCATAGCCGAATGATTTTCTGTAGGAATTTTCCAAGTGTTAATTGGTGAGTTGAGAAGTGATGAACTAAGGTTCTTTAATTATTTTAGAATAATAATGATTGGATTATTTATATAGCGCTGTTTTCACCATGAAAAATCACCTCAAGGGCGCTTAATGGCATAAGAGAATGTCTATCACTTCCTTTAACCATCTACTGGAATGAGTTTCAAAGAGCTTAACATATCAAAATACAAAATTGAGAAAGTGCATTTGTCCTGAAGAAAGGCTATCGGTATTTTAAAGTAAGAAAACAATAAACACTCAAATATTTTTTATTATGTGTTTATTTAACTAATACGCTCTTCCGTGCATCTCATTAACCCATTACCTCCATGATTTTATTTTTATTTTTATAAACTTGAATCATCATTATAACCCGATAGTATAGACTTAAAGGAGAGCCCAAAATCAGTTTTAGAATTTTCCGCCCGCCCACCCTCTCACCGGAGCGTCTAGAAAATTGATGCCTAAACGCAACGCTTGGAGGTTACCCCCCTAAGCAAAATTTACGTCAACTATGGGTAAAATGCAGTAAACTGTATGATTTATATTGATAATTTAAAATAAATAATTGCCATTATTTATAATTCAATGAAAAAACAATTTATTAACCGGTCAGCAACGTAAGCAGATATACACGATAAAATAACGATAGCAGTCAAGTACAATAAGCGTGTTTACACGTCAACGCGTGTCTCTCCATAGAAATCGTTCTTACTCCGTTATTATTTTAGTTACATCCCTCAAACAAAAACTAAAAGGTCGATTATAGATCAAGCTACACATCACTACCAAGTTGTCTATGGAAATACAAAACAGGAATCTGCTGACAGTCGCATAATTGACACAACATTTTTACCCGCGCAAAATGTCTGCCGGTAGCGCCGCGCGCTTCACATATTAAATTTTTATAAAATATTTTTATATGAAATGATAAAAAAATGAGGTGATAAAAGTGTTTATTACACATATATACAATAGAATAAATATTTTTGTTTACATAATCTGTGATTTTAGTACCATTTTCACCTAAAAACATGACGTGAGTCATTTTTAACCTATTTTTAATGTTTGCGTTCTAAATTTTAATATTTAAAAATGCTAATATTTATTTGTAATATAATAATTTGAAAGCTTATTTTGTAACTTTTCTAAAACAGTTTTTACTATTCGGCTACGTTCAGAAATGTTTCATTTATAGAGTTTTAATTGTGAAGCGCTAATAACAAAAAGTTTTCGTAAAATGTCATTTCGTTAAAGACAGTTAAAGTGCTTACATGGCGATTTTCGGAGGGGTTAATGGAAAATACGCAAGATAACAAAAAATTCAATATTAGAAAAAACCTTCTAGAATGAGAAAAACTAACCAAATCTAACCAAATTATTTTCTAAGGATTCATTTAACTGCGTGGGTAACAGTGTAAGGGATTTTAATGTAAAATAAGCGTTTATTAAAAGGATGAAACGATTGGCAGATGACGAAAGCATGTTTGTCTACAAAGAAAAGTGGTGTTAAAAACACGGATATCAAAAATATTTAAATTCAATTCTTCACTCCATTATGAAGCCGCCCTTATAAACATTTTTTATTTATATATTAAAATAGGGACTCACTTAATAAGAACATTTTATTTCCAAAATACTTTTTATCAGATAGACGATAATGAGAATTAAGAATTTCTGTTTCCGGAAATGGAAAATAAGGTATTTAAAAGCTATTTAGCTAAAAAAATTACATATGGACTCTTTTCTCCACGCTTTTTTTTGGCTAATTGATAAAAAAAATAAAATTATTCAAAAACACATTCACTTTGTGACGCATCACATTTATTGAATTAATAAATGACAATCAACCATAATTCGTTTTTTATTTTTTACTGTATAAAGTTAAACAAATAAAAAAAATCACTTTGTTAATAAATAAATACAACTATGAAATGCACTGGGAACCTTTTTCTAAGCTGCGAGTCAGCATGTGTCTCGTCAAATTACTCTTTCGAAAACACGAATAGTCGTACTTAGAACACGAAAAAGGTTTTTCTCCACTGTGAGTCAGCATGTGTCTAGTCAATGTTCCCTTTTGACAACATAAATAGTTGCAGTCGGAACACGAAAAAGGTTTTTCTCAACTGTGAGTTAGCATGTTACTTGTCAAATGACTCTTTCGAGAATATGAATATTTGCAGTCGAAACATGAAAAATGTTTTTCTCTACTGTGGGTCAGCATGTATCTCGTCAATGTTCCTTTTTGACAACATGAATAGTTGCAGTCGGAACACGAAAAAGGTTTTTCTCCACAGTGAGTCAGCATGTGTGATGTCAATTTTTTTTTCGAGAAAATGAATAGTCGCACTCAGAACATTAAAAAAAAATTTTTCCGCTGTGAGTCAACATATGTATCTACAAATGACCCCTTCGAAAACATGAATACTTGCACTC
Organism: Hesperophylax consimilis; assembly: GCF_061612785.1. NCBI lineage: Eukaryota > Metazoa > Arthropoda > Insecta > Trichoptera > Limnephilidae > Hesperophylax > Hesperophylax consimilis. The sequence goes on from NC_142852.1 coordinate 14,179,453, forward strand.
GGAATATGAAAAAGGTTTTTCTCCACTGTGAGTCAGCATGTGTATCTTCAAATAATCCCTTCGAGAACATGAATAGTTGCACTCGGAACATGAAAAAGGTTTTTTTCCACTGTGAGTCAGCATGTGTATCTTCAAATGACCCCTTCGAGAACATGAACAGTTGCACTCAGAACATGAAAAAGGTTTTTCTCCACTGTGGGTTAGCATGTGGCTCGACAGATTACCCTTTTGAAAACATGAATAGTTGCACTCGGAGCAGGAAAAAGGTTTTTCTCCAGTGTGGGTCAGCATGTGTTTCTTCAAATCTCCACTTCGAGAAAATGAATAGTTGCATTCGGAACAGGAAAAAGGTTTTTCTCCACTGTGAGTCAGCATGTGTATCTTCAAATTACCCCTTCGAGAACATGAATAGTTGCACTCAGAACATGAAAAAGGTTTTTCTCCACTATGGGTTAGCATGTGGCTCGACAGATTACCCTTGTGAGAACATGAATAGTTGCACTTGGAACATGAAAAAGGTTTTTCTCCACTGTGAGTCAGCATGTGTATCTTCAAATAATCCCTTCGAGAACATGAATAGTTGCACTCGGAACATGAAAAAAGTTTTTGTCCACTGTGAGTCAGCATGTGTCTTGTCAAAGATGACTTATGAGAGTAGGAGTAGTTACAATGAGGACAAGATGATCGTTTTTCCACGGAATGTGTCCTCAGATCTGTGGATAAATTTGAAAAATAAAACGGATTAAGGCTCAATAAGTCTCATTACCAACACAAAATAGTGCTACTACTGCAGTAGATAAGCGCAGTAAAATCGTCAAAACGTTAATAAAATAGGAAAGCACGGATCGATAAATCATTCAATGATAATCGGTGTTACCTGTTGTCCTGGCAATTCTTTCAAAACGTTCTCAGCATTCCTTTTTAACATCCGGCAGGTTTATGTCAATTTCAATATTTGGACATCCCTTTTCATCTTCTTTTCGGGGTCCTGATTCCGCCTTGATGGTTACCGTCCCCACCTTAAAGCTACCTGGAAAAACAAAATAATAATTTGTACGTTGATAATTTATACGAAACGAAACATATTTTTTCAATTAAAAAAGCAATAACGGTAAAAATAACGAATAAAAAATACCATTGATTAACCACGTAGATGCGGGATTTTGTATAAAAGTCTTTAAGGTCAATTGACGATACCATAAGGACACAGACACACTCACTGACCAATAGGGTGCATCATCTGGGTAACAAGTAAGGGGGTACTATTAAAATAATTATGGACTCCATTTATAGAATTAAGCATAATCTATACCAGCACTTTGTTGAATCCTACAAATTGGAGTAGCGTTGGTAATGTAGTATTGTAGGTGTTTAGATTTATATGTAGTGTTGTTTTAATTTTTTTTTGTGTTACTCTTGTGATTTACTAATATTGTTCAGTATTTTTTTTTCATTATTTTATAATATATTCTATTATACCTGTAATCAGAATTTTACATTTGTGTATTCATAGATATATGATGTACGTGCTATATAATGGATTACACCTATACACTGTTAGTATTTTCAATATTATACATATATTCTCAAATGTACACTGCTCCATGTATCAATTTATTCAAAAACCTTTTAAGGCTTACAGATAAATGAATAAGAATGACCCCAGATGTCTCCAGCGACCGATGTTTGACTCTTGAGCGCTATCAATAGGTTGTTTTAAGTCGATGGAATCTAGCATCAATAAATGTAAAGTACAAATACACGTGTGTTTAAAGTATTCTACTTCCTTATTTCACATTAATTTTCGTATGAAATAAGGAAGTTCCCGAACTGCACTTGATAAAAACAATCACACTTGAAACTTACATCATGTCCCAAATAAAACGAGGTGAAAACTTGAAGAATCGACAACTTATTTGGAGAAATAAAATATAGTTAAAAGAGTACTCTAATCTAATAGTTTCCAGCAAGGACGAATTTTAAGGTAAATACCAAATAAACTCATGTACGATAAGAGAGGGTGTTGTGAACCAGCATAGTGTGTCCTGTTCTCACGACATTTCAAAACGGTCTTGGATTCCGAACATTCAAATTAAACATCCTAAATTTTTAATATATTCAATTAAACTAACTGGCTGACCGACTACTATATGCATATTGCAAACATTCCTTCTTTAGATCTGGGAGGTCGAAATCTATATCCGTATACGACATTTCACCTCCGCCTTCTTCTTGGGGACCTGGTTCCGTCTTGTTAGATATAGTCTCATGATTTAGTAGATCCATTGCACTGCTGTGGTAGCGTTTGGTAATTGGTTTGACTTCAAACAAACATAGGTACCTGAAACAGAACATAGTGTTAACGGCAAACTAACTTGAATGAGTTTTTAAAATTTGGTTACGATTGGAATATTCTGTCAAAACAATGAAGTCGTAGCCAAGACATTTATTTAGAAAAAAATTATACAAATTGTGACTTTTAAGTCATGACAAAGGTTGAGAGAATCGTTTGGAATATAAACAATCCTTCTTACTAAGAACTATCACAATTTGGGATAAAGTTAAACAGAGTTTAGCTACTGGAAGTAACCACTGTCGGTTTAGAACACATACGTCAACAAAATTTGCAGGTTATGCATAGACAATAATGAAGTCATAGACAATGATTATAATTCCATGAATCTGGCCTTTCAGGTTCATAGTAATTTCATTAAAATTGCGTTTTATTTATTGCAGGGACTGCAGATCTTCAATTTAAGGCGATTTAAGAAAAAGTGACATTCGATTTGCTCAATCGTCCATAAATGTATAATTCCCTAAGTACTATACTAGTGTTTCAAAAAAAAATTCGATAATCCGAGAATTCTTTACTTCTTGTCGTTTATAAGAATAGAATAGAATACGTCCATAGAAGTGACTATGCCGCTGTCACTTGTCTATGTCAACTGTCAACCGAGAGTATATTCTTCCTACATCTTATAAAAGTAATATTGTTTTAAAATAAAAAATAAAAAACGATGTTGGAGTGTGCGTCCCATTAATCATAAAAGGAAGAAAACAAGACATTTCCATAATTTCCAAATACATAAATAAACCACTCTTGTCAAATAGTAGATACCATAGAGTATCGATCGACAATACATAAATCTCTGTATGGTTGCGCCAATACACAATAGACATTAATTATACACACATCTCATGCACACATACACACATACCTGCGACCACTGTACTGAGATAGTATTGTTGTTCCTTTGTTCCTACCTTCCTTCCCATTCCTGCTAATTTATGTGCCCTTTGGTAGTCAGTATGTTGCAATAACCCAAACCGCTAACAATAAACCGCATCCGCTCGAGATCTCGTCTCCCTTATCTTACGAAATTATTATTCGCGACGATATAGTGCAATCCGCTTGTGTTAAGTGACATTGTTGTGAAGAAAAGACGGGAAGAAACAAGTGCCCCTTTCCCAATGGTGAGTCCTTCCTGTATCCATACAACAAATATTATCTTATGTGCAGTGGGCATTGCTCAATCATTCAAGGTCCTTCGACAATCATTTTTTTACACTAACATAAAAAACAACTACACAACTTCTTACACATCATAGTTGGCCCAAACGAGCCTGATATTGAACCGTAATTTCCGTAATTTCGGTAATAAACCATAAGAGTGTTATTGCGTTTTACATACCCGCGTAATCAATTAATAATTACCCGCATTTTATTTCTGGAGATTCCTATCCGATATTACTGGATGAATTGAATGGAAATAACATATTTACCCGCAAATAGAATAGATTTATAATATATGCCAATACCGCTATTTAATATCTATTTCTAATAATAATACCGATATTGTTATATCAACCGCATTTAAAATTAACCGCATTTCATTATAAATTATTTGGTTATTGTAATACATCCCAGTATTGGATGTATTATACATAAAAATAATAATACTTTAATAAGACGTAAAGTGATAAATTTGGTCTACCCGCATTATCTATACTTAACCCTTCACGGCACCCGCACTGAGTTAACCCTACGGGCATAAAAGTTAATTTATTGAATAAAAATTAAATATCAATCAATTTATTTTCTATAAATATTATTATTATAATATTTTTTACCGCATTATATAATAAAATAACCAGAATCAGAAAATGGCTACAAGCGCGTCAGGGTCGTCACGTGACGAAAGACTCTTGAAACGTTTAAATGCCAAATTGGCCGCTAATTTTGCATGTTTACAATCAGTCTTCGACAAGATGAAGAAGGCTTCTGATAGTGTTAACAATCGGCAATCTTTTTTATCAGGCGCAAGTACACTAGAAAGAATTCGGTCCGAATTTATAACGCTTCTAGATGAAAAGGTTAATTGTGAACTGGAATTGAACCCAGAAGCAGTCGCTGAATATTCTCAATTAAATGCTTTTGAGGAAATTTTCGGCATTATTAAATATACCGAAGCGAACATGCTGGCCAATCCGGTTGAAAAACCTCGCCGTCAAATTAAATTACCGCCTTTAGAAATAGCGTGCTTTGACGGAAAATTAGAAAATTGGCCTCTTTTCTATGAGACTTATATCTCGGTTATCCATTCAAATAATTCATTGGATAATTCAGAAAAGATGCAGTATCTGATGTCCAAGTTGACGGGAAAAGCTTTAAATATTTGCAAAACTATCACACCTACCGGTACAAATTATCAAGTGATATGGGACGCATTGTGCACCAAATATAATGATCCACGCGTTCTCGCTGAGTCATACTTTGATCGATTGCTGAAAATACCTGCTGTTACTTCGGTTACGCCCGCTTCGCTAGAAAAATTTGCAGATACATACGCGACTAACATTGCCGCACTGAAACAGTTACGAATCAAAGATCTCGCAGAATTTATATTGCTACAACTGGGCCTTAAACGTCTTGACATAGAGACAGTGAAGGCTTTCGAATCGTCTATTCGGAATGATGAAATTTTCCCGTCCAGCTCTGATTTAATTGATTTTGTGAGAGGACAGCAACGAATCCTTAATCGCGCGCAAATCGCACAACCTACGTCGAGCCGTCTTGGCTCAAATAATAATAATTCCGCAAAGACATTTATTAATGTCGAAAAAGGCGACAATCACTCTGTCGAAACTTGTTTTTGTTGTCAAAGGGGATCGCACCCTTTGTATCAATGCTCTAAATTTAATGGTTTAGAACCACGCGAGCGATTTAATTTAATCAAGTCATCGAATATACGAGTTTGCGTGAACTGCCTCAGTACTAGGCACGGCACAAAAGCGTGCAAATCAAAGAGTACGTGCAAATCATGCACTCTCAACCACCATAGTTTGTTGCATTTCAAACAAACTGATCAGCGAAAACCACAACGAGACCAAATACCGTCTCCCGCGTCGCCAGCAGACGTCGATAATGACGATTCAAATTCTGCAAGCCCGGTATCACTGTGCGTGACAAATTCATTTACTAGAGCAAATACTATTGCACTCTTAGGAACTGCCGTTTGCACTACCCGAGATGCTAAGGGCCAGGTGCAGACAATACGCGCTCTGATAGATAGCGGCTCCCAAAGGGATATTATTACGCGTAAATGCTGTTTACGTTTGAATCTCACGGTGCGATCATCGCAAGGCACTTACGTCACGGGAATAGGCGACTCAAGAAATTTGACAAAGGGCATGACTTGTCTAAAATTATACTCTCGCTACGACGACACTCACTCGTATATGATTGAACCTTATGTAGTAGAAACTATAACTAGTGAGTTGCCTACTGTTAACGTCAACCGCGCCTCGTTGTCGTATCTCGACAATTTGCCCTTAGCAGATAATACTTTCCACACGCCCGGTGAGATTGATATTATCTTGGGATGTGACATGTTTGCTCGCATTTTTAAAGCAAACAAAATATCAGGTTATCCCGGCCAGCCAATTGCTATCGAAACTACTTTGGGCTATCTCATCCTAGGCACTGCTCCAACGATGACTGAAACCCCAAGTATAAACGCCACACCATCATTTTGTACGTTCGCGAAAAATGATGACTTTTGCCTTTCGCGCTTCTTCGAATTGGAAGACATTCCAGACGAGAAGTTTTTAACGCCTGATGAACAGGAATGTGAAGACATTTTTAAACTCACCACTTCCCGTGACACGACAGGTCGTTACATTGTTGCGTTGCCGTTTCGTAACAGTCCTTCTATCCTCGGTGAATCGTTGCCAGCCGCTGAGCGCCGGTTCCGATCTCTCGAACGCCGATTAATAGCTCAACCCGCTATAAAATTAGAGTACGACAAAATATTGCGCGAATACCTACAGAAAGGGTACATTTCGCCTGTCGATAATTCTGACTTACCCCATTACGTCATTCCGCATCATATTGTAGTTCGCGAGGACAAATTAACTACCAAAATCCGCATGGTTCTGGACGCGAGCATGAAATCCGATTCGGGCTACTCGCTCAACGACATTCTACATACCGGTAAGAATTTACAAGGTGATTTGTTTCGGATTATACTTAAGTTCCGATTGTTTGCAGTAGCTATAACCGCCGACATAAAACAAATGTATCTTCAAATTGTAGTGCAAGAAGAATGCCGTCGTTATCAGCGAATACTTTATAGATTTAACAATAGCGACCCTTTACAATTGTTCGAATTTAATCGCGTCACATTCGGCATGTCTTGCAGCCCATTTTTGGCAATGCGTACACTGCGCCAACTCGCGTCGCATGAACGACCTCGTTTTCCACTTGCTGCAAACTTGGTGGAAAATGGCTCTTTCTATATGGACGATTTCGTCACCAGTTGTTCGTCGGTCGAGGAAGCCTCCGAGTTATCGACGGAATTAATTCAGCTGTTCGCTGCTGGAGGATTTGACCTTGTAAAGTTCTCTAGCAATTCTCCTAATCTTTTGTCCACGATTCCTTCAGCGCGTCGTGTTAAGGAACATGTGGAATTTAATCCTGATGAAAACCTAAAAATACTAGGGCTTCATTGGATACCCGCTTCAGATAATTTCGTATTTGTTGTAAACTCCAACGAAAGAATTTGTACTAAACGAAACATTCTCTCGACGATTGCTCGTCTTTGGGATTTGATGGGTTTCGTTGCACCAGTTGTATTATTAGCCAAGCTTATAATTAAGTCTCTTTGGGAATACAAGCTTGATTGGGACGATACTCCTCCTGGAACTGTTGTCACGCTTTGGCGACAGTTTGAAAAAGAATTGCCATTACTGCAATCTATTAAAATTCCTCGTTTTGTAGGAATCGAACACCAATGTATACTAACCCTTATCGGGTTTTCAGACGCAAGTGAACGCGCATTCGGAGGTGTTATTTACTTACATGTTTACTGTCCGAATACTGATAAAACCACAATTAGTTTATTATGTGCCAAATCCAAAGTCGCTCCTGCTAAGACGATTTCACTTGCGCGATTAGAACTATGTGGAGCACTAATACTTGCGCGATTAATGCATACGGTCAGTAATACCTACGCATCAAATCCAAGAGCTCATACGACATTAGCTTTTTGCGACAGCACGGTTGCTCTAGCGTGGATAAATTCACCGCCTGCGAAATGGCAGACCTTCGTTGCCAATCGTGTGTCACAAATACAAAAACACCTGGGGGCTGAATGCTTCTATCATATAAAAGGGAAAGACAATCCCGCCGACTGCCTGTCGCGTGGTCTCACCCCCGCTCAACTCATAGACCATCCGTTATGGTTTAATGGCCCCGCATTCGCTCAGTTACCTAAAAATGATTGGCCTTTACAGTGTTTTGATTCGAAATCTGTATCTGATCCACCCGAACTGAAAACTAAAGTTTTGATGTCCGTTCAAAACAATAACCGCCTCAAAACAATTGCTCCACCTTTACTGTGTGCACTAGCTTCTCGTGTTAGTTCATGGCCGAAATTAATTCGGATTGTAATCTATGTTTTTCGTTTCATTAAGAAATTACCGCGAACATTCGAATTAAGTCATATCTTAACTGCAGAAATAGCTGTTATAAAATCAATACAGCAAGAACATTTCTCCGAAGATATAAAGGCAGTCAATGATGGGAAGAAGGTTCGGCGAGCTATTGCAAAATTGAATCCGTTTATTCATCACGGTATTCTAAGGGTAGGAGGCAGATTAAAAAACGCTGAAATAGAATTTGACAGTCGTCATCCCATTCTATTACCCGCGCGTGATCATGTATTCGATTTAATAATAGATTACTATCATATAAAGAACCCACATACGGGTCCCACTTTACTCATGTCTCTACTAAGACAGAGATTCTGGATACTTTCATCGCGTAATCTGGTCCGGAAGCGCGTCCATCGGTGCAATACGTGCTTCAAAGTTAAGCCTAAACCACAATTCCCAATAATGGGAGATTTACCCGCTTGTCGCGTCCGCGAAGCTAAGGCTTTTCTACACACAGGTGTTGACTACGCTGGCCCGCTACAAATAATCCCTTATAGACGTCGGGGGGTCCGAAGTCAAAAGGCATACATTTGCATATTTATCTGCCTAGTGACCCGTGCGGTTCATATCGAACTCGCTTCAGATCTTTCCACCGAAGTCTTTCTCAACGCTTTCAAGCGTTTTTTATCTAGACGTGGTCCTGTGAGTGTAATGTACTCCGATAATGGAACGAACTTCGTGGGAGCTAAGTCTCATTTAAACTCTTTATTCGATCTAATAGAGTCTCGTAATTATAAGAAGGAACTCTCAAATAATCTACGGGAAAACCGCATCGAATGGAAAATGAATCCTCCTCAAGCTCCACACTTTGGTGGAATCTGGGAAAGTAACATTAAATGCCTGAAGAGTTATTTAAATAAAATCGTAGGCACCTCTCTACTGACTTACGAAGAGATGCAGACAGTGCTTTCTCAGATTGAAGCAATTTTAAACTCACGTCCGCTGTCGGTACTTAGTGTCACCGATGTTTCAGCTCCGTTACCTTTAACACCCGCGCATTTTTTAACACTTACGCCGTTAAAATCTCTACCCGCCGCTGACTTGTCCAACGAGTCCGTAAACTTACTGCAAAGGAAGCATCTCGTCCAGACTTTCTGGAACCGCTGGCGTATGGAATATTTAAATACTTTACAATCGCGGCAGAAATGGAACACGAGTTCAAACCCGGTAACGGCAGGCACAATTGTAATGATCAAGTGTGACAATATTGCGCCTCTTCAATGGCCTATTGGCATAATAGTCAACGTATATCCCGGTTTGGACGGAGTGACCCGTGTTGCTGATGTCAAAACGAACACCGGCATATACCGCAGAGCAGTAGTAAGACTCTGCCCTTTACCGTCGCAATAATAGTCCTTGGCAACTTGGTCATCAGATGGTACATCTATGGCCCTCTTTTTTATTTTCTACATTATTCTATTTAATTTAGTTTAATTTTACCGCTGATTAATTTTATTACTAAATTAATACAATAGCATCACATATTAACATTTTTCTGACCTTTTTACAAATTAATACTAATTTTACCGCGTGTTACTACAATTTTGTTCGTTTTAACGTTGAAGCGTACTGACCTTTTTATGGTTTATGGAAGTGGATTCTTTCATCCCCTTCCAGGCGGGGGGCATGGTTGCGCCAATACACAATAGACATTAATTATACACACATCTCATGCACACATACACACATACCTGCGACCACTGTACTGAGATAGTATTGTTGTTCCTTTGTTCCTACCTTCCTTCCCATTCCTGCTAATTTATGTGCCCTTTGGTAGTCAGTATGTTGCAATAACCCAAACCGCTAACAATAAACCGCATCCGCTCGAGATCTCGTCTCCCTTATCTTACGAAATTATTATTCGCGACGATATAGTGCAATCCGCTTGTGTTAAGTGACATTGTTGTGAAGAAAAGACGGGAAGAAACAAGTGCCCCTTTCCCAATGGTGAGTCCTTCCTGTATCCATACAACAAATATTATCTTATGTGCAGTGGGCATTGCTCAATCATTCAAGGTCCTTCGACAATCATTTTTTTACACTAACATAAAAAACAACTACACAACTTCTTACACATCACTGTATATATCTCAGCTTTCTGTAATCCGTAAAAGATAAAGTTGGACCATCTTTTCGGTTATGGAAAAAAATTATTAAAGAGATTATTGCCATCTATGATAAACGGGTACACAGGTTTCCTATATTCCAACTTCTACGGCCTAGGGCTTCACGGTATATTCTTACCGCTTATTCCTATTATAAACGGGCCTTAAGACACAATACCAGAATGAGTTTGAAAAAGGTTATCAATTTCAGAAATGAGGTGTTGAAGTGTCCAACCTCGAATGAGGTGAGGTGTCACAATATTTTCCTATACGTCAGGAGGGGTTTATTGAATTTCAGAGAAAAAAATTTAGTTCGTCTGGTTCCCATTATAAAAAATAAATAAAATAAAATATCAGAATTACTTGCCATGAAAAGAAACGATTCAATGTACTAAATGCAGTATGTTGTCATAAATGCATCTGTACTCATCTCATAAAATTTGAAAAATGATTTTTTATGGATATCGGTAAATTTAGCTGTCGTCGATCAAAACATTTACATGATCGAAGCATCAAAAGAATCGAGTGATTAATAATAATCGGGGGGACATCACAGTGCATTGAAGTGTATGGGGGAGAGGACAAAAATCATAAAACCGGTTACGCGTAGAATAAAAAAAAAAATGCCGTTTTCTAAATCTGAGTCAATAGCATCATAGTTAGTTTGCGCATATTAAAAATGTACACCATAATATGTATGTATAGTTGTAATGTGTAAACATTCCTAAATAAAGATATTACTAATACTATATATTATATTATTCATATTGGAAAAAATGAATAACAAAGGAACAACTTGCGTCAAATACATACATGTAATTTTTTTATTTTTTTTTTTTATTAAAAATTTTCTTTTGTTACATGCATAAAAAAATAATTACAAAAATCAAGTATTACAAAAACAAGTATTACATCAAGGTACTGTAAAAAATAAAAAAGGTAGCTTTAAGATAAGAAAAATAAAATGATACAATTAAATAAAAAATATAATAAAATAGTATGCATATATACAAAAAAAAAACCCACATAGGCATCGCCAGTTCGTGGGTATACATATTTTGTTTAGTGCAGTTTATAAAAACAAATAAATAAATAATTCCGTTTTTACAAAATTATAATTAAGAAAAAAGGTTAAAAAATAAAAAATAGAAAAATTAAGGATTTGTAAATTTACAAAAGGTAGGATTTTATAGCATGTAAGTATTTGTGTCAATGGTGGTGATCCAAGTCTTTATTACATTTTTGTATATGCTGTAGGGCGATATATTTTTAGATCTAATTTCTACAGTCTGATAGAGTGCATTGTAGATTTTTGGGGCAATGAAAAAAGCATGTCTCTGCGCAAGCCTAGTTTTGCATAGAGGAACCTCATATGCATTATTTACTCTACTGCTAGAACGATTTTCGTTTTTTGTAAAATGTACATTTCGTGAAAATATATATTTCAGACATTGCATAAAGTAAATTTTTCTTATATCTAAGAGTTTAGCTTCTTGAAATAATTGCAAGGAGGGGTAGGTAACATCTTTTTGCAACAATATTTTTAGTATTAATTATTGAGCTATTTCTAGCGGCTTAGTGTGGTTATTATAGATACCCCCCATCCAATTATTCCATAAGATATTGATGATTGTACCAATGCATGATAAACCAGTTTCATTCTTTTGATATCAACTATGTTATTTAATCGTTTAAAAATGTAAGTTAAATACCTAAGTTTATTTACAAGCTTTTCTACGTGATTTGTCCATTTTAGTTGGCTGTCTATAGTAATTCCTAGGTATTTAACTGTGTTCCCCGAATTCATTTCTACACAGTTAGAACACGAAACAGGGTGGCAAGTATTGTTATGAAACCTTATATTTAGGTGAGTTAAGGGTGCCGTCCTTTTGGTATTATAAAATGGAATATAAATAGTTTTTTCACAGTTCAGAGTTAGAAGGTTTTGGTTTAGCCATTCTTTGACAGTGGATGTGCACTTATTTGCATTTTCAGAGACTTCTTTCCAAGATTTACCATCGACTGTGATTGCAGTATCATCAGCATATGAGAATAGTTTTCCCGGAATACTGATATTACACAGATCATTGATATAGATTAGGAACAATAACGGACCGATAACTGTTCCTTGTGGAACCCCATGTCTCACAGATTCTGGTTTACTAATAATATCACCAATTTTTGTACATTGTCTGCGATCAAGTAAATAATTTGTTAAAAGTGACAGACAATTATTTTTAATTCCTATATTATTGAGTTTTCTAATCAGTTTATTATGATTAACTGTATCAAACGCCTTTTTCAGGTCTAAAAAGATTGTTAAACTTTTCATATTTAAGTCAAGATTGGTGTATATATTTTTTGTTAGATTAAATAAAGCATCATCTGTACTAAGACCTGTTCTGAAACCATATTGATTTGTGGACAAAAGTGCATTTGATTCTAAAAACTCTAGTACTTGTATTTTAATATTTTTTTCTAATATCTTTGCTAGTTGGGATATTAGCGATATTGGTCTGTAATTGTCTAGTTTAGAGATTGATCCAGATTTATGTATTGGTACAATATTGGAGAGTTTAAATGCGTCTGGGAAAACGTTTTTTTCAAAGCAGGAATTAAAAATGTGTTGCAAGGGCTTCGAAATGTATTGTTTAGTAGACTTGATAGCGATGGCGCTCAATTCATCTGGACCATTGGCTGTATTTGTGTTAAGATTGTCAATGTGTTTTATTATTTCAGATTCGGTAACACGTTTAAATTGAGATAATTTAGGACAATTTTCAGAGTGTTCTTCCATTTGAGTGGGTTGATGTATATGGTTTTGAAATGCGGGATTGTTATTTATTATATCTGAGGCAACATTTGTAAAAAAATCATTGAATTTATTTGCAATATTTCTTATATCCGTTATGACTATTTTATCATCTGTAACAATTTTTTCAGGGAATGTTTTTACTTTATGTTTTCTATTTGTTATTTCATTTATGACTTGCCAGGTTTTTTTAGAATCATCATCAGCTTTTTGTAATTGTTTAATATAGTACTCATGTTTACATTTTTTTATAAGAATATTGAAAAAATTTCTATAAGTGATGTATTGTTGTCTTAAATTTCCATTAGGTGGAATATTTTTTGTCATACAATAGTTCTCATGATTTTTGTAAATTTTGTACAGTTTATTCCTGTGTTGGCTTGAAATTATCAATCCACGCGTGATCCAAGGTTTTATTTTTTTATGTTTCCTTCTAGGTGTTGATGTTGGTTCAAGACTCTTCTTGATATTATCATTTAATATTGAATAGAAGGTGTTTAGTGATTGATTTGGGTCATCATTGGATAAAACTGTGTTCCAATTTTCTTTTTTTAGTAAACTGTTTAGGGTTTGATAGTTAATTTTATTTTTTTCCACTTGTTGTTCTTTAGTTGGATGGTGATACTTTAAGGTACTATGGCCGTAAAAAGTTGGAAAATGATCGGTTATATCAATTTTTAGGACAGCTGATCTAGGTATAAAATTTTTATTGGTTTTGAGAAATATATGATCAAGACAAGAACCGTATCTTGTAGGGCTATTTATATAAGATAGATATCCTTCGCTATACATAACATTAAGATATTCATTTGCAATTGGGCTTAGGATAGAATGTTCTATGTTAATATTGATATCCCCTACTATAAACGAGAAATCTGATTGGTTGCAGTTATTTTCGTTTATGTAATATTTTAATTCTGTGATAAAATATTTAGAATCTAAGGAAGGGGAGCGATAAACAGCAATTATAGAGTATTAGAGTTATTGCTTAGCGTGAATGATAAATGTATGGCATTTGAAAACTTAAATTTAGGGATATTGACTATTACATCAGTTATTTTATGTGCACTATAGAATATCGTTAGACCGTCATGCGTAGTATGTTTAGAGGGAAGTGAGTAAGTCATATAATCAGAGATGGAGTAAGGGATAAATTCACGCATTTGCGTTTCCGTAAGTATAATCACATTTGGTTGAAATCCTAGAGAATTGAGGAAAATACAAAATTCATCAAAATGTTTATAAATACTGCGGATATTTAAATTTATTATGTTGAAGTCAGTAATTCCTTCACTTATGTAGTTTTTTAGTTCTGTAGTATCTTCACATACCTTTGTGTCTATTAGCGTATAATCGTCAGTGAGATCCATTTTCACAAGGTATAAAAATTCTTCCTTCTGTCCAGTATATGCTTATTGCAGTGGTATATCGTTTGCATCTTTTATGCGTATAATAGGGGAGTTGTCGCTCTTTCTAAGTAAGATTTGTCCGTCCTTCGTCCATACATATTTGTATCCAAATGCTTTTGTTGACTTGGCTTACCATAGAAGCTGTTTATTTGCTGGCGTTAGTTTTTCATTGATGTAGATTTTCTGTGTTGACTCCGAGTACTTCATTTCTTGAGGGGTAAGAATTCTTTTTTTTTTTTTTTGTTTAATTACCTTATCCTTTGTTTCTTTTGAATTGAATTGAATAGAAATGGTCTTCTTGGCCGAATTGTTGTAGAAGCTTACCAAGGAATTGTTTTTTAATAAGTCGCTGCAGTCTAGGGCTGACATCAGTAGTTAAATGGGATTTCGTACATTATCATTTTTCTCCACTTCAATTCCTTGTATTTCGATTGAATTTTCAAGCGCGCTGTGTTAGATATGGTTTACAGTTAATTTTAGATTTTTAACCTCTTTTTGCAATTCCTCAATTTTCGCTTCATTTTTTTTTTGTTGATCATTTGTTTTTTTTATTTCCTTCTCAAAATCATCAATTTTGCTTGAGCAGAATTCTACGCTTTTAACTAAGTCTTGTATTTCGTTTTTTATTTCCAAAAATAGTTTATTTATGTCTTTCTTTATAAAATTTTTAAGTTGGAGGTCGATTCTATCGCTCATTGTTTGTAATAATTGTTCTTTGAAGCTTTCAAATTTTTGATCCATATCACTTTTTGGGGGCATTTTTTAAAGATGGTTTTGTATTTGAGTTTAGTTATTTTAAAATTTGCGATGCACTGACATCTATCGACAAAATTTCTTATTTAGACAGATATGTCTACTGGTCGATAGATGGTGTAACAATTAAAAAATTATCAAAAAATTACTTATTTTAATAAAATATATTACGTATATAAGTGCTATTTTTTTATAATGTTATTGAATTTATCGGCAGATAATTTAATATCACTTCGATTGCCTTGATAATCACTTTAATGCATCCACAAAAAATGAATTTGAAACTGCACAAATGTTATTGAACTATTGAACTGTCACTTCCACATTAAAAGTTGAATTAGTTCACTTGTACAATTTAGTAAGTCACTGTTTATTATGGAAAACTATCAATTTTACGTTTATAATTATATTTATACTTATAAAATAGGCGTGAGTAAACTTTTTACTGTATTAAAAATGCTTTAAAACGGAGCGAGTTTTGTACGTGCTGCAACTGACATTTGACACTTATATGAAAATACTATAATAATAAACAAGATATTTCAGGATATTCATTTATTGCTTTACAATGTTCAATGCATATTTACTAACACAGAAATAATAATTTAGACTCATTTACAATCACATTCTGTTTCTCTTTCACCTGGTAAATAATAAATTAGTACCTCATCGCTAACATACGGTGACTCACAAAACTGGTCAATGACTTGTGCCACTCATGAGAGGTAGCTTACTTCTTAAATCATTTACTTTATTATCAGGGCCCTAGCATAGCCACATTGATAAAAAAAATCAATGTCGATAGAACTATAATTATATACCATAATTGTCTACTTTTGTTTATCGAAGTCTCGAGAGTGAACGACTATCGATGAATAAGTCAAGAGGAAAAAACAGCCTGCAAAGGCAACACTGACACATTCCATCTATTTGTTAGATGTCAACATTTTACATGATGCTTTTATAAAACGATTATTATTTGTTGATTTATTTTGAACTTAACCTAATGTCCCGTGATATTCCAAATAACTATCAAAACTGCGTTATAAAGAACCTACTTAAAGGTAACATAACATTATTACAGAAAATACAACAATAAAATAAGAACAACAATGAATAAGATAACAAAGAAAAGTAACACAATATAAACAACTAAACAGATCGGAGAAATTATTTAAAATGAAGAATTAATGGCAGTTAACAAGTTATTATAAACATCAATAATGATGTGGTTATAGAAGGAGTTGTGAGAAAAATATTATTAAAATCTTATAAATTGTTTTTAATTTTGTTTCCTGCACTATTTTCGTGTATAATTACGTAAATATTTTTTTAAATATAGGTAAGTATGTAAAAGCCTTAATAGGCGTGAAATAAATAAATTCAATATTGAACAAGAAACAGAAGTTATGCTAAAGTTAGGTCAGTAGTAAAACCTTATGTTATTTCAACACAGCCCCGAACAAGGGCTTATTGACTATACTTGGATATGCATTACCAACAGTTGTACCAACAATAGCAGAATTGTGGCCAGACGCAAGCTTGTATTATTGGGACTATAATATAATTCCTAGTTAGTACCAACAATGCGTGAAAACAACATTGATTACAGGGCTGTTTAGCATTTTAGGCTTTTAAATAACCTTGCAACATTCATGTACATTCTCGTGAGTTCTTTAAAACAATTTCATTGGAGCAAAATAACAATTATATAATTTCAACAAAATTACAAAATTGTACATTAAAACATTTTTTTAGATATAATTTGTTTTGAGCTTCGTTAATGGTAATTTATTTGTGGACTATAACAAGGAGCACTTGTTCAAAATCACAAAACAAGGAAACAACTATTTTTTTTTAATTTTCCTGTGATTTTTCATCGGTCTACTCTAGTACAACAATACAACCAATTCAATGAAAACAGAATTCTTTAAACAGCGTTTCAATAGTATCATTATAAGACATAGGATCTTTTGTACATTTATTGAACGATGAATAAATACAAAACAATGTTTGAAAAATGTTGAAAACAATGGCATAAAAATAAAATTTAAAAAAAATGGTAAACACAGACAATAAATTAATAAAAAGTAGTGAAAAAAATAGTTTTCACGTAACAATACTAGTAATTAATAGGCGCATATAAATATAACTCGGTAGAAACAGAATAATAATCTTAATGTTGAGATATATTCAAAAACTGTCTTAAATCAAATTAAATATGTAATTAATTTCGGTTACAGCAATTGATTTGAGGTATTATTAGAGGCTCATATTACAGAGACTATACTGTAGATAGAATAATCATGTAAAAGGAACATCATTACATACAAACATAAATTGATTTTCAAGAATAACAGTTTTCATGCCTCTATAATAATATTATTATCAGTTGAGAGATAAGCACTTGTATAAAGAAACTAGCTGACATGTACCTGGCGTTACTGAGGGTTATCCTTAGGAGATAGACATATACTATCCAAGACTTTTCTGTAGACCTTTTTAATATATATAATTTAGTAGTACATTATTTTGATGTATCTCATAAGGTTTAGCCAGCGTTAACAATGTAAGCGCCAGAAAACATATCTTTTACAACTTGATTACAAAACATCAACTTTTCGCTACTTTCTATAAATGGAAGAAATTCTCTAAATGATAGTGAAAACCCTTTCAAAATCCGTTGCGTAGTTTAGAAGAACTAAGCGCACAAACAGACAGACACGGATAGTGACTTTGTTTTATACTATTTATTATATTATAGAGACTAGTTAGATACAAGTTTTGAACAATATTAGTAAATAGAAAGCAACAAAATAAAGAACATAGTAAATATAGACACATCAATAGACAATAAACTAATAAAAAGGAGTAAAAAAGAAGTTAGTTTTCATAGAACAATAGTAATAACAGGCACATGTATTTAACTAGAGACTAATATTGTACTTGTTACATAGATAAGTTTTAATTCACTAGATATAATTATTAATATAAAACCATTTTTGTAACACTTTGGTTTACCTACATGTATTGTGTTTGATAAATTAAATCTTACATCAAATTACAAATGTAATTAATTACGATTACAGATGATGTTAGCAATTTAATAACTTTGTTAAAATGTATGTGTGTAGAATATATCTCGCAGACCAATAATACTTTTAAAACAGTAATTAAAATATTTGACATAATCATTCCTGTGTAAAGCTTACTCAAATAACACATCCACATTTAAACTATTTATAAATATCTGTTAATAGTGTCTTGGGACGATTTTAATATTAACAAAGTGAAATATTACCGAGCAGATATATACCGCCACCGCCATAGTCTCAACTTGGAACTATTGTGCAATACATATTCAAATTAAAAAAGTAATATATTTTGTAACTAAAATGATGTTATTTTAGTCTTTTTCAAATTCATAATTCGGATATTTTACTTTAAATTCGGATAAATTAGTCGGTATTTGAATTTCTTTAACGGCTGCTCCATTATTTACTAAAGCCTCAACTATAGACCATCTACCTCCCCGTATAGCCAAACTAAGCGCTTCACCACCATCCACCACATTAATATCCACTCCTTTCTCCAGCAGCAACTTCCCAAGCTGCGATGCTTCCCTTAGCGCGGGCCATCCCCCACTGTTTACTGTCCGCCCCCTGCTGCAGGAGGTATTCTACTAATGTTGTCCTTCTGCCGCACAATGTAGTTCAGTCTGGCCAATATTACATGTGGCGTGAATGTCAGTAGGTACCTCTTTCAACGAGATACTGTACAGTTGGTAAGTCTCCACTAATGGCTGCATACATCAGTATAGACCTACCTAGTCCACGGCGTAAATTAATGTCTGCGCCGCACTCCACTAAGTACTTTAAAATATTCAGTTGACCCCTCCTAGCAACTGTATGTAAAGGAGACATCTTCCTGCCATCCCTCTGCGCCATCACCACGGTAAAGGGAACAACAGTTTGCTCCTCGAGTAATTTAACCATATCGAGGTGGCCAAACTCTGTAGCAAGGTGAAGGGCAGTATATTTTCCTATATCATCTTTGTGTTTCATTAATAATAAACAAAAACGTTCAACATTAGTTTTTAAATTTTTGAATAAAATATTTTTAACAAAGTTTTACATTATTATTTTCAATAGCTTTTCTAAATGGTTTAATTAGTGATTCAACTTCTTTAACAAATATTCTTGAGGTACAACTTAAATAATTTCTAATAACTTGATAAAATTGATTAACAGCAATGGCTTTTTCCTCAGTTACTAGAATTATGTAAAAAAAATCTTTATTGAATAAACGTGCGAAAAAGAACATTTTCTTGGTTTCATCAGAATTTGAAACATTTCGGTTAAATAAACTTGCAAAAAAGTTATTTTCCTTAGTTTCATCAGAACAAGTTCCGATACGTTGTAAACTATTTGTTGTTATTCCGTCCAATACTAAGTCATCTCCACTAATATTATGTAGTTTAGGTTTATCCAACAAATTTAGTGCTGGGTTATTTTCAAGGTCATATTGTGTTAACAAAGAGACAAATGCTTTTTGTGTACTGTCTATGTTCAATCCACTCAGTGGAAATGTGACGATGTGTTCGTTTCTTTCAAGGACTGCAATGTGAAGAGCAGTTTGGTGGTATTGATTCCTAAATATGGAACTGTCTTCAAGCCACAGTTGACTAATAGATTCGGCGTTTGTTTTAAGTGCATCCTTTCACATTTTTAGTTCATTCATATGCACATTCATAAACAACCATTCATAAATAAAAAATCAAATAGATATTTATAGGTAAATATTAATATAAATAAAATAGATCAATGTTGAAATTTCATTTGGAAGTAAAATAATAACTATATAACCGGTTTATATAAATATCTATTTTATTTATATATTTTTTTATTTAATTATAATTATTTTTTCAAATTATTGGTATTTTCCATATCTTCGTCATCTGACAGAGAAAAAAAAAGATTAAAAAAAATAAGTGTAAAAAAAGTGCAGTGGCTCTGGTACCCACTGTAACGTCTTTTGTAGGACACCAAAATTTGGTGTATTTAATGCGATTGGAATTGTATTTACCTGATGCAATACCTCCGGGGTGCTCAAAACGGTTCCATGATAAATCGAAAATTCAACACACCTTTAAAAAGTGATATAAAGTCATTAGAAACGATGAAAAAAATAAATTAAACCTAACCTAACCCACTTAACCCAGTTAATAGAGATTTTGTTCTTCACTTTACCATCACTTTTCATGACTTTATATAACTTTTTAAAAATGGGAAATTATCATGAATTATCATTTTGATGATTTATCCGGTCACCGCTCAAAACAGCTCTCCTTTTTCTTCTAATATAATAATATTTAAATTCAGTTTCCTGAAAACCATTTTTATACAGTTGCATCCCCGACACATTTACGTCAACTCGTAGCCATAATACCGTTGATATTAGGAAACCCTTACCATTCATATTCTTCTTTCGATATACAAAAGGTGATTGTGAACCAGTTTTGAAGGGAATTTAAATATTTCATTGAGTGTACAATGTACTGATTATTAGTTTTGCAATATAAGATGAATTGTTCCCGTTAATTTTTTTTGTCGTGCGGTAAAATATTTGGAATTGGGTAGTTTTTTTTTGCCCTTTCAATCGCTGAATTGACAGAGTCTACTTCCAGGTAATAAAAATTTGAGATGAATTAAGTGGAGTTATTGGATTTAAAGTTAATGTGGGCAATTTTTTTACATTGAATGAGTTTTTTTAGTTCAGTACCAACCCATTTTGGGTAACAGTCGTTACGTTTTACAATAAAAGTTGGTACGCAATTTTCAATAGTATCATAAAGGTTTGAGTTGAACACATTTGTTGCTTCTCCTACGTTTGTAGACATAAAAATGCGGGACCAATTTAGCGAAGAAAGATATAAGCGCACTTGATTATAATCGGCTTTCTTGTAGTTTAGTTCGTGAACGGGAGGTTGGGGACTAAGGAGTTCAATGGGGGTCAAATAATTGATTGCTTGTAAAGGGGGATGATGAGAGTCAATGGATACTATTGGTTCACGCGATTCGCTGACATTACTTTTATTTATGTTTGATATGACAAGGTCAAGAATTCTGTCATTTATATTTTTAACATGATTTAATTGTTTAAGCTTGAGAAAGTTGATGATATCAATGATTAATTGAGCTTTACCAGAAATGGGATTTGAAGACTCAGTGGCTTGTACCCAGTATACATTTGGGAGATTAAAATCCCCAAAAAATATTAATTTTGCATCAGGATATTTCATTTTCAAAGATTCAATTTCATCACAATGTTTACAATACACATCAGCACTAACTTGGGGGGGGGGGGGGGGGGGATATACACACACACAATAATTATTTTTGTTGCTTTCGGTTTCACTAATATAGCTAGTTGTTCAATGTTTTTATTTTTAAGTTTTAATATTTTTGAATGGAACATCTTTCTGATCGATATTAAAACCCCGCCGCCAGTAATATTTTCACGATCCAGCCGGTAAACATCGTAGTTGGTGAAGCCTAATTCAGGGGAAGATATTTTTTCATGAAGCCAGGTTTCTGTTAGGCAGTACACATAGTTATTTATCGTTGGAATATTTCACCTTAGGGTGTTGAGCTTGGTGCGCAAACCTCTAACATTTTGGTAGTAAAATGTTAGTTTCGTGGGGAGTTTTTCGTATTTACAAAAACAGGTTTATTGTTCTTATATTTGATTGTGAGACCTATTTCACCGTCTTGGGTTCTTTGGTCTAGGGTTTATCGTAAATTGGCGAGATAGTTTCTTTGGGTTAGAGTTTGGTCGGAATAAATTTTAATGCCAGGGTACTCTGTTATGCTATTTTTTTTCGCAAAATTTCAATGGCTTGGATGGGATTGTCAAGCATCACTTTTAGAGGTCTGGGTTTGTCCGTTTTTTTTATCCTCAGACGAAAGGTTGTGATGTTGGCTTTAGTGATGGTTGAGTTTATGGCCGTTAGTGTATTTGATATTCTTGGCGTGTCATCGGTAATTTTGTCAATTTGAGAGCAGGCCAAGCTTTCAGGAAAGTTGAAAATAATAATGTTTTCGAACGTTTTTTCCTCTCCTCGAGCTCGTCAGCAGCTTCGCACATTGTTAAATTTGGTAAATATGAAGATTCATGTTGTGAGGTTGATTCTATCAATTTTGAGGAGACCATGTGTTCATACGACTTAACCTGCCCCTCGAGGATTCCACCTTTGACACCAACATCCAGCATGGTGCCAGAGAGGTTGGAAAGTTTGTTTTGAGTAATTTAGTCATCTGATTTTTAGTTAGTTTAAGTGCCGGATCAGTAATATTACTAAATAAAACACTAATTTCCTCCTTAGCCTTGTTGATATATGATAGTGCATCAGTGGTACTCATCTTGCAATTGGATTTTGTATATTAATAATTTATATAAGATGCAGTGACAACCCTGTTCATGCGTTGTCTATGGCGGAAAGTGGGAGGCGTTTCACTTGTACTCTTCGAAACTTTGATTGTATTAGTATTCTTCCTTCTAATCGGCTTTGTATGTGTGTGTCTAATGGAATCCAGTGACAGTTGAAATTTTAAATTAATAATAAAGAATTACCGGTTAGGCAGATGCAACTGTTGGTACACAATGTTAATTTTTGACTATGGTAAAGTACTCGTGGGTGAAAAACACTACTTTACGTTCTTAATTTTAATATAATTATTAATTTGTGTAGAGCAAAAATTTTACGTGTTGACTGTGACACTTAGTATTGTTGAATACAACAATAATAAGTGTACAATACAATACAATACACTTTACAAATAAGGTAAAAAGTCAGAATAAACTGCTTTTCGGCAGTTTGTCTAACGGGTTAATTACATAATAAATCTTATAATATTGAATTTACAGTTACATTTTTACAATTATATGTATAAAACAAAAAAAAATCTACAGAAATATAGCAAAAGTAAAATTATGAAAAACAAACATATCAATTTTAAAAGTCATTAGAAAAACATATCATTGTAAGCTAATACAAATGAATTCTTTCAGTAAGCCAAGTCTTCAGTAAGTTCACCAATTGTTTGTTTTGGGCAAAGTTTTTAATTTCACCAGGTTAACTCTATTATTAATTAATTAATTAACTCTATGAATAACAACTGGTATTAATATAGTTTAACGTTCTTTATTTATAAATATTCGGGCCAGCAGATCTTCACCCTGTTGAGTTTGGGAAATCCGGAACCTTGAACACAAATCATAATAAAATATGTACACAAAATTAAAAAACATTGTTTCTAAAATAAAATTTACTGCAAGCGATTTGGACACTGACCTTTATACAGTTTCTGTGTACATAAGGTTTAAAATCACTTTCAAAACTAAAGGCAAACACATTTCTATCCTATAAGTTGTTAAACCTTAAATAGGCAAGGATATAAAAAAATAAATTTTAACAGTTAAACCGTGTTATTAAGATTTTGGGTCTACAACAGATATAAAAAACGTTATTAAAGTTACACGTACATTAAAGTTTCAAAAAAAATCAAATCTTTTCCAATGCGATTCAAAACAAATTCAACGAAATCGCAAGGTTATAAAAATTGTGACCATTATAAAATTATACTAATTTTATATACTGGTAACTCTCTGGTGAAACATATCAGATCTGATACTAGAATTTATTTTGTAAATAGTTTTCGTGAAGGTGAATGTTAACGCAAGGAACAAGAAAAGTGTCCAGTCAAAGAGTCTTTTCGAGAAAATGCATAATTCCATACGAAAAAAAAACAGTAAGTGCGCACGCGTTTTTTCAATTTCTCTTCAGCCAGAAAACGAAAAAGTTTTTTTTCAGCTGTCAGTCAGTTTTTTCTCTTCAACGAACACTGTTGATAACTTGCATAGTTGCACTCGGAACAAGAAAAGGGGGTTTTTCTCCGCTCTGAGTCAGCGTGTGTTCCAACAAATGTCCTATATGGGGGGAAAGGTGGCCTTTCCTAGAAACTAAATATGTGCACTTGGAAAATGAAAAAGGTTTGTCGTCACTGTGAGTAAGCATGTGGCTTTTAAGATGTGCGTTTTGAGAATATCCATAGATGAACAAGGAACAAGAAAAAGTTTTCTCCGTAGTGACTCAACGTGCGCTTCAGATTGCCTTTACAATAACATTAATATGTGCACTTGGAACATAAAACAGATTTTTCGCCACTGTGAGTCAGCATGTGGGTATTAAGATGGGCGTTATGATAAAATAAAATGTTTCACACGGGACTTGAAAAAGGTTTTTCTCCATCGTGAGTTAGCATGTTTGACTTCAGAAAACATGTATATTGCAGACGGAATATTAAAGAGGTTTTCCTACGATGTGAGAGAGCATATGGCTCTTCAGTTGGCCCTTTTGATAACATGCATAGTTGCATACGGAACATGAAAAAGGTTTTTCTCCACTGTGAGTCAGCATGTGGAACTTTAGTTGACCCTTCCGATAACACGCATAGTTGCACAGGGAACATGAAAAAGGTTTTTCTCCACTGTGAGTCAGGATGTGTGCCTTTAGGTTACCCTGGTTATAACTTGTATAATCGCACTCCGAACATGGAAGAGGTTTTTCTCCACTGTGAATCAGCATGTGGCTCTTTAGCTGACCCTTTCGACAACAGGCATAGTTGCACTCCAAACATGAAAACGGTTTATCTCCACTGTGAATCAGCATGTGCCTCTTAAGTTGACCCTCAAGATAACACGCATAGTTGCACAGGGAACATGAAAAAGGTTTTTCCCCACTGTGAGTCAGCATGTGTGCCTTTAGGTTACCCTGGTTATAACTTGTATAATCACACTCCGAACATGGAAGAAGTTTTTCTCCACTGTGAATCAGCATGTGGCTCTTCAGCTGACCCTTTCGACAACAGGCATAGTTGCACTCCGAACATGAAAACGGTTTTTCTCCACTGTGAATCAGCATGTGCCTCTTTAGCTGACGCTTTCGACAACACGCATAGTTGCACAGGGGACATGAAAAAGATTTTTCTCCACTGTGAGTCAGCATGTGGCTCGATAGGGCGCTCTTTCGATAACATGCATAGTTGCACACGGAACATGAAAAAGGTTTTTCTCCACTGTGAATCAGCATGTGGCTCGTTAGGTCGCTTTTTCGATAACATGCATAGGTGCACACGGAACATGAAAAAGGTTTTCCTCCACTGTGAGTCAGCATGTGGCTCTTTAAATGACCCTTATGCTTACATGCAAAGTTGCACACGGAACATGAAAATGGTTTTTCTCCACTGTGAGTCAGCATGTGGCTCTTTAAACGATGCTTATGCTTACATGCATAGTTGCACACGGAACATGAAAATGGTTTTTCTCCACTGTGAGTCAGCAAGTGTTTCTTCAGGTAACCCTGTTGATAACTTGCATAGTTGCACTCCAAACATGAAAATAGTTTTCCTCCACTGTGAATCAGCATGTGGCTCTTAAAATCACCCTTATGATTACATGCATAGTTGCACTCCAAACATGAAAAAAGTTTTTCTCCACTGTGAATCAGCATGTGCCTCTTTAGTTGACACTTTCGATAGCACGCATAGTTGCACAGGGGACATGAAAAAGGTTTTTCTCCACTGTGAGTCAGCATGTGGCTCGTTAGGTCGCTCTTTCGATAACATGCATAGTTGCACACAGAACATGAAAAAGGTTTCTCTCCACTGTGAGTCAGCATGTGGCTCGTTAGGTCGCTCTTTCGATAACATGTATAGGTGCACACGGAACATGAAAAAAGTTTTTCTCCACTGTGAATCAGCATGTGCCTCTTCAGCTGACCCTTTTGACAACACGCATAGTTGCACTCCGAACATGAAAACGGTTTTTCTCCACTGCGAATCAGCATGTGCCTCTTCAGCTGATTCTTTCGACAACACGCATAGTTGCACACGGAACATGGAAAAGGTTTTTCTCCACTGTGAGTGAGCATGTGGCTCTTCAAATGACCCTTATGACAACACGCATAGTTGCACTCAGAACATGAAAAACGTTTTTTTCCACTGTGAGTCAGCATGTGGCCCGTTAGGCGACTCTTTTTATAACATGCATAGTTGCAAACGGAACATGAAAATTTTTTTTCTCGTACATGGGTTCGTTCGTTTATTGCAAAATTTGATTTAGGAGAGGAGGAGTAGTTGCGATGGGGAGGAGTGAATCCTTTTTCGACAAAATGCGTCTGAAGATCTGTCGACAAATTTGAAAAATAACATGGGTGAAAAAGACTCAGTTAAACTTATTTCCTAAACTTAGAGTAAATAAGCGAAGTAAGTTCGTAGAAAGGTTAAAAAAAATAGGAGAGTCCGAGTCGTTCAAGTTTACAGTGAAAAATTGGTTTTACCTGCTTCCTTGGTAATTCTTCCAAAGCGTTTTAAGCATTCCTCTTTAACATCCGGCAGGTCTATGTCAATTTTCATATAAGTAAGCGCCGCTTCATCTTGTCGGGGTCCAAGATCCGCGCTTATGGTGACTTTCTTCACATTAACGTTTCCTGGAATAAAAAAGGACAATAAATATATTGAATCTTTGCATGGCAAGCCCTGAACCAAACGGCGCCCGGGGCAAGTTAAATTTTGGCTGCCCTAACATTCTAAATTAGTACACGCCGAGGCAGGATATCACTGTAATCATTTAAATGATGCTTTGTGTTTTTATGTAGAGCGGTAATTATCAAAAATAATATCAAGGGCGATGTGTTAGGTTAAGTATTCGACGCCCAGAGCGAACTGCACCAATTGCGCCCGCATAGGGCCAGCCCTGTATCTTCGTCAAATTGATATAAACGAGAATTTTTTTAATTGAAAAACAATAAAATATTCTTTTACGAATAAATATCATTGATCAACAAGGTAAGATAAAAAGTGACCTCAGATGTCCGCTTCAGGGACCGATTCTTCATGAAGGAAAAAAATTTCTCTAGAGCACATGTAGTGGAGAAATTGGTTGTTTTCAGTCAAAGGAATATTGTTTTCCAATCAATATTTATGTTTTTTTAACGTATAATACGTGTAATTCACATCATATCTCAAATAAAATTAGGTGAAAATCGAGGAACCGACAGCTTAATATGAATAGTATAAAAAAGTTTAATGAGTGCTGTATTTTGGTATTTTCCGGCAAGTACGCATATTAAGGTAAATTCCCAATACACCTCATGTTTTATAAGAGAGGATATTGTGCACAAGTGTGTGTCCTGTTTGCACGACATTTCAAAAGAGACATTGATTCCGGACATCCGAATTTTAAGTTCTATATTTAACACGTATGCAATGCAACAAACTGGCTGTCTGAGTACTCTCCGCATATTGCGAGCATTCCTTCGTTACAGCTGGGTGGTCGAAATCTAAATCTGAAAATGCAATTTCACCTCCATCTTCTTCCTGGAGACCTGGTTCCGTCTTGATGGATATAGCATCTGGCTTCAGTAGATCCATGGTCTGCTTTGGTTATTGGTTTAACCCCAAAAATATATCTGAAACAGAACATTGTTAAATCAAAATAAAATGATAAAATTTACAAGTAAAATTAAAACAGGACACATGATTTTTAGTTTAACTCGTTAAATCATTCCTCCTTACGTACCCTTAAAAATTGAATATAACAACTTGCAAATCCAGATACGTAAGAAATATCTTGGGCTGTGCATTGATAAACACCTAACTTTTAAACAGCATATTAAAGATATTAATGATAAAATCAACCCTTTAATTAGCGTAATTAGCCAGATATCATATATGTTACCAAATAAAATTTAAAAAGGTCTACATTATAGCCTCGTACATTCACATTTTAACTACTTGATTGAAATCTGCATATTTTTTATTATTTTTTATGTTCTCCATAAAACGGTTATAGACCAATATATGATGGAGAAGATTACAAATTAAAAAGTTAACAGAGGCAGTTTTACTATTTTGTGACATGTGTTATAAGATAGTTACTGAATTGTCTGTAGGTGACATTGAAAATGTCGATGGCTAATGCAGAATCGTTAAGCAGTTGAGTCGTTATGTTTATTGGCACGTTCTGATAGGCATAAGTCCTCGCTTTCGGAGCATATAAGAGTGCATGGGATCTCCCTCGAGTATAATTGTTAGGGACATAAAAGTTAACCTCTTTCAGCATAGGCGGAATGTGTATTGTACAAGAGATTAACTTAAAAAAGTGTTTGCCTAAAAATATTTTTCTGCAGGCTTCTAATGTATTGAAATCGAGCATTCCTGATAAGAACAAGGATGAATATAGGAATGGATAGTATGTATATTCCCTCATATACAGGAAACGCATAAACCTTTTTTGTATTTTTTCTATTTCTAAGATATGGTTTTGTTCAGAAGGGGCCCAAATAATGGAGCTGTATTCCAGGATGCTGCGGACAAGTGCTTCATATGTTCTCCGTATTGCAATTCCATTAGTAAATGATCTCGCATTACGAAGAACAAATCCAAGCATTTTGTTGGCGAGGGAGACAATGTCAGATATGTGGGATTTGAAAGAGAGATTTGCTTCGAAGATCACCCCAAGGTCACGAATCTCGTTTTTGCGTGTTAATATTTTTTTATTAATGTGATATGGGAATAGAAATGTATCTTTGGATCTTGTAAATGTAACTACACTGCATTTCTGGATGCCGAAGGGTAATTTATTTAATTCCGACCATTTGACAAGAGAATCAAGACCATTCTGCAGAAGAATGGAATCGATACAACTTTTGATAGCTCTGAAAAGTTTGATATCGTCAGCAAAGAGGAGATATTTTGAGCGGTTAATGGTCTTGCCTATATCAGTAATGAATAAAAGAAAGAGGAGGGGTCCTAGAATCAATCCCTGGGGAATCCCGGAGTTAGTTATGTATTCGTGAGAGAACTGGTGTCCGTAACTGACATACTGACGACGATTGTGTAAGTAGCTAGCTACGAAAGAGAGAAAATCCTGAGAGAATCTGATGTCACTCAATTTTATTAGTAAAATATCATGATCGACTTTATCAAATGCTTTTTCGAAGTCTGTATAAATCACATCGACATGTAAAAAATTTTCAAACGATTTATTTATATAGGTGGTGAGATTCATAAGGTTTGTTGTGGGTGATAGAGTGGGGCGAAATCCATGCTGATTCTCGGTGAGTGTATGTTTTGTTTGATTATTATATTTGTGAGTAAATTATGGTTTCTAAAAGTTTTGCGGGTGCTGATAAGACAGCTACAGATCTGTAATTATCGATTGCAATAAAAAATATTATTAAACTGCTTATAAAACATTTCAGCAGCTAGGTTTACATCGAGGCAGTCATAATGATTCCAGTTCTTCTGACGATTTGGTAGATTCCACTAATGTTGGTTTTCGTGCGTGTTGGTGTCGGCCATCTGGTTTTGGGTCGTGGCCTCCGAAATGACCATTCGTTGAAGGCCACGTTTTCAGGCCAGATCATGGGGTCCATGAAAAAATGGAATCTGTTTTCCGGAATTCCTATTTTGAAAGAGGCATACCTCTCATGTCTCGTAACGAGTTTCTCTACCGTAAATTCTAGATCGGGCTTCTTCTTTTTTAGAAGTGAGGTTATTTGATCAACCGTGTTTGCCCGGTGGAGCATGAATGCATGTAAGTGCAGATTTTTTGGGATGGCCACCAATGAAACATATAGAAATGAACTACACGTAAAACAAAACAAAGTAATCAAAAAGCTATTTCACTTCAAACCTAGAACATCAACAGAAAAATTATGCATGGAAACAAAACTAGGTATTAACATTAAGAAACTTTTTATGAATATTATACATGTCTCCTTATATGCAAAATAAATAATAAACTAATACATCCAAATACAGAAATCATTAAAACGTACCAATTACACACACACTTTACACGCCAACAAGATAAAATACATTTAAACACCATACATACTCATTACGGCAAGCAATCCATTGGTTTCGAGGGAAGCAAGATATAAAATTGCCTCCCAGACGAAATTAAAAATGAAAAAAGTAAAGGTAAATTTAAAAAAAAGTTGTTCAGTTTTATGCTCAGTCAACAAAACAATGATCGTGAATAAAATCGTAATGTAATATATTAATATGTAATGTATTAGTTTTTTTGTAGTTAAATAAGTGAAAATGTAATTTTCTTTTATCTAGAATAAAAAAAACATTAAAAAAAATTAAAAATAAAATGTGGTTTCGCTTGGAATGTCCTGTCAAAATAACGAAGTCATAGCCAAAACACATATTTGAAAACCTTGAAGATATGACAACGGTTAAGAGAAACGTTGTTTATCGTGGGAAAACTATATTTATATATTTACAATGTTTACCGCCATTCCGCTTTTAACAAAATATATGTTAACAATATGTTTTTGGTTGTGTAATTGTAATAAATGCCTTCTAAATACTAATCTAATAATCGGTAGACGTGAAATTGACAGTTTAAACATTCTACTGTGACAAAACGCCCAATGATTCCCTAACTAAACTGGAATAACGGCAGCTACCAAATAAATAGCGATGAATATCAGAATGAGTAATTACATTACCAATAACCATCACAGGCGTGGGATAGTCAGGAAGAAACGGCTCTCGGAGAAGAAAGCACTTGTCATAAATATTTATAGGTTATGCATAGACAAGAATGAAGTCATAGACAATTATTATAATTTTCATGGCGACCAGATAACTCAAAAAAAAACATTTTCACCATGTAACTTTTGAACACATACATATTGTTAACATACATATTCATCATATGATAATTAATCACGGTAATTAATAAGAACGGTTATTATTAAGAACGATCTTTACTAAGAAAAATGATTTTTAAGAACATTTCATACTCAGCACAATTTGCGAGTCATTCCACGCGAGTGGTACCAACTCCCAATATATAGGCGGGAAGCAAGTTAAGCTATTATGTATTTCAAAATAAGAACAATTTTATCGATAACCCATTCTTCTTGGGATGCTATGATATTAAACAAACTTGCAATTAATTTGGGTGTTAGTGACTGTTCTCTAAATGACTTAAAAAAATTATTGAAGAGTCACCTAGCTAAATGCTGACGTATGTTAAATTGTACTGCAATTTGCAATTGGAAAAAAATATAATGTCGTGCAAACAGGACACACACTTGTGCACAATATCCTTTCTTATAAAACATGAGGTGTATTGGGAATTTACCTTAATATGCGTACTTGCCGGAAAATACCAAAATACAGCACTCATTAAACTTTTTTATACTATTCATATTAAGCTGTCGGTTCCTCGATTTTCACCTAATTTTATTTGAGATATGATGTGAATTACACGTATTATACGTTAAAAAAACATAAATATTGATTGGAAAACAATATTCCTTTGACTGAAAACAACCAATTTCTCCACTACATGTGCTCTAGAGAAATTTTTTTCCTTCATGAAGAATCGGTCCCTGAAGCGGACATCTGAGGTCACTTTTTATCTTACCTTGTTGATCAATGATATTTATTCGTAAAATAATATTTTATTGTTTTTCAATTAAAAAAATTCTCGTTTATATCAATTTGACGAAGATACAGGGCTGGCCCTATGCGGGCGCAATTGGTGCAGTTCGCTCTGGGCGTCGAATACTTAACCTAACACATCGCCCTTGATATTATTTTTGATAATTACCGCTCTACATAAAAACACAAAGCATCATTTAAATGATTACAGTGATATCCTGCCTCGGCGTGTACTAATTTAGAATGTTAGGGCAGCCAAAATTTAACTTGCCCCGGGCGCCGTTTGGTTCAGGGCTTGCCATGCAAAGATTCAATATATTTATTGTCCTTTTTTATTCCAGGAAACGTTAATGTGAAGAAAGTCACCATAAGCGCGGATCTTGGACCCCGACAAGATGAAGCGGCGCTTACTTATATGAAAATTGACATAGACCTGCCGGATGTTAAAGAGGAATGCTTAGAACGCTATGGAAGAATTACCAAGGCAGCAGGTAAAACCAATTTTTCACTGTAAACTTGAACGATTCGGACTCTCCTATTTTTTAACCTTTCTAAGAACTTACTTCGCTTATTTACTCTGAGTTAAGGAAATAAGTTTAACTGAGTCATTTTCACCCATGTCATTTTTCAAATTTGTCGACAGATCTTCAGACGCATTTTGTCGAAAAAGGATTCACTCCTCCCCATCGCAACTACTCCTCCTCTCCTAAATCAAATTTTGCAATAAACGAACGAACCCATGTACGAGAAAAAAAATTTTCATGTTCCGTTTGCAACTATGCATGTTATAAAAAGAGTCGCCTAACGGGCCACATGCTGACTCACAGTGGAAAAAAACGTTTTTCATGTTCTGAGTGCAACTATGCGTGTTGTCAAAAGGGTCATTTGAAGAGCCACATACTCACTCACAGTGGAGAAAAACCTTTTCCATGTTCCGTGTGCAACTATGCGTGTTGTCGAAAGAATCAGCTGAAGAGGCACATGCTGATTCGCAGTGGAGAAAAACCGTTTTCATGTTCGGAGTGCAACTATGCGTGTTGTCAAAAGGGTCAGCTGAAGAGGCACATGCTGATTCACAGTGGAGAAAAACTTTTTTCATGTTTGGAGTGCAACTATGCATGTACTCATAAGGGTCATTTTAAGAGCCACATGATGATTCACAGTGGAGGAAAACTATTTTCATGTTTGGAGTGCAACTATGCAAGTTATCAACAGGGTTACCTGAAGAAACACTTGCTGACTCACAGTGGAGAAAAACCATTTTCATGTTCCGTGTGCAACTTTGCATGTAAGCATAAGGGTCATTTAAAGAGCCACATGCTGACTCACAGTGGAGGAAAACCTTTTTCATGTTCCGTGTGCACCTATGCATGTTATCGAAAAAGCGACCTAACGAGCCACATGCTGATTCACAGTGGAGAAAACCTTTTTCATGTTCCGTGTGCAACTATGCATGTTATCGAAAGAGCGCCCTATCGAGCCACATGCTGACTCACAGTGGAGAAAAATCTTTTTCATGTCCCCTGTGCAACTATGCGTGTTGTCGAAAGCGTCAGCTAAAGAGGCACATGCTGATTCACAGTGGAGAAAAACCGTTTTCATGTTCGGAGTGCAACTATGCCTGTTGTCGAAAGGGTCAGCTGAAGAGCCACATGCTGATTCACAGTGGAGAAAAACTTCTTCCATGTTCGAAGTGTGATTATACAAGTTATAACCAGGGTAACCTAAAGGCACACATGCTGACTCACAGTCGGGAAAAACCTTTTTCATGTTCCCTGTGCAACTATGCGTGTTATCGTGAGGGTCAACTTAAGAGGCACATGCTGATTCACAGTGGAGAAAAACCGTTTTCATGTTTGAAGTGCAACTATGCCTGTTGTCGAAAGGGTCAGCTGAAGAGCCACATGCTGATTCACAGTGGAGAAAAACCTCTTCCATGTTCGGAGTGCGATTATACAAGTTATTACCAGGGTAACCTAAAGGCACACATGCTGACTCACAGTGGAGAAAAACCTTTTTCATGTTCCCTGTGCACCTATGCGTGTTATCGTAAGGGTCAACTAAAGTTCCACATGCTGATTCACAGTGGAGAAAAACCGTTATCATGTTCGGAGTGCAACTATGCCTGTTGTCGAAAGGGTCAGCTGAAGAGCCACATGCTGATTCACAGTGGAGAAAAACCTCTTCCATGTTCGGAGTGTGATTATACAAGTTATAACCAGGGTAATCTAAAGGCACACATGCTGACTCACAGTGGGGAAAAACCTTTTTCATGTTCCCTGTGCAACTATGCGTGTTATCTTGAGGGTCAACTTAAGAGGCACATACTGATTCACAGTGGAGATAAACCGTTTTCATGTTTGGAGTGCAACTATGCCTGTTGTCGAAAGGGTCAGCTAAAGAGCCACATGCTGATTCACAGTGGAGAAAAACCTCTTCCATGTTCGGAGTGCGATTATACAAGTTATAACCAGGGTAACCTAAAGGCACACATCCTGACTCACAGTGGAGAAAAACCTTTTTCATGTTCCCTGTGCAACTATGCGTGTTATCGGAAGGGTCAACTAAAGTTAGCAACGGTGTATTATGTCTCTGTTTAAAAATATTAGGGACGACTAGTAATTTTACAATTGCGTTTTGTACAACTTGGACTTATTTCAGATTGGTTATACTAGTATTTCCCCATATGGTTAATCCATATCTTATAATAGATTCTGCCATTGACATATAAATTATTTTAAGTGTTTCAATTGATAGGAAAAAATTTAATGTGTACATTCTGCCAGCAATTGATCTGAGTCTTTTACAGGTTTTTTTAATATGTTTGTCCCATTTGACAAAGCAATCTACTGTAACACCAAGATAGACATATTCTGTAACTAATTCTAAGCTTTCACATTTACAATTAGTCGGGATATTTTTATGGATGCAATTAAAACTATGAGAAATAATATTAGGATTAAATTGAAATCTGGTATTAGGTGATCTTATATGCATAACTTTGGTTTTTTTAGCATTTATTAATAGTCCTGCATCATGTGACCATTTACAAAGTTGATTAAAGTCAATTTGCATGAATTCAATTGCAATTTTTTGATCTTTATGTGATATGACCAATGCCGTATCATCTGCAAATACAAAATGTTTAACAAAAGAGAAAAGTTTTTTCATTATTGTTACATAAATTATATATAGTGTAGGTCCCAATATGGAACCTTGTGGAACTCCTGCAGATACATTCTTTGTTTTACTAAAAGTATTATTTATTTTGGTACATATTTTTCTATTTCTAAGATGAATCCTATAATTTCTATACCCGCTATATCCGATTTTTTGACAAAATGATCTGAGTATGACATCTTGTTCACATTTTTGCGAGCAACAAGAGGAGCCTAAAATTGAGTTTCAAAACCCTTCTTATCATGACCAAAAACCATGTTAAAACTGCGAGTGTGAAACCAAATCCGCTATATCATACAGAAAGTCACTATCAAAACCCGCTATATCGGATTCAACGAATCACAAGCAATTATTTTGCCAAAATA
This sequence comes from Hesperophylax consimilis, assembly GCF_061612785.1. Classification (NCBI taxonomy): domain Eukaryota; kingdom Metazoa; phylum Arthropoda; class Insecta; order Trichoptera; family Limnephilidae; genus Hesperophylax; species Hesperophylax consimilis. The sequence goes on from NC_142852.1 coordinate 14,214,601, forward strand.
CAATATGGTCGCCGCTCTGAAGCCACGCTCGTGTGTCAAAATGATCTACGCGTGAGTTTCTAAACCCGCCATGTCGCCTCAGTTGACTTTCAAAATCACGAAGTGAGTATCAAAATCCGCTATATCCATTTTATTTATCGAAATTACTTAATTATTGCTAGACATATATAGAAAAATAAATGCTTTTCGAAATTTTATTACTCCAATTCATTATATAAAAAATTTTAATGCATTTACTTATGTACGCTAGAGATGTGACAGTTTTTTGCGGTTTTCTCCAAATCAATGAAAGTTGATATAGCGGGTATAGAAATTACACGACTCAGATAATCTTTAAATAAATTTAACACATTTCCTCTTATTCCAATTTTTTCTAAGGTTTCTAGCAGTTTTTTAGAGTTAATTGTGTCAAAAGCTTTAGAGTTATCGATAAATAACACAATAACATGTAATTTATTATTTAATTGATTATTTATTTAATTGGAAAAATCTTGCAGTAATTTTTCAGTATTTTTTTTTTCTTTGAAAGCCATATTGATTTGGTTCTATGATAGCGAATTTTTCAATGTAATTATTTAATTTATTTGATAAAAAATTTTCGAGAATTTTTTCTAACGCAGGTAGTATACTAATAGGCCTATAATTTCCCAGTTCAATGTGTTTTCATTGAAGCACATTGTAATTCTAAAAGTACTCTCACTCACTTGTGACAAAAATATTTAAACTCGGAAGGTGATAATCAGGACTAGTGGTGCCCTCTCTTGTCAAACAATATAATTCGGATGAATCCAGCTGCTTAATACATAGATGACTGTAATTCATTATCACTCACCTGCAGAGCAAAATCTATGCGAGAATTCCCAGAGAGGTCTATCCTGTCCAATATTTTTAATTTTAATTTTATTTCTAACTAATTGTAAGTCTACTGCTTCTCCAGTTATTGAAGATTAGAGTAGCCATTATTTATTTAACCGTAGGATATATATTTACTTTATAGGAGTGTCACATAAATGACAGGAATTACAAAAAAACTTTAAAAATTAACATTTGTTTTTTAAATACGTTAGAAATAATTGAATTCATTACTTGGTAATAAATAAGAATATAATTCCGTTGTTTGATCACCTCAAAACAAAATTAATATTCAAAATGTCAAAAGACTTCAGTGAAAATTTTAATGATCTATTAATTTTAAGTTGAATATTCCTGTTGCTTACCGAATTGATTGGTACTGGATGAATGGACTGTAATTTTTAATTAGAAAATAAGAATGAACAATCTTGTTTTTCACAAGGAACAATAGGAGTAGGAAGGAGGTCTTTACTTGGCGTATGTTGTTGCTTCAATTGGAAGTTCCTATGTTGGTTTTGAATGTTCTATTGGCACTATAGTTTATAGATGTATCTAGTATTGTTTTACAACATGAACGCTTTTAAAATCACTCTCGATGATATACAATATATTATAGTGATTTGTTTTTGGGGTATTGTGCCGTGTTGCGCTACCTCCTCCTGGCCGTGAAAATCTCAAATTATATTATATACACAATTTGTATATAATGTGTGATGATTGGGGTTGATAAATTATACTGTTTTACGCCAATTCTAACGAGATGGCGACAAACGATTTGCAACGACGAAAATAATAAATAACATCAATCAAAGAAAGGACGTTTGCTTTTTGCCTTCTATTTTTCTAATCTTCTTGCTTCTTTTTTCAAAGGTAAAAGGCAATTTAGGTAGGAACCGGTTGTTGGAATAACCATAAAATTTAGTTCGAATTAATAAACCATATTTATTTAATACAAAAAATTTAAGGGTCGACGAAGGAAAAGCGACTAAGGCTTCCTTTTTAAAATAGTAAATTTAAAGCTAGACTGTTGCGAGTCTAGTCATTATAAGTAAACCAATTTGACACACTAGGCATAGTGACGTGTTTGATTTTCTCTTTTCACAAACAAATTAGGTATATAGCAAACTCGACAATTCCTCGCTTTTATAGTTTAATAAACAAACAATAAAATAATATCCACATTTTTAACAAAACACACAATTCTAAAATATTATTTCAAACCATAAAACCACTGCTTATAACTCACCTCTGTGTAAAAAGATAAGAGTCATAAATAAATCTATTTGTACAAAAATCGAGGTTTGTCCCCTATAGACTACTATACCAATTTAACTGAACATTTCGAGGTTTCTTCTTATTAGTGCGAGGAGTGTTCAAGAGTGGTTTCAATGGTCGAAGAATTGAGGAACGCTCGAGAAAGACTTAACGCACTATCTCAGCGCTGGAATGAGTTACGTAGTCGATTTAAAGTCGAAATAATGCAGTTAACACAAACACTATAAATTTCGTGATATTGTATGAAGCGAATGGCGGAAAAATCCGAAGATTCCCGAGGAAGACATGAATCAAATAATTATTTGTTGTAAACAGAGCGACTCAACTGCTTAATGATTCTGCATTAGCCATCGACATTTTCAATGTCACCTACAGACAATTCAGTAACTATCTTTTAACGCATGTGACAAAATAGTAAAACTGCCTGTGTAAACCTTTTAATTTGTAATCTTCTCCATGATATATTGGTGTATAACCGTTTCATGGAGAACGTGAAAAAATAAATAAATAAATAAATGTAAGTGATGAACGAAGAAAGAGGTGATAGTAGAATACATTACTTTGAAGTGAATGGTTGAACAGGTCGAGCAACCCTGAAGAACACACGGCACAAGTGAGACAAACAAAAACACTCAAAATGACATAAAAAAACATTTCTTTGCCGTATGCCACCCTCGTACAGAATACGGTATACTAGGATGGGGTTCTGCTACTTCAAGAACATGATGCAACTATCTAAAGTCCAGGAGGGTATTTTAAATATAATCCTAAAAGTTCCCATAAGGACGCCAAACAACAGAAATTTTCAAATCTTTTACTGACCAAAAAATTATAAAAAAATCCAAGGCAAAATGTTTTCATCAAACATTTTGAAAAATCAAAAGAAAGCGAATGAAAATGGCAGATTAATTTGTCATAATTTTGAATAAACTTACCAAAAACTGCAACCAAGAAGGCGGAGAAAAGAAAGAGTGCCCTTAACATTGCTCGACAAATGATAGGAAACTAATGATTTTACAACTTACCACGTTAGCCTTTTATTCAATCTCCTTATCAATTCACATAAAAATAAAATATGTCACATGAGAACGTATCACTTCTATGCGTTTCTACCCTGGTTCTTGTATTCAACAGCTCGGCTGAGAAATGATTATTTGTTTCCACCACAACGTGGGTCTCTTTAAGACCCAACTCTCTTTAAGACCCTCTTTCTCCTTTTAATATATTTCTCATTTTAATATATTTCTCATTTTTGAGACGTTCATTTATTTTAGAGGTTATTTTTTGGGGTATTATGCCGTCTTGCGCTACCTTCTTCTTATGATGTTTTACACATTTGCCCTGATGATGGACGCTGTTAACGTTTGCTAAAGAAAGAGGTAGCGCAACACGACATGATTCAAATAAACAACTTTTATACATTTGGCCGTGAAAATCTCAAATCGCATGTATTTTTTTATTTGTTTAAGTGCCCAGAGAACTTTTCATATATTAATTACGAGTATACCGGGTGTCTGGAGGTAAAGTGCGATAACTACGGAAGGTGATTCTATATGTAGTATTCAAACGTTTTTTCCTTATAAAAATATTTTTTCTGAGAAGATTTATTTTCTCTCACCAATTTTTAATGTTTTACCTAAAAACTACCATAAAACGTTTGAATTCCGAAAAAAGTTTTTAAATTTTTTACTTGTACTATCATGTAGAATCTTTATACTAACCTGGTAAATTACATCTTTGTCATAAATTAAAAAGACAAATAAAAAAAATAATGTAAGTACAGGAGTTAAGAAGATACAGGATACATAAATAAAAACAGTGAAAATATAACATTTTAACTGGATAACTTTTCTTTTAATATGTAATATATCATTTAAGAAGAAGATAATACCTATAAATCTAAAATAAACATGAAACAGAACAATACACAGAAAGATAACAAAAGGTAATGGTCTCAACTGGGAATTGAACCCTTGATCTCTAAATTATATAATATTGTTGATACTGAATATAAAATATAAAATGAATGAGTGGTCAAAGGCGTTGTTCCGGTAAGACAGAGATCCTGGGTTCGATTCCTAGTTGAGACCGTTATCTTTCTGTGTCTCGTTCTGTTTCATGTTTCGTTTAGATTTGTAGCGGCAGCTTCTAGTTGGTTCTAGAAATGCAATAAATGCAACGCGCCTCACATTGGAACCTACCAGTAAGACGGCAAATGTACGCCTCATCTACCTATCTATAATGACAGCAAAGCCGCAATCCTACCTACTCGCGATTTGTTCTCGAACGAGTGGTACATGGCGACACAAAGTGGGCTGAAAATCGCCTTTCATAGACATAGAGACTTGAATTTTCAAGGGTATTTTATTGGCTAGAAATGGATTCTGCTGATCATTACTATGCTTTAAAATTTCGTATGAACCAATTGCGTGTACAAATGAAGGAGTTATCATTTTTTTATGAAAAAATTGTATGGCACTGATATTAAAAATGAGGCTTTCTCTGGAATCAAAAGGTTGGCCATTATATTCTTACACACAGATATACTACTATTTATTTGTATTTTTTGACATACTTTGTATTGTGGGGCAACTTGCGATTTTTTTTTTACATCCTCAAAGTTGAAAAAAAAACTTTTTATGTTGATGATTCATTTTAATGCTTTACATATGAGTATGCTTTGTCTTACTCAGATAATTATGCATACAATTTGTACTTTTCAAGTACCTAAATTATAATAATGAATAAGTAGTTGGTTTAATATAACAGCATTCTGGGTACGTAATCATAATATTTTTAACTCGCATCTGTTTATAAATTTACAAATCCATAAAAGATTTAATAAAACGATAAATAATACTCTCAATATTCTTAAGCGGTCTTGCATAAATATCAATAAAATAGTAGTTACCTATCATAGATTTCAATTTCAGATAAGCAGAGATTACCCAAGATCGGTGCTTGATTACAATAATAAAAGTTATACCGTAAACATAAAAATAGTAATGAACTTAAATCATTTCCATGCGATAACGTCATACAACTAACCAGAGATGTGCAAAATGGGTACCCAAAACCATTTGAAATGCAAAATGGAAATGGGTCAAAACTTTTCCATTTGAAAATGCAAAATGCAAAATGGTTTTTAGAAAAGCAATTCAAATGCAAAATGCAAAATACCTATTTTCAAAATGCATTGAAAATGCAAAATGGTTTCTCAGGTCAAACAATTAAAATAATTATAGAATTTTTAAACAATTTTGTCATTTAATAATGGACATCAATGTAGAACAAACATTATGGTAAATCCAAAAACACCACGACTACAGATTATGAAACCACAAATAATTTGCGAATAAATGCAAATAATTTTGTCATTTAATAATGGACAGCAATGTAGAACAAACATTATACATCATGGTAAATCCAAAAACACCATGACTACAGATTATGAAACCACAAATAATTTGCGCGGGACTAATGTTGCCAACGTAAAAACATAGAAACTATATCTAACATTTAATATAACAGCGTCATGGCCCCATGTTCAGTATTTGAATCAGTATTTTTTGTAATGGTTTTACTCAATTGCCAGGGTTCCTACCAGGGAGCAACTTGACAAATGGAAATTATCTCTCATAGCGAGGTTGAGGACCGACTGATATTTGGGGCTTATGAAAAAAAGATGAGTAGAGATAGTAGGAAGAATGTTGCAAAAAGCATTTAAAATGAAAATGCATTGAGAAAAGCATTTAAAATGCAAAATGGAAAATACCCATTTTGCATTTTGCATTTCCATTTGAAATGGATTTATTTGAAATAAAGCACATCTCTGCAACTAACATACTTTACATTCCCGCAACTAAACTGTAGTAAGTCAACTTTTTATTTTTATTTATTTTATTTAATATATATAAGTGGGTACAGGATTTTATATGAATACATATGGTTACAAAATATATTGATGTTTACAATCTCACCAATGAAGAAACTGGTTATTGTGCTTGGTAAGAGAGTAACACTAATTATAAGAAAAATAGAATACCATTATGCTATAGGTAAGTATATATATAATAGGAACAATATATAAAGAGACAACAACTTAATACAGTGGAGAAGAGTATAGACTGATAATAAATATGAATAAAGGGAAAAACAAGCAATTATTCAGTTTATTTCTTAAAGTGTAACTTCAGTTTCAGTTTAAGTATGTTAATATCCATTCATTTCTTCATTTCAATCGGAAGGTTGTTGAAATACTTTATTCCTAAATAGTTGTTTTGCATTTGTTTGGTATTACATTTTAGAATTTTGATGTTTCTTGGGGATTGCTTTAAGGATTAGCTTCTGGACCACTTTGATCGGGGTTAGAATCTTATTGTATGACCCCCCCCTATCCAATTATTCCGTATTGAATAAACGACTGGATTAGTGCGTAGTATACTCTTTTTAGGTTACTTCTTCTTAAATATTTCTTAATTTTATGATTATATATACACACTTTCTGATACGCCCAACCAATTCACAGATATGTCTTTTCACTTCATATTTTGTTCTATTATCACTCCGAGATATTTAATTTCTGATACTGAGTTCAATATTGAACAGCCTTGGATACATGAGTTTTTATTACATTTGTTATTGTGAATAATTATTTTAGTGTTAGGGAGTGTTTGTAGTTTGTTAATTGAGAAATGTATATAGTATGTCTTGTTAGTGTTCAATGACAGAAGATTTGTGTCAAACCATTGTTTCAATGTGTTCATGCTATTATTTGCTTGTTCGTTTACTACATTCCAGTCGATCCCATTCACTATAATAGCTGTGTCGTCGGCATATGATATTATGTTTGCGTTAAGTGGTAGTTTGAAAATATCGTTGACATGAATTATAAATAGTAGGGGACGAGGACTGTGCCTTGCGGTATCCCGAAATTACTTTTTAGCGGTAGACAAAGTGAGTTGTTTATCTTGACTACCTAGTATCGTTCAAAAAAATAACATTTTATCCATTTTAGAGCTTTATCGTTTATCCCAACACAATTCAATTTTTTAATAAATTTATCATGAGAAATACTATCGAAAGCTTTTTGATCTATGAACATTTCAAAGATTTGTCTAATGTGTCCTGAATTATTTTCGATAATTTGGCAATTGCATCTTGGGTTCTACTATTTTTCATAAATCCATATTGGTTGCCGTGAATTACGTCATTTTTGTCAATAAATTCAGTAAATCTTTTTTTGATAATTTTTACAAAGATTTTCGCAATGTTTGAGATCAGTGATATTGGACGATAATTTGTCACTTCTTCTGGGTTGCCAGATTTATGAATTGGAGTGATGATGGTTTGTTTATATATATAGTTGGGAATATTCTGCTTTGGAGACTTATGTTGATTAAATGTGTTAAGGGTTTCGAGATATGTTTTTTGATAGATTTTAGTGTTTCGACAGTAATTCCATCGAAACCTGGTGATGATCTTCAGGCTGAAGTAAGGTGAAACATGTTAATTTTGTTTGAGATATTAATGTAAAGGTTCTGTTCGTCATTGGACGGTACTTTTTAATTTGATTTGCAAGGTTTTTGCCTACATTTGGAAAGAATTTGATGAATATGTTAGCGGCATCTAAAGGATTTTCTTTGCATCGTATTTTGATATTGTTATGTGCGATGCTATGTATTTCACTTTTTTATGTTTTTTCTTGACTATGATTTCATTCAAAACATGCCAGACTTTTTTGAATCGTTCTCCGTTTCTTCTAATTTTAGTCGAAAATAGTTTTCTTGTGTGTTTTTTATTAAATAAGTAAGTTTGTTTTTGTATGCTTTTAGGTTCTTTAGTATTTCATTTGTAGGTTGTCGGATAAATTTTTTGTATAGTGCTTCTTTGTGTCTGATTGATACAATTAATCCAAAAGTTATCCATGGCTTCAACGGTTTAAATTTTGATGATTTTTTTCTGGAAACAATGAATATGTGCAGTACTTACGTGCGTTGATAGGTTTTTTTCAAATAGTTCGAATCATTTATTTGTATCATTACAATTGAAGATGTCGTGCCATTTCTCTTTATCTAGATTATGTACTAGGGCATTTATGTTGAGCGTTTTGCATCGGCCGTTGTCATTCTCCGGAGTTAGGGTTGGTATTGGTTAGCATTTTTGTTTGTAATTGTACGTAAAAATGCACCCGAAATGATCTGATGATTGTCGTTTGTATGACTGCAGATACTATATTTTTTAAATCTTGAATATTTGTAAGCACATGATCTATGCATGAAGGTCGTCGACCTGGGATAATTCTCGTAAATGAATTAATACACGATATATTATTAAATTCTCTATTTCAATAATTATCTTTGTCATAGGATGAGTAATCATTTGCGATATTGAGGTGAATATCTCCGACAATGATGGTTTTATTATTTCTGTTCGCAGGAAGAATGTGTTTTAGTTTATCCACTTTGGTTGGTAATATTGAGGCATTGGTTCTATATATAGCGAATATGCTAAAGGTGTACTTTTGGAAACTGATTTCCATATTTAAAATGTTTACATTGTGCAATGTGCATGTGGATTTCTCTGTCAAAAGTCACAACATATTTATTTTAAATAAATATTGCGATTCCGCTGTTTTTATTGATTTGGGTATTTGTTGCATAGTATGTGAAACCCGAAATATTATAAATTATAATAATAATAAAAAAAAATATTCCAGGATGTGGGGAGGTTAGTTTAATCCCACACTTTCCATATATATATGTAAATATTTTTTGTACAGTAGGTATGTGAAATTGAAGAAATATATGACGAAGAATAAATTAACAACAAAGTAATTAACAACTATGCAGGGCGTGGTCTTGAGTGAGCTTGAGCCCAGCGCTCATTCAATAGTGGCGTTTGGTGCTGGTAGGCTGCAGTCACCAACGTGTTGGCGGAGGCCACTAGCCGCATCCTGGCTCCAGTTACCCGGTGTCTCATCAGGACGGCAAATCTATTAAGTAATAATTTTGTGAACATTGTCGATGCGCTGCTGTATCTTCGGTATCCAAATATGATGTTACAGGCGTCATTATATTGAATTCGGAGTCGTTTGTTCAAGCAAATTCGGTAGTGACATGTCTCACACGTATACAGGCCAGTACAGAATGCGTTGAACAGTATTTTTAACGGTATTGCTGCATTTGCAGAATCTGCAGGCAATCATATTAGACAGTATGCTTAGGCTTCTCCTTTGTCTTCTTCGATATCGCCATCGTCCGATAGGTCTTGATTAATAATGTGCTCTAAGTATTTCACGTTTGAACATGTATATATTATTGCCTCGTTTAGGTATACGGGGAGCATCTTACGTGTATCTGGATTTTTTCCTCGGTTATATCGCTCGATGAATGCGTGTCTGTTAATATTATGCAGTCTGTTACATATATCTAGTCTGTTAAGTGATTTTATTGTTACCAGGAGTTCGTATAAATGCCGTTCGATGCTCCTTACATTCATATAAAATATGGTTAGGCTAACTTCGGAATTTATCGCTAAAATGTTGTTTGTTTCGTTCACCGATGTATATATTCTTTTGTCCATTGATATGGTTATATCTATAGTATTTACCACAAAGTTATCCATATCGAAGAAATAATTATATTGAAATTCATAAGTAGCCGTGAATCATCTTTGTTTGTTTCACTGTTGGAAAACGGTCTTGTTGAGAGCCTTTGTGTTTTTTTATCGCTAATAAGTAGGTGTGCAATTTTATTCCTATTCTTTTTTTCTGTTAGGCGATTTAAACCATTTTTTGTATCTATGTGCAGTTGATGCTATCAGCACGGTGGTCGTCCGATATATATGCTTTGAATTTTCTATTATTCCTGAAACAGTTGTAACAGATTGGTATATTGTTTATTTCTGTGCATTTTGCTAGGATGTGGTCTTTTGCACAATGGGGGCAGGTATGAGGTTGCGTTCTGTTCAGGCATCAATGCTGTGTTTCCATACTTCAGGCAATGATAACACTGCGAAAGGGGGTGAAGATCTTCAATCGGGACTCTTTGGTATTTTATGTTGATTTTTCCAATGTTAACAAGTATTTTTCTGATGGTTCCTGACGTTTGTAGTAAGTAGTTTGACATGTCTTGTTAGGACGTCTTTTGTTGGTCGAATTTTTTGAGTTTTAGAGATTTCTTTTATGAGTTTGAAATCGTCTTTTTGGATATTTCGTAGCCCCTCATTTTGCTGAGTTATGTCTAAGACAATTTTATCTTCTGACAAATTCGATTTTAATCTTTTTACGATCATTATTGATTTTCTCTTCTTTGTTTCTTCAGCGTTTATGTTTTCGCCGAATGTTTCATTTATTTTTGTGGCCAACTTTTATACGTCTTCCTTTTTTGCACATTAGATTATGATTTTTTGATAAGAATTTTTTTTAAATTCAGGTACACTAACTTTCATTTTGGTTACATCTATGTTTTTTCGATTCTTTTTCTCATTTCTTCAGCCTTGAAGTTTTTAGTCGTTGATATTATGATAGCGTGCTTTTGTGGAATTTGTTTCTCGATTTTGTTAATTGTTGTTGTGGCTTGCGCATATGTTTTTATATTTTTTACCATGAAACTCTCTAATTTCTCATTAAAGTGTTCATTGTTTGTTATAATTTACTCTTGTAGACTAATAATTTTTTTTGTAGGATACAATTTTTTTTATAATTTGTTCTTCTAGTTTCTTTAGGTTGTTTTCCAAAATCAGTTTCATTTTTTAATCTTTAACAGAGGTGATCTTTGCGATACCGCTCTTAATATCTTCAAGAATGTCATCCGTGTTCTTTCTCAGACACTCGCCCGTCCGGGCGAGGTACTTTGCGAGGTAGTAAATGTAGAACAATACTCAATACTCGCGGCAGTTCACGCTACGAAAACTGTGTACGACCACACTGTTGTAGCACTGAAATGCAACTCCATATAGTTTTAAATACTATATTTAAAACCAGACGTCATAGTTTTATCCGAAGCACCGAGTCACCCTCTATTTACTTACCAGATACCAATTATATTTCAACCAAAATACACATCAATAAAAACACTGGACTCGTAATATTCTTACCCAATTTTGTAAACTAAATAACTAAACATCCTTTACATTTAGTAAACTGTATCGAAATACAATTCAAACTCAACAAAGCAAAGTCCCATTTGATTGTTGTTTACAGAAAGCCATTATTTCGTTCATTAATGATTTCAAACACATACTGTTAAAATTTAAAAAAATAAGCTATGCTTTATTCTAAGAGATTTTAATCTTAATATTAATGAAAACGTCATAAATAGTAACAAGAATGCATACATACATTTTTAAGACTGAACATAACTTCATATCATGCATAAACAAAAATACAAGAGAAATGAAAGGTCACATTGCTTAGACCATATTTGGACTAATATAAATAGCAAAGATCTGCACAAAGTGAAGTCAATTATTTGGAAAACCGATATAACTGAACACCATTATTTTTTATGGTAACAGAACTAAACAAAAAACATAACCCAATAACCAAAAAATTCACCGTAAATATGACTATTTTAGCCTAAAACTAAAAAGTGGAACAGTGTGTTAGATAGTGATGAGACCGAAACCTGTTCAAACAACTTTGAAAATATATTATCACAGCACATAAAAAATTCGACCATTGAAACTACAGTTCAAATAAAATCAAAACATAGATGTTTAAAACCTTGGATAACACGACGACTTATAATATCTATCAGAAACAAAGAAAAACTGTATAAAGCAACATTAAAAAATCCCCTAGATGAAAAAGCAAACAATTATTACAAAAAAATTCAAAATAAAATTGCAACCTGTATTAAAAAATTAAAGAGGACTGTTTCAAAAATAAAATACTATCTGCAGACAATATTAATAAACAAATACGGAAAACAGTTAATTTGGCCATGGAAAATACTATAAAAAACCAAAACATAAAGTACATTGAACATGAAAACAAAATCAAAGATGCTAACATTCATCCTAAACAAGGAATTTTTCCAACAAACTACAAGAACACAATAATTTCACCTATTTATAAAGCTGGAGATCCACAGCAAATAACTAATTATCGCCCTATCTGTCTAATCTCAAACAAAGGAAAGATATTTGAAAAAATCGTGAAAAACAGTTGGTCAATTTCCTTGAAAACAATAAAATACACAAAAACCAATTTGGTTTTATAAAATCACTCAGCACACAAAAAGCTATCACTGATGTAACTTAAAACATTTACGAATCATTAGATAAGGGCGAAAAATGTACAGGTATTTTTATTGATCTCAGAAAAGTTTTTGATATCATATCCCACGAAATTCTACTGAGAAAATTGGAAAATATATGTATAAAAGCGATTAAATCAACTATTTAAAAAATCGCCCACAAGTCGTAAAAATTTATCAGGTTAATAGTGATAAAGAAATAACAGACTTTGGAATCCCGCAAGGTACGGTGCTTGGACCAATTATTTTTACCATATACGTTAACGATATTTTCTTCCAACCATTGCATGGACAATTTACTTCATATGCTGACGATACAGTACTAATAATAAAATAAAATACTTGGGTAAAAGTATCGCTAAAAGCCACAGAAGACATAAAAACTATTCTACATTAATTTACTTATCACTAAATAGCGATTTAACATTTTTCATTCCATTTTCAATACATTCAAAAGCTTAAGCCCTGAAAATTTTGACTTTATCATATATGACAATTCCAAAACACACCATAAAAACTATTTTATCACAAACTGCTCAATATGACAAACAACAAACACAATCAAATATCTAGGAATATTTAAAAATAAAAATCTGAAATGGATACACCAAAAATGTCAAGTGGTAAAAAATATTAGAAAACTAATATATGTATTCTTAAACCTAGATTCATAACCATTCGTCCCACAGACCGCGCAAAACGTAAATTTGTTTCAAGTGCCTCGAGTGAAAGAGATAGAATGATGAACTCTCAAATACCTTCCTAGATCGCTTGTTCATTAGCAACACGGGTGCGCTTGCCTCGCAGTGAAGTCTTGTGGACAAGTTTTAGACCTTTGAACGTCTGAGAGACGAATGTTTATGAATAGTGTAACTATTGTCAAGACTGCAAGTTATTTTGAAAACATTGTTTTTGATGATTTCTGGTTATACAGAGTAAAAGTAAGTATATGATGTTATTCTATATGAGTTATTATTTATAGTTACATCTTATTTTATCGTTCAAAATGTATTATTATGTGTATTTTACATCAATACTTTTTATTTTATTTTAGAATGGATGATCGGCAAATTGATGACTATTTGAATCGTTTATCTGATTCTGGTGATGATGATTTTACCAGTCAGCAAAAGGATGTAGAAATCAGTGTTGTCGAAGATCATGTGGAATTAGATGAAATGGTCCCGACAGATTCCGACAGTGATAACGACATGGTTACGTAAAAGACACGAAATGTCAACTTTGAAGAGATGCCTAAAAAGGAAAATCGCCGAAGTTTTACATGAAATGCCTACCATTGCTACACCTTGTCCAAGTGGTACTCAAAAAAGGTTTGTGGTTATTGTGATTATAAAAAACGGCATATGACAAGGTTCCAATGCAAGCAATGCAAAAAGTATATGTGCATGGACCAAAGATTTAAGAAGAACGAGATGTGCTATGCGCAGTTCGTACTGAGTGGAATTGTTTTGCCGAGTGTCGCCGGTTTTGTTCACCAATACTACTGCACACCTTCGCTTACGCTAAGGTATCCGCACTAATACATAGAACAGATTTCTGTGCGTACACGTCCCGATACCGTTCAAAGTACCCTAATTAGGTAGTACTCCGGCTACGGTCCGGCGGCCAACATAGCATATCTCGTTCTTCTAATATCTTTGGCATGGACCATCGCGGCCTCATGTGTGTGGAATGTATCGATGAAATTTAATTTTAACTCGTTTATTATTTTTTTGTTACCTAATTAAACATATTAAAGAGTGCCATACTTAATTTATTAATTTAATTTACAAGTACCCCAAAACTCGTCACTTAAATTTAGTCGTCTGTGAGATGAATGTTTATGAATAATGTTCCTCTTAGATAAGGTTATGAATCTAGGGTTAGGAATTTTTTTTTAGGAATCATTTTCATTTCTTGTGTATAACTATTTTGTATTATATATTGTGTTATTATATACTATCTATTAATATGTGTAAAGAAATGAAAAGAAATAAAGTAAAAAAAAAAAATAAAAAAAATCAGAATTTTTCTGTCGAAAAAAAAAAACAGATTTAATATACTACTAGCTTTTTTCCCGTTGCAGGCAACTAATGGATAAATGTGCTAAGCGATCTGATGTTTGAATGTAGATGAGACGAAAAGTGTATGACTACAAAATTTAAAAAAAAGAAATGAATAATGTGTGACCACAAATGTATTAAAATATATGTTTGTTTAGAAAAAAATAGATATTTTCAAAAAAAATGTGCCAAGGAGCTTACTGATCATTTTTTCACCGAGCCGTTTGGGTTGTGTAGGTTGAGACGCGTAATTTGATACCCATATCGTATGTACGGTTTTTGTCACCAACACTCTTGAAAAGTCCCAGGGAGTTTTATTTTGGAAAAACATTGCTTAATAAACACGCTAAATTTTAAAACTTTTAAATAAATTTATGTTTATATAATGATTATGTGGCAATTAATTTTTTGTAATTAGCTTCACAAATCCTACAACTATAATATCCCGTGATTTAATAAATCGTATTTTCATCTAAGATAAAACATTATATAACAGTGTTATTACCCTTATTAATAATTATTAAAGAATTCTCGACAAATCAGTTCCAATTTTAAAAATTAAAATAATTTTCGGTTCGAAATATTTAATTATAGGACAGGATCGAAGGCAGGAATAGAAATTTGTTCAGAATATCACGAGGTATGGATAAAGACCGCATTGGCCAATGAACTCCCTGCCAATGTGTATTAAGGTGAGTGGTTGGAGGTACCTGGTGGATGAAGATGATATATACCTGACAGAATCCCTGAGTTGTATGAGGGTGATATCGTTGGTTTTCTTGCTGGGATTGTACTTAGGGTGGATGATGAACCTCTCAATGAGGACCTTATCACCATCGTCATCCATTATATTATAGGCACCAACTGTCACATGGTCTGGGCGGCTGTAATACATAACATACATATCTATATAATTCATATATTATAGTTAATAAAAACGGAATTTTACTATTGGATTATGGCGCTGGTTGAATAATTTCCGTTAATTTTGCGGGTGCGGTTAAAACAATAACATTAATAACACAGGATTAAAGGAAGGGGTGGGAAATGCCACAGATTTACTGTGATGGATGCACGAGATGATGGTTTGCGGGTTTTACAAATATGGATAGTTCACTGGCAGTGCGTGAGTGTGATATTCGACTATCTGAGAAGTTTTTGTCAACAGGGACGCCTTTTCGTACACTGAGGTTCGTCTGTGGTTGTTAGAGGTTTCAGTAAATTGAAAGACATCTTTTAGGCAACTCAACTACGTATTAAACAAATTAATACTATGTAAACCGGTGCAACAATTATGTTTATGTTTTTTTGTTAATAAATTTCTTGAAAAAAATTGTTAGTTCAGAGAACTGTAGACCTTGCATCCAAAAAATTAAGCATTAGAAATATATTCTATTAGGCTGCTGATAGAAAATTACGAGTCACTGACCAGCGTTCCTTCGCACGCATAGTCCGCCTTAGCGCCTCAACTCCATCCTAATGCCACCTCAGGAACGTATTAAAACTGCTCACCCTTTTCTCCTGTCTGTTAGGCAATGGGCTGCTGATAGAACGTACGAGTCACTGACCAGTGTTCCTCCGCACGAATAGTCCACTTCATTGCCCGAAGTCCATCCTAGTGCCACCTTAGAAAAATATTTCATTAATTTATAATGAATTATAATTTCAAACAAATCTTAATTTTGAATGAGGAACATCACGTGTCACTGTGTTCGTAATCTCCGAAACCGCCCAAACGATTGCATTGTATATGGTTGGTTTCAGCTTGAAATACAGGATAGTTTTGGACCCGACAAGTGGCGCTATTGTCGAAATCTAAATTTGTTTTAAATTTTTTCTTCTTTTTCTCATCCAAAAATACATACAACCACAAATTTTACCTTCCCTACATAGAAGGTGGTCTGTGGCAGGACAACGTTTGCTTGGGCTCACTAGTACATATATTTGATGCGTATACAATTATGTTGAATATTTGGTCTGTCATTCATTCCAACAGTTTAATCCTAAAAATTTTCGTAGAAGTTTTTAACAATACTACTTATATTTATACCAATATTGTTCGAATACTCACCATGTACGGGAACTCGCCTGGTTTAGCTCCTTTTCCCCCCACTATAAGACTTTCTTGACACGTCTTGGAATGACTTGCGTATTCGTTGCACTCTGAAATTAAAACATGAGTAAGCCTACTCCATACGCAGAGTTTGTTCCGAGAGATGTAAACCAGCTTACTAACTGTAATCACTTATATAGTTACTATAGTTAGTTAGTTAACTTACTTGATTCGCTGATTCGTGATATCTGTTGATTTTTTGGTTGTGGGCAGCAAACGATAGCCGTCCTGTCTAGAAATAAAAATATAAAATATATAGTCATTTGCATCCAGTTTGTATAGACAATAAAATCAACTCTATAGATTTTTTATCGATTATAGATTAATAAAAAAACCACTGTACATTAGTGAGATAATAATTTGAAATAAGTATTTAAGAAAATAATGCATTTTAGTAGCGATTTCATAAAACAAAACGAACAATTTGACATCTTTTCTTCACGCATTGTTTTGACATAATAATTTAACACACGCCCCATTTTGCCTCGAATAAGTATTTGATTCACTAGATCGTGACATGTCTTCCACTAGCGTCCCCGACTCCTTCTATCGTTCACTTCCGCGTCATAATTTCTCCTTGCACCCCTTTATTTGTTCATCACAAACGACTGATCTTACTACAAATAATATTTGTCTTGTGTGTTCCTCGGGAGTCCCTGACTTTTTCTACCATTCACTTCTTGTTGTAGCATAAAGTATTCCACATTGTTACTGTCAAAAAAACTACATTATAATGACTTTAATTTGAGTGTGTATATCATTCCAGTGCCCAGACAATGCGTATTAATGAAACAAAGATACATGTCTTCATTGTTACAAACAAACATCGGCAAATATACCTTTATAAGACATATTTACAAGAATCATAAAACTTACCACTAAATCCACAATTGGTTGGGGCGATTCCATTTTCAATGTTTCGTTGGACCGAGGGACAGTTGTTGATCACTTTGCATGTTCCGGACACTCTCCCACGTTTTATGGTGCAATTATCACCCACTGAAATATTAATAAAATATACATTAAGTCATTGCCCTTTTCCTATTCGGGTTGGGGGATCTATCGCCTTGATAAGGCGCCTCCAGGCATCCCTTACCTTTTCTCGCACAGCCTCTGGAGTTATTTATTTAACTTTTTTAATTATATTTTTATGTGATTACCGCACAAGAGTCTCAACTGCTCCCAACCGTCTGGAGCCAAGTCTATAGGTCCCCTAATTATTAAGATATGTTTTGTGGCTGAATGTAGTGGGGAGGGAAAGGAGATCGAAAGAGGAAGATTGGGAAGCACCTACCTGGCTATTCATATTTGATTATCAAATACGGCTAAAGCCATTTCAATCAAAAGTTTCAATAATTCTGACTGTTGGTCTTTCTCCAGGGTGATACTGATAGTATAGTTCACCGCGACCTCCGTATTCATAGCCAAGGATCGTTACCATTCAACATCAACGTTTAACAGTTTTAATAATGAAAATGGGTGAAACATGTTTTTATTCCAACCGCCTGTTAATAAACATATCAAAGCCCATTGTCAATCTATCACATACAAGTTCAAAGTGTTTGTTGAGCCGGAGTTTTATTTAATAAGAGAAAACCCGGAAATACAGCTAAAATAATGATTTCAAAATATTAAATCACTTTGTTCAGTTATATGTATAGGTCGAATGGTTGCAGTTGCACTCTTACACACTCTTGAGTTAATATTTCCATTGACCTGAAGAAGTTTGAGTGTAACTGAAACCGGTCGACATATATAACTCAAATAAAGTGCTTTAAAACAATGTAAAATTTATATAATGTCAAGCCACAAAGTGTTTGCTTTCTTCGATAAAAATAATAATAATTGACTTACCTCTCGCAGAATGCACCAGCGTCACAACTAATGGCATTAATATCCAAACATATTTCAACCTGCAAAGCTGCATTGCACCTGTTATCGAAATTGTATTGTATTTATATGTTTTACTGCTTTCTTACAGATAATCTCTCTTAAGTTAGAGCAATCCAGTTAATAAAAGTCAATTAATGCACAAATAGGTCCTTACAAAAAATAAAATAACCTTCTCAGTCAAAGGATACACAATACTACAAAATATCCGAAATAATATTATGTTAACCCTTTCAGTCCCAGTGTTAATTCAAATTAACACAAACTTTGTGAATTTTTTTACCGTAACTGTAGCGATCTGTAGTTTTCTTATAGTTTGTAGTCTTTTCTGTGGCGTCTATTTTTTTCGCTCGGTTGAAATCCTTATTTCCGCCACAACAACGATTAATATTTTGACATCTGCTGATTGTGAGTTTCATCGAATTTCTACCGTCATTGATTACTTAATTTAAGGTGAGATATCAATATTTTCTACTCGAATTACAAATATTTTAACGCCTTAAGATGTGTTCTATAATAATAACCAGTTTGATTCACTGTTCACAGTCATTTCCCAGAATATTGTAAATGAATTTCAATGTTCATTCAAATTAACACTGGTAGTGACGGACATGTTTTCGACTATTATGGTGAATTTATTATCTTAGATTATTTCTTTATTTATGAATGAATTTTAGTTAAAATGTTATTTGCTTGTACCTTAGAGATTATCACTACATTGTCAATGTGCATTTTTTACATGAAACAGTTATTTTTATTACTTTTGTGTTATGTATATTTTACGTTACTATTTAAAAAATACCCTCTGACGCCCAGTGTTAATCCAAATCAACATAGAAAAATTAAAAAAAAAAAAATTAAATGCCAAAAATTTTCAAATAATTTTCTGAGGTATTATCAAGCATTACATATTTTATATGTGTGAAAACAATAATGCGGGAGTGAAAGGGTTAAATAACCAGTCTGCTGATGGCTATTCATATGTAAATCTCACCGCTCTTGGCCTTTAGCGATGGTTGTCCAAATGTTATATTATTTTTAATTTCCTCAAAAAGCTCAATTATTAAACCTGTAAATGTGGGATATACGATGAAATATTAATAGATTCATTGGCTTTAAACCACAGTAAGCAATTTATATGTTTCCTTATTTATATTCCGAGTTACGATTATTGGAATGAGCGCTGCGGAATACAAAACCGAAATCTCCATCGCTCAAGGCATTTATTTTGTAAAAACCTTATCGCTAGAGTGGCACAAAGAGAGGCAAGATACACAAGTGATTCACTAGTCTCAAGTGATACAATGGTCTCAAGTGATACACTAGTCTTAAGTGATACACTAGGCTTTTAGATGGTTTAGATTTTGTGTCGGTATTTAGTATTTAGTAATAATAATAATAATATATTTTACATAAAATTATACAATAAACCATGCGGAAACTTTGACTAGCCAACTAGGAATGGATCCTGTTTTAGGCCAGTCAAACTGACAACTTTAGTTCAAATCATAATTTCATATTAAATTGTTTAATTATAAAAAATATTATTTCACAGAAGGAAAAAGTGTTAATACTGAATTCTTGTTAGAAGTGTTAATTAAATATAAAATTTTGTACTTATAAGAATAATCGAAATGAAAAAATAATATCTTAAAATACAAAATGAGTATCGAATGCTTTTGTTTAACAATAGTTGTATGTTTGGTTATTTAAATCGCTTGCGAAAATTGAGAATCAAAACATTCTTCAAGCGTGATAACAAAATATAATAATTAACATGAATGACGTGTCCCCAGCTTTAGGAGCCGGCAAAGAAACTCAAAAAGTTGCGACTCGAGAAGGATGCAGCAAATGATTAAAAACAAAATTGAATATTTATCTTAAGGAAGTGAATAAAAAGCGACATAAGACAATGGTTGATACCCAAATGTATTTTTTCCATTTCTTTGCTTAATTTTTTAATCCTACTAAGATATTTTCCCTTGGAGCACTTTATGTAAAATAAAACCAAATGGAGCACTTTATGTAAAGTAATTAAAAGCCAGATGGTAATAATAAAAAGACAGATCACCGCTGTAGTTGTAAGGTAGAGCAATGGAAAGGGTAGAGTTATAAGTTTATAATCTAGTTGGGTGGTTAGAAAATAATCAAAAGCATAGATTGATAAAAATAAATTAATAAAAATAAATTTCAACATACACAAAATAACACTAACAGACCAGTTAGACAAGCGTACAAAGAAAACATTAAAACTCCAACAGTAAATTCAACCTTTGGACAAAGACACTACCAATACCATGCTATAAAAGCTTTCAACAGTCTAAAAATTGAAATTAAAATTGAGGATAGTAAAAATAAATTCACACACAAAATTACAAAATGGATTAAACAACAAAAAAGACAATATTACCAAAATGTCATAGCATAAAATAAAAATAAAACCTACACGTAACACACAAAACCAACATAAACACACATCACTCACAAACACACAAGATTATTTTCATTGTATTATTTTTTAATTTTAAATGTACTATTCTGTATTTTTATTTTTATTTTTAGTTTTAAATTTATTATTTTCTTTTCAAAATTACTATCTTCTCTTTAAATGTAATATGTAGATTAGATTTTCATATTATAAAATGAAGGCCTCAGCACGGGCAAGCCACCCAGTGAGGCCTACATTACATTACTGGAAGACATAAATTGTAACAAAATAATGTACCAAATAAATAAATAAATAATAAATAAAGAATAGACAATTGTGTTCGTTTTTGTATTGTATGGACTTTAACGAGTTATGTATGAGTGTTTTTGCAATTATGTATATATATTTTTTGTAATGAGATTATCTATTGATCAACATTTCTTCACTTCTGACCCCCCCTAAATCAAGGAGCCAGTCGTTGATCATTTTGCCCAAAACATTTGTACTTTTCGTTTTCCAAGCATTGGGAATAAAATTAAATGATTTTGGTATTAAGTACGAGAATTGCCGTTGCTCAAGGGAAGTCGAGGTTTTTATGGGGACTATTGGATTATTCCTTGAAAGTAGTGTACATATTGATATATCTGCATTAAACTGATTCTGATATAATTGGATTTAAAGTTTTGATTCTGGGAAACAAACCAATGAATGTGTGTCTTCATAATTTGTACTGTTCGTTTAGAGATGTGAATATGTTTAAAATCCCACCGTCTGGAGCCAGTGTGTCTATGACATCCCCTGTTGGAGTATGTTGTTAGGTGAAGATGGCTTTTCAGTTATTGTCACCAACCACGGCTAAAGCCATTTCAATCAACGGTTCAATTCTAAATGGTGTAATTTTTGAGATTACATTTCACCCTGAAACTTGCCGTAAATACACTTCAATGTTATTTTTATAAATTAATTGATTTGAACCAGAAACCTCCGGATTTGTAATCGAGAGATCCTTACCACTATTAAAGTTGGTACTTTAAAAAATGTAAATAATCAAGTAATAAATTATTATTATGGATTAAAAAATCATTTTATTTCCTCAATTATTTTGCGTATATTTTCCTCATTGGAAAGGTTAAATTATTTAAAGGTATGATTTTGTATTTTTTAAACTTATGAATATTTATGAATATTCTCGTGCGTCATTAGAATTGAATTGAAAATTCATTTGCAGAATCATGACAACATAAACGCCCGGTTTTTTATTACGAAACTTTTGTATTGATTATGGACCGGTTTTGTGCAAAATTGTGCTTGAAATTTGCTGAAATATACAGAGAAACTTTAAGATATTTGTTTAGATATTAGTATTTCTTGGAATAACATTATGAATTATTTGGAGGTTATTATACATAGTAATGAGATGATTTTTGGGGAATATTGCTAGATTTTTCGTATATTTTTAAAAATCCCCAAAATGTGTTCATATTAATGTAGCATGGAAAATACCGTAACGAAGATATAAGCTGTCGAAATGTTGATATTTGCAGCCAGCCGAAAACCGTGTGACTTCACTGTACATGACGTACCATGACTGGCGCAGCAGTACTGAAATTCTAATTATGAATTGTGTTTTTAGGTAAAGGTCGCAATCAGGGCTGGCTCTGTGCAGGCGCAATTGGAGCAGTTTGCTCCGGGCGCCGACTTGCCAGGGCGCCAAGGAGCCAAGGCACTGATAACAACTAACACCTTAAACAGCGCCCTTGGAGTTTTTACATGGCTATTATAATATGGTCACCAAACACGGTTAAAGCCATTTCAAGCAACGTTTCATGGCGATACTGAGAGTATCTCCTTCTTCTGATTCGCAAATTTACAATAATATATTAATTATTATTTTTTTGGTAAACTAATGTTTTTAAGACAAGATTTTTATGCATAGCACAAAGGGTAACAATTATTTTACAAGCAATAATTATTCGCCTGAAACACGTGTCCCATCGAAGGGATACGGGTTCGAGTCCCGTTTGCGTCATGTATCTTTTATCAGGAGATTTTTCAATGTGGATGAGTGTTTCAGGCGAATAATTATTGCTTGTAAAATAATAATATATTATTTTAAATTAATAAATTGTAAAATAACACAAATTATCAAATAAAATTTACTTGCGCACGCAGAGATTTTAACTCGCGACCTCCGGATTGTTAGTCGAGAGCCTTACCCCTCGACCAAGGAGGCCGTCAAAATGTAATGATTTATGTACAAAATTAATACACATTTTGTAATATTTACCAAAATGTAGTTGAAACAAGATTGAGGAAAAATTCCACAAACTCCTGACTTGGTCGGCTTATAAACTGTTACTGGATTAAGTCAATACACTGCTATTCTTAAAATATCAGCTCGCTCACAAATATAATATTGTTAACACGGCGTCCAGAAACTCGTATTCCAAGCGGGAATTGGTGGATCTACTGTTGGACTCGATTTGGTGGAAAAACTTTTTTTTATTTGAGGTCAAATTAGAAAACCATCGGTTTGTTAATGTCTTTTATAATACGTCGTAGCTTAGACCCAGCTATTTGGTTTAATTTGGGTACCACCAATAATTTGGGAACCATTTATTGGATAACCAACACCCTGCCAAAGGTAACCCCAAGTGGTTCTGTACATATGAGGGAGATCTTTTGACCTCTCCAGCCGACCAGACTCCAGACTCTCTCTCGACCCATCGAGGGATGGATTCAAATATCCGTCACTCCTGGACAAATTGACCCTCAGATTCCTTCCCACCCACTTATTCCTTTTTCCTTCACAGACCTTCCTCTCCTTCCTTTCTTTAAAAGGGCCCTCCGCGCAGCATCCCAAAAGATGACAGAGGCCCTGTGGGATTTTTTTCTTCAGGGCCTCCTGTGTTTAGCCAACGTAAAAAAATGAGACACTTTTACAAATGTAGCGTCGCTTACGCTAGGCGGTTCGTTTTAAAACGAACACTCAGATGATGTGCTGAAAAGTTCCGCAATGGACTACGCTACACACCTTTGCGAACTTTACTCTTGTGCGCAGGTTTTAGTTATTTTATGTGCGCTCTTCGGCGGTCAATATACGACTGATGTATTAGGTTATCCCTTCTGGTGCCGGTAGTAAGGTCACGTGGTTTACCTGCAGCTCGTGGGATTGATACCTACATTCCATGTTATTTATTATATATGTCAGTGATATATTCAATATTTCCAAATATGGAGACATTGTCTCTTACGCTGACGATACAGCTCTACTACTAAAAGCAAACACCTGGTCAGAATTAAATAATATGGCAAATACAGATATCAATGAACTAAAATTATGGTTTGATGAAAACCTGTTGACTTTAAATTCTATTAGCGGCTATTCCAACCCCTGTTCGAAGAACGAACAGGGGTTGGAATAGCCGCCCTTTACAGGGCTATTCCACACAGATAAAGTATAAATTAATTATATAGCTTGTGACAGGCGCTGCGAGAACACAATGCATAACGTTAATTCACAATCAACTTACCGGGAGGAGATGGTGAAATCTGCATAGTGAGCATCATCTGTCAGCACTGGAACGTTTAGCGTGGTTGTTAGCACTCGTTATTTAAAGTTAAATTGCGATAAAATACGTAAGGTAATTATTTCGATAAAGACAACCGGCGATCGATATTTGACAGGTCGAACCGTTTTTGTGCAACTGCTCGGCCCACGGCCTCCGTGGATCCAGCTGACATGTGCGAAATTTAAACTATACAGTTTAAATTCTGACGGTACGATTGGTTAGTACACAGCCTGTCAAAAACAATCAGCGTTACGGAACATTCCGCCCACCAAAATACAACAACGTGTATTTTAAAGAAAATTTAGAAACCAAACGGGCAATGCTGTGGAACGTTGCGTGAATGAAGAACAGTGAAAAGAGATAAGAAAAAAGAAAAAAAATATTAATAATAATAATAAAAAAGATAAGAAAAGAAAATAATGCAAATAAGAATAACGAAAATCGATAAGAGAGAATGCGCCGCGGAAGCGAAGATGATTAGTCACATTGACTAGGCAATGGACATAATTTAGTTAATGGTCTCGTGAGAAGAGAACCATTCGATGTACGAACCGTAGCGATTCGCACAACGACGTCGGGGCCTGGGTGACAATGTTCTCGATGTAGAGCGTCTATCACAAGAGAAGTAAGCTTAGATTCGCGAGGAAGTAGGGCAGGATGTTTATACTCGAATTTGAGCCCAGATCGTGATAAACTGCCACCCACCCTGAGCACACCGTGGTCGTCAATGAAGGGATTAAGCCTCCGCATTTGTTTCGACATAAGGTTGCCCTTTTTCAAGCGTGTGATATCATCATTAAAATGTACATGTTGAGTGCGTTTAACTACTGTCAAAAGTGAAGTGTGAATTTCGGCACGGTTTAATGGAAGATACAAACGACGAGATTCTTTATTCTGTAGGTTGTAGATGAATCTAAGACAGTAACCGAGAATGCGTTGGATTTTCCGAATCGAAGAAAATTTAACTAGTAATAGGTCCACCAGATTTTCGTCCTGTTGGACAAATAAAGATCGAACTCGTTCCTCAGAGTGAAGTTCAATTTCGTCGAAATTGCCATCGAACGACGGCCAAGAATCGGATGACTGGATCAGCCACGAAGGCCCCGCCCACCATAACGTGTGATCGATCCGATCGGCTGGGGATTGACCACAAGAAGCGACATCCGCTGGATTATCTCCAGATGACACGTGATGCCAGGAAGTCCCTTCGAGGGCATCTTGAATGTGACTGACACGGTTAGCCACGAAAGTCTTCCAGCGACACGAAAGAGAACGTAACCAGGCGAGCACGATGGTTGAATCCGACCACGCAAAGGTATTGGAGATCGGAAGCAATGGTACGTATAAATCTTTGACGAATTTTAATAGATCTGCTAGAAGAACTGCCGCACACAGTTCAAGGCGAGGCAATGAAATCTTTTTTGTGGGGGCGACTCGAGACTTGGCGCAAACCAAATATATTTGGACTTTATCGTCAACATCCATGATTCGCAAGTAAACTACCGCGCCATATCCAAGTTCCGAACTATCTGAGAAGCCATGAAGTTGACACGACTCCATGTGAGGGAATGACACCCATCGAGGGATTTTGAACGACTTCAAGAGCGGTAATTGTTTAGTATAACGATCCCATTGACGAACAATGTCAACAGGGGGGGTGTCATCCCACCCAACCTTTAGAACCCACAACTTTGGTACTAGGGATTTGGCGAAAAACGTCAAAGGGCATAGAAAACCGAGAGGGTCAAAAACCCGAGCGACTTCACTGAGGATAGTGCGTTTAGTAAACTCGCGATCGAGGCATAGGACTTCGAATGAAAATGTATCAGGCCGTGGCTCCCACTTTAATCCCAATACCTTGAAAATGTGAGAGTTATCAACATCCATGGACACCAAGTCATTGAGGCAGTATTCCGGAGGCAGATCGGCGAGTAATTCTGGTTTGTTACTAGCCCACTTCCGCAATTCGAATTGACCTCGTTTGAACAGCTCGATAACTTCGGTTTTCGTTTGTTGAGCTTGTTCTAAGCTGTTACAACCGGTGACGATGTCATCTATGTAAATATCCGAAGTTAGCACACGACGCGCTAGCGGTAAATCATAACCTTCATCTTTGGTCAACTGTTTGACAGTACGACAAGCCAAAAATGGGGCAGAGGAGACACCATAGGTTACAGTGTTTAGTTGGTACTCTTGGATGGGTTCCGACGAATGAAAACGCCAAAATATTCTTTGGAAAGCGCGATCTGGTTCTTGAACCAATATTTGGCGATACATTTGTCGTACATCAGCAGTAAACACAACCGATGGTATACGGAATTTCAGCAAAAGCTCCAGCAGGTTCTTTTGAAGCTTTGGACCGATAAGCAAGGTATCATTTAACAAGGATCCGTTAACATCCGTCGCTGAGGCGTCGAAAACGACTCTTAAGTAAATGCTAGCGCCGCCTGGACGAAGAATGCAATGATGAGGTATGTGATACTTTCCCTTGTGCAAATCTTTTCCAGGAACACGAGTCATGTGACCACTGTGTAAATAATCAGTCATGAAAGCAGAATATTGTTCACGTAAGGTTGGATTTGCTATGAGTTTGCGCTCGAGTGAATGGAATCTACGTAAAGCGATCTCACGCGACCCTGGAAAAGAGATATCCCTTCCCCTTTCTCGGAAAGGCAAGGATACGATGTATCTTCCCGAAGATCCGTCCCGTGAGTGGTCAGTGCAGTACATTTGTTCACAAAGTTGTTCCTCATGAGTGAGGTGTGAAGACTGGGGAATGGTGTCTAACTCCCACAGTCGCTGGACCTCTTCGTGGATCCGGTCCTCGTTAGTAACGATGAAAGATTTCGTTTCGTGAGCAGTGTCCGAACCAACTGAACCTAGAAGAAGCCAACCAAATGCAGAATTGAAAGCTGATGGCTGACGTGGACCACCATTCACATTACCAGGTCTCAGAAGAGAAGAGAAAACCTCAGCACCCAGAAGAAGATCAATCGGTCCCGGTTTGTGACAGTCAGGATCGGCAAGAGGCAAGTCTCTCAACTGATGCCACGATGACTTATCTAGACGAACAGTTGGCATGTTGCCACAGATACTAGGCAGCGTAAGTGCCTTGATGTTGAAGAGAACCCGTCCCTTAACACCGATCTCTAATTGAATGACTCCTGACGTGGTTGCGGAAGATTGGCCTAAGCCGCTAACTCTCTGAGAACTGGCTTGACGAGGGATGCCTACGAGCTCCGCAGCACGATCGGTGATGAAGTGAACTTGACTGCCCGAATCGATCAATGCGCGAAAGGTTTGGAAACGGCCGGATGAATCGCGAATGCCAACATTGGCGGTTGACAATAGTACTATGGACTTGTCTCCTAAGTTGGTGAGGACCTGAATTTTAGAGTCGGAAGAAGGCTCCTGGTCCGTAGACGTCGTGGAGTGTTGATACTGATCTTCCAAAGAAGCGTTTTTGTCTCGATGGAGCAAAGTATGATGTTTTTGCTGACATTTTTGACATGTAAACAAAGATTTACAATCTTTAAAATAATGAGAAGAATGAAGACAATTGAAACACCAACGGTGTGATTGAACAAACTGTAGGCGATCCTGAACTGACTTGAGTGCAAATACCTTGCACTTGGAAATGGAGTGGTCTTCCCCGCAACAGGAGCATTTCAGGTAAGTGGTGGAGTTCGAGGACCTATTTGTTTCAGACTGTCCTTTCTTAAGATCGCAAAGAAGCGCTGCAGTTCGTTTTCTGGCAGCCTGATTAAAGTTCCGTGCAAGAGGTTTGTCAAAAGTACTGCTATCGCGAGTCGAAAAATGTAAGTCTCGTACAAGAGCTTCGCATTTGTTATAAAGAAACTCTTTGAGTTTCAAATATGAAGGCAGGTCGGTAGGAGACTGCAGTTGTTCGAATGCGCATCTTGTAGGTGAATCTAATATCGACAGAATTAAATAACAAAGCACGAAGTCCCAATTATCTATTGGGAGATCCAATTCTTTTAAAATTGTTAAATCCTCATTAAATACATCGAACACGCGACGAAATTCAAAAGGATCGTTAGGCGGAAAATTTAAATTTAGCATTTCCCGCCAACACGTAAATGCGAGTTCACGCGCGTTACGATAGCGCGCGATTAATCTTTGATATGCTTCAACGTAGTGAGCTCCTTGTACTGGAAATGTCCGAATTAACCCTAAAGCTTCTCCAGATAAACATGAGAACAAATACTGCATGCGTTCGATGTTGGATAAAGATTTGTTTTCATGAATCAGAGCGTCAAACATGTCGTAAAATTCGGGCTATTGCTTGACATTTCCAGAAAATATTGGAATGTTTATTTTTGGTAATTTAACGTTTGTGCACGCATTCGCGGTTTGACAATCGAGAGGCTGACTGGTTAACTCCTGGTAAATTTCGACAATTTGATAATACATCTCGTCAAAGGTTTCGCGAATTTTATCCTCATCAATTTCGTTTGTGTCATCTAAAGCTAATATTTCCGCGTGAGACGTTTCAAATTCAAGAACTATCTTTTCCAGAGTAGTATAATGCGCTAACAGTAAGTTGCACTTAGTTGTATCGTGTAAAGCGCTTTTTGCTATTTCATGTGTCTTGAGTAATCTATTATTCGCTAATGTCCGTTTTCGGCGCAATATTTGAATTGCTGGGGCCATGTTGAATAAACATGATTGGAAACGTACCCAAAAACGAAACGAAAATAAATAATAATAATATAATCTATTATAAATATATGCGCGGTAGGTCGTAAATACTCAAGAGCTAGGTACCTACCTAATTACTGTTCGAATTGATTATTATTCAAAATTTAAGAAACATTCCACAGCACTATCCGTTTTGGCATAGATAGATAGTTCGTTCGAAGAACGAACAGGGGTTGGAATAGCCGCACTTTAAAGGGCTATTCCACACTGATAAAGTATAAATGAATTATATGGCTTGTGACAGGCGATGCGAAAACACAATACATAACGTTAATTCACAATCAACTTACCGGGAGGAGATGGTGAAATCTGCATAGTGAGCATCATCTGTCAGCACTGGAACGTTAAGCGTGGTTGTTAGCACTCGTTATTTTAGATTAAATTGCGATAAAAAATACGTATTATGATTACTCCGATAAGACAACCGGCGATCGATATTTGACAGGACGAACGGTTTTTGTGCAACTGGTTCGGCTCACGGCTCCGTGGTTTTAGCTGACGTGTGCGAACTGAAACTACACAGTTCAAATTCTGACGATACGATTGGTTAGTACACGGCCTGTCAAAAGCAATTGGCGTTACGGAACACTTATTATTCACCATTTTTCATTAAAAAACAAGAAACACCTAAAGAAATAAACATAATTATCCACTCTGTGAAAAATACAGAAAGCCACAAATGCAATATGTTATGCACAAATATAGAAAGCAAGACCGATATTAAGTACCTAGGCATAACAATAGACCGACGTTTAAAATGGTCTCCACATATAAATATCCTGAACAACAAAATAAGGAAACTAAAATATATATTTAGATGTTTAAGAGATATTTTAAACGAAAAATTACTTAGAACCACATACTTCGCTTTCTATCAATCAATTATACAATACGGCATTATAGGCTGGGGCGGTACATATAAAAATCAAACACAAACAATTTAAATATAACAAAAACAAATAATAAAAACCATATTAAAAAAAAACCCTATTCAATTTCTTCCGAACTTTTATTCAAACATTTCAAGGTCAGAAAATTAAGTGCATTATACTTCTACCATGCAACATTACAAATTTATAAAAACTATATTCAAAATAAAATTGCACCCTTTAAAAATAACAGAAATCTTAGATAAACGAAAATACTTCCTACTCCTAAATGTTAAAAAACAATAGGACAGTTCAACCATGAATATCTCGGAGTTAAATTTTCTAACTCATTACCAGAAAAAAATAGAAACATGAATGCAAATATAAACGAATTCAAAAGCCACCTTAAAAAGAATTCCGAACAGTTGAACTGAATCATATCAAATATAAACCAATATAACAACACCCCCCCATACACACAAGCTCTGCTTATTTATGGGGGTAGGTACATCAAATACTTATATTTTATTATATTATGTCATAAATAACTGTACTATATTGTGTAATGTAATTATTTTTTATTAAAAAAAAAAAAAAAAAAATGTTAGGGCAAGTCTACCAATATACGACTGACGTATTAGGTGATCCCTCCTGGTGCCGGTAGTAAGGTTGACCTCCAGCTCGTGGGATACATTCCATGTTAGGGCAAGTCTACCAATATACGACTGATGTATTAGGTTATCCCTCCTGGTGCCGGTAGTAAGGTTGACCTCCAGCTCGCGGGATACATTCCATGTTAGGGCAAGTCTACCAATATACGACTGATGTATTAGGTGATCCCTCCTGGTGCCGGTAGTAAGGTTGACCTCCAGCTCGTGGGATACATTCCATGTTAGGGCAAGTCTACCAATATACGACTGATGTATTAGGTTATCCCTCCTGGTGCCGGTAGTAAGGTTGACCTCCAGCTCGCGGGATACATTCCATGTTAGGGCAAGTCTACCAATATACGACTGATGTATTAGGTTATCCCTCCTGGTGCCGGTAGTAAGGTTGACCTCCAGCTCGCGGGATACATTCCATGTTAGGGCAAGTCTACCAATATACGACTGATGAATTAGGTGATCCCTCCTGGTGCCGGTAGTAAGGTTGACCTCCAGCTCGTGGGATACATTCCATGTTAGGGCAAGTCTACCAATATACGACTGATGTATTAGGTTATACCTCCTGGTGCCGGTAGTAAGGTTGACCTCCAGCTCGCGGGATACATTCCATGTTAGGGCAAGTCTACCAATATACGACTGATGTATTAGGTTATCCCTCCTGGTGCCGGTATTAAGGTTGACCTCCAGCTCGTGGGATACATTCCATGTTAGGGCAAGTCTACCAATATACGACTGATGTATTAGGTTATCCCTCCTGGTGCCGGTAGTAAGGTTGACCTCCAGCTCGCGGGATACATTCCATGTTAGGGCAAGTCTACCAATATACGACTGATGTATTAGGTTATCCCTCCTGGTGCCGGTAGTAAGGTTGACCTCCAGCTCGCGGGATACATTCCATGTTAGGGCAAGTCTACCAATATACGACTGATGTATTAGGTTATCCCTCCTGGTGCCAGTAGTAAGGTTGACCTCCAGCTCGTGGGATACATTCCATGTTAGGGCAAGTCTACCAATATACGACTGATGTATTAGGTTATCCCTCCTGGTGCCGGTAGTAAGGTTGACCTCCAGCTCGTGGGATACATTCCATGTTAGGGGGGGTCTACCAATATACGACTGATGTATTAGGTTATCCCTCCTGGTGCCGGTAGTAAGGTTGACCTCCAGCTCGTGGGATACATTCCATGTTAGGGCAAGTCTACCAATATACGACTGATGTATTAGGTTATCCCTCCTGGTGCCGGTAGTAAGGTTGACCTCCAGCTCGTGGGATACATTCCATGTTAGGGCAAGTCTACCAATATACGACTGATGTATTAGGTGATCCCTCCTGGTGCCGGTAGTAAGGTTGACCTCCAGCTCGTGGGATACATTCTATGTTAGGGCAAGTCTACCAATATACGACTGATGTATTAGGTTATCCCTCCTGGTGCCGGTAGTAAGGTTGACCTCCAGCTCGTGGGATACATTCCATGTTAGGGCAAGTCTACCAATATACGACTGATGTATTAGGTTATCCCTCCTGGTGCCGGTAGTAAGGTTGACCTCCAGCTCGTGGGATACATTTCATGTTAGGGCAAGTCTACCAATATACGACTGATGTATTAGGTTATCCCTCCTGGTGCCGGTAGTAAGGTTGACCTCCAGCTCGCGGGATACATTCCATGTTAGGGCAAGTCTACCAATATACGACTGATGTATTAGGTGATCCCTACTGGTGCCGGTAGTAAGGTTGACCTCCAGCTCGTGGGATACATTCCATGTTAGGGCAAGTCTACCAATATACGACTGATGTATTAGGTTATCCCTCCTGGTGCCGGTAGTAAGGTTGACCTCCAGCTCGTGGGATACATTCCATGTTAGGGCGAGTCTACCAATATACGACTGATGTATTAGGTTATCCCTCCTGGTGCCGGTAGTAAGGTTGACCTCCAGCTCGTGGGATACATTCCATGTTAGGGCAAGTCTACCAATATACGACTGATGTATTAGGTTATCCCTCCTGGTGCCGGTAGTAAGGTTGACCTCCAGCTCGTGGGATACATTCCATGTTAGGGCAAGTCTACCAATATACGACTGATGTATTAGGTGATCCCTCCTGGTGCCGGTAGTAAGGTTGACCTCCAGCTCGTGGGATACATTCTATGTTAGGGCAAGTCTACCAATATACGACTGATGTATTAGGTTATCCCTCCTGGTGCCGGTAGTAAGGTTGACCTCCAGCTCGTGGGATACATTCCATGTTAGGGCAAGTCTACCAATATACGACTGATGTATTAGGTTATCCCTCCTGGTGCCGGTAGTAAGGTTGACCTCCAGCTCGTGGGATACATTTCATGTTAGGGCAAGTCTACCAATATACGACTGATGTATTAGGTTATCCCTCCTGGTGCCGGTAGTAAGGTTGACCTCCAGCTCGCGGGATACATTCCATGTTAGGGCAAGTCTACCAATATACGACTGATGTATTAGGTGATCCCTACTGGTGCCGGTAGTAAGGTTGACCTCCAGCTCGTGGGATACATTCCATGTTAGGGCAAGTCTACCAATATACGACTGATGTATTAGGTTATCCCTCCTGGTGCCGGTAGTAAGGTTGACCTCCAGCTCGTGGGATACATTCCATGTTAGGGCGAGTCTACCAATATACGACTGATGTATTAGGTTATCCCTCCTGGTGCCGGTAGTAAGGTTGACCTCCAGCTCGTGGGATACATTCCATGTTACGGCAAGTCTACCAATATACGACTGATGTATTAGGTTATCCCTCCTGGTGCCGGTAGTAAGGTTGACCTCCAGCTCGTGGGATACATTCCATGTTAGGGCAAGTCTACCAATATACGACTGATGTATTAGGTTATCCCTCCTGGTGCCGGTAGTAAGGTTGACCTCCAGCTCGTGGGATACATTCCATGTTAGGGCAAGTCTACCAATATACGACTGATGTATTAGGTTATCCCTCCTGGTGCCGGTAGTAAGGTTGACCTCCAGCTCGTGGGATACATTTCATGTTAGGGCAAGTCTACCAATATACGACTGATGTATTAGGTTATCCCTCCTGGTGCCGGTAGTAAGGTTGACCTCCAGCTCGTGGGATACATTCCATGTTAGGGCAAGTCTACCAATATACGACTGATGTATTAGGTTATCCCTCCTGGTGCCGGTAGTAAGGTTGACCTCCAGCTCGTGGGATGCATTCCATGTTAGGGCAAGTCTACCAATATACGACTGATGTATTAGGTTATCCCTCCTGGTGCCGGTAGTAAGGTTGACCTCCAGCTCGTGGGATACATTCCATGTTAGGGCAAGTCTACCAATATACGACTGATGTATTAGGTTATCCCTCCTGGTGCCGGTAGTAAGGTTGACCTCCAGCACGTGGGATACATTCCATGTTAGGGCAAGTCTACCAATATACGACTGATGTATTAGGTTATCCCTCCTGGTGCCGGTAGTAAGGTTGACCTCCAGCTCGTGGGATACATTCCATGTTAGGGCAAGTCTACCAATATACGACTGATGTATTAGGTTATCCCTCCTGGTGCCGGTAGTAAGGTTGACCTTCAGCTCGTGGGATACATTCCATGTTAGGGCAAGTCTACCAATATACGACTGATGTATTAGGTTATCCCTCCTGGTGCCGGTAGTAAGGTTGACCTCCAGCTCGTGGGATACATTCCATGTTAGGGCAAGTCTACCAATATACGACTGATGTATTAGGTTATCCCTCCTGGTGCCGGTAGTAAGGTTGACCTCCAGCTCGTGGGATACATTCCATGTTAGGGCAAGTCTACCAAAATACGACTGATGTATTAGGTTATCCCTACTGGTGCCGGTAGTAAAGTTGACCTCCAGCTCGTGGGATACATTCCATGTTAGGGCAAGTCTACCAATATACGACTGATGTATTAGGTTATCCCTCCTGGTGCCGGTAGTAAGGTTGACCTCCAGCTCGCGGGATACATTCCATGTTAGGGCAAGTCTACCAATATACGACTGATGTATTAGGTGATCCCTCCTGGTGCCGGTAGTAAGGTTGACCTCCAGCTCGTGGGATACATTCCATGTTAGGGCAAGTCTACCAATATACGACTGATGTATTAGGTTATCCCTCCTGGTGCCGGTAGTAAGGTTGACCTCCAGCTCGCGGGATACATTCCATGTTAGGGCAAGTCTACCAATATACGACTGATGAATTAGGTGATCCCTCCTGGTGCCGGTAGTAAGGTTGACCTCCAGCTCGTGGGATACATTCCATGTTAGGGCAAGTCTACCAATATACGACTGATGTATTAGGTTATACCTCCTGGTGCCGGTAGTAAGGTTGACCTCCAGCTCGCGGGATACATTCCATGTTAGGGCAAGTCTACCAATATACGACTGATGTATTAGGTTATCCCTCCTGGTGCCGGTAGTAAGGTTGACCTCCAGCTCGTGGGATACATTCCATGTTAGGGCAAGTCTACCAATATACGACTGATGTATTAGGTTATCCCTCCTGGTGCCGGTAGTAAGGTTGACCTCCAGCTCGCGGGATACATTCCATGTTAGGGCAAGTCTACCAATATACGACTGATGTATTAGGTTATCCCTCCTGGTGCCGGTAGTAAGGTTGACCTCCAGCTCGCGGGATACATTCCATGTTAGGGCAAGTCTACCAATATACGACTGATGTATTAGGTTATCCCTCCTGGTGCCAGTAGTAAGGTTGACCTCCAGCTCGTGGGATACATTCCATGTTAGGGCAAGTCTACCAATATACGACTGATGTATTAGGTTATCCCTCCTGGTGCCGGTAGTAAGGTTGACCTCCAGCTCGTGGGATACATTCCATGTTAGGGCAAGTCTACCAATATACGACTGATGTATTAGGTTATCCCTCCTGGTGCCGGTAGTAAGGTTGACCTCCAGCTCGTGGGATACATTCCATGTTAGGGCAAGTCTTCCAATATACGACTGATGTATTAGGTTATCCCTCCTGGTGCCGGTAGTAAGGTTGACCTCCAGCTCGTGGGATACATTCCATGTTAGGGCAAGTCTACCAATATACGACTGATGTATTAGGTGATCCCTCCTGGTGCCGGTAGTAAGGTTGACCTCCAGCTCGTGGGATACATTCTATGTTAGGGCAAGTCTACCAATATACGACTGATGTATTAGGTTATCCCTCCTGGTGCCGGTAGTAAGGTTGACCTCCAGCTCGTGGGATACATTCCATGTTAGGGCAAGTCTACCAATATACGACTGATGTATTAGGTTATCCCTCCTGGTGCCGGTAGTAAGGTTGACCTCCAGCTCGTGGGATACATTTCATGTTAGGGCAAGTCTACCAATATACGACTGATGTATTAGGTTATCCCTCCTGGTGCCGGTAGTAAGGTTGACCTCCAGATCGCGGGATACATTCCATGTTAGGGCAAGTCTACCAATATACGACTGATGTATTAGGTGATCCCTACTGGTGCCGGTAGTAAGGTTGACCTCCAGCTCGTGGGATACATTCCATGTTAGGGCAAGTCTACCAATATACGACTGATGTATTAGGTTATCCCTCCTGGTGCCGGTAGTAAGGTTGACCTTCAGCTCGTGGGATACATTCCATGTTAGGGCGAGTCTACCAATATACGACTGATGTATTAGGTTATCCCTCCTGGTGCCGGTAGTAAGGTTGACCTCCAGCTCGTGGGATACATTCCATGTTAGGGCAAGTCTACCAATATACGACTGATGTATTAGGTTATCCCTCCTGGTGCCGGTAGTAAGGTTGACCTCCAGCTCGTGGGATACATTCCATGTTAGGGCAAGTCTACCAATATACGACTGATGTATTAGGTGATCCCTCCTGGTGCCGGTAGTAAGGTTGACCTCCAGCTCGTGGGATACATTCTATGTTAGGGCAAGTCTACCAATATACGACTGATGTATTAGGTTATCCCTCCTGGTGCCGGTAGTAAGGTTGACCTCCAGCTCGTGGGATACATTCCATGTTAGGGCAAGTCTTCCAATATACGACTGATGTATTAGGTTATCCCTCCTGGTGCCGGTAGTAAGGTTGACCTCCAGCTCGTGGGATACATTCCATGTTAGGGCAAGTCTACCAATATACGACTGATGTATTAGGTGATCCCTCCTGGTGCCGGTAGTAAGGTTGACCTCCAGCTCGTGGGATACATTCTATGTTAGGGCAAGTCTACCAATATACGACTGATGTATTAGGTTATCCCTCCTGGTGCCGGTAGTAAGGTTGACCTCCAGCTCGTGGGATACATTCCATGTTAGGGCAAGTCTACCAATATACGACTGATGTATTAGGTTATCCCTCCTGGTGCCGGTAGTAAGGTTGACCTCCAGCTCGTGGGATACATTTCATGTTAGGGCAAGTCTACCAATATACGACTGATGTATTAGGTTATCCCTCCTGGTGCCGGTAGTAAGGTTGACCTCCAGATCGCGGGATACATTCCATGTTAGGGCAAGTCTACCAATATACGACTGATGTATTAGGTGATCCCTACTGGTGCCGGTAGTAAGGTTGACCTCCAGCTCGTGGGATACATTCCATGTTAGGGCAAGTCTACCAATATACGACTGATGTATTAGGTTATCCCTCCTGGTGCCGGTAGTAAGGTTGACCTTCAGCTCGTGGGATACATTCCATGTTAGGGCGAGTCTACCAATATACGACTGATGTATTAGGTTATCCCTCCTGGTGCCGGTAGTAAGGTTGACCTCCAGCTCGTGGGATACATTCCATGTTAGGGCAAGTCTACCAATATACGACTGATGTATTAGGTTATCCCTCCTGGTGCCGGTAGTAAGGTTGACCTCCAGCTCGTGGGATACATTCCATGTTAGGGCAAGTCTACCAATATACGACTGATGTATTAGGTGATCCCTCCTGGTGCCGGTAGTAAGGTTGACCTCCAGCTCGTGGGATACATTCTATGTTAGGGCAAGTCTACCAATATACGACTGATGTATTAGGTTATCCCTCCTGGTGCCGGTAGTAAGGTTGACCTCCAGCTCGTGGGATACATTCCATGTTAGGGCAAGTCTACCAATATACGACTGATGTATTAGGTTATCCCTCCTGGTGCCGGTAGTAAGGTTGACCTCCAGCTCGTGGGATACATTTCATGTTAGGGCAAGTCTACCAATATACGACTGATGTATTAGGTTATCCCTCCTGGTGCCGGTAGTAAGGTTGACCTCCAGCTCGCGGGATACATTCCATGTTAGGGCAAGTCTACCAATATACGACCTATGTATTAGGTGATCCCTACTGGTGCCGGTAGTAAGGTTGACCTCCAGCTCGTGGGATACATTCCATGTTAGGGCAAGTCTACCAATATACGACTGATGTATTAGGTTATCCCTCCTGGTGCCGGTAGTAAGGTTGACCTCCAGCTCGTGGGATACATTCCATGTTAGGGCGAGTCTACCAATATACGACTGATGTATTAGGTTATCCCTCCTGGTGCCGGTAGTAAGGTTGACCTCCAGCTCGTGGGATACATTCCATGTTAGGGCAAGTCTACCAATATACGACTGATGTATTAGGTTATCCCTCCTGGTGCCGGTAGTAAGGTTGACCTCCAGCTCGTGGGATACATTCCATGTTAGGGCAAGTCTACCAATATACGACTGATGTATTAGGTTATCCCTCCTGGTGCCGGTAGTAAGGTTGACCTCCAGCTCGTGGGATACATTCCATGTTAGGGCAAGTCTACCAATATACGACTGATGTATTAGGTTATCCCTCCTGGTGCCGGTAGTAAGGTTGACCTCCAGCTCGTGGGATACATTTCATGTTAGGGCAAGTCTACCAATATACGACTGATGTATTAGGTTATCCCTCCTGGTGCCGGTAGTAAGGTTGACCTCCAGCTCGTGGGATACATTCCATGTTAGGGCAAGTCTACCAATATACGACTGATGTATTAGGTTATCCCTCCTGGTGCCGGTAGTAAGGTTGACCTCCAGCTCGTGGGATACATTCCATGTTAGGGCAAGTCTACCAATATACGACTGATGTATTAGGTTATCCCTCCTGGTGCCGGTAGTAAGGTTGACCTCCAGCTCGTGGGATACATTCCATGTTAGGGCAAGTCTACCAATATACGACTGATGTATTAGGTTATCCCTCCTGGTGCCGGTAGTAAGGTTGACCTCCAGCTCGTGGGATACATTTCATGTTAGGGCAAGTCTACCAATATACGACTGATGTATTAGGTTATCCCTCCTGGTGCCGGTAGTAAGGTTGACCTCCAGCTCGTGGGATACATTCCATGTTAGGGCAAGTCTACCAATATACGACGGATGTATTAGGTTATCCCTCCTGGTGCCGGTAGTAAGGTTGACCTCCAGCTCGTGGGATACATTCCATGTTAGGGCAAGTCTACCAATATACGACTGATGTATTAGGTTATCCCTCCTGGTGCCGGTAGTAAGGTTGACCTCCAGCTCGTGGGATACATTCCATGTTAGGGCAAGTCTACCAATATACGACTGATGTATTAGGTTATCCCTCCTGGTGCCGGTAGTAAGGTTGACCTCCAGCTCGTGGGATACATTCCATGTTAGGGCAAGTCTACCAATATACGACTGATGTATTAGGTTATCCCTCCTGGTGCCGGTAGTAAGGTTGACCTCCAGCTCGTGGGATACATTCCATGTTAGGGCAAGTCTACCAATATACGACTGATGTATTAGGTTATCCCTCCTGGTGCCGGTAGTAAGGTTGACCTTCAGCTCGTGGGATACATTCCATGTTAGGGCAAGTCTACCAATATACGACTGATGTATTAGGTTATCCCTCCTGGTGCCGGTAGTAAGGTTGACCTCCAGCTCGTGGGATACATTCCATGTTAGGGCAAGTCTACCAATATACGACTGATGTATTAGGTTATCCCTCCTGGTGCCGGTAGTAAGGTTGACCTCCAGCTCGCGGGATACATTCCATGTTAGGGCAAGTCTACCAATATACGACTGATGTATTAGGTTATCCCTCCTGGTGCCAGTAGTAAGGTTGACCTCCAGCTCGTGGGATACATTCCATGTTAGGGCAAGTCTACCAATATACGACTGATGTATTAGGTTATCCCTCCTGGTGCCGGTAGTAAGGTTGACCTCCAGCTCGTGGGATACATTCCATGTTAGGGCAAGTCTACCAATATACGACTGATGTATTAGGTTATCCCTCCTGGTGCCGGTAGTAAGGTTGACCTCCAGCTCGTGGGATACATTCCATGTTAGGGCAAGTCTACCAATATACGACTGATGTATTAGGTTATCCCTCCTGGTGCCGGTAGTAAGGTTGACCTCCAGCTCGTGGGATACATTTCATGTTAGGGCAAGTCTACCAATATACGACTGATGTATTAGGTGATCCCTCCTGGTGCCGGTAGTAAGGTTGACCTCCAGCTCGTGGGATACATTCTATGTTAGGGCAAGTCTACCAATATACGACTGATGTATTAGGTTATCCCTCCTGGTGCCGGTAGTAAGGTTGACCTCCAGCTCGTGGGATACATTCCATGTTAGGGCAAGTCTACCAATATACGACTGATGTATTAGGTTATCCCTCCTGGTGCCGGTAGTAAGGTTGACCTCCAGCTCGTGGGATACATTTCATGTTAGGGCAAGTCTACCAATATACGACTGATGTATTAGGTTATCCCTCCTGGTGCCGGTAGTAAGGTTGACCTCCAGATCGCGGGATACATTCCATGTTAGGGCAAGTCTACCAATATACGACTGATGTATTAGGTGATCCCTACTGGTGCCGGTAGTAAGGTTGACCTCCAGCTCGTGGGATACATTCCATGTTAGGGCAAGTCTACCAATATACGACTGATGTATTAGGTTATCCCTCCTGGTGCCGGTAGTAAGGTTGACCTCCAGCTCGTGGGATACATTCCATGTTAGGGCGAGTCTACCAATATACGACTGATGTATTAGGTTATCCCTCCTGGTGCCGGTAGTAAGGTTGACCTCCAGCTCGTGGGATACATTCCATGTTAGGGCAAGTCTACCAATATACGACTGATGTATTAGGTTATCCCTCCTGGTGCCGGTAGTAAGGTTGACCTCCAGCTCGTGGGATACATTCCATGTTAGGGCAAGTCTACCAATATACGACTGATGTATTAGGTGATCCCTCCTGGTGCCGGTAGTAAGGTTGACCTCCAGCTCGTGGGATACATTCTATGTTAGGGCAAGTCTACCAATATACGACTGATGTATTAGGTTATCCCTCCTGGTGCCGGTAGTAAGGTTGACCTCCAGCTCGTGGGATACATTCCATGTTAGGGCAAGTCTACCAATATACGACTGATGTATTAGGTTATCCCTCCTGGTGCCGGTAGTAAGGTTGACCTCCAGCTCGTGGGATACATTTCATGTTAGGGCAAGTCTACCAATATACGACTGATGTATTAGGTTATCCCTCCTGGTGCCGGTAGTAAGGTTGACCTCCAGCTCGCGGGATACATTCCATGTTAGGGCAAGTCTACCAATATACGACTGATGTATTAGGTGATCCCTACTGGTGCCGGTAGTAAGGTTGACCTCCAGCTCGTGGGATACATTCCATGTTAGGGCAAGTCTACCAATATACGACTGATGTATTAGGTTATCCCTCCTGGTGCCGGTAGTAAGGTTGACCTCCAGCTCGTGGGATACATTCCATGTTAGGGCGAGTCTACCAATATACGACTGATGTATTAGGTTATCCCTCCTGGTGCCGGTAGTAAGGTTGACCTCCAGCTCGTGGGATACATTCCATGTTAGGGCAAGTCTACCAATATACGACTGATGTATTAGGTTATCCCTCCTGGTGCCGGTAGTAAGGTTGACCTCCAGCTCGTGGGATACATTCCATGTTAGGGCAAGTCTACCAATATACGACTGATGTATTAGGTTATCCCTCCTGGTGCCGGTAGTAAGGTTGACCTCCAGCTCGTGGGATACATTCCATGTTAGGGCAAGTCTACCAATATACGACTGATGTATTAGGTTATCCCTCCTGGTGCCGGTAGTAAGGTTGACCTCCAGCTCGTGGGATACATTTCATGTTAGGGCAAGTCTACCAATATACGACTGATGTATTAGGTTATCCCTCCTGGTGCCGGTAGTAAGGTTGACCTCCAGCTCGTGGGATACATTCCATGTTAGGGCAAGTCTACCAATAAACGACTGATGTATTAGGTTATCCCTCCTGGTGCCGGTAGTAAGGTTGACCTCCAGCTCGTGGGATACATTCCATGTTAGGGCAAGTCTACCAATATACGACTGATGTATTAGGTTATCCCTCCTGGTGCCGGTAGTAAGGTTGACCTCCAGCTCGTGGGATACATTCCATGTTAGGGCAAGTCTACCAATATACGACTGATGTATTAGGTTATCCCTCCTGGTGCCGGTAGTAAGGTTGACCTCCAGCTCGTGGGATACATTCCATGTTAGGGCAAGTCTACCAATATACGACTGATGTATTAGGTTATCCCTCCTGGTGCCGGTAGTAAGGTTGACCTCCAGCTCGTGGGATACATTCCATGTTAGGGCAAGTCTACCAATATACGACTGATGTATTAGGTTATCCCTCCTGGTGCCGGTAGTAAGGTTGACCTTCAGCTCGTGGGATACATTCCATGTTAGGGCAAGTCTACCAATATACGACTGATGTATTAGGTTATCCCTCCTGGTGCCGGTAGTAAGGTTGACCTCCAGCTCGTGGGATACATTCCATGTTAGGGCAAGTCTACCAATATACGACTGATGTATTAGGTTATCCCTCCTGGTGCCGGTAGTAAGGTTGACCTCCAGCTCGTGGGATACATTCCATGTTAGGGCAAGTCTACCAATATACGACTGATGTATTAGGTTATCCCTCCTGGTGCCGGTAGTAAGGTTGACCTCCAGCTCGTGGGATACATTCCATGTTAGGGCAAGTCTACCAATATACGACTGATGTATTAGGTTATCCCTCCTGGTGCCGGTAGTAAGGTTGACCTCCAGCTCGTGGGATACATTCCATGTTAGGGCAAGTCTACCAATATACGACTGATGTATTAGGTTATCCCTCCTGGTGCCGGTAGTAAGGTTGACCTCCAGCTCGTGGGATACATTCCATGTTAGGGCAAGTCTACCAATATACGACTGATGTATTAGGTGATCCCTCCTGGTGCCGGTAGTAAGGTTGACCTCCAGCTCGTGGGATACATTCCATGTTAGGGCAAGTCTACCAATATACGACTGATGTATTAGGTTATCCCTCCTGGTGCCGGTAGTAAGGTTGACCTCCAGCTCGTGGGATACATTCCATGTTAGGGCAAGTCTACCAATTTGGATGTCTGTGGTGGCGATTTACGTATTCTTAAAAAAACCTGTATTTTTATCAAATATTTTCGAAGACTGCGAATATTATGAATGAAACCGGTTCGGCAGGTTTCAGATATTATGTCTGGTTAAAACATATTGGTTTTTAGTAGAGTGAAAATAATACTTCATTATTTCTTCAGGCATATTATTACTTATTCTAATTTTGATAAAGACCATAAATTTCTATTTTAATATTTTACTACTGGAATTTTCTTCACACAATCATTTTCAATACTGAAAATGACATTTAAATTAGAAACGAATTAGAGTTCATTGAACGTGTAGTTAGCGATGGGTGGTGTGAGTCTTCACTGACAAGAGGATTTCTCATTACAGGTGATTAAATCTAGGATTCGGTTTTTGGAATTTTTTATGTGATTATATTGTTTTAATTCGGAGTAATAAATTGTGTCAGTAAGTGAGGAACTAATTGTATTTAAGTTTCCAGGTGTTAAGTGTGAATCATGCATTTCCAGTATTATGGTGGGAGAAAATATCATAAAACGTTGTTGGCAAGACAGGAGGTATGTATACAGCACATATGATGAGATTGAGAGAACTTACCGGAATAGATACGAAGATTTGTGCAATCTGATTTTTTCCCAGTCATCGAGACGGGAAGCTGAGAGCTCCTTGCGCACTGCTACTAGCACACCGCCTCCGTCCATCTTACCAGTAAGTATACAGTCCCTATCTCGTCGGAACACCGTGTACCGTGAATCAATGAATTCGGCCGTATTTACACTTGCTACAAGCCATATTTCAACTAGAACTATAACACCATAGTTATTCGATGAAATATTAATAAGTAGATCCTGAGTTTTGGTCTTCATACCACCGCAGTTCTGGTAATAAACGGATATAGATGATGTCATTTTATTAGTGTAAGTGTGCCTATCGATTTATTCCACAATCACGAGAGCGGTACATCAATTAGGACGTATGAAGCATCAAAATTATATATGAAACAAAGATAACTTAGTGTAAAATATGTCAACATTGTAAGATGTTAATGAATATGCAAGAGATATGATAGTGCTATACGATTATAGAGGTATTGCGCTGTTAACAAAAATATTAAGTAATTTTCCAAGAAACAGACGAATGAACAAGGGTACAGGATAGTGTGAGAGAGTTGGCATCGACAGCAGCAGTAACGACTGTGTTGTAGAAGTCACATATTTTGTTGATCATGAGTGGTAATTTTGTTAAGGTCTCCCTCCCGACAAATGGTGACCACTCGATAGAGATCATTCCTTTTCGCCAGGATACTGTCATTCCGCACCCATGCGTATTTATAGCCGTTT
This sequence comes from Hesperophylax consimilis, assembly GCF_061612785.1. Taxonomy (NCBI): domain Eukaryota; kingdom Metazoa; phylum Arthropoda; class Insecta; order Trichoptera; family Limnephilidae; genus Hesperophylax; species Hesperophylax consimilis. Next base: position 14,258,997 of record NC_142852.1, read on the forward strand.
TCTTTTCCGGCGGCACGTGTTTTTGCGAAGAGTATTTTATTTTTTATTTTCAGGTGTTCATTTACATAGAAGTTAGTGGAATGAGCGCCAAGTCCTATTAGGCCTGTTGTGAGGCGGCTAGTCCTTACCGCAGCGATGACATCAGCTGCTCCATTTCATCATGAGCGTCTCTGATTGATTCCATTTCCTGTCTTGGGCTGGCATTTTCTTCCTGGAGAACAGTTACACATCCCATCATTTTGGTGTACCGGTCCTTCCACTCATTTGACAGCGCGTCCAATTTTTGATGAATGGCGTCAACTGCGAGTTTACTTTGTCGTGAGCTGGACGACTATGTTACGTGGCCGGTTGGAGGGCGACGAGTGACCGCGAGCGACGCGGTGCACCGCCACCACAGCCCCACTCGGAACCGGGACGTCAATGATGGTCCCCATTTTCTCCAGTAATGTTAACAAATTTTCACCTTTTGCCTCGGGAATGCCGTGAATGTCCAGGTTACATTCTCTGCTACGCTGCTCCATTTCATCGTGAGCGTCTCTGATTGATTCCATTTCCTGTCTTAGGCTGGCATTTTCTTCCTGGAGAACAGTTACACATCCCATAATTTTGGTGTACCGGTCCTTCCACTCATTTGACAGCGCGCCCAATTTTCAATGAATGGCGTCAACTGCGAGTTTACTTAAAGTGCGCATTGTTTCGAGTTTCGACTCAAAGATGTTGATAAGGGAGTCTGTGTCAATGTTTATTATTGACTGGTGCGTTGCCGACGGTGAGTCCATGGGGCCAGATTCAGTCAATAGAGGTGATGATGGTGTTTTCTTCAGACTGCAAACCATTCTGCCAGATTTAGACATTTTGGTTATGTACCTAATGTTTTTCCATCGCCAAAATGTGCAAACAAAAGTAAAAATAAAATATTTATTTTTATTTAATGCCAGTAGGATTTGAACTGAGGTTATCCGAAACTCTACAAAGTAATGGCGGGCGCTATCACCGCTGGAATAAAAGCCGCATTTGTATTTGGGTTAAAATATTTTAGTAAGAATCGTGTTAGCACTAGGATGTTGTGTATTTATTTAGAACGGTGTAAAAAAATATTTATATTATAATCGTATTTTTTTTCTTGGAATCTTTGGGATTCTAACTGGGTTCTTCCAATCTCGGTGCAGGTTTAGCGGGCGTTCTCACCACTGGGCTAAAATCCGCATGTGAGGTACCGTGAAATATGTGTAATATGAATTGACTTAGCACAGGTATTATAATAAGTAAATGAATGTTTATTACGGCGACAACACTAACTGTCACTTCACAGAACTTGAACTAATCACTTGAAATAAGATTAAGTACGACCGTTTAGACATAGCTAACGTAGCTGTTCAACAGGAAATCATTTACCGATAGATTGATTGATTATTATGACGTATTCTAGACCCTGAATGAGGGTGATTTTTAAAGAGCGATTTTTTGACGTGCTTTCTGAGTGAATGTTGGTGAAGAAAGCTCGCACGATTGGGCATTTTTTTATTTTTTTATTATACATTATACACTTTACAAATAAGGTAAAAAGTCCCGATAAACTGCTTTTCAGTAGTTTGTCTAACGGGTTCTTTACATTATAAATCTTTTTATATTGAATTTACAGTTACATTTTTAAAATTATTTATTTAATTATTTATTTCACGCCTATTAAGGCTTTTACATACATACATATAAAAAAAATTACGAAATTATACATGAAAATAGTGCAGCCGACTATTTAAAATAATTGCCGAAAAATAACTATAGAGTCAAAATATCACTGAACTTGATCTACACAGCATGCAGGCACAAAACATATTTTTTTTCTGTTTCAGTTGACAAAATTATTATGTGTTAGTCAAATCAAATTAAATACCTTTATTAAAATATTCCACTACTTGATGAAAAAAACTTCAATAGGGTATGCTTATATATTGAAATTGATGTACTAAATATATCAACAACATCGTAGTATTTGTATCCTAGCTGTTGAATCCGTCGCATAGGAGTGTGATATTGGGACGTTTGCTACAATAATAAGGTAGGTACTGTCTTGTAACCGACCTGCTTGGAGTATGAAAAGAGATTACATATAATAAATCAGGGGTTTCAAACATTGAATTAATAATTTAATACAAACAGGTTAAATCGGAAATAATTCTGCGATCAGATAATTTTATTAAATTTAATGAACAAAGTACGTTATCGTAATTTAGGTTTTCTTTAGGAATGCCCATTTTTAAATTTACATATCTTAAAAATTTATTTTGGATTCTTTCAATCGCATGTGAATGAACCTCATAATTTGGGGACCAAACTGTGGAATTGTATTCTACATGACTCCTTACTAGTGACATATATAATGTTTTTACAGTATTTACATAATTGAAATCACTAGATACCCTTAAAATAAATCCCAACATTTTCAAACCTTTAGGTATTGGTTATTATTTCAATATGCTTGATAAAGTTAAGTTTCGTGTCAAACCAAATGCCTAAGTCATTAATTACCGAGACAGATACTAACGTCATATTGTTAATGGAATAATCAAAAAATATTGGATACTTTATTCGATGAAACCTCATAATTTGACATTTGCTTATGTTAAGTTGCAAGCGGTTATCACGACACCATATAATTAATCTTGACAAGTTATTTGACAATATATGGCAATCGTTAATGTTTCTGATTGCTTTGAATAATTTCAGGTCGTCTGCAAACATTAACACTTGAACATCATTGAAAATATACAATACATCATTGACAAATAATAAAAACAAGATTGGACCTAAGTGTGACCACTGGGGAACACCACTCGTAGCAGTGAATTTGTATGAAAATGTACCATAAATTTCAGCAGCCAGTAATCTTTTAGTCAAGTAACTATAAAACCACTTATATAGTGAACCTCCTATACCGAATTTATGGAGTTTATTCAGCAATAACTCATGATTGACTTTATCGAACGCCTTGCTAAAATCGGTATAAATAGAGTCAACTTGACATTTACTAGACATGGAATCAGATATATGGTTTTGATAGGTTAACAAGTTAGGGTAGATTTTCCAGTAGAGAAACCATGTTGTTTAGGAGAAATGACGTGGTTTAATCGGAAAATAATTTTTTTGAAAATAATTTTTTCAAAAACTTTAGAAATCGTTGATAAAAGGCACACCGGTCTGTGATTAATCTCCTCGTGTTTATCGCCTTTTTTAAAATAGGCGTAATGAAGCTGAATTTCCATTTAGTAGGAAAACATCCTGTTCGTAAAGACTGATTAAACAGCAAATATAAAGGATACGCCAGATTGGTAGCACAATTATTCAAAAATACAGGAGGTATTTTATCTGGTCCAGCACTTTTGCTTTGATCTAGTAATTTTAGTTCAGTCAATATATCATTATATTCTATGTGGATAAAAGATAAATTAAGATTATGATCAGTAGTAAAATTTGATACTGTACTAGCAGAAACTGGTGTCTCACATTCATAAACGCTTTAAAAAAAATCAGCAAAAAGGTTAGCAATACTTTGAGTGTCTAGTGATTATATGTAAAAATCAAAAAAATTACAGAAATATACCAAAAGTAAAATGATGAAAAACAAACACATCAATTTTAAAAGTCATAAAAATAACATGTCATTGTAAGCTAATACAAATGAATTTTTTCAGTAAGTCAAGTCTTCGAAAGTTCACAAATTGTTGGTTTTGGGTACAGTTTTTAATTTCAGCAGGTAACATATTAATAACAACTGGGAATCATTATAGTTTAACGTTCTTTAGTTGATTTGGGCAATCCGGAACCTTGAACACAAATCACAATAAAATATTTACACAAAATTAAAAAAAAAACATCGTTTCTAAAATAAAATTTAGTGAAAGCGATTTGGACACTGACCTTTAAACAGTTTCTTCATACACAAGGCTTAAAATCGCATTCAAAACTAAAGGCAAACACATTACTATCCTATTAGTTGTTAACCCTTAACTAGGCAAGGATATCAAAAATGAAATTTTAAAAGTTAAACCGTGTTACTAGGATTCTGGGTCTAAAACAGTTCTTGAAAAAAAATAGCAATAAAATAAATAGGTTTTTAAATTTTCAGTAATATCAGAGTTCAAATGTTAACTACGGTGAAAAACGCCAAATGCGGTTGGTAAAGTTAGATAAAAATGAAAAATTGTAGCCAATAAATAATTATCTGTATTTACTACTAATAAGTTTCTGTTTTGTACGGAGACAAATACTCACATTTTAATGTATCTGAGAGGAAAATCGTCAAATCAGTCAAATCAATTGAACTTTTTTCTGTCTGCCCAGGTAGTACGTTCTCGAGCGGTTGAAGTACCTAAGAGATGTGTTAACCAAATAATTCTCGTAAGTTCAAGGTGCGATCTCCACAAGGTAAACAGAAAAGAAAATGTTCTAGAACGCACTAGCAGCTGCTGCTACAAATCTACAGTTTTGAAAGTTAATTTAGAAGTGTAAAAATATTATTTGAAAATAATTAAATACATTACTGTACACATATTCATATATATTTTTATATTCGTGTTAGTTGTATGACATAATTATCTTTTTTACACATACATTTACATTTAAGTTACACGTACATTTAAGTTTAAAAAAAATCAAATCTTTTCCAATGCGATTCAGAACAAATTCAACGAAATCGCAAGGTTATAAATATTGTGACCATTATAAAATTATATTAATTTTAAATACTGGTAACTCTCTGGTGAAACATATCAGATCGAATACTAGAATTTATTCTGTAAATAGTTTTCGTGAAGGTGAATGTTAACGCAAGGAACAAGAAAAGTGTCCAGTCAAAGAGTCTTTTCGAGAAAATGCATAATTCCATATTAAAATAAACAGTGAGTGCGCACGCGTTTATTTCAATCTCTCTTCAGCCAGAAAACGAGAAAGTTTTTTTTCAGCTGTCAGTCAGTTTTTTCTCTTCAAGGAACACTGTTGATAACTTGCATAGTTGCACTCGGAACAAGAAAAGGGGGTTTTTCTCCGCTCTGAGTCAGCATGTGTTCCAACAAATGTCCTATATGGGGGGTAAGGTGGCCTTTCCTAGAATCTGAATATGTTCACTTGGAAAATGAAAAAGGTTTGTCACCACTGTGAGTCAGCATGTGGCTTTTAAGATGTGCGTTTTGAGAATATCCATAGATGAACAAGGAACAAGAAAAAGTTTTCTCCGTAGTGACTCAACGTGTGCTTCAGATTGCCTTTACAATAACATAAATATGTGCACTTGGAACATAAAACAGGTTTTTCGCCACTGTGAGTCAGCATGTGGGTATTAAGATGGGCGTTTTGATAAAATTAAATGTTTCACACGGGACTTGAAAAAGGTTTATCTCCACCGTAAGTTAGCATGTTGCACTTCAGAAAACATGTATAGTTGCACACGGAATATTAAAGAGGTGTACCTACGATGTGAGAGAGCATTTGGCTCTTCAGTCGGCCCTTTTGATTACATGCATAGTTGCATACGGAACATGAAAAAAGTTTTTCTCTACTGTAAGTCAGCATGTAGAACTTTAGTTGACCCTTACGATAACACGCATAGTTGCACAGGGAACATGAAAAAGGTTTTTCTCCACTGTGAGTCAGTATGTGTGCCTTCAGGTTACCCTGGTAAGAACTTGTATTATCGCACTCCAAACATGGAAGAGGTATTTCTCAACTGAGAATCAGCATGTACCTCTTTAGCTGACCCTTTTTACAACACGCATATTTGCACACGGAACAAGAAAAAGGTTTTTTTCTCCACTGTGAATCGGCATGTGCCTCTTCAGCTGACCCTTTCGACCACACGCATAGTTGCACACGGAACATGAAAAAGGTTTTTCTCCAATGTGAGTGAGCATGTGGCTCATTAAATTACCCTTTGGGAAACACGCGTAGTTGCACACGGATCATGAAAAAGGTTTTTCTCAACTGTGAGTGAGCATGTAGCTCTTTCAATGACCCGTTTGACAACACGCATAATTGCACTCCAAACATTAAAACGGTTTTTCTCCACTGTGAATCAGCAGGTGCACTTTAGCTGACCCTGATAGCACGCATAGTTGCACACGGAACATGAAAAAGGTTTTTCTCCACTGTGAGTCAGCATGTGGCTCGTTAGGTCGCTTTTTCGATTACATGCATAGGTGCACACGGAACATGATAAAGGTTTTTCTCCACTGTGGGTCAGCATGTGGCTTGTTAGGTCGCTCTTTCGACAACATGCATAGTTGCACACGGAACATGAAAAACTTTTTTCCACTGTGAGTCAGCATGTGGCTCCTTAAATGACCCTTATGACAACTTGCATAGTTGCACACGGAACATAAAAATGGTTTTTCTCCACTGTGAGTCAGCAAGTGTGTCTTCAGGCTACCCTGTTGATAACTTGCATAGTTGCAATCCAAACATGAAAATAGTTTTTATCCACTGTGAATCAGCATGTGGCTCGTTAGGTCGCTTTTTCGATTACATGCATAGGTGCACACGGAACATGATAAAGGTTTTTCTCCACTGTGGGTCAGCATGTGGCTCCTTAAATGACCCTTATGATAACTTGCATAGTTGCACCTAGAACATGAAAATGGTTTTTCTCCACTGTGAATCAGCATGTGCCTCTTCAGGTGACTCTTTTGACAACACGCATAGTTGCACACAGAAAATGAAAAAGGTTTTTCTCCACTGTGAATCAGCATGTGCATCTTCAGCTGACCCTTTCGATAGCACGCATAGTTGCACACGGAACATGAAAAAGGTTTTTCTCCACTGTGAGTCAGCATGTGGCTCGTTAGGTCGCTTTTTCGATTACATGCATAGGTGCACACGGAACATGATAAAGGTTTTTCTCCACTGTGGGTCAGCATGTGGCTCGTTAGGTCGCTCTTTCGACAACATGCATAGTTGCACACGGAACATGAAAAAGGTTTTTTTCCACTGTGAGTCAGCATGTGGCTCCTTAAATGACCCTTATGATAACTTGCATAGTTGCACACGGAACATGAAAATTGTTTTTCTCCACTGTGAGTCAGCAAGTGTGTCTTCAGGCTACCCTGTTGATAACTTGCACAGTTGCACTCCAAACATGAAAATAGTTTTTCTCCACTGTGAATCAGCATGTGGCTCGTTAGGTCGCTTTTTCGATTACATGCATAGGTGCACACGGAACATGATAAAGGTTTTTCTCCACTGTGGGTCAGCATGTGGCTCGTTAGGTTGCTCTTTCGACAACATGCATAGTTGCACACGGAACATGAAAAAGGTTTTTTTCCACTGTGAGTCAGCATGTGGCTCCTTAAATGACCCTTACGATAACTTGCATAGTTGCACACGGAACATGAAAAAGGTTTTTTTCCACTGTGAGTCAGCATGTGGCTCGTTAGGACGCTTTTTCGATTACATGCATAGGTGCACACGGAACATGATAAAGGTTTTTCTCCACTGTGGGTCAGCATGTGGCTCGTTAGGTTGCTCTTTCGACAACATGCATAGTTGCACACGGAACATGAAAAAGGTTTTTTTCCACTGTGAGTCAGCATGTGGCTCCTTAAATGACCCTTACGATAACTTGCATAGTTGCACACAGAACATGAAAAAGGTTTTTCTCCACTGTGAATCAGCATGTGCATCTTCAGCTGACCCTTTCGATAGCACGCATAGTTGCACACGGAACATGAAAAAGGTTTTTCTCCACTGTGAGTCAGCATGTGGCTCGTTAGGTCGCTTTTTCGATTACATGCATAGGTGCACACGGAACATGAAAATGGTTTTTCTCCACTGTGAGTCAGCAAGTGTGTCTTCAGGCTACCCTGTTGATAACTTGCATAGTTGCACTCCAAACATGAAAATAGTTTTTCTCCACTGTGAATCAGCATGTGCCTCTTCAGGTGACTCTTTTGACAACACGCATAGTTGCACACAGAACATGAAAAAGGTTTTTCTCCACTGTGAATCAGCATGTGCATCTTCAGCTGACCCTTTCGATAGCACGCATAGTTGCACACGGAACATGAAAAAGGTTTTTCTCCACTGTGAGTCAGCATGTGGCTCGTTAGGTCGCTTTTTCGATTACATGCATAGGTGCACACGGAACATGATAAAGGTTTTTCTCCACTGTGGGTCAGCATGTGGCTCGTTAGGTCGCTCTTTCGACAACATGCATAGTTGCACACGGAACATGAAAAAGGTTTTTTTCCACTGTGAGTCAGCATGTGGCTCCTTAAATGACCCTTATGATAACTTGCATAGTTGCACACGGAACATGAAAATTGTTTTTCTCCACTGTGAGTCAGCAAGTGTGTCTTCAGGCTACCCTGTTGATAACTTGCATAGTTGCACTCCAAACATGAAAATAGTTTTTCTCCACTGTGAATCAGCATGTGGCTCGTTAGGTCGCTTTTTCGATTACATGCATAGGTGCACACGGAACATGATAAAGGTTTTTCTCCACTGTGGGTCAGCATGTGGCTCGTTAGGTTGCTCTTTCGACAACATGCATAGTTGCACACGGAACATGAAAAAGGTTTTTTTCCACTGTGAGTCAGCATGTGGCTCCTTAAATGACCCTTACGATAACTTGCATAGTTGCACACGGAACATGAAAAAGGTTTTTTTCCACTGTGAGTCAGCATGTGGCTCGTTAGGACGCTTTTTCGATAACATGCATAGGTGCACACGGAACATGATAAAGGTTTTTCTCCACTGTGGGTCAGCATGTGGCTCGTTAGGTTGCTCTTTCGACAACATGCATAGTTGCACACGGAACATGAAAAAGGTTTTTTTCCACTGTGAGTCAGCATGTGACTCGGTAGGTCGCTCTTTCGATAACATGTATAGGTGCACACGGAACATGAAAAAGGTTTTTCTCCACTGTGAGTGAGCATGTGGCTCTTTAAATTACCCTTTTGAAAACACGCATAGTTGCACTCGGAACATGAAAAAGGTTTTTTTCCACTGTGGGTCAGCATGTGGCCCATTAGGCGACTCTTTTTATTACATGCATAGTTGCACACGGAACAAGAAAAAGTTTTTTCTCTTTCATGGGTGCTTACGTTTATTGCAAAATTTGACTTAGGAGAGGAGGAGTAGTTGTGATGGGGAGGAGTGATTCCCTTTTCCACAAAATGCGTCTGAAGATCTGTCGACAAATTTGAAAAATAACATGGGTGAAAAAGACTCAGTTAAACTTATTTCCTAAAATTAGAGTTTATAAGCGAAGTAGGTTCGTAGAAAGGTTAAAAAAAAATAGGAGAGTCCGAATCGTTCAAGTTAACAGTGAAAAATTGGTTTTACCTGCTGCCTTGGTAATTCTTCCAAAGCGTTCTAAGCATTCCTCTTTAACATCCGGCAGGTCTATGTCAATTTTCATATAAGTAAGCCCCGCTTCATCTTGTCGGGGTACAAGATCCGCGTTTATGGTGACTGTCTTCACATTAATGTTTCCTGGAATAAAAAAGGACAATAAATATAATGAATCTTTGCATGGCCAGCCCTGAACCAAACGGCGCCTGGCGCAAGTTTAATTTTGGCTGCCCTAACAGTCTAAATTAGTATACGCCGAGGCAGGATATCACTGTAATCATTAAAATGATGCTTTGTGTTTTATGTAGAGCGGTATTTATCAAAAATAATATCAAGGGCGATGTGTTAGGTTAAGTATTCGACGCCCGGAGCGAACTGCACCAATTGCGCCTGCATAGGGCCAGCCCTGTATCTTCGTCAAATTGATATTAACGAGAATTTTTTGAATAGAAAAACAAAAAAATATTCTTTTACGAATAAATATCATTGATCAACAAGGTAAGATAAAAAGTGACCTCAGATGTCCGCTTCAGGGAACGATTCTTCATGAAAGAAAAAAATTTCTCCGGAGCACCTGTAGTAGAGAAATTGGTTGTTTTCAGTGAATGGAATATTGTTTTCCAATCAATATTAATGTTTTTTAACGTATAATACGTGTAATTCACATCATATCTCAAATAAAATTAGGTGAAAATCGAGGAACCGACAACCTAATATGAATAGTATAAAAAAGTTTAATGAGTGCTGTATTTTGGTATTTTCCGGCAAGTACGCATATTAAGGGAAATTCCCAATACACCTCATGTTTTATAAGAGAGGATATTGTGCACAAGTGTGTGTCCTGTTTGCACGACATTTCAAAAGAGACATTGATTCCGGACATCCGAATTTTAAATTCTATATTTAACACGTATGCAATGCAACAAACTGGCTGTCTGAGTACTCTCCGCATATTGCGAGCATTCCTTCGTTACAGCTGGGTGGTCGAAATCTAAATCTGAAATTCAATTTCACCTCCATCTTCTTCCTGGAGCCCTGGTTCCGTCTTGATGGATATAGTATCTGGCTTCAGTAGATCCATGGTCTGCTTTGGTAGAGTTTGGTTATTGGTTTAGCCCCGAAAAATATATCTGAAACAGAACATTGTTAAAATAAAGTAAAATGATAAAATTTATAAGTTAAATTAAAACAGGATATATGATTTTTAGCTTAACTCGTTAAATCATTCCTCCTTACGTACCCTTAAAAATTGAACGTAACAACCTGCAAATCCTGATAAGGGAGAATTATCTTGGGGTGTGCATTGATAAATACCCCAAATTTTATACAGCATATTCAAGATATTAAAGACAAAATCACCCCTTTAATTAGCGTACTTGGCCGGATATCATATCTGTTACCAAATAAAATTAAAAAAAGGTCTATATTATACCCTCGTAAATTCAAATTTAAACAACTTGATTGAAATATGGTTAAATGCATATGAAACATATATAAATGAACTACACGTAAAACAAAACAAAGTAATCAAAAAGCTATTTCAGTTCAAAGCTGGAACATCCACAGAAAAAATATGTATGAAAACAAAACTATTAACACTAAGAAACTTTTTATGAATATAATATAATATGTCTCCTTATATGAAAAATAAATAATAAACTCATACATCCAAATACAGAAATCATTAAAACGTACCAAGTACACACACACTTTATACGGCAACAAGATAAAATACATTTAAACACCATACATACTCATTACGGCAAGCAATCCATTGGTTACGAGGGAGCAACATACATAATTGCCTCCCAGACGAAATTAAAAATGAAAAAAGTGTAGGTAAATTTAAAAAAAAGTTGTTCAGTTTTAAGATCAATCAAAAAAACAATGACAGTGAATAAAATGTTTGTGAAATATATTAATGTGTAATGTATTAGTTTTTTCTAGTTAAATAAGTGAAAATGTAATTTTCTTTTATCTAGAATAAAAAAACATAAAAAACAGATGAAAAATAAAATGTGGTTTCGCTTGGAATATCCTGTCAAAATAACGAAGTCGTAGCCAAAACACATATTTGAAAACCTTGAAGATATGACAACGGTTAAGAGAAACGTTGTTTAGCGTGGGAAAACTATATATATATATATATATATATTTACAATCTTTACCGCCATTCCGCTTTTAACAAAATATCTGTTAACCAAATGTTTTTTTTTAGATCATTGTAATAAATGCCTTCGAAATGCTAATCTAATAATAGGTAGACGTCAAATTGACAGTTTAAACATTCTACTGTGACAAAACGCCCAATGATTCCCTAACTAAACTGGAATAACGGCAGCTACCAAATAAATAGCGATGAATATAAGAATGAGTACTTACTTTACCAATAACCATCACAGGCTTGGGATAGTATGTTTAACAGGATGAAACGACTCTCGGAGAAGAAAGCACTTGTTAGCACTTGTCAAAAATATTTTTGGGTTATGCATAGACAAGAATGAAGTCATAGACAATTATTATTATTTTCATGGCGACGGTAACTCAAAAAAAATCATTTTCATCATTTGACTTTTGAACATATACACATTGTTCATACATATTCATCATATGATAATTAATAACGGTAATTCATAAGAACGGTTATTATTAAGAACGATCGTAACTAAGAATAATTATTTTTAAGAACATTTCATATTCAGCACAATTTGCGGGTCATTCCACGCGAGTGAAAGTTAGTTCTGCCTCAAAGTCTCAACAAAACAGTTCCATTATTTTATCTGGTTAATTATTGATGTGATAAGGGTTATTATTAATTTTAATTATATTTTCATTTGTGTTCCGAGTTTCAGCAGAAAAAAAATAACAATAATGTTTGCAACTAAATAATTTTGAGTTTTAATGTGAACATGTTCGTGATATTTGCAAGTAAATTGTTTATTTGTTTTTGACGTTGTTATGTAAATATTTTCTTTGTGTATTTATTTGCAGATATCGACACTTGCAGAAAGACATTTCTTTGTGATTCTCTTTCGACGAGACCAATCCAAGTTACGTTACTGCGCACTTGTCTCCTAGAGGTGAGTCCTGTGAGTTCTTTCCGATATTGGGTACAATGAGTACACGTACAAAAAAATACCTGGTAAAATACCCGGTACAAAATACTTCCAAATATTTTATACCTACTTTAAGTATCTGGGGTGCGCCTGTTCTCACATTGCTGGAGGAATGGGGGCGGAGCTACGAAGTTTGCCGAGTGAACACGAAGGCTCAAAGCGGCTCGGAACTACGAAGTTTGCCGAAAACGATCCTGTCAACCACCACTTCATCGCGTTTGTGCACAAAGATGGCAAACTGTACGAGCTGGACGGGCGCAAGTCCTTCCCGATTAACCATGGAGACACGACACCCGAGACGCTCCTGGAAGACTCTGCCAAGGTCTGCCGCACCTTCATGGAAAGGGATCCCAACAATGTCAACTTCACGGTGGTTGCTCTGAGCGCTGCCGATTTGTCTGAATAAATTATATATCTTCAGGATGACAAGAATCAAGCGTGACTGAATTTACCTCCACCGTATTTACCATTAACATTGAGCCAGTTGATTTTTATTATTTTTATTTATGTGATTCATTATGTATGTACGTAAATCACATTAGTTTTGCCATTATTTAAATGCTATTTTTAAGTTATCGCCATTGTTCAATGTTTGTGGCTTGGATTCAAACTGCTTTCTGCTTGTCATCTTCAAACTCATAATTTTAAAAATCTCAATAATTATATCACTTTGTGCAAGTCACAATAGTTGTAAGGTTTGATGGCTATTCTTAGCTTTTTGTTTTATGTTGTGAAAAAAACTCTTTATTTTGGTTGGATTTCTGCATGATTCTGCTTAGTACTAGGAATATGATGGATATTGTATTTCATGGCATTGTGATACTGGTAAATGATTGTCATACTTAATATTATATTTTTTTACATTTTCTATTACCTAATAAAGTCGCTTTTATGAATATGATTGATTATTTTATTTGTCTTGATATTTTCTGTAAACACTACTTCTTTTGAACAACTTGTAATCTACCGAATAAGTTGAACCACAACTCTGTCTTGGGACACACTTCTTGCTTCTTTCACATTCTTACTTTTATGTTTTTCTGACTCTTGTCATGACCTGATTCAAGTGACTTCCTTCATTTATCCTTTTGACCTGTCCCAACCATAGTATTTAATGGCATCCCTTTTATAAACTTATTCATTAAGCTTACATTAGTTTTACATTCTGTCTGGATCTTCACAAATAGGTAATCAAAATTCGGAAAACAGCCTCAGGGACCTCATTTTATAACATGAAAAATGGTTAGACAATAGTTAATAGGCAGTCTATCCTCTGATTACACTTTTGGCTCTTTACACAGTAAGTACTGTGATGATGGATTTGTTTATGTAATCATCATAATATTGAATCCTTTTCAATCTAATCTAAACTAATATGTAGTATAAGAAAATTAAATTTCAGTAAGAAGCAGCTTTCCGAATGCACAAAATATTTGATTACAGAATGTTATTTACTCTGCCAAAATCATTTTCAGCAAGCCCACATACTTGATCAGCTATTTCAGTCCTGCTCTGCTGTTTACAAAAAGGTCACCTTAATACAAAATTTTATCCGTTCATTATTCGTGGGGGTAGGCTACAACCAACAACATGCCATTTTAAAAATCAACAATGGAGTTGGAATGAATCATGTTTTCTTGGCTGACATGCATCATTCTCATTAAAAATTAGTTTGGATTATAGGAGTAGGTAGTAACCAGTTGTCATTGACATTAATATGATGAACTTGTATGTCTTCTTGAAAATATGTGTTAATAAGTTTACCTTAATGTTCTACCTACACATTCGATTGTAAAAGTTTTACTATTTTTTCAAATTTTTGTAAAATGGTCCATGTCCATAACATTATTGTCAATTCTATATCTACCTACAATAAGTTGTTTTATGTGACACGCTTCGTGTACACTCGGCAAACTTCGTAGTTCCGAGCCGCTTTGAGCCTTCGTGTTCACTCGGCAAACTTCGTACTCCGCCCCCATTCCTCCAGCAATGTGAGAACAGGCGCACCCAAGTATCTGGGTACTGGGGACGGAGAGTGACGGGGACCTGAGGCGTGCTGAGGTACAAAATATTCTTAAATATTTTATACCTACCATGGGTATCGGGGGACGGCGAGTCACGGGGACCTTAGGCGTGCTGGGCACTGAGAAGGGAAGTTGAGGGGAAGGGAGGGGAGGAACAAGAAGGAATATTATTACTTACAGGTGTTCTAAATAAATAATGTTTGAGAGTTTTTTTTATATGATTTTTATTTTTTTGTACATTCGTAGCGGAATGTTGTAAGGCGTATTACACTGCCTAACAAAACATATATTAGGTATATGGTCATGAAATTAAATTAACACGCTTTCCTACATTGCTGTCTATAATATCATCTCTACAGGTAACTTACTGTTAACTCAAAACCTGTTTAAAACGCCTCGACATCGGCAGCAGAATTTGGATTTTCTGGTTCATTCTAATCAACGCTAATACTCATTCCTATTCTTCCTGAAAGCATTAAAGCAGTGGATTAATATAGTTATTGGTTTTGCCAATGTTTTCGTTTCAATTGATCGATTCATAACACTTTTTCGACACAGGCATTTGGCCGGTGACATTGTTAATGAATTACATGTAAAATAACAAGTTTTCTCTTCTACTTTCTTTCAACCATTCTGCGTTGCCCTGAATACATCTCAATCGTAAAGATGGTAGACCCTGGTGTGAGATTTGATCAGAGTATGCGCGCACAAGTAGTCAGCAATACCTAGGAAATTACCAGAACACATCATAACCTCACAAAGATCTGTATTCTATTTTCAAGACATAAGATTCTTGTTATTGAATGTTTATGTTAATTTTTTACCTGATAAATTCAATGCAGAAGCCTTTCCGTCGCCTCTACCGCCATATTATTCCTGGAATACTACGGAAGGTTTTAAAAATCAACTATTTCGTGACTTTATCTTCGAATGCGCTGAAAGCAAATTTTAATCTGCGAAGTATTTTTCAATAGTGGAGTTCGGCCACCCTCCACTATCTTGTAGAGGATGTGGAATATCCCAGTGGTACAAAGCCATCTCGCTAGTATCGGATAAACAATTTATTAAAATCTGCCAATAAAATCTCCACAACGGCGCAGTAACTACACAAAGTTCAAGATGTGAAAATGTCAAACACCATGCCATAGACACTCAGCTGTCAACAGTTTTTCCATAGACATTCACCATCAGACAATGGAGATTACCGTGGCTAAATACTCATAACTGTCCTTTTTCCTCGTACACCTTTCTAATAGGAAAGAGCGAAAAGGCATCTGTATTTTAGAGTGCCGAAAGCAAAAATATTTCTTTGTCCCTTTTCCTCTTATAACTTTCTAACCGACTAGAGTGAGAAGTCAGTAATATTTTAAAGGACGAAGTACTTCAAGACCTGTGGTACAAATATTAAACCAAATAGTTTGGAACCAGGTATTTTGGAGATTTGTCACAAGTACAAAGTACGGCATGAATATACCCGGTACTTTTACTGGGTACGATAAATACGCCTCTCCTCTACTCTATAACATTCTGTACCGCTGGTTGTCAGCCGGCTGCAATGGTATATAACACATGGGTGTTATATATCATTGGCCGGCTGGTAGAGTCGCGAAAAAAGGGACTAATAGTAAAAAAGTCTACTCGGGCTAGAAATGATACATAATAACATAACGACAATACTTTAGTGTCATCTTTTTTCTCAAGTGCCTTCACATTTACGTATTTATTTTCTGTAAAATGAAACATGCTGTCACGAACCATAAATCAACTATCTATAGATTTGGTGTGAGAATTGGATTTTGATTTCTAATCTTTATTTTTGGTGTAAATTTATCTTTATTTTAATGTTGTTTTTTGTTTAAATGTATAAATTCGTATATTTTAAAATGGGGGCCTCAGCACGGGTGAACAACCCAGTGAGGCCAACGTTGCTGAATTGAAATGTGAAGTACTGTAGAGTAATGTATCAATAAATAAATTGATAACTCCGCCCTCTTTCCGTACGTTTGGCTCGGTCAAGTTTTAACCTTAGATCTGGCAAATTTGTAGACACCACGCATCGCTGACGTCACACCATACCATCGACAAAGGATAGAAGAAATTTTTAAAAAAGGCGCAATCATAGACAATATAATTCTGCTTCAGAACCTACCGAAAACCCAATTCATTAGCCTAAAACATAAGTAAAATGTCACCCAAGACCACAAGATCCCACCTGACAAAGCCCTGTCCTAAGAAAGAAATTACCTTTAAAGTATCTTCCTTTACAACTCTTTTTCTCAGGACAGCGTTTTATCAGAAGGAAGCTGAAAAACAAACTCATAATTACATGTACAGTAATTTTATTTTTTAAATATAAACATGAAATACAATAATATAAGCACAAAACACATTTAGAAGAAATTACTGTATCAATATATGACTAGCTGTTGGAAATGATAGTTATTTTCTTTCAACATCCAACGCTATTGAAAAAAATAAATAAATCAATAAGGCAGTCAATGATTCAACACACATTATTTTTTTTTTGTTTCCCTCTTAATTATCTTATTACTTAAATATTTATACCTTTCATATATAAATAGTAAGTATATACTGTTGTGATACTTTTTAGTTTTAAAAACTTTATATGCCTTTTAGATATTTTTAACTTAGGAATAGTACACAACATAAAGAATGTAACAGTGTAAACAGAAAAGTAAATCAATAGGTTATTGTTTTAACAATACATATTGAGACCTGATAAATAAATAGGGTATAATAATAACAAATAAAAACACAAAATACAAGAATATATACGCACAAAATAAATTTAAAGAAGGTGTTGAGAGAATATTCATTATGATGATGTAATAAAAAGGTAGAACTACATATAAACTAGACATATAAAATAAACTAATTTGACTATTTGTTACTAACCACTGAAGCAGCGACCACGCGAAATAAATAATTTTGCCTCGATTGCTCGAGATATCCAGACGATCATTTTTTTAATTTTTCGCCAACCTTAAAAAAACATAACTTAGAATTTTTACATGAAGTAATACAAACTTATTATAGTGCTATATAGCCAATGAGTTAACACTTCCACCCCGGACCGGGGTTATAATTCTACACTAACTAGAGTTTTAAGCTGTATCTAGATGGTTTTTTACACCATATAACAAATAATTTAGGTAATCTTAGAAAAACTATTCAGCTATCGATCTGCATTTAAAAAATTTATATCGCATTACTACTTTTTAAGATATTAAATAAATTACATCTAAATCTGATAGAATATTTTTTACGGGGCGGGACTTTATAAACGTTTCCACGAACTGGACGAAGATCCTGCCGAAGCCGGTAGCCGAAAGATAAATTTTGCATTGTAATAAAAAGGGCTACACCGTTATAATTGAGTCACGCTAGTATTCTTATTATCACTTTACCATTTTGCTTTACCTAATGATTGACCGGAATTGAAATGGGAGAGGCGGTAACTGGACAATTTTTAAGGGATAGTAAGTAATTTCTTAGTTATTAATGAAAAGGACTTAATCCGAATCGGTGACACAGCGCTTCTCATATGTCCTTTTGAAATACTAAGATATTCACTTGGCGGTCCCAGACCATTTCGTCTGGGTAACATCCGGCGCAGGTGTCCTTATACATTCTATGAGCAACACATTTTAGGAACACAATTAAAATTGCATCCGTCTCTGTTTGTCGTATGAAATACAAATAGACCAGAAAGAGACAATTATTTTTTTAAATTTGTTGGAATTTGGAAGATAGAACTTGCTCAAAAGTTTAAAGTACAGTATGATTGAAGACTGCAGCGAATAAATAGTGTTTTCGGTTATTGCTAACTTGTGTTTTGGTGTTAAATAATTCTCTTTGGGAACGGACCAGTTTCACAGTGCTACGGGCGTCTTCAGATTGGTAAGTACATTTATCTTATGCAATGGCGTATAAAAGTATATGTTTCAGGGGTGTTAACTAACTAACTAACCATCACGCCGTTTCCCCGCAGGGGTAGGCAGAGAGGACGGACCGCCAAACAACTCGGTCTTGGCACACACTCTTTGCCTCATTCACATTCATACATCGTCTCATACATACTCTTCTATTTTTCTGACTCTTGACATGACCCGACTCAAGTATCTGATTCACTTGATCGTGCCATGTCTTCCTCGGGCGTCCCCTACTTCTTACACCATTCACACTTGCGTCATATATTCTCCTTACGCTCCTTTCTTCATTCATTCGCTCTACATGCCCAAACCATCTGAGGGTCCCTTTCTTAATTTTACTCATTACGCTCACATCAGCCTTGCATTCTTTGCGGATATCCACATTACTCACACGATCATACATGGTTTTACCACACGTACGCCTCAGGGATCTCATCTCTACAGCATTCAGCCTACTTTCATCCTTCCTCTGCCAGTTCCATGCTTCACTGCCATACATCAGGGTAGGTACCAGCACTCCATTGTGGACTGCCAGCTTTGCTTCTTTGGACAGCTTTTTGTTGGCGCCTACGGCATTTAACCCACCATTTATGGAGTTACCTGCATTCACCCTTCTTTCAATATCCCTATCAGCCTTCCCATCTCTCGTAAACATACTTCCCAAATACACAAACTCATCCACTTGCTCCAAGTATTCATCATTCACAACTATATTGCACACTGTTTTCATACTCTCTCTTTCAAATACCATGACTTTGGACTTACTTACATTCATAAACATTATTTATTCTCCACAATATTAAAATATTGCATTTTAATAGTTTGCTTTTATTGATGGTATCAGTGTCAAAATTTCTCGGTGTATTATTATTATAACTGCATATTATTGCAGCTTGTTTTTGCGCTTTTACTCAAAATGTTCATTTGGTTCCCATATTCTTTTATTTTATGATAAAAATTATTATATTAATTCTAAATTTATTTTCATGTAAACATTATGTATTCCATTGCTCAAACCATACAATTTATAGAATAATCGTACTACTAGTAGTACTAATAGTACCTACTAGTTTTTCACGCATTAGAATATGACCATATGATTTAAATAGCGCCGTTTTTGTGAAAATTCACCTCAAGAAGCGTTAAATTTAGTCTTACATTAATTATAATTAACAAAAAGGTATCATTTAATTCTTTTCTTTATGTGAAATAATAATTTCAAGATGTTTTTGTTATTTATTTTATTTTATCTTCGTTATTTGATAGATCATTAAAAACATAAAAATGTAAACACATAATCAACGGAAGGCACCCATGGTTATTTTTTGGATGCATAAATTTTCGATTTGAGATATTTTGAGAATATCAATCTCAGATGGGAAGGCTGATAGAGATATTGAAAGATGGGTAAATGCAGGTAACTCCATTAATGGAGGACTGAATTCCGTTGGCGCCAACAAAAAGCTGTCTAAAGAAGCGAAGCTAGTAGTCCACAGTGGAATGCTTGTACCTACCCTGATGTATGGCAGTGAGGCATGGAACTGGCAGATGATGATGATGAAAGTAGACTGAATGCTGTTGATATGAGATCCCTGAGGAGTATGTGTGGTAAAACCATATTTGATCGTATGAGAAATGTGGAAATCTGCAAAGAATGCAAGGCTGATGTAAGTGCAATGAGTAAAATTACAATATGCCCATGCTATTGATTATATTACGACTGGCAATTTAATGTTATTTTTCTTGGAAGCCTCGAACCAGGTGAAGGTAGTTATAATGTGTTGATTGTTTTGAGAAAGGAATTGTGGAGCGGGAAAACGAAAAATTAAAAACAATCATTGATTATAAATTTTATGAATAAAAGTGTTGTTTTCTAATACACTACACATATATTAATAGTAGGGGCAGGTAGGTAGGTACTTACGACTTTTAGAAAACCTATTTTGGATAAAACGAGTAATCGCTCTAAGGAGAAAATTTAGTTTTTTGTGCTCGCTATAACCAAGTTTGACTGTATATATATATTCATATATCGTCTCATATATATATATATATATGAGACGATATATGAATGTGAATGAGGCAAAGAGTGTGTACCAAGACCGAGTTTTTGGCGGTCTGTCCTCTCTGCCTAGGTACCCCTGCGGGAAACGACGTGATGATTAGATATTTAGTTAGTTATTATTGAAAAGTAAGTGGGTTGATGCTACATAATTACTTTTTTCTGATTACAGATTGCAGGCTCTGATTGCAGATTCAGTTACGATATCAAGTTTACCTACTTACTTTTTAAATTTACACAATTCTAAAAAAATGCCCAAAAAATTTTTAAACGCTGAGCAGGTGCGAGCGTTATTAGAGAAAGACTCTGGTAGTGATGAGTCAAACAGTGATTTTGAATTTGAAAACATTCAAAACACATCGGACATTGAAGATCATGTTTCTTTTGAAAGTTCTTCTGAAAGTGAATCCGACACCTCTGACGAAGATGCCGAAAAGATTACTGATGAAACGGAAGAAAAATCTTTTACTTCCAAATCTGGATTTAAGTGGAGTTCCGTTCCTCCGACACAATCCCGTAGTAGGCAACACAATATTGTTTACTCTCGTCCTGGCCTGACAAATGAAAGCAAAAATATTTCATCTATTGGAGACGCATTTTCATTGTTTATTACTGACGATATTCTCAAAGAAATAGTTACTGAAACCCAACGTTTTTGTGTGAGGGAAAACAAGGGCACAGCCGATGATGCATCAATTTCTACGGATGAAATTAAATCCTTTATCGGCATATTGCTTGCTGCTGGGAGAAACCGTTGCAGAAAGATGCAGTTGAAAGAGTTGTGGACAACGAATGATCTATTTAGGCAATTTTTTTATACAGCAGCTATGTCTAGAGATAGATTTGCATTCTTATTTAGTACTCTACGATTTGATGATAGAGTGACTAGGCACGAAAGAATCGCACAAAGTGGGACAAAACTGGAGGCGATAAAATCAATTTATGAAAATTTTAACGCAGCTTGCACTAGAAATTACTCCCCGGATTCCCACATCACCGTAGACGAACGTTTGGCGACGTACCGGGGATCATGTCCTTTCCGTGTATACATGAAAAGCAAACCTGGACGATACGGAATTAAAATATGGGTGGCAGCTGATGCCAAAACAGCCTATATTTTAAATACTCAAGTATACACGGGCAAAATTGGCAATGCCCGAGAAGTAAATCAGGGGTTACGAGTCGTAACTGACTTAGTAGCACCATATTACGGTTCTGGAAGAGGTGTTACGACAGACAACTTTTTCACGTCAATACCTCTTGCCAATAAATTATTGGATAATAATTTGACGCTGACTGGTACATTGAGGTCGAATAAAAGAGAAATTCCAAAAGAATTTTTACCTTCTCCGCAAAGGGAATTACATACAAGCCTTTTTGGTTTTACCGATGCACTTACAATTGTTTCTTATGTGCCGAAAAAGAAGAGTGCAGTGGCTCTTCTTTCAACCGAATTCCACGACGACAAAATTTCATCAGCGTCAGAGTCAAAAAAGCCAGATATAATATTACATTACAACTCAACAAAGGGGGCTGTAGACACCGGGGACAAAATGACAAGGGAATATTCCTGCGTTAGGTCGACAAGAAGGTGGCCATTTCGTATTTTCATGGAGATTTTAGATATGGCTGCCTTGAATGCTTATGTTATTTGGATCACTAAATATCCAGAATGGCATTCAAATGACCGAAGCAGACGAAAAATCTTTATCAGGGAGTTGGCCATGGACTTAGTGAAAAACAACATTAAAAGTAGAAAAGAAAGCGGTGTAAAATTTCACAAAGCGCAGCAATACGGCTTCGAATTATTTGAAAAAGTTATGCCGAGCACAAGCGACGATATTGTATTAAATGAAGTACAAGTTTTACCTACCAAGGCAATACGAAGACGGTGTTATCTTTGCCCGCGCAACATTGATAGAAAAACTAAGCTGTGTTGTTATACTTGCAGGAAATCTATTTGTGTTCTGCACAGGGTCCAAGAAAATTTTTGTACTAACTGTAAAACTATCAAGGACAATGCCAATAATGAATGTTGTTAAAATAATAAAAGTTGCTTAGGACGGATCTTTTGACAGATTTTAAACAATTCATCAAATTTTGATGTTAATTTTCAGGTTCTGCGAAAGTTCTATTCAAGTTCCGATATTATTTCAGTTCTGTGAAGTACCTGGCCTATACTGATATCATAACAGAACTTGAATAGAAATTTCATAGAACTTTAAAATTAACAAACAATCTGTCATTTTTGTAATAAGCATATCCGACCTTTAGAAATTTCTTCTATTATTCACTTTTTCTAGTATTTTTGCTGTTTCTTTTCAAGTCATCACTATACTAATGGTGCCATGATCTGCAATTTTAGGTTTGTCTAGTATTTTAGAATTTGTTCACGTTCATTTGATTACACAAACTCAATTAGTGTACTGGTTGTTTGTGTTATCTTGGTGTATTCTCAGTCGAATTGTTTCATTTTTAAAATGATCACGTTGGAAAATATTTTGCATAAAAATCCGTTTTGTTTATTTCATATTAATATTATAGTTTTTAATAATAAATTACGTGTATTTTAAATAATTAAAGCATTCATGATAGTGCATGTAGTCACTTACTAACATTTGGTAAATGAACAACATATTTTTCTATAAGAAAACAAACATTTTTCGACCATATCTTTTGTGCTTTTAATCATTTCTCTGTTTATCACTTTTTTATAAGAAGTCCCTCTACTGTTTTAGACGTGGTGCACTTTTCTCATTTTCCATTTAAATTTATGTATAAAGGTTTCAATTGCTCAAAGCATAGTGGTCATTTGGAAATTGTTAATTTATGCGATTGTTTATTGATAACTTGATATCAATTTTACAATGTTTTCCAGAACATCTAGTTCACTTTTGCAGTCTTGTGCAATAAGTATATATCCAGGAGTCATTACGCTATAATATCTTACAAGTGAAATGTTGTCAAAAACCGGACATAATATCCAATAGTTACTGTACCTTCTTATAACATTATATTTTATGTTTTTCCATCAAATTACGCAAAAATTGTGTTGTTAACGTCAGCTTGTTTTTGTTTTGTCTTCTTTTATAAATATGATCCCAATTTTAGATTAGATTATTTCTTGGTAATCACTTTGCATTTCATTTTTTCATACAATTTATTCTGGAGTATATTTATTCGATTTACCAATAAATTAAAGTTTGGGATATGTATGTACCAAAATTAATAGCTGACAGAATTATTCGCTATTTAATAATGCTGATTTTATTCCATGTTGTTTGGGTTTAACTTTCATCGTGTTGTGTGTGTTTTTCTAAATTGTGAATTTTTATTTAAAAAGTTATTGTCTTCTAGCTAGGTTATAATTTTCGTTTATTTCATCTTCAATTTTGGGAACTCGTGCCGTGTGTATATGTTACATTCCACTTGCTCAAGAAAAAAAATTCTTTGTAATAATACGATAAAGAGTAAATATCTTACATTTCAAGTTGTGATTTTCATCACGCGATTTGTGTATAATATGTAAATATAACGATCGTCCAGTTGATTAGTCAGACATCTCCGAAGAATCGGAATTTGAGTTGAGTATACAGTTATATGTAAAATGAAAAAACAAACAAAATATATGTTTTCTGGGTTATTTGTAGAAAATTTAAAAATGTCGTACTAATGTACCGAACCGTTATACTTCCCGGTGTTATTTTTTTATAGCATATTTAATTTATAAAATACAGACACATGTAAATAATATTTGGTTTATGGCGAGCATTCGAACATTGCTTTCCTCATTATCTCAAAACTTTGTATTTAGAGATGTCTGACTAATCAACTGGATGATCGACATGTCTTGTTTACCAGTAATAGGTATGTTCATTATACTATATGTGTAATAATTTTTGCTAATATCTAATGTTTGTTTCATAAAACTCATTTATTATAAAGTAGGTACCTACCTTATGTGTTTCCAAAATGTTGAGGTGTATTTTTGTAAAAATATAATATTTTGAGGTGTGTTTTTTGTCTTTTTGTAAATTTCTTCATTTTACTACGATATTATGTGTGTAAGATATTTTAAAATTATATTAAAATTATGTTTTATATTACGAATGTCTTTTTCTATTTTCTATTATAATTTTGCAATTTTCAGTTTATTTAATCAATCCCTATAAATGGTCACCATAAAAGAGATAGCCTCCTAGTATGATGACGTTTCTATTCTAAATGGTGGTTTTTGTTCAGGGCAATACTGAACGCATTTCCCATCCTTGGCCGTGCGGAAAATATATTATATTAAATGCATTATATTTTATGAATTATTTATGAAATATCACATAATTATTGAATTAATTTGCGCTTGCTGGGATTTTGAACCCGCGACCCAGAATCTCAACCATTTGACCATGGGGGCCGTCATTACTAAGAAAAAGAGAGAAATTCTCCGGTTTCTCATATGTATCCTATTACGAGTTTATAAATACCGTTTCCAGATCTCTCATAAATATTGTTTATCAAAAACGGGGAATTCTCAGGCTACAATAAAAAAATATTTATTTCAAGATTGGATTTCAATACTTTAAAAATACCTTATTTTTAACAATTTGAAGTTATTAAAAATACCTTATTTTTTACAATTTTATTTGATAAAACATTACAAAACAAAACCAT
Organism: Hesperophylax consimilis; assembly: GCF_061612785.1. Lineage (NCBI taxonomy): Eukaryota > Metazoa > Arthropoda > Insecta > Trichoptera > Limnephilidae > Hesperophylax > Hesperophylax consimilis. The sequence continues at coordinate 14,284,162 of NC_142852.1, forward strand.
TCACCGTTAAAAATGTAAAACATACCTACATAAATGGATCAGTGAAAAACTATAAACTCAATATATACCTATTCAAGCAAACGCATCATTTATGATTACAGGTTAACTGCGGCACGATGCTAGATGATACTCTAAATGAAATTATAATAAAAACAATCAGAAATAAGATATTAATTTTTTTTTTTTTTGTAAACTAATGTTTAAGACAAGAATTTTTTTTCATAGCACAAAGGGTAACATTTATTTATAAGCAATAATTATTAGCTTGAAACACTCATCCACATTGAAAAATCTCCCGAGAAAAGATACATAATAATAATAAGAATAATTGTAGAAATAAAATAATTTAATACCTACATTAAATATCAACATACAACATTTGTTTCAAAATATTTAACATCCGTACCTAGTTTAGTAGTACGTAGTAGTTTTCATAAACTATAAAAGTAAAAAATACATATCCATCATTTACAGACCACCCTATGCAAGAAACTAGCCACCCACGTCGACGCTTAATCGCCAATCGGCAGTCGAGATTCGGAAACGAGGCGCGATGCTTGCTACGTACCCGCCTTCTCCGTTTTCTTTGAAAACATATGCGTTATGGTCTAAATTCATTAGAACATTAATTATGACTTTATTTATGAAACGATTTTGATAATGACTACTGAAATATGTAATATATACTTCCCTCTAATTATAACCAAAACAAATTTCATCGAATTATGTCATTAACACCTTTTAATAAGCAAAACAAATTGGGGGACTGAGTGACCCCGCTTCGGATCCAATGTGATTTTTTTCTTTCCGGGACGAAAGGGTTAACCTGTATTTTGTTGTTGGTTTCTGTTTGTTTATAATCGCGTGAATCCTGCGTATTTTTTACTTCGAAACTGCTGTGACAGGTACTTTTTCGAGTCGACATTAAATATTTTATATTTCTGTATGTTTTCTGTTAATAACTTGATAATAAATGATACATGTCTATGGAAAAAAGACTTGATTTTTAACCGTAAACAACCTTTCAGAGATCGTGGGTGAAAAAATATTTTAAAGAATTTGATCACGGACTGTCCAAATGTCAAGAACTAAATTACTATGTTAAGTATATTTAACACACTGAAATTGTATTAAATTAGAAAGATAATTTCATTGTCTACAATTACCAATAACAATTATTATAATTTTTGCCTTTTTAACTAATTGAATAGTATAATACAGACAGTCTATTTTACAATGTCAAAATCGAAGCGCCGTTTTTTATACATTTGAGATCTAATACAGGATATTTTACCATGTTTTTATATTGGATAGTAAAACAAGAAACAAGGTTTTTAATAAGATATGTATCAAAGCAAGACATATTACTAATCTTTCAGAAAATACTTTGTAAATTGCTTAAATTCCGTGTTATTTTGACATTTTTTCCTCCAGAATACGTGATCTGACAGCGTTTAAGATCAATACACACGGGCCTTAGCATGAGAATCGATCGAACTTAACGATATCGGATTGCTAAGCGTATCTACCGATCATTTTATAACGACTTCCCTAGCATGAGAACGCTATTGATATCTCTAACGACATCGATAAGGCAATAAATACAAATCGATATACGCTGGCAATACTGGGACGGAATTGTCTATGAATTGGATAGACGTCAGACGTCAAACGTCAGATTTCAAGCTTGATCATTGTAACCGCCGTGTTTTTTTAATATTTTACGATGTCGCAAGCAATGGTAGCTGGGTAAGTTATTTATTTATCTTTTTATGTGAAAGAATTTCCATTATTATCAAAGAGATATACTTACATTCTATTGTGTCAAAATTTTGAAGTTATTTTTACTAATATTTAAATCATACGCAGTATTTTAAGAAACCTATTCAAAATGCTGATATTATGATTTCAGGAAGAGAGTAAGGTCGACGACCAGTCAAATGGATCTGCTAACCAGCTATATGGCTGACCATTCGGAGTTGAAGGTTTGTGGGACCTCAGGGTTCCCAAAAAAATAAGGAAATGTGGCGGAACAACTGGCAGAATTGGGTCCTGCTAAGTCAGCCGAGCAGTGGAAAACAGTGAGTATTTGTACCTACCTATACAAACTGGTTGCAGCAAACTTTGCTGACCTTCTAATATAATCTATCATCGAGACACTTGATATAAGACCGTAAATCACTTTTAACCTGACATTATTTTTACATTTTACAGACATGGCGTGACTTAAAATGTAAGTCGCGCGCCCAAAACGCCGATGCCAAGTGAGCTGCCCTCACGACTGGAAACACTGCCGAGATACCGGTGTTAACTGACCTGACACAGAAGGTCATCAACATCATCGGCAGAGCCAGTTCTGAGGGCAGCGGACTTCCAGAAAGCTGTATAGGAGAGGGACCTGAACTCATAATGCAGGATGTTGAGGTCACTAATGTCTTAAAATGTTAATATAATATATTCTGTCAAATTTAGTTGATCTTTCATTATCAATGAAAATTATTTGTGTGTTTTACAGTATTCCGATGAAGTTGGAGAAGGGCCCACAGATTTACAGACGGTGCAGTTAGCTTCCCCTTCTCGCCCGAGCAAGAAGAGGAAGCTAACTGACAAGCCAGATGTGGGGGTTCAGATGGTGATGGCGCAGGAGGCTAATAACGAATCATCCAAGGAGCTTGTGGGAGCTATTAATAAATTCTCCAATATTTTTAAGGTATTTCCTATTTCTCTTCGAATCACTCCCAAATACAGCGCTATACGTGTAAGTTGCCAGATTAAAATATAAAGAAATAGCGTCAATTCATGTTTAGGCCACCGCCAACTTATAAGTGTGGCACTGTACTTTTAAATTAGAATTAAATCTTAGTAGAACAAAATAAAATGCCCAGCTTTGACTTATTTCATTTATTTATTGTACTATTCCCAATGTACTATTTTTCCATTTTCCGCGGTGGAGTTTTTATTGTTCTGTTTGTTTAGATATTCTTTGTGTTAAAAAAAATTAATTAACATGTAAAATCCAGCTTAGCGAGAAATTCAAAATGAAAAAATTAATTTATAATCTTCCTTTTAGTATGTCGACTACCTATTGTTATTTAAATTAAATTAATGAGTTGTTATTTATCATTTCAGAGTTCAATGGATCGATTTGCTGACATTTTTGAGGTATTTCCTGTTCCTTTTTGTAATTATTTGTCAGGGCACCCCGAGACCGGGCAAGATACAGTGTCTACATAGACATGGTGCTTTTCTGGTCTCGTCTCACTGGCACTAATAACTAATTTACTATAGAAGGTAAATTAAGTAAGTAAATTAATGAATTATCATCTCTTGTTTCAGAGATACACGGCAGTGGAACGTGAAAGGGTTTGTTTACTCCAACGACAGTTGGCGAGGTATTTATTTGTTATACATCTATACAGGCTTTTAAAAACATTTAATGTACAAAACTGAACAAATTAAATTAAATATTGCATTATTTAATATGTCACTTGAGAGATTGCGAAGTATGTTCACAAGGGATGGAACACGATTATTAACAATTGTCCTTGGAGATGCAAGCAGTCCAGCTAGGAGGTACGATGAAAGTAGAATGAATGAGATCTCTAATAAAACATTTCTAATTCTAGACAAACTCAACCATCGAAACAACCGTCAACATCATTTGCTAACTCGCCCAACTATACGTTGCAGTTGAAGTCGGAGGATGACTGCGATTAGTTTTTAGGTTTTTTTTATAATTTTCAAGATAATAAGTTTTTTGTATACTTTGTGTGTTAAATTTTTATTTTTATTAACGTTTTGTATGTTCATAATTTTTATGTTTCTTGTGAAAAAGTGAAACTCAACAACAAATGTCATTTTTTTACAATTTAGACACATACAATACAATATTTTAAAGTACTTGTTGTGTAATATTGCATGCAGCACTTTGCATATACATATACTTGATTAGTAGCAGTTCTTCAAACTCTTGCAATGTCTCTGTGAGGCGTGAATTGTTTTTACAATGTAGGTACATACAATACAATGTTTTAAAGTACTATTGAAGTTCTTTTTGAGAAATATTGCATTTAATATATTATCATTCGTGGGAGAAGTACTTTCGCACTAGTTCGTCTCTCACTCTGCGGGCTACAACAACCCTGCTGACATCTTCAGGCTGGTGCAGCAGCTCAACCTCTCTTAACTCTACATTATCATTATAATTATAAGCATATAGTTCAACAAGGAAACTGACTTATAGTGCTTCATCATGTTGTATAGTATAGCACAAGTAATAATTATTTGACCAGCAGCATCGGGCTCATAATGGAGAACTCTGTCTTTCCTGAGGCAACGGAATATAGCCTTCCATGCCCCAAATAGGCGTTCTACGGAACATCTCGCCTCACAGTGCGCCTTTGTGTATCTGTATTGGGCACTCCCCTCGACTGCATTCAATATTGGTGTCATCAGATAAGGCTCGAGTGTATATCCAGAATCGCCTGATTGAAACAAAACACCCATTATAATAGGTACATATAACTACATGAGTTGTTGAAATACATACCTAGCAAGAAATATGTCCCAATTCTCTGATTGTATAGTCTGTTCATTTCAGTTTTGACTAAACTATTTATTATTCCAAATGAATTGGTCATGGACAGTACCCGGGAAGCGTTTGTTGATGCTCAATATTTTCAACGTAGCATCGCAGACCTGTTTAGCAAACATAAAAAACCTTCAATAAAATTTGAAAACAACAATCCGGCTGTTTTATTTCTGAAAAAATATTTACCACTTGAACATTCAGCGAATAAAATCCTTTGTGGTTTTTGTACTGCTCCTCGTGTCTGGAAGGGGTGACGATGGCGATGTGGGTGCAATCGATGCATCCCAGAACATGTGGAAAGTTTAATTTTTCCCTAAAACTACTCTCTACTTGCTTGCGGGCTTCATTTGTAGCCGGAAAATGTATCCATCTTCTGTACAGATGTTCTAAAACTGCTTTCATAAACAGTTTTATGCACTTGCTAACGGTAGTTTGCCCTATCGCCAAGAAGTGATCTTGGCCTACTCCACGTTGGTAGCTCCCTGTAGCAAAGAAGCTGATGGGTGCGAGTACTTGTCAACATCATAATACAACTAATTAATAAACTTCACTTTTGATCATTTTAATCACTAGATCGCTTTTGGCAATATATTTGCCAATTGCTGTACTGAAAAAAATTGCAGTTATCTAGTGATTTGGCAAAATATTAACTATTTTTTTAATAAATCCTACGAATATGATATAAACGGATAAATACAGGTAAAGTGCTATATAGTCAATGAATAATGACTATATAGCACTTTAATAAGTTTTTTGTTTCCATGTTAAAATTCGAAGTTATGATTTTTTAAATGTCGGCGAAAAATTATCATCTGGAAATCTCTAGCAATCGAAGCAAATTTATTTATTACTGTTTTTGTTTTCCTAACATATCAATAATATTTAATATTCTCACTTTAATGTATACTGGGGCCTTAGCATGAGAAGTCGATATAGCCCTATAGCAATACGATATCGTTAAAATACGTCATCAATGAGCACTTAACGACATATGCTAGCACGATCAAAATATAACAACCGACGATTGTTAAAATTCCTTGTCTATGGTCAAAGTAGCGACGGTATCGTTAAAATTGCGAGCATGAGAATGTATCGATAGGATAACTTCCGACCGACGGTTGCTAAAAGCCCGCCGAATATAACGTGGGGTCTTGAGTGTCAGTTAAAACTTTGGTTGGCTGTCGATATACATATATTTTTTAATAATGTCGTTCATTATGCAAAATTTCTGGTTCAATGAAAGGAGGCAGGTTAGGGAAGATCGTAGGATTGAAAGGCGTCGTTTACGCGATCAATTGAATCCGTTCAAACTTGCAGAGACGGAATTCAGACAATTGTTTCGAATATCTCGTATTATGGCTAGAGATCTCATTGATCAATTAACTCCTTTTCTAGTGTCAAAAAATACATTAGGACTTCCAGTATACATTAAAGTGAGAGTATTAAATATTATTGATATCTTAGTAAAACAAAAACACAATATAAATCTATCCACCACTGGGACGACCACGTGAAATAAATAAATTTGCTTCGATTGCTAGAGATTTCCAGGATAATTTTTCGCCGACATTTAAAAAATCATAACTTCGAATTTTAACATGGAAACATAAAAACTTATTAAAGTGCTATATAGTCATTATTCATTGACTATATAGCACTTTACCTGTATTTATCCGTTTATATCATATTCGTAGGATTTATAAAAAAAATAGTAAATATTTTGCCAAATCACTCGATAACTGCAATTTTTTTCAGTAAAGATATCTGAGACATTTAAAATGGCGCAAATATATTGCCAAAAGCGATCTAGTGATTAAAATGATCAAAAGTGAAGTTTATTAATTAGTTGTATTATGATGTTGACAGGTACTCGCACCCATCAGCTTCTTTGCTACAGGGAGCTACCAACGTGGAGTAGGCCAAGATCACTTCTTGGCGATAGGGCAAACTACCGTTAGCAAGTGCATAAAACTGTTTATGAAAGCAGTTTTAGAACATCTGTACAGAAGATGGATACATTTTCCGGCTACAAATGAAGCCCGCAAGCAAGTAGAGAGTAGTTTTAGGGAAAAATTAAACTTTCCACATGTTCTGGGATGCATCGATTGCACCCACATCGCCATCGTCACCCCTTCCAGACACGAGGAGCAGTACAAAAACCACAAAGGATTTTATTCGCTGAATGTTCAAGTGGTAAATATTTTTTCAGAATTAAAACAGCCGGATTGTTGTTTTCAAATTTTATTGAAGGTTTTTTATGTTTGATAAACAGGACTGCGATGCTACGTTGAAAATATTGAGCATCAACACACGCTTCCAGGGTACTGTCCATGACCAATTCATTTGGAATAATAGTTTAGTCAAAACTGAAATGAACAGACTATACAATCAGAGAATTGGGACATATTTCTTGCTAGTTATGTATTTCAACAACTCATTTAAAAAAAGGCAAAAAAATCATAATTTAGCAGTTATATATACCTATTATAATGGGTGTTTTGTTTCAATCAGGCGATTCTGGATATACACTCGAGCCTTATCTGATGATACCAATATTGAATGCAGTCGAGGGGAGTGCCCAATACAGATACACAAAGGCGCAATGTGAGGCGAGATGTTCCGTAGAACGCCTATTTGGGGCATGGAAGGCTATATTCCGTTGCCTCAGGAAAGACAGAGTTCTCCATTATGAGCCCGATGCTGCTGGTCAAATAATTATTATCCTGCTGGTCAAATAATTATTATCCTGATTGTCCTGCGTTCTACATTGGAAAACAGCACGTAATGTCAACATTAGAGTAAAAGAACATTTACGCTGCTTAAATGGAAAAGGTTTCTCTGAGCTCGCAAATCACTTGATCTCAACAGATCATACATTTAATAAATTTTCAGGAACTCGCATCTTACATAAAAATAGTATAGGCATAAAACTAGATAACTTAGAAGCTTTAGAAATTAGGAAATCTTTAAATACAAATATGTCAGAATACTTACTTAATAATCAAATTAACTTATCAAATCAAAAAAATACACCCTATAGTCCTATTTTTAACTTATTTCCCGCAATCCATCCTAACCCATGATAGTTTATATGTGTTGTAGCGTGATTCATTATTCATATTATCATATATCTAAATATTGTCCTTTAGTTAATGTAAAATACAACAAAAAATTCTTTTTTTAATATCTCATAGATTACAGTTAACTGTTGTTTGTTCATTTACTTGGGATTATGATGTGTATTGATGTTTCCCCCCCAGTAATTGATTATTGTATTGTTGTCTCCCTCCCACTAATTGATTATCCATTTTACCTATGTCAAATATTTTGTCTCCCTCTAATTTTGTTCTTTCTCCCTCTGTCACTCTTATATATAAGCCATAACTCTGTCTTAGCATTTAGTTATTATTATATCCTGAAGAAGCTTGGTCAAAGTGAAACCGGTCGATATATGAAATAATAAATTCGTGGTTAAATACAAAGTGTTTGTGTTTTATTTTATAATAAATAATTATTACTTGTGCTATACTATACAACACGATGAAGCACTATAAGTCAGTTTCCTTGTTGAAATATATGCATTTAAAAAAGTAAGGCAACTGTACAAAATATTAATAAATTGTTCTCTATTTTCAGATTAACAGACGATTATAATGATAATGTAGAGTTAAGAGAGGTTGAGCTGCTGCACCAGCCTGAAGATGTCAGCAGGGTTGTTGCAGCCCGCAGAGTGAGAGACGAACTAGTGCGAAAGTACTTCTCCCACGAATGATAATATATTAAACAAGGAAACTGACTTATAGTGCTTCATCATGTTCAAACATTGTATCGTATGTACCTACATTGTTAAAACAATTCACGCCTCATAGAGACATTGCAAGAGTTTGAAGAACTGCTACTAATCAAGTATACATATATGCAAAGCGCTGCATGCAATATTTCTCAAAAAGAACTTCAATAGTACTTTAAAACACTGTATTGTATGTACCAACACTGTAAAAACAATTCACGCCTCACAGAAACATTGCAAGAGTTTGAAGAAATGCTACTAATCAAATATACATGTATGCAAAGCGCTGCATGCAATATTTCACAAAAAGAACTTCAATAGTAGTTTGAAACATTGTATTGTATGTACCAACACTGTAAAAACAATTCACGCCTCACAGAAACATTGCAAGAGTTTGAAGAAATGCTACTAATCAAGTACATATTCATATATGCAAAGCGCTGCATGCAATATTTCACAACAAGTACTTCAATAGTAGTTTAAAACATTGTATTGTATGTACCTACATTGTAAAAACAATTCACGCCTCACAGAGACATTGCAAGAGTTTGAAGAACTGCTACTAATCAAGTAAATATTCATATATGCAAAGCGCTGCATGCAATATTTCACAACATATACTTCAAAAGTACTTTAAAACATTGTATTGTATGTACCTACATTGTAAAAACAATTCACGCCTCACAGAGACGTTGCGAGAGTTTGAAGAACTGCTACTAATCAAGTACATATTCATATATGCAAAGCGCTGCATGCAATATTTCACAACAAGTACTTCAATAGTAGTTTAAAACATTGTATTGTATGTACCTACATTGTAAAAACAATTCACGCCTCACAGAGACATTGCAAGAGTTTGAAGAACTGCTACTAATCAAGTACATATTCATATATGCAAAGCGCTGCATGCAATATTTCACAACAAGTACTTCAAAAGTACTTTAAAACATTGTATTGTATGTACCTACATTGTAAAAACAATTCACGCCTCACAGAGACATTGCAAGAGTTTGAAGAACTGCTACTAATCAAGTATATGTATATGCAAAGTGCTGCATGCAATATTACACAACAAGTACTTTAAAATATTGTATTGTATGTATCTAAATTGTAAAGAATGACATTTGTTGTTGAGTTTCACTTTTTCACAAGAAACATAAAAATTATGAACATACAAAACGTTAATAAAAATAAAAATTTAACACACAAAGTATACAAAAAACTTATTATCTTGAAAATTATAAAAAAACTTAAAAACTAATCGTATCATCCTCCGACTCCAACTGCAACGTATAGTTGGGCGAGTTAGCAAATGATGTTGACTGTTGTTTCGATGGTTGAGTTTGTCTAGAATTAGAAATGTTTTATTAGAGATCTCATTCATTCTACTTTCATCGTACCTCCTAGCTGGACTGCTTGCCTCTCCAAGGACAATTGTTAATAATCGTGTTCCATCCCTTGTGAACATACTTCGCAATCTCTCAAGTGACATATTAAATAATGCAATATTTAATTTAATTTGTTCAGTTTTGTACATTAAATGTTTTTAAAAGCCTGTATAGATGTATAACAAATAAATACCTCGCCAACTGTCGTTGGAGTAAACAAACCCTTTCACGTTCCACTGCCGTGTATCTCTGAAACAAGAGATGATAATTCATTAATTTACTTACTTAATTTACCTTCTATAGTAAATTAGTTATTAGTGCCAGTGAGACGAGACCAGAAAAGCACCATGTCTATGTAGACACTGTATCTTGCCCGGTCTCGGGGTGCCCTGACAAATAATTACAAAAAGGAACAGGAAATACCTCAAAAATGTCAGCAAATCGATCCATTGAACTCTGAAATGATAAATAACAACTCATTAATTTATTTTAAATAACAATAGGTAGTCGACATACTAAAAGGAAGATTATAAATTAATTCATTCATTTTGAATTTCTCGCCAAGCTGGATTTTACATGTTAATTAATTTTTTTAACACAAAGAATATCTAAACAAACAGAACAATAAAAACTCCACCGCGCAAAATGGAAAAAATAGTACATTGGGAATAGTACAATAAATAAATGAAATAAGTCAAAGCTGAGCATTTTATTTTGTTCTACTAAGATTTAATTCTAATTTAAAAGTACAGTGCCACACTTATAAGTTGGCGGTGGCCTACACATGAATTGACGCTATTTCTTTATATTTTAATCTGGCAACTTACACGTGTAGCGCTGTATTTGGGAGTGATTCGAAGAGAAATAGGAAATACCTTAAAAATATTGGAGAATTTATGAATAGCTCCCACAAGCTCCTTGGATGATTCGTTACTAGCCTCCTGCGCCATCACCATCCGAACCCCCACATCTGGCTTGTCAGTTAGCTTCCTCTTCTTGCTCGGGCGAGAAGGGGAAGCTAACTGCGCCGTCTGGAAATCTGTGGGCCCTTCTCCAAGTTCATCGGAATACTGTAAAGCACACAAATAATTTTCATTGATAATGAAAGATCAACTAAATTTTGACAGAATATATTATATTAACATTTTAAGACATTAGTGACCTCAACATCCTGCATTATGAGTTCAGGTCCTTCTCCTATACAGCTTTCTGGAAGTCCGCTGCCCTCAGAACTGGCTCTGCCGATGATGTTGATGACCTTCTGTGTCAGGTCAGTTAACACCGGTATCTCGGCAGTGTTTCCAGTCGTGAGGGCAGCTCGCTTGGCATCGGCGTTTTGGGCGCGCGACTTACATTTTAAGTCACGCCATGTCTGTAAAATGTAAAAATAATGTCAGGTTAAAAGTGATTTACGGTCTTATATCAAGTGTCTCGATGATAGATTATATTAGAAGGTCAGCAAAGTTTGCTGCAACCAGTTTGTATAGGTAGGTACAAATACTCACTGTTTTCCACTGCTCGGCTGACTTAGCAGGACCCAATTCTGCCAGTTGTTCCGCCAAATTCCGCCACATTTCCTTATTTTTTTGGGAACCCTGAGGTCCCACAAGCCTTCCAGCGGCGAACTCCGAATGGTCAGCCATATAGCTGGTTAGCAGATCCATTTGACTGGTCGTCGACCTTACTCTTTTCCTGAAATCATAATATCAGCATTTTGAATATCTTAAAATACTGCGTATGATTGAAATATTAGTAAAAATAACTTCTAAATTTTGACACAATAGAATGTAAGTATATCTCTTTGATAATAATGGAAATTCTTTCACATAAAAAGATAAATAAATAACTTACCCAGCTACCATTGCTTGCGACATCGTAAAATATTAAAAAAACACGGCGGTTAAAATGGTCACGCTTGAAATCTGACGTTTGACGTCTATTCAATTCACAGACAATTCCGTCCCAGTATTGCCAGCGTATATCGATTTGTATTTATTGCCTTATCGATGTCGTTAGAGATATCAATAGCGTTCTCATGCTAGGGAAGTCGTTATAAAATGGTCGGTAGATACGCTTAGCAATCCGATATCGTTAAGTTCGATCGATTCTCATGCTAAGGCCCTCATAAAACGCCAAGTAAATGGTTATGATAAAATAAAATAATCTTCAAAGGTCTAAGACAAAAGTAACATCTAATATTCAGTAAGGTTATATCGCGTACTCATGATGAATGTAAGTAAGTCTAAAGTAATGGTGTTTGAAAGAGAGAGTACGAAAACAGTGTGCAATATAATTGTGAACGAGGAATACTTGGAGCAGGTGGATTAGTTTGTGTATTTAGGAAGTATGTTTACGAGATATGGGAAGGCTGACAGAGATATTGAAAGAAGAGTAAATGCAGGTAACTCCGTTAATGGAGGACTGAACGCCGTTGGCGCTAACAAACAATTGCCCAAAGAAGCGAAGTTAGCAGTCCACCACGGAGTGCTGGTACCTACCTTGATGTATGGAAGTGAGGCATGGAACTGGCAAAGAAAGGATTAAAGTAGATTGAATGCTGTTGAAATGAGATCCCTGAGGCGTATGTGTGGTAAAACCATGTTTGATCATGTGAGGAATGTGGAGATCCGCAAAGAGTGCAAGGCTGATGTAAGCGTAATGAGTAAGATTAAGAAAGGGACGCTTAGATGGTTTGGGCATGTAGACCGAATGAGCGAAGATAGGAGTGTAAGGAGGATATATGATGCAAATGCGAATGGTAGCAGAAGTCGGGGACGCCCGAGGAAGACATGGCACGATCAAGTGAATCAGATACCCGAGTCGGGCCATGTCAAGAGTCAGAATAATAGAAGAGTATCTATGAGACGATGTATGAATGTGAATGAGGCAAGAAGTATGTGCCAAGACCGAGTTGTTTGGCGGTCCGTCCTCTCTGCCTACCCCTGCGGGGAAACGGCGTGATGGTTAGTTATTTATTTTATTTATTTATTTAACGCTCAGAGGGCTTTTACGTGGTTGGTATAATACATAATTTTAATTTGACAGATATTTTAAAAGTTACAAAAAAAAAAAAAAAAATATTACATTTGATAGAAGCTATGCAACAAGTCATACAAACACAAGAAACAAAAACAGAAAATTACAGCTATTTGTAGGTTTACATGATGTGTTTAGGAGTATTGATGAGATAAATGTTTTTAATGATCCACAAAACTTGCCAAGTTGGTATTGAATATGTCAACATCACCCAAGTAATGATTTCCCATGGTGTGAAGTCGTTGTATCGGAGAGTGGGCAATGTAGTTACGCTTATGTGTGCTGCTGTAGAATATTGTATTTTGTCGTGTTGTTACTGTGGGTGTATGTATGTTTATAAGTTGCAGGAGTTCACAACAGTCGAATTTAGAGTTACGTATTTTGAATAAGAACGTTAAATCGTTTATTTTACGTCTATCTTCTAATGTATGTATTTTTAGTGTATTTAATAAGAAATTGTATTTTAAGTCTTCGACAGGGATATTTAATTTAAAATTTATAAAACGTAGAAATTTTTTTTGTATTCGCTCAATGTTGTTAATGTGAATTTTGTAAGATGGAGACCAAACTACTGAGTTATATTCAATTGGACTTCTTACTAGAGATACGTATAATAGTTTAATGGCTTGTAAAAAATTAAAGTTTTTAGTTGTTCTTCATACGAAGCCTAGTGTTTTCATACCTTTGTTCACAATTTGATGGACATGATTGGTGAAACTTAGTTTTTCGTCCAAAATAATTCCAAGATCTCTCATTTCCGTGACTCTTTCTAAAGCTATGTTATTGATGGAATATTCGGACAAAACAGGATTTTTGTTTCTGAAGAAAGTCAAGGTTTTGCACTTTACTACATTTAAAAATAAATTATTTTGAACGCACCAATCTCTAAACTTACCAATATTTGACTGTAGTATATGGCAATGATTTATATCAGTTATTTTCTTGTATAGTTTGATGTCATCTGCAAAGAGCATTACCTCGACATCGTTGAAGCAATTGGTTATATCATTGATGAAAATGAGGAACAAAACCGGGCCAAGGTGACTACCTTGCGGTAGGCCACTGGTAGCCCGGAAAGCTTTCGACCTCCAAGATTTTATTTTAACGAACAGTTTACGATTTGACAAATAGCTACTAAACCATTTTAGCATGTTATCCCTTATTCCTAGAGCAAATAGTTTTTGGATTAGTAGTTTATGGGATACTTTGTCGAATGCCTTCGAAAAGTCTGTATATATACAGTCGACTTGTTTATTTTCTGCAAATGATTGTATAATGAAGTTTTGAAATACCGTTAAGTTAGTTGCGGTGGATCTTCCTTTGATAAAACCGTGCTGTTTTTGATTAATTAATTTTATTAATTTGGGATAGATTTTATCAAGGACCAATGATTCAAAAAGCTTTGGCAGTACTGACTGTATACAAATGGGGCGATAATTAGCTATGTCAGTATCGTCTCCTTTTTTGTAGATCGGTGTAATGAAGCTAGATTTCCAGCGGTCTGGAAAATGTCCAAGGGACAAGAGACGGTTAAATAGTAATGTAAGTGGTTTAGATAATGTATTAGAGCATGTTTTGAGGAATATTGGTGGAATGTTGTCTGGGCCAGCGGATTTGTCAGTGTCTAAGGAAAGTAATTTTTGTTCGCAACACTTTTGTGTGATTTGGCAGTTTGTTAAGTTTGTGGTCATATTAAATTTGTATTCGGGTATTTTATCATCTGGAGTGTCTTCATCATATACATTTTTGAAGAAGTCCGAAAAAAGGTTTACAGTATCCTGTGTATTGTTTGCACTGATTCCATTCATATGCATTATTGGCGGGTAGTCTGTGTTTTCATTGTTCATTTTTTTAAGAAATTTCCAAAGGTTTTTGGATTTAAAGACAGTGTCCTCGACAGAGGTTATGTACATTTTGTAACATTGTTTGGAAAGATCTTTACATCTTTTCCTAGTTTCGCTAAAGATTATATAATCATTTATGGATTTACTTTGTTTGAATTTTTTGTTTTGACTCTTTTTTTGCTGAAGAGAGGCTGTAAGCTCTGATGAAAACCAAACCGGGTAAGTATAGCTTCTTGGTGTGTCAAAAGGTACATAGGATTCAATAGTATTAGAAAAATATAAATAAAGTTTATCTAACGATTCATCAACGCTTTCATCGGATAAAAAAGACCATTCTGTATTTGAGAAATGGGAGTTAATTGAGTCGAAGTCGGCTCGTTTAAAGTTTAGGACGCTTTGTGAAGGTTTCCTTTCATTATCACATGTCATATTTAATTTAATGTATAGGGGAGGATGATGATTATCTATAGGTAGAAGTGGATCATTTGAGAGTTCAACAGACATTTTAGGATAGTTTGATAAAGCTAAGTCTAATAAGCGATTGTTAATGTTATATATAAAATTATGTTGATGAAAGTTTAGAAAGTTTACCATGTCCAAAATTTCACGTGCACGATCGTTTTCACTTTCGTTTATGATGAGACCACAGTTATTTGCTTTCCATATTAAGTTTGGTAAGTTATAATCCCCAAGAATAACAATTTTCGAGTCAGGATATTTTGATGAAATTGTTTCGATGTCTTGACAGTGGTTTCTATATGACTGAGGGTCAGAAAGTGGTGGTAGATAGGCCGTTCCAAATATAATTTTCTCGAGAGGAGTCGTTATTTGCACAAAAATATGTTCGATGTTATTGTGTTTCGTGGTTAATTTTCTTGCTGACAACTTCTGTTTTATTGCAATTAAAACTCCTCCACCTCTTGACTTGGAACTTGATCTGACGTTTCTGTCGCAACGAAATACTTTGTAGTTAGTAAGACCGAGTTCAGTCGATTTGATTTCCGAGTTTAGCCAGGTTTCCGTAAGTATAATGATGTCATGATGATGAGAAGGTAGAGCTGCTTGTAGGTCATCGAGTTTTGATCAGTCCGCGGATGTTTTGATAATAGATTTTTATGGTTCTGGTTCGGTTAGGTGGGATTTCTTGAATATTTTTGTAACTTCCTAGTTTTTTGGTCGATTCGGCACGATTCGGGGGGTGGAGTCAATGTATTTTATGGTGACATCTTCACCATTTTCTTTCCTTTTTTCCAGCTGAACCCTCAGATCGCTCAGAAATTTTTGTTGCGCCGGTGTTGAGTCGGGGTAAATTCTGACATTGTTCTTGAGAAGACTTCGTTTGCTTAGAATATTTCTGGATTGTGTTGAATTTTGTAGTTCTATTTTTATTGGTCTAGGCTTGTCATTTAATAATGTTCCAACCCTATAAAATTTAGAAATATTTTCATTTGCTGAATTGTCGATTACACCGATTATACTGGTGACAGCTGCCTGGTCATCCAAGATCCTGCCAGCTTCTGTCGCTTTAATGCTTTCGGGCACATTGCAAATAATAATATTTTTAGATCGCACTTGTTGTTCATTCATTTCCGAAATTGCCTCGCAAATATTAAAGTTGTTTTGCGAAGGATTTGCTCTAATATCCTTGTATGTACGCAATTCACCTTCTAAATAAGCAGTTTTGGATGCTACAGCTGAAGACATGGTACTTATGGCACTTAAAATTTCACATGCAATTGGGGAAATTTTAGAGATTTGATCCTTGTTAAATTTGTTGGCCGGATCAAAAAGTACTTTATTTAAGGCATTGACAGCTATTTCTGCTTTGGAGATGAAATTTTGCACATCCATTGTGAAACGTTTAAAAATTCACTATTCACTGCTTATCACTGTTGGGAGTCGATGATTTATTTTTGCTTTTGTTGACACAGTACACAAGTTCTTCCAATGCTAAATACTGCTATGTTAGTAAATAAGTGCTGCTTGTTAATATTCGATAATATTTATGTGTAATAATTCAGTGTTATTAGTTTAAATGTTTAATTTTGACAGGAGTAGATCAAAATATGTTTGTACTGTCAAAAGAGTATTGTTGTAATATATTGTTGTAACATAAAAAAGGTTTTTCTCAACTGTGAGTCAGCATGTGCCTCTTCAGCTGACTCTTCTGACAACACGCATGGCTGCACACGGAACATGAAAAAGGTTTTTCTCCACTGTGAGTCAGCATGTGGCGCGTTAGGTGGCTCTTTTGATAACATGCATAGTTGCACACTGAACATGAAAAAGGTTTTTCTCCACTGTGAGTTAGCATGTGCATCTTCAGGTGACCCTTCTGACAACACGCATAGCTGCACACGGAACACGAAAAAGGTTTTTCTCCACTGTGAATCCGCATGTGTCCGTTAAGGTCGCTTTTTTGATAACATGCATAGTTGCACACTGAACATGAAAATGGTTTTTCTCCACTGTGAGTCAGCATGTGCCTCTTCAGCTGACTCTTCTGACAACACGCATGGCTGCACACGGAACATGAAAAAGGTTTTTCTCCACTGTGAGTCAGCATGTGGCTCGTTAGGTGACTCTTTTGATAACATGCATAGTTGCACACTGAACATGAAAAAGGTTTTTCTCCACTGTGAGTTAGCATGTGCATCTTCAGCTGACCCTTCTGACAACACGCATAGCTGCACACGGAACACGAAAAAGGTTTTTCTCCACTGTGAATCCGCATGTGTCCGTTAAGGTCGCTTTTTTGATAACATGCATAGTTGCACACTGAACATGAAAATGGTTTTTCTCCACTGTGAGTCAGCATGTGCCTCTTCAGCTGACTCTTCTGACAACACGCATGGCTGCACACGGAACATGAAAAAGGTTTTTCTCCACTGTGAGTCAGCATGTGGCTCGTTAGGTGACCCTTCTGACAACACGCATAGCTGCACACGGAACATGAAAAAGGTTTTTCTCCACTGTGAGTTAGCATGTGCATCTTCAGTTGACCCTTCTGGCAACACGCATAGTTGCACACTGAACATGAAAAAGGTTTTTCTCCACTGTGAGTCAGCATGTGGCTGGTTAGGTGGCTCTTTTGTTGACATGCATAGTTGCACACTGAACATGAAAAAGGTTTTTCTCCACTGTGAGTCAGCATGTGTCTCGTTAGGTTGCTCTTTCGATAAAATGCATAGTTGCACACTGAACATGAAAAAGGTTTTTCTCCACTGTGAGTTAGCATGTGCATCTTCAGCTGACCCTTCTGACAACACGCATAGCTGCACACGGAACATGAAAAAGGTATTTCTCCACTGTGAGTCAGCATGTGGCTCTTTAAATTACCCTTATGATTACATGCATAGTTACACAAAGAACATGAAAAAGGTTTTTCTCTACTGTGAGTCAGCATGTGGCTCTTTAAATGACCCTTATGATTACATGCATAGTTGCACACGGAACATGAAAAAGTTTTTTTTCCACTGTGGGTCCGCATGTGCCTCTTTAAATTTCTCTTTTGAGCATTTGAATAGTTGCACTTGGAACAAGAAAAAGGTTTTTCTCTTACATTGGTGCTTACGTTCATTGCAAAATTTGACTTAGGAGAGAAGGAGTAGTTGCGATGGGGAGGAGTGTATCCATTTTCCACAAAATGCGTCTGAAGATCTGTCGACAAATTTGAAAAATAACATGGATGAAAATGACTCGTTTAAACTTATTTCCTAAACTAAGAGTAAATAAGCGAAGTAAGTTCGTAGAAACTTTAAAAATATAGGAGTGGCCGAATTGTTCAAGTTTACAATGAAAATTGGTTTTACCTGCTTCCTTGGTAATTCTCCCAAAGCGTTCTAAGCATTCCTCTTTAACATCCGGCAGGTCTATGTCAATTTTCATATAAGTAAGCCCCGCTTCAACTTGTCGGGGTCCGAGATCCGCATTTATGGTAACTGTCTCCACATTTATGCTTCCTGGAATAAAAAAGGACAATAAATAGAATGTATCTTTGCATGGCCAGCCCCGAACTAAACGGCGCCTGGCGCGAGTTTAATTGTGGCTGCCCTAACAGTCTAAATTAGTACACGCCAAGGCAGGATATCACTCTAATCGATGAAATGATGATTTGTGTTTTTTTTTTTAACGCGGTATTTATCAAAAATAATAAAAAGGGCCATGTGTTAGGTTAAATATTCGACACCCGGAGCAAACTGCTCCAATCGTACCCACATGCCCTGTATCCCTGTATTTTCGTACCATTGATATAAAACGAAACATTTTTTTTATTGAAAAAAAAAAAAAAATACGAATAAAGATACCATTGATCAACAATGGAGAAATGGGAGTTTTAGAGGTCAATATCAGATTCAAATGACCTCAGACGTCTGCTTGAGGGAACGTCTTCAAGAAATAAAAACCCTGCTCTAGAGCACCGTAAGTAGAGAGTTTTAAGTCAATGGGATAGTGTTTTCTCAATCAATATTTATGAATTTGTAGCGATAGATACTGCTAGAGTATTCGAGAAAGCCGACCGGTTTAAAACGCATCGACTGAGAATGTACGAGACAGTTTATGCAACAAATTTCATCGCGTAATGTAAATAGGTACCAGCTACCTGTCGAAGAGCTACCTATTCGCGACGTCCAAGCGAGCTACCTACGACAATACTTTGCGAGTTGTACTATGTACATTACGCGCATCCGTTAGAAGGTTCTAGCCTATTGCCTAGGCATAATTCCAGCGGCATCGAAACTACCAGAAGAATCTCGCTGAGGCGAGTGACCCGTAGTTTACCAGCGGACTCGCGTACTTACCACCGCCGCCGGCTGCGCTATGTAAGTAGGCCCAACGCAGCGAGTAGTTAGTCATTTTTACCCAGTTTCCGAATTTAAGGTTCTATATTTTATGTACACGTATGCAATGCAACTAACTGGCTGTTTGAGTACTCTCCGAATATTGCAAGCATTCCTTATTTACAGCTGGGAGGCCGAAATCTGAATCCGAAAATGCAATTTCACCTCCATCTTCTTCCTGGAGTCCTGGTTCCGTCTTGATGGATATAGTATCTGGCTTCAATAGATCCATGGTCTGCTTTGTTAGAGTTTGGTATTTTGTTTAACCCCATACAAATATATCTGAAATAGAACCAAGTTATAACGGAATTCTAATATAAATCAGTTTATAAAATTTGGCTTCTCAAGTCTTAGCAAAAATACACATTAGAAAACCTTGAAGTTTTGACAAAGGAGAGACGTCGTTTATCTTGGGTAAATTCTTTATTTATTAACTATTATGAAAAATGCATTTGAAATTGTAATCTTATAATAGGTAGATGTCAAATTGACAGTTTAAATATTCTGCTGTGACAAAACGCCCAATGATTCCCTAACTAAACTGGAAGAAGGGCCGATACCACAATGAATAGCGATGAATTTAAGTATTATTACTTACCAATAACCATCACATTCATGGGATAATAAGTTTGACAGGGCGGGATAAACAAAGTTTAGAAACAGGAAGAAAGACTGTGGGAGAAGAAAGCACATGTCAAAAAATATATAGGTTATGCATAGACAAGAATGATGTCATAGACAATTAAAATAATTTCCATGAACCTTGCCTTTTAAGAACATTAAAATTTCTATCGACTTGCGTATTGTAAATATTATAGCTCTAGCAGATCTTCAATCTATTAACCCTTGGGACCTTCTAAGACCCAAACAGTCCCAAATGCCGTACGCGCATTATACTCTCCTAAGACCATATTTGTCCCAGAACGACCGCACATTATTAAAATGCATATTATGCTCTTCCTCTCATCTAAAAATTAATTATTTCTTTTATGTCAGAAAGAGAACAAAATAGTGCTTGTCATTGTCTTTGAAATATTGAAGCTATTTTACATAGATATTTTACTATCTTGAATCAAAGTGACCGTTTTGTTTCCCGCCGTTTATTCACAAGTACAATCGTGAAGTGTGTGCACCTGAATTTACAAAAAACCGTTTTTAACAAAAAATACGACGAAATGTCTAGGTAAATAAACTATTTGTTAATCAATATATTATATACGTGTTTATGTTATATTTGATAGGTTTTGATGATTTTAAATGCAATAATTATCCTATAGAAAATTTAAAAAATGCTAAAATCATTTTTAAATCCATTTTTAGTAATTGAGTTCCCTGTATTTTATGAATATTTTTATGTAAAAAGTGGAAGCATATATTTACATTTAATATTCACCAAACACAGTAATGACTTTTTATATAATTACAAAGTATTGTTCTTAAATGTCAACTCGAATGTCGAAACATGTTTCATGTACCAAATTTCTTAATTGCATAATTTAGTGAGGGGGCCAACCAAAATTGAATCGATAATTTATTCGAAGATTTGTGGGTATTAATTATTTATTTTGTAACTGTAATTTTAATTATATTTTTATAAAGTAGGTATATTATCGTTATTGTGCATTATCTTTATCTAAAATTTCTTTAAATTTAAAATTTAATACATTTTTTTTTTTTTTTAATTTCAAACTAAAATTTATAAGACAAGGTTTTAATGCATAACACAAAGGATAACAAATTATTATACGCTATATTTAAACGTGTTCGATTCTTGTCAGTTTGAATGGATATTTCAGGCTAATAATGATTGCTTATAATCATTTTTTTATGTACTATCGTAATATTATTCAATATTGATAATGAATTGGAGAAAACAAATAACAAACAGAAATAATAAATAGGTATCTAACTGTAAAGATTTTTGGTTACCAAAATTCAGCGATAGAATAATACATAAAACTCATTATTGTGACAATTACATTAGGAAATTATGGAATTGCGCAACGGAGGAAGAGCCACCAACCGAGTTGCTGGAATTTCTCGAAACGATAAGTACCAGCAGCGAAGAAGATGACAAAGAGACGAGTGAGAAAGAAATCCTCAACCCGGTTGATGATTTCGAAGAGGTATTCATTATTTATTTTATTTCACACTGCACTTGAAATAATGCGGTGAATAATTATATAATAATAAATTTGCTTTATTTACAGGCGTCATCATTTTACGCAAGGAATATGGATGTGGGGATGATGGAAGTAGTTTTCCAGACCACGGACGATGGTATGAGTGCCAGTAAAAATATTGCAGTAATAAATACGTAACATAAAGCATAGTTTTTCTTATGAAGATATCGAGAAATGTACTTGCATTCTAATAGTTTGATATATTTTCAGAATTGATGACAGATGTCAATGGCGGCGGTACTAGCCAGGCGAGAGGCAGCCATGCAGAACGTAAATTAATTTATATTTAATAAAATAAAATACTTTTTTGTTTTAAAACCACGATATTTATTAATTTAAGAACCGACCGGTTTCGCTTTACTTAAGCATCATCAGGGTACAAATTAATACTAAACAAGAAGTACATAATGTGTGTATATATATAACAAAATATAGAGGGAGACAACATGATACAAATATAAGCAACACAAAGACGGTCATAAAATACATTAACATAAGTGCACAAGTAATGGAAAAAACGCTAGATAATTATGTAGACTAATGGGTTATATCAATAAATCGGGAGAAACAAAAGCATCAACTGGCATGGTGGTAAGGAGGTAAGGAGAAGTGGGATTTTTTATCCTAATATTAACATTACGTAATGTTAATATTAGGATAAAGGAGCATCTTCGTTGCCTCAATAATAACGGGTTTTCCGAATTCGCAAATCATTTGATCGATAAAGATCATACATTCTGTCATACCACCGGTGCTAAAATCTTACACAAAAACGGGCATGGTAACAGACTAAACAACTTAGAGGCACTAGAAATTAAAAAAGCTGTAAAAACCAAAAGTCAGATACTTAATAATCAATTAGACATATCAAGTAGTCCAATATTAGGTCTGTTTCCAATAAACCCATAAAAAAATCCCACTTCTCCTTACCTCCTTACCACCATGCCAGTTGATGCTTTTGT
This sequence comes from Hesperophylax consimilis, assembly GCF_061612785.1. NCBI lineage: Eukaryota > Metazoa > Arthropoda > Insecta > Trichoptera > Limnephilidae > Hesperophylax > Hesperophylax consimilis. The sequence goes on from NC_142852.1 coordinate 14,306,797, forward strand.
TTCTCCCGATTTATTGATATAACCCATTAGTCTACATAATTATCTAGCGTTTTTTCCATTACTTGTGCACTTATGTTAATGTATTTTATGACCGTCTTTGTGTTGCTTATATTTGTATCATGTTGTCTCCCTCTATATTTTGTTATATATATACACACATTATGTACTTCTTGTTTAGTATTAATTTGTACCCTGATGATGCTTAAGTAAAGCGAAACCGGTCGGTTCTTAAATTAATAAATATCGTGGTTTTAAAACAAAAAAGTATTTTATTTTATTAAATATGTCAAACCACAAAGTGATTGCTTTCTACAATAATAATAATTTATATTTATTTTTTAAGATATGTATATATCGATTTATGTACTTGCATTCTAATAATTTGTTATATTTTCAGAATTGGTGACAGACGTCGGTGGCGGTATTGCTGGCCAAGTGGGTGGCAGCTACGCAGAAGGTACATTTTATATACTTTTTTATCTATTTATTATTATTTTACATAAACTTTTACAAAATATGACAAAAAGTAATAATTTCTATAACTTCTACCATTATTATTAGATTTCGAGCTCCTTGTTCCACTGGAGGCGTCACGGAGGGGTAGACGCGGCCGCGGAAACAGACGCACCCGCGGAAACGGTGTTGGGACCGAAGGCAGCAACATCGTCCGGGCTGCTGTCCAGCAACGCCGCCGGAGGGCACGTCCTGTTGGAGCGGGAGATACCTGGGTATCCGGGAATTTACCAACTGAGGTTTATGCGACGGATGACCAGGTACCTCCCGAGCTCTCGGCTTTATCTCGGGCACAAATGACCCGTATGGCTCGCGGTGGGCGCATTCGCCAAGCGCGAGGTGCACCTTTGCCAGCACGTTCTGATCATCGGCCAACACTTGAGGCAGATGGTGAAGAAGTGGATGACCCCATTTCGGATACCGGTGATCATTTGTTGACCGATAGTGAGAACGCATCGGAGTTCTTTTGGGCTGGCATAAGTACATATGCCGGTCAAAAGGAAACATTTGTGCCCCAGATGTCAGGGCCTACCTCGAAGGACGGGTTGTTTCGGAGAATTTGAACAATTCTTCAAATTTCAAAGTTAATTTTCCAGTTCTGTGAAAGACTTTTTCAAGTTCTGTTATTTTTTCAGTTCTGTCATGCAACTAGCCTACGATGATATAATAACAGAACTTGAATAAGACTTTCACAGTACCCAGAAATGAACGTTGAAATTTGATGAATTGTTCAAATTCTCCGAATCAACCCGTCCTAAGTATGATACCATCTATGACGCATTTCGAGCTATATGGACTGATGAGATTCTTGATTTTATTGTAGCAGAGACGAACAAATATGCGATGGACGCTCGGCGTCATGACAATCTAAGCCTTACATGGAGGAACACTGACAGACATGAAATTATAATTTTGTTTTCATTTTTCATGATGCTAGGAATTATTCGCATGCCAACAATAAATTTTTGTTTCTCAACTCATTGGTTGATGAAAACTAATATGTTTAGAAAATTAATTACTTACAAGCGGTACGGTGAGTTGGTGAGGTGTTTACACTACAACGACAACGATCGTAAGTACACTTGTCCTGAAGACATGCGGCTTTCGAAAATATTGCCTATAATAAATCACTTGAATACCAAATTTCAAGAACTTTATGTTCCAGGCCAAAATATTTCAATTGACGAGTCGTTAACATTATGGAAAGGTCAATTGGGTATGAAGCAATACATTAAAACAAAGGCTGCTAAATTCGGATTGAAGAGTTTTGAACTTTGTGATTCCGTGACTAGCTATCTGTGGTCGTTCTTTGTTTATTCGGGAAAAACAACTGCTGTAGATTCAACACCTGGGGTTTTGAAATCCACATCCACAGTGCTTAGGCTTATAAAACCACTATTGAATAAGGGCTACAAGCTTTGGATGGACAATTGGTTCAACTATCCTCTACTAGCTAGGTTCCTCAAGCGAAATAAGACAGACTGCGCTGGGACATTGCGCACTAATAGGGCCAATGTTCCACCAGAATTCAGTCGTATCGACATGGCTGACGGACATTATTTCGGTCGCCACGCTGGTGATGTCGCCGTACTATCGTGGCAAGAAAAGAAGAAGGTGACGACTATATCGACCTACCATGGCGCAGAAATGGAACTTGGACCTTCCAGGGGTAGGTCGAATATATATAAACCAAAAGTTGTCAGAGACTACAATAAATACATGGGAGGTGTTGACAAAAAAGATCAGATGCTGGAACCCTACTTAATTGAACGCAAGAGGTGCCAGAAATGGTACCACAAGATGTTCAAGCGTCTGCTCAACGTGAGTATTCACAACTCTATGGTGATGTATCGGCAATCGTCTTCATTGAAGGTAACTACTTTGATGCTCAGGACGTCGCTTGTGTCGCAGTTGACGGAAAAGCACCTCCTGTTGGCACAGCTACGGACGCCGGCAAGACGAGTAGTAGTGAACGACAAGTTTGCCAACCCTTCCCGCCTCCGCCCTGGTAACCACTTCCCAAAGACTAATTTCATGACCACTGACTTACAGACTGAAACAAACGACATACAACCTCCACCAGTAAATAAAAAACGGCGCCTCCGGTGCATTTGGTGTGCCGACCGCAACAGGGTTGAAAAGAGAACAATTTTTATTTGTTAAACCTGTGAGGTACCACTCTGCGTAGAACCATGCTTTAAATATTATCATACCTGCCTTTAGTTTCGCAGGTATGGTGTATTTAGACCGGCGACCTTGTTGTGCGCAGAAAGGAATCTTATGAGTTTATCAAATATAAATAAATCTGGCTGAATACTCATATTGTGCGGACAGGGTTACAGAGTTTTCTGCTTGTCGTGACTGATCATCTATTGTTGATTGTTATCACCTGGATGGCTAATTGTGCATATATTTCCCTCCCCCAGGCGGCCCAGTACCTGCTTTGCACATTATAATGCTATGTTTTCGTCACTCGACCGCCCGTCGTGATTCTCTTGAGGAAAACTTTGCTACTGCGGAGATTTGAATTACTTAGTCTGTTTAATGCGTGTTTCTTATCAACGTTGTATTCAATTATCTTTAGCACTGCTGCCTGCAATTCACCTGCTATCAACTCTCAAGAAGTTTTGTTTGACGTATGTACATTAGAACGATCACGGTCCTTAGCATGGTCACGGTTTCACTAGTTACTTTTCAGAATCTAGCGACATAATGTTTATATATTTCTGAAAACCAATAATTCGTTTCATTTTGTTACAGGCTTGTTTTTTAAATTTTTGGTTTAGTATTTTTTAGTATTCAGGCATTTTTTGTGGGTTCGGTTTCATAAGTTTCTTCTTTTGATGGCAAGTGTTGTTAACGTTTTTCAGTCAAGTATTTTTCCTAACGCAATATGTGTCAAAACTTCTGGGATTAAACATGTCTTAGTTGTCGGCTGCTTTTGGTGTCATATGTTCTTGTCACAAAATACGAACTCAATCAATTTTTTTATTACTGTTGTGATCATTCATGTAGGCTTAGATGATGGAGACACGAACTTTTTTTTGATCTGCTACGATAACATTATTTTTTTTTCTTTCAAATAATTAAGGAATAATTCATACTTTTTTTAAAATTCTGGTATCCTTCGCCCAGGACGTCCCGATGGTTATGTTAGCTATTTCGTGGTCTTATTATTATGAATGTACATATTTTTAACGTGTTTATTTTCTTGTTGTTTTATCTTCATTTTTTTTAATGAAGCTTGGCTATAATATGGCATTAACGAAGATTTAACTGTTCTAAAATGGGGAATGTCTTCACATTTAATTTATTTTATGTTTGTTTTACTATTATTTTAAATCATCAACGAACTCATTGCATAGTGAGTATGATAATTACAATTTACCCAATAAATACAATACTAGACTCCATGCACCATTCAATGTAGTTGCTTCTCGCACAAATTTTTATAAACAGTTCTTATATATTGTATCGTGTGGGGAGTGAAACTTGCTCTGTCGATATATTTCACTCTAAAAACATTGCTTCCAAAGCAAATATACACGGTGTCCGGAAACTCGTAGTACAAGCGGGAAACTGGAGAATCTACACCACATGGGGAACCCAAAAAAACATAAAGTTTTTTGATTTGAGCATTTTCACAAAAAAAAAAAAAAACCAAAAAAAAATATTTTTCGGCTATTTTAGGGTTAAAGTTTTTTCTGGTGTTTAGGGTAGAACAACAGATGTTTTAACCCTGCAGAGCAGAAATATTTTATGATTACACCGGGTTAAATGGAGGGTGATTTCAAAATAATGCTTCAAATCCGAGTTTCTTCATTTGTTTTACTTTCAAATAGTTTTAATTAGTTGGGTACTTTGATCTTCAGTAATAATTTATAAGAATTTGATTAAAAAAAAAAAAAAAAAAAAATCAACTTCAAACTCGATTTACTCGATAACGAAAGCTCAAATCAAAAAAAAATATACTACAAAATCGACTCCAAATGTGATGTAGATTCACCAGTTTCCCGCTTGTACTACGAGTTTCCGGACACCCTGTATATGAAGATATGCGATAATTCTTAAGTGTTTCCGATTGTTTTTACATATTATGTTATTACATATTATGTTATTTACAAGATTATTATTCGATCTACATGTATTCTGTAAAAAAATGTATTTAAAATATATTAAAGTAATAATAAATTACTCGTGCGCATAAATATTTTTATGAGAAGTTTAATTTTGTACCCCAATAAACAAAGCGAAACCGGTATTCCATGGTTTTTATATTGTTTTATTTAATTGTAAAAAACGAACGCGGGACAAAAAGCCCCGCAGGGGAATTTCGAATCGATTCGTAATTCGTCTATTTGAGTTAAACAGCACATCCCTAATATTTACAAAATGTCAGTTATATTTGCGTGCGGGAACGATAGGAATCAAGTTTTTAGTGTGTTTTAATTTAAAAATTTATGGTATAAATTGGTGGTTATACCGTTTTGTTTTAACAAATTGATCAAATATGTTATATTAACCAGTGAATGTAAAGTTCTACATTGATTTTATCGTCACAATTTTGAAGAAGCAGAATTTTTTGATCGTTGTTTGGTTTCCAATTTAGAAAATCCACATAAACAAAATCGAAGCAATTCAAAACGAATTCCTTAAATAGATTTGTTACAAGTCATTTGTAAGATTTAATAATTATACGGAGGCAGCTTTATACTTTAAAATTGATTCACTGAGTGTACGGATGCATCATAATTATAAGGCACTATTCCTGTATAAAGTAGTTAAAATAATATTCCATGCCCAGGGTTTGCTAAACAAGATTCCATTCAATGAACCTGCGCGTTCAACACGCTCTTGTGTCCTATTCAGGGTTGATCAAAGCAAAACGAAGAATGATTATGTCTCTATTGTTTATATCTCTATTATGATTCGATATATATCTACAACCTCTCTCCATGGCTATAAACGTATTGTTTCGTAAAGTTTTAGTTTTATATAATCTTTTGATTTGTATAATTTTTTTTAATTAATATTCCTTTCTCACAAATTTAAATTATTTTGTCTCAGTTAAAGTCACAAGGAGGAAATCCAAAATTGGTTTTATTCGACTAAATAACACTTATGTACAAAGTGATTAAATGTAAACTGTCAATTTCCCAAATAAATAAATAAATAAAAATAACATTAATATGAGATTTATGGAACATGAAAAAGGTATTTTTGTTATTTGTTTTTAGGGTGCTATGCCGTGTTACGATAACTCCTTCTTTAGCCAACGTTTCGGACAGCATTGCAGTGTCCATCATCAGGGCAGATGTGTTATTTGAGGTTGTGGTGAAATGTGAGCTTATGTATGAGGATTTGATTCCGTGTAGCCAGCTCAACCTCTGAGCAAACATAAACGTTAAATTTTATTTTAAACGTTGACTAAAGAAGGAGTTAGCGCATCACGGAAAAATCCCCCAAAAACAAATAAAAAAAATACTTTTGGCCGTGAAAAAAATCTTAAATCATATGAAAAAGGTATTTCTCCGCTGTGAATCCGTATCTATGCGTCAAGGTCGGATTTTTGATGAAATGCATAGTTTCACAAGAAACATGAAAAAGGATTTTCTCAACTGTGAGTCGGCATGTGTTCCGTCAATTTGCTCTTTTTATAACATGCATAGTTGCACACGGAACATGAAAAAGGTTTTTCTCCACTGTGAATCCGCATGTGTACGTTAAGGTCGCTTTTTTGATAACATGTATAGTTGCACAGGGAACATGAAAAAGGTTTTATTCCACTGTGAGTCAGCTTGCGTGTCTTCAGGTAACCCTGTTTACAACATGCATAGTCGCACTCTGAACATCACAAAGGTTTTTTCCACTTTGAATCAGCATGTGCCTCTTAAGCTGACAATTTTGACGACACGCAAATTTGCACACGGAACATGAAAAAGGTTTTGCTCCACTGTGAGTCAGCATGTGGCTCGTTAGGTCACTCTTTCGATAACATGCATAGGTGCACATGGAACATGAAAAAGGTTTTTATCCACTGTGAATCAGCATGTGTCTCTTTAGTTTACCCTGTTGATAACTTGCATAGTCGCACTCTGAACATTAAAGTGGTTTTTCTCCACTGTGAGTCAGCATGTGTGTCTTCAGGTTACCCTGTTAACAACATGCATAGTTGCACTCTGAACATGAAAGAGGTTTTTCTTCACTGTGAGTCAGCATGTGCCTCTTCAGGTGACCCTTCTGACAACATGCATAGTTGCACACGGAACATGAAAAAGGTTTTTCTCCACTGTGAATCCACATGTGTACGTTAAGGTCGCTTTTTTGATAACATGTATAGTTGCACAGGGAACATGAAAAAGGTTTTATTCCATTGTGAGTCAGCTTGCGTGTCTTCAGGTAACCCTGTTTACAACATGCATAGTCGCACTCTGAACATCAAAAAGGTTTTTTTCCACGTTGAATCAGCATGTGCCTCTTAAGCTGACAATTTTGACGACACGCAAATTTGCACACGGAACATGAAAAAGGTTTTGCTCCACTGTGAGTCAGCATGTGGCTCGTTAGGTCGCTCTTTCGATAACATGCATATGTGCACACGGGACATGAAAAAGGTTTTTATCCACTGTGAATCAGGATGTGTCTCTTTAGTTTACCCTGTTGATAACTTACATAATCGCACTCTGAACATTAAAGTGGTTTTTTCCACTGTGAGTCAGCATGTGTGTCTTCAGGTTACCCTGTTAACAACATGCATAGTTGCACTCTGAACATGAAAGAGGTTTTTCTTCACTGTGAGTCAGCATGTGCCTCTTCAGGTGACCCTTCTGACAACATGCATAGTTGCACACGGAACATGAAAAAGGTTTTTCTCCACTGTGAATCCACATGTGTACGTTAAGGTCGCTTTTTTGATAACATGTATAGTTGCACAGGGAACATGAAAAAGGTTTTATTCCATTGTGAGTCAGCTTGCGTGTCTTCAGGTAACCCTGTTTACAACATGCATAGTCGCACTCTGAACATCAAAAAGGTTTTTTTCCACGTTGAATCAGCATGTGCCTCTTAAGCTGACAATTTTGACGACACGCAAATTTGCACACGGAACATGAAAAAGGTTTTGCTCCACTGTGAGTCAGCATGTGGCTCGTTAGGTCGCTCTTTCGATAACATGCATATGTGCACACGGGACATGAAAAAGGTTTTTATCCACTGTGAATCAGGATGTGTCTCTTTAGTTTACCCTGTTGATAACTTACATAATCGCACTCTGAACATTAAAGTGGTTTTTTCCACTGTGAGTCAGCATGTGTGTCTTCAGGTTACCCTGTTAACAACAGGCATAGTTGCACTCTGAACATGAAAGAGGTTTTTCTTCACTGTGAGTCAGCATGTGCCTCTTCAGGTGACCCTTCTGACAACACGCATAGCTGCACACGGAACATGAAAAAGGTTTTTCTCCACTGTGAATCCACATGTGTCCGTTAAGGTCGCTTTTTTGATAACATGCATAGTTGCACACTGAACATGAATAAGGTTTTTCTCCACTGTGAGTCAGCATGTGCCTCTTCAGCTGACTCTTCTGACAACACGCATGGCTGCACACGGAACATGAAAAAGGTTTTTTTCCACTGTGAGTCAGCATGTGGCGCGTTAGGTGGCTTTTTTGATAACATGCATAGTTGCACACTGAACATGAAAAAGGTTTTCTCCACTGTGAGTTATCATGTGCATCTTCAGGTGACCCTTCTGACAACCCGCATAGCTGCACACGGAACATGAAAAAGGTTTTTCTGCACTGTGAATCCGCATGTGTCCGTTAAGGTCGCTTTTTTGATAACATGCATAGTTGCACACTGAACATGAAAAAGGTTTTTCTCCACTGTGAGTCAGCATGTGGCTGGTTAGGTGGCTCTTTTGATAACCTGCATAGTTGCACACTGAACATGAAAAAGGTTTTTCTCCACTGTGAGTTAGCATGTGCATCTTCAGCTGACTCTTCTGAAAACACGCATAGCTGCACACGGAACATGAAAAAGGTTTTTCTCCACTGTGAGTTAGCATGTGCATCTTCAGCTGACCCTTCTGACAACACGCATAGTTGCACACTGAACATGAAAAAGGTTTTTCTCCACTGTGAGTCAGCATGTGGCTGGTTAGGTGGCTCTTTTGTTGACATGCATAGTTGCACACTGAACATGAAAAAGGTTTTTCTCCACTGTGAGTCAGCATGTGCCTCTTCAGCTGACCCTTCTGACAACACGCATAGCTGCACACGGAACATGAAAAAGGTTTTTCTCCACTGTGAATCCGCATGTGTCCGTTAAGGTCGCTTTTTTGATAACATGCTAAGTTGCACAAGGAACATGTAAAAGGTTTTTTTCCACTGCAAATCAGCATGTGTCTCTTTAAATTTCGCTTTTGAGCATTTGAATAGTTGCACTTGGAACAAGAAAAAGGTTTTTCTCTTACATGGGAGCTTACGTTCATTACAACATTTGACTGGGAGAAAAGGAGTAGTTGCGATGGGGAGGAGTGTATCCTTTTTCCACAAAATGCGTCCGAAGATCTGTCGACAAATTTGAAAAATAACATCGATGAAAATGACTCGGTTAAACTTATTTCCTAAACTAAGAGTAAATAAGCGAAGTTAATTCCTAGAAACGTTAAAAAACATAGGAGAGGCTGAATTGCTCAAGTTTACAAAAATCGGTTTTACCTGCTGCCTTGGTAATTCTCCCAAAGCGTTCTAAGCATTCCTCTTTAACATCCGGCAGGTCTATGTCAATTTTCATATAAGTAAGCCCCGCTTCATCTTGTCGGGGTCCGAGATCCGCGTTTATGGTAACTGTCTCCACATTTATGCTTCCTGGAATAAAATAGGACAATAAATAAATTGTATTTTTGCATGGCCAGCCCCGAACCAAACGTCGCCTGGCGCAAGTTAAATTTTGGCTGCCCTAACAGTCTAAATTAGTACACGACGAGGCAGGATATCACTGAAATCGATAAAATGATGATTTGTGTTTTTTTGTAACGCGGTATTTATCAAAAATAATATAAAGGGCCATGTGTTAAATATTAGGTTAAATATTCGACGCCCGAAGCAAACTGCTCCAAATGTACCCACATGGGGCAGCCCTGTATCTTCTTACCATTGATATAAAACGAAAAAAAAAATTGTTGAATTAATATTTTTTTTATACCAATGATCAACAATGTAGAAGCGGGAATTTGGATGGAAATTTTAAAGGTTAATATCAGATAAAAATGACCTCAGACGTCCGCTTGAGGGAACTTCTTTAAGGTTAAACGCAACGCTCGTAATATTCTACGTGTTCATAGATGGCGTAATTAATTAATTTGATCAAAATTCGCTTTTTGCAAGGTATTGCTTTACAATATTAAGACAAATTATATGTTTGCGCCCGCATATACGCAATATGAATATGAATAAATAGTTTTGTCTATATAAAAACTCAATTCTATCGAGAAAGGCATGCAAATACAATATTAGATTGAATAATCGGTACAATATTGTATTTGTATGCCTTTCTCGAAAGAATTGAGTTTTTAAACGAACAAAACTATTGATTCATATTCATATTGCGTAAATACGGGCGCAAACAAATGATTTTTCTTAATATTGTAAAGAAATACTTTTCAAAAGCGTATTTTAATAAAATTAATTAATAAACGCCATCTATGAACTCGTAGAACATAACAAGCATTGCGTTTAACCTTAAGATATAAAAACGCTGCTCTAGAGCACCGTAAGTAGAAAGTTTAAAATCAATGGGATAATGTTATCTCAATCGATATTTATGAATTTGTAGCGATCGATACTGCTAGAGTATTTCAGAAAGCCGAACAGTTTAAAACGCATGGGCTGAGAATGTACGAGACATTTTACGCAACAAATTTCATCGCGTAATGTAAATAGGTACCAGCTACCTATTCTAAACCTAAACTACCAGAAGAATCTCGCTGAAGCGAGTGACCCGTAGTTTACCAGCGGTCTCACGTACTTAGTACCGCCGCCGGCTGGGCTATATAAGTAGGCCCAACGCAGCGAGTAGTTAGTCATTTTTACCCAGTTCCCGAAATTAAGGTTCTATATTTTACACGTATGCAGTACAACTAACTGACTGTTTGAGTACTATCAGCATATTGCAAGCATTCCTTCTTTACGGCTGGGAGGTCGAAATCTAAATTCGAAAATGCAATTTCATCTCCACCTTCTTCCTGGAGCCTTGGTTCCGTCTTGATGGATATAGTATCTGGCTTCAGTAGATCCATGGTCTGCTTTGGTAGAGTTTGGTATTTTTTTAACCCCAAACAAATATATCTGAAACAGATCAAAGTTGTAACGGAATTCTAATATAAATCAGTTTTTAAAATTTGGCTTCTCAAGTATTAGCAAAAGTACACATTAGAAAAACTTGAAGTTTTGACAATGGTTGAGAAAGACGTCGTTTATCTTGGGTAAATCTTTTATTTATTAACTGTTATGTCTACCGCCATTCCGTTGTAATCCACCTGTAATAAAACATCTGTAATACTTATATTTGTTGTAATTTTTAAAAATGCATTTGAAATTATAATCTAATAATAGGTAGATGTCAAATTGACAGTAAACATTCTGCTGTGACAAAACGCCCAATGATTCCCTAACTAAACTGGAAGAACGGCCGCTACCAAAATGAATACGATGAATTAAAGTATTATTACTTACCAATAACCATCACATGCATGGGATAATAAGTTTAACAGGGCGGGATAAACAAAGTTTAGAAACAGGAAGAAAGACTGTCGGAGAAGAAAGCACATGTCAAAAAATATATAGGTTATGCATAGACAAGAATGAAGTCATAGACAATTAATATAATTTTCATGAACCTGGCCTTTTAAGAACATTACAACTTCTTTCGACTTGCGTCTTGTAAATATTATAGCGCTAGCATATCTTTAATCTATTAACAGTGAGAAATCGGAGACCCTAAAAAAAACACAACAAAAAAAACGAAATCAAATCGTTTCTAATCGAATATTTAGGTCAAACGATTCTGATGTTGTCCATTGTACATTTCTTTTACACACATGGGTCAAAATTCCTTTAAAATTCATCAAAACACTCACTTGAGTCAAGTTAGAGAAGGGGTTTCCATAAAAGTTTTCTGTGAAAGGTAATTCCTACAAAAATTTCCGATATTTGCTTCCCCACAGTAATTTTTCAAATCCATGTAGAGCCAGTTATTAAAAAATTTCTGAAGGAAGTAATTTACCCCAATATTTATGCAACTCCTTGGAGGTGGGGGGGGGGGGGGTTGTAAATAACTCATAAGTATTTAATTCTTGGTCCTAATATAAACTACTTTTGAGTTTTTTGGAACAAGGTATTTTGTTGATTTGTCCAAAGTACAAAGTACCACATGAAAATGCCCGGTTCTTTTACTGGCTACGATGAAAACTCCTCTCCTAGTAGTAGTTCAATATATGTTAATAATTTTCCAAGAAAAAAAATGCATGAATAAAATTATATTTTAAGCAAAACATTAAAGAATCGTGACTCCTTTTTTAGCAGGACAAAGAAATTCTATTTTTCGATAAAGAATTAATGACTTATAATGATCTTGAATTTAATTTCTTAATATAAATGTATAAATGTAATTCTAAGTAAACGAAATAAAAAATTTTGTGTTCTTCAATTTTCTGTTAAAAGTAGAGAAATTACAAAATTCGATTACGTCGTAAAAAACACGTCTTCATATTTCATATTTGATAATCTAAATGACGGGTTGAAGAATTTTTATTATTCTACAAATTTCAAAATTAATTTTCATGTTCTATGAAAGATTTTTTTCAAGTTCTGTTATTATTTCAGTTCTGTCAAGCTACTAGCCTATTAATATATACTTACAGAATTTGAATAGGACTGTCACAGAACCCGAAAATGAACGTTGAAAATGATTTCTCAGTAACAACCCTTTCCGATGAATGATAAATCAAATCCTTCATTAAATAGTTTCAAATTTCAAGTCATCGTAGATTATTTTTTAGACAGATTAATTGTTCATCTTGGAGCAAGATTTTACATTACTTGCGCTGTCCTGAAAAAATGAGCACTAAAGAAAGATACTTTAAGCTCGTTTTTGCAGGACAGCACTTTGTCTTAACTCTAAAAAGATAATCATATTGTGTAGTACGGAAAAGATACTCATGCGTAAAATTGACGCATATGTTTTATGCAGCTGCACGTCGAGTTTTATTTATTTATTTCAATAAATTTTATGTGATTATTTATAAACACATATTTAAGAATATTTATATTAAAGATACTTTATTTATACTCCTTTACTTATTAATTAAAAAAAAATTTACTTCTTCTATAAATCAACGAAATTTTTTAACACTTACTCTTTCATACGAAAACTTATTTTTACTACAACAAATAGGCCTTTTTTAGTACAAAAGCAACAATTAGCATATCTTATATAAATTAGAAACATATTATATGGTTATATAAAAATCAGTTTCAAACAGCTTTGGCACATATCATCAAAGTAACGTAAAAGATAATCATGCGTAATTTTGACTCACGCGTTCGATTAATCTATTAATCGTTAATCTATTCAAATCATATCTTAGCAACAGAAAGCAATTCGTTAGCATCGATAATCAAAATAGCAACCACCTACCAATAAACTACGGAGTTCCGCAAGGATCCATACTAGGACCACTTCTGTTCCAAATTTATATAAATGATATCTCCCAATTAGATTTAAATGGTGATATTTTTTTATATGCAGATGATACTGCAATTTTCTACTGGGGTAAAGATTTAAACATCTTACTAAAAAATGCACAGAGTGACTTAGACAAAATTAACAGTTGGCTCCAATCAAATATATTAACAATGAATGTTAAAAAAACAGGATACATGATTTTAAGCTCAACTCGTAAAATAATTCCTCGTGTACCCTTAAAAATTGAAAATAACAACCTTCAAATCCTGATACAGGAGAAATATCTTGGACTGTGCCTTGATAAACACCTAACTTTTAAACAGCATATTCAAGATATTAAAGATAAAATCACCCCCTTAATTTGCGTATTCAGCCGGATATCATATCTGTTACCAAATAAAATTTAAAAAAGGTTTATATTATAGCCTCGTACACTCACATTTAAACTACTTGGTTGAAATCTGGGGAAATACATGTGAAACATATATAAACAAACTACAGGTAACACAACACAAAGTAATCAAAAAACTATTTCACTTCAAATCTAGAACATCAACAAAAAAATTATATATGGAAACAAAACTATTAAGATTAAGAAAATTAAATGAATATAATACATGTTTTCTTATTTACAAAATAAATAATAAACTCATACATACAAATACAGAACTCATTAAAACGTCCCAAGTACACACACACTTTACACGGCAACACGATAAAATACATTTAAACACCATAAATACTCATTATGGCAAGCAATCCATTGGTTACGAGGGAAGCAACATATACAATTGCCTCCCAGACGAAATTAAAAATGAAAAAAGTATAGGTACATTTAAAAAAAATTGTTCAGTTTTATGCTCATTCAACAAAACAATGAAAGTGAATAATATCAGTGTGTAATATATTTATGTGTAATATATTTATGTGTAATATATATATATGCTATTTCTAGTTAAATAAGTGAAAATTGTAATTTTCTTTTATCTAGAATAATAAAAAAATAAAAAAATATTTCAAAATCGGTGACACTTACCTTATCGACACTTACACTACATCACAGCTCTCAGCGACAAATGACATGTCCTAAACTCACAGCTATGGATTCGCGCTATTTAGAAAGAGAGAGTGATATTTCGCAAACGCATGTGTAAATTTTACGCAGACTATCTTTCTAGGGTTAAAGATCTTTCTTGTTGTGATGGAATATTTCGACATTTCAAACATTTTTATTTTTTAAATAATATTTTAGTCCAATGAATGGGGTAGGCTACGAATGAATATTTTATTGTTGTGGTCGCGCCTTTTTTAGTTTCCTCTATCCCAGGGGCGTATAACTTCCGTCTGACCTTGTAACCCTGATGGGAGGAGTTATCCCCAACCCAAATTCTTATAGACAAAGCTGTTGTGGCTGAAAGTTCAGATCTCATTGGCTCAGAGCAAAAATTGTAGTTTGATCTCTCGCTCTCTACCATAGCGACTTGTGTAACAGAAAGAGAAGCTAAGCATGGGTTATGCTCCGATAAAAATTAACGGTAATTTCCAAGACGGCCTGCATAGTCTAGCGATGGGCGGAATCGATGAATCATCGATGGTTTACTCGATCTTTTTTACCATTCGAAATATCTCGATTAATTGTCAGAATTAATTCGAATGCAACTCCGAGACAATCGTTTTGAAACGTCATCGAAAGCCGTCGCTGTGATTGGTCAGAAATAATCGATGCCAGCCAAGCGTTGTAATTGGTCAGAATTAATTCGAATGCAACTCCGAGACAATCGTTTTGAAACGTCATCGAATTTCGTCGCTGTGATTGGTCAGAAATAATCGATGCCAGCCAAGCGTTGTGATTGGTCAGAATTAATTCGAATGCAACTCCGAGACAATCGTTTTGAAACGTCATCGAAAGTGGAATCGAAACAATCGCTCTGAAATGTCAGAAATCATTCGAATGTTCAGTCCGAGACAATCGTTTTCAAACTGTCAGAATTCGTTCGAAAACGCAAATCGATTCTCACATTCGAGAGGTTATATTTCGAAATGTCAAAATATCTCAGATTGCTTGACAAACGAAGTACGTTGTTGGCCGCCTACTGAAGCATGTTGATGTTATAATCAACCTCGTGTGTGAATTGTAAATTATGAATTAATACTTTTAGGTGACGATTTACGTTTCCAGTAGGTATAGATTATGTGTAAAAGATTTTCATGGTGATAGTTTTTCACAATTGAAGGTTTAATACCTACCTATGTTATTTTTAGGTTATGTATCATCTATTCGGGACATTCGGGTAGTGTATATTTAAAATAAAATAAACCAATAACTTAGCAAACACCATTTTTATATTTAATGCTGATCGGGTTTCACTACAACCGTAGCTTCTTCGGGCAGTATACAATATTCAGTATATATTAAACTCATCAAGTGACATGTGTTCGTTCATATAAACATAATATATCTGCTACCTATGCTACGAACAAATATATTTAATTTATTTGAAATTAACATGTAAGAAATTAACATCGGTGTCTCTTAGTTAGTAATTAAAATGAAACGCTTTCTGTAGTAAAATAACTTTATTTACTTAATAATAATTTGTGAATTGCATACAAATTACAAATGAATGAATGGTTTGTTTTGGGTTCTAGTAGACGCCTACAACGTACATGAGATTTAGAGGTTATTTTTAACAAAACGGCATATAATTATTATCTTATTATTAAGAGGTACATTATAAATATTATTAATGGGAATTTGTACCTACTGGCTACACTAAGTAGCTATTCAGCAGGAGCTTACAATATTATATAAAACAGATATCAAAGTACAGCAAATGAAAATTACAGCACAATAATAATGTACATAAAAATATTTTTCTTTGTACTTAAAAAACTTGTATAATAATATTTTATAATATATTTTAATTGTACGTATGTAGATATTCGAATCTTATTAATTATTTATAAAAATGTTAATTGCATATGCATACATATTTGAAATTCGTGGATAACAGGAATAATACTAATGTTGCTAGCAGACAACAAGGGAATCATTGCCAGGAATGAAAATTAGTGATTGAAATTTCGCTAGTACCTGCTTACCAAAAATATTGCCATACTAATGAAAATAAATTACAACCGGAATATATATTCGAATCCTACCCCCCCCCCCCGACGGAAAAATTTTTGCCCCTGTCCGTAGCTATTGCTCCCGCACTCCGAGCGATTCATTCGAATGGATCATTCGATTCTTTTGATGTTTCGGTTAAAAAAAATCGATTATATAAATATATCGATCATTCCCATCACTAGCATAGTCCAGTGGTAACGCATTGGACTGCCATTCCGAAGGTCGCGGTTTCGAACCCGGCGTGCGCAAATAAATTTTATTTGATTAATTTGTGTTATTTCACAATTAATTAATTAAAATAATATATAGTATATTTGCGCCACGTTCCAGAGTGGAAGATACTACCAGTATCGCCCTGGTGTAAGACCACCATTCAGAATTGAAACGTTGCTCCAAATGGCTTTAGCCGTGTTTAGTGACTAGATCTGAATAGCCAGGTACTTCCCCACCTTCCTCTTTCCCTTCCCCACTTACCTTCAGCCTCACAACATCCCCCAATTGGGGATGCCATAGTCTCACTGGCTCCAGACGGGAGCAGTTGGGACTCTTGTGAGGTATTCACTATAAAAATAAAAAAGACGCCATTTCGAAAGTTGAAGTCAGTTGAAGTTTTTAGCGTAAATATTTTGAATTTTGAAAATCGTCTAACCCATCTAAAAATAATGTTGCTTGCTAGAATTCTTCAAGGTGATAAATTAATGCCGTGTTGTGTTAAAGGTTGCTCAGACGGATTCGATAATCCGGTGCTAGCAAGAAGCAGCAAGAAATACGTTTGTTTGTGGGTGTCATTTCGCGATTGAAAGCAAAAATACGGTACTTTTGGGATTAAAAAAGAATGCGTTGCAAACGCTTAATCTTCCAGTCATCATAAAATATCCGGTCTATCTCCACCAATTGAAAGAAGGACCCGAACCCGTTGTTAAATACAGGTACTGAACTCTCGTTCTTTGATACAATGTTCCTGATTCCTGAATGTACTTCATTGGCTAATAATTTAATTAATTTTCCTTTTCAGACCTCTCCGTATTCCGACGCGATACTATACCACGTATTTGGATGTAAAAACTGTTAAACAAAGCCACGATTACATCAAACAAGGTCATTTAAACCTTTCCAGAATTGCATCATGTAAGTACCTTATTCAGATTTAACCAGCATTTTCCATGATGTTTGCTGACGACAAAGTTGTGGAAATTATATGAAACCCTTGCAGGAGAATTTGAATAACTTCTAGTGCTGTAAAATATGATTTGAGATTTTCACGGCCAAAACAGTTTTTTTTTATTTGTTTTTGGGGTGTTATGCCGTGTTGCGCTAACTCCTTATTTAGCCAACGTTTCGAACAGCATTGCAGTGTCCATCAGGGCAGATGTGTTATTTGTTCTAGTGCTGTGGCAATAATAATTAACATTTAAATTTGTTACTCTTTAACTAATATTTATAAGATGTAAGTCACCTACATTACGCTTCAACGGTGTGGAATCCTCATTTGAAGGAATATTCTGAAGGTGTACACCTAATTTATATTGTAGTGAAACTCGCTCAAGAAGTTTTGTTTTCGCTCCCTACAAATTCTGCAGAAACTGCATAAAACGCGATTTTTTCCCATTCAAGAAAGTTCAACAGTGAATTAATCCATCACCATTAATGTCCCCTTTTTCTTAAAATATGTTTAATTAATTTTATCTATGAAATTTATTAAATATGTGTACAATACTAGAATAGTGTAATCATTGGTCTCAAATTTTGTCTTTTTCTAGGTAAGACGAAGGGCATTTTGAGCTGCATTGGTCCGACGGCAGCCCTTTCTCCCAGGAAACAGAAGACGCACTTGGAGATTTTGGGGACCAGACGGCAACTGCGATATGTATAACGTTTGTATATATATAACAGACTTTTCTGTGGGCGTTTTTAAGGTATACAATAACACGCACATGCAAATCGCTCATCAAGATATAACTTATCCCTACTTTCTTACCAAATAGTACTTTCTTTGATTTTATATTGTATTTGTATTCTTTTTTTAGAAATACACTTGTACTTAATGTACTTGTATTTTTACTACATTTTTAATTCTATTTTAATTACACAAATGCACTTGTATTTTTTCTTTTTATTTATTCTTTATTTTTTTTTTGATACATGCTCCTTGTATTATTTTTAATTCAATAATATATATTCTCTTTGATATACTTTTATATTATTTTTAAGTTTTCTGTTTTCCACACCTATTTTTAATATTCATATATTTTAAACTTATGTAGATATTTTGCATTATTTTTAATTCCTTTATACTTCATACTTGTTTTAGATGTATAAATTATTTTATTTTATTTTTATATTATTCTGTTTTCATTCAACTTATTTTTAATTTGTATTATTATACTTAACATAAAATTGACCACTACAACACGGGCATGTGCCTAGTGTGGTGGCCAAAAATTTACCCGTTTACTGTAATGTATAAACTTTACTGAATAAAGAACATAAAAAATAAAATAAAAAATTCCGTAGTACATTATTTTGATATTCTCATAAGGTCTCGCCAGCGTTAGCAATGTAAGCGGCCAAAAATAATCTTTATATCGACTTTTCTCTGCTTTTTATCAATATGTGTCAATGAATGTGTTATTTATCTAAACCTTCCGGAAGAAATTCTCTAAATGATGGTGAAAACCTTATCGAAATCAGTCGCATAGTTGAAAAGAACTAAGCACACAAACAGACAGACGCGAATGTCACTTTATTTTATACTATTTATAGATAATTGATTCCACCACGAATCGTCAGTATCCAAAATAGAAAAATTATTATTATTTTTTTTAATTTTTTTTATTATCAATATAAAGTTTTTTTTCAGGTTTTTTTTTTCGATGTGTGTCTCACTAGGATAAACCTGTGTCGAGACAGACGTATTTGATACATGAATTAATTTTTACATATTTTTTTTGATACATAAAATATTTCATTACATTAAATGACATTGTGAAAAAGATAAAAAATAATAAATAATAATAATAATAAATGAAAAATTTGTTAATCAGCATCTAGTTGGAGTACATACTTATGTAGGGATTTTTATAAAATTTTTGATCATGGATCTGTCTTGGCTGATGATCCAAGACTTGATGTCTGTTTTATATATCAGAAAAAATTCGTTCAGTCTAATGGCTAGTGGGAGAGCATTATATAGCCTTGTTGCAAAATATCTAAAATTTCTCTGGCCAAAAGTTGTTTTAGCGAAAGGCATTTGTAAGAAATTATGTCCTTTGGTTCTTGTATCACGAGCAGTTTAAATATTGTCAAAAGTAGTTTTGTGTTTGAAGAGGTATGTAAGTATGTTTTTGGCATAAAGTTGCCTAATGTCCATAACACAGATTTTCCTAAAGATTTCATCCGAACTGATTGTGATTGGTAGTTTGAGGATAATCTTTATTATAAGTTTCTGAGCTTTAGATTTTGGATCAATGGAGGCAGCGTTTGCTCCTCCCCATGCTATGATACCATACTCTATTAAACATTGATAAAGTGCAGAGTAGATTGTTTTGAGCTGGCTTAGGTTGAGAAAGTTGCGAGTTTCTCTAAAAAAGTAAATGAATTTTATAAGTTTGTTTGCTGTAGAGGTTATATGTATTTCCACTTTAAATTGCTGTCAAAAATAATACCTAAGTATTTAATTTTAGTAACCTGTTCTAAATAAGGGCAATCACATATTATCGTATTTGTCAGGTTGCAAGCACATATTTTAATTTGATTTTCTGGGTTTCTAAAGGAAGGATTAATACTAAATTCAAAGTATTTAGTTTTGGTCACATTCATTGTTAGTGTATTATATATTATGTTAGTTTAACCACCTTTTAACCACAGTTATGTCCCTGTTAGCTTTTATGTATACATCATTCCGATTTCTTGATTTGACGAGGAGAATCGTATCATCAGCGAAACTTACAATTTTGGCATCTATTTGAAGATTGCATTTAATTACATGTTCTTAACTTCTATTTCATAATATTTTTTGCTGTTTTACAAACTATATTTCTTTACAAGCTTTTATTATGTACACGATTTTTATTTCTTATATTATGGTTTATGGATTATGATTTAAATTATACCATGTAAAAGTCAAAAGGCGTTACTGTTGTTGTTCGTCTAGTCAGGGCCTGTCCTGAGCCAAATGGCGCAAGTAAAATTTTAGCGCTCCTTGTCAAAACCAATAGATGCCTAGGCCCTAGGAAAAAGATAGGCGATCACTGTAGGTAATCAATTATATTTTGATGATTTGTATGTATGAGTAGCGTGGTTTTTATGAAAGATAATCTTACGGGTGGTGTGTTAGTTCAGGAATTATCCCTTGGAAATTAACCGCCCATTTTGTATTTGCCTCCAGAGAAATGCGGAGTGAAAACGAGTTCTTCGCCTGCTGCTCCGCTTGCGACACAACTTGCGCCACCCTTGGGGAACCTTGTACTACTATCTACAAGAACTGCAGCAAAAATTGCTACTGCAAAGCAGGCTTCGCTAGAAACGTCAAGAACGTCTGCATTCCAGTCAAGCAGTGTCCAGGTTAGTCCAAACAACAACCAATCAACTATCAGATCTGTGTGCCTTACTGTTATATCACTTACTAGTGTTGCATTATCATCAACAAGACCTTCACCAAGGTGGGCTTCTGCAGGGACGCAGACAATGTCTGCATTTCAGTCAAGCAGTGTTTATGCCAGTCCAAATAACATCCAACCAACTTCCAAACGTAAGTGTCTTGTTATCACTTGCTAGTGTTACACCATCAACAAAAAGCAACAATAAATGCTACGCTTGGTGGGCTTCGCTAGGGATGCCAAGAATGTCTGCATTACAGTCAATCAATTTCCAGCTCAGTCCAAACAACTACGACACCTGTGCCTTACCGTGTTATCATTTGCTAGTATTGCATCATCATCAACAAGACCTGCAACAGTAGGTGCTTCTGCAAGGCGTTCCAGTAAAGCAGTGTAGAATTTATTCCTAAAAACCACCAACCCTCAACAGATTTTCTCTTCTTTTTGTGATTGCCAAAAGTTTTATTTGCTTAATTGATTTTTTTGTTTTGTTTGGGTTCTTGGTTGGGTACCAAAAACGCCAATCGATTTCATTTTATTATATGTGCCACACACACAAATTCTATGTGTAAAAACTTCTTATCAATGCCTTTACACAACTTTTTTTTAGCTAACCCATGCCAGGGAGACTTGAACCCAAACCCAGCCGATGGCTGCAAATGCGAGAGTGGATTTATCAAGTACAAGGGCGGGAAGTGTATTGCGCGGCCAAGAAAGTACTTTTAGATGACTTACCTCTAAAATAAATGTTTACAGACTAGATCAAGGGCGCTGGAGGAATAATATCCTTCAAGATCAAGTGAGATAATGATTACTATGTTTTCAATAGCGCAGAATCACATGAGATCACTCAACATATTTTCTACTTTGTGCAATGGTCACTTGTATAAAATCAATGGTCCTTCGATTACATACATGATTACACAATTTACACACCAAACAATCATTATTATTATTTTCATCAAACTTATACTCACAATTTAAATATTAACATTTTTACCAACTATCTTATTTTAAAACACCCCAATATCTTCTTATTCACTTTTTTTTCATATGCAATTTTTGTGGTCTATTACTATTGAGGGGGGACGCAAATCCCATGCACTGAAGCCCATTCTGATTTGAATATGCATATTATTAAGAATGTATTAATATTTCCAGCCCCTCAATGTGGTGCGATTGAAATACTTGACACCGCGCTGTGCTCGGACCGGACTTGCGCCATGGTGTTTTCAGGGGAAGCTGCTAAATGTACCAAGCCGCCCGGTTGCCCTGTCGCGGGTCGCTGTCGGCCTGGATTCGTGAGAGGCCTGGCCAATCAGTGCGTCAAACCAGAACAATGTAAGAACACATCGATGAATTACAAATACTCTCATTATGTGAGGCAGTTATGGATACCACCGCCCCGGGAACTATTCATTGGATAACCTGTGCCATAAGTCACCCCAGTGGCGAGCTACGGCTGGTAACTTTTAAGAAAGTTACAAACAATGTTGGACCCAATACTAATCCTTGCAGTACCTCTTGTGTGTTTTCTACAGAGCCGGCTTCCTGAAGAAGAGTGTTGCGGATGCCACCAGTGTGGCCCGCAAGAATTGTCCTAAAAAGGCCACCAGTTATTAAATAATATGTTAAATAACCTTGAATATGACTTGTATAATATAGTACCCACTCAAACAGATGCACTGATTGCATACAGCATGTTTCAAACTACCTTTTGGAAATATAAAAACCAAATTTTTCCCATTATCGTCAATAAAAAATGACATAGTAAACATACTCATTATTTGCTTAAACCTTTATTTAAGTACCTACATATTTCTGTTTTTGAAATGGCAAGATTTAGTAAATAAAAATGATTACATTATTGTTGTGTTTTTTCAAGTTTAGTTTGATTTATCTTTGAGCTGATTTTGTTGAATTGTTCCAAATTCTCATGCTGAAGTTCCTACTAATAATTTGGTTACACAGTTCCACCTGTCTACCACAATCCTGGGTTCTACATCATCCGTCATCAGAGCAGGAGTAACTCAGCAAAGAGCTAGAGTAAAGTTTCAACCTGATTTGTAAAACAATCACGTAAGGAAGTTCTTCAACAAACTATATCGCTTCTGCACGATCTCTTTCACTTCCCATTTCCAAATCTTAAAATGTTTCTCAAATGAAGGATGCCAGTCTACTATAGACTACTGCACCGTCTAATGTAAGGCTGTAATCTATATTTTATCATACCTACTGTCTACTATAAACTACTGCCCTGTCTACTGTAAGCCTGTAATCTATATTTTACCATACCTACTGTCTACTATAGACTACTGCAATGTCCACTGTAAGCCTGTAATCCATATTTTATTATACCTTCTGTCTACTATAGACTACTGCCCTGTCTACTGTAAGCCTGTAATCTATATTTTATCATACCTACTGTCTACTATAGACTACTGCACCGTCTAATGTAAGGCTGTAATCTATATTCTATCATACCTTCTGCCTACTATAGACTACTGCAATGTCTTCTGTAAGCCTGTAATCTATATTTTATCATATCTACTGTCTACTAAATGTCCTGTCTACTGTAAGCCTTTAATCTATATTTTATCATACCTACTGGGTTTATTCAGATATTTCACACGTTAGTGAAATCAATCAAATATCAACTCAATTTAAAGATAGTTGTTCTTCAAAGATGATAGGTACATAATAGATAAACCATACAAAGGCAAGCAAAAATAGGGATAACATAAATAGCATTTAGACAAATGAGAATACTAAATAGACTTATATATTTGAATATAAAACATTTATTTTTATTAAAATATACACAAAGAAATAATGACACACCTCGGTAATAATAACAATTAATGTTAACATAATACATCCCTTATACATATATATAGATAATTTGAATCTAGTTTAAACATTATTTGTCCAATCATCAATATTTTCTTGATTATCTACAATGGTACTTTTCCAATAGACAAAGTAAGCCATCACACTGCAAAACAAAATTACGAAACAAGGCATTCACATCAAATTGAAAAAACAAATATCACGTACGGACACAAACTATTGTCAGACTCCAAAATTAAAATTTAATTGAAAAAAATTATAAATAATGTAAATCTCAGAAAGAAAATTAATGCATCGAGAGTCAAAGAAGGCTTTACATACTATCCAGAAGGCATAGCCTCGTATTACAATCACTGGCGCCTCTGGCGGCCCCTACTGTTGCATGTCGCCAGTATTTTGACGAAATGGTCCGTGTGAAAATTTTCTTTTGTAAGGGACGATGGCCATACAGACATACTACTGTCAGTATTCCAGATATTTCAGAATGTGTCTCGTCAATTGTCCCTTTTGAGAACATACATAGACACATTCGGATCATGAAAAAGGTTGTACCGCTTTGTGTCTGAATATGTCTCGTCAAATCTCTCTTCCAAAATTATCAATAGTTACAGATGGAACAAGTAAAAGGTTTTTCTCCACCGTGAATCATCGTGTGCTTCGTCAATTTGCACATTAAAGTACATGGATAACTGCAGTCGGAATACAAAAAAAGGTTATTCTCGGCTCTGAGTCAGCAGGTGTCACATCAATTGTCCCTTTTGAGAACAGGAATAATTTTAATCGGAACATTACAAAGGCTTTTTTTGACTGTGAGTCAGCATGTGTCTCTTTAAATCTGCCCTTCGAGAACATGAATAGTTACAAGAGCAACATGGAAAAGGTTTTACTCCACCGTGAGTCAACATGTGTATCGTCAATTGTCCCATTTGAGAAATTGAATAGTTACAATCTGAACACGTAAAAGGCTTTTCTCGACTGTGAGTCATCATGTGTCTCTTCAAATCTCCCTTTCGAGAACATAAATATTTACAATCGGAACATGAAAATGGTTTTTCGCCACTGTGAGTCAGCACGTGTCTCGTCAATTGTTCCTTTCGAGAACATGAGTAGTTACAATCGGAACAAGAAAAAGGTTTTACACCACTGTGAGTCAGCATGTGTGTCGACAAATAAACCTTTTGAGAACATGAATAGTTGCACTCAGAACATGAAAAAGGTTTTTCGCTACTGTGAGTCAGCATATGTCTTGTCAAAGATGACTTACGAGAGCAGGAGTAGTTACAATGAGGACAAGATGATCGTTTTTCCACAGGATCTGTCTTCAAATCTGTCAACAAAAAAAAACGATAAAGGCGCAACAAGTTTTATCACCTACACAAATCACCAACATTAATTTTTAAAAACGTTAGTAAAATAGGAAAGCGCGAATTGATAAATACTACAATGAAAACCGTTGTTACCTGCTGTCTGGGCTGTCTGTCTTTTTTTAAAACGTTCCGGCAGTTTAATGTCATTTTCCATATTTGGACATCCCCTTTCATCTTCTTCTTGGGGTCCAGGTTCCGCCTTGATGGTAACAGTCCCCACATTAAAGCTACCTGGAAAAACAAAACAATAATTCGTACATTGATCATTGATACGTTTTCCCGTAGTATGCTTCTTTAGATCTGTCAATAAGTCAGGAAATAATTACGGATAAAGCTTAAAAAACGTAAAAAAAAACGAACAAGTATCACGAATTGTTGAATAAAACAAAGTAAGTTGGTTTTACCTGCTAAATGTGTAATTCTTTCAGAGCATTTTAAGCATTCATTTTTAACACCCGGCAGGTCTATGTCAATTTCAACTTTATAAGGAACTCTCCCTTCATATTCTTTTCGGGGTTCTGGTTCAGGCTTGATGGTTACAGTCTCCTTATTAAGGCTACCTGGAAAAACAAAACAACAATACATACACTGATCAAATGATTATATGAATGCCAAGACGAACATCAATAACTACAAATAAAGTATTTAAGGATCGCCCCACTGCGAGATCTGCAATTATATATATTTTTTAAATTATTACGCTTAAAGTTACAACTGAATAACTATGTAGATGAGGGAAATTGCATAAGAGACTATAAGAAATAAAATGGGCCAATGTTTCAAGAAGGCTGTGCAAATAGTTGTCTATTATAGTAATTAAGTTGAGTCAAAGGGATTTTTTCAAAAAAATACTAACTGAGCATGGCCAGCGATCCCAAAAGTTGACCACAGAGTAATTAACTAACCATGACACCGTTTCTCCACAGAGATAGGCAGTGAGAATGGACCTCAACAGAACACACTATGTCTTGCCACATTCAAATATCGCCTCATACATAATCTTCTATTATTCTGACTTTTGACATGACCCGATTCAAGTATTTGGTTTACTTGATCTTGGCATGTCTTCCTTGGGAGTCATCGACTTGTTCTACCATTCACAACTGAATCATGGATAGATATATCGGTTTTACTATGCTAAATGTAATGATAACTTACGATTAAAAAATAATGTTACATTTAGTTTAAAAAGAAAATAAATCAGTATACAACGCGATTTAACATTATTCATAGGGAATTTTGATTCACCTATTGTGACCACTTTTAAATGATATTGAATACTGGACACTCTCTGATATTACTCAGATCTAAGACTGCTAATCGCTAGCCTGTTCTGTGACTGTCTTGTCATATATCCCTTTTGAGAGCTTGAATAGTTAATAATCGGAACATAAAAAAGGGTTTTCTCCACCTTGAGTGGATATAAAAAAAAGAGATCAAATCTCGCTTTCAAGAACATGACTAGTTACAATCGCAACGTGGAACAGGTTTAACCTCACCGTCAGCATGTGTATCGTCAATTGTTTCATTTAAGTACAAGAATAGTTACAATCGGAACATGAATAGTTGCAGTAAGAACACAAATAAGGATTTTCTCTAGTGTGGGTGCGCAGATGAAACTCTTATGAATCGCAGATGATCACTTATAAGTGCACGAGTAGTTACAGAATAAGATAATCATTTTCCCTGAGTATGCTTCTTCAGATCTTTTAGTAAGAAAATTATTACGGATAAAGGTTGACAAGTATAAGAAGAGTTAAAAAAAAAACGAATTGTTGAATGAAAAAAAGTAAATCAGTTTTACCTGCTGACTGTGTAATTCTTTCAGGGCGTTTTAAGCATTCAGTTTTAACACCCGGCAGGTCTATGTCAATTTCGATTTTATAAGGAGCTGCCCCTTCTTCTCGGGGTTCCTGTTCCACCTTGATGGTTACATTTTCCATATTAAAGCTACCTGGAAAAACAAAACAAACAATACGTACATAGATCAGATGATCATATGAATAATACAGAGACGCACATCAATAACTTCAAACAATGCATTTAGGATTACGATTGCCCCTCTGCGAGAGATCTGTAATAAAATGTTTTTTAAATACAACTTAAAGATACAACTGAACTCCTTACATGGGGAAAATTGGATAAGACACTATAAAAAAGGACTCCAGATATCCGCTTCAGAGACCAATGTTTCAAGAAGTAAGAACCATTAGCTCTTGAGCACCTTCAGCACAGAGTTTTGTTGTTTACAGAGAATGAAATAAGGTTTTTTTAGAGGAAAAACTTGAGAAATCGAGTAATTTTATTAGGAAGATAAATATTTGCCTTAGTTTGGCAGATTTCTGTAAAGATAAATTGAAATGAAAATATAAAAGTAACTATACATGGCAAAAGAGGACGTTCTGAATAAGCGCATGTCCTGTCTGCGCGACATTTCAAAATGGACATGGATTCCGAACATTTCAATTTAACTTTTTTTTTCATAATATACAATGCAACTTACTGGCTGCGCAAGTACTCTCCGCATACTGTGAAAATTCCTTCTTTACTTTTGACAGGTCTAATTCTATATTCGTAAATGATATTTCAGCTTCGACTACTTCCTGGGGTCCTGGTTCCGTCTTGATTGAAACAGTTTCTGAATTTAATAGATCCATGGCACTCCTGGGGTAACGTATGGTAATTGGTTTAATCCCAAAGAAATATAACTGAAACAGGACATTGTCATAATGAAACATTCAATTGTATGAGAATTCATTATTTGGTGTCAGTTGGAATATTCTGTCGAAACAAGTTGTACGCATTTCACATATTTAATCTTGTAATTGTGAATTTGAAGTTAAGTCTTTTGAAAACGGTTAAGAGAATAGTCGGATTACTCTATTTAAACAGGTATTGGTGTGTATTGGATCCGCCAATACTTCTAGCTAAAATCTAAATATTATTGTTCACTACCTAACATTTATAAGTACATTTTAATTTTGATTATCTCTTAATACTATAAAATAAAGTCACTATCCGCGTCTGTCTGTTTGCGCTTAGTTCTTCTAAACTACGCATCGGATTTTGGTTTTTACAATCATTTAGAGAATTTCTTCCGAAAGGTTTAAATATATATTACATGCGTATTATATTCATAGAAGGATAGAAAAGTCGATGTTTTGTAATCAAGACAAGTAAAAAAATATTTTCGGGCGTTAACATTGCTAACGCTGGCTAAACCTTGTGAGATAAATCAAAATAATGTACTACGGAAATGTATATCCTGAAAAGGCCTACAGAAATGTCCTGTGCTGTATATGTCTATCTCCTAAGGATAACCCCCAACAACGCCGGGTAAACGTCACCTAGTTAATATTGAGAGCAAAAAGATTTTTTTCTTAAATATATTCATTCTATGTACTGTTATCAAGCTGTCGGCAAGAGGATTGTTTGTGTGCTCACTCTAATGGCCGATGTTTCTTTTACCACTCTCAGTCTTTACTGAAATTGTATACAGTTTATTATTCTTTCTTGTATAGTGTTCATATACTTGTGATGTTTTCATTAATGTTGTATTCGCATGTATAAATCCATTTTTTATCTTGTGAACTAATAGGCATATGTGATATTCGTATAGTTTTCTGGTTTTCAGTAAGTTTGTTTTATGGTATACATTTTTAGTTGGGATATCTGGGTTTTAGTTAAAAACCTTTTTAATATATATAGCGAGTTTATTCTGGATTTTTTGTAGGTCGTTTAAATACGTTCTATACGTATTTCACCAGATTTCAATTAGATAATTTAGATGGGACTGTATTAAACTAAGGTATAATCCCCTCTTTACTTGTGTTGGTAGAAGATGAACTATTCTACCAAATACACAAATTAGACAGCGTTTCTCATTTTCGTGAGCTTACGATAATGTCAACTAGTTTAAAAAATATATTAACGGTTCAATATTTTTGATTCGCCAGTTGTTTGATGCGTTAAAATCCAGTTGTTATTTTCTAGTAAGTTTTTGACCAAGTAAAATATAGCAGTATAATGTGCGTATAAATCAATTACGCCATGTAGATTTAAATGGCATATGCCATTTATATATATTTGAAAAAGGAGTGGCCCTAATGTGGATCCTTGAGGAACTCCGTAGTTTGTGTTGTGTAGACTGTTTTTGTTATCTTAGCTGACATATTGCATTCACAGGTCACATTGACAGTTCGTCAAACTAAATGTATTCCATAACTTACAGATTAGTGCTATAAGCTAGTTCACGTTAGCGTTAGACATAGCGCAGTTTGTTTAGTAGACGTAGTTCAAATTAAATAATAGAGTTGCCTCAGTTTGACATGGAATAAGTGGCGCTGCCAAAACGAATAGCCTATTAGAAAATATCATTTTTAACACTTACCAGTAATTCTTATGCATGTGGTGATAAATTTAACTTCCAGGGTTAAACAGTTTATATTATGTAGAAATAGATTTGGAAACAGGATGAAACCATTGGCCGTGAAGAAACCATGCGTCATAAATTTTATATTGATATTCAGTGTTGCCAACTCAGTAATTAAGGCTGAGATACAAAAAGCCCTAGAAAGGATTTTAAAATCTCGTAACTTAAAATTTCCCTACAATATTTTCGTTTTATTTCAAAATTTCAACATATATAATGTGTGATTGAGTTCAAATTTTAAGAATTTGAATATATATAAAACCCATAAACTAAACCATTTAAAATTGCGTTAGCTCACTTCTTATATTACTTATAAATCAGTAGTTGCAAGTACGTAACAGTTGTCATTTGCTAGTTATAAATTGTTATAATACACGCATGTTATACTTATAAATAGTAGAAAAAAGTCGATGTTTTGTAATCAAATCGTAAATAACCCCCAGCAACGCCAGGTACACGTCAAATAAAAAAATAACACATTATTATAAACATTTATTACTAACCTGAAATATCCATACAAATTGAAAATATCTCCCTAGTAAAAATAAACGCTGCCGACGGGAATGGACATTTCAGGCGAGTAATTAATGGTCATAATAATTTGTTGTCCTTCGTGCTATGCATAAAAACCTTGTCGCATAAACATTAGTTTTTCATTAAAAAATTTTTTAGGTTTTTTTTCCTCTTAATTTGGCCTCCGTGACAACTTGGAATACTTTGCTTATTGTTTTCATCGCCAATTGTCGATCTTTTTCATTACCCTCATTCTCAAATTTTGCAAAATAAGACTTCGTTAACATTGCCGAATGACATTTTGAAACATAGTTGTGGAAATGCTTTTTATAAAAAACTAAAGTTTAAATTAACAGAAAACGTAAGCTGCTATGTTTGATCGTAGTTAGTCTAGAATTTTAATATTCCATTCCAACCAAGGGTGTACGTTCAACCGAGTCCTAAAACATTAAAAATTGTTAAAATGACCTACGAGCGTTGCACTAAGCTTGCTCGAGAATGTGATAATAACGTTTAAATGCATAAAAATTATCTAATTTAAATCCGAATATGTTAACTGATGCGTTTGGCCGCAACTGGTTTGAAATTGTGATGGTCCATTGCAACCGACGGTTTACTTACGACCATAATATCCTGAAACATATTCAATTTGCTACTTTTACCCAAGAACGGTGCAACAAGCACACTATAGATTGGATTGAGATAACACTGTTTAAATGCATGTAATTAATGTCATTTAATACATACAAATAATATAAATTATCAGATAATCGCTGCTGTAAAAATCTTGCATACTTTTCCAGATAATCTGACTGTCGGTGAAAATCTGGCTCTGCAAATTTTCCTGAATTGCCGTCTCCATGCTGAGGGTCATCGTACTAACAATGGTTTGTTATTTAAAATACATTCAGTGTCCTAATTAAAAAATATTATGGATTGCCCAGAAGCCCTTGCCCGTTTAGAAATGGCAACATTCAAGGTGGGAAGCATATTATACCACGGTAAGGGTTTTTACATTCAAGTTGGCAATACTGATTATTAATTATATCGAAATTGTTGACGCAATTTTCCTTCATGTTTCATCCTGTTTCCAAGTCTATCTTTACATAATATACCTTACACTTTTTAATCCTGCTTTATCGTCACATGCTTGTAATAGTTACTGGTAAGTTCAAATGCTGATATTTTCTATACGAGCATTAATTACGGTAGGCATTCATTTTGCAAGCGGCCCTTTTTCCAAATCAAACTAAGCGATCACTGTTTTAATTTGGACTACAGTTGTTAAAATGCAAAACTGCACTGTGTTAAATGTGAAATTCGTGCCAATCGGTAAGTTGGGTAATTCATTTAGCGTTTTGTTTGAAGAACGTTTAAACTCTCAATTTGACGTCTACCCAGTATTACCAAGACGTTGATTCAAATAATAACAAAATATAGATTGCACATATTTTGTTATAAAAGTGTTATGTCGTATCCGATACACTGTAATACCTGTTAATACAAAGATAGTGAGTAATCCGACGATTTTCTTAACCGTTTTGAAATCACTTAACTTCAAGGTCACAATTAACATATGTACATTGCATATGTCTTCACAGTTTTAACCGAATATTCCAACCGGATCAAAATATTCAAAGATTATGCAATTTAAAGTTCCGTTATAACAATGTTATGTTTTTCAGGCATTTTCTTGCGCTTGAACCAATTACCGAACGTTACCACAGCAGTGCCATGGATCTATTAAATCCAGATACTGTTTTCATCAAGAAGGAACCAGGACCCCAGGAGGTGGTCGGAGGTAAAATACTCTATAAGGATATAGATTTCGACCTGCCAAATGTAAATAAGGAATGTTCGAAGTATGCTGAAAGTACTTGCACAGCCAGTAAGTTGCGTTGTTTATATGAACAAACATTTAAATGTTCAATTCCGATGTTGGGGATCCATGTCCATTTTGAGATGTACGTAAAGTTCTTTGGTATTTACCTCAATAAGTTTCTTTACGGATAACTGTCAAACTACAGCGAAATTCAGTTCCCGATTCCTCAAGTTTTCACTTCACTTTGTTTGGGACATAACATATTAACTTATAAGTTAGAATACACAATTGACGCAAGAAAACATTATTCCATCGGCTACGAACAATGAAAGTCCGTACTGAAGGTGCTCCATAGGTTTTCCTTTTTGAAACATTGGTCCTCGAAGCGGACATCTGGGGTCGTTCTTATTTATCAAATTATCTTATCATGTTATTCAATGATATCTTCAATTGACAATTTTCAGAGAGGACGTAAAAATTTGAAATGTGTAACGTGGAGTTATTGAAGTATACATTTATTGTTTGTCTTGTCATATTAAAATTATCAATACACGTACCATCAATTTGTTTTTCCAGGTAGCATTTATGTGGATACTGTTACCATCAAGCAGGAACCAGGACCCCGAGAAGAATATGAAGGGGGAATTCTTTGCCTGGAAGTTGAAGACCTGCAGAATGTTAAAAATGAATGCTTAAAACGAATGGAAGGATTTACCCAGCCAGCTGGTAAAATTGATTACTCTCTTTCATTTTATAATTGCAAATATCCTTTTATTTTTTTTCAAAATTATCTGCTTTTTCCGTATTTATTTTCAGACTTATCGACAGAGAAGCATCCTGCGAAAAAAAGATTTGCTTGTCCCCATTGTAACTTCTTTTGCTATTATAAGTCACGGTTAAAACCGCACTTGCGCATCCATACTGGAGAAAAACCTTTTTCGTGTCCCGACTGCAACTATTCATGTTCTCAGAATGGAGATTTGAAGAAACACATGCTGATCCACAGTGGAGAAAAACCTTTTTCATGTTCTGACTGTAACTACTCATGTTCTCAAAAGGGATCTTTGATGAAACATATGCTGACCCACAGTGGAGAAAAACCTTTTTCATGCTCCGACTGCAACTACTCATTTTCTCAAAAGGGATCTTTGACTATCCACATGATGACTCACAGTGGAGAAAAACCTTTTTCATGCTCCAAGTGCAGTTATTTATGTTCTCTAAAGAGCCGTTTGATAAGACACATGCTGACTCACAATGGGGAATAACCTTTCTCATGTTACGACTACAATTAATCATCTCCACAGAAGGGAAGGCTGAAGGTACACAAGCTGACCCACTTTTGGAGAATAATCCTTTTTCTTTTCGTGTATTACTACTCATCTTCACAAAAGTGTGCCTTAATAAGACATGCTGATTCAGACTTGCTCGAAACAAGCGATTAGCGGTGATATTGTATTACATCTGACGTCAAAGAGATTCGCCACGATTCAAAATTAAAACTATTAATGGGCAGTTAAAATGTTTGGAGCTTTTGAATCCCCAGAATTTATCCTTTATTGTATATTATATTAATTAATTTGTTTTCTTTTCCAACTCAGAAGAACGCATTACTTTATTATGATTTAAGTCAATATTTAAATTAAAATGGCAATACATAAGTACCTATCTATAAGGCTTATGTAAGAATAGCGGATGATTATTTTTTGGGCTGTACTTGAATGTGACAAGACAGAGTGGGTTGTGTGGAGGATTATCCTCTATGCATACCTTTGCGGGTAAGCGGCGTTATGGGTAGTTAGTTAAAATCTGTTTTAATTGGCATAATCCAATCCGTCTAGAAGGAAATGAACTGCTTGTAGCCTCATAGGTTAAATATCTGAGAATTATCCTCACAGAAGACATGAAGGATATAAAAGGTATAGAACGACAAAGAGGAGCAATCAGTATGAGGACCGGAATGCTCTCAAGCCGTTTCTACCACTGTAGCGAAGATGTTAGGTACTGCACTGCCCTATACATGTCAGAACTGTGGACACAATATCCAGTAGCGCAATAAGACAAGATGAGGGTGTGCCACAACAAAGCATACAGGCAACTTATGCAACTAGCAAGGTTTTGCAGTGTCTCCACGATGTTCACAGAAGAGAGGGTCCACCCTTCCACTGCCTTACTTCGCCACCGACTAGCCAGGCTCTGGGGCCGGACATGGCTACTTCCGAGTTGCTCAGCTCTCCACTAAATGAGCGATGGATGCAGACGATGCGGCGACCTCCCTGACGGACGAGCATTTAATTTAATTTAATGTTTTTTATGTTATCATGTGGTACCTATTGTGTTTTTATTTCTCTCTTGTATATATATTTCATGTTATATTTCAGACTGGGATTGCACTACCCTCCTGGTCCTGCTGGCTTAAAACTTAAAATAAAAAAATAAATAAACCTTTTGATTCGACTCAGATAATTTGTTTTCAAAAATATGTAAATTATTCACCTAAACGTTCTTTAAAACCCAGTGATAAAGAAAACAGACCTACGTATCAAGACAAAGTTATCAGTGAGTATAACCAAATAATATATTTTCTGAAAGTCGCACAGCTTCATAAAAATACTGGCAACATTCTACAATATAATATACTAATGTTATCTTATTTTATTATATTATGCTTTTGTTGTTACATTTAATATTTTTTCTTTTTTCGTTGTATTATGTTTCCTTTATTGTTTTAATTTTGTAGAATTTATATTAACTGTGATACTCTACTATTAAACTTTGTAGTGTGTTAAAGCCCATTAGGGCGTGTAATAATAATAATATCACAAGAGGGTGTAGTATGAGGTCATCCCTTTTGGACAAGTTTGGTTTTTTTTTGTATCTGAAAATAATTAATTACATGCAATTTTAGCAAGTTTTACAGGACATGAAAACACGTACAATATAAGTTAGTTTTAAAAAAAATTACATAATTTTACCGAGAAAAAAACGGAAATACTTTAAAAAAGAATACATTTCTTTTGTTTTAACTCTTGACAGGCCAAGATGCCAAACAAAACGATCGTAACCAAGTGGGTCTTCCGACGACCCCATGCATTTTTCTTATGGGAACTATAAAACTCCCGATTGTCAATTATTAATAGTAACCAATGTATTTGCGATGAATTACTGTGTCTATCTGTGTTGTGCAGTATGATAACTTACTCTGTATATTTGTGTTGTGCAGTATGTTGACTTACTGTGTCTATCTGTGTTGTGCAGTATGATAACTTACTCTGTATATTTGTGTTGTGCAGTATGATGACTTACTGTGTATATCTGTGTTGTGCAGTATGATAACTTACTCTGTATATTTGTGTTGTGCAGTATGATGACTTACTCTGTATATCTGTGTTGTGCAGTATGATAACTTACTCTCTTTATTTGTGTTGTGCAGTATGATGACCTACTTTGTCTATTTGTGTTAAGCAGTATGATGACTTACTCTGTATATTTGTGTTGTGCAGTATGATGACCTTCTTCTTCGATGGCGCTACAGCCCATATCGAGCTTTGGCCTCCTGCAACAGTCGCCTCCAACTCCTCCTGTCCTCAGCGGCTGACTTCCAGTTTGTCACCTGGAGAAGCTGTGCTGCATCCCCTCTTACCTCATCTTCCCACCTCAGTCTGGGTCTTCCCACTTTTCTCTTTCCACCTGGGTGACCAGTCAGAATTCTTTTTGGGACGCGTGTATCCGGCATTCTCTGTACATGCCCAGCCCATCTCAGCCTGAGGAGTCTCATGTGTGCAGAGATGCTAGGGGCCTTATATATATCGTACAATTCTATATTGTGCCGGATACGCCACTGTTCGCCCTCTTTCACGGGTCCACATATTCTTCTCAGCACCTTTCTTTCAAAAGTATCCAGCATTTCAGCCATCTTTACCGTCAGTGTCAGCGCCTCACATCCATATGCCAATACAGTTCTTACAATGGTCTTATATATGGTTATTTTGGTTTTTCTGTGGACACTACGTGACTTAAACACTGGCAGCAAAGAGAAGTATGTTTTGTTGGCTGCTGTGATTCTCCTTCTGATTTCTGCTGGATCCTCATTGTTCTCTGTCAGGCTGGAGCCCAGGTAGGTGAATTGGTCGACCACTTCGTATGAGTAGTTGTCTTTAAATAGTGCACTACTTCTTCTTCTGTGTGAGGGGTTCCTGCTCTGTACCATCATTTTTGTTTTGTCAACATTAACTCGCAGTCCTACTTCCCGCGCCGCTGTTTCTAAAGGATCGAAGACCTCCTTAATGGCTGAAATTGATCTTCCGACAATGTTGATGTCATCCGCATATCCGACAACTTGACTGCTCTTGAAACAAATATTGGAGCCAGTGTCTATTAGTGTTTTTCGTATTACATGTTCGAGCACAATGTTGAAGAGAGTGGGAGCCAGACTGTCCCCCTGTTTAAGTCCCTGTGATACTGTAAATTCTTCCGACAATTCTCCGTCTATTTTGACCTGACATCTTGAGTCTGACATTGTGGCTTTTATGAGCCTAACCAATTTAGGTGGAATCTGGAATTGTAGTAGTATGTCATATAGACACTCCCGATCTATGCTATCATATGCTTGCTTGAAATCAATGAATAGTTGGTGTATGTCTATGTCAAATTCCCAGCACTTTGCCAAGATCTGTCTGACGGTGAACAGTTGGTCTGTTGTGGATCTACCGGTGCGGAAGCCTGCCTGATACTCTCCCAGTAGGTTTTCTGCATATTTATCAATTCTTTGTTTCAGTATCATGGTGTAGATTTTATATGCTGTGCATAGAAGTGATATTCCTCTATGATTTTCGCATTTTAATTTGTCACCTTTCTTGTGAATTGGGCATATTATGCTTATTTGCCATTCCTCTGGTATTTTTTCCAGTGTCCATATTTTAGTTATTAAATTGAATAGCAGATTTCTCAGATGCTCATTTCCATATTTGAACAACTCTGCCGGGAGGTTGTCTTTCCCAGGTGATTTGTTGTTTTTAAGTTTCTTTAGTGCAGCATTTATTTCTTGCATTGTTGGTGGATTCGCTGATTCTTCATTACTTGATTCAGTGGGGATGTTGGTAGGGTGACTTCTCAGGTCCCTATTAGGGTTGAGAAGTTTATAGAAGTAGTTTTTCCACACTGTTTTTATTCGTTCCTTATCTGATATAATTGATCCATCAGCGTCTTTGCATAGTGTTGTATTCGGTTTGAAACCCTTCTTGAAGAAGTTTACTCCCCTATATGCTTCTCTAGGATTATTATTGACAAAGTCCTGTTCCATTTTTAGCAGAATATCATTCAAGAATTTTCTTTTCTTTCCCCGTATCAGCTTACTCGTTTCTTTTCTCGCTTGTTCGTACGCCTGTCTTTTGTTTCTTGTTGACGTTTCCAAGTACTTCTTTCTGAGTATATTCTTTTCAGCTATCTTTCTTTCACACTCTTCATCAAACCACGGGTTCCTGGGCTGTCTGGGCATGTTTCCGACACTTGATTCCACTGCTCTTACAATTGCTTCTTTTATATCATTCCAATCTTTTTCGAGTGATTCTTGGGAGTTCTGCTCAGTGATCTGATCTGGGAGGCTATTTAAAAGGGCGTTGTGATACTGCTCTTTGCCTTCTGGTGTTTTTAGAGCTTCCGTATTGATTTTTGGAATAGTTGGTGATTTTCGTGTCCTGTTGATTGCAATTCGGCTCCTATAGGTGGCCACCACCATGTAGTGGTCTGAATCACAGTTGGCACCCCTATACGTCCTTACGTTTGTGATGCTCGTTGCCCCCCTTCTTTCTATCAGGACATGATCAATTTGGTTATGGTGTCTACCATCTGGCGACGTCCAGGTCCGTTTGTGTATGTCTTTTCTTGGGAATTGAGTCGAGGCCACTATTAGGTTTCTTGATTCTGCGAAATCAATCACTCGGGTTCCGTTATTATTAGCGTGCTTGTGTAGACTGTTCATTCCTGTAATGTGTTGGAGCAGAGGATCCTGTCCTATCTTGGCGTTAAAGTCCCCAATTACCATCTTAATGTCGTTCGATGGTAATGTGTCGTAGACCTGTTCGAGTTTCTGATAGTATGTATCTTTCATTATGTCCTCTTTATCTTCCGTTTCAGCATGTACGTTGATCAATGTTACATTGAAAAATTTCGTTTTTTATGCGTAAGCTGCACATTCTTTCATTGATGGGTTTAAAGTCTAATATGCATTTTCCCATTTTCCGGTCCACAATGAAGGCCACTCCGAATTTATGATGTCTTTCATTTCCACTATGCAGTATCGTATGCGTTCTTGTGTCAAATGGCTCAGATCCTATCCATCTGGTTTCTTGCACCGCCATTATGTCAATTTTATATTTCGTCATCTCCCTAGTGATCTCTCCTAGGGCTCCACTTCTATACAGCGTCCTTGCGTTCCAGGTAGCTATTTTCAAGTCCTTATTTCGTTTGCCGGGTCTTTTCCTAAGTTCAGTTGTTGTCCGAGGCTCTGTGTTAGGATTCGTAATAGCGTTGCTTTTACAGGGAGAGGTTATTAGCCTCTCGCCCAACCCCCTACCAGGAGGGCCAGGGTTTTTCTGTAGGGGTTTCCATCCCTTAGCTGGGGGGTTCAGGTTTTATGGCGCCGGAGATTCGCCATTCATCCTCTCCTATCTGCTATGGCTGATGGTATTGCCATTGGCCACATTGCCCAGGGCTCGCGGGGCTTAAGAGACCACTCGTGGACGCTAGGAGTAGGACTATTGGTAGTGTTGCTGATGGAATGCAACAGTGGCATTACACGGTATTTGATGAGTGACACATTTTTCCCAGCAAAAAATGCGTCTCCGTGACCCTACCAAACTTTGAGCCCCAGTATGATGACCTACTTT
This sequence comes from Hesperophylax consimilis, assembly GCF_061612785.1. Taxonomy (NCBI): domain Eukaryota; kingdom Metazoa; phylum Arthropoda; class Insecta; order Trichoptera; family Limnephilidae; genus Hesperophylax; species Hesperophylax consimilis. The sequence continues at coordinate 14,345,655 of NC_142852.1, forward strand.
GTCTATTTGTGTTGTGCAGTATGATGACTTACTCTGTATATTTGTGTTGTGCAGTATGATGACCTACTTTTTCTATTTGTGTTGTGCAGTATGATGACCTACTTTGTCCATATGTGTTGTATAGTATGATGAATCACTTTGTGCATTGTGTTATGCAGTATGATGAATAACTCAGTCAATTTGTGTTGTGCAGTATGATGACTATTATTATCTTGCTAGGACATTTTGTGTCATTGATGTTCGGCCACACAATTAAAGAAACACAAATAAAACATATAAACTTAAAATAATATTATTATTTAATAAAAAAATTGTCTAAAATTGTCTGTAGAGTCAGTATAGCGAAGTCCTTAAAACTGAATTAAAGCCAAAATCCAATTTATTAAAAAAAAAGAAAATGTTGTTGGTAAAAGAAGAATCTGTACAAATTATCTGTAATAATTTTTTTTATTATAATTCAATATATTAACGACTTTTGTGCGCTATTTTTGGTTGGTCTTGATGAAATAATCATACAACAATAGAACGTCAAAAGTGAGTGTCTTTCAAATTCACGTGAAAGTTTTTAAAAAGTGTAAGTTTTCTTATTGAATTTGCAGTGTTTGGTTTTTATATATGTGTGTTAGAACTATACTTAGTAAAGAAAAAGAAGTTACGTAGTTACAAATTTTTTAAACATTTATTAAAAAAAAGTGTATAAGGTTGAGGGTTAGTTTTAATCTAAGCTTAATACTAATCTTAAATTGTAATTTCTTAAAATTAATTGTCCTTTTTCATAATTCTAATTTATTGTTCAATCAAAGTCTTTAAAAAGTTGTTTCTCGTTACGAAGTAAGCATACAAAAATTGTTTAGGCACTTCTCTTTTCGATTATTCTGGAACCGCAGATCTTCACGTTCGCACTTATCACTGATAACATACGCAGCAACTTGGGCTGGTTCCGAAGGGCGGAATTAGTGTATTATTGAGAGTAGGGCGGTCGCTCGCAGTTCAGCATGTGCCAAGACTCCAAAGGGCGGAGTCGGCAGGCAGCGACTCTTGAGAGGGCAGCCTCCTGGGCGGAAGTTCGCGGGGTTACGGTAAGAGCTTCGGCGACCGCTCCAAGGGGGAGGGCAGGAGGTTCCTCGGCGGAGGCGAGATGGTAACTACTTGTTGAATCATCTCTGTCTTCGGCTGCGCGATCCGGCGACACTCGCACCCCTGTCTTGGGAGCTAAAACTATCGTGGTTCCGCTTTACACCACTTTGTTACTTTGTTCGGGGCCATGGAGCTGGCGTCGCCACTCTTACCGCTGATGTAACTGGCTGTCTCATTCAGATCTCCCGATCCACTTAATGTTCAAAATCTTAATATATATTAGATTTCTTAATATTATGCATATATGGCAGCGTGGAGTCGCCAGTATGATAGCGATGTGTGGAGTGTAATTTACGATGGCTGCCGGTATCGTAAATCTGTGTTCAAGGAATTCGGATGATTGAAAGATAAAGGTCTGCGATCTTTGGTGAATTTATTTGCGAAAATGAATTTACAAGTTATGCGAACGCAGAGACGGTGGTAGTGGAGAGTGGTGGTCTGGTCGAAAGTTGAAACTAGAATGTCGGAGAGTTCTGTCCCCGCTCGCGCCTAGCTCTTCCGGGGCTTCAGGCGGCGGAGTAATTATAAAAGTGTTACCATATGTGGGATGATTTAAAGCAGTCCCACATGCCTCCCCACCAGCGTCTCTACGCGATACAAAGACATAAAGTGCATATTTACAACAATTAATATTTTACAATGTCAATAATAATTTACAAAAACACAAGTCCATTTATAATGTAAGGTACATAATGTTGTGATAATATTGCGCTCGGTTAGCGACAGGAAAGTAATAACAATGGTAAGTAATAATAATAGTGGCTCAATGCCGCCGCTGCAAAGTAACTATGTACCTATGAGTGGCCGTACGAATTTTTATTCGCCGCAGTAAGTAGGTAACATAAATGATATACAGGTAAACATAATTATTGATGAACGGCGGGCGCTAGTCGCAATGTACTTAGCGTAGTACCGAGCTACCTGTGTATACTATAATTGTTTACAATGATTTAAAATAGCTTGTTATTACAGTTCTATTGTTGTTTTTACTAATGCACTTTTGACAGAGTACGTAGTATTGTGAATATTTACATAATAAAGATTTTATTGTAGGATGCTTATATATGCGTATTATTGATTGTAAATTTTATATTGTTTTTTTTTGTTTGTTTTAGTAACAGTAATTTATTAAATTGGCTGACATTTGCGATATGATAGTTACAAATAATTTATGAAATTTATGGATACGTCAATATAAGGTTTTTGGTTAGTTTTTTTTTTGCTAATTACTGTGCCTTATCTGTGGTATTGCCAAATTATTACTGGGCTTGATATCTGTCCGGGAAATGAACATGTCTTCCGGATCGAGTTGTCATTTTCGTTATTGGAGACTGTGTGATGGTTCCTCTTGATGGAATTTCTTCTGTGCTTTGAAAGAATGCAGGTTTCAACTTGGTCATTAGCTTAAGGGTGATATGCGGTAGTCGTGATGAGAGAGGATGTGTGACGGATATTGAATTCCCCGGATGCGGGCGGTGGTTTGCTGGTAGTGCGTGAGTCAGTGTGTCGACGTCGGACGCTGTTGACCGGACTCGATGATGATCAGGCGCTGGGGAAGAACGTGGTTCTTCACTCCGGTGCTGACAGGAGGCCGAAGGTACGGTGGACCTTGTAGGCGGTTGAGCGGGAGGTGTTTAGACCAGTGAGGATGTCGCGTATCCTCGTGGTGGTCGTGGTGCTTGGATGAAGCGCTGGTCCGATTGCAGGAGCCAGGGCGTTCAGATCCGATGTAGCGCTGGTCCGGGACGACGGCCGGGGCCAGGGCGCTACAGTGATGTCCCGATGAGTCCATGAATATCGTCCTTCGCGCGATGAAGCTGCGCGGGTTATTATTTGCGGTTCTCTCAAATTGTTGACGCTTAAGTTGAAGAAGTGTAAGAAGTCTGCTCCTTTATGGTTTATGGTTTTTGTACCGTATGTTTTTATATGTTTCCCACTGGCACTGTATAATGTGGTGGGGCATTGTCGTTTCCCGACTTGTTATTAATAAAATTACATGGTTTAATGCAATTATGTGATTTGTTACCGAATTTTGCGTGGTAACTGCAGTAGCCGTGTGTAGTGTTATTGGTGTTTAACTGGCTACCGCGTGACCTGGAACGAGGTCGGTGCGCGGAATTTGGGTATGATGTCGATGGATGACGCCATTCGCGGCGGGAGCTGGGATTTCGGTTTTCGAAATTAATGTTTGCCTGTCCATGATCATCTCTCCGAGTTGTTTTAAGTCGACTGACTCCTAGAGTGAGTGCCGAAATTTGTTCTTGTAAATTTTGTAATATAGCACTGATGTTTGGATTCGAGTTCGGGATGCCATTATATTGTTTATTGTCCATAGTTTCACATTCGGTTTTTTGATAAACTTCCGAGATTTTATCTGCTGCAGATGCTAGTTGCAACAGATTGTCGTCGGGTAGTGCGGTAAGTATAGCCTGAATGTGTTGCGGGAGTCTTTGCAGCCAAAGTACGCGTACGATTGGGCTCTCCGATAGCCCGGGACCAGCGAGTTCATGGATTAGTCGAAGCAGTCCAGAAGGTTTCCTGTCCTCGAGCTGTAGTCCGGTTAGACGAGTGAGTCGCTTTTCTTCAGTATCTTGTAATCTCTCGATGAGTGCTGATTTGAGATGAGTGTACTTGTCTGCTGCAGGAGGATTGATGACGATGTCGCTTACGGTCCTGAGGGTCTCCATGTCCAAAGCGGCAACAATAATGTTGTACTTGGTGAGGTCATCCTTTAGTCTTGAGTTAGAAAATTGGCTTTCAGCTTGTGCGAACCAAAGTGCAATGTTGTCGCGCCAGCACGCGGGTAGTTTAACCGAGACAGAGTTTATTGTTGTATCCATTGTAGAATTATTACCGTGGATTTCGTTCGATGTCTGGTTATTCTCGAATGACATATTGTTTTGATAATACGGCAAGCAATAGGCAGTATAAAATAGGCAGATGTATGTGTAAAAATAGCAAGGAAACAAAAGCAATGACGACAGTAAATTTAGATTTTGAAAAAAAAATTAAAAATTCAAAAATATTACATTGATGGTATCCGAAAATTTCAAAAATCTTAATCTAGAGTGCATACAATGTAAATAATGTGAATGTACTGTGACGAGTTCAACTTGTCTGGTCACTTAATTTAATAGACATGTAACAATATTGTAAAATAACTTAAAAAATTTTTTTTTAAGTTATTTTAGAATGTTCGTATTCGGAAATTTAACTGTAAAATCACTGTATGTAGGATTAATTATGGTTCGTTACTTGGTGTTGATTACTGGGCATTGATTTGTGATGGATGTTACGAGGTCCGGAACTGAAGTTCTGCCTGCGTAGTAAATCCGGTAGATCCTTGATCTGCGATGAAATTGATGTTGGTCTGCAGAGTTTGTTGCGTTCTGCAGTGAATTTGATGCTTGGTCTGCAGCTGCTGGTGCGGTGTTTCACTGAAGTTGAGATTTTTTGGCACTATACTATTCGAATATACGAGTTTTTTGGTTCAGATAAGTGGGTATATTTGATATACTTAAGTATTAGAATTGGTGGGACAATAATGTTTTTTTTTTTGAAATGTGCTTTATAATTCGACAATCAGACTCTAATAAATATACTGGACTTGAAAATGTTGACAATGAGATTGAAAGTAATGAGATTGGAAGTTACTTACTCGATTGTCCAGGATTCCAGCTTCAACGTTCGACCTACCGTGTCCACTAAATATTATTATCACCAGAAATGTCGAGGGTCACCAGTATGGCAGCGTGGAGTCGCCAGTATGATAGCGATGTGTGGAGTGTAATTTACGATGGCTGCCGGTATCGTAAATCTGTGTTCAAGGAATTCGGATGATTGAAAGATAAAGGTCTGCGATCTTTGGTGAATTTATTTGCGAAAATGAATTTACAAGTTATGCGAACGCAGAGACGGTGGTAGTGGAGAGTGGTGGTCTGGTCGAAAGTTGAAACTAGAATGTCGGAGAGTTCTGTCCCCGCTCGCGCCTAGCTCTTCCGGGGCTTCAGGCGGCGGAGTAATTATAAAAGTGTTACCATAGTGGGATGATTTAAAGCAGTCCCACACATACATACATTTAATAGATATCTGGTTGCCAATAAATTCTTTATCTAAGTTTACAATTATACTCTTATATCTCAATGTAATACAACTCAATGTTTTCATTGCTGTATGTTCATGCATACGGCTAAAAGATGCCTACACCGAACCAGCCCTCCAATTTGCCCACACTGCATGGGCGATCACATCCTTTCAAAATGTCCGGGAAGAGAAAAAACAGTACCTGCATGTGTAAACTGCACCAGACAAAATACTAAATATGGAGAAAAAAACACCACGGACCACGCAGCTAACAGTATTAGGTCCAACTATAGAAACAAAATGCTGAAAATTGCGAGGGATCGCATCGATTACGACTAATGATGCATATTATTAATTACAAGTCTAACGAAAACCTAAATAATATGCACAATATTTCAAAAAAATATTACGAAAAGCCCGCCCGCAAAGTGTTAACACGCAGTGATAATATACAAGCCAACACATGTAATATTATAATTGCAAATGTGAAGTGTATTCCCAGCGCCAACATTATTGTTAATTTTATTACTACCTCAAAATGAACGACTTTATAATAAACGCAATAGATAATTCATATAAAATAGACGAAAGGATTTTTGACACGGTAAATAATACAAACGATTTTATAGATATAAAACCTACAGCCAGCCTAATAATAATACACATGAACGTTTGATTTTTGGAAAAAAATTTCGAAGAATTTCTAATAACTATTAAACAATTAAATAGACTTGACTGTATAATATTATCAGAAACGCATTCATCGAGTGAAATAAATTATAATATACCGGGTTACTCGTACTATGCAACAAAATATAAAATTAACAGAAATAGCGGCGTCGCCATAGTAGTATCAAATAATTACGCTGTCACAAGTGTAAATGAAATAATGGTGAATAATGTCAATTTATTAAACTTGGAGATAATTTCATTTAATATCATTGCTATTTATCGGACACTCTTCTGCTATAACCACATACATAGAAGAATAAAAAAAATATATTACAACATCATAGAAACAAAAAAAAATACTCATCGGAGATATTAACATAAATATCGCTAATGACTACTCCTCTAACGATAAAGATAACTATTTAAATATGTTAGCAGAATTAAATTACATTTCATGTATAAATTCATACACCAGAAACATTATCGGACAACGACCATCTTGTATCTATCACATATTCACAAACACCAAATATTTACAAAATATATCATCTGCGGTAATCAAAACAGCTGTAACGGATCATTTTACATGTATATTTAAATATGACAACAAACATCAAAACCTCTCATTACCAACCACAACGGCCGTTAATAATACTGATAAATACAACTATAGTATTAATATAAATTCTCTCACTAAAATATTAAGTAACGAAAAAGAATGGCAAGAAATATATCAATGTAACGATGTAGAAGAATGCTGCAAAATATTTGATAAAAAACTGAGTTTTCACATAAATGCTTGTAGAAATATTACATCTAACAAAACATCTTCAAAACTAAAGCCAATCAAACCATGGATAACTCACGGATTATTCATCTCAATTAGACACAAAGAAACACTGTACAAACAATATACAAAACAACTGGAAAATATAACATTACAAAAACATTTCAAAGCTTATAAAAAAAAACTTACATATCTAATAAAAAACACAAAGGATGACTACTACAAACAAAAACTTGAATTATCTGGAAATGACAGAAAAGGGATTTGGTCCATCATAAACGAAATTGTCGATAAAAAACATTTAAAAAATAAAACAATCAACAATGTAAACCATAATGATTCAAAAATTTGCTGTAAAGATAAATCTCTAGAAGCCGCAAATGTATTTAACAATTTTTTTGCTAATGTAGGAAAAAACCTCGCTAAAAAAATCCAACAAGGCCTTACCCCAAATGACCCAAATACTACAGTAAATAATGAGCATAAATTTGAATTATTTCAACCAACAACACCAGAAGAAATTGAACAAATTATTACAGGTATGAAAGGAGGTTCTGCCCCTGGTTTTGATGGGGTCACAATACAAACACTGAAATGTATAAAATCACAAGTATCAAAACCATTAACTCATATAATCAATACAAGTTTTCAAAGCGGAGTTTTTCCATCCATGTACTAACAATCTGTAATTATACCAATATTTAAAACCGGAAATCCGGAAGAACCAACCAATTACCGCCCTATTTCTTTACTATCAAACATTGCAAAAATATTTGAAAAAATTGCCAAAAAAAGAATAACTAAGTTCATAAAGATTAATAATATAAATCACGAAAACCAGTTTGGATTCATGGAAAACAAAAGCACGAAAGACGCCATTGCTAAATTATCTAGTACCATACAAGACGCTTTAGACAAATCATTAAAATGTGTTGGTATTTTTGTTGATCTCCAAAAAGCCTTCGACAGCATATCTCATGTCAAACTAATACAAAAATTAAAGATCGTGGGTTTTAATGGCACAGCATTAAGTTGGCTAAAAAGTTATCTTCACCAAAGAACACAAGTTGTAAAAATTAATCACGCATCTAGTCTACCACTCACAAGTGATTTTGGGATACCACAAGGTACTGTTTTGGGTCCATTACTTTTTATCATATACGTAAACGATATTTTTAAACAAAACCTCAGTGGAACAGTTATATCTTACGCAGATGATACAATTATCATAATTAAGGGTAATGACTGGAAAATTGTAAATGAAAATGCAAATAATGACATCCAAATCCTAAAAAACTGGTTCGATACAAATCTACTTACAATTAACGCAAAAAAAAACAGTTTATATACCATTCACAATAAATAAATTCAAAACTTACCCCAACATTCATATAATAATACACAACAAAAAATGTAACAAAGATGTTTGTAATAAATCATGTACCATACTAAACCAAACAACTGAAATAAAGTACCTCGGTGTAATTGTAGACCAACATATGAAATGGAACAGACACATATGTGAACTTGTTAAGCGCATTAGAAAATGTATCTATATATTCATTAGATTTAGAAATGTTCTCAAGCTAAACAACCTGAAAAAAGTCTATTACGCACTAGTCCAATCATTACTTCAGTATGGAATCATTGGGTGGGGAGGTGCATATGAAAAAATTTTAAGCTCTGTAAAAGTGGTACAAAAACTAATAATTAAAGTAATTTTGAAAAAACAACCAACATTCTCTTCAGCATCATTGTTCAAAATTTTCGAAGTACCTAAAATTTAAGACCTCTATAAGAAAAATGCAATATTACAAATATATAAAGAAACTGTAATAAAAAAACTTAAATTCAACTCATCCTTAAGGCATAATAATTTTAACAACCAAATTCCTCTATTTTCAACACAACATATGCACAATAATTACATTTACAAAGGCATAAGATATTTTAATAGTCTTCCCGAAGAAGTGAAAAAAATACCAGATTTTATTTTATTCAAAAAAAAGGTCAAATTTATCTTTAAAAAAGATTAATATAACCTTTCAAATGTTAAAACTTCAATTTCATGTTACAACCAAAATTAACGTCACAAATTTATTGTACTGTATTTATGTCAATTACTGATATAAACATGAAATAATTGTGAAATAACTCCTACGCCAAGCTCAAGAGCTAGCACTCTTCATTGGAGTAGAAATTCAATAACATATGTTTTTCACTATTACCTATTATTACCTAATTTTATGTACAATGTAACAATGTTATAAGTTAAATAATAAAAAATCTAGATTAATAGTTATGATTAAATATTTACAAAATACATAATTACAATATACCTTCAATTATTCGCAATATAGCCCAGCCTTGGCCGAAGGTTTTATTGCCCTATGGTCGCCGGCTTAAAATTTTCCCATTTCAAATTACTAACTTTATGAGGGTATAGAGCTAAATTTGCGGACTAATAGATATATTACTAGGTTGGCTTTCTAATTTTATGACGGTTGCCGGCAAATCTATACAACTAAATTTTTAAGTCTAATAATACGAACTGCCGCCTCCATCTACGTGTAAAATTACGGAGAACATATGCGAGCGCACGTGTTCAATTTGATCGTTCTTTGAATTCAAGACACGTACATACCTAGGGACATATCAAGTGTGTGTAAAAAATGGCATTCTGTATAATAATAAGTTGGGAAGGTTATTGATAAACTAAAATTGATCATTTTTATAGTACTGAAAAAGCACCCAGAGGATAAATAATATACAGTATAATACTATAAAGAACAATAATGTACTATAAAGAATCTTAAGATTGAATGTATTTTATTTATAATATTTCCTTATAATTTGAAGAAGGTACGAAACTTATTTGTATTATTTACTCAGTTTAAATGTAGATATTTTAAATTTAACGTCATATGAAACGCTAAAAATTCGTTTTCATTCACATCATTCTAATAATATTAGATCATTGCTATCTGCATATAACCAATAAACATCATCATAAATAAACCACTCTCAGCATCATTGTCAGAATGAAGCCCTAACTACCAAAATGTTGCCATACCCATACCATACCTATGTACCATGCCTTGCCTATGTCCCCCCCCCCTCGCTCCAACCCATCATAATCTGGCTCCGTCCACAGCTAGTATTCCCGATGAAGTCAGAGCAATTAAATCGATTAATCACTCGATTCTTTTGATGTTTTGATCATGTTAATGTTTCGATCAATCCCATCACTAAGAACGATGAACTACTAAATTTACCGATATCCAAAAAAAATCATTTTTCAAATTTCGTGCATCAGATGAGTGCAAATGCATTTATGACAACATAATGCATTTAGTACGTTGAAATCGTTTCCTTTCATGGTTAGTAATTCTTATATTTTATTTTATTTATTTTTTATAGTGGGTACCAGACGACCCAAATTTTTTTCTCTGAAATTCAATAAACCCCTCCTGACGTATAGGAAAATATTGTGACACATCACCTCATTTGAGGTTGGACACTTCAACACCTCATTTCGGAAATGGATAACCTTATTGAAACTCATTCTGATATTGTGTCATACCCAACATTAGAGATATAGAACACTCGGATTATCTTTTTTTTATTTTAAACATGATTACAGTATTTAGGGAGTTATACATCTATGGACGATTGAGCTAATTAAATTTATTTTTTTCTTAAATCGCCTTAAATTGAAGATCTGCAGTCCCTGCAATAAATAAAACGAAATTTGAATGAAATTACTATGAACCTGAAAGGCCAGATTCATGGAACTATAATCATTGTCTATAGCTTCATTATTGTCTATGCATAACCTGCAAATTTTTTTGACGCATGTTTTCTAAACCGAAAGTGGTTACTTCCTGTAGCTAAACTCTGTTTAACTTAATCCCACATTGTGATGGTTATTAGTAAGAAGGATTGTTTATATTCCAAACGATTCTCTTTACCTTTGTCATCACTTAAAAGTCACAATTTGTATAATTTTTTTCTAGTCTTGGCTACGACTTCATTGTTTTGACAGAATATTCCAATCGTAACCAAATTTTAAAAACTCATTCAAGTTAGTTTGCCGTTAACACTATGTTCTGTTTCAGGTATGTTTGTTTGAAGTCAAACCAATTACCAAACGCTACTACAGCCTCTCCATGGATCTACTAAATCCAGATACTATATCTATCAAGACGGAACCAGGGCCCCAAGAAGAAGGCGGAGGTGAAATGTCGTGTACGGATATAGATTTCGACCTCCCAGATCTAAAGAAGGAATGTTTGCAATATGCATATAGTAGTCGGTCAGCCAGTTAGTTTAATTGAATATATTAAAAATTTAGGATGTTTAATTTGAATATTCGGAATCCAAGACCGTTTTGAAATGTCGTGAGAACAGGACACACTATGCTGGTTCAGAACACCCTCTCTTATCGTACATGAGTTTATTTGGTATTTACCTTAAAATTCGTCCGTGCTGTAAACTATTAGATTAGAGTACTCTTTTAACTTTATTATATGGTTCCAAATAAGTTGTCGATTCTTCAAGTTTTCAACTCGTTTTATTTGGGACATGATGTAAGTTTCAAGTGTTATTGTTTTTATCAAGTGCAGTTGGGGAACTTATTTCATACGAAAATTAGTGTGAAATAAGGAAGTAGAATACTTTAAACACACGTTTATTTGTACTTTACATTTATTGATGCTAGATTCCATCGACTTAAAACCACCTATTGATAGCGCTCAAGAGTCAAACATCGGTCGCTGGAGACATCTGGGGTCATTCTTATTCATTTATCTGTAAGCCTAAAAACGTTTATGAATAAATTGATACAATGAGCAGTGTACATTTGAGAATATATGTTTAACATAGAAAATACTAACAGTGTATAGGTGTAATCCATTATATAGCACGTACATCATATATCTATGAATACAGAAATGTAAAATTCTGATTACAAGTATAATAGAATATATTTAAAAAAAATGAAAAAAAAAATACTGAACAATATTAGTAAATCGTAAGAGTGACATAAATAAAGAAATTAAAACTACATTTAAATCTAAACACCTACAATACTACAGTACCAACGCTACTCTAATTTGTAGGATTCAACAAAGTGCTGGTATAGATTATGCTTAATTCTATAAATGGAGTCAATAATTATTTCAATAGTACCCCCTTATTTGTTACCCAGATGATGCACCCTATTGGTCAGTGAGTGTGTCTGTGTCCTTATGGTATCGTCAATTGACCTTAAAGACTTTTATACAAAATCCCGCATCTACGTGGTTAATCTATGGTATCTTTATTCGTTATTTTTACGGTTATTGCTTTTTGAATTGAAAAAATATGTTTCGTTACATATAAATTATCAATGTACAAATAATTTTTTTGTTTTTCCAGGTAGCTTTAATGTGGGGACGGTAACCATCAAGGCGGAATCAGGACCCCGAGAAGAAGATGAAAGGGGAAGTCCAAATATTGAAATTGACATAAACCTGCCCGATGTTAAAAAGGAATGCTCAGAACGTTTTGAAAGAATTGCCAGGACAACAGGTAACATCGATTTTCATTGAATGATTTATCGATTCGTGCTTTCCTATTTTATTAACGTTTTGATGATTTTACTGCGCTTATCTTCCTTTTGTGTTGGTAATGAGACTTATTGAGCCTTAATCCGTTTTATTTTTCTAATATATCCACAGATGTGAAGACACATTCCGTGGAAAAACGATCATCTTGTCCTCATTGTAACTACTCCTACTCTCATAAGTCATCTTTGACAAGACACATGCTGACTCACAGTGGACAAAAACCTTTTACATGTTCCGACTGCAAATATTCATGTTCTCAAAAGGGAGTTTTAAAGAGTCACATGATGACCCACAGTGGAGAAAAACCTTTTTCATGTTCCGAGTGCAACTATTCATGTTCTCACAAGGGTAATCTGTCGAGCCACATGCTAACCCACAGTGGAGAAAAACCTTTTTCATGCTCCGAGTGCAACTATTCATGTTCTCGAAGGGGTAATTTGAAGATACACATGCTGACTCACAGTGGAGAAAAACCTTTTTCCTGTTCCGAATGCAACTATTCATTTTCTCGAAGTGGAGGTTTGAAGAAACACATGCTGACCCACAGTGGAGAAAAACCTTTTTCCTGCCCCGAGTGCAACTATTCATGTTTTCAAAAGTGTAATCTGTCGAACCACATGCTAACACACAGTGGAGAAAAACCTTTTTCATGTTCCGAGTGCAACTATTCATGTTCTCGAAGGGGTCATTTGAAGATACACTTGCTGACTCACAGTGGAGAAAAACCTTTTTCATGTTCCGAGTGCAACTATTCATCTTCTCGAAGGGATTATTTGAAGATACACATGCTGACTCACAGTGGAGAAAAACCTTTTTCATATTCCGAGTGCAAGTATTCATGTTTTCGAAGGGGTCATTTGTAGATAGATATGTTGACTCACAGCGGAAAAAAACCTTTTTAATGTTCCGAGTGCGACTATTCATTTTCTTGAAAAAAAAAATGACATCACACATGTTGACTCACTGTGGAGAAAAACCTTTTTCGTGTTCCTACTGCAACTATTCATGTGGTCATAAGGGAACATTGACGAGACACATGCTGACTCACAGTGGAGAAAAACCTTTTTCGTGTTCTAAGTACGACTATTCGTGTTTTCGAAAGAGTAATTTGACGAGACACATGCTGACTCGCAGCTGAGAAAAAGGTTCCCAGTGCATTTCATAGTTGTATTTATTCATTTACAAAGTGATTTTTTTTAATTGTTTAACTTTATACTGTAAACAATAAAAAGCGAATTATTATTGACTGTCATTTATTAAATCAATAAATGTGATGCGTCACAAAGTGAATGTGTTTTTTAAGAATTTTATTTTGTTTATTAATTAGTCAAAAAAAGGCGTGGAGAAAAGAGTCCAAATATATTTTTTTTAGCTAAATAGCTATTAAATACCTTGTTTTCCATTTCCGGAAACAGAAATTCTTACTACTCATTATCGTCTATCTGATAAAAAGTATTTTGGAAATAAAATGTGCGTATTTAGTGAGTCCCTATTTTCAATATATTAATAAATGTTTATAAGCGCGGCTTCATAATAAAGTGAAGAAGTGAATTAATTTTTTTTGATATCCGTATTTTTTACACCACTTTTCTTTATAGACAAACATGCTTTCGTCATCTGCCAATCGTTTCATCCTTTTAATAAACGCTAATTTTACATTAAAATCCCTTACACTGTTACCCACGCAGTTAAATTAATCATCCCATATGTTGCATCTGAAACCTTTTGTTGAATTACAGATTCAGATGAACATGAATAATGGACTGTGAATGAATTTGAAACGAAATAAATGATGTTTGATGGAATTGGGTGATCATACGTGTAGGGATGAAACAAGATATGAAAGAAGGGAAAAAGGGAAACCAGTTACTAAACACGAAGAAACACACATAATAATAATGTTAGTTAAAGCTCAACACTATCACATGAGTTCCACCGCGGGGTAATAATTGTGGCCATAACCGACGAACGCATCAGCACTTTAAATATAGGTAAAGATTATGCACACCATAAATATCAACGACTTGCTTCCAATTTTTCTTCTGGTCTTTCCCAGACAAATGCACTCGACATTTGCAAAGTGTCCTTGTTATTGTTCTTAATTTAAAAACCTTAATCATTAAGGTTACGGTTGGAGGTGGGAGCTAGGAACTGGATAGTTGATAATCCGGTAAGAACTATGCATATTGTCACTTTAAAACCCAACACCATGCTTGTGATAGTTGTTGAAAAGTTCTGATACTGATATTTTCTTGTTAAGTATTTTGCATGATGAAATACGCAACTAGTTGAGCTTAAGTTGTTGCATGACTTTTGTTACACTTCTAGTTTCACGTATTAACATAGTTTTATGCAACAAAACTAGAATCGCGCCAGCGCGAAATTATGGCACCACTTACTAATCGTGTAGTGTAAAAATATGATGCAACTAGGCCTACTAGGAGAGGATTATTTATGACATAAAAGTATTTCAGCTGAGTGGACGTATGTGTTCCTTGTAATTATTTTACCGCCATTTTATCACCGAAAATAACGAATCAGCGCTGTAGTGCTGTTAAAAATATACAGTTGATGAATGAATTCCAGCGAAACGAGTGACTCTGGGATTTGAAACAGCCTAAGTACAAAAATAGAGATTCCCGTGAAGCGGCCTTTAAGGCAATTGGAAACTGTTAATGATGTTATTTTTAAAATAACATTTATTTAGTGAAATAATATTTCAGAGCACCTTATACAAAATATTGTAACACTGCATATTACGTAGAAACTTACTATTTCCAGTTGTTAAATTCCTCATCTGTTGTGTGTATTTACTACACATTGCTTCTAATATCTTTAATAACTCTATGATAATAGTAAATTCTGGGTTCAGATTTTAGGTATTCCTCCGTTATACATTTATGCACTGAATTAAAAAATAATATTTAACATAGTTTTCAAATTCAAATAAAAATCAAAGATTTTTGTAACAAATCGGAAACAAATATATCAATACAATCAACCGTAGCCATTGCTACGCGAAGAGTGTGCGAGGAAATGACACGCTATTGATGTCCCGCTTTACTTCGCTCTGTGGGAACATGAGAAATCCACTTGTCCCCAGTTCTATTTAGACCATCGATACGGTAAGTACTTTTACATTTATTTCCGAATACTGTGTTATACTATTAGGTACCTTATATTATAGTATTGAAAAGTGTGTATTACGTAACTATTTATCCGTGCGCTTTCGTCATTTAATCATTGATCTAAAATTAATTTTTGAATATTTATTTCAAATGTTAGATTGTTTTTCTTATTCGTTATAATATTCATTATTATTTTTTGGTAAACTAATGTTTTTAAGACAAGATTTTTTATGCATAGCACAAAGGGTAACAATTATTTTACAAGCAATAATTATTCGCCTGAAACACTCATCCACATTGAAAAATCTCCTGATAAAAGATACATGACGCCAACGCCAAAGGGACACGGGTTCGAGTCCCGTTGGCGTCATGTATGATCAGGAGATTTTTTAATGTGGATGAGTGTTTCAGGCGAATAATTATTGCTTGTAAAATAATTATAATATTCAGTTAAGCAACACTGCGTTTTAAATTATTTATAAAAACCCTTCCATTTTCATGAAGAATAATGACTAGCAGAAATTTAACAGAAGAAGAGATAGCGCAAGAACTTGATTATGATAGTGATATTGAGTTTGAAATGAACAATGACATCAGATACTAAAGATTTGGTTGAACTTTTAGAAGAATCGAATGATCAGGAGATTTTAATGTGGATGAGTGTTTCAGGCGAATAATTATTGCTTGTAAAATAATTATAATATTCAGTTAAGCAACACTGCGTTTTAAATTATTTATAAAAACCCTTCCATTTTCATGAAGAATAATGACTAGCAGAAATTTAACAGAAGAAGAGATAGCGCAAGAACTTGATTATGATAGTGACATTGAGTTTGAAATGAACAATGACATCAGATACTAAAGATTTGGTTGAACTTTTAGAAGAATCGGACTCGGAATCGACTAGTGAAAATGAAGACGAGGGAGAAATACTGGTTTCAAAACATGGATTCGAATGGAGTGTATTACCACCATCATCATCGAGACGTCGGCAATGGAATATTGTCAATGAAACTTCCGGCCTGAAAAATGGTAGTTTATTATCTAACACAATAAGAGAAATGTTTGCTTTATTTATAAGCGCAGATATGGTGACAGAAATATGCCAAGAAACGAACCGTCAATTGAGGCGTTTACCCTTGAATATGATTGAGCAATTATCCGAAGATGAATTATATGCTTTCATCGGTATAATGCTTGCTTCCGGCAGAAATCGCACCCGAAAACTAAGTTTGAATGAGTTGTGGACAAGTGAAAGTCCATTTTGTCAGCCGTTTTTCACGGCAGCTATGTCTCGAGACAGGTTCATAAATATTTATAGTCAGATCCGTTTTGATAATAGAGATACAAGACGAGAGAGATTTGAAGCTTCTTCAGACAAGCTAGAGCCAATTAAGTCGATTTTCAGTAAATTGGTAGATGCGTGTAAATCAAATTACTCTCCGTCGCTTGATATAACCGTGGATGAGCGTTTGGCGGCGTTTAGAGGTAAATGTCCATTTCGGGTATATATGAAGTCAAAGCCAGCCAGGTATGGCATCAAAATATGGATCGCTGCAGATGCTAAAACCGCATATATATGTAACATGCAAATATACAGCGGTATGATAAATAATAAAAGAGAAATAAATCAAGGCAATCGTGTCGTTATGGAATTGGTGGAACCTCAATATGGCACCAATAGAGGCATAACCATAGATAATTTTTTTACGTCAGTACCACTGGCGGACAATCTTTTATCTAAAAATCTGACCATAACTGGCACTCTTCGCAAAAATAAGAGGGAAATCCCTAAAGAGTTTTTGCCATCAAAAGAAAGGCCATTGTATAGTAGCCAGTTTGGTTTTACATCAAATAAAACACTTGTGTCATATGTGCCTCAGCAAAATAAAGCAGTTTTGCTGCTATCAACTCAATTCCTTGGAAATTAAATAAGCCAAACCGATACAAAAAAAACAGATATTATTTTACATTACAATAAAACCAAAGGTGCCGTTGACACAGGGGACAAAATGACCTCCGAGTATTCGTGTGTAAGGTCGACAATGGCCGTTTCGCTTGTTCATGGAAATGTTAGACATTGCTGCACTGAACACATATTTACTATGGATTCAAAAGTATCCGGAGTGGAAAAAAAATAATAGAAGTTAACGGAAATTATTCATAACACAGCTAGGTTTAGAGTTGGCTAAGCCCAATGTAATGAAAAGAAAAAACAGCACGGTCAAATTTCACAAACAACAACAAGATGCTTTCGAGACAGTTTTGTCATATTATCAAGAAACACCACCCGCAACTGCTGTTACGAATGATATTACAAGTGATTCAAGAAATGTACTAGTGTCCCGAGCACCGTCGAAAACTTGCAGATTTTGCCCATACAACACAAAAAAGAAGCACCATAGTTTGTCATATTTGTCAAAAATCTGTATGCAAAAGCCACAGAAAAGAAAAAAAAAATATTTCCTGCCACAATTGTGATGCAATTTAGATTAACAATTTTATATATTTGGTTTAAAATTTTTATTATTTTTAATTTCGCTGTATTGTTTTGTTCTTACATAATGTTGCTGTTATATTTAAATATAATGCATGTTTAATCTTTAATGTTTAGTTTCTCAATATAATATTTATTTTTACACATTTGTTTATTTCATTTAAAAAAAAAAATTAAGTTTGAAACCCCTGCAAGACTGGCAGCGTAAACACGCAAAGCTGTGTGCGTATAGTCCAGCGCCCATCAGTGGAATCAGCCGCCATTCGGTCACGGACCGTCGTTAGATAAGCACTTCTCGCACGTTTTTTTAGCATCTGCCGATGATTTTTTCATGTTTTCAGCTATTAAATTACAATTATTATCACTTTTGAGATAAAATATAATAAACATAAGCGATTGGCTATGAATATTCATATTTTTCCGATTTAAAATCGCTTATTTTAAGATGTGTATTGACTACACAGCACCGGAACGCGTGTATTTTTTTAGGACAGTAAGGGAAAGGTTAAATACATAATGAAATATTGTAAAATGTCAAATACATTGAATTTGACCGCGGCACACCTGTATCCGGCTCACGGCACACCAGTGTGCCACGGCACACCGGTTGCGGAGCACTGCCTTAGAGTACAGGAGTCAAATGGGGATTCCGTCCTTGTACGTGAGTTTTAATTGGAGATGTTCCGAGGAACTAGTGTCATTGATTCGTACAGTCGGAAAACATGCTGAATGCGCGCCCAACATTTTTATACGGTTGTAATTTGTCACATGAGAATGGGTCGTTCTTGAGTTCAACAGCTCGACTCTGGAATGATTTGCCAGTCTCTCGTGTTTCCATCCTCCTACGACATGGTACTTCTTACTTTTCTTTAAAAACCCTCAACACAGGATCTCCCAATATAAAATATGACTGATTTCCAAAATGTATCTATTCCAGAAGCACCGCAGAAGTCTGGAGTGGATAGAGTTGAAGAGGAGGCTGTAGCCTCTCTGGATCCAAAGAGTCCTGGTAGTATATCATGTCCAGTGTGCCGCCAGTTATTCTGGCCCCAGAAAGAACTGACTGAACATCTACAGCAACATGTGGGGGAATCCAACAGTTGCTTTGATTGTGGACAAAACTTCAAGCAAGTTTACTTTATTTTATGTCAGTACTCTCTCAAATTATCCCACAACTACTCGAATCAATAATCCGCCGTTATAATTTTACTACATAGTTGAAAGCACAAAATCAAGCGAAGGAATTTCCCTCAGGGTCTATGTCATATTTTGGGATGCTTGCAAAGGGTCTTCTTGATGGTATGAAGGATGGGTAGGAATCCAGCGGCAGTGCGTCCAGGAGTGACGGACGAATGAATCTATCCCTCCCACTGCGGTGCAAGGTGATGGATGAAGAGAGTCCGGCTGGAGAAGTCAAAGGATCTCCCGCCACGCAACTGATGGGCAGATGTATTCAGACAAACCTCACCCCATGAACAGTTACCGGCTGTAGCTTGCCACTTGGGGTGACCTATGGCAGAGGGGAAGTTATTGCCTGCTTCGTGAGTTGAATTCCTCATCACAATGACGACACAAGCAATATTTCCGCTTAGTGTGATGGTAGACAGCATTGGAAACAGCGAGTTTGTGCATTTGGAACTTTGGCTCAACAGCCGCTAAGTTTAATTGGAAATAACAGTTGTTGATGCCATTCGAGGTGTGTAAAATGTGAGTTACATTTTTGCAGGCAGGCAGCGAAACACACTTGCGCTGTACACGGAGTAGGTCAAAACTTCTGCTGTGACAAATGTGGGAAAGAATTTTTGAGGAAATCTCCACTGGTTTCTCATTTACGGTAAGTACATTTATGTCTTATGTAGAATACGTTTTTTGCAGCGGGTGCTTCTATAATGTATTCTTTTTGTAGTTTGGAGGCTGATAGTGATATTGATAGAAGGCTAATTGTAGGAAATTTTACTAACCTCCTGAACGCCAACGCATCCTCAACCCCTCAAGCCTTTGGCATATTGACCCTTATATTTTTTAAAGAAACTGTCAGAAGGTCGTGGAATTTGTGTGTATTTCCGCTTTGCCGTAAATTCCAAATAAATTAAATATTTCTGGGTGTATCCGGAAGGTGAGTACTGTTGTTGAAATACGCTTTCAAATTTTATTATTAGAAATTTATATAAATAAAAATGTGAATTTTCGTTTGTTCAAAATCTTAAATCTTCGAAAGTTCTTCACCTTTGAAATTTTGATACAACGTTGCATTCTAATCCGCTTGTGTTTTTACATACCTATATTATGTAGATGTCTCCTTTGACAGGTAAAAACATGCTATTTTGTCAGTAATAACAAAGTTGTTTAGTAATAACGTTCATTGTAGAAATGTATTTTATGCTTGTACAGCGCCCTTGAGGTGATTTTGCACAAAAACAGCTTTATAAAAATCTTCCAAATATTATTATTATTATTTTGTGACCTGCGGTAGGTAAAAAAATACTTGTTTTGAAAAACAGCGCCATCTTTTAAAAGCATCACACTCTTGTTTCTCTATCTGCACAGATAGACTGAGCCACAGCAACTAAAACTTTAAACAAAAAAATGTAATTCAAACGTAAAAAAAACTACAAAAATGGCTCACTTTTCGTTTTTTCATTTAAGCCCTGATCTAAAATTGGTGAAAACTAAAAAAGAAACTCATATTTTTTTAGACAATTTATTATAAACAATTCTTTTAACTCACTTTTAGTCATTTCATTTAAAAATAATTAATAAAGAATTTTATAGAGTTGTACATTTTAATTCCTCTGCGGTTAACTTATTGATTTGAATATGAAGCGTGGTGTTTTCTCTTTCTAACACCATTTAGAACATATGACAGTAAGGGAGACACAACAATTTCTATGAGACTATACGAGCTGTTCCTAAAGGCGAACAAATTAGCCTGAGAATACGTTTAATTAATCAATTCTCTGAATATAATTAACTATTCTGGGGAAAGTACAGATGGTAGATTATATATTACTTCTATTAATCTATTAACACATTATCTAGTAAAACGGTACAATTAACAAAAACGTAATTTTTCAAAAAATAAGTAAGTTATTACGGAAATAATGTCAGCCAGCTTACGGCGGATGATTGGAAATTTACTACCGGCTTTCCAAGGGTTAAAACTAACTAGGATACAATTCTTAAATTTCTGAAGAAATCGCACAGTCCTTTGCAATCATCAAAGTACACAACACTGGAGCTCGAGGGATCTTTTAGTACAGTAAGAGAAGGGTTAATGACATATATTAATATTATTGTTGATTATTTAATGATTTAGATGCCACTGTGCAGCCGCGGGCCTTCCCCCCTCCCGGTCCACTACTGCGTCGAGTGTGACCGCCACTACAAGTCGGCGTACATCTTGCGTCAGCACTTTCGCCGCACCACTCGATCCCAACCTCTACAGGTGAGTGCCGCCTAATACCAGAGTGAGCAGGCAGCATTCTGCCAATGCGCTCATATCTAGTTAAACCTCTCTCAGGATTATTACTTTGGTTTTGCGGACAACACAGCTATTACCCGTGGAGTCAGTTTGTTTGGTCTGAGAAATCCTTGTCTTCATTACTCTCATGGTGAGATATATGATCTAAACGGTGTTGGAAAGAGAAAACACAACAAAGCACATTAATAGCAGATTCGAGTGCCTGTCGTGCCCCTCGGTGCGGCGCTTCCGCAGCCCCGCTTTGCTCTCCCAGCACGCGCGCGCCGTGCATGAGCGCGTGGAACAGCTGACGTGCCACAGCTGCGGAGGTAACTATGCCACGCTGGACTCACTGCAGTCCCACGTCAAGAAGAAACACATGGGCTACAAACCGCCGCGCAACTGGGCGTGTACTTACTGCGATAAAAAATTTAGGGTGAGTTTTATAAATTACTAGCTGAATAGGCGTTGCTTGGGTTATGAACAGTGGCGGCTCGTGACTTTTGAATGTGATAGAGTGCAATGAGTGCGCCGCACGGATTTCCTGAAAATCTTCGTAAAAAACTTGAATTTTCGAAATATATAAAAATATATTTTCGGCAACAACATCAATGATGCCAATTTTTTGTAATATTAGCATTCTAGTACACCCAAAAGTCACGAGCCGCCACTGGTTATGAATGGTTTGAATTGTGAATACCTGACAACTGGGTGCTTTTGTGGCAATAAATAGTTGGTGGTGTAATGGTCGCTTTAGTTCCTCCCAAGCAGTTGATCGAGGAAAGATTCTAGGCCGTGGCAATTTTTTATTTAAACTTTTGTATTTTTAATTTTAATTTTGACTTTTATTTTTAAAAGTTGTGAGTCTGCACTATTTTTTATTTATTTTTTATATTAACTCCACACAGGAGGCCCTGAAGAAAATAATTTCCCTCAGGGCCTATGTCATCTTTGGGGATGCTGTGTGGAGGGTCTTTTTGTGGAGAGGAAGGAGTAAAACATGGGTCTTGAAGAGTCCCATGTTGTAGGAGGGAGGAAACACAGAGGCCGGCAGTTCGTTCCACAGCCGAGCTGTTGAACTTAAGAACGAATCGTAGAAGCGACCCGTTCTCATGTGACAAATGTCAACCGTGTACAAATGTTGGGCGCGCGTTTGGCGTGTATCCCGACTATGCACCGGTGCCGAAGGGATCAATGACGCTAGTTCCTCAGAGCATCTTCCATTGTAATACCGATAGAACAAGGACAGCATACCTACCTGACGCCTGTGCTCTAAAGATTGCAGTCCGCTTGTTAAGATTGGGGAATCTATCAAACGGACCGCCCGTTTTTGCACAGAGTCAAGGGTTTTTTTCAGGTATTTAGGGGCTCCGGACCAGAGATGGCTGCCAAATCCGACAGTAGGGCGCACTTGCGATTTGTACAGGGTCAGCAGTTGTGTACTATTAAAGTATCTGCGGGCCCTGTACAGTACGCCCAGCTTCTGAGAGGCCAGCTTTACTCTGGCTTCGATGGAGCCCCCGTACCTGAGCTGGTCACTTATAGTTACACCAAGCATATCAATGGAAGGCCTGTTCGGAAGATTGCTTCCGTTGAAGGAGACTAGATTATCATTTGGATCCCTTTTAGACGTAATCAGACAGGATTGGGTCTTTGAAACATTAAATTCGACGAGATTTATTTTTACCCCAGGAGGAAATACTCTCGAGATAACCGTCCATTCTCTGCTTCAAAGCCCTCCGAGCCGTTGGAGTTTGTGTGCCCTTTGGGGGCTTGTCAAACAAAAAGCTATCATGAACTGTACTGTCATCCGCGTAACAATGAATTGTCGCACATTGATGTGCAACAAAAACAAAGTCGAATCAACTATGATCCGTTTACTTAACACCTGTGACACCTAACAGTTAAGTTAAGGTCCTAACCTAACCTAACATATCCTGGCCTATTTTTTATCACATTCTCTTTTGTCAATGTTCTGTTTTATCCGATGACCGATTTTGGTCACATTTTTAAGTAATTTGATAGTAAAAAGTAAAAATTTAATAAGGTGAAAATAAAAATACTAATTTCAATGCAACACCGCCTTGGAGCAATTATAGTACATTTAGATGTGAGGCTATGATTGACGCATGAATTGACACTTATTATAGTACATTCAGATGTGAGGTTATGATTGACGCATGAATTGACACTAATTATAGTACATTTAGATGTGAGGTTATGATTGACGCATGAATTGACACTAATTATAGTACATTCAGATGTGAGGTTATGATTGACGCATGAATTGACATTTTATGTAATTGTAATTTGACAGGAAAAACAGTTTATTTTTATGGTTTTTTTAAGACAATTCCAAACTTTGAAAGATGCTGTATGCATATAATGCATCTGTGTGGGTTGTGTTTTCGTCTCAACATCGGTATGAATTTTTCAGAAGTTGGTTATGTTAATCTTTTGTAATGTTTTGTGCTTGCAGGCCCAGAACGTGCTGCAGAACCACATTAGAATCCACACTGGCGAGAAGCCGTTTGCGTGCCCGGTCTGCCACGACCGCTTCCGCCAGAAGGCTGCGCTTGATACGCACGTGCGCGCCGTGCACCTCAAGCTGGGCGCGCGCAGACGCAGGGTGCCAACACGAGGGTGGTATGCTCGAGAAGAACAGCACTGAAGACAAGCAGGAAGTGTAGTGTATCTGCCACTGGGATCCCATGTGTACTCCATTAGGAATACCTTCTTGTGTTCCTTGTCTTATTATGACATTGTATTGTTACCAAGTGTTGTGGCTGTGCAGTACTGGTGCAGTACTGGTGCAGTACTGGCGCAGTACTGGTGCAGTACTGGTGCAGTACTGGTATATTGATCATTCCTCCAATAAGAGTCATTTATTTCTTCCAGTCCCCAATTAATTTCACACAAAACTCAAAAAAAAATTTCACGTGTAACACGCATCAAATAATGCATTTCTTGCGCAGTATTAAAAAAAAAAAATGACAAAATGCGTGTTTTATTTTACTGTGTGAAGTTCAGGCGCAAGTATTAAAATGTTTTTCATTCATAATCTACAAAACAAAATCATAATTTCCAAAAAAGTGTATAAGTGATACAAGCGCTTTACAAAAGGCCGAGAAGATGTTAATGATGATGAGCGTCCTGGAGTTGCAACCACGTCAACAAACCAACAAAACATCCAAACAGTGAAGAAAATGGTTTTGGAAAATCGTTGAATCACTATTAGGGAAGTTGCAGAGGATGTTGGCATATCAATCGGCTCATGCCATGCAATGTACTCGGATGTTTTGTTATCCAGTGAACTTTGTAGGTTATGTTTGAATTCAGTTGCCCCACACCACTGACTCTATCCAAGGGATATAAGAAGACACGCGGGTGTAGATAGCAGGAATTCCGGCTGCACACGTATTCGGACCGTATGAAGTCACCCCCACCAGGTACTTCATGCAGTTGTTGTTCGGGTACGGAGCGAATATTGGACCACCGGAATCGCCCTGTAATATGAAAATATATTATTATACACTAATTGAGGTAAGGACGTGCTGGGCCCACATATCTGGACAACTTACATGCGTACATCTTCTGTGGAAATAGATCCTTCAGAAATACTTATCACACGCAACGCAAAACCACGCTTCCCATCCAACGCGCTGTCCTGTCAGTCTAACACAGTGAAATCCATAACTTTACAATATCTGATCGATGGCTTAACCGCGTAAGATTTTATATCAATTTCCCAAGCACAGTCGTGCTGTTGATAGCCAGACAGATTTTGATAAATCAATACCTCAATGAATTGACATTCTTAAATGTCAGACGGCAACATAAAGGCTAAAAATACTAATAAATTGGCAATTTAGAATTGAAAAAAATATCTTTAATTTACAATGGCTGTCGTGTGTACTTTTGGCACTAAAAATGAAATCAATTAATTCATGAGGTCTTTCGTCACAACTATGTAACAGCTTTTGTTTCTCGAAGCTGGAACAGAATCAATTGATCGCATCTCAGATGAATTAATTAAGTCTATAGATTGCGTATTTGATTTCTTTCAGTTCTAAAAGCCTAGTTAGTTCACCTCCATTCATTAATAAGTCTATTATTTTGCATAACAAACAACATTATCTTAAAAGTTGTGCATATTGACGGCTTGAAGGCCTTGTGCATCTGACTGTCGGAATCATATTCTGACAGTGCTCGCAAATATCGCTAACTGGCTTAGATGAGGGATTTTGTCAATATCGTATTGATATAGAGTTTAATAAATCTACCAAGATCGGCGTAGGATGTGTGAAAGAAAGATGGCGTTGGTGGGGAGCCTTCCAACCAATTTATTTATCCATTAAGGACATTTGCTGATCGTTTTGTTGTTAATGGGAGATAATTAACTAATAGTTTTAGTAAGATGTTACAAAGTGATTTGTAAAGTAAATTCCATTGCATATTGACAAGTGTGCACGTTGGCCTGGGAACGTAGTAATGCACATATTGCTCAGTGTTCCTTACCTTCAGTCAATAGAAACACTTTCTTCCCACAGAATATGCAAGTATCCGATACTCTACGATTGATTTAAGAGTCTTGGCGACTACCGCCATACATATACGCCGAGGTTCATACACAGTTGCTAACAATCTGTAAACTCGTCAACTTCAGATTTCATTATCGCAGACTAAAATGCATTAACTGCAATGCGAGTTGCCTGTAGACTGTCGGATATATTTATTAGTAAATCACTGAAAGATTATGTTGGCTTCTTCCCCTCAGCCTAAAAAAGGATATCTCTTGTTTCTTTGGTTTGTGGTCTTCACCAAAATAAATGAATTCCTTAAATGTAAAAGTAATTCTTCTTTGCATTTTTCTTCTTCTTTTGTGTGGTGGGGGGGTCAGAGGGGGACATCTAGGTCTGCGAGCTAGTCTAGGGCCTCAGGCGTCGCCATGTGAACCTCATCAATCCCGCCGGGGAATGAATGGAGCGGTCATTCGTTAACCACGTGGTCGGTGGTCGGCACAGCACCACATTCATACATCGCGGACTCTTTAAGGCCCCATCTGTGCATCATGTGGGCACAGCGGCGATTGGAGCACCTTAACCGATTGATGGCGGACCAGGTTTTGCGAGGCAATGAGAACCCAGGCTGTGTCTCGGTGGGGTCCTTTATGAGATGGGCATTTCTCACGTTGACCGTTTGCCACTCAAGTTTTCACTCAAAATCTTCTGGGGTGTGAGGTAATCGGAGGAGCCTGTCTCTCTTTCCGCCCAGAAGGGCTGTCGGGACTTCAAACGGCATGCCGGGTGGGAGACGACATCTTCGTGCAAAGGAATTGCGCTTTTTTGCAGCGCCTTCTTGTATTCCCTCAGTGTTGCAATTTCTCGCACAATTGTTTGCATAAATACATATGATATAAGAATTTATTTAAGAGGCGTGCATTCCATACAGGCAAATAAGCACTGCCTATCCAAGATTACTAACATTAAAAGTTCTAGCTACGAATCACAGCGCCAATTGCGCCTCTACGACCGCACTACTATATGCGACAAAAGTAGCAACTAATTATTCAAATGTGGACTGTTGATGTGTGTATTCGAAGAAATACTTGTTTTGGTTAGTGTAAAAAA
Source organism: Hesperophylax consimilis (assembly GCF_061612785.1). NCBI lineage: Eukaryota > Metazoa > Arthropoda > Insecta > Trichoptera > Limnephilidae > Hesperophylax > Hesperophylax consimilis. The sequence goes on from NC_142852.1 coordinate 14,372,658, forward strand.
GGCCATGCCTTTGTAGGAATGTAGCAATCAGTGCCATCTGTCAGTACCTCTATTAATTAGTACAATGTTTTATATATCCCGTAGAATTTGGTTTGTAAATATGAATAGTGAAGCGGTTATATTGATATTTGTATTAAGATGTTGAAGTAATAACAATTAATGTTTCTCCTAATGCCCTCCCCGATTAAATACTTTTCGTACGCCGCCGCTTACTATCAACTAGCAAAGAATAAAAAGGAAGAAGAAGATGTTACCTGACAGGTGTCCCCGCCACTTTCTCCCAAAGCACAGATTTGGGTCTGCTTTAACTCATCATAGGTATCTTCACACTCTTCTTTGGACACAATGTTCATTCGAAGTTTCTGTAGCCGGTTAGACTTGACACCACCTGGAAATAATCTTACTGTTGTCTTTAATTTATTAAAATAAATCTCCAAATACTTGAGTCGGGCCATGTGTCAGAATAACAAACGGGTACGCATGAGAAGCGAGGATTGTTTGAAGACCGAGTTATTTGGCAGTTTATCCTCTCCGCGTTCCCCTGCTAGAAACGGCTTGACGGTTAGTTTGTTAGGTTAGCGGTCAGGCCGACTGCTGTTGAAGCATCCACGAGAGTACAACATAACACCACATCTGTTTTTATTTTTATTAGGTTTATATTTCATTTTATTTGGTTTTTAACGCCCAGCGGGGCTTTTACACTGATTTTAAAAACAGAATATATCTAGGTAAGTTTTTAGATTCTCACGGCCAAAAGCATTTTTGTTGTTTGTTTTTGGGGTGTTATGCCGTGTTGCGCTAACTCCTTCTTTAGCCGACGTTTCGGACAGCGTTGCAGTGTCCATCATCAGGGCAGATCCGGTAGATCCGAAGATGATGGACACTGCAACGCTGTCCGAAACGTCGGCTAAAGAAAGAGTTAGCGCAACACGGCATAACACCCCAAAAACAAACAGCAAAAAAAAGAATATATCTAGTTCAAGGCATGATATAACAGTAAACTAATAAACTGAATATGAATAAATGGTTTAAGAATTATTTGTCTAATCGAGAGCTTACTGTCTGCATCAAAGGTCAACTGTCCTACAACTTTAAAGCTACAAGCGGCGTGCCCCAGGGCTCACATCTAGGACCCATTCTTTTTCACATATTTATAAATGAGGTTACAATGACGTTATGTTCGCAGATGATATGAAAATTTACCGAATTATTGACAATATAAATGACTGCTTATTAATACAATCAAATCTCATTAGCTTTTCTTATCGGTATATCCAAAATAAATTAACCCTTAATGTAAAAAAGTGTCAAGTCATGAGATTTTATAGAAAGAAAAACCCATTGATATATGAACCATCAAGTCTTAGGAAATTAGAAGTTTTAAATCAATATTTGACAACAAATTAACATTTATCTCCCACATTAACAATATAACCACCAAAGCGATGCAAATATTGGGTTTCATATTAAGAACTACAAAAGATTTCAAAAATTTATAAATATTGTATTCATCCATTGTCAGAAGCCATTGAGAATTCAACTCAAACATTTGGAATCCATTTTACAATATTCATTAAAAATCAATATCAATCAAACAGTGTTATTAAATGAAATTGATTCATCAAACTGACATAATTAATGTAATCAATTAGAATTCTGAGCTTAAAATTTACGTACCTAATAAATTTGTACTGAACTATTGTTGAGTGAAGTTTGTATAAAGAGGACAAAAAAGGTGTTTGTGGAAGAGTCCGTCTAGCATCTTTGGGAATGCTGGGTGGAGGGTGAATTGATCACTTACCGTCACTGGTTAGTCCCCAGCCAGTAGCAGTAAGATTTAACTGGTTGACATTTAGGTTCCTGTTTGTCCACAAGCAAGCCGGAAGGACAAATGTATTGAAACTGAAAATATAAAATAATTTTTATTATTTTTTTTGTTGTAAGCATTGAATAAAACATACTAATTTCGGTTGTCGGTGCATACTTGTATGCGTGAAGTGAATATTCCTGTGTAATGCATAAAATCATTCAAGTTCAATGAACTTTTAATTTTTTTAAATTTACAATCAATAAAGTGGAAGCCGTAGTTATTTAATTTTTTACTTTAAAAGTTTATTTCTTTTGTTTAAATGTTTGACTGATAATAATAATAATAATATTTGGCTAATTTATATAGCGCCATTTTCGTGAGAAATCACCTCAAGGGCGCTGTACAAATATATTTATTAAATAGTTAATAGGTACTAGAACTACTGACTTATCTATGTATGATACATCTACTATGAACATGGTGGTGACATGTCACCCTGATGCTCGTAAAGTTCTAATAGACAGCGGTTTGTGCTTTCTTGGATGGAATGCCTGTCGCACTCGCGATTACACAGGAGCCACTAGATGCTTCAAGTGCCAACAGTACGGTCACATCAGTAAGTCCTGCAAAAGAAACCTGTCGCCACTGCGCCGCTGTGGGACACACTTATGAGGATTGCCCCAAGAAGGCACTTCCCGCTGTCTGTGCAACATGTACCTGCTTTAAGAAACCTGCAGATCACTGATAGGGACTGTCCTGCCCAACTGGCTGCCATTAACATTCAAGTTAGAATTACCGATTATGGCTCTGGCTAATTTTACATATTTCTTCTTTTTAGGAACTACTTCTTCTTTTTTTATTTTTATTTTCATTTGTCTTGTTTTCAGGATTTTTCATGTGATTTACTGTTAACATTTTGTCCATGTATTTTATTTTCAGGAATAGCTACATGATTTGCTTTTCTCTTAGTCTTTTTTCTTAGTCTCTCCTTTTAATTTCATTAATGTATTTCAGGCTTGAACCGAACTGCGTTGTTTGTTTATTTTGTATTGTTTATGATTTTTGATTTCTTTTTGTTTGTCCCCATAAGGGGTTGGATCACGGACCTAGTCCCCGCATACGCTCACTGAAGCTCCGATAAGTTTGGGACTCTGCCAGACATCTGTGACACCCCTGAGGTTGGTTGTGGGTCAGAGGGAAGTCTGTGCGGACCTGGGCACCTTCCGTCCTGCCTCCGACCTCCTGACGCTTTTCTCCCCTAGGGTCTTTAGGGTTAATCCCTATCATCCCATTTACTCTCTTCTGGGCACCACCACGAGGTTGGCTTAGGGGCGCGGTATTTAGACCTGCATTTGTCTTCCCAACCACCACCAATCCATCCTCAGGACAGCCAGCTGCGAGGCTTTGAACCACCTTCCTTTTGTTTTCTCTTTATGCTTTCAGCTCTTCTGAATTTAGCGACTACACGATACTTTCTTTTTTTTCTACTATTATATACTTCTCTTCTCCTTTTTTATTTTTTAGGTTGCTGACATATCTGTAATTTATGCTCCCTTCTTTCTTTTCTAGTCCCGTCAAACGATTGCGAATTCCATGTTTTGTAATAATGTCCTGTTTTTTTCTTTTTCTATGCTTTATTAGTTATTTGTTTTTAGTTGAGAAGTATTATTTGATCATAACACCTACTGTAGTTACTTATCTGTAAGTGCTTGCATACCGCTTCCTAACACTGTATGCGGGGACATTGAAGGTCTAACTTCACATTTATATATTGTAGAGCCGTTTATTAAAAAAAAATAGATTCTTGCGAGAACTCCGAAGGGGTGACCATAAGTCACCTATACCGGGGTGGGACAGCGGTGGGTCACTTCAATACTGACTTATCTCTAAGACTAATATCTAGTGACTTACGACTAAGGCCTATAACTACTATCTTAACGACATATATACGAGTATTTACATATTAGCAAATTACAACTAAAATTAATATTAACAATCTAATCTTACTAACGCCAGAAGAAGAAGGAAGTTCTATTATATTAGGGTGTTTTTATTGTTAGCTGGATATATATGTTAAAGGAATGAAATTAATGAATAAAATCAATCGTCAATCTTAAACGCATTTAGATGATTCATCTGCCAACAATTAAACCGATTGATTTGTTATGTTCCCGCTGATATTGTCCATTGTCCATTGGCAGGCAAGTCAATAGAAAAATTGAATGAACGGAATCGCTAGATAATGTAACAATTACGGTATAAAAAGGTGAAAAAAAAAAAATTGGATAGAATGACGGATTTATGGAAATGAGAGTCTGAAAAAGTGAGTTTTTAGTTTGGATCTAAATTCTGTTGGGCTGGTTATGCATCTCAATTCCATAGGAAGTTTATTCCAAGCCCTAGGGCCGGATACTCCGAATGCACGATCACCAAACTTAGTGTTCGGATTTCGCTTAGGCTCTTTCAACCTTCCAATTGCAGATGATGTCGCTGATCTAAGAGTTGACTGCCGTAGACTAGTATTTTCCGGAATGCATAGCTCAGTAATAGACGGTGGCGCCATTTCGTTGATAGCTTTAAACATCATCCAGCATAGCTTGTACTGGATCCTTTCAGGACACTTCAGCCAGTGAAGATTTCGGAGGTGCTCCGAAATGTGCGAAAACTTGGGTACCCCGGTGATAAGCCTTGCTGCGGCGTTGAACACTGATTGTAGTTTATCAGTTTCGCATTTAGGAAGATTTGCATAAATGCCGTTGCAATAGTCAAGAAGTGATACTATATATGAGTTCACAAGTAATTAGGTAAGTCATTTAGTTTCCTCTGTGGTGCCATAATTTTTCAAGTTTACTGAAATTCAAAAGGTAAATTTCTTCTGTAGAAAGGCAATGATTATGTGGCAAATAATTTTTTTGTAATTAGCTTCACAAATCCTACAACTATAATATCCCGTGATTTAATAAATCTTATTTTCATCTAATAAAAAACATTAAATAACAGTGTTTATACCCTTATTAATAATTATATTAAATCAGTTCCAATTTTAAAAATTAAAATAATTTTCGGTTCGAAATATTTAATTATAGGACAGGATCGAAGGCAGGAATAGAAATTTGTTCAGAATATCACGAGGTATGGATAAAGACCGCATTGGCCAATGAACTCCCTGCCAATGTGTATTAAGGTGAGTGGTTGGAGGTACCTGGTGGATGAAGATGATATATACCTGACAGAATCCCTGAGTTGTATGAGGGTGATATCGTTGGTTTTCTTGCTGGGATTGTACTTAGGGTGGATGATGAACCTCTCAATGAGGACCTTATCACCATCGTCATCCATTATATTATAGGCACCAACTGTCACATGGTCTGGGCGGCTGTAATACATAACATACATATCTATATAATTCATATATTATAGTTAATAAAAACGGAATTTTACTATTGGATTATGGCGCTGGTTGAATAATTTTCGTTAATTTTGCGGGTGCGGTTAAAACAATAACATTAATAACACAGGATTAAAGGAAGGGGGTGGGAAATGCCACAGATTTACTGTGATGGATGCACGAGATGATGGTTTGCGGGTTTTACAAATATGGAAAGTTCACTGGCGGTGCGTGAGTATGATATTCGACTATCTGAGAAGTTTTTGTCAACAGGGACGCCTTTTCGTACACTGAGGTTCGTCTGTGGTTGTTAGAGGTTTCAGTAAATTGGATTTAGAATTGGAAGACATCTTTTAGGCAACTCAACTACGTATTAAACAAATTAATACTATGTAAGACGGTGCAACAGAGTGGAAGATACTACCAGTATCCCAGAGTGGAAGATACTACCAGTATCGCCCTGGTGTAAGACCACCATTCAGAATTGAAACGTTGCTCCAAATGGCTTTAGCTGTGTTTAGTGACTAGATCTGAATAGCCAGGTACTTCCCCACCTTCCTCTTTCCCTTCCCCACTTACCTTCAGCCTCACAACATCCCCCAATTGGGGATGCCATAGTCTCACTGGCTCCAGACGGGAGCAGTTGGGACTCTTGTGAGGTATTCACTATAAAAAAAAATTTAAAAAAAAAAAAAAAACAATTATGTTTATGTTTTTTTGTTAATAAATTTCTTGAAAAAAACTGTTAGTTCAGAGAACTGTAGACCTTGCATCCAAAAAATTAAGCATTTGAAATATATTCTATTAGGCTGCTGATAGAAAATTACCAGTCACTGAAAAGCGTTCCTTCGCACGCATAGTCCGCCTTAGCGCCTCAACTCCATCCTAGTGCCACCTCAGGAACGTATTAAAACTGCTCACCCTTTTCTCCTGTCTGTTAGGCAATGGGCTGCTGATAGAACGTACGAGTCACTGACCAGTGTTCCTCCGCACGAATAGTCCACTTCATTGCCCGAAGTCCGTCCTAGTGCCACCTTAGAAAAATATTTCATTAATTTAAAATGAATTATAATTTCAAACAAATCTTAATTTTGAATGAGGAACATCACGTGTCACTGTGTTCGTAATCTCCGAAACCGCCCAAACGATTGCATTGTATATGGTTGGTTTCAGCTTGAAATACAGGATAGTTTTGGACCCGAAAAGTGGCGCTATTGTCGAAATCTAAATTTGTTTTAAATTTTTTCTTCTTTTTCTCATCCAAAAATACATACAACCACAAATTTTACCTTCTCTACATAGAAGGTGGTCTGTGGCAGGACAACGTTTGCTCGGGCTCACTAGTACATATATTTGATGCGTAGGTATACAATTATGTTGAATATTTGGTCTGTCATTCATTCCAACAGTTTAATCCTAAAAAATTTTCGTTGAAGTTTTTAACAATACTACTTATATTTATACCAATATTGTTCGAATACTCACCATGTACGGGAACTCGCCTGGTTTAGCTCCTTTCCCCCCCACTATAAGACTTTCTTGACACGTCTTGGAATGACTTGCGTATTCGTTGCACTCTGAAATTAAAACATGAGTAAGCCTACTCCATACGCAGAGTTTGTTCCGAGAGATGTAAGCCAGCTTACTAACTGTAATCACTTATATAGTTAGTTAGTTAACTTACTTGATTCGCTGATTCGTGACATCTGTTGATTTTTTGGTTGTGGGCAGCAAACGATAGCCGTCCTGTCTAGAAATAAAAATATAAAATATATAGTCATTTGCATCCAGTTTGTATCGACAATAAAATCAACTCTATAGATTTTTTATCGATTACAGATTAATAGAGAAACCACTGTACATTGGTTAGAAAATAATTTGAAATAAGTATTTAAGAAAATAATGCATTTTAGTAGCGATTTCATAAAACAAAACGAACAATTTGACATCTTTTCTTCACGCATTGTTTTGACATAATAATTTAACACACGCCCCATTTTGCCTCGAATAAGTATTTGATTCACTTGATTGTGACATGTCTTCCACTGGCGTCCCCGACTCCTTCTATCGTTCACTTCCGCGTCATAATTTCTCCTTGCACCCCTTTATTCGTTCATCACAAACGACTGATCTTACAACAAATAATATTTGTCTTGTGTGTTCCTCGGGAGTCCCTGACTTGTTCTACCATTCACTTATTGTGGTAGCATAAAGTATTCCACATTGTTACTGTCAAAAAAACTACATTATAATGACTTCAATTTGAGTGTGTATCTCATTCCAGTGCCCAGACAATGCGTATTAATGAAACAAAGATACATGTCTTCATTGTTACAAACAAACTTCGACAAATATACCTTTATAAGACATATTTACAAGAATCATAAAACTTACCACTAAATCCACAATTGGTTGGGGCGATTCCATTTTCAATGTTTCGTTGGACCGAGGGACAGTTGTTGATCACTTTGCATGTTCCGGACACTCTCCCACGTTTGATGGTGCAATTATCACCCACTGAAATATTAATTAAATATATATTAAGTCATTGCCCTTTTCCTATTCGGGTTGGGGGATCCATCGCCTTGATAAGGCGCCTCCAGGCATCCCTTACCTTTCCTCGCACAGCCTCTGAAGTTATTTATTTAACTTTTTTAATTTTATTTTTTTGTGATTACCGCACAAGAGTCTCAACTTCTCCCAACCGTCTGGAGCCAGTAAGTCTATAGGTCCCCTAATTATTAAGATATGTTTTGGGGCTGAATGTAGTGGGGAGGGAAAGGAGATCGAAAGAGCAAGCTTGGGAAGCACCTACCTGGCTATTCATATTTGATTATCAAATACGGCTAAAGCCATTTCAATCAAAAGTTTCAATAATTTTGACTGATGGTCTTTCTCCAGGGTGATACTGATAGTATAGTTCACCGCGACCTCCGTATTCATAGCCAAGGATCGTAACCATTCAACATCAACGTGTAACAGTTTTAATAATGAAAATGGGTGAAACATGTTTTTATTACAACCGCCTGTTAATAAACATATCAAAGCCCATTGTCAATCTATCACATACAAGTTCAAAGTGTTTGAGCTGGAGTATTATTTAATAAGAGAAAACCCGGAGACACAGCTAAATTAATGATTTCAAAAAATTAAATCACTTTGTTCAGTTATATGTATAGGTCGCCTGGTTGCGGTTGCACTCTTACACTCTTGAGTTAATATTTCCATTGAACTGAAGAAGTTTGAGTGTAACTGAAACCGGTCGACATATATAACTCAAATAAAGTGCTTTAAAACAATGTAAAAGTTATATAATGTCAAGCCACAAAGTGTTTGCTTTCTTCGATAAAAATAATAATAATTATTGACTTACCTCTAGCAGAATGCACCAGCGTCACAACTAATGGCATTAATATCCAAACATATTTCAACCTGCAAAGCTGCATTGCACCTGTTATCGAAATTGTATGGTATTTATATGTTTTACTGCTTTCTTACAGATATTCTCACTTAAGTTAGAGCAATCCAGTTAGTAAAACTCAATTCATGCACAAGTAGGTCCTTACAAAAAATAAAATAACCTTCTCAGTCAAAGGATACACAATACTACAAAATATCCGAAATAATATTATGTTAAATAACCAGTCTGCTGATGGCTATTCATATGTAAATCTCACCGCTCTTGGCCTTTAGCGATGGTTGTCCAAATTTTATATTATTTTTAATTTCCTCAAACCGCTCAATTATTAAACCTGTAAATGTGGGATATACGATGAAATATAAATAGATTCATTGGCTTTATACCACAGTAAGCAATTTATATGTTTCCTTATTCACATTCAGAGGTAAGATTTTTGGAATGAGCGCTGCGGAATACAAAACCGAAATCTCCATCGCTCAAGGCATTTATTTTGTAAAAACCTTATCGCTAAAGTGGCACAAAGAGAGGCAAGAGACACAAGTGATACACTGGTCTCAAGTGATACACTAGTCTCAAGTGATACACTAGTCTCAAGCGATACACTAGGCTTTGACTATGACGTATGAATAAAAAGCATTTTGGGATAATTGGATTCAGTCAATAGTTTGTGTGTCGGTATTTAGTATTTAGTAATAATAATAATAATATATTTCACATAAAATTATACAATAAACCATGCGGAAAGTTTGACTAGCCAACTAGGAAAGGATCCTGTTTTAGGCCAGTATAATTGACATGTTTAGTTCAAATCATAATTTCATATTACATTGTATAATTATAAAACATATTATTTTATAGAAGGAAAAAAAGTGTTAAGATTGAATTCCTGTTAGAATCTTTAGTTAAATATACAATTTTGTACTTATAAGAATAAGCGAATAGAAAAAATAATATCTTAAAATACAAAATTAGTATCGAATGCTTTTGTTTAACAATAGATGCATGTTTGATTATTTAAATCGCTGGCAAAAATCGAGAATCAAAACATTCTTCAAGCGTGATAACAAAATATAATAATTAACATGAATGACGTGTCCCCAGCTTTAGGAGCCGGTAAAGAAACTCAAAAAGTTGCGACTCGAGAAGGATGCAGCAAATGATTAAAAACAAAATTGAATATTTATCTTAAGGAAGTGAATAAAAAGCGACATAAGACAATGGTTGATACCCAAATGTATTTTTTCCATTTCTTTGCTTAATTTTTTAATCCTAGTAAGATATTTTCCCTTGGAGCACTTTATGTAAAATAAAACCGATAAAGTAATTAAAAGCCAGATGGTAATAATAAAAAGACAGATCACCGCAGTAGTTTTAAGGCAGAACAATGGAAAGGGTAGAGTTATAAGTTTATAATCTAGTTGGGTGGTTAGAAAATAATCAAAAGCATAGATTGATAAAGAATAGACAATTGTGTTCGTTTTTGTATTGTATGGACTTTAACGAATTATGTATGAGTGTTTTTGCAATTATGTATATATATTTTTTATAGTGAGATTTTCTATTGATCAACATATCTTCACTTTTGACCCTCCCTAAATAAAGGAGCCAGTCGTTGATCATTTTGCCCAAAACATTTGTACTTTTCGTTTTCCAAGCATTGGGAATAAAATTAAATGATTTTGGTCCTAAGTACGAGAATTGCCGTTGCTCAATGGAAGTCGAGGTTTTTGTGGGGACTATTGGATTATTCCTTGAAAGTAGTGTACATATTGATATTTCTGCATTAAACTGATTCTGATATAATTGGATTTAAAGTTTCGATTCTGGGAAACAAACCAATGAATGTGTGTCTTCATAATTTGTACTCTCGTTTAGAGATGTGAATATGTTTAAAATCCCACCGTCTGGAGCCAGTGAGTCTATGACATCCCCTGCTGGAGTATGTTGTGAGGTGAAGATGGCTTTTCAGTTATTGTCACCAACCACGGCTAAAGCCATTTCAATCAACGGTTCAATTCTAAATGGTGAGATTTCTGAGATTACATTTCACCCTGAAACTTGCCGTAAATACACTTCAATGTTATTTTTATAAATTAATTGATATGAACCAGAAACCTCCGGATTTGTAATCGAGAGCCTTACCACTATTAAAGTTGGTACTTTAAAAAATGTAAATAATCAAGTAATACATTATTATTATGGATTAAAAAATCATTTTATTTCCTCAATTATTTTGCGTATATTTTCCTCATTGGAAAGGTTAAATTATTTTAAGGTTTGATTTTGTATTTTTTAAACTTATGAATATTTATGAATATTCTCGTGCGTCATTAACATTGAATTGAAAATTCATTTGCAGAATCATGACAACATAAACGCCCGGTTTTTTATTACGAAACTTTTATATTGATTATGGACCGGTTTTGTGCAAAATTGTGCTTGAAATTTGCTGAAATATACAGAGAAACTTAAAGATATTTGTTTAGATATTACTATTTCTTGGAATAACATTATGAATTATTTGGAGGTTATTATACATAGTAATGAGATGATTTTTGGGGAATATTGCTAGATTTTTCGTATATTTTTAAAAATCCCCAAAATGTGTTCATATTAATGTAGCATGGAAAATACCGTAACGAAGATATAAGCTGTCGAAATATTGATATTTGCAGCCAGCCAAAAACCGTGTGACTTCACTGTACATGACGTACAATGACTGGCGCAGCAGTACTGAAATTCTAATTATGAATTGTGTTTTTAGGTAAAGGTCGCAATCAGGGCTGGCTCTGTGCAGGCGCAATTGGAGCAGTTTGCTCCGGGTGCCGACTTGCCAGGGCGCCAAGGAGGCAAGGCACTGATAACAACAAACACCTTATACAGCGCCCTTGGAGTTTTTACATGGCTTTTATAATATGGTCACCAAACACGGTTAAAGCCATTTCAAGCAACGTTTCATGTCGATACTGAGAGTATCTGCTACTTCTGTTGCGCAAATATATAATAATATATTATTTTTATTTAATGAATTGTAAAATAACACTAATTATCAAATAAAATTTACTTGCGCACGCAGAGATTTTAACTCGCGACCTCCGGATTGCTAGTAGAGAGCCTTACCCCTCGACCAAGGAGGCCGTCAAAATGTAATGATTTATGTACAAAATTAATACACATTTTGTAATATTTACCAAAATGTAGTTGAAACAACTATGAGGAAAAATCCCACAAACTCCTGACTTAGTCGGCTTATAAACTGGTACTTGATTAAGTCAATACACTGCTCTTCTTAAAATATCAGCTCGCTCATAAATATAATATTGTTAACACGGCGTCCGGAAACTCGTATTCCAAGCGGGAATTGGTGGATCTACTTTTGGACTCGATTTGGTGGAAAAACTTTTTTTAATTGAGGTAAAATTAGAAAACCATCGGTTTGTTAATGTCTTTTATAATACGTCGTAGCTTAGACCCAGCTATTTGGTTTAATTTGGGTACCAACAATAATTTGGGAACCATTTATTGGATAACCAACACCCTGCCATAGGTAACCACAATGGCCGTTGACCCCAAGTGGTTCTGTACATATCGTCGAGGGAGATCTTTTGACCTCTCCAGCTGACCAGACTCCAGACTCTCTCTCGACCCATCGAGGGATGGATTCAAACGTCCGTCACTTCTGGACAAATTGATCCTCAGATTCCTTCCCACCCACTTATTCCTTTTTCATTCTCAGACCTTCCTCTCCTTCCTTTCTTTAAAAGGGCCCTCCGCGCAGCATCCCAAAAGATGACAGAGGCCCTGTGGGATTTTTTTCTTCAGGGCCTCCTGTGTTTAGCCAACGTAAAAAAAATGAGACACTTTTACAAATGTGGCGTCGCTTACGCTAGGCGGTTCGTTTTAAAACGAACACTCAGATGATGTGCTGAAAAGTTCCACAATGGACTACGCTATACACCTTTGCGAACTTTACTCTTGTGCGCAGGTTTTAGTTATTTTATGTGCGCTCTTCGGCGGTCAATATACGACTGATGTATTAGGTGATCCCTCCTGGTGCCGGTAGTAAGGTTGACCTCCAGCTCGCGGGATACATTCCATGTTAGGGCAAGTCTACCAATATACGACTGATGTATTAGGTGATCCCTCCTGGTGCCGGTAGTAAGGTTGACCTCCAGCTCGTGGGATACATTCCATGTTAGGGCAAGTCTACCAATATACGACTGATGTATTAGGTGATCCCTCCTGGAGCCGGTAGTAAGGTTGACCTCCAGCTCGTGGGATACATTCCATGTTAGGGCAAGTCTACCAATATACGACTGATGTATTAGGTTATCCCTCCTGGTGCCGGTAGTAAGGTTGACCTCCAGCTCGTGGGATACATTCCATGTTAGGGCAAGTCTACCAATATACGACTGATGTATTAGGTGATCCCTCCTGGTGCCGGTAGTAAGGTTGACCTCCAGCTCGTGGGATACATTCCATGTTAGGGCAAGTCTACCAATATACGACTGATGTATTAGGTTATCCCTCCTGGTGCCGGTAGTAAGGTTGACCTCCAGCTCGTGGGATACATTCCATGTTAGGGCAAGTCTACCAATATACGACTGATGTATTAGGTTATCCCTCCTGGTGCCGGTAGTAAGGTTGACCTCCAGCTCGTGGGATACATTCCATGTTAGGGCAAGTCTACCAATATACGACTGATGTATTAGGTTATCCCTCCTGGTGCCGGTAGTAAGGTTGACCTCCAGCTCGTGGGATACATTCCATGTTAGGGCAAGTCTACCAAAATACGACTAATGTATTAGGTTATCCCTCCTGGTGCCGGTAGTAAAGTTGACCTCCAGCTCGTGGGATACATTCCATGTTAGGGCAAGTCTACCAATATACGACTGATGTATTAGGTGATCCCTCCTGGTGCCGGTAGTAAGGTTGACCTTCAGCTCGTGGGATACATTCCATGTTAGGGCAAGTCTACCAATATACGACTGATGTATTAGGTTATCCCTCCTGGTGCCGGTAGTAAGGTTGACCTCCAGCTCGTGGGATACATTCCATGTTAGGGCAAGTCTACCAATATACGACTGATGTATTAGGTTATCCCTCCTGGTGCCGGTAGTAAGGTTGACCTCCAGCTCGTGGGATACATTCCATGTTAGGGCAAGTCTACCAATATACGACTGATGTATTAGGTTATCCCTCCTGGTGCCGGTAGTAAGGTTGACTTCCAGCTCGTGGGATACATTCCATGTTAGGGCAAGTCTACCAATATACGACTGATGTATTAGGTTATCCCTCCTGGTGCCGGTAGTAAGGTTGACCTCCAGCTCGTGGGATACATTCCATGTTAGGGCAAGTCTACCAATATACGACTGATGTATTAGGTTATCCCTCCTGGTGCCGGTAGTAAGGTTGACCTCCAGCTCGTGGGATACATTCCATGTTAGGGCAAGTCTACCAATATACGACTGATGTATTAGGTTATCCCTCCTGGTGCCGGTAGTAAGGTTGACCTCCAGCTCGTGGGATACATTCCATGTTAGGGCAAGTCTACCAATATACGACTGATGTATTAGGTTATCCCTCCTGGTGCCGGTAGTAAGGTTGACCTCCAGCTCGTGGGATACATTCCATGTTAGGGCAAGTCTACCAATATACGACTGATGTATTAGGTTATCCCTCCTGGTGCCGGTAGTAAGGTTGACCTCCAGCTCGTGGGATACATTCCATGTTAGGGCAAGTCTACCAATATACGACTGATGTATTAGGTTATCCCTCCTGGTGCCGGTAGTAAGGTTGACCTCCAGCTCGTGGAATACATTCCATGTTAGGGCAAGTCTACCAATATACGACTGATGTATTAGGTTATCCCGCCTGGTGCCGGTAGTAAGGTTGACCTCCAGCTTGTGGGATACATTCCATGTTAGGGCAAGTCTACCAATATACGACTGATGTATTAGGTTATCCCTCCTGGTGCCGGTAGTAAGGTTGACCTCCAGCTCGTGGGATACATTCCATGTTAGGGCAAGTCTACCAATATACGACTGATGTATTAGGTTATCCCTCCTGGTGCCGGTAGTAAGGTTGACCTCCAGCTCGTGGGATACATTCCATGTTAGGGCAAGTCTACCAATATACGACTGCTGTATTAGGTTATCCCTCCTGGTGCCGGTAGTAAGGTTGACCTCCAGCTCGTGGGATACATTCCATGTTAGGGCAAGTCTACCAATATACGACTGATGTATTAGGTTATCCCTCCTGGTGCCGGTAGTAAGGTTGACCTCCAGCTCGTGGGATACATTCCATGTTAGGGCAAGTCTACCAATATACGACTGATGTATTAGGTTATCCCTCCTGGTGCCGGTAGTAAGGTTGACCTCTAGCTCGTGGGATACATTCCATGTTGGGGCAAGTCTACCAATATACGACTGATGTATTAGGTTATCCCTCCTGGTGCCGGTAGTAAGGTTGACCTCCAGCTCGTGGGATACATTCCATGTTAGGGCAAGTCTACCAATATACGACTGATGTATTAGGTTATCCCTCCTGGTGCCGGTAGTAAGGTTGACCTCCAGCTCGTGGGATACATTCCATGTTAGGGCAATTCTACCAATATACGACTGATGTATTAGGTTATCCCTCCTGGTGCCGGTAGTAAGGTTGACCTCCAGCTCGTGGGATACATTCCATGTTAGGGCAAGTCTACCAATATACGACTGATGTATTAGGTTATCCCTCCTGGTGCCGGTAGTAAGGTTGACCTCCAGCTCGTGGGATACATTCCATGTTAGGGCAAGTCTACCAATATACGACTGATGTATTAGGTTATCCCTCCTGGTGCCGGTAGTAAGGTTGACCTCCAGCTCGTGGGATACATTCCATGTTAGGGCAAGTCTACCAATATACGACTGATGTATTAGGTTATCCCTCCTGGTGCCGGTAGTAAGGTTGACCTCCAGCTCGTGGGATACATTCCATGTTAGGGCAAGTCTACCAATATACGACTGATGTATTAGGTTATCCCTCCTGGTGCCGGTAGTAAGGTTGACCTCCAGCTCGTGGGATACATTCCATGTTAGGGCAAGTCTACCAAAATACGACTAATGTATTAGGTTATCCCTCCTGGTGCCGGTAGTAAAGTTGACCTCCAGCTCGTGGGATACATTCCATGTTAGGGCAAGTCTACCAATATACGACTGATGTATTAGGTTATCCCTCCTGGTGCCGGTAGTAAGGTTGACCTCCAGCTCGTGGGATACATTCCATGTTAGGGCAAGTCTACCAATATACGACTGATGTATTAGGTTATCCCTCCTGGTGCCGGTAGTAAGGTTGACCTCCAGCTCGTGGGATACATTCCATGTTAGGGCAAGTCTACCAATATACGACTGATGTATTAGGTGATCCCTCCTGGTGCCGGTAGTAAGGTTGACCTCTAGCTCGTGGGATACATTCCATGTTAGGGCAAGTCTACCAATATACGACTGATGTATTAGGTTATCCCTCCTGGTGCCGGTAGTAAGGTTGACCTCCAGCTCGTGGGATACATTCCATGTTAGGGCAAGTCTACCAATATACGACTGATGTATTAGGTTATCCCTCCTGGTGCCGGTAGTAAGGTTGACCTCCAGCTCGTGGGATACATTCCATGTTAGGGCAAGTCTACCAATATACGACTGATGTATTAGGTTATCCCTCCTGGTGCCGGTAGTAAGGTTGACCTCCAGCTCGTGGGATACATTCCATGTTAGGGCAAGTCTACCAATATACGACTGATGTATTAGGTGATCCCTCCTGGTGCCGGTAGTAAGGTTGACCTCCAGCTCGTGGGATACATTCCATGTTAGGGCAAGTCTACCAATATACGACTGATGTATTAGGTGATCCCTCCTGGTGCCGGTAGTAAGGTTGACCTCCAGCTCGTGGGATACATTCCATGTTAGGGCAAGTCTACCAATATACGACTGATGTATTAGGTGATCCCTCCTGGTGCCGGTAGTAAGGTTGACCTCCAGCTCGTGGGATACATTCCATGTTAGGGCAAGTCTACCAATATACGACTGATGTATTAGGTTATCCCTCCTGTTGCCGGTAGTAAGGTTGACCTCCAGCTCGTGGGATACATTCCATGTTAGGGCAAGTCTACCAATATACGACTGATGTATTAGGTGATCCCTCCTGGTGCCGGTAGTAAGGTTGACCTCCAGCTCGTGGGATACATTCCATGTTAGGGCAAGTCTACCAATATACGACTGATGTATTAGGTTATCCCTCCTGGTGCCGGTAGTAAGGTTGACCTCCAGCTCGTGGGATACATTCCATGTTAGGGCAAGTCTACCAATATACGACTGATGTATTAGGTTATCCCTCCTGGTGCCGGTAGTAAGGTTGACCTCCAGCTCGTGGGATACATTCCATGTTAGGGCAAGTCTACCAATATACGACTGATGTATTAGGTTATCCCTCCTGGTGCCGGTAGTAAGGTTGACCTCCAGCTCGTGGGATACATTCCATGTTAGGGCAAGTCTACCAATATACGACTGATGTATTAGGTTATCCCTCCTGGTGCCGGTAGTAAGGTTGACCTCCAGCTCGTGGAATACATTCCATGTTAGGGCAAGTCTACCAATATACGACTGATGTATTAGGTTATCCCGCCTGGTGCCGGTAGTAAGGTTGACCTCCAGCTTGTGGGATACATTCCATGTTAGGGCAAGTCTACCAATATACGACTGATGTATTAGGTTATCCCTCCTGGTGCCGGTAGTAAGGTTGACCTCCAGCTCGTGGGATACATTCCATGTTAGGGCAAGTCTACCAATATACGACTGATGTATTAGGTTATCCCTCCTGGTGCCGGTAGTAAGGTTGACCTCCAGCTCGTGGGATACATTCCATGTTAGGGCAAGTCTACCAATATACGACTGCTGTATTAGGTTATCCCTCCTGGTGCCGGTAGTAAGGTTGACCTCCAGCTCGTGGGATACATTCCATGTTAGGGCAAGTCTACCAATATACGACTGATGTATTAGGTTATCCCTCCTGGTGCCGGTAGTAAGGTTGACCTCCAGCTCGTGGGATACATTCCATGTTAGGGCAAGTCTACCAATATACGACTGATGTATTAGGTTATCCCTCCTGGTGCCGGTAGTAAGGTTGACCTCTAGCTCGTGGGATACATTCCATGTTGGGGCAAGTCTACCAATATACGACTGATGTATTAGGTTATCCCTCCTGGTGCCGGTAGTAAGGTTGACCTCCAGCTCGTGGGATACATTCCATGTTAGGGCAAGTCTACCAATATACGACTGATGTATTAGGTTATCCCTCCTGGTGCCGGTAGTAAGGTTGACCTCCAGCTCGTGGGATACATTCCATGTTAGGGCAATTCTACCAATATACGACTGATGTATTAGGTTATCCCTCCTGGTGCCGGTAGTAAGGTTGACCTCCAGCTCGTGGGATACATTCCATGTTAGGGCAAGTCTACCAATATACGACTGATGTATTAGGTTATCCCTCCTGGTGCCGGTAGTAAGGTTGACCTCCAGCTCGTGGGATACATTCCATGTTAGGGCAAGTCTACCAATATACGACTGATGTATTAGGTTATCCCTCCTGGTGCCGGTAGTAAGGTTGACCTCCAGCTCGTGGGATACATTCCATGTTAGGGCAAGTCTACCAATATACGACTGATGTATTAGGTTATCCCTCCTGGTGCCGGTAGTAAGGTTGACCTCCAGCTCGTGGGATACATTCCATGTTAGGGCAAGTCTACCAATATACGACTGATGTATTAGGTTATCCCTCCTGGTGCCGGTAGTAAGGTTGACCTCCAGCTCGTGGGATACATTCCATGTTAGGGCAAGTCTACCAAAATACGACTAATGTATTAGGTTATCCCTCCTGGTGCCGGTAGTAAAGTTGACCTCCAGCTCGTGGGATACATTCCATGTTAGGGCAAGTCTACCAATATACGACTGATGTATTAGGTTATCCCTCCTGGTGCCGGTAGTAAGGTTGACCTCCAGCTCGTGGGATACATTCCATGTTAGGGCAAGTCTACCAATATACGACTGATGTATTAGGTTATCCCTCCTGGTGCCGGTAGTAAGGTTGACCTCCAGCTCGTGGGATACATTCCATGTTAGGGCAAGTCTACCAATATACGACTGATGTATTAGGTGATCCCTCCTGGTGCCGGTAGTAAGGTTGACCTCTAGCTCGTGGGATACATTCCATGTTAGGGCAAGTCTACCAATATACGACTGATGTATTAGGTTATCCCTCCTGGTGCCGGTAGTAAGGTTGACCTCCAGCTCGTGGGATACATTCCATGTTAGGGCAAGTCTACCAATATACGACTGATGTATTAGGTTATCCCTCCTGGTGCCGGTAGTAAGGTTGACCTCCAGCTCGTGGGATACATTCCATGTTAGGGCAAGTCTACCAATATACGACTGATGTATTAGGTTATCCCTCCTGGTGCCGGTAGTAAGGTTGACCTCCAGCTCGTGGGATACATTCCATGTTAGGGCAAGTCTACCAATATACGACTGATGTATTAGGTGATCCCTCCTGGTGCCGGTAGTAAGGTTGACCTCCAGCTCGTGGGATACATTCCATGTTAGGGCAAGTCTACCAATATACGACTGATGTATTAGGTGATCCCTCCTGGTGCCGGTAGTAAGGTTGACCTCCAGCTCGTGGGATACATTCCATGTTAGGGCAAGTCTACCAATATACGACTGATGTATTAGGTGATCCCTCCTGGTGCCGGTAGTAAGGTTGACCTCCAGCTCGTGGGATACATTCCATGTTAGGGCAAGTCTACCAATATACGACTGATGTATTAGGTTATCCCTCCTGTTGCCGGTAGTAAGGTTGACCTCCAGCTCGTGGGATACATTCCATGTTAGGGCAAGTCTACCAATATACGACTGATGTATTAGGTGATCCCTCCTGGTGCCGGTAGTAAGGTTGACCTCCAGCTCGTGGGATACATTCCATGTTAGGGCAAGTCTACCAATATACGACTGATGTATTAGGTTATCCCTCCTGGTGCCGGTAGTAAGGTTGACCTCCAGCTCGTGGGATACATTCCATGTTAGGGCAAGTCTACCAATTTGGATGTCTGTGGTGGCGATTTACGTATTCTTAAAAAAACCTGTATTTTTATCAAATATTTTCGAAGACTGCGAATATTATGAATGAAACCGGTTCGGCAGGTTTCAGATATTATGTCTGGTTAAAACGTATTGGTTTTTAGTAGAGAGAAAATAATACTTCATTATTTCTTCAGGCATATTATTACTTATTCTAATTTTGATAAAGACCATAAATTTCTATTTTAATATTTTACTACTGGAATTTTCTTCACACAATCATTTTCAATACTGAAAATGACATTTAAATTAGAAACGAATTAGAGTTCATTGAACGTGTAGTTAGCGATGGGTGGTGTGAGTCTTCACTGACAAGAGGATTTCTCATTACAGGTGATTAAATCTAGGATTCGGTTTTTGGAATTTTTTATGTGATTATATTGTTTTAATTCGGAGTAATAAATTGTGTCAGTAAGTGAGGAACTAATTGTATTTAAGTTTCCAGGTGTTAAGTGTGAATCATGCATTTCCCATATTATGGTGGGAGAAAATATCATAAAACGTTGTTGGCAAGACAGGAGGTATGTATACAGCACAAATGGTGAGATTGAGAGAACTTACCGGAATAGATACGAAGATTTCTGCAATCTGATTTTTTCCAAGTCATCGAGACGGGAAGCTGAGAGCTCCTTGCGCACTGCTACTAGCACACCGCCTCCGTCCATCTTACCAGTCAGTATACGGTCCCTCTCTCGTCGGAACACCGTGTACCGTGAATCAATGAATTCGGCCGTATTTACACTTGCTACAAGCCATATTTCAACTAGAACTATAACACCATAGTTATTCGATGAAATATTAATAAGTAGATCCTGAGTTTTGGTCTTCATACCACCGCAGTTCTGGTAATAAACGGATATAGATGATGTCATTTTATTAGTGTAAGTGTGCCTATCGATTAATTCCACAATCACGAGAGCGGTACATCAATTAGGACGTATGAAGCATCAAAATTATATATGAAACAAAGATAACTTAGTGTAAAATATGTCAACATTGTAAGATGTTAATGAATATGCAAAAGATATGATAGTGCTATACGATTATAGAGGTATTGCGCTGTTAACAAAAATATTAAGTAATTTTCCAAGAAACAGACGAATGAACAAGGGTACAGGATAGTGTGAGAGAGTTGGCATCGACAGCAGCAGTAACGACTGTGTTGTAGAAGTCACATATTTTGTTGATCATGAGTGGTAATTTTGTTAAGGTCTCCCTCCCGACAAATGGTGACCACTCGATAGAGATCATTCCTTTTCGCCAGGATACTGTCATTCCGCACCCATGCGTATTTATAGCCGTTTTCTTTTCCGGCGGCACGTGTTTTTGCGAAGAGTATTTTATTTTTTATTTTCAGGTGTTCATTTACATAGAAGTTAGTGGAATGAGCGCCAAGTCCTATTAGGCCTGTTGTGAGGCGGCTAGTCCTTACCGCAGCGATGACATCAGCTGCTCCATTTCATCATGAGCGTCTCTGATTGATTCCATTTCCTGTCTTGGGCTGGCATTTTCTTCCTGGAGAACAGTTACACATCCCATCATTTTGGTGTACCGGTCCTTCCACTCATTTGACAGCGCGTCCAATTTTTGATGAATGGCGTCAACTGCGAGTTTACTTTGTCGTGAGCTGGACGACTATGTTACGTGGCCGGTTGGAGGGCGACGAGTGACCGCGAGCGACGCGGTGCACCGCCACCACAGCCCCACTCGGAACCGGGACGTCAATGATGGTCCCCATTTTCTCCAGTAATGTTAACAAATTTTCACCTTTTGCCTCGGGAATGCCGTGAATGTCCAGGTTACATTCTCTGCTACGCTGCTCCATTTCATCGTGAGCGTCTCTGATTGATTACATTTCCTGTCTTGGGCTGGCATTTTCTTCCTGGAGAACAGTAACACATCCCATAATTTTGGTGTACCGGTCCTTCCACACATTTAACAGCGCGTCCAATTTTTGATGAATGGTGTCAACTGCGAGTTTACTTTCAGTGCGCATTGTTTCGAGTTTCGAATCAAAGATGTTGATAAGGGAGTCTGTGTCAATGTTTATTATTGACTGGTGCGTTGCCAACGGTGAGTCCATGGGGCCAGATTCAGTCAATAGTGGTGATGATGGTGTTTTCTTCAGACAGCAAACCATTCTGCGAGATTTAGACATTTTGGTTATTTAATGTTTTTCCATCGCCAAAATGTGCAAACAAAAATAAAATATTTAATGCCGGTAGGATTCGAACTGAGGTTCTCCGAAACTCTACAAAGTACCTAATGGCGGGCGCTATCACCACTGGGATAAAAGCCGCATTTGTATTTGGGTAAAATATTTTAGTAAGAATCGTGTTAGCACTAGGATTTGGTGTATTTAGAACGGCTCAAAAAAAATATTTATACTATAATCGTATTTTTTTCTTGGAATCTTTGGGATTCTAACTTGGGTTCTTCCAATCTCGGTGCAGGTTAAGCGGGCGTTCTCACAACTGGGCTAAAATCCGCATGTGAGGTACCGTGAAATATGTGTTTTATGAATTGACTTAGCACAGGTATTATAATAAGTAAATGAATGTTTATTTCGGCGACAACACTAACTGTCACTTCACAGAACTTGAACTAATCACTTGAAATAAGATTAAGTACGACCGTTTAGACATAGCTAACGTAGCTAGTTCGCTTTACTGTTCAACAGGAAATCATTTACCGATACATTGATTGATTATTATGTATTCTAGACCTTGAATGAGGGTGATTTTTAAAGAGCGATTTATTGACGTGCTTTCTGTTTGAACGTTGGTGAAAAAAGCACGCATAATTGGGCATTTTTTTTATTTTTTTATTATACATTATACACTTTACAAATAAGGTGAAAAGTCCCGATAAACTGCTTTTTAGCAGTTTGTCTAACGGGTTCTTTACATTATAAATCTTATTATATTGAATTTACAGTTACATTTTTACAATTATATGTATAAAACAAAAAATATTTCAGAAATATAGCAAGAGTAAAATTATTGTAAACAAACATATCAATTTTAAAAGTCATTAGAATAAAATATCATTGTAAGCTAATACAAATGAATTTTTTTAGTAAGCCAAGTCTTCAGTAAGTTCACCAATTGTTTGTTTGGCATAGTTTTTAATTTCAGCAGGTAACATATTAAGATTGGGATAGGGCAGAATGGTGATTTGCTGGAAAACGGCTCTCTAAAACGGCTTAAAACTACCTTTCGTATGTCATTCTCAGACTTCATATTCTTTGTGACCAAATAATGAACTATTATTTTTCAGTCTGCCTATTTTTTTTGTAGTTGTTGTAGGCATTCGACCATAAAAAATAAAAACATTGATACACCATACAACCCACTTTTAAAACTTGGATCTATGATTATCGCGTTATTAACGGCTTTACACAATATTTTTAATTTAAAATGTATATAATACACACATCTGTAGAAGTACGGCCTCTTATTATCGTTATGCTATCTGTGGATATTAACAATTAAATAAATACTTCTTCTTGCACCAAATTTTCAACACATTTCACAGTTTTTTACTTATTCCGGGATGGAAGCCCCCGGTGATGGCGGTGAAACTATAGGCTCCCTGTTTTACGGCGTATATATTTCGAAAATGCCATAAAAAAGTTTCATTAATGGGTCTAAAAGTAGAATACCGACTCACTTAAAGAATTGCAATAATCTAAGGAAGCTACAAAAACAGTAAGTACTCTAAAATTATTGTTTTCATTACAAAACGACAGGTTGGTAACTTTGATCTGCTTTGAAATATATAAAATTATACTAATTTTATATACTGGTAACTCTGGTGAAAATCATCAAATCAAATTCTAGAATTTATTCTGTTAATAGTTTTCGTGAGATGAATGTTAAGGCAAGGAACAAGAAAAGTGTCCAGTCAAAGAGTTTCTTAACGCATAATTGCATACGAAAAAAAACTGTGAGTGCGCACGTGTTTTTTCAAATCTCTCTTCAGCCAGGAAACGAAAAAAAAAAATTCTCAGCTCTCATTCAGTATTTTCTCTTCAAAGAACACTGTTGATAACTTACATAGTTGCACTCGGAACAAGAAAAGGGTTTTTTTCTCCGCTCTGAGTCAGCATGTGTTCCAACAAATTTCCTATATGGGGGGGGGGTAAGGTGGCCTTTCCTAGAATCTGAATATGTGCACTTGGAAAATGAAAAAGATTTTTCCTCACTGTGAGTCAGCATGTGGCTCGTTAGGTCGCTCTTTCGAAAACATGCATAGTTGAACACGGAACATGAAAAAGGTTTTTCTCCACTGTGAGTTAGCATGTGGATCTTTAGTTGATCCTTTCGATAACACCCATAGTTGCACAGGGAACATGAAAAAGGTTTTTCTTCACTGTGAATCAGCATGTGTCTCTTTAGTTTATCCTGTCGATTACATGCATAGTCACACTCCAAACATGAAAGTACTTTTTCTCCACTGTGAGTCAGCACGTGCCTCTTCAGCTGACCCTTTTGACGACACGCATAGTTGCACACGGAACGTGAAAAAGGTTTTTCTTCATTGTGAGTCAGCTTGTGGCTCGTTAGGTCGCACTTTTGACAACATGCATAGTTGCACACGGAACATGAAAAAGGTTTTTCTACACTGTGAATCAGCATGTGTCTCTTTAGTTTATCCTGTCGATTACATGCATAGTCACACTCCAAACATGAAAGTACTTTTTCTCCACTGTGAGTCAGCATGTGGCTCGTTAGGTCGCACTTTCGATAGCATGCAAAGTTGCACACGGAACATAAAAAAGGTTTTTCTCCACTGTGAATCAGCATATGCCTCTTAAGTTTATCCTGTTGATTACATGCATAGTCACACTCCGAACATGAAAGTGCTTTTTCTCCACTGTAAGTCAGCATGTGCCTCTTCAGCTGACCCTTTTGACGACACGCATAGTTGCACACGGAACATGATAAAGGTTTTTCTCCACTGTGAATCAGCATGTGTCTCTTAAGTTTATCCTGTTGATTACATGTATAGTCACACTCCGAACATGAAAGTGCTTTTTCTCCACTGTGAGTCAGCATGTGCCTCTTCAGCTGACCCTTTTGACGACACGCATAGTTGCACACCAAACATGAAAAAGGTTTTTCTCCACTGTGAGTCAGCATGTGTGTCTTCAGGTTACCCCGATGATAACTTGTAAAGTCGCACTCCAAACATGAAAGAGGTTTTTTTCCACTGTGAGTCAGCATGTGCCTCTTCAGCTCACCCTTTCGACAGCACGCATATTTGCACACGGAACACGAAGAAGGTTTTTCTTTACTGTGAGTCAGCATGTGGCTCATTAGGCCGCATTTTCGATAACATGCAAAGTTGCACACGGAACATGAAAAAGGTTTTTCTCCACTGTGAATCAGCATGTGTCTCTTAAGTGTATCCTGTTGATTACATGCATAGTCACACTCCGAACATGAAAGTGTTTTTTTTCCACTGTGAGTCAGCATGTGCCTCTTCAGCTGACTCTTTTGACGACACGCATAGTTGCACACCAAACATGAAAAAGGTTTTTCTCCCCGGTGAATCTGCATGTGTACGTTTGAATTTCGCTTTTGAAAATTCATGGCAAAATTTGTCTTAGGAGACAAGGAGTAGTTGTGGTTGAGAGGAGTGAATCTTTTTTCCACAAAATGCGTCCGAAGATCTGTCAACAAATTTGAAAAATAACATGGATGGAAATGATTCAGTTAAACTTAGAGTAAATAAGCGAAGTAAGTTCGTAGAAACGTTAAAAAAAATAGGAAATAACCAATTTTCCAAGTTTACGATGAATATTGGTTTTACCTGCTTCCTTGGTACTTCTTCCAAAGCGTTCCAAGCATTCCTCTTTAACATCCGGCAGGTCTATGTCAATTTTCATATAAGTAAGCGCCGCTTTATCTTGTCGGGGTTCAAGATCCGCGTTTATGGTTACTGTTTCCACATTAATGCTTCCTGGAATAAAAAAGGAGAATAAATATAATGTATCTTTGAATGGCCAGCCATGAAACAAACGGCGCCAGGCGCGAGTTTAATTTTGGCTGCCCTTACAGTATTAATTAGTATACACCAAGGGTGGATATCAATGTAATCAATAAAATTATGATTTTTGGTTTTTTGTAGCACGGTAATTATCAAAAATAATATCAAGGGCGATGTGTTAAGTTGAGTATTCGACGCACGAAGCAAACTGCTCCAATTGCGTCCACATAAGGCTAGCCATGTATCTTCGTACCATTGATGTAAAACGAAACATTTTTTAATTAAAAAAAAACTAAAAACTATTTTTTAACGAATAAAGATACCATAAAAGCTGGAATTTGGATGAAAGTTTTAAAGGTCAATATCAGATAAAAATGACAACAGACGTCCACTTGAGGGACAGATTCAACAAGAAAGAAAAACCCTGCTCTAGAGCACCTTAAGTAGGGAATTGTAAGTCAATGGGATAGTGTTTTCTAAATCAATATTTATGAATTTTCAACGTTTAAAAAATATGTGTTATTTACATCATGTTCCAATAAAATCAGGGGAAAAAAGAGTAACCGACATTTTATTGTGAATAGTATAATAATGTTTAAATAGTGCTGTATTTTGGTAGTTTCCGGAAAGGACGCATTTAAGGGTAAATATCCAATACACTTTTTGTATTATAAGAGAGGATGAAACAAGTATGTGTCCTGTTTGCACGACATTTCAAAACAGACATGGATTCCGGATATCCGTATTTAAAGTTCTATATTTTACACGTATGCAATGCAACTACTCTCCGCATATTGCAAAAATTCCGTAGTGACAGCTGGGAGGTCGAAATCTAAATCCGAAAATACAATTTCACCTCCACCTTCTTCCTGGAGCCCTGGTTCCGTCTTGATGGATATAGTATTTGGCTTCAGTAGATCCATGGTCTGCTTTGGTAGGGTTTGGTTATTAGTTTAACCCTGAAACAGAACAAAGTTGTAACGAAATTCAGTTTTTAAAATTTGGCTTCTCAAGTAGTAACAAAAATACACATTAGAAATCCTTGAAGTTATGACAAAGGTTGAGAGTAACGTCGTTTATCTTGGGAAAACTCTTTATTTATTTACCGTCTATTTGTCTATCGCCATTTCGTTGTCATAAATCTGTAAGTAAACAACTTTAATCCGTGTATTTGTTATCATTTTAATAAATGCATTTGAAATACTAAACTTATAATAGGTTGATGCAAAATTTACAGTATAAAACATTCTGCTGTAACAAAACGCCTAATGATTCACTAACTGAACTCGAAGAACGGCCGCTACCAAAACGAATAGCAATGAATTCAAGTATAATTTCTTACGAATAATCCTCAAATGCATGGTATAATAAGTTTAACAGGGCGGGAACTGTAGAAACAGGAAGAAAAATTGTCGGAGAAGAGAGCACTTGTCAAAAAATATATAGGTTAAGCATAGACAAGAATGAAGTCATAGACAATAATTAAATTTTCATGAACCTAGCCTTTTAACCCATTACCTCCATGATTTTATTTTTATTTTTATAAACTTGAATCATCATTATAACCCGATAGTATAGACTTAAAGCAGAGCCCAAAATCAGTTTTAGAATTTTCCGCCCGCCCACCCTCTCACCGGAGTGTCTAGAAAATTGATGCCTAAACGCAACGCTTGGAGGTAACCCCCCTAAGCAAAATTTACGTCAAGTATGGGTAAAATGCAGGAAACTGTATGATTTATATTGATAATTTAAAATAAATAATTGCCATTGTTTATAATTCAATGAAAATACAATTTTTTAATGGAAAATACACAAAATAACAAAAAATTCAATATTAGAAAAAACCTTCTAGAATGAGGAAAACTAACCAAATCTAACCAAAATATTCTCTAAGTGATACCGTTCGAAGCATTGGAGGGACCCACCACTTTCCCGTCCCGGTATAGATGACTTATTGTCACCCCTTCGGGGCTCTCGCAAGGAAGCTAATTTTTTGGTATAAATGACTACAATTTCATGAATAAGGACTCTAGACCTCCAATGTCCCCGCATACATGGTTAGGTGGCGGTATGCAATCGCCAAACATATACAAGAGGGGAATAATAGTAAAAATTTTAAATATATAATGATGAGCTGGTGGAACAGGTAACTGAAAAGTGATGTACATGTTCGGCCGGCACTGCGTCTCCTAAATTAACAAAAGAAATATACATGTATGTTAATGGTCTGAAGCTGGGATAACAGTAAATGGAGAAGCTGCATCCCTCAGTGCTAGGCTGTCCCCGGGGCGCGGAGCGGAAATCCGATCGAAGTTACTAGGCCTTTTTACCGCGTCCTTAAGCTGGGTACTCGGTGGTGCCTTGAAGACAGTAAGCGGGAAAGGGGGACAACCCAAGATCCCAAGGAGAAAAGCGTCGAGTTCCAGAGGCAGGACGGAAGGTCGTGGGGCTTCGTTCCCTCTTTCTTCAGTTCCGCCCGTGATCCAGGGGGTGGCGCTGGCAAGGAGAGTCAGCCCCCCCTGTCTGTACGTCGCCTGAACGTATGTGGGGACGGGTCTTGACCAACCCCTTTTGGGGATTAGGACGATACATTACAGACAAGGAGTTCAGTTCTGGTCTAAAAGGGTGAAAGCAGAAAATTTATTGTGATGCAATAATTCAACACCAGAAAAAAATTAAAATAAATAAAATGTGCATGATCGTTAAAAAAAAGAGAAAAGTCTGTAGTCTCAGGAGCCATTAATACAAGAGGTAGAGCTAGTGGAAAAAAAAGGAAAGAAGAAACAAAAAAAGGAATAAGGAGCTGAAGAACATACATATTGAGATGAAAGGCAAAAACATATTAAGAAAGAAGAATCAAAAAAAGGAATAAGGAGCTGAAGAACATACATATTGAGATGAAAGGCAAAAACATATTGAAAGAAGAATCAAAAAAAGGAATAAGGAGCTGAAGAACATACATATTGAGATGAAAGGCAAAATTAAATATGTTTATTTTTTTTTACTTCTATATTATGTTTTACTTTTTATTACTACAACATATGGTTTTATTGTAATTAATAGTATTATGACTACCACAACACGGGCCTAAGCCTAGTGTGGGAGTTATTAAGTACACACAAATTGTAATACATAAAGTTCACTGAATAATAAAAAAAAATAAAAATAAAATGTTTGAAGAGCTCGGAAGTGTCTGATTCGCTGTGGTTCGGTGAGCGGTATAGACATGCGTAAAATCTTGCCGTACTGGCAAGATTGACGCGCACCCACATTACGTCGAATCTGGAGTTTTCCAGACTCAATAGTCGTACACAGTTGACGTCAGCTCGACTCTAGAGGCAGACTCTTCCTTTGAGTCGGAACTTGCTTGCAAGGGTAAAGCCCGGGCAGTCCAGATAGGAGGAGTCTGGCGGCTCGGCTATCTGAGTTTCGGATAGGAAAAGAAAGTTGAGACGTTGGGACAAAAGATGGTGATGAACAGAATTTAAATTAGTGTGCAGACCGCGAATGTTGTCAAAATTTTCCAACAGTTTTGGCCCGCACCGGGGACGCCTACTACTCGCCGCTGTAATAATGTTAAGTTTGTTTTTATGTATATTCATGATTTGAATTTTTTTTTAAGGGTATGAGGTGAAAGGAAGGTCTGGAAAGGAAAGGTATGAGGGGTGGGTAGGAATCTGAGGTTCAGGCTGTCCAGGAGTGATGGGCGTTTGGTTCCAGCCCACCCACTGCGGTGCTAGGCGATAGGCTGGGAGAGTCCGGCTGGAGAACGCATCCAATGCGCCCCAAACGCTGCTGCTGGGTCCCCTCCGGTCACGAACCGGCACAACAGCAGTGCCAGGGTTTTTTCGCTCGCTGATGGGATAGCCCACCCTTAGTCGTGAGCCTGAGGGTCGGGCCCCTGTACTATCGAGCGGCCCGGACAGCGGTAACTGGTTGTAAAGGGTCTCCCTCAACCAGCATCTCCCAACCGGCCCGCCACGCAGAAGGTGGGCCGACGCACCCGCCACCAATACCCGGGCAAACCTTAACCCATGAACCCGGGCACCCCTGCTTAGTCACCAAACGTAGCGAACCACTTGGGGTGACCTGTGGCAGAGGTGTTGGTCATCCAATAAATGGTTCCCAGGGCGGCGGTACCCATTCCCGTCAACCATATTATAAATGTATGGAAGTGATGGCTATGGGGCTGTAGTTAGAAGGGTCGGAGCGGTCCCCCTTTTTTGGGATTGGGTGGACGATTGCCTTTTCCCAAAGATCTGGCACCTTTCCACCTTTGAGAGAGAGCCTAAATAATTTCGCGAGCACTGGAGTCATTTCTGCAGAACACCTCTTGAGGACCAAGGCAGGTATTCCGTCCGGCCCACTGGCTTTGTCGACTTTCAGCTCGTTCAAGACTCGGAGAACCTCTCTGTTCCGCATCTTCGGATCCTCCATTTGAAAACGGCAGTGCGGAATGGAAGGGGGAGTCTCTCCGTTATCTTGAAGAGTTGAGTTTTCCGCGAAAATTTTGCGTAATAATTCAGCTTTCTCGCGGGCCGAGTTAGCCAGCCGACCATCAGGCTTGGTCAGAGGTGGGAAAGTGGTTCTGCAGAAATTTCTTCCGATCGAGCTAGCGAGTGACTAGAAAGTACGGCTACCAGTGGGGCAGTCAGCCAGCTTTTTCGCAATTCTCTGGTCGTGATCGCTCTTAGCTCTATTTAGAAGTCTCTTACAATCCCTTGCCCGTTTTCGGTATTCCGAAAGGTTATTTATGGAGCTAATCTTCCGAAGTGCATTAAAAGCCGTATTTTTGAGTCTGACAGTTTCAGCACAGCGATGGTCAAGCCACGGTTTTGTGCCCGCTCCAGAGGATTTGACGGAGAAGGGAATGTAGCAATCCATTGCTGATGTGATTACTTCTTCTATCTCACGTGCAAAAATTGATGGATCCTCGGAGCTAAAGCATACAGTACTCCAAGGAAAGGCGCCGAAGAAAGACCGCATGCCGTCCTATTTTGCTGCCCTGTAGTGCCATACCTTCCTCTTTACATGTTTGTCAGGTTGACGGTTCATGGAGGATGGTACAGAGGTGGTAATCAGGCAGTGGTCAGAGGATCCTAAGGGCGCTGTCACCTCCACTCTGTACCCGAGTGGCTCACTAGTGAGAAACAGATCGAGTAGGTTGGCTCGATGTGATGGGATGTCTGGTATTCTGGTCGGAGATTCTATGAGTTGGCTTAGTCCATGGACAAGAGCAAAGGATTCCGTTGATCTACCGGCAGAGTTCGTTGGGCCCGAGAACTTCAGCCATTGTTCATTATGAACATTGAAGTCCTCCAGGATTACAAACTCGGCCGATGGGTAACGGGGAAAGAGAATACCTACAGTGTCACTCAAGTATTTAAACAGCTCAACAGTGTCTGATTCGGCAAAGTTTGGTGAGCGATATAGGCACGCATAAATTCTCATCATACCGGTGAGATCCACACGTACCCACACACTTCGTGTTTTGCGCTCTCGATATTTGCGAGACGAGCGCAGCTGATGTCAGCACGGCTGTAAAGGCAGACACCTCCTTTTGGCTTGAAAAGGCTTTCCAGATGATATCCTGGGCAGGAGGTATCAGGGAGCTCGGCAATCTGTGTTTCCGTAAGGAAGAGGAGATGGGGATTTTGTGAGAGAAGGTAATGGTGGATGGGAGTTAGGTTGGTGTGCAGACCGCGAATGTTAGCGAAATTCACCTTCATCCTCGGTCCACACTGAGGACTCCTACTGTTCGCTGTCGCTGAGTTTATATTAATTGCAGTGGCGGATCCAGGGGGGGGGGTCACGGTGGTCATGACCCCCCCCTGGGCCCCAGCCCAGGGGGGTTCATGACTACCTAGGTCCTGGGCCCATCCAGGACCTAGGTGGACCACTAATTAAAATTTGTTAAACATAATGTTTTTATATATTTTTTGTCACAATATAAATTTTATTTAAGTACTTTCAATATTTAATTAATTTAATATAATACTTTGTTTGACGGCAAACGCATTATTCGGGAACGAACGCATCGAAAATTCGAATGTTACCGCGTCACCGCGCACCGCCACCGGCGCGCGCTTCGGCCGCCACCTTTCATATTATTATGACACATTTCGTGTAACCACGTGTGACGCTTGCGCGCGCTTTATTTCGACTAACGTCTAGCGTCTAGCAAAACCTAACCTCAATCGGAACGACTAAACTTTATTAATAAAGTGTTTACTTTTATTTGTTTACTAAGTTAAAAAAAATAAGTTCCAATATAAGTAATAGTGTTCTTAAAAATTGTTGCTGCAAATTCAATTCATTACAAGAAATGGTAAGTAATCTAATCAGTTTCTTCATTATGCCAGTGTATGTGTGTTTAAACTCAAATGTTATTTGTTAATGTTCTAAGGCTGGGGTTAGACTCGTAAGTTTTTTTCCTGTAAATCGCTCTTGAAGGCGAGTTTGGCCAAATTCCCAATGTAAACGACACCAAAAGTCACTTAACGTAATTTTAGTAAGTTACAGAACTTATTCTTTCGGAAGTTTTTTGACAGGTCTGGACAGGTCTAACGCGCCCGCGCGAATTACCAGCCTTCCTATACTTCCTAAAGCAATTCTTAAGGCGAGACACAACCTCGTTCATCGAGGTTTTGCCCAAGGCTAACATTTTAATTTATTTCGGCGAAATTATAATTAAATTTAAAAAAAATAAAATTATGCCGCACGAGGGATGCAAGTTATTTATATTTTAGATTAATAAAACAATACCTTACAATTAATATATTTTACGTTCAACGATTTTAAAACTTTATAACCCGTGTATAACTATAAAGTTAGCGGACTTAGCGGTAAGTACCAGATTTTAGTTTCGGGAGAAGAAGTAAACGAAAAATTGATTTTGTTATTTAAGATGAAGCTATACGTTTTTTTATTTTTTTATTTTTTTATTTAGTGACTTTATTACATTTTTTTAAACATTTTTATAAGAATTATATATATTTATATGATTAATTGATAAAGATTTTTATAGTCCTCCTCACTAGGAGATCCTGTGCTGAGGGGGACTAGGTTTTGAATAATTTTTCAGCGACTTCTATGGTTCGACTTCATGTTTTGGGTAAGGTTTTCCAGAAACTTCTACGACGATGTTTTTAATAGGCTAGTGAGTTCTTTTTCCGGTAGTTCCTTAAGCCAAGATTTAATGTCCTTAATGTAGTGATTTTTGGTTTTAATTTGTTTGATACTAAGTGGGAGTTTGTTATATACCTTTATTGCTAAAAAATTAGAACTTTTTTGTCCAAAGGTAGAGTTACACTTTGGTATATTTTGTATCTCTGTTTCTTTGGCTCTGGTTTTATAAGTATGTGAGGTGTTTACTTCTGAATTAGTTTTGAGGTGGTGTACCTGAATGTTTTTGGCATAGATTTTCTGTATACTTGGAACGTCAAAATGCTTAAAAATTTCTGTTGTTGACGTCCTTATGGGGACCTTTAGTATGGTGTATGTAAATTTGATAAAAATGGTGGTGCAATGTACCTAGTTTTTTAAAAGTATGTATTAGTTACATTTTGTTAATATATATATTTAAATATAATATGTATATATATATATATATATATATATATACTTATACTATATACTTCATATATATATATGTATATATATATATGAAGTGTTTTTTGGTATGGTTATATATATGAAATGTTTTTTGGTATAGTTCAGTTGATTCTGTTTTAGTCTGTGTTTGATTTCAGTAAATTTTCTATTTCAGATCTTCCTATGTTAAGTATCCAGCTTTTTATTTCAGATTTAAATGTTAAAGTGTTGAGGTTTTTGAGTGTGAGTGGTATTTTGTTGTAGAGTTTAATACTATGATATAAGAAGCTTTTTTGCCCAAAAGTTGTATTAGTAATTATTTGTTGGATAAGTTTTTGATCATGAGATCTAGTGTTTCTATTGTACGTGTTTGTTGTTATTTCTTGTATTTTGTGCTTATGAATGTAAATGAGTATAGTTTTAGAATATAGTTGTTTAATTGACATGATGTTAAGATTGGTGAAGATTTCGTTAGTGCTAGTTCTTACAGGAACTTTCAGTATAATTTTCATTATGGCTTTTTGAGATTTAATAAGTGGATTTAGTATGTTTTTATTTGCAATGCCCCATCCGATAATACCGTATTCTAACAGTGATTGGCAGAGAGCCATGTAGATTTTGATTAAGTCTTTTTTAATGAGCACATTCCTGATAGTTTTGAAAAAATAACTTAGTTTTTTAATTTTATTATCTAAATAGCTAATGTGATTGGTCCATTTTAAATTTCCATCTATTTTTAGACCTAGATACGTTATATAGTCAACGTTTTCTAATGAGGGACAATTACAATGCTCATTTAAGTGATGCGGGCTATGAATTTTCAAGTTAAGGTTTCCTTCAGAGTTTTTTTTATTTTGAAAGTGATGAATTTGGTTTTATTAGCATTTAGTGTAAGTGAATAGTAGTCTAGCCATTTTTTAATCCTGTTTAGTGTGTCTTCTGCTTTCTTAAATGTTTCTGTCCAATTATTCCCATTTATAAGGAGAACAGTATCATCCGCAAAACTGATGATTTCTCCGTCACATTCTATGTGGCATAGATCATTAATGTAAATTAGGAACAGAATCGGACCCAGAATACTTCCTTGAGGCACCCCGCATTTGACATCAATACACTCACTGGTTATGTTGTTAAGTTTCACAGTTTGCTTTCTATTTCCCATGTAGCTTTTAAAGAATATCAGTTCATTATCAGTGATCCCTATGTTAACTAGTTTTTCAAGAAGATGTGAGTGATTTATTGTGTCGAAGGCTTTAGAAAAGTCGAAAAATACTCCAATGCATTTTTTATGTGAATCTAGAGAATTTTTAATATATTCAATTACTAAAGCTATGGCGTTGGATGTTCCTAGATTTTTTCTGAAACCAAATTGTTTTGGTGATAATAGTTTATTTTTATTCTAGGTAATCGATGAGTTGAGTTTTAACTGTTATTTCTAAGATTTTAGATAATGTGTTCAGAATTGTGATTGGTCTGTAGTTATTGATATCTGTACGATTTCCTGATTTAAAGATTGGTGTAATAGTCCCTATTTTGAGTTGTGATGGAAATCTGCTGTCCGTAATAGATTTGTTTATTAGAAAGAGTATCGGTTCGGTAATTTCATCTTGTATAAATTTTAATGTTTTCATTGTGATTTCATCACTACCAGATGAAGATGTTGGTTTGAATTTAGAAAATATTAGTTATATAACATTTTATTTCATTGAAGTGTCTTCAAAAGAAATTTTATTTATATTCCTAATGTATGTAGTCCACATATTTAGAGACAGGGAAGAGGGGGTTGGAAAGTTCCTGGCTATTCAATATTCAGATCAAGTCACTAAACATATCTACGCCGTTCTCAAGCAACTTTCAATTCTGAATTATGGTCTCTCACAAGGGTGGTACTGAACGTATCTTCCACTTTGGAACGAGGTACAGATTCATTATATGTACCTTCATAAAAAAAAAAAGATTTTACAATATGATATACTCATATAAATTAAATTAAATTTGTTTTGAATCCGTGACCTCAAATCGAACTACACAATTTAGTATTAACAGTGCCCGGCCGCACTGCGAAACCAGGCTGGAACAAAGGCCAAGCCTTTTGTCAATCTTTATGTATTACTATGTGTACCTTTGTATGGGTACAATGGTACACATAGTAATACATCTCATCTATGTATGTATCAAAAAAAGTTCCAAATAAAAAGTTATATTCAATGTTGTTACTGAGAACCTCCTCCATGAATCAAGCTATCGTTATATTGCATTACATTCTAAAATATATTTTAACATAATTTTCATAATCACAATATCTAATTAATAATAAATTGTTTTGCTCTGTGCGTGTTGATGTTGAATGGAACGCACCTGCCAGCTGCTGGTGCAGCGAGTTCGATATTCGAATTCGAGCTAGAAACATTTAATAGCGAGGGCCGTTAATACCGATGTTCGCAAGGTGGTGTGTTTCTTTCCAATCCTCTCCTTCAAACAATATGACGGTGTCATCTGCGAATGTAATTATTTTACCACCCACATGTTGGTTACATAGTTCGTTGACGTATATAATAAAGAGAAGGGGTCCTAGTGTACTTCCTTGTGGCACTTCAAAGTTATTTTCTAGTGAAGTACTAGTAGCTTCATTAATTTTTGTTAGCTGGAATCTATTAGAAATATAACGTTGTATCCATTGAAAAGTTTTTCCCGTTATTTCTATATTTTGCAGTCTCTGTAATAGTATTTTATGGGATATTGTGTCGAAAGCCTTGGCTAGATCCAGGAACAGGGCAATGGTTTTCTTGCCACGGTCTATATTTTCTGCAATGGTTTTTGTGAGACATGCGATGGCATCATCTGTTCCTTTACCCGACCGAAAGCCGTATTGGTTTGGGCTTAGAATTTTGTGATTCTTCACATATTCGCTCAACCTTGATTTGAAAATCTTTTCAATAACTTTAGATATTGCGCTTAACAGTGATATAGGCCTATAGTTTTCTACAAGAAATTTTGGTCCACTTTTGTGAATTGGGATGATTATTAATTTTTTAAAGTGATCAGGAAATATTCCCGAAGCAAAACTTAAGTTATAGATATATGCCAGCGGAGTAGATATTATCTGAGATTTAATTTTTTTTAATATTTGTGTATTTAAAGTATCTGGACCCTTAGCATGTGTAGTTTTAAGAGTGTTGATTGTTTTTATGATCTCTTCAACAGTTTTCAAGTGAATAGGTTGGATCGTTTGTTTTAATGGCTGACGCTAAAATTTCTTCAGTTTTCTGAGTATTTATTAAAATATTATTCGCTAGATAAGTGCCAACAGATGCAAAATATTGATTAGTTTGACATGCGATTTTTTGAGAATCAGTTATAGTCGAATTTCCGATTTTTAACTCAACTAGTTTTTGTTATGTCTCTAACAACATTCCATGTATTTTTGCTGGAGTTGTCCTTATCGAGTAAAGATTTATAGTAACTCTCTTTACATTTGCGAATAACGTTTTTACATATGTTTCGGTATCGGTAGTAGTTTTGTTGTTTAGTATCGTTCAATGGGTCCTGTTTTGCTATTTTATGAAGATGGTTCCTTTTATGTATAGATTTTGCAATGCCGTTACAAATCCACGGGGTGAGTTGTAGTTTATTGTGTGAAATGTGTTTTATTGTTGAGTGTTTCATAATATATGCATTGATTTCATTGATGAAATAGTTTAGAGCATTGTTTACTTCAGTTTCTTTATAGATAAATTCCCAATTTTTTTATTAAGATCATTTAACAAAGCCTCAAAGTCGATAACCATTTTATTATTGTTCTTTATTTTTTGTGTTTTGAGTTTGGGATACTGATTGCAATGGTGTAATGATCAGTAATTGTGTTATTCATAACAAATGCATTTGAGCTTGTTATATTTCTGGTATATATATGATCCAAGCACGAGCTTGAAGTACCTTGTACCCTAGTTTTTTTTTTTTTTTTTTTTATGCAATAAACAACATAATATATTATAATTTTACTGGTCTTCCATTAAAAGCCTTAGCTTGTGGATGGAAGAAGAGTTAACATTTCACATATTATGTACAAATAAAGTCACGTGTACAGTTAATACAATGCAGTTAATACAGTTAATACATTTCATATAATTACAATTACTATTTACTATAATCATGTAATTTAATATATATGTATGTGTAGGTAATATAGACACATGGCAATCAGACCCGTTAACTAAAATATGTAAACATATTGTATAATTTTCAGGGTAATTATGTACCATTAGTGACATCTATGAAAGCTAAATTATATTATTTATGAAAGGTTCGCGCCTTTGCTAATTGCTTGATTAAATTCTGTCAGTAAAGACGATCTTTGTTTTGCGGCTATTGAATTTGAATGTCAACCAGCGGCGTAGCTACCTAGGGGCTACGCGGGGCAGTGCCCCGGGGCCCTCAAGCTCAGGGGGCCCTCGAATCCTTACCAGAAATCTCGATCGAACTGAACTTTTGGAAATTTCTCCCATTTTCAAAATAAATTTCACAGGTTGCAACTTACAACCCCACTTTAATCATGACAACTCAGTTGAAAGAAATTCAAAAGTTATGCCTAGGGTATTCCCCTAAATTCTTTCTGTTGGTTGGCAGTGTTGTAATTTTAAAAGAAGAAACCCAGTGGTGCATTTAAACGCAAACAACGCCAAGAAAGAGAAGATAGTAAACAAAAATTGCCCAAAATTGACAAGTTTTTTAGTCAGCCTTCTGCAAGTACATCTGGCCAAAATATTTCTATTGATAGTGACTCAAATAATGTGGTAACTGCAGTGTTGGTTGAGAAGCCTACTGAAGAAGATTCGACAATTATTGCAGTTGGAGATACCTCCGCCGCCGATCATGTGAACGTGGATGATGTTTGCATGACACACATAAGAGCGGAGGGTTTAGAGGAACCACAAACCTCTACATTTTTCGAAAATGTCTACGACAAATCTTCTTATGACTTGGGAAACTTCGCGAACAAAATATTAAGTGATAACGAAAAACGTCAAATTATTGATATGGGGCCCTTACAGCCTTCAGAACCTTTTCCAACAGACATCAACCAGAAAAATAGGTGTTTTTCAAAATCGTACTACTTTTCGTGTTCTAAATATGGGCCAGTTAATCGTTTTTGGTTGTGTTATTCCAAAATACTAGAGGCTGCCTATTGTCAACCCTGCTGGTTATTTGCTTCACAAAGGAATAATGTTTGGTGTACGGGAATTCGAGATTGGAAGCATTTATCAGAAAGAATTAAACAACACAGTTGTTCGAGTGGCCATTCGGAAGCATGTGCTGTGTATGAATTTTGAAAAAAAAAACGATACTAATACTATCAACATCCTTGAAAATGAAATGAAAAAAATCATTTTATTCAAACGAAGTCATTGATACTTTTGCGAAAACTAAAGCTAGGAAAAAATTGTTATTTAGTCAGTTGGTAGGCCCGACCTTCATATAATAAACCCTTGAATCTTCTCTATTTCGTTTTATTAGCCAAACCTACACCAAGCATTAATTGTAATTTATGTTGTTACGGTTTAATATTTTTATTACCTGCTCTGCAGTCTGCAGTGCACAAAAAAGAGCTAAGTAGCTTAGCATTTTTAAAGTGTTTGTATATTTCATATTTTTATTTGATAAAACCTAATCAGTTTACATAGCAGTGGGGCCCCATTTTTTAATTTGCCCCAGGGCCCTTGGTTACCTAGCTACGCCACTGATGTCAACAGTCTTTTGTCAGGTTATAAAAAGGTGGTCTTTGTTTAAAAACAGCGCTCTTATTCATAAACAATCAAAGGTTTCACCTCTCCGAAATAACTACGGGAAATAGTACCTGTACCCAGAGTAGTTATTAAAAAGTGCTTAATCATACCTGTGAAATTGGAAGTTTATTGTCAAATAAAAAGTGATTCAGTTTAACTCTCAAGAATCTGAGTTATTATTTTTTTTTTGTATTAGGCAATTCACCCTAAAGAGAGTGCTACTGAGTTATTATTCTAAGGACCCCAATTTATAACATGGTTCTAGCGATCCGGATATTGTAATCCAAGCGAGATTACAGAAATTTAAACAAAAACCAAGCGGCCAAAAATATTGAAGAGATCCTTGAGAGATCAAGCTGGAAGTAGCTGGAAGTCTGAGAACCTGGAAACACGCCATCGCATCAGACAGATAAGTCCAATCCTTCCAAATCCAACTCCTATCACATCTAGAATTCCCAAAATATCCTTATTATTTTATTCAAATAAAAATATTAGAAATAATTTGTTACAAGATATTCCGATTTACTGTTTGTCAACATCATAAAAATTGCAAGTCATAACTTAATTTTGTATGACATTTCACAATAACAATATTACCTACGTGTTTTATGTGCAGATTTTATCGAACATAGTAAACATTGTAAGGATTTTGTCATCATTTCTTTCAAATTGGAGTATTAATACGCGAATAATTTACCAGTTTTAGTGAATTATTGTAGTGATCATTATTATCGGAAATTTACTGTCGCGATTCATAATACGATGGAGAAATTGAAAGGATTAATGAACAAACGCGGAGTTTTAAGGGGAAAATTAACCAGATTCAATGATGCATTGAATACTCTTTCAGCTCACGAAATAAAACTAAGATATGACAGAATTAAATCTATAATTGATGAATTTGAAGTTATTCAGGATGAAATTGAGGAAATCTCAGATGTAAATGAAAGCGAAAATGCTTCTCAGAGAGAATCATTTGAAAATCAATATTATTCATTAATGGCAACGGCCAAAGGTGCATTAGAATCCGTAGAACAATCGAGGGTAGAAATAAAATTACCTGACCTAAAGTTACAAGAATTCCACGGAGATCAGAAAAATTGGAACACCTTTGTAGAAACTTTTAAGACTCTGGTTCACAATGATAATTCGATAAATAATGTACAGAAATTTTATTATTTGCAATCTTGCTTAAAGGGAGAAGCAATTAAAATCATTTCGAATTTAGAAATCTCTGATTCTGGATATCAAGGAGCATGGGAACTATTACATGAGAGATATTCTAATTTAAGGGCAACTGTACATAAGCATATTCAATTCATATTCCAAATGAAGGAAATGAAGCAGGAAGATGCAGTCGCATTGCGGCGATTGATAGATGGAACTAACGTTAACTTAAAGGCTTTACACAACTTAGGAGTTCAAGTAAATCAATGGGATGCTTTAATTATTTACATAATTTCAAACAAATTAGACGTGATTACTAGAAAACATTGGGAACAAAGCCCTATTGAAGGGAAGTTGCCAACACTGAAAGAGTTCTCTGAAATGTTTAGCTTTACGAGCTCAAACTTTAGAACTTATGCAAACTACGGACAAAAAACCGCACAGCCAAATTAAATCACATTTAGGGATTAATAATAGGGAATCAACTGTGTTATTATCTGTAAAAAAGGGAAAATGCACATTCTGCGGTGATGATCATCCGATCTTTTACTGCAAAAAATTTCTAAAATTAAAAATATCGGAAAGGATAGAAGCCTTGAAAAGAGCCAAGCATGCTTCAAATGTTTGAAGCCGGGTCATCTTGCACAGGATTGCAGGATCACCTTTAAATGCAAACGATGTGACAGTAATGATCACAATACGTTGCTTCATAAAGAGGGATTCCGTGTAGAATCTCCAAATTTAGGAACTGAGGCAGAAGATGTCTCAGTTAACAATCATTCTGCCGTAGGTAAGGCAGAAAATTTAGTATTGTTGTCTACGGCGATAGTAGGTATCGTGGGTAGCGACAATAATTTATATAAGGCAAGAGTACTAATAGACTCTGGAGCACAATCCAATTTTATGAGAGAGGATTTTGCGAAAAAATTAAATTTAAAATTTAATCACATAAATAAGCCGGTATCGGGCCTATACAATAATGTTACACACATAAGGAAAAGTGTGTCGGTAGACTTTAATTCTTTAAGAACTAACTATAAAAATACAATATCTTGTCTGATATTACAGGAAATAACGACAAGTCTGCCGCAAACATCAATACCAAGAAACCAGATCAAGTTATCAAGTTCAAGCCTGTTTTCAGATCAAGTTGCCTCAAGGATTAGAATTGGCAGACCCCAATTTCAACATCGCAGCGCCTATCGACATCTTGTTGGGGGCTGAAGGTTTTTGGGACATCCTGACCAATGATAGAATGAAGTTGGATACCGGTCCCACACTTCAACGAACACAACTGGGATGGATCGTCTCAGGACCGACCAACGTATATCCCAACCAAAGGCCAGTATCACAATTCTGTAGCTTATCCATAAATAAACTAAGCAATCAAATTGAAAAATTTTGGAATCTTGAAGAAGTCAACCCCATGAAATATCAAAATCATGAGGAGAAAGCTTGCGAGGCTAATTTCATAGCTACTCATGCAAGAGAAGAAGACGGTAGATTTACAGTAACGTTACCACGCCGTCCTTGTATTGATCAATTAGGAAACTCATTGACAACAGCGGAGAAAAGATTCCAAAACTTAGAAAGAAAATTATCTTCAAATACCGAATTAAAATCGAAATATGTACAATTTATGCGAGAATACCAGGAACTAGGTCACATGGAGGTATGTGATAAACTAGAAGGAGATCATAACTCCTATTTCTTACCACATCACGCCGTCATTAAGGAATCGAGCTCCACCACGAAGGTGAGGGTTGTTTTTGACGGATCAGCCAAAACTTCCAAAGGAATTTCCCTGAATGACGCCTTGATGGTAGGACCTGTCATTCAAAAGGATTTATATACCCAATTGTTACTTTTCAGAAAACACCAATATGTCATGACAGCTGACATCGAGAAGATGTATCGGCAGATAAACGTGAGTGCAGCTGACCGCAACTTGCAGAAAATAGTCTGGCGCGAATCACCGGAAGATGAGATTCAGCATTACAAGCTGAAAACTGTAACGTACGGGTTAAGTCCTTCCTCTTTCCTAGCTACAAGATGCCTACAACAAGTTGGTATGGATAACCAAATTACTTTTCCTAAAGCTAGTCAAGTCATAAAAAACAATTTTTACATGGATGACCTATTGACCGGAGACGATAATTTGGAATCCTGTAGAAATTTAAAAGGTCAATTAATTGACATATTGCTGTCTGCAGGCATGAGGTTAAGAAAATGGAGATCTAATATCTTGGATTTGTCATCCGAGTCGGGCCAAGCTGAAATTGCCGGACAGAACAATTGTGAAAAAATTCTATCTGACAAACCCAAGAATGAAAAAATTCTGGGCTTAATCTGGAATAATGAGTTAGATTATTTTTCTTATGTTATAACAAAACCATCAAAGCATAGTGAAAATAAACGCCAAATATTGTCAAGCATAGCATCAACATTTGACTTATTGGGGTTACTTGGACCAGTTATTGTTGTGGCGAAATTAATAATGCAAAGGTTATGGCAATCCAAGGCTTCCTGGGATGAAGTATTACCAAATGAAATACTGATGCCATGGAGAAGTTATATAAATGAATTAAACCAATTGAATGAATTGAAGATTGAAAGGAAAATTGTATGCAAGCACGCTAGTAATATTAAATTACATGGATTTTGTGATTCCTCTGAAAAGGCTTATGGAGCCTGCATTTATATCACATCAATGGATCACAATGGCAAGCAACATTCTCATTTAATAACATCCAAATCCAGAGTAGCACCATTAAAATGCATATCATTACCCAAGCTGGAACTATGTAGCGCTGTATTGCTAGCAAAACTAATAAAAAATGTCAAACAAGCATTAGGTATGATGGAAGTGGATACATATTATTGGAGTGATTCCACGATAGCGTTATGTTGGATAAAAGGTCAACCAGCACGTTGGAACACATTCGTAGCGAATCGAGTCGCTGAAATTCAAGAATTTAGTAACCCAGAACAATGGCGTCATGTGCCATTTTCTGACAATGCAGCAGATATATTATCAAGAGGAGCTACTGCTGATCAACTAGTGAATTCCTCAATATGGTGGCATGGGCCAGAGTGGTTGACTAGAGAAAACAACACTTGGCCGCTATCGAAAATATCTTGTTCAAACCCTCCGGAAATTAAAGGAAAAAATGTTTTAATTGTAACTAATCCGGAAGAATGGGACATCTTTAAGAAATTCTCTTCTTTAACTAAACTAAAACGTGTAACTGCCTATGTATTAAGATTTCTAAATAATTGTGATAAATTAAAGACCAAAATATCAGGAAATTTAAACGTTGAAGAACTTGAATTAGCTTTGAAATATTTAATTGTATCGTCACAAAAATACAGTTTTCAGGCAGAACGAGAAGCTTTAATAAAAAATGGAAGTGTAAATAATAATAGTTCTTTAAAGGCTCTCAACCCGTTTTTACATGACCAATTAATACGAGTTGGTGGGAGATTGTCCACAGCAACACATTTAACTTTTCAACAAAGGCATCCTATTATTTTACCTGCAAGGCATAAGTTGACAGAATTAATAATACGTCACTATCATTATGCGAATTTACATGCAGGAGCACAAGCGTTACTAGCCGAAATAAGGTTAAAATTTTGGCCGATATTCGGTAAAAACACAGTGAAACGAATATTACATAACTGTATAATATGTTTTAGATGCCGCCCCGTCGTAGGCCAGCAAATTATGGGTAATTTACCTATGGACCGAATAACTCCTAGCAGGCCTTTCTCTGTAACCGGTTTGGACTACGCGGGTCCGCTCCAAATCAAAAGTGGAGTTCTGAAGAGAGCTCCTCTAATTAAATCGTATCTATGCATTTTTGTTTGTCTTGTTACTAAGGCTGTCCATTTAGAGCTAGTAACAGATTTATCTAGCGAAACTTTTTTAAATTGTTTGAAACGGTTTATATCTCGCAGAGGTCAACCCAAGAAAATATATTCCGACAATGCTTCTACTTTCAAAGGAGCATGTAATAAACTGGAGGAACTTTATGCCAGTTTGAGAAAAAATGATGACAAAATTCAGGAGTATTTAGCAAATAGGTCAATAGAATGGCATTTTATCGCTCCACGCGCACCAACGCAAGGAGGTCTGTGGGAAGCCGCAGTCAAATCTGCCAAATATCACTTGTATAGAATTACTAATTGTTCATCTTTAACTTTTGAGCTTTTTTATACTGTACTATGTCAAGTCGAAGCTTGTCTCAACTCCAGACCCTTAACACCACTGTCTAACGATCCTAATGATTTAAATCCTCTGACTCCTAACCATTTCCTTATGGGCACAAATGCATCTGTTATTCCAGAAGAAGATGTCCGAGATGTACCATACAACAGACTAAATCAGTATCAAAAAATGACAGAACTAATTCAATCTTTTTGGTTCAGGTGGAAAAAGGATTATCTGGGAGAGCTTCAACGGAGGAACAAATGGCAAACCAGCAACCAGAGGTCCCTCCAGGAAAATGATCTAGTTATTTTGAAGGAAGATAACTTACCCCCCACTCTATGGAAAATGGCTCGTATACTATCCTGCCATCCTGGAACTGATGGAATCACAAGGGTAGTCACCCTCCGGACATCACAAGGGACGT
This sequence comes from Hesperophylax consimilis, assembly GCF_061612785.1. Classification (NCBI taxonomy): domain Eukaryota; kingdom Metazoa; phylum Arthropoda; class Insecta; order Trichoptera; family Limnephilidae; genus Hesperophylax; species Hesperophylax consimilis. The sequence goes on from NC_142852.1 coordinate 14,417,616, forward strand.
TCGTGCGACCAATTACAAAAATCTGTCTGCTACCCGTAGAGGACAACCTTGAACGCCAATGACTGCTTCGTTCAACAAAGGGCGATATGAAGAAACACCACGATCGTGCACTTTATGTTTTTTCGTTGCACGCCACAAACTGATGTAACCAAATTGATGACCCTGGCTCAAATTGATGAATCCTCGTGCAAAACTGATGACCCCTCGTGCACAAGGTTATTCTCATGGAAATCATAACAAGGAACCCATCCAGATGGAATTAGAAGATGAAGCCAATCAAGATTTGTGTTGTGTTGTTAAAAACTGAATCCTTTATATTTTATATGTATTTTGTTTTTTCTTTCAATGATTTTAGAATTTAAATTTTTTATTTTTTATTTTGGTTAATATTAATGTTTATAGTATGTAGTTATATAATTTTCTTTTATTAGAAAGAACCTTAATTGGTGAATTAAGTTTCTTTCGGGGGGTGCATGTATAATTTTCAGGGTAATTATGTACCATTAGTGACATCTATGAAAGCTAAATTATATTATTTATGAAAGGTTCGCGCCTTTGCTAATTGCTTGATTAAATTTTGTCAGTAAAGACGATCTCTGTTTTGCGGCCTATTGACGGCCGGCATAGTCCAGTGGTAACGCATTGGACTGCCATTCCGAAGGTCGCGGGTTCGAACCCGGCGTGCGCAAATAGATGTTATTTGATTAATTTGTGTTATTTCACAATTAATTAATTAAAATAATATATAGTATATTTGCGGCACGTTCCAGAGTGGAAGATACTACCAGTATCGCCCTGGTGTAAGACCACCATTCAGAATTGAAACGTTGCTCCAAATGGCTTTAGCCGTGTTTAGTGACTAGATCTGAATAGCCAGGTACTTCCCCACCTTCCTCTTTCCCTTCCCCACTTACCTTCAGCCTCACAACATCCCCCAATTGGGGATGCCATAGTCTCACTGGCTCCAGACGGGAGCAGTTGGGACTCTTGTGAGGTATTCACTATAAAAAAAATAAAAAAAAATATTGAATTTGAATGTCAACAGTCTTTTGTCAGGTTATAAAAAGGTGGTCTTTGTTTAAAAACAGCGCTCTTATTCATAAACAATCAAAGGTTTCACCTCTCCGAAATTACTACGGGAACTAGTACCTGTACCCAGAGTAGTTACTAAAAAGTGCTTAATCATACCTGTGAAATTGGAAGTTTATTGTCAAATAAAAAGTGATTCAGTTTAACTCTCAAGAATCTGAGTTATTATTCTAAGGACCCCAATTTATAACACATATATGTATTCAGTAAGAAGAAAAACAAGTAAGATTTTTAGTGTGACATTCTCTAAAATACTTTTTGATGGAGTTCAACAATTGAATTTTGTTCCTAATGCTTCTGATTTCTATTGGTAGGTTATTGAAAAAGAATTTTCCTTGGTGAGTATAATGGTGTTGTGCAAAAGAAGTGTTTAATTTGGGGCACACAAATACATGTTTAAGTCTAGTACGATTTTCAGTTATGAATGCGTATTTATCTTTTTCTTTTATAATTTGTGTAGCTGTCAGAAGTGATTTTTCGTCAAATATTGGTGAATTTCATCAACTTTCAAAGTATCCCCCTGAAATATTGGCAATGTTTATATCTATGATATATATCTCATTTTAAGCCTTATTTCCTCGTTTTGCACGTTATATAAAAACATGGTTACAAATCTCCAGTTCTAATTTACAATTATTTAAAAAGTAGCACCATGATTTTGACATCGTGAAATAGGCTCTCTGTATAATTCATCAAATGAATAAAATAAAGCCAACACGGCGACTATGCTTATTAATAATTGTAGACAGTTAATGTATCTTCCTAACGTTATACCAGTTTTTGTGGTAAATTTATTATATAGTATAATACAGTGATTTCAATTTTGACACGTCACGCACTCAAATTTTAAAAAATTATTTTCTAACCAAACTTTTGAAGAGAGCATAAAGTACAAAAAATTATTTTTCTATTACATTCTTGCATTTGTGGTTATCAAACAGGCCATAGAGAACATAAAAACGTAGAAAATATTCTATAAAGATATTTAAAACTGCCACTGGCGGCAATTTCAAATCACAAAAACGCTAATTTCGCGCATTTATAAAGTTTAAGATTTTTTAATAATTTATCTATCAATTCTAAAAATATAGAATAATTATTAAAACATAGGTGAATTCATTGGCTGTATAGCACTACAATCAGTTTTATGTCTCCGTATTAAAATTCGGAGGTTTGATTTTTTTAATGTTGGCGGAAAATATTCAAATTCGTCGCCAAAAAACCGCGAGCAATCGGAGAAAAAAGTTTTTTGACGCGCGATCGTTCGAGTGGTTAAGGTCAATCTACATAGAGTAAATCGGAATATGTAAAATGATGATAAATTTGTATATATATCAAACCTTTGTATGACCGTAGAATGCAAATAAAATCATAGTGATAATTTTATATCTAAACGCAAAGGTATCGAAAAAAAATGGGTGAGGGGAAAATAATTCATGGAACCAATAATTGATTTATTTATTAAGCCCTAATATCCTTTTAAATCAATATTACAGTTGTATGGTTACAATGAAAGAGCAGTATATTGATTTAAACATTGTTTACACACTTTGTCATAATAAAAATATATTCAGTTTATTGGTTTATTCATAATTTAAGAAAATTAATACATAATAATATCATTGTGCCTCGCTATAGAGTGAGATTCTGAGTATCGCTCTGGTGAGGGACCACCATTCAGAATTGAACATTGCTTGAATTGGCTTAGTTATGTTTAGTGACTAGATCTGGAAAAGCCTCTTTACAAAAAAATTGACAAAATATAATTAAGACATAAAAATAAAACGAGTTATTTAATGTGTACAATAAACAGGGAAAAATGAGAATACCTTTGCATTTGTTAACATGCATATTTCAATGATCAGAATTGAAATATACATATTAAATGTCCACCGAACCTTATCATATAGAACCTTTGAGGACAACATAACATGAGACGTGAGTATGCGGAAAGAAATGATTAAGTCCAGCCATCCAGGCCATCATAATTGATGTTCAAACAAATTTAATTAAATTTATAAATTTGAATTTCATAACTAAAAAACCAAAAAAGAAAAAAATTAAATAAAAAAATCCCTCAGCAAATCTATATTGTAGTGTGATATGGCTTCATGCAATCATAGCATAATGCCACATCACACACATCACACTTTGTAAGGGTCCTTTTGAATATGTTATTTATGTTGCACCACGCACATTTCACCTTTTTCCCGCTACGGACCACGAAGTGGTTGCCTTTCAGGATAGGTCGCAGAGTCTTTCCTTCAGCTATTAGGCCAATGGTCCGCACAGTCGTGTCAATTTGACTACGACAGAACAGCAGAAGGAGTTCATCCGCAACCTCACTCCTGAAGTTTCGGTACAAAATGCGTTTATTTTCCTTGCGGAGCTTTGAGCCGTACAATATATACGCATTCTGCACCGAAACGCTTAGTAGTCTCCTGAAAAGCTTCTTGTACCAGACCAGGTTTCGCTGTCGTTCAATGGGGAAGCCTGACAAAAGCTGATCTTTTCGGTCAACCCCCCCCATTACCTTGTTATAGTCTAGTACGAGTTGAGGTTTGTAAGTCCAGGTACCAAACTTTTCAACTGCCCCGATTTCTGCCTTATGGTAGGTGGACAACATACTTACCAGGTTTTTGTCCAACCAAACCATTACATTGAGGTCCCCGCAGTTCGAGTATACAACCTCACCTTCCCTCAGTTTGGTCCGGAGATGGGACTTAAATGCAGAGGGCACAAATTCTCGGTTTAACCGCAATGTGCCCATGCAATCCATCCCATTTCTTTTGAGGCATCGTGCCAATAATGGACTATTATAAAAATTGTCCATTATTAATGTATACCCCTTGTTAAACAGAGGGCTGGCCAGGTCGTATACTATCTTTGCAGTGGCCCCAACTGGGCAGATATTGTGAGCACCCAAAAAGTTGGCCTGTGTCATGTCGTCCGTCATATCTTCCGTTATGTCTTCCGTCATATCTTCCTGGTCCGGATTTGTCGGTTCAGCCTGTCTGGAAATGGTCTTCCCCGTATAAATTTGGAATTTCCAAAGATAGCCAGACTTGGACTCACAAAGCTCGTAAGACTTTATACCCGCACTGGCCGCTTTGGTTTTGATCATCTGGACGAATCCCAAACGGCCTTTATAGCAGAGTAAGGATTCATCCAGAGAGATGTCTTGCTCGGGCAGGTATAAAGTCTCAAACTTATTTGAGAGGTGGTCCAAGACGGGCTGAATCTTTTGTAACCTTCGCACAGATAATGGTGCATCAGAAGAAAGACTTTCATTGTTGGTGAAGTGAAGGAACTTTTTAATTAGAAGAAAACGATTATAATCCATGGCTCGGCTGAAATAAGGCATGGCGGTGAGTTTTTTTGAATAGAAGTAGTCTTTTTCAACAGGAAGGGGACTAATTCCTTGATACATTAAAATTGCCAAGAATACATACATTTCCTCTTTATTCGTGGGAGCCCATTTATTGGTACGCGCATGACGCTTAAATTGTTTTTTCGCAATCCATTGATCTGCATACCTGTTGGTCTCTCTCGCGATCAGTTCAACGAAATCTGCATCAAAGATTTTAAGAAAGGCATCCACAGGTTTGCCCATTTCGTCGGTATTGAAAGTTGGTCCCGGCGTGCCTGTGAAAGTCTCCCTTATCCCAGTAAAACGTAAGATATCATTAGACCAATCGAAAAAGTAACCTTCAGGCGGCAGAATCGAACGCATTGCCTCACTATCTACCTGGTCTTGTCTACTAAAGTCTATGGCCATAGCGGAGTTAGGTGAAACGTTGATAATATTATGATAAGGTATTGGTGGCATGCAGAAGGTATCCTCATCGCTCTCTTCGTGGTCGACGTCGCTCGCTTCGTCATCCTCGTCGCTCGATCTGTCCATATCCATTTCTGAAACAACAGAAAACCCAAATTAATTTAATGTGTCTATATTACGATAACCCACTGCCTCTGGTACGGCTTATGACTCGCAATACGATGGTCGCGGGATCAAATCAAATAAATTATATTTGAATAATTAGTGTTATTTTCACACAAAATTCATTTAAAATAATATATATTATATTTGCGGCACGTTCCAGAGTGGAAGATACCCATAGTATCGCCCTGGTGTAAGACCCCATTCAGAATTGAAACGTTGCTTGAAATGGCTTTTGACGGCCGGCATAGTCCAGTGGTAACGCATTGGACTGCCATTCCGAAGGTCGCCGGTTCGAACCCGGCGTGCGCAAATAAATTTTATTTGATTGATTTGTGTTATTTCACAATTAATTAATTAAAATAATAATTAAAATAATATATAGTATATTTGCGGCACGTTCCAGAGTGGAAGATACTACCAGTATCGCCCTGGTGTAAGACCACCATTCAGAATTGAAACGTTGCTCCAAATGGCTTTAGCCGTGTTTAGTGACTAGATCTGAATAGCCAGGTACTTCCCCATCTTCCTCTTTCCCTTCCCCACTTACCTTCAGCCTCACAACATCCCCCAATTGGGGATGCCATAGTCTCACTGGCTCCAGCTGAGGCTCTTGTGAGGTATTCATATAAAAAAAAATATAAAAAGTTAATCAAATACTTGAGGCGGGCAATGTCAGGAGTCAGAATAGCACAGTCAGGTAGGTATGGAATGAAGAAAAGAGTGTGTGTGCCAAGATCGAGTTGCATGGTGGTTCATCCTCTCTGCCTACCGAAATGGCGTGAAGGTAAGTTAGTTAGTTTTATAACTCACGGTTTCCAAGTACAGACTCTTCTAGTACAGCTGCCTCGTCCACGTTACTTTTTCTGCCCATGTCTGACTCTGAAATAAAAGACAACACAAATTTACAGTAGAATTTGGATATAATGACTTTGCATTTAACGGTCTACTGTTTTAAGTGACGATAATGTAAACTCTAGTAAGGTTTCATAGCTTTTAGTAGGAAAACGTATCTGTTTAAAGTGACCAACTACGTAAAGCGACCTATTTTAATGATAATTTGTCCGGTTACAAAACCCACCTACCAATACAGCCTCGCAACACAATGAGTCCCGTGAAGCGAAAGTGTTTTTTCAATTTAAGAAAAAAATGCTGTATTACACCGTTTAGAAGCCGGTGAATCAAATGTAATCCTCGCAAAGAAGTTCGGCATGTCTTATTTCTCACTCTGCAATACCCGTTACAGAAAAAAGATGTGTAATGATGCATCCACGACATAACAACAATACATTTTGTATGTTTGTTATGTGGAATTTTTAAGTACTATGCTTATTTCCTGCCAATATACCAACAGTGAAACTGTGCTAGGGATATCAATATAAAATATAGATAATTGATTTTATATTGAGCCCCTGGTATGACATTTCAAAAAATAAACTCACCGTTCCCAAACGCCGACAATTCTTCGTAGAATGGTACGTCCACCCACAGCTCGCTGTGATAGCCGGCTTCCGGAGAGAAGAGTTCCCCACTCCGCGATGTCCCAGGTAACGGCTCGGGAGATGCTGCACGGATAGGCATAATTGGTGCATTGGGAGCCGTTGATTGGGTCTGTGCGGGAGTGGACATCCACGGTGGTGGTACGGGTCGTGGCAACGGTGAAGGCGTCCCTTGTGAAAAGGGACACGTTGTTCTCTCCGGAGATGGAATTCTGAAAACATTTACATAAATCATAGAAAATTGTTCTCATTCACGTGTGAAACAGTAAGTACAGTATGTAAATAAACAATAAAATAAGAACTCTGTAAAATATGCACTGAATGTGCCAAATGCACAGAGCGCTGAACTTACCAACTCTCACTGTAAGAGTGGAACGCTGTCAGGAAAAAACAATAATATTGTACCAAGCATCTAAATACGATTACTTACTTTTGTTTAGTTTTTCTTGGAGGTGCGGTAGGGAGCAAAATGCGCGCCGCCTGCTTCTTGAATTTTCGGCTTTCCAGCTCTAGCCGGATGGAAGCAGGCAGGGCCCTAACAGCCTTTAGGGCCTTGACGCGATCCTCTCGCACCAGTAGCAAAGCAGGGTCGCTGTTTAAATAAATACAAATATATGATGAGTTCAACGGCCACAGCAAAGTACTTTCATAAAAAAACATTAAAAAATACTAACACTCCAGACGAGGCTGCAATTGCAGCTCTGCGTTGACGTCCACGTGCAGGTAGTCCGGCACCAGCTCGTACCCCACGTCTCCCTTTTCCTCTGCCTCCTCTTGCAGTCAGCACCGCTCTATAAATTTTAAATTGAAAACACTTAATGTAAGTACTTAAATGTTTAAATTTTGTTAAATATTGCACTAATATAAAATTTGAAAATAATTATTGGGTTGTGGAGTGATCCCTTTCCCTGGACGACAGCTGTTTCTGCACAAATTTGGTAAAAGTAAACAAATTAATTAATTCTACAACTAAATTACTAAATTTTTATTGTGTGACGAAGGCTTTACACCATTTTACATGTGAAAAAGAGTCAACTTTTTGACATATGACTTAAAATAATTGGTTAGCAAATATCTGTATTAATAATGAACCAATTCAAATAAAACTTATATATATCTCTTTGTTTTGAATCACTGTGATGGAATATCTATATTTCAAATGCGCGAGTGCAGTATTTAAGACATTATTGTAAATCAAAAACAGATGACGTCTTCAGTTGACGTAATCTTACACAAAAACTTCAACCAAAACAATATAATACAAACAAACGAATTAAAAACGCATTTCAAAGATAGATAAGTCAATCATGATTACACAGATATATAATTATGCGTTAAAAACCCAATAAATTAATTACTTACGGCATTTTAGGAAGAGTCCAAAATTTCGTGAATGTTGAAAATTTATAATTTTGTTTTTGACAGGACGCCATAAAAAAACCGCGAAAACTCGTTAAATAACACTTCAAAGACAACGGATAAGTTCATAGACAAAGAGAATATATTATCAGCTATTCGATAAAACAAGTAGCTGGCCATGGAAACGTTTTAAATAATTACAATAAATATTTTACGAATGGTAGAAAAATCGGTCCATTTTTGGACCGATATCAATCGCAGAAAAATAAAAGTGGTCGATTTTTCGACCGAAATCGTTCCAGTGGTTATTTGAATTTTTTATAAATAAGTTTTTAAATGTTGGAACTTTGAATTCTTCGAATATGCTGTCAGTTGGGAAGTCTGGAGGTTTTTTTAGTATAATTTTTATTATTAGTTTTTGAACAATTTCTATGGGGGTCAGATTAGTTTTGTAAGCTGCTCCCCAACTGATAATGGCATACTGAAGAATAGACTGTACTAATGCGTAGTATATTGAGTATAGGTTTTTTGTTGATAAGAAGTTTCGTATTCGTAAGAATATATGAATTAACTTCCTAACTCTTTTTATTGTATGGTCGATGTGATCTTTCCATTTTAGGTTTTTATCTATGATTATTCTAAGATATGTAATTTTATCCGCTATTTTCAGAAGTGAAAATTTTTGTTGGCAGTGATTAGTATCGTGTTGTGCGAGAGAATGATTATGTAAGAATATTTGAAGATTTGGAGGTACAATGTTAGTGTTAATTTCGAAAGGAATGACATATGTTTTATCACTATTTAACGACAAGAGGTTATTGTCAAACCATATTTTTAGATTATTTATGTCTTCTGTAGCTTTTAGAATAATTTTTTCCCAAGTTTTTTCTTTTATTATAAGGACTGTATCATCAGCGTAAGAGATAATTTGGCCATGCAATGGTTGAATAAATATGTCGTTTACATACAAAATGAACAATATTGGTCCAAGCACGGTGCCCTGTGGGATACCAAAATTTGATGTTTCTTGGTCGCTAGTTTGGTCATTTATTTTAACAAATTGTGCACGATTGTTCAAATAACTTTCTATCCATTGGACGGCTTTATCATTGATGTTATTTAATTTCAGTTTTTTGATAAGCTTTGCGTGTGAGATACTATCGAATGCTTTTCTTAGGTCTATGAATATTCCTGCGCATTTATTTCCTTCATCAAGTGCAGAGTATATAAATGATGTTACATTTGCTATTGCATCTTGTGTGCTTTTTGTTTTTAAGAATCCGAATTGATTGGAATGTAATATTTTATTGTTTTCTAGAAAATCAACAACCCTTTTTTTCACAATCTTTTCAAATATTTTTGCTATATTCGATATTAGTGATATCGGTCGATAATTTGAAACATTTTGCGGGTCGCCGGTTTTAAAGATAGGGGATATTATAGATTTTTTATAATTTGTTGGGAATATGCCTGTAGTCAGACTGAGATTGATAAGGTGGTTTAGTGGTTTCAGTAGATACATTTTCATTTCTTTAAGAATTTTCACAGAAATGTGGTCAAAACCTGGAGAGGATCCGTCTTTCATGCTTTCTATTACAAGTTGTATTTCAGTTTCGGTAGTTTTTTTAAAAGTGGATAGTGTATTTTGTTTTTGGGTATTAGTTGTTATAGTTTTTGGTGTGTGAACAGATTTAGTGATTTTATCAGCGAGATTGTTTCCTACTTTAGAGAAATAAGAATTAAAAATGTTTGCTGTTAGTTTTGGGTCTTTGGATACATCTATGATATTATTTTCATGTTTTAAATATTTTATAGAATTTTTTTGAAGTGAAACTTCTTTACGCGCGTCATGCAATTTCGAGGAGTAAAACCAACTCATGACCGAAACGAAAATGCGGGACCGATTAAAGTTCATTTGATGTAGTAAAAGTTTTGAAGTAAAATATAAATGCTTCTTAGCTCATCTCGACAACTGGCGTTGGTGGTGTAATGGTCAGCATAGTTGCTTTCGAAGCAGTTGATCCGAGTTCGATTCTCGGCCATGGAATATTATTTTTTTGTTTTTAAGGAATTTTTTTTTTTTAATGGTTGACCATAATATCAATCCACTAAGTAATATTTTAGGCCTGTAGCATAATTGAAAAGTTAAAGAATGATATAAAATTTTTTATGATGTTAACGATAAAAAAATGAAAAAAAACATAAAATTAAAATAAAAAATGGGCCAACGGCACGCGGTGTTCCCAAGCGGTCACCCATCCAAGTACTGACCGCGCCCAATGTTGCTTAACTTCGGTGATCGGACGAGAACCGGTGTGTTCAAAATGGTATGGTCGTTGGCAAAAGTTAAACAATATTAATTTCTATTCTACCTGCCAATAAATATATGAAAATTAGTATAAAAAAGCCCTAATAATATTGAAAAAATTAGCAAGGTGTGTGCGAGGTTGATAAAAATAATCATTACATACGCGCTTGAAAAAGATCGTAATTACATTAATAAGTTTGTAGGAATTTTTTTTTTCAATGGTTGACCATAATATCAATCCACTAAGTAATATTTTAGGCCTGTAGCATACTTGAAAAGTTAAAGAATTTTATGATATTATTAATTATAGTAATGATAAAAAAATAAAAAAAACATGAAATTAAAATAAAAAATAGGCCAACGGCACGCGGTGTTCCCAAGCGGTCACCCATCCAAGTACTGACCGCGCCCAATGTTGCTTAACTTCGGTGATCGGACGAGAACCGGTGTGTTCAACATGGTATGGTCGTTGGCAAACGCTAAACAATATTAATTTCTACTCTACCTGCCAATAAATATATGAAAATTAGTATAAAAAAGCCCTAATAATACTGAAAACATTAGCAAGGTGTAAATATTATATACCTAGTTTAACTCACTCTCCTAACTCATCTTCGCTGTCTACAGGCAGAGCGCACGACTGTGGTCGTGAAGAACCGAGGTTCGATCCCCGCTTTAACTAATTTTTTTTTTCTTTTTTTATAACTTTTAATTTTTTTTATCACATGCTACTTATAAATATGTCAATAGACAGAAAAAAAGAGAGAATGAAATGAAAAGAGAGAGAGAGAAGAATACTAGAAGTTTCACTTCTGTCTTGCGTAGGCTTGACACACCCATTTTTTTTCTTATTTTCAATTGCATAATTTACCGTTTTCCAAATAACTTTTAGATTGTTTTCTGAAGTAGAGATTATTTTTTTAAAGTAGTCGTCTTTACTTTTTTTAATTAAAGCTGTTAATTTATTTCTATATTTTTTGAGAACTATCTTAGGATTTTCATCGTGTGGATTTTTAATTGTATTTTTATATAGCCTTTCTTTTTCTCTGATAGATTTTATTAGGCCACAAGTGATCCAAGGTTTTATACGTCTGAATTTTGAATTCGTGTATAATGAGACCTCTGTTGTGGAGGTTTCAATATGATCCATAATTTGTTTTTCAAACATATTTGAGCATTGTTCGACATCGTTAGATTGTAGTATCGTACACCAAGTTTCTGCTTTCTATTTTTTCTCTAAAGTGGCAATATTTGTGGTTTTTTTAATAGTTATTGGAGCCTTAATTTGTGATTTTATTTCATTATCATACAATAATAAGCAAGTGTGGTGGTCAGTAATATTCGTTTGCCAAATCATTGTTTTGATTTTATATAGGTTTTGTAATTTTATGTTTATCCAAATATGATCTAAGCAAGACGATTTTTGTCCGTGCATTTCTCTAGTATTTTTGTTTATGCATGATTTAAAATCTAATTCAGTCATACAATTTAGGAACTCATTTTTGAAAATATTTTCTGATTTTTCGTTAATGTTAATATTAAAATCACCCGCGATAAAACAGGTTTTATTTTTAAGCGGTAGTAATATATTTTTCAGTTGAGTTATAAAATGTGAAATATTTGATTCGTGTGTTCTGTAAATGGCAATTATGTGATAAATATATTTATCGAGTTTAATTTCGATTTGAATACAGTTAGTCAGTAATATTGGGTGTTCTAAAGTCGTGACAATACTGAATTTGGTGTGAACGAATATTGCGATTCCACTATTTTTATTGATATTTATTTTAGTTGGGATGTATGTATAGTTAGGAAGCTGAAAAGCTGGTGACTCATCATTTGTAAATGTCTCTGTTAATATTATACAGTCTGGTTGTAATATTAGATTATTGATTTTAATAATAAATTCATCAAAATTTTGAAACATACTACGAATATTTTGGTGTAATATGAATAAACCGTTAAATTTGTATGGGAAAAAATCATTACATGTCTCTGTGCTTGCACATTCGTATTCATGGATTTTGTAGAAATTTTCTATTTGGCTAGCTATAAAATCATCCATTTAAAATTAATTTTAATTCATTTAGAGCAATTGATAGCACATACATCCATAAGCTTGCCAAAACTATGAAGAATTAAATTAAAAGAATTACGCTCCGTTATTATAATTATATCGGTATCGTGTCTATTAGTGAATAAAGTGTACTTATATCTGTTGCGAATGTATAACATGAGCATATAAATAATACATAACATAAGCATATAAATAATATAAAATATAAGCATAAAGAGAAAATAAAACATGAGCTTAAAGAGATTAAAAAACATAAGCATATAAAGAAAATAAAACATAAGCATATAAAATATACCAGTGATATATGGATTTGGTTGTTGCGGATATTTAACATAAGCGTGAAAAGTATGCATAACATTGGCATAAGTATACAGAGTATGCATATAGTTGTTGCGAGTATATATCACGAGCATATAAAGCATAAGCATATAAAGCATATAGAACATAAGTATATAGAGAAAATAAAACATAAGCATAAGCATGTAAAGTACACAGGTGTTATAGGGATTTAGTTGTTGTAAGTATTTTACATAATTATAGCAGGCATATAGTGTAACTATGAATTGAAGATACATAGTACAAGATTTATATTGGTTAATGCTAAAACTAAATGTAGTGTTTGGGTAAAGAGATAAAAGAAAACTAGAGAAATACAAATTAAATAATTTAAATTCCCCTGTAACCATATACCTGTGCCCTTCTGTTTCATATAATAGGTTGAGATTAATAGTTAAAATAGTGATGTTAATGAATTTTGAGTAAAGTAAAAAATATTTTATCAACATAAATACAATAGTTACAGTTCTTTTACAAGTTATTGGGTGTGTGAGATAAGATGTGTTTGTTTTTGTCATTGATAATAATGACTGGTGTTCCAATATCTCTACGGACGTACACTTGCCCTCCACGGGTCCAGGCGAATTTATATAAGTTTTCCCGTGTAGCCTTACGTGCAAGGAACCACAAGTGTTTCGCACGAAACGTCAGGTGTTCCGAGACGTATATGTGAGAGCGAGGTCCTGCAATTCCAACGAGGGTGGTGTTGAGTTTTTCCTCTCTATTGTTAGCTTGTTTGTTGAACTTTTTTATGTCTGACAGGAAAACATCACGGTCAATACTGGTTTTAAATGATATAATTATGGGCCTACATTGGTCTTTAGGTATTTTTTGGGATATGCTGTAAGCTGCGTCAATCCTGTTCATTTCCACGTTTGAATTAGTAGTTTTTTGGATGTTGAATATGAGGTTATTTAAGTTTTCCCCATTATTTTCCGGGATCCCCCTGATTTCAGCGTTTTTAGACCTATTTAGCCTGTCTATTTGCTCCATTTGGTTTTCTAATACTTCAATTCTTGCTTCAAGGCCGGTGTTCTTTTTCTCAAGCTTGTTATTAGTGTCCTCAAGCTCGTGGACGCGAAGAAGAATGTCCTCATATTGCTTGCTCATCCCCGCTACAGTGGCAAGAATTTGCGTGTTTTGTTCGAGTAGTTTGGCGAGTAGTTCACTATCAATAAGTGAACTGCCACTGGGTTTGACAGTCGGTGTGACACAAATGCATTGTTTACATTTTATGAGGGCACGCCGCTCCTTAGAGAGGCGACGGTAGGTACTTTCCGTCACACCTCCACATTGCAGATGGAATGTCTCCTTGCAGGTTACGCACACAAAAATAGACTCGTCTGAAAGTGTTGGTTCGGAACATTTTTGACAGGTATTATTCATGTTGATGATGTATGATATGTTGATGATGTTTCACTGTTATTTTACGTTATTTGTAATAGGCAGTAAAAGTTTTGCTATAAGCAGTCACAGTTCTTAGCACAGATAAACACTGGATTGAACTGTCACTGTCAAATGTCACTTGATCGAAAATTAAGACACTCGTAATCGCTGTAGAATTAATGAATTATAACCAAGTTTGAAGTTTGTACACTAAATGTGACCCAAGGAATCACCTCCAATACATTTAATTTTCAGTATGACGGTTTTAAATATAGATTTTATGATTTTATCGGTAGAGCAAATATCGTGGTATACACTGTTTATTGTTGTATTGAATATAATCCAACAATAAACAGTGTATACCACGATAAGTTGGAGAATTAATATTGGAAATAAGATTACTTTCCGCCATTGCACATAATTAGTCATCACACTGTCTATGCTTTACTTCTCCTATTGTATTTATATTCATGTCCCCGATTAGCATGTATTGTGGAGACTCTCCAGGAAAGGGTGGATGTCATTGAACGATGGAGACCTGTATATAGCTAGGATACATAAAGTCTTATTTATGTTGATTTTTAAGCAATTACACTGATGTATGTCTATTTCTTGAACAAGAGAATTTAATGTGATATCGATATAAACTACCACTCCGCTATTTTGATTAATATGTGTTGTTGTGTGATATTCATTATAGCCTGAAATTTGTTTGGTGATATAAGAATCACTTAATCTGCATTCAGTGAAAATTATTACATGGAACTTTACCACAGATTTTATTTCATCCATAAATAAAATAAAGTCGTCCAAATTATCCATAGTTCTAATATTCTGATGAACAATATTAATTTTATTAGATCCCCAGTCGAATTGCATAATTTTATAACTATCTTCACAGATTATTTCAGTAGTCGGCATTGTGATACTATCGATTACATCATGTTGGTTATATATCATTCGAATTTATATTTATATTACTCTTTGTTTGTGATAAGTGCGTTAAAATAAAGTAAACAGTTGCAATGCTTTTTGAAATGTATAAATATGTAGTTAGAAAGGAGCCTGAGAATTTGCAGTAAATTTCTTTCCAAGTTTTACATAATTTAAAATAAATATAAAAGTATACAATACAGAATATTGTATATTATATAAAGCATTGTACTCACAGGAGTTAATAAACTCATTGCGGGAATGATACGCATTACATGAAACATATAGCTGTATGTATTAAATGGACATATGATGGGACATACACAACATTATTATTTCAGATAGTCATTAATAAGATGAAGTTTGAGCATGTTAGTTTGGGTCTTTTTACATTGACTTGCACATTTGATCTCGTTGGGTAGTTGATTATATTTTGTGTGAGCTATGTATTCTTATATATTATTAATTATATATTACATATTATTAATATCGAGATAATTATATAAAGCATTGACAGTGAACCTTGGGTAAGAACAGATGCAATTTTTTTTTTTTGCTGTTGGTGGTTATGTGGTTACATGGCGAGAGTATGCAAAAACATGAGTATAAAATACTATTAACGAAATGATCAACATTTTCCTTAAAGAATAATAAGAAGGCTAGAATTTTGACCAAGTAAGGTAATTGGTAAGTATTGTAAGGATATTTGAAAGTGAGATAAGCAACTATTACAATAATTATGCTGATACATAAGAAGACTATTAGAGAAAATAAGAGTATATTATTTTGAGTATGTGAATTGTTAATAATATGACTCATGCAAAAGCATGCATGGAAAGTAATATTTACAGAATAATCTACTTTTATCTTAAGGAATGTTAAAAAATCGTGAGTTAGGTATATAATAAGATTTGCAATTATTATAATAATTTTGCTGGTACAAAAAAGCTACTAAAGAAGGTAAGAATGCATTATTTTTATTTATATTATTTTGTATATTTTGGGTATATGAATTGTTAATAGCGTTATTACTTAAGTAAAAGCTGGCAAGGAAAATATTATTTACGGAATGACATATTTTTATCTTAGACGGCATTAAGAAACTTGAGTTTTTGCCAAAGGAGGAAACATATAATAGGAATAGTAAATAGTGAAGATTAGCAATTATTATAACAATTATTGTGCTGATGGAAGAAAACACTACTAAAAGGAGTTGAAATCCATTATTTTGGGTATTTGCATTATTTTTTGTGGTGAGATTCATATAAAAACTTGCGATGCAAATAATATTAATTGAATGATTATCGTTTTGCAGCACAGTAAAGGTTAATGTTGGGATACCATTTATCATCAGTCATAGTAGTTGACGTTTTTCTCTATCAAGATCAAGGACATTTTTTATCGTAATAATTTTGGAGGTATCAGTTTGTCTTAGTAGAATACGCCCAGAAGTCGTCCAAGAGTGTTTAAAGTTATTTTCTCTAGCAAATTTTTTAGTTTGAGAGAGTAGAAATTTTCTTTTTTGTGTTAGGTGTTCAGACACATAAATCCGGTTGGCTTCTTGCCATAGTCCCAAGTCCGCTGTATTTAGTTTATTTGTGCCGGTGGTAGCGGATTTTTTATATGCTTTGATTTTGTTTAAGAAGTCATCACGAGATGTAATATTGTTGAACGTCACTATTATGGATCTGGGATTTTTCTCGGACAGTTTCGGTCCTAGCCTATATATTTTTGTAATTTCAGATTGCAAGGGTGTAGTGGTATCTCCGTAATTAATAATCATTGATATTTTTTTTTAGGGTTTCAATATTATTTTCGGTGTTAGATTCTGGAATACCTCTTATATCGATATTGCATATTTGGGCTAGGTACTCCAGCCTGTCAATTTTGTCTTCTTGTTGGGAGATAGTGTTTTGTAGGGCAGAATTTTGCGTATTTACTTCGATCATATCAGTATTGACTTGTTTCTGTGATCTTTCGATCTCGATTATACGCTTTTTCAATTCATCGTGTTGTTCCGATATAAATTGAATTGAATTTATGATTTCTTTGTTTTGCGATATGATTGATTCATATTTTTGGGTATATGAATCAAATTTTTTTTCCACAAATTCCATTATAGCTGTTTTAAAATTGGACAGTTCTTCAATAAATAGTTCAGAGGTGAGAAGACCTTTGATGTTTTGGAATTTGTCAGTGCCGCTTGACTGACTGTTTGCAGATTTTGATGGTTGTATTGTCTGCTTGGCATGTTTGACGATAGATGGCTCTTGATCATTTGATATCTCACATAACAAGGTTTTAGTTTTGTTATTTTTTAAACTTTTAAGGCACTTTTTGCATTTCCACTGTATATTTCTAGCTGCATGGCATGAGGTTTCCACATACTCAGCGCAAGTAAGATTGTAGGTGTTTTCACAAATAGCACAAGATATGAAATCAGCTGGAGTGTCAATGTTTTTATCACAAGCGATGCACTGTGTATTCATGGTGAATTTAATATAAAAAAGTGATTTCACGATTGATAATATTGATTATATGATGTTAGTAGTGATAGTTTCACGTAAGTTTCTAGAAATATGGCACTTTTGTGTTTTATAGAGGCTGGCTCGTTTCAAAATAGTTTGACAGTTTGTGTCAGTTTTTTGTGAAGACCACTGGAAATAACGCTACTTCACGAGATAAAAAGCACTGGTTAGATGCGCGGTCTTTGATTAAGGATAGTTGAGTACTTTAAGCTTAGTTCACTATTGATTTTTTGTGGTTTTTTTATTAATTTAACGCAGACATAAAAATACGTCAACACTGTTTGATATAGCATATACCAAGATATTTGATATTTTCCGTTAGTGTGATTGGAGGACAATTGCATGGGGTGCTCGCTGAGTGACAGGGATGTATGTTAAGGTAGATGTTTTTGGAGAGTTGGCCTCTCGAGTTTTTGCTGAAGGTTATGAATTTAGTCTTATCTATATACAAAGTTAATAAGTTAGGGTCAATCCATTTTAGTAGTATTTACGCCAACTTCTGCTATATCTCGAGATAGGATGGATGTTTTCAGTTTTTGAGCTATAAGGTACCTGGCGATGCTAAAATTTTTGCCGCACATTTTCAAAAACCATTAACACATTTGAAAAAAAAACTATATAACAAAAAGGCAACATAGGATATCCTTTTAGATGTCTTTCTGGGTATTTTTTTAAACACGTTTGTATTTTTTTTCAATTGAGAACTGAAGAAGGTACTTTCTGGAATTTCCTACAAATAAGTATTCTATCCAATTCTCGCACGGAAAGTTTTGAACGTGATTTGCAGATTCTGTGTTGTGTACCACAGTTTTGAACATGGGACATTTTTTGTAATTTAACGACTATAGATACATAAATATTTAACAGTAGGTATTATATTTTAAATCATCGTTGGTTACCATATCAGAAAAGAGGAGTTCTTGTGCCTGATAAGGGAGACATGATTCTTACATAGGTTTTATATTGTAATAATATGTTTGTATTGAATACAGATTTTCCAATGTAATGTTTGATTTAAGTTTTATTGAAAAAAAAATTATTTGTTCTGATTGGTTGACAATATAGAAGGGAGATTATTGTAATTTTTTATGGCTTGGTAAATATTATGGTTTTTCATTTGTATTGTTTTAAAATTTGGTGTGATAAATTGATTTATATTTCTCATTAGTTTGTAAAATTCTTACGGTGCCTGTGTTCTACTAGAACACAGACAAGGAATTGCATGTTTTTGCTTGTCACTGTCAGTTTATGAACTAGTGTTGAAAGGCATCAAATTACTTTCTGAAAATGATTGAATTCAGATTAAAGTCTCTACAATCAAACAGAAATGTTTATTGCTTTTTTTAATTTTTTGTTGAAAAATGTATTAATTTTTTAAGCTACTTATGTGAAAAAAATACATCAATAAATAAAATGAAAATATTTAATAAAAACATGCAGCTTCACAAATCTTACAATAATAGTCTGTGCTTGTATACGTCATAATGATATTATAAATAGATTAAAAACATAATCTCGCTTAGCGACACCTATGGTATGTTGCGAAAATAATTTCCTAAACCAATGTTCAGAACCTTTTTGCCATCTATCGTTGGAATAACAAACTATGATGAAAAGCTCTTTATAATCAATGGTTTCTGTAATTTGATAAAATATAATATATTATTTCAGCAGTTAGTTCCGTTTGTAAACCAAAGACGGATTCTTAAATAAAAAGTGCCTACAACATTCAAAATTCCAATCCTACCGAGTCTGAACTCGACTTAAGGTTAAACGGGACTATCGTTTTATTCTACATGTTCGTAGATGGCGTTTGTTAGTTTATTTTATTAAATTACGCTTTTTCAAGGTATTGCCTTACAATACTAAGACAAATTATTGTTTTGCGCCCATAACTACGAAATATGTATAAGTAGTTTTGAACGCATAAAACGCAAACCTTTCGAGAAACTAACTAACGAACTATCGAACTGTCACGCTGTTTCTTCGTAGGAGTAGGCAGAGAAGACGCCAAACAACTATTTCTTGGTGCATACTCTTTGCCTAATTCCCATTAAAACATCGTTTCATAGATACCCTTCTATTATTCTGACTCTTGACATGGCACGAATCAAGTATCCGATTCACTTGGTCGTGCCATGTCTTCCTTTTGCTACCATTCACGTATATTCTCCTTATACTCCTTTCTTCATTCATCCGCTCTACATGCCTAAATCGACTAAGTGTTCACTTGAAAGGTAATTCTGATTGTTTTGGCAAAAAAAAGCATTATTATTAAGAAAATAATCGGCAACATTTAGTTTGTGTTTAGTAGGCCATGCTCCTGAGGCAAATATTTAAAAATACGTCAAAAATCCTACATTTATCATTATATCATATAAATAACTAGTGAACCCCGCAATGAATTGCTATTGATAATGTTTTTGTCAGGCGTTTCCGACTTTTTCCACCATTCTCTTACTGTATACCACAATGTTTCTGTAAAAAAACTATATTACATCGACTTAAATTCCACTGTATTTCATTCCAGTGCAGAGATATTGAATGAAGTATTCCTCGGGCGTCCCCGACTTCTTGCTACCATTCAAACCTCTCTCTGAACACTGCTGGCATTAATACAAACAAACTGTGAAATTATCAGAGATATCGGTCACAGAGATATCGGTCACAGAGATATCGGTCGACAGCTATTTTGTTTTTTGCGAGCACAAACATACGCAGGTTAAATATATGATAATGATAATATATTATACCCACATAAAGAAAATAACCGTCTAAAGCGACACCTATGGTATGTTGTAAACATTATTTCCTCAACCAATGTTCAGAACCTTTTTGCCATCTATCGTTCGAATAATAAACTACACTAAAATGTAACTTAGAATTGCAATAGCAATATTTATTTATACATCATGCTGATGGACTTGAATATATAATACAATTTATTAATCCAGCTTGTTTATTTTTTTTGTAAATCAAAGAGAATTTTTTGTATAAAAAGTGCCAATACCACGCAAAATTCCATTTATAATTATTTTTTTTAGTTTTACATTATCCATCCTCATACTACGATACTCCATCCATTGATCTGTCAACTGTCAACAGGACACCGGTGTCCTAACGATGGTACTCCCAACTGTCTGAAGCCAGTGAGACTATGGCATCCCCGACTGGGGTATGTTGTGAGGTAGTGAGGAAGGGAAGGAGATAGAGGAAGGTGGGGCAGTACCTAGCTATTAGTGTTACATGATCCATCCCCATACTACTATACTCCATCCATTGATCTGTCAACTGTCAACAGGACACCAGTGTCCTAACGATGGTACTCCCAACTGTCTGAAGCCAGTGAGACTATGGCATCCCCGACTGGGGTATGTTGTGAGGTAGTGAGGAAGGGAAGGAGATAGAGGAAGGTGGGGCAGTACCTAGCTATTAGTGTTACATGATCCATCCCCATACTACTATACTCCATCCATTGATCTGTCAACTGTCAACAGGACACCGGTGTCCTAACGATGGTACTCCCAACTGTCTGAAGCCAGTGAGACTATGGCATCCCCGACTGGGGTATGTTGTGAGGTAGTGAGGAAGGGAAGGAGATAGAGGAAGGTGGGGCAGTACCTAGCTATTAGTGTTACATGATCCATCCCCATACTACTATACTCCATCCATTGATCTGTCAACTGTCAACAGGACACCGGTGTCCTAACGATGGTACTCCCAACTGTCTGAAGCCAGTGAGACTATGGCATCCCCGACTGGGGTATGTTGTGAGGAAGTGAGGAAGGGAAGGAGATAGAGGAAGGTGGAGCAGTACCTAGCTATTAGTGTTACATGATCCATCCCCATACTACTATACTCCATCCATTGATCTGTCAACTGTCAACAGGACACCGGTGTCCTAACGATGGTACTCCCAACTGTCTGAAGCCAGTGAGACTATGGCATCCCCGACTGGGGTATGTTGTGAGGTAGTGAGGAAGGGAAGGAGATAGAGGAAGGTGGGGCAGTACCTAGCTATTAGTGTTACATGATCCATCCCCATACTACTATACTCCATCCATTGATCTGTCAACTGTCAACAGAACACCGGTGTCCTAACGATGGTACTCCCAACTGTCTGAAGCCAGTGAGACTATGGCATCCCCGACTGGGGTATGTTGTGAGGTAGTGAGGAAGGGAAGGAGATAGAGGAAGGTGGGGCAGTACCTAGCTATTAGTGTTACATGATCCATCCCCATACTACTATACTCCATCCATTGATCTGTCAACTGTCAACAGGACACCGGTGTCCTAACGATGGTACTCCCAACTGTCTGAAGCCAGTGAGACTATGGCATCCCCGACTGGGGTATGTTGTGAGGTAGTGAGGAAGGGAAGGAGATAGAGGAAGGTGGGGCAGTACCTAGCTATTAGTGTTACATGATCCATCCCCATACTACTATACTCCATCCATTGATCTGTCAACTGTCAACAGGACACCAGTGTCCTAACGATGGTACTCCCAACTGTCTGAAGCCAGTGAGACTATGGCATCCCCGACTGGGGTATGTTGTGAGGTAGTGAGGAAGGGAAGGAGATAGAGGAAGGTGGGGCAGTACCTAGCTATTAGTGTTACATGATCCATCCCCATACTACTATACTCCATCCATTGATCTGTCAACTGTCAACAGAACACCGGTGTCCTAACGATGGTACTCCCAACTGTCTGAAGCCAGTGAGACTATGGCATCCCCGACTGGGGTATGTTGTGAGGTAGTGAGGAAGGGAAGGAGATAGAGGAAGGTGGGGCAGTACCTAGCTATTAGTGTTACATGATCCATCCCCATACTACTATACTCCATCCATTGATCTGTCAACTGTCAACAGGACACCGGTGTCCTAACGATGGTACTCCCAACTGTCTGAAGCCAGTGAGACTATGGCATCCCCGACTGGGGTATGTTGTGAGGTAGTGAGGAAGGGAAGGAGATAGAGGAAGGTGGGGCAGTACCTAGCTATTAGTGTTACATGATCCATCCCCATACTACTATACTCCATCCATTGATCTGTCAACTGTCAACAGGACACCAGTGTCCTAACGATGGTACTCCCAACTGTCTGAAGCCAGTGAGACTATGGCATCCCCGACTGGGGTATGTTGTGAGGTAGTGAGGAAGGGAAGGAGATAGAGGAAGGTGGGGCAGTACCTAGCTATTAGTGTTACATGATCCATCCCCATACTACTATACTCCATCCATTGATCTGTCAACTGTCAACAGGACACCGGTGTCCTAACGATGGTACTCCCAACTGTCTGAAGCCAGTGAGACTATGGCATCCCCGACTGGGGTATGTTGTGAGGTAGTGAGGAAGGGAAGGAGATAGAGGAAGGTGGGGCAGTACCTAGCTATTAGTGTTACATGATCCATCCCCATACTACTATACTCCATCCATTGATCTGTCAACTGTCAACAGGACACCAGTGTCCTAACGATGGTACTCCCAACTGTCTGAAGCCAGTGAGACTATGGCATCCCCGACTGGGGTATGTTGTGAGGTAGTGAGGAAGGGAAGGAGATAGAGGAAGGTGGGGCAGTACCTAGCTATTAGTGTTACATGATCCATCCCCATACTACTATACTCCATCCATTGATCTGTCAACTGTCAACAGGACACCGGTGTCCTAACGATGGTACTCCCAACTGTCTGAAGCCAGTGAGACTATGGCATCCCCGACTGGGGTATGTTGTGAGGTAGTGAGGAAGGGAAGGAGATAGAGGAAGGTGGGGCAGTACCTAGCTATTAGTGTTACATGATCCATCCCCATACTACTATACTCCATCCATTGATCTGTCAACTGTCAACAGGACACCGGTGTCCTAACGATGGTACTCCCAACTGTCTGAAGCCAGTGAGACTATGGCATCCCCGACTGGGGTATGTTGTGAGGAAGTGAGGAAGGGAAGGAGATAGAGGAAGGTGGAGCAGTACCTAGCTATTAGTGTTACATGATCCATCCCCATACTACTATACTCCATCCATTGATCTGTCAACTGTCAACAGGACACCGGTGTCCTAACGATGGTACTCCCAACTGTCTGAAGCCAGTGAGACTATGGCATCCCCGACTGGGGTATGTTGTGAGGTAGTGAGGAAGGGAAGGAGATAGAGGAAGGTGGGGCAGTACCTAGCTATTAGTGTTACATGATCCATCCCCATACTACTATACTCCATCCATTGATCTGTCAACTGTCAACAGAACACCGGTGTCCTAACGATGGTACTCCCAACTGTCTGAAGCCAGTGAGACTATGGCATCCCCGACTGGGGTATGTTGTGAGGTAGTGAGGAAGGGAAGGAGATAGAGGAAGGTGGGGCAGTACCTAGCTATTAGTGTTACATGATCCATCCCCATACTACTATACTCCATCCATTGATCTGTCAACTGTCAACAGGACACCGGTGTCCTAACGATGGTACTCCCAACTGTCTGAAGCCAGTGAGACTATGGCATCCCCGACTGGGGTATGTTGTGAGGTAGTGAGGAAGGGAAGGAGATAGAGGAAGGTGGGGCAGTACCTAGCTATTAGTGTTACATGATCCATCCCCATACTACTATACTCCATCCATTGATCTGTCAACTGTCAACAGGACACCAGTGTCCTAACGATGGTACTCCCAACTGTCTGAAGCCAGTGAGACTATGGCATCCCCGACTGGGGTATGTTGTGAGGTAGTGAGGAAGGGAAGGAGATAGAGGAAGGTGGGGCAGTACCTAGCTATTAGTGTTACATGATCCATCCCCATACTACTATACTCCATCCATTGATCTGTCAACTGTCAACAGAACACCGGTGTCCTAACGATGGTACTCCCAACTGTCTGAAGCCAGTGAGACTATGGCATCCCCGACTGGGGTATGTTGTGAGGTAGTGAGGAAGGGAAGGAGATAGAGGAAGGTGGGGCAGTACCTAGCTATTAGTGTTACATGATCCATCCCCATACTACTATACTCCATCCATTGATCTGTCAACTGTCAACAGGACACCGGTGTCCTAACGATGGTACTCCCAACTGTCTGAAGCCAGTGAGACTATGGCATCCCCGACTGGGGTATGTTGTGAGGTAGTGAGGAAGGGAAGGAGATAGAGGAAGGTGGGGCAGTACCTAGCTATTAGTGTTACATGATCCATCCCCATACTACTATACTCCATCCATTGATCTGTCAACTGTCAACAGGACACCAGTGTCCTAACGATGGTACTCCCAACTGTCTGAAGCCAGTGAGACTATGGCATCCCCGACTGGGGTATGTTGTGAGGTAGTGAGGAAGGGAAGGAGATAGAGGAAGGTGGGGCAGTACCTAGCTATTAGTGTTACATGATCCATCCCCATACTACTATACTCCATCCATTGATCTGTCAACTGTCAACAGGACACCGGTGTCCTAACGATGGTACTCCCAACTGTCTGAAGCCAGTGAGACTATGGCATCCCCGACTGGGGTATGTTGTGAGGTAGTGAGGAAGGGAAGGAGATAGAGGAAGGTGGGGCAGTACCTAGCTATTAGTGTTACATGATCCATCCCCATACTACTATACTCCATCCATTGATCTGTCAACTGTCAACAGGACACCAGTGTCCTAACGATGGTACTCCCAACTGTCTGAAGCCAGTGAGACTATGGCATCCCCGACTGGGGTATGTTGTGAGGTAGTGAGGAAGGGAAGGAGATAGAGGAAGGTGGGGCAGTACCTAGCTATTAGTGTTACATGATCCATCCCCATACTACTATACTCCATCCATTGATCTGTCAACTGTCAACAGGACACCAGTGTCCTAACGATGGTACTCCCAACTGTCTGAAGCCAGTGAGACTATGGCATCCCCGACTGGGGTATGTTGTGAGGTAGTGAGGAAGGGAAGGAGATAGAGGAAGGTGGGGCAGTACCTAGCTATTAGTGTTACATGATCCATCCCCATACTACTATACTCCATCCATTGATCTGTCAACTGTCAACAGGACACCAGTGTCCTAACGATGGTACTCCCAACTGTCTGAAGCCAGTGAGACTATGGCATCCCCGACTGGGGTATGTTGTGAGGTAGTGAGGAAGGGAAGGAGATAGAGGAAGGTGGGGCAGTACCTAGCTATTAGTGTTACATGATCCATCCCCATACTACTATACTCCATCCATTGATCTGTCAACTGTCAACAGGACACCAGTGTCCTAACGATGGTACTCCCAACTGTCTGAAGCCAGTGAGACTATGGCATCCCCGACTGGGGTATGTTGTGAGGTAGTGAGGAAGGGAAGGAGATAGAGGAAGGTGGGGCAGTACCTAGCTATTAGTGTTACATGATCCATCCCCATACTACTATACTCCATCCATTGATCTGTCAACTGTCAACAGAACACCGGTGTCCTAACGATGGTACTCCCAACTGTCTGAAGCCAGTGAGACTATGGCATCCCCGACTGGGGTATGTTGTGAGGTAGTGAGGAAGGGAAGGAGATAGAGGAAGGTGGGGCAGTACCTAGCTATTAGTGTTACATGATCCATCCCCATACTACTATACTCCATCCATTGATCTGTCAACTGTCAACAGGACACCAGTGTCCTAACGATGGTACTCCCAACTGTCTGAAGCCAGTGAGACTATGGCATCCCCGACTGGGGTATGTTGTGAGGTAGTGAGGAAGGGAAGGAGATAGAGGAAGGTGGGGCAGTACCTAGCTATTAGTGTTACATGATCCATCCCCATACTACTATACTCCATCCATTGATCTGTCAACTGTCAACAGGACACCAGTGTCCTAACGATGGTACTCCCAACTGTCTGAAGCCAGTGAGACTATGGCATCCCCGACTGGGGTATGTTGTGAGGTAGTGAGGAAGGGAAGGAGATAGAGGAAGGTGGGGCAGTACCTAGCTATTAGTGTTACATGATCCATCCCCATACTACTATACTCCATCCATTGATCTGTCAACTGTCAACAGGACACCAGTGTCCTAACGATGGTACTCCCAACTGTCTGAAGCCAGTGAGACTATGGCATCCCCGACTGGGGTATGTTGTGAGGTAGTGAGGAAGGGAAGGAGATAGAGGAAGGTGGGGCAGTACCTAGCTATTAGTGTTACATGATCCATCCCCATACTACTATACTCCATCCATTGATCTGTCAACTGTCAACAGGACACCAGTGTCCTAACGATGGTACTCCCAACTGTCTGAAGCCAGTGAGACTATGGCATCCCCGACTGGGGTATGTTGTGAGGTAGTGAGGAAGGGAAGGAGATAGAGGAAGGTGGGGCAGTACCTAGCTATTAGTGTTACATGATCCATCCCCATACTACTATACTCCATCCATTGATCTGTCAACTGTCAACAGAACACCGGTGTCCTAACGATGGTACTCCCAACTGTCTGAAGCCAGTGAGACTATGGCATCCCCGACTGGGGTATGTTGTGAGGAAGTGAGGAAGGGAAGGAGATAGAGGAAGGTGGGGAAGTACCTGGCTATTCAGATCTGGTCTCCAAATACGGTTAAAGCCATTTCAAGCAACGTTTCAGTACTGGATGGTGGTCTTACCTACTTGAGAGTATCTTCCACTGTGGAACGTGCGGCAAGCATACTGTATATTATTTTTAATTAATAACCAGCGCACGCCGGGATTTGAACCCGTGACCTTCGGCTTGCTAGTCAAGAGCCTAACTCCTCCACCACGGAGGCTTTCTCTTGCATATGAAGGAACTGTATTTCGGACTAGGTCAGAACCGCTTTTTATTTGATGTGTGTAGCTTCTCTGAAGCATTTATATATTCTACGATTTTTCTGCGCGTATTTTGTTCTCAAGATCGAATGTACATAATCAATAGGATGGGGTGATGCTCTCCAAGCACATATAAAACCTTTACAAATAATTCAAAATTATATTATCAAAGTTTTTTATAATGGGAAGAGAACTTTTTCCACAGATGAGTTATACAAAGAATCTAAACTATTCTGTCTCCGAAAACTATTTATTTTGCAAACAATGAAATATAATATATTTAAAAACAAAAATAATTTCGAAATAATAATGAAAACAGAATCAACATTAGAAATAATATTGTATTGTATGGTGACCGGATAAATCATCACATCTTTAAAAAGTTATATAAAGTCATTGAAAGTAATGAAACAAAAACTTTATTAACTGGGTTAAGTAGGTTAGGTTAGGTTAGGTAAAACAAAATAAATTTCATCGTTTCTAATGACTTTATATCACTTTTTAAAAGTGTGTTGAATTTTCACTGTGTTGAGTTATCATGGAACCTATTTTATAGTCCCAATTATTTGCAGTTTCATTGGTCCTCGTACTTTCAATCTTTTACCGAAAAATATTCAAGTGATTACTAAACTTCCTCAATATCTAAAAGAGTAAAAATTATGGCTTTTCGATACAGCATTTCATTTTTTTATTATTTAATTTATATCACTTCATGTTTCTCACAAACTATACACTTAATATTACACAAAACACTTATAACTTCACTATACACTATTGTTAACACTTTATATACAAACCGCGTAGACAAATTGCAATCTTGTTTTTCTTTTATATCCCCTAACTTTGTTTCGTTCTATGTACAATAATATAATGTGTTTAAATATATTACCCAAGCACAGGCTGCGCCTTAGTGGGTTCCCAATATTCTTGTTGATTTTTATAATATTTGTATGTACTTGATGTAAAAATTGGGAAAAATAATGTACTAAAAAAATTTATTATAGTTTGAAACGATATACATGGACCTTTAAAAGCTGATATCTAGAAATGCAGAATAAATAGTACCTGTTATATATATATAAATTCCGCCCAAGAGTCCCAACTGCTCCCAACCGTCTGGAGCCAGTGAGACTGTGGCATTAATTGTGGTACGTTGTGAGTCTGAAAATAGTGTTGAGGAGAAGTAGGTGGGGAAGAGGAAGGTGTTGAAGTGCCTGGCTATTCAGATCTGATCACCAAACACTGTCAAAGCTATTTCAAGCAAGGTTTTGGATTGTAAAACGTTATTTTTTCCTTTGTATTTAGATAAGATTGATTCATTCTTGATTTATTTAGTGTTATCCGTTATCAGACTAAATTTGTAAAATGTGTATCTTATTATTCACCGTTATTTGGCACAATAAAACTGTACATATTTTGACAAGGTTGATTAGTTTGTAAAATTTTAATAAGTGATACCCAACAACCATTTGGATATACTTTTCGTACATAATAAAAAAAACATACCAAAATACATTAATATGTAGGTATATATTTTTTGGGATGCAGTAAAAAAATATTTGGTTCAATTTTCAACTATGTTTACACCGTAACATAATAATTGTATTTTTACAAACAATTATTATTTTCTTATAATATCCACTAAATTTATTGACGTGAAACATCTTTTGGCTTGCTTAGGGGGGTAAATCAGACACTTACGTAGAAAGCATGGCGAGACGGAACTACGATTTCAGGTCTTTCCTCCCAGCTGCCAAAACTCTGTGCGTTATATTTGCTTCTATCATCACTAAAAGTGGCGATGGATCACTAAGTAGTAATTAATTTTTAATTTATAATATATTTCTTTGTGTTTTAAATGGGAAATGACGCGTTTTAATAGCTAAAAAACAAACCCCAGCGTTTTTAGATTCTCACGGCCAAATGCATTTTTGTTGTTTGTTTTTGGGGTGTTATGCCGTGTTGCGCTAACTCCTTCTTTAGCCGACGTTTCGACACATCTTCGGATCTACCGGATCTGCCCTGATGATGGACACTGCAACGCTGTCCGAAACGTCGGCTAAAGAAGGAGTTAGCGCAACACGGCATAACACCCCAAAAACAAACAACAAAAAAACCCCAGCGGTTTATTTATTTTCCTTATTTCTAGTTAAGAAGTAATTCAACGTTAATTTGAACTATCATTTGATCTTAAATGGAAGTTTTTAAGCGAATAAAGTTTTTGCAAAGGGTTGATGCAAAATATTGTAAACATGTTCAAAAATGAAACGCGTCATTTTTATTACAAAACCTGTTACATATTGATGTAAGACATAATAATCATAGAATATAGGAAAAAAAAAATTAAGTATTAAAATAATCGGTAGAAAGAATATAATACTTTGACTTTCGTTGTATTTCTTTCGAGGGCCGTTCGCAATTATTTCTGATGCGTTTTAAAGAACAACGCGAGCGTTCGGTTTTTATGTACATTTTTGTAAAACTCAGGCAGGTTGGAAATGTGCTTAAAATTGCGGTATGAGAAAGAAAAAATAACAAATATCCACATGTGTTGAAAAACAGATTATACATCTATTATTCACCTCTATTACTATAGAAGATTTAGACATATTTTTTTGAAGTAGCAAAAAATATTAGTCACATTGTCACCAACTCAGCTGAACGTGTTTTATCACAGTTGTGTAGGATTCCGCAAAGCTTCGCTATCACTAAACAATCTGAGCGATTGCTAGGTAAGAATGTTTCTCAAATGCTACTTCCTACCAATGCTACTGAGTATATCGATGTCACAGTGTTAAATGAAAATAATTCCGAAAAACCATTAATTACGATATGGGTATCAAAAGATTTAACAAAAAGAGTTCTTCAAAGTCAAAAAACCTGTTGACCGCCCAACAGCTCGGTCTCCTTGCCTCATTCACATTCATACATCGTCTCATACATAGTCTTCTATTATTCTGACTCTTGACATGGCCCGACTCGAGTATCTGATCCACTTGGTCGTGCTATGTCTTCCTCGGGCATCCCCGACTTCTGCCACCATTCACATTTGCATCATATATTTTCCTTACACTCCTTTCTTCGCTCATTCGTTCTACATGCCAAAACCATCTTGTATCCAGTTTAATAAAATTCCATATCTAATAGTTTCCGTTTAAAACTGACGATTGTTCGTGCATTTCAATTTATTTTAATTTAATTTCTAGTCTATTAATATCAGCTATGGCCTTAATGTTTTGTACTAAATTTACAAGTTCAAGTACTAATAAGTTCCTTCATGATATTCCAAATTCCAAAAAGATAGTTGAAAATTAATTAGAGATAAAAAAATAATAGGTGAACCATTTTTTTCTCAATAATAATCATACGTATTTCAATGGAATTATTGATGCGATAACGTAGGGGCAACTGCTGTACCTGTGGACAAAATCCCGATTTTTCAATAAAACAATATTTTTAATTTTTTGGGTATAACATTTTAATTAGATTATTTTTTTATTTGGAAAAGAAATAGTTAAGACACAATAATTACTATTAATAATTAATTTTAACCACTTCAGTGTTGAGTTATTAACATTTATAAAAAAACGGCATATTTGTCCATAGGTACAACTACCCAATGTACCTATGGACACACATCATTGTAAGTGTGGACGCGTTTGTACTTGTGGACAGTAGTAATATAAACAAACAAAAAATAAAGAAATATAAGAAAGAAACCGTCTTAACTTAACAAGTAATAATAATAACATTTTAACAGTGTGCAGTCCGTTAAATAGTATTATTTATTAGCATCACACGCAGCTCTGTAGGTATAACTCTTCCGAATCAATACTATACTGATCTCCATCAGTATCTTCAGATAGTATATAGCAACTCAAGCATATGAAAGAATTCTCGTCATCTGAATTTGAATAATTCTCTTTGTGTGCACTTAGAGTGAAACACACTTAGGACGGGTTGTTTCGGAGAACTTGAACAATTCTTCAAATTTCAAAGTTTTTCAAGTTCTGTGAAAGATATTTTTAAGTTCTGTTTTTATTTCAGTTCTGTCAAGCAACTAGCCTATAATGATATAATAACAGAATTCGAATAGTACTTTCACAGAACCCGAACATCAAATTTCAACGTTCATTTTCCAGTTACGCGAAAGATTTTTTCAAGTTCTGTTTTTATTTCAGTTTTGTCAAGCCAATAAAATGATATATAAACAGAATTTGCACAGGACTTTCACAGACCCCGAAAATGAACGTTGAAATTTGATGAATTGTTCAAATTCTACGAAACAACCCGTCCTTAGAATGATAATAACCTTGGCATAAGTTACATGTCAGGATGTTAATTTTGTTTTCATATTGTCTACAAACTGTGCATATAACAAGCTTAACATCGCTTATTATTTTAATCTTGCTGGTGCTGGGCTTGTCTAAATCAATTAATGTTTTATCTTTGATGCTGGGACCTTTTGAACCCTCTTTAACCATTGAAGCTTTATTTTTTCCTCCCATGACGCATTTATTTTGTTGTGATTTCTTTTTATAGATGCGTTCATTATCTCATTTTTTCGGGGGTGTCTGTCAGTATTCTAGTACTACCAAGTTTTCTTCCTTGTTTTTCTGTCTTCCTGGGTGGTGCTTTAGGGAATGGACATATATACGCACTATGGTTCCATGATAACTCAACACACATTTAAAAAGTGATATAGTCATTAAAAACGATGAAAAAAAACTTTTTTTTAACCTTACCTAACCTAACCTACTTAACCCAGTTAAAAAAGTTTTTTTTGAAGTGAAACTTCTTTAGGCGCGTAATGGATTTTCGGGGACGGAGTAAAACCGAGTCAGGATCGACACGAAAATGCGGGTACCCCCACCACCGCTCACCGTTCACTGTCCCTCTCTCACCATATGCGCTTGTTGAGGTGGGGGAGCCGCTCACGAACGTTTTGCTTTGAGTTACGAGCGAGATACGAGTTCGGTTTAGCAGGTCGGCCGGTAGCGCACTTGCGCGGCCACGCCCACCACGGCCAGTGAATCAGTTAGCAGCGTGCTCCCGCTGTGATAAGTTGTGTTCGCGTTTTGTGTTGCGTTTACATTTACATTTATAGTTGTAGTTCATTTAATTAATTCATTTAATTTTTGATGAAATGAAAATAGAGAGAGAGGAATACTAGAAGTTTCACTTCTGTCTTGCGTAGGCTTGACACACCCACTTTTTTTATCACTTTCCGTGACTTTATATAACTTTTTAAAAATGTGATGAATTGTCATTTTGATGATTAATCCGGTCACCACGCACTGTATAACTATAAATGCACTTGAAATAGAAACAAAATAAATTCTTAAACTTTAAAAGATATATTGATTGTACCTGTGGACAGTCCACAGGTACACTCATCGTGTTGTCCACAGGTACAATTTTGACATTATGAGCTAAAATTGTTATAATGGCTAAGATAATCTACTAAGAAGGTTTAAATATCGTCAATGGGTATATGATATGTTATTTCTCAAGTAAAACTAAATACATATCGAAATTTGTGATTCGAGTATTAGGAAAAACCGTTTCAATATGGTAATTAACTAACTTTTTATTAAAAAAATATTGTAGTTTGCTGCGCTTTCCAAGTTGGGACAGAAGAGAAATGGCCGTTAGTCAGTGTTGCCATAGAACAAAATTACTACATGTTAATATTTTTTTTGTAATTTTAGGTTGTACAGTTTGTGAAATATGCATAGTGTCCATAGGTAAAACCGTCCATAGGTACAGCAGTTGCCCCTACATATATTTTGGCTTTATGGACATTGCACATCGCACAGAAAACTATTATAAAGGCAATAGAATGACTGACACGGACTAAATATTCAACATGTTTGAAGTCCTAGATATTCGCCAATACAAAATAACTACCAAACAAAATTTTTGACCTAAAATTATTCTTCAACAATCAGTTCCAATTTTGAAAATAACCCTTTTAAATTCAAAGCAAATTTTATATCCTTTGGAAAAAAATACGCAGGAATAACTCACATCACAGACAACAAAAATAAGTATGTTTGATTAAAAATCACGGGATATTATAATTCAAATTTCGTAAAAGACAATTAGGTAATTAATTTTCCGTGTAAATATTATAATTATACTATAGGTAGCTACCTAATTTATCGCTTGTCTGAATTACATTTCAAACAATCAAATCCAATTTTGAAAATGATTAAAAATGTTCATTCAACATGAGTAATTTCACGCAGGAATAACGAACGTCACAGACAACCGGAAATAATGTGTTTGATGATATGATGATGTTGTGATTTATTATATCTTTTTCACCATATCGTGTAAAGACAAATCATAAAATCTTTTATCTGGTATTCTATTCCGATTAAAAACGGTAAGGCCAACGACTAGGTATTAAATTTATCAGGTGATTATCTAACGAAAACGGCGCTACACAAATAATCCAATCATTATTATTATTATCAACTAGTATTATCATATATCTGGCATTTATTAAAATATCACGCTCTTACGTAGGTATCTACACACAAAGAAAATAATATTGCTTAACGACTTGTTTTCAAATAATTAATTGATTTATCTGGGTAAAAATGCAATAACTAATCATTCATAATATTTAATCCAGTGTACAAGTAATATTGTTAGACGTAAAAAAATGTCAATATATTTGTAAGTAGCATCAAAAGCGTACAAAGGATTTTGTAATTTTTTAACTATGTTTATCGATATTAGTATTAGGTCACCGGGAATTTTTTCAAGGAAATAAACAGCATAGTAGAAACAATGGAAGGGCAATGGAGATTGTGTTGACTCTACCTCCTAATTGTACTAACTCGCTTGAATGAGGTTTTTATACCTCTTTCTCCCCAGCGTTCAGTTTCGCTTTTGCAAAATGATATCGTGCTGAGCCTAGCTAACTCTGATTATCCCCCGCCCCTGTGATATTGCACACAGTAAAATAAGGCCTTCGCTTTGGGGTTGATCTACAATAAATCCCTTAACTTCACGTTGTGTGATTTGTTAATTCGAAGCCCACCGTTATGGGGTGGTAGGTATTTAATGTCTCCTTTCCATGGTAACTCCCGGTTCTTTTTAGCCAAAGTGTGGGGAAAACGTCCATCGACCCTCAGCGAGTTCTACAAGGAACGAGTACGTGTCTCACCTAACTTTCGAATACTGGACTCTATTACTAATCGACCTATCAGTTTCTATCATGTCCCTACAATTGCCTTGTATCCCCGCCCTTATCTAATGTCCCCGTGTTTATAAATTCTAGGTTGTGACATAGGACCGTACCCCCTCCCCCCCCCTTTGTGTACGTGCTGTTAAACCCTTCGTTGAATGGGGTGTTGTTTCCGCATAAGTACTGGGACTCCCTCGTCGACCTCTGTAATGGTGTACTGAAACTAGATAGATGGATTTAGCTGTGGTTAGTAAACTTTGAGTGTTGCGAATGGAAGTGGAAACGAGAGAGAAAAGGAGATGGGAACGGATTGAATGACGAGAAAAGGTTTTTTTTGCAAACTGGGTCGGCACCTCACTGCCCCAAATGAAATGGTCGCTATTCTTCCAAATGCACAACCCCAAGAACCAATACGTGTCTGGCTTTCCCCGAGGTCTGGTCTAACTTCTTCTTATAGTCGCCTTGACACCTCCGGACCGCTCACGTCAGAGGGAGAGGTAATGCACCTGTTGGAATATCCCAAATCACCCCGCCCCGCTTCCTCCGACGGACTACGTTACTGATTGTAAAAGGGGGATTTCATTGCGTCCCTTGTCATGATGCTAAACGCGTGCATGTTTCAAGTAGGTTTGTTCTGGTGGGGCTTTCAACGTCCACTAGCCGCCAGGCCTACTATCCACCTCACGAAGGCTGCTGCAAAGGATCTCGAGGGATTTCCAGTCGAGTTGCATCAACCTCCGGGTAAACCCCGCTTTAGTATGTGTTCGTCCTCCGATTTTGAACCCTCGTTCATCACGCCGACGTCCCCTCCACGCGATTTTGAAAGACTTGGAGCCCGTTCAATTAAACGCCTTCGCAGCGAACCAAGGCCCAAACATTCCAACTTGACATTAATTTTCATACTGCCTCTCGTGTCCTCTCACCCGACCCGGTTCCGCGAAAGGGATGACCTTCCGAACTCTTCGTGATTCTCCATACAACGTTGACGCCCCGAAATCGCGTGATGAGGAAAGTAGAAAATCTTCTGAGCCGAGGAAGTTGTGCGCTTTCCCAAGACAGCTTACGGACAACATACTCCAACGGCGAGTTCTAAGCCGAGGCCAAAGGTATTTAGGAATTTGTTAGTGAACATATAAGGTTATACAAATATTATTAATTTTATTTTTTATTTGTGTTGAGCATGAGTTGGTTGCAGCTAGTCGCTTCCATGTTGATTTGAGGTGCCTCTGCGCGGCTGCCAACTCGGTAGAATGTGCGACTTTTGTCGTCAGACACGGACGTCAAGTGATTTATGGGGGTCCCTTTTCTTCCTTTTGGGTCGTGTGTCGCCACTAACTGCTTACAAATAAGTAGGTCATTGGCCTCGTGCTAAACACAGCTGTTAGAAGCAAGCAAACAGTTCTAAATGTGATACTATTTTACCAGTATCGCAGCTCTGTCCGAGCTGCTGGTTGCAGCCCCATCTTCGTCGCAATTTTAACGTTCTGGAAATATATATTCATGCAAGATCACTTACCCAAAGTCGTTATATTACCAGTCCAGTTGGGATATCGACGACATGTACGTTAATCCACGTCCAGGAACTCATGAGGTAGGAATGGGTAAAAGCCCCTAAACCATTAAGGGTTCGTATTAAATTCGAAACCGATTTTCTATGTCACCCGTCTACTCGCCAGTAGAAACTATAACCATATTGAATCTAATTTTTCTAGCTAAAATCCCTACTTCCATACGCCGCCCCGTGGATAGCACATAAATTACCGGATACTAGAATTCGGAATGTTTAAGCGGATCATTTCTTTCAATAGAAGATCTCTTCCTCCCTAACCGTAAGTTGATAGTTGACATGCATAGGTATTTGTTGGCCTCCACTGTACCTAGTCTAGATATCTCTCCCTATCGATTATTTTAGAGTATCTAAGTAAGTATTTGCCGAGATCTACCCTGTTTTTATTTCCCGTAAGCAACTCTCGAAGGTTATTAGCTAGTCTTTCGTTACCCCTTTGAGTATGAGCGTGTAAAACACGGGAGTAACTTCAGCCGTGTTTTATTGCAAAACTATCGATAATTTGTGCAGCGCCGATCTCCTATGGAGGGTCACCGACCCCCTCCCCCTCCCTAGAACCTTTCATATATTATTTGCCACGTTCACTTCGATTTTTTCACTAAATTATTATATCGTGTAAACCGTTAAAATCCTTCCCGTGCTCGCAAGGAAAAACACTGTCTCTTCAATTTCACAATAAATTTGGAACTCTGACTTAGCCGTTTTCGTCTGGTCATTTGATAATTATTATGGTTCTCTATTTTTTCCTCCTCTAATGGCACACGCGTTATTATTAAACATTACTGCAGTCGAGTTTCATCGTTTTATTATTAGTCTAAACCAAGAGACTCCAACCCGTGAATTTAGTATCGTCTAATTATGAGTTTACCCTTTTTTTTGGTTGAATCTAATTAAATTTTAAAACACTTCAATTATTTCAATTAATATTAAAACCACAACTTCACTATATTTAAAACTCTATCAGTTTAGTTTAAAGATAGCACACAAAACTGTCGCGACTTAAAGTTCTCGAAGACCGACTCCAACCAAGTTAAAACGAAAAAGGCCCTGATTCCCTCCAAACAACGCTATTTAATAATGTTTTTTCGAATAAATCGACTTAAAATTTGTGCGACTTTCGCCTTTATGAATTCGAGGTTTCACTTCCCGTTAAGTTTAGAATTGCATAACCCCGTTTTAGGGTTTTTGGCCCCCGCCTTCCGATTTGAGGTAGACACCTACCAACCTGTCGAGGCGGGTGCAGGCGCGTACTCGGTGACCTGGCTTTCGGGCGCCCTCCCGTAAATGATTTTCGGCGATGTAGATTATTGCGCAAAATTATTTGATTATTTTTCCACGTACACGTGTTGTGTCTGTAATATTGGTTGATTTCCGGCCTATAGACTAGGTGTAGCTCATTTCTATATCGTTGTTTTTGAAATCTTTCCGAGAAATTCGCTATTGATATTGATAATATAATCGATAAATTATCCCAACTACCGGAAGTTTTCACCCATTATGTCCAGCGCTTGCGCATACAGTATCCTTCCTTGTGTGCTGCCTTCTAGCATTTGATTGGTGTCTACACGATCCGTGGGTGATTCCAGGACACATATCCTTCCCCTCGGTGATGACCTACGTAGGCATTCGTTCCAAAATTTGATCCGACACGTTTTTGTAATTTCGCCTACCTGTTTTGACTCTTTTCGTGATATCCGCCGCACATCTTCTGGTAATCTTTCGTAACCCAACGCTGTCCACTACCCGAGTCGTTGAAACCCCTTCCATCATGAGCTAAACTACTTTTCGGGTTTCTTTTCGATTTCCGGTCCTTTCTTTTCAGCGATCTACGCCCAGTACATCCCTGTTTTTACAGTTTTTTGCGTCTAGTTTTAGCCCAACCCATATATTCTTCTCTCGCTTCATCTAGGAATTTCAATATATTATCCTCGTGACTTTGTTTACGCGCAAAAAAGGTCGTAAAATTTTGATCGTTAATCAAAGACTTCGTGACCCATTAACTTTTATGTCTTTTCTTAATTACCCAACTTGCATCTCCCCCGTGTTAATATAATTAGGCAATTTCGGCCAAACATCCCATCTTAAGTTAAAATTCGTGTCCATTGTCAACACTTGAAATAGCACTCAGAACTTCAGCGAACGTAAACAATTCTCTCTATGAGGATCACCTCGTAATATGTCTTATGGTCCAAAACATTCTAAAACACCCTCTTCTTTCACCAGACCGTCACCCCCTTTTTTCGTTATCGATGGTTGGGTATCGCTTCGTTTCTGCCTTAGAATGCAAATTTATCGTCGAATCCCAAGTGCCTTTGCACGTGTCGTGAGACCGGATCCCAAGGTTAACTCAACAGTAAATCAACCTCGAGTGTATCGTGTCTTAGACCGCCCTTCATCTCCGTGATTGGCGAAAAATTATTTAATTGATTTTGGGAATGATCTGATTCGTTGAGCTCCATCACGCCTCTTTTCAGTTATTACGTGGTTAACACCTATTACCGACGTAAGTTTCTAT
The DNA here is from genome assembly GCF_061612785.1 of Hesperophylax consimilis. Classification (NCBI taxonomy): domain Eukaryota; kingdom Metazoa; phylum Arthropoda; class Insecta; order Trichoptera; family Limnephilidae; genus Hesperophylax; species Hesperophylax consimilis. Next base: position 14,456,113 of record NC_142852.1, read on the forward strand.
AATAAAGCTTCTAGTATGTCCCACAGATGTCCATAGTCTGTTCGTTTCTCCCTATTCCCTGAACGTATTTTAATTTATATAAAAAAAAATCTTTACGTTCCTTTACCCCAAACAGGTCCATTACAAGATGACATTTCAAACTTTATTGTACACAAGAAAAATTGTTTTATTTAAACCCATTAGAAGACCGCGGCGGCCATCTGTCAAAGTCGAAGATTAATTGGTTAAAATGTAAACAATTGGGATATTACCGGAATCAGTCCACAAGTACAACAAATTCCAAAGGAATGGGTCGAAAACAAAATAATGTGTTTAGTGCTGTTTTCCTAAGCGACTATTACAATACATGTGACTCGGGAGCTAGCCTACATTTGACAACAAATGAACATTGGATCGTAAATGCGTCTTACGAACACTGCACGAAAGAAATTATTGTTGCGAACTAGAACAAAGTATCTGTTAAATGTTCCGGTAACGTGCAAATACTGATAAATGCAACTTTGATGTGACAGTAGAAGAGGTTATATGTGTTCCTAAACTCACAAAAAATCTTCTGTCAGTGAGTCAACTAATAAATAAAGTTAACAAAGTGATCTTAGGAGACAGTGGTTGCGATATCTACAACAAATCTTCTGTCAGTGAGTCAACAAATAAATAAAGGTAAAAAAATTATCTTTGGAGATAGTGGTTGCGATATCCACAACAAATCTCAAATTCAGTGGGGAACAGTCATTCAAATGGTTTATTTACCTCCGCGGAGAATAGCAATAATCTTACATTGTGCCAAGTGAGAATGAAGATTCAGACAGTTCTACAGGAGGTACAAGCAGTGTGGTACAGGCATTACCTGAGAGACAAAGGAGTAAACCAGAAAGGTATTGTTTTTCAAATATGCGTAAAGAAGTTGCTAATGCAGATGTCTCTGAGTTATCATTGGAGGAAGCTCTACGAGGCCCGGAGAAGGAACATTGGTTGCGTGCAGTTCAAGGGGAGTTACAGTGCTTTGAAAATAACATTACTTGGGAAATGGCGAATGCCCATGTTTAAAAAAAGTGTGCTAGGGAAAATAACATTTATTATCGTGCCATATTAGTTGCGAAAGATATAATCAGAAAAGTGGTATTAATTATGACGAGACTTTGTCCCCTGTAGTACGGCATACAACTTTTAAGTAATTATTTGATTTAGCTGTTCAACTTAATCTAGATATTGTTCATTTAGATGTGAAAACTTCATTACTTAGTGGAGAATTGGAAGAAACCATATATTTGCAGAAACCAAATTGTTTTGAGTGTTCTAATGATGATAAAGTTAAAGTTCTTAAGCTGAATAAAGCGATATATGGTCTCGAACAATCCTCATAATAAAGTTGATGATGTAACATTAGTTAATGGTTATAAAAAATCTAAATCGTAGTCCCGTTTGCATAAAAAAAAAATGATTGGTCTCAGAACTATTGTAACTTTGTATGTTGATGTTTTCTTTTTATTTTTTCCGATGATAAAAATGAGACAGAATTGTAAAAAGAAACTTTGAGTAGTCAATTCAAAATCAAAGATTTAAAGCACATTCAACAATTTCTTGGTATAAATGTAAATACTGATAAGAGAATAAAGTCGTTACTTTGACTCAAGACAACTATATTGATCAGTTGTTATATAAATTTAATATGACTAAATATAGGACTGTTGATACACCTATGGAGGCTAGATTAAATATTGTGAAAAGTCAAGATGTTAAAAATCAGATTCCATATCACAGCTCATAGGGAGCCTTATGTATTTTTCTGTACTGACTAGGCCAGACATATCCTGTGCTGTAGATACCTTAGTCAATTTAACAACTGTCATAATAATGAACATTGGTTATATGCTAAAAGAATATTAAAATACGTAGAACAGACAACATGTTTAAGTATTGTAAATACACAAATGTTATTGATGCTGATTGGGAAAATAATTCCAATAATTGTTTTTTTGTTTAATTCGTAGAAATCCATAAATTTTTTTTAAACTTTAATATAAATCAAATTTAAAAATACTGTTATTAAGTTCTGCAAGTATTTTGGATTTTATTGTTAAAGCTGTTTCAGCTTTCACGGCCATTTTCAAAGTTTCCAGACAAAACAAAAAATAATTCCATTGATAGAAAATCATATTCAGGTTTCTGTTTTACGTTATTAAGAACTGTAGCACTTTTAACTACTGAGACTGAATACACGTCAATTACAGAGGGTTGCAAGGAAGCTGTGTATCTTATTAATTGACATAATGAGATAACTGACCATGTATATTATCAACTTAGATAATGATAATCAAAGCGCTCAAAAGATGTCAGAAAACTATGTATTCCATAACAGATCAAAACATATTGATTTGCGCTGTCATTGTTGTTGGGAAATAATTAGTAATAAAATTGTAATTAATAAATTATTTGCCGTCTGAGGATATGTCAACAAACATACTTACTAAATGCTTAGCTTCAGCAAAACATTATAAGTTTGTAAAAATGTTAGGCATCGTAACTGTAATATTTTAATGATAATGTTCAGCATAATATAATGTCTTTAGGTACTTGTCTCTAACAATGTAAACTTGTCTGTGATATGAAATACAACCTCTTCCGTTTTGTCAGTCAAGCCAAGCGCGTTGTTTTATTCAGAACCGTCATATTATTAACAAATGGCGCTATACAAATCATCCAAATATTATTAGTATTATTGTGATAATAACTTCATACTTTTTTTTAGACCTAAGTACATTATTGCACAATGATTTATTTTCTTAGAAATTTGTTCTGTACGAGTTTTGATTAACTTTTAGGGAAAAAATTCTTTCTTCGTAGATAAGAATAATGTGTAATAATACTATTAATGATGATAAGATGGAAAATACGTTTTAGGTAGTTTAGTGGTTGTGTAATATTAAAATTTATTTCAAATTGCAATACTATGCTTGTTTAAAACATTCATCCCACACGTTTGGCCCCCTAAGTAATAGCCGGAAAACAAGCTAAATTCTTTGTCCGACTCGTTCTTGAGTTCAACAGATCGGCTTTCATCTGTGTTTCCTCCTTACTAGAACATAGTTTTCTTCAAGACCCATGTTCACTCCCTCCTTTCCTCAATATCTCCATACAGCATCTCCGCGGCCCTTGAACCGAACGGAACCGGACCGAGCTGTTGAACTCAAGAACGAGTCGGACAAACGATTTGGCGTGTTTCCCAGCTATGCACCGGTGCCGAAGGGATCATAGGCGCTAGTTTATTGGAACATCTTCCATTGAAATGCCGGTAGAACGAGGACAGCATTCCCACCTGACGTCTGTGCTCGAAAGATTGCAATCCTTTTGTGAGGATAGGTGAATCTATCAAACTGACCGCCCGTTTGTGCTGAGAGTCAAGTATTAGGGGGCTCTAGACCAGAGCTAACTGCTCCCAATCGTCTGGAGCCAGAGAGACTATGGCTATCCTAATTTAGATATGCTGTGAGGCTGAAGGTAGCGGAGAGGGTAAGCAGATGGGAAAGAGGAAGGTGAGGAAGTACCTGGCTATTCAGATCTGGTCAGAAAGACCAAAGTAAACACGTGCGCCAGCATTTGTCTCTGTAGTTTCACACGCAGATGGAGGCGGCAGTTCGGATATTATAAGACCTTAAATATTTACTGACTAGTTTCGCCGGTCCCGCAATAAAAAAATAGAAAGCCAACTTAGAAATACACATTAAGCTAGCGACCCGGCAGTAAAAACCTTCGCCCAAGGCTAGACTATATTGTAATTGCTTGAAGGTCTTTTGCACAAATGTCATTTTAAGGTTAAACGCAACGCTCGTTGTATTCTACGTGTTCACAGATGGCGTTAATTAATTAATTTTGTTTAAATACGCTTTTGCAAGGTATTGCTTTACAATATTAAGACAAATCATTTGTTTGCGCCCGTATATACGCAATGTGAATATGAATCAATAGTTTTGTTCGTTTAAATACTTAATTCTTTCGAGAAAGGAACACAAATACAATATTTTACCGATGATTCAATCCAATATTGTATTTGTATGCCTTTTTCGATAGAATTGAGTTTTTATATGGACAAAACTATTTATTCATGTTCATATTGCGTATATGAGGGCGCAAACAAATAATTTGTCTTAATACTGTAAAGCAATACCTTGCAAAAGCGTATTTAAACAAAATTAATTAATTAACGCCATCTGTGAACACGTAGAATACAACGAGCGTTGCGTTTAACCTTGACATATTTCAAAATAATAATAACTAGCGGTGAGGATGGCGATGCCAGCGCCACGGACTCAGACAACGCACCAAAGTGGTGTAAAGCGGAACCACTTTAGTTCCAGCAGCCCACGACAGGCGCGCTACGGTTGCCGGATTGCGCAGCTGACAACAGATTCCTTTCCTCAACAGTTGATTTTTTGGCACTGGAGAGTGATCATCTCGCCACCCCGTGCGGCGGTCGCCGAGGCGCTTCTACCTAGGAAGCTGTCCTCTCGGCAGTTCTCATCTCGCCTCAACAGTTAACAGTTCCCAGTCAGCACTCGACAGTTCCCATTCCGCACTCGACAGTCATCATCTTGGGAGTCATCATCCTGCTCTCCCCCTTGGAGCGGCGCCGAGGCTCTGCCGACCAGGAAACTGCCCTAGCAGAAGTTACTGTCTCGCCTCCGCCGAGAAACTTCTTGCCCTCCCCCTTGGAGCGGCGCCGAGGCTTTCCCGACCAGGGAGCTGCCCTAGCAGAAGTTACCGTCTCGCCTCCGCCGAGAAACTTCCTGCCCTCCCCCTTGGAGCGGCGCCGAAGCTTTCCCGACCAGGGAGCTGCCCTAGCAGAAGTTACCGTCTCGCCTCCGCCGAGAAACTTCCTGCTCTCCCCCTTGTATTCATGTATTTGTTAGGCGGGCGATCTCTCCCGAGGCCCTGCCCCCCGCCCGTGCTCTACCTACCCTAGCCAGCCCGACTCAAGAAAGTGCGAATGAGACAATAACAAAAAAGCCAGTTAAATAAACGTTGAATTTGTGGCCACCAAATTCGGCTTTTGAAGCAAATAAAACTTTTTTCAGTGAAGATTCAAATTTTATTGCATAGTTCATTATATGCCTGAGACAGGATGTGTGAGATTTTTTCAAAAATATTTTTCATTTGGTCACAAAAAATTGCCAAAGATGCCTCGTAAAATCATGTAAAATCGTCATCTTCTGGGGCCTATATTCTATTATTTAAGGCAACAATCGAAAATCTGATCCACATCCGTACTTTATGTATACCATGTCTTTTAATTTAAAAAAAAACAGTTTACTCTAGTATTTTAGCCGTAAATCCAAATTTAAATTTTGTATGAAACAGGCACCGCAGCCGTTCCTCTTAAACCATCTTCTCAATCTCAGTAATTTCCTTCGCCAAAAATCTGTTTCTACTTGAATTAATCTGAAAAATATCCTCATTTATTTACCAGTGTGTTCTGCGAAAACTCATTATAATTGAATTAATCTGAAAAACCACCTACATCTGATTTTTTTACCATTATCTTTTCCAAAATTATGTTTCTTCTTGAATTATTCTGAAAATTATAAAATTTCTCATTCATCTACCATTTTCTTAATATTAATCTGAAAAATTACCAATATTTTGTGTATTTATAATTTTTTCCAAAAACTGTTACAACTGAAATTTATCTGAAAAATTACCTATTTTTCATTTTTTTATCATTTTCTTTTAAAAATCTGCTTCTTCTTGAATTTATCTGAAAATAATCCATATCTCATTTATCTACAATTTGTTTTTACGAAAATCTGTTTCTCCTTCAATTTATCTGAAAAATAACCAATTTCTCATTCATCTACCATGTTCTTATTATTAATCTGAAAAATTACCTATTTCTCATTTATTTACAATTTTTTCCAAAAATCTGTTTCTTCTTTAATTTATCTGAAAAATAAACAATATTTCAATTATTTACCATTTTCTTCACCAAAAAAAGGATCTACCATAATTTAATTGAAAAATAACCTATTTCTCATTAATTTAATTTTTTTCCAAATTTACACATAATATGTTATATTTATTGCTAATGACTATTATATTTATACTATTATATTTTTTTACTTTCTCACTGCAATGTACTTACTTCCAGTGGAAGCTTGTGACTTTTGGGTGTACTAGAGTGCTAACGTTATCAGAAAATTACATCATTGATGTTGTTGTAGCCAAAAAAGTCTTCTTATTTTAAGAAATGTTTATTTTTAGAAATTCTGAAAACATAATCGGAAGTGAGTGCCTGGGGCGCGTGCATATCGTGGAACCGGCCCTGTCATATCGGAAGTGAGTGCCTGGGGCGCGTGCATATCGTGGAACCGGCCCTGTCATATCGGAAGTGAGTGCCTGGGGCGCGTGCATATCGTGGAACCGGCCCTGTCATATCGGAAGTGAGTGCCTGGGGCGCGTGCATATCGTGGAACCGGCCATGTCATATCGGAAGTGAGTGCCTGGGGCGCGTGCATATCGTGGAACCGGCCCTGTGATATCGGAAGTGACTGCCTGGGGCGCGTGCATATCGTGGAACCGGCCCTGTCATATCGATAAGGAGATAAGAAAGATAACGGATTTATAAAATGGGTTCGCAAATCACTTTGAGCATTCTTTCCTCACTTCTCTGTCTTGTTGCATTATCTCCAACCAACTTGTTCATTTTGATTTGTGATTCAATTCTATTTCAAATTCAGTGATTTTCTGTGGCAGATCAGAAGTGATCCTGATAAACATTTATTACTTTGGAAGACAATTCTGTGACGTGTCCGATATTATTTGAGGTGAGTTTTTATTTGTTTATTTATGAATACATACAGGGTGTTAAGGAACGTACTTGACTTACTTTAACCACTAATTCCTGATATTATCTGTTATTACTAACTAGGAATGACAGATACCACTAGACAGCTAGGGTCAGTGGGAGGGCTAAGGCGGTTACTCGGCTGACGATATGTGGAACAATTTTTTATTTTAATTATTCGTGAAAAAAAAAAATTAAATACAAAAAAAAACGTGAAAAGTCGCCGAAGACATTTTTTACTAGAAATAATCTCAGGAATCATTGGTTAATGTAAGTCAAGGACGTTCCTTAACACTCTATACGTGTGGGTATAACTCAACACACAGACAGCACTGAGGAGATATAAGCCGATACAGGTGTGTGTTTTGTGTTAGTTCCATTTTTCCTTACTTCATTTGAAATTGAACGAACATTTTCAAAAACGGTTTTTTTGATGAACAGATTTTCATTTTCATTGACCTATCTGAGGCCTAGGAGTCTTATGTAACTTTAGGATATCAGTTTACTTTGAAATGGGTAGGGACAGATAACACCAGTAGTGATTATCTCGTAACGGAGTATGTAGAGATAAGAAAGGCAGCTAACCAGTGACGCATGCTTTTAAGGAGTGCCACAATGATGTAATAATACTTATCGCTAAATCAGGGCTGCGCATTTACACTCAAATAATTTGTTCATACTAAACACTTGTATATGCGAGTAGCATGGTGTTAGAGAAAGATTTTTTTTAATTGTTCTATTTGATTTAATTGTAAAATTGATGAAGTTAAAACTTTTGATGAAATCGTAAAATTTGCTGAGACTGTAAAATTTGATGAAAATGTAACATTTGATGAAATTGTAACATTTGATGAAATTGTAACATTTGATAAAATTGTAACATTTGAATTGCGGTAACACCTCAACCTAAACCTGGTTGTTGTAATTATTTAATGTTTTCACGTTTAATTTGTAGAATTTTTCAATTAAGTTCAGTTTTATGTTTTACTTTTACATATTTAATAAAACAATTTAAATAAGATTTACATTGTAGACCTTATATCGCCTTCGCGGACACTAACTATATGCTTGTGACAGCCCTGGGATAGTTAAAAGCTTTAACCAAGCGACACAATTATGATATAAATGTTGTTTTTATGAAATTATCTATTCCATTAATTATCGGGTATTTTTCGTAACCAATAAAATTAAAAATTTTGAAATAAGTTAATAAATGTTTGTCAATAATTCAATAAATAAAATAGAATTCTGGGTCTGTTAATTTATTGTTTCTAAAATTTTACAATATTAATTTGGGAACAGTTTTGTTAATTAATAATAACTAGCTTTTTGCCCGTTGCAGGCAACTAATAGGTACAAATTACTCCGTTAAACTAATATGTGATTTAGTGTTGAATGTGGATGAGGCAAGGAGTGTTTGCCAACACTTTGATTTTTTCCCGTTGCAGGCAACTAATAACGATAAAGTAGGGAACAATTTGAGGTTTTTGGTAATATGATTTTATTGAAAAGTGAATTTTGTTTTATAGTTAGAATTTTTTTTAAATACGAAATTTTTTTTAGTGATCTTAATTTTTATTTTTTTGCATTATTTTTTGAAATATGTAACTTTGTTGAAATTAGAAATTATTTAGAAAATTGAAATTTTTTTCAATTTGCAATATTTTTTTGAAATATGAAACCCTTTTGGATAACGAAATTATTTTTAAAATTTTGTAGCGAACAGCTTGAAGTAAACCTGTAACTAACTAACCATCACGCCGTTTCACACACACTCCTTGTGACTCGTGACTCATAACATGGCCCGACTCAAGTATCTAATTCACTTGATCGTCCCATGTCTTCCTCGGGCGTCCCTGACTTCTGCTACCATTCACATTTCTGTTATATATTCTCCTTTCTTCGCTCATTCGCTCTAGATGTCCAAACCATCTAAGCGTCCGTTTCTTCATCTTCCTCATTACGCTTACATCAGCCTTGAATTATGTGTGGATCTCCACATTTCTCACTAATCATACATTGCTTTACCACACATAGATCTCAGGGATCTCAATTCAACAGCATTCAGTCTGCTTTAATCCTTTCTCTGCAAGTTCCATGCCTCACTTGCAATTTTCGTACATCTAAATAAAGATTCAAAAACAAAAAACAAACTTCCACACATCAGGGTAGGTACCAGCACCCCATTGTGGACTTCTAGCTTCGCTTCTTTGGACAATGTTTAGTTAGCGCCAACTGCGTTCAGTCCTACATGAATGGAGTTACCTGCATTTCCCCTTGTTTCGAGAAGAAGAGTTTCTTGTAATCAAGAAAAAAAATTGTAACAACTCCCTTTGCATTTTTGAAAAAAACTGTCACCACATTAAAGTTATTTACTTTAAAATATTCGATTAATAAAGTTAGAACGTGAGTCCAGTAATTATCGTAATTTAATATATTATAATAAAAAATATATAAATCTTTTTCCCACTTTAATTTAATTGACCGTAACCGGTTTCAGCTCGTTAAAGCCTTCTTCAGACTGGTACTAATTGACCGTAACCGTTTTCAGCTCGTTAAAGCCATCTTCAGACTGGTACTAATTGACCGTAACCGTTTTCAGCTCGTTAAAGCCATCTTCAGACTGGTACTAATTGACCGTAACTGGTTTCAGCTCGTTAAAGCCATCTTCAGACTGGTACTAATTATTCTTAGTCTACGGTTTATATACATAACATATGGGGGAGGGAGAGGGGTATATACAATTATATTAATTACATTTGTTACAAAGTCGTTTTAGGCTAATTACCTTGGGTTTGTAGCTCACTTCAATATTGTACAGGGAAAAACCTTACTTTTTATTTGTTCCGACCTAATGTCCGGGTTAAATCTTCCCCACAGAAAAAACTAAACCCTTCCACACACTTTTCCATAAATAATCATCTAGTCAATCAACACTATGCAAGTGCATTATATAAGCATAATAAATACAAAACAATACAATAACAACACGTCAACTCACGAGAGATCAAAGGGGAAAATAATTCACCGACTCCAGATATTTTCATATCAGAGGGTTCGGCTCCGTAGAACTCCTAACAGGGCCTATAAATCCTACTGATCCCTCAACATAAATATTTAAAAATCTTTCGTTATCCTACATTTATTTTAAATGACTGATTTTTGCATTTTTATATATAATTTCTTTGACAGATCTAATACGCCTAAATTTTTAATGAGAGAGCTAGGTATAATGCTAGTAGCCGAAATAACAAATAGTACCTAATATTTTTATAGTCTGAGAATGCCAAATTCTTTTAATCTCATTTCGTAAATCTGTGTATTTTCTTATTTTTTCAAAAACAGATTTTTTAATATTACAGGAATTTGGAATAGCGACATCAATGATATAAGTTATTTTTTTAATGTTGTCATGTAAAACTATATCGGGTCTATTATAACTAATCGTTCGGTCTGTTAGTGTAGTTTTATCATAATATATTTTATAAAGATCATTTTCTAAAAATGAATTTGTTTCGTATTCATAATATTGTATTATATTACGGAAGTCAATCAAGTTATGTTTAATTACCAAACTTTGGTGAATTATTTTTAAAAGTTGATTATGCCTAAATGTATACTCGGACGGCGCTAATACAGAACATCCCGATATAAAATGTTCTATAGTTTCCGGAAAAGCCAAACATTAATTATTATTATTTTATATATAATGAGGTAATGAAAGCAAGATGCATTGGTACAAGTTGGGGGACATAACAGTACATTAGTCCAATTATTTAAATTTTTTAAGGTTTTTATCCAGAGCACAAATGATAACTAATTATTATAAGCATTAATTACACGCCTGAAATATCCATACAAATTGTAAGTATAAATAAATGTCGCCGACGGGAATTGAACCCGCACCTTCTGATGTCCGTTCAGGTGCTCTGGACCACTGAGCTACGTCGGCTTATTCCCAAACCGCCAAATAATTCAATAAATACAAGTACTTCAATCGAAAATTACTGCTTATTATATTTTTTAACCTTTTAACAAACAAATTTATTTTTGTAGGAAAGGCTTTGTTAGTGCTGAATTTCTTCCTACGAGAATGAATTATTTGGCGTGTTGGAAATAAGCCGACGTAGCTCAGTGGTCCAGAGCACCTGAATGGACATCAGAAGGTGCGGGTTCAATTACCGTCGGCGACATTTATTTATACTTGGGAGATATTTTTAATTTGAATGGATGTTTCAGGCGTGTAATTAATGCTTATAATAATTTTTTATCATTTGTGCTTTGCATAAAAACCTTGTCTTATAAACATTAGTGTATAGTTAAAAAAATAATTATATATTAACGCCCGTTAAAAAGGATTAATGAGTAATCCTTCAGATAATTACATATGTCTGATATAAACATATTTAATATGTTGTAAAAGAATGTTTGAAGTTCTTAAAAATGTGTTTTGCATAATGTGTTATTTTTCATAGTTAATATTTAAATTATTTTCTCTTTAAAGGTCTCCACCTTGGGCTCCCCCAGAAGCAAGTTCTAAGTCAGCAGTAAAGGTAACTAAATTTTTTTATTATTTGACGACCTATTGCCCTAGTGGACTTTTGCGAATTTGTATATAATTTTTTTTTTACTCTTAGCTACAGTGTGTAAGTTAAACAGGATAGTGTATAGTATTTATTGTATAGTGAATAGTGTATAGAAGCAGGACACACAGCAAAATAGCAAATACGTATAATAAATCCTGAAATAGTAGACGAATGCATGAAATAAACTATTTTGTACGACTAGCTTTTTACCCGTTGCAGGCAACTAATTAGAAAAATAGAGAGCGATATAATGTTTAAATGTGGATGAAGCAAGGAGTATGGGCTCACATTAATATTCATTATTTGATATTTGAATGTGAATGAAGCAAAACAGTGTATGCCTATTTTTCGCATTCCAGTTTGTAGGGAGCTACTTTTTAAGTTATCGCATTTCAAATAATTCCAAGTAAGAAGCTACTTTGAATTAAACTCATTCTTGTTAGTAATGTGCTTATTTTAAATTAATTATCGCTTTCCTGTAAGAAGGAATCTACAGTTATTATTCACAGTATTTTCAGTTATGTTTAATATCGATATCAATGCTTTTCTATCTTCGTCTACATTGGTGAGTTTGTTAGAAATATTCACTCCTTTAATTACTTCAAAGTCTAGTAAAATTCTTTCTTTGATATTTCTATTTTTAACTTTATCCTTGAGAAACGTCTCTGATCTTTGTTGAAGCGTGTACAGAACAATTCGATTGTTATTGATGTCGATTGTTATTTTATATAAAATAATTAATTGGTTTTTTCATCACTTATCTTTGTTTTATTTTTAGTAAGGAAGTCGTTTTCGAAAAAACGTTTCGTGAAAAACGTGATTTATTTTTTTATTAAATTTAAGTTCAATAGTTCCGTCTGTTTCAAGTCGGATTCGGATTCTCTGTTTTTAAATTCTTTAGTTTATTATTTATTTTTATTTTGCGGACACTATTTTTATCAAGTACATCTCTTTTTATGAGTGATATTGCTGCGCCTGTGTCTATTAAGAGACTACAATTGGTATTACTATTACCAAAGGGTATTTTAACATATGGCAGAATTAATAGTCTTTCTCTGTTAATATTTACAACACATATATTTTACAGCATATATCATAACCATCTTGTACCTTGGGTTTAGTTGTAATTGTTGGTTTGGCATCGGTCATGTTCTTTATTCCAACGTCGTGATGCATGACGTGGATCCGTACGCGTTTAACTGATAAATCGCATGAGAAGTTGAGGGTGTTCCTCTTTTAAAGTTTATCCTTTTACTTGGATCTTTCAAAAAACTGTTATCTACCAGATGTCCTTTCTTTTTACAGAATGTTTATTCGGGCAAGTTAAGGTTTTTCCTTTTATCAAAAGTTGTACACTTTATTAGGATTTTTATTGTTATTTCTTCTACAACAATCAATCTTTTTTCGTCAAAGGTGTCAATTAGATTCTTAGGCAACCGCCCCCTTAAATGTTCAGAAATGTTTGTATTTATACCAATAATGAATGTTTGTAAAGCCAAATCATTTGTTCTGGCGCATCTTCCTTCCAATTCGTCTCGATTAATGGTCGAGTGATTGATGGAAGTATTTAATTTCTTGACACATGTTTCTATTATAAACATATATGTTGCCATATCTCCTCCATGCTTTTGTTTACAACTTTGTAATTCTATTAGCAGGTGTGTTTGACATTTGATTCTCAGAAATTAGTTTTTAAGAATTCTTTTAGTTTCTCAAAATTGTCGATTGCTTTATTAAAACATGCTTTGTGTCTTGTCTGTTAGTTGTGATAAAATAAAGAATAGTTAAAGTTATTTTTGGTTTTCTTGATCCAGTTGAATCGCTCTTTCACAGTTTAATAAAAATGGCGTTAGCCCTTTCCTATTTCCATCGAATGTGGAGATGAATTTCATCAATATGGTTAAACTTGCTTCTCTCCCTTTTACAGCGGAGTCGGCTTCCATTTTGTTTTGTTTACTTTGTTTCGAAAAGTAAAATAAAAAAATTATAAATCCTTTTTTTTAATAAATAATTTGATTTAATTTTAATTGATTTAACAATTGCAATTATTTTACTTTTATCTAGAGATTTTCCTTCTTCTAGTATTGAAATAAAGCAGTCCGATTCGATGTTTTGTGTCTGCGGACACCTTCTTTTCAGTTTGTACTTGTCAATTTGTAAAAATAACTTCCAGTTGTATGGTTTGTTGCATTCCGAAAAGTTTCTCTCTTGAAGGGGTTTTCAGTCTCTCCTAGGTAGCCCTCGTATTAGGTTCTTGCAGATTAGGACTTGATGACTTCGGTTCAAGGGCTGCAACGTCTAGTTGAGGACCTCTTGGAATCGTCTGCTTCGATTTGAAGTTCGGCTGGAGTGATTTTATATTGATATTCAGTATTTTAAATATGTTCTCATATAAGTCCTAAACGACATTGAAATTGCCATGAATTTCCAGAATATTCCAGAGGTATTTTAAATGCAATATAATTTTTTTAATTTTTAAGTTGAAACATCGATATTTCTAAACAATAAAATTTTAATATCTAACATGAAACATGTTTTAAAAAAAACTTACCGATACATTTTCAATCGAAACGTCAATAATATGTAGATAATAACATATTTAGAATTTATAAACACGTTTTCTAATGTTTTAAAATCAATGATTGGACACTTTTCACATTCTTATATTAACATTTTAATAATTCTTATGTCAAATAATACATGTAGCTTTTTGTGTTGCATTAATTAGGTAACTAGGATTGTAGTTATTTCGTCGATTGGTGCCCGAGGAGCAAAGTGCATTAACGGGAGGTGTTGTACACATAAAAAAGATGAAAACCTTTTTTCTAAATTCCAACATTTTAAGGTAGTTTTCAGGTTAAAAAGTTTAATGGTTAGTATGGATAAAAAAACACGGATGCAAGAATATTTTCGTTTATAAAAAACAATTAAATTTCTAAAATAGTTAATATTTTTTACTTCTACAATCATCTAGAATCCCGAAATAAATTCACTTTACTCCCCGGACACCTTGTATAAGACGAATAATATTTAAAAAAAATAAAATATAATGATGTCCTCACTGGGATCTCCCGTGCAGAGGATTTCATTTATTTATTTGGTTTTTTCAAATGTAGTATGGTTAATATGAAGAAATTATAAATATTTATTATGAAAATTATGACGCGCTTAGCGGCAATTATTTTATTTATTTATTATTATATTTTTTTTAATGATATACTAACGTTTATAAGACAAGGTTTTATGCATAGCATAAAGGATAACAAATAATTATAAGCAATAATTAGTCATCCGAAATACTAACACAAATTGAAAACATCTCCCGAGTAAAAATAAATGCCGCCAACGGGAATTGAACCCGTACCTTCTGATGTCCGGTCAGGTGCTCTGAATCCACTGAGCTACTCGGGAGATATTTTCAATTTGTATTAGTATTTCGGATGACTAATTATTGCTTATAATTATTTGTTGGCAATTATCTGATGTATTGATTAACAAACTAACTAATCGTCATGCCGTTTCCCGAAGGGGTCGGCAGATAAAATTAAAACGTCACACAACTCTGTCTTGACATACACTGTTTTTTATATTACTAAATTAACAAAACTACAAAATGGTATTTTAAAAAGTAAATTGTAATGATTGAGCACATGAGATACGCAAATAAATGTATCTTTCATATTCTCCACAAAACAGTTGTACATAAATATAATATTACAGAAAAGATTATAAATTTAGAACACAAAATTACAGTAAATGATAAAAAAATCAGGTGTAAATGAGTGTTGAAATGTGAAATACTCCAGAGTAAAATTATTCATGATCCATTGCTTTGAATTTAAGTGTCATATTCATAATTGGAACTGGTTGTGTGAAGAACATTTCAACATATTACTCACAATATAATATTTTGAAAGAAAATTATTTGAATTATTTTTTCATAATTAGAATAATCTATTCTATTGGAATAATCTTAGGAAGGCAGTTGAACTACAAATATACTGAAATTAGATAGCTTTGTTTAAACTAAAACACAGTATTACTTGAAAGCTGTCTTAAAAACTGAAAATTGTTAATTTTTATAATACTACTTATATATTTATTGCTAATCATATATGTCTGTAGAAATAAATATTTTTATACAATGTTAAAAAAATAAATTTTATTTCAATACTTTAATCTTTAGATTGTCACCGATTTTTGAGTTTCAAATTACGATAATGATCCGCCCCATCACTAAAACCAGACAAATGATCCCAGCTGAAATCGTAAAATTTTTTAATAATTTATAAAAATTAATTTCGAGTATGACTTTAATTTTTTGAACGAGCACTATGTTTTTTCTTGATTAATGATTAATAAATAATATATACTTTCACGATATTCACATAAATATAAACCAAACACTGCAAATTCAATAAGAAAACCTCACACTTTTTCCGTGAATTTGAAACTCATTCACTTTAAACATGCTATTATTTCATCAAAACAAACCAAAAAAAACACACATAAGTCGTTCATATATTGAATTATAATAAAACAATATATAACATTGACATTTTTTAGAAATAATTACCTAAAACACTATTCTTTAACGGTCAACGGAATAATTCCGCCAATTTGTAATCATGCACTTTGTTGTTTTTTTAGGTTTTTTTCCTTGGAATTGAGTATAATTACTATAGAAAAACTTAGAAGAATAATTATTTTTCTTTCTAACTACAATCACATATCTCCGCATTATAAAAAATATATATTATAAACTTTTATGATGTATGTCCTACATCCGTTTAAATTCAGCTAAATTCTGGAGATCCCTACTATCTTACCTATATTTCTGTATTATTACAAATGGATTAAATAAACAATGCTGCGTTAGTCGAATGTATTTAATTAAATCATTTAAAAAAACTACTTTTTAACTCACCTCCCTTATTCCTTTCAACTGATCTTCAATCGACGAAATAACTACAATCCTAGTTACCTAATTAATGCAATACAAAAAGCTACATATGTATTATTTAACATTATTACCAGCATTATACGTGTTAATATAAGTTATTTTAAAAGCGTCCATAATAATTGATTTTAAAACATAAGAAAACGTGTTTATAAATTCATTTTAATTTGATATTCAACTGACCCCGTTTACGCTCGAGTTTCGAGATTTTGTGAAAAGTCGAATTTAATTGTACCTCATCACTATTTGTCCGCCATTATTGTTATGGTATGTGACCGTTAGCCACACAAACCAAAGCGTTCTAGTTAATAGTTACGGTTTTTATTTATCCTTTTTCATAGTTATTTTGTGCGTTTAACTTCGATTTTGTTTAATAATTTGTGTAGTTATGGACTCTATAAATAGAAATATGTTAAGGTTTCTTCCTGTCCGTGCATTCGTGATTGAAAATATCTGGTTTTAGTCAACGCTACAAAGTTATTTCATATGGGATGTGTTAATTGTGTTATTAAATTACCAAATTTATAAAGCAATTCGTCACAGTGATGTTTTTAAATAATATTGATGCCTTATGCAGGTATCTGTGAACTTGTTTTTACGATATTAATATTTGTTTTGATACAAAATGAGTTCAAAATCTAAGAATATTTTTGGACATTTCCTTTGTCGGAAAATAATTCATAAAGTTTATACATTTTTGAATATATATGATAGTTCTCTTCTTAATTTTGTAAACAACATGAAATGTTTTCTAAATATGGTATTATCTATATATTGCTGAGGTTTCGAGAAAAAATGTTTCAGTAAGTTCTTTTTAAAACATTTTTCATATTAGGTATTAAAATTTTATTGTTTAGAAATATCGATGTATATATAATAATAATAATAATAAATAATAAATCTATATTGAATTTAAAATACCTCAGAAATATTGTTAAAATTCATGGCAATTTCAATGTCGTTTGGGACTTATATGAGAACATATTTAAAATACTGAATGAAATTACTTGATTATAATCTAAATAAAACTGACATAATTGTGCATTCGCCATCTGAAGATAATCCGAAAGCAGCCTCTTCACCTACGATATCTAACTAATATCAGGAGATATTTGAAGAAGGAGCTAATATTAACTAGACTTCACTAATCTAGACATCTCACCATTGGTGTCTGAAGTGGGATTTGATATCAATATAAAATCTGAACCTTCACAGAACTTGAAAATCAACTATTTGAAGTATTGCTTAAATTTTGAGAAACAACCCGTCGTTAGTTTATTTTGCTTTGCCTTCGGCGTGTCAAATAACTTTTGATTTAATATGGATTTTAAACATGTCGTTGAGGTACATAGTAAATAAAATAGGTCCCAATGCAGTTAGTTCCCTGTGGGATGCCAAAATCTGTGGTCTGCGAACCGCTCAGAAAGATATTTAACTTGCTGTCTATCAAAACATATCATTTTGATCTACGTTTAAGCACTTTTTCGTTATAGCAATGTTCGCCAAATTGAATATAAGCTTAAAATCTTATAAACTGTCAAAAGCTATTCTTAAGTCGACAAATATTCCAGTGCATTTTTGTATTACGTGAAGATGTATAATTTATAATATTTCAGATGTTAAATATATTAGTTCTTTAATGTTATATCTATGATAGCAGCATTATTCCTGATATTTTACATCTATTATAGCATCTTTGGTTTTAAATGTTACATCTATGATAACATCTTTGGTACTCAAATCTTTTTAAATCCTTATTGATTTGCGTTTAAAACATAATTTTATTTTATAAATTTAAGCAATTGTTTTATCATAATTCTGTCAAATATTTTGGCGATGTGGCTTAGATTGGGGTCAACAGATTTAAATATAGGAGTAATAATAGTTTTTTGTAATTTATGGGAAAGTTGTCGTTTTCGAAACTTGTGTTTATGATGAGTGCTAGTCGTTAACAAAATAAGTCGATTTTTTATTTTCATATCCAGGGGAAGAATTCAGTTTTAAATCATTATTTTGATGAATATAGTAGTTTGATGAATTTGTTCGTTGAAATTGTGTTCAGATGTTTTGTTTAAAATGTTTCTGGCTTTCACCCTTCAAGGGTGTTCTAGGACATCATTTAAAATTATGGAGAGAGGGAAGGTATTTTAAATATTCATTTTGTTTAATTGTCAAATTTCAAATTCACATGCAAGATTAAAATCGAGTTCAGGATATTTGTTTAGAGAGGGACAACCAAAAAATATGTGATCTAAAGTTCCCACTTCTAGAGCACAGAATGTACAATCTGAGGAGTCAAGAACGTGAATTTTGAAAAGTTGAGAAGGAACGGAACAATGTCCAATCCTCACTCGAATAAGTGAGGATATTTATGTTTTGATGAATGTGTTCAGATGTTATAAGTATTGGAATATGTTGTATATAAATCCTCTGAATTCGAAGATGTGTCTATTATTTTATTTTTATTTTTGCTGATAGTTAAGTTCGAATTTTTTTTGGCTACTCTTTGACCTCTCCAACTGGTCTCTCGACCCATCGGCGGGTTAGGAATAAGCCGACGTAGCTCAGTGGTCCAGAGCACCTGAACGGACATCAGAAGGTGCGGGTTCAATTCCCGTCGGCGACATTTATTTATACTTACAATTTGTATGATGTTTCAGGCGTGTAATTAATGCTTATAATAATTTGTTATAATTTGTGCTTTGGGGCCGTTCAAGTATTATGTAAGCACTATAGGGGGGCAGGGGGGTCTTTGCTTTGCTTATTTTTGATGACATGGGGGGTGGGGGGGTCGAGATAGTGATTACGTCAGCACTGCTCAGCAGTAGTTATTTTTTTTACACATTGTCTATGTTTGAAAACCGAATACATATTCGGGGATTCCCACAAATAATTAATACGTTTAGGTACTCGCTTAGAAGCGAATGGGGGAATTACCGCGCGCTACTCACTTGTCAAAATTTCTTCCATCAATCTATTGTTTCGTTTCAGTACGATTGACGATTTGACGTGTTGTAAGCAAATCAAAGCAAGTTAATATTTGTGTTACCGTTGACCCTTTTTCGCCAAAATTGAATTGTTTATGAATACATTAACAGAAAAATGCATATAGGTACCAATTTTTACGTAAGCATGGGGGGGGGGGGTAAGAGCTTTGCTTACTTTTGGTGACAATGGGGAAGAGGGGGTAAATAATTGTAATAAATCTGCTTACGTAATACTTGAACGGCCCCTTTGCATCAAAACCTTGTCTTATAAACATTAGTGTATAGTTAAAAAAATAATTATATAGTAACGCCCATTAAAAGGATTAATGAGAAATCCTTCAGATAATTACATATGTCTGATATAAGCATATTTAATATATTGTAAAATAATGCTTAAAGTTCTTAAAATTGTGTTTTGCATAATGTGTTATTTTTTATAGTTAATATTTAAATTATTTTCTCTTTAAAGGTCTCCACCTTTGGCTCCCCCAGAAGCAAGTTCTAAGTCAGCAGTAAAGGTAACTAAATTTATTTATTATTTGACGACCTATTGCCCTAGTGGACTTTTGCGAATTTGTATATAAATTTTATTTTACTCTTAGCTACAGGGTGTTAGTTAAACAGGATAGTGTATAGTATTTATTGTATAGTGTATAGAAGCAGGACACACAGCATAATAGCAAATATGTATAATAAATCCTGAAATAGTAGACGAATGCATGAAATAAACTATTTTGTACGACTAGTTTTTACCCGTTGCAGGTAACTAATTTAAAAAAAATAGAGAGTGATATAATGTTTGAATGTGGATGAAGCAAGGAATGTTTGCTTACTTTTATATTCATGATTTGATCTTTGAATGTAAATGAAACAAGAAGTGTTTATTTTTGAAGTTACCACATTTCAAATAATTCCAAGTAAGAAGCTACTTTGAATATAACTCATTATTGTTAGTAATGTGCTTATTTAAAATAAATTATCGCATTCCTGTAAGAAGGAATCTAGATTTGATTTATCGCGTTCCAGTAAGTAGGATTCCACATCAAATTTATCACATTCCAAATAGTTTAGTGCTACTTTGAATTTATGGCATTTCAGATTGTATCGTGCTACTTTGAATATTTCGCGTTCCAGCTAGTAGGATTCAACTTAATCATTAACTCATTTTTCATACATACTTGGTTCATCCTAGACACGAGAGACTGTAGATCTTCCATACTGTTAGCAATCAGCACCGCATCATCAGCATACAACAGGCAATATACTTTCAGATGACTCAAGGTGTTTGTCATCCAATTAATGGTTGCCAGGGCGGCATTACTCAATTTAAATAATATTAATAAACATGCAATAAATATTTTGATTAAAAACAAAATAATGTCGTATCAACCAACATTTTATTAATGTAATTTCATATATTCATAATAAATTTTATATTTACAAAGTTCTATGCTTCTGGTAAATTGTACAGCGCCCTTAAGTTGATTTATCGCAGAAATGGCGACATTCAGATTATCGTAATCGAGAAAAAAAACTGTCACCACCTTAAGTAACTTATTTTTAAATATTTGATCAATTCATTTGGTACGTGAGTCCAGTAATTATCGTCATTTAAATATTTGATCAATAAAGATCGTACGTAAGTCAAGTTACTAAAATATTTGATTAATGCATTTCGTACGTAAGTCAAGTAATTTAAATATTTGATAAATAAAGATCGTACTGTTGATATCCCACTTCAGACACCCATGGTGAGATGTCTAGATTAGGGAAGTCTAGTTAATATTAGCTCCTTCTTCAAATATCTACTGATGATTACCTAGTTAGATATCGAAGGTGAAGAGGCTGCTTTCGGGATTATCTTCAGATGGTGAATGCACAATAAGTCAGTTTTATTTAGAATATAATCAAGTAATTTATTTAACCCTTAAGTATTTTCATTATGTTCTCATATTAGTCCCAAACGCCATTGAAATTGCCTTGAATTTTAAAAATATTTCCGGGGTATTTTAAATTCAATATAGATTAGGTACTTATTTTTAAAGTTGAAACATCAATAAAATTTTAATATCTAACATGAAATTTTTTTTTAAAAACTTACTGAAACATTTTTACTCGAAACGTCAATAGTATTTCCGACAAAGGAAATGTCCAAAAATATTCTTAGATTTTGAACTCAATTTGTATCAAAACAAATATTAATATCGTAAAAACAAGTTTCACAGATACCTGCATAAGGCATCAAAATGTTACTTAAAAAGATCACTGTTATGAATTGCTTTATACATATAGTAATTTAATAACGAAATTAAGAGGAAGCTACAAGCGAAAATGTGTATGTTTTTGGTATACCTTATATTGTAAGTAATAGGCATTAACATCGCTTGACAAACGGAGTCTAGAAACGTTCGATTTCAAGCACAAAACTGGGTTTTATTTATTTTGTAAATAATTTTATAAGAAAGCAAAAAAGTTAACCAAGTGAAACTGTCACAGATAATCTTAGCTATAATAAAAATATCTTCATTTAGGAAAGTTTACACATTACAACTATACATACATCTTATAATGTACATTGATTTGTAACTTTTATATTTAAAGGTTATAAGATTAACAAAAATGAAGAACTATTAATACAAACATAATATTGTGAAGGTAAAAAGAAAATAAAAGTACAGTTGAGGTTTCTCAAATACCGCTTCACTAGGCTAGCCTGTGTTGAGGCAGAATTTTTCGTGTTAGTTCCTAATACCTTTGAACATACCTATACTTGTATTAAGATGTATTCGCTCAATAATGTGGTGACTTCAATAACTGCGAATTAGGGTGAATGCACCGGTGAAGGCCTTATTCTTATTTTTGATCCAAATTTTTACATTATTTTTGAAAATTTTTTGTGAATCACATTGTTTTATGCTGTCTGGAAGAATGTTGAAGAGTATGTATTATGTATTATTTTAAAAGTTGTTTCCTTTACGAATTCATACATTTCTATTGATAAAAAATTTTAGCAGTGGTTTACATTTATATTTATGATGGGGTACAATACAATTCGAATTTTCACAAAATCTCGAAACTCGAACGTAAACGGAGTGAGTTGAATATCAAATTTAAATGAATTTATATACACGTTTTCTAAATTTTTTAAATCAATTTTTATGAACACTTTTAAAATAACTTATATTAACTCGTATAATGCTGGTAAAAATGTTAAATAATACATGTGTAGCTTTTTGTATTGCATTAATTAGGTAACTAGGATTGTAGTTATTTCGTCGATTGAAGATCAGTTGAAAGGAATAAGGAAGGTGAGTAAAGTAGTTATTAAAAATGATTTATTTTAATCCATTCAACTAACACAGCATTATTTATTAAATCCATTCGAAATAATGCAGAAATATAGGTAAGATAGTAGGAATACAAGGTGTTCGGGGAGCAAAGTGCACTAACGGGAGGAATTGTACACATAAAAAGATGAAAAACATTTTTCGAAATTCCAACATTTTAAGATAGTTTTCAGGTTAAAAAGTTTAATGGTTAGTATGGATTAAAAAAACACGGATGAAAGAATATTTTTCTAAATAAAAAGCAATTAAATTTCTAAAATCGTTAATATTTTTTACTTCTACAATCATATAGAATCCCGAAATGAATGCACTTTACCCCCCGGACACCTTGTATAAGACGAATAATATAAAAAATGGAAATTATTTTTATTCCGACAATAATAACATTAAATGTTTCATTATCTTCCTTTTTTGTAACATATAATGATGTCTTCACTGGGATCTCTCGTGCAGAGGATTTCATTTAATTATTATTTTTTCAAATGAATGTAAATAATATGAAGAAATTATAAATATATATTACAAAAATTATGACGTGCTTAGCAGCAATTATCTGATGTATTGATTAACAAACTAACTAATCGTCATGCCGTTTCCCGAAGGGGTCGGCAGATAAAAATAAAACGCCACACAACTCTGTCTTGACATACACTGTTCTTTATGTTACTAAATTTACATATCGAATACAAAATAGTATTTAAAAGTAAATTGTTATGATTGAGCACATGAGATACGCAAATAAATGTATCTTTCATATTCTCCACATAACAGTTGTACACAAATATAATATTACCGAAAAGGTTATAAATTTAGAACAGAAAATTACAGTGAATAATAAATAATAATAAAAATAAGGTGTAAATGAGTGTTGAAATGTGAAATACTCCAGAGAAAAATTATTCATGATCCATGAACTCAAATTTGCTTTGAATTTAAGTGTCATATTCATAATTGGAACTGGTTGTGTGAAAAAAAAGTTTTCATATTTTTATGTGTAGAACACCTCCCGTTAGTGCAATTTGCTCCCCGGACACCTTGTATTCCTACTATCTTACCTATATTTCTGTGTACAACACCTCCCGTTAGTGCACTTTGCTCCCCGGACACCTTGTATTCCTACTATCTTACCTATATTTCTGTGTACAACACCTCCCGTTAGTGCACTTTGCTCCCCGGACACCTTGTATTCCTACCATCTTACCTATATTTCTGTGTACAACGCCTTCCGTTAGTGCACTTTGCTCCCCGGACACCTTGTATTCCTACCATCTTACCTATATTTCTGTATACAACGCCTCCCGTTAGTGCACTTTGCTCCCCGGACACCTTGTATTAATAATTATAATATGGCATTTATATAGCGCAGCTTAGTGTCCTTTCACTTCAAGTGCGCTTAACTATAACAAACTTAAAAATGGTAATTCAGTATTAGTGGTTCTTAATGATTCCTACAGTGTGCCTTACCCAATACAGATCTAATATTATAACACGAAATACACTGTTTATACAAAGTGATGACAAAACTTAGAATAACAATAACAGCAGGACAGGACAAAACAAGAATATTACAATATAATATAAAACAGGAGGCAGTTTGTGCTCAGAAATGAGAATCTTCTGAGCAGACATTTTAAAAAGGTACAATAAGGAGGCAACCGAAACCAAACAATTACCGGAAGTTTTAGAATATAGCTTATTATAAAATATTGAAAAGAATTTATGATTTATTAATGGTAAGATTTTTTAAATAATTTTGTTTTTAAAGCCCGTTTAAATTCAGCCAAATTCTGGAGATCCTACTATCTTACCTATATTTTTGCATTATTACGAATGGATTAAATAAACAATGCTGCGTTAGTTGAATGGGTTGAAATAAATCATTTTTAAAAACTCCTTTTTAAATAACCTCCCTTATTCCTTTCCACTGGCCTTCAATCGACGAAATAACTACAATCCTAGTTACCTAATTAATGCAATACAAAAATTCACATATGTAGAGTAAGGATGCCATTTACCGGGTACTTTTTTTTGATCAGCCATAAAACGAATAAATGATTGAATTTTATGAAAATGAGTTTGTATGTGTATAACTGTATTAATCTTTTATCATGTATGTACAATAAAAATAATTTAGCGGCCGTTCTTAAAAACACAAAAGGAAAAATATGTGAAAGGAGAAATTTTGTCGTTGAAAAAAAGAGGTCCTTATATCGGGTACCATACCTGCCTTTTATCGGGTACCCGGTGATAGGATGCCTACCATTTATCGGGTACCCGGTAATACGCATAAAAAGTATTCCTACAGGTGCTTTGAAAAAATTATTTTTTTTTTTTAATAAAACATAGTTAATTAAATTATAAAAAGGCTGTTTATTTTCGTACTGTTAAGTTCAACCGTTAAGGCAAATATCACATATGAAATCGAAATTCCCGTTATCGGAACATTCTACGTGAGCCCATTTTTTACATGCAATGCATTTTATCCATTTTTCTCCTCTGAAATTAGATGAATATGCTTTGTTACAGTAAACGCACGCTGCATCTTCTTCATTGGTATCTGGATCATCGTCGGTATCCATGAAAATAACAGAGTCATCGTTACTCTCACCACTGCTGGAATCTGATGTGTCCACTTTTTTTTGCTTCCGTTTCATCTTCGTTGTATTTTCAGTTTTCGTCTGTTTTTTCATAATGCGTTGTTTACCTTTAACCAAATTTAATTTACTGACGCCTTTCTTATCTTGTTTAGCTAAAGACCCACTAAAATTGTTTTTGTATGGGGATCCTGAAACTAAACAAGCAGATCCGGTTCTTTTACTTGTGTTAGGTTTAACAGTGGGTAGTTTTTTAATGTCAATACATCTAATGGAATCATTGCTTGAAGATGCAGCAGGGGTATCTACAGTGCCAACAGTTGCCAACGCCTGAGTGAGATGTGTGCCAGAATCAAGTAACTCAGCTTCTAACGTAATATTTTGTGATTCTTCCGGTTCTGGAACATCGTGAGCAGCAAAATCGTGGTCTCTGAATATGAAACGATTGCAAGGAAATATGCCACTTTTGCGGAAACCATTGATGGCCACTTCAACAGTTGCACTACGTTGGTATGCTTGCCCCATAAGATTTGCGACTTGTAATGGAGTCACCATTCTTCCGACATTATTCCTCAACCACGTAGTTACAGCTTTTGAAGAATATGTTTTAAATGGTCCCATAAAAGCAAGGTCTAGCGGTTGCATCTTATGAGTTGAATGTGGGGGTAAACAAATTATTATAACGCCATTGTCGCGGGCCATGTTGATTACGTCAATATTTCGTGTATGCGATTAATGACCATCAAGAATAAGAATAATTTGATCCCCTTTAGAAGGCCTGGTGTATTTAACGAAGTGGCGAAACCAATCAGTAAAAATATTTTGCTGAACCCAGCCTGAAGGATGGCACGCCGATATAGCTCCTGGAGGAGCTCCATCCATGAGTTCTGCTTTCATGTTTTTACGGGGAAATATGAGCATCGGAGGTACGTAGTTGCCAGATGCACTCATACATGTTATAACAGTTATGAGGGCTCCTCTTTCTGCAGATGTTATAGCTCCGACTTGTTTCTTTCCTTTCACCGATAATATTTTTGGCAATTTACTTTGCACAACGCTGATGCCGGTTTCATCTACGTTGTAAATTCTAGTTGGGGAATTATCAACACTGTCTAGTTGAGCCTCCAAAATATCAAAAAATTTTGAAACATTGTCTGGGTTGAAACCTTTAATACGTGCCAAAGACGTGCCTTGGGGCTTTCTCTTGGAAAGATGGGGGTGTCTCTGTAAAAATAATTTAAGCCATTTTCCACCAGCAGACCTTTTTTCGACGTTAAACGGATGTGGTATTTTGTTTAAATCGGCAAGTTGAAAAGCTAAACTTTTGACATCAGCGAGAGTGAGTCCGTAGAACCGTTCATCCATTTGAATACAGTACTGCACAAGCTGTTTTTCAAATCCTACTGACAGTGTGGGCTTTCTTCCAGACTTCTGGGAAATTAATTTGTCGATGCAACTTATTTGCTTCTTATTTCTCACGTAATCTTCTAAAGTAGTCTGTGGGACATGGAACTCCCGGGCTGCTTTTATATATCCCATCGTTTTGTTTTGAACAGCTTCTATAGCTCTTTTCATATCTTAAGGATCCCATTTTTTGCGTGTTGAAGTTACCATCTAAAACAAATATTAGCTGAATAAATTAAGCCTTTTATCGGGTACCCGAAGTTGGCCATTACCGGGTACCCGGTATTGCGGATATCACAAATCTGAACATCGAAATGATGGCAGAACGTAACAGAGCGAAAGAAATGTCCAAAGAATGCATGTCGTGTGAACTTAACTACATAGGTTAACAGAAAAATAATAATAACTCTAAAAAACACTTACCCTTTTTATCAAAATATGCCGTGTTAAAACTGCCTTGATATACTATTTATCAGATTTTTTGCAAAAATGCCTGCCACTTAATGAACGTGCGAGTGACGGTTTTCGATCTTCGCCTTATGATGGCGGATGGTAAGATCTCTGTTTTACCGGTCGATTAGTTCGCGCAGTTGGCACCAGTTTCGACATAAAGGGGTACCCGGAATTGGGCAACTACCCGGTAAATGGCGTCTTTACTCTATTATTTAACTACAGCATTATATGTGTTAATATAAGAATTTGAAAAGCATCCATAATAATTGATTTTAAAACATTAGAAAACGTGTTTATAAATTAATTTTAATTTATATACAACTGACTCCGTTTACGCTCGAGTTTCGAGATTTTGTGAAAATTCGAATTTAATTGTACCCCATCACTATTTGTCCGCCATTGTTGTTATGGTTTGTGACCAGTGTTGCCAACGAAGGCGATTTATCGCCATTTAGGCTACTCAGAACGAGAATCGGCGACGAAAAAATGTGAAAGGCGACTGGTCGCCAATTAAGCTACCTCAGAGACAAGTCATTTAAATCAGGAAATAACAAATAATAAATATTTGAAATGATTTTTTTTTAATTCGATATGGAATTCCTTAGCTACCCCCCCCCCCCCGGGGAGTACTCACGTTTTACAGAAATTCTGTAACAACCCCCCCCCCCCCCATGGAATAATAAAAGGGGGAATCAAGCTCACGTAGAATTTTTGTGGGGAATATGTGGGAAGAATTTATGTGAGTTCGTTCATTAGAATCACTGCAACTGAAATTCGGCTACTAAATGTTTGAAAAACGGCGACATTACGCCAAGATCCGTTGGCAACACTGTTTGTGACCGTTAGCCACACAAACCAAAGCATTCTAACATAGTTAATACTTACGGTTTTTATTTATCGTTTTTCATAGTTATTTTTTGCGTTTAACTTCGATTTTTTTAATGATTTGTGTAGTTATGGTCTCTATAAATAGAAACATGTAAAGGTTTCTTTCTGTCTGTGCATTCGTGATTGAAAAAATTTGATTTTAGTCGACGCTTAAAGGTTGAGTTATTTCATATGGGATGTGTTAATTGTGTTATTAAATTACTATATTTGTTAAGAAATTCATAACAGTGATGTTTTAAAGTAATATGCAGGTATCTGTGAACTTGTTTTTAAGATATATTAATGTTTATTTTGATACAATATTTACATCAACGATAGCATCTTTGGTACTCAAATCTTTTTAAATCCTTATTGATTTGAGTTTAAAATATAATTTTGTTTTATAAATTTGAGCAATTGTTTTATCATAAGTTTGTCAAATATTTTGGCGATGTGGCTAAGATTGGGGTCAACAGATTTAAATATAGGAGTAATAATAGTTTTTTGTAATTTATGGGAAAGTTGTCGTTTTCGAAACTTGTGTTTATGATGTGTGCTAGTCGTTTACAAAATGAGTCGTTTTTTTATTTATTTTCACATCCAGGGGAAGAATTCAGTTTTAAATCATTATTTTGATGAATGCTGGTTCGTTGAAATTGTGTTCAAATGTTTTGTTTAAAATGTTTCGGGCTTTCACCCTTCAAGGGTGTTCTAGGACATCATTTAAAATTATGGAGAGAGGGATGGTATTTTATATATTCATTTTGTTTAATTGGAAAATTTCAAAATCATATGCAAGATTGAAATCGAGTTCAGACTTAGAAGAGATGAGACGTTGAACGGATAGAGGCAATTTTAGATAAGGCTTGAAAGAAGAGAGGATATTTGTTTAGAGAGGGACAGTGAAAAGTGATCTAAAGTTCCCACTTCTAGAGCACAGAATGTACAATCTGAGGAGTCATTTACGTGAATTTTGAAAAGGTGAGAAGGAACGTTACAATGTTCAATCATCATTCGAATAAGTGAGGATATTTATGTTTTGATGAATGTGTTAAGATGGGATTGGAATATGATGTATATAAATGCTCTGAAGTCGAAGATGTTTCTCTTCTTTTACTTTTATATTTGCCGATAACTAAGCTAGAAATTTTAGGGCGATCCTTTGACCTCTCCAACTGGTCTCTCGACCCATCGCCTTGCCCCGCAGCGGGGAGGGCTATATTCATACGTCCGTCACTCTTGGACACACTGATCCCTAGAATCCTCATACCTTTTTCCTGTCCAGAACTACTTCTCCTTACTTTCCTTAAAACGATCTCCACACAGCATCCCCAAAGATGACATAAACCTCGAGAGAAATTATTTTCCTCAAGTCTACTGCACGGGGTTAATATTTATTTATTTATTTAAACGCCATAAAATGTTTTTTACAATAGAATAATACATCGAATTATAAGCATACAGTGGTTACATAGGAGAATATTAGTAATAAATTACAGCACAAATAATGTGTACACAAAAATATAATTGAAAGTGATACAGTTGTAAATAGAAGTGCAGTGAGACAATACATAATTTTTTTTTATTTTTTTTTATATGTTAAGGTTTATCATAGCCCGCCTCACTAGGCTTAGCCTGTGTTGAGGCAGCTATCTACCAAGTTTATTTATAGTACTATAACGTACCTACAATTATATAACAATACGAACACTCAATAGTTAGGTAGCATCAATATCAATACATCATATACCAAGTTCGTTTCTAGTCCTAATAATATACCTACAATTATATGAAAATACATACAATAATTAGGTTGCATCAATGACTGCGAATTTGGATGAGTGCACCGGTAAAGGCCCTATCATTACTTTTAATCCAAATTTTTACGCTTTCTTTGAATTTTTTTTGTGAATGACATGTTTTTATTTTATCAGGAAGAATGTTATAAAGTCTAGTCGCAAGATATCTAAAATTTCGTTGTCCAAAAGTAGTGTGCGTTACAGGAATTTGAAGTAAGTCTTTGTTATTGCTTCGAGTACAGCGAGTATTAGATCTTTTTTCGTAGTATGTATGTTTATTTGTGTATAGGTGAGTGAGTATTGTTTTTGCGTATGTCTGCCGAACATCAAACACATTCATAATTTTAAAGGTCAAGTTCGAGTCAGTAATTAGAGGAAGCCTAAGAATTATTTTTATAATAGTTTTCTGTGACTTTATGATTGGGTCTAGTGCAGATGAAGTTCCACCTCCCCACGCTATGATACCATACTCAATAATAGATTGACAGAGTGCAAAATAAACCATTTTCAAGTGTTGTAAGTTGAGGAAGTTTCGTATCGTTCTGAAGAAGTGCATGGTTTTTCTTATTTTGTTTGCAATACTTTGAGTGTGAAGATTCCATTTGAGGTATGGATCAATGGTGAGGCCGAGGTACTTTATCTGAGCAGTGCGCTCAATGTAGGGACACTGACAACATTCTTCAGAATTCAAACATGTGTGTATTCTAATAGAGGCATCGTCATGAGGTTGACCTGTAATATAATGCTTGATGTGATGTATTTGGTTTTCTCGGCATTCAGTGTGAGCGTATTTGTATCCAACCATTTTTTTACAATGCTCATTTCCGTTTCAGCTTTTTTGTAGACAGCTGGCCAAGTGTCAGCTTCAAACAGAAGAACAGTGTCATCGGCAAAACTAACTATTTTCTCCTGAACATTAATGTTACATAAGTCGTTAATATACACCAGGAACAAAATCGGTCCTAATATGCTTCCTTGTGGTAAACCATAATTAGTTGAGCAGGTGTTGCTTAATATGTTATTTATTTTAACTTGTTGCTTACGCCCATTAAGGTAGCTTTTAAAGAATTTAAGTTCGTTGTCCGCAATACCGATTTTTTCAAGTTTATTTGTTAATTTACTGTGCGATATTGTATCAAAGGCTTTAGATAGGTCTAAGAAGATTGAAATACATTTTTTGCTTTTATCAAGGTTTTTAACAATGAAATCAGTGACAGCAGCAATAGCGTCTGAGGTACTCTTGTTTTCTTGAAACCCGTATTGATTTTCTGAAATCAGTTTATGGCTCACGAGAAATTTTACCAACTGTGCATTGATAACCTTTTCAAATACTTTAGATAGACTAGTTAGTAGAGTTATTGGTCTGTAGTTGTTTATGTCTGTCTTGTTACCTGTTTTATGTATAGGAATAACAATACCTTGTTTCAGGTTTGAGGGGAAGTGGCCCTGAGTGATACTAGAGTTTATTAAGTGTTCTAGGGGCAATGCAATTTCCGTAGACAGCGTTTTTAAAATCTTGGTTGATAACCCATCAACTCCGGCACTAGACGTGTTTTTTAGGGAATTAATTATTTTTAGAATCTCTTCCCCAGACACTGTTTGAAAGTTAAATCTTCTTTGAGAAAATTGGAGTCCTATATCAGAAGTTTGAGCATTCCCACAATTTGGTAGACGAGAAGCAAGATGTGACCCAATATTAATAAAAAAATCCGCAACGAGCTTTGTGTTTTTTGAGGTATCAATAATTTCTCCATCAATGCAGAGTTTACTTATGTCTTGTTTGTCTTTAGTGTTTTGTGTATTTGTGGCTTCTCTTAAAATTTGCCATATTTTTTTGGGATCGTTGTTGCTTTCTTTGATTTTGACTCCGTAATAGATTTCTTTTGCCTTTCTGATGACGTCACCGCATTTATTTCTGTATCTTTTGTAGATGTTTATTGCTTTTATGTCATATGGATTTTCTTTCACTTTTTTGTGTAGTGCGTTTCTTCTACGAATGCAGTTGATGATTGAATGACTTATCCATGATTTCAAGGGTTTAATTTTGTTTGGAATTTTTTTTGACAAAATTGTGGTATTATTACTTAATTCATTTTTCAGAAAGTCAACAAAATATATCCATGCATCATCTGATTTTTTTATTTGGAAAAGCTCTTGCCAAGATTTATTTTTAATTGAGGCTTTTAAATTTTCAAAGTTAATATTATTGTATATAAGAGACTGATCTCGTCTATTTTTTGTGGTGTCGGATTGCAAAGTGAAGATTGTTGTGTAGTGATCTGTAATTGTTGATTTGTAAATGATGCTTTTGTTTTGTTTATTAGTTTTGACCATTATGTGATCAATACATGAAGTTGATTCATTGACTATTCTTGTTGGTGTATTGATGGTACTAATTAATCCATGGAATTCTAACATGTTCAGGTAGTCATGACATTGGTGATGTGAATTGTTTGGGAGTATGTTGTATAATTGAAAGAAATATCTACCAGTGTAGTAATAGTTGAATGAATACTAGGTTTGTATAAGGCCTGACATGAATCGAAGTATGAACTGTTTATTATAATGGATAGTTTTTTTTTTAAATTTTAATTTTATTTATTTAGAAAAGAGGTAAATATTTACAAGAGATAAAAATATATTACATTTCATATCAGACATCACTTTTTTTGTTTACCCAATTTGTAGAGAAATATTCTCGGGTGCTTATATATATAGATAATAATATGTATAGTTACAAAAATAACTCCCGGTTTTTTTAAATTAAATCTAATTGATCCAAAAATTCGCAATTTTTTTTTGACACTTCTTATATTTATATGCATTATACTAAACAGAGGATCACACTCGTCCAGAACATCGATGCACTCGTCGCTAGTATCACACACGTTTTCGTTTATTTTATACAGCTGGTCGATGTTTTCCGTTATAAAATCTTCCATTTTTAGTAGACTATTTTTTGACGAGCATCATAAACTGTTTGTATTCCCATAAACTGTTTGTATTCCTATTTGTCACTGTTCGCACTGTGATTAATTGGATTACTTGTAGATCTTCTTTCGTTGTTTAAGATGCAATTTTTGCATTTTGGTGGTTCTTCCTTGTTATTGCATTCTTTATTTTTATGGTTGCCTGCGCACAGTGAGCAGGCTGGGTCTTTTGTTTTATTTAGGCATCTGAGGCTCGAATGATTAAATTTAAGACAGTGGTAGAATTGCATAATTGGACTCCAGTCCTCTACCTTAACTTTGTGGTATCCGATATTAACACTATTTTTGTTCAAAATAATTCTTCTCATGGCTCCGCTAGTTTCCACAATCATGTTCGAAAATTCTGTGTTTTTTCTCTTAATTACCTTTTTTATCTCCATTTTGTGTAAAGTAGCGTCCGTTTTGTGAACATTTTTAATATCTTCATTTTGTAGTAAAATGCTCTCCAGTAAATTATTTTCATTAACTATATCATTTTCAACTCCTTTAAATATTATATGTGGTTTCTTCTTCTTCACCTTTTCTGCCATTATGTTGATGATGTTAGTTTGTTTATTTATTTCTTTTTTCAGTTTTTCTGAGTCATCTTTCTTGTCACATGTCACAATTAAACGATTATTTGATATTTTCTTGATTCCCCTTACGCCGATACCTAGAGAAGTTACATTAACATTTTTCTGTAACTTTTTTTTCAGTTCTTCGTGTTCCATGTGTACATCCTTAGTAGATATTATTATTCCATAGTTTATAGCCTGAGTCTCTTCTTTTTATGCTAGTTTCTTGTTGATAGTTGCTTCTTAATGCTGATGCGTACGTTGCTCTTTCATTTTTGATTTTCAGCATTTCTTTAAGCATCGTATTTTTTTCTTTTAATGTTGCCATGTCAATCGCCATATATGAAATATTTTCCATGATTGTACTTATTTTTTTGGAGATTTCAATTTTCGTTTCTTTGGTGATTCTTGTTGGACTGTCCTCTAATAATGCGGTCAATTCGCCTATTTCTTTCATAGCTTTGTAAATAAATTCATGTGGATCGATTTCTTCTTCCATCGTTAAAGTTTTTTTTTCCTGGTCTCAACGTGTTAGCACTGTTAGTGTACAGCGGCACACGACTGTTGCCTGCCCGGTAGCAGACACAACTTAATATTAAATAAATTGGTATAGAATGTTATAATAACAGAGAATATTTTATCTGAACAGAATATTAGCACATAATATGTACATATTATACATATTATGTAAAAAAAAGTGAATTGTTTACATGTACTATCTAGTAAATTATTATAATAGAGTAATTTGTGGTAGGTTTATAGTTACCTTCAAAATTAATACTACTTGGAAAAGCTGGGTAGGTTTCGCAAATTGGCTTTAATTATTCAAAGCTGTCAGTGATTTAACGATACTTTTGGATAAGA
Source organism: Hesperophylax consimilis (assembly GCF_061612785.1). Classification (NCBI taxonomy): domain Eukaryota; kingdom Metazoa; phylum Arthropoda; class Insecta; order Trichoptera; family Limnephilidae; genus Hesperophylax; species Hesperophylax consimilis. The sequence continues at coordinate 14,490,356 of NC_142852.1, forward strand.
AATAATATTGTTTACTAAATGAATACATAATATGATAGCTAACACTATAAGATATCTGGAGTAAATAGTTTAGATGTAGTAAAATATGATATGGGACCCACGCAGAAGAATTTAATCACGCCTAACAATAAAACAAGCTAGTACGGCAAGGTTTAAATTCGCGTTTAAATTATTCGGCGGGTTTCGAATAAGCCGACGTAGCTCAGTGGTCCAGAGCTCCTGAACGGACATCAGAAGGTGCGGGTTCAATTCTCGTCAGCGACATTTCTTTATACTTACAATTTGTATGGATATTTCAGGCATGTAATTAATGCTTATAATAATTTGTTATCATTTGTGCTTTGCATCAAAACCTTGGCTTATAAACATTAGTGTAAAAATAAATAAAATAATTACAAATCAACACCAGTTTAAAGGAATTAATGAACAGTCCTTCCGATAATTACATATTATGTCTGATATAAACATATTTAATATATTGTAAAAGAGAGTTTAAAGTTCTTAAAAACGCTTTTTACATAATGTGTTATTTTTCATAGTTAATATTTAAATTATTTTCTCTTTAAAGGTCTCCACCTTGGGCTCCCCCAGAAGCAAGTTCTAAGTCAGCAGTAAAGGTAACTAAATTTATTTATTATTTGAAGACCTATTGCCCTAGTGGACTTTGTATACAAATTATATTTTACTCTTAGCTACAGTGTGTTAGTTAAACAGGATAGTGTATAGTATTTATTGAATAGTGTATAGAAGCAGGACACACAACATAATCGCAAATATGTATAATAAATCCTGAAATAGTAGACGAATGCATGAAATAAACTATTTTAAACGACTAGATTTTTACCCATTGCCGGCAGCTAATTAAAAAAAACAGAGAGTGATATAATGTTTGAATGTAGATGGAGCAAGGAGTGTGTGCTTACTTTTATATTCATGATTTAATCTTTGAATGTGAATGAAACAAGAAGTGTTTATTTTTTAAGTTACCACATTTCAAATAATTCCAAGTAAGAAGCTACTTTGAATATAACTCATTCTTGTTAGTAATGTGCTTATTTTAAATTAATTATCGTATTTCAGTAAGTAGGATTCTAAATTTGATTTATCGCGTTCCAGTAAGTACGATTCCACATCAAATTTAATGCATTCCAAATAGTTTAGTGCTACTTTGAATGTATGGCATTTCAGATTGTATAGTGTCAATTTGAATTAATTGCTCTATTTTTGAGACCGATAATTCGTGGTGGAATTCCATTATAATATATTATAATAAAACAAATATATTTAATAAAATTTTTAATTTATAAAATATAAAATACTTTTACACGTGCCTTTGAATTATATAAATTATAATAATGAATTAAATATTATTAAAACTATCGCAAATAACAACGGATACAAAAGCGAAACTATTGATAGGCTAATAGAGAAAAAGGATAAAAAACTTACATTAACAATCATTTCACAAGGCCTTGAAAGTAAAAATGAAAAAGATAGTAATAAACAATGGGTTAAAATCCCGTATATTGGTGAAATATCAACAAAAATATCTAGATTAACCAATAATGATAAATGCAAAACAGCTTTTTATAATGTAAACTCTCTAGGTAGAATTTTAATTAACAACAAAGATAAGAGAGAAAAACTCGAGAACTCGGGCGTTTACCAAGTGAACTGCGCTAACTGCCCAGCATATTACGTTGGTCAAACAGGGAGATCTTTCAAAACCCGTATTAAAGAACATTTTACAAATTGGGTAAATAATAAAGGCGAATTGTCAAATGTAGCATCACATTTATTAGAAAACAAACACTCGTCTGATAAAGACAGAGATGTTAAAGTCCTCCATACTTGCAATAAAGGCCACAAGCTTGATAGATTAGAATCTTTAGAAATTACTCGCTTAATTAATAAAATAGACCCTAACTTTGTAATGAATAAACAATTAGAATCATTTGCCAAGTCTCCGCTCTTGTATCCATTGTAATTTTCATAATAATTTCGACATTAAAATATGTAGTTAGGTTAGACCATCCCTACTTCAATGTAAACATGTACCCCTTCAATAAGTAACTTTGTAATTAATAAGCTATTAGTATTAGTTGCTAAGTCCCTACTTTCTTAATACCTATAATAATTTCTCAAATGTAAACATGTATATTTTCAAAAAGCAAATATAATCCCATCATAAATAATGATTTGACAATAAAATTAGGTCATTAATAATGCATATTACCTGTGAGGTTTTTTCCCTAATAAATATTGAAATGAGCTACAAACCCAAGGTAATTAGCTTACTGGATTTACCAAATATTTAGAAATTCGACAATCTTAAACGACTTAGTAACAAATAAAATTGATTAAAACCCTATAAACTACCCCTCTCCCCCCTCCCCCATATGTTGTGTATATAAACCGTAGACTAAGAATTTTGTGTACCAGTCTGAAGATGGCTTTGACGAGCTGAAACCGGTTACGGTCAAAATAAAATTAAGTGGAATAAAGTTTTTTATTTGTTTTATTATAATATATTATGAATTAATTGCATTCCAGAAAGTAGGATGCTACTTTGAATTTATTGCATTCCAGTTAGTAGGATTCAACTTTAAATTAATCGTATTACAGCTAGAAGGATTTGATGTTTAAATATAGATTAATCAAAAAGTGTGTGGCTACTTTATTTATCGCATTCCTTGAAGTTAAGGCATTTCAGAATGAAGGGTGCTTCTTTGAATTTCTCGCATTCCTGTTAGTAGGATGTTCCTTTGAATTGAACTTGAACTTTGAATTTACTAATTGCATTTCAGACAGTATCGTGCTACTTTGAATATTTCGCGTTCCAGCTAGTAGGATTCAACTTAATCATTAACTCATTCATCATACTTACTTGGTTCATCCTAGACACGAGAGACTGTAGATCTTCCATACTGTTAGCAATCAGCACCGCATCATCAGCATACAACAGGCAACATACTTTCAGATGACTCAAGGTGTTTGTTATCCAATTAATGGTTGCCAGGGCGACATTACTCAATTTAAATAATTTTAATAAACATCAATATTAAAAAAACGGCGCAATATAAATATTTTAATTAAAAACAAAATAATGTCATATCAACCAACATTTTATTAATGTAATTGCATATATTCATAAGTAACTTATTTTTAAATATTTGATCAATTCATTTGGTACGTGAGTCCAGTAATTATCGTCATTTAAATATTTGATTAATTCATTTGGTACGTGAGTCAAGTAATTTAAATATTTGATAAATAAAGATCGTACTGTTGATATCCCACTTCTGACACCCATGGTGAGATGTCTAGATTAGGGAAGTCTAGTTAATATTAGCTCCTTCTTCAAATATCTACTGATGATTACCTAGTTAGATATCGAAGGTGAAGAGGCTGCTTTCGGGATTATCTTCAGATGGTGAAGGCACAATAAGTCAGTTTTATTTAGAATATAATCAAGTAATTTATTTAACCCTTCAGTATTTTCATTATGTTCTCATATTAGTCCCAAACGCCATTGAAATTGCCTTGAATTTTAACAATATTTCCGGGGTATTTTAAATTCAATATAGATTACTTATTTTTAAAGTTGAAACATCAATAAAATTTTAATATCTAACATGAAATTTTTTTTTTTAAACTTACTGAAACATTTTTACTTGTAACGTCAATAGTATATCCGACAAAGGAAATGTCCAAAAATATTCTTAGATTTTGAACTCAATTTGTATCAAAACAAATATTAATATCGTAAAAACAAGTTTCACAGATACCTGCATAAGGCATCAAAATATTACTTAAAACGATCACTGTTATGAATTTCTTTATACATATAGTAATTTAATAACACAATTAAGAGGAAGCTACAAGCGAAAATGTGTATGTTTTTGGTATACCTTATATTGTAGGTAATAGGCATTATAATCGCTTGACAAACGAAGTCTAGAAACGTTCGATTTCAAGCACAAAACTGGCTTTTATTTATTTTGTAAATAATTTTATAAGAAAGCAAAAAAGTTAACCAAGTGAAACTGTCACAGATAATCTTAGCTATAGTAATAATATCTTTATTTAGGAAAGTTTACACATTACAACTATACATACATCTTATAGTGTACATTGATTTGTAACTTTTATATTTAAGGTTATAAGATTAACAAAAATGAAGAACTATTAATACAAACATTATATTGTGAAGGTAAAAAGAAAATAAAAGTACAGTTGAGGTTTCTCAAATACCGCTTCACTAGGCTAGCCTGTGTTGAGGCAGAATTTTTCGTGTTAGTTCCTAATACCTTTGAACATACCTATACTTGTATTAAGATGTATTCGCTCAATAATGTGGTGACTTCAATAACTGCGAATTCGGGTGAATGCACCGGTAAAGGCCTTATTCTTATTTTCGATCCAAATTTTTACATTATCTTTGAAAATTTTTTGTGAATCACATTGTTTTATGCTGTCTGGAAGAATGTTGAAGAGTATGTATTATGTATTATTTTAAAAGTTGTTTCCTTTACGAATTCATACATTTCTATCGATAAAAAATTTTAGTAGTGGTTTTCATTTATATTTTTTATTAAGTAATTTATTTTTTGTTTGTATTCTACACAAGCGAAACGATAGGAAAATCTTCAAATTATCTAAAGCGTTTTTTTGACAATGTAAACCAATTCGTTATAAAGATTAATCAAAATAGTGATTTAGCAGCTTCGCCTTAACACATCCCATGTAAAATATCTCAACCTTTTAGCGTCGATTAAAATCAGATTTTTTTAATCACGAATTCATGGACACGAATATATTTTTACATATTTCCATTTATAGAGTCCACAAAAATTAAATTATAAAAAAAATCGAAATTAAACGCACAAAATTACTATAAAAAGGCTAAATTAAAACCGTAACTATTATCTAGAACGCTTTGGTTTATGTGGCTAACGGTCACATACCATAACAATAATGGCGGACAAATAGTGATGAGGTACAATTAAATTAGAATTTTCACAAAATCTCGAAACTCAAGCGTAAACGGAGTCAGTTGTATATCAAATTAAAATGAATTTATAAACACGATTTCTAATGTTTTAAAATCAATTTTTATGGACACTTTTAAAATAACTTATATTAACACGTAAAATGTTGTAGTTAAATAATACATGTGTAGCTTTTTGTATTGCATTAATTAGGTAACTAGGATTGTAGTTGTTTCGTCGATTGAAGGTCAGTTGAAAGGATTAAGGGAGGTCAGTTAAAAAGTAATTTTTAAAAATGATTTATTTTAATCCATTCGACTAACGCAGCATTATTTATTTAATCCATTCGAAATAATGCAGAAATATAGGTAAGATAGTAGGAATACAAGGTGTCCGGGGAGCAAATTGCACTAACGGGAGGTGTTGTACACATAAAAAGATGAAAAACATTTTTCGAAATTCCAACATTTTATGATAGTGTTCGTACTTGGATGAAAAATATTTATGTATGTAATAAATTATAAATCTAAAATAGTTAATATTTTTTTACTTCTACAATCATCTAGAATCCCGAAATGAATGCACTTTACCCCCCGGACACCTTGTGTAAGACGAATAATATAAAAAAAGGAAATTAGTTTTATTCCGACAGTAATAATATTAAATGTTTTATTACTTTCCCTTTTGTTACATATGGATATAATGATATCCTCACTGGGATCTCCCGTGCTGAGTTAAATAATTAAAAAAAAATTTGTATGGATAATATGAAGAATTTATAAATATATATACACTATAAATATTATGACGTGCTTATGTCCAGTTTTTATCGTAATTTAAATATTTGATTAATATAATTCATACGTAAGTCCAGTAATTATAACCATTTAATAATAAAGTTATTACCTGAGTCCAGTAATTATCGTAATGTAAATGCATCGATTTCCCATTTCCAGCAGGCCCTCTCTGTCTGTACAGTACCCGACAAAACAGCAGAACTCTTGGCAAACAAAAACATACTTTATAATATTATCGTTTTTCCATTTTATTTTAGAAATGACATCGGTCACGTGTCAACCTTTTAAATTCACGAACGCGTATGCTTTTTTCAATATATACGTTTTTACATGATAAATATATATGGGGAAAAATGTTACATAGGAAATGTTTTTTGTACTCGTACATGTAACCTTGATCCGCAACCGTCCGGCATGATTTTCTTTAAAAAATAAATTAAGTTCATTTAATACAATAATAAAAATATAATGTATATTCTTAGATCAGTCATATTTTCACCACCCTGCAACCAAAAGCAGGAATATTCTTAGAGCAGTTAATTACGCATAAATTAAAAATTAAGTGTTTTATAAAATAAGCACTGAATAAAGAAATGGTCTTCAAACTAACCCTCGCTTCTTTATCACTTGGGTCAACTGAGTTTGGTCTCAAGGATCATTTTGATGCCAGAAGACTAGTTTAATTTATGTGCTCTGCTAAATGTTTGATATTAATTAAACCTGTATTGTATTTAAAGTTTGTTTACACTTTGGTGATTCAACTGCATTTTTCTTTATGAATTACATGATACCTAGTTTACAGAATTTTTCTTTTGTGGTCCCTATTATGTTAGAATTATTATAATAATCAAGGATAATGTAACGTGTACATAATGTTGTTGTAAGCAGATTACCATGTAAATATGTTTGTGTTTTGATTCTGACACGAACCTTTATAAATAATACATCTACCAAAATGGATAAATTGTACATCAAAGCCAATCACTATTATTAGTGTTCTAAAATATAAATTACTATAGGCGCCTAAACGATGTTTCAATTCCATCAACCTGAAACAACAGCAACAGTTGTATATAAGATAATCCACTATTTTATAGATAGCCCATACCTTTTACAAAATATTCATTTCAGATGTCCATTAAGAGTAACTCGATCTCCGGACACATTTTATATTCCTAAGAGCAATACTAATTATCTTGAAAATGTATTTATAAGAAGAAGCTGTTGCACCTTTAATAGATTATGCACAAATATCGATGTGTTTAATACGAGCCTCGCAGGATTCATAGCATTCCTAAGAGAGTAGCGTTCGATCGTTGCGGGAAACTTAGTAGTGTTAGTGTGTGTATTGTTTTTGTATGGGTTGAATCTCTAGTCTTTTTATTTTTATTTTTTGGAGATTTTCCTTTTCTACTAGTTAGTATTTATATTGTATTGTATTATTTATATTCATATGTTTTTCTACCTATATATAAAATGAATCTTCTGTGGAAACTTTACTGGTTTTTGCAACTTGGTAAAAATGATTTGTATTAAAATATATTTGTATAACTGTTTGTTTCCCAAATAAAATAAAACATAATAAAAACAGCAACATCGGTTCAAACATAAATGAAGCACTCACTTGTAGACCATAGGTATATTACTCACGTCAAGCGGTTGTAATGTCGGTTCAGCAGATTCAGTCGTATGAACCAACCGGTGTATTTGAAAGTGTTGGTGTTTTATTCGTAATAATCTATAACTATTACTTTTACTGCTAGGCCTTGCGGGCGGAACTTGGTTGGGCCTCACCCAGTTGAAGTGGTAAAAAGTGTATTAAGTGACTATTTAACAACAGTTAAATTTAAAAGGTAATTAGGACAGTGGGTAGATAGGTATATAATAGTAAGACATTCTGTAGTAGTCAGAGCGCGAACAATGAGAGGAACATCCTTCACCCCAACATAAATCTCGTCAATGAGAAGAATGTTTCCTATCTTGTACCGCCGAAATGATTTCATTTTTAAATCGAAATTAAATTGCAAAATACTCGGAAATAAAAAATCAACATATTACATATAACTTTGCCGAAATAATTTTATACTCTTAACAAATTTGTCAAAATATATATATTTTTTTTTAAATATACCTATTTAGAATTATTTAATTTAAATAAGTCCTAGAAAACTACATATACTCTTACCAAAAGATTGTCAAAGTAAATACACCAAAACTCTCATAAGAATTTTTTAAAGAAAAATCTTCTTAGGCGGGAAAACCTTACATGTGGGATAAAATGGGTTATTTTCATTTCAAGGGACCCAAAAAACTAAACTTCTTAAGCATGAAAACTTTTTAAGCAAGTACCTACAATTTATTATAATTTTATTTTTACGCAAATTCTAGGAATGAAATGTGCTGTTTCATTTTTGTTCCCCGTAATTATTTCGGCTTGAATTAAGTTACAGCTGAAAGTTTTAACAACTATTTTTGTTCCATTATAAAGGCCACCACAAATTTCCAAGTAACATAATGATGGCACCAATTTTAAGATTTAATATGTGTGTTGGAAAGCCACTTCGGTTTATAGAATTTAAATATTCAACAGGAAAATGTTTTCACTCAGCCTGCTCATTATAATCTAAATCTTCTTCTTCATTGATGATGGTATCAACAGAATAAAAAATCTTCATTTGTCCTTCTAACCGTTGAAGTACATCCTCATTGATTGCACAAACATGACTATTTTTGGGGCACAATATGGAACGTTGACTCATCACTAAGGCATCAGTAGTTGTATGTGTCTCACCATATATACATTGTATAATATCTTGGCAAATATTAACATTGGGAATAAGCACAGATGACTCTAATGTTCCTTCTACGGGATGAAGTTTTCCATCTTCCAAGTCAAAAAGCCATTTAGAAAATATTTTTTCACTTTCTAAAGCTCTGACATTTGTTTTTAATTGAAAAGTTTTGAAATGGTACCAAAATATACTGCTTTTTATGCAAGCGGCAATTAATTGTCATCGTGAGGCACGTCGACAGACTGGAAGGATCTGATGAAAGTCTCCGCCCAAAACGATAACTTTGTTACCAAAGACAGAATCACTTCCCATGATATCACGTAAAGTACGCTCAATTACTCTTAAAACTACACCTGGGGCCATCGGTGCTTCATCCCATATTATAATATATGCTTCCGTTATAATTTTCCGGTTCTTTGATGTGTTACATGTTGTATTGTCCTGTAAATTGAGGGGTAAATTAAAAGAAGTATAACACGTTACCCCACCTGGAAGCAAGAGAGCTGCAATGCCTGTCCAAGCGACTGATAAAACTTTTTCCCCTTTTCCTCTTAGAGTGGGAATTAATGTTTCGTAAAGGTATTGTTTTCCCCGTTCCGCCCGGGCCATCAATGAAGAAACACTTATTGTCATCATTTTCATCTGAAGAAAACTTATTCAAAATAGAATTATATGCTTGAAGTTGTTCGTCATTGAGTTTGGCAGCCATCAATTCACCTCAAGTGTTTTCAGAAATGACATTAAAATCAGTCACTTATCCGCAACTACAACATTCATTGGGTTCAGGTAAGCCCTGGATTCTGCAAGATGAATTCTCCTTCATAAGCATATCCTGTATATTTAAAAGACAAAGATAATAGCTGTTTCTTCAGCAACACCATGATGAAAAAATATTCAGACATACATTTTTGTTGAAATAATTCCACAGCTGCAAGGGATCCATTGTATTAAAATTAAAACAAATCGATGTCGATGAGTTTTAGGCATCAAATACAATAAACCCTCCGTCATGCACTGCTTTCATTCTCCTACGTCATCAATGAGCTTCATGCGCATCATGAAAAGTAGATAGTAAATTGCCATCAACAGTTTGCAAAGATTTAAAAGATGAAGCTCCAGCCACCTTTACAAGAATCAGCCGTAAATGATACAGTTTGATATTTGTAGGAGAAATCGAAGGTACTCGTATAATGATGTTGCCGCCTTCCCGCTTCCGCTTCGTCCACTTTTTACCAGCTGAAAATGACCTTGGATTAAGTACGCCACATGGTCCGTGAATGTTATTTTTTAAAATAATACGGTACAAAGCCAAATTCTATGGATCGGGTAGTTCTGCAGATACGGCATTATCAATATCAGAAGCTGTATACAACTTATCCTGGCTGCTAATTGTAAACACACCATGTAGATGAGGGAGTCCTCTTTTTTGCTGTTCAATTGTATACACCTAACAAATTACCTTTCCAAAAACATATTTTCAGTCATATCATAAATAAATTCTTTGACTTTTAGATGGAAAACCTTTGCCACTATATCGGGCTTCTCCGCGGCCGATTGATAATGTTCTAATTCTGTTTGTATTTCTGGCCATTTGGGATTGCATGTACAAAGTTATGAATAGATCAGGACGACCAAATGTACGTACCATTACCATTGAATCCTGAGTTTATTCATATGGCGTGGTCCACCAGTAAATGAAGATGGAAGAATGACAATATTACCTGCACGTACTCCTCTATCAGTAGCTAAATTTATTACATGGTCTTGCAAACCTTAGTAGCATTACACTTTGAGGTGTCGTTGGTTTTTCCTAATGTAATCTAGGCAACCAGACTCATACATAATGTAAGCATGAATTAAATACTCTTGAAAAAGTTTACCCGCATAATGGATTGGATTAAATATGTTTCTTCGCACTGCTAATTAACTTGCATAAAACTGCATAGCAGTTACAGTATGACGTTGAGCAGTACAGAAATCAGCATGATGCTGAAAGTCTGGGGTCCAACCACATTCACCTGATGGAAATGGTAAATAGTGATTCTTATAAATGCCAAATATTAAACACCTATTTGTGGATAATTTTTATTGTATTGTAATTAATCCAATGGATTATTAACTCCCTAAAACATATTTTCTTCGATTCTTCCCAAAAATTATATGAGCAGAAAATGATGTTTTTAAAGAAATCTCGTATTGCATAAAGCGATCCAAAAAATAGTACATTGTCTAACCGCAAGAGGGCAAAAAAAAAATTTAAACATGTGTATGGCATGAAAGTTTCCTAATCAAAACTTACTTTTTTTACTAGTGAACCTGCCGCTTGGAAATATAACTATGGTGGAATTTCTTCGGTGAGTTATAAGAGGTTCCAGTTTTGGTCGCAGGTAAATTTTCTACCGATATTTCTTAATTGTCAAGTCTTAATTTTTTGGTTCCTGTCGCCTGCAAACCGAAATGAACGTTACGTTCGGTTAAAATTGAGGGGCACAGTGGTCGTTTTTTGCCTGCAGACTCCCGATTTATTATTTTTTTTCACAAAGGCAATGCGGAATTTACGCGAAACACACAATTTGAATTCGACACATCAAAAGACCAAAAACGTCGAGACGAAAGCATAATAATATAATTGATTATGTTTTTACCCTTTAAATGCTTAGTAACGTTTTAATAGAATTAAGGAACAGATATCGGAGTATTCAGTCGTCCGAAGAGATAATCTCTAAGAGATGGGTTCTCGTCCCTCATTTACTTGTTCTTTTTAAAGAGTTCAAACTGCTCACAACCGGCTGGAGCCAGATAGACTATGTGAGTCGTATAGTTCCTATCTACGATAAGTCCACTTTCGTGAAATGTTGGCAAATTAATATTTTTTAATTACAAGGTTTTTTAAATAAAAACTAGAAAATTATTTATTAGGTGGGCTTTGTTGTCAAACTACGGATGTAAATAATAAGATAAAACCATTAATTTCATAATAGTTTAGGAGTAATTACGTAAAAAATGATGGACTTATCGGCATTTGAAAGTAACTGTCAAATTAATCGTATATAGGAACTCACCAGCCTGTACTTATCGGTGTTTGTTTCTCAACACCGTTGAAATGTGAATGACAAGTATAGGGCCAACAAAAAAAATGATTTAAATGAACAGAAAATATTTAATGTTTTATTTTTTTTTAATAAAAGTTAGTTAAGAAAAGTGCATAGAAGAAAAATTAAATAAAATACAAATGTACTTACGAAATTTTTTTTTTTTTTAATAATTTTTTACAAAAAAATACGATGGATTAGAATGTGTTTACAAAAAAAAACCTAAAAATATTTTATTTTTTTTGATAATTATTATTTTTTTTGTATTCATCTCGATAAATTCAAAAATAGATATTTTATACAAAAATCGAGGATTTTCAATTATTAATTCTTAATAAAAACTCGTGGTTTTAAACAAAAACAAGTGTATTATTTTTACTAAAAAAACTTTTGTTTACTGGCCCATAATATTATGTACCTTAGAAATAAATAAATAAAATAAAAACTTTTGTTAATTTGTTAATAGTATTGTGTACCTTACTTATTATTAGAAATAATAATAAGAAAACTGTAATAAAAATTAAACTTGAAAACAATGAATACAAACTTTAAAATTGTTAAAAACAACTGAGCGAAGTTTTGAGATCACCCAGTAATGGCCGACTCTCAATGAATGATTCCACTCAAAATAGGAGATTTTTAAGGACCTATTACGGCTATCCACGTGTTTTTTGCAAGATTCCTTGATGATAACTCGCTTTCTAGATGTATTACCCGCCACTTGAACAACATTTGTGGTTAGATCGGACATTATTTAGCTGTAAAAACGTATAAAAAGGCAGACACTTTTACAAAACAACTGCTTCAGCGGCCATGTTAGAATTTGAGAAATGCTTCCCCCCCATTGGCTGCCTGGACGAAATCTTTCTCGCTCATTAGCTGCCTGCACGAGCGGTGGACTTATCGGCTTTTGGAACATACTGCTCCGTGGATTTATCGTTGTTTGGAACTCATTGCGATTTTTAAATCCACTTTTCGTAGGTTTTTACGGCCGTTTTGAACTCATCGATATTTGATTAGTGTGCTAAAGAGCCGCTAGAGTAAAACTGCATCATTAGTTCATTTTTGGAGAAAAGTGGACTTATCGTAGATAGGAACTATACGACTCATGTCATCCCCAATTGAGGTATGTTGTGATGGTCAAGGTGGTGGTGAAGTAACTGGGTATTCATATCTGGTCACCGAAAAAGCATTTAAAGCCACGTATCAATTCTGAATGGTGGTCTTACACCAGGGCAATACTGACAGACAGCGAATCTTCTATTCTGGAACTTGCAAAAAAATTAAGTACCTTAAATGATTTAAAATGATTAAATTGTGATATATCACAAATCATTAAAATAAAATTATCTTGCGCACACCAGGATTTCAATCCGTGACCTCCAGATTGCGAGTCAAGAACCTTACCCCTCGACCACGATGGACTTAGCAGAAGGTGCTATTGAGTGTTCTCGTGTTAATTGAAAACTAAAGCTTCAGTTCTAATTGTACATTTCTTATTATATTTCAGTGACCAAAGTCGAGAAAATGTTCCAATTTATCAAACGCAAGTTTCAAGAGGTGTTCATAGCTGGCGAGAAGGATGCTGTGTCAGACGAGGCGCGAGGATCCGACAAGAACTTGGAAAGAAGTGACTCTGCTAACCAGAAGGGGTCTCTTGAAGGTATGTTTGTTTGTTTGGAAGTACCTACCATGTACAGGGCCCGCAGATACTTGTAAGCTACAGATGGCAAGAAAGATGCTCAATCAGACGAGGCCTTAAAACCGTCTTTAGTCTCAAGGAAGACATTGTGTATTTACTTACCAAGGTAGAATAGCACTAGTGGTTTACTCCATTAGGCTCCAGTGCATGTCCGTATGAAGGATGCTACTTTGATCTTATCGCGTTCCAGTTAGTAGGATTTATCTTTGATTTTATCGCATTTCATATTGTTGGGTGCTACATTGAATTTAACGCATCCAGGTAACAGGATGCTACTGAAATCAAGTACCTTAAATGATTTTAAATGATTAAATTGTGAAATATCACAAATCAATAGAGTTAAATTAACTTGCGCACACCGGGATTTGAATCTGCGACCTCCAGATTACTAGTCAAAAGCCTTACCCCTCGAGTACGATGGAATTAGAGGAACGGGTTATTGAGTTTTCATCTGTTAATTGAAAGCTAGAGTTTCAGTTCTAGTTGTACATTTCTTGTTATGTTTCAGGGTCCGATGAAATGTTCGAAATCATAAAACGCAGGGTTCAAGAGGTGTTCAAAGCTGGCGAGAAGGATGCTGTGTCAGACGAATCGAGAGGATTGTACAAGATCTTGGAAGGACGTGACTCTGCTAACCAGAAGGGGTCTCTTGAAGGTATGTTTGTTTGTTTGTTTGTACCTACCATGTACAGATACTTGTAAGCTACAGATGGCAAGAAGGATGCTCCATCTGACGAGGCCTTTAAACCGTCTTTAGTCTGAAGGAAGACATTGTGTATTTAATTACCACGGTAGAATAGCACTAGTGGTTTACTCCATTAGGCTCCAGTGCATGTCCGTATGAAGGATGCTACTTTGATCTTATCGCGTTCCAGTTAGTAGGATTTTTCTTTGAATTTATCGCATTTCATATTGTTGGGTGCTACATTGAATTTAACGCATCCAGGTAACAGGATGCTACTGAAATCAAGTACCTTAAATGATTTTAAATGATTAAATTGTGAAATATCACAAATCAATAGAGTTAAATTATTATTTTTCGGAATAACTTATTGAGTAAAACCTCAAATTATAATATTTAAATATTGAAGACAATATTAGTGATTTTTAAACGCAAATCTGAAACAGAAAAGTTGGTAGAGCATTGTCCCGGAAAGACAAGGGTCCTGGGTTCGAGTCCCAGATGTGACCGTTTCCTTTTCTGATTTTTCTGTTTCAGATTTGCGTTTAAAAATCACTAATATTGTCTTCAATATTTAAATATTATAATTTGAGGTTTTACTCAATAAGTTATTCCGAAAAATAATAATTCATTTCTAGACTTGCAGAAAAAGTCAATAGATGTCGCACATTAAAAATAAAAACAATAAGATAGGTTTATCTATAAGACGCTGTCTAGGATTGCATTTAGTTCGGGTTGAATCTTGCGATCATACATAAAGATAGTTGCCAATAAAAATGTGCGGTGAAAAAATGAAGACAACGTTGGTAGTTCTTATTCGAAGTATGATACAGTTAAAAGTGACCGATGAGGATAGGGTCCCGTTAGCGCAGTTGGTAGAGCATTGTCCCGGAAAGACAAGGGTCCTGGGTTCGAGTCCCAGATGTGACCGTTTCCTTTTCTAATTTTTCTGTTTCAGATTTGCGTTTAAAAATCACTAATATTGTCTTCAATATTTAAATATTATAATTTGAGGTTTTACTCAATAAGTTATTCCGAAAAATAATAATTCATTTCTAGACTTGCAGAAAAAGTCAATAGATGTCGCACATTAAAAATAAAAACAATAAGATAGGTTTATCTATAATCTTCATTTCTAGACTTGCAGAAAAAGTCAATAGATGTCGCACATTAAAAATAAAAACAATAAGATAGGTTTATCTATAAGACGCTGTCTAGGATTGCATTTAGTTCGGGTTGAATCTTGCGATCATACATAAAGATAGTTGCCAATAAAAATGTGCGGTGAAAAAATGAAGACAACGTTGGTAGTTCTTATTCGAAGTATGATACAGTTAAAAGTGACCGATGAGGATAGGGTCCCGTTAGCGCAGTTGGTAGAGCATTGTCCCGGAAAGACAAGGGTCCTGGGTTCGAGTCCCAGATGTGACCGTTTCCTTTTCTGATTTTTCTGTTTCAGATTTGCGTTTAAAAATCACTAATATTGTCTTCAATATTTAGAGTTAAATTAACTTGCGCACGCCGGGATTTGAATCTGCGACCTCCAGATTAGTAGTCAAGAACCTTACCCCTCGAGCACGATGGAATTCTGAGGAAGGGGTTATTGAGTTTTCATCTGTTAATTGAAAGCTAAGGTTTCCGTTCTAGTTGTACATTTCTTGTTATGTTTCAGGGTCCGATGAAATGTTCGAAATCATAAAACGCAAGGTTCAAGAGGTGTTCAAAGCTGGCGAGAAGGATGCTGTGTCAGATGAGGCGCGAAGATCCGACAAGAACTTGGAAGGAAGTGACTCTGCTAACCAGAAGGGGTCTCTTGAAGGTATGTTTGTTTGTTTGTTTGTACCTACCATGTACAGATACTTGTAAGCTACAGATGGCAAGAAGGATGTTCCATCAGACGAGGCCTTTAAACCGTCTTTAGTCTCAAGGAAGACATTGTGTATTTACTTACCACGGTAAAATAACACTAGTGGTTTACTCCATTAGGCTCCAGCGCATGTACGTATAAAGGATGCTACTTTGATCTATCAAATGAAAAATACACTTTGTAAAACACCACTTTTATTTTGAATTAATATTAACAGCCAACCAGGTTTCGCTTAGCTCAAGCTTCATCAGGGCTTATTATATCAACTAAAGTTATTTTCATACAGACACATATATATAGAAGAAAATAAAACAATGAGTGAAAGAGATAGAAATAAAATACAGAAGTGAAAGAGATAGAAATAAAAGAGCAGACACCTTATTAGTGCTAGAACGAGAAAGGATGTATAATGTATACTGATTACAGGATGGGTAGGAAGGGAGGGGGAAGGGAGGAAACAGTTTTATCAGAGGTTAACGGAATAAATTAAATATTGGACTATTAGTTAAATTGATTTGATTGTTGATTATATTTGATTTATTATTGACGGCTTTTTTAATTTCGAGGGCTTCTAAATTGTTTAACCTAATTCCAATTCCATTTTTATGTAATATTGTAGTCCCAGAGGTTTTATCAAATGAATGGTTAGTTTCTAGTAGATGATTCGCGAATTCTGAAAAAGCATTATTATTTAAACACCTCAGGTGTTCTTTTATTCTTATGTTTACGTTCCGGGCCGTTTTTCCGATATAAAAAGCAGAACAATCATTACAATTAAGTTTATATATGCCCGAGTGGCTAAGTTTATCATCAATATCTTTAGTGTTAATTAAGTATTTACCTAAGTTATTATTAGTATAAAAAGCGGGCTTTATTTCTGGAGGGAATTTTTTTACACTTACAGAAGAAAAGTTATTTGTGTACAGTATTCTACGCCACTGGAATTGGTGATTAATGTTCATATTATTATTAGATTTATTGAAAAGAAATTTATTTGAAGCTATTTGTTTTAATTTTTTATTAAGAATATTGTCTACTAGTTTTGTCTCATACCCGTTATTTACAGCAATTTGTTTAATTATAGATAATTCTTTGTTAAAATTGGTTTTGTTTAATGGTACGGTAATCAATCGATGTATCATGGAGTGAAAAGCTGAATGTTTGTGGGATATCGGGTAGTTAGATGAATTGTGAATGGTAGTATCAGTATAATATGTAGGTTTACGGTAGATATCGAAATCAATTTTATTGTTAATAATACTTAAAGTTAGGTCTAGAAAATTCAAGGTTGAGTTGGTACCGTTCGTATGATTGTTGTGTCTCCCTTACTTTCATAATGAGAAATATGATCTCAGAGGTGTTAGAAAGAGAAAATCCCATGCTTCATATTCAAATGTAGACGTTAAGGCGAAATAGGTAGACTTGACCTGAAATTTGGAATTTTTGAGGCCAGTTTTAGACGTATGGACACTTTTCTAGAAAAAAACACAAATTGATTTTGAAAGATCGTTATTTTATCTAGTAAAGTAAGATGTTAAATTTTGAAAAATAATATTATTTTCATATCATAATAAAGTTTTACCGTCGAACGTTGCGCAGATTTGTTGCATTTTCAAAGGTGAATTTGTATTATACAACAAATATTTCAAATCATATAATAATACAGTATAAAAACTCAATAAATTATCTATCATAATTATGTATAAGAATTTTGTTTTTATTTCAAATAAAATTACTAATAAATAAATTTGAACACGCGTTTTGTGACGAAAATCCCTCAATTTGACTATTTATTTATGGGCTTACAAATTGGTATAGTTCAGATTTTTTTACAAAAATAATTTACCAAGACATTATTGAAACATTAGAAATAATTTATGACCAAAAATATATTCTTAAAGTATATAATAGTAATTAATTTCGATTCGCGTTTGTGCATTTTTATTAACTCGGCACAAGACAAAACATTGTTATTCTCCGCCGCGACCGGGCGGCGAGCGGACGTGTATTCCACGCCGGTCTAGTTAATAACATTTTAAAGTAATTCTGCGCTTAAAAATGGGGAGGAAAATACCCTTAGAACAAAAGTTTTATTAGAAAACACAAATTACGACATCAAAAACGTACGTGGGAGATACATTTTCAAAAAAAACAAAGGTAAGTGATATTTAATTATCCGTGTACATTGCACTTACTTATATGCTACAGGTCGTTCGAAAGAATCAGTCAGAATAAGCACATATTTTGTATAACATTTGGCGATAATTTTGTGTTGTTTAATTTCCAGGGAAAATAATCAACTATGGACTATCAGGAGTTTATGTCTGTCATCGATGTTTCATGTATAAATGTTAAAACTTATGCCAAAGTACGTGAAACTGTTTGTGATTGGTGGTCAGTGACAGTGGTCAGATTAGTGCCACGAACCAAATGAATTTTGATTTGTGATGTGCGATTCAAATCATTTTACTGTTCATAATTTCTATTTTAC
The DNA here is from genome assembly GCF_061612785.1 of Hesperophylax consimilis. Classification (NCBI taxonomy): domain Eukaryota; kingdom Metazoa; phylum Arthropoda; class Insecta; order Trichoptera; family Limnephilidae; genus Hesperophylax; species Hesperophylax consimilis. The sequence continues at coordinate 14,508,770 of NC_142852.1, forward strand.
TGTCCAATTCACTATTATATTGGTATAATTCCACATATTTAATATTTTTTGTGTTACTTTTTGTCAGTTTCATAATGTCATATTGTGAATTGAGCTTCTTGTTTTAGGAAAAAAGACGAGGTTATTTTTGACATACTAACCTATGATTTTTCAATCGATATTTACCTCGTGAATTTAATAACATTTCGAAAATTAGACGAGTCAGGTCGCTCCGTTAACCATGTAAACAAATACATGAAAGCGATACAATATTATGCGATCGCATAACTACATATGTAGGTAAGTAAGTTTTAAGGAATAAACCCTCTTTTCAATGTATCAAATCAAGTAATACTTTAAAGATAAGTATTAGAAATAAAACTTACCGGTAATACCTTTCGGACAAACGAATAAATATGTAAAACAAAAGATTCTTACTCACTTTTGGAAAACCTATGTAAAATAAATTTAAAAAAATTAAATTAAACAAATATTTGAAATTTTTTTATATCTACCATGTCAACGCACTGCATTTGTATTTATTTATGTTTACGCTCTCCGACGTATAATTTACAAATATATATGTAACTACTTATTAGGAAGAAAGCTACAACCGAGAATTCAAAAACAATAATTGTTTTTTCTTTGGAACCATGCCGTAGTTTTCATCAGCCGCGCAGGTGTTCGGGTCGCCGTGGAATGAATTCGATATTTCTGTCTCGTTCTAAAAAAAAGTCCGATCGCGAGACGGTCTTTTAACGAAATTTCTCGTCCGCTGGTTAAGACGCCTTAACTACATTAGAATTAAATTGTAATCTCTATAAACCAAAGGTTCTGAAAGCACATTTAAAGAAATGTGTGAAATTTCGTGAATTCTTATAAATTATTTTCATACTAGAGACCAGGCGTAGTGCCGGACTCATGGTATTAGAATTAAAGTTACTAAAAAACCTTATCGATTTTCCATATCTTCTGTCATGCTGTGGCTTATTCGTTCGTTTAGTTATAATAAAATTGTACCATAATTGGACTTACCTGTCTGTCGTACAATAAAAAAAAATATATTAACCGACGAAGAAGTGACGTAATTATAATGTTTGTAATTGAAATTAGTGTTCTTTTTGGTTATCAGTTAATTAAGTTCAGTCTTCAAACGAGCATTTAAAAACATAATTAAGTGCAATAAAAATTTCAAAGTTTTCCAAAATTGTGTTTATTTACAATAGTAAAATATAATCCTCTATTTATATATAAGAAATACACACACACTCTGACAGCATATGCCAGAGGCCTGAAGGGTGCAAGGTTCAATGTACCTAATTATAGTAAGTCAGTTTTGCTTTCAACCGTCCGGAGCCAGGTAGACTATGAAATCCCCAATTGGGGTATGTTGTGATGGTGAAGGTGGTGGGGCACCTGGCTATTCAGGTCTAGTCACCGAACATGTATTTCAAGCAACGTATCAATAATGGTATGGTGATCTTACAACAGGGCGTTACTAACAGACAGCGAATCTGCCATTCTGGAACGTGCCACAAATATGGGTACCTTAAATTATTTAAAATGATGAAATTGTGAAATATCACAACTTAATAAAGTTAAATTAACTTGAGCACGCCAGGATTTGAATGTGCGACCTCCAGATTGCTAGTCAAGAGCCTTACTCCTCGACCACGGAGGACTTATAGGAAGGCATTACTGAGTTTTCTTGTGCTAATTGAAAGCTAAAGTTTCAGTTTTTAGTTGTACTTTTCTTGTTATATTTCAGTGACCAAAGCTAAGAAAATGTCCCAATTCGAGGAAATGATCAAAGAGGTGGTCAAGGCTGGCGAGAAGGATGCTGTGTCAGACGAGGAGCGAGGATCGGACAAGAACTTGGAAGGAAGTGACTCTGCTAACCAGAAAGGGTCTCCTGAAGGTATGTTTGTTTGTTTGGAAGTACCTACAATGTACAGGGCCCGCAGATACTTGTTAGCTACAGACGGCAAGAAGGATGCTCCATCAGACGAGGCCTTTAAACTGTCTTTAGTCTCAAGGAAGATATTGTGTATTTACTTACCACGGTAGAATAGCACTAGTGGTTTACTCCATTAGGCTCCAGTGCATGTACATGTATTGTATGTTCTTTAGCGCAGTGAAGGCATCTTTGTGATATACGGGCGAAGCGCCGGCTATGGTTGTTCTTCTATTTATTTTTATATATTATGTCTTTTTAACTAGAAATAGACGGTAACATAAATAGTAATATCGCTTTTATTAAATGTAGGGTTTTTTTTATGATAAAAGTTTACTATCATGACTTATCTAATGCATGTTAATACTATGTGTTTCAGGAACAGGAATAGTCATAATACAAATTGACAAAAATTTTCTGTTGACACCTTCGCAAATGGAACAACTGGTAGATGACCTCCTCGATTCCTCGGAGCTGTTTCCAGAGGACCTACTGAATGTGGAGCCACACCCGAGCAACGAAACCCTGGCTACGTTTGCCGACCTCATCTACACCAAGAAGAATAGCGGAGAAAAGGTTGCAGACTACGGGGCTAGAATGCTATCGGGTAAGTTAGATGGCTGGAGACTTCTTTTGTCGACCGCCATCAATTCAGATCGGACCAATGGTTACTGCGGTGCCGCTTTTTATCACACCGTTTTGCAGCAAGTCGTGGTGGTCCATCGCGGAACCGATCCCTTCTGCTCTGGAGCGTGGTATAGAAACATAATGGGCATCTACGGCACAAACTATACACCGTGTATGAATTCCGCCATAACCTTTGTGGATTCGATACGTCAAGTCATTCTTAGAGCAAACAACCAACACAATAGGCACTACACACTAACACTCACTGGCCACTCTCTGGGAGGGTGGTTTGCTCAGATAACGGCATTTTCAGTCAAGTACTTAGTCAGTGAACATTTAGATAGCCCAATTCTCTTTGAAAAGAACCCCGATGATGGTATACATGCGAGAACTGTTACTTTTGATAGTCCGGGGGCCCGGGACATGTTGGTCCGAGTAATGGATAGTCATTACAACAGGTATGGTGACCAGAGCAATGTGTACTTACACGGGCTGGATATCACTGTTTACCTGTCGCTCCCCAACCATGTCAACACTTGCGGGATGCACCTCGGGAACATTTACCACGTTTTTGTCGACATGTCTGAGTTCAACTGGTTTGATAGGAATACCTTTAAATATACATTAAAGACTCATGCTATTACCAATTTTGTCAATGCTTTTAAACACAAAAATTGGAAAATCGACCAAGTGTTGGATTGGGCCAGCGGCGTAGAAGAATATAGAAACATTTTCATGAAAAATGATAAAAATATAGATGATCAGTACTTTATTGAAACGTATAGTCGGTTTGTCATCGAGTCCCCAAATAATATTAGTTCGTTCAGAGTTTTTTCAGAAGGTGAATTGCAAATACTTTTCAAAATATATATATTACAAGAACAGCAAAGCGAATTGACCGTTATAAATAAATTCATCGCGAAGTATAGACCTAATGAAAAAAGTACCGAACTGCTCCCCAAATTTGTTTTGAATTATTTCAACCGAACAATCAGTTGTGAGTCTGTGCTGCAACTCTGCAATGGCCTGAAGCAGCTGATGCGCTGGCTGAAGAAGGACTTTACGGAGGCAGTGGAGGAGCAGATTAAAGCCTCTAACCGAGCTGCAGACCTCATTTACTTCGCGGAGGGACAGAGTTACCTCAACTCGTTGCCCGAGTGTTGGCTGGAATTTGCGGATTCCGTAGGTTTCCTAAAGTTCCTCAAAGGCGAAGAGCGAGTTCTCTGCCTAGTCGCGAGTAGTGAACACGTTGCATTCCAGATGAGCCAACTTTGGAACATCCTCCATAAGACTGAAGACTCTTCTGTTGACTCGACTGTCGGCTTTGGCAAATATTTCAGTCAAAATCGCTTCACATTCATAGGATGGTCCCAGCTACAAAAACATATTAAAAGTTTTGGTTGGCCCATTGAGAAAGAATACTTGATGATGGTAGACTGCACTTCTTCTTCCGTTATTGAAAGCAAACAATTAATTGACGACGTTTCTTCTAAATCGTTAAAACTTGTATTGATTGTGTCGCCAGAAGACTCTTCTGAATTCAATAATACTATAAACTTTGCCAGCAATGTTAATTTCTCGGATCTAACTCCTCACTCACAAAACAAATTGTTTAATCGAGGTAATGTTATAACTATGGGGGGGAAAGAGTACAGTTTTGAAAGTTTCTTAGGAGAAGACCGTTCAGTTTGTAAAATAGATCAGATCATAAGTTCAGACACCTTGAAAAAATTCGCGACAGCCGAAAACTATACTATCGCCTTAGAGGACACGCGTCCCACCCTTAGCGATATACAGATGCCTTTCTTTAAATTAAACATAAAAATTAGTTTAGAATCCTTTGTTAATAATGTAAAGTCACCCGACACTGACATCCTGGTGGTGATGAGTGGGTTGAGCCGCGAGGTCCTGGAGACTGAGGCCGGCTGGGACCAGCTCAAGAGGATGGACATCATCCTCGTCGAGGGAGATACGCTACTTTTCTATAGAGATATCTGCAAGAAGAACCAGGATAAATGCATTTACCTGTTAGAAGTGTTAGGCAGAGATGTGTACTGCAAGGAAATATTTGATATACGTTTTTATTTTGACAGGAAATTTCTTCATAGAGCATTTATTGACGTGAAGGAGTTTGCAAAAACTGAACATGCCGATGACTTGTTTGTTATTAACACTGAGGCAAACAAGACGTTACTCATAGAATTGGTAGAGAATTGCGTTAAAAAGAAAGAGTTCACAGATAATATACTTATTGCGTCCCTAGAAGAAGAGGTTAATGTTATTCAAAACTATGTTAGTAAACGTATCCATTTTGTAAAAATTTGTCAGAGCGAGGAAAGTTATAAACTAGAGTGGCGATATTCCCACGGGTCTGTGGAGAGCCTGATACCACGTATGTACACAGACTCCAGTGAGCCGGTAAATGAAACAGATTTGAGCAAAACAGACAGAAACTTGGTAATCATAGCTGATGAACCAGGTACGGGGAAAACTACTTCCCTCGCCAACTTGTCAAGACTCGTGGATGCACCATGGGTTATCTATTTAGAATTAAAACACTTCCAAGGGCATATAAGAGATTTATCAGATTCGCTGACTACTAAAAACGTAGCAAATTTTCTGTTAAGCGAGTGTCGCTCTCAGGCTGACAGTTTATTAGAGTATTTGTTAGGAAGGAAGACACATTCCAAGCGGGTCGTAATACTGTTAGACGGGTTTGATGAGCTGGGTGATTATTTTAAAGATAAAGACAAAGCGAGTGCCAAACAGAAGATAATCAAGCTCCTTATTTTCTTTAAAAATATACCAACAGTCCAAATATTCTTGACAGATCGTAAATATTTGGAAAGTTCATTAGAAAAGGAATTATGTAATTTTTGTACGTTATTTGTACCGTTTAATGAAGAAGAGCAACAGAATTTTTTAGTTATGATTTGGCGTTCCTGTCTCTCTCTTGAACTGGAAGATAACGGAGTGAGAGAGGGACAACTAAAGGAGTACGCCGGAGAGGTGATACGGCAAGCAAAGCTAGTTCTCAGTTCAGACACCACCAGCTTCATGGGGGTTCCCCTGCAGCTGAGGATGTTAACGGAAGTATTCAGGCGGAGGGATATGTTGCATCAGTCTCGGGAAGTTTTATCTAAAGAAATCAACATTGAAACTATGTCAAATCTTTACAGTAAGTTTATTGCGTTAAAATATGAAATTTACTTTAATGATAAAACATGTCGAGGCGTAGCGGCGGATGAATTTATAATAAAAATTTTAACTGACAGTATAACCGTAACGCTCGGTCAACTTGGATTTAAAACATTCTTTCCGGATTTTTATGTTAAGAACTTTGACGCCATTGAAGACGAGTGGCTAAATAAATTAAACAGAGTTGGTTTGGTTCAAACAAACAGTGACGGAGATTTCCAATTTGTCCACCGTACTTACGCGGAGTACTGCTGCGCGGTAATGGTGGTCCACTGGCTCCATCAACGAACGCTCCATTGCAGGTATGAACTTTTCAAACAAATACTTTTCCCTCAAATACTGCTTCATCCGGACAGCAGGATCATCAGACATTTCATGAATGCGCTATTAAATGAAACACCAATGTCAGAGACTGCACTTAAATTAAACGCCGAAAGCATTAGTCAACTGTGGCTTGAAGACAGAACGGTATTTAAGAACGAGAGATACCAAACAGCTATGCACATTGCAGTTATAGAAAAAAACGAACACATTATCACATTTCTAATCAGTGGATTCAGTACACAAGAAGCCTTGGCCTCTTTTATGACACAATATGACTTTGAGTACAAAACAGCACTGAATTTGTTAAATATACCTAAACTACGTTATATGATTGGAGATAAGTTAGTATTGGACGAAATAACAAAAAATATTTTACACCGTGTAACATGTTCTAATGAAACTAAAGAAAAGATCTTTTTTGCAAGTTTATTTAACCGAGGTTTTGTAGACGATGTTGAAACTGTGAAAACAGATTTATTTAATCCGAATATTAAAAAATCTCATGAAACTCTGGTAAAGTTATTTTTAAAACATTTATTTTTTATCAACTTCAATGAAGAAATCAAGATAGAACGCATTGTTATTAATTTGTTTTGTCAAGTTATTACCTTAAGTTTTATCTCAGGAATAATTAATAGAGTAAAAAAAGTTAAATCAGTAATTGCACCATTTATAGAGGCTGTAAAAAATAATAATATTGAATTAGTTAAAAAGATATTGTTAGAGGAATTACAAAATAATGTTGAACGTTATTATTTATTATTGAACATACGCGAAGATAGGTTATGTAGGGAAACTGCCCTTCACCTAGCCACAGAGTTTGACCACCTCGATATGGTTAAACTACTCGTGGAGCAAACTGTTGTTCCCTTTACTGAATTGATGGCACGGAGGAATGACTGTGGGTGGACTCCTTTACATAGAGCTGCTGGGTGGGGTAAGCTGAATATAGTAAAGTATTTAGTGGAGCGCGGAGCAGACATTCATACAGGCGATGAATACCAGTCTGTTCTGATGTGTGCGGCCAAGGGTGGAGACTTACCAACTGTAAAGTATCTCGTTGAAAAGGTTGCTGATATCAATTATACACGTGGTCATTCTGCACTACATGCCGCGGCAGAAGGGGGATCTTTCGAGGTTGTAGAATACCTCCTGCAGCAGGGGGCGCACCCTCACAGGGTAGACAGGAGGGGAGAGAACGCACTAACTGTGGCATCGCGGTATGGGAACTCAGATATGGTGCAACAGCTGATAGAGAGGGTAGTGGATGTTAATGCGGATGATGGTAGAGCTCTTAGTAGGGCTATTTGGTTGGGTGAATGGACTCTAGTGGAGGCTTTAGCAAATAAAGGAGCAACCGTTAAAGAAAGTCAAATAGAGGACAATTTATCCAAATTTAAAGAAAAATATCCGAATTTCGAATTTAAAGAAGAATAACATTTTTTTTTCTAATATTTTACAGATTTTTTTTTAAACATTACAATTTTCAACTACCATACTAGGCTAATGCCCGTGTTATGGTAGTCATACTAGGCTAATGCCCATGTTATGGTAGTCATACTAGGCTAATGCCCGTGTTATGGTAGTCATACTAGGCTAATGCCCGTATTATGGTAATTATCATCATGTTGATTACAAAATCTGCGACATTATTTTTTTTTATTTTCTAAAGTGAGTATTGCACAAGAGTCCCAACAGTGATAGTATAGTAGGGAGGGGAAGTATATTATAGCATTCAGGTCTGGTCACCAAACACAGCTAAAGCCATTTCAAGCAAAGTTTCGATGTTGAATGGTGCTCTTTCGCCAGGGTGATACTAAAATGGTACAAAATGAGTTCCAATTTAGAAAATGACACCTAAATTCAAAGCAAATCCGAGTTGTAGAGTTCATTGAAGCAGAGTTACAGACAGACCTTTATTCAGTTGTTTTTTACATTTGTATTTTACAAAAGTATTCAGTTTGATTGTAAGAAATCTGTCATTTTTACAATTTTTCAATATACGAAGGTATTAATTTAATGTAAATCTTTTTGAAGTACCTATTGCTAGTCCTGTTACATAATGATTTGATTCGTTACAATACATGACGTGTTATAGCGGTTACGTATTGCAATATGAGTCACATCTAATATTACACGTCTTTCTAAAGCATTTTCACTGAGTACATTTAGATATTCTGTAATTACACTCTTTTTAATATCCAATATGTTTATGTTAATGGAACAATACATTTGGTTGATAATTGTATGTGTTTTAAATAGTATTGAATCTTCCATGGCGTGGATTTAATAACTGATCAAATAGACTTGAAACGTGTTTTGTTATTTATTTTTATATTAAATGTAAATATATTCGTTTATATCACTTTTCATATTCTGCCGTTATTTCCATTTTGTCATTGTTCGTCGGTGGAGTTTTCCTTTGTTTTATCCATTCGTCTCCATTTAATAAATACGTTTGCTGGTTTGGAGTTTGTTTTTTCGTAAAGTCTCCACACCTTTTCAATGTTTTCATTATTTACGTTCAATTTCTCTGCCATTATTTACGGTTTTCCAATATTTTCGTCTTTTTTCATCTCAAGACCAAATATTTCGACGTTACAATTTTTGTCCGCTTGTTCGATCTCTTGTATCCGGTATTCTAGGTATTTTAGTTAAGTTTATTTTCTTTTAGTTTTTTCCCTCACTCTATATGTAGTGACACCAGTTCATCCTATTTGTTAGATAAGTCGACTGCGCGAGTGTCTCCATGTCTTATAATGTTAATTTAGAATTTGCCTAATTTCTGTAATATTTTCTTGCTGCGAGTCTTGTGCTCTTGTGTGATGTTTATATTTGCATTATTATCTCGGTTCACTGTCCGCATCGCAGTTAGCACAAATCCATTCCTTACCTACAGGAATGGCGATGTTTTGGCAATTTGTGGAAACCACAGTCGCTGCACTTGTATAATTCACTGTCCTTGGCGACATATTTTTTGCACTTCACCATCGTGAGGTAATTTGAGCGTTTCTTGTTGTTTTCTTTCACTTTTATTGATTTGAATGATCGCACCGTGATTACCACTGTTTGTGTTCGCTGAGAGACCGCGACACGACTTAATAAGTTGAAACAATTGAATTCAAACAGACGTAAGAACCCTTGTTATAAGGCCATTAGTTACAAGTACTTGGTATGGATGCGTTATTTGAGCAAGCAAAACACACAAGTATTATTGGTCGGCGAGACATATTACATTTGATGTACATGTAGGTAAAGCACAGACACACACACAGACAACAGGTGTTTTATATTCATAATTAAATGTATTATATTAGTCCCTCTTCTGTTAATACTATTGTTCTATGAAAACCAATTTCCTATTTATTGATTTATGTTGTTTATTTGTATTTGTTCAATACATGAATGGATCTGTATCTTTATAAGAGTCCCTATCCTACATCTGATGTGAATATTATTATTGAGGCAAATTGTATTTAATAACTTACATTTAGTTTCAGTAACAGTATAGTCTCTGTAATGCGAACACAACAGAGACTTCTCAAATGGCTAAATCGGCCGTTGAATTCTTGATAATGTTAATTATATTCTTGCAACCAATTGAATTTGAACCAGAAAAGATGCCTCAAAGCAACCGAGGCCAACAGCGGCGGATATAGAAAGTATTGTTAGACAAATTAAGAGTTTTTCTCCAGGAATTTATAATAAAAGGATGAAAGATATTAAAAAACATATTTTAATCTTAGCTCCGATTATAACCCATTATATAAATAGAATCTTATTTCAAGCTAAAGTTCCCCATCACTTAAAATGTATTATTATAAGAACTATATATAAGGGAGGTGACCACACTGTATTGGGTAACTACAGACCAATTAGTATCTTACTATCACTAGGAAATTACTAATCGTTTCTATAATAGATACTAATCGTTTCTATAATAGATACTAATCGTTTCTATAATAGATACTAATCGTTTCAATAATAGATACTAATCGTTTCTATAATAGATACTAATCGTTTCTATAATAGATACTAATCGTTTCTATAATAGATACTAATCGTTTCTATAATAGATACTGATCGTTTCTATAATAGATACTGATCGTTTCTATAATAGATAATAATCGTTTCTATAATAGATACTAATCGTTTCTATAATAGATACTAATCGTTTCTATAATAGATACTAATCGTTTCAAAAGAATTGCTGCTTCAAACATTTGCCAACATGATAAACAATGAATTAAACTGTAAATAGTCTTATTTATAGATTACTCAAAAGCCTTTCATACTATTGATCATGGTAAATTACTTCAAATACTAGAAATTATAGGAATAAGGGGAAAACTACTAAAACTTTAGGAAAATTACTTAAACAACCGATGCATGAAATTAAAACTCCTAAACTCTTTAAGCAAAAAAAAAGTTTTAGCTGGCGTTCCTCAAGGTTCCATATTAGGTCCGATTCTGTATATTAAATATGCATCTTTTATTAAATACATTTTTAGACATGTAAAGCACTTTGTATATGCGGATGATACTGCTTTAGTGATTTATAGCAGTGAACTGCAAACTTGTGTAGACCTTTTACAAAAAGACTACATTGAACTCTTAAAATGGTCTCATGACTCTGGCTTAATCATAAATGCTAAAAAAACTAAATTGTTACAAATAAGATCCCCTAATGTCAAGGTATATATTACACCAGAAATAAAGACATAAAGACATACTCAGATTGCTTACACGATGGTATTCCTGCAATGTGTACATGTGAAAATATGGAACTATTTAAATAATATGTTTATTCAGGTGTTAATATTGATTGCTTTTTCAAGTGAGATATACAAATAAACAAAGTTTGTTCACAACTAACAACACTTTGGATAATTTATTTATCTCTAGCTGAATCTGTTATAAGGTATGGAATAACAGCTTGGGGATTTTCCTGTAAAACTAATATCGACCATATTCAATCCGTGCTAAATTCATTGGTTAAATTATTAGCTTAAAAAAATTTATACAAAGAAAGGCATAATATTCCATAATTCTCAAAATTCTTTCAGTGAGAGCAATTCTGTAGTACAAAATTATATTTGAGCACATAGATAACCGTAATTGTAAAACGCATTCACTTTGTGGAAAATCATAATTTATAATAAAAACACATAAATTTGTTTTTGACCACTATTGTTTTATTTTCACTCTACCGGTTTCGGAAGAACCTGGTAGAGTGAAAATAAATAAATAATATTCTCCTGACGAAGGAAGGGTTCTTCCGAAACCGGTAGAGTGAAAATAAAACAATAGTGGTCAAAAACAAATTTGTGTGTTTTTATTATACATAAATAACCCTTTATAAATAAACAGGCTAGAACACAATCATAATACACAATTTAACTTTAATGAAGGACTTATTGTACCTAAGCATACAAATAAATATGGACAAAGAACGTTTAAGTATATGATTCCTAGTTGTTTTAATATGTTACCTGCTGAAATTAAAAACTGTTCCCAAAACAAACAATTGGTGAACTTACTGAAGACTTGGCGCACTGAAACAATTCATTTGTATTAACTTACAATTATATATTATTTTATTCTAAGACTTTTCAAATTGTTATTTATATTTTCATAATTTTCTTTTCAAGTCAATAAGAAGTCAACTTGGGTACAATTCTCCTGTCTGGAACCCACATTATAATATACATGTACAAGCTGTTGAAAGAATACAAAAGAAATTCTTACGTTTTATAAATTTTAAAATGGGTATTCCAGCAATTATGTTGAACTACAACACTCTGTTAAATTATATGAATATGCTCAAATTGTCAGACAAAAGAATTGTCACTGACTTGGTATTTCTATATAAAATTCTAAATGATTTAGTTGATAGTCCGGTATTGCTAGAATTGATAAGCTTCCGGATTCCACAAAATAATAATAGAAGTCAGGATTTATATCAGTGCAGAAATTCTGAGACTAACTACCATTTGTATTCCTCTTTGCCCAGAATACTTATGGAGGGAAACAATTATACCAAGTCAGTGGACATCTTCAATTTATCTTTAAACAAATATAAAATGTTTTTAATGAAGCAATTCAGTTATGTACAATAAAAAATTTATATTTCTTAATATTCAAATGTAAAAGCCCTGAAAAAGAGCGTTAATAAATAAATAAATAAAGTGTGTATTTTTAATTAAAAAAACCACATCATTATTGATGTTTGTAATAACTCATTTCTGTTTACTTTGTAACTTGTTTATACTTATGTTTGTTTTGTATTACTGTTACTGTTGTAATGCCTGTAAGTAGGTTCTTTAATACATATTTATTAATAAATTGAAATGTGTGTTTTATTACATTTATGTATTTGGTGCAAGTTGTGCCTTTGTTAGTCCCGTTTTCCAATACAAGACTACAGTCATGTAAGTTACTGTAGTCTTGTAGTACCTCTAATGGAATTGTAATCTTTGGAGTGGAGCAGGTGGTCAAGCCTCCACACAGCATCATGCTATTCAATACATCAGTATCCAATGATGATATCCAGGAATAGAGGAACACACTGGGACTGGGACTGGGAACCACAGCTTTGGACAACTTGGCTAACTAAATAAAATTACAGTCAAATTAAATCCACAGACACAAATATAATAATTATATTTAATATACATACATGAAGTAACATTGACAATGAAGGTAAGTAAACGTGTATTTAAAAGATCAGAAAGTGGATCTATTTAAAGAAATCCTCGCAGAGCGGTAGATACTCTCAGTATCTGAGTATACTGTCAGTATACTGAGAATGGTAGGCCGATGAATAAGATAGAGAAAGGGACACTCAGATGATCACATTTGGGAATGTTCAGCGAATGTATGAAGAAAAGGGAGCTAGGAGGATATACAATGAAGAAGAAGTCGGTGACATTCCAGGGAGACAATATAAACTACATTCATACATCGTCTCACACATACTCTTCTATTATTCTGACTCTTGACATGGCCCGACTCGAGTATCTGATTCATTTGATCGTGCCATGTCTTCCTCGGGCGACCCCGACTTCTGCTACCATTAGCATCATATATTCTCTTTACACTCCTTTCTTTGCTCATTCGCTCTACATACCCAAACCATCTAAGCGTCCTTTTCCTAATCTTACTCATTACACTTGCACTCTTTGCGGATCTCCACATTTCTCCCACGATCATACATGGTTTTACCACACATACGCCTCAGGGATTTCATTTCAACATCATTCAGTGTACTTTCATCCTTTCTCTGCCAGATCCATGCCTCACTTCCATACATCAGGGTAGGTACCAGCACTCCATTGTGGACTGCTAACTTCGCTTCTTTGGACGATGTTTAGTTAGCGCCAACTGCGTTCAGTCCTCCAAGAATGGAGTTACCTGCAATTACTCTTGTTTCAATATCTCTGTCAGCCTTCCCATCTCTCTAGAACATACTTCCTAAATTCACAAACTCATCCACCTGCTCCAAGTATTCCTCATTCACAACTATATTGCACACTGTTTTCGTACTCTCTCTTTCAAACACCATTACTTTAGACTTACTTACATTCATCATTAACTCATTCTTCATGCATACTTGGTTCATCCTAGACACGAGGGACTGTAGATCTTCCATATTGTTAGCAAACAGCACCGCATCACCAGCTGATGTCAATATTATATGAATAAAGGTAAAAAGACGCCAGGCTAGCGGACCATAATGGAGTGTTGATACCAATTCTGTTTTGTTTTTACATTCACCCCACACAGGAGTCATCTTTGGGGATGCCGTATTCTGGGAAGGCAAGAGGTATGAGGGTTGGGTAGGAATCTAAGGATCAGCGTGTCCAGGAGTGACGGACGTATGAATGTATCCCTCCTGCTGCGATGGGTCGGGAGACCAGTTAGAGAGGTCAAAGGGTCTCCCCAAAGCAGCTTCTCCCGATCTGGCACGCGACGCAGCTGGTGGGGTGACTTGGCAGAGGTGTTGTTTTCCAATAAATGGTTCCCGGGGCGGCGGTACACAAAAACGCCTCCCAATTGAGAAATTATGTGTGGTAGTGAGGTGATGTACAAAGGAAGCTGTAAAAATGAGATCTCTGAGGCGTATGTATGGAAAAACCACGTTCGACCGTGTTACAAATGAGGAGATTTGTAAAAAATTCACAACTGATGTAGTAAATGTAATGAACAAGATTAAGAAAGGGTCACTTCAATGGTTGAGTAGGGCCTTATTAAAAGTCATATCTCTGAACTGGAATGAAATACGGAGTGTAGTGTTTTTATCAGTAACGTTGTGGTATACAGTAGTGAATGGTGGAAGAAGTCGCAGATGCCCGAGAATGACATCAGCAATAAGAAATAAAAGTGTATCATTCTGGTGACGATAATAGCGCCTAAATAGTTATCACTTGTCGTTAACCGCTTGCTACTAGTCAAAGGGGCTCAATTAGTGTTACGGAACTAAGTTATCACTTGTCGTTAACCGCTTGCTACTAGTCAAAGGGGCTCAATTAGTGTTACGGAACTAAGTTATCACTTGTCGTTAACCGCTTGCTACTAGTCAAAGGGGCTCAATTAGTGTTACGGAACTAAGTTATCACTTGTCGTTAACCGCTTGCTACTAGTCAAAGGGGCTCAATTAGTGTTACGGAACTAAGTTATCACTTGTCGTTAACCGCTTGCTACTAGTCAAAGGGGCTCAATTAGTGTTACGGAACTAAGTTATCACTTGTCGTTAACCGCTTGCTACTAGTCAAAGGGGCTCAATTAGTGTTACGGAACTAAGTTATCACTTGTCGTTAACCGCTTGCTACTAGTCAAAGTGTAAATCGGCCTTTTCTCGTACAAAACTTGAAATTGGATTTGAGGCCAAAATACTTAGCCAAATTGTTATTTTTAATCAAAAGCTACATTTAATTGATTTGTGTTTTAAATTATAAAATATAGGTCATCGACCTCTCATGCTGATTTGTATAATATACTTGTTCACTTCTGTGATCAACTCATATGGTCTCTTACCGTCATACTTAGAGATATGATTTGTATAATATACTTGTTCACTCCTGTGAACAACTCATATGGTCTCTTACCGTCATACTTAGAGATGTGATGTGATGTGAAACTTTCTTCAATAATTTCAACTACGGAGAAGTTGAAATTATTGAAGGCTTTTGAATGGCATGTATTTATTTAATTATTTAAAACAGAACATTGGATGTTTGCTAAATGATTTGTATGGAAAAGGGCGTGTTAAGACTAGCTCGAGATGTTCAGAGTTCAGAGTTCATGCATCTTGGTCTGAGATTCGTATGCGACACCATCATTCATCCGTCCAGAACCAGGCGGTGCAAGAACCGGAGGATCCTCTTCAACAGGACTGAACTGCGCTTCTTCCCCAGGAATTTTTTATTTTTATTTTATTTATTCGAGACACGAACAGGATATTTATAAAAACATTAATTATGGATTACAAAATAAAGAAAAATACAATTATAAATATCCCTAGACTAATGTGTCTGCAGCAATCACATTTGCACATTTACATAAGCAAACATGTAAAACAATGACAGTATTTATATACAAAACTTAAAACTTAATTACAAAGATTAAAGCACATAATAAGTTGAAAAATTTAAAAAGTATATGTATATTAAAAAAATTCTAAACCACTAAAGAATTTTTTTATTTAGTTATTTTTTTCTTTTTTTTTTTTCTTTCTAAATACAGAAAACGTGGAGATATTTCTTGAAACATGTTATATTATTTGCAAAAATATCTATGACAGTGTGTGTTTTAGCAAGATCATTGTATGATCGAGATATTCTAGACATAGGATTAAAATATCCAGTGTTATTGGCAAAAATTTCGGTCCAAAATATGTTCATATTTCTAGTATATTTGGGCCTGGCGTAAAAATTGATTTGATTGACTAAGTTACTATTTACACGATTATTCACAATTTTGTAAAGCATTAAGAGGTCATTTATATTTCGTCTTTTAACTAGACTCTCTAGTTTGAAATATGTAAGTCTTTGTTCATACCCATTTAGAAGATAGTAGACACCTGATCGATAAGACAAAATCCGTGTAAATTTTCTTTGGACAGATTCAATTCTGAATACAAGTGTAATGTAATGTGGATTCCAGACTGTTGACCCATATTCAAGAACACTACGGATTAACGAATTGAATAGAATTATTAGGCTATTAGAGTTCTTGAACAGTTGAGTTGATCTTACAATAAAACCTAGTACTTTATTTGATTTATTTACAATGTATTCTATGTGTTGGTTGAACATTAGTTTGTTGTCGAATATAATTCCTAAATCTTTGATCGATTCAACTGTTTCCAGATTGTGACCACATATGCTATATGAGTATAGAGTTTTGTTGGTGTTCTTGGTCAAATTTATAACTTTGCACTTAGCTATATTCAATTCCATTTCATTGTCAATACACCAGGCAGATAATGTGTTAAGGTCTTGTTGTAAGAGTTCACATTATTTCATAGATTTAATTGCTTTATATATCTTGAGGTCGTCAGCGTATAAAGAAAAATTACAGTGGAGTTTACATGCAAGGTCGTTAATGAAGATTAAGAAAAGCAAGGGTCCAAGGTGTGATCCTTGTGGAACGCCTGACGTAACTAATATTGGGGAAGAGTTAAAACCGTTAACAGTAACTAATTGACTTCTATTTGATAAATATGATTCTAACCAACGAAGCAGATTTCCATGTATGCCGATTTTATCCAGTATATTCATTAAGATAGGGTGACTAACTTTGTCGAAAACTTTACTGAAATCGGTGTATACGGCATCTACTTGTGTTTTTTTATTCATTGATTTTCACAGAAAGTACATAAATACTCGATTTAATTAGTGTTTGTGGATCGTTTAGCTACAAAGCCATGTTGGAAAGGGCTAAGTATGTGTGTTACATGATTAAATATGTCTTTATATACAATGGACTCAAATATTTTGCCAAAACAAGATAAAAGGCTGATAGGACGGTAGTTCTTTACATCGTTTATGCTCCTTCGTTCAGACTTTTGACGAATAATTTGTGTAAAGGTGCTGCAAGTTGATCTGCACAATTTTGAATGAATAGTGGAGGAATTCCATCATTCCTGAAATAAATATACTTTTAAAGTGGGCTTGGAATGTCTGTGGATAAAATGACAATGGCCTGCTGTGCACCGTCTGACAACGATAAATGTGTTGTGTTTGGTAAACGGGTGTTTATCATTTGTGTAAAATTGAAAACATGTTTTTTAGTAAGGCTGAAAGTATTTATAGATTAATAAAAATATATAATAAAGTCTATGTGGTTTCCCCAGGATAACTATAATCTATTCTGAAACGCCCCTTAGGTGATATCTCACAAAAGCGGCGCTATAAAAATCATCCAATAACTAATAATAATAATAATATGCAGTTTCCCCAGGATAACTATAATCTATTCTACGCAGTTTCCCCAGGATAACTATAATCTATTCTATGTAGTTACATACTATTGATAGATACTGAAGACATATGGAAAGAGGTTTATATATTTATCAGCTAAATAATCTTTCTTCACATTAAAAATAAAATAAATAACATGAAGTGTTCCTTTTTACAATAATATCAAAAATTGAAAAATGCTCAAATGACATTTGAGCACTTTTTCACAGATAAAATAAACATGTTTGCAAGTGACATCTAAAATAATATTAAGATGCATTATTTCCTTGCCAAGCGCACTTTTGAAGGTTCAAAAC
The DNA here is from genome assembly GCF_061612785.1 of Hesperophylax consimilis. NCBI lineage: Eukaryota > Metazoa > Arthropoda > Insecta > Trichoptera > Limnephilidae > Hesperophylax > Hesperophylax consimilis. The sequence continues at coordinate 14,526,631 of NC_142852.1, forward strand.
CGAAAAACCATATAATGGAGACCTACTAGCAAAACGTTTTCTTGGAGTTGCATTAATCTAGGAATTCCAGACAGAAAGATCTATGTAAATTTGACAACGCCAGAGAAGAGTATCTACTAGTTAATACGATATCCATAAGATATATATTTTTTAATATTCATATACAGTAGAACCCCGATAATTCGTAATTCGAAAAAAATCTTAAATCTGAATCTAAAAGACAGTAAAACGCAGAAAAATGTATTTTACGTTATACATCGTCCTAATTAGTATTATTATTTTGTAAATCTGAATTGATTTACTCGGGAATAATTCACATTAATCCTGTCTAGATAATATATGATATCATACTTAATATGAATTGGTTGTCTATGGTAAGAATGATATCTGCAGACCTGCCAGACTGACTCGGACAGCGCGGACACTTCCTCACTTCTTCGTTGTTGTCCATATTAGCCTGAAACCATACTTTTATTTATTTACACCCTTTTAAATATAAAAGCTGACGTGTACCCGGGGTTAGAATTCCAGTATACCTGACAACTGGGTGCATTTAAATATAAGAATATTGTAATGTGGGTTCCGATTGTACCCAAGTTAACTTCAAACAAAGGCAAAATAACAAATTACAGAAACAGTCTCTGTAATGCGTACCTCCAGTAATTCATACAACTGGGTTGAAGGAGATGGAGTGAGTGAAGTTTCAAAGTGAGGACAGATTGTTTTCAGCGGTGAGTTACATGGAACTCAACCAAGCGGCTCGTAACTCTGTCTTTGACGGATTATAACTTTAACATGAACACAGAAGCTACGTGGGACTCAACCGAGTGCAGTGAGTACTAGTATGGATGGGTACAAACGTTAGCACACTACTAGTCAATTATCATTAGCGTACCTGGTTGACAGAAGCCATGAGTGTCTGTAGCCGAGTCTTCAGGGTGTTCTCTCTGGCCAGCGCTTCCAGGAGCCGGCGCTCGCTCTCACCTTCCTCCGCACCACTCAAACTGTTTGTCTGCAATTCAAATATGTCACTTTTATGAAATATGAATACCTACACATAATAAAATAGGCACCGAGTGTCCAAAACAATTTCATCTAGAAGAATAAACATTCTGCTTTGAGTCGTGGGAAATCCTCTTGTTTTGGAGTTCAAGTGTGCTAAATTACATCAATCTCAGAATAACATTGTAGATTTGTATAAAAAACAAACAGCCCGCCACAGACATTCTTTATTTCTTAGAAAAAGAAAACATATATATTACTTTTACTTTGACAGTGTCCGTGTTGGAGGGGTAAGGCTCTCAACTACGAATCCGAAGGTCGCGGGTTCAAATCACGGCGTGCAGAATAAATTTATTTTAATAATTTTGTGTTGTTTCACAATCAATTCATTTAAAATAATACATAGTGGAACCTCTCATAACGAGCACCTCCTATAATATACAGTGGAACCTCTCATAACGAGCACCTCCTATAATATACAGTGGAACCTCTCATAACGAGCACCTCCTATAATATACAGTGGAACCTCTCATAACGAGCACCTCCTATAATATACAGTGGAACCTCTCATAACGAGCACCTCCTATAATATACAGTGGAACCTCTGATAATGAGCACCTCCTATAACGAGTAAATCGCATAACGAGCAAAACAGATGATGGCAAGTTCCGTCTTCACATCACTCACTTGTGAGGCGGGACTTCCGCGCTAGTGCGTCAGTCTCTGGTTAGCACTCGTTCCGCTGGCACGTTTGGGTCGCATGTGATCACACATCTTCCAAACTTGTGTTCAGACATTATTTGTGCAAAAAGGTTAATATCCCTGAAGAAAAGACCAACAGAAGGCAGCCATAATAGAATAAAAGTAAGTGGAGAAATAAAGGAGGTGAGAGTGGCTGATCTAGCGAGCACATTCAATCGCTTTGGCCCAGGTTTGAAACAGTACCCGTGGACTGGAGGTGGATAACAACGATATTGAGGCGCTTGTGGAAGAGCACAGACAAGAGCTGACCACCGAAGAGCTCTGTTAGTGGATGAGGAGGAAGTAGCAGAGCAACAATCTTCTGGCGCAATAGAAACTGTTCATCCATTGAGAAGCATCACCCTAATAAGGAGGCGGCTGTTCATTTATTCAGTGATAATCAATGATAAGAAACAAATGTCTCTACACAGCTTTCTCGTAAAGAAAATGAGTATTTCTTTGGCATGGAACGCATTATAGTATTTAACATAGATTTATTGGGAATTATTATGACTGACCTGTCTATTTCCGGTAGGTCTCAGCGAGCGATGTCTGGCACGAAGTTCCGCCCTTTCTTCGCGCAAACTCATCACCTCCTGTCAATCATCAATCACAAATTATTACACATATTTATTCATGCGGGAACATATAATCCATGGCCTAGTGCACACATGTACATCGCCATCGTCTGCAATGTATTTAACAAGGTTGGAACATACGGTTTATATATAATATAGTATTTGGTAAATCTAATTTCCTAGCACTTATGTTTGTACATACGAGTCCAATGTAAGTTGATAAAATGTTGTTTTTCAACTGTAAAACGGTGGTAATCAAGCTATTAGAATTATAGACAATTATAATTATATATATCAAAATAACGTTATTTTAATTCATTCAAATTATCTACCTACAACTACCAAAATTTGGGTAGCTATCGCTCAAGGACACTGTCGGTGCTACCCAAATTTGGGTAGCTATCGCTCTAGGGGACTGGCGGTGATACTCAAATTTGGGTATCTATCGCTCAAGAGGACTGGCGATGCTACCCTAATTTATGTAGCTACCGCTCGAGTGGAATAAATTAGTATAGATTGAAATATTGAAGACAATATTAGTGATTTCTAAACGAAAATCTGAAACAGAAAAATCAGAAAAGGAAACGGTCACATCGTGTCCCAGATGTGACCGTTTCCTTTTCTGATTTTTCTGTTTCAGATTTTCGTTTAGAAATCACTAATATTGTCTTCAATATTTAAATATTACAATTTGAGGTTTTACTCAAAAAGTTATTCCGATAAATAAATAGTATAGATTGATTTCACTTTACTCAGAAGCATAGAAGTACTAACAGTATCGATGTAAACTATCACAAAATGAAATAGTATGGGAATGAGAAGAGGCTCACCCAGTAGAGGCCACTGTGCAGGCAGGGCCCCCGAGACCTCTACGTTCCTCCCCCTCTCAGGCGCTCCTCCTCTCCGGGGGTCCAGGCGGAGCCGTCCTTGTCACACCTGCAACAAACATCATAAACCATTTACATTGACCCTACACTAATTATTTGCCTCAGGGCCTCTTTGGGGATGCTGTGTTGAGGAAGTTCTGGGAAGGTAAAAGGTATGAGGGTTGGGTAGGAATCTATGGATCAGTGTTGACGACCATGACTAACACAAACCGGCCTGTCCCGATCTGGCACGCCACGCAGCTGGTGGGCAGGCGCATCCTGAACACACCTCACCCGATGAACCAGGGCACCTCTATGGCAGAGAGGATTGGTTATCCGATAAATGGTTCGCGGGGCGGCGGTACCCAAACCCGCCTACCAAATTGATTGCTACAAAAGAAGTCCAATGTCCCAATATTTAGTGCAGCAAGAGTCTCTGACTGCAAAGTTTACTGAGTGCAGCTTTAATTCAAACGTTTTGCATTTCATTTGTCTGTAAATTTATTTGTACGTACCGTTTCCGTCTTGGAAAAAATGCTGCATCCACTTTATGATTTAACTCTTAAACCCTACCACTAATATAGGGAATATAGTAATTTATTCCTACCACGGGGTACTGAAGTACCCCGCGCAAAAAAAATGAATAAAATTAAAGTCTTTGATATTTTTTAAAATATTATTTTTATTATGGCAAAGTAATAAGAAAAGACAATAAAATTTATTAATAAAAAGTAATAGACATTTTTGTCGTTACATGAAGGACAGATTTTGTATTGATAGTCAATACAAATATGATGGCGACAAGTGCTACAGACAGATCAAGATTTTCTGTCCTTTGTGCGCGAACAAAAGCAGCAACGACCAGATTTAGGATTATCAGGGACCGGCCTATAATCTTCACTATGAATATTAAAGACTGCATGTATAGTTTCTCTGATATCCCGGGGTAAACTTGGCGATTGTAATTTTGCTCTCATATGAGGCTTTATGAGTGCCATTGACAAAGTCTTAAGAAGTTCACGCCGCTTGGTTATTTTCTATGTATCAATGTTAGTTGACAGCTTGAATAAGACCCAAGAGTTGACACTAACGGCATGTAGCAACCCGTAGAAGAGACACATGGGCCACCTTTTGATCTTCCTGGACGTCGAGTACTTCTTACAAAGTTGGTCGAACACATCCACCCCGCATTTGGTTTTATTATAGAAATCTATTATTTCTGGAAGGTACACTTCAGTATCCTTGTCAGGGCTGTAATGCATGGTGGACAGCATGATTACAACTTTCTTCTTAGCTGACTTCAGAGGAAAATACGACAAAAGTGTGAGAGGTCCGTCGTAGGCAAACATTGATGTGCATCTCTCTCGATTTTTAGTGTCCAAGAAAACAGGAGAAATTTCTCGTTATTTCTTCTTTACAATTCCAACTAATGTTATTTTTTTTAATTTTTTTTTTTTATAGTGAATACCTCACAAGAGTCCCAACTGCTCCCGTCTGGAGCCAGTGAGACTATGGCATCCCCAATTGGGGGATGTTGTGAGGCTGAAGGTAAGTGGGGAAGGGAAAGAGGAAGGTGGGGAAGTACCTGGCTATTCAGATCTAGTCACTAAACACGGCTAAAGCCATTTGGAGCAACGTTTCAATTCTGAATGGTGGTCTTACACCAGGGCGATACTGGTAGTATCTTCCACTCTGGAACGTGCCGCAAATATACTATATTTACTATATATTATTTTAATTAATTAATTGTGAAATAACACAAATTAATCAAATAAAATTTATTTGCGCACGCCGTGTTCGAACCCGCGACCTTCGGAATGGCAGTCCAATGCGTTACCACTGGACTATGCCGGCCGTCAAATACCTTTTATATATATATATGTTATACCTTTTTCCAGTAACTTCTTGGCTGTGTGTATAGACGTGAACCAATTGTCACATTTCAGGTTTCTGTTAAGACGTTACCAGGTGGGTGCAACAAAATATTGTGGCGAGGCATTCTTGAGCGAGAAGGCTTAAAACCAGTCCACTTATGTCGATTATTATGACCTTTTCCGTATAGAACTAATGGAGATTCTAGCACACAAATCAAGCGCCCACCTTCTTCATTTATACTAGCCCCGTCATTGTCAGGCACTAAATACGTTTTATCTCCTTCCACACTATCTTGATCACCGTCTTCGTGAGATGCGACTTCAAAATGGTCCCGGAAATCCTCGATTACACCGTCGGGCTCATCTTTTAAATCTTCTCCTAGGCTTAGCTCTTTGTCGTCAGAAACTAGCAAAGCAGCTGCAATTTCACCCCCCCCCCCTGAGTCTGGGATGCAATATCTGAAAACAATACAACACCTCATTACGCTGCATACACTCTCATTACATTCATAACACATTATTAGTCCATGAATGTCTCGTTATTGGGCGCAGGCCCTCCCTATCAACACTGTACTCTAACCATTATCACAAAGTAAAGTAAATCATAAATAATGTGTAAACTTACTAGAGAGATGTCGAAAAACAACTTCAGTAATTCAAGTATAACTGGAAGGAAGAACTAACACTATTCCTACCACGGGGTACTGGGGTACCCCGGAACACCTGTGGACGCGAATGCACTTGCCGGGCGGTCACGGCTTATTGACGTACTTACGCACCAATTATCGAGAGTAGATTAGCTAGAGCGATTTTTGCAACAGTGCAATATTGTTAAAATTGTTGATATTTTAAACACCAGGGGGGTACTCCAGTACCCCAGGTAGGGTTTAAGAGTTAAACAAGCCTTACAATGACTAGATGGCTAACTTTGACTACGGTGTTTATTTGTATTATCTTATTTGAATTTTTTTAATATTATGGTACCTCCCAGCATGAAGAAAGTTTGAAAAAAGATTTGTCTTTGAGACGGTGATAATAATAAAAACAATATAGTTTATAATTAAGTAGGTGGGTTATTTCTCCTCAGGCAAACTGCTGGAGTCGTACCCGTAGAGTCAAACTGTTACCCGTAGAGTCAAACTATTAGACCCGTACCCGTAGTCAAACTGTTAGAGTCGTGCCCGTAGAGTCAAACTGCTAGAGTTGTGCCCATAGAGTCAAACTGCTAGAGTTGTGCCCGTAAAATCAAACTGCTAGAGTCGTACCGGTAGAGTCAAAGACTACCTTGTGCGTACTGTACCTACCGGTTGTAAAATAGCACTTGTCACAAATAACTAGGTTGAAGGATAGTTTTGGTTTTCGGCCGTAAAATTTTACTTGTCACAAACCAGTGATGCACAACCCGCGTACACATTCTTGCGGCACGCATGTCAATTTCATACGGCCCACTTGGCTATAGAGAAAAATCTAAATGTTTGGGGTAATTCTTGAAAACCCTGACTGAGAACATTTTTTAATAGAGAATGCATTTCCTAAATGGAACAAAATTTGAAGAACCGATTTGAATAACACGATATTCAAACAATCTACAGAAATCTTAACTCTTGAATATCTCGTAACAAGGTACCTTCATTAACATACGGTGAGTTATAATACAAAAGAAGACGTAAAAAGGAAAACAAATTTCGCGTGACTTTCTCAGATTTTATGACAATTTTACATTGTGCCTAATGCATAGCAATGGTCCACATAGCCGACAATCTTACACAGGTAGTGCCATAAATTTATGTATCTGTCCCTATATTTCCCGGGATAGGAAATTCTTGAATAATTCCCAAATATTTTTTCAGACCCAACGACCCATTCATGTATTCAGAAATTGAGTTGACAAAATTATTTGTTCGTTATATCAGTGAATTGACCATGTTAAAACAGTCAACAATTATATCAAGATAAAGCTGAACTAAAATATGGTTTTGAATTCGAGTGGTGTTCCCCAGGGGTCACACTTAGGTCCAATCCTGTTTTTATTAATTGTTAATGATGTGTAATGTATTTTCAATGATGTTCAAGTATTAATGTTTGCAGACGACCTGAAATTATTCAAAGCAATCATAACATTAACGATTGCCATATATTGTCAAATAACTTGTCAAGATTTATTATATGGTGTCGTGATAACCGCTTGCAACTTAACGTAAGCAAATGTCAAATTATGAGGTTTTATCGAATAAAGAATCCAATATTTTTTATTTATTCCATTAACAATATGTCGTTAGTATCTGTCTCGGAAATTAATGACTTAGGTATTTGGTTTGACACGAAACTTAAGTTTATCAATCATATAGAAATAATAACCAATAAAGCTTTGAAAATGTGGGGATTTATTTTAAAGGTATGTAGTGATTTCAATAATGTCAATATTGTAAAAACATTATAGGTATATGTCACTAGTAAGGAGTCATGTAGAATACAATTCCACGGTTTGGTCCCCAAATAATGAGGTTTATTCACATGCGATTGAAAGAATCCAAAATAAATTTTTAAGATATGTAAATTTTAAAATGAGTATTCCTAGAAAAAACCTAAATTACGATAACGTACTTTGTTCATTAAATTTAATAAAATTATCTGATTCATTTCCGATTTAACCTGTTTGTATAAAATCATTAATTCAATGTTTGATACCCCTGATTTATTATATTTAATCTCTTTTCATACTCCAAGCAGGTCGGTTACAAGACAGTACCTACCATATTATTGTAGCAAATCTACATCAATGTCCCAATATCACACTCTTATGCGACGGATTCAACAGCTAGGAAACAAAAACTCCGATGTTGTTGATATATTTAGTACATCAATTTCTTTATATAAGCATACCTTATTGAAGTTTTTGCAACAAGTAGGGGAATATTTTGATAAAGCTATTTAAATTGACAGTATTACAGTATTTTGCACGTTAACAGTATTTTGTGGCTGAAAGAAAAAAAATATTTTGGATTTTTTGTATTTATATTTTGTACCTACATACTGTGTGGATCAAATTCAAAAATATATTTTTTAAATATGTATTTTAAACAGTCATTTCCTGCACTAGGTATGAGTATAATTTCTTAAATATTGTTATATATGTATGTAAAAGCCTTAATAGGCGTAAATAAATAAATTGCTCGTTATAGCAGTGAACTCGCTATAGCCATGATCTTTTCAACCAAGTTCGACTGTGTATTTATAAAAATGCATGTTTGAATTTAAATTTATATCTGTGATTATCAACTAGACCATAGACAACATACAGAAGTCATGGTTTTTTTAATATTGCTCCAAGTAGGTACCACGCACGGTGATTTTAAAGTAAATAATGCGCAGAATTCACGCTTTATAAATTTCACACTTTTTAATAATTTTATTATGCATCCTAAAAATTTGAGATAGACAGTCAAACAAAGGTGAATTCAATGGCCGCCTAGTACTATAAGTTGTTTATATGTCTCAATATTAAAAATCGGAGTAATGATTTTTTGAAAGAGGGAGGGATATTTCCAAACGGTTTTGAATAAAATGACAAGCAGCGGGTATCTGTAGTTCCCTGCAGTGCAACAGTAAGCAATGAGGTGAGGATCCAGAAGAGTAATGGTAGTTATTGCGACTCACTGGTAGAGCAGCATTGCGGCAGCATCGCCCCGCGGCCTCGGCGCGCAGCTGGCCGTGGGCCTCCCCGTCCAGGCGGGTCAGGAGGCCGCGGGCCACTCGCTCCGTGGCCACACGCATGCGCGCAGTTTTGCCGTTGCCCAAACCGTCCTGCAATGGAAAAACAACCCTTCATCACACACAGATTTAAGGTATGGTGGCATATGGTCATACTTCCACAGAGATAGGCAAGTATCAGATACTCGATGATTCGTTTCACGTGTTGCCAACATTTTATAAATTTGTCGGCAACGCCAATCTCCCTCGGTGAGGTTGTTCCCACTCTTATCCTCGAGAAATGGTGTCACTTATGTCAGACATTTAGCAACAAAACAGTTGACAAAGAATGACAGGATATTAAAACGACAGCTGCAGCAACTGTTTGGTTGTGAATTCGAAAGCATTCTAGTTTTTCAGTAGAGACATGTACGGATGGTGGGCGATAAGTTGTTTACGACGTGAGAACACTATACTATTGTAAGCAGCGCACAGTGTTAAGTTCACCAATTTGCTACTCTCATCTCTGTCGGCCAAGCAGGGATCTACACTTGGCGGGTGGTTTGCAGACTCCCCGCCCAAAGGTCTCCCGCTGAACCAGAAAGGATTGTAATACCGTGGAGACAATACTAATATATTTCATCGTAAATAAATAAACCCAGCATTTTTATTACTCGCCAACAATATTATGTACTTGCGTACACGAATAAGGATAATTATTTTTGTCCTTATACAGGTTTAATTTTTTTTTAAATGTGTACGTTATTGTTATGTTATTACTCGACTCAACTCTACTCTTTGTAATAATGGTACCAGTGTATGTTCAGAAATGGTCACACATGGTTTTAGGGCACAGGGTAAGTATCTCATCCGTCCGCTCTAACTTTGTAATAATGGTACCATTGTATGTTGGGAAGTTTTGGCCAGCGCGAGCAATTAGTATTTTTTAAATCTGAGTCGATTTACACCGGAATGTCGTATTTTTGAAGTTTGAGTTTGAAGGGCCGTATTGGCCGAAGGGCGAGAATCATATTTTAAAGAAAACTAATTTGAAATTGCGAGTGCTAATTAATAATCAGTGTACCAATTGATAACATATTTTTTTAACTGTTGTAATGGATCATCTGATGAAGTATCTTAACCTTTTCGTCCCGGAGAGAAAAAAAATCACATAAGATCCGAAGGGGGGTCACTAGGGTCTCCCAATTTGTTTTGCTTATTAAAGGATGTTAATGGCATAATCTTGTCTTATTTCTTTTAGTAATAATTAGGTGGGAGTATATTCAACGTGTTTCAGAAGTCATTATCTAAATAATTTTATAAACAAAGTCGTAGTTAATATTCTAATGAATTTAGATAATAATGCGCCTTTTTCCATACAAAACAGGGAAGGCGGGCCGATAACGAGCATAACTCCTCGATTCTGAATCTCGACTGGCGATTGGCGATTACAGCGTAGCTAGTTTGTTGCACAGGATGGTCCGTAAAAATGATGGATATATTTATAAATATATATTTATGTTTTAAAAACCTACCACTAATAAACTAGGTAAGGATGTTATTTCAAATATTATGGAATATTTAGATGTTAGTTAAGGTTATAATTCCTAATTTATGATTTTATATAGTATATTTACATTTAGGGTCAAATCGTAGTGTTTTCCTTACCATAAATAATGGGTTCGTTTGTATGTCAAGGGGTTCGAAATAAAACGAATTTTTGGAAAATAGTGAGCGTAGGGGGAGTCCGGGAGAGTGTACCCGCCCTCAACTATTTTATTTTACTTTTTTTCTATAACTACATATTGCTACTTTTTATGAATTGTATCTTAAGCTGCACTATTTAGCTATATTTTCTCTGAAGAACGTTTGGTATAACATTAAATAATTTATCAGTTATTAACGAATTCACACAAAATTGATTTTGGCTAATTTCTCCCGCCTGGGTGGGAGAAATTACCCTCCAAGTAGGGAGACATTACCCGGACTTAGAAGTAGGTAAAATAATAAATAAAAAAACTGTTATTTTATTTAAAAAAATGTAATTTTTAAGATAAGGCACTTGGTATTACATAATACAATGTGAAAATGAGGAACTTTGAGTATTTTAATAATTTTAATTTGACAATAGCCACAAATTAATGATATCACAAATATTTTGAGTTGTGACATAATTATTATGACCCCAATAAGTATTCAAAACCTTATAACAAATATTCAAAACCTTATAACTACGTGTAAGAGAATCAACATTTATTATTTAAATTATTATAAACTTGATCAATTTCCCTTTTCTTAATTAGAACAACGATGGCAAATAAACTTTTCCTTGTCATCCTTAGTTAGTCCGACACACATCTCATGGACATATTTGCCACAAATGGCACACAGTCGCATGGCTATCTTTTCGTCCGTTCCACATACGAAACAAAACCAATTATTTTCGTCGCATGGGTCATCTGAGCTATCGTCATATCTGGGATCTTCTAAGTCGGTCTCACTGTCACTTGACTGGAAAATTTGTCTTGTAAATGTTTTCTTTTTTGCTTTACCTCTTTGGTTTGTTTTAGTTACTTTCATTTTCTTATTTTTCAGTTCATGATTATTAATTAAGTCTTGTTTTTCTGGTGTTTTAGTCAATATTTTTGTTTTTCCGGGCTGTCTACCACGACGAATATTTTTTCTAGGAGCAGATTTAGGAAAAGGTCTAATAATTTCAGGGAAAACAGTGTTTGTTTTTGGTGAATCGGAATGTACAGTTGTAATATCCAGAAGTTGAGACGTTGAAGCCATCTCTGCTGATTGTTCTGCAATATCGAATACATCTGCATCAGCAATCGTCGAAGGCTCTGACTGACGTTGTACAGTTGATGTTGAAGCTGATTCGATCATGGTGACATCTGGGTCTAGTTGGGGAGCTATTAATGATGAATCAGCCGAAGGAGCTTCCAGATCCTGAAGTTCACCAGTCATTTCTTTATCTGTTACTGCTGAGCATAAGAAATCTTCATCTGTAAAGATATTTGGGTTGTAGGGATGTATTCCGGTTTTACGAAATCCACTTAAAATATTAGATTGGCTGAAAGCCTGCGACATAATGGTGCTTACAAAGCTGGGTATATTATAAATTGTAACTGTTCTCCCTGGGTTACTTAGCATCCAGTTATTCATGGCTGTGTTATATCTTGCCTTGAAAGATGAATATATGGCAACATCTAAAGGCTGTAACTTATTGCTACAGTGGGGTGGTAAAGTCAACATGACTACTCCATTTAATTTTGCATATTGGACGACTTCAATATTGACATGACTCTCGTGGTTGTCGAGGATAAGCAAGACTCGGTTTTGAAGAGATGCGTTTGAATATTTCACAAAATGCTGCATATATTTCATGAAACTTTTGGTTGTCATCCATCCACTTGGATAGGAGTCGCCCCGTGAGCCTGGAGGACCACCATTTATAAAAGTTTCGTTATATTTAACCCTTGGGAAAACGAAAAACGGTGGAATAACATTTCCCAGAGCGTTGACGGCGAAACAAACGGTCACAAGAGTGCCACGCTCAGCTGAAGTAACTTGTCCTACTTGACGCACATGCTTGCTAGCTATTACTTTGGGACACACTTGTACGGTCGTACACCCTGTTTCATCACAATTGTAGATGTTGTGAGCTTCAAATTAGTATTCCTCCCTAACGTATTCGAGATTTTTGAAGAAATCAGTAAGCTTTTTTCTGTTAAAGCTCGTTGATCTGGACAAACTGGTTGCTTCGGGAGTTCTCAAACTAAGTTCAGGATGTCTTTGCATAAATCCTCTGAACCAATCTTTTCCAGTGCAGTCATTTGTGGTCCAAGACTGAGGAACGTTTTTGGAATTAATTTTTGCATACTCACATGCTAGTTTCATAGCCGCCTTTTTGGTCAAGCCATAATTCATTTTGCTACAAGTTAGAAGATAGTTAACAAGTGCGTTTTCTTCTTCTATTGTAAATATTTGAGATGTTTTATACTGGCTTCCTTTTTCACTTATTTTAGTTAATTTGTTCCTGTCCCTTAGATAATTCCGTAATGTGTTTCGATCAATTCCATATTCCAAAGCAGCACCTCTAATGGATTTTCCTTTAACGATGTCATCTAAAGCATTTTTTATTACTGATATTTCTAATTTACTTCTGTTCCTTGTTGAATCTTTTTTTTATACTTGAAGGGCATTTTCGGTGTTTATTTATCTGAAAAAAAAAACATTATAGTGTACCTGAAGTGTCGGGAGAGATTACCCTGGGGGTGTCGGGAGAGATTACCCTGGGTAAAGTCTCCTTCCAACGCGTGGCTAATGTCTCCCACCCCACGCCAATCGGTTTATTATTTATTTTTTATAAAAACTATGCCACATCCGTAAAAGCTATCTACTGTAGGTGTTACTAGGATAAATACACTTGCCATTTAAATAGATAACTTTTTTAAATCAATTAATATAAGACAACACCGATGATATATCTGAAATTGAAATAAATCACTTACCGGACACGAAAACACGTTATCACTTCGCAATTTTAAACCACACTGACGAAAGGAATGACAGTGCGTTAGAGGGACTAGCATTTAAGAAGCAAGGCAACGTCGCAATACGTAATCTCACACAGATTATTTGAGCAGTGGCTATTGTCTCCCCCCTGCTAAACTCTCCCGGACTCCCCCTACTTAAACGTGGAGTAAACTGTTTTTTATTGTAACCTCAGATATTCCTTTTTTTATTTTTTTATGCGAATACACCACAGTCCCAACTGCTCCTAATCATCTGGAACAAGTGAGACTATGGCATTCCCAAATGGTGCATGTTGGAGTGGCGACTCGTAACTTTTAGGTTTACTAGGGTGATAATATTTCAATTAATAGTAGACCCAAAAGTCACGAGCCGCTACTGGTATGTTGTAAGGCTAAAGGTAGTGGGGAGGGTAATGAGATGGGGGAGCGGGAGGTAGAGAAATACCTGGCTATTCAGATATGGTCACCAAACAAGGTCAAAGTCATTTCAAGCAACATTCGAAATGAATTCTGGTCAGTAAATTGTGAAATATCACTAAATAATCTATAAAAATTTACTTGCGCACACCGGAATTAGAACCCGCGACATCCATTTTACCAGTCTGGAGCCCTGCCCCTCGACAACGGATGCTGTAATATTTATGAATGAAAAAATATATAATATCAAGTTGCAAGGCGGTAGATGCTTTCAGTATTGCCCTAGTAAAAGACCACAATGTAGAATCCAAACGTTGCTTGAAATCACTTAAGCCCTTATGGTAATTAGATTTGAATATGTATGTACTTCCAGCTTTGTCTTTCCCATATCCTCCCCCTCCCCAACCCTACTATTTTCAGCCTCACAAAATACCCAATTGGGGATGCCATAGTTCCACTGGCTAGGACTGTTGGGGCTCTTGTGCAGTTTTCACACAATATAATTAAAACTATAGAATTTTCTGATCTAATTTAAAACATTGGTAAATATGCCGAAATAAACTGCAATAAATACATGCCTACTAATTACATAAATTCTAATATTGTAGGTACAGAATAAATATTTTACAACCCTGAAAAAGATATTAATTTATAAACACCATTCCACAAGTGTAAATGTACTACTTACCAGTCTGAAGATGCCCTTAACAGAGCGAAACTTGTCCGGTTTTACAGAGAAATATTTACGACGAAAAATTAGAGAACTAGCAACTAAAACCCAAAATACAATTTAACAGACGTTTGCGATAGACTTTTTAACCATATAGTACTCTGTTTTTATTCAAGTTCCTTCAAATTACTTAAAAATGTTTAAAAAAATATACCTAGTTGACGGCTCTTAAAGTTGGCATGCCGTCGTATACAAGCATTAACTGTGTTATATTCTCTCTCCGGATTTGCGAGAATTTGGGTTGCAATTTGTCCCTGTTCTTTTATTAGCGGTGACGCAGAGGCGGATTTGCAGTCTTGGCCGCCCTAGGCCCCAGACCATGTAGCCGCCCCTTTCTCAGTACCCATCATATTAACCAGGAGTATCCAAACTTTTCAGTAAGTTCCTAGGGTCAAAACCGTTTTAATTTTCCTGCCATTATCATTCATGGTTCATGGGGTGAGATTTGTCCAGGTCTTGGCGGCGGATACGTCTGCCCACCTGCTGCGTGGCGGGCCGGATCGAGAGAGACTGGGTGAAGGAGGCCTTTTGACCTTTCCAGCCAGACTATCTTGACCCATCGCCTTGCGCCGCAGTTGGAGGGATGTATTCATACGTATGTCACTCCTGGACACACTAATCCCCAGATTCCTACCCACCCCTCATACATTTTCCTTTTCAAAATACCTATCCTTCCCTTCCTTAAAAAGACCCTCCACATCAGCATCACCTAAGATGACATAGGTCGTGAGGGAAGATATTTTCCTCAAAGCCTCCTGTGTGGAATTAATGTAAAAAAATACATATATAATATTGCTAAATTCGCTAGTTCAATTACTGTATAATTGTCGATTGTCGCAGGCCGGATTGATGACATTGGCGGGCCGTTGTTTGGAGACCCCTGATAGACTATAGACTTCATAATGAATTCACTTTATTGACAACTTTTATCGAAATCGATTCAGAAATTTAGTTAACTATAATAGCTGCTAGTTTGTAATACTTTCTAAGGTTTCAAGGATTTTAATAAAACATTTAAAACAGTTTTAGGTTTAATTTATTTAACTAGTTTCATGTTTATTCTCATACAATAATATATAAGTGTTTCACAGTTACAATTAGGGTTGCCAGATACGGGCTGGATAAAAAGTTATTATTAAGTCTCCAAACAAATAAAAGAAATTAGCACCTCTTTTAAATAAAAATCAACTTAAGGTACATATTCGAATATAATAACTAAACTTAAAATACAAATTAAAACGTTGGTAAAAAAATTTACGTAAAGCATTATCTAACATAAAAATAACTGAACTCTGTAGGGATTGGAAATACGCGAGCGGGCGAGCGACGGAGCATGATAGGAGTGGCGAGGGCGGCTGCGGGGCGTGGGGGCGCGCTGTGTGCTGTGTGTGAACACGCTCTTGCATATCGCTATTTCGTACGTAGAATATTTAGGTACTTAGGAAGTAATTTCTTGTTATCATCTGTGACTTTTTTGTCACGATTGGCCGCCCCTAATATCTGGCCGCCCTAGGCCCGGGCCTACATAGGCCTAAGGGCAAATCCGCCTCTGCGGTGACGTAACTATTTCGATGCTGTGTTCCAGATGTTTTTTCCTACTGCGTCCAGCTCTGCAACCACGAAACCTAATCTTACGGGTAGTTGTTTTAGTAATAACGCGTCCAAGGTTATACAGCGATATCTTTGCAGCTATTGCAGGGTCCAAATAAACACTTTCACTATTAAGTCTGAGTAGTAGTAGTGGCCCGGTCATATCCGACATTGTTTACAACCACCATAGCTTAAAGGATACCCTCATAAACCACTTTCACGCAAATATGATTTAAGATTTTCACGGCCAAAAGTATTTTTGTTATTTGTTTTTGGGGTGTTATGCCGTGTTGCACTAAATCCTTCTTTAGCCAACATTTCGGACAGCATTGCAGTGTCCATCATCAGGGCAGATGTGTTATTTGAGGTTGTGTTAAAATGTGAGCTTATGTATGAGGTTGTGATACCGTGTTGCCAGCTCCAACCCTCAGAGTTGACATTAACGTATCATTTTTTATTTAAAGTGGTTTTCTTCGCTTAGATCTGGTGTAGCCGTCAATTACCGGATACCAAGAATTATTGAGCTTAGCTCCATCGTCTCTATTAATGTTATTAATGCTGGGATTTTTATGAATTTCAATGGCCTCCGTAATCAGCAGTGCTCTATAAGTTTTGGGTCTCCCCAGGATTTCAGGAACAAATCCAAAGTGATGCACGGTGTCAATCAGATGCTCGGCAATTGCCGATTTGTCAGGGTGGCCGAGTTTACAAGCTCTGAAGTATTCTGAAATCCTTTTGGAGATAGTCCGCTCTGTCTGGCCTACATTTTTTTTTTTAATCTAGTCTCCTTCAACGGAAGCAATCTTCCGAACAGGCCTTCCATTGATATGCTTTGTATAATTATAAGTGACCAGCTCAGGTACGGGGTAGCGTGTGTCGCTCTCCAAAGAGAAAAAAAAATTGCTTTATTTTTAAACGCCTGGGGTCTCAAAAGTTGCGTATGATCTGTAGCTTTTCAAAAACGTAAAAATAAATGAAATTGGTGTTAACTATTAGCTCGCTAAATTGGCCGGAAGTTTTAAAAAAAAATCGATTTCGGTATTTGGGAAAAAAATAAAACAATGGGTCCATATTGTATATTTTGTAGCACACTTAATTTTATTTCGATAACTGCAGTACAAAAAACGAAAAATAAATATTTTTTCATACATATGTGATGTGTTTGTTAAAAATAGAAAAGGGGAAAATAACACTTTTTATGGTTAAATTCAAGATACTAAACAATAACGTACAACAACATTTTTGACCAAAATACAACGAATAAAAAATAATGGATGCTCAAAATTGAATGATAACATATTGTTAAAACAGTAATTATTTAAAATCTTGCTTAGAATTAAAATTTGGCATTATGTTTCTTGAATGTTGCTTGGCGTAAATATAACCTTTTCTAGCATTGTAACCAGCAACAGAAGAAGACGCCTCTGTGGTCAACTTCACACACCTTTCCACTGATTGTGTGTGGCAAGGAAATAGGAAAATCGAACCTTTTTACATTTCCTTCATCACAAAATTTAAGTAATTCGTCCGTTTTTACGTTGCTCAGGAGTGGAAGTTCTGTCAGAATTAAATCTGTGGCCTGCCAGTCAATTATTTCTATGTAGCTATTGCAGTTGAAATTAATTTTTGGAATTATGAACTCTCTCACTCCTGAAGTTTGAAGGGCCCTACATGATCCCTCCTGTATGATAGCTCCCTTATACATTTATTGTCATCGGTTAACATTGATAGAATAATGTTTTCCGGGTGTGCAAAATATGCGTTCCTCTGAATCACGGGGTCGACAATAGCTTTCAATTCTGCTGAAAGATATCTGGAAATGCTAACCATTTTCCAGAGATTACGGGCTCCATCTATACAAGAACTATTGCACTTTATGGTAAACCATGTTGGAGAATATACTCTCACAATAAAGGTGGCTAATATCTGCAAATTTTCTGTTGGGTTTTCCGTTGCAACATATAGCCGTAATATTCTGTTTGCAGTTGTTACCCACCTGGCATGAGACATTTTCCCTCGTTGTTTCCTTGCCAGATCTACAGTTATCATACCTTTTGACACAGCCAGACACATATTATATAAATAATTTTGGTCCGTGCTTAATTTTTTTTGTTATATTTTCCAGTATGGATGATTGAATGAGAACAGACCGAATAATTTTCATGTTCTCACAATTTTTTAAGTTTCTTCCGATTGGTCCCGAGAAAGCTACAGGTCCGCTAGTCGGTCCATCTAATGAAGATAGCAGATGTCGCAATGGTAGTTCATTGGCGTGCAGCTGGCAGATAAGCCATTGCAATGGCTTTCCAAGTCTCTGTTCCATTCTTGAAATGATTCCATTTTCCCGGCCAGTGTTTGTATTTGTTCCGTCACAACCAACTGCAACAATTTTCTCCATTTGACGATTTTCCTCTTACAAAAGAGAACATATGGCATTTTCGCCGTCTTTAGCAGTACTAGATGATGGCGTAGCGTGTCCGAGATACACTGATCCTGGCTCCTGCACAAGCGTTATGTGTTCTTCAACTTTTGTTCGTCGATAAAATTTACTTCCTTTCTTGATAATAAACATTGTTTTGTCCTTGCGCCCATCGAAAAATAAACCTTCGATATTTGTCAATTTACGGCTATTTAATGACATATCTCTAGTTTGCTTTCTAGCTCTTCGTAATCTACTATGATCTATAACGGAAGACGGACCAGCTTCATTTACATCTTGTAAAACCGCAGAAGCAATGGCAGCTGCTGCTCTGTATCGATAAACGCCGTATCGATCACAAATTTGATTTGACTCTTAATCTTCGAATATTGTATATTTCGAGGAGATAATGCATCATGAGCCACTGCAGATTGATGATCTTCACTTAGCGCTGGTTCCTCATCAGAATCCGAAAAACTGTTGGAACTAACAACTTAAGCTTGACAAAAAACACACATCTTATTGTGGCAGGAGTAGGGGTACAGTGGTAGGAGAAAGAGGTGGTGGAGCAGACGAAAGGAAAGGGGAGATGTTCATTTGAGTCTTCAAATATCAAACCAAGTCTAATAATTGAAAATTAAAGCAAACTAAATGACAATGGAAAACGTTTTAGTGGATTTTTATCATTTTTGAAGTGAAACTTCTTTACGCGCGTCATGCAATTTCGAGGAGTAAAACCAACTCATGACCGAAACGAAAATGCGGGACCGATTAAAGTTCATTTGATGTAGTAAAAGTTTTGAAGTAAAATATAAATGCTTCTTAGCTCATCTCGACAACTGGCGTTGGTGGTGTAATGGTCAGCATAGTTGCTTTCGAAGCAGTTGATCCGAGTTCGATTCTCGGCCATGGAATATTATTTTTTTGTTTTTAAGGAATTTTTTTTTTTTAATGGTTGACCATAATATCAATCCACTAAGTAATATTTTAGGCCTGTAGCATAATTGAAAAGTTAAAGAATGATATAAAATTTTTTATGATGTTAACGATAAAAAAATGAAAAAAAACATAAAATTAAAATAAAAAATGGGCCAACGGCACGCGGTGTTCCCAAGCGGTCACCCATCCAAGTACTGACCGCGCCCAATGTTGCTTAACTTCGGTGATCGGACGAGAACCGGTGTGTTCAAAATGGTATGGTCGTTGGCAAAAGTTAAACAATATTAATTTCTATTCTACCTGCCAATAAATATATGAAAATTAGTATAAAAAAGCCCTAATAATATTGAAAAAATTAGCAAGGTGTGTGCGAGGTTGATAAAAATAATCATTACATACGCGCTTGAAAAAGATCGTAATTACATTAATAAGTTTGTAGGAATTTTTTTTTTCAATGGTTGACCATAATATCAATCCACTAAGTAATATTTTAGGCCTGTAGCATACTTGAAAAGTTAAAGAATTTTATGATATTATTAATTATAGTAATGATAAAAAAATAAAAAAAACATGAAATTAAAATAAAAAATAGGCCAACGGCACGCGGTGTTCCCAAGCGGTCACCCATCCAAGTACTGACCGCGCCCAATGTTGCTTAACTTCGGTGATCGGACGAGAACCGGTGTGTTCAACATGGTATGGTCGTTGGCAAACGCTAAACAATATTAATTTCTACTCTACCTGCCAATAAATATATGAAAATTAGTATAAAAAAGCCCTAATAATACTGAAAACATTAGCAAGGTGTAAATATTATATACCTAGTTTAACTCACTCTCCTAACTCATCTTCGCTGTCTACAGGCAGAGCGCACGACTGTGGTCGTGAAGAACCGAGGTTCGATCCCCGCTTTAACTAATTTTTTTTTTCTTTTTTTATAACTTTTAATTTTTTTTATCACATGCTACTTATAAATATGTCAATAGACAGAAAAAAAGAGAGAATGAAATGAAAAGAGAGAGAGAGAAGAATACTAGAAGTTTCACTTCTGTCTTGCGTAGGCTTGACACACCCATTTTTTTTGTTAATTTCGGTATTCTTGTAGATTTAATTGTATTAATAAAATTGATTTTTTTTATTTAATTTTTGACAACTATACGCAGTTTTTAATAATAAACAAACATAAAAAGGTTAAATTATTGTGAAAAAATATTAATTACCATTATTTAAAAATACATGTTTTGGGTTTTTTTTTCTGTTTTTCAATGTATTTTAGCGAGCTAATAACTATTTAAAAAAAAATAATTTTAAATTTAGTTCTCATTTTCTTTGTAAGACGCAACTTTTGAGACATCAGGCGTTTCTGAATTCAAAAGTTGAAATAATTGACACACCCTAGTACGGGGGCTCCATCGAAGCCAGAGTAAAGTTGGCCTCTCAGAAGCTGGGCGTACTGTACAGGGCCCGCAGATACTTTAATAGTACACAACTGCTGACCCTGTACAAATCGCAAGTGCGCCCTACTGTCGAATTTGGCAGCCATCTCTGGTCCGGAGCCCCTAAATACCTGAAAAAAACCCTTGACTGTGCAAAAACGGGCGGTCCGTTTGATAGATTCCCCAATCTTAACAGACGGACTGCAATCTTTAGAGCACAGGCGTCAGGTAGGTATGCTGTCCTTGTTCTATCGGTATTACAATGGAAGATGCTCTGAGTAACTATCGTCATTGATCCCTTCGGCACCGGTGCGTAGTCGGGATACACGCCAAACGCGCGCCCAATATTTGTACACAGTTGACACTTGTCACATGAGAACGGGTCGCTTCTACGATTCGTTCTTAAGTTCAACAGCTCGGCTGTGGAACGAACTGCCGGCCTCTGTGTTTCCTCCCTCCTACAACATGGGACTCTTCAAGACCCATGTTCACTCCTTCCTCTCCACAAAAAGACCCTCCACACAGCATCCCCAAAGATGACATAGGCCCTGAGGGAAATTATTTTCTTCAGGGCCTCCTGTGTGGAGTTAATATAAAAAATTAAAAAATACCAAATTTGTTTTGTTTTTTACATTGTAATGAACTTTGTAATACAGCGTGTTCACTTTTTTGTTTTCGCTCAGACTCTACTTTTTGCAAGTTTTTGCTGTCAAAATTGGTTTTGTTAACTGACGATTCATATTAAACTTGTATTTCAATTCTAAATTTTCAGTATATCCGTATTTGTATGTAGCCGTTTGAGATTTACAAATTGATCTATAGTGATTAAGCAGTTTGTTGAAATAAATTATACCTAGATATATAATAAATTGTAGTTATATAATAAATTATCGTTATATAATAAATTATGATTTTTTCTTCATTTGTGTGTTTTGGGGTTTTGATAACGAATCTGAGTATTACCAACAAAAAGGTAGAATTTTAATTTTTAGCCAAAATAACATGTATAGGTATATTATTCACTGAAATAATTTGAATAAATTTCATATAATTTAAGTGATTTAGTTTTTTGGCCACGCGTACTGTTTAGGCGCAAATCCTAGTTGAAGTTTGATGAATGAATTTGAAATTTACGGCAAAAACGAAAACGAGATCTAAATTTTACTTTTTCTGCGTAGATATCACATATTATATTTTATGAAATCCACCCTAAATAATAAAATCTAAAAAAGTTACTTGTGGCTTGGTAAGTCAGTTCCTACCTTTGTACCTAATCATAGAATTATGTTTTACTTTTTTTGAATGGCAAATATTCTATAAGCCGCCTATTGCTTAAATGTGCTGTATTTGCTTAATTTACCCAAACCACGAACCTAATAACCTATTTTGTGCTTGTAAATATTTGTTTCAAATAGTTATTGTTGAAGCGAAGTGTAGTTTCAATAAGTTATACCAAAAAGTAGGCGGCTTATGGAATAATTACCTAAATGAGTACTATCAGATTTTGTAAGAATGTTGTATTATTAGTATTGATTCTCATCACTTTTGTGTGTCTGCTTTAAAAGGCATTCTACAAGAACAATCGACAGAAATTCTCGATCCTTCTTTAAAAATAATATTTACACAGCACTTGTCATCTTTGAGCGAACATTTTGAAAAATATTTTCCAGAAAATCTGGAGCAATATGACTGCGTTAGAAACCCTTTCCAATCGACCTCACCATCAACACTTTCGACAACAGAAGAAGAACAGTTAATAGAATTGTCCTGTGACTCCAGTCTTAAGCTGAAATATAATAAGGATAAGCTACTTGAATTATGGAGCTCAGTTTATCAAGAATATCGTTCCATCAGCACTGCAGCGTTAAGGGTTTTATTACCATTTGTGACATCATACTTGTGTGAGACAGGTTTCTCTGCAGTTGCAGTAATTAAGAATAAGTCCAGATCAAAAATAAATTTAGAGGCAGAGACGAGAGTGGCGATTTCGAAACTTCAACCTCGTTTTGAGAAACTATGCTCAGAAAAGCAAGCACATCCTTCTCATTAATACCAAAGAAAAAAAATGCTTTTTTTATCTTTTTTGTTTGCTTCCATTTTTGTTTTTATTGTGTGTTCTATATTTTCTAATAAAAAAATTAGATACTATTTGGAGTTTTTCTGACAAATTGTTATTAGGTAACGTACCCATACTACGTGACCCGTTCAGGGAGGGGGGGCTTCAAAATACTACGATTGGTTCAAATGAGCGGCGGGAGGCTTAGATTTTTTTGTCCCGGGGGGAGGGAGCGTCGCAAAAATATGGCAACTCCCAAGGGCGTCACAGTTGAAAAAAGTTTGTGAAGCCCTGCTTTAGGGAATGTATTAATTTGTTGGTGTCTTCTACAGTTACTTTATGTAATTTGAGTAGACTGTCACTATTTTTGTGATGGCACTGAGTCGGAATTTTTTAAGGTTCTTGATTATCGATACTAGACGATTTTTGTTTTATATTTTCGGCTAGGCTAGCTCCGATATTTGTGTGATGTCTGTTTATGTAATTAAGGATAAGTGTAGGATTTTTGTGTAAGCCGACTTCTTCGTCGTTGATAAGTATTTTTTTTTTATTTCATCATGTTTGTTTTTTTGTGTATTTGTACTTTCCCTCAGAATAGATCAAACGCTTTTCGGGTCAAAGTTAGCAGTTATCAGTTTGTTTCTGTAATATAATCCTTTGGCTTTTAGTATAATTAGAAAGCAAGTATTTCTGTACCTTTTATAGAAAGAGTTCAGAACAGTATCATTTGGGTTGCGTTTGACTTGTTTGTGCAGTTTGTCCCGTTTTTTAATGCTATTTATTATGCTTTGAGTAATCCATTTTTTAAGTCTTATTTTGGGGTGCGTGAAAGATTTGAATGTTTTTGTGGTGTTTTGAGTGATGAGCGTTTGTCGGTATGTTATAAAGTAATTCCAGGCTTCTTCAGTGTTGTTAATTTGGCCTTGTGGAAGTATATTTATGTTTAGGTCACCAGTTACGATGATGTTTTTGAAGTGGGTAATTTTTTTTATGTGAGAGTCGAGAGCTATTAGAAAGGGTGTAATGTTGTGTGATGAAGGTGATCTGTAAATAGCGAGTATGCACGTATCTGGGTCAGTGATTATTTGTAAACAGTTTGAGTTTTCTAGGGTGAATTCTGAGACAGAGGCGT
Organism: Hesperophylax consimilis; assembly: GCF_061612785.1. Classification (NCBI taxonomy): domain Eukaryota; kingdom Metazoa; phylum Arthropoda; class Insecta; order Trichoptera; family Limnephilidae; genus Hesperophylax; species Hesperophylax consimilis. The sequence goes on from NC_142852.1 coordinate 14,550,645, forward strand.
TAAGATTATCTTTTATGTAAACAACAACTCCATCATTTTGGTTTTGGTATTTTATTGTAAAATATGGGGAGTATTTTTTTTTGTGTTTTACAGTAAAAGAGGTTGGGATCCAGCATTCTGTTAATATCATAATATTGAAGTCTATTTTAAAGGAGGATAATAGTATGTCTAGTTCATCGTAGTTTTTGTTTAGGGATTTTATGTTTTGGTTTAATAGAGTAAGGGGTGCCTGGAGTGCTAAATAAAGAATCGCATAGTTTTGTATTATTGGTTGAATAATGTGAGTGAGTGCTAGTTGAGTGGATAGTATTTAGTAATTCGGCCATATTAAATTATTAGCAATACATTTAATTTACTTGGATTTAGGTGGATTAGTCGTCTAAGTTTGTTTTCCCATTTTTTTAGGTCATTTTCGTATTTTATTTGGATGATTTTATCCCCAGTTGTTTTGTGGACAAGCAGTTTATTTGATTTAAACCACACGTATTGGTAGTGGGTTTCTTTAGCCGTCTGCTTAGTTTTCCACAGAAGTTACTTAAAGTACGGCGACAGCACCTGATGAAAATGCGAGATTTTGAGTCCACGGTTTTGGCCGCATTTTTTTTTTGAGAGCATAGATTCCCTTGTATTTTGACTATAGAAGGTGATGTGGAGTTTGTCCGGGTTGTTTTGTCTTCGATCTTGAGTCCTGGTCACCATGCGTATATCTTGTGGTTGCAAGGGCAGTCCCAGTGAGTTAGCTACTCGAAGTACTGCTTCCGAGGCTTGTTTTCCCGGCCGCAATTCCACGCCCGCCATTTCCAAGCTGTCGGAGAGCTTCACTTGCTCTAGATCTGCAAGACGGTTTTCCAGGGATGAGATTCTTGTGTTTTTTTTCATTCTCTTCTTTTAAAAATTTTATACCTTTGAGGCCCTTCTCCAAATCTTTAAAGCGTGTGATCAGGTCATCATACTGGTTGCAAATAAAATTACTGCTTTTCTTAAGATCGCTGATTTCTTCCTCAAACATTTTTTTATTTCACTTATTTTGTTGTCAAAATGTTTAGTGAGGCGATCAAATAATACATCGGCTTCTGAACCTAATGTTGATGCCGTCGGAGCAGGTGAGCTCGGCCGGCTTTTACATTTTGGGCATTTCCATGTTTGTTTATTTTTAGATGCCATTCTTTTAAAGTTGGTATCGAAGATATTTAGGCAGTTATTATGAAAGGCAATATTGCAGATGGCGTACGTAAGTGCATGGTCATTTTCGGAGATGATGTTCAAGCATGCTTCACAATTCATTGTAGTACAAGTCTCAAGTCCGCCCAACAGTTGAATTTGGGAGCCACGTCTAAGCTGGTGCCCCAAAATACTAAATTAACCTACTTGAATCTGTGCAAAGGAGGGCGATCCGTCTGATTGACAATCCGTTGTTAACAGACCGATTGCCTTCTCTAATGCATAGACGCAATGTGGGCATGCTGTGTCTGTTCTACAGGTATTTCAATGAGCCTGCTCCAAGAAGCTAGCAGCATTGATCCCTGATGCACCGGTGCACGTGCGCGAAACTCGACGGACACGAGCGGAACACCCGTTTACGGTTGACGTTAGCTTCATGAGAACGGGTCATTTTTACGACTCGTTTTTTGTAAGTCGGCTCGTATGTGGAACGAGCTACCGGCATCTCTCTCCTATAATCCGAGCCTCTTCAAGGCCCGCATTTATAAATCCCTTCCTACAGCCCCTACCTAAACCCGCCTCACAACGCCGCCCAACCGGGAGGTTACATAGTTCCCCTGTCTGTACACTGGCAGGGACGCTCTTGTGAGGTGTAAGAGATTCAGCCTACTGAGGTCATCTTCAGACTGGTACAGATATTCCTTAAACTGTGGTTTATATACATTAAATTTAGGGAGGGGGATTAAAAGGGGTGGAATGCAATGATTTTATTCAAATTATATGGATATCCCATTTTCGTTGCTATGTCGTAACAACGAAGATGGAAGTCTAAGGATGGTTGATAGGCTAAACCCGGTCACGGTCAGAATTTAAAAAAAGTTGGACATTGTTTAATATATTATTATCATGGAAGTTAATTATTATAATGGAACTGTCGAGTGCCTGGTACGCGTTTCAATGCCACTCAAAGAAAGATTTGTCCCGCATCCCACGAACCCTCTCCCCTCATGGATTACCCTCACCCTTCCCTCTGTCAGTCCCTACTGCTAAGCTACAAGAAATAATGCACACATTTTTATAACAACTCGAGCGCCACCTATTATACAATCTGAATGCAAATTTCATAACGCCAGAGTTCACCTTTATGTATGGAAACTTTTGCCGGCGCGCGCAAAGCAACTCACCAAAGTTTCATCGCAATCGGTTGAATCATGTAGGAAATAATAAGAAAATCTTTATACAAATTTCACAACGCCATAGTTCAATATAATAAAGGGGAACCTTCGCGGGCGCGCGCACAGCTCAAAGTTACAAAGTTTTATCGCAGTCGGTAGAGTGGTATGGGAAATAAGATGTGAATTTGTATCTAAATATCATAACGCCAGAGCTCACTTTTATGTATAGAAAAGGTATAGAAAATAAGAAGGAACAAAAAAAGAAAAAATCAGTATTATAAATATAAATATATATATAGATTCCACCACGAATTGTCAGTATCCAAAATAGAAATATTGAAAATAAACTCATTCTGTATATAACTAAAGGTCGTCGTTTGAACAAACAAGCACGGAAAGTTCTACGCAAAAGTTGCCCTATCTCCAATTCCAGTTTGTTCAATCTCCTTTTACAAAATTCTGGTGGTGCGTTTTTGTTCAATCTCCATTTTAAAATGTAAAAAAAAGAATCAAAAACTATCCTTAGTCAATTTACAAAGAATTACTTAAACTGATGAGACCTTTAGCTTGACGGAAATATCTTCATCTTAAACACCTGTCATAATGTTTCATTGAAATAATGAAAGAAAACCTCCTCCTGTAAAATTTGCAAATGGTCGTTTGGACAATCAAGCACTGAGGTGACGATATGTTATATAAGTGCAACCATAAGACAATTGAATATGAACCAAAAAGATGCCTCAAAGCACCCAGGGCAACAGCTGCGGATATATAAATAATTGTTAGATAAATGATGAGTTCTTCTCCAGGAATTGATAATATCAGGATTAAATTATGTTAAAAAAACATATTTTAATAAGTAATCTCGTTCTTCTTACTGAATTCATCGTCGATCACATGGACTTTGCCAAAAACATTTGATAAAATTAATCAAAAATTATTACTTAGAAAACTTTGGTCATTAGGTATACGTGGTAATTAATTTATTTCGTTGGGTTACATCTTATATACTCAACAGATCACAGGCAGTAGCAATAAAGGGCTTCGAATCAGATTTCAATGAAATTTCCTCTGGGATCCAACAGGGTTCTCATCTCGGACAATTGTTTTTCATTTTGTATATTAATGATTTGATCAATGTTGTAAAATACTCTGAAATAGAATTATTTGCTGATGATGCTAAGCTATACAAGCCAATAAAAAGTCTAAACGATTGTGTCAATTTACAACATGATTTAAACAATATTTCCACCTTTTGCGAACAAAATCCACTATATCTAAATGTTTCAAAATTTAATCACATTCTCTTTTCGAGAAATAAAAATAAAATATTATTTAATTATTCTTTAAACAACAACAACATCGCAACAGTTTCAGATATTCGTGATATCGGAATAACCCTTGATAGTAAACTACAATATAACCTTCCTATACATCAAATCACAAATAAAGCTGCTAAAATGTTAGGCTTCATAATAAGAAACACAAAAATTTTTAATAGCGTCGATATCATTAAGCAACTCTACTTTGCCTATGTACGAAGTCATTTGGAGTTTCAGTTGCTTGGTCTCCATTTTACAAAATCCACATAAACAAAATCGAAGCAATTCAAAACAAATTCCTAAAATATCTTTGTTACAAGTCATTTGCAAGATTTAATAATTATGCAGAGGCAGCTTGTAGCAATCTATTTACCAATATTATTACTTCCCTAAAAGGGAACTAGATGTTACATGTGGGTAGAATAATGGTGTGCACTAGTAATAAAAACTCTATTATTAACAACTTTAACATTTATTATATAATTCTGTTACTACACATATTGCTCTGGGAAGTTAAATATTAAGCAAGAGACTCATTATAAAAGCTTTAACTCTCAAGGCTTGTCGAGTTAGATATTACCTCGATAGTTGACAAAAATGTAAGTCATGACAGATGAATTTACAAATGGATAAAATGGTGCTATAATGAATTTACTGGGCGCCAGCTCAGAATCGCATAATTCTGAACAAATTTATATAATTATGAGAGTAATCCCTAAGATACTAAAGAATAAAAAAAATCAATCACAATTTGGAAGGCCTCTTACGTATAATCCTAAATCCGCCAAGGTCGGTAAGCCTTCACAAACGTCCCGTGTCACCCGAGTATCTCTCCACAGCTGAAGGAACAAATTCACTCGATCCACAGCGCTCTTCAGACCAGTAGCTCGCAAATCGAGACGGCAACTTGAGAATGCTTGAGTCAGCCGCTACGGTAGGAACTCAAATGCAAGACTGCTACAAGCTTCATACTTTAAAATTGATTCACTGAGTGTACGGAGGCATCATAAAGATGCACTATTCCTGTATAAAGTAGTTTACAATAATATTCAATGTCCAGAGTTGCTAAACAAAATTCCATTCAATGTACCTGCGCGTTCAACACGCTCTTGTGTCCGGTTCAGGGTTGATCAAAGTAAAACGTACCCTAAGCAGAATTCTTGCCTATGCAACAGACTATGCAATAATTGCAATTGCGTATTATCCAAGGTTGATATTTTCAGTTCCAAACTTACCAAATACAAGAGGTCCATAAAAGAATATTTCTCTGATGGTTTGTGAATAATGTTTATGTCTCTATTGTTTATATCTCTATTATGATTTGATTTATATCTACAACCTCTCTCCATGGCTATAAATGATTGTTTTGTATAATTTATTTAAATAACTTATTCCATATTATGCTGTCTCAGTTAAAGGTCACAAGGAGGAAATCCATAATTGCTTTTATTTTACTATATAATACATTATGTACAAACTGATTAAATGTACAATTTACCAGGAGCATATAACTTTGAAAAGATAAAATTTATTATGAATATATGTATGCAATTACATTGATAAAATGTTGATTGATACCACATTATTTTGTTTAAAATTATAAAATTTACATAGCGCCGTTTTTTTACCTATTGAATTTATATTAAAATTATTTAAATCGAGTACAGTTGCACTGGGAACCATTAATTGGATGACAAACACCTTGAGTCATCTGAAAGTATGTTGCCTGTTGTATGCTGATGATGCGGTGCTGATTGCTAACAGTATGGAAGATCTACAGTCTCTCGTGTCTGGGATGAACCAAGTATGTATGAAGAATCAGTTAATGATGAATGTAAGTAAGTCTAAAGTCATGGTGTTTGAAAGAGAGAGTACGAAAACAGTGTTCAATATAGTTGTTGCTGAGGAATACTTGGAGCAGGTGGATGAGTTTGTGTATTTAGGAAGTATGTTCTAGAGAGATGGGAAGGCTGACAGAGATATTGAAACAAGGGGAAATGCAGGTAACTCCATTCATGGAGGACTGAACGCAGTTGGCGCTAACTAGACATCGTCCGAAGAATCGAAGTTAGCAGTTCACAATGGAGTGCTGGTACCTACCCTGATCTACGGAAGTGAGGCATGGATCTGACAGAGAAAGGATGAAAGTAGACTGAATGCTGTAGAAATGAGATCCCTGAGGCGTATGCGTGGTAAAACCATGTATGATCATATGAGAAATGTGGAGATCCGCAAAGAGTCCAAGGCTGATGTAAGTGTAATGAGTAAGATTAAGAAAGGGACGCTTATTGGCAAATAGAGAAAATGAGCAAAGAAAGGAGTGCAAGGAGAATATATGATGCTAATGGTAGCAGAAGTCGGGGTCGCCCGAGGAAGACATGGCACGATCAAGTGAATCAGATACTCGAGTCGGGCCATGTCAAGCAGAATAATAGAAGAGTATGTATGAATGTAGTTTATGGAATATATCTTTATATATATATCCTGGAATGTCACCGACTTCTTCTTCATTGTATATCCTCCCCTTTCTTCATACATTCGCTGAACATTCCCAAATGTGATCATCTGAGTGTCCTATCTTATTCATCGGCCTACCATTCCTTTGTGATATGCGCACGTCTCAGTGATCAACATGTGCCACGTCACTCTCTACATGCCCGAACCATCAACACCAGTATTACCAAGAATAACACCAGAATGATGTGTTTCATCCCTCCCGCAACATTGGGGCCAACAGGTCAGTTTTTTTTGAAATAGGTGTAGTTCACATTTCTAGAGATCATATTGTGTTCAGTGTGCTATGCTGTGTTTTTATTGCTAAATAAATAGTCTTATTAAATATGGGAACTGCATTCGTAAGACCTTCGTAGCAGAGCGGTAAACTCTTTGGCTCCGACCCGGCGTGAACAAATACTATACTTTCCAGAGTTGCTGGAGCCATTTCAAGCAATGTTTCACCAGGGCGATACTGAGAGTATCTACCGCTCTGCGAGGTTTTCTTTAAATAGATCCACTTTCTGATCTCTTCTAATTGTAAATGAAATTATTTTTAAAATACACGTTTAGTTACCTTCATTTTCAATATTACTTCATGTTTGTATAATATAATTATTATATTTGTGTCTGTGGATTTAATTTGACTGTAATTTTATTGAGTTAGCCAAGTTGTCCAAAGCTGTGGTTCCCAGTCCCAGTCCCAGTGTGTTCCTCTATTCCTGGATATCATCATTGGATACTGATGTATTGAATAGCATGATGCTGTGTGGAGGCTTGACCACCTGCTCCACTCCAAAGATTACAATTCCATTAGAGGTACTACAAGACTACAGTAACTTACATGACTGTAGTCTTGTATTGGAAAACGGGACTAACAAAGCTGTGGTTCCCAGTCCCAGTGTGTTCCTCTATTCCTGGATATCATCATTGGAAACTGATGTATTGAATATAGGGTTGCCATCTCTAAAATTTGGCAACCAGGACAAGAGGCGTGAAAACCCCGGATTTTAGAGCCCATAACCCGGACATGTCAACAGGTTTTTTTAAACACAGTCAGTGTAATAAAAACAGTTTAAAATGTCATAAATCACCTTTTTATTTATTTTCAGACCTTAAAATTGAATTTTGTCATCTTTTATCATCATTTTAAATGTACCTAACAAAACAGAATCTTATTACAGTTTGTTACACATTGTTTTCATAAAAATAAAACAAAAATTATTAATATACTGTTATGAAAACTAAGCCTTATTAAAATATTAAACTTAACAAAAATCAATTAAATTTTTAAACAAAAATCATAAAAATACTGAGCCCATTTTAGTATTCAGTCTTACAATTTTTGAGGTAACTCTTTTAACTGAATAATAATTATCTTCTTTAAATTTGTATCAGCAGCCATTTACACAACAAAATACCTCTTAACATAATATGAACTAAATTCAGTCTTCTTAAATCTTAAGCAACAAAACTGACCCTTTTTAAAGTTTAGACTTACTGGAATGTAAGTTACATTATTATTTTTTTTAAACATAAAATATCCAAAACTATTCTCATTTATATCACCTTAAATTTTAATCAACAGCCATATTACCTTAACACGGGCATTAGCCTAGTATGGTTGTAAAAAAAACATAACAATTGTAATTTCAAGAAATCTATGAAATAATAAAATATTAAAATTAAAATTCTACATTTCTTTTACGTAATAAAAACAATCATTACTTTAACTACAAAAATGAATATAAATTATAGCACTTGTAAGTACATTATTTGATTATCTAGCTATTAAAGATTTTTCCTCGGCCTCTTGCCTTTTTACTTTTCAGTTTTTTTGTATTTATCACTCTTTCCGATAGCTTTTAGAATATTTTCCCTTTTAAAAAGGAATTTATAAAAATCAATGCAGCTGTATTCTTGGAAATTGAATTTAATTTTAATTACTGGCGAGATTGTTTCTACGTTTAGTAAATTTCTTTCTTTTGTCCATTGTTGTGAAATCAATGAGAATATTCTCTCCACGTTGGCAAACCATTGGCAAACCCGGACTACTGATGAAACCCCGCCCGGACGCTCCCCGGACGCCTTCTAAATTAGGACAAATCCGGGGAAACCCGGACGGATGGCAACCCTAATTGAATAGCATGATGCTGTGTGGAGGCTTGACCACCTGCTCCACTCCAAAGATTACAATTCCATTAGAGGTACTACAAGACTACAGTAACTTACATGACTGTAGTCTTGTATTGGAAAACGGGACTAACAAAGGCACAACTTGCACCAAATACATAAATGTAATAAAACACACATTTCAATTTATTAATAAATATGTATTAAAGAACCTACTTACAGGCATTACAACAGTAACAGTAATACAAAACAAACATAAGTATAAACAAGTTACAAAGTAAACAGAAATGAGTTATTACAAACATCAATAATGGTGTGGTTTTTTTTTTATTTTTTTATTAAAAAATACACACTTTATTTATTAACGCCCTTTTTTGGGGCTTTTACATATGAATATTAAGAAATATACATTATTTATTGTACATAGCTGAATTGCTTCATTAACAACATTTTATATTTGTTTAAAGATAAATTGAAGATGTCTACTGACTTGGTATAATTGTTTCCCTCCATAAGTATTCTGGGCAACGAGGAATACAAATGGTAGTTAGTCTCAGAATTTCTGCACTGAAATAAATCCTGACTTCTAGTATTACGTTGTGGAATCCGGAAGCTTATCAATTCTAGCAATACCGGACTATCAACTAAATCATTTAGAATTTTATATAGAAATACCAAGTCAGACATTTCCAGTTAATCATAGGGCAAATGACAAAAACAACTGTAAGGTATATAAAAAAATGCTCGCAATTGCTGAACAAAATATTGAATATTAATTTTTACTTATCAAAAAAAATGCAACAATATATTTTAAATAAGAATCTTTTGTTATATTGTAGTATTTTGATAATTAATGAAGATAATCAATTTTATTTACATGCGTATGTGATATGTAAGTTTTCTTCTTTTAAGATGCTTGTTAATATTAAATTAACACATCAAAAGTTACACACTTTTCTTTACCAGATACAGAATATTAAAATACATTTTATAATCATTGTTTATAGGCCTACACTATTTAAATACGTTCTATACACCTACTCTACATATACTATTATGTCCATTGCCTTGCATCTAAATTATCTATTAATAAATACTGTATTTCAACTTTTTACTTTTATACGGAATGTTATAAGTATAATATTTTATTATATTTTAAATAAAGAGTATAATAGTTTATATACACCGCAATACCAATATTCCCATTTAAATCTGCACTACTGTTTCAATACTTGTTTTAGCGGCGTAAACTCACGCACACTATCTTACTTACAAATCGTTACCAAATGGAGAATGAAACAAATAAATTATTGTTATCCATTAATTATCATGTTATCAATTAATTATCAATTATCAATTAGTTATCAATTAAAATACAATGAACGAAACAAATATATTTCATGTAGAAAATGTACAGTATGTATTTACTGGTGCAAATTATTAAACCTACCTTATACTGAACAATACTATAATCTAACCATGAATGTTTTGGAAATATTTTATTTAAATCATTATGTCTTTTAGTTTCATAGATGATGACAATGATATTAATTTTTGTAAAGTAAATAACCTGCGTGAATGGTTTCAAAAGCAAGATTCAAGGAAATGTGATACAAGTAAACTTAATTTTGTTCAACTAAACATTAGGTCAATATGTAAATATTTCGACCTATTTCATGTTTATTTTAAAGACTGTTTAAATCACGTTGACGTACTCATGCTTTGCGAAACGGCAATTCGTTCGGAACTTGTTAATCTTTATGATATTCCCGGATACAATTCGTATCACTATTGTAGAAAACAAAAATCCGGTGGAGGCATCTTGTTATATATAAAGAATAACCTTTCCTTTTCGCAAATATTTCTGGACACCAAATTTTTTGAGAACGTTTTTGGAATATTGACACTTCCAAATAAGAGCACTTTAAATGTCTTAGCAATATACCGACCTCCGAATCTAAATAAGCTATCATTTTTGTCAGAAATATCCTCTGTGTTTGAAAACAATATTAAATCAAATGAAAGTGTAATATTTTTCGGCGACATAAATTTAAATTTATTAAACAAAAATGATCCTATCATAATAAATTATGAAGATATTCTTACAAATAACTATTTGAAAAAATGTATAGATGGCGTCACTAGGGAAGTAATTGTTAAACAGAAAATAAATAGTTCATGTATCGATCATTTCTACGTGCGAATAAGCGGTAAACTGCCCGCTGGATTAACCAGTACAATCTTCGCATGTGTATGTGACTATAACATTGCCGATCACAACACAACAGCTATAAGTATACGCTATAACTCGGTAGATAATTTAAACTCAAATGATTATAATAAAGTTAAAATTCTTTCGCAAAAACTGGTTGATAAACATATTTGTAATTATGATTGGAAATCGCTTCTAAAGGAAACCGAATGTTCTGTTATTTATTTGAAAATTAAAAATTATTTTGATGACTTGTATAAAAAAAGCACAATTGAAATAAGCAAAAAATCAAAAAACCGACCGCATGCCATAAATGAATGGATATCTACTGATGCACTTTATAAAATTAAAAAAAGAGATTTTTTATACAAACGTTGGAGAAATGCTCCAACGAACAAATACTATGAAAAAGAATATAAGTGTTTTCGAAATATTTTAAATAAATTGTTAATAAAATTAAAAACCTCATACTATAATGATAAATTCAAAAATATATTTCAAGACTCAAAAAAAACATGGGACGAATGTAATCAAATTTTAGGAAAGAAATGTAAAAATGATTGTGACCAAGTTGCATCCAAATATTTGATGAAAGATCGGACCGAAGAAAGCGTAACAAATGACTTTGTTGATTATTTCTCTGACAATGTTTGCAATATGTTACATAAATGTAATCACAGGACAACTGGGTTTGAACCAGAGGAGATGCCTCAAAGCATGTACCTACCTAGGGCTAAAATTGCTGATATAGAAAACATTGTGAAGCAACTTAAAAGCTCTTCACCTGGAATCGATAATATCAGAATGAGCGATATTAAAAAACATATATTAACATTAGGTCCAATTATAACCCATTTTGTAAACAGAATCTTATTTGAAGCAAAAATTCCAGATGATTTAAAATGTAGTATTATCAGACCCATTTATAAAGGAGGTGATCACACCATTTTGGGTAATTATAGACCAATCAGTATTTTGCCATCCCTCGAAAAAATCCTTGAAAAATACATTCAAATTAAATTAATAAAATATTTGGAAGATTTTTCTATTATTGATACTAACCAATATGGATTCCAAAAAAAAAAGGGCACTGAAGTGCTACTTCAAAAGTTTGCCAGCTTGATAAATAATAATTTAAATAATAAACATCATGTATTAGTCTTATTTATAGATTATTCCAAGGCATTTGACACTATTAACCATAAAAAATTGTTGAAAATACTAGAAATCATAGGAATAAGAGGGAAACTTCTAAAGCTATTTGAAAATTATTTGAACAACAGGTGCATGCAAATAAAGCTTTTGAACACTTTAAGTAAAAAAAGAAAAATCTTAGCAGGTGTTCCTCAAGGTTCCATATTAGGTCCTATTTTATATATAATTTATGTATCTTTTATTAAATTTATTTTTAAACATGTAAAACACTTTGTGTACGCGGATGATACTGCATTGGTGTTTTCTTGCAGTGATTTGCAATTATGTATTGAACTTTTACAAAAAGATTACATTGAACTTTTAAAATGGTCTCACGACTCTGGCCTAATCATAAATGCAAAAAAAACTAAATTGATACACATTAGATCACCCAATGCCAAGGTAAATACTATTATACCCGAAATTAAAACACACAATTCAGATTGCCTACATGTTGGTATCCCTGCGTTGTGTACATGTGAAAATATTGAACTGGTTAAAAAATATGTTTATTTAGGTGTTATTATTGATTGTTTTTTCAAATGGGATTTACAGATAAATAAAGTCTGTGAACGACTGAGATCTATTATTAGTAGATTATATAAATTAAAATTTTATGTTCCAATATGCACACTTCGAATAATTTATTTATCACTAGCTGAATCTATCATAAGGTATGGAATTACAGCTTGGGGATTTTCCTCTAAAACAAATATAAATCATGTTCAAGCAGTTCAAAATTCTCTTGTTAAATTATTAGCTCATAAAAGTTTATATGAACAAAGGCATAATGTTCCACACCTTTATCAAAATCTGAAAATCCTCTCGGTAAGAGCAATTATGTGGTATAAAATAATTTTTCAGCACATAAATAGCCCTATGTACATAAATAGACTGGAACACACTTACAATACTCGATTTACATTAAATGAAGGACTAATCGTACCAAAGCATGTAAACAAATATGGAAAAAGAACGCTAGACTACATGATACCAAATTGTTTAAATATGTTACCTGCAGAAATCAAAAAATGTACAAATATAAAAAGAAATTTTTTGTTGAAAAATTGGCTAGCTGAAAGAAATAGTTTGTACTAGACTCTAATACAAACTATTTCTAACTGCATACGCTTTAATTGTTTTTTGTTTTTATTTTTATTGTATTACACCTCTCATGATATGAATGTATACATTTGATATAATCTGTTTAAGTTAAAAGCACCCAATGACAAACTACTTTAAAGTAGTTTATTGGGACTTTTTGATTTTTGTATATTATTTTTGATATTTAATAAAATAAAAAAAAATAAAAAAGTGACAATTCTTTTGTCTGACAATTTGAGCATATTCATATAATTTAACAGAATGTTGTTGTTCAACATAATTGCTGGAATACCCATTTTAAAATTTATAAAATGTAAGAATTTCTTTTGTATTCTTTCAACAGCTTGTACATGTATATTATAATGTGGGTTCCAGACAGGAAAATTGTACCCAAGTTGACTTCTTATTGACTTGAAAAGAAAATTATGAAAATATAAATAACAATTTGAAAAGTCTTAGAATAATATATAATTGTAAGCTAATACAAATGAATTGTTTCAGTGCGCCAAGTCTTCAGTAAGTTCACCAATTGTTTGTTTTGGGCACAGTTTTTAATTTCAGCAGGTAACATATTAAAACAACTGGGAAACATATACTTTAACGTTCTTTGTCCATATTTATTTGTATGCTTAGGTACAATAAGTCCTTCATTAAAGTTAAAACGAGTTTTATGATTGTGTTCTAGCCAGTTTATTTATAAAGGGTTATTTATATGCTGAAATATAATTTTGTACCACAGAATTGCTCTCACTGAATGAATTTTGAGACTGATACAATTATGGAATATTATGCCTTTCTTTGTATAAATTTTTTTCTGATTATAAATTAACCAATGAATTTTGCACGGATTGAATATGTTCGATATTAGTTTTACAGGAAAATTCCCAAGCTGTTATTCCATACCTTACAACAGATTCAACTAGAGATAAATAAATTATTCAAAGTGTTGTTTGTTGTGCACAAACTTTGTTTATTTGTATTTCCCACTTGAAAAAGCAATCAATATTGACACCTGAATAAACATATTCTTTAACTAGTTCCATATTTTCACATGTACACATTGCAGGAATACCATCGTGTAAGCAATCTGAGGTATGGATCTTTATTTCAGGTGTAATATATACCTTAACATTAGGGGATCTTATTTGTAACAATTTAGTTTTTTTGGCATTTATCATTAAGCCAGAGTCATGGGACCATTTTAAGAGTTCAATGTAGTCTTTTTGTAAAAGGTCTATACAAGTTTGCAAATCACTGCTAGAAATCACTAAAGCAGTCATCATCCGCATATACAAAGTGCTTTACATGTCTAAAAATGTATTTAATAAAAGATACATATATAATATACAGAAATGGACCTAATATGGAACCTTGAGGAACGCCAGCTAAAACTTTTTTTTTGCCTGAAGAGTTTAAGAGTTTTAATTTCATGCATCGGGTGTTTAAGTAATTTTCAAAAAGTTTTAGTAGTTTTCCTCTTATTCCTATAATTTCTAGTAATTTAAGTGATTTACCATGATCAATAGTATGAAAGGCTTTTGAGTAATTTATAAATAAGACTAATGTATGTTTAATTCATTATTTATCATGTTAGCAAATTTTTGAAGCAGCAATTCTTTACTCTTTTGAAACCGTATTGATGAGTATCTCTTATAGAAACGATTAGTAATTTCCTAGTGATGTTAAGATACTAATTGGTTTGTAGTTACCCAATACAGTGTGATCACCTCCCTTATATAAAGGTCTTATAATACTACATTTTAAGTGATGGGGAATTTTAGCTTGAAATAAGATTCTATTTATAAAATGGGTTATAATCGGAGCTAAGATTAAAATATGTTTTTTAATATCTTTCATCCTAATATTATCAATTCCTGGAGAAGAACTCTTCATTTGTTTAACAATACTTTCTATATCCGCCGCTGTTGGCCTCGGTTGCTTTGAGGCATCTTTTCTGGTTCAAATTCAATTGGTTGCAAGAATATAATTAACATTATCAAGAATTCAACGGCCGATTTAGCCATTTGAGCGGGACTAAGCCTCTGTTGTGTTCGCATTACAGAGACTATACTGTTACTGAAACTAAATGTAAGTTATTAAATACAATTTGCCTCAATAATAATATTATTATCAGATGTAGGATAGGTACTCTTATAAAGATACAGATCTAGGTACATGCATGTATTGAACAATGCATAAATACAAATAAACAACATAAATCAATAAATAGGAAATTAGTTTTCATAGAACAATAGTATTAACAGAAGAGGGACTAATATAATACATTTAATTATAAATATAAAACACCTGTTGTCTGTGTCTGTGTCTGTGCTTTACCTACATGTACATCAAATGTAATATGTCTCGCCGACCAATAATACTTGTGTGTTTTGCTTGCTCAAATAACGCATCCATACCAAGTACTTATAATTAATGGCCTTATAACAAGGGCCGGGTAGTACCGAAGGGTTCTTACGTCTGTTTGAATTCTGTATCCAATTGTTTCAACTTATTAAGTCGTGTTGCGGTCTCTCAGCGAACACAAACAGTGTTAATCACGGTGCGATCATTCAAATCAATAAAAGTGAAAGAAAACAAAAAGAAACGCTCAAATTACCTCACGATGGTGAAGTGCAAGAAATATGTCGCCAAGGACAGTGAATTATACAAGTGTAGCGACTCTGGTTTCCACAAATTGAAAAAACATCGCCATTCCTGTATGTGAGGAATGGATTTGTGCTAACTGCGATGCGGACAGCGGACCGAGATAATAATGCAAATACAAACATCACACAAGAGCACAAGACTCGCAGCAAGAAAATATTACAGAAATGAAGCAAACTCTAAATTAACACTTATAAGACATGGAGACACTCGCGCAGTCGACTTATCTAACAAATAGGATGAACTGGTGTCACTACATATAGAGTTAGGGAAAAAAACTAAAAGAAAATAAACTTAACTAAAATACCTAGAATACTGGATACAAGATATCGAACAAGCGGACAAAAATTGTAACGTCGAAATATTCGGTCTTGAGATGAAAAAAGACGAAAATATTGGAAAAACCGTCAAAATAATGGCAGAGAAATTGAACGTAAATAATGAAAACATTGAAAAGGTGTGGAGACTTTACGAAAGAACAAACTCCAAACCAGCAAACGTAATTATTAAATGGAGACGAATGGATAAATCAAAGGAAAACTTCACTGACGAACAATGACAAAATGGAAATAACGGCAGAATATGAAAAGTGATATAAACGAATATATTTAATATAAAAATAAATAACAAAACACGTTTCAAATCTATTTGATCGGTTATTAAATCCACGCCATGGAAGATTCAACACTATTTGAAAAACATCAACCAAATGTATTGTTCCATTAACATAAACATATTGGATAGTAAAAAGAGTATAATTACAGAATATCTAAATGTATGACTACCATAACACGGGCATTAGCCTAGTATGGTAGTTGAAAATTGTAATGTTTAAAAAAAATCTGTAAAATATTAGAAAAAAAAATGTTATTCTTATTTAAATTCGAAATTCGGATATTTTACTTTAAATTCGGATAAATTGTCCTCTATTTGACTTTTTTTAACGGTTGCTCCTTTATTTACTAAAACCTCCACTAAAGACCATTCACCCAACCAAATAGCCTCACTAAGAGCTCTACCACCATCCGCATTAACATCCACTCCCCTCTTCATCAGCTGCTGCACCGTATCCACGTTCCCATACCGCGATGCCACAGTTAGTGCGGTATCTCCCTCCGAGTCTACCCCATGAGGGTCCGCCCCCTGCTGCAGGAGGTATTCTACAACCTCGAAAGATCCCCCTTCTGCCGCGGCATGTAGTGCAGAATGACCACGTGTATAATTGATATCAGCAACCTTTTCAACGAGATACTTTACAGTTGGTAAGTCTCCACCCTTGGCCGCACACATCAGAACAGACTGATATTCATCGCCTGTATGAATGTCTGCTCCGCGCTCCACTAAGTACTTTACTATATTCAGATTACCCCGCCTAGCAGCTATATGTAAAGGAGTCCACCCCAAGTCATTCCTCCGTGCCATCAATTCAGTAAAGGGAACAACAGTTTTCTCCACGAGTAGTTTAACCATATCGAGGTGGTCAAACTCTGTGGCTAGGTGAAGGGCAGTTTCCCTACATAACTTATCTTCGCGTATGTTCAATAATAAATAATAACGTTCAACATTATTTTGTAATTCCTCTAACAATATCTTTTTAACTAATTCAATATTATTATTTTTTACAGCCTCTATAAATGGTGCAATTACTGATTTAACTTTTTTTACTCTATTAATTATTCCTGAGATAAAACTTGAGGTAATAACTTGACAAAAAAAATTAATAACAATGCGTTCTATCTCGATTTCTTCATTGAAGTTGATAAAAAATAAATGTTTTAAAAATAACTTTACCACAGTTTCATGAGAATTTTTAATATTCACATTAAATAAATCTGTTTTCACAGTTTCAACATCGTATACAAAACCTCCGTTAAATAAACTTGCAAAAAAGATCTTTTCCTTAGTTTCATTAGAACATGTTACACGGTGTAAAATATTTTTTGTTATTTCGTCCAATACTAACTTATCTCCAATCATATAACGTAGTTTAGGTATATTTAACAAATTCAGTGCTGTTTTGTACTCAAAGTCATATTGTGTCATAAAAGAGGCCAAGGTTTCTTGTGTACTGAATCCACCGATTAGAAATGTGATAATGTGTTCGTTTTTTTCTATAACTGCAATGTGCATAGCTGTTTGGTATCTCTCGTTCTTAAATACCGTTCTGTCTTCAAGCCACAGTTGACTAATGCTTTCGGCGTTTAATTTAAGTGCAGTCTCTGACATTGGTGTTTCATTTAATAGCGCATTCATGAAATGTCTGATGATCCTGCTGTCAGGATGAAGCAGTATTTGAGGGAAAAGTATTTGTTTGAAAAGTTCATACCTCCAATGGAGAATTCGTTGTTGGAGCCAGTGGACCACCATTACCGCGCAGCAGTACTCCGCGTAAGTACGGTGGACAAATTGGAAATCTCCGTCACCGTTTGTTTGAACCAAACCAACTCTGTTTAATTTATTTAGCCACTCGTCTTCAATGGCGTTAAAGATCTTAACATAAAAATCCGGAAAAAATGTTTTAAATCCAAGTTTACCGTGCGTTACGGTTATATCGTGAGTAATTTTTTTTATTATACATTCATCCGTTGCTGCTTCTAGAGATATTTTATCATTAAAGTAAATTTCATATTTTAACGAAATAAACTTACTGTAAAGATTTGACGCAGTTTCAATGTTGATTTGTTTAAATAAAACTTCGCGAGACTGTTGCAACATATCCCATGTCGGCCTGAATACTTCCGTTAACATCCTCAGCTGCAGGGGAACCCCCATGAAGCGTGTCATGTCTGAACCGAGAACTAGCTTTGCTTTCCGTAGCACCTCTCCGGCATAGTCTTTTAGTTGTCCCTCTCTCACTCCGTTATCTTCCAGCTCAAGAGAGAGACAGGAACGCCAAATCATAAGTAAAAAGTTCTGTTGCTCTTCTTCATTAAACGGTACAAATAAGGTACAAAAATTACATAAGTCCTTTTCTAATGAACTTTCCAAATATTTACGAGCTGTCAAGAATATTTGGACTGTTGGTATATTTTTAAAGAAAATAAGGAGCTTGATTATCTTCTGTTTGGCACTCGCTTTGTCTTTATCTTTAACATAATCATCCAGCTCATCAAACCCGTCTAACAGTATTACGACCCGCTTGGAATGTTTCTTAGTTACTAATAAATACTCTAATAAACTCACAGCCTCAGAGCGACACTTGCTTAGCAGAAACTTTGCTACGCTTTTAGTACTAAGCGGATCTAATAAATCTCTTATATGCCCTTGGAAGTGTTTCAATTCTAAATAGATAACCCATGGTGCATCCACGAGTCTCGACAAGTTGGCGAGGGAAGTTGTTTTCCCCATACCTGGTTCATCAGCTATGATTACCAAGTTTCTGTCTGTTTTGCTCAAATCTGTTTCATTTACCGGCTCACTGGAGCCTGTGGACATACGGGGTATCAGGCTCTCCACAGACCCGTGGGAATATCGCCACTCTAGTTTATAGCTTTCGTCGCATTGACAAATTTTTACAAAATGGATACGTTTACTAACATATTTTTGAATAACACTAACCTCTTCTTCTATGGACGCAACATGTATATTATCTGTGAACTCTTTCTTTTTAATGCAATTCTTTACCAATTCTATGAGTAACGTCTTGTTTGCCTCAGTGTTAATAACAAACAGGTCATCGGCATGTTCAGTTTTTGCAAACTCCTTCACGTCAATAAATGCTCTATGAAGAAATTTCCTGTCTAAATAAAAACGTTTATCAAATATTTCCTTGCAGTACACATCTCTGCCTAACACTTCTAACAGGTAAATGCATTTATCCTGGTTCTTCTTGCAGATATCTCTATAGAAAAGTAGCGCATCTCCCTCGACGAGGATGATGTCCATCTTCTTGAGCTGGTCCCAGCCGGCCTCAGTCTCCAGGACCTCGCGGCTCAACCCACTCATCACCACCAGGATGTCAGTGTCGGGTGACTTTACATAATAAACAATGGATTCTATACTAATTTTTATGTTTAATTTAAAGAAAGGCATCTGTATATCGCCGAGGGTGGGACGCGTGTCCTCTAAGGCAATAGTATAGTTTTCGGCTGTCGCGAATTTTTTCAAGGTGTCTGAACTTATGATCTGATCTATTTTACAAACTGAACGGTCTTCTCCTAAGAAACTTTCAAAACTGTACTGTTTCCCCCCCATAGTTATAACATTACCTCGATTAAACATTTTGTTTTGTGAGTCAGGAGTTAGATCCGAGAAATTAACATTGCTGGCAAAGTTTATAGTATTATTGAATTCAGAAGAGTCTTCTCGCGACACGATCAATACAAGTTTTAATGATTTAGAAGAAACGTCGTCAATTAATTGTTTGCTTTCAATAACGGGGGAAGAAGTGCAGTCTATTATCATCAAATATTCTTTCTCAATGGGCCAACCATAAATTGGAATAAGTTTTTGCAGCTGGGACCATTCTATGAATGTGAAGCGATTTTGAGTGAAATATTTGCTGAAGCCGACAGAAGAGTCTTTAGTCTTATGGAGAATGTTCCAAAGTTGGCTCATCTGGAATGCAACGTGTTCACTACTCGCGACTAGGCAGAGAACTCGGTCTTTGCTTTCGAGGAACTTTAGGAAACCTACGGAATCCGCAAATTCCAGCCAACACTCGGGCAACGAGTTGAGGTAACTCTGTCCCTCCGCGAAGTAAATGAGGTCTGCAGCTCGGTTAGAGGCTTTAACCTGCTCCTCCACAGCCTCCGTAAAGTCCTTTTTTAGCCACCGCATCAGCTGCTTCAGGCTATTGCAGAATTGCAGCACAGACTCACAACTGATTGTTCGGTTGAAAAAATTCAAAACAAATTTGGGGAGCAGATCGGTACTTTGTTCATTACGTCTGTACTTCGCGATGAATTTATTTATAACGTTCAAGTTGCTTTGCTGTTCTTGTAAAATATATATTTTGAAAAGTATTTGCAATTCACCTTCTGAAAAAACTCTGAACGAACTTATATTATTTGGGGACTTGATGACAAACCGACGATACGTTTCAAGAAAGTACTGATCAACTATATTTTTATCATTTTTCATGAAAAGGTTTCTATATTCTTCTACGCCGCTGGCCCAATCCAACACTTGATTGATTTTCCAATTTTTGTCTTTAAAAGCCTTGACAAAATTGGTAATTGCATGAGTCTTTAATGTATATTTAGGGGTATTCCTATCAAACCAGTTGAAATCAGAAATGTCAACAAAAACGTGGTAAATGTTCCCGAGGTGCATCCCGCAAGTGTTGACATGGTTGGGGAGCGAGAGGTAAACAGTGATATCCAGCCCGTGTAAGTACACATTGCTCTGGTCACCATACCTGTCGTAATGACTATCCATTACTTGGACCAACATGTCCCGGGCCCCCGGACTATCAAAACTAACAGTTCTCGCATGTATACCATCATCGGGGTTCTTTAGAAAGAGAAATGGGCTATCTAAACAATCACTGACTAAATACTTGACTGAAAATGCCGTTATCTGAGCAAGCCACCCTCCCAGAGAGTGGCCAGTGAGTGTTAGTGTGTAGTGCCTATTGTGTTGGTTGTTTGCTGTAAGAATGACTTGACGTATCGAATCCACAAAGGTTATGGCGGAATTCATACAAGGTGTATAGTTTGTGCCGTAGATGCCTATCATGTTTGTATACCATGCTCCAGAGCATAAGGGATCGGTTCCGCGATGGACCACCACGACTTGCTGCAAAACGGTGTGATAAAAAGCGGCACCGCAGTAACCATTGGTCCGATCTGAATTGATGGCGGTCGACAGAAGAAGTTTCCAGCCATCTAACTTACCCGACAGCATTCTAGCCCCGTAGTCTGCATCCTTTTCTCCGCTATTCTTCTCGGTGTAGATGAGGTCGGCAAACGTAGCCAGGGTTTCGTTTCTCGGGTGTGGCTCCACATTCAGGAGGTCTTCTGGAAACAGCTCCGAGGAATCGAGGAGGTCATCTACCAGTTGTTCCATTTGCGAAGATGTCAACAGCAAATTTTCGTCAATTTGTATTATGACTATTCCAGTTCCTAAAACACATAGTATTACCATGAATTAGATAGGTCATGAAAGTAAACTTTTATCAAAAAAAAACCTACATTTAATAAAAGCGCTACTATTATTATACTACTATTTATGTTCCCGTGTATTTTAAGTTAAAAAGACATAATATATAAATATACATAGAAGAACAACCATAGCCGGCGCTTCGGCCGTATATCACAAAGATGCCTTCACTGCGCTAAAGAACATTCAATACATGTACATGCACTGGAGCCTAATGGAGTAAACCACAAGTGCTATTCTACCCTGGTCAGTAAATACACAATGTCTTCCTTGAGACTAAAGACGGTTTAAAGGCCTCGTCTGATGGAGCATCCTTCTTGCCATCTGTAGCTTACAAGCATCTGCGGGCCCTGTACATGGAAGGTACTTCCAAACAAACAAACATACCTTCAAGAGACCCCTTCTGATAATCAGAGTAACTAACCTTCTAAGATCTTGTCCGATCCTCTCGCCTCGTCTGACACAGCATCCTTCTCGCCAGCCTTGGACACCTTTTCATTTACGTGTTTCAGGAATGGGAACATTTTCTCGGCTTTGGTCACTGAAATATAACAAGAAATGTACAATTTAATCTGAAACTCTAGCTTTCAATGAACACAAATAAACTCAGTAATGCCTTCCTATAAGACTTACAGTCTAAGTCCTCCGTGGTGGAGGGGTAAGGCTCTCGACTAGCAATCCGTAGGTCGCTGATTCAAATCCCGGCGTGGGCAATTAATTTTATTTTATTGATTTGTTATATTTCACAATTTCTGTCAGTATCGCCATGGTGTAAGACCACCATACCATTGATACGTTGCTTGAAATGCATGTTCGGTGACTAGATCTGAATAGTCAGATACTTCCCCACTACCTTCACCATCACAACACACCCCGCATGGGGATGTCATAGTCTACCTGGCTCTGGACGGTTGAAACTCTTTACAAAGAACAAGTAAATGGGGAAAGAGAACCTATCTCTTAGAGAGTATCTCTTCGGACGACTTACACCTGAATACTTACTTAATTCTATTAAAACATTCTTCAACATAAAAAGGATAAAAACATATTAATATTGATGAATTTGAGGTCAACTTGGTTAATATTTAATTAGTTTTTTTTTTTTTTTTTTTTTTTTACAGTATTACCGCACAAGAATCCCAACTGCTCCCGTCTGGAGCCAGTGAGACTATGGCATCCCCAATTGGGGTATGTTGTGAGGCTGAGGGTATTGGGGAGGGGAGGGAGATGGGGAAGAGGAAGGTGGGGAAGTACCTGGCTATTCAGATCTGGTCACCAAACACGGCTAAAGCCATTTCAAGCAACGTATCAATTCTGAATGGTGGTCTTACACCAGGGCGATACTGAGAGTATCTTCCACTCTGGAACGTGCCGCAAATATACTATATATTATTTTAAATTAATTAATTGTGAAATAACACAAATTAATCAAATAAAATTTATTTGCGCACGCCGGGTTCGAACCCGCGACCTTCGGATCTGTAGTCAAAAGCGTATACCACTAGACCACGCCGGCCGTCAAATTAGTTGTTGGTCTTAATGAGGATGAAATTGATAATTATGTTTAAAACAAAGAAAGCGGTCATATTTTATAACCAATTAGAAGGAAGAGCTAACTTTTATCGTGGAAGCAAAACTGACATACTATAATTACATTGTATATTTCCCTCCATGTAAGTAAGGGAGACACAACAATGACACTGAACTGTTTTCTGTAATATTTTGGAGTATCTTTCATTAAATTACCTAAACTAAATAAGACCAAAAATTCCTCATATCGAACCATTTACAAAACAAATATATATTCAAAGCGAATTAGCGAAATTTCAAAGTAGCACCTTACTAACTAAAAAAAGATTAATTGAAGGTAGCACCTTACTAACTAAAAATAGATTAATTCAAAGAAGCACTCTACTAACTGGGCTGCGATAACTTTAAAGCAGAATCCTACTATCTGGTCTTCGATAAACTAAAAATAGTACCGTACTTACTGAAATGAGATAAATTCAAAGAAGCACCTTACTTACTAATATGCGATAAATTCAAAGTAGTATCCTACTTGCTATCAAAAACCTGGAAGGTGATATTTTCAAATTAGCACTTTACTGTCTGAAATGCGACAAGTGGAGATATCTCATTAAACTAAGTTCAATTCGAAGGACCATCTTACTTAATTGAACGCGGTAAATTCAAAGCAGCATCCAAATTCCTACCAATTAACTGAAAGGCGATATATTCAAATTAGCACTTTACTGTCTGAAATGCAGCTAGTGGAGATATCTAATTAAACTAATTTAAATTTGAATGACCATATTACTTAATTGAATTCGGTAAATTCAAAGTACCATCCTACTTCCTATCAATTAACTGGAAGGCGATATATTGAAAGTAGCACCTTACTGTCTGAAATGCGACAAGTGGAGATTTGTAATAAGAATGAGTTCAATTCGAAAGAGCATCTATCTTACTAAATAGAATTTGCTAAATTCGAAGTAGCATCATACTTACTGAAATGCGAAAAATTAATAGTGACATTCAACTTATTGAAATGCAATAAACTCAAAGTAACATCCTTCTTACATGAATGCGATAAATTCAAAGTAACACCATACTGTCTGGAATGCGATAATCAAATACAAAGCAGAGCATTTCTAACAAAATAAGTTCAAATCGAAGTAGCATCTTACTCACTGGAATGCGGTTAATTAATAGAAGCATCCCACTAACTGAAATGCTTTAACCTCAAAGTAACGTCCTACTAGCTGGAATGTGATAAATTCAAAGTAGCATTGAACTTACTGGGATGCGATAAATTAAAAGTAGAATCCTTGTAACTGGAAAGATGTGAAAAATCAAAAGGGGATCAAAAAACTGAAATGCTCTTCATTGCAGCACCCTACTAACTAGAAAGCGTTAAAAATTCAGTGGCATCTTTCAATAACTGGAATGCGGGAAATTCAAAGAAGCACCGTTCTCTCTGATGTGCCACAACTTCAAAGTATCATCCTAGGAACTGGAATGCAATAAATAAAGTAGCCACACACTTTTTGTTTCATCCACATTCAAACATCAAATCATCATCATCTCTTTGAATGCGATAAGTAACATCCTTTCAACTTGAATACAACAAATTCAAAGTTACAAACATTATACATCATACACTATTCTGTTTAACTGACACACTGTAGCTAAGAGTAAAATTCAATTTACAAACAAATTGGCAAAAGCTCACTAAGGAAATAGGTCGTCAAATAATAAATAAATTTAGTTACCTTTACTGCTGACTTAGAACTTGCTTCTGGGGGAGCCCAAGGTGGAGACCTTTAAAGAGAAAATAATTTAAATATTAACTACAAAAAATAACACATTATGCAAAAGACATTTTTAAGAACTTTAAACTTTCTTTTACAAAATATTAAATATGTTTATATCAGACATATGTACTTATCTAAACGACTGTTCATTAATCCCTTTTAACGGGCGTAAATATATAAATAAATACGAGGGTAGTTTAAAAAGATTACCGACTCATTTTGTAAACGACTAGCACACATCATAAACACAAGTTTCCAAAACAACAACTTTCCCATAATTACAAAAAAACTATTATTACTCCTATATTTAAATCTGTTGACCCCAATCTAAGCCACATCGCCATTGATAAAATATGATAAAACAATTGCTCAAATTTATAAAACAAAATTATATTTTAAAATCAAATCAATAAGGATTTAAAAAGATTTGAGTACCAAAGATGCCATCATAGATGTTACATTTCAGGACTAAAAATGCTTTCATAGATGTAACATTTCAGGACTAAAGATGCTTTCATAGATGTTACATTTCAGGACGAAAAATGCTATCATAGATGTAACATTTCAGGACTAAAGATGCTTTCATAGATGTAACATTTCAGGACGAAAAATGCTATCATCAATGTAACATTTCAGGACTAAAGATGCTATCATAGATATAACATTTAAGAACTTACAGTTTTAACAATATTATACATCTTCACATAATGAAAAAATGCACTGGAATATTTTTCAATCTCTTATTTATTTATTTATTATTTATTTATTTTTTTTATTTATTTATTATTTAACATTATAAATGATTACAATATGCAGACTTATAAATAATTTTTTCGTTATTATTCTATTTCTCCATAAGTTGAGCTCCAGGAGCTCGTGTTTATGGGAGGAGTCTTTACATTTAGTTCTAATGATTTTTTAAACAATAATCAAAAACTTTTGAAATAAATACAAACATAATATTAACATGGGTACACAAATTAGAAAATTGTTTTTTTAAAGATAATTAAAATAATACATCTTTTTACAGATTAAGTAAGCGTGAGGAAATTAAGGGTACAATATATCAAGAAAAATTTTGAAAAACACTTTTTTTTTAAAGACAATCAAATTAATATATATTTTTTACAGATTGAGTAAGTGTAAGAAAATTAGGGGTACAATATATCATTATCCAATTTGAGGGACTTAATTAACTTTTTGAATTGTTCATAATTCACAGTTTCAGTTACACTAATTTTATTTTTGGACAATAATATATTGTACCATCTCACACTTCAATATGAATAGTGGTGCTGAGCCGTGGTCGTTCTAAGCATAGGAATGGCTATTAAGCCATTAGTTTTGAATCTATTGCTTATGCTATCTGAGGGGTGCATTTTATAAATAAAATATTCTTTATAAATTTGATATAAAGCGATTCTCTTATACAATTCTGTTATAGATGGTACATTGAATTCCTGAAATATCTCTAAAGTAGGGGAGTCATATGGTTTTCTAAGGATGATTTTTATAATTATTCTTTGAATTGTAATTATTATATACTTACGAATAGCTTTTGACAGTTTATCAGACTTTAAGCTTATATTCAATTTGGCGAACATTGCTATAACGAAATAGTGCTTTTAAACGTAGATCAAAAATTATATTTTTGATTGAACAATTTTTGAAGTTAAATGTCATTCTGAGCGGTTCGCAGACGACGGATTTTGGCATCCCACGGGGAACTAACTGCATTGGGACCTATCTTATTTGTTATGTAAGTCAACGACATTTTTAAAATCCATATTAAATCAAAAGTTATTTGACATGCCGATGAAAATGCAAAATTAACTAACGACGGGTTGTTTCTCAAAATTTGAACAATACTTCAAATAGTTGATTTTCAAGTTCTGTGAAGGTTCAGATTTTATATTGATATCAAATCCCACTTCAAACACCAGTGGTGAGATGTCTAGATTAGTGAAGTCTAGTTAATATTATCTCCTTCTTCTAATATCTTCTGATATTAGTTAGATATCGTAGGTGAAGAGGCTGCTTTCGGGATTATCTTCAGATGGTGAATGCACAATAAGTCAATTTTATTTAGAATATAATCAAGTAATTTATTTAACCATTCAGTATTTTAAATATGTTCTCGTATAAGTCCCAAACGACATTGAAATTGCTATGAATTTTAACAATATTTCAGAGGTATTTAAAATTCAATATAGACTTCTTATTTTTAAAGTTGAAACATCGATATTTCTAAAGAATAAAATTTTAATACCTAACATGAAAAATATTTTTAAAAAAACTTACTGAAACATTTTTACTCGAAACCTCAATAATATGTAGATAATACCATATTTAGAAAACATTTCCTGTTGTTTACAAAATTAAGAAGAAAACTATCATATATATATTCAAAAATGTATAAACTTTATGAATTATTTTCCGAGAAAGGAAATGTCCAAAAATATTCTTAAATTTTGAACTCATTTTGTTTCAAAACAAATATATATCGTAAAAAAGAGTTCACAGATACCTGCATAAGGCATCAATATTACTTAAAAACATCACTGTTGTGAATTTCTTTATAAATATAGTAATTTAATAACACAATTAACACATCCCATATGAAATAACTCAACTTCTTAGCGTCGACTAAAATCAGATTTTTTCAATCACGAATGCACGGACAGGAAGAAACCCTTACATGTTTCTATTTACATGAGTCCATAACTACACAAATCATTAAAAAATGTAAATTAAACGCCCAAATTAACTATGAAAAAGGATAAATAAAAACCGTATCTATTAACTAGAACGCTTTGGTCTGTGTGGCTAACGGTCACATACCATAACAACAATGGCGGACAAATAGTGATGAGGTACAATACAATTCGAATTTTCACAAAATCTCGAAACAGGTCAGTTGTATATCAAATTAAAATGAATTTATAAACACGTTTTCTAATGTTTTAAAATCAATTATTATGGACACTTTTCTAATTCTTATATTAACACGTATAATGCTGTAGTTAAATAATACATGTGTGGATTTTGAGTTGCATTAATTAGGTAACTAGGATTGTAGTTATTTCGTCGAATGAAGATCAGTTGAAAGTAATAAGGGAGGTGAGTTAAAAAGCAGTTATTAAAAATGATTTATTTTAATACATTCTACTAACGCAGCATTATTTATTTAATCATTATTAATTTAATTTGGTAAGATAGTAGGATCTCCAGAATTAGGCTGAATTTAAACGGGCTTTAAAAACATTTTTTTTTTTAAATATACCTACCATTCATAAATCTTAACTTCTTTTCAATATTTTATAATAAGCCACTTTCTAAAACTTCCGGTAATTTTTTGGTTTCATTTGCCTCCTTATTGTACCTTTTTAAAATGTCTGCTCAGAAGATTCTCATTTCTGAGCACAAACTGCCTCCAGTTTTATATTTTGTTTTAATATTCGTGTTTTGTCCTGTCCTGCTGTTATTGTTATTCTAAGTTTTGTCATCACTTTGTATAAACAGTGTATTTCGTGCTATAATATTAGATCTGTATTGGGTAAGGCACACTGTAGGAATAATTTTAAGAACCACTAACACTGAATTACCATTTTTAAGTTTGTTATAATTAAGCGCACTTGAAGTGAAATGACACTAAACTGCGCTATATAAATGCCATTTTATTATTATTATTATTAATACAAGGTGTCCATGGAGCAAAGTGCACTAACGGGAGGCGTTCGATACATAAAAAGATGAAAAACATTTCCTACATTTTTAGATAGTTTTCAGGTTAAAAAAATAAAAATGGTAAGTATAGATAAAAAAATATTTTCGTATCTAAAAAACAATTAAAATCCTAAAATAGTTCATATTTTTTACTTCTACAATCATCTAGAATCCCGAAATGAATGCACTTTACGCCCCGGACACCTTGTATAAGACGAAGAAAATCAAAAAAGGAAATTAGTTTTATTCCGACAGTAATAATATTAAATGTTTTATCATCTTGCTCAGGAATTCATTTAGATATTTTTTATATGTATTATGGTTGGTATGAAGAATTTATAAATATATATGCTTTAAATATTATGACGTGCTTAGTAGCAATTATCTGATGTATTGATTAACAAACTAACTAATCGTCACGCCGTTTCCAAAGGGGTCAGCAGATAAAATAAAAACGTCACACATTTCTGTCTTGACATACACTGTTCTTTATATTACTAAATTTACAAAACTACAAAATCGTATTTTCAAAATTAAATTGTAATGATTGAGCACATGAGATTCGCAAATAAATGTATCTTTCATATTCTCCACAAAACAGTTGTACATTAATATAATATTACCGAAAAGATTATAAATTTAGAACATAAAATTACAGTAAATAATAAATAATAATAAAAATCAGGTGTAAATGAGTGTTGAGATGTGAAATACTCCAGAGTCAAATTATTCATGATTTATGAACTCGAATTTGCTTTGAATTTAAGTGTCATATTCATAATTGGAACTGGTTGTGTGAAGAACATTTCTGATAAGCGATAAAGTAAGTTCATACCCATAATATAATATTTCCACAGGAGATTATTTGAACATAATTTATTTCATAATTAGAATAATTTTTTCTATTGGAATAATCTTAGGAAGGCAGTTGAACTACAAATATACTGAAATTAGATAGCTTTGTTTAAACTAAAACACAGTATTACTTGAAAGGCTGTCATAAAAACTGAAGATTTTTTATTTATTTATTTATATTATATGTAAACGTTACAAAAAGGAAGATAATAAAATATTTAATATTATTACCGTCAGAATAAAACTAACATCCTTTTTTTATATTATTCGTCTTATACAAGGTGTCAGGGGGTAAAGTGCGTTCATTTCGGGATTCTAGATGATTGTAGAAGTAAAAAATATGAACTATTTTAGGATTTTAAATGTTTTTTATAAACGAAAATATTCTTTCATCCGTGTTTTTTTATCCAATTTAACCATTTAGCTTTTTAACCTGAAAACTAACTTAAAATGTTGGAATTTAGAAAAATGTTTTTCATTTTTTTATGTGTATAACACCTCCCGTTAGTGCACTTTGCTCCCCGAACACCTTGTATTCCTACTATCTTACCTATATTTCTGCATTATTACAAATGGATTAAATAAATAATGCTGCGTTAGTTGAATGGATTAAAATAAATCATTTTTAAAAACTACTTTATAACTCACCTCCCTTATTCCTTTCAACTGATCTTCAATCGACGAAATAACTACAATCCTAGTTACCTAATTCATGCAACAAAAAAAGCTGCATATGTATTATTTACAGCAAATAGCACGTGTTAAGAGGTATAAGTTATTTTAAAAGTGTCTATAATAATTGTTTTTAAAACATAAGAAAACGTGTAAAAAAATTCGAATTGTATTATACCTCATCACTATTTGTCCGCCATTGTTGTTATAGTACGTATACATTTGCGAACCTTAACGCGAGCCGTGCAACGAATTACGGTAAAGGAAAGAAGCAACTGCAAGCGTCGGTTCGCGCCATTGCGGTTGATTTGTTCCATTTCCATAAGTTGAGGTTCAGTTCGGCAGTTCGGATCGCATATGTATACGTAGCATTATGGTATGAGACCGTTAGCCACACAAACCAATAGTTTAATCTAGTTAATATTTACGTTTTTATTTATTCTTTTTCATAGTTATTTTGTGCGTTTAACTTCGATTTTTTTAATGATTTGTGTAGTTATGGACTCTATAAATAGAAATATGTAAAAGTTTCTTCCTGTCCGTGCATTCGTGATTGAAAAAATCTGATTTAAGTCAACTCTAAAAAGTTGATATATTTCACATGGGACGTGTTAATTGTGTTATTAAATTACTATATTTATAAAGCAATTCGTCACAGCGATGTTTATAAATAATATTGATGCCTTATGTAGGAATATATCTGTGAACTTGTTTTTACAATATTAATATTTGTTTTGATACAAAAATGAGTTTAAAATATGTAAATATTTTTGGACGTTTTCTTTGTTGGAAAATAATTCATTAAGTATGCATTTTTGAATACATATGATAGTTCTCTTCTTAATTTTGTTAACAAAGGGAAATGTTTTCTAAATATGGTATTACCTACATATTATTGATATTTCTAAGTAAGTTTTTTCAAAAACATTTTTCATGTTAGTTATTTTAATTTTATTGATAAGAAATATCGATGTTTCGACATTAAAAATAATAAATCTATATTGAATTTAAAATACCTCAGAAATATTGTTAAATTTCATGGAAATTTCAATGTCGTTTGAGACTTATATGATAACATATTTAAAATACAAAAGGGTTAAATAAATTACTTGATTATATTCTAAATAAAACTGGCTTATTGTGCATTCACCATCTGAAGATAATCGCGAAAGCAGACTCTTCACCTACGATATCTAACTAATATCAGGAGATATTTGAAGAAGGAGCTAAAATAAACGAGACCTCACTAAACTAGACATCTCAACATTGGTGTTTGTCAATTTTTACGAATTGAAAAGTACAAACCGAAAAGACTGTGTCCACGGATACGAAAACATCAAATCGAATTGCTTAATTTCACCACTAGAAGAAAGAAAGTATTTCGAAAAAAGTAAATCACTTCCAACAAAAATAACATTATTTGTAATCATTTAAAAAAAAAATTTTTTTTTTCGAATTTTTTTTTTTAAACAGAACGAAATGGAAGCCGACACCGCTGTAAAAGGAAGAGAAGCCAGTTAAGCCATATTGATGAAATTCATCTCCACATTTGATGGAAATAAGATTTTCGGAGAGTTTCGGAGAGTCAAAAAGTCAAAGACACCTGCTAATAGAATTACAACGTTGTAAACAAAAACATGGAGAAGGTATCGCAACATAATATATGTTCAGAATAGAAACACGTGTCAAGAAAATAATAACTTCTATTATTCACTCGACCATTAATTGAGACAAATTGGAAGGAAGATCCGCCAGTACAAATGACTTGGCTTTACAAAAATTCATTATTGGTATAAATACAAACATTTAAGGGAGCGGATGCCTAAAAATCTGATTGACGCCTTTGCCGAAGAACGATTAATTGTTATAGAAGAAATAACAATAAAAATCCTAAGTGTACAACTTTGTACCACGCAATACAACTTTTGATAAAAGGAAAAACCTAAACTTGTTAACAATTACAACTAACCCTACTAAACCCAATGTACAAGATGGTTTTGATATATGCTGTCAAATATATGTGTTGTAAACATTAACAGAGAAAGACTATTAAATCTGCAATATGTTAAAATACCCTTTGGTAATAATACTACCAATTTTAGTCTCTTAATAGACACAGGCGCAGCAATATCACTCATTAAAAGAGATGTACTTGATAAAAATAGTGATCGCTAAATATTCATCAATAACGGAGAAACCGAATCCGACTGTGAAACAGACGGAACTATTGGTCTTAAATTTAATGAAAAAATAAATTAGGTTTTTCACGTTATATTTAACATTAACAAAGAATATGATTGGATAGTAGAAAACGACTTCCTTACTAAAAATAAAACAAAGAGAAATTGTGAAACAAACCAATCGATTCTTTTAAATAAAATAACAATCGACATGCATAACAGAATTGTTCTGAACACGCTTCATCGAAGATCAGAGACGTTTCTCAAGGTTAAAGTTAAAAATAGAAATATCAAAGAAGGCATTTTACTAGACTTTGAAGTAATTAAAGGAGTGAAAATTTCTAACACACTCACTAATGTAGACGAAGATAGAAAAGCATTGACATCGATATTAACTCTTAAACCCTACCACTCTGGGAATGTAATTATTCCTACCACGGGGTACTGAAGTACCCCGGGCAGAAAAAAATTAATAAAATAAAAGTATTTGATATTTTTGAAAATATTATTTGTATTATGGCAAAGTAATAAGAAAAGACAATCAAATTTATTAATAAAAACTAATAGACATTTTTGTCGTCACATGAAGGACAGATTTTGTATTGATGGTCAACACAAATATGGCGGCGACAAGTGTTACAGACAGATCGAGATTTTCTGGCCTTTGTGCGCGGACAAAAACAGCAGCGACCAGGTTTGAGATTATCAGGGACCGGTCTATGATCTTCACTATGAATATTCAAGACTGTACGTATAGTTTCTCTGATATCCCGGGCTAAACTTGGACATTGAAATTTTGCTCTCATATGAGACTTTATGAGTGCCATTGACAAACTCTTAAGAAATTCAAGCCGCTTAGTTATTTTCTCTTTATCAATGTTAGTTGACAGCTTGAATAAGACCCAAGAGTTGACACCAACGGCATTTAGCAACCCGTAGAAGAGACACATGGGCCACCTTTTGGTCTTCCTGGACGTTGAGTACTTCTTACAAAGTTGGTCGAACACATCCACCAGGCATTTGGTTTTACTATAGAAATGTATTATTTCTGGAAGGTACACTTCATTATCCTTGTCAGGGCTGTCATGCATGGTGAACAGCATGATTACAGCTTTCTTCTTAGCTGACTTCAGAGGACAATACGACAAAAGTGTGAGAGGTTCGTCGTAGGCAAACATTGAGGTGCATCTTTCTCAATTTTTAGTGTCCAAGTAAACAGGAGGAATTTCTCGTTTATTCTTCTTTACAGTTCCAACTAATGTTATCCCTTTTTCCAGTACCTTCTTGGTGGTAGGTATAGACTTGAACCAATTGTTACATGTCAGGTTTCTGTTAAGATCTTGTACGGGAGCAGTCAGTTCCATAACATTATTATGACATTTTCTGTACAGAACTAATGGAGCATCTAGCGCACGAACCAAGCGCCTATCTTTTTCATTTATACCAGCCCCATCATTGTCAGGCACTAAATACTCTTCATCTCCTTCCACTTGATCACCGTCTTCATGAGATGCGACTTCAGAATGGTCCCAGAAATCCTCGATAACACCGTCGGGCTCATCTTCTGAATCTTCTCCTAGGTTTAGCTTTTCGTCGTCAGAAACTAACAAAGCAGCTGCAATTTTACCCCCCCCCCCAAGATTTCGAGTCTGGTATGCCATACCTGAAAACAATTCAGACACCTCATTACACTGCATAGACTGTTATTACATTCATAACACATTATTAGTCCATGAATGTCGCGTTACTGGGCGCAGGCCCTCTCTATCAACACTGTACTCTAGCCATTATCACAAAGTAAAGTAAATAATAAATAATGTGTAAACTTACCAGAGAGATGTCGAAAAACAACTTCAGTAATTCAAGTATAACTGGAAGGAAGAACTAACACTATTCCTACCACGGGGTACTGGGGTACCCCGGAACACCTGTGGACGCGACTGCACTTGCCGGGAGGTCACGGCTTACCGACGTATTTACGCGCCAATTATCGAAAGTAGATTAGCTAGAGCGATTTTTGCAACAGTGCAATATTTTCAAAATTGTGGATATTTTAAACAGCAGAGGGGTACTCCAGTACCCCAGGTAGGGTTTAAGAGTTAAACATAACAGAAAATACTGTGAATAATAACTGTAGATTCCTTCTTACAGGAATGCGATAATTAATTTAAAATAAGCACATTACTAAAAAGAATGAGTTTAATTCAAAGTAGCTTGTTACTTGGAATTATTTGAAATGCGATAACTTAAAATGGAGCACCCTACAAACTGGAATTCGAAAAGGGACCATACACTGTCTTGTTTCGTACAAAATAGTTTATTTCATGCATTCGTCTACTATTTCAGGATTTATCATACATATTTTCTACTATGATGTGTGTCCTGCTTCTATACACTATTCACTATACAATAAATACCATACACTATCCTGTTTAACTAACACACTGTAGCTAAGAGTAAAATACAATTTATATACAAAGTCCACTAGGGCAATAGGTCGTCAAATAATAAATAAATTTAGTTACCTTTACTGCTGACTTAGAACTTGCTTCTGGGGGAGCCCAAGGTGGAGACCTTTAAAGAGAAAATAATTCAAATATTTACTATGAAAAATAACACATTATGTAAAACACGTTTATAAAACGTTTTTAAATATGTTTATATCAGGCATATGTACTTATCTAAACGACTGTTCATTAGTCCCTTTAAACGGGTGTTGATATATAATTATTTTTTTATTCATACACTAATGTTTATAAGACAAGGTTTTGATGCAAAGCACAAATGATAACAAATTATTATAAGCATTAATTACACGCATATTACAAACCCAAGGTAATTAGGGTTTTCCCTGTACAATATTGAAGTGAGCTACAAACCCAAGGTAATTAGGGTTTTCCCTGTACAATATTGAAGTGAGCTACAAACCCAAGGTAATTAGGGTTTTCCCTGTACAGTATTGAAGTGAGCTACAAACCCAAGGTAATTAGGTTTTTCCCTGTACAATATTGAAGTGAGCTACAAACCCAAGGTAATTAGGGTTTTCCCTGTACAATATTGAAGTGAGCTACAAACCCAAGGTAATTAGGGTTTTCCCTGTACAATATTGAAGTGAGCTACAAACCCAAGGTAATTAGCCTAAAACGACTTAGTAACAAATGTAATTAATATAATTGTATATACCCCTCTCCCTCCCCTATATGTTATGTATAAAAACCATAGACTAAGTATAATTAGTACTAGTCTGAAGATGGCTTTAACGAGCTGAAACCGGTTACGGTCAATTAGTACCAGTCTGAAGATGGATTTAACGAGCTGAAAACGTTTACGGTCAATTAGTACCAGTCTGAAGATGGCTTTAACGAGCTGAAACCAGTTACGGTCAATTAGTACCAGTCTGAAGATGGCTTTAACGAGCTGAAACCGGTTACGGTCAATTAGTACCAGTCTGAAGATGGA
Source organism: Hesperophylax consimilis (assembly GCF_061612785.1). NCBI lineage: Eukaryota > Metazoa > Arthropoda > Insecta > Trichoptera > Limnephilidae > Hesperophylax > Hesperophylax consimilis. The sequence goes on from NC_142852.1 coordinate 14,586,411, forward strand.
TTTAACGAGCTGAAAACGTTTACGGTCAATTAGTACCAGTCTGAAGATGGCTTTAACGAGCTGAAACCAGTTACGGTCAATTAGTACCAGTCTGAAGATGGCTTTAACGAGCTGAAACCGGTTACGGTCAATTAGTACCAGTCTGAAGATGGATTTAACGAGTATGAAAACGTTTACGGTCAATTAGTACCAGTCTGAAGATGGCTTTAACGAGCTGAAACCGGTTACGGTCATTTAGTACCAGTCTGAAGATGGCTTTAACGAGCTGAAACCCGTTACGGTCAATTAAATTAAAGTGGAAAATAGTTTTATATTTATTTTATTATAATATATTAAATTACGATAATTACTGGACTCACGTTCGAACTTTATTAATCGAATATTAAAATGTAAATTACTTTAAGGTGGTGACAGTTTTTTTTCAAAAAGGCAAAGGGAGTTGTTACAATATTTTTCTCTATTTCGATAATCTGAATGTCGCCATTTCTGCAATAAATTAACTTAAGGGCGCTGTACAATTTACCAGAAGCATAGAACTTTGAAAATATAAAATTTATTATGAATATATGCAATTACATTCATAAAATGTTGGTTGATACGATATTATTTTTTTTTAAATTTAAATTTAATTTTTTTTTTTTTTAATTTAATTAAAATCAAATTTAATTATATAATTATTAAGTTCTGCAAGTATTTTTTGGTTTTTGTTATTGTTACAGCTGTTTCGGCTTTCAATTCATTTTCAAAATGTGGTAAAGCCACGTTTTGACGACTTACATATTAATGTGATTCTATTTTACCCCCTCCCAAGTTAAAATGATTTATTACCGGTAAAACCAATTTACTGATATAAATAATTGTGACAGTAGATTTCATATTCTGTGGGGGTATTTTGAAGTCTGTTTTCCCCACATTAATGTTATCTTAATTGTATAATAATGATGTAGCAGTTATTAATTTATTTAAATGTGTTATATTGTTTAGGTTTTGTGAACATACTTAGAAGCGGGGAATAAATACTTTTCCTTACTTTATTAATTAATGTTGCTGAAACCGGTTACGGTCATGTTGCAAATTTTTGTTCAATTAACACACTGTAGCTAAGAGTAAAATACAATTTATATACAAATTCGCAAAAGTCCACTGGGGCAATAGGTCGTCAAATAAGAAATAAATTTAGTTACCTTTACTGCTGACTTAGAACTTGCTTCTGGGGGAGCCCAAGGTGGAGACCTTTAAAGAGAAAATAATTTAAATATTAACTATGAAAAATAACACATTATGCAAAACACGTTTTGAAGAAATATAATCTTTTTATTACAACATATTAAAAATGTTTATATCAAACATATGTAATTATCTGAAGGATTTCTCATTAATCCTTTTTAACGGGCGTTAATATATTATTATGTTTTTTAACTATACACTAATGTTTATAAGACAAGGTTTTGATGCAAAGCACAAATGATAACAAATTATTATAAGCATTAATTACACGCCTGAAACATCCATACAAATTGAAAATATCTCCCAAGTATAAATAAATGTCGCCGACGGGAATTGAACCCGCACCTTCTGATGTCCTTTCAGGTGCTCTGAACCACTGAGCTACGTCGGCTTATTCCTAACCCGCCGATGGGTCAAGAGACCAGTTGGAGAGGTCAAAGAGTGGCACCAAAAAATTTCAAACTTAACTATCGGCAAATATAAAAATAAAAGAACAGACACATCTTCGACTTCAGAGGATTTATATACATCATATTCCAATCCTTATAACATCTTAACAAATTCATCAAAACATAAATATCCTCACTTATTCGAATGAGGATTGGACATTGTTCCGTTCCTTCTCAGATTGTACATTCTGTGCTCTAAAAGTGGGAACTTTAGATCACTTTTCACTGTCCCTCTCTAAACAAATATCCTCTCTTCTTTCAAGCCTTATCTAAACTTGCCTCCCTTCGTTCAACGTCTCATCTCTTCTAAGACTGAACTCGATTTCAATCTTGCATATGATTTTGAAATTTGCCAATTAAACAAAATGACTATATAAAATACTTTCCCTCTCTCCATAATGTGAAATGATGTCCTAGAACACCCTTGAAGGGTGAAAGCCAGAAACATTTTAAGCAAAACATCACTTTCAACGAACCAGCATTCATCACAATAATTATTTAAAACTGAATTCTTCCCCTGGATGTGAAAATATATAAAAATAACGACTCATTTTGTAAACGACTAGCACACATCATAAACACAAGTTTCCAAAACGAAAACTTTCCCATAAATTACAAAAAAACTATTATTACTCCTATATTTAAATCTGTTGACCCCAATCTAAGCCAAATTATGATAAAACAATTGTTCAAATTTATAATAATTTAATAACACAATTAACACATCCCATATTAAATAACACAACTTTTTAGCGTTGACTAAAATCAGATTTTTTCAATCACGACAGGAAGAAACTTTTTTTTTATTTTTTTTATTATTGAATTTTTTTTTATACATACATGGTTACATAAAATATTGAAAAATGTATAAAAAATATTGAAATAAATGTACATAATTAAAAAAAAATCCCACGAAGGCGAAGCCTGAGTGTGGGTATTATAAGTTTTTTTTTATCTTATTTCTATGGTTTAAGTGGAGGTACAATATTAAATTTAAATTTAAGTTATTTTAAAAGAATTACTGTAGAGATGCAATACAAGAAACTAAATCATGTAACATGTAAAAGTTTTAAAATAACACAAAAAATAAGGTAAATACTAGTTTTTGAAGACATCTTAAAAAGTGAATTAGCAGACAAAGCATTACAAACAATAAAATATATCCGCTGTACGTTTTTGTATGTATGTGAAATAATAAAAAATAATGTATACATGGATATAAATGTTACAGATAGCTTTGCTAAAACTTATAAGAAAAAAATATCTAGTTCAGTGTTTTTTAGCCAAGAAACCTTTACATATTTTTATTTATAGAGTCCATAATAACCCAAATCATTAAAAAATCGAAATTAATCGCCCGAATTAACTTTAAAAAAAGGATAAAAAAAACCGTAACTATTAACTAGAACGCTTTGGTTTGTGTGGCTAACGGTCACATACCATAACAACAATGGCGGACAAATAGTGATGGGGTACAATTAAATTAGATTTTTCACAAAATCTCGAAACTCGAGCGTAAACGGGGTCAGTTGAATATCAAATTAAAATGAATTTATAAACACGTTTTCTAATGTTTTAAAATCAATTATTATGGACGCTTTTCAAATTCAGATAATAACACGTATAATGCTGGTAATAATGTTAAATAATTCATGTGTAGCTTTTTGTATTGCATTAATTAGGTAACTAGGATTGTAGTTATTTCGTCGATTGAAGATCAGTTGAAAGGAATAAGGGAGGTGAGTTAAAAAGTAGTTTTTAAAAATGATGTATTTTTATCCATTCAACTAACGCAGCCTTATTTATATAATCCATTCGTAATAATGCAGAAATATAGGTAAGATAGTAGGAATACAAGGTGTCCGGGGAGCAAAGTACACTAACGGGAGGTGTTGTACACATAAAAAGTGAAAAACATATTTCTAAATTCCAAAATTTTAAGATAGTTTTCAGGTTAAAAAGTTAAATGGTTAGTAGGGATAAAAAAACATGGATGAAAGAATATTTTCGTATTTAAAAAACAATTAAATTTCTAAAATAGTTAATATTTTGTACTTCTGCAATCATTTAGAATCCCGAAATGAAATCACTTTACCCCCCGGACACCTTGTATAAGACAAATAATATTAAAAAAAAGGAAATTAGTTGTATTCCGACAGTAAAAATTTTAAATGTTTCATTATCTTCCTTTTTTCTAACATATAGACATAATGATGTCCTCACTGGGATCTCCCGTGCAGAGGATTTCTTTTAATTATTTTTTTCAAATGTAGTATGGATAATATGAAGAAATTATAATTATATATTATAAAAATTATGACGTGCTTACCAGCAATTATTTGATTTATTGATTAACAAACTAACCAATCATCACCCCGTTTCCCGAAGGGGTCGGCAGATAAAATTAAAACGTCACACAACTCTGTCTTGACATACACTGTTCTTTATATTACTAAATTTACATATCAAAACTACAAAATGGTATTTTTGAAATTAAATTGTAATGATTGAGCACATGAGATACGCAAATAAATGTATCTTTCATATTCTCCACAAAACAGTTGTAAACAAATATTATATTAAAGAAAAGATTATAAATTTAGAACACAAAATTACAGTAAAAATAATAAATAATAAAAGAATCAGGTGTAAATGAGTGTTGAAATGTGAAATACTCCAGAGTAAAATTATTCATGATCCATGAACTCAAATTTGTTTTGAATTTAAGTGTCATATTCATAATTGGAACTGGTTGTGTGAAGAACATTTCTGATAAGCGATAAAGTTAGTTCATACCCATAATATAATATTTCCACAGAAGATTATTTGAACTATAATTTCATAATTAGAATAATCTATTCTATTGGAATAATCTTAGGAAGGCAGTTGAACTACAAATATACTGAAATTAGATAGCTTTGTAACTAAAACACAGAATTACTTGAAAAGCTGTCATAAAAACTGAAGATTGATCATTTTTATACTATATTTATTTTTTGCTTCATATTTTTTGAATAGTCTGTAGAAATAAATATTATTTTACAATGTTATAAAATAAATTTTTGTTTCAATACATTTTTAATAATAATCCTGTAATACTGTGTTTTAGTTTAAACAAAGCTATCTAATTTCAGTATATTTGTAGTTCAACTGCCTTCCTAAGATTATTCCAATAGAATACATAATAGATACTAATTATGAAATAAATTAAATTAAATTAAAATATTATTGACGTTTCTAAGTAAGTTTTTTAAAAAAATTTTTCATGTTAGTTACTTAAATTTTATTCATAAGAAATATCGATGTTTCAACTGTAAAAATAAGAAATCTATATTGAATTTAAAATACCTCGGAAATATTCTTAAATTTCATGGCAATTTCAATGTCGTTTGGGACTTATACGAGAACATATTTAAAATACTTAAGGGATAAATAAATTACTTGATTATATTCTAAATAAAACTGACTTATTGTGCATTCACCATCTGAAGATAATCCCGAAAGCAGCCTCTTCACCTACGATATCTAACTAATATCAGGAGATATTTGAAGAAGGAGCTTAAATAAACTAGACCTCACTAAACTAGACATCTCAACATTGGTGTCTGTCAATTTTTACAAATTGAAAAGTACAAACTGAAAAGACTGTGTCCACGGATACGAAAACATCAAATCGAATTGCTTAATTTCACCACTAGAAGAAATAAAATATTTTGAAAAAAGTAAATCATTTTCAACATACTTAAATAAAATTATTTGGAATCATATAAAAAAAATGTAATATATATTTTTTTTAATTGTTCGAAAGATAGTAAACAAAACAAAATGGAAGCCGAATCCGCTGTAAATGGGAGAGAAGCAAGTTTAGCCATTTGAATGAAATTCATCTCCACATTCGTTGGAAATAGGAAGGGCTAGCGCCATTTTTATTAAACTGTGAAAGAGCGATTCAACTGGATCAAGAAAACCAAAAATAACTTTTACTCTTCTATATTTTATCACATCTAACAGACAAGGCACAAACTACATGTTCTAATAAAATAATTGAAAATTTTGATCAACTACTTGAAATCTTAAAAACTAATTTCTGAGAATCAAAAGTCGAACACACCTGCTAATAGAATTACAAAGCTGTAAACAAAAACATGGAGAAGATATGGCAACATATATGTTCAGAATAGAAACATGTGTCCAAAATTAAAAATTTCTATCAATCACTCGACCATTTATCGAGACAAATTGGGAGGAAAATGCGCCAGTACAAATGACTTGGCGTTACAAATATTCATTAATGATATAAATACAAACATATCTGAACATTTAAGGGAGCGGATGCCGACAAATCTAATTGACGCCTTCGACGAAGAAAGATTGATTATTATAGAAGAAATAACAATAAAAATCCTAATAAAGTGTACAACTTTGTACCACGCAATACAACTTTTGATAAAAGGATAAACCTTAACTTGCTCAAATAAACATTCTGTTAAAAGAAAGGACATCTGGTAGATAACTGTTTTTTGAAAGAACCAAGTAAAAGGATAAACTTTAAAAGAGGAACACCCTCAACTTCTCATGCGATTTATCATTTAAACGCGTACGGATCCACGTCATGCATCGCGACGTTGGAATAAAGAACATGACCGATGCCAAACCAACAATTACAACTAACCCTACTAAACCCAAGGTACAAGATGGTTATGATATATGCTGTAAAATATATGTGTTGGAAACATTAACAGAGAAAGACTATTAATTCTGCCATATGTTATATTATATATGTATATATGTTAAAAAAACCCTGTGGTAATAATAATACCAATTGTAGTCTCTTAATAGAAACAGGCGCAGCAATATCACTCATAAAAAGAGATGTACTTGATAAAAATAGTGTCCGTGAAATAAACATAAGTAATAAACTAAAAAATTAAAAAATACAAAAATTAATGATAATTAAAAAAACAGACGGAACTATTGAACTTAAATTTAATGAAAAAATAAATCACGTTTTTCACGAAACGTTTTTTCGAAAACGACTTCCTTACTAAAAATAAAACAAAGATAAGTGATGAAAAAACGAATTAATTATTTTATATAAAATAACAAGCGACATCAATAACAATCGAATTGTTCTGAACACGCTTCAACGAAGATTAGAGACGTTTCACAAGGTTAAAGTTAAAAATAGAAATATCAAAGAAGGCATTTTACTAGACTTTGAAGTAATTAAGGGAGAGAAAATTTCTAACACACCCACTAATAACTATAAACTTCGTCTACACGAAGTTAGAAAAGCATTGATATCGATATTAAACATAGGGGAAAATACTGTGAATAATAACTGTAGATTCCTTCTTACAGGAATGCGATAATTAATTTAAAATAAGCACATTACTAACAAGAATGAGTTTAATTCAAAGTAGCTTCTTACTTGAAATTATTTGAAATTCGATAACTTAAAAAGTAGCACCCTACAAACTGGAAAGCGAAAAGAAGGCATTAATTTCTTGCTTCATTCACATTTATTATCAAATCAAGAATAAAAAAGTAAGCCCATACTCCTTGGTTCATCCACATTCAAACATTTAATCACTTTCTTTTTTTTTTTATCAGTTACCTGCAACGGGTAAAAAGCTAGTCGAACAAAATAGTTTATTTCAAGCATTCGTCTACTATTTCAGGATTTATTATACATATTTGCAATTATGCTGTGTGTCCTGCTTCTATACACTATTCACTATACAATAAATACTATACACTATCCTGTTTAACTAACACACTGTAGCTAAGAGTAAAATACAATTTATATACAAAGTCCACTAGGGCAATAGGTCGTCAAATAATAAATAAATTTAGTTACCTTTACTGCTGACTTAGAACTTGCTTCTGGGGGAGCCCAAGGTGGAGACCTTTAAAGAGAAAATAATTTAAATATCAACTATGAAAAATAACACATTATGCAAAACACATTTTTAAGAACTTCAAACATTATTTTACAATAAATATGTTTATATCAGACACATGTAATTATCTGAAGGATTTCTCATTAATCCTTTTTAACGGGCGTTAATATATAATTATTTTTTTAACTATACACTAATGTTTAAAAGACAAGGTTTTGATGCAAAGCACAAATGATAACAAATTATTATAAGCATTAATTACACGCCTGAAACATCCATACAAATTGAAAAAATCTCCCAAGTATAAATAAATGTCGCCGACAGGAATTGATCCCGCACCTTCTGATGTCCGGTCAGGTGCTCTGGACCACTGAGCTACGTCGGCTTATTCCCAACCCGCCAAATAATTCATTCTGGTAGGAAATTCAGCACTAACAAAGCTTTTCCTACAAAAGTAAATTTTTTTGTTAACCGGTGAAAAAATATAATAAGCAGTAATTGTCGATTGAAGTACTTCTATATATTGAATTATTTGGCGGTTTGGGAATAAGCCGACGTAGTTCAGTGGTAAAGAGCACCTGACCGTACATCAGAAGGTGCGGGTTCAATTCCCGTCGGCGACATTTATTTATACTTACAATTTGTATGGATAATTCAGGCGTGTAATTAATGCTTATAATAATTTGCTATCATTTGTGCTTTGCATAAAAACCTTAAGGTTAAACGCAACGCTTGTTATATTCTACGTGTTCATAGATGGCGTTAATTAAATAATTTTATTAAAATACGCTTTTGCAAAGTATTTGTTTACAATATTAAGAAAAATCATTTGTTTGCGCCCGTATATACGCAATATGAATATGAATCAATAGTTTTGTTCGTTTAAAAACTCAATTCTTTCGAGAAAGGCATACAAATATAATATTTTACCGATTATTCAATCCAATATTGTATTTGCATGCCTTTCTCGATAGAATTGAGTTTTTATACAGACAAAACTATTTATTCATATTCATATTGCGTATATGCGGGCGCAAACATTTAATTTGTCTTAATACTGTAAAGCAATACCTTGCAAAAAGCGAATTTTGATCAAATTAATTAATTACGCCATCTATGAACACGTAGAATATTACGAGCGTTGCGTTTAACCTTAACATATTTAAATAATTGGACTTACGTACTGTTATGTCCCCCAACTTGTACCCATGCACCTTGCTTTTATTACCTCATTATATGTAATATATTAATAATTAATGTTTGGCTTTTCCGGAAACTATAGAACATATTATATCGGGATGTTCTGTATTAGCGCCGTCCGAGTATATATTTAGGCACAATCAAGTTTTAAACATAATTCACCAAAGTTTGGTAATTAAACATAACTTGATTGACTGCCGCAATATAATACCATAGAGAAATATTAGAAAACGAATTTTATAAAATGTATTATGATAAAACTATACTAACAGACCGAAAGAAGCTAGCAGTCCACAATGGAGTGCTGGTACCTACCCTGATGTATGGAACTGGCAGAGAAAGGATGTAAGTAGACTGAATACTGTTGAAATGAGATCCCTGAGGCGTATTTGTGTAAAACCACGTGTGATTGCGTGAGAAATGTGAAGATCCGCAAAGAATGCAAGGCTGATGTAAGCGTAATGAGTAAGATTAAGAAAGGGACGCTTAGATGATTTGGGCATCTAGTGCGAATGAGCGAAGAAAGGAGTGTAAGGAGAATATATGACAGAAATGTGAATGGTAGCAGAAGTCGGGGACGCCCGAGGAAGACATGGCACGATCAAGCGAATCAGATACTTGAGTCGGGCCATGTCATGAGTCAGAATAATAGAAGAGTATGTAAGAGACGATGTATGAATGTGAATGAGGTGTGTGAAACGGATGTTAAAAAGTTAGTTAAAAACACCTTTGTAAAAGGTTACTTCAAGTCAACAAAATTTAAATTTAAAAAATAATTTCGTTTTCGAAAAAGTTTCATATTTCAAAAAATATTGCAAATTGAATAAAAATTACAATTTCCTAAAAAATTTCAAATTTCAAGAAAGTTTCATATTTTCAAAAATAATTCAAATAAAAAAAATCAAATTTCAAAAAAATTTCTAATTTCAAAAAAAATTCTAATTTCGAAAAGAATCTAATTTTACTTTTCAATAAATTAATATTACCAAAAACTTCAAATTGTTCCCTGCTTTATCATTATTAGTTCCCTGCAACGGGCAAAAGGCAAAGTGTTGGCAAACACTCCTTGCCTCATCCACATTCAACACTAAATAACATATTAGTTTAACGGAGTAATTTGTACCTATTAGTTGCCTGCAACGGGCAAAAAGCTAGTTATTATTAATTAACAAAACTGTTCCCAAATTAATATTTTATAACTTTAGAAACAATAAATTAACAGACTCAGAATTCTATTCTATTTATTGAATTACTGACAAACATTTATTAACTTATTAAAAAAAAAATTTACTGTTTCCGATAAATACCTGAAAATTAATGGAATAGCTAATTTCATTAAAAAAACCCTTTTAACTGTCCCAGGGCTGTCACAAGCATATAGTTAGTGTCCGCGAAGGAGATTTAAGGTCTACAATGTAAATCTTATTTGAATTGTTTTATTGAATATGTTAAAGTAAAAAATAAAACTGAACTTAATTGAAAAATTAAGCAACCAGGTTTAGGTTGAGGTGTTACCGCAATTCAAATGTTACAGTTTCATCAATGTTACAATTTCATCAAATTTTACAGTTTCATCAAATTTTACAGTTTCATCAAATTTTACGATTTCATCAAAAATTTTAACTTCATCAATTTTACAATTACATCAAATGGAACAATTTAAAAAAACATGTCTTTCTACTCAACACCATGCTACTCGCATATACAAGTGTTTAGTATGAACAAATAATTGTAGTGTAAATGCGCAGCCCTGATAAGTATAATGACATCATTGTGGCACTCCTTAAAAGCATGCGTCACTGGTTAGCTGCCTTTCTTATCTCTACATACTCCGTTACGAGATAATCACTACGGGTGTTATCTGTCCCTACCCATTTCAAAGTAAACTGATATCCTAAAGTTACATAAGACGCCACTCCTAGTTCCACAAAAAAACCGTTTTTGAAAATGTTTGTTCAATTTCAAATGATGTAAGGAAAAATGGAAATAACTCAAAACACACACCTGTATCCGCTTATATCTCCTCAGTGCTGTCTGTGTGTTGAGTTATACCCGCACGTACATATATAGAGTGTTAAAGGACGTCCTTGACTTACATTAACCAATGATTCTTACTCGTTTTTTTTATTTATTTAGTTTTTCAAAATAATTTTTTCACAAATAATAAAATAAAAAATTGTTCCACATATCGTCAGCCGAGTAACTGCCCAAGCCCTCCCACCGACCCTATATCTGTCATTCCTAGTTAGTAATAACAGATAATATCAGGAATTAGTGGGTAAAGTAAGTCAAGTACGTTCCTTAACACCCTGTATGTATTTATAAATAAACAAATAAAAACTCACCTCAAATAATATCGGACACGAATTAGTCTTCCAAAGTAATAAATGGATCACTTCTGATCTGCCACAGGAACACACTGAATTTGAAATAGAATTGAATCACAAATCAAAAGTAACAAGTTGGTTGGAGATAATGCAACAAGACAGAGAAGTGAGGAAAGAAGCTCAAAGTGATTTGCGAACCCATTTTATAAATCCGTTATCTTTCTTATCTCCTTATCGATATGACAGGGCCGGTTCCACGATATGAACGCGTCCAATGCAGTCACTTCCATTTATGTTTTTAGAATATCTAAAAATAAAGCTTAAAAATAAGACAAACGTTTATTGGCTGCAACAACATCAATTATGTAATTTTCTGATAAAGTTAGCACTCCAGTACACCCAAAAGTCACGAGCTTCCACTGGAAGTAAGTACATTGCAGTGAGAAAGTAAAAATATACATGCATAAGTCATTAGTAATAAACATTATGTGTAAATTTGGAAAAAAATTAAATAAATTAGAAATACGTTATTTTCAAATAAATTCTGGAGAAACTTTTTTTGTTGAAGAAAATGGTAAATAAATGAAATATTTGTTAGTTTTCAGATTATTGAGAAAATGTTAAATGAATGAGAAATTGGATACTTTTCAGATTAATTCAAGAAGAAACAGATTTTTGGTGAAGAAAATGGTAAATAAATGAGAAATTGGTTATTTTTCTGATAAATTCAAGTAGAAACAGATTTTTGTAAAAACAAATCGTAGATAAATGAAAAATAGGTTATTTTCAGATAAATTCAAGAAGAAGCAGATTTAAAAAAAAAAAATGATAAAAAAATGAAAAATAGGTAATTTTTCAGATAAATTTCATTAGAAACAGTTTTTGGAAAAAATTATAAATACACAAAATATTGGTAATTTCTCAGATTAATATTAAGAAAATGGTAGATGAATGAGAAATATGTTGATTTTCAGATTAATTCAAGAAGTAACATAATTTTGGAAAAGACAATAAGGTATAGATGGTTTTTCAGATTTATTCAAGTAAAAACAGATTTTTGGTGAAGAAAATGTTAAATAAATGAGAAATAGGTTACTTTTAAGATTTATTCGAGTTGAAACAGATTTTTGGCGAAGGAAATTACCGACATTGAGAAGTTGGTTTAGTTTAAAGAGGAATTTAATTAACATATATTCCTCAAATATTGATGTTTTTGTGACATTTATTATGTACTTACATTTAAAGATCCATTGTTTTCCAATGAGTGTAATGTTTATATGTTTCTAATACTGTTAGCACACACGACGATGTAAGATAACTTAAAATTAATTAAAAAAAACATTTTAAACCGTAAATAAATGAGATACAAGTTATTTTTCAGATTAATTCCAGATGAAACTATTTTTGGTAAAGAAATTGGCACATAAATGAGCAATAGTTTATTTTTTAGATTAATGAAAGAAGAAACAGATCCTTTTAAAAATATTTTATCGAAAACAAATTACGGTTTACTAGGTAACAGTAACAGTAGGTATAATAAATGACAATAAAATTATAGTGAAAAGGAAAAGATAAAAGATTTTATGAGTAACTTGGACTAGATTCTGGCTTAGGGTTTGTAATCCCGCAATTCCATATCCAGCAATCCCGCAGGATTTCTATAATATTTAATCCCGAGAATTAGAGAGATTTGTTTGTGCGGCATTTGCGGAATTGAATTTTACACCAAACTGTTTTGGTTTACTGTTTATGTATGGGTGACAGGACTCTCCATAGGTAGTCGTTATTTTTACGATATCATTTTTAATCGAAGTCTTCCAAAAATACTTATCATGTTACTTTTAAACATATTTTTATAATATGATTAACTCAGAAGATGATGAAAAGATGACAAAAAAACTTCTTAAATGACTTCCACTGTCACATTGTCTATGTATTTTTATAATGTTCTGGTATAAAAGATAATTTATACCAAATAAAGAAAAATGTAAAGAAATGTTGGCATTATATAAAAATCTCGCGGGATATCACAGGATTTCTAAATTCTATCCCGCAATCCCGCGGGTTTTTGAAAAGGTGAGGGTTTTTCAAAGCCTAGTCTGGATCTGCCGGATATTCGATGAAGCAAAAATGGTTGCCACAAACGGAACAAAATTACAAGATTTAACATTTTCAAAGAATAAAAATTGAATTAAAACAAAGTCACTTGACGACCTCAGTTGTCAGATCCTAGACTACAAATCAAGAGAAAGCGGGTTTAGGTTTTGGCGCAAATACATTTTATTTATTGAAGAAGAAGATAAAACTAATGAATTTAAACGAAATATGAAACAGAACAACACAGAAAATAAATATGTAACTCAGCTGGGAATCGAACCCTCGAATCGAATCTTTGTCTTACCACTCGGCTATTGGAACCTAATTATTATACGTCATTTAGCTGTACCCCGCCAATCGTTGTTGTGGCTCAGTCTGTCTGTGCAGATAGAGAAACAATAGCGCGTGTTGCATTTACGTCCAATAGATAGCGCTGTTTTAAAAACACATGTTTTTCCCTCTCACAAGTGACATCTACATACATAGGTATATAAAAACATACGCTTATTCAAATGCAACGTTTTGTGAAAATTTCAAAGCAATTTGTGAATAGCTTTCGTAGATTTAAGATTTTGAAGAAACGAACTTTTACATTAACATTTTTACATATATAGATAAGACAAAGATCCTGGGTTTGATTCCCAGTTGAGATCGTCAACTTTTTAATTTTCTGTGTCTTGTTCTGTTTCGTTTATGTTTATCAGTATTATCTTCTTTTTCAATAATTTAAAACGTATAATCCAAATAACCATCAAAGTTATTCCAATAAAATTGAACATTTAATTGATTACATATAACATGTACATTAGGGTGGAACACTTTTGTATAATTTTTTTTTTTCGAAATTCGAATTGGAATACCAGGTAAAAGTTGCTTTATATAATTGTAAATAACACTTCTCAATTTGGAAGTTCTAGCTCGACAGCTTGAGGTCCCGCCATAGACTTGAAATTTTATTTTTTAAGGTTTTATAGACGTTTTGTATTAAACACCCTATAAACAAAAAAAAAAGGAAATATAATAAATTATGCAAAAAATGATAAAATAAAAGTATATTTTAATTAATAAAATCATTTATTTCAAAAAACACAGTTTCAGAAAGTTATGTTGGTATGAATAAAATCATTTTTTATAGCAAAAATCGTTTTTCGGCTCAAACTTTGGCATGAGTTTTCGAGATGCTAATTTAGATTTTATGAATCCCTCTCATTTTGTCTTGTCGAATTCAATTAGAGCTGCTTCTGTCACAACTTTTACAGATATTTCCAGTCTGGGTGTGGCAAGGCAGTCTCATAAACTCCAACACTGTATCTTCTCCATTTTCAGTAAGATCTTGTAACTGCTCATCGGAAATATTCATCAGTATTGGGGGTTTGAATATATTTAGTTGCCAGTCAATCATGTCTATGTAAGAACATGCATTTAAGTCCACTTTTGTCACCTCAAACATGCGCTAAACAGAATTTGTATTAACTTGACGAGCCTTTAAAATGCGTTTTGCAACGAGTTCTCTAATGTGTTTACGGGAATCTGTTTTCATACTCAACAACAAGTTTTCTGGATGAGCAAAGTAACTGTTTCGAATTATAACAGTGTCCACTATCGCTAACAACTCGTTGGACAAATATCTAGTGCTGTTAATGAGCTTTCATAAATGATTTGAACCATCTTTGCAGGATGAATGTGTTTTGATAGCAAACCAGACAGGGGGTATGATAACACGACAAACGTTGCTAAAGTCACAAGATTTTGTTGTGGATTTTCTTTAGAAATATACAAATGCAGTATGCGATTAGCTCTTGTCAACCAGCGAGCATGAGGTAGTTTACCCGGGCTTCTATGTAAAAAAACAGGAGACAAGGATCCATTTATGACAGCAGTAGTAATTTCTTGTAAATATTTCTGGTCTTTACTGAGATCTGTGGATATTTGTGTAGGTAGTTCACCTTCTATCTTCTCAAAGTTGTCCAACGACAGCGTCTTGCATATCTCTAATGCTTTACCAATTTGACCTGCAAATGATTTAGGTCTTGCAGTAGGGCCATCCAAATAGGTAAACAAATATCTCAATGGTAACTCATTGACGTGTAAGAGACAAATTATCCATTGCAATGGACGAGATAGTCTGTTTTCCAAAAGACGAATCACGCCTCCCCCTTTCCCTGTATTTGTGTTTGTTCCATCACAGCCAACAACCATTAAACCCTATAGTGATATCTTTTCAGTCGTTAAAAATCTGTGGATAGCTCTTTCAATATTTCTTGCACTGCCCGATGTTGGAACCCCTTACCCAACATAAACAGTACCTGGTTCTTTTATAATCGAAATATGTTCCTCTTGTACAGTCACTCTAAGCTTCTTCGATCTTTTTAAAACAGTTTTGGCCGTCTTGTCTTTCCTTCCATCGAAATATAATGAAGGAATTTCTGTTACTCTTTCTTCAGTTAAAATCTGGATAAGATCCGTTATTCCTAAAGCCATTAGTCAGTTAGTGCGTTGGTCTTCTAAAAACATTTGTTCCTCTTTAGGCACTTTTTTTCTATCATACAAATTCGTTACATTTACTTGCAGTTATGTCAAAAATCTTTCTACTTTGTTCTCTGACCTCTTCTAACTTTTCTTCCTTAAGTGTCTTCAAAGACTTTTTCAAATTATAACACTTCGAGTGATAACTTTTTAGTAACTGTAAGATTCTTTTGTGTGTGACAATTGGATTGTTCAAACTATTTCGGCAATTTCCAAAAACGTAGGTTCTTTTGTTGTGTTATTCCTTACTTTTAAGTCTTCTCGAACCCATTCGTAGAATTTCGTCACTTTTTCATACGTAGGTAGGATATTCTCTTTCAACTCTGCACTTACACCAAATATCGGACATTTTAAATTTCGTCTTCTAGAAGTTATGTTAATTCAATTAAAAAACGTTTATCAATAAGTACTCTCGAATACAATTGACGCGCGACCTTTCACCTTGAGACAATTATCGACAAAACACTGCATTTCGTAGATTGTCAGGTGCCGCCCCCCGCTTAGTCCCGCACTTTGCTTCTCTGTAACAGCGCCAAAGTTTATTAAAATAAAGAAATATTTGATTGCAATAGCTAGTTAACTATATTTGTATATGTTATTAAAAAAATAAACCTATTTTAATAAATTCTGTACTATTTTGTAGGCCGCGCAAATAGCCCCTAAAGTGTCGTTTTTGTAAATGTTCGATGTCTGCGGGCTTTTACCATTGTCTGATATATTTTATATTTTTAATTGAGGTAATTGATGGCAATTGGCAACTTAATACAACTATTCCAAATAAAAATTAGAAAAAAAAAATTTCGTTCCGCCCTAATGTACATGGTAGGTACATAATCAAATATGAAATGTTACCAAGTGCTAAATATACACGATACTATCAGCGAATGGTTCCAAAGTATCTTATCAAATTATCAATATTGATTTTATTCCTTCGATGGATATTTGTTTGGATTCCAAAGTCAATGTGGCAATAATTATTATTATACGAGTATTAAACGTTGGAAATTTACCAAAAATCAAAAATGAAGATTATCGTCTATATGAATAAATCAAAATATAAATGTTCGTTTGTTCAAAAAACAAACGAAAATTCTTCACCGATTGCTTTCAAATTTTGACACAACGTTGCATTGGAATAAGCGTGTGTTTTTATATACCTATATAATATAGATGCCACCTGTCACAGTTAAGAACTTTTTTCAGCGCCATCTGTTGGACGTAAAATCAACACGCGCTATTGTTTCTTTATCTGCACAGATGCAGATTGTGTAGTAAAAACTTCAAAATTTTCCCTTCAAACAATTGTTCCAAGAAAATCATATTTTGGACAATGTCTAAAATTTTTTTATGGGCGTTCTAACAATTTCATATAAAATGATAACCGTTCTAGCTAAAGACATAACACTTGTGTATTTGCAGTACCCCATTGCAAAACCAGATTAGCCAAAAGGCATATTCATTTTATTGCCCCTCAAATGTACAACACACGAATTACAACTTTTCATAAGATATTGAATATTATAAAAACACATCAAATCTTGGCTAAAATACACTGAAAAAGAATTTTTTTTTTAATAAATCAACAGTAATCCGTAATTTTACTTTCCCTTATTTTAGTTTTGATTGCTCAATACTTACATATTTTTATAAAACTTCTTCTTTCTAAAACATCAGTGGGAACTAGATACCATATTTGTAAGTCGAGTTTTTATTTATATCTTTTATCTTCAAATTAAATGTAGGTTGACTTTAAACTTAAACCATATACATGTTAAAATCTACTATAATACATTTCTATTCTTTCCAAGACGTTTACCTGGGTTTTTGAGTTTCCAGGAAATCCAAATGGAATAACGATGTTTTACTGTTGTGTAAAGTATTATTCCGTTAAACTACAAATAAGCAGATTGTCAACAGGATGTACATGTTCAATAACAATGTAAATATACATATTATTGTAAGTACCTATAAGATATTCAGATTATTATTGGCACACGTAATCTAAAATAACACTAAATCTACATGCCAATGAATAACGGCTATTGATTGATAGTGATGATTTGTATAACGTAATTCTACTTATGAGCCATGATTTCAGCATATATCTGAATCTATTTGGGAATTTACGTTGAATATTTTATTATATGAAATATAACATATTTATTGTTATATTTTGGAACAAGCAGCCTTCATTCTTTGTGAACCTAGTGTTATGTTCATGTTATTTATTTTATTTGCTGAATCAATAGTTTATCCCATGGTAAGGCCTGCACACGCAAGATAAGTTTAATGAGTTTCGATCTAGCAATGAAATGTTAAGTCTCTAACACATGTAGTGACAAGGAACAAGTATCCTACGGAGTACCACAAGGCAGGTACAAGGTCAAGCAAGGTACTTGGTCCAATCCTATTCCTTATTTATATCAACGATCTATGTCACCTGCAAATAGACGGGGAAATTAAAAGCTTTGCTGATGACACTGTGTTACTTTTTAAGGCCACTGACTGGAACACACTAATCACAAAACCTGAATTTGGCCTAAATATTACAAAAAAATGGCTTGACTCTAACTTATTAACTTTAAATATAGATTCATAACCTTTAGCATAAACTCGAGAGGCCAACCCTCCAAAATAATCAACCTTAAAATACATTCCTGTCACTCAGCGAGCACCCCATGCAATTGTCGTCCAATCACACAAACCGAAAATATCAAATATCTTGGTAAATACTTCGAACGTTATTTAAAATGGGACAGACATATTGAGTCAGTTAAAGGAAAGCTAAACAAGTTGATTTACTTTTTCAAAAACGTGAGAAATATACTAAACATATTTTATATAAAGAATATACCTATACCTCGCAATAGCACAATCTATAATGGAATACGGCATTATTGCCTGGGGCTATGCCAGTAAAAATACATAGACACACTGTATAAAGCTCAGAAAATCTTAATAAAAGTAATACTTAAAGTACCAATACTAACACCCACTTCAACCAAATTCAAAAAATTCTCAGTGTTAAAGATTCAAAAATTATATTCAAATCAAATACTTACTTTCCTTTACAAGAACCTAAACACATTTAAAACTTCACAAACTTCTCGCAATACTAGAACAAGACATGCACACCAACTTACTAATACCAAAAACAAACACATCCTTTGGACAAAAACACTAATATTAATTCTAATCTTATAGAATACAAAAAACACATATGGAACTGGTTACAATCCTTTTAATATTTAATATTTATATTTCACTTTTTTTGTTGTTATAACTATGGAAAAATCGATTTTATATTTTAATTTTTATTGTTTCCCTGTGTAACCAACTCCACTGTACCTATTGTTTTAGTATAATATAACTTTACAATTGAAAAAGTCCTCCACAACACAGGTGAACTCCTAGCGTGGAGGACAATATACTATACCACTGTAATACAAATATATTGTTGAAGAATTGACCTAAACGCGATGTCAACTCAGCTACCGACCAGGGGGCTTACTAGGTAAATTTCGATTTCACAAACGAAAACGTTTCTGTTTGGCCAAATTTATCACATCGGACTTAAAACAGTACTCTGTAACGACATGGATAAAGTTTGGTTTATTTTAGCGTCGTCGGCGTCGGATACGTTTGCATCTCACATAACTCTATACAGAAATGCCAAAATTGTCTATTGGCATATTTATTAGCGCGCTGAATTTTGACGTTTCCGCTGAATTTATATTACCCATTGACGCATTTTGAACAATTGATTCATTTATCACTCAATAAGGAAAAATGACCGTAAGTTGTACAATTATTTATAATTTTCATGTTTATTCTGTATTTTTTTACGTTGGTAAATGTATTTCGTAAGGTATCGTAACCTTTCCAAGAAGTAAAGGACTTTATAACCTCAAATTCGCTTTGAATGAACAATGTTTTATACGTACAAATGACATTTATTTGTAGATTTCTTTTCACCTAATGACGCTACTCATTATGTTATTATATTATATTCACTAGGTAGTGTGTATTTTTGCCTTTGTCAGTTTTTTATTAGTCACCTCATTTTCGTGATGTTCATTTACTTATTTTACATTGTTAGTTATCCTAAGACATGATAATTCTCCTACAGACTATTAAAAAAAGGGCAACGAGTGTGCAGCTGGAGTTGTTGGTGGCGTGGCTCACAGAGAGGCCTGCCATGGCTTCCGGTAGGTTCCAGGGCTTGGAGGGACGCCTGCAAAACCTACGAGAATGGCAGAGTTTAGCAGAGGACCTAAACGCTCTCGGCTTTGGAACCTGCAAAACCGGAGAAAAGTGGCAGCAAGTATGTGCATATTATAATAATTCCAAATAATCTATTTCACCAGAATAGTTGTTTGACTAATTATTAAATTGTTTCAGACCTGGAGGGACCTGAGGAGCAACGCGAAGAAGAAGGTGTCGCGGCTTCGAGTGGAGCTGTGCCAAACTGGGGGAGGAGTGAGCAGGGTTCCACCTCTCACCCCACTCGAGTGGAGCTGTACCAGACTGGGGGAGGAGTGAGCAGGGTTCCACCTCTCACCCTACTCGAGTGGAGCTGTACCAGACTGGGGGAGGAGTGAGCAGGGTTCCACCTCTCACCCTACTCGAGTGGAGCTGTACCAGACTGGGGGAGGAGTGAGCAGGATTCCACCTCTCACCCCACTCGATTGGAGCTGTACCAGACTGGGGGAGGAGTGAGCAGGGTTCCACCTCTCACCCTACTCGAGTGGAGCTGTACCAGACTGGGGGAGGAGTGAGCAGGGTTCCACCTCTCACCCTACTCGAGTGGAGCTGTACCAGACTGGGGGAGGAGTGAGCAGGATTCCACCTCTCACCCCACTCGATTGGAGCTGTACCAGACTGGGGGAGGAGTGAGCAGGGTTCCACCTCTCACCCTACTCGAGTGGAGCTGTACCAGACTGGGGGAGGAGTGAGCAGGGTTCCACCTCTCACCCTACTCGAGTGGAGCTGTACCAGACTGGGGGAGGAGTGAGCAGGATTCCACCTCTCACCCCACTCGATTGGAGCTGTACCAGACTGGGGGAGGAGTGAGCAGGGTTCCACCTCTCACCCTACTCGAGTGGAGCTGTACCAGACTGGGGGAGGAGTGAGCAGGGTTCCACCTCTCACCCTACTCGAGTGGAGCTGTACCAGACTGGGGGAGGAGTGAGCAGGATTCCACCTCTCACCCCACTCGATTGGAGCTGTACCAGACTGGGGGAGGAGTGAGCAGGGTTCCACCTCTCACCCCACTCGAGTGGAGCTGTGCTAAACTGGGGGAGGAGTGAGCAGGGTTCCACCTCTCACCCTACTCGAGTGGAGCTGTACCAGACTGGGGGAGGAGTGAGCAGGGTTCCACCTCTCACCCTACTCGAGTGGAGCTGTACCAGACTGGGGGAGGAGTGAGCAGGATTCCACCTCTCACCCCACTCGATTGGAGCTGTACCAGACTGGGGGAGGAGTGAGCAGGGTTCCACCTCTCACCCTACTCGAGTGGAGCTGTACCAGACTGGGGGAGGAGTGAGCAGGGTTCCACCTCTCACCCTACTCGAGTGGAGCTGTACCAGACTGGGGGAGGAGTGAGCAGGATTCCACCTCTCACCCCACTCGATTGGAGCTGTACCAGACTGGGGGAGGAGTGAGCAGGGTTCCACCTCTCACCCTACTCGAGTGGAGCTGTACCAGACTGGGGGAGGAGTGAGCAGGGTTCCACCTCTCACCCTACTCGAGTGGAGCTGTACCAGACTGGGGGAGGAGTGAGCAGGATTCCACCTCTCACCCCACTCGATTGGAGCTGTACCAGACTGGGGGAGGAGTGAGCAGGGTTCCACCTCTCACCCCACTCGAGTGGAGCTGTGCTAAACTGGGGGAGGAGTGAGCAGGGTTCCACCTCTCACCCCACTCGAGGAAAAAATTCTGGCCATTATTGGGCCAGAACTCATTGATGGGGTACCTGGAGAGGAGACTCCTTTCCATTTTGTATGTTTCAGATCATATTCATGCACAGTTATATTTTAATATGGATTGGAAAACTAAATAGGTAGTTTATTACTTTTTACAGATAGAAATTATTCCCAGTGTCGAAATGATAATCCCCGCGACGCCTGAGCCGGAGCCTGTGCCGGAGTCTGAGCCGGAGCCTGGGCCATCTGGCATCAGAAGAAAGGCCTCGCACAACGTTTCTAAACGACTATGTAAGTACTTACACTGAAATATCTTGGGGTGTATAGGAATTATGCTATGAAAAAGAGTAAGAATCGTATGTAACAAATATATTTATAAAAAAATTACATAAATATTTTCACTTTCAGTCAAAAATAGAATGGATGAATTACTTCAGATGGAGCGGGAGAAGATACAAATGAAGCGGGAGAAGATTGAATTTCTCAAAGAAATGAAAGAGATGATGGCTCTGATACTCTCAGATGTTATCAAACGGAAGTGTAAGATATGATTTATTGTATATTAGACATTATAATGGCAATATACTCGTACATATATTAATATTGTCATTTAAAAACAGATGAGACAAAAATTACAACATTAAAATATTATTGCCATTAAAACTCAAATGCCAGAACCAGAGGATGTTATTATTGAAGATGATTTTAGAGAGCTGGTCAGAGATATTTAACTGTGGCGATTGAGAGTCTCAACAAGCTCACGTTGAGTTAGCCGACCTTGCCTGAGGTTATTGTCGTGTCGATCGTTAATATCAAACACTTCTCTACAATCATTTTCAATAATAACATCCTCTGGTTCTGGCATTTGAGCTTCAATGGCAATATTGTGAAGAACAGCGCATGCATTCGTTATCTTCACTGCCATTACTGGGGTATAATGAAGCACACGATGTTTTAAAAGACAGCGCCATCTAGCTTTTACAATCCCAAAACAGCGTTCTATACAATTTCTAACCCTGCATTGCAATTTCGTGTAATGCTCTTCTGGCGATGCCGGCACCGCATTTAAGATGGGGGTCATCATGTATGGCCTAAGCGGAAATGCTGAATCTCCTGAAATATAATAATATTTACTATACATATTTAAACAAATACATTAAAAATAGCCCACTTTATTAAAAACATGAATGAAATTTACCTAAAAGCCAGAAAGCTTCTCGATTATTTGCTTCTTCCAAGTGTGGTTTTATTGCCATCATTTCCCATACATGTGCATCATGTGATGCACCCCCATACCTCGCACATATAGTTATTATTTTTAGGTTTGAGTCGCATATCTACAGGTGAAAAATAGCATGATATATTTTATATTATAGGTGTATCAGCTAGTTTGTCCATATTTAAAAAAAAAAATTATTTATTTACCATGAGAGCATTCATCGAATGGAAACCTTTTCGGTTGAAATATGCCTCTTCGTGGACTTTGGGTTTTATTATTGCTATATGGGTTCCGTCTATGCATCCAATTATACCCGGAAATTGATATTTCTCATAAAACCTGAAACATATATAGAGTTTTATGATTAAAATCGATATAGATACTGAACTATCAATACAGTTTTTATAATTTAGTTGTTTTTATGGTTTCAGGACAACAAGCTGAGAGCTGTGCTTGCAGCACTACTATATATTGGAGACACGACAATGCGACGCCTTATTGAAATATGACTAATTAACAGCCGATTCTGGCACATGTACCATCACTTTTTACCATTTAGTACCCATTGTAGCAAAGGTACTTTTATAACTCTTACTTATTTCCTATCAACCATTTCTAGTTGTACCAACTTATCGCTATAAGTTTTATGATCTACTTTTTTGATCTCGCATCTGAAAAAGTATGTTTCTGATTTTGTTTTATGTATTTAATAAATCAAAACCAAATTTTTTTCTGAAGTCATAAGATTTGTACTTAAATACTTCCCTACTTCATTGTAAACCATAAATTTAGTGTAACATTTTGTTTTATTTCAAAGATGAATAACTGTTGTTTTCTTATAAATCTACAAATATAAAATATTACACCACATATGTAATTTAGTTGTTTTTTGTATTTCTTATTGTTCCTTCCTTCAACCTCGATACAGACATGTTATAAAATTAATATTACTTTAATCGCTAAGACGGACCGTTCTTTGCTTAAATTTCAAAAACAAACTGTTTCATCATGAAATTCAAGTGAAAGAAAGATACAGCATGTGCTAAATGGGTTAGAACCAAAAGGTACCAAGTCAGTGGCGATATTGGTTTCCATTCAAATCTACATGGATGGCATTTTTACAGTTCTTCTATTCTATGACGATAATGATATATTATTTATTTAAATTGGCCTAAGACTACGCTTGTATACCAATATAATTTCCATGTTGATGCATTCATTCCTCATTAGTGGAGACGTTATAGTCTGTCATCTGAATATGCCACAATCCTCGGGTAAACAAGATAAGTAACAATAAAATACAATAGATCAAAACAAACCCTTGTTTGACGGAATTCCTTTCTTGTTGTGTTCCTGGGAATTTGATGTGCCGGTGCATTATATTGTTTAGTGCCGACACAACCTCGTTCAAGTGTCGGCTCACTGTTTGTTGCGACAGGCTCGAGTGAAAATCATTCCCCACAATTTTTTGGTATGACCCTGTCGCAAGAAATGAGAGTGTCGTTAGAACCTTAAAAATAAATAATGTATTATGAGTACGGCAAATACACGGCAATAGAAGATAAGATAGGCAGAAAGAAACAATACAAACTGTATAAATGAAAGAGTACCTAGGTACAGGTAATGGACTAAAGAGAATTATTTTTAATTTCTAATTGTAATTTCCACCGGAAAGTGCTGTTGGGGATTTGCAGATATTGTAAGAAAAAATGATTAATTAAATAATGTTGTATTCACCTTAAGTTCCAAGGGCACTCCGGTTGTTCGCCTACGTACAGGGAGTATCGGCCTCAGTTCCTCACACAGAGTTGTGAAAATGTCCTGCGACAGCCGATAATTCGAAATGAATAATGTTGCAGGAATATTCAATGGATTCGAGAGATCCCTCAACTCACGTCTTCGGACTCCCTCTTCCCGGAGGTCTTCCGCGAGCAAAGCTCTATTAACAAACAGCAGGCGGAGATAACCTCCCATTGTGGCTAATGTAGGTACACAAAAAAAAAATTATTAATAAGATTGAAACAGCCATGTACCTATTGGGCATATAAGATAAAATATTCAGCTAACTACAAGAAACAACTATTTACATCGGTATATATGGTAAAAGATGCATTAAAATTCTATTTTATTCAACATCAAAATTTTCCTTATAAAACTATCCCTTTGCAGCGTTGGACGTTTGCAAAAGTTTCCTTCCAATCTAAATTACGCACAAATTACTTAAATAACCCAAATTAAGAACATAATAATATAATTTGTTTACGTAAATAGTTTTTTCTTGTAGTAATTGTTGAAACGAAGTGTAATTTCCATAATCTGTGCCTAAAGGTGCATCGGTTAGGTATATATTTATCAATTCGGTTGAGGTATTGTTTAATTCGAAATAAAACAAATTACTTACCTTTTAAAACTAGTAAATTCGATTTTATTAACTTCGGAAAATATGTCGTTGGGCGATATAAAGCTCTAAACGGTCCCAAACCAGAGGTAGTTCGACCTATTTTGATAAACCCGACAATCAAGCCTTTGGAGCTATAATGTTTCTAGCTTTCGGAGGTAGAGAGTACCAAAGTTAACAAGAACTGTCAAAATACAAGGAGCGGCGGCAGACGTCGATCTAAAGCGAAACGTTGAGCTGTCACTTTGAGTTGTCGATTAAATTCGGGTTTACGACTTACTAAAGAGTACCAAAATCAGTGAAAACGGGTTTGTCAGTCGTAAACCCGCGGAACGGACGCTTGTGAGAGATACAGAGTCAGCCCCCAGATAGTTTTATAAAACAACAACTTGAGAATTTGCCTGCATCCTAACTATTTCTCACAGATTGAATTGGTAGATAACAATTCAAAAATATTTTTTACATGTAAATAGGGAAAAAGTATATATAAAATTAATTTGTGTATAGACCAGTGTTTCCCACGGTGGGGCGTATACCCGACTGGTGGGGCATAACGCTTCAGAGATGAGACAGGTTGGCATTCCACATATGAAGGGGAATACTCGTCAGTCATGCAAAAAAATGTCTTAGATGTGCGAAATTGAAATATACGCAAAATATTACTAAAAATATAATGAAACCCGTTACAATTTCGTTAAGTATCTAAAAAGACAGAAACTGTGCACGATGTAGACAATATACTGCTTAATTGTTTAATACACAATGAACTATGCACAATAATACACAATGTATAGGCATACATGACCAATTATGAACCTAAATATAATATTTTGCAAAATATGTATGTATTAATGTAACCCATTTGATCTATATTAAAATAATAAAAAAAATAAGTATAGCGAGGAAATATATAATTGGTTTCTCAGTAAAGTAAATTTCACATGAATCAAACAACCAAGTAACTGTTAATTTTCCTAAAGTAAAATATATAATTACAAAAAGAATATGAAACATGATTTTTTCTAAGCATGAGTGCGTTTTGTAAAAATAAGCTGGATATCCGTGAACATGAATGATCGCAGTAAGAACATGAGAATGGGTTTTACTTACTATGAGTTCGAATGTATCTTCTTAAGCTTGACTTTTGTGAACATGAATAGTGGCACTATGAAAATGAGAATGGTTTATCCTAAATATGAGTGAACAAAGCCTAGCATGCATGGAAAATTCGGATATGCCGACTTACCCTTTACTATTCTTCCACGGTTTTCTATCCTTTGCACTGGTTCATACACAAATCAATAAATTTCACCACAATGCGCGAGCTCACGATGGCTTTTAAGTTTCGACACGGTCGATAAAGGGGGCTCCGTAATCAAACGTTGTTGACAGGACGATTTTTTCAACTCAACTAAAGTTCAACTAAGTCGGCATAGGAGAGATAGGAGTTGGGTCGATGGAAAACAATAATTTCATAAAGGAGATCAAAAGGAAAGGTGTAGGTAGCACGATGCTAGGTGCCAACA
This sequence comes from Hesperophylax consimilis, assembly GCF_061612785.1. NCBI lineage: Eukaryota > Metazoa > Arthropoda > Insecta > Trichoptera > Limnephilidae > Hesperophylax > Hesperophylax consimilis. The sequence continues at coordinate 14,613,207 of NC_142852.1, forward strand.
GTAAGCTTTATTTACAATGTTTTTAATGTGCGCATTGAAATGAAGTTTGGAATCAAAAGTACGCCAAGATCTTTTATTTTTGTTTTCATTGCAAAACGCTTCAAACCATACTAAGTCTCGTTGGATGAGCAGACAATCATTTAAATTCCTGACAATGGCAAATATTTTTACGTCATCGGCGTACAAGAGAAATAAACAATACGTGAAACATTCAGTAACAGTATTAATTAACTAACTAACTAACCATCACGCCGTTTCCCCGCAGGGGTAGGCAGAGAGGACGGACCGCCAAATTCGGTCTTGGCACACACTTCTTGCCTCATTCACATTCATACATCATCTCATACATACTATTCTATTATTCTGACTCTTGACATGGCCCGACTCGAGTATCTGATTCACTTGATCGTGCCATGTCTTCCTCGGGCGTCCCCGACTTCTGCTACCATTCGCATTTGCATCATATATCCTCCTTACACTCCTATCTTCGCTCATTCGCTCTACATGCCCAAACCATCTAAGCGTCCCTTTCTTAATCTTACTCATTACGCTTACATCAGCCTTGCACTCTTTGCGGATCTCCACATTCCTCACACGATCAAACATGGTTTTACCACACATACGCCCAGAGGCGGATTTGCAGTCTTGGCCGCCCTAGGCCCCAGACCATGTAGCCGCCCCTTTCTCAGTACGCATCATATTGACCAGGAGTGTCCAAACTTTTCAGTAAGTTCCTAGGGTCAAAACCGTTTTAATTTTCCTGCCATTATCATTCATGGTTCATGGGGTGAGATTTGTCCAGGTCTTGGCGGCGGATACGTCTGCCCACCTGCTGCGTGGCGGGCCGGATCGAGAGAGACTGAGTGAGGGAGGCCTTTTGACTTTTCCAGTCGGACTATTTTGACCCATCGCCTTGCACCGCAGTTGGAGGGATGTATTCATACGTATGTCACTCCTGGACACAACGTGTGGTGAACTTATGTCTGTCGGTATGAAAGAGACAGGCATATCTGAGTGAGACAGCATGACCAAGACGTATAAAAAGGCGTGTCTGTTGTAACTCGTCCTCTCTTTTCAATAACATCTCTACTACTGTCCATTGTATAAATACTTAAAGCAACCTAAATTAAACCAAATAGTATGGAATACCCAAACGTATTTTATTAACAAATTATCAGAGTGATCGGCACGGCAGATCACCACAGTTGGCGTAGCCGATAAAGGAAGCTGAACAGCCGTTAAATTCTTCCTGGAGGAAGAACCACAGTAGGCGCAGCTGAAAGAACCATAGTTTGGTTATAATCCCACCGAGCACCGCGGAAGGGTTTATTGTTGCCGAAAAAAAAAATAATAATTTGAGGGCAGCTTCACAGACAGTATCGGACATTGAAGGAGCATCAAGGCAAGGAACTGGCAAGGAGATTCAAGGCGCTGAGCTCAAGGAATCAGCAGCCGAGAAACCGGAGGATAAACGGATCCAGGCAGCTTGTACCGGGACCCGACACGCGAAGGCGTGGCGGTGGTGACCGGACAAGAAGGACGACCAGGAATCCGGACGGAGCCAGAAGACGGTCGGACGCAGAAGGGCGGCGATCGGCGGCAGCATCAATCATCAGATTCGTGAGTTGAGTGCTGTTTGTTGTTTTTTCTGATTATTAGTAATCTGTGTGGAAATGGAGGGAGTGGGTTTACCCAGGTTTTGTCACCTTAGGGACGGGCTGGAGACGTTCGTGCTACAGTTTGAGCAGTTGATCCTCGTCAATGATGACAAATTTAAATCCGAGGATAAAAAGAGAGCGGTTTTAATATCCCACCTACACACAGACACGATTAATCTACTGATGGATTTATGTTTTCCAAAAAAAATAACAGAATTATCGGTTGAAAATATATTTTTGTTATTAGGAAACCACATTGGTGTTTCAAAGAATGTGTTTAAGGAACGTGGAAATTTTTTTGCGGCGAAACAAAAAGTTGGAGAATCTATAAATGATTATATAGCTAGGTAACGTTGTCTAACAAGATTCTGCAAATTTGAAAGCAGACTGGAAGAAAACTTTAAAGATATTTTTGTGACTGGTTTATTAGAAGGTCGTATTAAAGAAAAAATGTTTTTAGATGCAGAGAAGCTGACTTTAAAAAGTACATTAGAGTGCGCATCGGGAATGGATTCATTTCATAAAAATATTACGTGTATTAAATCCGAGAGTGTCGGGCTTATTTCTAGAAGTAAACAAAATTTTAGTAGTAGTGCAGGTAGGAATTATTCTATTTCACCGGCGCGGGCGAAAGACAAAAATGTTACAATTCTAAGAGAGAAATCAGTAGAACGTATACAACAGTTGAAGTGCAGATATTATAATTTAAATAATCATGATTCCAGTAATTGTAGATTAAAAAACGTGACGTTTTTTAATTGCAAAAACAAGGGACATTTTAGTAAAAATTGTCGCGAAAAAAAACGGGAGGAAGTTTCATCTGTGTTTGTGAATTCAAGTGAAATAAATTCAAGGTTAACAAGAAATACCGATCCCATTTATTTGTCGTTAAAAGTTAATAACGGTATCATCATAAAAGGATTATTTGACACGGGTGCAGGAATATCGATCCTATCGGATAAAGATTATTGGGAACACTTTAAAGATGTACAATTAAAGCCGAAGAATTTAACCCTGAAGGGTTACAATAATTGTAAGTTACAGTTACTTGGATGTTTAATTTTGTCAATTGATTTCAATGGGATAAATAAAGTAATGGAATTTTGTGTTGTAAAGGATGGTTCAACAACTGTGCTGGGTAGAGACTTCGTAAAAGAATTTAACATTGGTTTTACGGGTTTCGAGACGGTTTCTTCACAGTTGAAAAGTGAAATACTCACGCATAATATTCAAGACGCAAACAATAATAGTGTCGATACGTTAGTGCGTAAATATCCGGAGGTATTTTCTAGTAAACTAGGTAGATTCAATAAATTTAAAGTTCATTTAAAATTGAAAGAAAATGCAGAACCAAAATTCTGCAATCCGAGAAGTATTCCTTTCGCTTACTTCAAATAATTCTTAACACTTCTCAGATTGCAGAATTTTGGTGAAAAAAAAGGAATTCCTGTTTAAACTTGTAATAGATTACAACGTTATGGTGTAACTCTCTCATCTTTCAATTATAAAGTTCAATACGTAAAATCAACATCAAATTGTTCGGATTACTTATCACGCGTACCTGTAGGAGATCCCGTTGAGGAGAATAAAAACTACGATTCAAGAATTTTGTGTTTATTCAAAAATAATAGCGAGATGCCAATAGATGTTAAGGAAGTTAAAGCAGAATCTAATACCGATAAATTATTATTAGAGATAAAAAAATATCTTAGAACAGGGTGGCCAAATAAAGTCAATAAGGATGATTGCAAATGGATTTATTGGATAAAAAGGAACGATTTATCAATAATTGATGATTGTATTTTCTGGAACCATAGGTTAGTAATTCCAATAAGTTTAAGGGATAAGATATTAATCTTATTGCATAGATCTCATCTAGGGATTGCCAAGATGAAAGGGCTAGCTAGAGGCTATTTTTGGTGGCCGGGGATAGACAGTCAAATTGAATTTTTAGTTAGAGAGTGTGGAAGTTGCGCGGAAATTCAATCATCACAACCTAAGAGTGAGTTAACTCCATGGCCGATAACGGATGAAATTTGGAGTAGGGTTCATATAGATTACGTAGACCTATCGGAAATAAATATTTTTTGGTAATCATAGATTCAACCTCAAAATAGTTGGATTGCGTGGAAGTAAATTCACCTAACTCAGATAATACCATTAAAATCTTAAAGAAATTATTCAGTTATTTCGGTAGTGTACAAACCTTAGTTTCTGATAATGGAGCAGCATTCATGTCAGCAGAATTTAAACAGTTTTGTGAGTTAAATGGCATTAAACATTTAACAACACCTATAAATCATCCTCAATCTAATGGGTTTGCAGAGAATGCAGTCAAAACGTGTAAAAAATTTTTAAAGAAAATATGTTAGAAAAAAAATTTCAGTCAGGTTATAATGAGAAGTTTGAATGTTTTCTCATAGATTATAGGAATGCACCACACTGTACAACAGGGTTAGAGCCAGCAGTTGTAATGTTTGGTAGAAGGTTAAGGTCAAATTTGAATAATTTTATACCTAGAGGGGGGAAGGTAAAGGAAAATGTGATTGATAAAGATACCAGAATGAGAATGTAAAAATGTCAGGAAAATCAGAAATTCTATTATAAAAGGAATTACAAAGTATCTACGAATTTCAAGATTAATCAGAAAGTTATGGTTAGGGATTTTAGAGACCAAAACAATGATAAGTGGGTACCAGGGAAAGTACATAAACCTTTGGGAAATAAACTATATTTAATTGAGGTTAAATTGAATGATAAAATCATGTATTGTAAAAGACATTTTGATCAGTTGTCAAAACTGTGTGTATCATGGGAAAAGAAGCCTAGTATTAGAGTCTGAGACGAGGAGGCTATCGTTCGATGAGTTCGATGTCTCCGACTTTGTTTCGGATGACAATCTAACGGGTGACCCTCTTTTTCCTTCCAGCTCCAGTGAACCCGGGGCGTCAACGTCGGGGAACTGGAAGGAGCGCCTTCGACCAAGGACAGAGAAATCATAATAAGCAGCAGTCAACTCCCGAATCAACATGATTATAAATAAAAAAAGAAAATGTTGTAAAATAATAACTAAATATGTGTATGTATGTTTTATAATTATTATTAAGATAATCATGTTGTGTTACTGTCTGCTGATTTAAGTGTGGAGGGATGTGGTGAACGTATGTCTGTCGGTATGAAAGAGACAGGAATATCTGAGTGAGACAGCATGACCGAGACGTATAAAAAGGCGTGTCTGTTGTAACTCGTCCTCTCTTTTCAATAACATCTCTACTACTGTCCATTGTATAAATACTTAAAGCAACCTAAATTAAACCAAATAGTATGGAATACCCAAATGTATTTTATTAATAAATTATCTGAGTGATCGGCACGGCAGATAACCACACTAATCCCCAGATTCCTACCCACCCCTCATACATTTTCCTTTTCAAAACTTCCTATCCTTACCTTCCTTAAAAAGACCCTCCACACAGCATCACCTAAGATGACATAGGTCGTGAGGGAAAATATTTTCCTCAAAGCCTCCTGTGTGGAATTAATGTAAAAAAATACGCTTGCTAAATTCGCTAGTTCATTTACTGTATAAATGTCGATTGTCGCAGGCCGGATTGATGACATTGGCGGGCCGTTGTTTGGAGACCCCTGATAAAGACTATAGACTACATAATGAATTTACTTTATTGACAACTTTTAGCTATTATGCATAACAATACATAACGCGGTTCAGTCACTAGCGCAACTGAATCACGGTAGTGATTGGAAATACGCGAGCGGGCGAGCGACGGAGCATGATAGGTGTGGCGAGGGCGGCTGCGGGACGTGGGGGCGCGCTGTGTGCTGTGTGTGAACACGCTCTTGCATATCGCTATTTCGTACGTAGAATATTTAGGTACTTAGGAAGTAATTTCTTGTTATCATCTGTGACTTTTATGTCACGATTGGCCGCCCCTAATATCTGGCCGCCCTAGGCCCTGGCCTACATAGGCCTAAGGGCAAATCCGCCTCTGCATACGCCTCAGGGATCTCATTTCAACAGCATTCAATCTACTTTCATCCTTTCTTTGCCAGTTTCCATCACAACTCAAAATAGGAACTATTACACCAATCTTTAAATCGGGAAATCGTACAAATATCAATAACTACAGACCAATCATATTTTTGAACACATTATCTAAAATCTTAGAAATAACAGTCAAAACTCAACTCGTCGATTACCTAGAATCAAATAAACTATTATCACCAAAACAATTTGGTTTCAGAAAAAATCTAGGAACATCCAACGCCATAGCCTTAGTAATTGAATATATTAAAAATTCTTTAGATTCACATAAAAAATGCATTGGAGTATTTCTCGACCTTTCTAAAGCCTTCGATACAATAAATCACTCACATCTTTTTGAAAAACTAGAGAACATAGGGATCACTGACAATGAACTGATATTCTTTAAAAGCTACATGGGAAATAGAAAGCAAACTGTGAAACTTAACAACATAACCAGTGAGTGTATTGATGTCAAATTCGGGGTGCCTCATGGAAGTATTCTGGGTCCGATTCTGTTCCTAATTTATATGAACTGCGACACAAAAATGTGACGGAGAAATCATCAGTTTTGCAGATGATACTGTTCTCCTTATAAATGGGAATAATTGGACAGAAACATTAAAGAAAGCAGAAGACACACTAAACAGGATTAAAAAATGGCAAGACTACCATTCACTTCACTAAATTCTAATAAAACCAAATTCATCACTTTCAAAATAAAAAAATACAAAAAACTCTGAAGAAAACCTTAACTTGAAAATTCATAGCCCGCATCACTTAAATGAGCATTTTAATTGTCCATCATTAGAAAACGTTGACCATGTAACGTATCTGGGTCTAAAAATAGATGGAAATTTAAAATGGAACAATCACATTAGCTATTTAGATAGTAAAATTAAAAAACCAAGTTATTTTTTCAAAACTATCAGGAATGTGCTCATTAAAAAAGACTTAATCAAAATCTACATGGCTCTCTGCCAATCACTGTTAGAATACGGTATTATCGGATGGGGCAGTGCAAATAAAAATATACTAAATCTACTAATTAAAACACAAAAAGCCATAATGAAAATTATACTGAAAGTTCCTGTAAGAACTAGCACTGACGAATTCTTCACCAATCTTAACATCATGTCAAACAACTATATTCTAAAACTATACTCATTTACATTCATAAGTACAAAACCCAAGAAATAACAACAAACACGTACAATAGAAACACTAGATCTCATGGTCAAAAACTTATCCAACAAATAACTACGTACACAACTTTTGGGCAAAAAAGCTTCTTATATCATAGTATTAAACTCTACAATAAAATACCACTCTAACTCAAAAACCTCAACATTATAACATTTAAATCACAAATAAAAAGCTGGATACTTAATATAGGGAGATCTGAAATAGAAAATTTACTAATAAAAAACACAGGCTAAAACAGAATCAACTGAACTATACCAAAAAACACTATCTTACTTATTTTAAAATGAAAAAAAAAATATATATACTGCATGATGTATGTTCATAATTAAATTCATATATAACTTTGTAGTAATATTAACTTTCTTATAATTTAAATATACATAATATGTAAATGAAATCCTCAGCACGGGAGATCCCAGTGATGATATCATTATATCTATTTGTTAAAAAATATAAGATAATAAAGCACTTATTATTATTATTATTATTATATAAAAGAAACTCTCTGGTGAAACATATTATGTCTATTACTAGAATTTATTCTGTAAATTGTTTTCGTGAAGGTGAATATTAACGCAAGGATCAAGAAAAGTGTCCATTCAAACAGTTTTTTCAAGAAAATGCATAATTGCATATGATAAAAAATTAGGTGAGTGCGCACGTGTTTTTACAAATCTTTCTTATGAGAACATGAATAATTGCAGCCAAAAAACGAAAAAGTTTTTTCTCAGCTGTAAGTCAGCAAGTTTCTCTTCAAGGTACACTATTGATAACGTGAATAGTTGCACTCAGAACAAGAAAAAGAGGTTTCTATCCGGTGTGAGTCAGCATGTGGCTTGTTAGGTGGCTCTTTTGATAACATGCATAGTTGCACCCTGAACATGAAAAAGGTTTTTCTCCACTGTGAGTCAGCATGTGCCTCCTCAGCTGACCCTTTTGACAACACGCATAGCTGCACACGGAACATGAAAAAAGTGGGTGTGTCAAGCCTACGCAAGACAGAAGTGAAACTTCTTTTGTTAAACCGTATGAACCACAATCAATTACGTATTTCACTCGTATTACACTCACGACGCAGTATACTAACCAAGCAGCTGATGCTTGGCGTGGCGCAGTTCGCTGGTGTCTGAGAGAGAGGAAAGAAGAGAAGAGAGAGAACGTTCGTGAGCGGCTCCCCCACCTCAACAAGCGCATATGGTGAGAGAGGGACAGTGAACGGTGAGCGGTGGTGGGGGTACCCGCATTTTCGTGTCGATCCTGACTCGGTTTTACTCCGTCCATCGAAAATCCATTACGCGCCTAAAGAAGTTTCACTTCAAAAAGGTTTTTCTGCACTGTGAGTCAGTATGTGGTTCGTTAGGTGGCTCTTTTGATAACATGCATAGTTGCACACTGAACATGAAAAAGGTTTTTTTCCACTGTGAGTCAGCATGTGCCTCTTCAGCTGACCCTTCTGACAACACGCATAGCTGCACACGGAACATGAAAAAGGTTTTTCTCCACTGTGAATACTGTGATTCAGCATGTGGTTCGTTAGGTCTCTCTTTTGATAACATGCATAGTTGCACACGGAACATTTAAAAGGTTTTTTTCCACTATGAGTCAGCATGTGGCTATTCAGTTGACCCTTCTGATTACACGCATAGTTGCAAGCGGAACATGAAAAAGGTTTTTCTCCACTGTGAGTCAGCATATGGCTCTTCAGATAATCCTTTCGATGACATGCATAGTTGCACCTGGAACATGAAAAAGGTTTTTCGCCACTGTGAGTCAGCATGTGCCTCTTCAGGTGACTCTTCTGACAACACGCATAGCTGCACACGGAACATGAAAAAGGTTTGTCTCCACTGTGAGTCAGCATGTGTCCGTTGAGATTGCTTTTTTGATAACATGCATAGTTGCATAAGGAACATGTAAAAGGTTTTTTTCCACTGTGAGTCAGCATGTGTCTCTTTAAATTTCGCTTATGAGCATTTGAATAGTTGCACTTGGAACAAGAAAAAGGTTTTTCTCTTACATGGGAGCTTTCGTTAATTGCAAAATTTGACTTGGGAGAGAAGCAGTAGTTGCGATGGGGAGGAGTGTATCCTTTTCCCACAAAATGCATCTGAAGATCTGTCGACAAATTTGAAAAATAACATCGACGAAAATGACTCGGTTAAACTTAGATTAAATAAGCGAAGTAAGTTTCTAGAAACGTTAAAAAACGTAGGAGAGGCCGAATTGTTCAAGTTTACAAAAATTGGTTTTACCTGCTGCCTTGGTAATTCTTCCAAAGCGTCCTAAGCATTCCTCTTTAACATCCAGCAGGTCTATGTCAATTTTCATATAAGTAAGCCCCGCTTCAACTTGTCGGGGTCCAAGATCCGCGTTTATGGTAACTGTCTCCACATTTATGCTCCCTGGAATTAAAAAGGACAATAAATAGAATGAATTTTTGCATGACCAGCCCCAAACCAAACGGCACCTGGTGCGAGTTTAATTTTGGCTGCTCTAACAGTCTAAATTAGTACGCGCCAAGGCAGGATATCACTGTAATCGATTAAATGATGATTTGTGTTTTTTTGTAAGGCGGTATTTATCAAAAGTAATATAAAGGGCCATGTGTTAGGTTAAATATTCGACGCCCGGAGCAAACTGTTCCAATTTTACCCACATGGGGGCAGCCCTGTATCTTCGTACCGTTGATATAAAACGAAACATTTTTTTAATTGAAAAAAAAAAGCTATTTTTTTACGAATAAAGATACCATTGATCAACAATGTAGAAATTGGGATTTGGATGGAAGTTTTAAAGGTCAATATCAGATAAAAATGACCTTAGACGTCTGCTTGAGGGAACTTCTTCATAAATAAAATCCCTGCTCTAGGGCATCATAAGTAGAGAGTTTTAAGTCAATGGGAAAGTGTTTTCTGAATCAATATTTATGAATTTGTAGCGATCGATAGTGCTAGAGTATTCGAGAAAGCCGACCGGCTTAAAACGCATGGGCTGAGAATATTCGAGACATTTAATGCAACAAATTTCATCGCGTAATGTAAATAGGTACCAGCTACATGTCTAAGCGACGTCCAAGCGAACTACGTACGACAATACTTTGTGAGTTGAACTATGAACATTTCGCGCATTCGCTAAAAGGTTCTAGCCTATTGCCTAGGCATAATTACAGCGCCATCGAAACTACCAGAAGAATCTCGCTGAAGCGAGGGACCCGTAGTTTACCAGCGGTCTCGCGTATTTACTACCGCCGCCGGCTGGACTATATAAGTAGGCCCAACGCAGCGAGTAGTCAGTCATTTTTAACCAGTCAGCCAACGTATTACGCCGCGTTTGTAACCTTAAACTAATTATTCACCCGCATTCCGCGCCAAAATAATATAGTGCCTCCTCGTATTAATCCCGTAAAACAAACGCGTTATTGTGTGTAGTAATTACTATTTGTGCATTCTTAAATAAACGCTCAAACTGGATAAATCGAGACGTTTATTTAGTACACCAAGTTGACCAAAAATTTTGAACGTATAAAAAATACGTATTATTTACTTCATTAAAATAAGCTGAAAATCGAGGAGTCGACAACTTATTGTAAATAATATAATACATTTAAAAGAGTGCTGTATTTTGATGGTTTCCGGCAAGGACACATTTTAAGGTATATACTATATACACCACATGAATTACAAGACAGGATGTTGTGAAAAAGTATTTGTCCTGTTTGCACGACATTTTAAATCAGAGATGGATTCCGGACATCCGAATTTAAGGTTCTATATTTTACACGTATGCAATGCAACTAACTGTTTGTTTGAGTACTCTCCGCATATTGCAAGCATTCCTTCGTAACAGCTGGAAGGTCGAAATCTAAATCTGAAAATGCAATTTCACCTCCACCTTCTTCCTGGAGCCCTGGTTCCGTCTTGATGGATATAGTATCTGGCTTCTGTAGATCCATGGTCTGCTTTGGTAGAGTTTAGTTATTTGTTTAACCCCAAACAAATATATCTGAAACATTACAAAGTTGTGACGGAATTCGAATATAAATCAGTTTTTTAAATTTGGCCTCTCAAGTCGTAGCAAAAATACACATTAGAAAACCTTGAAGTTTTGACAAAGGTTGAGAGAGACGTCGTTTATCTTGGGTAAATTCTTTATTTATTTACTGTTATGTCTACCGCCATTCCATTGTAATTCTAATCTAATAATAGGTAGATGTCAAATTGACAGTTTGGGTGAAATGCAGATTACGCCAAACTCTGGGAATTGAATAAAAATGCACTTTCTAGGTGAGAAAAGTGTGTAGAAACTCATTAAAAAAAGAATTAAGGCGCGGAAGAATAAATTGAGGGAGATACAGCCGATCGAAGTTTAATAAAATTGCACTTCGCGATCTGAGGGTAAAATTCAGAGTCACTCAAATAACCGAAATTGAACTTGATTTAGACTACCTAATTTAGGGCTGGGGAATCCGAATCTGAAAGAATTAGGTGGGGGTCGGCACTATTAACTGAGTTATAGGGTTTTGAAATTTCGTACGCGATACATAGAAACCATGTTTTATTTATCAACAATCAACTATGACTTAAGAAAATCAAATAAATAACTATTTTCATACTTTTGAAATTTCAGTAGTGCCAACCAAAAAAAGAAAAGTGTTGCCATATAATAATAATATTTTTTTACAAAATAATAATAATAAAATATAAAATATAATATCTTTATTCAATAAATTTGCAACTATGAACATGTAAGTATCTAGAATACATAAAAAATTACAAAAAGTTGAGGGTTCTTATTATAATGTAAATAATAGAAATGTTAATGTTTATCATAGCCCGCCTCACTAGGCTTAGCCTGTGTTGAGGCAGCTATCTACCAAGTTTATTTATAGTACTATAACGTACCTACAAATATATAAAAATACGAACACTCAATAGTTAGGTAGCATCAATATCAATACATCATTTACCAAGTTCGTTTATAGTCGTAATAATATACCTACAATTATATGAAAATGCATACAATAATTAGGTTACATCAAAAACTGCGAATTTGGATGAGTGCGCCGGTAAAGGCCCTTTCATTACTTTTGATCCAAATTTTTACGCTATCCTTGAAATTTTTTTGTGAATGACATGTTTTAATTTTATCAGGAAGAATGTTGTAAATTCTTGTCGCAAGATATCTAAAATTCCGTTGACCAAAAGTAGTGTGCGTTACAGGAATTTGAAGTAAGTCTTTGTTATTGCTTCGAGTACAGCGAGTATGAGATCTTTTTTCATAGTATGTATGTATATTTGTGTATAGGTGAGTGAGTATTGTTTTTGCGTATGTCTGCCGAACATCAAACACATTCAAAATTTTAAAGATTAAGTTCGAGTCAGTTATTAGAGGAAGCCTAAGAATTATTTTTATAATAGTTTTCTGTGCCTTTATGATTGGGTCTAGTGCAGATGAAGTTCCACCTCCCCACGCTATGATACCATACTCAATAATAGATTGACAGAGTGCAAAATAAACCATTTTCAAGTATTGTGAGTTGAGGAAGTTTCGTATCGTTCTGAAGAAGTGCATGGTTTTTCTTATCTTGGTTGCAATTATTTGAGTGTGAAGATTCCATTTGAGGTATGGATCAATGGTGAGGCCGAGTTACTTCATCTGAGCAGTGCGCTCAATGTAGGGACACTGACAACATTCTTCAGAATTCAAACATGTGTGTATTCTAATAGAGGCATCGTCACGAGGTTGACCTGTAATATTAATGCTTGATGTGATGTACTTGGTTTTCTCGGCATTCAATGTGAGCGAATTTGTATCCAACCACTTTTTTACAATGCTTATGTCCATTTCAGCTTTTTTGTAGACAGTTGGCCAAGTGTCAGCTTCAAACAGAAGAACAGTGTCATCGGCAAAACTAACAATTTTCCCCTGAATATTAATATTACATAGGTCGTTAATATACACCAGGAACAAAATCGGTCCCAATATGCTTCCTTGTGGTATACCATAATTAGTTGAGCAGGTGTTGCTTAGTATGTTATTTATTTTAACCTGTTGCTTACGTCCATTAAGGTAGCTTTTAAAGAATTTAAGTTCGTTGTCCGCAATACCGATTTTTTCAAGTTTATTTGTTAATTTACTGTGCGATATTGTATCAAAGGCTTTAGAAAGGTCTAAGAAGATTGAGATACATTTTTAAGGTTTTTAACAATGAAATCAGTGACAGCAGCAATAGCGTCTGAGGTACTCTTGTTTTCTTGAAACCCGTATTGATTTTCTGAGATCAGTTTATGGCTCACGAGAAATTTTACCAATTGTGCATTGATAACCTTTTCAAATACTTTAGATAGGCTAGTTAGTAGAGTTATTGGTCTGTAGTTGTTTATGTCTGTCTTGTTACCTGTTTTATGTATAGGAATAACAATACCTTGTTTCAGGTTTGAGGGGAAGTGGCCCTGTGTGATACTAGAGTTTATTAAGTGTTCTAGGGGCAATACAATTTCCGTAGACAGCGTTTTTAAAATCTTGGTTGATAACCCATCAACTCCGGTACTGGACGTGTTTTTTAGGGAATTAATTATTTTTAGAATCTCTTGCCCAGACACTGTTTGAAAGTTAAATATTCTTTGAGAAAATTGGAGTCCTGATTCAGTAGGTTGAACATTCCCACAATTTGGTAGACGAGAAGCAAGATGTGACCCAATATTAATAAAAAAATTATTGATGCGATCCGCAACGAGCTTTGGGTTTTTTGAGGTGTCAATAATTTCTCCATCAATGCAGAGTTTACTTATGTCCTGTTTGTCTTTGGTGTTTTGTGTATTTGTGGCTTCTCTTAAAATTTGCCATATTTTTTGGGATCGTTGTTGCTTTCTTTGATTTTGCCTCCGTAATAGATTTCTTTTGCCTTTCTAATTACGTCACCGCACGTATTTCTGTATCTTTTGTAGATGTTTATTGCTATTAAGTCATATGGATTTTCTTTCACTTTTTTGTGTAGTGCGTTTCTTCTACGAATGCAGTTGATGATTGAATAGTTTATCCATGATTTCAAGGGTTTAATTTTGTTTGGAATGTTTTTTGTCAGAGTTGTGGTATTATTAATTAATTCGTTTTTCAAAAAGTCCACAAAATATCTCCGAGCATCATCTATGTTTTTTACTTGGAAGAGTTCTTGCCAAGATTTATTTTTAATTATGTTTTTTAAATTTTCAAAATTAATGTTATTGTAAACGATTGACTGATCTCTTCTATTTTTAGTGATTTTAGATTGCAATGAAAAAATAGTTGTGTAATGGTCTGTAATTGTCGATTTGTAAACGATGCTTTTATTTTGTTTATTAGTTTTGACCATTATGTGATCAATGCATGATGTTGAGTCATTAACAATTCTTGTTGGTGTATTGATGGTACTAATTAATCCATGGAACTCTAACATGTTAAGGTAGTCGTGACATTGGTGGTGTGGATTTTTTGGGAGTATGTTGATATTCAAATCTCCCATAATTATAAGGTTTTTAACATATGAAAGATTAGAGATTATGCTATTGAGACTATTAAGAAAAGGTGTAATATTACGGATCGATGGAGAGCGGTATATAGCTAGAATGCATGTATCATTATTGAACATTATTTTCATACAGCACGCGTCGATGATGTTTATTTCGGTAACAATGGAGTTTAGATCATTTTTTGTGTATACCACAATCCCATCGTTCTGTCCGTTGTGTATTGTCGAATTGAAAGAAGAGTAGTAATTTATAAATTTTGGAGTGTAAGTATTTTTCAACCAACATTCTGTAAGAATGATTACATCAAAGTCTATATTTAGGTGGCTAAGCTGTATCTGGAGTTCATTAAAGTTTTTATTTATCGACCTAATATTTTGATGCATAATAGTAGTGTTTTCTGGAAAGGATATCAGATATTTACACAATTTATCATCTGATGTTGTATACAAATTGTCTTGATCACTTAGTTCTTCATACATGTTATTTATAGTAGTAGCCATATTATAATTTAAATTACAGAAAAAAAACAGTTTATTTCCTTTGAGTGAGAGCTCCATTAATCCGCAGCCATCACTGGGGATTTCAACCTTTGATTGAAAGTAGAGAGGTGAATAATTATTGTTGACAGTAAGAAATTAAGATTAAAATATGACTCTCCCATGTGAGGGGAATCGACCCAGTGAATGACGAGATAGGGAGGGGCTCTCAGCCAAAAAACTAATCAATTTTTTTAAGATCATCGGAATGTTTGATGTAATGTACTAATCTATCGCCTTCATTTTTTTTAACCATTATTTTGCAGTCTTTGTACCACACGTATCTGAAACCCCTTTCTTTTACCTTTGTCTTAGCCCTCCACAGGAGATCTTTGAAGTAGGGACCGAGGATTTCACTGATAAAAATCTTCTGGAATCCGTTTCCTTGCGTTGCGACTGGGTTGAGTAGCTTCTTGTTCCGAATAATCTGCCGTCTTTTTTGGGGGTTACTAAATCTGACTTGTAATTTAGGAGGGACTCCTGGTCGTCGGTCCGGAATTATCTGGATGTCGAGAATATCGTCGCTTTTTAATTCGACACCTGTTACTGCAGCCACCCGTTTGATTGATTCCGCGGGCTGCTCTCCCTCTTTTTCTGGAATCCCGGCAAATTCTAGGCTGTCTTCGCAAGTTGTTTGATCCACTTCTGCCAATCTGACTTCAAGGCTTTTGATTTTTCCATCTTTCTCCGCTAGTTCCTTTCTCAAGGTTTCTACTTCCGAAACCAACTTAATGATGGTCTCCATCTTTAGATGGATGTCATCATATTGACGACTGATGAAATCTCTAGTGTTTCTGCTTTCTTGATTTTCATCATCAATTTTTTTTATTATTGCTTGTTTAAAAACTTCTAATTTTTTTTCCATCTTCAGCTCCATTTTCTCCAGCAGGATGTCAATATTTATCGCGTGTGGCTCCGGTGTAGGGCTAGTCGCGGTTGTTTGCCCTTTGCTTCTCAGATTTTTTTCCATTTCGAAAATAAGTTTTGTATGAAAGGTCGAACACTGCCTATTTTACCCTTTTGGTTGACACTTGATTCACTTGGAAATGTTATAATTTTGCTATATATTTTTTTTTTCGTTTTAAATCTGTCAGTTAAATTATTCACTGGTGGGAAACTAACACTGATTTGAAGTATATTCTAATCAGATTTAATGTTTGTACTATGCGTTTTTATTATAGCAAAATATTAACTATTAGCATCGGGAGCAAAAAAAGTTAATAAAAATAAAAGTTTATAAATATAAAAAATTATTGCCGGCCTGCGGTTCGAACTGAGATGCCAGAGCTATTCGCTTGAATTGGGCATCAACGACGCATTAACCCACTAGACCACGGCCCTAGTATGCAGTATCGTGAATTTTACTATTATATATTGAAGTAACGGTTCACGTAGGCACAACGCAGCGTAATATTTATTGTCTTTATTGACACACTTGAATTCTTTATGCCTTTGTAATTTTAATTTTTTTATTACAAACACCGAAACTATATTGTTCACTTTTAATCACTTTATTTGATTCACTCTTCCTTCAGTCTATAAACACGTCAGCGTTTGTATCTTTGAACGAGTTAAACTGTGAACTTTCGCATGTTGTTTTATAAAAAAAAAATTAAAACACTATTATGATACTTCCAGGTGGAAAATATGAAGAGTAAAATACACCGCAGATAGCGCGCGCAAAACTACGCAAAACTGCACTGATTGTAGAGATGTAATTCACTTTTTTATCATATTTTTAGTTTGATTATTGTAGAGGCAAACCAAATACGTTTGACGTTTGAGTACTAGGTGTTTGAGTTATTGAAATAGGTTAGGTTTTTAGTTTGGGTTAGAGTAAGCAGAAGAACATGGGAAAAAGGTATTAGAATTAAATCACAAACCAGTCTATACAAACCTAGCGTAGCCCACAAACTACTTGAAAACTGGGATATAACCCTAAAGGGGACGCGAGCAAGCGTTATTAAAGGGGCAATTTTGTGTAACAGGAAATAACATGGAAAAAAGGTATTAGTATTAAATCACAAACCGTCTATACAAACCTAGAGCGTAGCCCACAAACTACTTGAAAACTGGGATAAAACTCTAAAGGGGACGCGAGTGGGCGTTATTAAAGGGTCATTTTTTTGTTATAGAAAATCACAGTTAGGTTAGGTTATATATATACATAAATTAAGTATTTACAAGATTTTAAATAATAAACTACCAATCTGGCAAATGATATTTAATTTTCAGAATTTTCCATGCATTGATATTATTATATGGCAACACTTTTTATTTTTTGGTTGGCACTACTGAAATTTCAAAAGTATTAAATTAAAATAGTTTTTAATTTGATTTTCTTAACAGTGACAAAATATGGCGGCGGACTCTCCGAATATGGTCATAATAACAGATCGCGAAGTGCAATTTTATTAAACTTTGATCGGCTGTATGTCCCTCAATTTATTATTCCGCGCCTTAATTCTTTTTTTAATGAGTTTCTACACACTTTTCTCATCTAGAAAGTGCATTTTTATTCAATTCCCAGAGTTTGGCGTAATCTGCATTCCTCCCGACAGTTTAAACACTCTGCTCTGACAAAACGCCCAATGATTCCCTAACTAAACTGGAAAAACGGCAGCTACCAAATAAATAGCGATGAATTTATTATATGAAGTATTATTACTTACCAATAACCATCACATGCATGGGATAATAAGTTTGACGGGGCGGGATAAACAAAGTTTAGAAACAGGAAGAAATACTGTCGGAGAAGAAAGCACATGTCAAAAAATATGTAAGTTATGCATAGACAAGAATGAAGTCATAGACAGTTTATATAATTTTCATTATCCTGGGCTTTTAACCCTAGATTCATAACCTTATCTAAGAGGAACATTAAAGGCCCGTTTATAATAGGAATAAGCGGTAAGAATAAGCCGTAAAGCCCTAGGCCGTAGAAGTTGGAAGATAGGAAACCTATGTATCCGTTTATAATAGACGGCAATAATCTCTTATTTTTTTCCATAACCGAAAAGATGGTCCAACTTTATCTTTTGCGGTAACGGATTACAGAAAGCTGATGGTTCTTCCACACCAACGCCAACCTTCCAACTCCAAACTTAGTTCGGAGTTGGAATGTTGGCCGATCGTGTGGTGGCCACCTAGAGAAACTGCTGCCAACCCTCCAACTCTGAACGTTTGAACGAATTCGAGTCCGACATTATTAAGTCGTTACTCCACTCTGCCGGTATTACAATGGAAGATGCTCTGAGGAACTAGCGTCATTGATCCCTTCGGCACCGGTGCGTAGTCGGGATACACGCCAAACGCGCGCCCAACATTTGTACACAGTTGACACTTGTCACATGAGAACGGGTCGCTTCTACGATTCGTTCTTAAGTTCAACAGCTCGGCTGTGGAACGAACTGCCGGCCTCTGTGTTTCCTCCCTCCTACAACATGGGACTCTTCAAGACCCATGTTCACTCCTTCCTCTCCACAAAAAGACCCTCCACACAGCATCCCCAAAGATGACATAAGCCCTGAGGGAAATTATTTTCTTCAGGGCCTCCTGTGTGGAGTAAATATAAATTAACGGATTGGCGCGAAAAAGATAATACGTAAACGTCACTTATACGCAAATGTCACTTTTGTTATGATTTCCTGCCGTTCGCAGAGACGTGTGGACAGCTCGGACGGTCGGTTCGTGCGGGTTGGCCATAGAGTTGGCCGTAGCGATCGCCTCGAAGGCGATCCCAGGCCAACTCAAACACCAACCTTCCAACCCAAACTTCCAACGCACGAACTACCCCTCCACACGATCGTCCAAACGTTTGAAGTTGGAAGGTTGGCTTCGGTGTGGACCAAGCATGAGATATATACCGAGATTTATGTATTTTCGATTGATACTCTATGGTATCTACTATTTGACAAGAGTGGTTTATTTATGTATTTGACAATCGAACAATAATTTTGTGAACAAGTATTTACGCGGAGTTAGATATTTTACCGAATTTTATATATACATTTGCTGAAGACGAAAGTGATAAAAATAATGGATATAAATGAGGCAGAATTGATTTCTTGGGTCGAGCAATTTCGTCATTTATATAACAAGAAAGAAAAAGATTATAAAGACCGAAATGTCGTAGAAAACTCCTGGTTATTTATTGGTAACAAATTGAAAGCATCAAGTGAGTGTAATACAATATGTTTGATAAATATTAATACTTCTATATATTATTACTAACATCAGAGATTTACACATTTTTTATCGTTTTGTATGCGCACATAAAAAGTTAGGTTATTTTGTTAGGGGAGATAATACGTAAGTACATATAGAATGTTTGAATTCTGTTTGATCAATTAATTTGACACAAAAAAAATGTTCAAAGTGACTTCGTTACAATTTAACAGAGAATACAATCTTTATACATTTAAAACAATTTGCATTTTGTAGTAATAATCTAACTATCGAAGGCTCTCTAGCTCCTTATCTTTTTAAATGTGAATCAATTGATACTTTTTTTTAATTATGTTTGTATAATTTTCAATTAGTTTAAGAGCGCTGAATACACGTCACATACAATTTTATATAAAATAATCTGGATGGAATACAGTTGTACAAACAGTTATAATTATTGTTTTTAGGTTCTGAATCTAGATTGCGTTGGATTGCCTTGCGGAGTCGATTTGCAAAAGAACAATGCAAATTTGAACGATCTGGATCAGGAGCATCAGGTCACAAAGAATGGCCATTAATGAAAAATTTATCATTTTTACACGAATGTGTAAAACGACGGAAAACATTTGGTAACGTCGAGTTACCAAACAATGACACTGAAAATGATTCTCCAGATTTTTGTGATGAATCACTTATATATGATGACGTTCTGTACCTTGATGGAACATCAAAAGAATATGTGGAAAATCTGGACGAACAAACTGGTTTGTGATTTTATTTAAAAATTTAATAATATTGCTTTATAGATACTATCATCAGACACTTTCGGTTGTAGCAATTATGTTTATGTTTGAATGTATAAAGTAAAATTGAGAATGATTTTATACAGCTGATGAGTGATTCTTCCATCTATAATGATTTGTCTCGATTATAAACATAGTAATAATACTAATTACATTTTCAGTTACGCCTGAGGATTTTGGTGTCATACCAATGGAAGAGACAATAGAATCTGTAGGCTGCACTCCGAGAGCAACAAAACGCCCGCGCTCCAGATCCACGCCATTAAATGAACTAAATCCCAACATAGCATCCGTCCAAGCCAAAATGGATGAAGCCGTAGATGTTTTCAAAAAGTTTGTAACGGACAAAAACACATTGAGTGTGGAAGAAAATTCATTGCAAAACTTTTGCAATTCACTATATATGCTGATATGAAAAATATAGAGAAAAATAATTTGATAAAGTGCAAAATAGAAATTATGCAAGTAATTTCCAAATATTCTGAGTAATACATATTGCATAATATTTAATAAGAGGACTTGGCATATTCACAAAACATTCATGTATTACTCAGAATAATTGGAAATTTATATATATAATTTTACATAAATTTTATTTTTTTTTCCTAAACACGATCTGTACAATTTTTCTTCAAGTGAAAAAAGAATACAAAAAGAAAATAAAATAAAAGACAATAAAAAATTGCTATTTTTTTTTAATTACCATTTATTATTAAAAAAATAATAATAATTACAAAGGCGATGTCTGATCTGTCTTACATTAAGGATACATTGAGTTTCCATTTATTGAGACTTCAGTTTACTAGAGTGTAAACGCATTAAAAACTTACTAAATCCGTTTCTTCTCGATATCACTCTGGTCTGGATCCTCTTGAAATATGTGCCCACTGCCAAGGAACTGCCCCTTCATGCAAAAGATAATGTGCCATGCTGTCACGTAGAGCGATCATTGATCTTGATGGATTATTCGCACCCATGCGTCCTATCCTTTGAAAACCATTATCACTTTGTTCTTCTCGAAATAAGCCTTCTGAAATTTGACCATTATCTCTAACAGTGTCACAAAAATTTGAAGGCAATACACTAGTTGTTGGGCAATTTTTTCAGAGATTCGCAGAAAATTGTGTAAACATATTGTGGCAGCGGTAATCCTTTCTACATTATCAACTTCGGCAATGATACTATTTCTCAAGATTCTCCACCTAGATGCTAAAATGCCAAAAGAATTTTTTATTGTTCTGCTTGCTCTTGATAATCGGTAATTAAAGATTCGTTTTTCTTGATTTAAATTCTTTCTCGGAAAAGGTCTTAAAATGTATAGTTTTAGAGGAAAAGCCTCGTCTCCAACAAAGTAATATGGAAAATCAATATTTGTGTTCGGTAATGGTGTACCTGCTGGTAATTTTATTTTACCGGAGTCCAAACCTCGGCCGAAGGCTGACTCCGAGAATACTCCACCATCACTTTGCGAGCCATATGCTCCGATGTCTACAAGTGTTTTTTTATTTATTTTTTTTTTATAGTGAATACCTCACAAGAGTCCCAACTGCTCAGGTCTGGAGCCAGTGAGACTATGGCATCCCCAATTGGGGGATGTTGTGAGGCTGAAGGTAAGAGGGGAAGAGAAAGAGGAAGGTGGGGAAGTACCTGGCTATTCAGATCTAGTCACTAAACACGGCTAAAGCCATTTGGAGCAACGTTTCAATTCTGAATGGTGGTCTTACACCAGGGCGATACTGGTAGTATCTTCCACTCTGGAACGTGCCGCAAATATAGTATATATTATTATTTTAATTAATTAATTGTGAAATAACACAAATTAATCAAATAAAATTTATTTGCGCACGCCGGGTTCGAACCCGCGACCTTCGGAATGGCAGTCCAATGCGTTACCACTGGACTATGCCGGCCGTCAAAAGTGTGTATATGTGAATAAAGTGTGAATATGTAGTCAGCATCACAAACAGCCAAGAGGACTATGCTAAATGTTTTTTATAATTAAAAAAGCAGTTCCTGAATTTTTAGGTGCCTGAATTGTAATATGTTTACCATCGATTGCACCGCAGCAGTTAGGGAGATTCCATTGCTTATAAAATTCGTTGGCTTTTTCTCTCCATTCTTCGACTGTCAGTTGTTTGCAATATATGGGACTAAGAACATCCCATATTGCCTCGCAAGTTTCCTTTATTATTACATGTGCAGTGATTTTTCCAATCACAAAGGAACATGCAACTTTTTGCAGACTGCAGCCTTGAGACAAATGGCTAAAATAATATAAGTACATTATTTTTTACATCAAAATGAATAAATATAATTCTTAACATTATAAATATTAAAAGATATTATCACTTACAATAATGTGATAACTAGTCTATGTTCCGGACTTAAAGACTCACGTCTGCTTCGCTTTACTAATTTGTGTTGTAGAAGTCCTAACAATTTACATAAATTGGTCTCCGACATTCTTGTATATTTTTTAAATTGATCGTTGTCTATTGTCGCCATGTCTTTAAACAAATTATGGAAATGTCCTGTTTTCTTCCATTTATGATTAATGGGACGCACACTCCAACGTCGTTTTTTCCTTATATTTCTCGTCAACTGTGTGTTTCCTATTGCAGCGTATGCTAGCCCCAGAATTGACAAAAACATTCCACATGCGACAATATCTAATGAATCCATCTTTTCAATATTTATTTATAATATAAAACAATATTACTTTTATAAGATGGAGGAAGAATATACTCTCGCATAAATAAACCACTCTCTAGATCGATATCTTCGGGCTTTTTGTATGGCCCCATTTTGTCACCCCCTTAACCACAGACGACCACAGATAAAACGGTCGTTTGGTCCAGACGGGTAAATATATTGTGGACCTTAAATAAATCTCAAGGCCATTTAAAAAAGTGCAAACATAGACAATATAACTGCACCCAGCTAACATCGATCATTCACTAGCCCAATAAAATTATATTTTAAAAATAAAAAATATTGGAATGCAGGAAAAGGAAAATAAACAAAACCCACAGCTATGCACACATAAAAATATTTTTTATTTTCAAAAAGACAATGGACAGTAATACAAAACAGGGTCAGTACAACCGATGTATTGAGCATTGATTAATCATTGAAGTAGAAGATAATACTAATATATCTAAACAAAACATGAAACAGAACAAGACACAGAAAAATAAAAAGTAACGGTCTCAACTAGGAATCGAACCCAGTCTACTGCAACAACTTAATAGGATTTAATTTGACCTTGCACAAAAATACAAGAATATATACACAAAATACATATTCAACCAATTTAAGTGTTAATTATTATTGCCACAGCACTAGAAGTTATTCAAATTCTCCTGCAAGGGTTTCATATAATTTCCACAGCTTTGTCGTCAGCAAACATCATGGAAAATGCTGGTTTAATCTAAATACTTACATGATGCAATACTGGAGAGGTTTAAATGACTTTGTTAGATGTAATCGTGGCTTTTTTAGCATCCTAATACGTGGTATAGTATCGCGTCGGAATACGGATGGGTCTGAAAAGTAAAATTAATTAAATTATTAGCCAATGAAGTACATTCAGAAATCAGGAACATTGTATCAAAGAACGAGAGGTTAGTACCTGTATTTTACAACGGGTTTGGGTCCTTCTTTCAATTGGTGGAGATAGACAGGATATTATATGATGACTGGAAGATTAAGCGTTGCCAAGCATTCTTTTTTAATCCCAAAAGTACCGTATTTTTGCTTTGAATTGCGAAATGACACCCACAAACAAACGTATTTCTTGCTGCTTCTTGCTAGCACCGGATTATCGAATCCGTCTGAGCAACCTTTAACACAACACGGCATTAATTTATCACCTTGAAGAACTCTAGCACGCAACATTATTTTTAGTTGGGTTAGACGATTTTCAAAATTCAAAATATTTACGCTAAAAACTTCAACTGACTTCGACTTCCGAAATGGCGTCTTGGAAATTACCGTTCTTTTTTATCGCAGCATAACACATGCTTAGCTTCTCTTTCTGTTACACAAGTCGCTATGGTAGAGAGCGAGAGATCAAACTACAATTTTTGCTCTGAGCCAATGAGATCTGAGCTTTCAGCCACAACAGCTTTGTCTATAAGAATTTGGGTATTGAATAACTCCTCCCATCAGGGTTACAAGGTCAGATGGGAGTTGTACGCCCCTGTACTCTCGGTTGACAGTTGACATAGACAAGTGACAGCGGCATAGTATGGACGTATTCTATTCTATTCCTATTTCAATTATAAACGACGATCTTAAATATTACGGATAACGGATTACGGCACCGGCCTATTCTTACCGCTTATTTCTATTATAAATGGGCCTTTATTCTTACCGCTTATTCCTATTATAAACGGGCCTTTATTCATAAAAATTCATCTCACAGACGACTAAATTTAATTGACGAGTTTTAAGGTACTTGTAAATAAAGTGAATAAATTAAGTATGGCACGCTTTAATATGTTGAATTAGGTAACAAAAAAAATAATAAACGAGTTAAAATTAAATTTCATCGGTACATTCCACACACATGAGACCGCAATGGTCCATGCACATATATTTTTTGCATTGCTTGCATTGGAACCTTGTCATATGCCGTTTTTTATAATCACAATAACCACAAACCTCTTTTTGAGTACCACTTGGACCAGATGTAGCAATGGTAGGCATTTCATCTAAAACTTCGGCGATTTTCCTTTAGGCATCTCTTCAAAGTTGGCATTTCGTGTTTTTTACTTTAATAACCAATTGATAAAAAATTGTACTTCGATTTTCTTTTAAAAGCAGAAAAATATCAAAATTCGATTACGTCGTAAAAAGCACGTCTTCATATTTCAAATTTGATAACCTAAATGACGGGTTGTTAAGAAGAATTCTTATAATTCTACAAATTTCAAATTTTATTTTCATGTTCTGTACAAAAATTTTTTCAAGTTCTGTTATTATTTCAGTTCTGTCAAGCTACTAGCCTATTAAAATATACTAACAGAATTTGAATAGGACTTTCACAGCACCCGAAAATGAAAGTTCAAATTCTCCGTAACAATCCTTTCCGATGAATGATTTTAAATCAAATCCTTTATT
Organism: Hesperophylax consimilis; assembly: GCF_061612785.1. Lineage (NCBI taxonomy): Eukaryota > Metazoa > Arthropoda > Insecta > Trichoptera > Limnephilidae > Hesperophylax > Hesperophylax consimilis. The sequence continues at coordinate 14,638,251 of NC_142852.1, forward strand.
TAAAGAGTTTCAAATTTCAAGTCATCGTAGACTATTTTTTAGTCAAATTGATTGTTCATCTTGGAGCAAGATTTTACATGACTTATGCTGTCTTGAAAAAATGAGCGGTATGGAAAAATACGTTAAGCTCGCTTTTGCAGGACAGCACTTTGTCTTAAAGATTTTTCTTGTTGTGATGGAATATTTCGACATTTTAAACTTTTTAAATAATATTTTAGTCCATTGAATGTGGTAGGCTACGATTGAATATTATATTGTCTATGGTCGCGGCTTTGTTTAGTTTCCTCTATCCTCATCGATGGTGTGTGACGTACTTTTGTTTACTTTTCGACGTAATTTTTTTCTAAATATTGACATGTTTATGGTTAAATATATGACCAATTTGCTAAGTACAAAAAGCCCGAAGTTTCCGATCTAGTGAGTGGTTTATTTATGGGTCTGAACTTGAAACACACCTGAAACCGACACGGCCAAATTCTTCATTTCTTTTAGAAAAAAAACAGATCTCATTGGCTTAGAGATTGCATTTCCAGGGGGGTATAGGTAACTCCGATACTTTTTTGGTTTTTTGATGACGTCTGTTTCAAACTATCCAATGAGAAGCCGTCGTGGTTTGGTCTCTCACTCTATCACGTGTAACAGAGAGAGAGGCTACGCTCCATTTCCCCCGGAAACGATGTGACGCCATTGTTGCATCATTGTTGCGTCCTTCTGACAGATTCAGATTGTTTGCGTGAGTGGTTTATTTATGTTGTTTACTTTCGTGAATTCGTGAGTTGTTGTTTTGTAAAAATGTCTAAAATTATGAAGCTGTGTTGTGTGAAGGGCTGTACAGACAGACAGACCACTCGTCATAAATACCCAAAATACGGAAGTTACAAAAGTACAAAAAAAACGAAAATGCCAATGGATCCCTTCGAAGATGCGCACTGCTGACTTTAAATCTACCCGGCATTGGTAGCAGATTTAAGACAGTATCGGACCCGTTATGACGAAAATACAGGTGTGAATATCCCTTTGTTTGTCTTCAGTGTTCCATGTAATGTGTAACTTAATTTCACCTAAGAATTGAATTTACTTTAAGACCCCATCCGTGTTCCACCAGGACGGTGTGATGTCATAAAATACCATAATTACTTGCAATATGATATGTTTAGTTCACGAACTTTGTTAACCAGAAAAATATGTTTATTTCAGAGCTTGATAACATCTTACCGGGTACCAGCGGTGTGTTCCTTCTGCCAAAAAGATCATGGAAGATTGCAAAGGTAAACATCTGTTCTATGTTACTTGCTATCCAATATGCAGATCTTTTCTTCCTTTTCTTTGACCACTAAGATCATTTTGTTTTCAGACATCAGTGTTCCTGTTTCTGTGGGACCTAGCGGCAGTAATTCAGTTGCTACACGGAAACACAATGCACCTCTGCGTAAGAATATTTATAGTTTTTTGTACACATTTAAGATGTGTTTTGTGCTCGTGTTTTGTGAATTCTGTATTCATATTATTTTTTGAATAAATTCATGACTTAATCCTCAAATTGAAATATTTAATCATTTAAAACAATATTAGCGAGTCAAATGAATATTAAAACCAGAAAAAGATTCTGTCGCAGACTTGGTACACATTGAAGATGTGTTATGTGGAAATAAAATAAAAATACTTCACAACATGTAACAAAGTTTTTCATTTTTCTGATAAACAGAGAAATGTTGACATTCAATACTGTCGTAGAAAAGCACAATAATTGTTTGAAAATGTTTTTCCTTTTAAACTAAAGGAATTCAAATTTCAAGTAATTTTAAGCTATTTTTACGACGGCCTCGGGACGACAGATTTTCAACCTACAAAGTGCCGTCCTGAGAAAATGTGCCGTAAGGAAAGATACCTTATAACTCATTATCGTAGGACCGAACTTTGTGAGTTGGAGCCTTGTCGTCCTGGGGGCTTACTCGGTAAATTTCGATTTCACAAACGAAAACGTTTCTGTTTGGCCAAATTTATCACATCGGACTTAAAACAGTACTCTGTAACGACATGGATAAAGTTTGGTTTATTTTAGCGTCGTCGGCGTCGGATACGTTTGCATCTCACATAACTCTATACAGAAATGCCAAAATTGTCTATTAGCATATTTATTAGCGCGCTGAATTTTGACGTTTCCGCTGAATTTATATTACCCATTGACGCATTTTGAACAATTGATTCATTTATCACTCAATAAGGAAAAATGACCGTAAGTTGTACAATTATTTATAATTTTCATGTTTATTCTGTATTTTTTTACGTTGGTAGGGGAGGTAGGGGAGGGATTGGCACTTTTTCACAATTAAATGCATAAAAAATTAGATCTTATAGATAATCAATATTTATTGCCAATTCTTATTTCACCACACATTTGGCTAGATATTTTAGAGACAACTTTCTTGAAATTATAATCAGTCTCAACATTACGAGATAATTTCAGAAGTTATTCAAAAGTGCCCGATGCTCCCTATGGCAGGGAGGTTTGGACACACCCTGTGGGAGGCTTGGGCATGGCCTATAAAACACTTGATATCCATAATAGTATTCAAAAATAAAAGTTAACAACAAATAAAAAAATATTAAATAGTATCTTAACTTATATAAGATTAGGTATAACCCATAAAGGTTTATGAAATGTGTACTTAGAGCTACCACGTTTGGTTTTATTGCATGTCTTTGGTCCTGGCAATTTAGTTTTGATGTCGTCTAGTGGGACACTAGCTACGTCATCTACTTCAGGAAAAAAAGGTGTTTCTTATCTTACTCAGCCTCACAAATTTTATTGTAGCCATAGTATGACTAATGTCTTCGATTCGGCCGACAAAGTGCACAACAGTATTTTTTGAAGTAAATTTATCGATCCAATTTTCAGGAATATTAGTTTTCTTTATGGCTACAGCATAGTCATAGGCCAATTTACGTGCTTGTATCTTTGCCAATCCATAATTATGTTTAGAACAAACTATCATGTAATTTGACAATTTTTGTTCTTCTTCGTCGGTGAAAATTTGTGAGGTTATAAATCTGTGCGAAGAATCCTTTACAGAATCTTGTTTAAGGTACCGTTGCAAACTTGATCTAGGGATTTGATATTTATCAGCTGTTGTTATTATTTTTGATCCTTTTGAAACCTCTTCTATGGCTCGCAATATCAAATATTTAGGAATATCCCGTTGCAAACCTTTCTTTTTGAATTTGAAGGGCATCTTTCTGTAATAAAAAATTATTCAAATAGTTTAATTAAAGCAGGTAATAAGAATTTAAAAAAATCCTCCTATACTCAATATATAGTAGGGAGCTTTGGGCATGCCCAAACCTCCCTCACATCAGAATGCCCATTACTCCCTCTGTATACATTTTCAAAATAAGTTACCGGTATTTCTTTTTTTTTAGGTATTTAAGCATGAATTTAAGTTTGATTTATAAGTTAGTAAATATACAAGAGATTTATAATAAAAAATAGACATACCTTTCGTTAGTTGTCTCTTTATTACGATCCGAAACGACAGCAAAATATTCACTTTTACGAGTGCATTACCTTCAAACGTGTCTGTGTGTAACAACTGACAGAAATCACAGGTAGTCTATGGATGAACAGTGTTGTCAGTCGGTAAAGTAAACTACCAAATTAGGAAAAAAATAAAATCTGTGACCGGATTAGAATAAAAGGGGGGTGCCTATGTCTCCCGACTGCCCGTCCCTCCCCTACCTCCCCTAAATGTATTTCGTAAGGTATCGTAACCTTTCCAAGAAGTAAAGGACTTTATAACCTCAAATTCGCTTTGAATGAACAGTGTTTTATACGTACAAATGACATTTATTTGTAGATTTCTTTTCACCTGATGACGTTACTCATTATGTTTGTTCAGACTTTAGCCAAGAATCAAACCAAACGAAAATGCCACCTGTATCTGTATTGAGTAATTGAAATATCCGACAGATGTCTCCCCTAATGGCAATAATTGTGATTATATATACCAATACATTCAAATGAATTAGGTTATAAATAGGCTTGCAAGCCCATTTTCTTCCTCTTCTCTCTCTAAATAACGGATCAATAACAACCATGAAATAATTAAGGAATTCGAGGGTCGTTGTTTTTTGTTACCAGTGATGTGTGTTTTAAAGAATAAAACTTATCAATTATATTTCTTGGTATCATTAATTTAACGAGGCCATTACTGTAACATATGGTCCAATCGAGCCGCATCGTGCACCAGAAAGAGCCGAAATATGAACCAGCAAAAAACCAAGAAGATGCAGATCATCATAAGATAAGTATCCCAACGCCATCCTATCAAAACTGTGACCGAATCCCGAATCCTTCCTATTTCAAATTATCCCAAATGAAATATTTAAATATGCAACAAAGATTAAAAAAAATTATTGTTGTTTCTGATTTTTCAGTTGCATAAAATTTTAATAGCAACCTACATTGCAAATTGATACGATTATTGTTAAATGAGCATCTCAATTGTAAGAGTTTTGTCATTGAATTTATTTAATTAAAAATAATTCACGCGAATATTCAAAATTACCGGGTAAAATCTCGCTACAAAATAATTTCAGCGAATTTCTGATTTAAAAAGTTGTCAGTGGTGAGTGGTTGTTCTGATTTAAAAGGTTGTCAGCCCTGACAAGCATTTTTACTAACACCGCAGTATTTTCATTCGTAAACTGTCAGTTGTTTGAGGTTAAAAGTTAAATTGTTTATTATTTACCATTAAAGATGGAAAAGTTAAAGCAGTTAATCATCAAGCGTGGAGTTTTGAAAGCGAAATTGACAAGGTTTAATGATATTTTAAAGACACTCGATAAAACGGAACTAGAATTACGTTATCAAAAGGTCGAAAAATTGTTAGATGACTTTGAAAAAATTCAATATCAAATCGAAGAACTTTCGGATGACGAGGCAGAACACGTAAGTCAACGTGAATCCTTTGAAAATCAATATTTCTCTGTACTTGCATTAGCAAAAGGTTTATTGAATTCAGTAAATCATGAAAAATGTGAAATCAAATTACCAACTTTGAAACTTATTGAATTTCATGGTGAAATTACTGACTATGCTAAATTCGCTGAGACCTTTAAAGCATTGGTTCATGAAAATAATATGTTAAACAATTCTCAAAAATTCTTTTATTTACAATCGTGCCTTAAAAAAGACGCAGCTAAATTGATTGCCTCCTTGACCATATCGCACGACAATTACGAATCTGCGTGGCAGATACTGCAGGAACGTTACGCGAATAAAAAAATAATAGTTCATAGGCATGTTGCATCTTTATTTCAGTTAAAAGATATGAAACAAGAATGTCCAGTCGCGTTAAGGCATATTATTGATCAGGCTAATATAAATTTAGAAGCGTTAAAAAATCTAGGATAACATGTTGATTCCTGGGACGCGATTATGATATATTTAATATCTAATAAATTGGATGGATCAACTCGTAGATTTTGGGAAGAGCAGCCAATAGATGGTGCACTCCCAACGTTGAAAGAATTTATTACATGTCTAACCAAACGTGTTGAGGTACTGGAGTTCACAAATTTGCAAGAAAAAAGGCCTACCTACAAGAATGTTACAACACGTGATGATCGCAAGAAAGATTTGTCTGTCTCATTGATAGCAACCAAACACGGATGCATCCTATGTAAAGAAAATCATCCAGTGTATTATTGTAAAAAATTTCTCAAATTAAATATCCAGGGAAGATTAGAATTTTTAAGAAAGGCCCGAGCCTGTTTCAAATGTTTGAGGGTAGGACATTTTACACAAGATTGCAAAAATAAATTCAAATGTAAAATCTGTGCAAGTGATCAACATAATACTTTGATACATGTTAATGAATTAAATAGTGAAAACACAAATGAAGAGGCACACAGCTCGACATCAGTGGCAAATCATACGGTGTTAAATAAAAATGAAAAGATAATTTTATTATCTACAGCGATCGTGAATATCGTAGGTAGCGACAACCGTTTGCACAAAGCGAGGGTATTATTGGATTCAGGCGCCCAATCGAATTTCATAAGAGAGAGTTTTGCAAAAAAATTAAAATTAAAAACAGAAAAAATAAATACGCCGGTGTCTGGAATACAAAATCGCATCACACATATCAATCGAAGAGTTACAATTGACATGTTAGCAGTGAATAATGATTATAATAAGAAAATTTCTTGTTTAGTATTGCAGGCTATAACAACCGACCTACCCCAAATGACCTTCAGGAAACAAGAGTTGAAGATCCCATCTGGCTTGCAACTAGCGGATAAGGATTTCAATGTCACGTCTCCAATTGACATCCTGTTGGGTGCGGAAGTTTTTTGGGAAATAATGAATAATGATCGAATACGCTTAACGGAGGGCGGGCCAACTATTCAAAGGACTGAACTCGGTTGGATTGTTTCCGGAGCGATCGACATCATCACTAAAACAAGGCCAGTATCAATTAATTTTAATCTAGCCATTAATAAAATAGGTAACCAGATGGAAAGATTCTGGAAACTAGAAGAGGTGGATGCCATGAAACCTCAGAATTTTGAAGAAAAGGCTTGCGAAGTCAACTTTACAGAGTGTCATAGTAGAGACACGGAGGGCAGATTTACGGTAGCCTTACCAACCCGCCCTTGTATAGACCAACTAGGGAGTTCTTTGTCAATGGCTGAAAAAAGGTTTCATACATTGGAAAGAAAATTTTCCACCAATAAAGAATTGAAATGTCAATATAGCATGTTTATGAGAGAATATTTACAATTGGGTCATATGGAAGAGTGCCGAAAATCCGAATGCGATGCGAGATCATATTTTTTACCACATCATGCGGTGATGAAGGAGTCAAGCACCACTACTAAAGTTCGCGTGGTGTTCGATGGATCGGCAAAAACATCTTCTGGTATTTCCCTTAATGATGCTCTGATGGTCGGACCTAACATACAAAAGGATTTAAATATGCAAATTTTACATTTCAGAAAACATCCTGTAGTCATAACTGCGGACATAGAGAAAATGTACCGTCAGATAAACGTGCAGGAAAGCGACCGCAATCTACAGAAAATTGTTTGGCGCTTTTCACAAGATGAGGATTTGAAGCATTACAAGCTAAGGACAGTGACTTCGCTTTCGAAATTCGCTTTGAATAGACAGTGTTTTATACGTATAAATGACATTTATTTGTAGATTTCTTTTCACCTGATGACGCTACTCATTATGTTATTATATTATATTCACTAGGTAGTGTGTATTTGTGCCTTTGTCAGTTTTTTATTAGTCACCTCATTTTCGTGATGTTCATTTACTTATTTTACATTGTTAGTTATGTAATACATGATAATTCTCCTACAGACTATAAAACAAGGGGCATCGAGTGTGCAGCTGGAGTTGTTGGTGGCGTGGTTCACAGAGAGGCCTGCCATGGCTTCCGGTATGTTCCAGGGCTTGGAGGGACGCCTGCAAAACCTACGAGAATGGCAGGGTTTAGCAGACGACCTAAACGCTCTCGGCTTTGGAACCTGCAAAACCGGGGAAAAGTGGCAGCAAGTATGTGCATGTATATATATATATATATGTATATATATATTATAATAATTCCAAATAATCTATTTCACTAGAATAGTTGTTTGACTAATTATTTAATTGTTTCAGACCTGGAGGGACCTGAGGAGCAACGCGAAGAAGAAGGCGTCGCGGCATCGAGTGGAGGAGTGAGCAGAGTACCACCTCTCGAGTGGAGCTGTACCAGACTGGGGGAGGAGTGAGCAGAGTACCACCTCTCGAGTGGAGCTGTACCAGACTGGGGGAGGAGTGAGCAGGGTTCCACCTCTCACCCCACTCGAGTGGAGCTGTACCAGACTGGGGGAGGAGTGAGCAGGGTTCCACCTCTCACCCCACTCGAGTGGAGCTGTGCCAGACTGGGGGAGGAGTGAGCAGGGTTCCACCTCTCACCCCACTCGAGTGGAGCTGTGCCAGACTGGGGGAGGAGTGAGCAGGGTTCCACCTCTCACCCCACTCGAGTGGAGCTGTGCCAAACTGGAGGAGGAGTGAGCAGGGTTCCACCTCTCACCCCACTCGAGTGGAGCTGTGCCAGACTGGGGGAGGAGTGAGCAGGGTTCCACCTCTCACCCCACTCGAGTGGAGCTGTACCAGACTGGGGGAGGAGTGAGCAGGGTTCCACCTCTCACCCCACTCGAGTGGAGCTGTGCCAAACTGGAGGAGGAGTGAGCAGGGTTCCACCTCTCACCCCACTCGAGGAGAAAATTCTGGCCATTATTGGGCCAGAACTCATTGATGGAGTACCTGGGGGCTGACTCTGTATCTCTCACAAGCGTCCGTTCCGCGGGTTTACGACTGACAAACCCGTTTTCACTGATTTTGGTACTCTTTAGCAAGTCGTAAACCCGAATTTAATCGACAACTCAAAGTGACAGCTCAACGTTTCGCTTTTGATCGACGTCTGCCGCCGCTCCTTGTATTTTGACAGTTCTTTTTAACTTTGGTACTCTCTACCTCCGAAAGCTAGAAACATTATAGCTCCAAAGGCTTGATTGTCGGGTTTATCAAAATAGGTCGAACTACCTCTGGTTTGGGACCGTTTAGAGCTTTATATCGCCCAAGGACATATTTTTCGAAGTTAATTAAATCGAATTTACTCGTTTTAAAAGGTAAGTAATTTGTTTTATTTCGAATTAAACAATACCTCAACCGAATTGATAAATAAATACCTAACCGATGCACTTTTAGGCACAGATTATGGAAATTACACTTCGTTTCAACAATTATTACAAGAAAAAACTATTTACGTAAACAAATTAGATTATTAGGTTCTTAATTTGGGTTATTTAAGTAATTTGTGCGTAATTTAGATTGAAAGGAAACTTTCGCAAACGTCCAACGCTGCAAAGAAATAGTTTTAAAAGGAAAATTTTGATGTTGAATAAAATAGAATTTTAATGCATCTTTTACCATATATACCGATGTAAATAGTTGTTTCTTGTAGTTAGCTGAATATTTTATCTTATATGCCCAATAGGTACATGGCTGTTTCAATCTTATTAGTAATTTATGTTTTTTTGTGTACCTAAATTAGTCACAATGGGAGGTTATCTCCGCCTGCTATTTGTAAATAGAGCTTTGCTCGCGGAAGACCTCCGGGAAGAGAGAGTCCGAAGACGTGAGTTGAGGGATCTCTCGAATCCGTTGAATATACCTGCAACATTATTCATTTCGAATTATCGGCTGTCGCAGGACATTTTCACAACTCTGTGTGAGGAACTGAGGCCGATACTCCCTGTACGTAGGCGAACAACCGGAGTGCCCTTGGAACTTAAGGTGAATACAACATTATTTAATTAATCATTTTTTCTTACAATATCTGCAAATCCCCAACAGCACTTTCCGGTGGAAATTACAATTAGAAATTAAAAATAATTCTCTTTAGTCCATTACCTGTACCTAGGTACTCTTTCATTTATACAGTTTGTATTGTTTCTTTCTGCCTATCTTATCTTCTATTGCCGTGTATTTGCCGTACTCATAATACATTATTTATTTTTAAGGTTCTAACGACACTCTCATTTCTTGCGACAGGGTCATACCAAAAAATTGTGGGGAATGATTTTCACTCGAGCCTGTCGCAACAAACAGTGAGCCGACACTTGAACGAGATTGTGTCGGCACTAAACAATATAATGCACCGGTACATCAAATTCCCAGGAACACAACAAGAAAGGAATTCCGTCAAACAAGGGTTTGTTTTGATCTATTGTATTTTATTGTTACTTATCTTGTTTACCCGAGGATTGTGGCATATTCAGATGACAGACTATAACGTCTCCACTAATGAGGAATGAATGCATCAACATGGAAATTATATTGGTATACAAGCGTAGTCTTAGGCCAATTTAAATAAATAATATATCATTATCGTCATAGAATAGAAGAACTGTAAAAATGCCATCCATGTAGATTTGAATGGAAACCAATATCGCCACTGACTTGGTACCTTTTGGTTCTAACCCATTTAGCACATGCTGTATCTTTCTTTCACTTGAATTTCATGATGAAACAGTTTGTTTTTGAAATTTAAGCAAAGAACGGTCCGTCTTAGCGATTAAAGTAATATTAATTTTATAACATGTTGTCTGTATCGAGGTTGAAGGAAGGAACAATAAGAAATACAAAAAACAACTAAATTACATATGTGGTGTAATATTTTATATTTGTAGATTTATAAGAAAACAACAGTTATTCATCTTTGAAATAAAACAAAATGTTACACTAAATTTATGGTTTACAATGAAGTAGGGAAGTATTTAAGTACAAATCTTATGACTTCAGAAAAAAATTTGGTTTTGATTTATTAAATACATAAAACAAAATCAGAAACATACTTTTTCAGATGCGAGATCAAAAAAGTAGATCATAAAACTTATAGCGATAAGTTGGTACAACTAGAAATATGGTTGATAGGAAATAAGTAAGAGTTATAAAAGCACCTTTGCTACAATGGGTACTAAATGGTAAAAAGTGATGGTACATGTGCCAAAATCGGCTGTTATTTCAATAAGGCGCCGCATTGTCGCGTCTCCAATACATAGTAGTGCTGCAAGCACAGCTCTCAGCATGTTGTCCTGAAACCATAAAAACAACTAAATTATAAAAACTGTATTGATAGTTCAGTGTCTATATCGATTTTAATTATAAAACTCTATATATGTTTCAGGTTTTATGAGAAATATCAATTTCCGGGTATAATTGGATGCATAGACGGAACCCATATAGCAATAATAAAACCCAAAGTCCACGAAGAGGCATATTTCAACCGAAAAGGTTTCCATTCGATGAATGCTCTCATGGTAAATAAATATATTTTTTTTTTAAATATGGACAAACTAGCTGATACACCTATCATATAAAATATATCATGCTATTTTTCACCTGTAGATATGCGACTCAAACCTAAAAATAATAGCTATATGTGCGAGGTATGGGGGTGCATCACATGATGCACACATATGGGAAATGATGGCAATAAAACCACACTTGGAAGAAGCAAATAATCGAGAAGCTTTCTGGCTTTTAGGTAAATTTCATTGTTTAAATATGTATATCAAATATTAAAATATTTCAGGAAATTCATCATTTCCGCTTAGGCCATATATGATGACCCCCATCTTAAATGCGGTGCCGGCATCGCCAGAAGAGCATTACACGAAATTGCAATGCAGGGTTAGAAATTGTATAGAACGCTGTTTTGGGATTTTAAAAGCTAGATGGCGCTGTCTTTTAAAACATCGTGTGCTTCATTATACCCCAGTAATGGCAGTGAAGATAACGAATGCATGCGCTGTTCTTCACAATATTGCCATTGAAGCTCAAATGCCAGAACCAGAGGATGTTATTATTGAAAATGATTGTAGAGAAGTGTTTGATATTAATGATCGACACGACAATAACCTCAGGCAAGGTCGGCTAACTCAACGTGAGCTTGTTGAGACTCTCAATCGCCACAATTAAATATCTCTGACCAGCTTTCTAAAATCATCTTCAATAATAACATCCTCTGGTTCTGGCATTTGAGTTTTAATGGCAATAATATTTTAATGTTGTAATTTTTGTCTCATCTGTTTTTAAATGACAATATTAATATATGTACGAGTATATTGCCATTATAATGTCTAATATACAATATATCATATCTTACACTTCCGTTTGATTACCTCTGATAGTATCAGAGCCATCATCTCTTTCATTTCTTTGAGAAGTTCAATCTTCTCCCGCTTCATTTGTATCTTCTCCCGCTCCATCCGAAGGAATTCATCCATTCTATTTTTGACTGAAAGTGAAAATATTTATGTAATTTTTTTATAAATATATTTGTTACATACGATTCTTACTCTTTTTCATAGCATAATTCCTATACACCCCAAGATATTTCAGTGTAAGTACTTACATAGTCGTTTAGAAACGTTGTGCGAGGCCTTTCTTCTGATGCCAGATGGCCCAGACTCCGGCTCAGGCTCCGGTACAGGCTCCGGCTCAGGCGTCGCGGGGATTATCATTTCCACACTGGGAATAATTTCTATCTGTAAAAAGTAATAAACTACCTATTTAGTTTTCGAATCCATATTAAAATATAACTGTGCATGAATATGATATGAAACATACAAAATGGAAAAGAGTCTCCTCTCCAGGTACTCCATCAATGAGTTCTGGCCCAATAATGGCCAGAATTTTGTCCTCGAGTGGGGTGAGGGGTGGAACCCTGCTCACTCCTCCCCCAGTCTGGTACAGCTCCACTCGAGTGGGGTGAGAGGTGGAACCCTGCTCACTCTTCCCAGTTTGGCACAGCTCCACTTGAAGCCGCGACGCCTTCTTCTTCGCGTTGCTCCTCAGCTCCCTCCAGGTCTGAAACAATTAAATAATTAGTCAAACAACTATTCTGGTGAAATAGATCATTTGGAATTATTATAATATGCACATACTTGCTGCCACTTTTCCCTGGTTTTGCAGGTTCCAAAGCCTCTGTTCCAAACTCTGCCATTCTCGTAGGTTTTGCAGGCGTCCCTCCAAGCCCTGGAACCTACCGGAAGTCATGGCAGGCCTCTCTGTGAGCCACGCCACCAACAACTCCAGCTGCACACTCGATGCCCCTTGTTTTATAGTCTGTAGGAGAATTATCATGTATTACATAACTAACAATGTAAAATAAGTAAATGAACATCACGAAAATGAGGTGACTAATAAAAAACTGACAAAGGCACAAATACACACTACCTAGTGAATATAATATAATAACATAATGAGTAACGTCATCAGGTGAAAAGAAATCTACAAATAAATGTCATTTGTACGTATAAAACACTGTTCATTCAAAGCGAATTTGAGGTTATAAAGTCCTTTACTTCTTGGAAAGGTTACGATACCTTTCTAAATACATTTACCAACGTAAAAAAATACAGAATAAACATGAAAATTATAAATAATTGTACAACTTACGGTCATTTTTCCTTATTGAGTGATAAATGAATCAATTGTTCAAAATGCGTCAATGGGTAATATAAATTCAGCGGAAACGTCAAAATTCAGCGCGCTAATAAATATGCCAATAGACAATTTTGGCATTTCTGTATAGAGTTATGTGAGATGCAAACGTATCCGACGCCGACGCTAAAATAAACCAAACTTTATCCATGTCGTTACAGAGTACTGTTTTAAGTCCGATGTGATAAATTTGGCCAAACAGAAACGTTTTCGTTTGTGAAATCGAAATTTACCGAGTAAGCCCCCAGGAGAGGAGACTCCTTTCCAGTTTGTATGTTTCAGATCATATTCATGCACAGTTCAATTTTAATATGGATTGGAAAACTAAATAGGTAGTTTATTACTTTTTACAGATAGAAATTATTCCCAGTGTCGAAATGATAATCCCCACGAGCCCGTGCCGGATTGCCCAAAAATGAATAAATAAATAAAAAAAACAATCATATGTGACTTATGGAACATGAAAAAGGTATTTCTCCACTGTGAATCCGCATGTCTCCGTGAAGGTCGGTTTTTTGATAAAATGCATAGTTTCACAAGGAACATGTAAGAGGTTTTTCTCCACTGTGAATCAGCATGTGTCTCTTCAGCTGACCCTATTTACAGCACGCATATTTGCACACTGAACATGAAAAAGGTTTTTCTGCATTGTGAGTAAGCATATGGCTCATTAGGTCGCATGTGTGCCTTCAGGTTACCCTGGTTATAACTTGTATAATCGCACTCCAAACATGAAAGAGGTTTTTATCCACCGTGAATCAGCATGTGCCTCTTTAGCTGACCCTTTTGACAACACGCATAGATGCATACGGAACATGAAAAAGGTTTTTCTCCAGTGTGAGTCAGCATGTGGCTCGTTAGGCCGCTCTTTCGATAACATGCATAGGTGCACACGGAACATGAAAAAGGTTTTTCTCCACTGTGAGTCAGCATGTGCCTCTTCAGCTGACCCTTTTGACAACACGCATAGATGCATACGGAACATGAAAAGGGTTTTTCTCCACTGTGAATCCGCATGTGTCCGTTAAGGTCGCTTTTTTGATAACATGCATAGTTGCACAAGGAACACAGCATATGGAGCTTTAGTTGACCCTTTCGATAACACGTATAGTTGCACAGAGAACATGAAAAAGGTTTTTCTCCACTGTGAATCAGCATGTGTCTCTTTAGTGTACCTTGTTGATAACTTGCATAGTCGCACTCCATACATAAAAATGGTTTTTCTCCACTGTGAGTCAGCATGTGTGCCTTCAGCGGACCTTTTTTACAGCACGCATATTTGCACAAGGAACATGAAAAGGGTTTTTCTGCATTGTGAGTCAGCACGTGGCTCGTTAGGTCGCTCTTTCGATAGCATGCATAGTTGCATACGGAACATGAAAAAGGTTTTTCTCCACTGTGAGTGGAACTTTAGATGACCCTTTTGATTACACGCATAGTTGCACAGGGGACATGAAAAAGGTTTTTCTACACTGTGAGTCAGCATGTGTGACTTCAGGTTACCCTGAGTATAATTTGTATAATCGCACTCCGAACATGAAAGAGGTTTTTCTCCACTGTGAATCAGAATGTGTCTTCAGCTGAACCTTTTTACAACACGCATATTTGCACACGGAACATGAAAAACGTTTTTCTGCATTGTGAGTCAGCATGTGGATCGTTAGGTCGCTCTTTCGCTAACATGCATAGTTGCATACGGAACATGAAAAAGGTTTTTCTCCACTGTGAGTCAGCATGTGTACGTTTGAATTTCGCTTTTGAAAATTTATGGCAAAATTTGACTTAGGAGAGAAGGAGTAGTTGCGGTTGAGAGGAGTGAATCCTTTTTCCACAAAATGCGTCCGAAGATCTGTCAACAAATTTGAAAAATAACATAGATGAAAATTATTCAGTTAAGCTTTGAGTAAATAAGCGAAGTAAGTTCGTAGAAACGTTATAAAATATAGGATGGGCCGAAGTTTTCAAGTTTACAATGAAAATTGGTTTTACCTGCTGCCTTAGTAATTCTTCCAAAGCGTTCCAAGCATTCCTCTTTAACATCCGGCAGGTCTATGTCAATTTTCATATAAGTAAGCACCGCTTCATCTGGTCGGAGTCCAAGATCCGCGTTTATTGTAACTGTTTCCACATTAGTGCTTCCTGGAATAAAACGGGGTAAAAATAGAATGTACCTTTGCATGGCCAGCCTTGACCAAATGGCACCAGGCGCGAGTTTAATTTTGGCTGCCCTAACAGTCTTAAATAGTACACGCCAAGGCAGGATATCATTGTAATCAATAAAATGATGATTTGTGGTTTTTTGTAGCGCGGTATTTACTAAAAAATAATATCAAGGGCGATGTGTTAAGTTTAGTATTCGACGCGCGGAGCGAACTGCTCCAATTGCGCCCACATAGGGCCAGCCATTTATCTTCGTACCAATGATTTAAAACGAAACATTTTTATAATCGAATAAATGTAAACTATTTTTGAACGAATAAAGATATCATGGAAGCGGGAAATCGGATGAAAGTTTTAAATGTCAATATCAGATAAAAATGACCTCAGACGTCCGCTTGAGGGACCGATTTAACAAGAAAGCAAAACCCTGCTCTAGAGCACTGTTGGGGACGGATAGCACCATCGCACCGCGGAAATGCATAGGAATGGAAAGTTCGGAAATGCCGACTTACCTTTTCTATTCTTCCAAGTTTTCTATCCTTTGCGCTGGTTCATACACAATCACTAAATTTCACCAAAATGCGCGAGCTTACGATGGCTTGGCTTTTAAGTTTCGACTTGGTCGATAAAGGGGGCTCCGTAATGATGACGATAATAGTGACAGGACGATTTTTTCAAGTCAACTAATATTCACTAAGTCGGCATAGGAGAGGTAGGAGTTGGTCGATGGGCAACAATAATATTCATAAAGGAGATCAAAAGGAAAGGCGTAGGTAACACGATGCTAGGTACCAAGATTTCCTCCCAATTAATAATTATGATACAAAATTTAATAATAGGTAAATTTCAAAATACATAGGTAAATTGTTCATTCAAGTTGAATCCCTAATGCTTGGCAGAAAACCATTTAAAAAAAAACTTTTTATTAAATTAAGTATAACTTTTCGAAGAATGGTTCCTGGACAATAACAAAAATTTTGTTTTTGAAAAATATTGAAAATTGGTAAAAACTCCTTTGTTCTAGAATCTGAGTGAGAAACAAAACGAGAATTAGAGTATAGGCATCAAATAACAAAAAACAGAAAATATAGATCTCAATGGTAAAAAAAAAAAAAAAATCACAAACAAAATGGAAAATGAAAACGTATTTCTATTTTAGATGTATATCTTAAGATTTATCACTAATAATAATTTAATTCTTCTGGTAACGGCAAAGCTTTATCACTGGTCGAACCAACGAACCAGTTTTAGTAGCTACCCTAACTATTCCATCCTTACCGGGATGAACGTGGATAATTTGTCATAACTCCCACTTCATCGGTGGAAGACGATCGTCCCTTATTAACACTAATTGACCTAATTTAATGATTGAATTAATTTTGCACCACTTTGATCGTTGTTGAAGCGTTTTTTAAATATTATAAATGCCAACGTTTCCAGAAATGTTGTGAAATCTTTTGGAGATGTTGCCACCCACTTAGACTGGTGTCAAGAAAGTCATATTCAGGCAAACCTAGTAGGAATCCACCGATTAATAAGTGGGCCGGGGTGAGTCCATTCACATCCTCGGGGTCTGAGCTCATTGAAAACAAAGGGCGGGAGTTGAGGATGTCCTCAATTCTAGTGAGAACTTTCGCAAATTCTTCATAAGTTAGAACGGTCTCACCTATCACCCGTTTTAAATGGTATTTTACAGATTTTTATCCCTGCCTCAAATTAGCCTCCGAAATAAGGACTTGCTGGAGGGTTAGATGATTAGATATAACATCACGCTGTGATGGCAAGAATTTATTTATACCGAGTAGGTACCAATTTGCACCGACGAAATTGGTTCCGCTATCGCTTATGATTTCAGAACATAACCCTCGACGATCTGTAAACCGGCTAAGGGCTGCAATAAATGCTTAAGATAAATCGGACAAGATCTCTAAATGAACTGCTTTCGTCGCCATGCATACAAATAGACATAAACAACCCTTTTACATTTTTGCTCCCCTACGTTTGTGATCTTTTATAGTGAAAAGACCTTCGAAATCAACACCGACTCGAGAAAAAGCACGGCTATGTTGAACTCGAGAGGATGGTAAATCACCCATTAGGGGAAGAAGCGCCGAAGATTTCATTTTATAGCAGACAATGCATTTCGACAGTTGTGAGCGAATTTTATTCCTTACAGCCACTATCCAAAATTTACGCTGAAGAGTGAATTGAAGGCTTCGTGGCCCAACATGAAGATATAGTTTATGATAATAATCTATAATTAAATAAGCTAAATGACAGATTTTCGGAAGATCGGAAATTTAATTTCGTATGACAAATTTGAATACTTGAATCGACCTCACACCCTGATAATACCGTGGCTATCAAGAAACGGTTTGAGGTTTTGAATTTGCGTTGAACATGGACTGCCATTTCGCATATTACGTATTTCAACAGAAAAAAGTTTCCTGTTCGATGTGTACGATTTTCATAAGCGAATCATTTAATTCGTGAGAACTTAGATAAGTCAAGTTTGAATTTCCACTACCAGGACGTTTCTGACAATTATTTACGAAACGCATTATCCAAGCGACAACGCGTTGCAGTTTATAAAGAATGGAGAATATTTACTAATAATCGAAGCAGATACTATTTGAGATGATACAAACGTTTTAAGGTTGCATGTTTTGATTTCTAGTATTTCTCCGTCAGATTGATTGTACACAGCTGAACAAGGCCAGAGTGCTATTGGTTGGTAAAGCCATTTTGGTCCCGTAAACCACAAAGAGTGTGATATAATGTCTGCTGGGAAAAGCCCTTTTGAACCGGAATCGGCACAATTTTCATCCGAGACAACTTGCTTCCGAACAGCATTCGGTGTATTTTCCAGAATTTGTACAACCCTATTAGCGACAATTGTTTTCAATAAATATGGCGGCATTTTTAACCACTCTAGTACAATAGTCAAATCTGTAAATGGAAAAACGTTTTCTATTTGTTCGGAAAATTTTACAGATGACATAATATACTTTACAAGTTTCGTGAGGAGAACGGCCCCACATAATTCTAGTCGTGGAATTGACAGGGTTTTCAAAGGAGCGACATTCGATTTCCCTATTAAAATGTGAGTGGTATTGCTACTACGCTCCAATAAATATACAACTTCAGCATAACCTAATTGTGAAGCGTCACAGAACCTTATGAGGAAAAGACGACTTGTCATCACCGTGTTATAATATCTAGGGATATTCAATGTTCGAATTATGAATATGTGGTGGAACATCACGATCGTCTTATAGACATTTTCAATAAAATTAGGGGAAAATAGAGGAACCGACAACTTATTGTGAACAGTATAATTATGTTAAAATAGTGCTGTATGTTGGTAGTTTCCGGCAAGGACGCATTTTAGGGTAAATACCCAATACACCTCGTTAAACAAGATCTCACGGAGCTGCAAAGGAAACAAATGACGGATGTTTGGAAAGAGTTTGAAACGAGAAAAGCGGAAGGGGAAACAAACATAACAATTAAGTACATAAACTCTGTTCCAAAAATAATAAAAAACGTGCCAAAAAACTTAAACAGCACCTAAAATTGTTTGGGTACTACCAAAATGTCCGCGGAATGAGAACTAAATTACAACATCTTAAAATAACTTCTCCCACATTCCCACATGATATTTTGTTATTAACAGAAACATGGTTAAATGAGGACATCAATTCATCGGAATTAGGTCTCAATAAATACAACATCTATCGTCTTGACCGTGACCCCATTACAAGCAACAAATCAAAAGGAGGAGGTGTAATGGTGTGCATATCTAAAAACATTTCATCTAAAAAATTGCCAGTTAAACACAAAAGCGTTGAACAGATGTTTGTAATGCTAAATATTTCATCCACAAAAATCATTATCGCTTGTACCTACTTATATTCCACCAATGTCAGATCTGCAAATATACAAGAACCACATCGAGGATGTAGAAACACTAAAATATAAATATCCTAAAGCCAAATTTATAATTGTAGGCGACTACAATCTTCCGAAAATCGACTGGTCTTTCGATAAGAACAATGAAGTGATTATTAACGAAACAGAAGTGCAGTGTGTCAAATCTAAGGAAATGCTTGATATGTCTTTTTTCCTAGGACTAAAACAGTTAAATAAAGTGCATAATTCTTATAACCGAATGCTTGACCTAGTATTTTCTAGTGACTTAAGTACAGTGGTAGAACAATCGGATGAATTGTTGTTACCTTTAGACCAACACCATCCCGCGTTAGATATTATTATCACAAATGAGTCTAGAAAATTGCAGAAATTAAAAACTTCATCGTACAATTTTAAAAACGCTGACTACCCAAATATAATTGATTATCTTGACCATATAGACTGGTCATTTCTAGAAGATGAAAACAATATTGTGAATCAAGTCCAACAATTTTATTCAATCCTAAACACTTCAAAAGAACGTCATGTTCCAAAAGTTAATTTTATTGCATCCCTTTACCCTACATGGTTTTCAAAAGAATTAAAAGAATTGATTTATACTAAAAAACAAACTCACCGAATATATAAGCAATCTAGAAACGTCGATGATTATATAATGTTTACTAACATAAGAAAGCAGTGCAAAGAATTGTCTAAAAAATGTTATAATGATTATATTAGTTTAATAGAAATGGAGGTTTATGATAATGTTAAAAAATTGTGGAACTTTTCTAATGCTCAGCGTAAAAATGATGGTAGTTTACCAAATATTATGTATCTGAATAACAATTGTGCGGATAATACCGAAGGCATTGTCAATCTTTTTGCAGATTTATTCAAAAGTGTTTATGATGATAATATTACCGATAATGAAATCCCAAATGATATATCACTTGAAGAATCACTTAACCTAAACCATTGTTTTATTGAAATAAACGCTATAGAAAAGGCTATAAAAGCATTAGATACTAATAAATCCGCTGGACCGGATGGTTTCCCTCCAATATATTTAAAATCTTGTGTTCGCAGTTTGACTTATCCATTATTTTTACTATTTAATAAGTCTTTGTCGTCAGGGTGTTTTCCAAAACAGTGGAAAAAAAGCTATCTTACGCCTATTCATAAAAAGGGAGATAAAAGCGATGTATCGAACTACAGACCAATATGTATATTGTCCGCTATTCCCAAACTATTTGAATCGTTAGTCCTAGATGTAATATGTAAACAAATTAATAATATTATTGTACCCAACCAGCATGGCTTTATCACAGGTAAATCCACCCTAAGTAACTTGATCATATACGAAAATTACATAACTGATTCTCTTGCCTTGAAGCATCAAGTGGATTCAATATATACTGATTTTTCCAAAGCATTTGACAAAGTTAGGCGACATATCCTTGTACAAAAATTAAGTATGTTGGGTATCAAGGGTAATCTGTTAAGTTGGATTGAAAGTTATCTTAGTAAAAGAGAGCTATGTGTCAAAATAAAATCTGTGGAATCTTACATTTTCGAAGCCACAAGTGGGGTCCCTCAGGGGTCTCACCTGGGACCAATTCTTTTTTTGTTATTTATTAATGATATTGTTAGCATATTTAAAGATGTAGAAGTTCTTCTTTTCGCAGATGATTTGAAAATATATAAAACAATACGCAGTTTAGACGATTGTTATACTTTGCAACTTAATTTAAATAAACTATATCGTTGGTGCATCATCAACTCTCTGTTTCTTAATATTAAAAAATGTCAGGTCATTCGTTTTTGTAAAATACGAAATCATACAATTTATGAATATTCGCTTAATAATGTAAAATTGACAGCTGTCACTCAAATCAGGGACTTGGGTGTTATATTTGATGAACAGTTAACATTCAATCCGCATATAAATGAAATCACAAATAAAGCCCTAAAAATGCTTGGGTTTATATGTAGAACCGCATGTGACTTCAAGTCACTAGAATGTTTGAACACACTGTACACATCTTTAGTAAGAAGTCAAGTAGAGTATAATTCGCCTATTTGGTCCCCGTTTTATAAAGTACATTCCAACAATATTGAAAGGGTACAACACAAATTTTTAAGATTTATTAACTTTAAACTAAATATTCCAATCCAAAATATAAATTATATCCAACTCATGCATCAACTAAATTTGATTACGCTATCAGATAGGCGAATTATCTCCGACCTTGTTCTACTAAATAAAATTATTAATTATAGAATCGACAGCCCTGAAATTCTTGCCACAATAAAATTATTTGTACCTTCCAAAAATACGAGACAAAATTCCACCTTTTTCTGTAACAATTTCAAATCTAATTATTATACCTACTAACTAACTAACAATTAACTCCATTTATCTTCTTATGTTCAATTATTGTAATCAATGTAAATGTATATTTTCATGTAAAAGCCCATTAGGGCGTAAATAAAAATAATAAATAAATAAATAAATAAATAAATAAATAAATATTGTTTACCCCACGCCTTTAAATTTATCATCCCATCAAATGAATGATGTTTGTTGGAATTGGGCGATCATACATGTAAGTTTGAAACATGGTATGAAAGAAGGAAAAAAGGGAGACGAATCACTCTCCATGAAGAAGCACACATCATAATATAGAATTCAAGCACAACACAATCACATGAGTTCCACCGCGATACCTCGAGGTAATAATTGTGGCCACAACATAACGAATGCATAAGTACTTTCAATATAGGTAAAGATTATGCACACCATAAACATCAACCACGTGCTTCCAATTGTGCATTAGATAAAAAAAACTTTCCTTAGATAAAAAAAAAACAAATGCAAATGTTTCGGTTTTCAGTTGAAGTTCTTTCATGACATTAGTTGCACTTCTAGTTTCACGTATTAACATAGATTTATGCAACATATTGTTGCGTATGGATTAAATATTATATAGATTAACCAATTCTTAGCGCGCTTCTTACTATACCGATAACTTATGTTGGGTTGGTTTAGTGTAAATACCTAAAGGACTCTTATATGAATTATAAAGTTAATTTTTAATGTTCGATGCAAAACAATGATTCCATTCAAGTTGAAAATAAAATATTTCATTGCTTTGACCAAGCACTAAGCGATGTGCGAAATGTGACGCTACACCCATAATAGGCTAAAATACTGTCAGGTAAGTTTTTAGATTCTCACGGCCAAAAGCATTTTTGTTGTTTGTTTTTGGGGTGTTATGCCGTGTTGCGCTAACTCCTTCTTTAGCCGACGTTTCGGACAGCGTTGCAGCGTTGTTAACACTCCCGTACCGGACGGAGGGAACACACTCACACTAACGAGAGTTTTATGCTATATCTAAGTTGTTTTTTACAC
The DNA here is from genome assembly GCF_061612785.1 of Hesperophylax consimilis. Lineage (NCBI taxonomy): Eukaryota > Metazoa > Arthropoda > Insecta > Trichoptera > Limnephilidae > Hesperophylax > Hesperophylax consimilis. The sequence continues at coordinate 14,660,807 of NC_142852.1, forward strand.
CACATACTCTGTAATTTAGGTAATCCTAAAAAAACTATTTGGTTATCGATCTGCATTTAAAAAATATATATTTTATTTCTAGTTTCTTAGATATTAAATAATTTGTACAAAATTACGGCAAAATTCCTGTCCCCTGCCCCGCACCTCAGCTTCACCTCAGCATCGGCTAAAATTCCCCCGTCCCCATCCCTACTACCCGCTCTCCACCGAGAACGATCCAGCGAGCTACGAACTGGACCGTAAAAGTTGCATTTTATGGAAAGGGCTAACTCCCGGTCGCGTACACTGCACTACTGGTGTTTCCTTTTGCGATGCTAAAATGTTCACTTGCCGGACTAAGATCCGCCTGTCTGGCGTGCATCCTGTAAATGTTTCATGTTTAGAGACAACATTAAAATTATGTCTGTCTCTGTTTCTCAAATGGAAAAGAAATCTGTCAGAAAGAGACACATATTTTGTTTACATTTTTAAGTAATTTGAAGGAACTTGAATAAAAACAGAGTTCTATATGGTTAAAAAGTCTATGTTCCTCGGGGTTTTAGTTGCTAATTCTCTAAATTTTCGTGGTAAATAATTCTCTGCAAAACCGGACTAGTTTCACCCTGCTATGGGCATCTTCAGACTGGTAAGTAGTTCATTCATACTTATGAAATGGTGTTTATAAATTAATATCTTTTTCAGGGTTGTAAAATATTTATTCTGTACTTTTAATATTAGAATTTATGTAATCAGTCGGCATGTATTTATTGCATTTTCTTACGGAATATTTACCAATGTTTTAAATTAGATCATAAAATTCTATGGTTTTAATTCATTTGTGTGAAAACCGCACAAGAGCCCCTACAGTCCTATCCAGTAGAACTATGGCATCCCCAATTGGGGTATTTTGTGAGGCTGAAGATAGTGGGGATGGGGAGGGGGAGGATATGGGAAAGAAAAAGGTGAAAGTACATGCATATTCAAATTTAATTACCATATAGGCTTAAGTTATTTCAAGCAACGTTTGGATTCTACATGGTGGTCTTTTACTAGGGCAATACTGAAAGCATCTACCGCCCTGCAACTTGATATTATATATATTTTTTCATAAATATTACAGCATCTGTTGTCGAGAGGTAAGACTCTAGACTAGTAAACCGGAGGTCGCGGGTTCCAATCCCGGTGTGCGCAAGTAAATTTTAATATTTATTTTTCGGAATGACTTTATTGAGTAAAACCTCAAATTGTAATATTTAAATATTGAAGACAATATTAGTGATTTCTAAACGAAAATCAGATTTTCGTTTAGAAATCACTAATATTGTCTTCAATATTTAAATTTTAATAGATTACTTTGTGATATTTCACAATTTAGTGACCAGAATTCATTTCGAATGTTGCTTGAAATGACTTTTACCTTGTTTGGTGACCAGATCTGAATAGCCAGGTATTTCCCCACTTTCTTCTTCCCCATCTCCTTACCCTCCCCACTACCTTTAGCCTTACAACATACCAGTAGCGGCTCGTTACTTTTGGGTCTACTATTAATTGAAATATTATCACTCTAGTACACCTAAAAGTTACGAGCCGCCACTCCAACATCCCCCATTTGTGAATGCCATAGTCGCACTGGCTCCAGATGATTGGGAGCAGTTGAGACTGTTGTGGTGTATTTACATAGAAAAATCAAAAACAGGAATATCTGAGGTTACAATTAAAAATAATTTACTCCACGTTTAAGATTTAAAAATACCTTTTTTTCATTATTTTCCAAAAATTCGTTTTATTTCGAACCCTTTGACATACAAACGAACCCATCATTTATGGTAAGGCAAACACTACGATTTAACCCTATATGTAAATGTACTATATAAAATCATAAATTAGGAATTATAACCTTCACTTACATCTAAAAATTCCATAATATTCGAAATAACATCCGTACCGTAAATTCAAGATGTTATTACACCTGTATTTAGAAATGAATAAAACAACGTTAGTGAACATTTCCAGTGAGAGAAACAATTTGAATATCGTTCCATATAGGCACCTCACATGTGCTATTAAGGAATTCACATAAATCAAGTCAGTAACCTGGAAATATTGACATTTACCCTAATGACGTACCGAAATGTACAAGACACTTAGATCTGTTCTGGACAGATTAGATATACACTTAAATAACACGGTATATCATAATTTCATACAAAGAACAAGATTAGTGCATGAAATACCTAAGTAAATACCACAACTTTGACATATTTTCATTAATTCATTCAAAATCTCGTTACAAAAACTAACTAATGATTTTTCGATTTCTTAATAATTGATTATCAAAATATAATCGTTATCAATTATAAACCTTATCAAATCACCCCCGTTGTGTGGGTTAGTTTTTTTTTTTTTTTTTTTTTTTTTTTTTTTTATTAAATATCAAAATAATATACAAAAATCAAAAAGTCCCAATAAACTACTTTAAAGTAGTTTGTCATTGGGTGCTTTTAACTTAAACAGATTATATCAAATGTATACATTCATATCATGAGAGGTGTAATACAATAAAAATAAAAACAAAAAACAATTAAAGCGTATGCAGTTAGAAATAGTTTGTATTAGAGTCTAGTACAAACTATTTCTTTCAGCTAGCCAATTTTTCAACAAAAAAATTCTTTTTATATTTGTACATTTTTTGATTTCTGCAGGTAACATATTTAAACAATTTGGTATCATGTAGTCTAGCGTTTTTTGTCCATATTTGTTTACATGCTTTGGTACGATTAGTCCTTCATTTAATGTAAAACGAGTATTGTAGGTGTGTTCCAGTCTATTTATGTACATAGGGCTATTTATGTGCTGAAAAATTATTTTATACCACATAATTGCAAGGTAAGAGTACCGAGAGGATTTTCAGATTTTGATAAAGGTATGGAACATTATGCCTTTGTTCATATAAACTTTTATGAGCTAATAATTTAACAAGAGAATTTTGAACTGATTGAACATGATTTATATTTGTTTTAGAGGAAAATCCCCAAGCTGTAATTCCATACCTTATGATAGATTCAGGTAGTGATAAATAAATTATTCGAAGTGTGCATATTGGAACATAAAATTTTAATTTATATAATCTACTAATAATAGATCTCAGTCGTTCACAGACTTTATTTATCTGTAAATCCCATTTGAAAAAACAATCAATAATAACACCTAAATAAACATATTTTTTAACCAGTTCAATATTTTCACATGTACACAACGCAGGGATACCAACATGTAAGCAATCTGAATTGTGTGTTTTAATTTCGGGTATAATAGTATTTACCTTGGCATTTGGTGATCTAATGTGTATCAATTTAGTTTTTTTTGCATTTATGATTAGGCCAGAGTCGTGAGACCATTTTAAAAGTTCAATGTAATCTTTTTGTAAAAGTTCAATACATAATTGCAAATCACTGCAAGAAAACACCAATGCAGTATCATCCGCGTACACAAAGTGTTTTACATGTTTAAAAATAAATTTAATAAAAGATACATAAATTATATATAAAATAGGACCTAATATGGAACCTTGAGGAACACCTGCTAAGATTTTTCTTTTTTTACTTAATGTGTTCAAAAGCTTTATTTGCATGCACCTGTTGTTCAAATAATTTTCAAATAGTTTTAGAAGTTTCCCTCTTATTCCTATGATTTCTAGTATTTTCAACAATTTTTTATGGTTAATAGTGTCAAATGCCTTGGAATAATCTATAAATAAGACTAATACATGATGTTTATTATTTAAATTATTATTTATCAAGCTGGCAAACTTTTGAAGTAGCATTTCAGTGCCCTTTTTTTTTGGAATCCATATTGGTTAGTATCAATAATAGAAAAATCTTCCAAATATTTTATTAATTTAATTTGAATGTATTTTTCAAGAATTTTTTCTAGTGATGGCAAAATACTGATTGGTCTATAATTACCCAAAATGGTGTGATCACCTCCTTTATAAATGGGTCTGATAATACTGCATTTTAAATCATCTGGAATTTTTGCTTCAAATAAGATTCTGTTTACAAAATGGGTTATAATTGGACCTAATGTTAATATATGTTTTTTAATATCGCTCATTCTGATATTATCGATTCCAGGAGAAGAGCTTTTAAGTTGTTTCACAATGTTTTCTATATCAGCAATTTTAGCCCTAGGTAGGTACATGCTTTGAGGCATCTCCTCTGGTTCAAAACCAGTTGTCCTGTGATTACATGTATGTAACATATTGCAAACATTGTCAGAGAAATAATCAACAAAGTCATTTGTTACGATTTCTTCGGTCCGATCTTTCATCAAATATTTGGATGCAACTTGGTCAAAATCATTTTTACATTTCTTTCCTAAAATTTGATTACATTCGTCCCATGTTTTTTTTGAGTCTTGAAATATATTTTTGAATTTATCATTATAGTATGAGGTTTTTAATTTTATAAACAATTTATTTAAAATATTTCGAAAACACTTATATTCTTTTTCATAGTATTTGTTCGTTGGAGCATTTCTCCAACGTTTGTATAAAAAATCTCTTTTTTTAATTTTATAAAGTGCATCAGTAGATATCCATTCATTTATGGCATGCGGTCGGTTTTTTGATTTTTTGCTTATTTCAATTGTGCTTTTTTTATACAAGTCATCAAAATAATTTTTAATTTTCAAATAAATAACAGAACATTCGGTTTCCTTTAGAAGCGATTTCCAATCATAATTACAAATATGTTTATCAACCAGTTTTTGCGAAAGAATTTTAACTTTATTATAATCATTTGAGTTTAAATTATCTACCGAGTTATAGCGTATACTTATAGCTGTTGTGTTGTGATCGGCAATGTTATAGTCACATACACATGCGAAGATTGTACTGGTTAATCCAGCGGGCAGTTTACCGCTTATTCGCACGTAGAAATGATCGATACATGAACTATTTATTTTCTGTTTAACAATTACTTCCCTAGTGACGCCATCTATACATTTTTTCAAATAGTTATTTGTAAGAATATTTTCATAATTTACTATGATAGGATCATTTTTGTTTAATAAATTTAAATTTATGTCGCCGAAAAATATTACACTTTCATTTGATTTAATATTGTTTTCAAACACAGAGGATATTTCTGACAAAAATGATAGCTTATTTAGATTCGGAGGTCGGTATATTGCTAAGACATTTAAAGTGCTCTTATTTGGAAGTGTCAATATTCCAAAAACGTTCTCAAAAAATTTGGTGTCCAGAAATATTTGCGAAAAGGAAAGGTTATTCTTTATATATAACAAGATGCCTCCACCGGATTTTTGTTTTCTACAATAGTGATACGAATTGTATCCGGGAATATCATAAAGATTAACAAGTTCCGAACGAATTGCCGTTTCGCAAAGCATGAGTACGTCAACGTGATTTAAACAGTCTTTAAAATAAACATGAAATAGGTCGAAATATTAACATATTGACCTAATGTTTAGTTGAACAAAATTAAGTTTACTTGTATCACATTTCCTTGAATCTTGCTTTTGAAACCATTCACGCAGGTTATTTACTTTACAAAAATTAATATCATTGTCATCATCTATGAAACTAAAAGACATAATGATTTAAATAAAATATTTCCAAAAACATTCATGGTTAGATTATAGTGTTGTTCAGTATAAGGTAGGTTTAATAATTTGCACCAGTAAATACATACTGTACATTTTCTACATGAAATATATTTGTTTCGTTCATTGAATTTTAATTGATAACTAATTGATAATTAATTGATAACATGATAATTAATGGATAACAATAATTTATTTGTTTCATTCTCCATTTGGTAACGATTTGTAAGTAAGATAGTGTGCGTGAGTTTACGCCGCTAAAACAAGTATTGAAACAGTAGTGCAGATTTAAATGGGAATATTGGTATTGCGGTGTATATAAACTATTATACTCTTTATATAAAATATAATAAAATATTACACTTATAACATTCCGTATAAAAGTAAAAAGTTGAAATACAGTATTTATTAATAGATAATTTAGATGCAAGGCAATGGACATAATAGTATATGTAGAGTAGGTGTATAGAACGTATTTAAATAGTGTAGGCCTATAAACAATGAAAATAAAATGTATTTTAATATTCTGGATCTGGTAAAGAAAAGTGTGTAACTTTTGATGTGTTAATTTAATATTAACAAGCATCTTAAAAAAAGAAAACTTACATATCACATACGCATGTAAATAAAATTGATTATCTTCATTAATTATCAAAATACTACAATATAACAAAAGATTCTTATTTAAAATATATTGTTGCATTTTTTTTGATAAGTAAAAATTAATATTCAATATTTTGTTCAGCAATTGCGAGCATTTTTTTATATACCTTACAGTTGTTTTTGTCATTTGCCCTATGATTAACTGGAAATGTCATTTTATATTTTTCATTTTGAGTGCAACAGTTTCTGCAGTTTGGTTGTTTGTCCTTGTTCCCGCATTCGCTGTTTGTGTGATCGAGACCGCAGTAACTGCAAACAGGCTTTTCGTCCTTCTCTCTCTGCAGACATCTTGCAGCACCGTGTCCGAAGCGTAAACAGTGGTAACATTGCATAACTGGATTTGCGTCTTCAACAAAGATTCTTTGGTATCCGATTTTAATTTTATCTTTGTTTAAGAGTATTTTCCGGGTTTCAATCTCTACTTCAACCACATAGTTAGATGTATCATTAAATTTATTTTTAATTATTTTCTTGACGTTGAACACAGGTTTATGTTCCCTATTTTCCGACATAATTTTAATTTCTTCATTTTGTTCGATGATGTCACAAGTGAAATCTTCTTTATCATAATCATTAAATATTCCCTTGAAAATTAAAGTAGGTTTTTTTTTTGTTAATTCCTTAGTATCGACATCATTTATTACTTTTGAGATCTCCATTTGTAATTTCTTCGCATCTTCTTTTTTTAAACACTCGATGATGATTCTGTTTCGGGATATTTTTTTGATGCCTTCAATACATATTCCCAGTTTACTAGTTTTAATATGTTTTTGTATTTTTTTTAGAATCGAGTCAGAAGAGTCACTGTTTGTTTTTGGACTAATCATTAGACAATATTTATTTTTTGTTTATTTTGAGGGTAATCATATGTTTTTTCTCTGTTCGCGATTTCTGTTTTATTTTTATCTTCCGACATTTCAATTGCCAGGTGCCCTAATAATGATAAAATGTTTGTGGCTTTATTTGTCACAATAATTTGTTGGTCTTTACTGAACTTTTTACTGGAATCTTGCACTGCGAGAAGTAGTTCACTAACTACCTCCTTTGCTTCTTCCATGAATTTGTGTAGATTGGCCATATTTATTTTTTTTTCACAAACTTACTCCACTTTATACTTTTACAACCAGTAGTACTGCACAAATATTGTTGTCACCAGTTTGACAGTTTCAGAATGTTTAAAATATTTATTTATTTTCAAATGTGGTTTGTAGAAGATATGTTACTAATTGATTATTATTTTTTATTCCAATCGATAGTGCGCACTTTGTTTAATTTAATCATCAGCTTCACTGTTTGTTTTTGCCAAAAATAAACACTTTGCGGAGCACTTAAATTGGGAGCAGAAAAATATGCAGCCTGTCACTAAATGAATGTATGAATATTGTGGGACATAGGACATGGGACAACAGTTCTGCTTCAAAGTCTCAACAAAACAGTTCCATTATTTTACCTGGTTAATTATTGATTTGAAAAGGGTTATAATTAATTTCAATTATATTTTTATTTGTTTTCCGAGTTTCAGTAGAAAAAATTAACAATGTTGTTTGCAACTAAATAATTTTTGAGCTTTAATGTGTTTGTGACATTTGCAAGTAGATTGTTTATTTGTTTTTGACACTTTTATGTAAATATTTTTTATTGTGTATTTATTTGCATGTATCGACACTTGCAGAGAGCCATTTCTTTGTGATTTTCTTTCGACGAGACCAATCCAAGTTACAGTACTGCGCACTTATCTACAACTTACTGTCCCATAACTTTTTCGTCCATTGACATTGTTTTTAAAACCTTCAATAACAAACCTAACAAATCGACAGTCCCGAAAAACAAGAGATAAGATTTTAATGTATTGTATTTTTGCAATAAATCTGTTTAAAGTTTCATTTATGTATTTTAACTGTTGAAATCAAGAAATGTTGTGTTTTTTAAATATATTGGCTATTATAAAGAAGGGATTGACTGGACCTGCTTCCAGCACAGGAGAGGAGAGGCAGCCCCCGGTCCCAACTGCCAACAGCCAACGGGTGGGATTTGAACTGCTCAATACGCGATATAACCTTACTGAATATTACATGTTACTTTTGTCTTAGACCGTGAAGATTATTTTATTTTATCATAACCATTTACTTAGCGTTTTATTATTGCTATCAGTATTGAATAAAATATGTTGTGATGAATTTTGTTGTTAGAAAGTAAAACATGTAAATTCAGATGAAACAAACGTTGTTATTATTATTAGTTATAATATTTGTTCTATAACATATTATAGGCAATTATAGGTTATCAAGTAAAGACAATCGATAAGAAAGAGACATAGACAATATCATAGGGTAATCCTCCTCTCACTCATCTCCTTCCCTTTCCAACTACCTTCAGCCTCGCAACATACTCCAATCGAGGTACTGGTTCCAGACAGTTGGGGAACGCATAAAAACTTAAAAAGAAAGATAGTATAAGCACAAAATATTACTTATTATTGCTTTAGTACACAATTCAAACAAAAAAGTAATATTGTTATAATTGTACGAAAATATGTTAAGTGAGTAAAAATGTTTGTCAATTTCGAGATTTGTCTTCTTCATTCAAAATAAATAATAACTTAATGAAAACACAAATCACCATTGCATAAATAATTATAATGATCTAGAAAAACTAAGAACATACAATATTTCCATCAACTAACTTTCCAGCAACTTTATATTAACTGCACTATATACTTAATACAATGGAATCTTTAGAATTATACTATCAAACAGAACAGAATATGTAATATTTACAATAACATATTATTCAATATCGACATCTTCAATTGCGAATTTACTAAATATAAAATGACCTTAAAAGAGTATTTCACTGATGTTTCTTGAATTGATGTTTCTGATGTTTATGTTTCTAGTATTTATATATTTATAATCCTGTTATGGTATGATTTATATGCACAACATTGTCTTCTTATGGTTATGGTTATGATATGATTTATATGCACAATATTGTTTGTATTCTTATGGTTACCAATGTATCGATAATCTTTTATTTTATATAAATTTTAGTTTTTTTTTTTTTCCCCTTTATTTTTGTTGTATTATTTCGTTCTATTATTTTATACAATTCTTTTATTTTATATAATTATAACTTCACATTTCCCATAAATTTAATTATTTCTTCTAATGCTGTCTTACGTAAAGTCACAAGGAGAAAATCCGTAATTGGTTTTATTTTGGCTATTTTACTTATGTACAATCTGTAAAAATATAAACTGTTGATTTCCCAAAAATGAATAAATAAATAAATAAATAAATAAATAAATAAGTTTAACTAACTTTTTACTATCCAGGAAAGCAACATATTTCATTGGCAATGCTTATTTCACCAGGGTATACATCGTTCTAAATTATATCTCAGACGGACACAGACAACGTCTACGATGGACAGTATTTTAACCTTTTCGTCCCGGAGCAAAAAAAATCACATAAGATCCGAAGGGGGGTCACTAGGGTCCCCCAATTTGTTTTGCTTATTAAAGGATGTTAATGGCATAATATTGCGTAATTTGTTTTAATAATAATTAGGGGGGAGTATATTTAACGTGTTTCAGAAATCATTATCTAAATAATTCCATAAATAAAGTCGTAGTTAATATTGTAATGAATTTAGATAATAATGCGCCTTTTCCCATACAAAACAGGGAAGGCGGGCCGATAACGAGCATAACTCCTCGATTCTGAATCTCGACTGGCGATTGGCGATTACAACATAGCTTGTTTGTTGCACAGGATGGTCCGTAAATGATGGATATATTTATAAATATATATTTTTTAAGTTTTAAAAACCTACCACTACTAAACCAGGTACGGATGTTATTTCGAATATTATGGAATTTTTAGATGTAAGTGAAGGTTATAATTCCTAATTTATGATTTTATATAGTACATTTACATATAGGGTTAAATCGTAGTGTTTGCCTTACCATAAATGATGGGTTCGTTTGTATGTCAAGGGGTTCGAAATAAAACGAATTTTTGGAAAATAATGGAAAAAAGGTATTTTTAAAACTTAAACGTGGAGTAAATTATTTTTAATTGTAACCTCAGATATTCCTGTTTTTGATTTTTCTATGTAAATACACCACAACAGTCTCAACTGCTCCCAATCATCTGGAGCCAGTGCGACTATGGCATTCACAAATGGGGGATGTTGGAGTAGCGGCTCGTTACTTTTGGGTCTACTATTAATTGAAATATTATCACTCTAGTACCTAGTAGGTACTACCTACACCTAAAAGTTACGAGCCGCCACTCCAACATCCCCATTTATGTGAATTCCTTAATAGCACAGGTGAGGTGCCTATATGGAACGATATTCAAATTGTTTCTCTCACTGGAAATGTTCACTAACGTTGTTTTATTCATTTCTAAATACAGGTGTAATAACATCTTGAATTTGAAGTGAAAAATGTTGACATACCCCTATATCGCGCCAAAAATATCGAATCGTCCCAATTAAGCATTTTATTAAACAAATAAGAAAATTAATTGATTGAAGAACACATTTTGGGGAAAAGGCTTTAGTCGGACGTAGTCGGAGGCATGACTGTGACCATAAACAAGGTGACAGTTGGTTTAGTGTTGTTTGGCATATTTTTATTTATATTTTTATTACTGTACAACAGATTTTTTTTTCCAATTACAGTACAATTTTACATATGTCAGCATTTAGCAAAGTGACTATTCAATAATTGTTTTAAGTCATTTAGAGCAGCGTTTCCTAATTTTTTTTCGCCCCGGAACCCTTATCGATCATACTTTTCTAGGCGGAACCCTATTTTTATAAGAAAAAGATAAACTTGTAGTTTGAATACTTTCATGTTTACCATGAAAAGAAAGATCAAAAGTTTTGTGTAAAACTTAATTTAATGTGAAGAGTGATATCTTTTTACATTTTTTGTTAAAATAGCATTGAAATCAGGCTTTATGTCAGACAGCTGAATAAATATGAAGCTGCATCCAGTCTGTTTCTGTATTTGTTTTTTGTGTAAGCGTAAGCCGAAAAACCAGTTTCACATCGGTAAGTGGTCACAAACGGTAACAAAACTGTGATAGCCTTCTCGACGACTTCTGGATATTCGTTTTTAAGTCCAATCCAAAACTCGTCTAGATTAGTTTTTTTTTAATTAAACTTTTGTTGTGAGGAAGAAGAACACATGATATCAATCAAAGCCTCGTTCTCTGTTGCTGTAAGAGTCGACGGTGTCCTGTGAACTAGGAATGGATTATGTACCCAGTCAATGTCCTGCAGGTTTTTTTCAGGAAAATACTGTTCCAGAGATTTGTTGAGGGCCATCAATTGTTCGTAAATGCATTTTTCAACATCTGAGGTTACTTGCAACTCATTTTTTTCCAGAAACTCGTTTAAAATTGTAAAACATTGGTACTGTTTCTATTCAACACATTCTATCCAGAAGACAAGTTTCTTTCTAAGAGAAGAGATTTTGTCGTTTACTGTAAAAGTATTTGTGTTTCTTCCTTGCAATGACTTGCAAATTACATTCAGTTTATCAAATATGTCTGCCAAATACGCCAGTTTCATTAGCCATTTCTCGGCGTGCAATAGTTGAACAAGACCACTCAAAGATGAAGAAAGCGATTCTTTGGAAAAAAATACCACTAGTTCGTTGCGCAATTCAAACAATCTTGATAATACTTTTCCTTTGGAAAGCCATCTTACTTCCGTGTGAAGAAGAAGTGATTGATGCTGACTTCCTATATCTTCACACACTTTTAAAAAAAGTCTCAATTGGAGCGGACGTGATTTAACGTAATTCACAATTTGTACGGCTTGATCGAGAACTTTCTTTACCTCGTGTGGTATTTTTTTTACGACAAGGGCATGTCGATGTAAAACGCAGTGACTGCTGCTGCATTTAAGTGCAACATTCTTAATTCTTGTTACAGTACCTTTTATTTTCCCAGTCAAAGCGGCAGCTCCATCGCTACATATATCGACACATTTGTTCCAATGAATGTTATGTACATTTTCGTAATTATCAATGACTTTGAAAATTTCTTCTCCAGTGGTGTTGGTCTCCAAAGGAGCACACATAAACAAATCCTCTTCAATAGATCCCCCAAAGGAGTATCTTACGAAAACAAGCAGTACTGATAGTCCAGCGACATCTGTACTTTCGTCGAGTTGCATTGCAAACATTTCACCACTTTTCAATCTACAAATCAATTCATCTTCAATGTGGTCAGATATTTTATGGATTCGATCAGATATGACATTATTGGAACTCTGAACTGCTGCAACTTTCTTCGCTGCGTCTTCGCCAAGTACACACTTGACAATTTCTGTCATACAGGGTTTTATTAATGTCTCTGCAATCGTGTGTGGTTTGCCAGCACGAGCAATCCTGTAACTTAACAGGAATGATGCTTCGGTGGCATTCTCGTTATCATTTTTAACAGATTTATGTAAAGCAGCCCCACTGGTTTTATGTGCATCTTTGTATCTTTTAAAAAAGTCTTAGCTTTTGTCTTTTAATTGCGGGTGGTTGGTATTTTTTTTTTTTTTTTTTTTTTTTTTTTCTTTTTTCATGAAATATTAATGTGTACAGTTTTTACATGCTTTTCGACTACCACACTAGACACACGCCCGTATTATGGTAGTCGAAATTTATATACATAGGTTTATATAATTATATTATCAATGTTTATTTGGGCTTATAAAAGTGATCAATTCCACAAAAAGTTGTTGCGTAATTAATTATTTCACTTGTATATTGTACATCGTAAGTGATCGTGTGATTTCGTTGACTCTACAGAGTGCTACAATTCATTGTTTCATAACCTTGACAGTTCAGTACCTATTCATAATGTCTGTTCTACCTACTAAAGCGGGTACTAAGTCAAAACGTAATGTTGCCGTAGAGAGCCCCGCTGCTGAGGCTGGTTCAGAGCCAGACTTTGGTAATTTACTAATTTTGTTTAAGGACGAAATTAAAGAAGAAATTAATAAAGTGTTCATGCAATTAAAAACAATGAATGATGCGCTAAGAGAGTGTCACTCCAAAATTAATAGCCTCGAAGTCAAAAACAATGAACTTCAAACTAATTATAATCTGGTATTGTCCAAATTAAACCGTCTTGAGCAAACCTCATTAAAAAATAACGTGGAAATTATTGGCATACCGGAAAAAAGAAATGAAAATTTAATAGATATCATAAAATTGCTAGGAGCCAAGGCAGGTGTTGATGTTCTCCCAAATGATATTGATGGAATCTCTCGTACAAGGGTCAAGGAATTACCCAGAGAAAATCCTAAATTTACTCGTCCAATTGTAGTAAAGTTCATAGCCAGCCGCAGTAGAGATAACTTTCTTGCTGCTATAAGGAAGAAAGGCAGTCTCAACTCAAGTGATTTGAAGCTTCCCGGGGACTCCAAAATTTATGTCAACGAGCATCTGACTGCTGCAACCCGTGCGCTCTTCAAGACAGTGAGAGACTTAAGCAAGGATAAAAACTTTAAATTCAGATGGATCAAATACGGAAAAATTTTTATACGCAAAAATGAAACTAGTCCCATTATTCAGGTGACATTGGAATCTGACGTGACTCAGGTTTTTTGCTGATAATCTTCTTAGATTTAGCATCGTCTCGTGTGACTATAAGCTATTATCAATTTATTTTTCCTATCTACCTTATCTTTTTTCCTACTTTAAAATATCATCCTTTGTACTGGTTTTTCTTTATTTGTATAATATTAACAACTAACTCTTTTAATACTACCAACTTTAATCCAAATTATCCTACAATTACTCTGCTTGCGTTACTACAACACCACTCTAATATTTATAATTTACTAGAACATGCTTACAACTATTTTATCAATCTTATATTTTATATATATTATCAACTAAATGTACTAAAATGTTGAATGTATATTATCAAAATGTGACTGGACTGCGTTCTAAGACTGATAGATTTTATTTTAATGTTACCAATAACAACTATGATATTATTATGATAACTGAAACTTGGCTTGTAGACAGTATTGCTAGTGAAGAGCTATTTGACAACCGTTACCTGGTATTTAGGCGCGATCGCAATGAGCAAAAAAGAGGAGGTGGAGTAATGATTGCGTTGAAGAAGCACCTCATAGCTCATGAACGTAAGGATTTTAACACGAATGCTGAAGACATCTGGGTGACTGTTAAGATTAATAATTTCATAAAAATTCATTTATGCTGTGTTTACATACCTCCAGGAGTCAATCACTCACAAAATATAAATGAATTCATGGATAAATTATGTGAACTTCGAGGACTACATCACGATGATCATTTTGTCATATCGGGTGATTTCAACTTACCTCAAATTAACTGGTCTTTAAGTAATGGTAATAGTATGCAAATTACGAATGGCTCTAAATCTGAAATTATTTCCAAACTATCTGACACCCTTTCATTTACTGATCTATCACAGTATTGCACCTTTCCAAATAATAATCATACATACCTAGACCTTGTTTTTAGCTCGATCCCTGTAATTGTATCAAATACTGACCAGTATCTCATCCCTGAATGTAAACATCATAAAAGCATTCTTGTTGACATTAACATATCTCTGGAAACTCCTATGGTGGACAACAAACGAACAATCAATCTTTTTAGGAAAGCTAACTATGAAACAATAAATAACGTCCTTAGTAGTATTGATTGGGATGCAGAATTTTTAAACCTATCAACCAATACTGCTATTGACCGCTTTTATACAATTTTATATGAAATCATTCGATTAAACGTCCCGTCAAAGGAAGTTCATATTAATAATTCTTATCCCTATTGGTTTAGTCCAGCCCTAATAAAACTGACTAAGGAAAAATATAAAGTGTTTAAAATGTGGAAAAGGTGGTCCAATCCTTTAGACTACCATGAATTCTGTATCCTTAGATCAAGGCAAAAGAAATTGTCTAGAGAATGTCTTAAACAATTTATAACAAACGCTGAACTTAATATATCTCGTGACCCTAAAAACTTTTGGTCTTATGTTAAAGGAAAAAGAAATAATTCTGGTTTGCCTCATGTTATGAAACTGGGCGAAGTGACTGCTGAAAATCCTTTCGCAATATGTAACCTGTTCTCACAGCATTTCGTCTCCACCTTTAATTACAACACTATTTCCGATGTACACTCTACCAACTATCATTTTGACAATCAAGTTAATATCTCCTCGGTATCAGTTTCAAAACAAAAAATAGAAAAAATAATCGATACTATTTCTAGCTCACTGGGTGCGGGTAGTGATAAAATTCCGGCTTTCTTTATCAAAATGTGTAGCAAGGTAATCTCGAAGCCCCTATTATTGCTCTTTCAATCCTCATTGAAAGAAGGTATCTTTCCTGATCGTTGGAAGAGTGCTCTCATCACACCTGTTTTTAAGTCTGGGGCTAAAAATGATGTCCAGAACTATCGACCGATATCTAAATTACCAATCTTTAGTAAAATTTTTGAAAAAATTGTTCATGAACAACTATATAACTGCATCGAGTCTGTAATACTCGTGAACCAACATGGCTTTATGAAAAAAAGATCGGTTGTATCTAATCTTGCCATTTTCATTGAAAATATTACTAAATCAATGGATGATCAAATCCAAGTTGACGTAATCTATACAGACTTCTCAAAAGCGTTTGATAAAATTGACCACAGTCTTCTTTTGTCCAAATTACTAGCTTTGGGAATTCATGGGGATTTATATAGATGGTTAGTCTCCTATCTTAATGGGCGCACTCAGGGAGTAACAATAAATGGCTTCATCTCTGAGATTGTAAATATACCCTCAGGTGTGCCCCAAGGATCTCACCTGGGACCGTTACTGTTTACAATTTTCATCAACGACATTATAAAATGCTTTAATTATGCAAATGTTCTACTTTTCGCTGATGATATGAAAATATTCCTGCCTATTAATTCTATAATTGACTGCTTTAAACTACAAGAAGATCTGTATAGGCTTAATGATTATTGTATCCGCAATCGTCTCAACATGAACACTTCTAAATGTTATGTAATTACCTTCACTAGAAATAAAATTAAGTTTGACCATAATTATCATATAGCTGGCCAACTACTCAAAAAAGTTACACAAATTCGTGATCTAGGTGTTATACTTGACAGTAAACTTACATTTGAGGCTCATATTGATATGATTGTTAAGAAAGCCCTTAGAATGCTAGGATTCTTATTCCGTATTGGAAAAGAATTTAATAATATCATAACACTTAAAATATTGTATTTTTCTTATGTTCGCAGTCATCTTGAATTCGCTTCTCCCATATGGAATCCTCAATATAATATTTACATAAATCGCATTGAAGCCATCCAAAGAAAATTTGTCCATCATTTAAATTTCAAACTAAATTCAAACCTTGACGTAAACAGCTCGATGGACCTTTATGGACTTAAGCCATTAAAAACTAGAAGAGACTCCGCAGATATAATATATCTCCATAAAATTATCAATGGCTTTATTGATTGTTCTCCCCTTCTGTCTGAAATTAATTTTAGAGTTCCGAGCGTTAGAACTAGAGAAAAATCACTTTTTCATCTCCATAAATGTTCTACTAATATAAGACAAAATGCGTTTATATTCAGAGCCTGTAGTATATTTAATAAGAATTTTAATGATATGGACATATTCTCAAGTAATTTAGGAACCTTTAAAAGATATGTAATAACTAACATTAAATAATTTTAAATATTCTACTTGAAGTTATCATGTTATTGCTTTGAATCCTTTCCAGTTACTTACCTTCCAATTTATACTCATGTGTTCAATTTAGTTGTAGGTATACATTTATTATATTGTTATTATTGCTATTGTGTAGTGTTATTGATTGCTGCTGTGTTGAAATTTTACAATACATTTTGTTTTGAATTTTAGTTGGTTATTAGTATATCAGTTAAATTTAAATTTTTGAAATTTAGCTGGTTATTAGTATATTATTTGTGTTCCTAGATCTGTTATTATTTTTTATTTATTATTTACAATTTTGTATTTTTTGTAAATTTCTCAGGCCACGGGTACAGAACCCTTAGTTTCTTGTTTTAATATTTTTTATTATTATTATAATTTTAAGTGAAAATCTGTTATTGGATTTTATCTATATTATTTAGTTTATTCTTATATATGTAAATAATCTGTTGATTTTCCCAAATAAATAAAATAAAAAAATATAAATGTAATATTTGATAACTTGTTAATCTAAGTATTTTTTTTTTACATGCAATGTATGTGTATAATAGGTGACACTTTTACTGGTTCCCAGTTCAGTAGATTGCTCAAGTGTACATCAACCGTATTTTAAACTGTTGATATTAATGAGATAAAATGAACACAATCAGCAAATAAATAGGTTACTTTACTTTATTAAGATGTCGTTTTAGCTTTGCAGGTGCCAGAGAGCTATTACATATGATTTTGTTGCAGATAACGCATTGACCATCCGCATTCTCAAGCATTCCTACAGAAATAAATCCAAAGGACAAGTAAGATTCGTCATATTTTCTCTTTTTTGAAGTAGTGTTGTCCTGAGATTGCCCAGCCCTTTTAGTCGTTGGTGTATTTTGTCTATCCTGCTCATGACAATATCCTTCAGTATTTACGATATCCTGGAATGAAATAAAAAAAACATTAGTAATGTGACGACAAGATGCAGTTTGGTGTCGGCTAAAAAGAACAGTCCCACCCCAAATCTTCCTTTGGCACAGTCTGGAATTTGACCCCTTTTTCGGGCGTGATTCGTTTATATCAAAATTAGATTATTATTAATAGGCATTTGCTGTTTAAAAGACTAGAGTCGAACACCCATGCGTCAGTTATACTACATTAAAGTAATTTGTCAGGGTTGTCACGGTTGTCACCAATCAAAATATGAACTGAGCCTAAATGATTACTATTGCTAGGTACGTATAATTTACTTACGGATAAATCAACAGCTTCTTCTGAAACACTTTCATTATTTGCTGACGATGAACTTGATGAAGCACTTATGCCACTTTGTAAGCGCCCTGTTTTGAGCCAGTTATCCATTTTTTGATAAAGATTGAAATTAAAAAAATAACATGAATATGAATAAATCGTTTGTATTTGTTTTGGCACTATCTGCAATTGGTAACAAATAAAAAAAATACTTACCTAAAACGGATATCGTAAGTACAAGATTATAAGAACAGGAATAACAATATCACTGGAATGTCACCTTTGTAAGTTCACACGAATTAAAAAAGAACGAGAACACACACGTTCTCTCATGTCACAGTCATAGAGTCGAGTGGGCGGGCGATACGGGTCGCGGGCGGCGGGAGGAGGCGACGGCGGTCAAGCGCGCTGGATCTAGCTCCCGTGCGCATTATTTTTTTTGTTAAATACATACGTTAAATCCGGACGGAACGCGGAACCCTTGTGATGCTTCTACAGAACCCCAGGGTTCCGCGGAACACGAAAACGAAAATGGGAGCGCTGATTTAGAGAACAGTCACTTACATCCAAATTCTTTGCAAGTTCGCTTAATATCATAAAATCCCAAGAGAAATGGGCTATCGATAAAATTGTTCCTTATTTTGAAACACATAATAGCTAAACTTGTTTTCCCTCCTATATATTGGTAAATGTTACCACTCGCGTGGAATGACTCGCAAATTGCGATGAATATGAAATGTTCTTAGTTACGATCGTTCTTAATAATACCGTTCTTATTAATTACCGTGATGATTTATCATATGATCAATATATGTATGTTAACAATTTGTATGTGTTCAAAAGTCACATGATGAAAATGTTTTCTTTTTGAGTTATCTGGTCGCCATGAAAATTATAATAATTGTCTATGACTTCATTCTTGTCTATGCATAACCTATAAATATTTTTGACAAGTGCTTTCTTCTCCGAGAGCCGTTTCTTCCTGTTAAACATACCATCCTACGCCTGTGATGGTTATTGGTAAAGTAAGTACTCATTCTCATATTCATCGCTATTTATTTAATAGCTGCCGTTATTCCAGTTTAGTTAGGTAATCATTGGGCGTTTTGTCACAGTAGAATGTTTAAAGTTTATACTGTCAATTTGACGTCTACCTATTATTAGATTAGCATTTCGAAGGCATTTATTTCAATGATCACAAAAAAATATATTTTTAAGAGATATTTTTTTAAAGCGGAATGGCGGTAAACATTGTAAATATATATATATAATTTTCCCACGATAAACAACGTTTCTCTTAACCGTTGTCATATCTTCAAGGTTTTCAAATATGTGTTTTGGCTACGACTTCGTTATTTTGACAGGATATTCCAAGCGAAACCACATTTTTTAATTTTTTATTCTATATAAAAAAATTACATTTTCTCTTATTTAACTAGAAAAAAACTAATATATTACTCATTAATATATTACACAACGATTTTATTCACGATCATTGTTTTGTTGATTGATCATAAAACTGAAAAACTTTTTTTTAAAATTTACCTACACTTTTTTCATTTTTAATTTCGACTGGGAGGCAATTATGTATGTTTCTCCCCTCGTAACCAATGGATTGCTTGCCGTAATGAGTATGTATGGTGTTTTAATGTATTTTATCATGTTGCCGTGTAAAGTGTGTGTGTACTTGGTACGTTTTAATGATTTTTGTATTTGGATGTATGAGTTTATTATTTATTTTTCATATAAGGAGACATGTATTATATTCATAAAAAGTTTCTTAATGTTAATAGTTTTGTTTTCATACATAATTTTTCTGAGGATGTTCTAGGTTTGAAGTGAAATAGCTTTTTGATTACTTTGTTTTGTTTTACGTGTAGTTCATTTATATATGTTTCATATGCATTTAACCAGATTTCAATCAAGTAGTTTAAATGTGAATTTACGAGGCTGTAATATAGATCTTTTTTAATTTTATTTGGTAACAGATATGATATCCGGCTAAATACGCTAATTAAAGGGGTGATTTTGTCTTTAATATCTTGAATATGCTGTATAAAATTTAGGTGTTTATCAATGCACAGCCCAAGATAATTCTCTCGTATCAATTTTTGCAGATATTATATAGTTATATTCAATTTTAAAGGGTACAATAACTTAACGAGTTGAGCTAAAAATCATGTATCCTGTTTTAATTTAACTTTTAAATTTTATCATTTTATTTTATTTTAACAATGTTCTGTTTCAGATATATTTTTTGGGGTTAAACCAATAACCAAACTCTACCAAAGCAGACCATGGATCTACTGAATCCAGCTACTATATCCATCAAGACGGAACCAGGGCTCCAGGAAGAAGATGGAGGTGAAATTGCATTTTCAGATTTAGATTTCGACCACCCAGCTGTAACGAAGGAATGCTCGCAATATGCGGAGAGTACTCAGACAGCCAGTTTGTTGCATTGCATACGTGTTAAATATAGAACTTAAAATTCGGATGTCCGGAATCAATATCTCTTTTGAAATGTCGTGCAAACAGGACACACACTTGTACACAACATCCTCTCTTATAAAACATGAGGTGTATTGGGTATTTACCTTAATATGCGTCCTTGCCGGAAAATACCAAAATACAGCACTCATTCAACTTTATTATATTAAAATGGATGACTTCTGATATTTTGGAGAAAATTAAAAAAAGGGATTTATTGTTTCGAAGATGGAAAAACTCACCTTCTAATGAAAAATTTGAAAATGATTACAAAATTTTGAGAAATAATGTCATCAAAATAAATTACCAAACGAAAAACTTGTTTTTGTCAAGATAAATTCAAAAGTAATTTTAATGATTCTAAGCAAACGTGGGATGAAATCAATAAAATTTTGGGAAGAAAAACAAAAAGTAATTGCGATGAAGTTATCTCGCGATATGTTTTAAAGGATCAGACAGTGGAAAGTGTAACAAACCAATATGTGAATTATTTCTCAGATAGTATTAACAAAATGTTGCACAGATGTGACTTTAAAGCATCCGATGCTGATCCAGTAGAATAACCTCAAAGCATGTATTTACCCGAGGCAACTATCACAGAGATTAAAAATATTGTTAAAAAACAGAAAAATTCGAATTGTATGGGAATGGTCAGCATTAGAATGTACGACATAAAAAGACATTTATATATTTTAGGACCTGTTTTAACGAACTTTGTCGATAGACTTATTATACAAGGGAAAATGCCTGATCTTAAATGTGCTATTGTTAGACCTATATACAAAGGAGGAAAAAACTCGGAAATAGTAAACTATCGACCTATTAGTATCTTGCCTGCACTTGATAAAATTTTAGAAAAATATGTTTCTTTAAAATTAAACAATTACTTTACTTAAAATTTTGCATTGTAGACAACTAACAATATGGATTTCAAAAGAAAAAAACCACAGAAAAATTATTACAGGACTTTTCGAATTATATACATAATGAATTAAACCATAAAAGACATGTATTAGTACTATTTATCAATAATTCCAAAGCATTTGATACCATTGATCCAAAAAAAATATTAAAAATCTTAGAGGCAATTGGAATTAGAGGAAACCTACTTAATTTGTTTAAAAATTATTTATTTAATAGACATATCTGTGTAAAAATATTAGAAAAACTGAGTGGGAAGAAAAAAATGAGCGCTGGCGTACCTCAGGGTTCAATTTTGGGACCCACGCTTTATTTAATATTTGTATCAACAATGAAAAAACTTTTTTTATATGTAAAACATTTTGTATACGCAGACTGCACTGCTCTTGTTATATCTGATGATCAATTATCTAATGCTATTAAAATATACAGTATGACTTTACGTCCCTGATAAAATGGTCACACGACGCAGGCCTAAGCATAAATACAAAAAAAAACAAATTGATGCACATACGATCTCCCGTGCTTCAGTTCTGAATAGCATGAAATAATATCCCACAATTTTGCATGTATTCATCAAAACATTTTGCAGAACTGTAAATGCGATAGTATTGAACTTGTTAATGAATATGTTTATTTGGGAGTGACTGTTGATTGCAACTTTAAATGGGACTTGCAAATAAACAAAATTTGTAAAAGGCTGAGGGCGATAGTGGGTAAACTGTACAAATTGAAATGTTTCGTTCCTGTGAATATTTTAAAAATAATTTACTTATCACTTGCAGAATCTACTTTACGATATGGAATAACCACATGGGGACACTCTTGCAAAACTAACTTAAATTACCTACAATTAGTACAAAATTCTATGATTAAATTACTAGTTCCAAAACAGATATTTTCACAGAGGCGAAACATATCATTATTGTATCGGAACTTGACTGTCTTACCGGTACAGGCCTTATTGTGGCACAAAATATTGATTCAGCATATATCTGACTCTGAATATAAGAGGAAAGTCGAACATGAACATAATACTAGGTTCACAAAAATGAAGGAATGCTTGTACCAAAACATTACAATAAATACGGACAGCAAACCCTGGAATAAAACATGCCCAAAATATTCAACATGTTACCAAGCAATATATATGCTGAAAACATGGCTACTAAGCAGAGATACTCTGTATTAGTAATATTTTTGATTATGGCAGTGGTTGGTGATAAATATGATGTATAAGTTGTATTGTAATAAGTAATAATATTATGAAAATATGTTATATTATAATTGAATATGAACATCCTGTTGACAAACTGCTTAATTGCGGTTTAATGGGATTGTACTTTGGAGAACAATAAAATAAATTGAATTAATTCACAATAAGTTTTCGGTTCATCGATTCACCTAATTTCATTTGGGACATGATGTAAATAACACGTATTTATTATACGTTAAAAATACATAAATATTGATTGTAAAAACAATATCCCATTGACTGAAAACAATCAAACTCTCTACTACGGGTGCTCTAGAGAAATTTTTTGTTTTTTGAAGAATCGGTCATTGAAGCGGACATCTGAGGTCATTTTTATCTAACATTGACCTCGTTGATCAATGGTATCTTTATTCGTAAAAAAATAGTTTATTGTTTACCAATTTAAAAAAATTCTCGTTTATATCAATTTTACGAATAAACAGGGCTGGCTCTATCCTGGCGCAATTGGAGCAGTTCGCTCCGGGCGTCGAGTGCTCAACCTAACACATCGCCTTTGATATTATTTTTGATAAATACCGCGCTACAAAAAAACACAAATCATAATTTTATTGATTACAGTGATATCCTGCTTTGGCTTGTACTAATTGAGACTGTTAGGGCAGTCAAAATTTAACTCGCGCCTGGCGCCGTTTGGTTCAGAGCTGGCCATGGAAAAATACATTCTATTTATTGTCATTTTTATTACAGGAAGCATTAATGTGGAGGCAGTTACCGTAAACGCGGATCTTGGACCCCGAGAAGATGAAGCGGGGCTTACTTATATGACAATTGACATAGACCTGCCGGATGTAAAAGAGGAATGCTTAGAACGCTTTGGAAGAATTACCAAGGCAGCAGGTAAAATCAATTTATCACTGTAAACTTGAACGATTCGGACTCTCCTATTTTTTTTAACCTTTCTACGAACTTACTTCGCTTATTTACTCTAAGTTTAGAAAAAATGTGTTTAACTGAGTCATTTTCACCCATGTTATTTTTCAAATTTGTCGACAGATCTTCAGACGCATTTTGTCGAAAAAGGATTCACTTCTCCCCATCGCAACTACTCCTCCTCTCCTAAGTCAAATTTTGCAATAAACGTACGCACCCATGAAAGAGAAAAATATTTTCACTGTACCGATTGCCACTATTCATCTTCTCGAAAGGGAGATTTAAAGAGCCACATGCTTATTCACACGGGAGAAAAACCTTTTTCATGTTCTGTGTGCAACTATGCATGTAATCAAAAGGGTCATTTAAAGAGCCACATGCTGACTCACAGTGGAGAAAAGCCCTTTTCATGTTCCGCTTGCAACTATGCGTGTTGTCGAAAAGGTCAGCTGAGGAGGCACATGCTGACTCACAGCGGAGAAAAACTTTTTTCATGTTCCGCTTGCAACTATGCATGTAATCAAAGGAGTCAACTGAAGAGCCATATGCTGACTCACAGTGGAGAAAAACCTTTTTCGTGTTCCGCATGCAACTATGCGTGTTGTCAAAAGGGTCACCTGAAGAGCCACATGCTGATTCACAGTGGAGTAAAACCTTTTTCATGTTCCGTGTGCAACTATGCGTGTTGTCGAAAGGGTCAGCTGAAGGGGCACATGCTGACTCACAGTAGAGAAAAACTTTTTTCATGTTCCGTTTGCAACTATGCATGTAATCAAAGGGGTCAACTAAAGAGACATGTGCTGACTCACAGTGGAGAAAAACCTTTTTCATGTTCCGTGTGCAACTATGCATGTTATCGAAAGAGAAACCTAATGATCCACATGATGACTCACAGTGGAGAAAAACCATTTTCATGTTCCGTGTGCAACTATGCGTGTTGTCAAAAGGGTTATCTGAAGAGGCATATGCTGACTCACAGTGGAGAAAAACCTTTTTCATGTTCCGCTTGCAACTATGCGTGTTGTCGAAAGGGTCACCTGAAGAGCCACATGCTGATTCACAGTGTATTAAAACCTTTTTCATGTTCTGTGTGCAACTATGCGTGTTGTCGAAAAGGTCAGCTGAGGAGGCACATGCTGACTCACAGCGGAGAAAAACTTTTTTCATGTTCCGTTTGCAACTATGCATGTAATCAAAGGAGTCAACTAAAGAGCCATATGCTGACTCACAGTGGAGAAAAACCTTTTTCATGTTCCGTGTGCAACTATGCATGTTATCGAAAGAGAAACTTAACGTTCCACATGATGACTCACAGTGGAGAAAAACGATTTTCATGTTCCGTGTGCAACTATGCGTGTTGTCAAAAGGGTCATCTGAAGAGGCATATGCTGACTCACAGTGGATAAAAACCTCTCTTATGTTCAGAGTGCGACTATGCATGTTCTCAACAGGGTAACCTGAAGGCACACATGCTGACTCACAGTTGAGAAAAACCTTTTTCATGTTCCCTGTGCAATTATGCGTGTTATCGAAAGGGTCAACTTAAGATCCTCATGCTGACTCACAGTCGAGAAAAACCTTTTTCATGTTCCTTGTGCAACTATGCATGTTATCACAAGAGCAACCTTACGAACAACATGCTGACTCACAGTGGAGGAAAACATTTTTCATGTTCCGTGTGAAAATTTTCATCTTAGCGAAACGCCCATCTAAAGACCCACTTGCTGACTCACAGTGGCGAAAAACTTGTTTTATTTTAAGTCCACATATTAATGTTTTAAAAGGCAATCTGAAGCGCATGCTGACTCACTGCGGAGAAAAACTTTTTCTTGTTCCTTGTTCATCTATGGATGTTCTCAAAAACCACTTCAAAAAGCCACATGCTGACTCACAGTTGCGACACACCCTTTTCATTTTCCAAGTGCACATATTTAGTTTCTAGGAAAGGCCATCTTACCTCTATATAAGATAAATATTTGACATTAGATGCATCACGTGCTGACTCACAGCGGAGAAAAACATTTTTTCTTGTTCCGAGTGCAACTATGCAAGTTATCAATAGTGTACCTTGAAGAGAAACTTGCTGAATCACAGCTAAGAAAACACTTTTTCGTTTTCTGGTTGCAATTATTCATGTTCTCAAAAGAGAGATTTGAAAAAATACCTGCACACTTACAGTGAAGACTAGTTTTTTTCATATGCAATTATGCATTTTCTCGAAGAGACTATTTGACTGGCCCTTATTTTTGTTCCTTGTGTTAACATTCATCTTCAAGAAAATTATTTACACAATAAATTTTAGTTATAGATATGATATGTTTCACCAGAGAGTTTCAAGTATATAAAATATGTATCATTTGTAATGTTCTAAATATTTATTACCTTTCGATTTCTTTAAATTTGTTCTGGATCGAATTGTAAAGGATTTGATTATTTTTTAGAACTTAAATATACTAAGTATGTGTAAAAATGCTAATTATGTCACACCTACTACTTAGACGAATATCAAAATATATATGAATATGTGTACAATAATGAATTTAACTATTTATTCAAATAATATTATTACACTTCTAAATTGTCTGTCAAAACTATAAAATTGTAGGAGCAGCTATTAGTGCGTTCTATAATTTTTTTTTTTTTTTTGTTTACCCTGCGGAGATCGCACCTTGTACCTGCGAGAATTATTTGGTAAACTCAGCCGCTAGGTATTTCAACCGCTCGAGAACTTACTATCTGGGCAGACAGGAAAAAGTTCCATTGATTTGACTGATGACGATTTTTCTCTCAGATATTTTAAAATGTAAGTATTTTTCTCCGTACATAACAGAACCGACAAAATTTAACTTTTTTAATTTTTTTTCAATTTTTTACTAATTGAAAATTTTTGTCGAAATGCCTTCATGCAATCATACATTTCGTTACGTTCTTATAGCAGATATAATGCCGTTAAAGCGTTATCAACAAATTCGTAAATTTTTACACTTTGACAATAGTTGTTAAGATTATTCTGGTAAAAGCTATTGCCAATTGTAGAGAAAATTAGGAGAAACTTTCTGCGGCACGAGAATGAATTAAGTATTGATCCTGTGTAAAGTAGTAAAGCAGGGAACAGAAAACAGTATAGTGGGGTTTGTAAGATCTATGATTTTATTCGAAAAAAACGAAAACTTTTACATTCCAAAAAAAAGTTGAAAGATTCTTGTTTCTGTAATTATTAGTAGTAAATACAGATAACTACTTATTCGTTAACATTTTAACTTTAATCTAACTTTACCAACCGTATTTGGCGTTGTTCTCCGTAGTTAACATTTGATCTCAGATATTACTGAAGATTTAAAAAACATTACTTATTGCTATGTTCTACAAGACCTCTTTTAGACCCAGAATTCTCAGAACTCGGTTTATTTATAAACTTTAATTTTTGATAACCTTGCCGGGTTAACAGTTAACAACTAATAGGATAGTAATGTGTTTGCCCAAGTTTTTAAACCAATTTTAAGCCTTATGTATAAAGAAATTGTATAAAGGACAGTGTCCAAATCGCTTGCACTAAATATTAATATAGAAACCCTTTTTTTTATTTTTTTGTACAAATTTTATTGTGATTTGTTCTCAAGGTTGTGGACTTCCCACAGTCAACAGGTTGAAGATCTGCTATCACTGTAATATTTACAATGCCCAATTGTGCGCGCTTTCTTCACAAAACAGTCGTTTTTTCCTGTTTCCAAACTCTATTCAAAACGCGTTGTTAAACTTATCATCCCATGCTTGTGATGGTTATTGGTAAGTACTAATGCATATATTCATCGCTATTCATTTGGTAACGGTCGTTATTCCGGTTTAGTTAGAGAATCATGGGGCGTTTTCTTTGTCACACAGCGGAACTTTTAAACTGTCAATTTGACGTCTACCTACTAATTATTGGGAGTCGCTATATGCACAGCGACTAGTCGACAGGGGGCGTGGCCAACATATCCGAGCATACCCGAGGTGTGAAACGAAACGTCAGAAATGGCGTTGTAATAATATAATGTAAACAAACCTTTTTAAAACTACGCTAGGTTTGTGTAACATGGTTTGTGATTCAAAAGAAAGTGTCCCCTTAATACCACCTGCTCGCGTCAAGGCAAGAAAAACATCCCAGTTTTTAATTAGTTTAGCGGCTACGCTAGGTTTGTGTAATATGGTTTGTGATGTAAAAGAAAGTGTCCCCTTAATACCGCCTGCTCGCGTCAAGGCAAGAAAAACATCCCAGTTTTCAATTAGTTTAGCGGCTACGCTAGGTTTGTGTAACATGGTTTGTGATTCAAAAGAAAGTGTCCCCTTAATACCGCCTGCTCGCGTCAAGGCAAGAAAAACATCCCAGTTTTCAATTAGTTTAGCGGCTACGCTAGGTTTGTGTAACATGGTTTGTGATTCAAAAGAAAGTGTCCCTTTTACACCTATACTTCACTTCGGGTATGCTCGGATATGTTGGCCACGCCCCACATTGGGGCGACTTCATGTAACGCGTTGGCTGAAATTCAGAAAATCAAATGTTCTTTACAATGAAGCATGTATGCTAGTTTTGAATTTCATTAAGTGTTGCATAATTACCCCGAAGCGTTTCGCCCTAATCGCGATACTGATGGGAAGAGATCAGTTTGAACTTGACCTTTGTGCGGGTGACTGTGTCAGTTTTCGAAAGCGCGTAAATTTCAATACTTTTCAAGTTTATAAAAAGCAAAATCTATCAAGTGTACAGATCCAATTCAATATGGATACGATGTCTTATGGTATGTAATTTAATTATATTATAGTAGTTATTGATACCCTCATACTATATGTCATAAATTTAAATTAAAACAAACACCTATTTGTATGAAATATTTTCTTGTGAATATATTAAACATAGAGGTATTTAGTTTAGAGTTCCACAAGATCCCGTCATATTTTAATTGTTTTTCTATAGTTTCGTATCTTAGCTACAAGATTTAATTATAAGTAGTTGCAAGTATGCACAATTTTTTTAAATTATAGTACTTGAAAGTGAGGACTATCATTTTTCATAAAAAACTACAACTAGTCTAATAATCAATGTGTTTTGTTTTAGATACAATTTCTGACGTGGTTCTAACGAGATTCGAATTATACATGATTATGAAGAATTCTGGCGCTAAGAAATTTGACGAAAAAGTAAAATTCCTGGAAAAACACCTCTTAGAACTTACTAATTGTCAACTCTTTAATCAAAAATAACTTTTTTAATGAAATAGCTGCATTCTGTTCTAAATTGAAAACCAAATGGTTGAAGTGTCACAGAATCCATGATTTCTTTTTATTAAATAATAATTTTTATAATAAAAGAATGGCTCGAAAGCCTCCTTATGTTTAAGAATTATAAACCTTTACCAGAAATAGTAAAAACGAAAAGAGGTCGACCCACACTGTCATTTGATATGTCGTCTGAGCGTACGAAACGTCATAAAACTATACTATTGCGATCTAAAACATCTAGTACTGAGTTAGCCTTTGCTACCCAGATGAGTTTTCGGTTGGCAGGTAAAGCAGCAGCATCGACTGTAGTCAAAGACGTCACGTTAAGTACGCCGACCAGAGCAAATAAGTACAGAAAAGCTTTTACCGATACAACCCAAAACAAAAAGGTATTGAGTGGTGATGAAGCACTCGCTTTGATTGCTTAGATGCCAAACTTAGTCGCTACCAATACAATTTAATAAGAGAAAAGGATAAAGAGGTATTTCCTTCATACAAAATTGTACAAGGAGCTAAGAAAAAATGTTACCCATTAAGTGAATTCATAACGGTCACGGAATCTTCAGCGGAATTGAAATTGCAACAATTGCTGGATCACACTGCTGAGCGTTTAATACAAGTTCAGCAGCCGGAAAATGAAGACAATTTCAAAAGAAGTACTGAAAATGCTAAAGACACCAGACCCTAATACGACTACCAGGAATGATTCGATAGTTGAATCAAGTAGTGATGACGATAGTATATTGTCACAAGATGATGAAAACGATTTATTATGTGTATAACTGTCAATAAATAGCACGAGAAATAAAGTGAGCATTTTGACTGATTTAATTTATCTTATATTATTCAATTTTATATTTTTGTACAAAGTATGCGTGACTTTTCGAACATTTTTTTTCACTTATTTTTATCAACATGTCTATACGGAACTAAAAATCGAAAAAGATTTGATGTCATTGCAACCACTGATTTGATGCCAACTTTCGGGGTCATCGGCCCCATTGTGCGCCCCCTGTCGATTAGTCGCTGTGCATATAGCGACTCCCACTAATTATTAGATGAGTATTTCAAAGGCATTTATTTAAAAAGTCACTAAAATACGGATTAACGATATTTTGTTAAAAGCTGAATGGCGGTTGACATGGTAAATAAATATAAAGTTATCCGACGATAAACATTCTCTAAACCGTTGTCATAACTTCAAGTTCAAAATACCTCAGAATTTACATTATTATTTCCCAATATGTGTTTTGGCTACGTTACTTTTGCCTGATTTTCGAAGCGAAATCAAATACATCCCGTTCAAATTAGAGTTCTGTTTCAACTACGTTCTGTTTCAGGTATATATTTTTTGGCTAAAATCCAAGGTTCGTAGAAAATGTAATTACCAAGGTAAGCTCATCGTGGGGGTAATCGTGACCTAGATGGAAGCCCATTTTCCACTGGGTGAATTGAATTTACTGAAATAAAAGTGACAGAATCCATTTGCAATGATTTATTTATAATGCGTTGGTAATATTATACTAATTATTATGTTAAAACTAATGCTCGGAATTAAATGGTAAAATCCCAGGAATATTTGCATATAAATATAAAATATTCAATTGATAAAATTGTACCAGAAAAACAAACTAAGAACCAATCAAAAAATAAATGGTACCACAATAAACTTAGAAGCATGCAAAAGGAAAGAGACAGATTGTGTAAAATAGCAAAAATAACGAGGAGCTGGGACAGCTGGGAAAACTTCAAAATCTATTAAAACAGGTATACCAATCAATTAAAAAGCATAAAAAATGAATACTACAGAACTAAAATAGAGGAAGAAAGGGGAGATCAGAAGAAAATGTGGAAAACAATAAAATCGTTACTGAAAAATGAAAATAACAGTATTGCATATGAAGACATAATATTCCCCCCTGGAACAGATGGGTTAAATATAGCCAATAAATTTAACAATATTTTATAAAAAGTATTTAAAATAATAACGAGAGTATTCCGAAAATTGTCTATAATGTTCATGATGAAATTGAAGAAAGAAATATAGAATTGGAATTTAAAAAAAATAACAAAGGAGGAATTAAAAGTTATTCTGAAACAAATGAATACAAAACCCAGTCCTGATGAAATAACAATACAATTAATAATTCAATCATTACCAATCTTTGAGAATCACTTACTTAATTTTATAAATGAATCTATCACCTTAGGAAAGTTCCCTCAATCATGGAAAATATCAAGAGTCATCCCAATAACGAAAATAAAAAATACAAAAAAATGTGAAGAATATAGACCAGTGAACACGCTCCCTAAGTATGAGCAAATACTTGAACATATAATAAAAAAACAACTTGTTGATTTTATAGAAAAATGGAATATATTATGTAAAGAACAGTGTGGATTTAGAAATAACCAATCTTGTGAAATGGCTCTCAATCTAGTTCTGGAGGACTGGAAACAAGACTCAGATAAAAATAAATATGTGATCGTGGTTTTCCTGGACTTTCAGAGAGCTTTTGAAACGATAGATAGAGATATAATTATTAAAAAACAATCTAAAAATTGAATAAAAGGAAAGGCATTGAAATGGTTCAAAGATTATTTAAGTAATAGATATCAAACCACAAAAGTGGGTGAGACAATATCCGAACCAATAAAGATTACATTGGGAGTACCACAAGGGTCGGTTCTCGGACCTATTATTTTTATAATGTACATTAATGATATGGTAAAAGTATTGAAACATTGTAAAATAAGATTATTTGCAGACGACGCACTGATATATATAAGAGGAGAAGATTATGAACTCATAATGAACCATATAAATGAAGACCTACATAATATATCAATATGGCTGAAGAAAAATAAACTTAAATTGAATGAAAACAAAACTAAATTCATGAACATTGGAAAACGAGTAACGCAAAAAAAGACATATTGATAGACGGTGAAGTATTGAAAGAAGTATTTGAATTGCAATATTTGGGGGTAATAATTGACTCTAAATTAACTTTTGCTCAAAATACAAAACAAATTATTAAAAAGATCGCCAAAAAAATTTCACTGTTGGGAAGAATAAGAAGATTCCTTAACACAGTTTCCAGTAAAAATGTGTACAACGCTATTATTGTACCACACATAAATTACTGTAGCAGCATCATATTCTTATCCAACGACGGTTTAATGAAACAAATGACAATTCTACAAAATAGAGCAATGAGAACCATATTGAAGAAAAATAGATACACAAAAATTAAGAACATGTTGAAGGAGTTAAATATCTTGTCATTTAAACAAATTATTTACTTTGATACCATATTTTTAATCTACAAGATAATCAATGGCCATACGTCTAGTGAATTCCTAAGAAAAATTGATAAACTACAGAACAAACACACACATGAGACGAGGAAAAGAAATGAATTGAGACTCTCCTTCAGGAAAAAAACACGGAGTCAAAAGTCATTGATGTCTGGAGCGTTGAAGATATTTGGAGAGCTACCAGAAGAAATAAAATCAGAAGAAAACATAAAAACATTTAAAATTAAATTAAGAAAATATGTGATTGATTCATTTTAAATGTGTTACTATAATTATATGTATATGATATTATTATATGTATATCATATTAAATATAGAATTTAAAGACGTAAATAAATATTACAACATTATTGCAATTTATCGCACGCATACATCGATAGTACCTCAATTTATAGATGAATTAAAAAATATTTTGTTAAATTTTAGAAATAAAAATACCATTATTGTTGGAGATCTGAATTTAAATATCGCAAACGACTATTCTAGTAAAGATAAAGACACATATCTAAATATGTTAGCAGAACTCAATTATTTATCGTGCATAAATTCTTATACTAGAAATGTTAAAGGTCAACGCCCCTCATGCTTAGATCACATTTTTACAAATATTCCTGATATCAAAAATATAAAATCAGCTGTCATTCATACATCTATCACTGATCATTATTCATGTATTTTTAACTATAAATTAAGCTATCCAACTTTGCCATTATTCAAACAAAATAATTACTCAAAAAAAGTACTTAATATGGATACATTAAAACACCAATTAGAATCAGAAAATTGGAATAAATTATTACAATGCAATGATGTCAATATATGTTGTAAAATGTTTGAAGAAAAAATAGCTAAATGCATAAATGACTCGACAAATAATAATATAATAACCAAATCCAAAGTGTCGAACTTGAAACCTATAAAACCATGGATTACTCATGGTTTAGTAGTATCTGTACGACATAAGCAAGCTCTTTACAAATTAACTACTCAACAACCAAATAATAAAAATTTACTAAATCATTTTAAAGCATATAAAAACAAACTTTCATATATTATAAAAAACACAAAACAAAAGTATTATAAACAAAAGTTGAATCAGGCTGAAAATGATAGTAAAAGAGTGTGGACAGTTATAAATGAAATAATTGACAAGAAAAAAAACAAAAATAACGACATCGCTACTATATTTCATGACAACATGAAAACATGTTGTAAAGAAAATCCCTCAATAGCTGCAAACATATTTAACACCTTCTTTGCGAATGTAGGGGAAAATCTTGCCAATCTCATTCATACTGACCCAAATATAACATTTCCAGACTGTAGTATTGATACTGACAATAATATAGCAACATTCCAAGTCACCACAGAGAACGAAATAATATCAATTATAAACGGTATGCAAGGAGGTTCTGCCCCGGGTTTTGATGGAATAACAGTTAATATTTTAAAAAATATTAAAAATCAAATTTCTAAACCGTTAAAACACATAATAAATGTAAGTTTCCAAAGCGGAGTGTTTCCATCAATCTACAAACAAACTACCATTACTCCAATATTTAAATCTGGTAACCCAGAAGAAGTTAGCAATTACCGACCCATATCAGTAATCTCGAACATAGCAAAAATTTTTGAAAAGATAGTTAAAAAAAGGATATACCAATTTCTAAAATGTAATAAATTAATTAATGAAAATCAGTTCGGTTTTATGGAAGGTAGAAGCACTCAGGATGCAATTGCAAAATTAACTAGTCTTGTTCATAATTCATTAGATAAATCATTAAAATGCATTGGAATTTTCATAGATCTTAAAAAAGCTTTTGATAGCATATCACACGACAAACTTATAAGTAAATTAAGAAACATTGGTTTAAGTGGTACAGCTATAGAATGGATAAAAAGCTACCTTTTCAAACGCCCTCAAGTCGTAAAAATCAACGATGTACTTAGTCAACAAAAAACAAGTCACTTCGGCATACCTCAAAGTACAGTCCTGGGACCGTTACTGTTTATCATTTATGTAAATGACATATTCAATCAAAGATTAAATGGAAAAATAATATCTTATGCTGATGACACTGTCATAATAATTGAAGGTACTGATTGGAATAATGTTAATAACTTAGCAAATACTGATATTAATATATTGAAAAATTGGTTCGATAAAAACCTCCTCTCATTAAATACTGAAAAAACAAAATGTATCCCATTCTCTATCAACAAATTTAAATCAATACCAGAATTAAAAATTATAATACATCAACTTAAATGTAACAGAACTAATTGCAATCAAGAATGTTCTATACTTAGTCTAACTTCTGAAATTAAATATCTTTGTATATATATAGATCAACATTTTAAATGGAAAAAACAAATTTGTGAACTTGTCAAAAGAATTAGAAAATGTATTTATATATTTATAAGACTTAGAAATATTCTAAGACTAGAAAACCTAAAAAGAGTGTACTATGCAATTGTACAATCTATATTACAATATGGTATTATTGGCTGGGGAGGAACTTATAACAATATATTAAATCCACTTAAAATAGTTCAAAGATTGATAATTAAAGTAATATTGAAAAAACCATCCAAATTTTCTACTGAGATTCTCTTTTCAATATTCAATGTACCCACAATAGACAATATATATAAAAAAATATTCAATTCTACAAATTTATAAAGAAATACAGTTAATTAACTTAAAATTCAATTCATCAGTAAGATATCAAAAAACTATCAAAATCCCAAAACTTAATACAAAGCACACACAAAATACCTATCTCTATCTAGGTATAACATATTTTAACATCCTTCCATTATATCTGAAAAATATTGAAGATATTCAGGAATTTAAAATAAAATTAAAAAAATTACCTAAAACTACTATAAAAGTCCATATCTTACTCTTATTATTATTTCCTTCAAATCTTGAAACTGTATTATTGATAAATCTTGCCTATTTCTTACTTATCCCTTTGGTTTTGCAAATATATTATTTACTTACTTACATGATTCCATATAATTGAGCTTGGATTCACTCACCAAACACAAGAGCCTTGTCTCTTTATGGTGAGGAAAAGCTATGATTATTTACCTTGATAACACTGTATAATATGTATAATTGTATATTTATTGTAAAAAACATACAAATATTAAATAAAAAAATAAAAATAAATGTATATAAGGATTGTATTAGGACATAGATAACTATGTACCTACTTAAAATACCACAATAAACAATAAACTTACATATACATTTCATAAAAGTAATTCAGTTTACATAATTCACAGATAATATACCAATTGAAATTTAGACAAAATACGGTAGGAATCAGGCAAGCGAAGCTAACGAGTCCGGGTTGCGCATCACCACTACATGCGCAGAGTGTTCATCTTTACGAACAAGAATTTTACCATTACGGAACCACACGAATTTATAATTAGCTTTTTTCGCTTTAATCCTCGTGGCTGCATGCAGGACCTTGTTTGCTGGTGTGAGGTGTTCGCGGACGTATAACAGTGATTTGATGCCGTCGATGCCTAGATGCGTTGAGTTTAGCTTGGAGTACATGTTTTTCTTGTTGTAGCTGACGACTGCAGCCAGGACTTCATCCCTTGCCCTCACGCTCGGGAGCTTCACGACGATTGACTTGGGCCTTCTGGAATCTGGTTTGATCTTGGAGACTCGATTATGGATCAATGGGGCGGGAAATCACGGTTCTAAGTTGTTTTACGATCGATATCAGGTTCTCAGATTTATGCTCAGGTACGCACTTGATCTCGACGTTGGTTTCCCTGGCTGTCTGTTCCATTTGGAACAAGCGCGCGTTAAGATCGCGCACTTCTGTGTTCAGCTTAACATTCACAGCTTGTAGACGTTTTATTGTTCCCAAAGAATCAATGGGAAGATCAAACCCGAAAACCGCTATTAGAACGCCGTGGTGGTCGAGTGAGTTGACTTTGCTGAAGGGCGAATTCAAGAGGGCTTTCAGGGCACTCGGATCCCTTAAGAGGACTGGGGGCACGCAAGAGATGATTACATCTCTTAAGACACGTGTCAGTAGGGCTAGGAAAACCTTCAAATTGGCTATCCTTTCAGCAAAACGAACTGCTTGGCATAATTGGGTTAAACAAGTGGGTAACGCCAACCCGTGGGAAATCCACAGCGCAATCGAAAAAACGGGAAAAGGATCTGACCGGTATTTGACTAGCATCATATCGGATAATCCCGATGGGAACTCTGAGAGTACCGATGTGACCAGCACTCTTAATACCTTGCTGGACAAATTAGTTCCATTAGACTCAGTAACCGGGGAAAACGACCACCACAAACAGATAAGAGCTCTGTCACGGCTTCCACCTAGGATCCTCGACCATGAGGACAGAATGTTAAAAATCTCTAAGGCCGAAATTGACGTTATAATCAAGGGTTTGGGTCCGAAGAAGGCACCAGGGCACGATCGTCTTAATGGTATAATAGCGAAGAACGTCTGGATCCATGCCAAGGAAGAGTTGTTCCAGGTTATGGAGACATGTCTTCGTAGAGGAGTTTTCCCTACGGAATGGAAGAGAGGTGTGCTCAAGATTATCCCAAAGGGTAACGATAAACTAAGAACGGACGTTAAGGCTTACCGTCCGATTACCATCCTGCATGTATTTAGCAAAATCTTGGAAACACTCATCAGTAATCGGTTGCAGCAAACTCTTTCCCCAGCATGTGAGCGGCAATTTGGCTTTGTCCCTGGGAAATCTACCGAGCATGCCATCATGTATGCGCTCGAATGGGTGAAGGTCTGTCCAAAGAGCTACGTAATTGGAATCTTCTTAGATATCACTGGTGCCTTCGATCATGCGTGGTGGCCGATGTTGATTACTAAAATTAAAAATAGAGGTTGCCCTCAAGACCTTTTCAAAATCAACTGTGACTATTTAAACGACCGTACAATAGAGATCGTTTATGGGGATCAAAAAAAAGTCCGGAAGGTTGATAAGGGATGCCCGCAAGGCTCCATTTTGGGACCTAAATACTGGAATATTGATTTTGACGACTCCTCCAGGTTACCCTTACCTGAAGGATGCACATCGGTCGACTACGCTGATGATAAATTGTATTTGGTCTCGGGGGACAGTAGAAGGGAAGTGGAAGGAAAGGCTGAAGAAGGTTTGCGTGCAATCCTAAGCTGGGGTGTGAGAAACAAGTTGAATTTTGCCCCCCAAAAGACCGTGGGACTCTTGATGAAAGGTTTCCTCAGTAGAAGAAGAAACCCTTCCATCAAAATGGGAGCCTCTACTATTCACTTTGCAGACTCAGTCAAATATCTAGGTGTCACTCTAGATCGATCGTCCTCCTTCTTAACTCACGTTAAAGAGGTCTCCAGCAAGGCCCAGGCCCTTTTCTTTAAGCTGAGAAGAATCTCTACAGCTGAGTGGGGGTTGCGTTCCCCTGCCCTGCGACTACTTTATAGGGGTATTTACGTTGCGCAAGTCTCGTATGCCGCCTCTGTGTGGGAGCACCGTTTGGGGAATTCGCTTATACTCTCGGCTCTCAAGAGGGGTCAGCGAACCCCCTTGCTGGCGCTCTGCGGTGCATACAGAACCGTTGCTTCGGACGCTTTGCCCGTGTTGGCCGGTATTTTACCAATCGATCTGGAAATTAGGGAAGTGTTAACAAAAAAGAAGCTCTCCAGAGGACTACCTGCTACACATCTCGGCGTAATTCTTACGCCGGTTGGGTAGGGACTCTCCCTGGTCTACTGAAACAAATGAGTGACTTATCACTCAACGAGTGGCAGTCTCGATGGAATAGGTCGAAAATGGGAAGATGGACCTTCTCCTTCTTCCCATCAGTTAAAATCAGAATGGAAGGAGCTTTCATCAAATTGGACCACATGACCCAAATATTATCAGGACATGGTGAGTTCAGGGGGAGACTACACAGACTCTCCCTGTCCCCACACCCGAACTGCGCGTGTGGTAGTTCCGATCAAACCGCTGAGCACATTCTGTGGCACTGTGAGATTATGACGGATGCAAGAGATGAATTATTGGCCGGTTTGGAAGTAACAACGAGACCAGTTTGGAATTCTAATCTCGTGTCGAACATGGTAAATTTCGAGTGCTTGAGGAGGTACACAAAAATCTGGGTCGAGAGATGGTCTGATCTTAGAGTCGAGAATTGAGATTAAAATCAGTAGCTTTTAATGCCAGGTGTTGCTCCTGGCCTCATCGGACTACAGGACTATATTACTGTAAACATACCGCTATATGTAAATTTTGTAAAAATCTTTTGATATAGTTATTATTAGATTTTCCTGTTTATTTTTGCTAATTTTATTGGCATTATGTATATCTCTTTCATGTATAATTATTGTTTATAATGATCTACCTTGTTTTTCGAGGATGACCTGTAAATAACGCGAAAGTATAAATCTATTCCGCAATTTTCTTCTTTTATTGTGTTTTGTATTATTGTTTTTACAGAGTTAAGTGCTTGCTGGTAGCAGAACTGAACTGATTTCTTTTTTTTGTTCTGTCCGGTGTACCCCAACTCTGGGGTGGCATAAGACCTCGTCCGTGCATACCCATCTTGGACGACCATTTTGGGATTGGTGCCGTCGCCTGCCATCAGTGCCTCCCCTGAGGCCAGGAACGGGACTGAGGATGGGCTGATCGTTAATTTGTGACCTTCCGCCCCGCCTCCAGGTTCTCCGTCGCTTTCTCCTCATGGTCTTTGGGATCTTCCCAACCCCAACTTACATCTTTCGTCGAGGCACAACCGGTTTCCTGGCTTAGGGGCGCGGAACCTGATCCTCGTGAAACATATCCAATGCCCTGCTTTCTCTCCCTAGGACTGCCTGGGAGCGGGTGACGACACCCCCTCACAAAAAATGAGGTGTACATTTCACCATTTTCTTTTGTCTCATAATTTTTCATTATTGCAGGTGGCTGTAAATTGTTATTTTTACCCGTTATTGTTGATTCCTTGTACATATGACCTGTTAAACTAACCAAATAGAGTAGATTTTACCAACAGGTTACTAATACGCAGCACTTGCATACTGCGAATAACATTGTATGCATGGACATTTTGGAGGTCTAGTTTTGAAATTTTAAATGTAGACTCGTTATATCAAAAATTAGCGTCCTTGAGAGAGCTCTGAAGGGGTACCATCAGTACCTAAAACAGGGCGGGGAAGTGGTGGGCCTCCTCCAGAATGTTCCCAAAGAATCAGATAACATTTTATTTAAGGTTTTCGTACTCGGTGGAAATGAAGCCGATGGAGTCTTTTATGTCTGGCAGAATATTTAGTTTGGTATTAATTGTTTCGTATATTTCTCGAAAGTTTTTGTCGATATAAGTAATGATTTTACTGTCATCTTCCTCGGCGTCACTAGATGACGTTGATTTATTTTGTGCATTCCTCTGTCGACTCATGTTTAGAGGAATTTAAATATTTATTTTGAATATGTAGCTGTAATCTCACAGTATCGCGACTGATGCACAGAGGGAGAATAAATACAACAAAAATCTGTTGGTTGGTTTGAGAATCGAACTGGCGCCGTCACTATAACGAACTGAATAGAAAATCGACCGCTTAACAATCTGAGCTACGGCCTGGTTGAGAGATAGTGTCAATTTAAATCTTTATATGTAGGTATGTATTTCAGTTTGTGACAGTGATAAGGCTACGGCCTGGTTGAGAGATAGTGTCAATTTAGATCTGAATAATGTATGTATTTCAGTTTGTGACAGTGATAAGGCTACGGCCTGGTTGAGATATAGTGTCAATTTAGATCTTTATACTGTATGTATTTCAGTTTGTGACAGTGATAAGGCTACGGCCTGGTTGAGAGATAGTGTCCATTTAGATCTTTATAATGTATGTATTTCAGTTTGTGACAGTGATAAGGCTACGGCCTGGTTGAGAGAAAGTGTCAATTTAGATCTTTATAATGTATGTATTTCAGTTTGTGACAGTGATAAGGCTACGGCCTGGTTGAGAGATAGTGTCAATTTAGATCTTTATATGTATGTATTTCAGTTTGTGACAGTGATAAGGCTACGGCCTGGTTGAGATATAGTGTCAATTTAGATCTTTATAATGTATGTATTTCAGTTTGTGACAGTGATAAGGCTACGGCCTGGTTGAGATATAGTGTCAATTTAGATCTTTATAATGTATGTATTTCAGTTTGTGACAGTGATAAGGCTACGGCCTGGTTGAGAGATAGTGTCAATTTAGATCTTTATAATGTATGTATTTCAGTTTGTGACAGTGATAAGGCTATTTTGAAAATAACTTTGTTTTTATTTATTTATTTATTATTTTATTTTATTTACGCCCTAATGGGCTTTTACATGAAAATATACATTTACATTGATTACAATAATTGAACATAAGAAGATAAATGGAGTTAATTGTAAGAAAGCAACACATATAATAAAATTTTGTGCAAATTAGCAAAACACTAATAAGATGGATTCAATATTCAATATTACTGATAGTTTTAACTTTTATAATTATTAAATAACGAGTATGATTGTTAAGTAATTTGGCGATCTGTTACATTAAACATAAAGTCACTAATCACTTTTGATATAATTTAGGCACTTGGCACACTTTGCTTTGACAGCTTCTGATTATTTTTATTTCATACACTTTTAATGGAATGTAATGCAGAATTTGGCTATTATTAATCTAGCAGGTTGTTAATATTTAAAGTCTGTACCGTTTCATCATTTTTATATTGTAGTTTGTTTACTTTTGACTACAATTTATTAATTTTTTTTCGGAGCTAAGTACGTAAGTTATTACGGAGCTAATTGTTACATTGAATGTAATAATATGTAAATGATAAAGTAGTTTTTCGATTATACCAATGCTCAAAAACATTTACCTAGATTGAAAGCGCTTATAAATTCGTTGTGTTGTGGCTACAACGATTACCACGAGGTATCGCGGTGGAACTCTTGTGATTGTGTTGTGCTTGAACTAACTACTTTATGATGTGTGCTTTTTCGTGGTCTGTGATTGGCCTACCTTGTTTTCTTCTTACACGTTTGATCACTCAATTCCAACAGACATCATTCAGTTCATTTCAATTCATTTATAGTTCATTATTCATGTTTACCTGAAGCTGTAATTCGGAAACGCGTTCGGATGCAACATATGGGATGATACATTTAACTGTGTGGGTTAAACCGTATAAGGGATATTGTGTAAAATTTGCGCGTAGAAACAGAATGAAACGATTGGCAGATGACAAAAGAAAGTTTGTCCACAATGTTAGGTTGTGTAAATAACAAAGATAATAATAAGTCAGAGTTTATAAATATATTTTAGTTAATTCATTCGCATAGGTAGAGAAAACAAAGATCTGAAAAATGTCACTTCTTCACTTGATTTTTGTAAATATATAGAAAATAGGGACTCACTTAATACGGACATTTTATGTCGACGCTCGT
The DNA here is from genome assembly GCF_061612785.1 of Hesperophylax consimilis. Classification (NCBI taxonomy): domain Eukaryota; kingdom Metazoa; phylum Arthropoda; class Insecta; order Trichoptera; family Limnephilidae; genus Hesperophylax; species Hesperophylax consimilis. The sequence continues at coordinate 14,702,658 of NC_142852.1, forward strand.
ATTTTTACGTATCTACGAAGAGAACGTACATAAGAAGAACGTATTTCAGTTTCCGGAAATATAAAATAAATTATTTCATAGCGGCTTAGCTAAATACTATATTTTGCTTTAGGAAAATGAAACACTTTTTTCTCATCAGTGAGTAATCACGTGTTTCTTCCAATCTTCCTTTCGAGAACACGAATAGTTGCACTTGGAACACGAAAAAGGTTTTTATTCTATGTAGGTAAGCATGGGGCTCGCAAGAAGACCATTTTAAGAACATGAATAATTACACTCGAAACGTGAGAAAAGTTTTTCTACACTGTGAAACACTATGTGGCACGTCAAATTTGTCTTTCGTGAAAATGATTAACCGCAATCGGAATATGAAGAAGGTTTTTCGTAATTGTGAGTCAGCATGTGTCTCGTCAAATGACTCTTTCGAGAACATGAATAGTTGCACTCAGAACATGAAAAAGGTTTTTCTCCATTGTGAAACAGCAAGGGTTTCGTCAAATGACTCTTTCGAGAACTGGAGTAGTTGAACTCAGAACATGAAAAAGGTTGTTTTTTTTCTCCACTGTGAGTAAGCATATGTCTCGTCAATTGACCCCTTTGAGAACATGAATAGTTGCACTCGGAACATGAAAAAAGTTTTTCTACACTGTGAGTTAGTATGTGTCTTGTCAAATCATTACTTCGTGAACATGAATAGTTGCACGCGGAACAAGAAAAAGGTTTTTCGCCACTGTGGGTCACCATGTGGCTGGTCAAATTTGTCTTTCGTGAACATGCATAGTTGCACTCATGACATGAAAAAGGTTTTTCTCCACTGTGGGTCAGCATGTGTCTCGTCAAATCACCCCTTTGAGAACATGAATAGTTGCACTCGGAACAAGAAAAAGGTCTTTCGCCACTGTGTGTCATCATGTGTCTCGTCAAATTACTCCTTTGAGAAAATGAATAAATGCACTCGGAACATGAAAATAGTTTTTCTCCACTGTGTGTCAGCATGTGTCTCTTTAAATTTACCTTAAGAGAACATGAATAGTTGCACTCATGACATGAAAAAGGTTTTTCTCCATTGTGGGTCAGCATGTGTCTTGTCAAGTTTGACTTACGAGAGAAGGAGTAGTTACAATGAGGACAAGATGATCGTTTTTCCACAGGATGTGTCTTCAAAACTGGCAATAAAAAAAGAAAAAAGGTTTAATACTCAATAAGTTTTATTACTTACAAAAAGTGTAGATAAGCACACTAAATTCCTAAAAACGTTGATAAAATAGGATAGCACGAATTGATAAATCATACAATGAAAATCAGTTTTACCTGCTGTCTGGGAAATTCTTTCAAAACGTTCTAAGCATTCCCTTTTAATATCAGGCAGGTCTATGTCAATTTCCACATTTGGACCTCTTTCATCTTCTTCTCCGGGTCCTGGTTCCAGCTTGATGGGAACAGTTACCGCATTAAAGCTACCTAGAAAAACAAAATTATAATTCATACATTGATCATTGATACGAAACGAAACGTATTTTTAAATAAAACGAATAAAGATACCATCGATTAAACGCGTAGAAGCGGAATTTTGTAAAAAAGTATTTAAGGTCAATTGACGGTAAAATAAAAACACAAACACACTCACTGACCAATAAGGTGAATTATCTGGGCAACAAGTATGGAGGTACTACTGAAATATTTACTGACTGCTGAATACTACAAATTAGAGTGGCGTTGTTAGTGTAGTTTTAGTGTATTGTCTTATATGTAGTGTGGTTTTAATTTTATTTTTTTTTGTTGCTCTTACGTTTTACTTATATTGTTAAATATTAAGTTTAAAAAAATATATATTTTTCAAAATATTCTATTATTCTTTTAATCACAAATTTATATTTTTGAATTCATAAATATACGTTGTACGTGCTTTATGATGGATTACATCTATATACTCTTATGATTTCCAATATAATACATATATTCTCAAATGTACACTGCTTCTTGTATCAATTTATGTAAAAGCCTTTTTAGGCGTATGACTCCAGATGTCCCCAGGGAACGATGTTTCAAGAAGGAAAAGCGGTGCTCTTGAGCGCTTTCAATACGGTTTTTTTTAAGTCGATGGAATGTAGCATCAATAAATGTAAAGTTCAAATACACGTTTGTTAAAAGTATTCTACTTCCTTATTTCACACTAATTTTCGTATTTTAATATAAAGTATTTTAAATAAAGAAGTTCCCGAACTGCACCACGTAAAATAACACTTGAAACTTACCTCATATCCCAAATAAAACGAGGTGAAAACTTGAGGAATCAACAACCTATTTGGAGCAATATAATTAAGTTAAAAGAGTACTCTAATTTGGCAGATTCCAGCAAGGACGAATTTTAAGATAAATTCCAAATAACTCATGTACGACAATAGAGGGTATTGTGCACAAGCATAGTCTGTCCTGTTCTCACGACATTTCAAAATGGACTTGGTTTCCGAATATCCAAATTAAACATCCTACATTTTCAATAAATTCAATGAAACTAACTAGCTGACCGACTACAATCCGCATATTGCGAACATTCCCTTTTTAGATCTGGGAGGTCGAAATCCATATCCATATACGACATTTCACCTCCGCCTTCTTCTTGGGGCTCTGGTTCCGTCTTGATAGATATAGTCTCTGGATTTAGTAGATCCATTGCATTGCTGTGGTAGCGTTTGGTAATTGGTTTGACCTCAAACAAATATACCTGAAACAGAACATAGTGTTAACGGCACACTAATTAAATGACTTTTTAAAATTTGGTCACGATTGGAATATTCTGTCGAACAATGAAGTCGTAGCCAAGACACTTATTTAGAAAAAAAATATACAAATTGTGACTTTTAAGTTATAACAAAGGTTGAGAGAATCGTTTGGAATATAAACAATCCTTCTTACTGATAACTATCACAATTTTGGATTAAGTTAAACAAAGTTTAGTTACAAGAAGTAACCACTGTCGGTTTAGAAAACATGCGTCAACAAAATTTGCAGGTTATGCATAGACAATAATGTTTTCATAGACAATAATTATAATTCCATGAATCTAGTATTTCAGGTTCATAGTAATTTCATTCAAATTGCGTTTTATTTACTGCAGGGAATGCAGATCTTTAATTTAATGTGATTTAAGAAAAAATTACATTCAATCCGCTCAATCGTCCATAGATGTATAATTTCCTAAGTACTATACTAGTGTTTTAAAAAAAAAATCGATAATCCGAGAATTCTTTATATCTAGTGTTGAGTAAGACACAATATCAGAATGAGTTTGAATAAGGTTATCAATTTCCGAAATGAGGTGTCGAAGTATCCAACCTCAAATGAGGTGAGGTGTCACAATATGTTCTTATACGTCAGGAGGGGTTCATTGAATTTCAGAGAAAAACAATTGGGTCGTCTGGTTCCCACAATAAAAAATAAATAAAATAAAATATCAGAATTACTAACCATGAAAAAAAACGATTTCAATGAACTAAATGCATTATGTTGTCATAAATGCATCACCACTGGATATCGGTCGATTTAGTAGTTCATCGTTTGTAGTGATGAGATGGATCGAAACATTAACATGATCAAAACATTTATAATATATGATCGCAACAAATCGAGTGATTAATCGATTTAATTGCTCTGACTTCATCGGGAGTACTAGCTGTGGACAGAGCCAGATTTAGATGGGGTGGAGTGAGGGGGGGGGGGCACATAGGCAAAGCATGGTACATAGGTATGGCAACATTTTGGTAGTTGGGTCCAATGATATATAACACCCATAGTGGACTAGATCGCCAACCTGGCGGCCATTGCCGTAGGAATTTGAAGCCATCTTGAAAGAGTCAGATTACGGCGGGAAATCAAAATACATGCATTCTATCGTACATTAAGAACATATTTTTATGTTGTATATTATCAGTTATAATATACTACATTATATTATTATTACTATATTATTATATTCATGTAGTATATTATCAGTTATAATATACTACATGAATATACATTAAATAATATTAAATAATTACCAGTATCACATATTCGTGACTTGGGTATCACATATTAGATGAAAACTTGTCATTCATTGAACACATCAACTATATATCTAATAAAGCTTTAAAGATGCTTGGCTTCCTTTGCAGAACTTTAACTAATATTAACTTAATTTTAAGTCCATAGATTGTATGAGAACCCTCTATATTTCATTAGTCAGAAGTCAATTGGAGTATAATTCACCTATTTGGTCACCTTTATATAAAGTTCACTTCAATAATATAGAAAGAGTTCAGGTAAGTTTTTTAGATTCTCACGGCCAAAAGCATTTTTGTTGTTTGTTTTTGGGGTGTTATGCCGTGTTGCGCTAACTCCTTCTTTCTCACATCTTCGGATCTACCGGATCTGCCCTGATGATGGACACCGCAACGCTGTCCGAAACGTCGGCTAAAGAAGGAGTTAGCGCAACACGGCATAACACCCCAAAAACAAACAACAAAAAAGGAAAGAGTTCAGCACAAATTTTTTAGGTACGTAAATTTGCGGAATTCCTATTGATTACATTAATTATGTCAGTTTGATGAATCAATTGCATCTAATAACACTGTCTGACAGGAGAATTATTTCAGACCTGGTTGTGTTACACAGAGTCATTAACAACTTAATTGATAGTCCTGCCATCCTTGCCACTATTAAACTACATGTGCCGACTAGGAATACAAGACAAAATATGACATTTTTCTGTAATACATACTCGACCAACTATCAGACACACTCACTGACCAATAGGATGCATGATCTGGGCAACAAGTATGGGGGCGCTATTGATTTATTTATTGACTCCATATATAGAATTAAGCATAATCTACACCAACACTTTGTTGAATCCTACAAATTAGAGTAGCGTTGGTAAATTAGTTTTAATGTTTTGTCTTATATGTAGTGTTGTTGTAATTTATTTTTTACTTTATGTTACTCTTACGCTGAGATGTGCTTTATTTCAAATAAATCCATTTCAAATGGAAATGCAAAATGCAAATGGGTATTTTCCATTTTGCATTTTAAATGCTTTTCTAAAAACCATTTTGCATTTTAAATGCTTTTCTCAATGCATTTTCCATTTTAAATGCTTTTTTGCAACATTCTTCCTACTATCTCCACTCATCTTTTTTTCATAAGCCGCAAATATCAGTCGGTCCTCAACCTCGCTATGAGAGATAATTTACATTTGTCAAGTTGCTCCTTGGTAGGAGCCCTGGCAATTGAGTGATACCATGACAAAAAATACCGATTCAAATAGGTACTGAACATGGGGCCATGACGCTGTAATATTAAATGTTAGATAGCAGTTTCTATGTTTTTACGATGGCAACATTAGTCCCGCGCAAATTTTTTGTGGTTTCATAATCTGTAGTTGATTTATGGTCGTGGTGTTTTTGAATTTACCATCATGTAATATGTTTGTTCTACATTGATGTCCATTATTAAATGACAAAATTGTTTAAAAATTCTATAATTATTATAATTGTTTGACCTAAGAAACCATTTTGCATTTTCAATGCATTTTGAAAATAGGTATTTTGCATTTTGCATTTGAAATGCTTTTCTAAAACCCATTTTGCATTTTGCATTTTCAAATGGAAAAGTTTTGACCTATTTCCATTTTGCATTTCAAATGGTTTTGGGTACCCATTTTGCACATCTCTGCTCTTACGTTTTACTAATATTGCTTCATATTTTTAATATTTTCTTATTATACTTGTAATCACAATTTTATAAGTGTGTATTTTGTACCTTCTTTAAAATGGATTATATCTATTTACTGTCAATATCTCCTGTATAATACATACTCTCTTATGTACACTGCATCATGTATCACTTCTATGTAAAAGCCTTTTTAGGCGTATATGTATATATATATATATATAAATAAATATTTGTTTAAACATCTTTTTATGAAATGTATACTACATTTCTAATTAAATTCTAATTTTCTCTTCTTGTCGCGTCTGTTGGTGCAACCCCATGCTGCACACGCCACAACCATGGTTCAAACAATCCAAAATATTTAATAAACTTGATAAACTTGCAATCAATTCTCCATTGTACACAAGCAGGCAAATCACGGCTCACCTTTACAAGATGGCGGATGGGCTCTTCAAATCACTACGGGCGCTGCTATACGGGAGGTAGGGTGATTGGCGATCTAGTCTACTATGGGTGTTATATACCTATCTATGGTTGGGTCTTCATTCTGACAATGATGCTGTGAGTGGTTTATTTATGATAATGCTTATTGGTTACTTGTAGATAGCAATGATCTAATATTATAATAATGATGTGAATGACAACGAATTTTTAGAATTTCATATGACGTTAAATTACAATATCTACATTTATACTAAATAAATAATACCAATAAGTTTCGTACCTTCTTCAAATTATAAGGAAATACTATAAATAAAATACATACATAACCTTAAGATTCTTTATAAAGCGCCCTCGGGGTGCTTTTTCAGTACCTACTATGAAAATGATGAATTTTAGTTTATCAATAACCTTCCCTACTTATTATTAGACAGAATGCCATTTTGTACACACACTTGATATGTCCCTAGGTATGTACGTGACTTGAATTCACAGAACGACCAAATTGAACACGTACGCTCGCTTATGTTCTTCGTAATTTTACACGCAGATGGAGGCGGCAGTTCGTATTGTTAGACTTAAAAAAATAGTTGTATAGATTGGCCAGCAACCGTCATAAAAATTAGAAAGCCAACCAAGGAATATATCTATTAGTCCGCAGATTTAGCTCTAGACCCTCATAAAGTTAGTAATTTGAAATGGGAAAATTTTAAGCCGGCGACCCTAAAGCAATAAAAACCTTCGGCCAAGGCTGGGCTATATTGCGAATAATTGAAGGTCTATTATAATTATGTATTTTGGAAATATTTAACCATAACTATTAATCTAGATATAAAAGTATAATTGAAAACATAGATCAAATTTATTGGCAACCAGATATCAATTAAATGTATGTATGCATATATATATTTTTTTAAATTTATTAACATTCAAAACCTGCTAAACTACTTATGTAGTTTGTCAGCAGGTACATAATGACAACATTTTTGCAATAACATGGCACAATGGTAAAACAGTATGTAGGTATGTATAATGTTGATGATAAATAAAATTAAAAATAAATGACAAGTTGGTAAAATTACAGAATTGTATAAATATAAATATGTAAGAAGCAGTATAAGCCTCATATAACAAAAACAAGCACAAATGAATTTAATATGAACAAATGAAAATAATCAAGTGAATATAATCAACAAGTACTTCTATGGTTTTAATATACATAAGGTAATACAAATTTATAACGATTTTCCATTTCCCTAGAATGAGAATTCCAATTAGGAAAACAAGGTCTTCAGTAGCGCATCAATATAAATCCTCAGTATCTAATAGCCATTTCCTTAGATTATATTTGACTTTGGCTGTAAAAACGTTTATATTTTTAATTGTCATTGGTAGTTTATTAAATATTCTAGGTACAATAAAGTTTAGGGTTCTTTCACCGTATTTATTGGTACATTTCGGGAACACCAGTCCTTCATTTTGGGTGAATCTTGTATTATGTTTATGGAAAACTCTTTCCCTATACAAGGAATCAGACAATATAAGATGTTGACTTACAATATTATAAAACAATAATCCTCTGACAGGTAAAACATTCAGAGACTTGTATATTAATTTAGTGTCGTTTCTGTGTGCATTGGTATATTTATGGATTAACAATTTTGTAAGAGAGTTTTGTAATGCTTGGATATAACTTATATTAGTTTTACAAGAATGTCCCCAAGAAGTGATTCCATAACGGATTGTGGATTCAGCCAGAGATAGATAGATTAATTTTAAAGTACTTACAGGCACAAAATATTTTATTTTATAAATTCTACCCACAATAGACCGTAGACGTTTACAAACATTAGTAATGTGTACATCCCATTTCATGTGGCAGTCAATAGAAACACCCAAATATACATAATTTTTGACAAAATCGATGGTTTCACATGAACAGGGTTGTGCAACATTTCTGTGTAAGCAGTCAAAAGTATGTGTATATAACGAAGGGATTAAATTGTATCTCGCGTGTGGTGATCTTATGTGCATAATTTTAGTTTTTTTGGCATTTATTATGAGACCCGCGTCATGAGACCATTTTAGGAGAGCAATAAAATCAAGCTGCATAAGGTTCATTGCAGTATTCAAATCCTCGTGTGATATTACGAGTGCCGTATCGTCTGCGTACACAAAATGTTTAACGAAAGAAAATAATTTACTCATAATTTAGACGTATATAATATACAGGGTTGGCCCTAAAATTGACCCTTGTGCAACACCTGTCGAAATATATTTTCTTTTGCTAAATTTTTTTAGAATTTTTACTGTTATTTGTCGATCTGATAATAAATTTTTTAACAAAACTAGTAGCTTTCCTCGTATTCCTATTGCATCCATTGTTTCTAAAAGTTTATTTGTATCAATGGTATCAAACGCCTTCGAGTTATCTATGAATAAAACCAACACATGTTTTTTTAAATTTAATTCATGATTTACGTGATTTGAAAATTCCTGAAGCAACATTTCCGTACTTTTTTTCTTTTGAAAACCATACTGGTTGGGATCTAGCAAGGAGAAGGATTCTAAATATTTGTTAAGTTTTGTTGAAATGTATTTTTCAAGTATTTTTTCTAGGGCTGGCAAAATGCTAATTGGCCTATAATTTTGTACAACTGTATGTTTGCCGCCTTTGTAAATCGGTCTAATGATACTACTTTTAAGTTCATCTGGAATCACTGCTTGTTTTAAAATTATATTGATAAAATGAGTTATAACAGGCCCTAAAATATGAATATATTTCTTAATGTCAAACATTCGAATGTTGTCAATCCCTGGTGACTTTGAATTGTTTAGTTTGCTAACAATGATATTAATTTCTTCGCAGGTAGCTCTTGGTAGGTACATACTATGTTGAACTTCTGTCGGTCTGACGGTCGAAGCTATATAATCACATTTATGTATCATAGAGCTAACACTGCTCGTAAAATATTCAACAAAATTATTTGCTACGGTTTCTTCATTTTGCGTGTTTAACATATATTTTGAGATTATTTCGTCACAACTACTTTTAGACTTGCGTCCTAATATTTTATTTACTTCATCCCAAGTTTTTTTGGTATTTGCGAAATAATTTTTAAATTTATTGTTAAAAAAGATAGACTTACATTTAATGATTTCTTTTGTAACCTTATTTCTGTAAGTTTTATATTCTAATTCAAAGAATTTATTGGTAGGAGTATTTTTCCACCTTCTGTACAGTAAATCTTTTTTTGGGTTTATAATACATAACGATTTTACTTTGTTCATACAAATCCTGAAAATTATTTTTAATTTTAGTGTATAACATATTGCAATCTTGTTCCTCAAGCAAGGTATGCCACTTAAAATTATAAATATTTTTGTCAATTTTGTTTTGGGATAAGATCGATATTTTTTCCCCGTGTTCTACGACTTTTGGCCTTTCAATATATTTAATATTAACTGCAGTTAAAAAATGATCCGCTATGTTAATATTATTACATGCACATGAAGAAAGAGTATTGCTTTGTTGACATCCGCTATTAAAACGTACAAATATGTGGTCTAAACAGGAACGAGTAATTTTTCCTGCTAGAACCGCTTCCCTAGTTACGTTACAAATGCATTTGGTTAAATAATTGTCAGACATTATATTTTCATAGGACATAATACGTGGGTTTTGATAATTTAAAAGGTCTAGGTTAACATCTCCTATAAGTACAATATTTTCTCTGGGTCTTATATTCGACAGAATGGAAGATATTTCATTGAGAAATTGAACTTTGTTGGAGTTGGGGGGGGCGGTATATTGCTATGATGTTTAAAATATTCTTGTTTGGAAGTGTCATAGAGCCAAGCACACGTTCAAAATGATTCGTTTCTATTGACTTCTGTTGAAATGTGAGTTCATCTCGAACGTACAACAATATACCTCCACCCGATTTTTTACTTCGGCAATAATTGTAACATTTAAATCCAGGAATATTATACAGACAGACTAGCTCTGATGTTATAGCCGTTTCACATAACATTAACGCATGAATATGTTTCCAACAAGAATTTAAGTAGACATTCAGAGTATTCCAGTATTTATAAATCGATCTAATATTCAACTGAACAATATTAATATTTTCCATACTATAGTTACTATGAACATTTAGCCAATCCTGGAAATCATTAGTATTATCGAATTCTACCTCGTCATCTTCTTCAACATAATTATCGGCCGTAATCAATAGTGGCAAAGTCCTTGGAAAGGGCAGCTTTGTAAGCCGGGCATGTGTCCTTGTCTCCAGTCGGATGTGCTGCGGGCTTCCCAAACCTGGTACAGGTAGCACAAACTGGCTCGGCGGCAGCTTTTGGGCAGTTTATCCTGGCGTGACCTTCGGCTGCACAGTGTCCACATCTTTGCTTGTCCTTGCAAAACTTGAAAGAATGTCCAATCAATTGGCACTTGGAGCATATTGTAAGGCCAATAAAATCACGGACACGGCACACATTCCAGTCCACAAAAACCTTCTCTTGCTCCATCAACACATGTCGTGTGCGAGCAGGAACCTCGTAGACTCTGTGGCAAGTTGTTCCTGTTCGAGCGCCAGCTAGGTGACTAAGCTTACAATTTTTGATTGTGGACTCTAGGTCTGCTTTGTCCTGTACTCCTGCTAAGGCACTTTTCAGGAAGCACTCGTCTGTTAAATCACGAGGAACGTTGAAAAAATCACTCGTGGATGCCGTTTTGTAGGTAATCTGGCACTCAGAGTGTCCGAGTTAGTTAGGCAAGGGGTTTTCAAAAAAATTTCTTGATCTTTAGTGGCAGTATGGATCACAACTCCTTTGTTTCGGATATTCCTCATACCCGTAACGCGTATCCCAAGATTTGATGGTCGCAACACGTCCTTTAGAAGCTGCTTTGTACCTTCACTGTCTTTTACAGAGTCCAACTTTGAAAAGATGCATACAGCTGGTTTGGGGGTCCCAACTTTAGGTCCTGAGCGGTTGATTGGTGGTGCCGTCTTCTGAGGATCATTTTTGACCATGTCCGCAAATGAAAGGCTTGCCTCCGTGGCATCAGCTACTCTGCGCATCACCGGTCCCAGATCCGACTCCAGCTGCAAGATTTTTTGAAGCCTATGTTGGTTTTCGGCTTTTTCAATGGTAGTTTCTCCTTTTGCCACCATTAAGTTGGCATTGGCTGTTGCCAGATCAGCTTTGAAAGCCTCTCTTTCTAACAGCAGCTGTGATACTGATCGGAAAACTTCAGATATGTATCCGCTTATCCGTAGCTGTTGGTCCTTTGACACTCTAGACTGCTTTTCCGCAAGGACATCTTGGAGTGCTCTAAGACTGGCTTGTGTGTCGTTTAGTATCTGCACTGAGGACACTGGGATACTATGGGTCTCCTTTTCAGATACGTCTGAATAATCAGATTCGCCGTCAGATTCCTCGTTTTCAGACACTGGAGAAATCAGTTCCGAGGCTATTTTGTATGATGAGGACGTTGAGGACATCATGATTCGTTTTTTCCGCCGATGGCTGCACTCATCAGGTAAGGGTTGCACTGGGCTGGACATTTCAAAGAACACAAGAACACGATCCTAGGTTAAGTTGCAAAATGTTGTTAAATTTTGATATTCGTGTAAGTAGTATTACATAATTATTTTTTTTACACGTACTTCGTACATTTAAATTTAAAAAAAATCAAATCTTTTACAATGCGAGTCTGAACAAATTTAAAAAATCGAAAGGTAATAAATATTTTGACGAAATAAAATAAAATACATATTTGTAATAAGCATTTACGTTGTGGCTCGTCATAATTTACAATAAAAGATATACACTTGTTTTAGACCACTTTAATTTTAATTGTACTGTACCGGTTTCGGAAGCACCCTTCCTTCGTCAGGAGAATATTTAAACTAACCTATGATACAAAATATTGACAGATATATACACAAAAAATATAATTTAGGTGTTTGAGTGGGAGGTTAACAAAGAGGGACGGGTAATTGGGGGAATTCCAGCAATAACAGAGCGGTTTACTGGAAATATATCTAGAATGGGACTAAACGATAAATTAATTTGGTTATTCTATATACTAGCCTTATTATTTTGGGATTTTTTGATTTCAAGAGCTTCTAAGTTATCCAATCTTTTGCTTTTATTATTACGGTGAAGAATTTTAACCCCTGTGTCCTTATTAAAATTGCATGTTGTGCTTCTTCGAACTTCATAATAGCGTCTCATGTGACAAATGTTTTCAATAATACAAATGTGTTTTCCCCTTAATATACCATTACGAACTCATTTGAGTTGGTAGATGCACTTAAGGACTTGGTTATCCCTAATAATACTAAATTAATTTCTTTTGATGTCGTTAATTTGTTTCCAAATGTTCCAACAACTAATTGTAAAGAAATAATTACAGATATTCTAAATTCCTCTAATTTGGATAAAGATTTGATTGATGACCTATCTCGTCTATTAAATATTTGCCTTAACCAAAACTATTTCCAATATAACAATAGTGTCTACCTACAGAATCAAGGGTTACCCATGGGTAGTCCAACGAGTCCCCTGTTAGCAGACATTTTTTGAATAACCTAGAAAATAAGATTTTTAATTGTAAATCGGAACTTTTATAGAATGTTCTTACCTGGGAGAGATACGTTGACGATATCTTCTGTATTTGGACTGGGACAGAGCGGCAACTAACGAAATTCCTTCTTCTTATAAATTCATTCCATAAAAATATCCAATTCACTTTAGAGATAGGCAGTAATGCACCGATTATTTTTTTAGATTTAACGCTAACTTCAGTAAATAATAAAATTGATTTTAACATCTATCGTGAAATCCACATACACGGATACAACCATACATAGAACGTCAAACCATCCGGTAACACATAAACATTCTGCCTATCATCGATGGTACACCGACTAGTAAAAATCCTCTTATCATCTGTTAATTTCACAATTGAACTATCTAAAATTAAACAAATTGCTCTTAATAATGGTTACTCCACACACTTAATTGATAAAATCCTGAAAAAGAAACTTAAGCTCATTTCAACTAAAAAAAATTTTTTGGTACAACCGAAAAAAAATAATAAAATCACTAATCCCTTTCAATGGCGTAGAATCTTATATATATCCAATTTTTCTTCAGTTAGTACAAAAAAAATACCTTCCCACATTAAACCCGCGTTCTATACTGATAACACCTTAGGTAAATTATTAAAAAACACTAAAGATAAAGATCATAAATTGAGCCACTCAGGCATTTACCAACTATGTTGCAATGATTGTACATCATTCTACTTAGGTAAGACAACCAGAAATATAAATATTAGAATCACGGAACATTTAAGATGTATATAACAATAATTTTTCAGAGTTTGCCCATCATCTTATTTCCACCAATCATACTTTTAATAAGGACACAGGGGTTGAAATTCTTCACCGTAATAATAAAAGCAAAAGATTGGATAACTTAGAAGCTCTTGAAATCAAAAAATCCCTAAATAATAAGGCTAGTATATTGAATAACCAAATTAATTTATCGTTTAGTCCCATTCTAGATATATTTCCAGTAAACCACTCTGTTATTGGTGGAATTCCCCCAATTACCCGTCCCCCTTTGTTAACCTCCCACTCAAACACCTAAATTATATTTTTTGTGTATATATCTGTCAAAATTTTGTATCATAGGTTAGTTTTAATATTCTCCTGAGGAAGGAATTGTGCTTCCGAAACCGGTACAGTACAATTGTAATTAAAGTGGTCTAAAACAAATTTATATCTTTAATTGTAAAATAAAATACTTTTGGTTTTAAAACCACGGGTTTTTGATAATTTTTAGAACCGACCGGTTTCGCATTACTCAAGCATCTTCAGGCTACAAATTATTACTAGAAACTCGTTGTTATTTAAACAAAAAGTATTTTATTTTATTTTATTCAATATGTCAAACCACAAAGTGATTGCATTCTACAATAATAAATATTTTGACGATTAAAAATGATACATATTTTATATACTGGAAACTCTCTGGTGAGACATCATATCTATAACTAAAATTAATTGTGTATATAGATTTCGTGAAGATGAATGTTAACACAAGGAACAAAAAAAGGGGGCAGTCAAAGAGTCTCTTCGAGAAAATGCATAATTGCATATGAAACAAACTAATCTTCACTGTAAGTGTGCAGGTGTATTTTCAAATCTCTCTTTTGAAAACATGAATAATTGCAGCCAGAAAACGAAAAAGTGTTTTCTTAGCTGTGAGTCAGCAAGTTTCTCTTCAAGGTACACTGTTGATAACTTGCATGGTTGCACTCGGAACAAGAAAAAATGTTTTTCTCCGCTGTGAGTCAGCACGTGATGCATCTAATGTCCAATATATATCCTATATAGAGGTAAGATGGCCTTTCCTAGAAACTAAATATGTGCACTTGGAAAATGAAAAAGGTATGTCGCCACTGTGAGTCAGCATGTGGCTTTTTGAAGTGCTTTTTGAGAACATCCATAGATGAACAAGGAACAAGAAAAAGTTTTTCTCCACAGTGAGTCAGCATGCGCTTCAGATTTCCTTTTAAAACATTAAAATGTGGACTTATAGAAAATAAAACAGGTTTTGCGCCACTGTTAGTCAGCAAGTGGGTCTTTAGATGGGCGTTTTGCTAAAATTAAATGTTTCACACGGAACATGAAAAATGTTTTCCTCCACTGTGAGTCAACATGTGGTTCGTTAGGTTGCTCCTGTGAAAACATGCATAGTTGCACAAGGAACATGAAAAAGGTTTTTCTACACTGTGAGTCAGCATGTGGATCTTTAGTTGACCCTTTCGATAGCACGCGTAGTTGCACAGGGAACATGAAAAAGGTTTTTCTCCACTGTGAGTCAGCATATGTGTCTTCAGGTTACCCTTTTGACAACATGCATAGTCACACTCTGAACATGAAAAAGGTTTATCTCCACTGTGAGTCAGCATATGCGTTTTCAGCTGACTCTTTTGACAACTTGCATATTTGCACACGGAACATGAAAAAGCTTTTTCTCCACTGTGAGTCAGCATATGGCTCGTTAGGTCTCTCTTTCGATAACATGCATAGTTGCATACGGAGCACGAGAAAGGTTTTGCTCCACTGTGAGTCAGCATGTGGATCTTTAGTTGACCTTTTCTATAACACGCATAGTTGCACAGGGAACATGAAAGAGGTTTTTCTCCACTGTGAGTCAGCATGTGGCTCGTTAGGACACTCTTTCGATAACATGCATAGTTGCATACGGAACATGAAAAAGGTTTTTCTCCACTGTGAGTCAGCATGTGTCTCGTTAGGTCGCTCTTTCGAAAACATGCATAGTTGCATACGGAGCATGAAAAAGGTTTTTCTCCACTGTGAGTCAGCATGTGTATCTTCAGGTGACCCTTTTGATAACTTGTATAGTCGCACTCCAAACATGAAAAAGGTTTTTCTCCACTGTGAGTCAGTATGTGTAGCTTCAGGTGACCCTTTTGATAACTTGTATAGTTGCACTCCGAACATGAAAAAGGTTTTTCTCCAGTGTGAGTCAGCATGTGTATTTTCAGGTGACCCTGTTGATAACTTGTATAGTTGCACTCCGAACATGAAAAAGGTTTTTCTCCACTGTGAGTCAGCATGTGGATCTTTAGTTGCCCCTTTCGATAACACGCATAGTTGCACAGGGAACATGAAAAAGGTTTTTCTCCACTGTGAGTCAGCATGTGGCTCGTTAGGTCGCTCTTTCGATAACATGCATAGTTGCAAACGGAACATGAAAAAGGTTTTTTTCCACTGTGAGTCAGCATGTGGCTCTTTAAATGACCCTTATGATTACATGCATAGTTGCACAAGGAACATGAAAAAGGTTTTTCTCTTACATGGTTGCGTACGTTTATTGCAAAATTTGACTTAGGACAGGAGGAGTAGTTGTGATGGGGAGGAGTGAATCCGTTTTCCACAAATTGCGTCTGAAGATCTGTCGACAAATTTGAAAAATGACATGGGTAAAAATGACTCAGTTAAACTAATTTTATAAAGTTAGAGTAAATAAGCGAAGTAAGTTCGTAGAAAGGTTAAAAAAAATAGGAGAGTCCGAATCGTTCAATTTATAGTGAAAAATTGGTTTTACCTGCTGCCTCAGTAATTCTTTCAAAGCGTTCCAAACATTCCTCTTTAACATCCGGCAGGTCTATATCAATTTTCATATAAGTAAGCCCCGCTTCATCTTGTCGGGGTCCAATATCCGCGTTTATTGGAACTGTTTCCACATTAATGCTTCCTGGAATAAAAAAGGGGTATAAATAGAATGTATCTTGAACCAAGCGGCGCCAGGAGCGAGTTTAATTTTGGCTGCCCTAACAGTCTAAACTAGTACACGCCAAGGCAGGATATCACTGTAATCAATAAAATGATGATTTGTGGTTTTTTGTAGCGCGATTTATCAAAAATAATATCAAGGGCGATGTGTTAAGTTGAGTATTCGACGCCCGGAGCGAATTGCTCCAATTGCGCCCACATAGAGCCAGCCATGTATTTTCGTACCATTGATATAAAAAGAAACACGTTTTTAATCGATAAACTGAAAACTATTTTTTAACGAATAAAGAAACCATAGAAGCGGGAATTTGGATGAATGTTTTAAAGTTCAATTTCAGATAAAAATGACCTCAGACGTCCGCTTGAGGGACCGATTCAACAAGAAAAAAAACCTTGTTTTAGAGCACCTTAAGTCGGGAATTGTAAGTCAATGAGATAATGTGTTCTCAATCAATATTAATGATTTTTTAATACGTGTAATTTACATCAAGTTCCAATAAAATCAGGAGAAAATAGAGGAACCGACAACTTATTGTGAACTGTATATTTATATTAAGATAGTGCTGTATTTTGGTAGTTTCCGGCAAGGACGCATTTTAGGGTAAATACCCAATTCACCTCATTTATTATAAGAGAGAAAGAAACAAGTATGTGTCCTGTTTGCACGACTTTTCAAAACAGACATGGATTCCAGACATCCGTATTTAAAGTTCTATATTTTACACGTATTCAATGCAACTGGCTGTATGAGTACTCTCCGCATAGTGCAAGAATTCCTTCGTTACAGCTGGGAGGTCGAAATCTAAATCCGAAAATGCAATTTCACCTCCACCTTCGTCCTGGAGCCCTGGTTCCGTCTTGATGGATATAGTATTTGGCTTCAGTAGATCCATGGTCTGCTTTGGTAGGGTTTGGTAATTAGTTTAACCCTGAAACAGAACAAAGTTGTAACGGAATTCAGTTTTTAAAATTTCGCTTCTAAAAACGTAGCAAAAATACAAAATATAAATAAAACTTTGAAGTTATGACAAAGGTTGAGAGAAGCGTCGTTTATCTTGGGAAACTCTTTATTTATTTAACCTCTATGTCTACCGCCATTCCGTTGTAATCTACCTGTGATTAAACGACTGTTTAAAGTATATTTGTTATCATTTTAATAAATACATTTGAAATACTAATCTTTTAATAGGTTGATGTCATATTGACAGTTTTAAATATTCTGCTGTGACAAAACGCCCGATGATTCATTAACTAAACTGGAAGAACGGCCGCTACCAAAATGAACAGAAATGAAATTAAGCATTATTTATTACCAATAAACATCACTTGCATCCTATAATAAGTTTAACAGGACGGGATAAACAGAGTGTGGAAAAAGGAAGAAAGATTGTCGGAGAAGAAAGCACTTGTCAGAAAATATAAGGTTATGCATAGACAAGAATGAAGTCATAGACAATTAATATAATTTTCATGAACCCGGCCATTTAAGAACATTGTAATTTCTACTTTAATTTTAATGGGTACGATAAATATGCCTCTCCTAGTAGTAGTACAGTATATATTAATCATTTACCCTCAAAAAATGCATTAAAAAAAATATTTTTTATCAAGACATATAAGAATCGTGGCTCTCTTATTATCAGAACCAAGAAATTCTTTTTTCTGATAAAGAAAACATTACCAATAATGATCTTCATTTAAATATCGTAATATATGTATAAATTTAACTCTTATAAAACGAAATAAAAAATACTCTGTATTTCATTTTAATGTTAAAGTAAGAGAAATGTCAAAATTCAATAAAGTCGTAAGAACCACATGTTCATATTTCATATTTTATTATCTAAAAACGGGTTGTTTCGGAGAATTTAAATAATTCTTCAAATTTGAAAGTTAATTTTCATGTTTTGGAAAGATTTTTTCAAAATTCTGTTACTATTTCAGTTCTTTAAAGCTACTAGCTTATAATTATATAATGACATAATTTGAATAGGACTTTCACAAAACCTTAAAATGAACCTTGAAATTTGATCAATTGTTCAAATTTTCCGAAACAACCATTTCTTATAAATGATTTCAAATCAAATCCTTTATTTATAGGATTTCAAATTTTGATTGATTGTTCATCTTGGAACAAGATTTTATCTGACTTGCGTTGTTCTGAGAAAATGAGCAGTAAAGAAGCATACTTTTAGCTCATTTTTGCAGTAAAGGACTTTGTCATATAGATTTTTCATGTTGCGATGGAATATTTCGACATTTTAAACATTTTTTAAAAATAATATTTGAGGATAATGAATGGGGTAATCTACGAATGAGAATTATATTGTCTATGGTCGCGCCTTTTTTAGTTTTCTTTATCCTCGTTGAGGGAGTGTGACGTATTTTCGTTGCGCGCAAATTTTTTTCTTCACATATTATGGTTAAATAGAGGACAGATATGCTACGTACAAAAAGCTCGAGGATGTCGATGATAGTTAGTGGTTTATTTATGCGTCTGGCTTTGAAACCGACACGCCCAACTCCGTTTTCTTTTAGAAAAAAATAACAGATCTCAATGGCTTGGAGTTTGACATTTCGCTCAAGGCCACGCGGGAAACGACATGGTCGCCGAAATTAGTTAAATTACATATATTATTTCGTGTCTTAAATATTGCTTGTTAAAGTTTTTTGTGATAAAAATGTAAAGCCAGTGTTGTGTTACTGAATTACAAACATTTATTCAACTTGATGTACTTCCTAAGTAAGTTCACCTTTAAAGTGAATTAAAAATGTGTTTAAAATTTATTATTTTTCCAAATAAACCAAAGTACATGCATAATGGGGTAATTCTTGTTGTAATTTTAAATAAAATGTATAAGCTTTTCTGTATAATTATTAAAGCTATAATGTGTTAGTGTAGTAATGTAATCAATCATTAATTTCTCAGGTAAATTACACATATACATCTATAAACTGTTGTTTTCAAAATAAAAAATGTTACGGTGATTTAATTAACAATATCATAAAATACATATAGTGAATATTATATGCTTTATTAATTATCTTTTGATTCTTGCATACGAAAAACATATTTTTTATGCATCTGCAATCATTTATATAAAAATCATCATTTCTTTAGCTACGCAGGAGATATACTAGAAAATTTTGTTCAGCATTAGTGGCAGGATTGTTACAATGATATGAGTAAAACATGATTCTAGTTGGTCTACTAGGAACTAGATAATTTATCAGCGATACTATTTCAGAGGACTCAAATCAATTACTGTTCATTTAAAATAAAAAATAATAATTTAGTATTCGTTTTAACGATAAGAGTCGCAATTTTTCGATAGTGTAAATGCGTCCTGCACATCACCAAAAGGGACCACACAATCTTCCTTCCCATCTACTCCCGTCCTAGGTACGTCTTTTTATCCTATACCAGGGGCATTTCACTCAGCTTTGGCCTTGAAACCCATTTGAAACCGCCACGCCCACCTCATTATTCTTATAGAAAACGAATAATATGGCTAAAAGCTCAGATCTCATTGGTTAGAGCAGAAGGATTGGTTTGATCTCTCGCTCTCTACCATAATGACTCGTGTAACAATAAGGCCCTGTCCGCACAGCGTTTTAAATTCGCGCGTTTTAAATTCGCGCGAATTATATTCCGCGATCGGAATTACAACTAGTACGCACTGCGAATAAAAGATTTTTGACAGTATAATATAGTTCTCGGCTAAGACGCACGTGTAAATGGATAACAGAACTAAAATTTTAATGTATCTAATTCTACGGCGGCGGCGTAACAGAAAAAGATGTCACGAACATTGGATTCACCCATTTACAGCATTGAGACATATGAAAGGATTTTTCTTTATAAAACATCAAGAGCTGCGAAAATACAATAAAAAGTTTTTTGGGTATTACAGAATGACAAAAAAATCATTTGATAATTTACTACTACTAGTTGGTCCGGCTATTACCCATCAAGATTCGAATTGGAGAAAAGCAATTTCAGCTGAAGAGAGACTCTCGATAACTCTAAGGTAAGATATTCATATTACGTACAGTCAACAGCACATCAGGCTACCAAAAAATGACAATTTTTCTCAATCGACTATGTGCCTTACTACAAACAAGTTAATACAATCGATTGAAGACATTCGGTTGAAGACGTTTTGACAGTTTTGGGTAGTCTGAAGTGCCGTTGACCGTACCTATATTTCTGTAACATTCCAATGAATATTTAATAACCGACAGAGGTTAATAAAACAATAATTAGTCATATAGCATCATTTTTTTATTTTATTTATTTTTTTTAACCAATACATTTTAACCAATATGATATTAACCAATATCTATACATAATATATAATATTAGTGGTAACCATACCTCCCTAATTGAGAAATTCTCGTGTTTAGAGAGGGAGCACTATCAGATTGACAGTACTGTACATACTTTTAACAGTTGTTACAATTTGGATGTATGTAGAACTACTTTTTTTATACATAAAAAATAATAAATTGGCATTTTTTTGGTACATAATGAAACATAATGTGAATTTTCATACATAGAGAAATTATAAGTTGGCATTTTTTTGTTCATAATGGAAATATAAGTTGGCACATCGTTACACATACTTAAATCTAGTTAATAGTAAAATGTTTTTTAAGTTTTTGTTTAAAAAAAAAAATTTACATAAATTTTACATATATAAAGAAAATTACTTAGGTAACAAAAATTTACATAAAAAAAATATTTAACAAAAATTAACTTTCATTTAAATAAAACATAATTTTTCATATCAAAACCACTCCCCTCTACTACGTATGAAGATCGACTATTTGGAAAATTTGAATCGAGAGAGAGCGCATATTGGGTTGGAGATTGATCAGGCTGAGATTGAGGAATGACAGTTGGATTACGAGATGGCTCGTATTGGGTTTGAGGAAATAGATCAGGTGGAGTTTCAGGAACTTCAGTTGGATTACGAGATGGCGTGTATTGGGTTTGAGGAGATGGTTCAGGTGAAGTTTCAGAAACGACAGTTTGATTACGAGACGTGTAATGGGTTTGAGGAGATGGATCACGCTGATATTGAAGAACGACAGTTGGATTACGAGATGGCATGTATTGGGTTTGAGGGGATGGATCACGCTGAGACTGAGAAATAACAATTGGATTACGAGATGAAATTTGGGGAGAAGGAGATTGACGGATAGTATTTGGATAGGGTGACGGCATATTTCGAAGGGAAAAGTAGTAGTGATACTAATGACATCGTTAATTTGTTTGCCGACTTCTTCAAAAATGTTTACGATAATGATATCCCAAATGTTCAACTTCCACCCTTTCATCCAAAGGAATCGGTCCACATTCCCGCTTTACATATAAATGTTCCTGATGTTATACGCAAAATAAAAACACTCGACTTAAAGAAAAAAGCGGGTCCTGACAAAATTAGTCCTGCCTTTCTAATTAACTGTGCATCAATAATAGCCAATCCACTATGTCATATATTTAACCAATCATTAAATTCTGGCTGCTTCCCCGACCTATGGAAAAATTGCTATCTAACACCTGTATTTAAAAAAGGCGATATTCATGATGTCACTAATTACCGACCCATTTGCATGCTCTCAACTATCCCCAAACTGTTTGAAAAACTTATCCTCGATAAAATCTCCATACATATTAACAACATCATTGTAACTAATCAACATGGATTTATGCCAGGCAGATCCACACTAACAAATCTCTCCTTATATGAAAATTTTATAGCATGTTCACTCGAAAACAAAACCCAAGTCGACTCAATATATACAGACTTTGTAAAAGCGTTTGACAAAGTTAACCACAAAATTCTTCTCAATAAACTTAGTCAACTCGGAATTGGGGGTAAACAATTGGAATGGATAAATAGCTACTTAACAAATAGAAATCTACAAGTAAAAAATAATTCTAACCTTTCACACAAATTCATAGCTACTAGCGGTGTACCCCAAGGGTCACATTTAGGTCCAATACTGTTTCTCCCTTTCATAAACGATATTGTTACTGTATTTGATAAAAATGTTGAAGTGCTACTTTTTGCCGATGACCTTAAACTATTTAAAATTATAAAAACAATAAATGACTGTATTCACATTCAAATAAATTTAAATAAACTTCAAGATTGGTGCAAAACTAACAAACTTTATCTCAATATTAGTAAATGCCACATTATAAGATTTTTCAGAACAACACAACCCCTTAACTATCAATACAAAATTAACAATGTTTCTCTTGCCTCTGTAAGTGAAATTAACGATCTCGGCATTATTTTCGATTCAAAATTTAACTTTCTTTCACATGTTGAAACAGTCACCAACAAAGGATTAAAAATGCTCGGCTTCATTCTCCGAAATGGCAGAGACTTTAAAAATATTTCAACACTAAAAATCTTATATTCCTCACTTGTTCGAAGTCAAATCGATTATAATTCTCCTATTTGGTGTCCTTACTTTAAAATCCACTCCGACTCTATTGAAAAAATTCAGCATAAATTCCTAAGATACATTAACTATAAACTCGGTCTACCCGTAGAATCAATAAATTACAATCACTTAATGAAAGAATTAAACTTACCTAAACTCTCAGATAGAAGACTTATTTCCGATTTGACTTTTATTTTTAAAATTGTCAATGGTATTATAGACAGCCCTGATATATTAAGCCTAATTACCTTCCATATACCCACTAGAACCACTCGATCCAAAATTCTTTTTAATTTCAATAACAATATCAGGACTGAGTCATTTAGAAACTCGCTTATACCTAGATTGCATGCAGTTGGCAATGCTTTCTCAGAAGTAGTAGATGTGTTCAACTGCACGGAATATAGTTATAAGAAGGCTATAATAACATACCTCTGTCGTAATTATCAATGTTATTAGGCATAATACCATTCTATTCATAAGTTATCACAGAACCTAAACTATGCACTTACATCAGATATCAGACAGAAGAGTGTTATCTAATAATTTTATATACTTAATCAAAACTATAATTTTTCCCAAAATTGTTATGAGATGTCTTACTGACAGCCCTGATTCAATAGAGCTAACTCTTAGTTCTCAGCAAATTCAACCAAATTCAATATTGAAGGTAACAATAACCTCAATACTAAACTACTGTACGGATTGAAAATAAAAATGCTATTGTACCTATGTATACCAGATGTTATTCTTGTTTAAATTTTCAACATAATTTCTCAGTAATTATTCTGTTTAACATAATACTGTTTCGCTCCTGTGAACCACTGTAAACATAAATCATGTATATTGTAAAAGCCTTTTACGGCGTCTAAATAAATAAATAATAAATAATAATAATAAATATTTGGATTGTAAAATGAATAGGATGGTGATGAAGATCGATGCTGAGACAGAGTGGAACTGGCTCTAGGTGGCATAAAATTTTCTTGTGAATATTTGGTTGCTCTGTTAAGTGCATTGAGAATTTCAATTTTAGCGTAATGTTTTTGCTCTGTTGAAAGATTTTTGAGCATTGGTATGATCATTTTACAAAATGAAACATCCTCGTCGTATGTCTTATTTTGCAATAATTTCAATAATTCATCATCGCTATTATTCTGAATTCTGGTCTTTTTACGCATGCTCGCTTTATTTCTTCTATTTCGTGTAACTTCTGTGTCAGTGTCCTCGTCGGATGGATTAGTATGGTTTTCGGCATTGCTGTTGGTGCTTTCTGTATCTCTAATATTATTTGTCGTATCTCTGATTGATTTTTGACTGGATAAAAATGAAAGTGAACTCATGTGTATGTATGGTCGTTTTTTCTTCTTTGCGGCTTGACCGGAAACTACCGCTTTATCCGCTGCTACCTCTTTGAAGTACGTATCTTTAAGATTTTTCCATTTTTTTTGTACATCAGCTCCTGTCAAAGAAAATAAATGATTTTATTTTAAAGTAATTTAATTGTTACAACATTGTACAAAGGCACTACATATTAGGTACTACAGAAATCTCTTCCTGTAGGCCTGAGAGAGGAAATGTTACGTGTGTGCTGGTTAATATACTAACATAAACCGTAATTACATATACCTAAATACATACATACTCAATTAAAACGTACATACACATATATACATATATATATATATATATATATATATATATATATATATATATATATATATATATATGTATATATGTGTATACATATATAGATATTTAATTTTGCGTTAATTTTTCATATAATATTTATTATATTATTGGTTTTACATATTTTTTACGACTGTTGCAGGTACTTGGCTTCAGGAAATAGCTACCATTCGCTATATTATGAATATTTAATTGGTATCTCTACAATTGGCGAAATTATAGAAGACACGTGTAAACACCTATGGTCATGCTTACAACCTTCATACATGCCAGAACCTGATGAAAGAACTTGGTCCCATACTGCCGAAATTTTCTATAAAAGAACCCATTTTCCACACTGCTTGGGAGCGGTGGATGGAAAGCATATAAGGTGCGAAAAGCCTAACGGCGCGGGTTCTGAATTTTATAATTACAAAAAATATCATTCCTTAGTTTTGATGGCGGTTGCTGATGCAAATTATAGTTTTATCAGTGTTGACATAGGTGCTTACGGCAGCGGTTGTGACTCTATGATTTTTAAAAATTCTGCATTTGGGAAGAAGCTTGAAGGTGGTCAGTTATTACTTCCATCACCAAATTGCCTGCCAAATGATGAAAATGGGAAAAAAATGCCTTATGTCTTTGTTGGAGACGAAGCGTTCGCTCTCTCAGAACACATATTGAGACCATACCCTAGAAGAAACCTGTCTGTAAATCAAAGAGTTTTTAATTACCGACTCACGCTAGCAAGAAGATTTGTAGAATGCACATTTGGCATACTTACTAATAAATGGAGAATTTTACATCGAGCTTTAGATGTAAAACTTACAACTTGTGACCAAATAATTAAAGCGTGTTGCATTTTACATAATTACGTTCGCAAACATGATGGAATTCGGTTTAGCGACAGATTGTATGGGACAGAGTTACAAAGTTTGCGCCCTAGTCCTGTGAGATCTAGAATATCCAGCATTGAAAACAGACAATATTTTGCAGAATATTTTGATTCATCGAAAGGGTCAATTTCATGGCAATATGAAAGAATATAAATATCTAAACATCTACCCTATACCTACACAAAGACCGAGAAAAATTAACGATACTTATTTTAAAAAAATATGGATGACGCCGTATCCCCGCATATCGCACTTCGACTGAAGCCGGCCATTTTAATTCTACTTACATGCCGCATACGTACTATATACTTTACCTAAAGATGTGTAAATAAATAAATAAAGTATTTCGACTACCATAACACGGGCATGTGGCTAGCATGGTGGTCGAAAAATCCCACAATGCATGTAACAAAAATCCAATGAATAAAGAAAAATTAAAAAAAAAAAAAAAAAAAAAAAAAAAAATTTACTTACCTTTTTGTTTTCTTTCGGCATTGCTGCAGTGTTCCCAATTAAAATATAAGTTTTGATATATTTCCTCCCACAATCTCGCCTTTAATATTCTGTCGTGGTATTTTTGATCAAACTTGTCCCACAGGGGAGGCCTCCTGTGCATCAGTGAGATTAATTGCTCCACATCAATTTCGTCATTTTCTGGTAATTCCTCTGCGCTCGCCGATCGGGTGGGAGAAGAAGCGCGCGACATCCTGTCAGTAGCAGCGACGTAGCACAACTGATGTGAAACGCGCGAATTTTATTCCGCAGTGCGGCCATGGCCATACTATTTCATACTGCACAAAATATTCGCGCGGAAATAAATCCGCACCGCATCGCGTTCAATTTGCAGCAAACCACAGAATTTTTATCCGCGCGTTTTTTTTACCGCCAGTGCGGATAGCCCTATAAGATCCCATGTGTCACAGAATATGCGAAAAAAAAACGCGCGGTGAAAAACCGCTGTGCGGACAGGCCCTAAGAGATGACGGAATTTTGGCGTTTGACTGTTTTCAAATAGTTCAAACAAAATGAGTGTGGTTTATTTATACACGCGGGTTGTCATTTGCTGCCGAAATACTATCATTTCACGTCGAAAATATTGCGTGTTAAAGTTCTTCGTGATAAAAATACAATAAAAGACAGTATAGTGTTAGCGAGTTACAAACATATATTCAACCTGTTATAACCCTACTTAAGGGAAGTTAATAATTAATATTATTCATGTAAAAGATAAGGAGGAACGAGTACAAAAAAAAGAAGTTACTTAAGTTCGAACACGATTAAAATTTATTTAATAAACATGTATAAAGAAGGGTTAATCTTAATCTAGCTTAATACTAGTCGTAAATTATAGTTCTTATCTTGAACCGCGGATCTCCACGTTCGCACTTATCACCGACATCACACAAGCGGCAACTTGGGTTGGATCCGAAGGGCGGAGTCGACAGGCAGCGACTCCTGAGAGGGCAGCTTCCTCGTAGGGATATCCTCAGCACCGCTCCAAGGGGGAGAGCAGGAAGTTTCTCGGCGGAGGCGAGACGGTAACTTCTGCTAGGGCAGCTCCCTGGTCGGAAGAGCCTCGGTGCCGCTCCAAAGGGGGAGAGCAGGAAGTTTCTCGGCGGAGGCGAGACGGTAACTTCTGCTAGGGCAGTTCCCTGGTCGGCAGCTGCCTCGGCGCCGCTCCAAGGGGGAGAGCAGGATGATGACTCCCAAGATGATGACTTTCGAGTGCGGAAATGTGAACTGTCGAGAACTAGGCGAGATCGTGACCGCCGAGAGGGCAGCTTCCTGGGCGGAGGCGCCTCGGCGGCCGCCCCAAGGGGAGGCGAGATGATGACTCTCGGGTGCAAAAAAATCAACTGTCAACTGTTTGACTCGGGACTGTTGGTTGCGGAATCTGTCTTCAGCTGTTGAGGCGAGATGAGAACTGCCGAGAGGGCAGCTTCCTTGGCGACCGCCCCAAGGGGCGGCCGAGATGATCACTCTCTGACTGGGTACTGTCAACTGTTTTGGTTGCGGAATGTGTTGAGCTGCGCAATCCGGCGACCGTAGCGCACCTGTCGTGGGGTGCTGGAACTAAAGTGGTTCCGCTTTACACCACTTTGGTGCGTTGACTGAATCCGTGGCGCTGGCATCGCCATCCTCATCGCTAGTTATTATTATTTTAAAAGATGTTAGTATTTCATTTGTGCAAAGCTTTCAAACAATTACAATATAGCCTAGCCTTGGGCGAAGGTTTTTATTGCCGGGTCGCTGGTTTAACAATACACTCTTTTCGGATTACGACTTGATGAGGGTCAAGAGCTAAATCTGCCGACTAATGGGTGTATTTCCAAGTTGGCTTTCTATTTTTTTATTGCGGGACCGTTGAAACTATTCACTAAATACTTAAGGTCTAATAATTCGAACTGCCGCCTCCATCTGCGTATAAAATCACAGAGACAAATGCTGGAGCACGTGTTCGCTTTGGTCTTTCTGTGAATTCAAGTCATGTATATACCTAGGGACATATCAAACCTATCTACGTAAGTTCAAGTTTAAAGTGAATTGACAGTTTTTAGGTTATTCGTTAGGTTTTTTGTTAAACAATGCTTCATACTTGGCATATGTCTTCCTCCACAAAGTATAAATGTTATTTTTTATATCGACCAACTTATTCATGTTATTGATTAGTGTTATCCTGTATTATCTTATTGTTTTGGTGAAATTAAAGATTTTTAAAGATATGTACCTAACCATGAGTTAAGGCCCGTTTATAATAGGAATAAGCGGTAAGAATAAGCCGTAAAGCCCTAGGCCGTAGAAGTTGGAATATAGGAAACCTGTGTATCCGTTTATAATAGATGGCAATAATCTCTTATTTTTTTCCATAACCGAAAAGATGGTCCAACTTTATCTATTACAGTTACGGATTACAGAAAGCTGAAATATACACCGAGATTTATGTATTTTCGATCGATACTCTATGGCAAGGCTGCCCAACCTTTTTGACAGTTGGGCGAAATTGACGATTTGGAATCACTGGCGGGCCACTGAATACCTGACGGTTCCTATTTCCATGGGGGGGGGGGGGTTGTTAGAGAATTTCTATGGAACATAATTCCCCACAAAATGAGTGCTCCCCACAAACAATTTGAAATCCATGGGGGGGGGTTTGTTACGGCACCCAAAAACATCATATGTGATTCCCCACAACAATTTTTCGAATTCCATGGGGGGGGGGTGGCTACAAGATTCCATTTCGAACGCAAAAAATATTATATCAATTTTTGTTTAAAAAGTAAGTTCAACAGGTTAGATTTTTTCGTCGCTGATTCTCGTTCTGAGTAGCCTTCGTTGGCAACACTGGTGACCGCGCGCAAGCTGCATTGTTTGTTTTACCGCGGGCCCGCGACACTTTTTCAAATTGGCGGGTTTTTTGAAAATGGTTCAAGCGGGCCACTTATAATTCGTTCGCGGGCCACATTGGTTGGTTGGGCCTGGGGTTGGGCAGCCTTGCTCTATGGTATCCACTATTTGACAGGAGTGGTTTATTTATGTATTTGACAATCGAACAATAATATTTGTGTAGTAGAAGTCCTAACAATTTATAGAAATTGGTCTGCGACATTCTTGTATATTTTTTTAATTTGATCGTTGTCTACTGTCGCCATGTCTTTAAACAAATTATGAAAATGTCCTGTTTTATTCCTTTTATGATTAATGGGACGCACACTCCAACGTCGTTTTTTCCTTATTTTTTTCGTCAACTGTGTGTCTCCTATTGCAGCGTATGCTAGCCCCAGAATTGACAAAAACATTCCACATGCAACAATATCTGATGAATCCATCGTTTCAATATTTATTTATATAAAACAATATTACTTTTATAAGATGTAGGAAGAATATACTCTCGGTTGACAGTTGACATAGACAAGTGACAGCGGCATAGTCACTTCTATGGACGTATTCTATTCTATTCCTATTTCAATTATAAACGATGATCTAAAATATTACGGATAACGGATTACGGCACCGGCCTATTCTTACCGCTTATTCCTATTATAAACGCGCCTTTAGGAACACAAAATAGTCAGAAAAATGTCGGAATTCATCGTCGTACTGTCGGACAATCATGTTTTGGAAATTTTCTTCTGTGTTTTTGCAAATTTCTTGTCATTTTGGGTTTCTTCTTCTCAGATTAACAAGTTTCATCTTAAGGAAATACACTGTAAAAGTTTATTTTCTTAGTCAGATGAACCTTACCCTTGGAAAACATTTCGACATTTTCTGCTTCAAGGACATTTTTATTTTTAAATAATTTTTAGGGCTATTGAATGAATGGAGTAGGCCGATAGCAATTATATTGTCTATGGTTACATCTTATTTTTAGATGACCTTGAGTTTTTTCTACCTTGTCTACTGCTCTTTTCCGCACGGTAAGTACTGCTTGTATATTTGTGGTTAAGTACTGTATAATTCTGTTTAATACAAAAAGGCCGAAGATATCGATCTAGAGAGTGGTTTATTTATGTCCTATACCTATGTATGTTGTAATAAACTGACATCATTTATATTGTCGCACTTGTATAATTGATATTAGCAGAATGTTAATACTTTGTAACGATTATATTCTTCTTGGTATCTCCCGTATATCAGTCAGTCCCTATCATCGCTATGAGAGATATTTTATACTTCCATCAAGTTACTCCCTGGCGGGAGCCCTTGCAAGTGATATGATTACAAAAAATACCAACATACCATATGTAAATTAATTTGAAAGAAAAACTTTCAACTTTCCGAAAAAAAATTGTCTATGACTTCATTACTGTCTAGTACGGGAGTCGCCATATGCACAGCGACTAGTCGACAGGGGGCGTGGCCAACATATCCGAAGGGGTGTTTCGGCGCTATATTGAAATTGGTTCTCCGCCCAGATTTTTTTTGTGACGTCACGGCCGAGCATTTCCGAATATTGCCTATAGCTTATTTTCATCTTTCGTTTCATACGATTCTTGCACCTTGATTTCATTTGGTTAGATTACATAAGTATAGGGCCAATATCATAAAGTCGATTCCAAAGCCTTAAACTTTAACTATGGACGTGAAAAAAATATCACACTCCCATGGACGTCGGGTCACACAGACCCCTTCATAAAATTCTTCTAATTTTCAAACCTGGACCAATCTGACTTTAGCAAGGAGTTTATATGTATAAAGTATTTATAAATAAAAGATCGAGTAATAAAAATAATCAACTTTTATTCATATTTGAATAATTATCTCCAAATTTAACAAACCTAGTCAGTTTTCAGTCTTAATTGACTTGAGATCATATTAAGGCTCCTTAATTATAGTAGGTATTACAAAAATCAAAACCAATAATTTTTCCTAGCTAATAAAAGAAACGGTAACAAAAAATTATAAAAAAAACTTCTGAAAGAAATAGAATAAAAATTCTCACAAGGATCAAACTTATGTACAATTAATTGGCACTCAGAACATAAAGGCTTGGAACACTGAAGACAAACTGGCTTCTTGAAGTTAATACAGGCATGGGTTGTCTATCTAGAGAGCTTTGATGGGCAAAATCTACATATTTTACGATTTTTAGGACCAACTTCTTCAGCCTGTATTGCCGCTGGGGGCACATCTGCACCTAATATTCGAGTAATTGTCAACCTCAATTCCCTAGGCAACTTTGTGCATAAAACTCGTCTTTGAGCATGTGGCAGGACTAGAGACCGCGCTAAAGTTTTCAAAAATCACCTCTTTCTATTTTCTTTTCCTATTCCTGATTGAACAAGACGTAAGCATTTACTCCACTTAAATCTAGAACAAATAAAAAAAAAAGATTATAATACTAAAATGTAAGAAAATTATAGTAGACGGGTCACATAGGCCCGAGTATATTTGTATGGAAATTATAGTCAACGGGTCTCCCAGGCCCTGATCAAATTTTAAATGATTATTACTCACGTAATAAGTGCCGGTTGACGCGACCTTCTCCCTCCTTGGTCATAACACAACTAAAACTGAAGCTACTGAGACGCGCGGGGATGGCACGCGCAGGGAAGGTGTTTATTCCGAGAAATTAAGAAAGGGGTTGGGCCTCTGAGACCCGACGTCCATAGTTAAAGGTTAAGAAAGACTGTTTGGTATGGCAACCACATTCTAATTCCTGCAAATATAATTAACTTTTGGACAATAAAAGACTTGTGGTAGGCCCTATGTTCAACTTTTGTACAGATTCGTACTAGGCCTATATACACACAAATTATCCAATCTTTTTACATTACAAAACAGTACACCTGGGAAAGTAAAACTAGCATTATTTGGAGTCTCTGTGAAAATTTGGATGCCATATAGCATGTTAAAGGATAAGTGAGCAATGAAGGAAGTTGGGCAATTAATTAATATTTATTTTATTAATGGAAAATAATACATTAAACCACAGAAAGGAAATATAAACATTGAGGGACCAAACCCCTTTAAAAACGTGACAGATAAACCCTGAATTGAGCCGATCAGGTTCTGCCCCATCCTGAAATTGATGTTTAATAAATTGCTCCAACAATAGAGACATATCTCGTACTGAGGAAACTCCAGCTTCAACAAGCCCGTTGATCTCCTGTATCAGCTCAGGATGAATTTGTTGGGTTATCTTGGCCGCGTCTCTGCTGTGGTTGTGGCTCGCTTCTCCGGTTGCCGAGACGTAATAACGTAGCACACATTTAGGTGGGCTGGTGGAATGAAGGGCTGCCTTCACTTGTTTCAGAATCTGAAAACAAGCCACAATGTTTTACTATAAATAAAAATAACAGAACCCTACAAAAACAGGAATTATTGGTTTGGTAGTCAGAAAAAATATATAATATTTTCAACAAAAAAATATCTGATTTCCTGAAGGGCACAGGGAAGTGTGCTTCACACCTTCTATTTTGCAGTGTTGAGGCCCTGGGAATCAGGTCCGGCCATGGTACTGTGCTGACATCTACCATTGGCCTTACAGTAAAATTCAATAGATAAGAATGTTGAAAATGTGTTTTAGTAAGCGACGGGAAGTCCCACATGTTCCCATCACATTTCCTTCTAAAAAATGTGTGTTGTCTAAAACGGTATTTGTATAACCTTGCATCTAACCAGTGTTGTGTAGTATTTAGATACATTTTTTGTGTATCTGTATCTAGCTATATTTCTATAACTGTATCTAGATACATTTTTACTAGTATCTGTCACCTCAGATACTTTCAGATACTTTATTTTCGAAGTGAACTTTTTTACCGATTTTCCCTAATTAATTTTAAAGTTTTCTCACAGATTCAGCTAGTGGGTACCTATGTCCATCTAGTGTATAATATTTTATAGCAGTTTATATAATGCATTTTAGGGGTCCTTACCCGAGTAACAGAATACCCGGGTACCCCCCTATATAAAAAAATGAATTTAAAAAATAAAAAAATATAATAAAATTAATGAATAATTTCATTTTGTTAAAATTTTCCATCAGAACCCTAATCAAGTTGCACATAGTTAGCGTATTTTTTTATTTATCCAAGGGACGTCGGGTACCCGGGTAGTAATATGCTACTCGGGTACTCGCGAGGACCCCTAATGCATTTATGTTATCACCGCTTGCAGGCCAATTTGCCAATATCTTTTTGGGCAACGAATAAAACAAGCAAGTGTAAATATGTAAAATAATCACAAGCGTTTACGTCTACCGTCTTTAAGAAATTAAAGTAATCGCTGTTTTCGATATATATATTTTTAAGTTTTCCCCCAAAATTTGAAGAAATGTATCTGAGTATCTGTGAGATACTTTTAAAAAGTATATGTATCTAGATACAGATACAATTTTACAATGCATCTTGTATCTGTATCTAGCTACAAATTTTGCCAAGTATCTGTATCTGTATCTGACACAACACTGCATCTAACTATAGTGAAAACATTAAAATAATGTTATAAAGTGTTTGCCCATGTAGGGATAAGCAGAGAAAAGAAACTATCATACCTTCGTTTTTGCTCTTTCTGCAATTTGAGGTGGAACAGGAAATTATGGAAAATATTTTATTTGTTTCACACTCATCATTGCGGGACAACCAAGCTTCTTGGAGTCCAAAACACGGAACCTCTTCTTCTTATGATTTGGGTGATCAGCCTGAAAGAACAATTCAAGGTATAAGGTCTAATAGGCTTATACGTATAAGACGCCTATTATTTATGCGGCAAATAAATGGCCCATGGTTAACTTATTTTACGCAGATTGGTGTGATTGTCGTGATAATCTAAATGAGACGGAGCTCCAACTGCCATATTAGGAAGGCCCCTGGTGTAATCTAGTCCTAGCTTACCTAGGCCCAGGCCCATCGCATTTATTTTTTTTTTAAACACATCACCGACGATACGGTGATTATTTTGGGGTTATAGACCTTAATCTTGGACCACTGAGTCCTCGGTGCTCTGTCAATGCTAATATTGAAAGACGAGGGGGAGTAGGCCTAGCTGATGTGGTTCTAGGATGTATTAACATACCAACTCAACTCTCTCCTTGCTGTTATTTGGGCGGTGTAGTCGGGGGCCTTGGGCGCATTCTCTGTACGCATTCATACCGAATGTAAATGGCATCTCAAAGAACTCCACTGTAGGCGGGCAGAACGTGTATACTGCATCTGAAACATTGGAAATGTTAATTTCGAATAACTCGTAAATATCAGCAGCTGCTTATTAACTGAAGAAATGGGAAGTCCTACCCTAGACCTAGGCCCTAAGGTTTAGAACTTACCTCCCAACTTCTTTTTCATACTGTCTCTCGTTGAAAAAGACTGCCCCAACGCGTTCACAGAACACAGAAATGCTTCATTGTCAATGTAACCACTGATAACACCCGTCTCTGAATTCTTTTTGAAATTACTTAACAAAACTTCTAAAAGACGGTCTAAACCGGCACTCAAAGACGCCATTTCTGTTGATTTCTGACGTTTCGTTTCACCGCCCACCGCGTTTCACTGATTTTGCATCACAGGCAGTGGGAAACAATTTACTAGGAACAGCTCGGGTATGCTCGGATATGTTGACCACGCCCCCTGTCGACTAGTCGCTGTGCATATAGCGACTCCCCTAAATTTCCCCCTACAAAAAACCCGAAGATATCGATCTAGACTGCAGTCGTACTCAACCTGCGGCCCGCCATGCTATTTCGTGCGGCCCTCAATACATTTAATATCAGGAACATGGTTTACAAAATCTGGCATTCTATATCACGTTAATTTGGGATTAATTGCGACTTTGACGTACAGACATTGAAACCGAAGAGGATAGTCGTTGTCGTGTCAACATCAGATCTGGTATAAGAGTGTTGCTACTGAACACGCTAGATCTATCTCCAAAAAACAAAGATATGACAGACAAAATAAATATGCGCGCAAATAATTTTGCTCGTGGCAACACATACATTTTCGACAGCTCCAAAGTTAAATGCGTCACATTCACAGTGTTGCCAAAAAAACCGGGGTGGTGGGTTTCATGATATTTTTTGTCATACAATCTAAAATCGAAATGGAATTCCGTAGCTACCCCCCCCCTCCCAATGGATATCGAAAATTGTTGTGGGGAATCACATACGATGTTTTTGGCTGGATGGAATTTTTTTTCAGAGTAGTTCTGTAACAACCCCCCATGGATTTCAAATATTTTGTGGGGAGCACTCATCTTGAATTCTTTTTGTGGGGAATTATGCTTTACAGAAATTCTCTAACAACCCCCCCCCCCCCCTCCCATGGATTTCGAATAATAGAAGGGGGAATCAAGCTCACATAGAATATTTGTGGGGAATATGTGGGCAGAATTACTGCAACTGAAATTCGGCTACTTAATGTTTGAAAAACGGCGACATTAGGCCAAGATCCGTTGGAAACACTGACCAGTATAGTGTTGCGGCCCGCGTAGCTTTACAAACATATGAATATGGCCCGCAGAAGAAAAAGGTTGAGTATCATTGATCTAGAGGATGGTTACGTATGAACAATGATACATTTATACAGACAAGATAGAAGCAATAGCAATAAAACTAGAGGAGGTGGTGTGTTAATATCCGTAAATAAGAAATTCAACTCAAGAAAACTCAAATGCATCTACACTCATCTGGAACAACTATTCATCATGGTGTCTACCAATAAGGAAAAAATTATTGTTGGCTGCTTATATATACCCCCTTCTTCTGATGCTCAATTATACAAAGACCACTACCTCGAAGCTGAAACAATACGAAGAAAATTTCCAGATGCCACTTTGATATTAACAGGAGACTACAATCTACCTAATGTAACGTGGGACACAGAAAACAATAAAACTTCATGCACGGACAACATCAATCATGGTTCCCATGATATAATCGAGATGTCAAATTTTTTAAGTCTCCGGCAGTTAA
Organism: Hesperophylax consimilis; assembly: GCF_061612785.1. NCBI lineage: Eukaryota > Metazoa > Arthropoda > Insecta > Trichoptera > Limnephilidae > Hesperophylax > Hesperophylax consimilis. The sequence continues at coordinate 14,738,591 of NC_142852.1, forward strand.
ACTATGTCTACAATGTTAACGCTCGTCTTCTCGATCTAGTGTTTTCCAATTCTTCTTCTGTAAAAGTATCCGCATCTGCTGAAGATATTCTCCCAATCGACAAGTATCACCCTCCTTTAACGATCGAATGCTACAGTTCAAAAATAGAAAAAAATCCATCTCCATCAACAAAATTAAACTTTTTCAAAGCTGATTTTAAGCAAATCACAAATCTTCTATTGTCTACTGACTGGAACTTTCTTGACTTTGAAGAAAACCTAAATGTAATGGTAGACAAATTTTACTTAATTTTAAATAATGCAATTGAATTGTTTGTACCCGTCACTAAAATCACTGTGCACAACTACCCAAAATGGTTTAGCAACGACCTTATTAAAATAATTAGAGACAAAAAATTGCTCATAAAGTTTATAAATCGTCACGTGATCCTAAAGATTATGTAAAATTTTGTGAACTAAGAAAGACAACTAAAAATATGTCCAGTTATGTTACAAAAGGTGTATCGAAAACTGCGAAGAATTGGCAGCAGCTAATCCTCAGAACATTTATAAATTTGCGAACATGCTCAATAATAATGACTCTAGTATTCCGTCAAACATGTATTTAGATAATAAAATGGCCGATACCCCCCAAGAAGTCGTCAATCTGTTTGCTGAATTTTTCAGCAAAGTCTATGATACTGCAAACAACTCTCCATTATTCGATACAACTACAGCTAACAATGACAACAAGATCGATTTTAGCCAATGTATATTCAAAGAAAGCGATATTAGAACTAAATTAAAATCCCTTGATATTAATAAATCGGCTGGTCCCGATAACATTCCTCCAATTTTCTTATCAAAATGCTTATCAGTTTTAACATTACCTCTAACTAAACTTTTTAACTTGTCTCTAAAAATTGGTACCTTTCCACAAAAATGGAAAACCAGTTTTCTATTTCCAATCTTTAAGAAAGGAAATAGATCAGATATCTCTAACTATAGACCTATATGTATCCAATCGTCAATCCCTAAACTATTTGAATCTGCTCTGCTTTCTAAACTCTCGCCTGAGATTAACAAAGTTATTTCACATCGTCAACATGGTTTCATGGCAAAAAGATCTACTTTTACAAACTTGATGATCTATCAGGAATACCTATTTAATACAATGCAAAAGCGTCTTCAAACAGACGTAGTGTATACTGACTTTAGTAAGGCATTCGACAAAGTCTCACATAAAATTCTCATACATAAACTTAGTGCCCTTGGAATAACAGGGAATATTTTGAAATGGTTTGAGAGTTATCTGCATAAAAGAAAAATATGTGTTAAACTCAACTCACACTATTCACACCAGTTCGAAGTCTTTACCGGCGTCCCACAGGGGTCTCATTTAGGACCAGTACTATTTTTATTGTTTATCAATGATATAACTACGGTTTTTGATGGAGTCATGATTCTCTTATTTGCAGATGATCTCAAAATTTATAAAACCATTACAAATATTCATGACTGTTACGTACTACAATTTAATCTTGTGAGGCTACAAGAGTGGTGCACCCACAATGAACTATTTCTCAATATTGATAAATGTCAAACGATAACTTTTGCCCGAATCAAAAATCCCATTACGCATCAATATAGCATCAACAACATTTTCCTAAAAAGAGTTGAGAATATTAAGGATCTTGGTATTATTTTTGACAGGCAACTAACATTTGTTCCTCATATAAACGAAATAACCAACAAGGCCATGAAATGTTTGGGTTTTATATTAAGGACAGCGAAAGATTTTAAATTAATAAATTCCTTCAAACTGCTATTCACTGGTTTAGTTAGAAGTAATCTAGAGTATAACTCAACAATCTGGTCTCCATTTTATAAGATTCACCAATTAAAAATTGAAAGAGTGCAACATAAATTTCTGCGATTTATTAATTATAAATTAGGAATTCCAAACGAATATCTTAATTACACTTTCCTCATGAACTTACTAAATTTAACCGATTTATCATTGAGACGCACAGTGTGCGACTTAGTATCTCTTTTCAAAATTTCGAATGGCAGACTGGACGCCATTGATTTGACGAGTCTTATATCGCTCCGTGTACCTACGCGCGACACTCGACAGACCGCTCTATATAATGTTCCCATATCTGCTAACAATTATTTTCAAAACTCACCTATTCAAAGACTTCACATACTCGGTAATAAGTATAGCTCAATTGATGTTTATCATCACCAATCAGTATACAAACTAAAATACAGTATACTAGAATGTTTGTAACAGATTCATAATTTTTTTTCAAACGCATATTTTATTGTTTCATTAACTAAGCTTTGTTTTGTAAAATTCCCAATCGGGCAAAATAAAGATTGATGATTACAAAGATGGTTTACAACAAACTGTAGTGTTTATCTTTATAATAATAATAACAAACTTACTTGTCTTGTGTGTATTACCTACTTACATTATTGTACTCTTGTAACTACACTATATTTATATAAACTTATCGAACTCATTGTCCAAATTCCAATAACACCGTAACTATATACTTGAATTGTATCTACTTAACTACCTACCTATATCTGTTATATTTTTCTCAAGTTTATGTATTAGTTTAACCTATGTTCTGTAAAATATTCAACCGACGTACTTTGTACAATAAACTTTGCTTGCTTATGTTTATAAAATAATAACACCATAACAATAACCCTACACATTGTTATGTAAGTTCATACTCAATTTATTATGCTATGTAATTAAAATATTTTATAATGCTACTGAACAACAAAACCCATAACATGTATATGTAAAAGCCTTCTAGGCGTTAATAAAATGAAATAAATAAATAAATTTATGACACTTCACCTACAGTCTTTACTTCCTGTATCCAAATTCTGTCTAACCAATACATCCTGGATCCTCCTAGTGTCTCGGGGGTACCGGTTCAACCCACGCTGTTAAATTTATCATCCCAACTTGTTATAGTTATTGGTAAGGACGATTGTTTATATTCATTCCAATGCCCTTATTCCAATTAAGTTAAGCAATCATTGGGCGTTTTGTTTATATACTGCCGAACGTTCAAACTGTCGATTTTACGTCAACCTATTTTAAGATAAGTATTTCGAAAGTAATTATTAAAAAAATCACAAATATACAGATAACCGATTTTTGGGAAAAGCGGTATATCGATTTATCTTTAGATATACGAGTATATAAATTATATAAATAGAGATTTATCGTAGGATTTATAACGATTCTCTCAACCGTAGTCTTCACGTAACTTCAAGTTCACAATCTGTACCATTTTTTCCTAATATGTGTTTTTGCTACGACTTTATTGTTTTGAAAGAATATTAACACCGTAACCATTCATAAAAACTCATTCAAATTTGAGTTCCTTTTATGTTTTGTTTCAGGTATGTTTGAAAGTTAAACCAATTGCCTTACTATACCGCAGCAGTGCCATGGATCTACAAAATCCAGATACTATATCTATCAGGGCGGAACCAGCGCCCTATGAAGAAGGCGAAGGTGAAATGTCGTATTCGGTAATAGATTTCGACCACCCAGATGTAAAGAAGGAATGTTTGCAATATTCAGATAGTAGTCGGACAGCCAGTAAGTTTCATTAAATGTATTAAAAATGTAGGATGTTTGAAATTGATGTACGGAATCCAAGTTCCTTTTGAAATGTCGTGCGAACAGGAAGGATTATGCCTTTTCACAACGCCTTCTCTTGTCGTAACTCGTTAACCTTAAAATTCATCCTTGCCGGAAACTACCAAATTACTAATTACGGTACTCTTTTAACTACACTTTTTCTACTAAACTTTCCTTTAAATAATCATTCGATTCCTCAAATTTTCAGTTTCAATTCGGACATGATGTAAACTTCAAGTGATAATTTACAGGGTGCAGTTCGGTAACTTCCTTATTTCATACGAATATAAGTATGAAATGAAGAAGTTCCTGCTCCGCACTCTGCACTTTTAAATCACCTGTATTTGTACTTTGAATTACATTTATTGATGCTAGATTCCATTAACTTAAAACAACCGTATTGAAAAAGCTCAAGAGCAGCGCTTTTTATTCTTAAAACATCGGTTCCTGGGTTCATCGGGGGTCATTCTTATATTATCTTCAATAAACCTGAAAGACTTTAAAAATAAATTTCGAAATATATTATATGTTCGAAACATAAATAAAAAGAATGAGCCGTCTTTCATTTTTTTTCACTACGAGGTTTTTTGTGCCTCCTGTAAAATTTTACATTTGGGAGTTACGCATTCTACGAATTAATGCGACGATAAGGTCTTCTTCTGTAGCACATATTTTTATAAAAAAATATAATATAATAGTTATAGTAAATATATTTAATATATGTATGACCGGTCAATGGCTTATTTGGCATTGCGGCTGGGTCTCACCCCGGCGTAGTGAGTTCAATTTATCGCCTGGGTAAATCCTTCATCGTGACACAAGCAACATTTTTCGCTTACTGTGATGGTAGTAGGAGATTTTCAAATATTGTCAGGTTATTTGCAATTCGGGGTTTTTTGTTTTTTTTTTTTAAATATTATAATTAACACTTACCTATAGCAGTTTAACCTCTTACGCCGATCCTATTTGAATGGCGAGATATGAAATATTGCTGTCCGATAATTTTATACTTATTTTTTATAACAATCTCTTTGTAAGGGTTCCAACTTCCAACTATATGTATATATATATTTAATGAATTTGAACCAACTCTTCAACTTCTTGTCTTTTGTGTGTAAGAATATTTTATCAAAAGGAAACTGTGTATAAACCCGTAGAACGGGTAAGACGTCCTCTCACCTGTTACATCGGAGATGCGGAAGTTTTTGTTTGTTTTGTAATGATTTGTGCATGAAAATAGTAAATACATACATTTTTTTACAAATAAAACATCACTAAATGACTCAAAATTGACTTAAATACACATATTACGTCTTAGTAAAACTCCTGTTGTTTGTAATGATTACAAATACATAAAAAAAAACATAAAATTAAATGCAGCTTTAAAAAAAAACGATGTAATTATATTAATCAGTAATCTTTAAAGTTGGAGAATTGTTTACTGTTTACAAAAGTTGTTGAGTTGTTAACAAAGCTCCGGCAGTATGCGTCTATCAGTTGAAAGGGGTTTTAGCAAGCGTGCGGAAGCATTAACGGAACAAGATCTTTTTGGGCGCTTCCTACCTATTGCAGGTTCGCCGCGCACGGCAAATGTATTATTTAACAATTCCTTGCCTCGTACTAACATGACATACAATCTGAGTTTCGTGATTATTATTATGGAAGGAGTAAGAACAAAAACACTTTTAGCTTTCATATTCCTCTTAAAAGTCAAAGTGTTTTGTTTAAGCTGGAATTTCATTCAATAAGAGATTTTGCAAAAACCTCGGAGATACCAAACAAACGATCAAACATAACATTTTGTTATTTTATCTTTTTCTGAGTACCTGATTTTACGACAGTATCTACCGACGATCTTATTAAAATTGTTAAAGCATATCCTTGTAGTCTATGATCGTGAGTTGTTTTTTAATGCTATTAACTCATTATTGTCTATGTACAGTAAACGCCCTGACGTTGTATATCTACGGACGTGACTGTCACTTGCTTTGTACAGCTGTCTTCAAATACCTAAACTGTTCTGCTTACGTGATGGTAATCAGTTGTTTGTATTTCTAATACGTTTCGCCAAATTCATCTATCAAATTCTATCTCCTATGTAAATTAAAATCTTCGTTTGTTCAAAATCTTAATTCTCCGATAGTTCTTCAATGACTGCTTTTTAATTTTGATACAACGTTGCATTCGAATACGCGTGTGTTTTTAAATCATTATTGTTCGTAAAAGCAACATGCGCAATTATTCCTCCATCTGCATATATAGATTGAGCAACAGCAACGCGTGGCAGGGTACAGATAGTATAGTATAAGTTTTAAATTATTAAAAACACTTGTTTTCATTTGAATTTTTAAATGAAAATTTGAACTTGACTTTAATTCATGTAAAACGTTCGTCTAAAAGAAAAAAAATATACTTGCCACTATTCCCAATGATTGTTCATTGGATGATTATAAATTATTTAATTTCACTATCGGAGGAAAGTTAGTTGAGATCACACGGGGATGCTGAGATTAATCAGTCCGTCGACGGCATCTGGAGTCACTTTGTTCAGCACAGATATCTCCTAGGGAAACTTATGAAATAGACAAACTTATCAAACTCCTTCGTGTATTTCGTGCAGTGAATTATGTTTAATTTAATTTTAAAGTTCATAACTACACACGCTTAAATAAGACAAACATATCGTTAACTTGGAAGAAACCTGGAATCGAAACGTTGCTTGAAATGGTAACATTCGTGCTTGCTGCCAACATTTTAATAGCCTTGTTCCTTTTGTTTTACTTACTGTCACTCTTAACCTTATATGAATTAAAAGAGAATATAGATTACTGATAGTTTCAGTGTACTAGGTCCATTTTGAGATTAACTGTGTTTAGTATCTTACATAATTTAATTGGTAAGACAAGCTGTCACCAGCTTCCACGAACACGTCAATCTCGGATATATTTTTTGCGAAAAAAATGCCTACCTGTGCTTATGAGAGTTTCACAAATCATTCACTTGCAAAAACAAAGCTTATGGAATTTCTTTCCATTTGTATGTGTTAAAAAATCACTTTAAATACAGTTATTCACATGGATTTTTGTTACACGCTCGCCCGTCGGTGGGCCGGCGCATTCAGAAACGACGGGCTTTCAAAATAATATAGCTGTTTCACCCGTACACATTTTTTTTTTTTTTTTTTTAAAAAAGAAAGACAAACATTCCCAGGTTACGAATAACCCAACAATGTTTGAAAATCTCCTACTACCACCACAGAAAGGCTGAATTCCTTGAATGGCTGTCCCTTTCTAATATGTTCCGTTGTATGCTAGGCAGACTGTTATATGTAGATATTTCATCTATTTACGTATCGTTATTGACTATTATTTTATTATGTGTTTCGTTATTTCGACAACGATAGTAACAATTCTTTGTATCCAAAGCTTTGTATGTAAAACTAACCATCTCACTTCTGAGTACGTAGTTTATTTTGAAGTCTTCTTTCTTGCCAGGTAATACTTTGAAGGAAAGACAATCTTCTAGACAGGACCTTAGGATGTGGAATAAGCCCCAAAGCTATACCAATATTAAACACTGCGACGGATTGAAAGCGAAACAACGATAGGTGTGAAGGTATGCATACAAAGAATTTGTTCATTATCATCTGTCCTTCTTGTTAATTGGGTATATTCATTGTTTGTTGTCAAAAATTACGAAAATGGTGATATTTTTATGTTGACGAATAAATTTTCTATAACGATTTAAAATGTGCCATATTTGGTTTGTCGCCAAAACGACATTTTTATTTCTAAGTAATTATAAGCAATAATTAGTCTCCTGAAATACCAATACAAATTGAAAATATCTCCCGAGTAAAAATAAATGCCGCCAATGGGAATTGAACCCGTGCCTTCTAATGTCCGGTCAGGTGCTCTGTAACCACTGAGCTATATCGGCTTATTTCCAACCCGCCAAATAATTCAATATGTACTAATACCTCAATCAACAATTACAGCTTATTATTTTTTTCCGCCTGTAAACAATCAACTTTATTTTTGTAGGAAAGGCTTTGTTAGTGCTAAATTTCTCACTAGATGGCGTCAAGATATATGATATCTTCATTTATTGGTGAAATATTTTTGTCAAATATTATTATTTTTTAACCTTTCCCTTACTGTGCTAAAAAAATCCACGCGTTCCGGTGCTGTGTAGTCAATACACATCTCAAAATAAGCGTTTTAATATCGGAAAAATATGAATATTCATAGCTAATCGCTTATGTTTTTTTATATTTTATAATAATAATTGTAATTTAATTGCTGAAAACATGAAAAAACCATCGGCAGATGCTAAAGAAACGTGCGAGTGGTCCACATCGACGGTCCGTGACCGACTGGCTGGCGGCTAGCACACACACAGCTATGCGGTCGTAGGTATCGATGGTCCAAATCAAAATACAACTGCGGACGTATGAATTTCTCATGTTCCCACATAGCGAACTAAAGCGGGACATCAATAGCGTGTAATTTCCTCGCACACTCTTCGCGTAGCAGTATCACATGGTTGATTGTATTGGTGTATTTGTTTTCCGATTATTAACAAAAATCTCTGATTTTTAATTGAATTTGAAAACTAGGTAATATTTTATTTTTTATTTCAGTGCATAAATGTATACCTAAAATCTGAACTCAGAATTTATTATATTTATAGAGTTATTAAAGTTATTAGAAGTAATGTGTAGTAAATACACACCACAGATAAGGAAAGGTTAATGATAAACTATTAAACCTTTATGCTATGCATAAACCTTGTCTTATAAAGATTAGTTTATCATTAAAAAATAATTATTTTATTTATATTTGTGTATTCGGCGGTGTTGACGTCAGCCCTCAGTGGAGGTTTCTATGTCATAATGACGTTGTATCCAGTTGTAAACGTTTCGGAATATGCGTTTTTTAATTTTTTAATTTATGAATAAAATATTAAAATTGCACATTTTCAGTACAATATTATCATACTTATTAATATTTTCTACACCTTTATTATAGGTATTCATAGTTCGTAAAAATATTACAGATCAATTTATTTTTCTGCCATTTTTTTTATATTTACTCCACACAGGAGGCCCTGAAGAAAATAATTTCCCTCAGGGCCTATGTCATCTTTGGGGATGCTGTGTGGGGGGTCTTTTTGTGTAGAGGAAGGAGTGAACATGGGTCTTGAAGAGTCCCATGTTGTAGGAGGGAGGAAACACAGAGGCCGGCAGTTCGTTCCACAGCCGAGATGTTGAACTTAAGAACGAATCGTAGAAGCGACCCGTTCTCATGTGACAAGTGTCAACTGTGTACAAATGTTGGGCGCGCGTTTGGCGTGTATCCCGACTACGCACCGGTGCCGAAGGGATCAATGATGCTAGTTCCTCAGAGCATCTTTCATTGTAATACCGATAGAACAAGGAAAGCATACCTACCTGACGCCTGTACTCTAAAGATTGCAGTCCGTTTGTTAAGATTGGGGAATCTATCAAACGGACCGCCCGTTTCTGCACAGAGTCAAGGGTTTTTTTCAGGTATTTTGGGGCTCCAGACCAGAGATGGCTGCCAAATTCGACAGTAGGGCGCACTTGCGATTTGTACAGGGTGAGCAGTTGTGTACTATTAAAGTATCTGCGGGCCCTGTACAGTACGCCCAGCTTCTGAGAGGCCAACTTTACTCTGGCTTCGATGGAGCCCCCGTACCTGAGCTGGTCACTTATAGTTACACCAAGCATATCAATGGAAGGCCTGTTCGGAAGATTGCTTCCGTTGAAGGAGACTAGATTATCATTTGGATCCCTTTTAGACGTAATCAAACAGGATTGGGTCTTTGAAACATTAAATTCGACGAGATTATTTTTACCCCAGGAGGAAATACTCTCGAGATAACCGTCCATTCTCTGCTTCAAAGCCCTCCGAGCCGTTGGAGTTTGTGTGCCCTTTGGGGGCTTATCAAACAAAAAGCTATCATGAACTGTACTGTCATCCGCGTAACAATGAATCGGTGCACATGTCAAAAGGTCATTGATGTGCAACAAAAACAAAGTCGGAGACAGAACCGATCCCTGTGGGACGCCAGCATTTATGGAGTGTGAGGAAGAGGTGAAACAGTCAGCAACCGCCTGAATCGACCTATCCCTTAAAAAGTCAGCAATCCACGTGCACAGGGATGCGGGAAGTCCGTAAGAATGCAATTTGTTGACAAGTCCTCGGTGCCAGACCCGGTCAAAGGCCTTGGATATGTCTAGTGCGACCGTTTGGGTCTCACCGTGATGTTCCAGGCACCGCCCCCAAACATGCGTCACATACGCGAGAAGATCACCGCACGAGCGGTTCCGCCGGAATCCGTATTGACGGTCGTTGATAATTTTGTTCTTCTCGAGGTATGTGAGCAGTTTGTCGTTGATCACACGTTCCATCACTTTGGACAGAACTGATGTGATCGCTATGGGGCGGTAGTTGGCCGGGTTGGAGCGGTCACCTTTCTTGGGAATAGGGTGAATGACCGCTTTTTTCCAACCAGAGGGCACAGTGCCACACTTCAGGGACATTTTGAAGAGCTTTGTCAAAACTGGAACTATTTCCGCAGCACACCTCTGCAATACCAGGGCAGGTATTCCATCAGGTCCACTAGCTTTGTTAACATCGAGCCCCCGTATGACGTGGAGTACATCCCGATGCCGGATCCTCAGCTTTTTCATATAGAAGCCGCAGTGAGGAACCGACGGCGGAACAGCACCCCCGTCGTCGAGGGTCGAGTTTTCCGCAAACATTTTCCCTAATAGGTTAGCCTTTTCGGTGGCGGTGTTTGCTAGTGAGCCGTCAGGTCTGGTAAGAGGTGGCAAACTGGGTTTGCAAAAATTTCGACCTATTGAGCCCGCAAGCGACCAGAATGCTCTGCTGCCATGCGGGCAGGCAGCCAGCTTTTTGCTGATCTGCAGGTCGTGTTCGAATTTTGACCTATTAATGATTCTCTTGCATTCCTTCGCCGATTTGTTGTATGCTGATTTGCTTTCGGGCGTTCGAGATGTGTTGTAGGCTCGGTAAGCCGCGTTTTTTCGTCGAACTGCTTCAGAGCATTGTCGACTGAACCACGGCTTTGAGCCCACACCAGTTTCTTTAGTAGTCGATTGTATGAAGCCATCCATCGCCGATTTGATGACTTCACCAATCTCCTGGGCACATCTTGAAGGTCCGAAGTCCGAAAACAAACAGCTGACCACGGAAAAGCGTTGAAATGGGCCCGCATACCGAACCAATCTGCTGACCTATAGTGCCACACTTTTCTCCTCAGTCTCTTATTGGTTGGTCTGAGGCTAACGGGGATTGATGTCGTCACTAGGCAGTGGTCAGATGATCCCAGAGGCGCTGTGACGTCAATCTTATAACCGTGTGGCACAGTAGTTAAGAATAGGTCTAACAGATTGGAGCGGTGAGTCTGGACATCAGGAACCCTTGTAGGCTCCTGAACTAATTGCTCTAATCCGTAGCAAATGGCAAAGGATTCCGCTTGTCGGCCAGCCGAGTCCGTTGGGCCTGAGAACTTCAACCATGGTTCGTTATGAACATTGAAGTCCCCCAGAACAACAAACTCGGCCGAAGGGTAGCGGGGCAAGAGATCATCAATAGTATCGCTCAAATGTTTGATGAGCTCGGAAGTGTCTGATTCGCTATGGTTCGGTGAGCGGTATAGACATGCGTAGAATCTTGCCGTACTGGCAAGATTGACGCGCACCCACATTACGTCGAATCTGGAGTTTTCCAGACTCAATAGTCGTACACAGTTGACGTCAGCTCGACTATAGAGGCAGACTCCTCCTTTGAGTCGGAATTTGCTTGCGAGGGTAAAGCCCGGGCAGTCCAGATAGGAGGAGGATGGAGTCTGCCATCCTAAGTATCAAAGTTAAAAACAAAAAAAACAAAAAATTATAAAAAGGAATAATGTTAATAATTTCTTAATTCAAAGGTTTAGCATATATCTAGTATAGACATGTGCATTTTTTTAAATTTTATTTGTTTTAAATTATAAAATATAGACCATAAAAAAAAAAACAATTTATTCAATGTTAATAATTAAAATGATATTTTTTCTTTCTTTACCATAAATTATACTGATAAAATAAAAATTATTAAAAAAAGCATTTTGATGGTCGTAAATTTAAAAAAACAAAGGATCAATTTAGTTGAAGCAAAAATTTGTAGTAGATAAATTAAATTTTCTACCCAAAAAAAGGTTTTTTTTATATTGCATTATATCAACACAGTGGCTGAGCCAATTTTTGTAATAACTACAGGCAACTAACAAGAATGTTGTCTTTTGTATGTTGATGATGCGGTACTGATTGCTAACAGTATGGAAGATTTACAGTCTCTCGTGTCTAGGTTGAACGAAGTATGTATGAAGACTGAGTTAATGATGAATGTAGTAAGTCTTAAGTCATGGTGTTTGAAAGAGGGAGTGTGAAAACTGCGTGCAATATAGGTGTGAATGAGGAATACTTGGAACAGGTGGATGAGTTTGCGTATTTAGGAAGTATGTTCTAGAGAGATGGGAAGCCTGACAGAGATATTGACACAAGGGGAAATGCAGGTAACTCCATTAATGAAGGACTGAACGCAGTTGGCGTTAGCAAAAAAATGTCCAAAGAAGCGAAGCTGGCAGTCCACAATGAAGTGCTGGTACCTACCCTGATGTATGAAAGTGAGGCATGGAACTGGCAGAGAAATTATGAAAGTAGACTGAATGTTGTTGACATGAGATCCCTGAGGCGTATGTGTGTGATTAGTAAGATTAAGAAATGTATGCTTAGATGGTTTGGAAATGTAGAGAGAATGAACGAAGAGTGGAGTGTAAGGAAAGGTTAGTCAAAGTCGCACCTAAAATTACGCAAATTTGAATTGCCTATATTTTCTAATTTAAAATATAAATAAATAAACTCTCACATGTCTATACTAAATGTTAACTTTGTCTTTTGATCAAAAAAAATATTATTCAGTTTGGTTGGGTATTACGGCCAATAATCCATATTTAAATTTTGTATGAAATAGGCCGGGCAGCCGTTCCTCTCAATGTAATAAGCCATTTTACCTAATTCAAAGACATTAAATTTTCTCCGTCCATGCACGTATTTACATGTTGTTTTTTAATCTCTTGTTCCTTTACAGGTCTTCTATATGAGCTGGGGCAAATTGCGGAGCTTCACAGCTTGATCTTTCAGTATCGCCATGGATCTTTCTAACACAGCAAGTGTCGTCGTCAAGGTAGAACCAGAACACATAGAAGAAAACGAAAGTGAAACGTTGTTTACGGAGAAAAAAACTGAATTTTCGGAGAATTCTGGGAATATCGCCCAGGCTGCTGGTAAGAAAGATACTATATGCCTGGAAACACAGGGTAATTTTATCGCTGCTACATTTTTTTTTTGCATTTACCCCACATAGGAGGCGCTGGGAAAAATAATTTCCCTCACAGCCTTTGTGATCTCTGGCGATGCTGTTTCGTGGGGTATTTTTAAAAGGAGAGGAATTTCTGGGAATGTAAAAGGTATGAGGGTTGGGTAAGAATCTACAGATCAGTGTGTCCAGGAGTGACTGACATATGAATATATCCCTCCTACTGCGGCGCAAGACGATGGGTCGAGGGACCAGTTGAAGAAGTCAAAGGATGTCCCCAATTTAGCCTCTCCCGATCTGGCAGCCACGCAGCTGGTGGGCAAGCGTATCCTGAACACACCCCACGAGATGAACCCAGGCACAACTGCAAAATTACCAAAATCAGCGTACAACTTGAGGCTATGGCAGAGGTGTTGGTTATTCAATAAATGGTTCCCGGAGTGGCGGTACCCAAACACGCCTTCCAAATTGCTTGATCCCGCGTTGTCGAGTGATATTTATTGTAGCCGCTAAGACAATCACACGTAGCTACCGACACTGATAGTGTGGTGGTGCCCAAATCCTTTGTTCGCAATTGTGCGGGGTTGGATGCGGTGGTGCAATAAAGACTAAGACAAACAAAAACGAATTGAATTTTGCCTTAGTGTTTGTAAGAGGAAAATGCGTGGGAAAGGCCAAAGACTTACCCTGGTCTCGTTCTCCTTAGCCGCTGGTTTCTTTTCACTTATCAGCTTGCAATTCCCTTTTAACATTCGCTCACTTAACATAAAACAAAAACAGTGAAATTCACTGCGGCGGGTAAAACGTTTCACTGGACGATGTGTGCTCCAAAAACAGTCACAGCCGAGTTCAACATATGCGGGTACTCAAGATGACACGAATGTTCGCGGTAAGATGCAACGATAACAATGCTCCTTGTCTTTGGGCCCGGGTCAAGGAAAGGGTACAAGGGGCAAAGGGGGGGTGAAGGGTACACATTTTAAGGCTATTCAATTTTAAGACCTCACGCGCAACTATAGTGTATAGTAAGTAGCGAGAGAAATGCCCAGAGTTTATTAATTTATAAGGATAACAACTTACTATATATTTATTTTATATCTTGTATTTTCTTTGCAGGAACACACATTTCGAGGGAAATCAGTGAAAACAACGGACACAAATTTGATTTTAGTGATAGTTACAAGCAATTCGATCTGGTTCGCTCATCATCTGGCAAATTTCCATGCCCCTACTGCAAATATTCAACTAAATCCATGTCTAACATCAAAAGACATTTACTCACTCACAGCGGAGAAAAACCATTCTCGTGTCCCGGCTGTAACTATTCATGTTCAAGTAAGTCAAACTTAACGTCTCACCTGCTTACCCATAGCGGAGAAAAACCATTCGCGTGTTCCGACTGCAATTACACTTCTTCAGACAAGTCGACGATGAACCGACACATGCTTACGCACTCCGGGGAGAAACCTTTCTCATGTTCCGAGTGCAACTATGCTGGTTCAAGAAAGACGCACTTAAAGAGACACATGCTGACTCACAGTGGAGAAAAACCATTCTCATGCTTAGAGTGCAACTATGCGTGTTCCGACAGGTCGCTTTTAAAGAGACATATGTTGACATGCCATTCTCCTAGCCCGAATGCAACTATTTATGTGAAGAAAAGTCTCAATTAACGATGTTAATGTTAATTCTTTCGGAGAAAAACTGTTCTTATGTTTGGATTGTAACTTTATGTGCTCACAAATTATTTAAGATATTAAGTTTGAAGTGTTTCGCAGCAAAACGGACCTCGAATCTTTGTTGAACAGGAACATTCTAAGCAGATTTTGGAAGGAGAATATTGAAATTTGACGGTGATAATAGTAATACAGCAAGTAAAGGAATTTTTCACTTGTTGGGGGTAATGGAAGAAGCGACAAGTTGTACTTAGAATAAATTAAACAAATAGATGATAGATAATATGCGATAAAACGAAGAGCTTTTTAGAAGGAGGACAATATTTGTTAGTCTTATAAATTAATGTCGTATGTACTAATCTTCAAATAATTCAAATACCTAGTTAGTTTGAAATCGTGTTATTTTCTGCTAGTTACAAATCTTGATTATGTGTTACGTTTATTAAATTAAAGAAAAATGGTAGAACCTGCAGTCAAGCTGCCTTGAGGCAGTTGTGCGTGACTACTTTTGCCTGTTGTTATTAATTATAAAAATAAAAAAATGTTTTTTAATAACTTTTCTTTTCCTAAAACTCCATATATTTCAATGACCGGTATCGAATTCCAAACGGAGTTGAAACTAGAATACTTTCTCAAATTCACTAATAAAGCAACAAAACAAGTTTATAACTTCATTTGTTTTTAACCTGACCGGTTTCAAACAAATACGTATTTATTTTCACTTTACATTTTGGCGTAAAACTACGATATTCTTAGTTCATTTGTTTTTTTTTTAATTTACCACACACACAAAGTCCTGAGGAAAATAATTTCACTCAGGGTCTATGTCATCCTTAGGGA
Organism: Hesperophylax consimilis; assembly: GCF_061612785.1. Lineage (NCBI taxonomy): Eukaryota > Metazoa > Arthropoda > Insecta > Trichoptera > Limnephilidae > Hesperophylax > Hesperophylax consimilis. Next base: position 14,754,171 of record NC_142852.1, read on the forward strand.
TGCTGTGTGGAGGGTATTTTTTAAGGAAAGGAAGGAGAGGAAGTTCTGGGAACGGGGACCAGCTAGGTTGATGAGTAACATTATGTTTGGACTGGACGGTAATAAGAACACCCCGTCCCAATGTTTGACTTGTGAGATTACAGTTTCTATCACGTCTAAAAAAATTATATCTGTAGTCAAATATCTCGCGATCACGAATATTGTCGAGAAGCCAAGCTTCTGAAATACAGATAACATCGAAGTCATTATTTAGAACAGCCCTAAGAAAGTCGTGCGTTTTTGTACGCAATCCACGTATGTTTTGATAATATACGGTTAAATAAGCCATATTGTAAAACATAAATAAAATATCACAAAAAATCTATTTTCATTGAATAAAGTAGTAATGCAAGTTCAATTTATGTAGAAAAAAAGTGTACGATGTAAATTTGACCCCTAACACGGGGTATGATATGCCATAACTTGATTAAAAGTAATTTGGTTACTGGAAGTTAAAAGACCAAAGAATAGTTTTTAATTGTGTATGCTACTTAAAAATACTGAATGCGAAAAAAAATTAAAAGAAAAAAGATTATGATTAAACAGTGTAACTGAAATCATTAGAGTATTTGAAAAGAGTAATACTATTTTGTTTATATCTGTCTCAGAGGAAATTCTAAAAACAGGAGAACCGTTATTTTTTCTCATAAATATGTAACAGCTTTTTGTCCACAAGTATTTTTATATTTTTCAGTTTTAAGTTCCCTGGCTTTCTTCATAAGTAACTTGTTAGAAGGCGTTCCTTTTTTGTATTTGGTACCCAACCTTCCGGGATACATTCATTATAATATCCTGAAGGTTTTCACTTCTTGATACCGGAACTCCTTAAATTTCAACATTCCATAGTCCATCGAATTTATCTCGTTGATTCATTTTCATACTACCAAAGCCATCCCTGTCGTTGGGAACAAAGCACGGATTATGGATATTAATAAAAACCATTAGAATCGTGTAAGTACAAGAAGAAACTAGGAGAAGTAATGAAATCAAAATGAGTCTCCCGTTGTCGGATATCTCAATGTTATTTGTAATCTTGTTTATGCCAGGATAGCTGATCGCATAACAGTATCCTAGTACTGAAATTTTTCTTGAATTTTATATAACAGGTTCTTCTGAAATTCGTAAGTGACTTCGATACCCTTCAGTTTCTTCTAATAGTCTAATGTCATCTCTTTCAACATGTTATTATGTGCACCTAATTTAATTATTCTTGGGACCCATTTTCAACAACACATTCTCAAGCTCGTTCTGCAAAATGTCAGAAATTATAGAGTTTCAGTTGACGCCATCATGATTGACAATTTCGGTTCGATTTAAATTGAAACGCGTGAACGAAATTTTGTTTGATTTTTGTTAATAAAAGTTGATCAACTGGAACTGAAAAGTCTTTTTTTTTTTTTTTTTTATATTTACTCCACACAGGAGGCCCTGAAGAAAATAATTTCCCTCAGGGCCTATGTCATCTTTGGGGATGCTGTGTGGAGGGTCTTTTTGTGGAGAGGAAGGAGTGAACATGGGTCTTGAAGAGTCCCATGTTGTAGGAGGGAGGAAACACAGAGGCCGGCAGTTCGTTCCACAGCCGAGCTGTTGAACTTAAGAACGAATCGTAGAAGCGACCCGTTCTCATGTGACAAGTGTCAACTGTGTACAAATGTTGGGCGCGCGTTTGGCGTGTATCCCGACTACGCACCGGTGCCGAAGGGATCAATGACGCTAGTTCCTCAGAGCATCTTCCATTGTAATACTGATAGAACAAGGACAGCATACCTACCTGACGCCTGTGCTCTAAAGATTGCAGTCCGTTTGTTAAGATTGGGGAATCTATCAAACGGACCGCCCGTTTCTGCACAGAGTCAAGGGTTTTTTTCAGGTATTTTGGGGCTCCAGACCAGAGATGGCTGCCAAATTCGACAGTAGGGCGCACTTGCGATTTGTACAGGGTGAGCAGTTGTGTACTATTAAAGTATCTGCGGGCCCTGTACAGTACGCCCAGCTTCTGAGAGGCCAACTTTACTCTAGCTTCGATGGAGCCCCCGTACCTGAGCTGGTCACTTATAGTTACACCAAGCATATCAATGGAAGGCCTGTTCGGAAGATTGCTTCCGTTGAAGGAGACTAGATTATCATTTGGATCCCTTTTAGACGTAATCAGACAGGAAAGTCTTTGAAACATTAAATTCGACGAGATTATTTTTACCCCAGGAGGAAATACTCTCGAGATAACCGTCCATTCTCTGCTTCAAAGCCCTCCGAGCCGTTGGAGTTTGTGTGCCCTTTGGGGGCTTGTCAAACAAAAAGCTATCATGAACTGTACTGTCATCCGCGTAACAGTGAATCGGTGCACATGTCAAAAGGTCATTGATGTGCAACAAAAACAAAGTCGGAGACAGAACCGATCCCTGTGGGACGCCAGCATTTATGGAGTGCGAGGAAGAGGTGAAACCGTCAGCAACCACCTGAATCGACCTATCCCTTAAAAAGTCAGCAATCCACGTACACAGGGATGCGGGAAGTCCGTAAGAATGCAATTTGTTGACAAGTCCTCGGTGCCAGACCCGGTCAAAGGCCTTGGATATGTCTAGTGCGACCGTTTGGGTCTTCAAACATTTTCCCTAAAAGGTTTGCCTTTTCGGTGGCGGTGTTTGCTAGTGAGCCGTCAGGTCTGGTAAGAGGTGGCAAACTGGGTTTGCAAAAATTTCGACCTATTGAGCCCGCAAGCGACCAGAATGCTCTGTTCCCATGCGGGCACGCAGCCAGCTTTTTGCTGATCTGCAGGTCGTGTTCGAATTTTGACCTATTGATGATTCTCTTGCATTCCTTTGCCGATTTGTTGTATGCTGATCTGTTTTCGGGCGTTCGAGATGTGTTGTAGGCTCGGTAAGCCGCGTTTTTTCGTCGAACTGCTTCGGAGCATTGTCGACTGAACCACGGCTTTGAGCCCACACCAGTTTCTTTAGTAGTCGATTGTATGAAGCCATCCATCGCCGATTTGATGACTTCACCAATCTCCTGGGCACATCTTGAAGGGTCCGAAGTCCGAAAACAAACAGCTGACCACGTAAAAGCATTGAAATGGGCCCGCATACCGAACCAATCTGCTGACCTATAGTGCCACACTTTTCTCCTCAGCCTCTCATTGGTTGGTCTGAGGCTAACGGGGATTGATGTCGTCACTAGGCAGTGGTCAGATGATCCCAGAGGCGCTGTGACGTCAATCTTATAACCGTGTGGCACAGTAGTTAAGAATAGGTCTAACAGATTGGAGCGGTGAGTCTGGACATCAGGAACCCTTGTAGGCTCCTGAACCAATTGCTCTAATCCGTAGCAAATGGCAAAGGATTCCGCCTGTCGGCCAGCCGAGTCCGTTGGGCCTGAGAACTTCAACCATGGTTCGTTATGAACGTTGAAGTCCCCCAGAACAACAAACTCGGCCGAAGGGTAGCGGGGCAAGAGATCATCAATAGTATCGCTCAAATGTTTGAAGAGCTCGGAAGTGTCTGATTCGCTATGGTTCGGTGAGCGGTATAGACATGCGTAGAATCTTGCCGTACTGGCAAGATTGACGCGCACCCACATTACGTCGAATCTGGAGTTTTCCAGACTCAATAGTCGCACACAGTTGACGTCAGCTCGACTATAGAGGCAGACTCCTCCTTTCAGTCGGAATTTGCTTGCGAGGGTAAAGCCCGGGCAGTCCAGATAGGAGGAGTCTGGCGGCTCGGCTATCTGAGTTTCGGATAGGAAAAGAAGGTTGGGACGTTGGGACAAAAGATGGTGATGGACGGAATTTAAATTTGTGTGCAGGCCGCGAATGTTGGCAAAATTTACCAACAGTTTTGGCCCGCACCGGGGACGCCTGCTACTCGCCGCTGTAAAGATGTTATGTTTGTTTTTATGTATATTCATGATTTTAATTTTTTTTTTTTTTCTGTTTTTTTTTGTTTTTAAGGGTATGAAGTGAAAGGAAGGTCTGGAATGGAAAGATGTGAGGGGTGGGTAGGAATATGGGGTTCAGGCTGTCCAGGAGTGATGAGCGTTTGGTTCCAGCCCACCCACTGCGCTGCTAGGCGAAAGGCCGGGAGAGTCCGGCTGGAGAGGGCATCCAATGCGCTCCAAACGCTGCTGCTGGGTCCCCTCCGGTCACGAACCGGCACAACAGCAGTGGCGGGGTTTTTTCACTCGCTGATGGGGCAGCCCACCCTTAGTCGTGAGCCTGAGGGTCGGGCCCCTGTACTATCGAGCGGCCCGGACAGCGGTAACCGGTTGTAAAGGGTCTCCCTCAACCAGCATCTCCCAACCGGCCCGCCACGCAGAAGGTGGGCCGACGCACCCGCCACCAAGACCTGGGCAAACCTTAACCCATGAACCCGGGCACCCCTGCTAAGTCACCAAACGTAGCGAACCACTTGGGGTGACCTGTGGCAGAGGTGTTGGTCATCCAATAAATGGTTCCCAGGGCGGCGGTACCCATTCCCGCCTACCAAATTGTCTGAACTAGCAATAGCCGCTGGCCCTAAAATAAAACACGGACCTAAAAAACCCACATAATAATACAATATTTTTAGCATTTAAAAGATAATTTACACATTATCTCTGACTTCATAACTGTTCGTGTTTAATAGCGGATCAGACATTTCAATTCTAGTTGATACTTTTATTGAACGACAAGATTTCTAACTAAAAACTTGATTTTGTTAAAAGAATATTATCGCTTGTCAATATGCCGCCATTGTCAAGTTATCAACGAAATATGAAACATCCGAATCCACTATAACCTATTACGTCACTATTTATTGTAAAAAACATCTTTACAAATACTCTGGCATCATGAAATATTACAATAATAATAATAAAAATAGTCTCAGGGCATGTCCAATCTCAATGATTAACTAGATTGTTATTTAAAAAAAACGCTTATTTGGGAGTGGTCTATGCAGATTATATTTTGAGGTGTCAAACTCCGCTATAATCTTTCTTAGAAGAGGGGGTCAGATCAATTGGGGAGCTGCCGTGGAATATCATTGCTTTGTATGCGATCCGACCCTCTCCTGCAGTAGGGGGTCTGACCATTTTCACATTTCGCCTGGCTAGCAGATCACGGTGCATCATCGTAGCCACACCCACACGTAGAAGACATCATCTGTCAGGTGTGACAGGTCTGTAATGGATTGTATGGCTAACGATATGGAGTTATTTAAAACGTTCTGATACATATAGCGTCATGTGTATCCCCATCAAACTTGTAATAGATATGGATCCTCAGACATAATATTCCAGTTATTAACAAAAGTAAGCTTCGCGGAGAACAAAACAAAAAAACGAGTAAACATTTTGATACAGATGGTAAATGTACAAAAAATAGGGAGAGGCAAGGCAGAGTTTTCCAATAGCCCCAATATGTTTTGATGGCCGGAATGATGGAACCTTAATTATAACCTCTTGAGACCCGAGGCTTAACCAAACACCAAAAAAAAAATTGTTTTATTCTTTATTATAAGGGTAAAAGAAGCATATTTTTAATACATAGTTTATTAATTACAGGAGGTACACTATAGTGCACCTCAGGTCACAACGTAGCGAAAAAAAATATTTTCCTAGTATGCAATTCAGTACTACAAGAGTCTGAAATTACAAATAAAAACAATAATTTAACTAATTTTAGGACATATAAGATATCCTAAGACATTTAAAGTATATTAAAAAATGATAAAAACACGTAACTTAAAAAAAAACTTTAATTTTCTACATAAAATTAGGATTTATATTATAAATTTATAAAATTGGTGCATATCTTAAAATTTAACAGTATGATACATTTCAAAACAATTCTTTATACATAAAAATATATAACATTTAATACAAATAACTTTAAACCTAGAATTGCATCTAGGAAATCGATATTTTGAGGCATTCGCTTCGTCTTGAAAATGTGGAAGATTTCCTACGTTATCAAGACGTACCTCGGGAATAGGTTGAGGAATAACCTTTATGTGCTTCTTCGGAGGTTCTGGCTCACATTGAGGTGATGGGGAGGCATTTCTAGGTCTGCCTCTGCCCGATCGTGGGGTGAAATCTATATCACCACCTTGGTAGTGGATCATGGCAATGGCTACCCGCATCCTAAAGGCCAAAAGTCCCATCTTATCTTGTGCTATAACTCCCTTAGAAGCACAATTCCTCCGGTACATTAGCCAACAATTGACTATTATTAAATCTATAAAGTGATTTAACACTTTTACGGGCCATTTGCAGGTACGCATTGCCGTACGGTAATAGGCAATGAGCCTATCGCAGGGATCTATTCCCCCCTTTGAGTTATTATATTTTTTTACGATGGCTAGCTAAGGAATGTCAATTTTTCTACATTCCTCCTTTGACCATCATTTACAAGTCACCAAAGGGGAGCTCCTTGCAGAAGTTGAGAGAAGTACAGACTTGTTGTCTTTCCATTTGACGACACACACTTTGTCATCTTGGCGTACCTTCTCATCCCAACTTCCCCGCGCCAGATCTTTGTCAAGTTTCAGCTTCTTCACAACATCTCCAATCCTGTTTGTTTGTTCTGTACCTGTTATGAATATTTTTTCAACTAACAACATTTCTGCAAGCTTTAAGCTTGTAAAAAATCTATCTGTGTAAATGATGCAGGAATTATTATTAGGTACAGTTTTAATAGTTAATCAATTCCCTGAAATTCGTATTAACGGACCTATGCTGCCGTTCCTGAATTGAATTTCAGTTGGTCTGCTCCGCCACTAGTTCCCAAAACTGAAGGTCCAGGTACTCGAACAGCAGTTTCATGACATTTTTGGAAGAGTCTCTTTCGGTTTTGAGAATTTTTTCCGAGGCTGGTCCTACAGTTGGCATTCTATAACAGTAAAACAAAAATTATAAGGACATTAATTGAATAAAATATCAGGGAACAACACAAATAGCTACTCGTAGGATGTGAACTCTTGTGGTTTACATACAATTGATAGAAGGTGTCACATAGTTCAATGATATGGGAATAATATATATTCCTTAGCTAATTAACTCTACTCTTCAATATTACTAAAATACTCACACTTTTGAAAGCCATGGCAAAAGTCTGGACTGCCTATCCATTATTTCTTCCTCTTCGAAGAGATCCTCTGGTGGTTCATTCAGAGGTACCTAGTGGAGAGGTTGCTTCCGGAATTTCAAAGACATACAAACTGTCAACATCTGACTCTTCACCGTAGGACACTTCAAAATCGCTCCCAAGGAGGATGTTCGGAATATCATCGTCATTCAGAAACCGAACTGTAAGAACAAAACAAATATGAAACGTCACAATACTGACCCGAGGTACACTACAATGTACCTACTATTGTTTTGACAAATTGGATTACTTTACAATCAATATAAACATAATGTATAATCTAACAAGTAAATATGTTACTTTCATAACTCTATTACATCTAAATATCATTAAACATTCCATATTTCAAAAGAAATTAAATAACTTACCCGGCGAGACGAGAAACCGGGCGCCATTTTGAAATAATGCACTTTGCAAGACTTTGAAACAAGTTTTAAATAATAATTTTGTGATCAATGCCACAGCTGACAAATCCTGACGGAAGAAATATATACTATTTGTCTATGAAAAGTGTGGTCAGCGTAAAAATATTAATAACATTGTCAGGAAAAAAAGAACAACACTTGTACAATACACTGTACTTTAGGACGCAAGAAGCTATCAAAAGAAAAGAAACTTTACAGAGAATTAATCCAACAATATAAATTTGATTTATAAATGAGCCATACTTTAGACACACCAGAAAATTGGTAATTTTAATTCGAATTCTAGACGTATCTAATTAACTAACTAACTAACCATCACGCCGTTTCCCCGCAGGGGTAGGCAGAGAGGACAGACCGCCAAACAACTCGGTCTTGGCACACACTCCTTGCCTCATTCACATTCATACATCGTCTCATACAAGTATCTGATTCACTTAGTCGTGCCATGTCTTCCTCGGGCGTCTCCGACTTCTGCTTCCATTCACATTTGCATCGTATATTCTCCTTACACTCCTTTCTTCGCTCATTCGCTCTACATGCCCAAACCATCTAAGCGTCCCTTTCTTGATCTTACTCATTACGCTTACATCAGCCTTGCACTCTTTTCGGATATCCACATTCCTCACACGATCATACATGGTTTTACCACACATACGCCTCAGGGATCTCATTTCAACAGCATTCAATCTACTTTCATCCTTTCTTTGCCAGTACCATGCCTCACTTCCATACATCAGGGTAGGTACCAGCACTCCATTGTGGACTGCTAACTTCGCTTCTTTGGACAATTTTTTGTTAGCGCCAACTGCGTTCAGTCCTCCAATAATGGAGTTACCTGCATTTACTCTTCTTTCAATATCTCTGTCAGCCTTCCCATCTCTCGTAAACATGCTTCCTAAATACACAAATTCATCCACCTGCTCCAAGTATTCCTCATTCACAGCTATATTGCACACTGTTTTCGTACTTTCTCTTTCAAACACCATTACTTTAGACTTACTTACATTCATCATTAACTCATTCTTCACGCATACTTCGTTCATCCTAGACACGAAAGACTGCAGATCATCCATACTATTAGCAATCAGCACCGCATCATCAGCATATAACAGGCAACATACTTTAAGATTACTCAAATTCGCGCCCAATCCCACCTCTTTCAATTCTTGCATACAATTATCCATGTATAGATTGAATAACCACGGTGACATTAAGCAGCCTTGTTTAACACCTTTCGTGATATCAAACCACCCCGTAAAACCACCGTTCACCCTAACACATGCAACGCTTCCCTCATACAGAGACGCAATTGCCTGAGTCAGATTCGCATTCACTCCATACTTGGACAACACCTTCCATAGCTTTTTCCTGTCGACTCGGTCGTATGCTTTTTGTAAATATACAAAGGCACAGAAAAGTTTCTGTTTTTTGCCAGAAACTTCTCAGTGAGCATACGCAATGAGAAGATCTGGTCCATGCGCCCCCTTCCACTCATAAAAGCACCTTGCACATCCCATATTTTATCCTTTGTTTCCTTTCTTACTCTTTCAATCAAAATTCTACCATACAGCTTGCCAACTGAACTTAGCAGGCTAATAGCCCTATGATTCCCACATTCTATACGTGACCCTTTGCCTTTGTATAATGGCATAATCACTGCCTTTCTCCAATCTAAAGGCGTGTAACCTTCCTTTAAACACTGGTTAAAAAGATTGCACAACCATGTGAGAATTATACGGCTACCTCCTTTAAAATATTCAGCAGCAATATTGTCGAAACCGACAGCCTTACCATTCTTCATACACTTAATTGATCTTTCTATCTCATCCATGCTAATTTCGGTAACATTCAGTCCATCATCATTCATATCTTATTCGCCGCTAGAATCACTGTCACTCACTTCGCTTTCAAAGACTTCCTCGAAATACTTCATCCATCTCTCTTTTATTTTTTCCTCATTCGTCAACATTTTTCCATCTTTCGATTTTATCACTTTCATGCTTCCGGTTTCAGGGCCACACAAAATTATTGTACCTTTGGTCAAGGCCCTTTTTTAAATTTTAAATTTTAAAATTTAAGACCAATATTGTAATATAATAAATTATCTATCATTGGCAGTTTACAGATTTTTAATTTTACTTCAAATAAAATTATAATTTATAATATTCTAAGACGCGTTTTGTGACGAAAATCCCCCAATTTGTCTATTTATTTACGCACTTGCAAATTGATATAATTTAGATATTTTACACACATGTTTTACTTACATTATTGAAAAATTAGAAATATATTTTACCAAAAAAATATTTTTAAAAGTATGTTATTCTAATGACTTTATTTATATTTTTTTATTTGTATTTGCCGTGAGAGACACTCATGTCAATTACATTTTGAGGTTAATCCTTTACTAAACATGGGAAGCAAAAAAGATTTATGAATTTTAATTTTTGTTGTACTTCACGAGCAAAGGTTATCTGAACGATCCAATGTTATTCAGTCAGATGCATTAAACATTTAGCGATAATTTTGTTTTATTTATTTTCCAGGGGAAAGAACCAACTAAGAATATATTTTCATTCTAAAGCAGAATATTTTAGAATATTTGTTCCATACACCCAGCGTTGCGCGAGTTTCAAGCATACAACATGACCTAGTATACATGGTTGTACGGTGGACAATGAGTATTGTTGTATGTACCTACTAGTAAGTGAATGGTTTTACAGGAGCACACTTGTTATACAGGGCGTCCGGGGGAAAAGTGCGCTAACTTCGGGGGGTGATTCCATATGATTTTACAAATAAAAAGATTTAGAACGAGTTCTCTAAATTTTTCTACGATTGGTGTCAAAAAATAAATAAAAGTTTGGTTAGCGTTTTGCAAAACATTTTTCACGTTCGATATTAAAATTTAGAAATTGTTATGTTTCAATGGATACACCGGAAAGAAAATTTTATGTCATTTCTAAATCAGTGTCATTTGTTTTTACGGAAAATTACAATTGAAAATACACAGAGAACATTGCAAAGTGTACAAAAGTGATGAAATACTTCAGTACTTACGCACATATTGATATTCATATAATATAATAATTGTCTATGACTTTGTTATTGTCTATGTGTGACTAAATGTGGTGGTTTTTCTATGGTTAACGGCGATGACTAACGGACGCACGTTTGTTTCATCCTGTTTGCAATCTCTAATTCTACATAATATCCCGCACTCTGTTTAACGCAGTAAATTTTCTAAGTGATAATTTTGGGTAAGTACTAATGCTTTTAAATCACGCTATTCATTTTGGTAGCGGCCGTTGTTGCAAATCAGACTGAGCGACCACTGTTCTGTAATTTGAGCTATGGCGTGCTCAAATGCACAACTGTGTTCAATGCGACCTAACTAACTAGCCATCACGCCGTTTCCCCGTAGAGGTAGGCAGAGAGGACGGACCACCAAACAACTCCGTCTTGACACACACTCCTTGCCTCATTCACATCCATACATCGTACTTACGTATGCACCTACATTACTAGAAAGACAAGAAGAAAATATGTAATAACTAGCTGATGTGTACCCGGTGTTGCTTGACTTTTCTCTACTTTCTATAAATATAAGAAGAAATTATCGGAATGATAGTGAATACCTTATCAAAATCCGTTACTTAGTTTATAAGAATTAAGCACATAAACAGACAGACGCCGATATCGACTTCGTTTAATACTATTCAAAAATAAATTACGAACAGAATGCTAATTAAACAGGGACTCGCGTACGCCGATACGCATCTAAGAAGGAAACCATTCCCGTGTTTGAAGTGCAGTTATATAACCCTAGTTCAGACTATGTGCTCCAAAAATCGGAGGAAACCATTTTAGTGTTATGGGTGTAGTTTTATTAAAGTTAGGAATTTCTGAGATTCCTCTACCTGAGGGAGTATGGCTACTACCCGTGTCTCTATCCTATTGACTTTCTCTTGGGCATGCTCGGTATGAACCATCTACGGGTCAGAAGAGATGTGCATATTGTATCACACTTCTTTAAACTGATTCGTGGATGGTTTGAAAATCCGACTATCATGGAGAGTATTAGTCTCTATGTTCCTGATGGTTATCTCCGTCACCGACAGCACAGGCTGTTTTATCTCCCGGCCTGCAGGACTAACTTGCCAGTGGTTATGCCGGTGGGGAGAGCAGTCTTGCTGTTGGACAGAATCAATTCGGATATCGACATATTTAGCATCGGTGAAGCTTCTTTTAAAAGGCAAGCTCTATTGATGCTGGTATAGTTGATAAACCGCTAACTTATTATGTAATAGCATATTAAAAATGTACTTAAAAACGAATTAAAATGTAATTTTGTCATGTTTTTAAAGGAATAAACTAATTGAATTTAAATTGAACTCACGCAAGAATTAGCTCTCAAGTAAAAACGAGATTTGTGATCAGAATGAATTGATAAAATTTCAGTTGTGGATTCATCCCACTTACTTATCTTAGCTATAGGAAGGTTGAAAGAACCAAAGCGCAGACCAGATACTGACACTTCCCATGCATTATGATGGCAGTATGCTCTACACTATACTAGCGCCTCTTGGCGGCTCGAGTTGTAAGGCTTGGTTTTCTTTCGTTTACTGGGGGAACCTTAAAATTGTTCATAAACTTCGGGCGCTTATTATATTATTTTAGGAAAAAACACTTTTTTACAAGTAACAATATGATTAATGGTTTCTTTGCGCATGTACATTCGCAAACATAATTAAAAATAATCATAATAAATATTAATTCAAACGTATTATAAAAATAATCGGCACATTTCACATTTACTAGATAATATAAAATCAGATCTCCCCAAACTTTTTTGTCCTGTAAACAACTTCCGATCTGTTCTATTTTGGTTAGGCTCCCTGTTTTCCTTATATTGATTTTCAGACTGAAATTTCCCTAGATTAAGGAATGGATTTGTATGTATGAGGTAATCTCGATTGTTCAGTATTCTATTCAGATTATTACAGATTACCCACAATATTTTCAAATATTCTACTTCTCCACATAAAATTTTCAAATCCATGGGGGGGAGTGGCTAGAGAATTTCAGAGAAAACACTAATTCATTCCCCAATTCCCCACAGTATTTTCAAATCCATGAGTGGGTGGTGGCAGGTTATAGTTTTTTCAGTGGTTATTGCCTTGGTTTTCGCCCGACAATAATACGAACTATATTGCATCTCGTTTTGCTTCTCTAAAGGAAAAGATATAAATACAGCCCGTATAGAACTTTCCCTTTTTGTCATGATCCGAACGGTTTCGAGTTGCTCACGTGATGTGACTCGCAGTAGCCTGTCAAATATCCATAACCACCAATACGACCATAGCCGACATAGCTAAATAACCGACGAACAGAATAACTGAGCTTCAGGCTAGGGGAGTTTAATTATTTGTATCTTAATGCCTTTCTGCTTATACATAGTAATTGGTGATCCATCGGTTACGCCGGATTTTAAATTTTAAATTTCCATTATTTTTTTGCATGGCAACTCTAATGTTTGACAGTTGTCATCTGCTGTCATTGAGGTTATTAAAAATGAATCGCAATACAAAAGAACAACGTTTTGTTATTGTTAAACTACAAACAAATTTCATTTCAAAATTAAATCAACTGCATGTATTTCTCAATAACAGTTATATAGTTAATTAAATTATATTCAAGGTTATATAGCAGTAAGAACTATTTTCTTTAATTATCCGTTGTCTATGGAAATGTGAAATGTCAAATTTCGGCGTCTCCTTTGCTTCCTAAGCATTCCTAACCTTGAAACCTTGTCACGCGCTGGTTGTTGCTCCGTCATTCGAAGATTGTGTAAAAACTACACGATAATTTCTGTGTTAAATCAATTCGATTTGAGATTATTTCAATAACCATTACATAGCTTTTAAAATTCAAGCGGTTCTACTTTTCTAGTGACATTTATTAATCGCTTTGGAATTGACAGCTGCGCTGCGCCTAGTACGTGAGTAGATATTGCTATATTGACTGTATAAAACTTAAGCTCATTTTAGTGCTTGTGTATTGTAAAAATATTTCACTTAATACTTGATTGATCAGTTTTTACAGCATCCGCGTCTTAATATATTTGGCTCAATGCTAAAAGGTTCAATGTCAAAATTATCGATTTTCGTCAAATGCAGTTTGAAGCTTTCTGTGTTTTGAAAAGTTAAGAATCTCTAGAAATAGAAATGTATTTTCTGTTAAATTTGGTTATTCTGAACAGTTCAAAGCATTTTTTATATTTTATATGTGTTTTTATTTTAAAATATGGTTAATATACTGTAAATAAAGACGTGGTTAATACGCAGTATTAATAGAAAAACAACTGTGTATCATTTAGATTATAATGAGAAGTATTTATATTATCTTAAATGGAAAACAATGCATTTTAGTAGCTAGCCGACGTGTACCTTGTGTGAATTTTCTCTACACTCTTAATATATATATAATATGCATATAATATTATATATATAAAAACGTTCCGGAAGAAATTCTCTAAATAATGCTGAACACCCTATCAAAATCTGTTGATAGACAGACTGATTGATCAGAGAGCGACTTTCTTTTATGCTATTAAGAGATTTCATAAAAAAAATATAATTTGACGCCTTTTCTTCACGCCGTGTTTTGACATAATATTTTTTGTTACTAAACTCAAACTGACAACATAAGAACCCTTTTGAAGGTTATAATAGGTCCATATTTTGGTTTAAATAAGAGAAGGAAAAAACTAACCTTGCAACTTTGACATTAATGACAATGGCCGCCAAATAGAAATTGGTTTTAATTTTAACGAAATAACTATTAAAATGCATTATTTAAACTGAAATATTTCTCTTTATTATCTAACTCCTACAAATTATTTTTAAAATAAACTGTGCGTATTAAACGTGTTCCTGTTTTCTGTATATTTACCAAAAATATTAAATTGACGTTGGACATTTTTATACTGGTTCAATTTATTGAAGGTACGATGTAATTTAGTAGATCTAAAAAGTCCAATGTCAATTATTAAATTTTTATATTTGGACAAGGAAATTATTTATGAAAACTACATTTTTATTTTTATTTTATTTTATTTGAGTGCATAAAACAGGCATGGTGCCCACAAATTTATATACATGGATGTTTAAATACATAATAGTAACAAAATTATAGTAACAAAAATTATAGTAATAACAAAATAGTAACAAAATGAATTAGCTAAATATGCAGAAGTAAATGTCAAATAAGAATGGTTAAAAGTTAAATACAAATACGTTCATAAACGATTTGTTTTTGCCACACCTGTACTGGTGAGACACTGATTTGGTAGGTACAATATTGCTTATCTTTAAATAAAGGTCTACATCACAATATCAGCTTCATATGATTAATGGTAAACCTTTTTTTAAGTGTTCAAATTGGTTATTAAAAATGTCTATTTAATTATTAGAGCCATATGTAGTGTTTTAATTTCTTAATGTTCGCGGTACAGGGGAAAAATATCCTGTTTTTTTGTGGTAGGTTTTTATAAAGAAAATGTATTTCATCCTCCTTGTTGATTTTCTTGATGGTATATTGATGTTAATTTGGGATAAAATGCTTGGTGTATCAACTGATGCATGTATAATTTTAGTGTAGAAGCAATACATCAGAAAGTTTACGTATGGCTGTCAGTGAGTGCAAAATTAACGGTCATTATATGTTGACCAGATAAACCTTCACGATAAGCAATTACACGGGTTAGTTTCCTTTGTATTGATTCAATCCTATAATTATGAATCTCATAATTGGGAGACCAAATTGCTGATGCGTATTCGAGAATACTTCGTACAATTGATTTATATAATGTCAAAGTTAATTCCGCACTTTTAAACCAATTTGTGATTCTTAGCGTTAATCCTAATACTTATGACGCACTTTTTGAAATTGTGTCTACATTTTTATTGAAGCTAAGTGTTGAGTCAAATGTCGGTCCCAAGTCTTTCATTGAAGTTGTGTTTGGTAAAGGGATATCGTTAATGTGATATGTGTTTGAGAATTTATTATTGTTCTTTTTGAATGAAATTACAGCACTTTAGTTTTTATTAAAATATAAATCATTTAGTGTGCACCATTCATGAAGTGTGAAATCGGTGCAATCTTCTAATGATGTAATTTTTTGTACAACTTGAGGTTATCGGCAAACAGGAGATATTTTGATGTTTTTATTCTTAAAACTATGTCATTCATAAAGATAAAAAACAGCAAAGGTCCAAGATGCGAGCCCTGCGGAAGTCCCAACGTTACAGTAAAAAGATCCGCGGAGTACCCTCCTATAACTACTTGCAGTTTTCTTTCTGTAATGTAATTTTCGAACCATTTCAAAGAATTAAAATTTATGCCAAACTTTGCAAGCTTGATGAGTAATGATTGATTTAACTGGTCAAATGCCTTGCAAAAATCCGTGTAGATGGCATTAACCTGTAAACGTTTTTCGATGTTATCTCAGATGTACTGGGAGTATTCGAGAAGGTTAGTTGTTATGGAACGCCGAAGGAAAAATCTTTTATGTTATATACGATACGAATGTACCACCCCAGCCGGGAGTACTTCGAAGGCCTCCATAGTCGAGGGGTAAGAGAGTAAAGCTCTCGATTAGCAAGCCGAAAGTCGCGGGTTCATATCCCGGCTTGCGAAACTAAATTTTATTGGATTGATTTGTGTTTTTTTTACAATTCAATTGTTTAAATAGTTTAATTTGTAGCACGTTACGGAGTGGAAGACACTCTCAGTATCGACCTGGTATAGGACCCAAAATGATAAGGCGAAAAAATCTCTTGGGTTTCCAGATGTGAGACAAGTCTACTTTTAACAATTTGTAATGATTTTCGACAAGACATCAATTAAGTTGGCCTATAATTTTCAATATTTCATGTAGCGCCACTTTTATAAATTGGGATAACCGGTGCAAGTTTTATTTTGTTTGGGAAGGATCCGATTTTAAGCTTAGATGGTTTGGGCATACGAATGAGGGAAGAAAAAAGTAAAAGGAGAATATATTATCTGAATTTGAATAGTAGCAGAAGTCAGGAACGCCCAAGGAAGACATGGCACGATCAAGTGAATCAGATACTTGAGTCGAGCCATGTCAAGAGTCAGAAAAATAGAAGAGTAGTTACGAGACGATGTATGAATGTGAATGACGCCAGGAGTGTCTGCCAAGACCGAGTTGTTTAGCGGTCCGTCCTCTCTGCCTACCCCTGCGGGGAAACACCGAGATGGTTAGTTAGTTACTTCGTCTGTTTTTTTGTTCAAATCCGGATGCCTTGGCAAAACAAGGAGCGTCCAACCCTGTTGTTACCCTCGTAAACCACATTCCCCTATCTGACATTTATTCCATCATCAAAGATAGATCCCGCAATTTTTGGGCATAGTATTGGCACATTGCTAGTCAATCCAAGGTAGCCTGCTATGCCTCAATACAAAGGACTATCTCATCAAATTTATTCAGCAACTCTCCCATTTTTCCAAACAGAAATTTCTTTACTCATTCGAATGAGGATCGGACATTGTTCCGTTCCTTCCCATCTTTTTAAAATTCTCGTCGTTGACTCCCCAGATTGTACATTCTGTGGTCTAGAAGTGGGAACTTTAGATCACACATTTTTTGGCTGTCCCTCTCTAAACAAATATCCTCTCTTCTATTAAGCCTTATCTAAAATTGCCTCTCCTCCACTCAACATCTCATCCCTTCTAAGTGTGAACTCGACTTCAATTTTCATTATAATTTTGACATTTGCCTGTTTAAATAAAATTAATATCTAAATTCACCTTTCATTTCTACATAATTTTAAATGATGGCCAAATCAAAATACGAGGAAAGAGCTACTACTGCCGTCTCTAGAAAATTGATAGAAACTGATCAAGCTAGTTAGTTAGTACGTCATTTATTTGCGGGAATTTCAAAATAAATTTGCAAAAACCGTCTGCCGAAATTTTAACAGTCATGGCTCTAGACCTATAGCAATAAGACCTAAATATAGGTAGCCATCGTTCGAATAATTATGGTATTTTTAATATTCTCCTAATGAGGGAAGGGCACTTCTTAAACCCGTGAAGACATGATACAATAAATAGGTTTAAAAGAAGTTTGCGTGTTTATGTTGTAGCAAGCCATTTGGCAATTTGGCAAGCCACAAATTAAATGATTTTTTACAAATATTTGATGTTTTGTTCAGGTCTACTTTATTTGGAACTGAGACCAATTATAGTTAGCAGTACCATGGATCTCGCCAACCCAAGAAGTATTGCCACCCAGACGGTACTTAAGTCCGAGAAGGAAGACGCAGCCGAAATACCGTATTCGGATCTAAACGACGACCTCCCTCAGTTAAACACGGAGTATGCCGGGGGTGTTCAGCCAACTAGTGAGTAGAATGCCTATATCACAACGGTGATTCAGATGGACGCAGTCAGAACAGCTGCTTGCTTTCTACGTACCATCTTGTCGCCTTTTCGTTTTAGCTTTCAAATATTGCTTTACAGGTATCTTTGACGGCCTCCGCGGTCGAGAAGTGAGGCTCTCGAGTAGCAAAATGGAGGTCGCGGGTTCAAATCCCGGCGTGCGCAAGTATATTTTATTTGTTGAATTTGTGTTATTTCACAATTTATTCATTTAAAATAATATATAGTATACTTCCGGCACGTTGCAGAATGGACCACCGTTCAGAATTGGATCGTTGCTTTCAATAGCTTTTGCCGTTTTTGGTGACCAGATCGGAATAGCTAGGCACCCACCCGCCTTCCTCTTCTTTGTCTCCTTCCCCTCCCCAACACCTTCAGCTTCATAACATAGCTCAATTGACGTATGCATATATCGCACCCCCTACGGCACAAGGCGATGGGTCGAGAGATCTGGCATGCCACGCAGCAGGTGGTCAAGCGCCTCCTGATCACACCTCAACCAATGAACCTGGGCACCCCTGCTAAGTCATCAAACTTAGCTAACCACTTGCGTTAACTTTTGGCAAGGGTGTTGGTTATCCAATAAATGGTTCCTTGGACGGCGGAATACAAATCCGCCTCCCAAATTGATTAATTACTTAATCCTCACTACATTAACATAGCAGGTTGTGCAAAAACTACTGTAGTATTATCTTTGACTCCAAAAGACTTCAATAACCTTAAAACTATATAATTCCTATGCACGTCTCTTATTAGTAGTCAAGTTGAATGTAATTCTTATACTCATCTCTGGTTAGTAGTCAGGTTAAATTTAATTTTTATAAACATCTTTTGTTATTAGCCGAGTATAATTCTTATTCACATCTGGTTAGTAGTCAGGTTGAATATAATTCATACAAAAATCAAAACAAATTTTTACTCTTTATAAATTTCAAAATTATATCAATTATGTGAATGTACGAAAAAATACTCAATTTATCGAAATTTAATTTAATTATTCCATATTATGCTGTCTTAGTAGAGGTAAAGTCACAAATCCATAATTGGTTTTATTTTATTATATAATACTAGATTGGATTACTCTGATGTTTTTAATTTGTTGATATTACTTGTACCTCCGAAACACACTAGATGGAACATATTGTTTCACAACAGTAACTTTGTGTTTAGTTCTGTCATTGATCGACTATTATTCACAGACTTCCCAATGAAATGAGGTCACTGATATTTTCGTTTTAAATTTTGATGCATTTAGAATCAAATCAATTCATCACTTTTTAGTAAATGTCACTAACGACATATCACAATCTTACATATGCTTAAGTTTTCATAATGTTATAGTGATTTGTTTTTGGGGTATTATGCCGTGTAGCGCTACCTCCTTCTTTAGCCAACTTTTCGGACTGCATAGCAATACATGGGAATACTTCAAAAATAAATCACTATAATACTTTTGGCCGTGAAAATCTCATGTCATACCTTTCATAATATTTTTTTTATTATTTGAAGGCTTCATATTTCATATACAAAAAAACTTATTCTTTAAAAGCGTATACTTTATAATTTAAAATAAAATTGATCACGTTCGTACTATTTTTATGAAAAAACATACATTCAATTCGATTGGTTATTTTGGCCCCAAATCAAAAATTAAGATTAGTGAGAAAACGGTCGCACAGCCATACCTCGGCTAAGCTACCGCAGGTACTTAGTTTTTCAGTATTGATCGTATTTTTTATGTAATTCTCGACGTGTACTGACATCAATTGTTGTGTTTTTATTCCAGATAGCATTGCTCTGGAGAATGTTATCATCAAGACAGAATCAGAACCCCCAGAAGAAAGTGGAGGGAGGATTCCTTATACGGATACTGACATAAAACAACAGGATGTTTCAGACGAATGCTTAGAGTATTCTGATAGTTTTACCCAGAAGACAGGTAAAATCTTTTTTTTTTCTGAATTCCTTTTAATATCTATTTTTACATTGTAAATACCTACTTATTGAGCTTTTCTGACGTATTTTTCAGATTTAATAACGAACATGGAGACGCATCCTGGAGAAAAACCATTTTCATGTTCATACTGTGACTATTCATGTTCACAAAATCAACATTTAAAAAGTCATATTCTTACCCATACTGGAGAAAAACCTTTTTCATGTTCTGACTGCAGCTATTCATGTTCACGGAAAGGAACTTTAAACCGTCATATGCTAACCCATACTGGAGAAAAACCTTTTTCATGTTCGTACTGCAACTATTCTTGTTCTCGAATGCTAATTTTAACACGTCACTTACTTACCCATACCGGAGTAAAACCCTATTCATGTTCCTACTGTGACTATTCATGTTCACTAAATGAAGATTTAAAAAGTCACATTCTTACCCATACTGGAGAAAAACCTTACAGATGTCCCGAATGCAGCTATTCATGTCCTCGAATGGGAACTTTAAACCGTCACATGCTAACCCATACTGGAGAAAAACCTTTTTCATGTACTCACTGCACCTATTCATGTTCTCGAATGGGAACTTTAACACGTCACTTGCTTACCCATTCTGGAGAAAAACCTTTCTCATGTTCGGACTGTGACTATTTATGTTCGGAAAAGAGACATTTAAAACGTCACATGCTTACCCATACTGGAGAAAAACCTTATTCATGTTCTTATTGCAGCTATTTATGTTCCCGAAAAGGACATTTAAATCGTCACATGCTTACCCATACTGGTGAAAAACCTTATGCATGTATGGAATGCACAAATACATTTTCTGAAAAGGGAACTTTAAAACGTCACATGCTTACCCATACCCGAGAAAAACCCTTTTCATGTTCCAACTGCCACTATGTTTGTTCTGAAAAGAGACTTTTAAGACGTCACATGTTTAGACATTCTGCAGAAAAACCTATTTCATGTTCCGAATGTAACTATACATGTGTACGAAAGGTTAGTTTAGTAAATCATATGCTGTCTCACATTAATAATTGACCACACATATAATACGTTTTAAGCTAAACCTTTTCAAGTATCAACTTACATAGCAGCTGTGTCCTAATAATCTTCCTTAGCAATTTGCGCTTGTTCAACACCGGCCCCGAACGTCGCAGTACTTTCTCACATTCCGGCTGTAATCGCCCAAAATGATAAGTTTTAAATTTGACCATATATCCGGCTCGAGGGACCATATTTTCTGGTCTAATCGCATGTTGCAATACAAAACACGTTTTTTTTTATATATAATTCGATATTTTCACGGCCAAAAGTATTATAATGATTTATTTTTTAAGTATTCCCGTGTTGCACTGCCTCCTTTTTCAACCAACGTTTTGGACAGCTTTACACTGTCCATCATCTTCATTACACATCTGCCCTCATGACAGACACTGTAATGCTGTCCAAAACGTTGGCTAAAGATGGAGATAGCGCGACACGACATAATTCCCCAAAAATTAACTTTTTATTTTATTTACTTTGTACATAACTCATTATTATTCTGATAGAGTGTAAGAGTTATGCCAACACGAACTTAGTGTTTTTCTGAAGGAACCGCTTTTAGGAGATCTAACTCCTTTGGTGTTTTAAAGTAAAATAGATCGATTTACTGAAATGAATTTGCTGATATATATAATTCACAATGTACCTAGTATTCTTGTCGGTAGTACAGTAAGTTACTTGTAGTAGAAATCTGTATTTAGGTGAAACGGTTATTGGTTTGAGACAGAACTGTTTTAATTTATTTTTTCCCTCCCTTAACGCTCACTATTAAGTTTAATATTAGCTAATACTCTGTACCTTAAATGATAAGTATCAATTTTAACCACTAATAATAATGATTAAACATTTATTTGTCAATAGATTATCTCACAGTGCTACATCAAACATGGCTTTATAACATTGATTTGAGTACAAATTTGATTTAAAACATAAATCATACATTCTAGTACACATTCCCTAAAAATAGAAGAAAATTAAATGACTATACTGTTGTGAAGTCCAGCATCTCATCGACTTTAAAGAACAAAATGACCCAACCAGAAAAATAATATTATACTACAACCATGAATCCGGGACTAACTACCATATACATGCACCCATTTCTCGCCTTCATTTACTTGAAAATAAATTCACCTCAAATATCGACATATTTAATATAATTTTATCTGTATTTAAGAGATATTGACCGGTAGTGGCTCAGTCGGCACCTCATTTGGGTCCCACCCAGTCGTAGTGTGTTTAATCTCTCGGCTGGCTAAGTCCTTTATCACAACACAAGCAACATTTTCCGCTTACTTTGGTGGTAGTAAGATGAAATGTGAAATATAATATACTATCTCATGTCAAATATTATTTTTTAATCAAAGAAAAAACATAATTACATGTAAAATTAAAAATAGTATTTACATTAGGTTTCTACATGTTATGAGATTTGAATACTTATCTTCCATGGAAGCGTTAGCTTGTGGTAGGAAGAGAAGTACACAGTACATCATTGTAGTTATTTATAAGTAATTAGTAAACATATTTATATTACATGTTTAGTTAATGTTAGTAGGTGAAATATTTCTAAAATAATGTAATTTTTTAATTAGACTTGATATTATGTGCATGTTTAGAGAGTAAATTATCACTTATGGAAAATGAGTGTTATATAGGTTATTTTTAAGATTAATTCAGTAGACGGCCTCCGTGGTCTAAAGGTAAGGCTATCGACTAGCAAGCTGTAGATCGCGGGTTCAAATCCCGGCGTGCGCAAGTAAATTTTAATAATTTTTATTATTTCACAAATAACTAATTTAAAATAATATTTAGTATATTAACACGGTCCAGACTGGAAGTTACTCTCAGTATCGCCATGGTGTGAGACCACCATTCAGAGAATTGAATCATTGCTTGAAATGGCTTTGATCGTGTTTGGTGACCAGGTCTGAATACGCATATACTTCCTTACCTTCTTCCTCCTCATCTCCTCCCCCTCCCCTCTACCTTCAGCCGCACAGCATACCCCAATTGGGGATGCCATAGTCTTACTGGCTCCAAACGGTTGGGAGCATTTGGGACTCTTGTGCAGTTGTAGATCAAAAAATGTGTAAACAGTTTTTTTTGATAAAATTTTCTTTAAAATATTTTTCCGCAGTGTTCAATGTTTCTTCATTACAATTCCATAAAATAAAACTAAGGCATAATTTAAATTTAAGGTTTTTAATTTTTTTTAGTGTTCTGTTTCCTATGTTTTTATATATATCAATAAACTACTTTTAAAAATGAAATTTATGTTGTCTTTTATTGAAACTGCCTTCGCTAAAACATATTTTTTAAGTAATACCAATGCAAACATAATATGCACTACCAAAGCAAACATATACACTGTCAAAATACCAAAATATGCACTATCAACGCGAAAATATACTTTTTATTTTCAGTAAATTTATAATACACTGCTTATTTATAAAATAAAACTATTCCTTAGAAGGTGAAACAGCTGTCACGCGTAATAATTATTAGACAGCACAACTTGTTTATAAATAAACATTTTTTTATGATATTTATTGAATAATCATTTTACAGAAAGAATAAAAGAAAAACTTAAAATTAACATGGAAATGTACAAATTAATCTATACAAAAATAAATATGAACTACCGTCGCAAAAATATATACTACCAATGTAAAAAAATGCACTACCGACGCAATTATATATTTACTACCGAAACAAACATGTACCTACAATAGCAAATAAAAGCATAATATGTACTATCGACGCAAAAATATGCAATACCGACGCAAAGATATGCACTACCGTTGCAAACATATACATGCACTGGCAATTCAATCATTGATTCAAGGGGCATTTAAATCTCATACATTACCCATTTATTTTATTTGTATTTATTTTATCACACTATACATAAATTATGATTTTTCTCATAAAAATCTACTTCACTAGGACTGTATCGAGGTTAACAATTTACATTTGAATGAAGCAAACATAGAGTAATTACAAATTTAAAGTAATACCACATACAAACACAATATATTTCAAAAAGAAAGAAAAAATATGTAAATGATGAGTTACCAGATGGATGGATATTTGACAGTATGCTGTAACATTATTTGAACAATAACTAATCATTAATCATACTTCCCAAGAGAAAACAAAGTAGATAATAATGACAGCTAGGGTGACATTTATTTTTTAGCAAATGGGACCTATACAAAATCTTTCCCATTACTTATGTTATGTTTCTTAATTATTAATGTTTTATTTTATTTTAATGATTCTTAAATTTAAATGTGTAGTTTGTACAGGGTTTTTCAATAACAGGTGTTATTTTGAATAGCCGGCTATTTTGGTAGATGTTACTTTTGAAGCTGTCATTTTTTGACATTTGACAAGTAGAAACTACGCCATTAATAAAAATGGAATGAGTTTTTCTGATCTGATGAAAAATGGAATGTGTCTTTGCTGATTGGGTCCTTGAAATGCGTAAAAATGATTCGGAATTCCATCAAAAATCATCTTGAGTTATGAGGCCCATTTCCACCTCGGTGGCTTCGTCAACAAACAAAATTGTCGCATCTTGGGCTCGGAAAAACCGAGAGTTATTGTTGAAAAGCCTCTCTATCCTCAACGTGTGACTGTTTGGTGCGGTTTATGGTCCGGCGGAGTCATTGGACCTTACTTTTTGAAAAAGAGGCTGGAGCAACAGTTACGGTGAATGGATTGCGCTATCGAGAGATGATTAATGATTTTTTATGGCCGGAATTGGATGGTAATGATCTGGACAACGTTTACTTTCAACAAGACGGCGCTACGTGCCACACAAGCAACGAAACCATTGATCTTTTACGGGAAAAGTTTCTTTGAATATCAAAATAACACCTCTTATTGGAAAACCCTATATTTCCTATGCATTGTAAATGGACACAGTCTGTTGGGTATTTAAAATATTTTGTATTTAATAACCGACGCAGAAGAATTTCTCACATAAAATGCGTGATGGTGAAAAGTGTATTATTATTGTTTAAATCCACCCCGGACCATAAGAATAAAAGGAAATGGTATGATTGTAAGATTGCAAACGTAGGAATGCGGCCCGAAAAGAAAAATGGTGAATTGGCTGTTTTAAATCATCTCCAACATGAGTCTTTGAAAAAACGGGGTATAATATACCCTCTTCCGCAAACTGGCGTCATAACTCCATATTAATCCATAGCTGAAATCAAGACTTCTTTTCCACTAACTAACCATCATGCTGTTTCCCCGCAGGGGTAGGCAGAGAGGACGGACCGCCAAACAACTCGGTCTTGGCACACACTCCTTACCTCATTCACATGCATACATCGTCTCATACATACTCTTCTATTATTCTGACTCTTGACATGGCCCGACTCAAGTATCTGATTCACTTGGTCGTGCCATGTCTTCCTCGGGCGTCCCCGTTTTCTACTACCATTCACATTTGCATCGTATATTCTCCTTACACTCCTTTCTTCCCTCAATCGCTCTACATGCCCAAACAATCTAAGCGTTTCTTTCTTAATCTTACTCATTACGCTTAGATCGGCCTTACATTCTTTGCGGATCATCATATTTCTCATACATAGTTACCTCAGGGATCTCAATTCTACAGCATTCAGTCTACTTGCATCTTCCTCTGATAGTTCCATGCCTCACTGCCCTATATCAGGGTAGGTACCGGCACTCCATTGTGGACTTCTAACTTCGCTTCTTTCAACAATTTTTAAGACTTCTGTTCCCAATCCTAATTTATGGCATTTGAAACAATTAGTATTTTTTTTAACATTAGTTTCACACAAAATTTACTTCCGACCTTTGTCATTTTTAAGAATACTGTTTGGAAGGGCTTTTTTGGAAAGGAGGGAGAGGAAAGTCTGGACATGAAAAAAGTATGAGGCGTATGATTCCATCCCTCCCAAGCAAGGGGGTGGGCCGAAAGAATCCGGCTGGAGAGATCAAAAAGTCTCCCTCGTCCTGTCTCTCGATTCGGCCCGCCACGCAATAGGTGGGCAAACGCACAGACATGAAATTTATAAGTAACATATTAGGCCAAATAATATATTATAGGATATTGGATATATTCACAAAGCCATTAAAAAATGAAAAGTGTAACGGACGTCGAGGAAAAAACAGGAGTTAATACATTATGGCCTAGTCAACATTAGTTTCTAACTACGCAGTGCCTGTTCTAAGAAATTAATGGATTTAATTTTTGTTGTTTAATGAATACTGTGACGAATCAAATTTCGTCACAAATAAATTAAAATAGTTAAACTGAGTATATCCCGCAGTGTGCGCCCAAAGACGAAGAAAGTGTTGAAAGACGTGGGTTGTAAGGAGAGAAGTGAGAAGTGCGGGGTAGAGCGACAGGTCCTACGAGCTCAGGAACGAAGACAGTCAAGATCGAGGCGGGAGAGAGAGGAGACCGAGATAGGAGTGGTGGTGAAGTACGCGTTACCCGCCCAGCGGTGTGGTGCTGGGCGGTGGATGAAGAAGTAACAGTCGAGTTAGAGAAAGTGATTTGCAAGAATAGTTATCGTCCGCCCAGCGCCGTAATGCTAGACGTCAGGTGAAGAAAGTGCGGTGATCAGACGCAGCCGGGAGTAGCAGAACTGCAGAAACTGCCACCTAGGACTTCGGCCTTACAAAGGCCAACGCACAGAACCAACTCAGCGACAACAGTGTAGCTACAGTGAACAATGACGATGTGAATAGTGAAGAAGCAACCCGAACCATATGATAACTAGTTAAGTTATAGATGTAAGTAGATCTAAGTATAATTTTGATTTAGTATTAAAACTTGACGAACCTAATTATAATAGCGACTCATAATTAATAGATGTTATTAATTAAATTCACCTCCCTTGTCCACCCAAGCAATGCGAATTGGTGAGAAGGCAGAACATACGACTGAGGAGGTAAGTATGCAACAATATATTTGAGTATTATTCTGAGCTAGTGGCGGGGGATATGTTAACGATTGTTACAGTACCTAATATTAAATTGTAAATTTAAAAAATTATATTGGAAAAAAATTAAAAAGAATAATTACCACCCCCTTTTTTGTTTTTTTTTTTATTATTTCTTGCTAGAGCAATCCCGATGAGTTACAAAATTCATTGTAGGACGAGGGGAACTTACAATACATAGGTGGTAGTTAATAGGTACAATTTTACATTGGTATTTTGATATCAACATCATATCAAATAAATTAAATAATTACATTGAAAAATTCGCTATCATAGATCCAAATCAATATGGCTTTCAAAGAAAAAAAAATACTGAAAAATTACTGCAAGATTTTTCCAATTACATAAATAATCAATTAAATAATAAATTACATGTTATTGTGTTATTTATCGATAACTCTAAAGCTTTTGACACAATTAACTCTAAAAAACTGCTAGAAACCTTAGAAAAAATTGGAATAAGAGGAAATGTGTTAAATTTATTTAAAGATTATCTTAGAAATAGAAAAATATGTACCAAAATAAATAATACTTTTAGTAAAACAAAGAATGTATCTGCAGGAGTTCCACAAGGTTCCATATTGGGACCTACACTATATATAATTTATGTAACTATAATGAAAAAACTTTTCTCTTTTGTTAAACATTTTGTATTTGCAGATGATACGGCATTGGTCATATCACATAAAGATCTAAAAATTGCAATTGAACTCATGCAAATTGACTTTAATCAACTTTGTAAATGGTCACATGATGCAGGACTATTAATAAATGCTAAAAAAACCAAAGTTATGCATATAAGATCACCTAATGCCAGATTTCAATTTAATCCTAATATTATTTCTCATAGTTTTAATTGCATCCATAAAAATATCCCGACTAATTGTAAATGTGAAAGCTTAGAATTAGTTACAGAATATGTCTATCTTGGTGTTACAGTAGATTGCTTTTTCAAATGGGACAAACATATTAAAAAAACCTGTAAAAGACTCAGATCAATTGCTGGCAGAATGTACACATTAAATTTTTTCCTATCAATTGAAACACTTAAAATAATTTATATGTCAATGGCAGAATCTATTATAAGATATGGATTAACCATATGGGGAAATACTAGTATAACCAATCTGAAACAAGTCCAAGTTGTACAAAACGCAATTGTAAAATTACTAGTCGTTCCTAATATTTTTAAACAGAGACATAATACACCGTTGCTGTTTCAGAGTGCCAAAATTTTACCTGTTAAGGCTATACTATGGCAAAAAATCATAATTCAGTATATATTTACCCCGCAGCATAAAGAAAAATTAGAACATAAATACAGTACTAGATTCACGCGCAATGACGGGTTAATAGTTCCGAAATTTAATAATAAATACGGACAGAGAACGTTTGAATACAACATACCGAAGATATTTAATTTATTACCTGACACTATAAAGCAATGTAAATCTATGAATAAGGTTAAATATATGGTGAAAAATTGGCTATCGGAAAAAAAATATTTATTTTAATATGTATGAAATATTGTATGAAAAAATTGTTAATTCTGTAGATGTAAGATGTAAATTATAACTTTAAAAAATGTATTTGAAACTAACTTTAAGCACCTGTTGACAAGCCAATTCAATCGGCTTAGCAGGACTTGTTTTTGATATTATGTATTAACTATTTATTCAATAAAAAAAAAAAAAAAAAAAAAAAAAAAAAAAAAAATAGGTGCACACAAAGAAAAAAATAAATAAAAAATCATAATTATAAGTTTCACATACAAAACAGTACACAAATAGAAAAGGGGAGCTTAATTAGAACAAACAAGAAGAAACAAAAAAAAAGAAACATACAAGGATATACAAATAAGCACAGAGCCAAGGTAGGAATTTAGAGGAATGTATTTACCCACTAATACATTGGTAAAAAGAGATTATGCTCGATTACAAATACAGGGGATAGAAAAAGAGATAAAGAAACAAAACAAAGTAGGACACGACAAGAATTACGTTTTTTCGTTTTAATATGTTTTTAAAAATATTTTTTAAGGCCTTTTGTACTTTGAATTTTCGGATTATTCTGGCTGTTTTTTTTTACATATCTGAAAGAGAGTTATAGAGTGTGTAGGCAATATAGTTAAGATATTTTATTCCATATTTCGTAGTGTTTGTTAGGGGAATGCGGATTTTCAGTGTATCAATATGCCTTGTAAATTTCAATTAAAATACCATGTGTTTCATAAATAAATAAAAACCTCACCCTATAAACCCGAGCACCCCTGCTAAGATACCAAACGTAAAAAACCTCGTGACCTATGGCAGGGGTGTTGGTTATCAAATGGTTCCCGGGGCAGCCGTATTTTTAAATGGAATGACAACCTCGTTTTAATTTTTCCCAAGAAGCAAACATATTGTGACTTCACATTTTAAATGAATGGAACAAAAATACTTGGTTTTAAGTGACTTTATTTATATATTTTCATTGTCTACCGGTTTCGGTACCTCCGTACCATCATCACGACTGTTATAAAACTATTGCTATCAAATACAGGAGTACACATATATATACACAATTTATCAAGAAAAAATGGAGAAGAGAGGTGGGGAGGGAAGTGTGGGAGAAGAGACGTAATGAGTAACATACTTAGAATTGGGCTGACAGTTACATTTAAATGGTTATTAAAATTAATTAAAAAATAAACATTAAATCACTTTTATCTGTTTGTGCCGTGGCATAGCAAAAAAATAATTATGATTGTTTTATTATAAATTAGATTTTTACATTGTTTTATATATTTATCACGTGAAACTTTAAATTCTAATTTTGAAAATTCGAACGACGGCATTAGAGACGCGCAAATGATATTTCTCAGCAGTGCTTCAGCATGTGACGCGTCAAATTAGACTTTTGAGAACAAACATAAATACATTTGGAACAGGAAAATGGTTTTTCTCCAGAGTGGATCATCATATGAGACTTTAGACTTCCTTTGAAATAACTCGAAAAATCACATTCCAAGCATCCGAAGGGTTTTTCTCCGGAGTGTTTCCGAATGTGAGACATCAAATGTGACTTTTCGAAGCATGCATAATTACATTCCGGACAAGCAAATTTTTTCACTCCGGAGTGCTTAAGCATGTGACGGTTCATGTTTGACTTTTGAGAACAGATATAACTGCATTTGGAACAGGAAAACGGTTTTTCTCCGGAGTGCGTCATCATGTGAATCTTCAAGCTTGCTTTAAAGGTACATGTAAAATCACATTCCGAACAACCGAACAATTTTTCCCCCGAGTGCATAAGCATGTGAGACTTCAAGTGTGACTTTCGTGAACTTGAGTAAGCACACTCTGAACACTTAAATGGTTTTGCTCCGGAGTGCATCAATTTATGCCTATTTAATTTTGATTTTTCATGACAAGTAAAACTGCATTCTGAACAACGCAATACTTCTCCGAAATGCTTTAATAAGTGAGTATTTAAGTACGATTTACTAACACAGCTATAATTGCATTCAGAACATGAGAACGTTTTTTCGGTAGAATGCGTAAGCATGTGTTTATTTAGTTGGGATTTATATGAAGATGTAAAATTGCAATCAGAACATGAAACGGGGTGCAAATTTTTAACTTTCTTCTTAGCATCTTTTCTGGAACGAGATTATTTTTTCACGTCGCCATCATTCTTAAAAAGTTCTGCGAAAAGAAAAAAAATAATTAAAAAGATTGTATTAGACCAGTTTACAAATGATTAATTATAATTTTTAACGACATAAACAGAACGGTGACAAAAAAACATAATAAAAGAGTGTTGTTTGTGTGATATTTTTTTCACATTTCTTCAATGTTCAATTTCGTCACTGTACCATTATAACATGAATATTATTATTAAAAAAAAAGAAAAAATCAATTAATCCAGAAAGTGTAAAATTACAACATTTGAAAGAATAATTTGTACGATTATTAGAATAATACTGTTATTTTTTCTATAGCGCCGTTTTTGTGAGAAAATCACCTCAAGGGCATATTAAAACTTAATTTATACATTTAACCTATACTTTAGCATCAACCTATAGTCTATATATACCATATAAGGTCAGAGGGGAACATCTCCAGTCACACATTGATAGAATTGTTGAATGGAGTAAAATAAATCGGATTGAGTTTAATGCTTCTAAATGTTTAATTTTGTCATTCACTAGGGCGAGTCATACCTGGTATTACCGGTATACAATGAACGCCCGAAGTTTAAAACGTGTCTCGACAATGAAGGATTTTGGAATCATGTTTGATAGTAGGCTGACATTTCATGCTCATATTGAGACGGCATGTAGCACTTCACTGAGAATTCTGGGCTTTGTTCTACGCACTGCAAGGAATTTTAGAGATAACCGGGTGCTTATAGTTTTATTTAATTCCTTAGTAAGGAGTACACTTGAAAGTGGGTCGGTGATTTGGAGTCCACACCAGGTAAAGTATTCTCTCATGTTGGAGAGAGTTCAGAAGAAATTCTTGAGATTTCTCTACATGAGGGAATATGGCTACTACCCGTGGCTCTATCCCACTGACTTTCTTTTGGGTATACTCGGAATGAACTATCTACGGGTCAGGAGAGATGTGCGCATTGCTACACATTTCTTTAGACTGATTCGTGGATGGTTTGAAAATTCGGTCATCATGGAGAGCATTCATTTCTATGTTCCCGATGGTTATCTCCGTCACCGACAACATAGACTATTTTATCTCCTGGCCTGCAGAACTAACTTGCCTGCAGGTCATGCCTGTGGGGAGAGCAATATTCCTGTTGAACAGAATCAATTCGGATATTGACATTTTTAGCATCAATGAAGCTTCCTTTAAAAGGCAAGCTCTATTATCACTGGTATAGTTGATATACACACTGTTAATATTAATCTGAATTCTAATTGTAAAAATATTTAAAAAACGCATTGAAATTAACAATTTTGTAATGTTTTTGAAATGAATAAACATAATTGAATTAAATTGAATTGAATTGAAACTAAGTCAATAAGCCAGTCTAGGGCCTCAGGCGTCGCCCTGTGGACCTCATCAATCCCGCCGTGGAATGAATTCAGCGGGAATTCTTCGACCACACGTTTGGTCGTCTGCACCGCACCGCATTCACACTGAGCCGAGTCTTTAAGGACCCACCAGGTGGGCATCATGTGGGCACAGGCACAGCCTGTGGAAGAACGAACCTTATCCTATTGATTGCGGACCAGAGTTTACGATCTGATACTGGGTGGGAGTTTGTTAAATAACGTTACATCTAAAATTTCACAGCTTCTTTGTACAAAGGTATTATTTTGATATATTTGATTTTCTCGTACTAAAATAACAACAGTAAAATACTTCATGACATATAATTGATAGTTAGGATGACATATATACTGCCGTAAGTTTATGGAATTCCTACCTTCCATTCTCTCAACACTCTCGGAGTACTCCAGGTAATCCTCGGTAACATTCGGGAGATCTATATCGATGTACGGCGACCCCCCTCCGTCTGCTCCTCGGGGCCCTGGTTCCGTCTTGATGGTCACAATGACTGTGTCAGAGAGATCCATGGAACTACTATTAGAGCAAACGAGTCACAGTAAGACTACTTGCTAATTGGACTGAAGAATACGTGTTGCCTAAACAACGGAAGGATTAGGCAGTATGTATTCGGAAAGCTGTCGTTTTTTTAAGACAACTGCTGTCATATAATAAAAATCTAACTCACAACTAAACTAAACATCACACCGTTTTCCATAAATATACCACTCCGTTTTCCTTCAAACTTCCTAACTTTCTCCAGGGTTGCCAATTCGTTGGGAATTACCCAAATTTCGGGGAATTTTTAAGATTTTTCAAGAATTTGGGGAGAGAACCTTTTTGTGGTTGCATGAATACTAATAATAATTGGATACATAACATTGCGCCGTTTTTTGTAAAAAATCACGTCAATAGACTTGCACATTTTTTAAAAAATAAAATATATATTTTACGCTCAAATGGGCTTTTACAAACACGTACATAATAATTCTGTGGAACAGTAATAAAAAGTTCAATTTTCTTTTAATCTTATATATTGATAATGCAAAATAAAAGTATTAAGCTAACCATAATTGTAATTTTTACTGAGATATGTTATTTTAGCCTTATTGTAACTATATTCCGTGCAGTTGAACACATCTACATATATTACGAGTTCCCAGACTCCATTCAAAATTACCATTTACAAATAAATACAGAAAACATACCGACCAAGCACATAAACACACTTGTATGCAGATGACTCCATACTCTAAACACTGGACATTGATTTTTCATTTACTATTTTACCCTCTATTATCATTGATACATATTATTAAGGAATTAGTGGCAAAAGGAAAAATGATATTTCTTTAAGTCTGGAGAAGTTAGAAATGCGACGATTCTGAATAAAAGTATTTTTTGGTTATACAACCATGTTGAAAAATAATTTTACAGTCACTGTGAGTATGTACTATAATGTCTTATTTTTTTAATGATAAACTAATGTTTATAAGAAAAGGTTTTTTATGCATAGCACAAAGGATAAATAATTATTATAAGTAATAATTAGTCGCCTGAAATATCCATACAAATTGAAAATATATCCCGAGTAGGAGTTCAATTCCCGTCGGCGGCATTTATTTTTACTCGGGAGATATTTTCAATTTGTATGGAGATTTCAGGCCACTAATTATGTATTATAATAATTTGTTACTATAATTTCATTTTCTTTCGCAGGAAATTTTATGTTTAGAAAAGTGTTTTTAATTTAATATCAACAGATTTATGTTTTTAGCCTGAATGATGGAGAAAATTATTATTTAAAAATGCTAATTTCAATAGTATGTTTAATTTTGGATGTAAAGGAACTCGTGTGAATTTTGTGGGGAGTTCGAACATCTATAATGTGGGTATTTTAGAACATATAAATTGGCAACCCTTGTGCTGAGTCTGACAGTAATTGACTAGGTTGCCAATGCAAATTTTCTGAAATACCCGCAAAAGATTTTCAAAATCCCCACAAAATTCCATTTTTTTATAGTATACAATTTTATATTATAATTTTGTTCTTCTAGTTTCTTTAGGTTGTTTTACGAACTCAGTTTTATTCATGAATCTTTAACAAATGTGATAATTTACAGAATGTCATCCATGTTCTTTCTTAGACACCCGCCCGTTCGGGCGAGGTACTTTGGGTAGGAAATGTAGAACAATACTCGATACTCGAGGCAGTGCACTATACGAAACTGTGTACGACCGAACTGTTGTACCACTGAAATGAAATATACAATCGAATTCCCCACAAGTACTTTTATAATAATTCTACCTCCGAAATTAAACAAAATTTTGTTGAAATTTGTGTTTATTTTTAATTAAAGGTCATTTTCGGTTTTTTCTTTTGTTCAGGTTTTAAAACTAGAAATTTGTTTCTAAAGAAGACAGAATTATAGTTCATCTTCTCTTCCAATAATTGTGATATTGTTGGATAATCAAAAAAACGTTTATCATTAATCGTTATTCAATATGTCAGTTCTCATATATATATACAGAATCCCCGCATTTTTTCCAAAGAATCTACAAAGCCCTGGACATAGCTATTTGAGAACAATTGAATATTAGACACAGCAAAGTGAGTTGGGTTGATGCATGAAAAATGCCATAATTTTTTTAAGATGTCATTCCATGTCTTCTCTGTTTTTAAAGATATAATATCTCATTCCATCTCTTCTCTGTTTTTAAAGATATAATATCTCATTCCATTTCTCATCAAATACCAAAAAAAATCATAAGCCATTATAACTGCATTAACAACACACAAATAAAATAATAATGGTTCATAATGCACCGCTTTGAATTTAAATCAGTTCAAACGTAAGTCATTCAAGATACATGCCTACATTTCTCTCACCCTAGATTCGGCTTCAATGCCATTCATACAAAATCGCACTAATGCTCTGTCCAGGGCTTTTTAGGTACTTGACTTTTCCCACATCAAGGTTCACCCACAAAATACCCAATCGGTTTAAATTCCCTGCGATTTGGGGAATTCTCTACGAATTGACAACCCTGCGCAGCAGAGCTGTCAGATTGGGGCCGGTGTTGCAAGTATAATTATATTTGTCAAAACTATTTCCAGTTCCTCCCATATTCATAGTTCCTACTTGACAGTTTTCTTATTTAAGTATATTATATATACGTAAATACATAAATATCAACATGAGGTTCTTTTATCGATGACAAACCACCTTTTTTATGCACAGTCATATTGAAATTATAATAAAAACAGGTCGTCAAAAGTGTTCGTCACTTTAAAAAAAAAAGATATATTATCATATTAGCTGTACACCTCCACGCGTTGCTGTGGCTCAGTCTTCCTGTGCAAGTGAATAAACAATGCCGCGGGTTGTTTTTACGTCCAACAGATGGCGCTTTTTTTTTCAAAAAAGCACGTTTGTCCAATAGATGGCGCTTATTTAAACATTTTTTTAGTTGTCACAGGTGTCATAAATATATATAATATAAGTACATGAACACACACACGTATTTGAATTTATGTATTTATATATATGCCTAAAAAGGCTTTGACATAAAAGTGATACATGATGCAGTGTACATGATAATATTTGTATTATACAGGAGATACTGACAGTAAATAGATGTAATCCATTGTAAAGAAGGTACAAAATGCACAATTGTAAAATTTTGATTACAAATATACTGAGAAAATATTAAGAAATAATTTTAAAAAAAAACTAAATAAAAAATAAAACTAAACTAAATATGAAGCAATATTAGTAAAACGTAAGAGTAACATAAAGTACAAAAGAAATTACAACAACACTTCATGTAAGACAAATCATTAAAACTAATTTACCAACGCTACTCTAAATTGTAGGATTCGACAAAATGTTGGTATAGATTATGCTCAATTATATAAATGGAGTCAATAAATAAATCAATAGCACCCCCATACTTGGTGAAGAACTTTTCGGGGTATAAGCTTTTAAACAAGCGAACATTCATATTTTTATTCATATATGGATAGTTGGACACATTAAGCACTTAGAAAACACTTTGTGGTAGTTAGATGATAATGAGGAATAAGTTTTTCAGTTTTCGGACATGGAAATAACGCATTGTACACAATTCGTTGAAATTAAAACCGATTGTTTACTTAGTAACCAGGTTATTGATGCGAAAGTTTTCAAGTCAGATTTCTTCTCTTATTTAACCCTCTTTGGTACTTCCATCATTTTTGTTAAGTTTGCAAAGTTTTCTGTGCATTTGAAATGCGCTACGTACATCTTATTTTTGAAGATTCCGTAAAAACAAACACTGATATTAAAAATAAATAAAATTATCTTTCCGGTATATGAATTTAAAATAATTATTTCTATTTCTAAGTAATAAAATTTTAATATCAAACGTGAAAAATGTTTTCAAAAACGCTAACCACATTTTTACTCCAATCAAAAAAATCGAGAGAAGTCTTTATTTTAAAAAAATTTTTTCTAAAGAATATATAAGAAAACTTTTATCTCGTTATAAAAATTAAGTTTAATCAATTGTTACGATGGCGGTGTGAAATATGAATTATTAAATTTATCTTTTAATGGATTCCATTATTAATATTTTAGGCATACTGAAAAGAATTGTTATTTTTCTTTTGTCAAAAAAATTAGGTATTTCCTCATGATAGAAAAAGATATATACTTTTATAAAAGATGGACGCATGGTCATAATATATGACCCTTAAACGCTGGAGGAGTAACCCAAAATATTAACATACGATCATGACATAGTTTGTTGGGCTTAAATAAGAAATAAACAAATAAAACATTATTATATCAAGACATGGCGCAAAGAAAAAATGTCGAATTATCCGCATTTTAACAAAATGACTACTAAAATGTAAGATTTTCCTTTTGCGGAAA
Source organism: Hesperophylax consimilis (assembly GCF_061612785.1). Taxonomy (NCBI): domain Eukaryota; kingdom Metazoa; phylum Arthropoda; class Insecta; order Trichoptera; family Limnephilidae; genus Hesperophylax; species Hesperophylax consimilis. The sequence continues at coordinate 14,791,179 of NC_142852.1, forward strand.
CTAAAAAACTTATTTCTCATTATTACCTAACTGATACAAAGTGTTTTTGAAATAAAATGTGCATATAAAGCTTGTCCTTATTTTCGGCAAAATTACATTTTTTTAAACTAGGGAATTTTTCCCAACTTTTTTTATTTTTTTACCAACATATTCTATTTTTAAGCTTGGCAAGACTGATCCTCAGCAGAATTAAAATGGCTGACGAAATCGCCGGGCCTGCTGTCAAGTTGTTGCAAAACTTTATTCTAATATTGCACAATGCGGGCAACGACCGCGGCGGATTACGCATCAATTAATGACTGAATAATCGCGCAAGATTTTACTCGTCGGTTGCAAATTTCGTGTCGTTTATCCAGAAGAATTTCAACGATATTTTTTCCTCATACGAAATTGAAATTTGGCAGTGTTTTGACTTGATTCATAATAATAACAAATAATAAAGATCAAATAAGTATAAATAATCATTATTGTTAATGTTTGTGTTAATTATAGAACGAGCAAGCCTCGAGTGTTGAAATAATAATAATAATAACCTTAAAATGTGACATAAACCAAATATGTGTTAAAAATTTTCTGTCATAAATAAACAACAGTGAAAAGTTTAATTTTAAAACTCGTTCAAATGTAAGACAACGTTTCAAATTATTAAAATTGTATCATTATTAGTTTTAACGGTAAACTTTTACCTAAAACTACCGATTTGAATACACATTTTCGCGTAATTATATTAGTATTTACGAATTTAATATTAAATAGAATGTTTTTTTATTAAAAAATCGTAAAAATAACAGTAGTTGTGGGTAAAAGTTTACCGAAATGGCTTTAGCGGTCTTTGACGACTAGTTCTGAATTGCTAGATACTTCCCAACCTCTGTCGTCCTCATCTTCTTTCCCTCCCTACTACCTTCTGTCTTTTTTGTGCTGCAAAAGAGTTCTAACTGTCCTTGAGTCAGTGGTATCCCCAATATAATATGCGAAAGTGAATGGCAGTAAGTCGAGTACACCTGAGTAAAACATGGCACGTTCAAGAAGAGGATTAATAATTTAATAGGGTCTCATCAAATTTAGAATAACAATAAAATTTGAGACTAGACGATGTGTGAACGAGAACAAGTTTAACAAAATTTGTTTGTTTTTATTTTTGGCAGTATTGCATTGCATTACGTAATATTGTGTTGTCGTAAAACACACTGAACGTAATGATAATTCCTAGAAGTGTGATCATATCCTTTTTGAACAGAAAACTGAGTCAACAATTTGCTATATCAAAGCAACCTTTCGAATTCTAGAATCGTGGCTAACAGTCCGTAATGGAATGTTGATAACAACCCTAATGATTGGCTGTGAGGCATGAAGGTTACAAGTAATTCGAATGCTTTAGAAGGCTTACTTGTGTTAAACCATGTAACCCAGTCAGACTGATGCAATTAAACGTGCTTATTTCAGTGCTGTATTTCAGTCTGTAAATTTCGATTAAAAGTTTTGCTTTAAATTTAAACTTCATTATAAAAAAATAATAATTTACTATTTTTAACGGAAGATTATTTTAATTATTGTCATTTTCAAAATTGGAACTGATTTGTCGGGAATTCAGACGATCCCCTTGACTTCGAACCGAAAAAAAACTGTTCCAATTTTTTACCTCTATTAAGTCCAGTTTTACCTCTAACACCGAACGACCGGAAACTACCGAATTCGGTTCCCGCGCACTGCTACTCGCGTGATAATAGTGGTACACCGTTTCGACGAGATATTAGCATGTAATAACGCCTCTATCCCGGGATTTTTCACGGTTTAGATGCTGGTTAATAATCTGTTAAAAAAAAAACTTGAGAGTGTGTTTGACCAATTTCGTGTGCAAAATTGTGAATGATCAATACTTTGAGCAGGTGGATGTGTTTGTGTATTTAGGAAGTATATTCTAGAGAGATGGGAAGGCTGACAGAGATTTTGAAAAAAGGGTAAATGCGGGTAATTCCATTCATGGAGGACTGAACGCAGTTGGCGCTAGCAAATTGTCCAAAGAAGCGAAGCTAGCAATCCACAATGGAGTGCTGTTACCTACCCTGATGTGTGGTGGTGAGGAATGGAACTATCAGCGAAAGGATGAAAGTAGACTGAATGCTGTGGAAATGAGATTCCTAAGGCGTATGTGTGATAAAACCATGAGAAATGTGGAGAACGAAGAAAGGAGTGTAAGAAGAATATATGACACGAATGTGAATGCTAGAAGAAATCGGCGACGTCTGAGGAAGGCATGGTACGATCAAGTGTACCAAATGCTTGATCGCCCGAGTTTGTATGAGGCGATGTATGAATGTGAATGAGGCAAGGAGTGTGTGTCAATTCCGAGTCGTTTGGCGGTCTGTATTCTCTGCCTACCCCAATGACGTGATGGTTAGTTAGTTAGTTCGGGCACAGTGACACGCCCGCAATACATTTCTATCTGATATTGATACTGTGGTAGGTACATGGTTTGGTATCATTCTCATTTGCGATTATTTCAGTCCAGTTTTCAGTTGTTCGCTGTGCGAGTTCAAACAATCTCATGTAGTAAACAGCTGCCATGTTTAAAAAGTGAGTTTTAAATAGATATTATCATATTTAACTATAAATTAATGATTATCAATGTGTAATTATGTATTATTTACATTAAAATCATTAAATATTAGTGGTATTTTAGTCATTTGAACGATCTTTTGTTCGTGTTTCTTTCACTGTCAGAAATTTGCCGAGCGAATATAGCCTTTGTAAGGTCCGTAATGTCCGTAAGGTTTATTTTTCGGCGTTTTTTTAATGGTTTTAATAATCGAATTTTTTATTTAAAACAATAAATCTTTTTTCGCTTTTGTCTTACTAAAATAGACTTAATTGGTTTATTTTACAATGTTTATATGTTTAATTAAGTTATATTTGTATAAAAATCATGAAAAAAACGTATTTTAGTCGTTAAATAACTCATTAGTTCATTGAATATTTCGCCGCCAAAATATTGCCACGCTAATATAGCCTGTATTAATTATAACCGTAAGGTTTATTTTTGTTTACACTTTTTCTTTAATTATTAAAGTTGTTGTAATAACATGACGTTAATAATATATTCAATCTATTACTTGCATTGATATTTTTTTGCCACGGCAATATAGACTCTATTTATGATGTCCCTAAAGTCTAATTTTAATTGTTTTTTTTCGTATTCATTTTAGAATGTATTTTATTTGGTCTATTTACATTTCTAATTATCGGAATGTTCTAGTTTTTAATTACTTTTTCTTCGCAATCTTTTTCTACCTATCCTATCTTAGGTTGTCTAACATCTTAATGAAATAATGGAACCTTTTCATTTCATCAAAAACAGACTGAAATTGTAATCTAGAAACACTGTATATGATATGTTTTTATACACGGTGTACGGAAACTCGTAGTAAAAACGGAAAAATGGTGAATCTGGTTCCATGATAACTCAACACACCTTTAAAAAGTGATGTAAAGTCATTAAAAGTGATGAAAAAACTAACCTTTTGATGGCCTCCGTGATGACTCCGCCGGACCATAAACCGCACCAAACAGTCACACGTTGAGGATAGAGAGGCTTTTCAACAATAACTCTTGGGTTTTCCGAGCCCCAGATGCGACAATTTTGCTTGTTGACGAAGCCACCGAGGTGGAAATGGGCCTCATCACTCAAGATGATTTGAATTTGATTCACTCAAGTGAATTTTAATAATTTCAATGCGTTGTTGAAGCGTGTATCGTTCCATTTTTATTAATGGCGTAGTTTCTACTTGTCAAATGTCAAAAAATGGCATCTTCAAAAGTAACATCTACCGAAATAGCGGGCTATTCAAAATAACACCTCTTATTGGAAAACCCTGTATTAGTTCAACTATTGTTACACTGGTATGTATTTCTTTTGAATAACTGCATCACTTGCAATAGTGTTTTTGTGCACACATTAATTGTTCTTTAATTTATTGCTATTATTATCCTGTTTACCACTGTACACTTATAATTCGATTATCACTGTATTGTAAAAAAGCCATTTTATGGCGTTTGAATAAATAAATAAAAATACATAAGTACACCCAAATTATCAGCATGTCGCAATAGCGGTCAAATCTACGCAAAGAATTTTGCAATGTACAATTTATTTAAGATAATAGCTATGAATCACAATTTTACCGCTGATGCCCTAAGATGATTACGTTTATTTTTAATATTCAATGACGTTAATGTTTTCATATCTAATTATCTATATAAATAAAATCCTATATGTTCAGTTTAGGGAGGATTTTTTTTTATATATTAACTCCACACAGGAGGCCCTGAAGAAAATCCCTGGGGATGCTGTGTGGAGGGTCTTTTTGTGGAGAGGAAGGAGTGAACATGGGTCTTGAAAAGTCCCATGTTGTAGGAGGGAGGAAACACAGAGGCCGGCAGTTCGTTCCACAGCCGAGCTGTTGAACTTAAGAACGAATCGTAGAAGCGACCCGTTCTCATGTGACAAATGTCAACCATGTACACATGTTGGGCGCGCGTTTGGCGTGTATCCCGGCTACGCACCGGTGCCGAAGGGATCAATGACGCTAGTTCCTCAGAGCATCTTCCATTGTAATACCGATAGAACAAGGACAGCATACCTACCTGACGCCTGTGCTCTAAAGATTGCAGTCCGTTTGTTAAGATTGGGGAATCTATCAAACGGACCGCCCGTTTCTGCATTGTGATTATCGCCAATTTAAATTGGTTGTTGGCTGAATGATTCTGTGGTTCTTCAATCCGTAGAATCCAAGGTAGCGTGATTACTCTTGGTGTGTAAAAATGAGGATTCGAATATTTTCAATTTAGTTTTTATTTTAACAAAACTCACGTTACAATAATTTCATGAACAAAACAGATTGCGTACGTTAGAGGAGATTTAGGGCTAAACCGACGGCTATACCACTGGAGCGAGAATTAAATATTTGTCACGCGTGGTATCGCGCGCAGGTTTACAGTGTTACCAGTCTAACATAAATGTGGGTAAAAGTAATGTTGGTATTATTTTCGGGAGATGTAAACTCCCTATAATTTACCCTACAAGTTTCTCAAGATATTAAGGACAGGTTGTTTCGGAAAATTTGAACAATTCATCAAATTTCAACGTTCATTTTCGGGTTCTGTGAAAGTCATCTTCAAATTCTGTTATTATATCATTATAGGTTAGTTCCTTGACAGAACTGAAATAAAAACAGAACTTGAAAAAATCTTTCACAAAACTTTAAATTTGATAAATTGCTTAAATTCTCAGAAACAAACCGTCCTAAATCTCATAAATTTCTTCACCGAAAGCTATGAAATTATAGCACAATGTTGCATTAGAATAGTAGTGTGTTTTTAAATACCTATATTATACAGGGTGTATCGGCAAGTACCCGACAAACTTTAACCAGCTATTCCTTAGCACATTTGGAGTAAAAAATGTTATGGGCACTTTGCTGTCCGGTAATTTTTTTTTTTCCATTAAAAACAAAAAATAAATAAAAAATCCACACTCCGTCACTGTCATTTGCATTGTTTTTCGTGTTCAACAGCTGTTATTAGCAAGTGTGTCAAAAAGTGTCCTCGCTCTTTCGTACACACTAAATAATAATAGCTAAAAATGAGACGAATGTTGCCGTGCCATTTCGTTGTGATTGTAAAAGCGCGCCAACGTAGGTACGTAAGTACATTATTCAACGAAACTCTAACAAAATATTGCCAGATGGGTTTTCAAACTTTGACAAAGGATAAAACATTGGTGACATGTGGTGAAAATATGAATAGTAAATTTTTTATTAAAAAAAAATGTTACCGGACAGCAAAGTGCCCATAACATTTTTTACTACAAATGTGCTAAGGAATAGCTGATTAAAGTTTGTCGGGTACGTGCCGATACACCCTGTATAGATGTCACCTGTGACAGGTAAAAGTATGCTTTTTTGTCACCAGTGACAGGTAAAAACATACTATTTTTAAAAACAGCGCTATCTGTTGGATGTAAAAGCAACAAGCGCTATTGTTTCTCTATTTGCACGGACGGATTGAGCCACAGTAACGTGCGTATAAAATAACTAAATACCTCACACATACGCAATACAGTTGTTGCTGAGGAATACTTATATGAGGAATAGTTAATGATGAATGTAAGTAAGTCTTAAGTCATGGTGTTTGAAAGAGGGAGTGTGAAAACTGCGTGCAATATAGGTGTGAATGAGGAATACTTGGAACAGGTGGATGAGTTTGCGTATTTAGGAAGTATGTTCTAGAGAGATGGGAAGGCTGACAGAGATATTGAAACAAGGGGAAATGCAGGTAACTCCATTAATGGAGGACTGAACGCAGTTGGCGTTAACAAAAAATTGTCCAAAGAAACGAAGCTAGCATTCCACAATGGAGTGCTGGTACCTACCCTGATTTATGGCAAGGCATGGAACTGGCAGAGATGAAAGTAGAATTAATGCTGTAGAAATGAGTTCCCTGAAGCATATGAGTGATAAAGTCACATATGATTGTGTCAGAAATGTGGAGAATTGCAAAGATGATGAGAGATAATAATAATAATAATAATAATAATAATAATTGGATAATTTGTAGAGCGCCGTTTTTGTGAAAAATCACCTCAAGGGCGCTGTACAATTTATTTCCTAGGATCTACATTTGTTATTTAGAAAAGATACCAAAACATACTTACCTGGCAAGTCACTTCCGACAAACACACTTATATTAAAAAGTTTATGCTTATAAAAGATAGAACTGCACGCAGAGGACACTATATCAAAAAACACTGGTCGTCGCATGATCTTAAGTCTGCTATAGTTTTTATTTTAATTTAAATGTATTTTAACTGTCTAAAAGCCTACAAATTGTTTTTTTTTTTTTTAACTTCCGATTTAGTTGTCCGGGTTAAATCTTCCCCAAAGGAAAAACTTAACCCTTCCACTCACTTTTCCACAAATGATCATCTAGTCAATCAACATTATGTAAGTGCATTATATAAGCAAAATAAATACAAAACAATACAAGAACAACACGTCAACTCACCAGAGATCAAATGGGAAAATAATTCACCGTCTCCAGATATTTTCATATCAGAGGGTTCGGCTCGGTAGAACTTCTAACAGGGCCTATAAATCCTACTGATCCCTCAACATAAATATTTAAAAAATCTTTTGTTATCCTACATGTATTCAAAATGACCGACTTTTGCATCTTTATATATGATTTTTTTGATAGATCTAATACGCCTACATTTTTAATTAGAGAGCTAGGTATAGTGCCAGTAGCCGAAATAACGAATGGTAATATTTTTATAGTCTGAGAATGCCAAATTCTTTTTATTTCATTTCCTAAATCTGTGTATTTTCTTATTTTTTCACTAACAGATTTTTGAATATTACAGGTAATCTAATTTAAATTGCCGTCAACTGTGAAAGTGGAGGTTTCTGAAATTATGGATACGACTGTCTGAAAAGGTGCGTTTTAAGTTTAGACCTAAATTCTGTCGAGTCTGCGATCATTCTCAAATCATGTGGCAGTCCATTCCAGGCTTTAGGTCCTGACACGGCGAAAGCACGCTCACCGAACTTAGTATCTGGTGTGCGCTTTGGTTCCTTCAACCTTCCGATAGCTGATGACGTTGCTGACCTAAGGGTTGACTGTCGGGAATTGGAATCTTCTGGTATACACAATTCTGATAAATAAGCCGGAGCCATTCCGTTAAGTGACTTAAATACCATCCAGCATACCTTGAACTGGATTCTTTCAGGACATTTGAGCCAGTGCAGATTTTTGAGATGCTCTGAAATGTGGGATTATTTAGATACTCCGGTGATAAGCCTTGCGCAAGGAAGACACAACAAGTGAACCAGATACTTGAGCTTGCGTCAATAGTCAGAATAATAGAAGGGTAAGCATGAATGTGAATGAAGCAAGCAGTCAGTTAGTTAAATAACTTATAATGAACATTATAACGGAGTTAATATGTTGCCTCGTAAGAAAGATATTCATTTTATAGGCTTGCAATTATTTCAAGGCTCTCTCTTTATATAAAATATTAATTTACATAAGTGACTAATTCGTATTAAAGTTCACTAATATAAATATAATTAACTTCAGGTATAAATAATTGAATTACAGGATTAACTTAGGCCTAGCGCGCACCACGATTGTATTTTTTGCGACACTATTTTAAAATCGTGCTATAATAAATCGCAAAAATAATACTGCGCGCATCGCGATGAAAAATTGCGATAATTGTTCATTCTCAACATGGATTTCGTACAAATTGCTTGTATTGTTTTGCTTCTTCGGAAGAGGAGGAATAAAAGAACACATAAATACTGGACTCATCCTTTTACAGCAGAAAGATATGTTAAAGGTTTCTTTTATCTGAAATACAATGATCTTCGACAATATCCAAAAAAATTCTTTGGCTATTATAGAATGACGATTCAGACATTTGACAAACTATTAAGAATTGTTGGACCTCAAATTGCATACAATAAAACTAGATGGCGGAATGCAATCTCAGCTGAAGAAAGGTTGTCAGGTAGCGATTTTAAATCGCAGTGCGCGGGTGTCCATATAACTTCAAATGCTATAATTTTATTTTGCGACAATCGCGTCGCGCGCTGTCGCGGAAAAATGTGACAAATCACAATTTTAAAATAGCAACTATTTATTTGTCGTATATGCGCGCACATACTTACTAACTCATACGTTGCATTTCTGCGACAAAATTATCGTTGTACAGAAAATCGTGGTGCGCGCAAGGCCTTACTGAAGTTTTAGCATCATTGGAA